>NC_140346.1:3503019-6292019 GCF_963514085.1 Chelon labrosus
CTCCTCCATCACCAGCATCTAGACTGCTTGTTGTTGAGTCTTGTTCTATCTACTACTTTCATCTGGGACTCCGCGCTATGATTTTGCTTCTCATTGCAGTCAGTCCATGTGATTAGTATAATTAATCCCACAAGCTCTTGTTAACTAAGTAAACATTGTTTGTTACTTCCAAATGTCCTTGTGAACTCATAGCTGGGACACTTTAACTGTACATCTTGGATTGGCACAGAAATCTAAACCACTGGTTCAAATTATTAACAGAACATATGATTCTGTGTTATAAAGTAAAAGCGACAAGCTTATGAGCATGAAAGACACTCTCAACGTACAATTTGGAAGAAATCCATTTCTTTATTTTATTCATACAGCATCGATAACAATCCAAATTGTTTCAAGGTGCTTTATAGAACCCTAAGCCTTGAACTCCAGACCAAACACTCAGGCAATGATGGCAAGGAAAACAAGAAGGAACCAGGTCAGTAAAATCCAGTCACTGAACTCATGTCATGTGAGTCGCTAATGGTGACCTTTGAATCCTGCATCATATTGTGCCTCATTTTTTGTTTTCAACTGTAGTGTTTTAAATGTCTGCTTCTTTTCCATAGCAATGGCTTCTACATGGTCATCATCCACAAAACCTGATCGAAACAAAGTGGAAATAATTAATACAAGGGGCTGCAACATAAACCTTACAGTGTGACAGAATAATGGAAAACAAGTCCGGGAGAAGTGTCCCCTCTAAGAGAGCAGGGGACAGTATTGAAAGGAGAGTCCCATGAACATGCATATAGTCCCACCAGGAGCCTTCAGACTAGACAGTATTAAGATTTGAGAAACAATGTCCAGTGTTTTAGCTGTGGGACTTTCTGGAGAGAAGAATTTAAAGACATGTATCCCTTTTATCAGTCGTGGATTTTCGACCTTACTTTGTTCACTTTATTATTTATTTCTTACCTGCAATGCAGAGGCTGCAAATACCTCAACCTCTCTTTCACCCGCACATCTCTCCCTCACTGTTTCATCTCTTTCACCACCCCTGCGCCGCAGCCATATTCAGCTTCTCCCCATTTTCATTCTTTTACCTTTTTCCAACTGGGACAATCTCCTTTATTTCTATGCGCCCGACTCGCTCCTGAATACACCCCTTCCTTTCATATCCCTCCATGAAATGTCCACAAGACCTCCCACCAAAATTAAACTCAGGGGACACTTGTGGGAGAGCTCTGAGTGTCTGATGTGTGTGTGTGTATGTGTGTAGGTGTTTGAGGGGGTGGTGGTCATATTTCTGTTTTGGCACATGATTAATAGCGTGCGCCTCCTTTTGAGAGCAAGCACGTGTGTCTACAGGCATGCTCAGCGCTAGAGAATAAATTCTTGTGTGTCAAAAACTGCAGTAAGCGTATCAACGGAGGACAGGGGTTTGGAAATATTTATAAGTTCTGAAACAATAATTAATGATGGCTGGTTTTTGGTGATTATAGGGCTCTTTTTTTTTTTTTTTTACAGTTTGAAGGAATCATTGAGTATAGTTTTTAAATATTTTTCATACTTCAGTGGTGCATTCCATGTCATTATTTGATGCTGTAAAAACACAGTATTTTACCTAACGCTTGTCCTTGATGCCTGAGTGCAACACGCCATTACCTGTGTTTCTCTTTAGTGTGTTTATAATCTACTCTGTCAAGTTATCCTGTATTGTAAGATCTTGTCATAATGCCGCTTTGCCCTTTTTCTTCATGCTGCATTGTGATTGCTGTCCATCCTCTTGGCTGCAGAAAGGCAATTTGGGAGCAGTCAATTTAGTGTTCCAAGTGACATGCGATGGAATCAATGAAAGGTCAAAGGTCACGGCCTGAATGCATTCTGTCAGACTTGCGATCGGTCGGTGCAGCCCCCTCCTAGGGGGCAATCAGGTCAGTTCACCTCCAGATCAGCTTGTTTCAGCTCAGCCTGACAGCTCTGCAACTCAGCACTAAAGTAATAGTCCCTCATCAGACGGAGGATGGATGATAATAAAGTTCATTTATGTATGGCGTTAAAATCATAAAATAGATAAAAGAGGTGCAGATGCACCAAAGGAGGAACAGAAGCCGCTTTTTCCTAAATCTCTTTCTGATGTTTTTTAGTGAAAATCAGGCCAATTTCTCTTCACAGTTGCTCATATTTTTGGTCTCATTTCATCCACACTGTGTATTAATATTTTACATGTTCTAAATCTATTTTAATTACGACTTACTACATTCTCTCTAATTGCTATTTTTCAAACCTAATTAAAGATTGATCACAGAGAAGAAGCATCAGCGAAGAGGCTCAGTTCTGTTTTCATGGCAACACGAGACAATGTTTTAACAGGTAAGAACAGGTCAGAAAGGAAGGAGGGAAACTAAGAAATGCTGTGCTTTTTAAAGTTTTAAATGCTGGCCTTGGATTGCCTTCAAGAGTCAGTGGTGATGTTTTAATTTCCAACACTTATATCCTCATATTGTATATTATTAATGAAAGTAATAAGTTATCATTCTCACAACTTAAAGAATGTGTCATGCAGCATAACAGAGCTCCAGGTGTCATGTGACTTTGTTTTGTTGACACCGCCATATTGGCAGGAAAACGCTGAGGAAAAATGAATGGCACTTTAAACAGATAGAAACAGATCGAAATTGAGCAGTACAAGGCAAAACTCGACAGATTATATATCACGGACCCTTATCATGCCTCAGGTGTGCTTTTTTCAAGCATCGTAACAGCCGGCGCAGACAATGTTCCTGACCTGCAGTATCTGGATTATCCGTATCCTTATTCGTATCATTGTCTTATTTGTATCATCGTCCGTATCCAAAAAAATTCTGGAGTATGCAGAATTTTTCTGAGGACATTCATGACAGTAACGCAACTAAAATAACAAGTAACTGTTTAATCCTGAATTTATTTCTCATTGTGAGTCGTTTTAGTTCTGAATGAGCAACACCCCTTTGTAATCCAAACATTAGCCTAACTTGCCTCTATGAAAAGAAATCTGTTGGACATCGTGTTAAAAACATGCTAAATGAACAAGACATCACACTTGGAAAACATTGGATTCTGTACCGCTCCGTTTTCTTGTGCCTGCTTCTTGCATGTTTTATTACGGTAACTCGCATCTGCCGTCTTACAGGATCATTGGGAATCCTATAAAACGATTTCCCCTTTGCTTGTCCCCGACTATTCTGGCATCCACAACGGCTCAACAGCACAACAGCACAACAGCTATTGACCAGTTTTGGATATAACTGGTACTAGGACAAGTTAGATAGTTGCTCTCAGTTGTCGAAACCAGATAGTAATTCGAAAAGTGCGCTTTCCTGCCAGTATGGCGGTGTTGTGATTGCCGGTGCAGGGTGACGTCAGCTACCGTACTGCTATACTACAATAAAAGGTCAGGTTTACCATGCGCTTTTACCGGTAAACTTAATGCGCCACTTAATGCGCCACATCATCTAAATAATGATAAAAATATACTATGGAAAACTGATTGAAAACATAAAATCCCCATAGTTATTATGAAATAAATATGTACAGTACAGTATGTATTGCGGTCTAGAAAAAGGCAAGGTTAGACTCACAGTGAGTCATATGATATTAGATTTATTGTTTGATGGATTGATTGCTATGGTTAGAATGTGAGGTTTAAAAAAGTGATTGATTGACTGATTGGTTGATTGTTTGGTTGGTGGATTGATTGATTAAGTGATTGATTGATTGCTGATTGATGACTGAATGGGCATGTTTTTCTGTATAGTTTTCAGTTCAACCTGCTAACAAAAAAGTTCCCTCTTAAATACCTATGTGAGTAATAGAGGGCAAAAATACACAGTGTGGGCAGCTCTGGACAAAAGTGCACTCTACAGCTTACCCACGACTAATATGAGGCTTTAGCTGTCTTGACTGGCAAAGTCACTGCTTTCTTTGTATGAAATTCCGTCTTTGTGTTACCGTTCCTCTGCCAAGGCTCTACAAGGAAACAAATATGGAGAAATCCATAGCACAGGAACTGTTATTTGGAACGTACTTACCTAATTTGTCAAGCTTAGGCTGCTAAAACCTCACATTATCTTTAGCTGTACTACACTGTGCGTCTTGCAGCTGCAGATAACTCTTTCAGCATACACATGGGTATGTGGGTGCTTTTCCTTTTTTTCTTGCAGTATTTAATTTCTAACGACTTGCAATGAAATGCAGTGCTAACCTTGACAAACTAAAGAGCAGTTTCCAGCCTACCCTTTCTATCTACGTGAACCAATTAGTCAGCGCTATAATAGAAAGTACATCTTTATTTTGCAAGAGTAAAAGGTGGCAAAGAAAACAAGCTTGGTCTGAATAACTTCTCAGCTTTCTTTGTCAAGGTTTACATCAATAACATCAGGTTTTCTTTTTTTTTTAAGTTGCATGAGCAAACTGGACAAGGTTTTACAGTAGTTTTATAATGAGATATTTCAGGGGAATCCAGAAACCTCTGTATAATCTCCAAGACATGGAGACAGGATAGTTTACCCATAAAGAGAATGAGACATTCACACAGCCACTCAATAGAGCTCATTGGTGCCAACCAATACTAACAATGCTGCCATTTGCAGTACAGCTGAGAGCTTTTTGTGATAAACAATTTGAAACGTAAGCATGAGACCAAAAGTTAAACTGAAACCTTTTTACCATAACGTTTTTAACCCTCAGTTCACCTCTCTCAGTTAGGCGTCTAAGGACCATCAGCACAAGGGTAATCGAGTGGGTCACCAAGGAAGGAATGCATTCGTCAGTTTTTCCAGGTTTCCACCATTTCTGTAATCATTTGTTGATTCTTATCTCTAGACTCCATAGAACTACTGAAGCTGCCACCCAATTCTGGGAAGAGACCATTTATTCCCCCCACCTCCCTCCTTTCCATTCCTCTCTTCATTGCTTGATAAATAAGTAAGCTTCAAATAATGAGGGAACAGACTTTGGAAAATGGAGATATGATGTTAAGTACATTCATTCATTCATTCTGTAACCGCTTGTCCCTGTGAAGGGTCGCGGAGCCTATCCCAGCTCTCATCGGGTGAGAGGCGGGGTACACCCTGGACAGGTCGCCAGTCTATCTCAGGGTTAACACAGACAGACAGACAACCATTCACACTCACATGCACACATACGGTCAATTTAGAATCACCAGTGAACCTAACCAGCATGTCTTTGGATGGTGGGAGGAAGCTGGAGTACCTGGAGAGAACCCACGCAGACACAGGGAGAACATGCAAACTCCACACAGAAAGGCCCCAGATGGACTCAGATCCAGAACCTTCTTGCTGTGAGGCATCAGTGCTAACTACCACACCACTGTGCTGCTCATGTTAAGTACAATCAGGGCCGGTTTTTGCTATGGGCAATGTGGGCGACCGCCCAGGGCGCAATCCATGTGAGGGCGCACAAGCGCCGTAAAAAAACAAAAACAAAAACAAAAAAAAACCTGGAAACAAAACTCGCCATTTTTCTCGACTACCGCTCATTTCCATGCAAGTTAGTGTAGTGGGCGCTGGGGCGCCCTCACGTCAACTTGCTGCTGACAGTCATACAGGTGTGTGTGTGTGTCAGAAGAGGCAAGGGGGAGGAGGGCGGGGTTGATTGACGAGCGAACGGACGGTGTTGGCAAAAAGTAATGCAAAAGTTAATGATGTCTTCATCTTCATCTTCATCATGGATCAAAGTAAAAGACCAAAGAAGCATCAGTTGCCCAGTTCAGAAAAACAAGAAAAGAAGAAGAGGACAAACGGGCAAAAGATAAAGGTATACAGATTTCTATGAGTGACGTGAGTGATAGTAGACTTATTAGCCTCTTGCTAATATGTTGCTATTAGCCACAGAAGACGACTGTATTTGGTTTTTAGTTTTGCTGAACTAGCAACTATTAGAATTGAGGCAATTGCACTTCACACCTGTTGGTAATGTTAATGCCAGTTGTAAACAGGGTGAAAAACCCAGGTTGAAAAATCTGCTACAGTCTGAGCACTGTATGTACTCTCTATGTACAAAACTGGTGTGTTATCATAACTGTTCAGATGGTATTAGGATGATGCAAATCAAAACTCGTATATAAAATACGAAATAGTTGTATTAGTGCAGGAACCTTTTTTATGTAGTTTTTTATTTATTTATTTTTTTAGCTTTCTTCAGGGATTTTTCAAGCATAGTTATTAGATCCCGTGATGAAGGATTTGTGCAATTTTGTGCATTTTGTGCTTTTTTTGGGGGGGGGCGCCAAGGGATGGTTCGCCCAGGGCGTAAATCTAGCCAGGACTGCCTCTGAGTACAATATTAATAGTAGTAATTGGCTTGTTTGTCTTCATTTGAAAAAAAATCTTGGCTAAACATTCTGAACGAATGGTCAGCGCCATCCTGCTTGTGAACTTCACCGTTTACTGGACATGCATGGAGAAGGTCAGTCAACAGGTTTTTTATTTTTTAAGAAATGCTGGAAGACTTCATCTCAACAGGTTGAAATGACATCACACCCTCTGCTCTGCTGCAGGCGCAGCACTGACCTAAAAACCCATCTGGCTGTGTGTATGGGTGTGTGTGTGTGTGTAAAGCATTTAACCGGATAATTTGAGAGTGAACATTTCCTGTCTAAGTGCTTGTGTGTGTTCAGTTTCCATGAGCATCTGTCGGCGTTTATGTGCACGCACATTCATTTCTGTCCCATTTCTGTGCAGGTACATACATTACCTGATCATTCACAGTCTGCTACTGTGCCACAACTTACTGTGACCTGTCAGCATTTGCCTTACATGATATAAAGCTTTTGGGTGTAAGCTAGGCTTCAATTAGAGGAAGTTGGACAAAAGCAGAAAAGTCTGCAGAATCAAGGCAAGCCATCTGAAGTTCTGCCTGTCTCCTTAATGGTATAACTTATTTTTACTATCATATAATGTGATAAGAAACCACTTTAGCATTCAGCTTGGTCCGTTCGGGTGATATCAAACACCTCAGGCGACAGTGATGGATTGTGTTTGTTTTCAGGATCTCACTCACCAGATTTACAAAGATAGTATCTTTTTTGTTTGTTTGCTATCAAGATATGCCATGAAAAAAAGTCTATAAAGGTCCATCAGCATTATCGCTTCCTTGGAACCCAGTGGATTTGATTAAATAAACCAACCTACTTTAAGTTTTTGTTTTTTCAGGGTCTGAAATAATCAAAACTTTGAATCCCAAACCAGACTCAGATTTGGGAATAATGTGGTGGAATTCCAAGTAGAAAATTCGGCACGAACTAAAAGAATTTAGTTTGTTGTGTCAGTCCCTTCATCTCTACAGTACTACAATACCTGCAATGATACATCTTCACACTAAATGATGTCTTCTTATACTATAATCATATAATTTCCCTGTAATTCCAACGCCATATTATGTGGGCGCACCAGGATGCATTAATCATAAGTCAGTACCTCATCTGTGTCACAGGTTGGAATCATCAGACCCTGACTTATTTCCCAGCAGTAGCAGCCTGTAGATCTGCAGACTTGATCCATAACCACTGATTGACTTTCTCTGCAGCTTTGGTCATGGATGTCATGGTACTACACAGCCTCCATTACTGTCAGGGCACCCAAAATTTCACTTAGGGCCACATACGGAAAAAATATAGGAGGGGCTGGGCCTCTCAGATGAGGTAAATATGCAAATAAATGCAGGTAAATTATGTTTGATATGCTTTTAGAAAAGATCACAGCTTTCTGTGACAAAAAGAGCTGGCAGCTCATTCACAAAACAGCAGCTTGAGATTGCTTCTTAGTCAGAATGATGGGCAGAGTGGGGGGTAAAGAGAAAAGGGGTAAGTTTCAAGATTGTTTTGTAAATAAGTAATTGGACTTATTACCACCTGGAAACTGTGGAATATATTGTTAACTCTTTGCTGCGCTCAATGGGAACAGTGATGTTAGGCTTTGGACTGAAAGATGGTTGGCAGGGCTGGAGTAAATTGTGAAGGACATCACAGAGATAGCTGTTGGTCATTCTGATCTCAGTCTCTTTTTCTGTAATGCAAAACTTTTGCTCATCTTCCCGATCAAAAATTAACAGCTGAGTGTTGTCTGTGGAATCTGTGTTTTCATCGCATGCAATCGACAAGTCTTCAATTCGCCGCACGACTGTTTCTAGACAGGCTAACGTTGTTGAACGTCTGACTTTTTTACAGGCCCATTAATCCTGGAACTTTAGTGAGGCACTCTTTTAAGTCACCGTCTGAGAAAGGTTTCCCATGTCCCATGTCCCACGGCAGATGGAGTACCTCGGAACTGGCTATTGTGGCATGGAATTAAATAGTTGTTAAGCTTCAGACTAGCTGCCATTTGCTTGACTTTCTGCTCTCGTTCAGCCCCGGTGTAGGTTTGACGTTTGGTTTCATAGTGTCATCGTATGTTATACACTTTCATCACAGCAACAGTTTCATAGCGTAGCAAACAGATACACTTCCCCCTCATTTTCTGTGAAGAACTATTCATTTTTCCATTTGTCTGTCAGTTTTCTGCACTCACTTGCGGGCCATCTGCTGCTACTGTTGGCCCGTGGGCTGTACTTTGGAAGCCCCTGCTCTACATTAAACTCTTGGCAAATTACCTAAAACTCTTGTAATAGAGCTCCAATGATGTTTCATCTGGAATCAAATTTGAAATGAATCACATAATTTAAAAATTTAAAACAATGTAAATTGGGCAGTATCCCATAGGAAGTTACGACACCACAGCAATCAGACATTTGGAGTGGTCACAAGGACATCTAAGTTGCTGTTATGTCAGAGTGAAGAGACACTTTTAAAGAAGCTGAGAAAGATTAATGATGTGGATTTTTAAACATGCACTGCATCTTGAAATGAAGCCCCAATGTTCTGAACTTAACAGAAACATAATGTTGCATTATAACGGTCCTTGGTTTTATCAGAATAAGCACAAATAAGACAAAATTTATACTTAATACTGACTGTTATCATTTTTACTTTCATTTATTGGATTAGCAGTTGAGTATGCAAGGTCTGTTTTCTATGTTTAGGCATGAGTGTACAGTATAATGTGTTTATTCAGTACATGAACGTTTACTTAATTTGTAGCAGACGTGGCTGTTTGTGAAAAAGGGTATTATTTTTTATCATTTGGAATTACAGACCACATGGATTATGTGGGCTGTAGTTGGGTGTAAAATAGTGAAACCCAAAAATCATGCGAAACCAATTTGTATTAACCAAAATTCATATGGGTTTAAAAAATAGAGGAAAAAAGCAAAGCATCCATTACTGAAATATTAAAATATATTGAATATCTGAAAAAAGATACATGACTGCAATGAAAAAGCAATTTTGTCTCAAATAACGACAAAGTGGTCCACCCATCTCGACGATGAAGCCTCCCGGCTGTCCCATGGGGTTATCAATAATTCAGGTTCCTAATAATGCAGTAAATTATACCCATTGCAATCGAACAACACATAAATGCATATCGATAAGATGCTGCCTCACATTCTGCATTAAGCTCATGAATTTTGGCACACAACCCCCACAGAAGGCATGTTTGTAGGTTCTTTAATCCTTAATAAGAATGAATTGATTTCAGTTGCTTCGCAATCTGAGCAGCCATTGACTTAGATCACACTGCAAATACAGAAGCTTGTGTCAGTGGAGGTCTTCAGTCATCCAGCTCATGGTATATGCTGCCCTGGTGTGGCCAGACTGGATTGTTATCAGCATAGTCTGGTAACACACCATTTGGATTTTATTGTGGGGCTGTTTCAACTGAGAACAAATTACCTCTGCATGTAGCTGAGTAGTCTTACAACCAATCAGAGCAATTTTGTTGAACACAAATTCAATTACAGACCAACTTTACAAAATTGTGTGGGTGGGGGAAGTCCAGGCTAGGTATATCCAAAAACAAGGTAAACGGAAAGGCAGCTGGACTTGATTGAAGACGTTTCACCACTCATCCAAGCCTTCTTCAGTTCTAAATGCCTGGAGGAGGGAGGGGTCACGTTTGTATTGGTCTGTGATTGTCGACAATTAACGGCTAGAAAGTCTAGACTCAAGGTGTGAAAGGGGTAAAATCTTTTGGAGACAGATCTTCAGACTCTGCTTTAAATAGATAATCAGTTATGTCTCAGACCACCTTCCATGTACAAAAAGGGGTTTTCCAGTGTTACACAGATGGCTTCCCCTACTCCTCTTTCCTTCAGACCACCTCTCTAAAATATGTAAATTTTTTGCCCTACAAAGAATGTCCTTTGTCCTTCAAGTCCAGTTCCATTTGCTTCAACCTTGATTTTGGATACAGTAGCTAGTATGTAATTTAATTCTTGGATTTATCTTGTCAATTTTGTGTTTGTTCACTCAGAACAAAGTCTCTCCTGATTTAATTATACTTAGTTTCGTTCAAATTGAAAAAAGACCCATGTAGTTGAAACTGGGTGGAAACAGTGTCACAGCTACAGCATTTACTGCATTTGTTAAGCATTTATTTAAACTTAATTACATGTGAATATCTGAGTTCATCAGTCTCCAGACAATGACTTCTTAGTTTAACAGCAGCAATCAGAAACCCTATTACTGTTTTCTTCATAGCAGTCATATAAAAAGGACAACCGCAGAGTAGACATTTTTTTCAGAGATTCATCCAGGGAACTGTAGTATCCAGTATTTTCTCAGCTTTGCAGTTCACGCAACAGGACTTTTAAAATCTTGCCAGGTTTTGAAATGAAGTTGTTTCACACCAGCTTGAGATTCTCTCTAATTTCAAACTTGCGCAGTATACAAGATTTAAAAATGATAGCACACCACGCACTACAAGATGTTATTTAGATTATCATGCCAGACGGGGAGCACTGAACGTACCACCTCACTTGATCTCACGGGGAAACAGTTGTTAATAAAACAGAGACTATCCAATAAGTCTGCTAGGAGTTTCAGGAACTTATCTGCAAACACCTCACATTACCAGATAATCTGGGCCAAACCTTTGTACTGAGCGATGTCCAGGCTGGATTTCTCCTCCAAATGTCCAGTGGGCTGAATAGGGGGATAAAGCAGCCAGAAAGTCCTGTAGTCTGAGCCAAGAAAAAAGCAATTAGACTTAGACTGTCTCTTTCAGGTCCTTCATCTTCATAGAAAGAGAATCGTACCTTGTTTTTGCACACTTTTAAAGGAATTTAGAGAAATCAGAAGTAATTTAAAAGTAGATTCTTGTAGTTGTAACTTTATTGTTGTGGGTTTATGAATTAGTTTTGTTCTAGTGGAGTATCTATGAAGCTACATATGTGGGAATGCTCACTTAAGTGAAAGGTTGGTGGAAATAAAAAAGGAACCATATGAAAAGAAAGTGTAGTTCCGGGTATTTCCCGGTCTGCTCGCTGACTAATGTTTGAAGTAAAGCAACTTTTAAGGCTGCTGAGTTAAAGCAGCATCCATGGTTACACTCTGACAATCGATTGATGGCTTAGCATGTGCACACACACACTGCTCTCACAAAGACATACACACTCTCCGCTGCACACTCATATTAAACAGAAGTGGTTCAGCCAGGGGACAGCCAAGTTGTTGGATGAGATGGGGGAGAGAGATGGAGAGCAGGAGTGAAGGAGCCAGAACATCAAGGAAGAAGAGTGGCTTTAGTCAAACTTAAACTCTCTCTGGCACGGAAGACTAATCACAACTATCTCAGCTTTATTTACTTCTGACTTCTCAATTCCAGGATTCGTGGATTCACCAGAAAGTAGAAATGAGAGAACAAAGAGGACAAATAGTAATGTCTCTGTCAACTCTGTCAAGTATTGGACATAAAATGCCCTTATTGTCACAAAGGCAGAGATAAAACAGAGTCACTATTATTTTCACTGTATGTGCCTCCTGACTGGAAAGCTGCCTGCTAATTGATGTATTTGTGGAAAAGTTTCCAAAATTCGGCACGCTTTGTTGGCTATTGATGCTTGGATTATTTGCATTGCTTTTTTCATATCATATGTACAAGAAGAAAAATAGAAAAATTTATTTCCAAACAAATATGTTTGAAATATGTATGAAATATGTTGTCATATGAATACCTGATACTGCCTGAGCATGGACACTGAGCAGCCAGTATTAAGCTAATACCAAGCAACAACTTTCAGATCGTTATAATGAAGCCAACGTGGAAGTGCCACAAACTGCATTTCCATGTGAATTCTTGCGTAACTCCTCCATTTAAATCGCATCGAGCTTGCGAGTTGTCTGTGTAGGTGTTCCCGCCCACCTGAGCTCTACTCATGCTCCACCATTTTGACCATTTTTGAATTAAGGAGTCAAATAGTGGAAGCCAGCCCGATAAGCTTTTGCTGCGAAAAGTTGGTCAGTCCTTTGGGATCTGATTATGCTCCGGCAAAGATCTGCTGGGCTGATCACACTGCTTGGGTAACAGCGCTGTCATGCAAGTCATTAAGTGCCTTGGAGTTGAATTTGTCTACAACAAAATGGCTCAGGTTGAATGACTATCCAAGTGCATGCAGAGGTATTTTTTCTTTGTATTGGTCGACTCACGGCCTCATAATGAAATGCAAATGGACTCATATTCTGAAGTGAGTCTGGCTACACTTGGCTAAAGCCAGCATCAAAACCACTCTTCAAGAGGCATGTGGGAGAAACCACCGTCATTGTCTAATACTCTAGAGGAGGCCTGCCCAATACGTCAGTCGTGATCAATCGCGAAGGTAGTGCAGGCAGATTGCATGCCACTGAAAAAATGTTATGTTGCACCTCCAGAACGACCAGCAAGACAAACTTTTATCTTCCTTTTTTTAACTTTTTATTGCAACATGCCCTCAGTTTAGCAGCATACATCCACAGCCATGCACAACATTAACAACAACAACTCAAGACTGCGTCTTTCTTAAAGGGGCAGCGCATTTTTGTAAAGGTGCTGTGCACCAATTTGTCTTCTTACAATAATAAAAACAAAGATGGATAGAGCTTTTAACACTGTAGCAACAATTAATATGACTTAGGGTAGGCTATGCATACAGTATATATAGATCACTTTGACTTGGTCATTGTAAAAGTGGCCTGCAAGCCAAAAAAGTGTGGGCACCCCTGCTCTAGACATTGTATCAGCATTGCTGGCCAAAATCACTGGGTTCAATATGAAAAAAGTGCAGTCACATATGATTCCTGAGTCTAAACTATTACAATAATGCTCAACTAAACTTAAAGTGACATACTGTAACGAAAGAATAGTAGCTAGAACGTTGAGTGAAACGTGTCAGCAGCGCTGTCATTGTGTCAGCTGTGTGGAGTTATTTTAAGCTCAGGGAAGAAAAAAGCAAAACTGTCCTGTGGAATTTGTGTAGTGTGTTAGAGTGTTTTGAGGAGTGACAGGAGTGTTGGAACACATCAAATTTGATTAAACGCTTGCAGAAGCACCATAGAAAGGAGTGCATCCGGAACAAAGGTTTTATTGACAGATTTGTTTTTTAAATGTATTAGGCAGTATTGTTGGCAGATATTCAAGTTTAAGGTGTAAGTAAAATTATTAAGTGGACCAAGACTTGGAAACGAGTGGTTAAATCTTAGTTATAATCGTGAATACAATATTTGGTGTTTTCCTCACAGCCATGATTTCATGCTTTGGCAGACCAAAGGCCAACAGCAGTCAAGCGCATGGTCCATTTGTCCACTGAGGTGTGAGAAGGGTGCAGGCTGATGTTTGAGTGAAAGACAGAACTGTTAATGATCAGTTTTACAGCCTACTTTAAACGGTGTCTGCCTCCACCTAATCCATCCATTGATTTACCGGCGCAACGATGTGAAAACGGTAAGCTTGTTGTACAGAGTGTGAAGAGTAAAATGAGTTTAAGCTTTTTGGAGAGCTCTTTCTGTCCTGTTCAGTTATTTTTTTACCCTCTCACACAGCAGTCCCATTGTGCCACAGAAGAAACAAAGGAGCAATCAATGGGAGACTAAATGACAAGGAGAAAAGAAGAGTGGAGCCAAACAAAAAGAAAAGGAAGGGGAGGCAATCTCAGACTCCTAATAAGTTCTGATCAAAATTCAAAGAGGATCAAAAAGATAGGACATTTTTTCTTCAAACCCCCATCCCCACTCTTGCCTCAATTGTTCTCGCCCATGAGGCTCTTATCATCTTTCCTTGTTCCTCATGCCAGCTTCTACTTCTCACACCTCTACGAACCCCAAAACTCATATTGCCCTATTTCCCTAAAGGCCATAGGTAGCTCTGTGATTTACTGTTTGCTTCTTACCCCTGCTTTTCACTGTTCTTCCACACCTCTGTCATTCACCCCTCCCTTCACCCTCCCTAAGGCCCCTTGCCTCCCCTGTCCCAGCAGCTGATGAAAGGAGGAATAAATGAAGGAGTGCATGTTAATTTGTGATGGCCACTCCTGACAGGCTTTAATCAGAGTGGGGGAATCACAAGCCAGATCATCCAGAATACAAATACATGTAGATGGTGGAGAAGGTTTGAGGTGAACTGTGGTAATAAGGCCCCCTCTCCTTAGTTCAGCGTGCTCCCTGACCAAAGAATATTTCAGCAGACCACCTGTTTCAATGTGTGTGGAAACCAAAACCCATATGGCTATTTGTGATGCGAAAGCTCTGGAGCCAGTTGCACCAGCTGGATGTAGGCTGGTCATAAAAAAAAAAAAAAGTGCTTTACATTGTATAAACACCTGTTGCACCGCCTATATGTTGCTCTACTTCTGAGGCTAAATCTTACACGAGAGACGGCACCGATCCTCTGGATATACGGTGACAGAGCTTTATATAGAGATTTAATTTCAGATTGTCATCATATAATGAATATGTGGGCCCTGCCATGTCAGTGAGTTGAAACTGAAGGCAATTATTATAATTTTTTTCATTGTATTGAGTATTTCAGTTTTTAATGTTTCAGTATAATCAGTTGCTTTTTTCTAACCTTAACCAAAGTGCTTTTGCCGTTTAAACCTGACCATAGATGAGATGGTGTGTATATGAATTAGCGTATGAATAGCACACTACTTCTGGCTCATTTTGGGTGCAATGCCTAATTATTAAGCTTTTTGTGCGTCATCATTGACAACTGAAGTGGGGGCTAATTCCTACCTCCTACAGGAGGTAGGAATTCAAAGTGACATGGCATGAAATACCACGGCAAAAATGATAAATGCTTAGTTGCAGCATGTGTCACGCCTTGGTGTGCTGCTCATACGCACTCAGATGACGCCAGGCAGGATGAGAGGTGTTCACGAATGTAGCGCTTCCAACATAAATGACAAACTGTGGCAATTGGATGTAAAGCCATGTTGTGTAACACAAGCTGATGGAGTGTGCATCAGGTTTTATAACACAACAGTTTACCTGTTCCTGGTGTAACATATGATCTTGTGACAACTTTCAGTAGATAAAAGTATTTTTTTGTGCTAATAGTTAGAATATATTCTAACATTCTAGCATATTCTAACTATTAGCGTTAACTATTAGCTGATATGAAGAGTCTTTCATATCAGTTCTTTAATTTTTAAAAGAATGCATTTATCAGTTTCGCAAAATGGCCCTTTTCATGTAATGGAAAACTAAGTTTAACTAAAAACTTATTAAAACTGGTGTACTATAATAAACACAGTACAGTGCCAATGTTCTGATGAGGGATCTTCTCACTCAATGTGGTTCATAGTTTATAGGTTTTTTAACTTGTTTTTAACTGTTCAGTCGCACAAATTCGAGATGCTGTGCCATGACGCTCTGAGCAGGAAATCGACTAGTCACTGATCACGTGACAGCAACAACATGGAGGCCCTGTTGAAGACAGGTGAGGAGCCCATTGGGTCATTATTTAAGCAAACTTGCAGTATGAGTGGACATACTTCACTAAAGATGAAGCCCGTTCTACCGTGACATGCAGAATATGTTAGTCAGTCCTGAAATACAACAAATTTACTGCACACTCATTTGGCGTCCGCTAACGCTAGCAGAGCAACGGTCCAAATCCTCTCAGCTGCAGTCAGTTAACAACTTCACCAAACATCCTGCGCTGGAGAAGGGGGCTGCACATCAACAATTTGTTGGTGAATTTCATTATCTAAAGTTATTAGACCTCTAGCTGCTATACACGGAGAAGGCTTCGGAGATATACCGCTTTTTTATTTTATTGTCTTACAAACGCTGTGAAATACCACCGCTATTGACAGTGCCGATTTATATAGGCTATACATATAGTGCACATTATTGATAAGCTCATGTGTTTTTGTTCAGTTATGTTGTGTTCTAGTAGTTGTGACGTTGTTATTTTTATTTATTTAGTTTTTTGCCGAGCGAGACCCGCATATTAGTGTCAGCTGGTGGTGGCATTGTGAGACGCTATGTATTCAGGTCAATAACACAGATTTAATTATTGCAAAGCATTACTTCTACTGTTTATGCGTGACTTCATCGACTATTTGACGGCGACTCGACTTATACCACATATTAATCGACTTTAAAAAATCGTTTAACCTCTACTTTGTGATAGGGTTCCACCTTTTTTTGTCTGATGTGTGGCAGTTCTATTATGTAGGCTACATGGCCTGAATGCATGCACTGAACCAACATAGGCTTTTATTCCACAACAGTATTTGATCTCGCAGTGCAGTTCCAATGAACATTAGTTTTTCTTACGCTCTGGATCAGGGATGGGCAACTGGCGGCTCGACGCCCTTAATTAATTTTTGAAAATGATAAATCTGTATCCTCTGCGGCACTGAATCAGTTGTAATGACACAGTTGGCCACTAGATAGCGCCCTTTAATGCAGACGCCGCCTCGTACAAGCTTCCACGGGGTCTTCTCTACCAGTGAAGAAGAGACGTTGAGCCATGGCTAAGAGCAGAGAGAGGAGAGAAAACTTGTCTTTCAGATGAAATAAGGTTATCTGTTCACAGAATGTAAAGGCAAACCTATGTGCTAAATAAATAATAAATATAATAAATATAAAATAATTATACACACACAAACATATTTAAAATGGCAGTTTTATCATATCTGGTTAAGTGTGCGGTGCTATGTGGCCCACTGGTAGTGTCGATGAAAAATTGTGGCCCCCTCCATCATTTAGGTTGCCCATCCCTGCTCTGGATTATATATGTGCTATGAGCTAAGACTAATCTCAACAGTTTTTAATATATTTTAATAATGCCATATATCTATCTTGCAAATGATCTCCTTCTATAAACTTTTTTCCATTTTTAAAAGTTGTTTCCTGGAAAAAACAGATCCAGAAAAAACATGTACTGTGCCACAGAGTTTATTTTATGACTGATCATGTCGCTGGATAAGGTGTATTTAAATAGTTATTTGAGTGTAGAGTGGTACGATGGGCGGCTGTGGCTCAGTAGGTAGAGCGGGTTGTCCACTAACCAGAGGGTTAGCGGTTCGATCCCCGGAATGTGCCACATGCCGAAGTGTCCTTGAGCAAGACACTGAACCCCCAGTTGCTCCCAGTGCGTGGCACTGGTGTGTGAATGTGTGTGTGCTTGTGTGAGCGAATGGGTAGATGTGTCTATGACTGTAAAGCGCTTTGAGTACCAATAGGTAGAAAAGCGCTATATAAAAGCAAGGCCATTTACCATTTACGATGGAGTTTTATGAGACAGACCTTGTTTTTTGCATTGTGTTGGAGTGTTTTTGGTCAGATGTGTTTGTCATTACAGAGTATTTTACTGATCAAAAGTCTGAACTGGTTTACATAAAAAATCTGTATTCTATGATTAAAAAAATAAAATAAAAACTGCCCTGCATAGTCGTATACTGTCTTCCCAGGTCATAAAGAGTGAATTGCGACTGAGCGTGAGTAGTGTTTTTCAAAGTTAACACAGTGAGACTTAGTTCCTTATAGCAGTGAACCTGTATAATTAGCTGAACTCACATCTGTTATAAAGTATATTTTTATCACACGGAAAATCAGCAGTCTTTATTCTGAACACTTGATAAGCAACAAGCCAGCAGCGCGAAAGTCATCTGACTTCTCAAAGTCGACCGGCAGTGGCACCGAGTTGAGTTTTTAGAGGCACTTCAGTCTTCCTAATTGGATCGCTCTTTCCTCCTTCTCTGTCTCTCATCAGGTAATCAGTCTACAGTGTCCAAAAAGAAAAAAAAAAACAAAAAAAACTGCCAGATGCCAACGGATGGATTTCCGTAACAAGTCTTAAAAAGTGTAACGCTTAAGGGAGTCTCACTTGTCTCTCCTTTCTTCTTCCTCGCTTCTCTCTACCTCTGTACCTCTCACTCGTATCAAAGCTGTGATAGTGAGCGGTTCAACAGAGTGACAGTCCCAAAGAGGAGGAGAAAGAAAGGGATGTCACTTGCTCCCTTCACTTGTCGTGCGCTCCTTGTTTCTTTTCCCCGCTCCGGTTTTGATTCGCTCTATTTTCTGCATTGTCACATATCCAACATCCTGCTGAATGAAAATAAAACCGCCTATGAAACGAACCACAGATGGAAAGATGGAGCTAAAAATAAAAGGACTTTTGGTGTGGCCAAGTCAAAAGTAACATTTTAGTTTCTCCTTGTTGCTAAAAATGAGTCCCGAAGACTTCTGATGACTCAGCGATTCTTCTGAAGTTGCTTTTCTTTAGCCCAAATTTGACAGCTATACTAGGAAACACTGTGGCAGCTGGGTTGTGTGCATCAAAGTAAACCTTAATGGATCAGGAAAGACTGATCGAACACATTCTAATGTTAGGAATCAGAATGACGAGGCTATACAGGGACAAACAACAGACAATGTAGCGTCATAGCTCAGCTGAGACAAAGCCAGAGATGAGCATACCTTAACATTTGTAAATATATATATCTGTTTTAGTAACCTTTCTATCACAGGTTTATTTATGCAAAACACAGTGACTCATGGTTGTTCAGAAAAAAGCAACATTTGCATCACCTGCTGTTATCGCCTGGGAGAGCGTATCTTGCGTTTCATGTTCACTGGTGCACCCGTGTTTGTTGAACATAAATAGATGAACAGGGTGAGTAGCTTTGGCACGGATAGCACATTAAACAGATAAAGAAAAGACGCTAAAGAAACTCTGGCATCCTCAAACTGTGTCATCTTCCTGTGGAGCTAAATGGAAACAGTTGACTTTCTGAGAGGAGGACATGCATGCTAAACAGCGTAGGGATGGTCAAAGAGGCAGGATGCTGGCGAGGCCTCTCCTTAACAGAAAAAAAAGGAGATAAGAGAGGTGAGAGAAAAATGCAAATGTAGCTGTTAGACTGCTCTTCTTTTTCCTTAAATTACGATATAGTGTTGACATCTCATCAGTCACTCGAAGGTTATACTTGGTGTCAAGGCTGATGATGATCAGTAGTACGTACTTCAGTATTTGAGTACTCATCTCATGTGGGTGGCTGTGACTCAGGTGGTAGAGTGGGTTGTCCACTAATTGCATGGTGGGTGGTAACATCCCTGGACAACCATTAGTGTCTCCATGTGTGTTTGTGAATGGGTTAATGAGAAACATTGTAAGGAGCTTTGAGTACCACTACGGTAGAAAATAACCATATAGGTCCAAACCATTCTCTTTGTATTGTTTTTGATATTTTATTTTGCTTTTACATTTAATTCTATTCAACTTTCTGCATAATCTGCTGCCCGATTAAGCCTCTGAATTGCCACTGTAGTGTGTTTGTTTTCTCTGTATGCCTTACAGGTTATCCAAACGCTGGACATAGCGTGCACGCACAGATAGTCGGGTCAGCACATGTACATCTTTGCCTGGGACCCCCCAGAACCTAGGTTTACTACTGCCTACAGATGCTCTTCAAACCCAACAAGTCCAGGTGCCTTCGTTGACTGAGAATGGATGGATGACTGAGAACCTTCACAGACATAGTGTATGTCCCACACTTTTATTTACTAGACTTATTTCTAAAATCATATTTTAAGATATTGTGGCCTTGTTGCCAGCAGTCTGTTCAGTATGTATGTGCTCACATCTACTGGATGTACAGTCTCCCAAATGAGAACATTTACTGTGTTTTTGTGAATGGACTTGTCTCAGTTGCGCCATAACCTTCCCACGTCTCACATCTCAGACAACTGCAGGTGTAATGGAAGACAGTAAAAGATGATGTAGAGAAGAGGAGGGACATGAAATATGAGGAGAGAGAGACGGACAGGAGTAGAGTTATAGGGACAGAAAATAGCAGTCATGACGGAGGACTGCATAGAAAAAAGAAAGTTTCAGTGTGGAGAAGTAACTCCTCCTCACCAAAGTGCAGTCCCTTTTCTCTGTGTCTGGCATTCATCTACTTTCATTCTGTCTACTGCAAACTAAATTCACTCTCACTTTTAGTGTGTTATTTTCCTGTCTGTGGGTCTCCCCTGTAGGTGTTGGCAATAATGGGCCTCATTGTCAATTTGTGTGTGTAAGATAATATTTTGATTGGTTTTATTTGTGTGTGTGTGTGTGCGCGTGTGTGCGTGTAAAGCCATTTGTGTGAATGTGTGCCTAAAGGATCAGGTGGTAGACCAGTGACTTGCTGTTTTATTACTTGTCTGTCTACACAGGTAAGTATCTTTACAGTGGCCATTATCATGCTCAGTTACAAGCTGATAAATTTATTTTGTGGGTTTATAATAATACATTTACGTGCATTAATGTTCAAAAACATATCGTCACTTCCGTACTGTAGTACCTTTTTTCTCCTTCTATTCAAAATCTACTGTCTCTTTAAGCCTCCCCACCCAAAAAGCTCAGTCTACTCTTATTGGTCACTTGGCTTATTGTTGTTTCTGGTCAGCCACTTATTATGCATTACATAATAAGTAACAGAAAAAGAGGCTTGGCTTTTTTCCTACTTTTCTTCGGTGTAGACTTTAAGACTGGTAACTTTGCCAACATTTTTAGATGTTATATAATACACCAAAGAAAGGGAAATTAATATTTCAATTTTTGCCTGAATCAGCTCTAGAACATTTCCCATCAGATTTTCTCTGAACACAGATTAAAAGGTTAGTTTGTTTTCTTTGAAGTGGGGTTGTGTGGTGAACTTATCCATAATTAGTGTGTTTCCTACAGTAGATGTTATTTGCATGACCCTAGTTTAGTGAAGCAGACAAGAGTACCAGCGTTGAGAGTCGAGCAGGGGTTGAACAACTTCGGATTTTTTAAAGTCGACTAATATGTGGCGAAAGTCGAGTCGACGTCGACTAACCAATGACGTCACACATAAAAACCCAGCAGAAAGCAATGAAATCTATATTCAGAATGTGCACATACAGGGAATTTGACTCCAGTAACTTTTGCTCTCTTGTACAGAAACACACGGAACTTAAATAAGTGTGAGAAATAAATCTCAATCTGTACACATAAAATAAAAGGATAAGAGCAGATATATACAACGATCCAGGAGTTTGTACAGTGAGTATATACAATAGTGCAGAGTTATTGTTATTGTTCATGTGAATGGTCTCACACTCTGTGACTGCTCAGAGTTCTTGACCTAAATACATGTTGTAGCCTCTCACGCAAAAGAAGCTATGGAGGCTTTTCTGCAAGGTTATTGAAGCTAAAAGTCAATATCAGTTTGAGGGTATGTTATATTTAGAATATTACCACAACTTTACATTGCTGTCAGACAAACCATTCTGACAGGGAACCACCAGACACCACTGCCAAAAACAGGCATTTTACCTCACAGAAATGTCCACTGCTGTGTGACTTTTGGGTTTTAATGTTATTTCGAAATAGTGTTGGAACACCCGAAAGTCACACAATAACGCACACTAACTAACCGATCAAGACAGCACCAGGCCAGAAACCCATGTGTTCTGTGAGGTGAAATGACAGTTTTTTTTCAGGGGAGTCTTGCAGCTTTGAATGAAGCATAGATTGAGATAACGGTATATAGCACCAGCTATACTGTAGGTAATACACTGACTGGTAAGTACCTCATCCAGCTCCACTTCAAAGAAACCAAACTGTTCCTTTAACTGTGAGTGTCTCTGTGTGGAGTGTGTATTTTAGAGTATAAAGCTGCCAACTCTTACAGAGTTTAGACACTTTTAAGTTCCAAACGTATCACAGCAGTGTTTCAGTACTACTTGGTACAAAAGCACTCACTTTCAGCAGATTGAACAGTCTAATATGTCCAGAGGCAAACTATATTTTTCCCTGAAAATGGTATCGGAATGGCAGCGTTTATCCTGACCAAGCGAGAGACTGACACATAGACAGAGACAGATGAACTGCAAATAGCCTTCCTGGAAATTCTGCACTTGTGCCACATCACAGGAAATCATACTGATACTCTCAAATGGGCTTTTAGCACACAGTGTGGGTCATTTAGAGACTTCTCATGAGTTCTGAGGGGCAAAACAATAATAGGGCTTATGCTGAAAGCCGTCCCTCTCTCCCTGTTATGGCTTTACAATTTACTGCAGGTCATACCATGAGCCCTCCACTCTGTTCTATTCACTTCAGTCCAAACAGTGATTAAGTTTAATGGCTACCCATTCGCAGAAATGAGCCGCAAGGAAATGTGCGCACATTAAAAAACAGGAGGTCTGGACAAAAATGAATGATTTGAAACACTTGATTTCATGATAAGCACACAATTATCAATGAGGACATTTTCATTCTTTATAACCAGTCATACAGACACAGACTGGAGCAATAAAATGTTTTTATCCTGGCTGTGTGTATTAACTGTTAAGCTAAACTATTTATTTTTAAAGGTTTGGTTGAACGCCAACTTTGCTCTACAGCAAAATGAATTATTCATCAAAAACTTATAGAATAAAGTAAAAGTAACCATCCAGCAAGACCCACAACTCTTTGGAAGGATTTTTTGCTTCCCCATGTGGGAACACCTCTAGATCCTTCTTGGGATCCTAGAAAAACATTGCTAATAGGGGGAAGTCTGGAATACATGCTTAGCCTGTAGCTTTATTTCAAAAATGTGGACAGAAAACACTTAAACATTCATGATACAGGTTGATGCTTTTGCTTTGCCTCAGAAATATTTCTGTACCTTAGGAAATCCATAATAAAAAAGTACAATTCTGTGTAAAAAAGAAAAGAAAAACACTTTCCCTTGCCCGTTACACTATGATAGGACATCAGTAGTCACATTAGTTTTTTTTATTTAACAATATATTCTATATTTTACTGATTAATTCACTTTATTTTGCCTACAGAACAAAAACAAAAAAAAAAGAAAGAAAAATAGTCAAACTCTGGATTTATGAATATCCTGGACATAATAAAACATGGTCACACTCAACACTATGTCATCTAATTCATGTCCGAAAATATGTTTAATAAATCCTAACTCCTAATTTAGCTCTTAAATCTGGGTTGTGACCTTCTCTGTGTTATTAATTGAAATATAAAGCTAGTGTTAATTGCATTCTAGCCAAGTAAAAACCATGGTCATTTGCAGAGTTAATAATACAAAAGAGAAGGTTTGACGCTTGCATCAGAAAATATCTGCAACACAATCCTCACACCGCAAGGTTGTTTCAAACACCTTGTACTGTCTAGCACTTCATAGTGGTCAGGACTCTCTGAATTCCTTCAAACGTGTACCTTTAGTTAAGGTGGACTCACACAAGGGTTTGAAGTCCTGGCAGGTCTGAAATCGGGTTGCATCACCTGACATGAGAAGAAATTTCACAGATTATCTGCTTTTGAACAAGATTAAAAAAGAACACGCAATCACACATTACCATGAGCGTGCCCCCTGCACCAGCTTCACTGTGGCCATGCTGTGCAGAAGTTTCTTTCTGCTCCTTATCGTTCATTTGTTTGCTGTTCTTTACTTTGCTTCCAGACTGGATCCCAAAAGACGGCAGTGATCCAAATTTGTGCCATCATCAACCAGAGCTGCCGCCTTATCACTTTTGGCGGCACTTCAGGAATATCTCAGAGATACTCTACTCAGTAATGAGCAATGATTTCATAAGTTATAGCTGGAGTTGGTCAAAACACACTTATATAAGGACTATGTGAAAAAGGACCACATACAGTACAAATGCTGTTGAAACCAGGCTATTTGGTGTGATGGGCTTTTGTAAGTGGTTACCATGGTGAAAATTAGCAAGCCAAACCGCCTGCGTTGATTACCCTTTCAGAGATATGGGGATACAAATAGCAGTAGTTAATCTTGTTTAGGGCACACAAATTCATTGTGACAGCTCGGCTGCTTCAACCCCGCAGACTGTCGCAGTCTAAATTGAATGGACTGATTGTAAAAGAGAGAAAGAAAAGGAGACTACTATAAAAAAAAAAAGAGCAAAGGATAGTTTAGGGTTTAGTTTGGGCTGATGTAAATTGTTTGCTATAGTCGGGACATAATTATTTTTTTTTACTTCTAAAGTAGAAAACAGAACTTGGGTATTTGTATGCGACTGTGATTTGACCAAAATGGTGACAGTGCAGGGGTGGCTTTGGGTGAAATACAGTCTCGCCATTTTTCATAATTAGCCAATAAACATGCAGGGAGATATTGGAGCCATTATAATCTTCACAGCCCGAGCAGGCGGACAAACCACACACAAAATCACACACCAACACTCGTCTCCAAATGTCTGCATACATGGACAGTGGCTTAAACAGGTGTATCAGCTCTTAGAGCCGTTTAGAACAATTCATGTGGAGTTAATAACATGAACAAATAACATCACAGAACATGCACTGGCTGACTTATGGCTGTAATGATTACCCAGGTCACAGAGGGTCATACATCTCAGAGCATAAAGCTCTCCCTAAGGGAGACGCACACTATATAGAAAACTGTATAAGTTAGATTAAGTGGAGGCAGATGAGCAGTAGTGTAGTGCAGTAAAGTGGATACTTAATCATAAATGCTGCAAGGACCTGGTGCCTTTGGAGAGTGTGTATGTGAACCACAATAGGATGCACAGGGGCTCTTATAAAAAGCAAAGTATTGTATATCCCACACACATGTAAACAGACACACACGTTTGAAACAGTTACAGTTACAAATTCTGAGATATAAAAAAGAGCGATTGTAGTTTATATGTGAATACCCAATGCAACCTGATTTCCTTTGTGGAATGAAATAAACAAAACAATCTTTTTTTTTTTTTCATGATCTTTAGGGACAAGAGCTGGGTTAGAATGAGTAAACCTGGATAACTTTGCTGTGAGCACACACGATGAATATTTGCTGAAGAAGTACGCTCCAGGCATTACAATCTCACAGCTCTAATTGTGTTGTCTCTCCCTATACTGTATGTTTGCTGCAGCAGCTTTGTATATCAGCTATTGTTTGGACTGTGCTGCGTCTGTATATGTTTCTTCCCATTTTGCCTCACATTGATTTTTTTCAACAATCCCTGTAATCTTCTAGAATTTCCCATTCAATCGTTTGCGGCCTTAATGCAGAATTGTGCCTGTGCTTCAAGCTTCCCTTCTTTAAGGCATTGCTTGACAGCGCTGTACTCGTGCAGAATATTGAGCATTTGCGTTTGTTCTTTTCAGCTGGGACACGTGTATAATGATTTGTCCGTCAGAAAAAGGATTGACAAGCATCTGAAGACAGCGGAGTGAAGTGTTCAGGGAAAAACAGATGGAGCAGGTGAGTAAAATGTAAAGTGCTTTAATCTGTGTTTGATTCTCTGTACAGCTGCACATGCTCCATGCACATCTTCTGGTAAGCCATCTAGTGACCTTTGACCTGTAACACTCAATATGCCTCTGCAATAAAACCGCAACTAATTTTACTTTTTCAATACACATATCCCTTTATTTACATTCTACACACAAAACAAGTAATTACAAAGAGAGGTCATTAGATTGTCCCCCATAAACAGGCTACAAGCTACAAGAGGGGGGATGGAGAAAGGGACACACAGCAGTTAACATGCTATACAGTAGTGGCACACAATTGCATGAGTAGTAATAGAAAAGGAACTAGATATTAGAGGACGGGCTGGGTGCCAGAGAAAAGAAATTAGAGGATAGGAGGTCAGTGCCAGAAAGAAGAGAGTAGAGGACATGTGCTCAGTGCATCGTCCCCCAGCAGCCTAGGCCTATGGCAGCATAGCTAAGGGATGGTTCAGTCCATAAACTTTATCAAACAGGAAAGTCTTAAGCCCGACCTTAGAAGTAGAGAGTGTGTCTGCCTCCCAAACCCAAACTGGGAGCTGGTTCCACAAGAGAGGTGCCTGATAGCTGAAGGCTCTACCTTTCATTCTACTTTTTGAAATTCTAGGAACTGCAAGCAGGCCTGCACTTTGAGATCGAAGTGATCTGTTTGGATGATATGGTATAACACTTATTTGTTGCTTATTGTTAATTGTGTTATCTTTCTCTCTGTCTCATTGCTCCCGTTGCTGATGTTATCGCCGCAGACACAGACCGCTGGTTCAGTCTTTCCGTTTGCTCTTTCTTTCTTTTATTTACTGCGTAATTCTGCTGGTTGCCGTTTCACAGAAGTGGCAGCTCAGTCAACCCATTTTCTTACTTCTAAATGATGTCACCTTCGTTAAAATGCTCATATAAAACTCCTGCCGACAAATACAAGGACGAGGAAAAGAACCTACGAAACATAAACTAGTTGAATATAACAATAACCTTTTTATGTTGCTTGCTACAATTGCAATGTGTTTTACAATAAAATATTAAAAATTAAAAACACAGCACAAATAAAAACACTAAAAATAAAACAGAATAAAACATCAGGGAAATTATAAATTATTCACATAGAAACAATTCCATGTGTTTTTAAAGGTAAATTAAAAACAAATGAATTTGCATCTCTTATATCCTCAGGTACATCTAGAACTCCTAATTTTGAAGGCTCCATCACAATCATCACAGTTGTGACAACAAAATGTCAGGAATATTAATTGGTGAAAGGGCTTTCAGGGCTTGAGAAGTAAGCAGCATAAACTTACCCCAGCTCATATTTTTGAGGAAGAAAACCGAATATTTTTTTACGAAACGCTCGACTCAGACTATCAGTGTACATGTTTGGCCTATTCGTGTTCACGGCACCTCTGAAGCTCTACTTTAAGCCAGGCATACACTGTGCGATTGTTGGCTCATTTTGAGCCGATTTGCCACTGGTGTGACTATTTTTTGAATCGGGCCGAATTTCGGCTCAAACGCGTGTCGTGCTTCGTGCAGTATACGTGGGGTAACGAGGAGAGATTAACACCTCACGACGAGCTCCCGATCACAAATCGTGTGCTCGTCAGTCGCATCGGAGCATCGGGCCGTATAGTGTGAGAACATGATTAGTGGGCTGCAAACTTTTGAACTCAGCGATCTAGTCGTGCAGTTTGAGATGGAGCTGAATCAAAGGATTTAAAATATCGCACAGTGTATGCCCGGCTTTATGCTATTGGTATGTGTGGGGTAGATGTGCAAACAGTACTGAAAGTAGTGAATTGGCCCTACCATGCTCACCGGTAGGGCCCTGTCAGATCTAAAGTGGGAATGACTAAAAAGAAGCAAAAAAATTGCTGAAAGCGTTGGCCAAGATTTGGGTAAGAGAAGTCGGATGAGCACAAATGGATAATCTGCAAATTATGCTGTATGCTGCTGGTTGTGATGGATGGTAATTCAAGCAATCTTTTCCACCACTTCAAGTCCTACACGTTCTGAAAAGTGAGGAAAGCAAAAGTGTGTTTCCTTCTATCAGTCATACAAGACATTCTGTTTCTTCTTTTTCCCTGTAAGACGTTAAAAGCATAAATTAAAGGCTAAATAGTTTTACTTTGTAAAATCATTCCACTTTAATTATACTCTTTTAATGCTAATCTAGGATTGTTGTCAATACAAATATTGTGCAAACCACATACACATGCAGCACATTCATGTTTTATTCTTTTGATACTATCTCCAAGAATAACATGTCAGGATGCATGGCAACAATGAATCCAATACTAATACAGAGTGCCAGTGCAGGAAGTATTGTGCTCTTTATGTACCTTTAGTGTTTTAAGGAAGTAGCACATCATGAACCAAGTGTTTTAGTTTCCTTTTATGGGCCTGTCAGGACCAATAACTGCCTGGAACAGTCTTTAACTATATGGCTATAAATATATTTTGTTGTTTTCAGAAACTGTGGGGCATCATTCCAGTTTGTGTTCCCATTAGCCTTCAAAACTAGTGCGTAGGACCCAGAGGACTCCCACAAAAATAAAAGGTGGAAATGAACTGTTTTTACTGCAACAATCCCCAGGTACAATCAACAGATATAATTTTATGTTGTTTTTTCATTCTTTAAAAAATGTGCAGTCAGTTTCCATGGGTACATAACATCTTTCCTTGCTGACAGAATTGTACTGGTGTAATTCCGGACTGCCTTACACCAGCTTTATATTAAAACTTACCCTATGCAAATGTAGAAACTATCCCGGCTTGTTCCAAACCAGTGGACCAGCTGACAAGATCCTAGTTCCGCACCACCAGTCGCCAAGTGTTGAGTGTTACAGTGGCAGTGGCAGTGGAGACATTTTTTTTATCCTCTTACAAATTACATTCATACACAACTATTCTGAACTGGAAAAAAGTATGCTTTAGAGAGATGATTTTGTTACCAGAACCACATTTTCATGCAGGGTTTCAGGCACAAAGTCAACATTGAACGTACCTTGAAAATCTTTACAGACAACATTTTTGATTATATTCTTATTCACTTGACACTCAAGTAAAATCAGTTCGCTGGTCTCTTATTCCAGCTCCACCTTTATTCATTCTCTGCCTTATAACCATATACTATGCTTTGTTTTTTATAAGATTATAGTGATTGCTACTGAATACTTTGAAATGCAACATCAGTAATCATAATTTGGAAGATTGAAAGCTCCCACAGTTTTTTCATGACTATGTGATAAGAATGCACCAATTTTGAATAAAAGGAAACCACAAACATGTTGAATCAGGTTAGTCATATCAGTTATTATCAGCCATTTCTGTCAGATGTAAGAATGCAGTCTCACGTAGCAGTGTGCACACACACACACACACACACACACACACACACACACACACACACACACACACACACAACCTTGAAAACATGCATGCGTCCACATGCATACGTTACCTTTCATTAAATCTAGTTGACATTTGGAGAGACTGACACAAAGTTCTCATGACACTGAGAGGCCAGGAGACAGTGACGGATTAATCACTGTTTTAATTAGGTTTGAGATCTAAATGACTCTAGTCATGTTTAGCACACTCACATTTCTTTGACCACTTTCCACCTCTAAAGCCCTGTCCACATATAAAGGGATTTGCTCGTCACTTTGTAGCTGACAGTTGAAGCCTGGAGGCCAGATGAACTTCCCCGCCCACAAATTTATGGTGGTGGAAAGATAGTCTGGAATCATTCCAACGGGAACTGATTATGCTCTGGAAAAGATCTGCCAGGCCAATCAAACCATTTGTGTGGGCTCTATGCAGTGATGGACAGAAGAGTTACAGCAACATAAACGTTGGAGTCATCTGAGCGCTATGGAGTTGAATTAGTTTACATCAAAATTAGGGTGTCCAATTTATTTTTTCTCTTTTTATTGGTTGAAACAAACTTATTGAGATAAGAATTGAGTTACTCAAAGGTATGACAGCTTTTCTTAGGTCACCACTCCATCTGGGTTCACCTGCCACTTCCAAGCTGCTGTCAGCAGTGTGTTTAGTGGTGGGAGCCAAATTTGTGGCTGGTGTTTTTATTGTGATAAACATCTGGGAAACTCTTTGCATCAAATGTCTATCAACTGTATCAGTTGCTCCTATTGGTCGTGACCTCACTTAGACAGGAAAGGAAGGGAGGAGGGAGGAGATAAAGTGGACACACCTGAGGTGGAAGAATCATCATGGGGCATGGAGGTGAAGAGACACCAAGAGCAAATCTAGTTTTTGGAAACCATATGCTCAAAAGGTAATCAATTACTTATTTCAAAGAAAACAAATAACCATAACCACCATCAACTTGATGTACCTAACTGTTTTGGTCCCACATTCACACCACATTTTGGGATTTTGTTTTAAAAGTTGACTGATTTTCTTTTTATTGTAATTGGTCAAATATAGAGCTTGTTATTTTGACATTATAGTTCTGAACTGGAATTCATGTTTGAGAAATGACGTTTGGGAAAATGTTGTTTGGCTCTAATGACAATGATGCATTAATTTGATGTTTATGTATATTGAGTAGGGCTGCAGCTATCGATTCTTTTTGTAATCGATTAATCTAGCACTTTATCGATCGATTAATCGATTAATCGGATTTTTTTTTTTTACGTTTTTAAACAACCAAAACAAATAATGCATAACAAAAATTATGTGGCTGTAAAATGATCAAGCATTTGCCTTTTATTTCTCAAAAAAACAGAGAACTCCAACTCCAACATTTGGCTCCAAAACTAAGCCCATTTATTGCAATTTAATACATAATTTCTGGGGTGAGCCTATTTGCTATGGTAACCTAGCAACCTGTGTGTTTGTTTGTGAACGCGTGCTGTGCGAGGAACAGCACAGCACAGCACGTGCCCCCCCTTTAATATAATACTATATATACTATAATAATAATAATATATATGGGAGTATTTGGCCGCTATTCGCGGAGAATTTAGTAACGTCAATGATTCTGATAAGCTCAGGCCGGTCGCGTTCGCCTCGCGGCCGCTCAATTTGTGATCCGCTGCGTAAATCCTTCGGCCGGCCGACCGGGAAAAGTCCCGGTCGTCCCGATTGCCACTCCGCCCCTGGGCTATAGGCTACTGTCTTGCAATTGAACGTGAATAAGTTTACTTAAAAACATCAAAGCTAAACATCATGTCTAGTCAAACCGCATCATCACATCGCTACAAATACAGTATGCGATTAAAATCAGCGAACATCAATGTATAGGTTTAGGTTACGTTACCTTGTTTCAGCGACGCTTGGTGAAACAGCATGTGGATGTTTTCTGTTAAGATGCTGGATCATTGAGCTTGTACTGCTGTGGTACGCCAGGTCTACTTTGCAGTATATACACAATGTATCACGCGCTAGTGGTGTGCTTCGCATAGGTGCTTCCAAAACAACGGTCCGTGTGGAACAATCAGATCCCTGCGCGTATAGTGCGCGTCGTAGGAATTTAACGAGGCTTCAAGGCAGAGTTTTTGCCTCGAGCAATTTTTGTAATCGAGTTAATCGAGTAACTCGACGAATCGTTTCAGCCCTAATATTGAGTTATGTTGTTTAAATGTAACGGAATTGAAACTAGTGGCATTTCCTTTCGTTTATGCCTTTTGTACTACAGGTACATTATTAATCCTCAAATTTTGAAATTGACAGGTTGACAATATAAATTACTCTGCTTTCTGGCGCCCAACTATAATTTTGATTAAGCCTATGCTACGGTTACCGCTCTCTATTGCCTATCATCACTACAACTCGCTGAAATTCATTACAGTCCCATAGTATATAGTTGACACATTGCTGCTAATCACTTCCTATGTGTACTCCCCTTAAGAACATAAACAAACATAAGCAACATTTAAATGGTTATGTAAAGATCTCCCAAGTTGGTGTCATCATGTCACAAGAGGCTCTGGAGAGTCTTGACATTATTAGTCAAAATGTTGGGAAAGTTGGAAATAAAGGTCGTACAAAAATCTAGGAATAATAACAGTAATGTTTACACAATTGCCTTTATTTCTTTTATGTTCTAAACCCCCAAACTCTATTTAACATGATGACTGGAATAAGTGGGGCAGAAAAGTGAGCCAATCTTCTCTCAGTGGAGCAGCTTTGTCCTGTCTTTCCCCTCAAACCTCAGGTGGCCCAATCAAGCACTGGGCCTTTGAAGTGTAACTGACTGCAGGCCTTCACACTCTGCTCTGGGTGTGTGTGTGCGTGTGTATGTGTGGGTTTGTGAATAGTTTGGATCTAACCCAGCACATACTTGTGTGCGCTTTACTGTGTGAGTCTATGCGTGTGATGTTGTGTGTCTGAGTATTCTCCTCTCACAGCAGCGGCATTAAGGAAAGGACAGCAGCTGCCCAACTGAAGTGTTCCCTGCAAAAAAAGGGATCAAAAGAAGAGTCAAGTGGTAGAGTCTGTTCAGTCTGACATTGCTCTAAGCTTGGGATGATAAATGTGTCCTTGATTACAAAAAAAAAATACATCTGCAAGAAAACCAGGCTTTCACCTGTATTCTGTTTACACAGCATCTACACTGAAGACTCCATGGCAGCCTGTGGGGTTCAGGTAGCTGTGCCTTCACTCTAAAGTAATCCATTCACATCTGATTCATTAGTATGTACTCTAATAGCTTTACTATAGACTTTCTGACCAATCATTTTATAACTATGACAATTATAAAGGCTAACAGAATTCATAGTTAGCTGCAATACATAAAGCATCCATGAAAATAATTCCTGTGGTGCTTAGTCATGATATAATTGCCACAAAGTGGCAACAAGACCACGGAATGTTAAAAATTTAAATTCAGTAAGGGGTAGCAAAGATAGTCAAAATAACCTTTCATGAAGTCAGTGGGTACCAAGTTCAACTAATATAAAAGTGACGCGATTCAGGCAACGATCGATCGGTTGACTGACAAATGATGCAATTAACCCAACCATCTGCAACTTTAGTTCCTACCACCAAAATAACTCAATGTCAAGTGAACCCTGAAAGAAAATCAGGTGAACTGCCACTGCTGAAACGTGGGCAATGCTTTTATGTTCTGATTCTGTTTCACTCAAACATTTAAGGTGGGAAAAGAGTATCATAGAGTCTGGATGACCCACCCCGGCGGTGTTTTTATACATTCTAGATTATGCTATTCTTGTATTAGATATGATTGTACAGATTTTTCTACCATGGCGGGCTATATGTGTACACACACTGTGCAAAGACTGACAAGTGGCTATTGGTATACCCTTGTTATTTCACTGGCATTCGTGCGGAATTTATTGGCAAATGGCACTGCTGAAAATGCCCACCGCTGTTCTCCAGGCATATTCGCGTTTCATTAAAAAGTTTGTAATATAGCCAATCGCCTCAGAATGAGCTGAAGCGTGTTCATCGTGGCTGGCATTCAATTTTAGCCGCTAAATAATCTTGTGTCATTTTACTTGTACAGAAAGGAAGCGTGCTGCTGAGGGGAAGACACCGGGTTGCAATGTCTGTAGCGCATTGGGTGCCCCCCTCCAGTTATGCATCCCTCCATCTTAATTTCTAGTAAACAGCGGTACTTAAAAAGTGTGGCTTTGTGATCACGATTTCTGTGAAGTCAGTGTAGCTATGCCGATCATCCAAAAGGGAAATTGCTTGGTCACAGTAGCTCAATTGCACATAAAAGGAAATGGAAATAAAGCAATGAAATAAATACAGTATTGGTATAAATTGACAAGATAGGAGTAAATATAAACTATATACACAGGAAAGATAATGGTAAGGTGCAGTAATATGAATGGAGTTATCTTTTATAGAATAGTGAGTTGTTTTAAAGCTGAACTGAGTAGTGTGTGAAAGAAGTCAGTGTATATACTGCAATAGTGTAATTTTACTCGCCAGTTACAAATTAATTAGAAACAAAATTAGTTCAAAAAAAAGTATTGGGAATCTTGTGTAAGGATGGCTGAAAAGTTGCAGAAGCCTCTCACAAAACTAAATTTAATTATATGATACGCTAATGTCTAAATAATGCTTTTGAAATAAAGTGGATACCTCAGTTATTTTCTGCATGAATGTGTAGCTAGTGACAACCTTCCAATCAAGTGCCTTTCAATAACTGCCTTTCACCAAAATGCGCAAAGCTGAGAAAGAAAGGTGATTACATTAAACAGGGCCTTGAGCCTTTATGTTACCTCTCTGACGTCAGTCACATGGCTGCTGCACAGATAAAGGAGGGACATGAGTGCACTGAGAGAGGTCTCCTCTCACACTCCCGGTCCTCCAGATACCACTCACACCAGAGATGGCATGTGTGAGACTCAGGCCGAAGTGGTTTTTCCCTCAGCGGAGCCCTCCAGAGCAAGAAACCAATCACAAAAAGGCATGCCTGCCCTCCCCCCCATAGAGGTTTGCTCCTATCAAAGAGTACAAAGGACCACGTAGCACTAACCCAGGCAGATTGTGGAGTGTGCTTTGGCTGCTTGCAGGCACGTACAGTAGGTACTCTTTACAAGGATATAAGTAACAAAGAAAGACGGTATATCCTCACTTGAGTGGCTTTATCTCCTGCTGTTCAAGGCTGCAGCAGCACTCTGCGGTCCTGTACACAGTGTAAACACTTCAGCAAAATTAATCACAGCTATAGACACACAAGGACATGCATCGGTTTTGTGAGAAAGACAGTTAGAAAGCTAGCAAGCCTTTGTCAGCTGTGAAGGAGGTCTTCAGTCGCGAGAGCGCAACAAGGCAATGAGCTGATGATAACAAAAAGACCAAAAGTACAGAAGTGCTAATACTATGAGTACATTGATCTTTTTTGTTTATGTCATACATTGACCTGTAGATTAATTAAGGCAGAGTTCAGTTTTTTGGTAGATTGTCTCACTTGCTTTCCTACTGAGAGATGAAAAGTTGTGAACTCCTGCCGTGTCTCTGTTATAAATAGAGATGTAGCCACTGGTTGGATTACTACAGAGATTGAAAACAGTGAAACAGCCACTCTTTCCCTGTCAAATAATACTTACTCTACAGCTCACTGAAATCTCACAGCATGTCTACACAGAAAGCATTTCTGCCACATCTCATCTGCATCTGATGGAACAGATACGCTCCTGTTTTAATCAACCCAGCTGTCAAGACAAGCAGCGTAACGGCTGCCATTTTGCTTGCATTATATGCCTGTAATGCAAGCGGTTACACTTGAATCTGTTTTCTGTAAACGGCTGTGTACTGGGCTCCGAAAGCATCTCAGAAACTCAGTACTGTGCCTGAATGCCTCCTGCGCAGAACTGTCGTTCCTCTGCTAACATGCTGCTCACCCTGCACCTCTCTGCGGGCAAGTCTTTATCATCACTATGAAGTTGCAACCAGCAGATTCCACGAAAAAACACAACTGTGTTCTGTAAATGTTGCAGATTTTGTTTCCTCAGGTTTCTAGACGTGTCTTTCTGCTATGGACATCTGCACAAACTCCTTCCCATTTATCTGCGCTTCCTCTTCCTCCTTTCATCACAGGATCCATAGGGAGAGGAGCTAAAGCTTCCTGAGACTCACGCCCTGGGTTTCTCTGCATCTCGAGACCATCCTCTATCTCTGCATTTGAGCACTCGATTCCCTCAGGTCCTGTAAGAAAATAAACTTTCTTCCATCAATTGTTAGTAAAATAACATACACCTCTGCAGAATTAAGACGTGTGTGGTTTTTGCCCATGTTTTTGAACTGACAGCATTTTGAACACACATTTAAAATGTTTTGAGCTCAAAGTGTTTTTAAAGGTCGACAATATGGCACAACCTTAAACAGTGGTGATATCACATGGCTCAGGTTAATGCAGTGGTTCCCAACCTTTTTTGGCTTGTGACCCCATTTTGAGATCAGAAATTTCCGGTGACCCCAGAGACATTTTTTTTCTTAGAATTAGTTTTTGATCATGTTTGTTATACCGAGTTGCAAATACAGAGTATCCAGATTACTGCACAAAGTGACATTTTATTTTAAATGTACAGTTAGGTGTGCCGGTCTTTACAAGTCTGAAAATGAAAACTGAACAATCTCTCAAACAATGAATTATGAAAAACTAGTGCAGTATTTTAAACTGGCCACAGTGAAAATTTGAACAATGGAAAGTTACAGTGCTTCCTTCCGTTTCAGCTTCAGTTTGTCTTTTGTGTATTATTGTTGTCTCTTTCAACTCACCACATTTAATAAAATAATGTTAATGGGATGGCTGAGCCTGCACACCTCGCTGCAGCCTTGCAAAGTCAGGTGCTGTAGTAGACACAGCGCATCTCATCTCTGACGTCACATCCAGTCGGGAACGGTACTTCGACTTCATATACACAAGGGCACTAAATCCAGCTTCACACAAATATGTGCTTCCAAAAGGAACCAACATTTTTAGAGCACACATTGAGATCTCTGGGTAGTCATTTTTTGTTCCAAACCAGAATTCCTCCACCGGCACTCGCGAATGGCATCGCTGTTGCGCTTTGTCATATGACAGATCAATCAGCTGTTCAACAGCGGTGGAAGGCAGGTCAACTGTGCCTGCATCACAGTGAAATGGGTCCCTCACCCAGTCAAACTTTGACATATCCACGTCTGGGAAATAAGTGGCGAAGTTCTCTTCTAGGCGTTTCAGGTGGCTGCACATCTCCGTTGTGGGGCACTTATCGATGCTGTTGTCTTTTAAAAACTGACTCATCTGGGGGAAAGGGGCGAAGTTTGCCTTTGAAAGGCTTTCTCGCCAGTAAGCGAGTTTCCCCCTGAATCCATCAATACGATCACTCATCTGCATGAGATTCTTGCTTTTCCCCTGCATGCTTGTGTTTAGTTCGTTTAGTTTTCCAAAGATGTCCGTTACATATGCAAGGAGACACATTTTCTGCTGGTCACACAGAAAGTCAACAAAATCTGTTTTTTTCACATCCATGGAAAACGCTAACAGTTCGTTTCGCATATTGAAAAACCGCCCCAACACGTTACCTCTGGACAACCACCGTGCCTCTGTGTGAAACAGTAAATTTTCATACTCTGAGCCCATGTCGGCGCATAGTTTTGCGAACAGACGTGCGCGCAGAGGATGTGGCTTGATGTAGTTCACCATGGTTACGACCTGCTGCAGTATGTCTGCGATGGGCGCACTCAGTTCTTTAGATGCCAGTTGTTCACGGTGAATCATGCAGTGATTCCATATTGCAGATGGGGCCCGCTGGGTGATAAGTGTACGCAAACCATTTCGTCGTCCCGCCATAGACGGAGCCCCGTCAGTGCAAAATCCCACCATACGCTCCCAGGGAATTCTGTTTTCCTCCATATAATGTTGAAGGACATCGTACATTTCTTGGGCAGTCTCATGTTCAGGAAGAGGGAGACAGAACAAAATATCCTCGTGAATTGCATTCTCCTGCATGAAACGAACAAATGTCAAAGCATGGGCATTTTTTCCTTCCGTACTAACATCCATTTGAAGAGCATAAGCTGGGGAATTGCGAAGTTTTTCTGTCAGCGTGCTCTCTTGGTCACCAGCGATTGCGTCAATCCGTCTTTTCACAGTGTTATCGGACAATGGTATGGTCTTCAGTTTTTGAGCGTCTTCCTCCCCGCACATCGTTCTTACCATTTCGATCGCAGCTGGTAATATTAATGTCTCAGCAATGGTATGCGGCTTCATAGCCTTGGCAATGAGATAGCTCACCTCAAAAGAGGCTTTCAGAGCCCGCTCACCCACCGTCATGGCCTTTTTAAAGTACACTCGCTGTTTATTCAGCTCGGCACATTTATTTTCGAAAAAAGATTTTGGTTTGCCGACATGTTCTTTGTGTGTTGTCTCAAAGTGTCTTTTAAGTTTGTTAGGTTTCATACTCTCGGCAGACAGTCATTACCACACAGCAGACATTTCGGCTTCTCCTCGTTGCTTTCAATAACGCTAGTAAATCCATACTGAAGGAAACTTTCGTCGTATTTTCTCTGTCTTTTTGGTGTCTGTTTGAATTTCAGGCGACCCCACGTGGGGTCGCGACCCCAAGGTTGAAAAACACTGGGTTAATGGGTCCTCAAATCGTACTGTTCACTATTGACTGAGAATCAGTGGCCATGCTCCTAGTGGATATTCACTGTTAATGTATTCTTGCCTCATCCACCAAGCAGTGGAAACTTAGGCAGCGCAGTCATCCAGATTGTTGGTTGATTAAGCACTGGATTACAAGGTCACAGTCAGGACACCGGAGTTAAATAAAGATGGGCCCAACATGTCCCATTTCAATTCTTAATTTTTCTAACTAATGCATGAATATTAATAAGGGCTGGGATGTTATTTTTTTTTTTGTTGAATTTTTTCCTCCAGTTCTGGCAGTTTGTTTTCCCCCATGTCCTTAAGAGTCCTTTTTATTTTTTTTTACATTACACTACCAGCCTTCATTAATTCTTCAAAATCCCCGGTTCATTTTATTCATTTCTCATCTGCCTCTCGTCCTGTTATTGTGTTATATTTATGTTTCCACGCTGTGATTATTACCATCACAAATGAAAATCTCACCCGTCTCCACTCCAGCACCTCTTCTTTCTTAGAGTCTGGGTGTTAAAAGCTTCGAGGGCCCGTTCTTTACTGGGACACCGTTCTACCATAACTTTTGTTTTCGCTGACTAAGCCTTGGTGGGTGTGATTAAACACAAAAACAGATTAGAAATATTAATCCTCTGTTGTTTGAAGTGATGGACAGCCCCCAGGGTGGCAGATTTAATTTTTTGCCGTTTTCTTATTAATGTTGTTGTTAATTTCCTGTCTTTCATGTATTCTCTCTGGCCAGGAAAACGTGTGTGTTTGTGCACAGGCTCGCTTATGTCTGTGGCGAAGGCCTGCATCTCCTGAGATGGTTGGAGATGGAAGTATTTGTTTGTTTTTATTCTTTACCCCTTATTTCCCCCCTCTTTCCCCTTCCTCTAGGAGAAGAAGACCGGGTACTGTACCACCCGCTAATCAGCAGCGCTGAGATTAACTGTGGAAACCAAACAAACAAAGAAACGGAGAGATTTTTCTTCTCCGCCTGGACTTGGCAAGAACTCCTCCCTTGCCTGGATCCCTCGTTGCTTGTCCGAATGGAGACGAGAGGGAGCGTAGAACAAAGGAATAAGCATCCCTTTGTTGGGATTAGGTGAAAAGAGAAAGAGTCTTGTCTTTGAGGCACAAGGCGCGTGTTTCCCCATCTAATTTAATAATGCGCCTTTGTGCCTCTGCGGTGTCTTGCGTGTGTGATTTACTTTCTTTTTTTTTCTTTTTTCCGCGTGTGTCTGTTTTTGAAGTGCAAACCTCACTCTTGTGGAATATCCGGGCCGTGCTGATATGTTGGTATCTTAAAGCATGACGGGAGACAAAGTGATTCGAAATAATCCGCTCCGACCTGTGAATCGGGAGGGAGGGCTTTGAGGACACGTGTGTTTCTTTCGCGAGAATCTCCGTGTCGCTTAATGCGCGTGTATGTTTGTTTGCGATAAGGGAGGACGTAAATATAATAACCACAATCTGCAGCAGCGAGGCATGTCCTTATGTGGTTTGATTGGATTTGTTCATTTTTTGTTCATGTACAATTTAATGAAAAAAGAAATGGGGGAAAAATAGCATCAGTGTGCTTTCTTTGTCTATGTCTGCACTTAGACTTGGACTTAACATAACATTTACACATACCTCATACTTTATGTATGTGTGGGGGTGTGTTCACGTGAGCTATGGACAACTATATGATGGTTTCAGCTCTTGAGAGAACCATTACTATGGGAACATCTGCCAAAGCCCTAGCTGGTGTCACATTTAATTCCTTCCTCAGCACATAGTCGTCATCGAAGAGCTTCCTTGTCTCTCGTGAAGCTTCCTCTAACCTGATACAACATGATAGCTGTGATTACAGTAATATAACTCCTTCTTTGAGAAATGGAAGGGGCAGGCCGTATCCATTATATGTCTCGAGCACCCCATTCTGAACTTATTTAGTTTGATGAAGGGATTTGCAGATGCGGAAAAAGATGTGATGGGGATAATCAATTTAGCCGTTAATCCAGATGGCCTCGCAGGTGACAGGATGGGGTTATTGACCTTGTGTCAAGCTGAAAATCACTTAGAATTAAGCATTCGAGATTTCAGGGGCTTCAAGAAGTTAGTACAGAGATAAGGGTCCCTTTTGTCTGTGCCTGTGCAGCATATTTCAGAAAGAATTTTGCAGTTTTACAACACAAGAAATCAATAGCACCTTAACTAAACCCCTAAATGTAACGTCCGTTGCCGTTTGGTCTTTGCGACTGACTGATTGCACTCACTCTGATAGTTATTGGCTAATGCTCAGCCTGCCTGTATTTCCCACACGAAAACCAAAATGGCCTGTGACGGGTCAATTTATTCAACTGGTTCTCCCCTGCTTGGGCAGTTTGTATGTTTGGGCCTAAGGCATGCTCAAACTTATCATATTCCTTTATTTTGACTGACTGACCCGTAGAAAATGCATTGCAGAGAGTAATGATAAAAGGAAGAATAAGTAGAAGAGGAAATGAGAGGGCTAGTAATTAAATGCTGAGTTTCTATAGAGTTAAACTGCATTTTCCAAAATGACCTGTGACAAGTCCAGATCAATAATCACACCACCTTTTTACTCATTGCAAGTATTTGTGTTAGGTCACCTACACACACGCACACACAGAGCCACACACAGTCAAATAAACACTGTGCGACACCTCTGAACCCTCTGCAAGAGTAAATTAGTTCTTTCCTTCGGGGTAAAACTCCAGAGTGAAAAAGTGTTTACAAGTGTATGTGCGGTCTTTGCGAACGTGTGTCTTGTGTGCCAGAGCGTGCTTCCACGCTTGTGTGTATTGCGTCGGCTCTCGGGGCATGCGAACACGGGTCTCGACCCTGTCATTGTGTGGGAGTAGGGAATAGCAGGAAAAAATGGAAGCTGGAGACACAGGAAATCAGAACAAGGCCTGCAAGAAGCCCCCGTGGACTTTTTTTTTTTTTTTTTTTAAGCCAGCTGGAGAACAGGCCTGCGGCACTACAAAATATGACACAAACACCTAACACAAGACAGTCACAGACGTGGACAGTTAGAACAGAAGAGAAAGCTGAAATCCTTTTATTTACCCATTATAGAGAAACATGAATCACCCTAAAAAACATTCTCTACAAAGTACAAGAACAGGTTTGGATCCAAGTGTGCTCTGTCTCTGTTTATAGCTATTGCCCCATGTACAACCTTCCGCTGGAGATCTGGCTGTCTGTTTTTCCACGGGCGACTTGTACAGGGACGACCAGCTGCCTTTCAGGGAAACATCTGTGCCAAAAAGTCAGACCACTTTGACTCCTTTATCCCTGTCAGAGAGCGCAAGTTCAAAACTTTCATACAGGTTTATTTTCCCTATTGCATGAAACTTATCGAGGTGAGGGCTTGTGAATGACAAGTTGACCTCCTTCCTCCTGCCACTCCTCCATAGCTGGGGTGCTAAACAATTGGGGAAAGCAGTACTCGCAATCATCATCCCACTGATCAGAAAGAGTATGATTTTCAGCAAACATTCTCAGGGATTGTGGCAGGGCAACACAGACTTCTCTCACCACTCTTTCTATCAGCCTGATAGAAGTTATGTTAGCATTCCTTCTCAAAGTGTCCGTCAATGTTGCTGCCATCTTCATCAAATGATTTACACTTTGGTACAACCAACTTCTCTGAAACTGTCTCGCAGGCTGGCGGACTGTAGTGTTTGGGCCCTTATAAAGCTGTTCAAAAACAAGGGTTTCTTAAACAGCTACATGCCTGGAGTCCCATCAGTCACACAGGTTGCCTTGAAAACCTGCCATGCCTGCAGGACAGAACTATAGAACGGAGTAAGTCCAGTCACGTCCTCTTCCTCAGTTTTTAAAAGAAAAAGCTGTTTATCGTAGCCCAAACGACCAACTCTCCTTAGCAGCAGTTGAGCGGTATTGATCCAGGAGGCTCTACAACCATAGAGCAACTTCCTCACAGTCTGAAGCCTAAAAGAGGCTATTTCTGACTGAGTGAATCGGGCCCTGACACAGGCTGGTACAAGGCTGCCGCTCGAATCCAGTAGTGGTCAGACCAAAAAAAGTCGGAAAAATAGCCCTCTGGACTTCCTCCATCAGTCCTCTTGGTGGTGTCAATGCGATAAGTCCGAGCCACAGAGTCAAGGCAACCAAGTTATTGACAACCAGAACTCTTCCTCTATATGACAGCTGGGACAGCAACCAGCATCCATTTAGACAACCGAGCACACACCTTCTCCTTGACTCCCTCCCAATTATTTTTCTGAAAATCCTCAGAGCACAAACAACAATTTCAATCCTGTCCTCCCCCACTCCAGTCCTCCAGGCAAATCATTCCTTAGATTTTGCCCAATTCACCCATGCATAAGAGGCTTTTCATTAAGAGCTAAACTTTCCTGCAGACAGTGAATCTCCCTTTGACTGGTTGTGAAGATGTTCACATTGTCTGCATAAGCTGACACAACTAGTCAACAACAAAGACTGGAGCACCCTGGCAGTGAGATACCATTTAGCCGACTTCCTTACCTGCACAGCAAAGGCTTAATAGCTAATTTATAAAGAGTCCTGAAGTCGGACAACCTTGTCTCTCCACTGTACAGGGATTGTTCAACTCAGCCTACCACCCATCTTAACCATGCCCTCAGCACCACTGTACAATAAACCAACCCAAGCCAAAAAAACATCACATGCCCTTTGTGCAGAAAACAAATATGAGTGATCCACCCTATTGAAAGCTTTTCTTGATCTAGTGAAACAATGCCAAAATTAACATCATAATATTTACAAACATCAAAGACATTTCAAATTATAAAGATATTAGCCATGATTGTCCTTTTGGGTACGCAATATGTTTGGTCTGCATTCACACCAGCTCCTAGGAAGTCTGTAGGTCTGTTAGATGAAGCTCTATAAAGAACCTTGTAGTCTGTACAGAGAAGAGCCACTGGCCTCCAGTTTTTAAATAAAGCCAGGTCTCTTTTCTTGGGCAAGAGATAGAGAACAGCTCGCTGACATAAGACAGGTAGAGTTCCTGTTCTAAAACATTCCAGCAAAACTTGATGTAAATCACAGCCAATGATATTCCAGAATTGTTTGTAAAAAAAAATCTGCGGACAGACCATCAATTACTTGTTCCTTGGCCTGATGCCATCTGATTTATAGCAACTGTCAATTCCTCCAGAGTCAAATCACAGTCTAAAACTGCTCTCTACTCTGAGCTTAGCTGAGGAACACCTTCGAAAAGCTCCTCACGGCTACAACATTGTTCCATCCCAGAAAGGGTTGCATAGAAATCCACTGCATGACTCCTCATTTCTCTCTGGTTTCTAGTTACTTTGCCTTCTCCAAGTTTCAGACAGGTCATCTGCCTCATCTGCGCCACAGATCTCTCCAGGTTGAAAAGAAAAGAGGTCGGAGCATTAACGTCCTCCAGCTGAAGGAAAAGAGACCTGATAAGATGATAGTCAGTAAAACCAACTGGACTTGTAGTACTAAAAGATAGTCTAGAACTGAGATTTTGGGAGATGTATATTCAACTTAGTCTTGCTGCACTCACCCAACTATTACTGACCTGCACTCATGTATACTGTCTAGTTCATGGATGTTTAATTATCCATATATTTGGGTATGTGACCACATGACTCAGACTTTGAGATGGCTGTGGGTAGGGCTCCTCAGTTGTTCTGTCCATAGTGAAATCTAAAGTACAGCTGAAGTTCCCACCAATGATAAATTGGTCCTGATGATTTACATTTGTACCATGACTAAGGACATAAGACCCCTCCCACCATAGTCCCCTGAACTTGTGTGTGTCTCTTGCAAAATCAACAGATCAATTTATTTTTTTGAGTGTCAATTTCCCTAATTAATTGTCTTTTCATCCTTTCCCTCCCACCACTGATGTTTAAAGACCCTACTTTTAAATTCTGCATAAGAAGGCTAGAGAAGAGGAACAGACAAGAGAAACGAAGCAGAGAACAGCAAAGAAAGAAGAAAGTGGTGTGGTACATGATCATATTACTTTAACTGCTTTGCCTTTCTAACACTTTTGGTCCTTGTGGCTTTTCTGAGCGTTGAAACATGCTTTTTGAGTTTCCTCTCATCTCGGAGGTCAAGACCAACCAGTTTCTGTAGTATGCCAACAGATTTAATAAACGTTTCTGTGTCAGGGAAGTAGTCACTGACCATGACAGACTATTTGTAAGTTTCATCCAGAAATACAGTTATTTCTTCTAAATAATATAAATAAATGTTTTTATTGTAGGAGTCACTGATAGATACTGTATCTGAGTCAGAGTTATGGTCCATGTCCTCTCCTGCAGATGTACATACATGACTACTGGGCATAGCCTCCATACTCTGTCCCTTATTATATTATTTATAATAAGGGAGCAGTCTGTCAGATGCAGGACTATCAGCACCGTCCCTCACGCAAAACATTTGTGTCCTACATCTCCACAAACAAAACATTTAATTTGTCCTGAACTAGCATGCACTATGTTATAGCCATCACCGTGCTTTACTCTGAATGACCTCCAGTGTCTGTGTAGGCGAGTCCAGGAACATGAACACTTGTCGCCTCAAAGACATCACATGTTTTAGTTTGGGGTCTTTACATCCCAAACTTACCATTTTAAACTGCAAACTTGCCAAATCTGTGAAGTATCATTTTCCAGCTGTTCACTGGAAATTAACAGTGGAATACTGCCCAGATAGCAGTAGACTCTGGAGCGACACCGGTCTATGGTTGAGACACGTTGCGGTTGCAGTCCCTTATCAGGTAAGCCAAACTTTATTTAACCATATTGGAATTATTTTTGTTTTGCTTTTGTTGGCCCATTATTCATAATGTTAGTACCTTCTGAAGTTTACACTACTTTAACGTTAAACACTTGATTTGAATTGCTAACGTTACTTTCTAGCTAAGCTATGGTAATGAAGTACATGTTTATCCATGTACAAATTTGTTTAGCAAACGCTTTTATCCATTTTATGAATTTACCAATTACTTAATATAGGATAAGAAGTACTTTATTCATGTCGTAGGAAATGTAACGTTAGGGCTAGTAGCAGCTGCTAACGTTAACGTTACCTAACGTTAGTCCCGAACTTGCCTTGCTCAGGAACCCCTTATTTCTTAGCATGCTAGCAGCTAGGTTCCTTTACCGCGCTGCCATCCTCTAACTATATATAAGCCACAATATATTAAAATACGTCTGCAAGTTATCTGTGATGAGTAGCAGGTGTTTGTATTTAAAAATATTAAGTGTAAAAAGTTTGATGGGTGACCAAGTATAAAAATTACTCATGCCGTCCCCCCTCCCCCCCTATGCCCAGACCCAGGATAGAAGCAGGTGGCGTGGCTGATGGTGTGAGCTGGAGTGCCTCGTGCTTTTTTCCCAGTAGCAGCTAAGGTAGGCTAATCTCACACACCTGCAAACTGTCTTTCATGTGAAGGGGGTGGGGGGTTTGCTGCCATTAACAACATAGCAAAATAGCAAACTTTACTAGACAGCTAACGTTAGCTAGTTCTAATGTCGCGCTGCTTGTCTTGAAAACTAACGTTAGCCATTTACCTGCTAGCTTGCCACGGCAGTCATTCATGTGAGGTGAACGGAGAGATGTAGCCAAAGTTCCCCCCATTGTTATGCAGTGCCATGTATGCTGATCAAGTATTGCATGTTCTCTGTTTAAACAGAAGCTGTAAGGAGATTGTACCTGATCATTGTTTCATAAATATAGTAAAATATAAAATGTGTGCTTCTTTCCCCAGAGACATTTATTAAGGGGCCAAGGTTTTTTACATTCAATTTACTCTATCAAACTGGCTATCAAAGACTCAATGGTCCACAAATACGGCCCTGATCCGCCCCATAAAAACACATCCGGTTCACATTTGGCCCAAATACGGTCCTGATCCGTCCCATAAAAAACACATCCGGTTCTAAGCTGTCCCAGAGCTGGTCCAGAATCATGAAAACGGATGCGGAACGGTATTGGCCCGTTGTGCCAAAAGACACCGGCCCAGACCCGTTTCGCGGATCCGGGCCAAATACATTTTGCTATCTGGGTGGATATGGTGTGTTGCCCGGTGATCTTACCTGATCATGTAGCTACACAAATTGAAAACAAAGGATAGTGAAGACTAGCATTCTCAAATAATTCAAACCTCTGCGCCAACTCACATGTCCACCATCTACAATCTCACTCTCACACACCTGGAAACAGAAACGAAAATGAAAATGAGAAGAGAAGAATTCATTGTTTCAATATATTATCAATGTCTCTGGATGGCACTAAGACCAAAGGACTGTCAGAATGAATGAAAAGCAAAGTGGGAGATGTGAACAATACCAGTTAATCATCTCCTGGCAGTCCTTTAGAGTAGACTGGCCTCATTCTGTCCTGTGTGTAAGACCATGCACATGCTATATATATAGAATGTGTGACTTCGTGCATGTGCAGAGATCATCATGGCACATGGAGCATCTAATGAATTAAACAAACCCTGCATCCGAATGTTTAAGTGAAACGCTAAGTGCTTTAAGGATGCATCTGGATGGGCCTGTGTATAAAAGTAAATAAAGTTTAACTTAACCATATTTATAACAGCTATCTCAAATACTATCATTAAAACTTTTATACTATGTCTGATTTGTTCATATAAATCCTCACATGCTAAGATGTATGCATAATGACTTCTAATATCAATGGTTATGTAGGATATAAATAGGAAAAATAGACCTGTCTGTTTCATGTTTTGTCTTGTGTTGGTGGATATGGCCTTTGGTTGATGTTTACATCTGAACTAGACCTTTAAAATGATTTGGGTCTTGTTTGGTCCTTCTATTATCTAGGCATAGATGAGCTGTTAACTAAGTGTCTTGTTCAGGCTTGTGCATCAGTACAAATGTTAGCCAGCACAACAGCAGACCTTCACAGGAGATACATAAGGGTTTGTGCATCAATAAACATAAAAGAAAGTACATAAAGGTACACAGTATACGTTGTCCATGTGCACATATGGAGAAACATTGAATGGCTCCACGAATGTTGATGCACAGAAGCAGTTCTCCTCTCGAGCCTGACCCTGTGCGCTTGTTGAGCTGTGTGATGTGAATGTGTTATGACACTCTCTGCAGGCATGCAAAATTAAACAGGGGCTCCCACAGGAGGAACTATACATACTTAAGCTGTGATTTCCACTGCTTCATATACGTCAGGGCGCCAAGAGCTGCTGCTTCAGACAATCTGATCCGTACCTTTGCACACACATACAAACACACGCAGACAGACATTTATACAATGTTGCACCAATGAAAATGTGGAGTTTGTATTATGTACCCCCCCCCCCACCCCCCCTCACCATACACACACACACACACACACACACACCCACCCACCCCCACAGCAAGGAGCATTTCTTGGGCCGTCACAAGGCTGCTGCTAATACACGCGTTCCATCTTTAGACTTCACTCTGAATGTTCTCTGAGGATGTCTTTATACGTAAGTGAAGCTCCATTCTTTATCGAACCTTCACTATTTTTCTGTCCTCTTTTTATGTGCTGTTGTTGCACACATCCATGGACTCACAAGAGCAAAAATACTGTATATGTAACCATTTGCCAACAAATGATACATACAGAGCACATGCAGTTGTTGGGGCAGTTAAAGTTCTTTTTATTCCTTTGATTCTAATTAAGTAACTAATACTGAATTGATGTAGGAGACACTGGATGTGGATCTTCTCTTACTAACATAAAAGTACTGGTAGACTTAAAGATGTACGTGTGTTTCCACAAACTCCATACTTGCGTCCTTCATGATCCATGGGCCGACTGGGCCTTTCTGTGTGGAGTTGCATGTTCTCCCTGTGTCTGTGTGGGTTCTCTCCAGGTACTCCAGCTTCCTCCCACCGTCCAAAGACATGCTGGTTAGGTTAATTGGTGATTCTAGATTGGCCGTAGGTGTGAATGAGAGTGTGAATGGTTGTCTGTCTCTCTGTGTTAGCCCTGAGATAGACTGGAGACCTGTCCAGGGTGTACCCTGCCTCTCGCCTGATGACAGCCGGGATAGGCTCCAGCAGACCCCGCGACCCTTAACAGGAACAAGCGGGTACAGAAGATGAATGAATGAGTGACCTCGGCATATGCTTAAAGGGACTTTTTGCTACCAAGAGTTCTTGAGCAAGGCATACATCCTGACATCTTAACATGTGTTGCTATGCTCTAACAGACTGCTCTGAATTTAGGGAGGAATGTGACATGGCAATTTCCCAGTTGGGATTAATGAAGTGTTACATTATTATTGAGGAAATAAGTTAAAGGAGCTTGACTTCATGGTCTTTTGGGAACTTTACATAAAGGAAGGTCAAACAAAAATGCTACACTGAGGTACAGACGTTTCATAAGTTCAGTTACATTTTTTCCAACATTAGTTAGGACATTTTATTTTGTGATAGGGTTGCTGTTGTATTGGAAGAGTCAGACCACTTAAATGATCAGCTACAACATTAAAACCACTGACAGGCAGCTTTTGGTTAGGGTTTTACAATTACAGAGTTATGTTAAGATTAAAGCAAGAAGCTTCCCCCATCATATTTTTTGGCAACCATGGTGATGAGTCCTGCCCTTATCAGGAGAGCATGCATGCACTTATTCACATGGCCACAAGTAAACAATGTTACACTGATGAGCCACAGCATTAAAACCACTGTCAGGAGAAGTGAATAAGATTGACCATCTTTGACAATTCAGTGTTCTGCTGGGAAACTTTTGGACCTGGCATTCATGTTGATGTTACCACCCACCTAGACCAGGCAAACCCACCCCATAGCAATGACACTCCTTGATGGCAGCAGCCATCCCCAGCAGGATGCAGCCTGACGCAGACACACACAAAAACGCTTTAGGAACAACTTTAAAAAACATGAAGAACAGCACAAAGTGTTAACCTGACCTCCAAAGTCACTAGATCCCAAAATCAAGTATCTGTGGGATGATCCACAGAGGCCCCTCCCCTCAACCCGTAGAACCCAAAGGTCCCCACTAATAACATTCTGTTGCCAGACACCACAGGACACCCTCAGAAGGCCCATGTCCATTCTCTGATGAGTCAAGAGAGACCTACACTATATAAGGTGGTCATAATGTTCTGCCTGATTGGTGTAGCTGCAGGAATTGTCTGGACAAATTCTAAGCAGAATTCTGAAAAAAGCGTCATCCTTAACGGCCGTACATCCAGGAACAGACTTGCAGCAATGTGTTGTCAAGAGACCCTGGAATGTGGCAGACGATGGGCAATGAATACCTCCAGGTAAAGAGTTTGAGGCAACAAGCAATTGGAGCGAATGATTGAAATACAAAAACCTTTCTAACAAAAGTGGCCATCTGTATGTTTGAAGAGATGCACATGTGGCCATAGCTTGCTAAACCACTGCTTAACTTTCGAAATTGAACCATCCAGGTTGTTCCCCAAATACAGTCCAGAAAAAAAAAAAAACTAATGATAAACAATGAAAATGTTGTTTAATCGTGCACAATTAATTTTATTTGATTAATATTAGTGAAGCCTACCAACTAGCTTTCTTCTCTCTTGCATTTCTTCATCTTGTCATGACAATGGCGAATCACTCATTCTATTGTCTAAACACAGAGTTAATTCCTCGCCAATTATCATGTATCACTACTGACGTACGCATGTGTACCTTTGTACCTAAAACATGGATACCTTATCTTTTTTTTTTTGGCGCCCTTTTTTATTTTTAAAACCACTTTATTCAATTTTTAACAACATGATTAGAAAAGTGATTACAACTCTATAATATTACAATATAAGAAGGCCCATTAACAAAATACATATTTTAACATTTACCTATGTTCATATCTATACATATAAACACTCCACATATAAAAATGTGTACATACCTACATACACGCATACATACCTATGCATCCATACCCGTACCCATATACATATATACATATATACACCCACACACATATATACATATACACATACACACATATATTCTTACACACACACATATGCCCATAATTCCTCGCCATTCATCATGTATCACTACTGACGTATGTATGTGTACCTTTGTACCTAAAACATGGATACCTTATCTATACCCTCACATACAACGCACGGATCAGTGTAAATGGACATATATTTGACGTATAGTCAAATTTAGTGCTCGGATACACAAGATGCCTCAATTTCATGGCTAGAAGTCCTTGTTCCCATGCACAGAGAATGGTTCATAATGTGTCTGATAATGGATGACCTGGGGGTAACTCACCCACAAGGGAAATGTCGATGATGATGTGTGTGTGCAAATTTGTATGGATGCTTGTTTGTTGTTTGTTTCAGTGGGGTGCAAGTGATAGAGAGAGAGAGAGAGAGAGAGAAGGAGGGAGAGAGACACAAAATGAAAGCAAAGCAGACACAGATGAGGAGTGAGGACAAGTTAGAAATGAATTTTCATGCCTAAAATATTCTTGATATATCCACATGGGAGTCATTGGGTGAACTTTTTCTCACCTTACTGAGCCTAAAGCCACATCTGGACTCATTTCAGGTAGAAGAAAGCCAGGTATCCTGTGTTAAAGGCACCAAAATGTCAAACAAAAGGTGCACAGTAAAGGTCCAGGAAGGACTCCAAAGGAGTGTATCTGAGAACTGATGAGATGAAAAGAGATTGAGAAAACAGAATAAATCAAGTCCTATTCAAGACTCCAGTTCAACTATTTAAGCCATTAAGTTGTGTACAAGAAACATATCACATTTGTGTGAAAGTTAAATGTGAAAGGTTTCTTTACAGAAACATTCAGCTATTTTTTCCTCTCTTCATTTGTTAGTTCATAAGTGGGGACATTGAGTTCTTCTGCACACAAGAAAAAGAAGACGGCTCATTTGTATTAGCAGCATGACAGCTGTGTCATCTGAGACCAGAACACTGTGGAGAGAAAACATGTATAATGTCCCTTTGCTTTTTGACAAAAGACAGAACATCAGCTGGTATAATGAAAGTTCCATCTTGGAGCACAGTTGATATAAATAATAAGGATTCAAAATCTCATACTGACTCACAACTTTTAAGGACAGCTAAATCTGATTTAAATACCATAAATCTTTTTGTTTTTAGTATATGTAATCATCTTGAAGTCATACATGTGTGCATATGCATACTGCACCCTTACACGACTGGTTTCCTTTGATGATCAAACTCAGCATCCCAAAGACTCTCATGTTTTATTTATGTCATTATGTTCAAAGTAATTTGGGAAAACGTAGTTATGAGCATTGACTATATATAAAGATGGACAAATCCTTCATAAAGTCAAACACAGGATTCATGAGCAATTCGGTGTCGGCGGTAACTCTACCTAACTCTGGCCTAACTCTATGCTAATTCAAAAATGGGAGTGGAGCTTGGTTGGACTGGTGATGCATTGACACACAGCTAGCAACTTGTAAGGACATCTACATGTCATGTGAAGAAGCCAGCCCTTATTTTTTTCATAACTTTAACATATACAGTGATCAGGCAACGTTAAAACCAGTGACAAGTGAAGCAAATAACACTGACCATGCGATGTTCTGCTGGGAAAATTTTGGACCTGGCATTCATGTGAATATTACTGAGTGTTATGGTGTGGACTACTCAAGGGAAAGAACCCAGGCGCAGGACTCAAGTGGTCAGACAAAAGGACAGGACTTTATTTAGAACAAAAGCTGGAGCAGAGTTCCAAAAAACTAAAAGATCAACAGGAGCTGGCTGGCAAAAAAGCTGGAGTGTGGGCTGCACCTGAAGCAAACAGAAAAGCAGGTTTGTTTGAGCATGTTGAAAATAGGCTAAGTGTCAGTTGCTGGTTCCATTGTTACTACCACAGAAGAAACTGAAGAACTGGCGATGGGTGGGAGAGTAGAAATTCCTCAAGTTCAGCTTAACTGGACAATAAGATGCAGGTGAGAAGGCAGCCCAGCCCCAGCATAGCGACCAGCAGCAGCTCAACTCCACGCACCTGAGGCAAAAAGGAGACAGCCAAACAAGCACAAATGCAAACCCATAGAGAGCAACAAGTCACCTCTTAACACTTAGACCCGTACCACCAGAGCAGGCACCCCCACACCATAGCAATGACACAATGACAAGCACACACACAAAAACGCTTTAGAAACAACTCAGAAAACATGAAAAACAGCACAAGGTGTAGACCTGGCCTCCAAATTCACTAGATCCCAAACTGATCAAGTATCTGTGGGATGATCCACAGATACTTGATCAGTTTGGGATCTAGTCACCCTCCCCTCAACCCATAGCACCCAAAGGCCTCCACTAACAACATTCTGTTGCCAGACACCAGAGGACACCCTCAGAAGGCCCATGTCCATCCTCTGATGAGTCAGCTGTTTTGGAGGCACAGGGGAGACCTACACAAAGTTACTCATAATGTTATGCCTGATTGGTGTGTGTATACTGTATAGTGTAATACATTTAAATGGGTGTGTGTTATGCTACAATTCTGAATACATGATTCCATTAGTTTTCTGTGGATATGTGGGTTCTTGCCCACACTAAGCTGGAACTAGCTCTCTTCACGACTAAGTCATTTCAGTTTGGTTGGAAGTCCTCGGTGTGACTGAAGTTCATGTGAGAGTACCTCTCTGTTCTGGTTTGTCATATGTTAGCAGCTGCAGCAGGTGGTCCGCCCTTCATCCCCACAGATCACAGGTGCTGGAACTCTGCTCTGCTCTCATTATCAACCCAAATTCAATTATGTAATAAGGGGCCTCAGCTCCTATGAAGTTGAATGGAATTGATCTTGATAAGGAGCAGGGACCCGTGAAATCTGCAGGGTCTGTGACCCACAGACCAAATAATAAGAAATACTGAGAAGATAGATGAGGCTGCCATGACGGGCAGAGGCCAGCCCTGTGTGTGCGTGCATGTGTAAAAATTGCTCTACAGCCCAAAGCTTGGTGCGTTATTTCATAGTCGATATATGCTTTTGTTTGTGGATTACTTGTGTGTTGAGACGTGTGTGAGACACTTTTGTGAGTTAAACAGACAGGTGTACACCCACAGGGACTGATGTCATACAGACAAACACACACACATTCCTCCGAGCATTTGTGTGTGTGCCTATCTGTTAACTGAGTCCCCCATGCCAACAAATGCTGCATACCTGTCCATAGCACTGTACTTCCATGTCAGTTTGCCATTTCACAAGGGGCAGTCAGGCAACTGTGCCATTCACAACCTATCCTGCATCTATCTATCTATCTATCTATCTATCTGTGAATACATTTTTGGTCTTATTGCAGGGGGTTATTGAGACTATTGAGTATAAAAAAAAGTGCCAGATTGCCAACAGCCAGTAAAAGTTACATATTGTAACCATAGTTCTAGAGAGTGCAACCACTCTACGTGTACACTTATAAGTACAAGTCGCTTACTCTTACATGACAACATTAATCATTCATCACCCCAGCTACAGCTACTCAAGGAGTGGTGTGGTGAAAAAAATAAAAAAACCTTCTCCTTCATAAGACTGATCAAAGGACAAAAGTCTGTCTTCAAACATTGCCTTAAACACACAAATCTACGTGAACTCCCTTAGTGTGCTCATGTGCCTCACAGCAGAGAACCCTGAGAGCCACTGCAGAACAGACTGGTGAAATAACATACATCTTTACTTACTACAAAATAGTTTGAAGAGACGATTCAACAGTGGCCTATCACCTAAATCAGTTTGACAGGAGGAATTAGGTGAGTGTTCAGGTTTTATGTTCAATTATGCATTAATGGTGGGATGGAACAGCAGGTCAAAGACAGGAATCAGCGTCTTGTTTCGTGACATTTTCTGTTTAGCGTAATGCCCTGGACCAGGGGTGTCCAGTATGTCGATCACGATCGACTGGTAGATCGCGAAGGCAGTGCGGGTAGATCGCATACCATTGAAGGAAAAAAAAAAATGTTTTAGATTAACAAACAGCAAGACAAACGCTGATCTTTTTTGTTTTCTAATTTTTATTGCAACATGCCCTCAGTTAAGTGGCACACATCCACAGCCATGCACAACAACAACAACTCAAGACGACCGTCTTTCTTGAAGGGACAGCACTATTTTTCTAAAGACAGATCTACCTACTTATACACACACGCACACACATATATCACTTTGATTTGGTCATTGTAAAAGTTCGCAAGCCAAAAAAAGGGTGCGCACCCCTGTTCTAGACACACAGCTTACCTCTCCTCAATTGACAATGACAATGGCCAAAGCAGAATGCCTTATTTCACTTCATAAATTAGATTTTTATACAGCAGCTAAGGGAGAAAAATGTTACAGGTAATAAGAGGTAAAAACATTAACTACTAAAATCATGGGCAAGACCATACTTTAGATAACAGGCCCCAAACTGGAACCACAACTATACGCAGATGATCTGTCTTCAGTCTTTACTGAGCCAGAAGTTTGTCTTTGTGACTACAGTAAATCTTCCCAAGCTCTTTTTCTTACAAATAAGAAGGCTACTGAGTTATTTTTGATTGCACGCACCTCTTTTTTTGAGGTGCACCTAGCCATTCAGAAATCTGGTTAATCTGATCTATTCCGTTGGGTTTTTAGTTATGACTATACAGAACACATGTGACCTCCAGCTTCTCCTTTAGGAATATACTGTACCTTATGACTATATGCTTTTACTGACATAGATATTTTTTCTCTATATTTAATCCATCCTTTTGTTCAAACACCAGGTAGTGAGCACACTTGGAGGAGTGGACGGCCTTGTTTGCAGGGTGGGTAGGTGCCTTACTGAAGGGAACTTCAGCCATAGATGCCAAGGGCAAACCAGCGCTTATTCCCTCCATCCTTGCACATTTCTTCCTATCAGCTCTGGGATTCGAACTCCAGTCTCAGGCCTGCTTCTCAAACCACTAATCAAAGCTGCCACCTAATTCCTGAAATTGCTTTTTTGTTCCTATCCGTGACATATTTAGATATACAGACATTGAAACTGTAGCAAATGGTGTTGGATTGTGACAGGAAAGGTGCGTGTGTATTTGTCATATTTTCACATGTCTATGGACTACCTCGATAAGTAAGTCTGTCTGCTTCGGTTTTTGCCCATGTGTGTCTATGATGTGTCTACGTGCGGGGCAAACACTGAGAGTAAATAACCGCTGAGGGAAGCTCTTATTTGTTCAGATTTTATTTGGATTGTCTATGTTCCCTTGGCAACCGGTGAAGGGGATTAGTAAGTACTCTGTGTCTGGTCTTTGAGGTCAAGGATAGCTCTCTGTCATTTTCGCTTTCTGTCTGACACTTACACACACACATTCACACAGAGAGGGTGACACAGACTTTTTTCCTTTTTTTTTTTTCTTTTGCTGTCATTTTCCCCTGTGTTCTTGGTTTAAAATGCAAAGCAGCAGGAGATTAAAAGCCAGAGTCCTGGCTGTCCATCTCAGACCTCCGTCACCACTGTTTGAGAACACATTTTACGCAGTCGGTCTGAAGTCAATAGGGTTGCTTGGGAGATAAGGCAATAGGCAGACAGAGGGGGTGATGGTGAAAGGAACGCGAGATAGTAGAGAATAGCAGGCTGGAAAAGAAACGGGGATAAAGAGATAGTAGGGAGGTCACTGCACAACAGCTCCAACAACTAGAAAACTTAAAAAAAGCTCTGTTTTTATCCTTATTTTTCCATCTGCCTCCACCTCTCCTCCCACCACCCTGCCATCTCTGGAGAAAAATCGAAGTAAAAAAGCAAAGTTGGGTGTGGAGAACTGGCTTTAAACTGGTTTTAAACTGTTGCTCGCTCCAAAGCTCCAGTCCAATGGGCTACACTTGGAGCCAGTGTGGAAACGTAAGGCCTATCTGCACAGGAGTTATACAGTGAAAAGCAATCACTGTGCAAGTACGAAAAAGAGGAAGTCTGTTTCTAATGCCTCGTGGTGTACGAATATATCAATACCGATATCAGTGTCAATGAGCATAATAAGACGTGATACGACACTGGATGGCTGGCGGGACATTTGAAAAGAAATTGACACTGCAGTTGTAAAATGTTAACTGCCTCTATAAGCAGGCAGATAGACAGGCAAAGATGCAAATTGTCGACCCCAAAATACACATGGAAACCCGTAGTCATATTCTCAAAGTTTAAATGTCACACCGAGAGAAGTTTGAGATGTGAAATTTCAAAAAAACAAGATGGGACAATGGAAAGGGGCTTTGTTCATTTTAATTTAATCCAAAGTCTTCTAACACATACCATATTTTTCGGACTATAAGTCGCACTTTTTTTCATGGTTTGGCTGGTCCTGCGACTTATACTCAGGTGCGACTTATATATTAAAATATGTAATTTCACATGTTCGTTATTTTCACACTGACAGCCGTGAGAGGGTGCTCTAGGCTTGTGTGCCAGTATCTGCTACTCCTATTACTCCTGTACCACTGACAATTTAAAATTTAAGCATCAACTTATAAAGACAACTGAGAAAGACTGAACACGAATGCCCCCAAAAAGAAAATCATATTCTGCAGCTTACAAGCAAATATGCAGCCGAAAACGGTAATCGAGCAGCAGAAAGAAAGTTTGGAGTGAGCGGGAAACTTGTGAGAGACTGGCGAAAAGCGGAGGATACTCTAACTGCAATGAAGAAAACAAAAAAAGCTAATCGCGGGCTAAAAGCTAGATGGCCACAGCTAGAGGAACAAGTTCACAAATGGGTGCTTGAACAATGTGCTGCCGGGAGAGGCTTGTCAACGGTGCAGTTACGTCTCCACGCCCAGGTAGTTGCCAAGGCGATGAATATAAATGACTTTGCGGGAGGACCTTCTTGGTGTTAACGCTTCATGCAACGCAACTGCCTCTCTATCAGAGCACGGACAACGATGTCCCAAAAACTGCCAGCAGACTTCCAAGCCAAGGTCGACAGTTTTCGTGAGTTTCTTGAAAAGCAAGTAATTGAGCACAACGTGACACCGGATCATATTATCAACATGGACGAGGTCCCCCTCACATTTGACATCCCCATGGGCCGAAGTGTCGCAGAGAAAGGGCAATAACTGTTAATATGTTACGTTAACATACCAGACACCTATTCAGCCTGTTTTTCTCTATTCTATTGTTATTACTATAACTTGCCTTTCAAGATGAAATGTCTGTTTTTGGTCTCTGATTTTATAAAATAAATTTCCCCCAAAAAATGCGACTTGTAGTCCAGTGCGACTTATATATGTTTTTTTCTTCTTCATTATGCATTTTTTTAGCTGGTGCGATTTATACTCCGTACTTATAGTCTGGAAAATACGGTACATTTAGACACAAACTGAATTACATTAAAGAATTCCTCAATTAATCAGTTGATCCAGGTTCTGCAAATACAGTACCTCCTCTCTCCACCCCTTTTTTATTTTAATTGCAAGGCTCTCTCTGAGAAGGGTCTATTTAAGGCATGATGCGGATGAAAAATGTATTTACTATATGTCAGTAGGTCACTGAACTATGTGGGATTAAAATAAATCCTTTGGTGAGGCTGGCCTCGGTTCACTGCCGCTGCTCCTGATCAAATGAGCACACACGTGTGCACGCACAAAATAAATAATATGTATAATATGTAAAAAAATAAAAATAAATAATAATGGACATGATGACATTGGACAACAGCGAGCTAGAGTCTATGACAGAAAAGAAAGAAACCACCAAGCCTTAAACAAAACAACAGAACTTATGGGGTAACAATTTATATTCAACAACTGTTTTCCAAAATCACATACTTTATCTTTACTTTTCTGATGTGGCCCTGGTCAGTATTGATTGTCTAGGATGACTAAATTTAGGCAAAAGAAACTGTTTAGTTAAGGTTAAGGGACTGTGGTGATGTAAAAAGAGACCACAGTGTACTGCTGCTAGGAAATTGGCAATCAAGAGTGGTCTCAAAGCCACAGGAGGTCCTTGTCATTTAAACATGGGTTGTTGTAAGAATTGGAACAAACCACTAGCGCACTTATATTCAAAGAAACAGTGCAAATTATATATTATAAAACTATATGTTGATTGCTTCATGCATCATGGGAGCTGTTTATAACTCATCAACAAGTTTATCTTATCATCAGTTTTCTTGATTTTCTCTTGATCTAAAAATATGGACAGTAAATCCCAAAAACAAATTATTTGTTTCTTCATATGTCCGAAGAAGCAAACCTTAGAATACTGCAATTTACAGCTTTGTTCACGTCAGTGAAATACTGCCGTGAACAGAGCTCTGCTCGATCCTGTGCGGACTTGGGTTGTGACCTTTATCATCTCATATAAAGGCCTCTATGAAACATAATTCTCTCTGTAAACATAACTCTCGAGGAATGTGTATTCAATTGTGCTACAGGTTTCCCAAGAGAAAGGGTAGAAAATCAGATTATCATGGTAAGTCATTAGTGGAAGATAGGGTGGTGGTAAATGAAACTCATTATGGTGGAGTACATTTCTCAGTGGAGGTTCTCTATTAAATCCCATACTAATGGAGATATGCCAAAGTGACATATAATCCGAAGCCATGATGCATGTTTGCTAATGTGACTTGCATTACCTTGGAACATAGTAATCATGGACTTGTTGATTGCAGCATGTTCCTGGACTCTTAAATGGCTCTAAACATTATTCTGTGTGCACCATGGCACCAATAATAGGCTCATTGGGTATGTGGGTGGTTTTGTGAGAATGTAATTGACAGATTCAGCTGTTCTGAAAATCATTGTGTCAGTGTAAGGTGACCATTAAATATACCCTAAGCAGAGAATTCGCTGCCTACTCTAGGCCAGCCAGCCCAGGGGCAATCTGGGAAGCCGTCGGCTATCATCTGATGAGTTCTTCCAGGCGCAACAGCCCATGTTTTGGGTCTATTGATGTATTGATGCCGCAAGATATCAGGTAATAGGCAAATACCTAGATATGCAGGCCATGGCTGCATGCTCTGTGCACCTGTCGTTATTTTGACCGTGGATTGTATAAAGTGGATGATGGAACAGCTCCTCTAAAGTGAAGCCAAAGCAAATAGAGCTCCCCCTGGTGACTGGCTGCAGTATAGGTCATAAGCTCCACCCCCTCCATGTTAGTGGATGGGACTTGGGCTAAACTAAAACACTAAAAAACACATCAAATCAAACATTTTCAAGGATGTTCCGGTCATTTTAGTTAGTTAGTATAATACTGACGCGTGTTCAAGTGTCATTTTTCTGACAAGTTTTGGTTATTTGATGCTATAGAAACAGGATGTGATATCATGAGTCATCATGGTGACCAGTTGCCATGCCAAACACTCCATGAAGTGGTATGATGGGACGATATCCAGCACCATTTCGTCAGACTTGGGTTTTTTCATTTATGTGTTTTTCTGTCAGTTCAATGTGAACTTCCACACAAAAAGCTTAAGCCAAAAACATAAGCTACTATCTGAAACTCAATATACGCACAATTAAAAATGGAGCCATTGAAGATAAATCTTTGAATACCTGTTCTCTTAACGAGAGCTTGTGTGAATGTGCACTTCGATACTCGCACAACTAATGACAACCAAACGCAAACATTTCATTACAGTACAACATGGTGTTGTTCATATTCTATATCATTTCCCTACAATTTGAGTCCACAAATCAGTTTTAATGTGCACAAACTAAGTTTCATTAATTGACATAAAAGTCTAAACTATTTAAGTACATGTGCCTTTACAAAACAAAAATACTCTATCTCAGTTTATGACAAACTAACTTTGTTTATATTTACTCCAGTGACAAAATGCAAGTGTGCAAAGCTCCATGCCTGCCCTATTTGTCCTGCATTTGCCTTTGTCCCATCTAGGCCCATGCTGATATAAGCCCTATGCTTTACCAAGACAGCTTGTCGTTTTTTATGACGAAACCAGATGAGATTTAGAGAGGGATCGGAGAAGAGACGGGAAGAGGGATGGACTTTTTTCTCCTCTGACACCGCACCAGAGGAACTACAACGTCCGATTTTCATTTCAGAGGAAAAAACTCAGGGGAGTCTTGAGTTATGGACATGACAACAACCGTTGTTTTACTGCCCATGATGCGCTCTGTTTGTCCACCTTGCTCCAACTCTGTGATGATTCCGTCCCCGCCTGTCTGGCTCAGCATTTGGTTGTCTGCTTGTAGATTGTTGCATCTGTCTGCCCATCTATCAGTCTTACTGGGAGTCAGTTCGTCTTTAAATCCTTGTGTTATTTTGTACCTCCGTTTTTACACTTTTCAGAGGTGTTAAGGGCTAGTCGTGACAAAAAGCTTAAAAAAAGCACACTGTGAGACGCTTGCCTTTGCCATTGACTATAGCTGCCCTAATAATAGATGCAATGTTCAGTTCCCTGGCCAATGTGACTCATTCACATAATCTATCCATCTGCTGTTATGAACTACCTTCCCCTCCCTTTGTATTCCTGCTGTGGTGGTAGCACTAAATGTACTTTGTTCCTCCGAATTGGCTTTACATTCATGGTGCCATTAAATGGCTCCGTTGGAAAACCGTTTGCCTGTTCATTATGTGGTGTAGCTTTATGAGCTGTCCTCCGGCTTCTGCAATAGTCATGCTTGTGATACATGCAGATAATAACCAATCAGCAATCATCTCTCAGGTGGTCAATAATAATATGACATTAGACTGATGAAGTGCAGGTATATGTGTTGTAACAACCCCATAGGGATTTACACAAGATCATATAGTGCTCTGTTGAGCTTCCTGAGGTGCAGGGGAGGAGGGAGGGGGTGGGGTTATATAATTTCTGTTGTTTGAAGAGGAAGGAGAGACCTATGTTGTGGCCACTGGGATAGACATAAAGTCACACAACCGTGTTTTCCATGAGGAACAAGGAGATGTGGGGAATAAAAAGTATGGAAGTGGAAACTAGAAATGTAATGTATCTCCAGAGCCCTTGAGACATATGTAATATTATATGTACCAGTGGCTCCTATGTCATATATACAATGGAATTAGAAAGAATGGAGGCATTACTAACCCAAGGAACATTACACAGAGAGAAAGGAAAGGAAAGAGACCTGCGATTTTGACACATTATTTTGTTTTCAGTAGCCAAACAATACATAACTTCTGGACTGTCATGACCTTATGGGAGTATGGGAGTTCCATGGATTCTGAGAGTCTGGTGTCTTGAATTAAACTTTGATAATGTATGGACATGTAGACAAACCACGATTCCATGATAACTGTTGGAAACTGTCTCTGAAGTGTTGCGATATCTGGATGGGAAAGGGGTCATTGCATCTCAGTGTCCCTGTGATGAGATCACTATTTACGTCAGTGTACGTCAAACGGGTGATCAATATTCTGTGACTGAAACTGTCTTGTGTTCTATTGCAATAAACACCATTTTGACACAAGAGTGCGACACTTTTTCACTACCTCATGAGTTGGGTTTATGAAGAACTGGTAGTATATATATGAGAACAAAACGAGTCTTACTAAACACTAAACCCAGTTGATGCCTTTTGAACACCCTAACACCTAAGTACATGGCAAGAGTACAATCTGTTTTGTGTCTCAGTATGCAAACAAACTTACTTGAACATATTTACCATCCTCAAACCAAACATCGCAGAGTGTTGGGTCAATGGATGGGTCAATAAAACCTTGTTGGAGACCAGTGCTTTTTCAGGTGTTTTTTCAACATTGTTTTTTTTTTTTTTTTTCTAACCGTGTTTTTATTGTACTCATGACAATAGAAAATCAAACTTATTTTCCCATTTTTAAAGAGACAGATTTTTTAAATCTTAATCTTAATAATGTATTTAGTATTGAAGCAAGTCCTTCCCCTAACCTAACCAATTAAGTGAAGGAATTCTAAGTTCAATTTCCTGCGACTAGGAGGGCTGTTTATTCAGAGACACGAGAAAAATTCTCTTTTTGATGGTTCAGGTTGGAGGACTAGCTAAACCTATTCAATTTGCATGAGTTTAGGTAAGGCCATTGTACCTTTATCTTGTTCTTAGCTGACAAGAGTGAACAGCAGCATGGGTATTTTCTGCAAAGGCTTCAAGGTTTGATTAAATATGGTGAACTTTAATGTCCATCAACATATTATTTTCAGCACTAAATCATTTTAGTGGATCTGTTAGCTTCAGTGTGATCTATCCAATGTTTCTTGTTAAATACGGCTAACACATTTGATGTAGACAGTGACTTAACAGTGAAACACAAAATCTCATGTTCAGTTTGACTTAGCCAATCAGATCTGAGGACCCTTAATATTTGTTTTGCAATATTTCTCTGCAAGTAACTCATCATTGACAAGTCTGCTCTGTGAGAATAAGGTGGCGGAGGAGGATATAAAATAAAATATAAAATGTTGAGTTGAAACGGAAGAACGGCATCCCAACAGCCTTAGGCACAATTACTTCCATTAGAGCGTTACAGTGAGAAGAGGAGGTGGATGAGGGAATGGAAGAGGCCTGGGCGAACAACAGGAAAGCGAGAGAAATGAAGAGGCTGACTGAAGGAGGAGATCGGGAGGAGCAGGACAAAGGGCGTGTAAATAAGAAAATTGAAAAGCAAAAGATAAAAGGGGAAGAGATAATGATATGGTCACCAAAGGGCAAACGCGTAATGATCAAATCTTTCACCCATATTGATTTTGCTGGTGGACAATGTAGGAGCTTTATATTGAGGTCAGAGGACAAATGAATTAAACTGGAGAACTGTGGTATGACTGTGATGCATTCTGTGTATGAACATACACAAAAAAAGAACATAAAATCTGTTGTATACAGATGGTGACATGCACTGATACTCACACTGGACACGGTTTAAACAAGTGCCTTTCTGCACAGGCAGCAAATGTTTATGACAGAGAAAAGGAGTAATGGTCACCTTTATGGTGTGTGAAGTTTTAAAGTGTTATTGTGGGGTGTCTGTTAGACTTCTTCTCTTTATTTGTTCTGTTAGTTGGTATTGTGCCAGTCAGTTCAAATAATCACAAGGTTTTTCCAGTGTGTGCTTGTTTGTGTGACTGTGTTCTTGCCTTGTGCTAAATATGAAAAGACAGTACTACAGTATTGAGTTTATTATTCTTGTATTTTCTCAGGCATAGCTATCTAGTCAGTATATACAGTACATACTGTATGTATACAGTATGTTTTTATTGTGGAGCTTGGGGTGAAAATACAGTGTAATGGAATGAATAAATCTTTAAAACAGTGCAGAGGAAAAAAAAATAAAATCCAAGAAGCCCTTGAAAAAGCCAATGCATAATGTTCCCTTGCTAAATAACCTGACTCAACCAATCAATGTTTTCATTTCTTAATATATTTATTAAACCCACTTCTTTATTTTCAGGGTCATAGGGACAGGAGCTTCCTTTGCGAAAAGAATGTATGCAGTTAGCGAAGGCTGAACTGGTCCCAATTTCGTGGATACTTTCATGTTGAGAAGGCTGTCTTTAAAACACGTGTTTAACAAAAACACAATTATTTATATTGACTTTGCATAATCAGAAACTTTTTCAGAAAAGCGGCAGCGCTCTTCTTACCTTTTGATTAACTGAAGCTTTTAAGAAAATGGGCTGAGCGGTTGGCGGACCGGTGCATTCAGCATTTTAGGATTTCTTGAGTGCGTTTGTCTTCGGGTTGCTCAACTGTGTTTTCCATGAACAGAAGAAGCCAGGTTACCACATATGTCATTTCACTATATGTTTCCAACACTTTGATGCAATGTACATATTAGTATTGTATTTGTTTGGTTTCATTTTTCATAGAAGGCTATATGGGGTGTTTGTAATAATTGGTCGATACATAACAAATCCACTTACTCATAAGCGTTTTCTTTCCAATTATATTCCATTTAAAAAGAAAACAGTGATGAAATAAAGACATTAGAAGGAGAAGGCTCTGTCACTCTCAAATCAGTAGTGCCATCTTCATTATCTCATTGTACATATGTTTAATATCATGCACAGCAAAAAGCTTTAATCCCACATTAAACCAAAGCTTGATAAAAGCAACACCAAGTACACAATGTGGAGTGCACATAAGCAGCACGCGAGCATGCACCGTCTTCTCCCATCATCTAAAGCAGTCATTCTTTATGTGATGATGACTTAATAAAGACGCCGCCACCCTACGAGCTCACACACATTCAGATATGTGCAGAGAGACAGAGCGGCAGCACATTCATCTCAGTGAGACTTCATTATGGGTGATATGTCTGCCATGCATTGCCTTATATTTAATAGTGATAAATATAACAGACTCTTGGTTGTCGTGTCAGACATGGGGCATGCATCAAGAGAAAAATTACGTGCGTATATATAGCAGGTTTTATTCTATAGTTATCGTCTTTATTCTGTCAACTGTGTTTCAGCGGCACAATTTATGTCCTTATTTATAGGTTGATTTGATATGGGCCTTGATTCAAGAGCTTTACAGTGGCTTTAAAGTGTTGCATTATTTTTTAACATTTCGGGAAATTTAGATGTTGGACTGGGTTTGCAGGAAAGTCCCAGAAGAAGCTTCCTTTGCATGCCTCTGCGTTGTCTCTGACAGCTATAGTGGGATAGTAAATCCAATGTTTGAGTCACTTACTCCATCAGCTGAATGTGAGAGCTAACAAAAACATAGAGCATTCATTCAAATATTCATTGATTAAACATAAAAAAACTGTATTAAAATTTCATTGCTAGAAGGCTGTTATTAATTCAGTAACATCTTGTATGCTGCTTGTAGACAGCTGATTCTCAACTGACTCCCCGTCTTTTTTCCAACATGAAATGAAGTAAAAGGATTTACAGTATAACATACGTAAAAATGCTGGTGTGATTCTTTAACATGATTGTAAAAATGTGGCAATTTTATGTTTAGCCCAAAACAGCTCTTCATGAAGGATTTGATGCACTTACTAGACCAACGTGCAAGCACCTTCCATGGGCTGATTATCCTTTCATTGATCCATCAATTACAAATATTACTGTAGATAGACAAACCTGTTGTTATGTTCTGCTGTCAAGAATCCACTCCCCTAATTGTGCATAACTTTAAGCCCTGCTATGTCGCTGTGGTGATTCTTCAATTCTCTGATACAATTTTATTCATTGAGGTGTGTAAAATTCCACCCCCCCCATGTCATGAATGGAGGAATTACAATATCTATAGAGACCAAAACATCTTTTTTATATCCAGCTGTAAACATTTTTATTTCTGCAGAGAATCTCACTTTTGGAGCCAGCTGAGGCAACCATTTGAGGATCTGCAGTTTTTAGCACTTCCATATTTGCTCTTTTTTCTTCTCCTGAGGTAGCTGCTACCTATTATTCTAGAGCAAAAGAATAATAGTGTCCATACCATATGAATTATGGAGTGGTCTGTTTATGCCATTAAAATCTGAAGAGAAGAAGAAAGAGGAGAAACAATGATTTTATATGTCTGTGTAGATTACCATATTATACATCCCATTTTCACCCTCAAAGTGCACCTAGCATTCAGCTCTGAGATTTTGCACAATTTGGGCAGCTTTACACGGTGGTTGAGTTCCTTGTGACAGGATCATACAACAGCCTCTGTTCAAAAACCATCCCAACAAATTACGACTGACCTGACAAGATGAAGAACTGATCTGACTGACTAGATAGACTAGAATGTATATTGCCTTCTTTTTTTTCTGATTACACTGATCAGGCATAACATTATGACCACCTTCCTAATATTGTGAAGGTCTACCTTGTGCCTCCAAAACAGTTCTGACTCATCAGAGAATGGACATGGGCCTTCTGAGGGTGTCCTGTGGTGTCTGGCAACAGAATGTTGTTAGTGGGGGCCTTTGGGTCCTATGGGTGGAGGGGAGGGGCCTCTGTGGATCATCCCACGGATACTTGATCAGTTTGGGTTCTAGTGAATTTGGAGGCCAGGTCAACACCTTTTGTGTTTGTTTTGTTGGTCTAGGTGGTACATGTCTGGTGGTACAACATCCACATGAATGCCAGGTCCAAAAGTTTCCCAGCAGAACATTGTATTGTCACAAGATGGTCAATGTTATTTACTTGTCCTGTCAGTGGTTTTAATGCTGTGGCTGGTTGGTGTATTTCAAATAATCCATCAAGCATTGGTTGTATTTCCACGCTGACAACCCTTTTTTTCTTTTTGCTTCCTACGAAATGATCAGTTTTATTCTGTTCATCGGGTGTCTTACCTGCTTTCTTTCCTGGGATTGGGATTGACTTGCAAAAGATAGTGGCAAGAAGCAAATTTGAAATGGCTAAGGCCTCACATTGCTTGTAGAATAAATGCAGCGAGCAGTTATAAAGCCTTTTGAATTGCTAATGGAAGAGCAGGATCTTTTGGTCTCAACTCGCTCAGAGATGCACCAACCTACGCTGAGCTGCTGGTCTTTTCTGGCATGTTTTTGTTGTTTAGGGTGAGCTTGTTCCGAGTACTAGAAAAAGCTAGAAAAGTAATTGCACCTTGACTGTGGAAACTTCTGTCAAACTTCTGTTGCATCGGTTGAGAATAAAATGCCATGCTCAAATGGTGTTTACGGTTTGGATAGTAGGTCTGTAATGACAGATATCACTTTACATCATGACACATTTATGGAATACAGTGTCAAAGATGTGTACATTTTTACATATTTAGTAAACAGTCATCCAAATGATGTAAAAGTAACAACGATCTAAAGAGCAAGCAGACATGCCTAGAGCGTCATTTCATTGCTATATAATCAAATAAAATATTTAAGGCACAGTACCAAGCAAATGTGAATTTGCATGTTGACTTTTAAAAATGGGATGTTGATGTGTACATCAGCCTATAATGAAGTTTTTTTCCCTTTGGCGTGTGAGCTTAACAGAAACATCAGGCAGGTAACATGTTTTCATACTGTCAGTAGGTCGCTTCTGCTGACTTAAAGTATAAACAGTTGATTTCCTTCCAGACAGGTCCATGTTTTAATAGGCCGCCTGCCACTTTTAATTATTATTTTTTTCTTTCAATTGACAATCCTAGAAACTGCTTGCCTATACATCCCATGCCACTTATAAATGAATGCACACGAGCATCATGGAAAGATGTGAATTTAACCATGTTGATTCGAAGGGCTCTCATTTTATGGCAAAGGTTTAAATCAGCACAAATATCTCTGAGAAGAGTGAAAGCCATAAGTGCAATTTCTTGCAAACAGGATTTAATTTGCTCATGCATAAAATTGACTCCTGATCCTGGGACAAACTACTTTCTCAATAAAGCACTGTCTGCCCTTAATTATGCCAACACAAGGCAAATAAAATATATCTTTATAAATATAAATACAAGCTGAACAACATCGTCTTAAGCCAACATTGCCATATCCAGACAGAATAATTAAAACCACTCCAGGCTGACAGTTTTCTGCTACTCCTTATCCCTCTTATTTGTTCTTTTTTTTATTATTATTTTTTTTCCAGCGTGCAGACTAATACAATTAACCTGAGTCCAGAAGGTGGGTTTTGCAGCTGGAAAGATGGAAATACAGATGACTAGAGGACAGGTCTGCCTTTTTCTTAAGCAGGTCTGCTTAATTAAAAATACAGACATGATATCATTACACTGCCAAGTTATGCATCCATATTTTGAGAAGACATTTTGGAGAATGTTTTTAATCTAACCTTTTAAAGATGTATGTGCCACTTTCAGCCAGCCGTGTATCCATCATCTGTGTACATGAAAGATTGGGAGATGATTTTAGGTGACACTTAAGGGAAGCACCACACCTCAAACACTTTTCTTCTTGTCATATACTTACAGTACGTAAAAAAGCCATCCTGGCCAAGATGCCAGTTTGTTTTTATTTTCTACACATGGACATAAAATCTTCTGCAATCTTAAGTTACCGTCAATAATTAATACTGATATACAACATTTCTAGTTTTTAACTCCTCCGCCAGTTCTACAAGGATCTCTTTAGTCTAACTCTTTACGGATCCACACATATCAAGGTTCCACAGTCTTCACAAGTGACAGATAATACATTGGGGCTCTTCAAAAGATTCTTCTAACCACTTCTCTGATCCCTGGGGAACCAACACGGAACCAAATCGACTGCAGATGAGCTACAGTCTCAGAAGACTGATAGAAAAAGTAGAGTGGCCACTCATAAAGGGAATTGTTAATCTCCTCCTGAATACCCTCTCCCAAAGCACTAACAATACACACCTCAGTTTGATTTGCCAAGGTACCCAAACAATCATTTTTTGTCCAAACTGCCAAACAAATTCAAGTCAGTCTTTTGAGAGCCTTTATTCTCTCTCATAAAAACAATTATCTGTTTTTCTCTCTACTTCCTGTGTTTGAAATCCACTAGCACTAGCACCTTCCTGTCCTTTTTGTATCATGTCTGGCAACAGGATGGTTTACATCATTCCTTTTTTTTACCAACACTAAACTTTCCTATTTTAAGTATATCTAATGGCATTTCTGGCACTGAGATGCCAGTAAACTCAAGTTCCTGTGTGAGGCACTGGGTTGAACCTAATTGGTCACTGCCAAGTTCTGTTACCGGCAATGGGTTACCAATTACCCATTCATCTATTCTTCCCAGACAGATTCCCCAACAGTCTTCTCCCCTTCCTGTTATTGGCACCAAGTGACCATTGTAGCCTCATTTCACTATTTTCTGGTACTGGTTCTTGTGGCAATTACAGTAACCCGGTATCTTCCAACCACATACTTTATAATGACCTTCCTTAGTACCCTTAAAACTCTATCCTCCCACCAACTTCTCACACAGCCATGGATTCCACAGACAGTGATTTTGGGTGTTAGCCAAAGTCCAAATAGTTGTACACAACACTGTTCACACATGTGTAAAGCATGCACTCACTGAATACTTACTTTATTTGGCAGACTAAAATTCGGTAGCACCTTTCTTTGTTGTCAAAATAGCTACAGTTCTTGATGGCAGGGATTTCCTTGATGTTGGAAATGTTCCTTTGAGATTCTAGTTCATGTTGACATGATTGCAAGCCATAATTATTCCAGATTGGTCTGCTGCATGTTTGTATTGCAAATATTTTGTTCTGCTACATTAGCGCTTTGGTGAGTGGGGAGGCTACTGAAGTACAGTGAACTCGTCATAAACCCTGTCTTCTCTGTGACATGGTAAATTATCATGCTGGAGTTAGTCATTAGACTATTTACCTATCTTATTCCATCAGAATAAGAAAGGTAAATTGTGGATAAAGGGATGCACATGGATCAACAGCAACACTCAGATAGGTCATGGCACTCTCCACAACATTAAACAAGCAAACTGCTGACAAAAGACCAGATGAGTCCACAAAGTCATCCTGTTGATGCTAAATGCTGACCATACCATCTGTGTGCCAAGCTATGTCTTCCAGTCTACAGGAGTCTAGGTGAGGTAAATTTGCTGCCACAGAAACCTCAGATTTCTTGGCTAACTGGTGGAAGTTGACCTGGTTTTGCCTTTATGCTTTGTTTGTCGTGATGTTTCGCATTCTGATAACCACTAGGGGTTGTACAGTTGTACCGTGAAGTCAACTAGTCGAACAGTTGTCTCCTCTGTTATAGTCACTGACATGTTGACAGGTGAGGAGCCCATTCATTGGGTCATTGCAGCAAACTAGCATTGGTTCAACAAATGTGTGGAAATACTTCACTAAAGATAAAGCCCATTCTACCAAAATAGGTAAGTCAGTCCTGAAATACAATAAAAGCGATTCACACTCATGTGAAAAGGCATCAGCTCATGCTAGCAGAGGAACAGCCCAGATCCTTTCAACATCAGTCAATTAACAACTTCACCAAATGCCCTCCAGTAATAGAAAGAGACATCAACAGTTTTCCGGTGAATTTCATTGTCTAAAGTTATTAGTCCTTTAGCTGCTGTACACTGAGAAGGCTTCAGAAAAATACTGCCATTTAGTTTTTTTTTATGAAGTGCTGAACTTTGTGAAGTACTAGTAAATGCTATTGACGGTGCTGATTTATATAGGCTACACATATCTGCAGTGCACAGTATCAGTAATGTGTTTATGTTCAGTGTTGTTGTGTTGTTAGTTAGCATTGTTGTTGTGGTTGTAGAGCGTGTTTTTTGTCCTTGATGTCAGTGAATGCACCATGCGAGGCACTGAAGTTACAGTAGAGCGGAGAGTTTGCAGAGCGAGAGCCGCTTATGGTAAATGGTCTTGTTTTTATATTGCGCTTTTCTACCTATTGGTACTCAAAGCGCTTTACAGTCACAGATGCATCTACCCATTTGCTCACACAAGCACACACACATTCGGACACCAGTGCCACGCACTGGGAGCAACTGGGTGTTCAGTGGCATGCTCAAGGACAGCATGTGTTCAAGCTTCAATAAACTTGCAGAACAGCCTTCGTACCTTCCTTTGTGTCGATTAAAAGCACTGCCATTTTTCACACCATTTGGAGTAAACTTGAGAAGCTGTTGTTGTGAAAATTGAAACAGACCAGTAGTATAGTAAAATAAACGACATTACTAACGGCGTTATTTTTTTCAGTAATGGGCAATCTAACTAATTACTATTTCCTCCGTTACAACGCCATTACCGTTACCGACACTGAAATGTGGTGCGTTATGTTGTGCCGTCAGCCAGCCACAAGAGCTGCGAAGGTGTTTTTCTTTCCCTCTGGGTTTGCTAAGGGGGGTAGCCGCATAAGCATGGTTCAAATTACGGGGGGTATTGGGGGGGTCTGACTCCCCTAGATGAGACTTAGACCCCCCCAAAGTAGATGAAAATAATAGTTTGGGGGGTACTGAAAATTTTTTAATAAAATATAATGTTAGCCTTTCCAAAATTGTATGTATTTATATGCAGTATTACCGTCACATCAATTCAGGAAATAATCTAATGAAATACGATTTTCAAACCCTCACCCCCATTGGGATGTACCATTTCTCAGTACGTTCAGTTGTTTGCTATGGTTCTTCACTAGCTGTCAAACGTACGTAGCCTACTGGGTGCGGGCGCAGGCGCTGGTGTGTGCGAAATTAAGAGTAAGTGGCTGAATCTTTGAATTTTTCTGTAGCCCATCTGTTAATAATTCTGGATTTTACATTTAAGTCGGGTGTTTGACATTTCGGTAATCTGTGCTATTGGTCTGTATGCATTTCCATGTTTGCATTGCACTGCTATACCGAAAAATATTTTTTTACTGTGGCGCGCAATTTTACGCACGGGGCGCACCGTGAAACAGTGCTTATCCGTGCCCGAATTCAACCCTTCCTATAACGTGTAGGGTGCATTGTGCTTGCTAGTATGATTAGTTTTTTTTACCTTGTCGGCCAGCCAGCCACGGTCATATGACCTATATTTCGAAGGAAAATTGACTGTGAACCACAAGTGTGAAATCGTGTGTGTAAGCCTATATAAAATGGAGAGTGACGTCACCAGTCAAAATAGCGGTACCCCCCGAAGCTCATGGTATAATTCGAACACTGCGCATAAGTGATGATGATTGGCTAAGGTAGGGTAAGATTTCATGGTAAGCCAATCAGTGGCAGGGCAGTGTTCAGTTGGGCGGGTGTTGTTTACACACAAACGCGCGCATAGCAGTATCACACAAGCGATCAGAAATAGTCAATGCAGCAATGGCGAGATCGGAGCATTCAGAGGTAAAGTTGCAGTTTTCAAGGTGGAAGTATAGGCACTACTTTAACCTCATTGAGGTAAAAGGCAAGAACCTACACGTGAAGTGTACATTACGCTCAGAAAAAAAAAAATCTAATTCTTAGATGTATTTAAACATATATTTTTTATTTAAAGTAATGCAATAGTTACTTTCCCTGGTAACTAGTTACTTTTATAGTGGAGTAATTCAGTTACTTTTTGGGAGAAGTAACTAATAACTATAATTAATTACTTTTTAAAAGTATCGTGCCCAACACTGATTATCACTAGAGAACTTAACATTGTGCTTAAAGAATTCTAGGATTTCTTGTATTCCTACCTGAGGGACATGTTATAATGCAGTGCTTAGTGAGTCATCTGGCTTGGCTTACATCCAAACATCTTGGTTTAAAGACTGTGCTTTGGTTGCATATTTACACAGGCTTGTGGTCCTTGCCGCCATTTGAACTATTTTCTAAACGATGGGTAAGAGTTGGGTAGGAGGCCTAAAACAGCAAACAGATTGTGAACGCTGATAAACAGCATGTATCCCTTGAAGCTGCAGAGACTAATGTTGCAAAAGGTATGCATTTTCAGGAGACACATGTGTATTCATGTGTCACAGTTCCTACTTAAGAAATACCAGATGGTGGTGGCATAGCAGGAGGTACTGTCATAATTGTATGCACTGAGTTTGAACCAGTCTATCTGTGAGCCTGTGTGTGCAGAAAGAGAAAGACGAACGTATGAGATTAGCTCTCATAATGAGAAATGTCTTACTGAAATTACATTTAGTAATTGCTTTTCATATTCAAAAATAATGTCAACATATTTCATTTTTTAAAAGGAAGAAAATGGGTCTTGGGCTAAATATAGGAAGTGCTCCCGTAAATCTCATCTGACTGGAGGGGCTTGTCTGGGTTTGATTGACGCCGTTGAATAGCTGCCAGCGTATCTATGTTACACTGCAGGGGGCGAGAGACAAAGTAAACAAACTTGCGTGATAGTCTGTATGTCATGCAGGCAGTGGGGTTGTTAGTGGCACTGAAGAGTATGGACTACATCAGCATCTAGTGAACTGACATTTACAGGTGGCTTGATGTGATGCAGCTGAGAAACTAATTATCTGTTTAACCAACAAACAAAGTTTAGCGGTGCACTTTTCTCCTGTGAAATTTTCCGGCCACTAATTTGGTAAGAACAGAATGTGAATTAATGTTTGCTACATAAGTTGGATATGAAAAAAAGTAGAGTAGGCCCTAGGTGAACTAAACAGTACTTTCTACTGGTATTGTTGAGTTTTACGTTTACATTCTGTCTAACATCACTTTCTCTTGATTATTTGGCTTCTATGTATTACATACCAGGTTCCAGGCATACAGTGGAGGCATAAACAAAAGTTATGTTGTGAAAAACCCACTTGAGTATGGTGTGGCTTGGGGTAACACGCATTACTGCGTGACTGAGTGCATCGCTATCTGATGCCAGCTGTCAAACATAGTCATAGTCCCTGACTCTGCTCGTACATGCTGAACTGAATACAGAACAAACTTGAGTGGGGCTTTATTCAGGTCCTGCCAGGTTTGCTCATGTACCTGTGTCGGGCAGTAAAATAAGTGCTTGGTCTATTAGCTTGCTAACTTGCAGATATTACTACTGATTCCTGCTACCTGCCAACTTTAGAGAAGCTAAAGAGAGGCTATTGTAAATTGATAAGGCTACACAACTTTTGTTTGCATTTTTCCAGTTGTTAGAGTTGTGCTTATTTACTTTAAAATTATACACATGTAGTTTCGAATGCACTGACATTCTAACTCGCATAAAAACACTTACTGATTTGGTGATTGAACAATTTACTGTAGCCTAGAGTTAATAATATAGTATGGTAGTATATAGAGAAGGAAACAAACACTTGAACCCTCCAGCCCCAGGCTTGAGCGGTAAGGCTGCTGTGAGCTGTTGTTTGTGACTGGTGAGTAGCAGGCTCCTGCATGTCTCCGTGTTACCATCTGGTCTGGAACACTGATATTACTGCTCTGTGCGAGATTTTCCTGACAAATAAAGCTAAGCGAGAAATATTTCGTGAAGTGACGCAAAACTAAAAAAGTGACATCTTGAAACTGGACAAACAAGACAAGTGCTTTACAGAGTAGATGTGTATTCTACAGCAAAGAAAAGAAAGCAATCTTATTTTGTTTGAAGCATGGCAAGGCAAGCAAGGACGCTTCATTTACAGCACACTATTTATTAAATGGAAACTAAATGAGCTTTACATCAAAAAGATCTTAGAAGATCTTAGAGACTTAAAAAGATCAAGTGCATGCAATGCAGTAGTTTAAAAAAGTGTTAGGAGGGTTACTTTTAAAAGATTGCACTACAGATTACAGAATAAAACATCAGTAACACACTTTTAATACTTTGGAGGAATGTTTTATTGCACACACCAGTGTGAATAAATGTGAACACTCTACAGTCGGTGGTGTGTTTGTTAGCTAGACTTGCTTAGCAACCTAGCTATGCTGAGGACGCTAACCAGCTGATTTGAAGCAATTCAGCTAAGCTAATAAAATCAGCTTTTTCCATGATGGAGATGCTTCACTACACTGTCATTGTGACCTTTCCCCTCCCTGTGAGCAAATATTGGTCCCGTAATCTGTCAACTCCATCCTCCCGTGTCATGTGCTGACAGGCTTGCCAACGCTGTTTGCATAACCTGCTACGGTGCACATATACACTGGAACTTTGCTCGTGTAATAAAACATTTTATGAGTATAACTGTATTCTGATGACCAACTTTAGAAATTTTAACTAAATCTATTTCTTTATATTTTGAATTCTATGCACATCCCTTTAAGTAATCTGTAGATTAATATGCTGTGTTAAGCACCTATTTAAAGTGACCGTAACTAAATAATTTTTTCACAATTTGAACACTTTAAACTTTATTGATCCACAAGGGAAATTGCTTGGTCACAGTAGCTTAGTTGCACATAAAAAACACTCTTAAGAACCACAAGTAAAAGAAAGATTAAATAAAATAAAATTAAGTAAAATAAAATCTAGTAAAATAAAATAAAAATAGTATAAGCAAAAATGTACAAATTAGCATATGAACAAATGTACAAGAAACAGAGACAGAAGAATATATATTATATACACAGGAATGATAGTAGGGTGCAAAAGTGTCCATTAACATGAATAACATGGAGTTATCTGTTGCAGAAAGGTGAGTTGTTGTACAGCTGGACTGAAAATGGTATGAAAGTAGTCCTGTAGCGTTCAGTGTGGGAGCGGAGCTGGATCAGTCTGTTGGAGAATGAGCTCCGCTGCCCCTCTATTGTCTGGTGCAGTGGATGTGACGTCCATGTCCATGATGGAGAGCAGTTTGTCTAGCGTCCTCCTGTCCCTCACTGAGACAAACGTCTCCAACTCGCTGCCAATGACATGACCAGCCTTTCGGATCAATTTGTCGATCCTACATATGTCCTTTTTGCTGGTGCTGCTCCCCCAACAAACCACAGCAAAGTACAGGGCGCTCACAACAGTCTGATAGAAAATCTCCAGCAACTTGCTGCATACGTTGAAAGACCTCAGCTTCCTCAGGAAGTAGAGTCTACTCAATCCCTTCTTGTACACAGCATCGCTGTTGTCCCTCCAGTCCAGTCTGCTGTTTATGTGGACTCCCAGGTACTTATATTGGTCCACTACTTCCACCTCCAGGCCCTGGATGGTGATGGGCTCTGCTGGTGTCTTCTTCCTCCTGAGGTCAATGACCAGCTCCTTGGTCTTGTCCACATTCAGGAGTAGGTGGTTTGCCTGGGACCACTCTACAAACTCTCCGATCAGTGTCCTGTACTCCACGTTCTGTCCATCTCTAATACACCCAACCACTGCAGAGTCATCAGAGAACTTCAGCAGGTGGCAGGACCCAGAGCTGTACTAGAAATCAGAGGTGTAAGGAGTGAACAGAAATGGAGACAGGACAGTCCCCTGTGGTGCCCCCACATTACTGACAACATTCTCAGACAGGGAGCCCCCCAGCCGCACAAACTGAGGCCTGTCAGACAAGTAGTCAGTAATCCAGGAGACAGTGGATGAGCTGACACCCATCCTGAGCAGCTTCTCACTCATCAGAAAGGGCTGAATGGTGTTAAAAGCACTGGAGAAATCAAAGAACATGATCCTCACAGAGCCCTTTCCACCATCCAGGTGAGAGTGAGCACGGTGCAGCAGGTAGATGACAGCATCATCCACACCAACATGAGGCTGATACGCAAACTGAAGAGGGTCCAAGACAGGGGCCAGATGGGATGGGCTTCTTGGGCACCGGCACTACGCAGGATGTTTTCCATAGCACTGGTATCCTTTCCAGCTTCAGACTCAGACAGACTCAGAATTCTTATTTTGTTACTCCACAGTGTTGTATGTACATACAAAGGCGATATACATACATTTTACACATCCTACTTACGCACTTACTAAAGAAGGTCAGACAATCATGTTAAGAATAAACACACATACGGCTAAACAGAGATAACATCTAGAGTGACAGTATGTCCCGATATGAACTCATGATAATAATGACCAAACTTTACTTTGGGCACTAAGTTCACTAGAATAAATTAATACAATCATAAAATAATATTAAAAACTGAAATGAAGACGAATGCAGTACAATTACTATGTCAATCGTCGTAACAGGTTGGGATGTATAATAAAACCACAGTGGTTTATTTCTCCCTAAGAGATAATATCATGTTATTATAATTAGAGAGGACAGATTGTAAAACCCCCTCATAAAATAAAACCCACACACATATATTATCCATGGTTTTGAGAATGTATATTTGTGCACAAAGATGCACTGTTATAGTTTATGAGCATCCAAACAAGTGCAAGCTCATACGGTGGAGCGCCCACGCACGCACACACACTGTTGATAGCCATGACATTGAAATAAGGATCTAATGAGGCACAGAGAGAAAAACTGATTAAGGGAATCTAGGGTGAATATTTCCTTTCTTCAGCCTTGTGTGGAACTTCATTAGACTACTGTTACGGAGATAAGATATTCAAATTCAGCACCAGACAGATAAGAACAATGAGCTCTTTTACATGGATCTGATACTGCATCCACATCCATATGCAGAGAACAGTGGAAGCACGCCCAACATGAGGGTAATATTTTTTAATGATTCTCACAATTAGCAAGGAATTTAGATTAAAAGTGCCCCTCCAATGTGACCTTTTTGTAATCAGTGTCATTATAAAAATACAGGTACAGCTTAGGGTGATGGGGTGAAAAACTGCTGTGGGTGGAACATCGCGAAGAGCAGCGAGGTGTGTGTAGGGTATTACAGTAAAATAGAGGCGGAGTGAAGTGGAGTTAGGGAATGGATAGTGAGATAACGTGAGGTATGGGCCGAGGGAGAGACGGATGGAAAGCTAAAGAAAGGATTAGCCATGCAGCAAACCAGAGAAGCTGAATAGGTAATGAAGGAGACCGGCCAGTAATGCATGAGAATAGGATAGAGGGGCTTAGAGGGAGTCGTGCAGTGCATTGATTACCTCTATCTGTCATTAGCTATAGTCCCTATACCTAGAGGATGGGCAGGGTGTTAGAGGAGGGAAAGCGAGGGACCAGAGGAAGAAGGAGTTAGAACTGAGCTTTGATGGCTCAGAGGAGGAGAAAAGACAGTCAAATAAATCCAATATATGTGCAGGGGCACACCGTCATGACAGAAATTGTTTTGGGAAAAAAACTACTTGCATGTTTGGCAATTACAACCATAAACCAAATGCACAAATTCCCCTGACAGCCCTTTCTATCTACCTTGTTACAGGTTTCGCTGGTTTGGATTGGGGGATGTCACATACGTCTTTGCCTGCGCATGTATGTGCCGTGCTGTGCTGGTGAACGGATCTGTGTTTACAATTCCTGACGCCACATGTGTCCCTGCCTCCTCAGTGGATTTTTACAAGATGTCGGGACAGTTTAATGCTTCTAATTTTTATTTAACTGGAACCATAAAATGCGGTGTCATAGAGTGACACATTGTAGCTGTAAAGAGAGCAGATGTGCCGATCTGCCACCCTCGCTTTGTGAGCTGGAAAATGGATGGCTGAACTGCCCCACTTCACACAAGCAGATCATTCCGGACCAGCGGAGGCACCGGCCAGGCCACTTAGAGTCACATATGGAGACAAACATGCACAGCTACGTGTTAATATGTGAGCTAGCAGTCAGGGTGTAAAACTGATTTGCTTTTTATTTTAGATTTACAGTAGACACTGGTGACTCTCAGACAACAGATTTAACACACTGATATTTGAGTTCAAAGAACAAATGGAGAGGGTGTCTTATTTATGCTTGAGGCTATACACATAAACTATTTTAGTTGCTTTGTTTGCCTTAATTAAAACCGTTATTTAGAAGTGAGACGCAGACAATTAAATTGTGCAAAGCACTGTAAGACCTTACTTTATTAATGTTAATAGTACCCAAAGGAAATCAGTTCAACAAAGCACACACACACTGGAACAGAGCCTTAAGTAAGGCCTTTTAATAATCAGTAAATCAGAATATGATGAGTTCACTAATTATTTGTCTTTGCTGTTAATGCTGCACCTCACAGGTTTCAAGAATAAAAGGTATAGATGCCCTCTCATAACAGTGAGTGGGAGGTGGCAGTTTCTCGCTTTCACTCCTCTACAGAGCCAGCTCAGTCTCCCAGCATGCTCTAGGGGCCCAGCGGGGCTTCGCCACTTAGCTGAGAGAGGTGGCCGGCGAGCTGCCTGTTGCCCAGCGACTTCAAAACTCCATGAAGTTTCTGACTATTTGCGGTCGTGTGGTGGTGTATGTGTGCTCGGTGAGTCATGAGTGCCAGGACTAAATTAAACCACACAGACAGGACTAATGAACAATTCAAAGGGACCTGAGCTGATGCAGGCCGATGGCGCACGCACACACACACACACGCACACACACAGACTGTCTGAGCTGTATACACCCTCACAGCTCTGGACTAGCTTGGAAGCGCTGTTAAATTAATTTTCGGAGAGGGGTCTTTTTGCAGAGATGACGTTTTGCTGAAGTAAAAGTACTAGCTAAACGACAAAGCAGCATGCACACACAGTCCCTAAGCTCCCGTCTGGCTAGTATTTTGCACGAAGGCCTGTCCGAACACATCCCCTATTAGGTGGGAGAAAGGGAAGGAGTGGGAATAAAAAAAGTGATGGTACTCTTCAGGTATAGGACAGCCAGGGTCACCAAATGTGCTATTATAAATAAAAAACGACTAAGGGATGAGTGGAAGACATTGATATCCCCTGATGTTTCTTGCTTCAGGACAAACTGACCCAAATAACACCGTTTACTTGACAGTGTACACAGGACTTCCAAAATAGTCCAAAGCAACCACCCTATTAATGTCATTTAGTTGTTCATGTGAATTAAGAAATGCTCTATGCTGCTTTTAAATGATGTTGGATTTCTTACAACCAAAAAAAATATGCAAAGAAGTACCCCAAATACACAAGCAGACCACTTTTCATTGTGTCAACTTGTTCTGTGATACACAGCAGGCCTGTTAATTTGTAGTTTGTTACAGATTAAAGATAGGCCAGTGTGGTAATGTCTGGTAATCATGATCCTCTCGCAACCTGCCAATAAACTGTTGCATATACTGTTATATTCACATAAAAGTAAAAAAAACAATAGCTACTCTAATGTAATTAGGAAGCCAAGATGCTTATTTCAACCTTTCCAAGTGTCACACCATCCTCACTGAGATCACTATATATTTGATGTCTGTCCACAAATATTCAATTGCAACAGGAAAGTACACTGAGGTAAATATTAACCCATTGCATCCAGATAGTCTATGTACTGTGACCAGGCCAGATCAAGTATTAAAAAGCAGCTTGTAGTCTTTCTAGAAAGTCCTTGAACGTGTCAAAGTCATTAAAGAGGACACCAAGTTCTACTATAACTGTGACACGCCAAGCTGAAAGTTGGCCGTTCCCAGTGTCGGACAGTTGGTGAGCGTCCGTGGCTCTTGTTTTTCCAGTGTGTCCCGCACCGTTGGCACTAGTCAAACCCCATGTCGCTGGCTTTTCGGACAATTCAGCATGTTGAATTAGGAGCAGGCTGAGTCGGTCAGAGAGATCTCTCTAATTGGCTATTCAGCATACAGTAGTCCACCACGGCACAAGACAAAACACAGAAGTAAACCGAACCTCTTTTAAACACACAAATATTTTCACAATGGCATGATCATAATCTTCTCGTCTAGACCAACTGATCAGCATGATTCAGGTTCCTCTTAGCTTCCCAACCTCCTCTTACAGCGTCACAGTTTATCTCGTAGGCTAAAAGCATATGTGCCAGCTGGCCATGTGGTGTGTTTGAGTGCAACTTTTAGGCACAGGCTTACATTGCAGGTAGTTCAGTTTGATGTCTGCTTTATCCAAGCTATGACTTATCTATGTGTCTCTCTTCAGCTGTCCTTGTTTAATTTGTCCTCCTCATTCATGCTCTTTATCTCTCTCCATGTCCTTCCTTCTGTCTCATTTGTTTTTCATTTTGTCCGAAACTGTCAAGTCTGCTAAATGTAGTTTAATTCTGGAGCTTCCAGACAGGCGGCTGATGCCGATCCATCTCCCCGAAATCCAGGGAGCATGACGGGACGGAGCCCGACTGGAATGCTTATCCCCAGCATCTTGTCTGGGTCCAAATGGACAGTACACTAGAAAGACCAAGTAGAAGGTATGAGGTTCACTTGAGTTGAGACATGAGAAAAAGGAATTACTATAGCACTTGTCAAGGACGGTCCATGAAAAATCGGATTTCAACGCTTTGATATTGTTAATAGCCATTTGTAGACCCTCAAACCAGGAAGCTGCATTACCACGGGCTTTCAATAGATCACTTAGAATAATCCAATAAACCCAAGACTCCAGGAGAGCAGGAATGCATGCAGGCATGCAATATCAATATCAATGTCAGAGCGATCTCAGTGATAAATGGTATAATTTACACACAGTGCTTATTATCTAGTAGTGATATATAATCAAGATCCTCGATGCTGAGTGAGTTTACCAAGCGAACAGTGTATCATTTTGCTTATTATTTGTATGCGGTTTATGTGTCATCATACCGCTCAGTAATGTGATTAATGTCATCACTTAGAGCTAGATTCACCTCATGACTTTGGAGTGTTGATGAAGATTAACCACGGTGGGAAATGAGGAGAAAGAATGAAACAATTTTATACGCTCACCACGATGTTGATGATGACACAAACAAAAGCAGAAAATATAAACTGAGACCACCTGTACCGATTATAATTTATGTTCAAAAATGATATGAAGAATAAAATAAAATAAGTAATTTCGTGTGTTTATCTGTGTGTGTGTGTGAGTGGTGGAGGGCGTAATGACGACTTGTGCCAAGGCAAGAGTCCATGTCCAATCCACCATGTTGATTCAGTCTATAACTTCATGCAGTCTTCAGCGCCCGGTGAGATTACACTCAGGAGGACTGATTAGTCATGTTGCCTTGGTCTCAACAAGGATTTGTTCAGTCAGTCAGTACAGTTTTTTCCCAGAGTCAAACACAGGCATGCATACAAACACACACATATACACATATACAGACATATGCATATATGCGGTTGACAATTTTAGAACATACAAATTTTGATATTTGCTGTCATTTTATGTCACATTCACTGTGTTTGACCACAGAAAGGCAAATGTAGAGACAAAAAGTGCCACAATGTGTTAATGTGCAGTCATTGTTTACACTTACACTTGATGACATTCTATCAGTTTGTTTTTCTTAGTGCCTGAGAGAGTAAGCAGCAGAGTTTGTGATGTGCTGAAGTTCACTGAGAATGCTTTCTAGATGAAAAGGTGAAGTTTTGGTCATGTGATTGACAGTATGTCCAAATGTGAGAAGTTACTGCAAGGCTGTTGGTATGGGAGCAATATAGATTTTTCAAAATTTATACAAAGAAAGTTTGGATATGTAACATTTGTGAAAAGTGAAATGGTAATGAATGCAGCTGGACATAATCCAAGTAGAAAGGGGCAAAAAGTGATTATTACAGTTAGTGGTAATGCTAAACAAAATTGGAAAGAGCACCCAGCACTGTGCCCTGTGGGACACCTTAAGTATGTTTCTGTATGACATGAACAGAATCCAGATTGAAACAGAACTGACATTAGTACAGTTTTAAATTGTGCAACTGTATTAAAAATTCTTGATAGGCATGGTTCAAAATTTGCTCTTGACTGAGATCACGCAATTTAACAGATGAAGTAAAGTGAAAATACTAATCCAGTGGCTATTCATGTCTGTACAGCAGGGAGTAACAGAATTTCAGTATGTAGGCACACACTCTTCTTTGGACTGGATGTGTATGCTATACTGCACAACTGCTCACATTGTTTTTACAATTTATTTTTTTATTTTTTTATTATTTTGTTATTGGATACACATATATTTGATTTAGTCAGAGCCTCTGGCATCAAAGGAGATCTCACTGTTTCTTTGTTTCTTGCTCACAATCTATTAGTTGCTTCTTCCAGTCTCATTTTTTTCCCTTTGTCTTTGCTCATCCCCTTTTGACAAAGGAGAGGCAAGCAGCGTTATCGGATACCATCAATAAACTCCAGAGTCCAGACAGAGACCCACACAAGGTCACGCACATGCACCGCAGGTAATTCTTTGCTTTCTTACATGGCAAAACCAGCAATAGCGCTGTGCCATTAAAAGGTCCATGTGCTATTGATCTTTACACAGAGCGAAACAGTAATAAAAAGGAACAAAAGAGAGGAAGTGATGGGGCAGAAAATGTAAACTGCTGCTTTATCGATTCAAATGAAAGCTCAGTAAGAATTAAAGCACAGTAAGAGGTGTGTTTTTGTTAAATAAGGGGCCAAAGAAAAACGTCAAAGTCAAGACAAGATGTTAAAGTGAGTGTTGAAGCACTTATTCAGTAAAATAATGAAGTAATTTAAAGCTAGGGCCAGAAAAGTAAATGTGTTTTTTGTGCAATTACATACTACATGCACATTCAAACACAAAGCAACATGACCACCCCATAGGAATCAGGTTCCTCTCCTTAGCCTGCTGAAAGGGGCTATTTTCCTGTCCGTATTTCCCAACAAACACTTGTTGAGCCGGTAGTTTAGTAGCAGCAGCTTTGCTCTTGTGTTTCAAGGGCTTTCAAATTGTTTCATGAGGCTAAATTGGTGTTGAGTGTAATGCAATTCTGGGCATTTCTGTGGCACAGTCGGTTTTCAAAGGGATCAACAGAGCTCTTATTTCTACAAGGGGCATTTTAATTTAATATTAGGAGCAAAAATATTGACGAACGAAGCTTTAATGCAGGGTGCAGTTGACAAAAACACACAAAGCAGTCAAAAGACAATAAAAAAGGACATTTGCATAATTCGGCAGTCCAGCCTCAAGTGTTTTCTGTTTTAGAAATGTAACACAAGTGTTCCCTTTTCAGCATGGGTGAATGTGCACATTAAAATGATTAACATGTTACTTTGACATTCAGTATTCTGAGTTTATAGTGTGTGCGTGCATGGGTGACTCGCGATCATGACAGGAATATGTACGATTTCTGACAAAGACATTATTTAAATTATAAATGACTGGTCATTAGTTTGAGCAGCCACCGTTGTAACTCCATCTTAGCAAACACATATATGATCAGGACCTGAAAATACTATGACATAAGACTCTTTTAAGATAGTTCAGCGGCATAGTTTGAGTTGCACATCGTTTTAATCAATCACATATTTATTTAGATCGACAGAATTATTTCTACACAATGTCTAGGGTGCCCGTTGTGGATTACAGGCTCGCAAACAACTTGATGAAATACAAGATGGTGAAAGACAAACACACGTGGAAAGTACACGTACTGTATATCCACCCCCGATGGGACTATAAAAAGTCACTCTTGCAATTCTAATATCGATTGCCCATTAGTTACAGAAACCGATGTTTATCTGAAGGTGCCAGACAGTAATCTTTAATGTATACATCGTGCATAGATTATCTGTTCATTAAAGTGACAGAAGGTCTGGCAAGTACCCCAGGGGAGCAGCTCGTCCATCGCTGCTCAGTCTCTCTCTCTCTCTCTCTCACACACACACACTTGTTGGCAAGTAAATAGACTTTTGGTAGCCTCGCAAAACCCATGACTTTTGCATGTAATCAGTGAGAATAATTAGAAAAAGGGTACGCTTTAATATCTTATTAATGGGAACATTTCAATCTATTTCCCTTCAGTTGGTGTGGAGAGGAGGAGGAGAGAGAGAGCACATGAAGAAGCATAAGAGAGAGAGAACAAACCCACCAAGGGCATTTGTTCTTATTAAAATTATTTTAGAGTGGCAATTAACCAGACTGGCGACACTATCACCGTTCCCAACCAATGAAATGGCCGCAATGCCGCGCCAGTAAAATAATCTTTATTCATGGTTACACGGGAGGGAGTTATTAAGCAGGCTGGGAAATAATTACAGAGAATTCAGAGTAATTATGGGCCGTATGTAGCCCAGGAGTCCATGTGGGATGTAGCCAAAGTGTCCAGATTCACTGAAGGCCCAGTCACTAACACTTTAGAGCATATAAAATACGATATACTGGCATAGATACATATATATATTTGTTTATGACTGATCATAACATTATATTGAACTTGCATTTCCACTTTTTTTTTATAAAAGTTAACAATTACAAAAACGATTAGAAGACGTTAAGAACTCTACCCTATAGGTCTCAATAACAGCCCATAAAAGCGTCTGCCATTGAGAAGTAATTGTCTAGAGCTGCAATAAAGATATGTGTGCATTTTTATCATTGACTTTGATTATATTTTCAGTCCAAATGTCCCATTACTACTAATGGGATTTCTACTCCATACACTATGTTAGTTGTGAAGAAAAATAAATTGTCTTTGGAATATGCTAATTAAACCAGTCTGCACATTAATGGGCCGTGATAGCTCGCATATTTATCATATCATATCTAATTTATTTGTGAATCACTCTTGACAAGAATATGTATTTATTAATTTATTCATTGTACTGAAATGCCATTGTGGTGGATGTATCTGGGCTATTGTGCAACTGATGCAGCCACTTTAAACAAAATCAATTCAGACTGAGATCCCTGTGATGCCATTTGTTGAATTCACACAACTACCTTTCAGCTTAATTTGTTTTTATCTTGTCTCTTATTTAGTTCAGTTCATTTCAATTCAATTTTATTTATATGGCGTCAATAACAATACAGATTGTCTCAAGACACTTTACAAAATCCTGTCTGAAACTCCCAGAGCAAGCCTGAAGGTGACGGTGGCAAAGAAAAACTCTCTTCTAACAGGAAGAAAACTTGAGCAGAACCCAGCTCATATGGAGAGACCCATCTGCTTGAGGCCAGGGAGAGACAGAAAAGAGAGAGAAAAGAGAGGATGGGAGGAATGAGATAAACATACATCTGTCATAGATACATATATCTGACTAAAGTGTACATGTAGAATCTGATAGTGATACGAATAGAGTATAGCTAATAAAGTTACAGGGCAGTTTGATGAAGAATATACATAAAGCTATTAGTGACAGCAGTTGTTCTATCACAGGTGAGTTAGCTGCTGTAAGGATTGAATATAAGAGGCATTGTTAATTAATCAAAAAACCACCCTGAGAAATTTTGTTGGGATGGGATCAAGAATACAATAAACATTTGATGGTTTAGATGCTGTAATTGTTAAAGTGAGCTCAGAAAGAGGGAGAGAAGTATTCCATTAGATGACAGAGGCATATCTAGGTGTGTCTAGTCGTAGTTTTTGTCTTGTCATGTGTAGCTCACTTTGTCATAGATTATGTTTCATTGAAATTTTTGTTTCATCACATTTGGAATTTCCTGCCAGGTCTGCAGCGCTTTAAGTTTTGTCTTTTTTCGTTAATTAAATACCTTTTCGCCAACTCCTGCCTCAGCCTTCTCAGTCCTGCATCTGGGTCCTAACCCCCTTACCCCGCTCCCCCTCCTGACAGCTAGGGCCAATTTAGAATCACCAATTACTTGTTGTGTTATGTCCGCTATTTTTACTAAAACCTTGCGACCCCTAGTCGACAACTTAAATACCAGCAGTTGTTTTTATTGAAAAATTGCAGGTTATGTCTTCCATGTAGTTTTCGCATTTTACAAATTCATGTAAGGACCATGGACTGGACATATGTTTGACACCCGTGCTCTAAAGCATCTTCAGACAGTCTGGACTGTCAAACAGAATCGAACTGGAGCTCCACCTCTTTGCCCATTTTATAAATTAGCCATAAGTTAGGAGGCACTGCCAAGATGATGACGACCAGACCTGCACGCACTAAGTTTCCATACCATATATACATTCAATGACTAAAGCCTACACACTGCTTTTAAGGTGTTAAACTCTCTCTAATTATCAGGAGTGTGCTGTATTATACGTCTAGCAACACTTAATACTACACAATATACTGACAAACCACAAGTTCAACCACTAGTCGTCAAGGCCAGCAAAGCCTTCTCTGCTGACCTAAACGTTATCAAAATCACTGACATTTTAATATTTTTCCATTAATATTAAATTATTCCCAATATCATATTTTTTTAATGTATTGGCTTGTCTTTCTCTCAGCTACTTCTGGCAGTGTAACTTTGCATTACAGCTTTTATCCAATCATATTTCAGCCATCATGTGTTTCCGGAGTCAAATAAATCTGCCTGGGCCTTCACAATTAAAACTGCAGGCGGCTGAAGCTTGAAATACATCGTAATGCTGTTAAAAGTTTTAACCAATCAAGTTCATATTTTTAGGCCTTATCTGTGGCATACCATAATGTCAGCCGGGGCTGCAGTGAGTGAGAGGAGACTTTTTTAAATTGTTCTAAGTGAGTATGTTGCTTTAGTAATGGCATTCATCTTGGTTTATGAGATATCTGTCTACGATGCAACATCCTGTTTTACTCTGTATCCATTAGGGGTTGTACCCACAACAGCACAGCAGTGAAGTCAACAAGTCGACTAGTCGACTTCACTGAAGCCTAACGGTCCAAATCCTCTCAACGGCAGTCATTTAACAACTTCACTTGCGGTAACAGAGAGAAACCACTGAGTACACCGCTATCACTTCTGGAAGGCAAGAGGTTAAATGACAGAGAATCAGCAACATTTTCTTCAGATTTTAAAACGGTATCCTGAGCACTATGACCCATTCATTATAACTGTGAAACCGAGAGACGATACAAACAGGCCATCAATGAATATTATTTAACAGAAATTCAGTCAGATGTTGGGAAAATAACACGTTCCAAAAAAACATTATGTATGCCTTGGGCCATCAGAACACAAAACGATAAAGCTTTTACCCAGACATGGCTATTAAGAAAAAAACACCCCTTTTTAAAAAAAAATAAAAAAAAAAATACAGTTTTTCAAAAAGAGATGAGAGAATAATTTAACCACTCTGTCTCTTTTGAAATGGAAATTAGGCCCGTTCAGAAAACCTTTATTTATTTAATTCTGATTCCATCCAACCTTTCATAAATATGTGCCACGCCGGATCATTACTACTTTTGTAACAGCAGTCATCTGAGCTCCTGAGAGCAGAGGAAGACAAAAAAATCTTTTGATGGTGTACGGTAACCTGAGGTACCAGGTTTAAAAGTGAGAGCTTATAATGTGGGATGTAATGTGAAGTGAGTTGTACTCATGTAAAAACTTTGATGTAGGGCTGGGCTGACGTACGCAACTGTGTAACTGCATGAGATTTCTTCAAGAAAATTTTAAATATATATAAGTGAAATGATGGTAAAATCTGACTTGGCTAAATAGCACCATCTTTTATTGAATGGCAGTTATTCAGAAAAAAATTAAGAAAAAAAAAAACAAAACACTGATTAGAACTTCCTTTCATTGATGCTGCAGCAATAAGGCATCGCACCGAGTCCTTGACGGACCAGGACAATGACAATCGTAATGATTTTGAGAACTCACTGATCAGCGATAATGAGGCTTATTTAGGAGCCCTTTGAACAAGATGTTGGCTGATTAGGTTTTTATTTTGTTCAAAAATGTTGTTCTTTGCAAGAGAACAGAATCCAATGGTTCAAATTACATTCATTATATTCTGATTAGACTTTCTCCTCAGTCACATATTCTCACGGTAAGAAGCTGGTCCTTGACGTTAGCTACATTTGAATCATCGACTTCCATCTCCCTCTCGCTTTCCTTCTTTTTTTAACTCTATCTTTACTTAGCTCCTGCCTTTCTCCAATCCTCACTTTCAATCTCTCCAGCCCTCCTCCCCACCCCTGCCTTTTCTCTCTCCCTTTCACCCAAGTATTCAGGTGTAAAGCAAACACCACCCCCGATAACTGCGTTGGCTGAAATTGATGTGACACGTTTCAAATTTTCTCCAGCCCTTAATGCAGCATCTGCCCTTCCCCATCCCCGCCCTCTCTCTTTTCAATATCCCGCTCCTCACTCACACTTTCAGGGAGGTGAGCAATTCTGGAGCTAGCAAAGTGATTCCATTCTGCAGGCTAGTTATTAAATTTGTTTGCAAATCTCCGTCCCTCTCGCCACCCACCGCCCCTCCCTCCATCTCTACCTCCTCTCCTCCATCTCTTCATCCTCTCCCTGCTCTTGGCCGTCCGCCACACTCCCGACTGTCATCAACATTCAGACCCATAAAGCCTGTAATGGCAATGAGAAATGGAGCGAAGTGGAGAGAGGAAAGCCAATGGCGAGACAAAGAAAGAAGGCAGAGTAAGCCAAAAGGGAGGAGAATAAGAGATTATTTCCTAGAAAAATAGCCCAGTCCTATATCCTAAAACATAGAGCACTCTTTAATAATCTCTTTTATTACAGCAATTTGTTACTGAGCGCCATGTCTACGCTGGGATGATGGAAGTGAGAGGCAGCTGAGGGGGTTAGAGAGCAAAGTCAGGAGTTGGCTGGCGAAAGCGAGGCGTGGTAGCACTAATGAAGACTGCTGGCCGAGGCCAACGCATCTCACGCATCTAACAGGGGCGCTCCTGGATGATTATTTACACTGGCCTGAAGAGTGGAGGTTTGAGGCTCACACACAGACTCACAGCCTGTCGCATGTGCCACAGACAAACAGTGCAGCTACAGAAAAACAAACATCATCTCGTTCCACGAAAAAATCAGGAGACAGGAGGACATTCTGCCGGTTCTGATTATCCACACTACATATGACGGCGGGTTCATGAATTTATGTATTAGATATATCATTTGTCAGCGTTCTGCCAAATAATGGCTCCACGACGGCGTGATGACTCAGGCATCGATCCAGGATTGGACCAGGGATGACAACAACCCCCTCACAAAAAACATGTCCACCCCACTGATAATGAAAATTGGTGGACAAGTGAAATACTTTGAACTTTTCATACGGCGAGCGGGGACAGCAGAGAGTGCTTTACAGGGTGTTCATCAAGCTGACCATGGCAGCATGCCCAACTCGACACACTGTCGATGGGCACTGACAAAGAAAAGCTAGTAACACATCAGAGGATAATAAGGCAGATTTACACTACATTTATCCCACTCGGCTGCAGAAAATCAGCACTCATTGCTGGTGTCTGATAGCGTGAAGGGTTTACAAATTCATCCTTATCAACTGGCAAACTTTCCACGCTTCCCTGATAATACTGTTGCAAATATTGACATTTAATAACCTGACAGATCCTGAACAATTTTTATTTATTTATTTTTTTTAAACTTGTGTGGATAATAATTTACAGAAGCGTGGCAACGGACGTGACAGATTCAGTGTCTTTATAAATGTCTCCACGTGTCTTTTACAGTCAAGGTTTAACAGCTGCACTTGAAGTTGAAGTGACATTTAAAACGGAGTGAGAGGAAGAAGCTGAAATGTGGAAAAGTAGTGTCTGAAATTAGATTTTTTAAATGTTTGGGTGAAGTTGAAGTATAAGTGCTGCTTTCATTTTGAGTATTAGTCGAAAGGAAAGTCATCAGAGGAGTGCAAACACTCTAAACTTTTTTTCAGGTTTTCAGTTGTTTCCTGAAGTGTAATTGTCATTACTCGAGGCAGGGCATCTTCAGCACATATTTTCTTTCAAGTAATTAAAATCAATGACTCAGTTAATAAGCATTTATTAATTTAGTCTTTCAATTTTTTTTTATTTACGACTTGTTCAATTAATGGGATGCTTCGCCTGACATCAATATACAACATCTGCTTTTGAAGCCAAAAGTTTTTGGCTCTGTGTATAAAGTCAAAGAGGATATTTTGACGTGTTGTGGAAAATAAATGACTTAACAGCAGGGTACACGCTCAGCAAGTAATTCAAAAACAAAATAAAGGGACTGATTGATTTTACCATCACTGTGACAGTAAAATCAACTCTGCTATAAATGCACGTGTCGCAGAAAAATGAAGCCAATGCCAGAGTCAGTCCCCATAGACTTCCATGTTAAAATACCCAACTTTAAACTAGCAAAAGAATTTGCAAAAAAAACCCTAAAATCTTTTGGTCTCTAACATCTTTCCCCATTCATGATAACTATATGGGGATAATATAAGATAAAATAATCCTTTAATTTATCCCACAGTGAGGAAAATTCGGTTGAATTAGGTCAAGTTATGTGTAATAAAGGACGTGGTCACTTTAAGTGAGGGGTTGGTGCTGTCTAAAGTTGCTAGCTGTCTGCCTTGGCTACACTCAAACTCCACCTCAACTATATTTGGACTGGACAGAAATGATCTAGAGTCAGAGTCGGTCGTAGCCACCACACTGAGCTTCAAAAACGCTCTTGATGAAACCATTGGGTGACAACATAACAGGTCGGTTAGGTTTTATTTAGACAGACTGATGTTGTTTTCATTTTTTATTTTATTAATGTTTCCATTTTCCAGAATACAATTTCTTTCTTTTAAATTGTCTGACGTCATTGTCTGACGTCATTCTAACACTCATGCACGAAGAAATCATCCAGCTGTCAACCGGGGGAACAAATTATTTCCTCAGTGGTCTGCATGATAACACTAAAGTTTTACAAGTATTTTCACAACAGCCTGAAAACGAGGTGGCATCTTTGATTCCTTCAAATTAAACTTATTTGCGAAGCTGTGCCTGACAAAAACTCACATTTTAAATTGTCCTTATTAATGATGTGGGCTATTATTTCGCCCACCTATAATCCATCCGCTATTAATCAGAATGTTAATTTTTACGATCCAGCCCACTCACGTGTATGATTAGTAATGCATTTCCCTTTTCAAGTGGTTTAATGTGTTTAAATCATTTAAAAGAGATGCTTCAAATTGATGTGTAGGGGAGTTTTTAAGGGGCTTCAACTTTTACTGTTGTTTTTGTTAGAAAGTAGCAATGTGACTTGATGTGACGCCTTCAAATAATAAAGTAAGTGCTCATTTTCTGTGTAGAACGCATCAAATCGGGCGTTTGGTCCAGTTCATTTGGTTGCAGAAACTTCTAGGCTTTGCTGTGGAGTTGTACGCCTTTAAGAGCAAAGGAATTAAATAAAGCAATATAGAATTCTAAGTATTAATTGTGTTACACAAGTGTGTTGAAGGTGTTCTGAACCACCTTCCAGAAGAAGTAAAAACCTCAAAGTGAAAGATATCAAAGCTCTCAAAACTGCCCCCACTGAAAAATAATACAAAATAAATGCGAGCTGAGTCCAAAAAGTACACAAAACTACAATCATAATGAAAAACAAAACTATATAGTCTGCAGAGAATCATTACTGTATGCTCACTAGAGGTCTGTTTGTTGTGCTTTATACGGATACAATTACTGGATGCTATATAAACACATTATTTACTAGAGTCTCATTATCATTAAAGTCTGAGTACCACTCTTTATTCCAATGCAACATAATAATTATTTGTTTGGTGGAAACACTCGTCCTTTGTGCACATCTAAATCCAATTACGTAAAAAGCATGGAATAGAAGTGACTCATTGGGCTCTACAGTCAATGGATGAGGCATCTGTCTGATGAAACCATGTCATGTTTATCCTCGTACAATAATATTAATTCCACGATCTGCGTTACCAAAACAGGACTATGACATGACAGGGAGTGTGACAGGGTGAGAGAAGGGGCAACGCTTTTTTTCTTCTTCTTTTGCTTCCTCAAAGTTAACAATCTATTGGCACCATAACCAGCCTGAAGTTATATATATTATATTGTCATTGTATCGTCTGGTTTTTGAGTTCATATACAGCAGATATGTAATGAGGAAACAACTAAAATATGTTGTCAATGAGCATTTTGTTCCTAATTATATTGATTAAAAAAAAAGGGGAATTTGGTTGATTTAGTATTTTTCTCTAAACATAGTGGTAATTAGAATTATGCAAATAACCATTCTGGGAGACAGGGCTGAATAATGGCACTTGCCACGGGTCCATAACAATCAAATTTGAGAGAATGTGATGCAAACTTGTTGCAAATTAGCTGCATTTCCACTAAGTGGTTTGGAGCAAATAAACAAGGCTGCATAGTGTCGTCAGGAGGCGATAGTCTCTTTCTTAAAACCTTGAAGCTAAAGAAAAAAAAATAAAAAGTTCACCTTGGACACCTTTTGAGAGAAAAGCAGAAATCGGCCCTCCAGATTTTTCTGTATACTGAATGAACTGAGGAGACAAAGGAGACAGAGAACCAGCAACACAAGCAATGAGAGACTGTCTTCTGATCAGCTCTGTGAGTTAGATGATGTGCACATCAGAACTTGTTTGGACAGTCAGTTTTCTGAAAAAGACGAACACGACAATTTTTTCCCCCCATAAATTCATTTCAATAAAATTTTGTTTTGGCAAAACATGGCTAATGAGGTTTCACAACCTTGATCTACCATAATGTCAGTTGAAAATTAAAGGAGGGGCTGGAGTAAAACTACAAACGAAACAAAAGCAAATCTTTCAGTTTTTGTAGAGAGCTGGAATGAAGCCCGAGCTACAGGTTCATCAGACTCCAACGCTGCTGACAGCACAGCCAGGATGAGGGGAAATTGACAAATAAAAGTAAAAAAAAAAAAGAGGGTGCGGGTGGGGAAGGGGAGAAAGGGAAGGTGAGATATATGAGAGAGGTGTGCTAAACCACTTTTCTCGCCTCAAATCAAAAGTGGAGTGGTTTTCCTATCTGGCTGTTAGAGGTAAGATATGAGCCAGGCTCTGCGCTCTGACAGCGTAATGCACCTGACTGCCAACAAACCGCACAAGGAAAGCGCACGAACACACAGGCGCGTGGACACACAGGTGTAGGAGCGCGGGCGAACACGTTCACACACATAAACCTGCAGCAGCGTGACACATAAAGGCAGGTGCACAAAGGAAACACAAAGACACACAGAAAGGGCAAATCTGTAAGTGGTCGTTTCATTTGATGACAGGATAAAACACAGGAAAGCCACAGTTGAGATAAATAACGTTCACAACCATTTTCCGGTTGTGTAGGCTGTGTGTGTGTGTTTGTGCTTCAGAGTGTGTGCACACACAGTGAGGAGCGTTCTGGCATGCTGTAATGTATTGTCCACCCTGGGCTGCTCAGTTAATGTTTGTACTGCATGGGCAACATGTTTGGATTCGGCCGTGTTTGGGTGTGCTGATTAGACACGGAGGCCCAGAAGCACCGGTTCATGTAGCTGGTAAAATGTTTTGAATGACTTTTGATCTATATCACTGGAGTTAAGGGAGACAGAAAACTGCTGAGCACGAGGAAAAAAAATGAGGAGACATGAAAAAAGAGGTGGAAGAGGTATGGCCACATCATGCACCTCTAACTTTATATATCACACACCAGTCCTGTAGATTGGGCCGACATACTCCCTTTCTCTCTTCTTTAATTCTCACACTATCAAATAAAAAAATAAAAAAAAGGCGGTATGTTTCTACAAAACTTTAGGTTTATTCAAGAGAAATAAAAAAAAATGTATATAGTGTCTAATGTGAAATTGCAAAATTGGTTCATTTTAATATTGAGTACCTATACAAGCTATACTTGTGGAGAAAACGGTTTTAGCTCTGCGGCAAAAGACAAGAATAGAGCAAACAGTCCACAGCAGGGTGCTGTTGTACCCAACCTTTACAGTGGAGAACCATTTCTTGAAGGCAGTGGAATTAGTTAGTGTGGTATGAAAGAGAAAGAGAACAAGACACAAACACAGAGAGAGAGGTGATGGAGAAAGGTGGAGATGGAAACATGACAAAGAGATTTAAGACAGAAACGCTGCCGCATATGGAACATTTACAAAGTCAAAGATTCACTCAGGATCCAGGAATGAAGAGACGAGAATGCCGAGCACAGGGGAAAAAGTGAAAGGTGCGATGACATGGACGAGATGTGAAGGGTACAACGAGAGCAGGCAAGGTGGAGAGAGAGCAAAACAGAGAGAAGAGGCGAGGGGGCTGGGAAGTGACAAGGAGGCGGTAGGCAGAGCAGCCTGGCACGGCCCAGAGGCCAGGAATTGGTAGTAAACATTTAGTGAGGCAGGGATGAGAGTCCGAGGAACTTTTGAACACTAGATTGTCTCCTCTCCCTCCTTTTGAGCTGCGCACTGAGCTGCCCTCCGCCTTTTTAGGGAGTCATCCACCAAATTGGATCGATAAGTAATTAACACTTTGGCTCTTTGCTGGCAAGTTCTCTTCCCGCCGTTCTTTCTTTCTCTGTTGCTGCCCTGCAGACACAGAGCAAGAAACACTTGCTCGCACAGCATCAAGTACGGGAGCACAAAAGCACTGACCGGAGGGAGGGGGGAGAGAGAGACAGAGAGAGAGAGAGACTCACCCATGCACAAATTTACACACACTTTACTTCTTGGGCCTCTACTGTGCTCATGGGGGTTGTGAGCACGGGCAGCATGGGTATCGATCCCAGCTGTCCTGGAAAAAGGCTCTCTGTTCCATCCGAATACTCACTGCCTCAACTCTCTCCACTCTCTCCTGTCTTTATTCACTCTTCTCTGACTCTGCCGTGACACAAACACATACTCTAAAACCTACCCCTGCGGTGTCACCCCCATCCTTCTTCTGCTGTTCCCACTTGTCTCCTGGCTAGAGTGACATTTGACACCTGTTGGTGTAAGTGGAGCTCTGTCAGGTTAAAGTGGCAGCTAGTCACACTTGACTTGCAAAACATACCCCGACAGTAAAGTGAGGCAGGAGGAAAATCTGTAACGCAGAGAGAGATCGGAGAGAAAGGAAGGAACATGGCGGAGGATAAAGATGGCAGGTAAAGCAATATACTAATATGGAGAGCAAGACAAACAGTAAAAGTGTCGAGAGAGAAAGTCAGCAACCCAAATGACAGAGACAGGCAGGGTGAGATAACAACAGCCCAGGGCCAAGTAGGGGACTGATGTGTGAGGATTCAGTGCAGAGTCCTATCATCAATCCTATTGGCTAATCAGATGTATGGCTGAATTATTGATAAGGGAACCTCATCAATAATTGCAGTGCTGCTGCTTTTGGGCCACAGACCGTAGAGGTGGAGGGAATCAGAGCTGGTGGCTTAGCAGGAGAAAACACGCAGTCATCACACGCACTTCTATGAAATATATAGTGGAGGAATGTGGAAATAGAAAGGCCCTGGAGTAATGTCATGTGTGTTTGAGCCTGCACATGTTGGAACACCTCAACACGCAGATGCACATTCACATCCAGCATTCAGGCATTTGATTCAAGCCACCTCACCTCAGCAACAGGTCAGAATGCTCTTCACATCAGCTGATAGGCCATAACTATGCCCACTCTATAATTCTTCTTGACGACAAGAGCTGGTTCTACAGTATTTTTTTCACTTCCTCTGAGTCTATATAAGATGTCTCCTGCCAAAAACAGTATATCCTTTTTTAAGTTAAACATACATTTCATCCTCATGAAGATGTGAAGTCCAATGAAATCCATCCAGGCCAATACCAGATCTTCAAAGGCAGTAAGATCCATCCTCTGGAGACCATGATATCTTCCCTGACATCCGCTGAGGATCAACACCAATTTCATGGACGCCCATGTAACAGCTGCTCGGATATTTGACAGAAAGGGACTCTTTCTATCAAATTTAAGGCAATTTAAGTTGATTGACAGGGTTATCCCTAGGAAGGCCACCTTGTGGGGCAGGTAGATTCAGTACGTGAGATCACAAAAATCAACACACACAATCCTGCAGCAGTCAATCTATGCGATTGTGGCTTTTCCGTAGATGTACAGAAAAATCAGTGTCCTCTGAAGAACTGCTGAAGGCTATGGGTACATTTTAGGTGTGACAACACACTGAAACCTTGTGTGTTTGTCTATTGTTAAGTGGAGTCAACGTTCCAAATATGGCCATTTGAACATAGTCATCGCCACGGTTGCGCAAATTATTTCCGCACAGATGACAAACACTATGGGTCGCTTTTGTTCTCCGCCATCAAAAACGTCAGTTATCATCATTTTCCTTTTGCATATCAAGCATCTAAAGTGATTCCAAGGATCCCCTATAATCTCCAAGTGCTCTAATTATCCTATTTGTGACAACAAATGAACTTGAATTAATGCCCTGAGAGGCAAACAAATATGATTACATGCTAGATGCTTGCCTATTCACTGCAAACAAAGAGCACAATAATTTAAAAACAATAATTTAAAAAAAAAATCGCATTAATTAAAAAAGCACAGGCAGCAATAATGTTGGATATTAAGTGTGAAATTGGATCCAGGCCATAAGTAAACATTCCGTGCCCCCCTGCCGCTGAGTCAACACTAGCAGTGAAAGTGAAACTGCCACTGCTAACCCACAGAAACGTAAAGTCTCTACACACAGCATTTTAAAGCAAGTTTCAATGGACGGTTTTATTGCCATATAATTATCCTGTCCATCAGGCTTATTTGTGAATAGTGTAGGCTTGAACCAGCAATGTGGTTGAAGTATTGTTTTAGGCTTAGGCTTTTGCAGTGTAACTTTGCAGGGCATGCTACCCTAACACCTACCCAAGTCTGGAAATGAAATATAAAATATCACATTGTGCTCCAATGCAATGCAAATAAATAAGTCTATCAATCATTTTTAATAGCAGACCATTTTTTTTCCATTTGTTTATGATGTTTAAAGACATTTCTTTTCACGTTCACTTTCCAAGTTGCACACATTGACTCTGACCTGAAAAAGTGACACTTTATCCAACTGTAGCCGTTAGTTAGGTCTATCCCAGCTAACTAATTTTTTATTAACCTTTCCTATCCCCGCTTCATTTAAAACACTGCGGGGTGTATTATAACAAGGACTCATAGATTTGACCACATATCTCCAGCTTCCCCACCATGGCTTTTAGTTGGCACTAGTTCTGGCTGGAAGGTGCTCTTCTTTTTTTCCTGCAAGATACTACGTGGCCCAGCTCCCTCATCTTACATTCCTCCTCCATGTGGTTTCATATCTCAGCAGGCAACCCTCATTAGCTCAGGAACTAAGACAGCATCCTGAGAAAATGGAGCCCAGTCCTACTGTGTCCTCCTTCCTTGGAATTAGCTCCCAACTGCTGTGTGGGAAACTCAGTCTCTTGTGGTCTTTAAATCAAGACTTGAGGCATGAGACATAAGATCCAAAGAAGAATTCAGTGCAACGTAACTGTCATAATTGACATTTCTGCATTTTATTTACTTACCCACAGTAGAATACTTAATAGTCTCTTAGATTTTTCTGCTTCTACATTTCTTAAAGATTAGGCCAGTAACATTATAACGCTGATCTGCACCAATATGTTATGACAGCTAAAACATAATACATTCATAATTTATTTTCCCCGGCTGGTCATGTCGAAAAGCTGGACCTAGATAAGTGTGACTTATGAATGCCTCATACATCAAGGGCACCCTTGTCTGGCATTAGAAATGTTCACCATGAATCTTGTTGATGGAGGGATAGGTGAAGATTTAGAGGGATGTTGGGTGCAAAACAGCTGGCACCTAGGCCCCATCAATCACATCAGGTTACAGTTGTTGTAACACCTTCCTGTTGTTTTAACACGCCTGCCAACATTTTGGTTTTGGCAACAGGGGATTGATAATAGCCGGATTTTGCAAAAGAAATGTCCACTATAGTGGTGACTAAGCAGATCTGAGGGTGTCATTCAGTTAAGGTGGATTCTGCTGCTAGCTAATTAATTTAGCATTAAATGTCATGTCTGCGATCCGTGGATGACGATTATTCATAATAAAGTGAAGGGTGTCATAATAAATATGGGAGTTTCTCAGGAGAAACAACAAAATGCAAGGATGGCAGGAGATGACTTTGAGATAGGAAGTAAACCTTGGAAAACAGGAATCCTGGTAGGGTATAATTGTAGGCTCCAGCTATAGATGTTTGAACCAGAAAAATAATTCAGGAAGTATATAGAGCTTTTCTACCTATTGGTACTCAATGTGCTTTATAGTCACGGTGACACATCAACCCATTCACTCACACAAGCACACACACAGTCAAACACCAGTGCCAAGCACTGGGAGCAACTGGGGGTTAATGGGTGGCTCAAGGACACTTCGACGTTTGGCATGTTCCATTGATGGAACCGCTAAACCTTTTGCGGCCTCCAAATTCCCTAGATCCCAAACTGATGAAGTATCTGTGGGATGATCCACAGAGGCTCCTCCTCTCAACCCATAGGACCCAAACTCCCCCACTGACAACATTCTGTTTCCAGACACCACAGGACACCCTCAGAAGGCCCATGTCCATTCTCTGATGAATCACAACTGTTTTGGAGGCACAAGGGAGACCTACACAATATTAGGAAGCCTGATTGGTGTAAATGAGCAATAATGTAAAAGACTCATACTACACAGTCCTTGGGTTCCATTTGTGTTTATTTGGTTAAGAAAGATAGAATATGAGATATGAGACATGAGATGAGATGCCTGACAGAAAAATCACAGCCACGCTGGTACTGGGTTTTCCACAAGGCTTTTATAAGCAGACTCAGTCTTACAAAGCCCGGTTTTAAAGCTCTTATCTTGTCATACATTAAAAAAAGACAGGCCACACATAACCTAAACATTCCCTTTGAACTGAGAGACAAGAGGAAACGGAGTTTGGCACTAGGGATATGTCCACTGTGAGAGCACCGCTCAGGAACTAAGGATGAAAAAGGCACTGTGTGACGACATGCTCTACTGTAAGTAACAGAGTGTGTCTAAAAAATACAGTACATGTCACAAATTCAACTTTCAGAAGTTGCAAAAAAAAGTTAGGTCATCAGATAGTTGATGGAATTTGGAAATATGGCATCTCAAGACTTTTTGAAGTGTAGTTTTTGAAGGGTTTCTGCCTGGGTCCTTTTCACCGCAGTGACCCAGAATCTGGGTCAGTGGGAATCTAATGTAGTGGTGCAATGCTGAGCGAATAGGAGCATTAGGACAAGCTCACAAACAATCTCTGGCAGTAACTTTTGGTTTTGTTTCTAGCAGTCATGCACCGAAGTATCTCTTCGCAAGAGGTCCTGTTTGTCTGTGGAGTGTTCAGTCAGTCATCTCAAGAAAACACAACCAACATCCCAAACACAGACTACTGCATCCCATCCCAAGGCTTAAGATTTATGAAACTTGTCAAACCTGGTATGGACTGAAAAAGGAAGCTGTGTTGGTCTTCCAGTACTTTTCATGGGTGATAACTGTATTTGCCTGGCCTATGACAAAGACCTACCAGCTGCTCCCTAGGGTGATGAGGATGTCAATATTGCTACTAGTCTGACAAGGTCATTTCTAATGACAATTAGACGGAGTCCAAAATTCTAACATGCACTTTAAGAATTAAGGTTGGGCTACAATAGAAGAGATGTATTCTGGGTGACAATGTTTATATAATCATTAATTTTATAATAACTATGGGAGTCTACTGGAAAAGGGATCACTCAGAGTTAGTGTTGGCTCTTTCAATGCGTTATAATTCCAAGCGAGCAGTGAATTCTTAATTCTTAATCCATGTATCATTTTGCTATTTGGGCTACAAAATTCAATATTCCAAAATCCCTCCAAATGCAGATAATGTATTATAATTTTGAGGTCTGAGGACATGGTAGTCAGTGTTCTGTCCATAAATTAACTGTCTTTGTTTAGGTCCACGCATGAATATATTGTCTAGCGATTTTTCAGTTAAACCGTGACAACTGTAGACTACCTACGCAGCACCACATGACATATTGAATTCAACAATAGACGATGAACGTAGCAGCTAAGCAGTAACAGTAAATATTTCCAGTAACTCAGGAGTTAATTAAGACCCCAAAAAAGCTAATAGTAGAATGACTACTAGACCTAAACTCACCAGGCTTGCAGAAATGAAATTATAATAAAATGTAAGAGGCTTCATGGGTTGTTTCCGCTGCCCCCGAAATGGCCAAAAACTGTTGGTTTTGCGTGTCCGAGTGCACTGAGTGTGTGTTTTCTGAGCCGCTACCTTAGTCTGGAGGACACCAGGGCTCACTGATTGCTTTAACATATTGATTTTTCCGCACGGCACTGTGAACTGACACACCTCTCCAAGGACACCAGATATTAGTACAACATGACAAACACACACTGACTTTGCCTCCCACGTGCAATTTAGCCTTCTCAGTACTGGGTGGAAAGTCTGTCTGTATGATTTGGATGGATCTGTGTTCTGTCTGAGGAAAAAAAATAATAATAATAAAAAAGAAGAAGAAGCCATGCAGTTTTCATTGAATATGAAGTAGTTACATTCTGTTTCCATAAAGTGCATTCACCTCACATGGAGTCTTACAGCTGCACAACATACTAGATATCACTTCCCCAACAGAACACGGTTCAACTTTGGAAAACTTCTCCACTGCAGAGGAGAGGAAGCAGTGCACTTGACTGACTCCCCTTTTCACTATTTACTTTTCTCATCTGAATTTTGTGACTCCGGCTTAACTTTCTGACCCCCAACTAAAACCTCCATATCGCCGTCTTCTGAATCTTATATCCAGCGACTCTCTCATTTCTCCCTCTCTGTCTTTTTTCAGATGGAAGTTGAAATGAGTCTAAATTAATGAATATCATTACGGCCTCTTAAATACCAGTGCTGTATTACTAACCCTTCACGGCTTTATCTCCCTCCGCACATGGGTCCCAGACAACCAGACCTTTCTGGGAGATACAGATAGAAAAGGCTAACCACTGTTTTATTTTTTTCCTCTTCTTCTTGCAAATGGAAGGAAATGCTCATTCCTTCTTTCAGCAGGGGAGCGAGGCATGCCATAATGAGTTTTGTGCTTAACGAGGGCAGTCTAATGCCCGCCGACATGTTTTTACTGTCGATATCAGTGTCCTACAGCCTGTTCACTTTTAGGCAACATGAGCCACCCAATGAATAACATTTCACATTCTTTTAAAATGAGCTTGATATTGTGCATGACTGTTTTCCATTCCCCCCTACAGGGATAGTTAAATTATGAATTAAATTTCATTTCATTGAAGATTTATTTGCCACTTGTTTTACTGTAGAGTGTCAAGCAGCCATGCGTTCTCCTTCGTCACCGTCTTCAAGCAGCACACTTTGGAAATTGCAGTGGTACAATAGGAAAATCTTCCACAAAGTTAATGAGTAACTGCATGATTGCATCTGTTTATGTGGGGAAGACACAATAAATTAAATTCCTTGCTTCCTGAATTAAAACTTTTACAAAAAGTACTTGAAATATATATAAAATTAATAACAAAAACTAATTAATTTAGTAAATAAACACAGACATGCCCATCTGGTTTGTCCCCACTTGGAAACTGCAGCTGTTTTTATTTTGTTTGTTTGTTTGTTTTTTTCATCTGAAATAAATCAAAAACCTGTTTCACGGGCCTGTTTCAGTAGTAACTTGTGTGTGAGGGTCGGAACGGTTTTGAAGATTTTCCTGTTTATTGTAAAAACTAACAAAGAAAAAAAAAAAAACGACAAGATCTGGCCTTAAGCTATACTGCCGAGATTTTACCCGTATGAGCTGGCGTCGACGCTCAGATCTTCCTGCTGTGACCTTCCCCATGTTTCAGATTCGTTCAACAGAGATGGGTTTTTGCCTTTAGCTGCTTTCAAACAGCCTTCCTGAAGGGCTAAGGTCAACTAAATCAATATCTTTAAAAAAAGAAAAAAAAAAACTGCTATGAAGCTCGCTGTTCCACGTGTAAGCAGAAGTCTTATATTGTCTTCGACTACCGCTCTGACCTTCTATGCTTGACTTTCTTAGTTTTTAAATGCGTCATGAAGCTTGTTCTTTTGTTGCAGACCTACAACACCAGCATCATCCTGAGCATAGCACCCAATTATCTACAGGGCTACGATTGTTTCCACTACATGTTCACAGTGTACTACCATTTATTTGAATGAAGAATGATGGACGTGTGGGTGTCTTTGTTTTAGCCTTTTATGGAGTGTTCTCTTCCTACTGCTGAATGCTTCAAATGATGACAAATGACGATAAAACTAAAGAACTGTCATCTGTGCTGGCTTCAGTGAGCAGTCAGGGTTTAAATTGTATTGGTGCACATAAACACGCGCACCTTTCCCACTCCGCTTGACAGACAATTAACAGCCTATGTTAATATTATTCCCAGTGTTCTGAATTCCCTGACAGGGAGGTCAGCTGGTCGCGGATGCTGGGAAATTGCGCTGTAAATCAGCACGTTATTTATGTCTCTCCGTTCCAATCTGTGTCCCTGCTTATTAGCTGTAAAGTAGGTGCAGCGCTCATCAACACACAGCGGATGTGTGCGTGAAACATCAACCTTCAGTTTTTTTTTGTAGACTATGCATGCCCAGCAGGTTAAAACATTACATTTGCAAAAAAAACAAACAAACAAAAAAAAACAGACATTTTTTTTTCTTTCTTTCTTTCAATTCACAAGCTAACGTCTTTTAGCTTTGAAATTCAGAACATCTTAAAAAAAGAAAAAAACATTTTTGTGATCATGGTGCTGTTATACAGTATAGTATTTTATTTTTTTTTTGCAAACTTGTGGGCCTGTAAAGCACTTTGAGAATGTACAGCATATTGTAATTCAAAGCCCCACAGCTACATAAAGTTCTCTCTGTCTCTGAAAACCATTGCCAAGACAGACCGGTGGATTTATTGTCTGATTCTCTTTTAGATAACATTGCTTGCCTTTTTTTTTTTTTTTTTGTTTTTTTTGGTTGCATTGTAGTAAATTGTTGCTAATGCTGGATTTTTCACCATTAAGTCATGCTTTCCACCATCAAGGGACGTGTGCATGTTTAGAACAGCCGACAGCAAGGCCCTATCTCTGAGATGACCTGTGACTGGCAAACCATCAGTTTTCAGAAAACTAGCAATCAGGATCAAAAGGTCGGGAGGAGGTGCAGAAATTTAGTTTCTTCTTGATTTTAATTGCGATATGCTGAAAAGAAAACATTTCCACAGTGACGCCAGAAAACGACTGTATAACCTAACTCTGTGCCACCATACTCTATTTTAACTGTGCATGGAATCAGATGAATATGTTGTACATGTTCTGAACTATGTGTATAAGTGTTGAAATTATCACTGAGTGATATATAGCAAGTCTGATGAAACCTGTTGAACTTTTCCAAGTGCTCACAAATTTACTGGTCATATTCTATATGTGTATTCTTGTGCGGATGTTTTATTTATTTATTTATTTATTTTTCCTTTCTCGCTCCTGATCAATGGCCCCTGCCTGTGCTTCGGCTGTCTTGTAATTACACCGCTGTCTGCGACATCTGAGTGTTTAAAAGATCAAACACCGTCACAATACTCTCTCAAGGCACAGATCTGAGGAGAGTCAGCCGTCGCCATAAAAGGTCACTTGCTGTGTTTTGATGCCACACAATGGTTGTTTCTTTTTTCTTTAGTCGCTCTCTTTTTTTTTCTCCCTTCTATCTCTTACTTTCATGTATGGGGGGAATAAGCCGGTAAAATGTCACAGGCACTCAAAAGTGATTATTGAGCAGAAGACAGCGGGTGGAATAGGTTGACAAGGTGAGACGGGCTCGCAAGCAAGTAAACAAGAATGAAATAAAGAAGGGAAGGAAGGCAGAAGGAAATCATTACAGAAAGTAAGGTAATCTATGTTTATTATTCATCTTTTCAATGCAGCAACTGTGGTGTGAAACGTAGCATATGGCTATTACGTAACCCTTAGAAACTGTGGTAATCGATTAAACTTGTGTGCTATGATTCTTTTAAAAAGACGAAAAAAAAAACACGTGCAATAGATTAAACTAGATCTTTTTAGCATTTTGTTTCATATATGTATTTATTTTCCATTCAATTAGCAACCATTTGAAGTTTGTGGTATGGGCAAAGCATAAGACTCACTTCAACAATTCATGTCAGCGCACGCATTCATCCACACACGCTAGCATGCCCACTCGTTCACGTCACAACTGGAAGAACTCCCTCTCCCACACACTCATGTATCTCCCATTTCTTCCCCCACATGGAGGAACTACAACAAAAGAGCATGAAGTTACAAAAAACGAATTCAACCTTCTGTTCGGGCACTACATGACTCAATAATATATTGATCCGCTCGCGTAGCTTTTCCCGTGTGTCTTGCTCATGCAGTTCTGAGGCGGCAGCACAATGACTAACTGTAAACATGCCGCTGGTTCTCATTTTGGCCGCGATGAGAATAAGAAAGAAATGAAAAACACATTGCAAAACTCAATATTCAGATGAGTCATTTGTTAATTCTGAATCGTGAGAGAATGTTCCTGTGAAAGAATATTTATTTACTGTCAAATGTGAATGTGTTCGTGTCAATCATGCAGCCACATGAAAGTGTTCTCTGATCTGACACCCTCCCATCAGCGAGACAACAATTTATCCGTGTCATCCAAAGCTGGTACAAATCAAACAGAAAATCTGTTTTAAGACGTTAAGAGGGTTTAGACACAAAAACTGTTTAGGAAACAGATCATAACTTGGACTAAAATAAGCACTTAGTTACGATCGGTGAGTCATGATTTTGTTCAATATCTCTGTGTCATGATTTTGTTTACGTGATCATGTGTCCTGGTTAAGAGGCTTATCCCGGTTTTGATCCCATTATTGACACGGCATATAGAAGGAACACAGAGAAACCTGGTTATTCATATCTCTGTTAAAAAAATAATTATTGGTTCTGTCCCACGAAACTGGTATCCTGCATCCTGTTTAATACAGACTTGAAATGAAGCTGCCAGGTATACAGCATGCAGTTCTTTAATGACAGAAAGACAAAAGTTTCTTCATTGCTCCAGAAGTGAGACACTTTCATCCTTTGTGTTTTTATTACTTCACTTGGCTGAAGCCACGCCTGCGCAGACAGTTGGCAGTTAGCAGAAAGTGGGATGTGAAAATATATACAAGAAATGGTATCCTGGTTATCTGCTTGCTTCTGATTCCCCCTTTTCCCCTTTGCCTCCAGTCTCTACTGTCCTATCTCCCTCTTTCATCGCTCTCTCTTCCCAACCAGCCTCAAGCAGATGGGTCCTCTCATACTGTATGAGCTGGGTGCTCTTACAGTATGAGAGGACCCATCTATGATGTTGCTGTTGTACGATGTTTTTCAGGAGGTAAGCTAGCCACTGTCACCTTAGTGGATAATTTAAAACATCTAAAGACAACTGGGATTGTTATTGATGTATATTGTTATATACGTAAATAAAACTGAATTGAAATTAAACTGAACTGGTTTTCTTTCTGAGTATCTACCTGTTATGATCAGTATTTTCAAAACGGGTACATGGGCCTATTCTGCAAACACAAAAATGGGATACCAGATCATAATCGAAATATTCAGTTGCATGTCAGTGCACCTATTTAAATTATAGGAGTTCTGTTGCTATGGTTACAGTAATAAATTTACAGTTACGATCATGAAATTATCACAAAAAACACAAACGTCAGTGGACATGAGATATCGCGGTGACCCAGAAATGAAATTAAGTTAATATAACTTAGGTTCAGGGTTCATTCTATTTGTCATGGTTCTGTGTTTTGATTCCTGTGTTCATGATTTGATTTCCATTCATGTTTCATGTTTCTCAGTTTCCTGTTTTATTTTGTTAAGTTCTTGGTTTCCTGTCTTGTGTCCCTTCCTGTATCTTCCCGCCTTTGTGATTGTCTTGATTAGTTTCACCTGTTTCTCGTCACCTTCCTGTTCTGTATCTTCTCACCTGTGTAATTGTCTGCCTCGCCCTGATTGTTTTCACCTGTGTCTCCTCTGCCCTTGTGTGAGTGGGTGTGTATATATAGTCCTGCCTTTCCCTTTGTCCTCTGTCACGTCACACTGTTTTTTCCATGTCTTGTCTTTTCTCTAGCCTTGTTTTCATGCCAAGATTCTTGTTACTCGTAGTTCATGTCTCGTTGTAGTTGTTGTCTTGTCATGTGTAGCTCACTGAAGTTTTTGTTTTCTCATGTTTGGAATTTCCTGCCATGTCTGCAGTGCTTTAAGTTTAGTTTAGTTTTTTGTTAATTAAATACCTTTTTGCCAACTCCTGCCTCATCGCCTGATGTCCAGCATTTGGGTCCTACCTCACCCTGAAAATCCTTGACACTATTTCCTGCACTTACCTATAAAGATGAGTCTTAACCATAGACTGTAAATAAAGATGGACAGCGGAACAGCTCCTCAAACATAAAGCCAAAGCAAAGAGAGCTCCCCCTGGTGACTGACTGCAGTATAGGTCATAAGCTCCACCTCCTCCATGTTAATCAAATCATTTCTGTGATTTTAGGTAATATAATGCTGATGCACGTTCAAGTGTCAATTTTTCTGATAAGTTTTATTTTAGTTATTTGATGCCATAGAAACCTCATGACCTCATCGGTCATACCAACCACTCTGTGAAGCGGTCCTGTAGGACCGTTAGAGTAGGAAAAAATGATTAAATAAATAACTACAATGTATAATCCACCATTTCTTTGTAACTGGTGGAGGCAGAACAGAGCGCAGTATTAATTAAACGAAAACGTGAGTGAGTCTGATGGAAGTGTGGGCGGGTCATCAATAACGCGGCTCAGCATGACTCCACTCTCAGACCATGCTGCGCAGACTCTGGCTCCAATACTTGGAAGATTGTACCGCCAGTAGCGGCAGTTTGACCAATGCAAGGAAGTGGGGACATGATGTCTATGTTTACACATTCTATGGTCTTAACTCTCTCCCTGTCTGTTCATCTCAGTTCTCAAAACCCCCAACCTCTCATGGCATGTCTCTTTTGGTGAAAGGGTGGATGAGAACCAGGTGAGCTCTTTCATTCTGTAGCATTAGTTCATATGCAACTGCAACTTAACTGCATTCTTAACCTATAAAATGCTATTCTATGTGACCACATTTTATTTTAACTTTCTTAGTCCAAACTTACCAATGATGGACACTTAACACGATGCTTTGGTTTGCTCTCTGTTAAAAGGATTAAGTGGACAGGCTCTGGTTGCCTAGGTAACCCTCTTGTATATTCTCTACCTCAAGTGTGTCAGAGGGAAACAAACAGAAGATAAAAAATATTCCAAGTGCATGGACGGATCCAGCTCTTCTTGCCATCACCACTCTTTGTTTGTGAAAGAAAAATACTGTCACTTGGTTCACCATCTTGGTTCACACAAATCTCTACTCCATTGTCAGCACGGTGAATTTGGTGGTAGCAGTCAAAGCCGTGGAAGGTGTTTCCTTGAGGAAAGCTTTTTTGGAACTAGCCATCGCCTGAAACTTGAATTTGGTTCTACTTGGCACTGACACGCTCACCTAAGGTTATTTCACCTCTCATTGCTAAATGTCATCATCATTGTCATCAGTCAACATTGTGTGAGGTTAAGATGATAAAGCAATTTATAAGTTCATTTGCTGAAAAGAAATGGATGGATGCAGTGTGTTGTACTTCACCTGACAAACATATCTACAAAAATCAATCTCCCAATCTACTTTAACTTTTTTGGCAGCGGGCCTAGCTCATGTCAGATGTCTATTTTTCGACTTTCCTTTATTCACTTCCCCACACAGACCCCGTCGTGTCTGTCTGTTATTTTAGGCACTCCTCTCCTGTTCTTTCAGTCAATAATAAGCGGACTAGAAATTTGGTTAGTGGCATAAAGCTGGACATGGTCCAATAACAGGAAAACACCTACATATGCCTCAGACTCTGTGCAGTCAGACACTCACACAGAGACAACACTGTAATGCACTATGCCTATACATTTCTCTGACTTCCCAGAGGTAGTTAAGTTGCATTACATCGGCACCCAAACATCATTCTCTCTTCTTGTACATTTTATTATTCCGTTGCTAAGTAACTGTTCTACTTCATGCCCTCAACTGGTTTGTTGTAAGAACACCTTAAAGAAACTCTGCTCCTGTCTGATATCCATGCACATATAGATGCACCTAAAAAAAATTAAAAAATAACTTGAGAACACATTTCACTCGATATATAAATGTGTATGTATACATGAACTTTCTGGGTTTTCTTTAACCTACACAAACACATTAATGTGTGCATCCAAAAAACACCATTCTTTACAGTGTTGTCTGTCAACTGGAGCAAACATCATCAGGGTCACGTGAGTAGCATGAGAAGATGGCAATCTGATTTATCTTTCTTACGGGAGTGTGTTAGAATTTTGGAAAACACTCTGTGACTAAGAACGCCTCGCCTCCACAAATTAGGGGCAGCAATCAAAGAGCACCCCATTACTGCTTGACCCACAGAGAAAACATGAGTCATATGGAGGACAACTGAGCAGCAATGAGATGAGATCAGAGCAAGCTGTTCACTTACGCTGTCGGATTATTTTCCCAGAGAGTCATTTATCACCCCAGATCATCTTCTATGATCTGTTTATGAACCACATCTGCTCAGTGACTATTTATAGGGCGCGACGTGTAAGAACACGGCTGCAGACACACACACACACACGAATGTACGAGGAGGCCAGCCGCTAAGTTGCTCTACTCCTAGTGATACTGACTGCGTCATTTTTGAAACGGTAGTGTGTAAACTGACTCAGCTGTTCTAGTTAACTGTGTACAACTAGCCAACTTTTCATGTCAACCAATCGCAGTTCATCATTCACTGAATATATTAGCATTTGAAGCATTCAGGAAATCATTGATTGAATGTAGTAACTATAACAAAAGCAAACTTGTTATATAAGGAGCTGATTTTCTGCACTACAAACAATGGTTATGCATGTAGCACATCATTTTCTATATTAGTACTACTTCAGTAACCCTATGGGTTTGCATATACATTACCAGACATTGCACATCATCAAAGTGTCAGTGTCATTATTACAAAATAATGTGCCCTAATTTGCTAACTTGAGCACCAATTTCTTAGCATAAGCCGTCTAGTTGTTATTTAACAGTGGCTACGTGGCCACTACGCTAATAATCAGAGTAAAAATCCCAGTCAGAATAAATTTGCCTCATGTAACCACCTTAATCTAAACAGACTTGCACGATAGGATAGAATTTCTGAAAACGGTTTCAGAGGGGACTGTGTAATATAATGAAGTGGAAAATATTATCACCTAATAACCACGAAAAATTACTGGATTAATCGTTTAATCCAGTGGTTCCCAAACTTTCTCTACTGGGCCCCCCTTTGGTACATAAGAAAATCTTCATGCCCCCCTCCCCCAAAAAAACAGGATACAAATATTTTGTATACAGACTCCATTGTAGTTTATTTCACACATTGTAATTAATACAAACCTCAACCTTTTTGGAACAAATAAAAGTAAACTTTACTGTGTAATTATGTTCAGTGTGACAGGTTTGCGTTTGCGTCGGAGCCCGTCAAAAATCTCATGGCTAGCAGTGTCCTTTATTGATTCATTCATTCCATCCGCGCCCTGCGCATGTGGTGAACACCTGTAATATGTTGAGTTTCAGGATTTGAGACCTGCTGGGGAAAAAAAAACAACAAATCCAGAATCAATATGGACAGTGTTGTTGAAAACAAGCGCTGACCTCGGTCTGTCTTGGCCATCTTCTTCTATTGAATTCAGTGGTGCCAACGATGTTGGGAAAACTACTCTTCTTTTTCAGTTATATTTACAGCAGAGTAGCTGCTGGCGTGACAGAAAAGTTTTATTTTGACTGATGTTTTAAATTAGTTAAAGGGAAAGTACTGCTTTTTTACAACCTAGACCTTATTTCTGGTATAAAATACGGTTGTTTACTCACCCATATAACTTTGGTGTCATTTATATTCCTTCGGGAGATAATTAGATTAGATTAGATTAGATTCAACTTTATTGTCATTACACATGTACATGTACAGAGCAACGAAATGCAGTTTAGCATCTAACCAGAAGTGCAATAGGCAGTAAGTGCACGTGGCATAAATATTATGGTAAATAAGTATGGTTTTTACAGCTTATGGACAATATTTACTGATTAGAACCTATGTACAGATGAGACCATATATACAGGTTAATGATCAAGATATACATAACGATTGAGTGAGGTACTATGAACATATTATACAGATGGATTTGTTCGTTAATTGTGAGTAGACTATAAGCAGGAACTAGCATAACATAATTTACAATAGAGGAGATGGCAGATGATAAATTAGGCGATACAAAAACAGATGACGTGAGCAACTTACAGTGCAAAAATAAATAATAAGCAGTGGCTATCTAAGTTACTAGACTAGTGCAATATTCGTTACATAGTACTGTGCAAACAGATTGTATAAAGTGAGCATGTGCAGAGTAGTCCAGTAGTGCAGTGGTGATGGTGTAAAAGTCTTTGGTCAGTGATTGAATGATGAGTTAAGGGGTGTGAATTGGTGTGTAGGGGTCAGCAGGGGTCAGCGGGGGTTCGAGTTCAGTAAGATCACAGCTCTGGGGAAAAAGCTATTCCTCAGTCTGCTGGTCCTTGTCCGGAGGCTTCTGAAACGCCTGCCTGAGGGCAGGAGGGAAAATAGTCCATGTGCCGGGTGGGAGGAGTCCTTCAGAATGCTGCGGGCACGACGCAGACAGCGCCTCTTCTGGACGTCCTCAATGGCAGGGAGTGGAGTTCCTGTGATGCGCTGGGCAGTTTTCACTACGCGCTGCAGGTGTTTGCGCTCCGCAGCAGAGCAGCTTCCATACCAGACTGTGACACAGTTGGTTAGGATGCTCTCAATCACGCAGTGGTAGAAGTTCACAAGGATGGCTGAAGACAGATGGTTCTTCTTCAGTGTCCTCAGGAAGAAGAGGCGCTGGTGAGCTTTCTTGACCAGGCTGGAGGTGTTGGTGGTCCAGGACAGGTCCTCCGAGATGTGGGTCCCCAGGAACTTGAAGCTGGAGACACGTTCGACGTCCATTCCGTTCATGTGAATGGGGTCATGCGTGCTTCTTCTCTCCTTCCTGAAGTCCACAATGAGCCTCTTGGTCTTGCTGGTGTTAAGGAGCAGGTTATTGTCGGCGCACCATGTGGCCAGGTGCTGTACCTCTTCTCTGTAGGCTGTCTCATCGTTGTTGGTGATGAGACCAATCACGGTGGTGTCGTCTGCGAACTTGATGATGGAGTTGGATCCATGCACAGGTCTGCAGTCGTGGGTGAAGAGGGAGTACAGAAAGGGGCTCAGCACACAGCCTTGTGGCACACCGGTGTTGAGTGTGACAGTGGTGGAGGAGATGTGGCCTGACCTCACGTGTTGTGGTCTGTTGGTAAGAAAGTCCATGATCCAGTTGCAGAGGGCGGTGTTTGTGCCCAGGGCTCCAAGTTTGGTGATTAACTTGGAGGGGATGACAGTGTTGAATGCTGAGCTGAAGTCAACAAACAGCAATCGTGCATAGGTGTGGTTATTGTCCAGGTGTGAGAGCACAGAGTGCAGAGCTGTGGAGACTGCATCATCTATGCTCCTGTTGTGTCTCCTGTTGCGTATATCCATGTAGTGGGAGTGACTGGGGCACCGAAACGCAGCCTCTAAATAACGCATTATCTGCCATGAAACTCGTTCATTTCGCCAATATTTTGTTATGATACGCCGTTGCAATCCCCCGTTGAGTCCAGAGTTACCTGTTATCATCATCCAGGGTCTGTAGATTGACCTACAGACCTTGGATGACCCGTGACAGTCGGCTAGTTTACCTGTAATTTGCTACTGCTAGTTTTTTTGTAACATGGCTGAATATCTTTCCAATTCTGAGGTTGTGGACGAACCATAGTAGTAGCAAATTACAGGTAAACAAGCATGGAAGACATCAATCTGTAGATTGACCTACAGACCCCGGATGATGATAACAGGTAACCCCAGACTCAATGGGGAATAGCACTAGCGTACGATAACAAAATACTGGTGAAATGAACGGGTTTCGTGGCAGGCAATGCGTTATTTAGAGGCTACGTTTCTGAGCCCCAGTCACTCCCACTACACGGATATATGCTGATCTAATTATCTCCCGAAGGAATACAAATTACACAAAAGTTATATGGGTTAGTAAACGACCGTATTTTATGCCAGAAATAAGGTCCAGGTTGTAAAAAACAGTTATTCCCCTTTAAAGTATACATGTACAATATACATTATCGGATAATTGTATTTATTCTCCAAGCTAAGTTGGAATCTCTCACCAGAATATTTTAAATGGAATTGTAGAAATATCATGAATGCAAACAAAACGCATTTTCTTTTTGAGCAAATTCAAAAGATTTGACATGTGGGTATGGAGTTGTTTGTTTAAAGGCACCTTTGATGGAGCTGAGGTGAGGTGAAGCAAAACAATGTAATTACTTTTTCAGAAATATGTATTTCAACTTGTCTGATTCTGCGTCTAACCCTATTCATCTGTAATTTCTGTACTGATGGTCTTTCTCTATAGTCTGAGACATCAATCACACCTATGTCCTCGAACACAATAACATAATGGATAAATTGCAACATAGAGGGAAATAATCACATGCTGTATATTCTCTGTTCATACATTCTACAAAGACACAGTGGTTACTGCACAGGCCCTTGTGCCACTATGTATTATGCATTATGATGAGATACATGTCTGCATTAAAACATTCTCCCAGTTCCTCTGTCTCTGTCTCACACACTCAAACACTGGACCATGTGTTGCATAAGATGCTGTGTTATCTGCGAATCACAGAGCTGCACTTGTTTTCACAGCACTAGCTTCCTTCTGCTGACAAATAGCTGTGGGTCTGCAGAGATAGGACCAGAGGCAATGTGTGTGAGAGAGGCGGTGGTAACACAACCTAGCAAACGAAAGAAAGATGAGGGACAGAGGACAGATGAGAGACAGAAACCAAGGAGAGAGGACTCCACGGTGAGGGGGGAAAAGTGGAAGCAAAAGTGAGAGGGAAAGAAAGGAATACATAAGGCCATGGGGAGAGGGTAAGTGGGAAACCCAATCTGTGAGTTGATGGGGCTCCGCAGCACAGCGGCAAAATCAATTTGACTGGTGCTGCTTCTGCTCTGAATGAGAGGCAAGGATGATGGAGCGAGAGAGTGCAGAAGGGAGAGGAGATGGAGAGCAGGGCGACTGGACAGGGATGGAGCTGGGGAGTCAATAAGAGTGTGACAGCGAGGAGAAGAGAAAGAAAGTGGATGGAGGGAATGAGAAGGAGGAGAGGAGGAAGAGGTCAGGATGGGGACAGAACCCGGGGAGAATGTACAGGAAATGAACTAGCAGTATAAGACATGCAGCCAATCGGTGTTTACTTGTCGGCATGAATAGACGGGCAACTTTGACATATAGAGTGAATAAAACAAAAGAGGAAATGTGCTGTACATAGGCAATGTGTAACAATCAGGTGCCGGGAAATGCTGGGAGATTAATAAATAAAAGCACATTAAAGTGTCTTTAAAGTTCAGCTTACATTATAGAACTTCAAAGAGGCACTACAAATATATAAATACGTAATTCCCTCCATTACTTTTTGTTCCACGAAGCAAGGGAAGGGTAGGATGTGTTACTTTCACACAGTTAAAGATGATACTAAGCTGCAAACTCTAGATCTAATTCATTACTCTGTTCTGTCAGAAAAACCTGTGCAGGCTAATGCTTTAAATGTTCCTTTATCTGCTGACTTTAATGTAAATGTACAGACACTCTGCTGATGGAGGGAGAGTTTAATAGTTAGTTTTTAACACCTCATCAATGGCAGTAAACACGCCCACTGTCTTTCCCGTGCGTAAGGAAACAATATAGCTGACCACCGATGTACTTTTTACCCCCTTTGCTTTAAACGCAACAGATTTACAGGGGTAGCACTTGAACTAATTAGCTGCGCATCTTATTATCTAATTGCCAGAAGAGGGACAGTGATGACCCTCATTTTGCTATCAACAGGTACCGGAATAGCTGGCATCCAGCCACCCGCTACGTACTGGCGTTGGCTTTGTCTGAAAAGCGTTGCAATCAATGTGAATTTTTGTTCCGTGGGTGGACCGCAAACATGCTTTTGTGTATGTGTGTATAAGCCAGGGATGGGCGGCTCTCTAGTTGTATTTTAGGCTTGTTGTGCAGTGATGTGTGATGCCTGGGTGAGCTGTGCTGCAATATCACTGGAACAATGTGTTCTGGTGAGTGTGTTTATGTGCAACAATCGGAGCATTTTTTGACCATTTGGTATAGACTTCCTGGAAAGTAAATGGCAGGAATACAAGAAGTATCAGGCATCGGAGATGAGGAACCAGTTATCTTTCTTCCTTTCTTATTCTGTCCTTCTTTCTGTCAAGTGTTTTATTTACTGTGCAATGTCCTCCCATCTCTCTGTCACAACAGAGACTTCAGTTGGAAGTGGATCAGAGTACCAGATTGGGATCAGCTATTTAATGTCACAGAAAATGAGCTAGGGGAGGGTGGGGGCTTGGCTGTAGATCTGTCAAGTATCTACACACTAGCTACCAACTGCACAATAATATTTCACTAATAAGCAAGGAATCTCTGCATGTGCCTGTATGTGCCTGTTTTGTTGTTGTTTTTTTTGTTGTTTTTTTACATTTCTCAAGATCCCTCCATCCAATCTACTTTGCACTTTGCAAGTGTATTACTGGGGACCTAAGTGAGCGCAGTGAAGCCATTTGGATGAGTGGCAGTTCTGTTTTGGCTAAAAGTTGTTTTCTCTAACGCTTTCTCAGCTATATCCTTAGCGGCATATCATCATCAGGGGCTGTTAACATTTACTGCAAGACATAATAGCACACATCCACAGTTGACCTCAGTAGTGGATGTCGGTCTTCAAGAGATGTTGACTGACCCGGTTTGAACTGGCACTTCACTGTTTGGGGACATCCAGGATCAGCAGTGGGCCTTCACAAATGACAACACATTCACAATCACAGTGTTTTCATCAAATAAAACCAGAACCTGCTCTTTATGGGTATGTCCTGCAGTGTGTGAAGAGATACAGCACCTTGTAAGCAGGATGGAGCCTCACACACTCCAGCCAACTCATTGTTTCGCCTGTTGTTTGGCTGAGTGGCTCTCAAGGAAGGCCTCTATTCAAACCTATGATAACTAGCCTAAACAGAAAAAACATGTGCAACTGTTTATTTTACCAAATGTTTCTGTCCAGTCTACTTCACACCAGGCAAATGTGTTGCTGTGGACCTAAGTTAGTGCAGTGTTGTGGAGTTTAAAGTAGCTCGGATGAGCGGCCATGATTTTATGGCTAAAAGTTGTGTTTTCTATTACATTTTCTCAACAGTATCCTCCAAGGCACATCATTATCAGGGGACATTAACCATTACCTGAAGCTGCAGACATAATGGCTCACCCCTACAGTTATCCCCAGCATGTTTGTCAAGTTGGGTGTCACCAGGGGGTTTTCTACTACCATATGTCCCAAAATAATACTGCACTCTCCCAATTTCAAATGAGCACAGTCTGAACGAGCCCAGCACTATTTGAGGAAATATAGAATTGTCAGCAGGCCTTCACAAACAACAGCACATTCACAACAGTATTAAATCATTGTATTTTCCTCAAATAAAGCCAGATTCGGCCCATTCTGAGCATTGGCTGCACTATGCGAGGAAATACAGCACTTAGTAAGGAGGATGCAGCCTGCACACTGCTGCTCATTCATTCTTTTACCACTTGTTTGGACGAGTGGCTCTCAGGAAGCCGACAAGTCGCAATCTGTCTGCTCCGAACAGGCATATGTGTTGAATGCCACTAGTGTAACTTGCCAAAACAGAAAAGGCACTATATTATCTGTGCTGTTTAATTTGCCACATCTTCCATAGTCCACTGTGAGAAGGAGAAAGCAAGCCAGGAGAAAATGTCACTATGAATAAAATTCAAAATAATTTGGGGAAAATACATAATTAAATGAAATGCGGGCTTTTAAAGCAATGACTAGATCCATTTTAAGTGACTGTGTGTGTGTGTGTGTGTGTTCCCTCAGCCACCCTATCCTTATTGTATCACGAAGGCTGCTACCTCCAGAATGGAACTCCTTATTTTCTCATTGCTGCTGACAGCCTCAGCCAAGAGGGTGCTATTTTTAAAAAGGAGTGGGTGACTGTGTGAGCTAATAAATGAGCACACGCACTCGCATTCAGACATACATGTGAGAAAATATAAATATGAATAAAGAGATTACGCATGTGTGCATTCACCTTAAGTCAGTCATATGACAACAGGCATAACATGCAGTGTATTTTCATACATGTTTACGCTACAAGGAGCCACCCACATTTCTGCACACAGACACACACACACACACACACTAACATTCACTCACAGCTATGGGGAACTGCACTCCCCTTTCCATGTATCAAGCTCTTCTGTTGGTTTGAACAACTGATCCTTTTATTTAAAGCTGCCTATGAATAGTGTTACCATCTGACACCAGTGTGCAGCTAGAAATCATTCCTGATCTAATGGAGCGGAAGATGTTACACACAGCTCTTCTCGCACATTAAGGGGCGGAGAGGCGAACAGAAAGACAAGAGAGCAAAAGAGAGGCAGGGAGCGGAGTGAGAGACGCCAATATCCTTTCTCTTTCAAGTGATCGTCTTCCCTTTCTTTAGTCTAATTCGTTCTTTCCTCCTGCCACATTAGATGTTTTCATCCCTGTGTTTATTCAGATTTTTGCCTCCTCTCTTGGTTGCCCTCCCTCTATCTGCCCCATCTTCTCTACAGCTCCTATATTTGATATAGTCACCTCTCTCTGGTAAAAGAAAAAAAGAAAAAATAAGAAAAAGTGGCCTATGGAGTGACATAAATCTCAGTTCCCATGTCACGTTGCACCTCAACCTTGTATTTCTCTCTTTTCTCCAACTCATCTTTTCTCCTCTCTGCCCTGTGATTGCTATTTCAGTTATAGATAGTCCATTGGGATAGTGTTGTAGCCTAATTAGAGTCTCCCACTGACGTATCAGTCTAATGTATGACTATTGACCAGTAGGGTCAAATGCATTAGTTATTGTGTTGCTGAACGCTTCATTTATATCCCAGCTCCAAACGCAGAGCAATTAGGCAGATTAAGGCCGCGGAGTGTACACTATAGCTAATGACTACCTCAGGGCTGCAAAGTAAAGGGGCTGTTTTGAGCAAACTGTTTCCAAATGATTTTTTTTGGAGAAATGCAAAGGTTTATTTGTAAAACTTCAGTTGCTCCTCAACAACCCTGATGATGTTCAAGTGAGAGGGTCCGGTTCACCTCAGCATGCACATGTGTTTAAATAGATGTTATATGCTGTACTGTGAGTGACTTGAATTCAGTGCAGGTATAGAAACAATCACGCATATGTTGCTGTAAAAGAGGAAGATCATGGGTTTGTTTTCAGAGGCAGAGTGGACGGTGTGGATGTGCTTTTACATATTTGTGGTGTTTAGGATTTTCCGGACAAAGTGGCTTGCTGAAGTCACTTTTGTTACTGCGTGATACAACTCTGCAATTGTTCGCTTTAGAAAGTAAAGCAAATCAAATGAAATCTTAATTATTATTTTAATAACCACATCATAAAATTCTTATATAATGTAAGTACAACTGAGTTCTTCAAAGTGACATTACATGTGTCACAAAGGTTAAGCACTGTTTCATCACGTTAGCTAATGACCTGAGGCTGTGTGACATTGAGTCAGCGCGTGGGTCATGAGTCATATGTTGCGTTTCCACGCTCCGGCTGCCTGTCTAGCTCTCGCGCTCCCTTTGTTGGAGTGGCATTGGAATGAGCTGCTGATCCCTTGATCACCGCTAGCTTCATTTGTCTCAATTAGCTACGACAGCTTTTGCTTTTCTCATGTCCACTTCCATTAGCCGGTTTTGCAACGTTGCGCGTGCGTCAGAGGTGGCATGTGGATTTATGTGTTTGCTAGCATGTGAATGTGGGGCAACAGCACCCTTTTTCCCGTAACTTGACCGCTAATACCACTGACAGCCAACACTAACACGTTAACTATACATTAACTGAATCAAAACCAAAATGTCTAATGTGACCAGTTCGGATGTTATTTTCAATCAGGTTGAGAGGGGAGGTGTAAATCTTAATAATCAGTCCAATAGGAAGTATTAGCACTTAATAACCATGTAGCCATATAATCATGTGGCGCATATATGGTAAACAGGGCAGGAGCGAAACGAGGAGCCGTGTTTCAAAAGCTGGAACTGATGTGGGCAGCACTGTTGAAAACATTGCACCACTGAAGTGTTGTTAGTAAAGCTTAGGTGAAGAAACTTCTGCTTCTCCTTGTCCAGCAGATCATTTAGTGTCCATCTAGACAATTAAGTTGGAATTTTTAATCAGAGGGATTTCAGTCAGGTTGAAACCACTTACACAGAAATGTGTCTCTTTGGCTTATTGTGATGACAAAATTGGAGTTGGCTGCAACTGAGGCTACTGATGATAATAACCTTTCTGTGCCATTCATGAAGGTCACTTTAAAACAGAAAGAGGGCCAGTGAAAGGCGTACAGACTACATGCACTGGATGGAACTGTCAGATTAATTAGCAGTCCCAAAAGAAGTCAAGACTGATGATGAAATCTCATATGCCCTATCTGCCTTGACCCTATTACCAGAAATGCACAAAGAGATTTCTATGCCACATTTTCATCTCGCAAAGCCAGGTATATTGACAAGCACAGAAACACTGGCTTTCCATGGCTGGGCAAAAGAAAGGTGATGTAATGAATTCCAAAAACGAATAGATGCTCTGAGTGTTTTCGTTTGTCTAGAAATGTGATTGTTTAGTGGTAACTGTGCTAACTGGGTTTGGTGGTTGCCGCTCTATGAGAAGTTACATTGGCCTGTGTTATGAGACAGACAAATTAGACAGTACAAACAAGAAATATGTATGAATTTTTAACATGAATACCCTTTGAAAGATCACATTTTTCATGTAAACTCTGTAAATGAAAGTGAATTCCTTAAATGACAAATACACAGTGTGCGCTCGTGATTTTTAATACAAAACTCTGACATGAAACAAAGGCGCATGCAAATGAGGCTCAGCTGTGTCAGGTTAACTAGTGGCATCCACCTATGACTTTAAATTCCTTCTCATAGCTGTACTGTTCATGTAAATGAGCGTGATCGTTACAGCAGAGGGAACCAGTTAACACCGGGTCTCATGTCAAAAACAGGTTGAGAGTAACTTAAACACACCATATGCTCTATCGGTTTTCACACCTCTCGGAATGTGTTTTCTGTGCTGGGTGAGATGCTCTTTCAAAGGTGCTACTCTAATGTGTGACCGGCTTTGCTTGCTGTAAACACTGAAAGATATTATTTTTTATCTTACCTTATTTTTAAGCAGACTCTTGTAACGTTTAAATAGCGGTGTCATTCCCAGATCTATCAGGAAGGGCAATGCTGGCAGTGTTGGACAGCTGTTACAATGATGGTTAGGGGATAATTAACAGGAGGTTAACTACACCCTTGCACAATTTCATCTTCCATTCGAGTTGTAATACCGCCAATAACCATTAGATGGCGGCGCTTTTTCAGTGCAGCAGCTTTATGACATATTTTTAATGGAAGCCAGGGATATGAAGTGACAACAACATGCACAACACTTGTTGCTACTTGTCGGATGAGACAAGCAACATGAAAGTTAAGCTTTAACTTTTTTTGTTGCAGTGATGTGTCAACCAATCATGTATTTGCATAACCCATTCTCATGTTGTACAGTATATACAGTCAATGTCCATTCCAACTTGCCCTGAAAGAACGCATGCCCGAGATGTATCAAAGTGTAGGGCATGTTGTTGCCGTGGCTTCCACTGAAAGTGTGTTGCAGCTAGTTGCTCTCTCTGCTAGTTTGAACGCACCTTAAAGCCATATAGTAGTTACTGGTGGTTTTGCTACCTGAGTGGCAACTCCACCTGCTACTCAGCGACAATGTCCCTGGCAACGCTGACCGAACTGTAGCTTATCAGATGTACTGTAAACTACTTTTAATGAAAATTCAATTGACTCCTCACAATCATCTGATTCAGGAAATTCCATTTCCTTTCGGCATAAAGAACCGTGCACTGGGGTTGATGTTGCGCAATGAAAAACACTATTCAACCGTAGCACTTACAGTACGTATACAATAACTCACCATTTGAATTGCTTTACTTGCTTGCATTGATAAGCAACACAATTATAAATTGCCCTTGCACTGAAAGCAGGCATGAATAGCTCCCTCTCCATGGCCAGTCAATGCAAATGTTTATGACCCATTGCACTGTACAGGAACGTCGTGATTTCTAGCTTCGTGGCTGCCCTAGTAATCGGACCAAAAAGAGAAAACGTGTTAACACAAGGCTGTATCGGGTGGCATGCGGAGTTTGCATGTTCTCCCTGTGTCTGCCTGGTTTCTCTCCAGGTACTCCGGCTTCCTAGACTGGTGACCTGTCCAGAGTTTACCCCGCTTCTCACCCGATGACAGCTGGGGTAGGCTCCAGCACCTATCCCAGCACCACGCGACCCTTCATAGGACATGCGGTTATAGAAGATGAATGAATGAGATTGTATCTCAGCAGCCATTTTGAAAGAGGCAGCTTTGGGGGATTGGACTATATTCAGATGCAGTCTACACCAGTCCCTGACAGTTAGTCAAACAGAAAAACAACGCTGTTTCTTTCTCCCTTTAATGGTGTTTCGCCTGATTGACCCAGTGGAGAAACCACCCATTACTTTTACATTATTTCAAATTGGCATGATTTCTCAAGTTCTTAATAATAAGAAGAATAAGAAAACCTTTGTTTGTCCCACAATGGGGAAATTTTCCTTTATACACACTGATAAAAGCGTATACAGTAGGCTGCACTTACTAGACGAGTGCTGTTGTTTGTTTACATGCATTGTGAACCTGCAGTGCAGAAAGGATTTCTCCAGTGGGGTTCCATGTCTTCTGTCTGCTTTTATTATTTACGTTCTAATAGTTTTTGATTAGCAAACATAGAGGATTGAAATACTGCCGTAGTTCACATTTGAGACATCGACTGGTCCCTCGCTTGTGGCAGCAGTGGGAAGACAGACATGAAAGCAGTAAAGCTAGACCTACCCCTGGGAACTGAGGGGAGGGATTTTCCACTAAGCAACAGGAGTTCACCTGTGTTCCTTCACCAAAGTAATAATGTCCAGTACTGACAATGCAAGCATACACAATGCTGGCTCTGGACGCAAGGTGATATTGTGTTATATAGTCTGGAGTCATGGTTGACAGAGAGCAGTATGCTGGAGCATCTCTCTTTCCTTTACAGACTCAGAGCTGCTCCATGTCTCAGTCTGAGACATCACCACCTCATCTGAGCCCTTCACCTCTATTTCTTTTCTTCTTCTGTGTTCTCTCCTTCTGTTTTCCTCCTCTCACTCGTCGTGGGGGGGCAGTGTTCCCTTTTGTTACATTGGACCTCCTCCTTGATTCCCTCCCCTCGATGTTACCATGGAAACTACAAGACACTACATCACCTCAAATAGAAGTTTCTCCGAGTGCGGGGGGGTAGGGTTGATGGTGCAGCTCTTTGTCAAAATGCTGATGCTGGATTTCAATTTTCCTGACACTGAACTGAGTAAGTAGACAGATACCCACCAGACAAACACACACACACACATAACCCCCCGCCCGCCAAAATCCCCCCCAAAAAAACACACAAACAAACAAGAAGAAACTAATTTGCACATACACTTTTAAACTGTAACAGTTTTTAGCACAAAGAGTAAAAGTTTGGGGATGGAGATTATGAAGTGTAAGAATGGGGCTAACGTTGACAAAGGAGGAGTATCCTAGATCTGGAAAGAGTTACCATGGTAACAGAGGTACAGTAGAGATGGTTTTAAGAAAAGATGGCTTTTGTGTCGTTATCCTATGTCAGAGCTACCTCGAATGCACCCGTTATCTGACAGGCAACCACAGACATGCAGGGGTACACTTACACACAAATACGCACAAACATTAACATCCACTGATACTGGCGGACATCCAGTTTACTCCTTAAATGGAAATGTTGAAAGTTGCTGTCAGTGTGATAAATTAAAAAGGACGTAGGAAAAAGACTGTGGAGAAGTGCAGAAACAGCATCATAGAACATGTAAACGTCTTTTGCCCTTATATTAGAGAAGAAAATTTGCTGGAAGTGTATGTGTGCTATGTGGCTCCGCCGACTGAAAAGACAGATCTGAGTTCAGATCAGAAAGGCGCCGCTGCTTTTTTGGTGCAGCGGTGCATGGGATTAAAAGCAGACCCTGGATCAGCGGGTATGACTCATGCTGTGCCAGGTCAATGAGACGGAGTAGGCGATGATTATGAAGGAGTGAGAGACACACGCAACACCAAAACCTCTGCATTTTTGTCCATTAGTCACCGAATAACCAAGGCTAGTGGGACCCAGAGACACAATGGCGTGGTCATAGGATCCTTGATGTCGCTCATAAGTTTGTGTGGAGAGATCCTTTGAAGCCCTCAGCCAGGTTTACTGCTCGCTGACCTGTTAAGAAACAGAAAATTGAGAATTGGGCCAGTGTGGTGGAGCCTGAGGGACGATGACGTGGGTCGAGTAAACAGCATTTATTGTTGTAGAGAAATGATAGTGTGAGTAAATTAAGGCACACACATTTTCTTTAAAACTTCTTCCCATCACCATGCAAAATCACTGAATTAGTCAAGGAAACAGATACTGACTTCTTATCTTTTTAAATGTAGTGCTTTCCCTCTTCACTTCACACTGAAAGAAGGGATTTCAGTGTACGTGCTAGGAACTGTGAAGACAGATGGGAGACTGGGAGAGAATAAGAAGACATGGGAGAAGAGGGTAATGACATGCAGCACATAGACTGGCCAGCTGGGTACTGGGTCAGGCATCCACTGCTCAAGGCGTAAGTGCCCATATGTGCCATGACTAGGATAGAATAACATAAAAAACTGATTTGTGTAGCATCACAATGTTGACACTCATCTCCAACTAGAGACGCCCTAACAGGCCTAAAAAGCCTGAATGGGAAAGACTTTAAACAGAGACCTAATAAGATACACCCCTTTTCTAGAAATGAAACGCTCTGCAGCATGAACTACAAGAACCTCAACAGAGAAGATCTGCTAGCTTGGTGCTTGCGAGTCGCTCTTGTGTCTCAGACAATAACTCAGTGGAGACTCCCTAGACCAGATGGCAATGGCTAATATGGCTACCCTGCTTTTTAGTGCGCTTGGACATTGTGAGCAGTTTGTTTTTTTGCACATATAGGCCTAAAAAAACATAAGGATGTGGATTAGCAATCAAGACAAAAGGTGCAAGGTGGTCATTTTCTAATTAATTGTGCAATTTAGTAAAGAACACCTTTCCTAATGAGATCAACATACATTACAGATGGGATTTACGGTACTTTTAAGCCAGCCAGATCTTGTGGACCAGTTCCTTTCAAAGAGCCGTTAAAAAGACTGGCTCATTTTGATATTTTTTTATTTCTATCTATATGCTTTGGCTGAAATATTAAGCTTGTCATTTGATATATTTTAACCAAACCTTTTAAAACATGCATAGTGGAATTTGGTATACATGGGACTTCTCCAAGAGCACCTGGTTTCTATTTTGGTTTCACATAGGTTCAGCAGAGCAAGAGAGCTGTCGTGAATACAAACTGGAGGTGGTTAATAACTTCACTCGTAGTGAGTCACATCAGTGGTCTCAACTCCATGAAACAGATGTGCATGCAGTGACGCATCATGACACCAGCCCAACAAATGGAGAGGCTTCTCCAGAGGATTTCGCTGTTGGAGTGATGCAGACCAGCACGATCTCCATAGACACGCCTCCCATCTGCATCCAGAGGCAGATGGTGCGATGGTGGAAATTAATGTTTAAAGAAAAATGTTGATGAAGCTGTTCATACAACCCATGTCTATTTTTACTAAAAAAGAAAGTTGAAAGGAGGAAGTGGCAGACAGGGCCTGACTCTGCAGTCCTATGACTGTGTGTTGTGTTACCTGGGTTACCTTTGCAGCTGCCTTCTCCAGTTTACGCACAATTTGAGAAAGGTAACATGTAAATGCGTAATGAGACTGCACTCTGGCACTTTTCAAATCAGAGGTGGCACATTTATTAAGCTATCTACATTATTACACGGATCAGGCATAACATTATGACCACCTTCCTAATATTGTGTAGGTCTCCCTTGTGCCTCCAAAACAGTTGTGACTCATCAGAGAATGGACATGGGCCTTCAGAGGGTGTCCTGTGGTGTCTGGTAACAGAATGTTGTTAGTGGGGGCCTTTGAGGGGAGGGGCCTCTGTGGATCATCCCACATATACTTGATCAGTTTGGGATCTAGTGAATTTGGAGGCCAGGTCAACACCTTGAGTTGTTCCTAAACCGTTTCTGTGTGTGTGCCTGTGTCAGGCTGCATCCTGCTGGGGATGGCTGCTGCCATCAAGGAGTATCATTGCTATGGGGTGCAGGTGTCTGGTCTGGTCTAGGTGGGTGGTACATGTCTAAGTAACATCCACATGAATGCCAGGTCCAAAGGTTTCCCAGTGGAACATTGTATTGTGTTGTAATGTTGTGGCTGATCGGAGTATATTGTATAATAACAGCAGATAGATAGATAGTTTAGGTGGTGATTACTCAAATGGTGAGATTTTTTTGTCAATTTTTACCATTGCTAATCTTTTCAAAGGTTTTATCAAAGGTTTCATCATGTTATGTAATTTCTTCAAGGCCATCATTCCTTCACACCAGCAGTGCTCTAGGGTATTGGTGGAACTGTTGGGCCTTGACCTCACTGAGATGACGCATGTTATGATTTGGTATGTACTCCACCACAACCCCAACAAGTCATTTTCAGTTGGCACATTTTAATGAACCTCTCTCTGTACCTTAATGCACCAAAATACCACACAGATGTACAAAGCAAATTTCAAGGTGAAGAAATTACAGAGCGATCAGAGTGCTGCACTGCTTGTCGCTGCCATATGTCGATAACTGTCATTTTTAAATTGCCACGGGGTGAGAGCAAAGCTGTTTCATTCAAACTTACCTTGAGGTTAAGTGAAGCCATGATCAAAACTTGATCTTTTGGTATCCTATGAGAATTCGAGACTGAGTGTGATAAAAGACTAACGGCTAATAAGCAGACAGAGTCGGAGACATATTGTGCAGAAAACACTGGCTTAAAAGGACAATTTTAATGAGCAACACTGTTTGTTATGAACTGTTTGGTCTAAATAGCAGCATGCCAACAGCTGCATCAGCAGCGTGACGCACGATAGAAACACAGTCGTTTCGCGACCAAGCCTTTTTGATTGAGTGGACTTTGTAGCTAGAGGGGAGCTCCAGTGTGTGTTAGTTAGGCAGACAGCAGTGCTGAGAGTCTTCATCTGGCTCAATCAAGGCATTTGAGCAAGTGGAAGCCTCCCTGCACAGGTGTAGGCAGGAGTAAGGATAGTAAGTAAACACAGCGGGAGGGACATAATTGCAGTGCAAGCATAGATGCAGAGAGAACCGCAAAGTAGTTACATACTGTATGGAAAAACAACTCCAATAGAACTGATGGTCAGAACTGAAATAAAATGACGGATTATATTATATCCGTAGTTTAAATAATAAACGTTTGGTGTCCTAGATAATTATGTTGTTGTCATGTAAGGTATTCTTTGCATATTTGTGTACAGACTTTTACAGGTATGTTGAATTATGGGCTGTTGAGTCAAGTCTATTTATAGTGAGTCTTTCAGAATTAGTCAACCCAGAAAATGTTTCATTGGTCCATTTTAAAGGCGCTGTGTGGTGGATAATGGGTCGTTAGAGTACTATCTATTGGGGAAAGAGAACAGCATCAAACTGTTTCTCCAACTGCAGGTAAGTGTCTGCTCATAAACAGACTCTAGTCATGTGAGTTTCTGATGTGCAACACCCACAGATGTTCCTGTTTAAACCCCAACTCCCCACCAGCATTTTAGAACCAATGAAGCTACTTGAATGAGTGGTGATATGTCTTCAAAAAACTCCACAAGTCCAGTTGCCCTTGTTTCAGATTGTCTGTTTGACAAAAAAAAAACTCTTCCTTCAGTGCTTGGCCTTTCGAAGCTGGGCCAAGTCCCCCCAAATTCATGGATGCACATTGCCATGGCAACAATACTAACAAGAAAGGGTGAACATTAGCAAAGAGAGTAATGTAAATGTCTGGGAGGTGGGTTTGAAAACTGTTAATACAGTTGCTGTAGGATGAGGTTATTTTCCAGAGGCAGCTCACCAGCTCACAGCTCTGTTGAGCAAGGACTGCTCCAACAGGATACCTAGGTTCAGTTAAACTGCCAAACTGAAGTTCCCCACCTATAAACGAGAAACAGAGCAGCTGTCTCAGGCTTTTCAAGTCACTGAAAAGGTATCTCTTCTCTTTGGAGTTCAGCAGGTTAGCATTAACCATATTTAAGTTCCCTCTTCTTTTTCTTCAGAATTTGTCTCTCGCGCACGTCGCCTCCATTTCACATCCCTTTGCTTTCTCCCTAAGTCTGAGCATGGGATTCTTGCTGGAATGAAATAGTGTTGTACCGATCGCTCCGTGTCACAGATCCAGGTCAAGTGATAGTGAGGCATGGAGAATGAGGAGAGAGAAAAAGTAAATATCCTCTAAGTCAGGAACATTGACTAACTGTCAAACGAACCTTGTGTTGCTGGGATAGACGTGAATTTTGAAGTGTCAGGAGAGTTATTTATATTGTCTCCTTTGCTTTTGTTTTTGGTTCAGTGATCCATCCCAGAATGGCAAGCCTCTGTTCCGGGACATGCAATCAGGATTGATGGAAGAAGTTTTGTTTGGATGAACTGCCTGAAGAGTAGCACGAATGTTCATTTTTGTGTGTGTGCACTAGTATGTAATACGCTGCTTGCTTTCTCTGTGTTAGGCCCATGTGCTACAGATGTCTTAACTGTCATTGCATGTCATCAGTAGAACAAATGTGCCATGCTTCTGTTACATTTACACCTGCACACACACATGCACACATTAAACAAGAGGCTTCTAGTCTCTCTTCTGTTGCTTTTGTTTCGGTGAGAATGTGGATAGGTGTTTAGTACCAATTTTAGGGGGTGTTGGGTGTAATTCATTATTCGGTTAACAAACTAGGCAGGCCGTGTTGGTTAGATGAGCAGGATTTAACTACTGGAACTGAAAGTATGATCAATGAGACCAAGTACCGTAATTATTCAGATTCTGAATTGGGTTGTACATGTGACTCTTTGCGATGGTGTCGCGGTGTATCTAAGGATGAGTTCAGTCCAGGACATGAGAAGAGTCATCAAAAGAAAGCTGACTTTTAAACATAAAAGTGAGTCTATTAATGCGAGCAGCCCTCCCCAGCACGTCAGGCCAATTTGAATGCGTAATTAGCCTTTTGATATGCTCACCCTCAGACATACAAACACAACCACAAGTGGACAAACAGGATGTTACAGTAAACTATTAAATCTAATATGTCTGTTTGCACACAATAACCTTTTCTCTCTCTTTAATCTTCTTTTTTTATAAACACTAGCTAAACTCTCGCTGCAACTTCTTGAATTAATGCTGACTCTCTTGAACGAGGCAATTGAAACATAATTTGTGAGTCTAGCTTATGATCTTAGTTCTGTTTTAATGAAGCCATAACCTCATCAGGGACTGCCTGACACAGAGGAAATAAAAAAAAAGAAATGAGCAAACATATGCTCTTTTTACCACAGCTCGTTTTTTTATTTTATTTATTTATTTTGCTCTTTCCTCCAAGAAAGGGGAAGATTAATGCATCAGATATGTAACTGCATTTGTGTGAAAGAAAGTGCTTGTGTCTATGCAAGCGTATATGTGCGTATTCAAGCACATTTGTGCGTACGTTCATGGGGATGTGATTATTTACTTTTTTTATTATGTCTCTGCATCGTAAGCAGTTCCACTGCTCATACACTGAGCTTTTTGTCTGTTAGTAAAAAGTTCAGCCTTCATAAAAGGCGAAGCTTTGCGGCCGCCCTCCTCCATGTACGTTTAAACCCAACAGGAACCTCGTCCTGCACTCTGAAAAAAAGTTTATGCGGGAAACTTTCTGAAGTGTTTCGGGGAGTTGGAGCTGGGAACGTTGCATCTAATTTGAAGAAAATGCGTATGTGCGGATGCGTGCGTTCATGTCTTTATCTGTTTGTGGCTAAGCGCTTAAAGCCATATCCTGCTGCTGGTAAATTACCCGAAGCAACGTGTTGTGGGGAAGAAGCAGTGGGAGGGAGGGAGGGAGAGAGGAGAGGTGAAGAGGGAGAATGAGAGAAGAGAAGAGAAAGGGAAAGATAGAGGAGTCGTTCTTTGGAACCCCAGGTCTTATCAAACATTGTTAGTGCACCCCGCTGCCTCTCATTTACAATCGTATCCCCTTCTGAAGCGTGCTCACATACAGATACAAGCAACGCAAATACATTAAACAACATCTGTGGAGACGGGGGCGAGGAAGTATGGAGCGTACTGGAGAAACTAAGGGAAAAGATTCACGTGTATGTGCAGCACACAACTGCACAAGCAGGATGAGAACTGTTTAATACTTTTATATTATCTACAGTATATTTTTATACAACTACTGTAAATCTACAGTCTATAGAGTATAGAATCCAAACACAATATAATCATTTACACAAACCCCACGCACACATATAGTGCAGCAACGTACCCTCTCCCTATAAATCTAATACACACAGGTATTGGGGGAAAGGGCAGCTATTAATCCAACAAGGAAGTAACAGGCTTTCCCAGAATGCACTGCGGCAACTCACATCACTTGTATTGCTCCCAGGTGAGTTGATACTGAGTTACAGATAGGCAAGTTCTGGAAAATATGTGTGTGTTTGTGTGCAATTTCTGCATATGTAATAAAAACAGCAGCAAGACACACAGTAACAATAAAATTGTGTTGCAGCATTCGGATGTTCTTGTGTAGTTCCTTTTTAATTGGGGATTTTTATATATTTTTTTATCGATGGAAAACCGTTTGGGGTCCTAGCATTGAAAGTGCTGCGCAAATAAATTAGTATTATTACGCCCTGCAGTAGTGCGCGTGGTGCAACGACGGCATCCATTCAGCATGCAGCAGGGATTATACTGTACATGCAGCCGTGTTAGAAATAATACACATAAAAATGGCAGGAGCTGTGCTTCACGTGTGTGCTAACGCGGAGGTCTGCCACGTGCTTCTTCGTGGGATCGAAATGTTTACAACATGAGCAACAAAACTCTGTAATAAGTAATTCTGGCCAAAGCAAACCTGCAATCAATAAATGTATTGATGTTATTCTGGCATTTCTACATTATTATAGCTTGTGGAGCCTCTTTTGTGTTTTATGTCTGTTTCACTGCAGTCCTTCTGCAGTTCTGTCTTTTATTTTTATTTTTTTGTATATATTTTTGTATTAACCAGCATTTACTGTCAAGAAATTATGATGGTGAGTGAACTGGAAACTAAATAAAGAAAGCGAGACACTAAAAGGAGTCAAACAGAAAAGCAGAGGCAGATCAGTGATGATGAAATAAAGGGTCTGGTGAAAAAGAAAAAAAAAATCTCTTAATTCATGAGCATAGCAAATCCCAGAGATCGCATGGGGATGTGTGTTTAGCTCAAAGACCTGTCACGTGGTATGTGAAGATCCAGCTTGACATGTGAAGCCCAGATAACAGGATATCTAACCCAGGTCAGAACAAAGTATTCTGCTGAGAGACAAGATCAATCCTGTTAACCCAAAAAAATACGCTAGGAAAAAGGAAAAACAAAAAAAGGAAAAATGTGTTTGACAGAAAAAAAAAGTGAAACATTGAGAGGAAACAGAAAAAAATATATATCTGCTAACACTGGGTAACACTGACATATTGATTTTGAGATGATGAGGAGAAAACAAAGAAGGGGAGGGGAGACCAGAGGATATAAGAGTGGAAAGGATGAATCATCTCGATTTAGATTTGTTGTTTGCCAGGTGATACCCAGACGCAACTCTTCTCGCACACCGCCTGTAATGATAATGAAGTGAGCACACTCACACACGCCAGCATGTGCACATGTGACGGCATATCAAGCTGATGCAAAAAGAAAGAGCTTTCCTATTGGTCATAATATTTCTAGACTGGCTCGCTGAATGTCCACACCACTACCCAGAAAACCTGACCATCTGTCAAAGCCACGAGTGTGTTTGTTAGCAACAATACTGTATCAGTTAGGTACAGATTAAAGCAACTTTAATCTCTGCACTTTCTCTCTTCAAATATCCATACAGTAACAACAAAAGAGGCAGTGGGGAAAATCTGAAGCAACCAATCACAGAGCAGCCTCAAGTCATATGCTTGCCAAATCTGAACGCATTTGGCAAGTGGAATTACTCCCACAGTGCTTAACCAAGTATAGTTTGAAAAATACTGACATGTCTACCAGGAGCATACTGCATCTCATCTGTGTTCCGTATTTCCTTTGCTACATATATAATGAATTTATGCTTTACCGTTTACAGGGCGAGGAACCGTATTTGTTAACTTCCACGGACATTTTAAATTGTGTCCCCGTGTCTCTCAGTGAGGTTTAGAAGCATGTCTCAAGCATATGTTTTCAGCCAGCCAATCAGTGAAGATCACGGCAATATTCTCAGGTCAAATCAGGGTCAAATGTGATCTGCAAGGTCCACCTCTGCATGAACGCTGAGTGTAACTTCTTTATTATGTACCATAAAGAAGTGTCCTAATGTTGCCTAATGTGATGTGTATGTTAACAAGTGCCTGAATCAGCACTTATGTTCTAATTGTCTAAATACATGTTTACATCTGTTTACAACTTAAGGGCAAGGAACTATGGTAAATACATCTTTCTATATAATTTTGAAAAATGTCACAAAACTAAAAAATGTCTTCTTATGCCCTACAATAACATTGTAGGGTTGAAATTTACAAGTATTTCAGTGAGGTTTAAAATGTGGTCAACTTTTTTCTCTGCATAACTGAAAATTGGTGGCAACACAATACTTATCATTAACCAGCTGCTCATACAACCACAAAGTATTCTCATATACTCCGTTGTTGTTGCACCTGATGTGTCGAAACCGTTAAAAAAAAAATACATTTTGGAAGATAGAGTATATGGATTGTTTAGCTAAAGCCTTTGCCAATCAGCTGGCAAATGTCACACTCATGCTGAAATCAGTGCAACATTAAGGTAGCGTGCCAACTTCCACCTGTTGACTCACGCACAGCTTGCCAGCACTGCTGCTGCTTGCTAAGTTTGCATAAAAAAGCAACACATTATCTCGCTCGATCCCTCACGAGCTCAGAGACTATTATTATTCATTGTTACTAGTTATTTTTAGTTTGAAAAAGCCTGTTGTCATTATATTTATACATTCAACATCACCGTAGTCTGGACTTGTTTAATTTTTTTTTTTCACAGTAATGGATGGTGTAGAGGATCAGTTTATGTTTAATGAAACATTTATCTGTATATACTGTAGTTTTTCTGCCTGAAAAAAAGTGTTGAGAGGAAAAGGTTTGCTTGTGTTCCATAACTAGCTCTGGGGAGTACAAGAATTACATAGAGTTCTGGGGATACCCTGCTAAAATGTATTTAGTATTGTATTACATTTGACTTAGCTGCTTAGGGATCACTTCAAAGTTGGGATGTATGCTCAGGCAAGAGCCTCGGTTGATGGGCAAGTGGAAATATAAGTAGCATTCCCAGTAAAAAAGAAACAAAATGAACTATGACCATCAGTGGGAATTGTTCAGTTATGAATTATTATAAATGCTAACTTGATCAGATATCACAGTTACCTGGCTGGCACTCATAATTCATCACTTCAGTGCCTCGTTCAAGTCATCAAGATTCGGATTTCCTGATGAAATCTTCGTAGAACGAGAGGAACGCTTCAGTTTCTGCTGTTTAAAAGTGAATAAAGAGAGAAAACCCATGTTTAATAGATGTGCTGAATGATAGATCTGGTTGACAGCCCATAAAACCTCAAATCTCACCAATCACTTTTTCCCAATCCAATTTTAATTTTTTATTGTTTATTTATTTATTTATTTATTTTTGCCTGTCCCATTTGTTTTCCTCCTAGAACAGTTTTCACTCCTTTTCTCCTCCAATCCCCCCACCCCTCTTCTATCCTCCCCCAACCTTTTCTTTGCTCCTTATTACCCAACCTAATGATAGCCAGTCTTCACAGAGAGGGGCACTGATGGCAGTGCTCGCCTATCGTTATATTTAGATCTAATTAAAGATCATTATAATCTATCAGCACAATGGAGACCAGGCTGTGATAGAGTCAGAAGAAGGGCACTGGGGAGAGAGAGAGAGAGAGAGAGAGAGAGAGAGACAAGGCGAGAGAAACAAAGAAAAAAAAGAGAGAAGAAATTAGATGGATTGTGGGACACATGTAAGAGGAGTTTGAGAACGTGAATCTGTCTGAGCCAACCTCAGATACCCCCCGCTACTGCGTATTGTTCCATAACTACCCCCTTGATTTCCCAATTATCAAAATGTGATTACACCACATTACAATGATTGCGACCCTTGTACAGACAGAAAGGAAAAGGAGGAGTGAGGAGTGTTATTAACTCGAGGCAAGACAATTCCTTCTGTGGTATTAAAATATAACTGTATTAACATGGGTAAAGTAGTCCATTTAAAACGTATGCTGTACAAAAGTCAGTACAGTATCACGCACATTCGGGAAGAAAACTACATGTTAACAGCATGTTTTCATCAGCAAAGCAGCACCTTTGTAATCTTAATACTCGAGCTAAAGAATGCTTCCACCTTTATATTTCCTCAGCTGAGAAATGGAAGAAGCTGTGGCGCAGGCCGAACTTTTCTCTATCAGTCGTAGTACAGCAGTTGGCATGGACTTCCTTTAAAAGTAAAGGCTATGCGTAAAAAAAAAAAAAATAAATAAAAAATTCAGTGACCATGTTTCATATTACTCTTATCTGTATTGGCTCTTGCCAGTAGCTTCGTGGAGGCTTATCACAGCTATAGCCAACTCTTTTTCCCTTCTAATCCCAAACTGGAAGTATTATTACTTTATTTGAAACTTTAGGCCTCATGGAGGATTCCCAAAAAATGGTTATTTAATTGCAAATCAAAGAAATGAATACGTTCATTACACCTGCGGCAATACGTGGCTGAAGGACAGGTTATTTATTACCTTCTTCTAATATTCCTACGAGAGGCAGAAGGAATACTATACTGTTGATCCCTGTGGCTCTGTCCATGGTGCTGATAGTGGGAACTAGGTGGTTTCATTTTCCATGTCCTCACACATACACGCACTAACTTGATGTTAGAAGACGTAATGAAAAACAATAATGACCTTTTTGTTTATCGATGTGCTAATAAGGGGACGCAGCCTTGTTCTTCCATTTCCTTCGAGACATAGCGCACACACGGCAACAGAACATCTGCACCAACACACCAAATCACTATGTGAACACTCTCTATGTTTGATGACTCATTTTCATTTTTTATTTAACCAGTATAATGGCTGGAAATGATTTTTTTAAACGGCCGTTCCGTGTTCCAACGACTTATATAAATGTGTGTCAGTCCTTCAGGCTAATAATGTGAGTTTGTGTACATGTTGTGCAAAGAACTAGTTTCTGAACTCTGCAGCTGGATGCTTGGCTAAGTTTAATTACGCTGAAGCTGGATCCTTGTTTTGAACTAGCGTAACATGTTTCCTATTTTTTTTTAGGTCGGTCAAGTCTGTAGTGTTCCCCACTGTGCTCTGTCTTTTTCAAAAAACTGCCTCTGTCACTTTGCGTTGGCTATTTGTTTCTGTTTGTACTGCATTTGTCTCTGTGTCCAGCTAATATCTGCGCACGATTCTCTCTCCCTCACTGTATGCATATGTTGTTGTTCTTGCTGCCGTCGTTATCGGCAAACCCCGGGCCGCATGAATAAAACAAGGCCAAGAGAACAAGAGGATAAGGAGAAAAGGTTACAACACTGAAATGTGAAATCCCACACTGATACGTGCGCGTTGGTTTGTGCTGCTCCTCGATTTTTGTTTTTCAGTCTGCTTTTACAGCAGCTCTCAGTGTTTTGAGAATCAAGGTGCCAGTGGGAAAGAGAAAGTAAGACATGTGGCCAACATGCCTGGTGTGATTCATAGGCAAGAGTGAGAAAGGTCACATACTGGATGGAGTCTTTGCTATGCTGTCAAGACAAGCCTTTGGAGAAGAGGAATATGGGAATATCAGAAATATGGATGCAACATGGAAGACAGAAGTGGCTGGAAATAATTATTTATAAATACTCAACATTCCTCCATTGGGTTATTCTAACTTAAACATTAGCTAATGTTGTGACCATCAGTTTAAATTGTTACAGGTTCCTTTCTGACCAGTCGTAGACAGCAAATAGTCTCTTCTGTTGTTTCTATGAAGGAGCCGCTAATGTTATTAATAACTGACTTCTCTCTTTAAAGATAGCAACACACAGACATATTTTGCTTTGAATAATAATTTTGATATGTGATATTTGATAAAAAAAACACCAAAAAAAAAAAATATATATATATTAGTTAGAGACATTAGTTAAAATGACAACTATTTGTTCTCTTTCAATGATAATTCTTATGACATCTAGGAAAGTATTGTTAATCTTGCACCTGACTTGAAGGAGAAGATGATTCCCTGTGTACCACGGCACCAGAAAAGTATGAGGAAGTACCTTAAAGTGCAGTAACACTTATGATGACTGAAAAATATCTGCCTGTTACAGACTCCCATTCAAAAATCACAGACTTTTCCTGAGCAGTGTGCTGGTGGTCCTTTTTGAAAATAGAATAGTAAATATTAGGCTTCAGGGAGTTTCGTTTGGGGGCATGCCTGACTTGAATGACATGTCTGTTCTCATGGTTTAGATTCACCCCTCGCTCCTCCCCAGCTCCTCTCTCTCTCGATCCAAACATAGTCAATTCACCAAAGTGAAATGAAGGAATGAACACTAACACATTTTCTACGGCTGTCTGGCATGTATTGCATTGTGATTGACATGTTTTGCACACTTCTGCAATCCCAACTGGCCTTGCTGTGACAGTGAAAGTGTCTTTTGGTGGTGAAGGGGCTTGATGTCCAGATAAAAGGCGTTGCAGGAGAGACCTGAGGAATAGACCACTTTGGATGCACCAAGTCTCATTCACTGTCTATTTGCAAAAAAAGTCTGAATACAATTAGATAGTCCTGCAACCAATCAGAGCAATCAAGGGTACTAAGATGATGTTCTACGTCTCTGTAACTCTTCAGTCTATCACTGCATGAAAGCAGCCCAAACAATTTCCAACTCCTAAAAAGGCAACTCCAGACCCCACAAAAAAAAATGTGGGTGGGGCAAGTTTGCCCTGGCTTCCAGGCAAGCCCCTTTTGTGTAATTTAGTAAATCAAACCCCTGTTTATGTAACTCAGATGTCTGGTCCCTGCTTTATGTTGCGGCCCAAGAGACTGGCCGTAGCAGGAGGGGAATGTAACAAATAAAAGTGGCAATCCCAGTCAGGATATTCTTTCTACAGGCAAAAAAAACAATACCGTCCAGTATGCCCCCTCCACTTTCTGCTCACTGCACCTCTCATGAATACTTCAACAAGCCACAGACCTCACAAATCATTCATCCTCCTCTGTTTCCCACTTCCTCCCTCCCTTGTTCCATCCGTCTTTAGTACAATGGATTGCAGACGCAGTCACATATTCCTGTTTCTCACCCAAGGAATTTATGCCCATGACTTTTGTCTGCTCTTCTCACCACCCTCAATCTGCACAGCTTTTCACACTGCCTCTAGGTGATGATTCTGTTGGCTTGTCCAACCCTCACCCCCCTCGTTCTCTGCGCAAAACGACTGTGCGAGATGGAAAGAAAAATAAAGACTAGACGAAGAAAAAAAGCAGTACTTATGTTAATGTGTGTCGGTCTAATGGGAGTTATAACAAAGTCAGTGGATGAAGAACAAAAGGGATGCACAAAGACAGAGAAAGCGCACATAAAAATTCATGCACAAATGCTTGTTTACACACACAGACATACAGACATTTTGGCAGTTAACAAATGCATTTGTATCAGTCTATTGTGTTGTCACAGAAGGGAAATCTCAAAAAAGGCTTAATCTAAAACAGCGGCAATTTGCCCGAGTTCACTGAAATGTTAAACAGAAGCAAGCGCACATTCTTTATTCTTATTCTAACGGTACGGGCTGGCTCTGATACATCAGATTGACTTCAGTCACCAGTGCAACGGAGGGTTGTCACTTCATGAATGAGGCACTGCATGGGGCTGGAGTCGGATTTAATATGTATGAACTCATCCACGCTCGTTGGATATTAGACAGATGGACCGAGATGAATAAAGAGAGAAAGATACACACGGACGAGGAAAGGGAGAGAGAGAGAGAGAGAGAGAGAGAGAGAGAGAGAAAAGCTGAATTGCACTCCAGTGCCGACAGATTTTAAAAAGATTGGACAGAAGAAAGGAAAAGAGACAGGGTGACGCAGTGAATGAGTGAATGAATAAAACAAAGGTAAAAGCAAAGATCAAAAAGAGCCTGGTGTCAGTGTGTGATGGAGAGAAGTGTCATTTAGGGCTGTGTTTTTATGAACACGCCCTTGAAGAGTAAATATATGACAGTTCTAATGTGCTACTGGAGCTCCCATATCACATAATGGATGGAATTACAGTAATTGCCTCCGTGTGTTTAAATCAATTATATGAAAGCCGCTGCGAAGACGTGACGAATCGCAAGAAGAGTCCTCGCAAAAAGTCTTCACTGTTTCTCTGTGTGTGTGTTTGTGTGTATTCTAATCTCACAACCTGATGACATTCTCTTTGGAATTATCCTCCCCATTCATTTCACTTCACTGCTGCCCGTGGGAGCGGCTCCATCCACACAGCAACGTCCCTGTCCCTGTCACATGGAGCACATTTACAGAATCTGTGTGCACATTTTGTGTGCCAGCGCACATTAAGGAATCAAGGCTTCAACTTTGTTCGTCCACTTCACTGAGTCTCACTTTTGGAGTTATTGTGCCCGCACACAGCTGACACAGACATTTAAAGCAGAGCCTCTAAGGACACGTTGGTTGGAAATAATGCTCCCTCCGAGTCTGGAGAGTTGCAGTCCTTGGCGTTAAAGCAAGGCGAAGTCTTGTGCGCTGACACACAAGGGCTCTCTACAGCCGTACAGAAAACAATAAATGTGTTCAGAGTAAAAAAAGTAGCTTGAAAAAGATAAACAGGAGGGAAAAGTAACAGAATGATTCGACAATACTTTTACTTCTTTGTTGTCTTTCAGGGAGTTTGATGAAGAGTTACTATTATATTAGGCCTTGACTGGAGCTTTTGTACGTGTTGAGTTTAGAGCAGAGGTGGAGGAAGAATGTTAGACTTTACCAAAGCCGTGTATTGTGTCATCTTTCCAGCCTGTTAACCACAAGTAAATCTACTTCCAGTAATCAGCTGGTTTTGGAAGATGTGTGAAACTGACTGGACAGGTTGAACTGTGTGCAGGTTAACCTGACTATGGTCAGTAAACGTCTTGGTGATTGTTTCAGCACTCAAGTACTGGAACTGCTTTTTCCGCAAGTAGTACATCATTTGTAACTGATTTGATTGATTCGATTTTTGACTGATTCAAGTAACTTGCCCAGTGCTGTTGCAGATAATACTTTTCATGTTGCCCATAAATAGGATATCCAAAGCGAACATGATGCTTTTCAGGAATTGTTTGTTAGTAAATGGTAAATGGCCTTGCTTTTATATAGCACTTTTCTACCTATTGGTACTCAAAGCGCTTTACAGTCACAGACACATCTATCCATTCGCTCACACAAGCACTCACACATTCACACACCAGTGCCACACCCTGGGAGCAACTGGGGATTCAGTGTCTTGCTCAAGGACACTTCGCCACGTGGCACATTCCGGGGATCAAACCGCTAACCCTCTGGTTCGTGGACAACCCGCTCTACCTACTGAGCTACAGCCGCCCTGATCATGTTTTAATTAAAAAATGTTTGACAATGTCTTTGTCAATATGCTAAATGGCATGTTCCGGGGATCAGACTGATAACTTTCCGGTCAACTCACGGTACCTACTGAGCCACAGCTGCCCTCGCTCCGTGTGGGGGCATCTAAAGTCGTGTTTGGTCCTTTATCTTAACCTTAAAGAATTACATTATGTGTATACTGTGGCGGCTGTAGCTCAGTAGGTAGAGCAGGTTGTCCACGAACCAGAGGGTTAGCGGTCCGGAATGTGCCACATGCCAAAGTGTCCTTGAGCAAGACACTGAATCCCCGGTTGCTCCCAGGGTGTGGCACTGGTGTGTGAATGTGTGAGTGCTTGTGTGAGTGAATGGGAAGATGTGTCTGTGACTGTAAAGCGCTTTGAGTACCAATAGGTAGAAAAGTGCTATATAAAAGCAAGGCCATGTACCATACATAGAGTCTGCAATCAGAACCAGCTGATTACTGGATTTATGTGTCATTCATATTAAGTGATTTAGAGTTAAATACTAACTGAGAGACATCATAGACATTCGGTCAACCAGACCAAGTCTGTTGTTCTCACCCTGACTCTCGCTTGATTCGGTTGGTGCGGTGTAATCATGTTTCAGAGAATACTGTTGCCACACACAGTGTGTGATAGCAATAACATCAGGATGAAAAAAAAAACAGCCACAGAAACGAAAGAAACGCCTGTCACAGTAGTCCTGATGACTCCTTACAGTCAGACTTGACATGTTACTACGCTGAAAAAAAATGACATGGCAAACTTCATGATGTGTTAAAATACTCAATGATGTGTCAAAGGATCATGGCTGTGACACAGAGTAGCATTAATCTGTGTCATTGGTAGGGAACTTGTTGTGGTTTATTTGTTAAATTAAATAAAGCACTTGTTTAATATCATTATACCGACTAAAACCAATGATAACGTGTTTGATTTCACATTGTTAGTGCATCTGTAAAATACACAGTGCTCTGAAGCAACTGATCATCATATATGAAAGCCAGAATCTCATATCCAAGTGTCTATCAGCCTCAGACTCTGTGTCCCGACAGTTTGCCGTGCAACAATGCATCGATGCAATTGTGTGCTCTCACACACTTCTTTTCTCTGCCTATGCCCATGTGTGTGTGCATGTGCGTAACTCCTTTCACTCATCTGGAAGCAGCTTACTCCTCTGAGCTGCTCTGCTGGCTGCAATCCCAACCAAACCAAAGCTTGCTCTCTCTCCCTCTCTCTCTCTTTCTGTTACTCTCCCCTAACCCCCAATCAGGACTGTCCCGTGTTTCAATCTTTCCTCCCCATCCGGCTTTGTAACTCTGTCATTTCATTTTTCTTTCATTTCGCTCTCCTTTCATTTCACTCTCGTCCATTTTCAAAGTTACTTGAAAACATCGCTCCCCCCTTTCTGGTTTAGCCCTTTCTCCTCCATTCTGAAACCTGTTTATATAAGTTTAATCTGCCTTCGACAAAAGGATGCCCCTCTACTTCTTTGGATGTCTCGGAGAAGCACTTTGAAAAATGTGTGGAACGGATTTAAGGTAAGACCCGGAGCCTTAACTAGCTCTTTCTATCGCTCTGTACCCAACTTTTGAGCCCCCAAACAGACAAACTGATGCACACCAGCCCTGTATTCTACTTAACAAAACTCACTTATTGAAACTCAAAGAGTCACACAACAAAACTTTTTGGATTTCAACTGATATCATATTTCAGGGAGGTATTTCATCCTTACTGTTTAATATACAATGCTTTATGGAGGGTGTTAACCTTTGTAGCGGACAGTTGGTTGCTAGTGGATGTCCCAGGCTCCGTTTGCCAAGGTAATTCTCTTGTATAATTCCCACCACAAGTTTCACAAACTGGCCATGAAAATATATTCTGGATAGAGCTATCCCTTCTTGCCATCACTATTTTCAACTTGAAAAGAAAATATCATCTGTAAAGAAGTTGTAGAACTGGGTTTCTATGTGTTTGGGGAATTCGCCTCAAAATTGAGCTTAGTTCAGCTTGGTTCCCAATCACTTCCCATTGCCAGACGTGTTTTTATTACTCACTGACTTAATTAAAATCCTATGCTCTGATTTAGTATGGTGTGTTTTTATTGCTGCATTTCAAATAAAATTCTATATAACTTATTAACTTTATTTCAGGAACAACTGTCATTCTGTTTCCCGCAGCTACCTATAAAAGTGTGTCCTAACCCTCTCCCTCTCTGTTCATCTCTTCCTCTCTTTTCTTTGGTTCCTCTTTCACCTTTCATTACAGGAACCAGGGAGACAAGGAGCCGAAGCTTCCTGAGATGCGCCCCCACCATGAGTCTCACTCCCTGGGTTCCTCTACCATCAAACATCTACACATTACGCCCCTTCAAGCCTTACCTTCGACCTCTCTCATCCCTCCATCCATTACCCTCACCCTCTGTTTAAAAGAAAATTCTTTGCATCAGTTAAGATTTGGTCTTTGTTAGTAAATCACCTTTATTTTACTGGGGTAGCAGTAAAATAAAGTATGCCAAACCTTTGGAATACATAAAACCAAAACTATCTGTATGACCCACCCAAGGGTTACCAACTACACAGTATTTTTGTCGGGGTGACCTGGTGCTTTAAATGTGTGTTCTAATCTCTTTTCTAAAGAGACACTGACAATCAAGTATAGTTTGTTTTAGCAAGTCTTAAAAGGACAGCGTCAGTCAAAGTGCAGATCAAATGCTTAAACCTTTAATCATAGTGTGGAAGTGGAAATTAACAGAGATATAACAGAGGACCATAAAACTGTACATTAGTGCAAAACACATCTCTGCAAGTAACTTTGATTGACCGTGAAAACAACACACAGCCCTCCTGTTTCAGCACAGCATGCAGCTCTCTCCACTCAGTTATGATCATAAATAGATCAGTACAGAGTAGCTTAAACAAAGAGACATCGGACATTAAAAAAATAAACATATTGTATGTTAAGACAGCTGACTTTCACAGTATTCTACATTGTTAGAACTTGGTAGCTATTTCAATTCAGACTGGATCATGAGCATTGGTAAAGGCAAATATGGATTACTAAAAAAATACACTTAATAAGCCCAAATTGTTAATGGGACTTTGAATACCTAGATACCGGCTATTTGCATGTATAAATACATATTTTATGACTATATAACTGTTTCAAGATTATTATTTATTAAATGTAGTTTGCAGTGAAATACGTTGTAAATGATCTGATCTGTTTATTACCAGTTTCATTTGTCTCCACAGCTGACTGTGTGTTGACATGCATTAATGTCGAAAATGTTAATAATTTGAAATGTACTGTTCATTGAGCATATGAGTTTACACAATGCATTATGTAAATAATACAATAGATATGATGTTCACAAAAAAAAGTAGACACCATGACAGTTCCTCAAAAGTGAAGACGAAGCAAGTAGAGCTCCCCCTGGTGACAGGCTGGAGTATAGGTCATAAGCTCCACCTCCTCCATGTTAGTGGATGGGACTTGGGCCAAACTAAAACACGAAGTACTTGTCAAATAATTGTTTTCAGATGAAGGTTTCTGATATTTTAGATAATTAATATAATGTTAATGTATGATCAAGTGTCCATTTTTCTGATATATTTTGTTTTAGTTTTAGCAGGATGTGACATCATAATGACTAACAGCTGCCATGACAACTGCTCTGTGAAGCAGTCCCTTAGGACAGTGTAGTAGGAAAAAAATCAATAAATAAATAAGTACAGTGTATAATCCAACATTTCTTAGTAATTGGTAGAGGCAGAGCAAAGCGAAGTATTAATCTAACAAAAACGTCAGTGAGTCTAGTGGAAGTGTGGGCTGGTCACTGGTAACACGGCTCCGTGTGGCTCCACTCTTGGACAGTACAGCTCAGAAACTTGCAAGATGGCACCGCCCATATTCCCTGGATACTAGCATCAATCTGACCAATGGGAACAAGTGGAGACACATCATCCATTTTTTATACAGTCTATGATCCAAACCATCAGTGAGTGGATACAATTTGGTTGCTTTGGTCAAGCAGAAAGATTTGGCTGGTTTTCTGTTAGGTTTGGGATCTGTCATCTCTGTCATCTCGGGTCTCTGTACAGATCACAGATTAAACTGTATGCATTCTATGTGTCTTGTACTGATTCACCTGCATGGAAACAAATCTGTGTCAGCACATTTTGAATTGTAAAAGACCCTGATTCTGGTTGTTGAAGCCGGCTGTTGCCCTGTAATTTTGGGTAGCAGTTTCACTTGAGTGCAGCTTGATTGGGTGAAATGGCTTTTAAAATATGCTGAGACAAATTTGCTCCCATCGTGGGTTAGTCATTATTTTTGAGCTTGTCAAGTCTGCTGCAGGAAAGACAACTCAAAAACAAAATCAGTCATATGTTTACATTTGTTAACTGGCGTGCCAGGATGGTCTTACCAGCTTTTACACAGCACCTGATGTCTTGTCCTTCGTCAGTAAGTATGTCTGTATTGCCTCTGCCCCTCTGTATACTAGCTTTAGCTTTAGAAACACTCGAAACTTCCTTCAACAGTGAAAATAACTTCAGATCACTTCCAGTAAACAGTCTGCAAACTCAACTAGGCTGCTTATAGCTAAAAAAATTCATAATTATTATTTGCAAAAAGTGAAGACCTCTCTATTAACCTTCCACCAACAGTGTGGGCAAGCCCTGAAATGATGGCTCTTTTATTTCTGCAAACATAATTCAAATAAGCCTGGCAGCAGCAGACATTGGGCCAAATCGCCTTTCACCCGGAACAAACCGGAGCGGCACCAGAAACCCAGGGCAGTGGCTGATCATGGGATTCTCGCTGTGATCGGCTCCCCTTTAGTCCCCCTGTGCAGGGATTCCCGGGGATAAGCTGGACAGGGAAGGGACTTTGAGCTTTTTAGAGTTGTGGGCAGAGCTTTAGTATTTCCCCCGCCACATCCCAGATAGACCTGGAATGCGAAAGATTCCGGATTTGTGTTTGGGCTGAACTAATTGAGTCCCTTAAAAACCTCGCTGCCCTGACTCCAGGACAGCGCTGGCATGCGAACACACACCTACGCGCATAAACACATGCACACATCTAAACAAACACATTCACACGTACGCTCCCCTTTGTCTCTTTCCGTGCCAAGCCTAATCCTGCCTTACCAGCTGCAGAAAAAGAGAGAGAGAATCTCCTCCCTCCATTCAGTTCCAATTCACTTTTCAATTTCAAGGTGCTTTATTGGCAAAGCTTTGCCTGAGCAATGCCAAGGCAATTAACAAAAAAACGGATGCTTTCAAAGCAAAAAGAAAGAAAAAAATAACACAGTGGCATTATAATATGGCAAGCACCGTGATCAGAACAATAATAATAAGCATTGAAATCATTTCAATTTGCTTTCCATCCCCTCTTTCTGCACACACCATCTCTGGGGGGTCAGTGCAGGATTTTCCTTCCCTCTCCTAATTGTGATGGGCTGTGGAAAGTGCTCCACCAAATTGTGTAAACACTTGTGGAAGCAAAGAGGAGGCAGCAATGGAAGACTGATCACAGCAAATGAGTTTCTCGGGAAATGATTGGGCCTCTTTGATTGCCCAAATGTAAGTCCCCTTATCCAACATGACACCTGAGTGCAGGGGCGCTTAATGTCTAGAGTATGGAGAATGTAACATATTAAAAAAGGTACATTTGCAAGCTGCAAGGTAGGGAACTGGAAGTAGATGACTTGTAATCACATTTAAGAGTAAGTGTTTGATGTTCTTTGAATGGAGCTCTGAGGTGAACATTTCACTTCTCTTTGAAACAGTAAAATGAGAAATTGTGCTGCATTGGTACTGTTTCAGATGGGTGAGTTGACCAAGTATTAAATACAGGGACCAAAGAACCTGAAGGAGAAGATTTATTTGTACCATGAAGCTGCTATCACTGCCTGATGAAATGACCCTACTCTACTAAAAACAACAAAGAAAAGAGTACACTAAAGTTGCACTGGCTATGTGTAACTTAAACTCGGTATGTGGGAGTCATAATTGTGTCCTGCAAACACAAAGTTTATCATGCATTATTATTCTTTTTTTTTTTTTTTTTTTTTTTTTACAATCAAGGCTATTGAAAGGCATAAAGTTTAACATTTATTTACTTTTCGTGCCAACTCTTCTCCTGAATGCATTGCTGACTGTATCTCTGTGTGGCTGTTGTTGACAATGTCATTTCATTCTTCTGATGGCTGCATTGCCATGACATTTGGCACAAACATTCCTTTGCCCTACAGGTTGAAATAAAACAGCATTTTATTGTATATACCTAGCAAAATATACATACGTACACTGATGACATTTCACTCACAATAACAATTTTCCTATTAGACCAAATGTACTGTATATCTTTCAAGTCTCAATGTTTATATATGTCTGTCTGTACATGCATAATTCAACTTGCTGATGACTAACTAAAGCGACTACCTGTCAGGGACTCGGTTGTGCTAAACGAGGCTGACAATTACTCTAATAGCTTTGTGCATGTGTGTCTGTGTTTTGATATGGCTGCCGTGCCGCTTGGTGTTAACCACTTGACATTTGGGAAGTGCTTTCATTAAGTGGGATGGCTGTCTCAGACAGTTATGATGACGGGGCTTTGCAAGTTATCCCAGTAAATACTGTGTCCGTCTTGGATCAATAACAGCCTAATCCCCCAATGGCTTACGCTGCTCGTGCGCACACACACATGCTTTTGTAGATGAAATGCATACACAAATGCGCACAAGACACACACAACTCACCAGTTTAATCCTCACAACTGCCACTGGGTCATCAGCTTTGGGGCTTTCAATACATTACTGCAAATAGGAAGGGAGACAGAGCTGCGGAGATGAAAGGATAAAGAAAAAAATGTTAAAATGATTGACGACGCTGCAGTTCGGAGGGTGTGGAGTGGTATAAGCAGATGAGCAGTTTGAGCAAGAAGTTAGTACGTGAATGTACATTATTTAGTAGACACGTGAAAAATTAAAGAAGTGATATATATTTTTCATATTATTTAGAATATTGATTAAGAAAATGGTTTATCAGGTTTTCTGTTTTGCTGAGTGAGAATTTTAGTTTCATTCTTTGGGTGTTGGTCACAAGCAGGAAGCATATCAGCGGCCACCTCTGCAGGCTGGTTCCTAAAAGTTCTTACTGCTTGGTCCCTTCCTATGTACCATGTATACCAAAACTATGCATATTGTGCATTTTCAAAAATAAATCCTTTCCAGAAAGATCACCTGACAAGCTATAACTTCCTGCGTCTTCATGACATAACAAATTTGCTGACATTTTCTTCTTTGATTAAAGGCAATGTTTAATTGTAGCTCTTTGTAAACTTCCAGCTTTTCATGTTCCATCTGCCGCCTCAGTGACCCCTTAGTGAATCTCATTACTCAGACCAGCCACGGATGATCGCTACGTAGCTGGTAAGTACCAACATTTGTCAATTTCCTCGGATTCGCACATCAACTGATTTATCTTTCCATACTGCTTCACTTTACGTGTTAAGGCAGTCAGTCATCCTCAACAACGAAGCTTCATACGGAGACTGAATAACATCATCTCCACGTGGAATGAGTGAGAGCTTGAGTTTCAACGCAAACTTTTACTCGTTGTTTAATGCTACTGCCAGATTCTTTGTTCGGTAACAAAGGTTATAAATAATATAAACATGGAGCCGAGTAGATTAAAAAATTGCCTCCAGTGCTAATTAATTATGCCCAAAGAAAGACACTGACAGGGTTTTAACTCAAACTCTTGGCAGAAGAGCTAAGTCCTGACAGGTGTTCCTTGTTTTAGTTGTTTATTTACTCACTTTCCATTCCATTTATGTAGCGTATATATTTTTTATAGTATAAGCGAGTGGAATTCAGCCATCATCAATACTTTTATTTATTTTCACCAGTAAGTTTCAGAGATTGAATCTCAAAAGATAAGTTGGCCAAGGTAGCAGTCGTCACACTGGCAGCATACTGAAATGCACTCAGACTTTAAGTATAATTGTGTGTTTCCTTCGTCTGGATCCATCTAAGTTTGCACACAATAAAAGCACCGTTTTGTGTTTTATTTTTCTTCAAACTTTAAGATTAAGATTAATATTAAGATTCATTTTAAGATTAATCTTAAGCAAAACTGATGAGATGAAATCTGAACAGATGGAAGTAAATCCCTATTCGTGTTCTGTTATTAAAACTGCATTATTTAGGTATTTAGGGGGTATGTGCAGTATGTAATGCTAAGACAGTTGTTCGCATCACTTTACCCTTGGAGGCCAATTAAATAAATCCTATGCCACACCGAAGACCACAATCTCATGTTTAAAAGAAAAAAAGTAACTCTACATGTGTAACCTGGGTTCTCTGAGTGGGTCACTGCACTGTACGCATTGCATAAGTATGAGGACTGAACTGCTGACATGGATACACATCGTCTGTGGTGACCACACACTGTTACGTGCTGTTATACAGCATAAGCATGGCTTCTTCGGTTGGCTTCAGTTTGAAAGCACTTTGGAGGGGCCTGGGGAGACTCAGGCTACCTGGGTTACACATGTAACCTTTTCCCCTCTATTGGGTCATCCGTCCAACCTGCATGTTCCATTTATGCAGGAGCTGAGTAAGACACGCCATGACTATACAAACAGACTCAGCTGCTTCTGCGGGAGCATACAAGATGACCTACACAACCGTGTTCAGATACTGCTACTATTTACAAATACACACACAGCCGTTGACAATGCTACTCTACAAGGATACTCATTTAAATGAAAATATACTCCAAGATATAGTCCACTAACATGAGGGCCATGAGCAGCATGCTATGTCAAGCTATGTCTGCTGCACAGAGCCCAGCACCATGTTCTCTAAAGAGGTGCTACCAGAGGAGAGTAGACGCATGTGGCTTGAGGAACTGGCTGGTGCAGGATTATGGTTTGAATGTAGCCCCTCCCCAACATAACCTTGCTGGAAGCGCCAGTGTTATTCATGAATAAAAAGGGTGGGGATCCCTTCCACCCCTTTAACTGCCAATGAAAATGCTAACTTAAACCATTATAACATTTTCAAGGGGCTCAAATGGCTCATGCTGCAAGGCTGACAGCACCAATTCCAAATCCCACGGAGGGACAGCTGGCATCTTGTGGTAGGGAGAGACACAATTTTCAGGTTACCCAGGCCCAAAAACAAAACTAGGACAAGCAATCCCCGAGGGAGGCCTGTCTTCCTGGATTTAGAGAGAAAGAGTCTGTCCTGGCATTCAAACACATGTCTAGGAACTCCATGGATTGTAAGGAGTGGAGCCAGCTCTTCCTCCTGTTCAGGTGAAGACCGATGTGCTCTTAGTGCTGCAGGAGCACTCAGCAGGAGCTCCCGGCCAGCAGTCCAAGCAACTGGATACTGTAACTCTGATGTTAACAGACATACTAAAGCACACACAGTGCCAAGATACAAACATCTGACTGCTTGCTTGTGGGTATAAAGGAAATGAGCAGGAGCAGAGTTGGTGGGGGCCTTTGGGTCCTATGGGTTGGGGGGAGGGGCCTCTGTGGATCATCCCACAGATACTTGATCAGTTTGGGATCTAGTGAATTTGGAGGCCAGGTCAACACCTTGTGCTGTTCTACATGTTTTATGAGTTGTTCCTAAAGTGTTTTTGTGTGTGTGTGCCTGTGTCAGGCAGCATCCTGCTGGGGATGGCTGCTGCCATCAAGGAGTGTCATTGCTATGGAGTGGGGATGTCTGGTCTTGTCTAGGTGGGTGCTACATGTCTAAGTTGTTAGGACCACGTAGTGTCTGTTATTTTTAAGTTCAGTTTTCTGTTTTCTTTTCATCACTTCCTGTTTTATTTTGTAGTCTGAGTCTACTGAAGTCTGTCTTCCTGTCTAGTTCTGTCTGTGATTGCTTTCCCCGCCCTCATGTGTTTCACCTGTGTCTCATTGTCTCCCTCTCCCTCATGTATTTAAGCTGTCCCCATTCCTCCTGTGCCAGATCTTCTTGTAGGAATCCCTTTAGCGTTCCAGCCAGTTTCTTTGGGTGATTTCTTGTTGTGACTTTAGCTTATCAATATTACCTGTATCCTGATTTCCTGGTTTTGACCCTGCATCTAATTAAATTACCTCTCAGCCTGCCTGATCCCTGAGTCAGGGACCCTGGCTCCTCCATTGTGTCCACCTGATCTGTACGTGATATAAGTAACATCCACATGAATGCCAGGTCCAAAGTTTCATAGCAGAACACTGAATTGTCACAAGATGGCAAATGTTATATACTGCTGTCAGTGGTTTTAATGTTGTGGCTGATTTGTGTACATCTTAATATTAATAAAAAGTAATGGTACTCGTGATATGTGTGTCCTGTTTCTGAGAAAATCACCCAAAAGGGAATAGCTGTCAAGAATTCCAGTGAAAACACTCTGCACTAACAGTCTTTTTCTGTCAAAATTAGAAAACACAAAGAAAAGGAATGCATGCCCAACTAAATTTTGTAGCCCTGCGGGTAAAATCTGATTTCATTTCAAACAAGCTGCGGGATGAAAATTGGATATTAGGCATACCTGGTCTTTGTTTTAACAGTAGACATCAAGATTACTATTTAATGACTGCCATTTTCCAAGAAGGACAATTAATAAGTTTGGCAAAAGTGAGAAGAAAAAAAACGATTTTTCTCTAATTAGTCTAGTTGAAATTAGTCCGTTTTAACTGGAAATTATCAGGAGCAGCACAGCAGAAATGCTTTCCTAACAAACTCTGTAGCAAAAGCAGAAAGGGCAAAGGGGGGTAAAATATAATTGTATTACAGGAACTTAAAAATATTACTAATTTCGCTAAGGCATTAAACACATACTGGGTTCTGATGGTGTACTAGGAATTGAATTATGCAAATTATTCGTTGGGAAAAATTGTCCCCAACTCCGTCTTGCTGATTACTATAATAACGTTTTTAACATATTAATGTTTTTTCTCCACATCACTTCATTTTTTCACAGAGATAGAAAAAAAAAAATAAAAGCACACAAAAACACCAGGCTGTGATATGGAGAAGAAACCATTGGGAAAGGCAAAAAGTAATTGCACACAAATGCAAATATGATTTCCTTGTTTCCATATCAAACCATGTCTTGGTGTTTACACCCCTTAATTATAATGTTTCATTAATTACAACAGGAATGTAATGGGGCATATTTACAAGTCTTCAAAGGCTGTAAGATATGGAGAGAAAATAAACAGTTGTGCTATCAGGAAGAAATGGAGTCAGATGTTTTCGAGCTTTAACTTGTTAATTGTGTCATGTGCGGACTTCAGTGCAGAATAGTGGGTTGAAAATAAACTTGAAAGAGGAAGAAGGTGTGAACATAAAGCGCTGGTTTAAGTAGTTGGCTGGTGTCAGGCCTTTGACCTTCTGTGGCCCTAGCTTTTGTGATGCGTCCTGGACACTATTCTGACGCCTGTCAACAGTTTTTCAGCCACTTGAGCATGATGAAACATCAATAGAATGCATCGGTTAAAAAGATATCTCTATTTGGCTGTTTAGCTTAGTGAACCAAGAGAAACCAGTGAACTTAAGGAAATGGCAAAGTCAAGCGTGCACACACAGAGGGCTCTTAGCGGTTTTCACCTTCCTCTCATATGAACATGAATATTTTCCTAATGGCAAGCTAAAATGGAATAAAAAATAAGAATAAAAACAGGAGGCCAAATTTGCATGATGGTTTGTACCTCTTCCTAGCTTCCAAACTAATCCTAGCTTTTTACATATCCAGTTTTGACTGACAAATACAGGCTACCTGCCACCTGCTGGAATGCAGAGTTGTTTCCTCTCACACAGGTGTAAAATGTATCCAGTAATGGGCAAAGACATTAGAGTTTTTGGGGCAACTTCTTGGTCCTGACACAGAAACATTAGGCAAAGCCACAACCCACCTCCATTGCTGGTGGTTCTCTGTTGTCAGATTGGTGTGTCCGGGCCTTCATACGACCCAGACAAATAAGATCAAGCTACACCATTCTCTATGGGGAGCTAAGATTTATTAGAAAACTATATCTTTGTTGTCACAGCTGAATAACGCCTTCAACTGAATACCAGTTCTATGTTGGCAATCTGATTATGTTGAAACAATTTTCAGTATAAACCTCTTTCCTCCACTTAAAGGAACAGTATGTAAGAAATGTATTTCAATTAATCATAAAATGGCCCTGATATGTCACTAGACATGAAGAAATCATGTTCATTTCAAATACTTATATCACTGACAACAGTGGTCCGGCCAGGATATTGTCATTTAAAAGTGAAAGTTGCAGCCCTCAACTGATGTTGATGTTGTCATGTTGTGTTTTGGCCTGAGGCGCCACCCTCAAGCTATCTACTAATCACGAAGTCAGTAGAGTTTCGTCTTCCGGGTTGCCAGCTCTGCTCTAGTTACCGCAGCTGCAGCTACGAACGTGTCGAATAAAACATGTATAACGTTACGAAACCTAAGACCTCGTTATGAATCCGAACTACGTCGTGACAAAGTCCGAAATAAAACAAGGATTTGTATAGGAGATGCCTTTGAAAGATGGAGACGGCTGAAAACGGAGAAGAATTTGAAGACAGACGCCAACGTTGCTAATTTTCTCCTGGCTAACTTACTTGTACATAATGTAAATGGACATTTAAAATATTCACGACAGTCGAACAAAGTTATGCATGTTCGTGCAAAGTAACGTTACGTTAGCGCATACAGAGGAGGTGGGTCATCGAATTGAAAAAGTAAGGAATTGTTTGGGAAATAAAAACGGCGAGTCGTCATTGCGAACATTAGCAATGCATTATGAGCCCGTTTCTCTGTCATTATGCTGAAACGCCGAGGAAAACAACATTAGCACGTCGACTATGGCAATGTGAAACGTAATTGAGACGTATTGAGTAGCCTAACGTTACCTCGGTAACCTGGCAACCTCGAGTCAGGGGGGAGGTCGGAGGGGATACACCGTTCTACAGTGTTTTGAAAGTGATTGCAGTACCAGTTTTGGCCAGTTTTGGCCAGAATCTTACATACTGTTCCTTTAAGGTGTAGACAAGGAGCTGTGGAGTGTCACACATTGTACAACTCGGATGGAAAACTGATCAGCTGCGGCACATATGTATATGGGAAGATGAATATGTTCCATAGAAGTGTTGGTATGTGACGTTTGTCAGGTTGTGTTCTCCTCCTCTTTAGTTTTTCAACCCCTTTCCCTCACTTAAAGAAAACTGAATTTGACACACTGGTCGTACACCATCAGTGCAACGCTTTAATGGACGAGTGTGTGTATGTGTGCATATGGCGCTCCTGTTTCCTTCTACTTTCTGGTTAGCAAGCCCAGGGCTACCGGTAGAGTGGTTGCCATGGAGTTTTGACATCATCTCATAAATGAGAATAGATGAGTCTGGGAAGTCAATATGGGCTGGAGCTGCTGAAGGGTGTTATGGGAAAAAATGAACACTGCTCCATCGAAATAACCTCCACTTCCCGCTGAGTCACGCATGCATGCACATACAACGCAAACGCACGAGGATGCCCACACGGATAAATTCATCAACTTCTGTTTGCATTTACCGCAAGGGGCTCATTGAGCTAATCATCAAATACGTCAGAGTTGAATATTTAAAGCTTTTAACTGAGGGGGTTTACCATGCATTTCACACAGTGTGCACGCAAACGATGTCTTGCTATTTACTCTGGCTTAGAGAGTCAAATAGGATGCTCTGTGAGCTCAACATAAACTAACCTTGAATCCTTAAAAGACAAGACATGATTAATCCAGACCAACAAACAAGCCAAAATGACAAATCAGGGATTCACTAATGAACGTAAGAAAACTGCTTGTTGTTTGTTTTAGGTTGTTCATCATGTGGATGTAGTATCTTTTGAACGTAGTGATTAAAACGTATCCTAACAGGTTGTGTCGGCCCCACACAGAGATGATGCATTAGGATTTCAGGCAGACAGCTAACTGTCAGCATACTGGGAGATTAATGGACAAACACAGGGGAACAGCAGGAATCTGCCTGGCTAAGGAGCTATGGGACAGATATGTAGAGGACACCAGAGGGGGTTGACCTTGGACGGAGATTTTATTTGAAACTTTATGCATGGCATAAACAGGCTGATGTGTTTCTGAGGCAACGGTTGTGTTCACGTGTTTAACCATTAGAGGCATACATTTCAAAAGGCAAGTAAAAGTGACCTTGTTGCTTTCAATTAAACTAATGAACAGTTCGCCCGTTCCCGTAAAGATGCAAAGCAATGGATGCGAATTATATATCAGAGAAGCAAAAGCAAGAGAAGGCCGAAGAAGCAGTAACGAGTCAAAACTGATAGCAGGAAAGACGATGATGTGATTTAATTTCATCATGTAGTCAGACTGAATACATACGACTGACTGAATTTCTGTGAGTTCACCTCTGGACTGGAGACCTTTGAACTGGCCTCTGCAATCAATTTGTGGCCTTTCTGGTGTAATTCTGTCTCCAATCATCCAAGAAAAGCACTACAATTTGGGCAAACTGCATGACTAAAGTGTAAAAACAGCTATATCTTCTTCTTTCTTTGTTGTTACAAATTGGCACCCAGCTTTACACGCCGTCATCAGACATGATGCATTGCAAATCAGAATGGAAAAGCAACATGTACCCACTCATTCTTTCATTTTCATCCTTGCTCTTAGCTCCCCTTATGCAGATTAGGGTCTGTACATGGATGACAAAACTGGGAGCAGAAAATTAGCTTTCTTGCTAAGCAGGCCTTCGTTCCTCTCAGCTCTAAGACTGTAATGATTCAAACGAGATTCATGACAAGACTCACTTTTTTTTTTTTGGCTGTGAACTGAATGCCATGAATAATGAGAAAACCTTAACTAGAGCTGTTTGGCCCTGAGGAGGAAACCATGCAAATTTGTTTTTTTTCACTGGTGCCATTTTTTTTTTTTTTTTAGCATCAGCTGAATTTAATCAAGGGCTAGAACCCAGGACGATCAGAGCGAAGGAATCTTGGGGTGGTGCTCTGCTCTCAACTTGAAGTCAAGGGTGGCTTCTTATCCTTTCCTTTCAACCTTATTTTCTTCTTTGCACAATTCTCCTCATCACAGATATGAATTCTCTTCTTCGTCTGCAGGTCTTCCTTTATTAAATGCCAGCAAGCATGAGTGGGTGATATTGGTAATGAACTGTAATCCTACTCTGCCGACCATCCAGACAGCCTTTGTGTGCATCATTGCGGGATGGTATTCTCAATCATGTCTATGATGGTCTCTTTTTTTTTACTGTAGATGCAATTTATACTAATTTACAGAAAAGCCAACAGAATGTGAACATTATTTAACTGACTTTTATTGTGGGGTTACTTCCACTATGTCCTGCAGGTAGGTGTAATACTGACTGTACAGTATTTCCACTTGCTATGGCTTTGTTCAATTTCTGTATCTCTCTAGGTCTTTAGATAGTTTGATTTAATCCCCCCTAACATCTAAACTGGACTTTTTTCAAGTCACATAACTTCACATCAACGTTTATACAGAGTTACAGAGTTAGTTGTTGAGATGAGAGCTGTATGCTCCATGGGAAGACACAGAGAACAAGGGAACGTTGAAACATTAAATATTGAAAGGGAATGTCAGCTCCCGATAGCTCCCGCTTTCAATCTCAATCCGAATCCAGCGAGGGGCCCTGGGGGTACGTTGGACTGGACATGGAGGAGATGAAAACAGCCCTTAGATTAGAGACAGGAGTTGAGAGACAAGCAGTGGGCGGGAGGTGGGCGGGAATGGGTTGTGGCTTGAGCAGTGGTTGACAAGTGCTAGACATGTGAATAAAAAAAAAATAATGTTTGCTATGTCTGCTATGTTAGGATCTCAAAGAAACATTCAATAAAGTTTAGCTGATTAACACGTCCTACAGTCTGAATAACCACACAGGTGTATTGTCCCTACACCGTGAATATATCAAACAGTCCTACCCACTGGGAAATATTTTTTTCGCCTTGCTATGAATTGGCGCATGATAAACAGGTTAGTTTTAGAGGACCATGCCCTCGTGGTTGCAATAATACATGATTAACTTCTCGGCCTTTTGGCTGGGACTGTGGCCGCCTCCTTTGGGTGGTGAAATTGATAGCCTTCTGTGGCTTTGACTTTCTCCAGCATTAGGAGGATATTATCCTGTAGTAGTGGTTAGAGGTGCAGCTTGGGACTGAGGGGTCCCAGGTTCACCTCCCACCGTGTCCATGGCTGCAGTGCCCTGGGCAAGCATCTAACCCACAAATTGCTCCCCGGGTGCAGTCCTTAGAGGCTGCAGCCCACTGCTCCAACTGTACACACTACTGTGTGAACGAATGGATGGGTCAAACAGCAGGAACTGCAATGTCCCCATTGCAGGACAATTAAAGGTTAAATTATTATTATTAACTGAAGAAACAGGAAACAAATATATATTCACCATGGTCATGGTTACAAAAACAGACTGCACACAGCATAAATGAACACTGCATATTCATTTAAAACTGAACATTCTCTCATGTAAAAGTTTTTTTGACCCATCTATCCACCCTGACCTCCCTGTTTGGAGTTTGAGTTGCCTCATTCCTATCATAATTCACTATCAAAATTAAATAAATTAGGATTCACAAATGATTTATTGGACTCTTTGTTATTGGTAAATTGTCTTTTCTCTTTTGATTTCATCCACATTTTACAACACTGGAACCTTTTGGTGAATATACGTGGAAAATTGTGTAGATGAGTGAGGAAATTCTGGTGAAATAACCTACGTGGGTTTGGTTCTTCTGTTAGTGGAGCAGAAAAAGCGGTAGGTCATGTGGTGCATTGGGCTGCCTTTCTCCTTTGACTGTTTGTCTGTGAGTATTTGAAATGATCTTTTAAGCACTGTAAAATATGACTGTAATTTTAAGTTTGTAAATTGTGTTAATCTGAATTGGTTGATACACGGCAAGTTGTTGGGTTTTTTCTTTGAATATATTTCAGTTGTACAGTAACAATAAGAAGACTGGTGTACAGTGTACACATGTTTTGTTACCTCTCCTTTTTCCTCTAAACTCCCAGAGACAGTGAATTTGTGAACCATAGTCACATTTGTACCTTAGCCCTATTTAGTCCTTAGTAAATAGTCCTAAGTCTTGTTTCTCCACCACCCTGCCGCTGTAGGGTACTCTGTCTCCATTGTTAAGGTAAACCCATAGCCCCTCTGGCACACAATCATTGCAGGTTGACTTGCATGTATTCCTACACTGTGGTGCCACAGACACTAAATTTAAAACTTTAGTATACCACAAAAACAGAAATATAACAACCTAATGAGCTTAATCAGTATAATACGAACCTATTTAGCAAGGGTTTGAATATAACAGGGGTTCATTTACATGAATAAGCTCTGAGTTTGAATGTTTAATCATTGCTTTTTCAGTCTGTGCTTTATCACTACAATAAATAAATAAACTGAAGTTACAGGGTTTGACTTTATGATTGTGGATTGCTAAATAATTCCAAACAGTTTGAGCATCTGGGTCGGTTTAATCAGGGTTGCCCGAGGCTGGTTGGAGGATCTCCCCATTTTGAAATCAAGGTTCTCTGAAGAGATCAAAAGGATGCCCTCAGGTACCTACTGTGTTCTGAACACAATGGATCTTTTTTTTATTTATTTATTTAATATAAAGTAATTACACAGCAGTGAGTATATATTTTTTATTTAAATGGTCACTCACATTTTCTAATTTCTGCAATGCCATCATATTCGGGATGTGATTCTTACTCAAAATATTATAAAAAAAATCAGACAGAAACATATAAACTAGTCATCCCGAGAACTTGATTTCCGCACAGCAGTGATGACAGCGGGCGATATGCGGTGAAACAGAACACAGCCTTGTTATCCTGCATTGATTTCTGACTGGATACCTTGTTAAGTATCCCTGTGTACTATATGTACAAAGTGAGCTGGCATACATGCATGCAATTTTAAAACTGGGTATACAAGGCCCCACTTTTTGTTTTCCTCCAGACACAATCTTGGGCTGGATATAGAAAAGCAATCTCTCAGCTAAGTGATTTGCAAAAAGTGTCACATTCTCACCTGGCAGTAATTGCCTGCTGGTGTCGCTCAGCTGTGGTGATAGATGCTCATGAAAGGAGAGGGGATGGGGCGAGCCGGTGTGGGGGGAGAGGGGGGTTACAATGACCAGCTTGAGGGATGTATTGTCAGGACTGAAAGGAGAGCTTTAAGATGCATATAATAAAAGCTTTTGTTCGCTGCCAGGTGTAAGAAATGGGTAATTTTCAGTGTGTGTGTATGTGTGAGGACAAGGAAGAGGCCGTGCATGTGCGTGTGTGTGTTCCATGATTGGCATAGAATATCATCTGGCCTAAGGCAATGAAGCGATGGCATCTACTGGGATCCTACGCCTCTATGAATGACAGGAATGGAAGGAAAGCAGCAATGAGCCTGGCAGAAAAAAAAGAGAGATGCACATTTTCAAAGCTCCAATGGTTGTGATTTTTACACGTGCTTTTTATCATTCTCTTTCGTGTCCAATCTTCATTCTCCATTCTTCCTCCTGGTTTTGCAGCATTTGTAGATCAAATCCCTTTGATCTGCGTACAAAAGGAATTAAACTTGTCAGACAAGGTTTCTGTTGCACCTAATTGATTAACTGGATTTTTGAGGGCACCTCAGAACCCTGGGTAAATATGGAACAGTTTGATTTGAATAAAGTTGAAAGTTGGAATATTCTATGAGAGCAGACAGCCTTTCTGACCATCTTTTATTTATTTTACTTCAGCTTGTATCATTCCAGCCGGTCTCCCTGCCAGCAAACATCTTTTCAGCACTTGTCCATTTGTGAACACTAAGAGGAAAGATCAAGACACTGGTTCAAAATTCAGTGTGAAAAATATAACCTGAGTAAGATGTGTGTTTCTGAAAGGAAAGTGTGGATGTCTAACATAGGCATTCTACATAAAAGAATACATTTAAGGTGCCTCAACACTTTCTCTTTTCAAACTCCAGGATAACCACCATAAAACAGGATATCCACTTTATCACACTGTCACGTCACAACCCTATGCTGCAGAGATACAATATCTCCAGAAACTGGCATGCGACAACCCCAAAAAAGGGTCATAAAAACAAAGTCCTTGAAAATAAAACCCAGCCATGCACTCTCATACATCATGAAAATAATCCATGTTATTTTAAATGAAGAATCTCATTATATCATGTAAATTTGATGGCACCAAATCTGTGAGAGGAGACATATGCTTATGTTTGTTAGCCAGAGCTAATGACCCCTCTCCACAAAGCTCTCCAGTGCAACCGCCTAAGGACGGAGCCAAACTCATCAGGGATGCCGGGGGGAAGCAACTCACCTCCTTGATTTTGACCCACAGCGAGTGTTTCGCAAGGGTGAAGAACCCTTGAATGCCTCTCCAGGTGCGAGCGCACAGACGCACGCGGGTCTGCGCACGGACAGAGGGACGAATGCTGGCGCACACTTCTCTCATAAACACTTGGCGTAGGATGTGTGACATGCTGGAAGAAATCTATGCAAAAGGTTTTGAAGGATGGAGAAAGGGGGGGGGGGGCTGACATAAAGCACAGAAGTGCTGGTAAAGATACATCTTTCACCTTTATCTTTAGTTTTACCTTTAAACTCTTGTTTAACTCTTTAAATGCTTTGATCAGAGAGACATTAACTGAGCTGTTAAACTGAATTAATTATATGTCGGTTTGTCATCAAACAAACGTTTTAACCCAAACTAACATTCACACAATGTCCTATGCCTCATTCAATAGCTGCAATATTTGATAATTCCGTACATAACAATATGTGTGATAGCACTGATATCTCAATTGAAGGCTGCGTCTGATGCACATTGTAGTTTGATGCATCCATACCAACACTCCTATGTCTTCATGTAGCTCCATGGTCCTGGAGGAACGTCTCCTCATCTCACTGACTGCGTTTACATGGTCTTTAGTATCACGAATTTGATCGGGATATTGAAGTATCCCGTTTTCGTGTTTGTCCATGTAAAAACCATATCCCGAATTCAGAAATCCGGATATGCCCATTTCCCGATTTCAAGAAACCCGGCTTTGCTACCTGGAGTACTCCGATAGAAGCCGGGATACTGAAGCATGTATACACCTTATCCCGATTTCTGACGGCTGCCCACTGTCTGCGCAGGCGCGAGTGACGCCAAGTGACGCACTAGATATACAAACAACATGGCGGCAACGAGAACGTCTCACTTTTGGAGCGACGAAGAGACAGAACTTTCCCTTAAGTAATGAAAGAACTAAACATAACGATGTGTTTAGATGGCAGAAAACACCGACATGCTGATGTATTCAGATCTGTTGCGGAAAAGCTACGTGACGCTGGTTTTCCACCTCGCTCTGTTGAACAAGTTAGGTCGCGTTGGAAAACATTGAAAAAGACGTAAAACACGCATGCGCAGATAGGATGCAGCGATCGGAAAACGGGATACTGTTATTTATCATGTATACGGGGATATGAATAACCGGGTTTCTCTGTGTTCCATGTAAACACCATATCCCGAATATGCTCAAAGCCGGGATAAGCCTCAAAATCGGGATACTAAAGACCATGTAAATGCAGTCACTATGTACTGCACCTGCTATATATGGTTGAAATGACAACAAAAACCTCTTTGACCTTTCACCTCTTTGACTCTGGAATGGGACCTTGTCGGTACCAATGTTTGCCCGGATAATCTGGCAATGTGCTTTACAGATCCAGTCTTAAACCTCCCGAATTGCTCGCATACTCAGTGGAGCCATCCAAATAATATCAAACTCGTTTGATAATTAGGAATTATGTGCACATCATGAACTTTGGGTAATGACCGAAAGAACAAGATCGCACATACAAGTGGCCGAAAAGAGTTTCCTTCGCAGGGTGGCCGGGCTCAGCCTTAGAGATAGGGTAAGGCGCTCGGACATACGGGAGGAGCTCAGAGTCGAACCGCTGCTCCTCCACGTCGAGAGGAGTCAGTTGAGGTGGCTAAGGCATCTGGTAATGATGCCTCCCGGACTCCCGGGAGAGGTGTTTTGGGCATGTCCCACCGGAAGGAGACCTCGGGGCCAACCCAGGACACGATGGAGGGATTATATCTCTCGTCTGGCCTGGGAACGCCTGGGGGTTACTCCGGAGGAGCTGGCTGAAGCGGCTGGGGAGAGGGCTGTCTGGGCTTCCCTGCTGAAGTTGCTGCCCCCGCGACCCGGACCCGAAGAAGACGAAGACGAAGACGAAGACAAAGTGTACATCTTGCCGTGACAATGTGCAGCAAGTCATTGCACCACAGTCTCCATTTAGTTTACATCTTCTTCCCGATGATAACTCAGAATTTAAAGAACTGAAACTGCCTTTGATGGCAGTTACAAGGAGCAATTCACCACCTTATATGACTTCAAATAAGAATATATATGCAATTAGGAACATGTGTCTAATGGGACTTGACCGATTTGAAGCAGAGCTAGTGTTCTTTGTCGCTGTGAGGAGTCAGGTCATTATTAACTGCACTAAAAAAGTTTATGAAGAGACATTTTGAGTGTCTATAGAAGATGTCATTTAGGTTACGTTGTTTGACAAGATGTGGATTAGTGAAGACACACACAGTTTTGTTTTTTACTTCCTCTTGAGTTAACATGGCCAGTTAGTGATGCTAATTATCTGTTTGCTTACATAATGTGTATATGTTAGCTTCTTTTGCATAATAACAATGTGATGTTACGTTTCACTTACGATTTATAAGTTAATATTAATTATTGGTGAGCTATTTATCTAATATCTTATTATTCTCTGTAAGAATATTTTACATTGTTTTAATATCCACCCATGCATTTTATTTATATAGTTCTCGTAGAAGGAGGGCTGACCTGGATTACCTGCAATGCTAACAATAGTCATTAACAGTATAACGCCTGGAGGGGAGTAACACTCCTTATGGCAGAATAATGTTAATGATTTAGTGTGCGATGCATTATATTAGAGGAGGCTGATGGCTGCACAGGTAAACTGTTTCCACTCAACGGTAACGTCTCAGGTTCAAGTCCCTACCTGATATTTGTGGCTTTCATTTTAGGGGGGCTGTGGACATTTCTTTTAGAAAAGCAGCTTAGGGAACTTAAGCAAGGAACTGCTTCCCGGGCACCTCGCACTGCTGCCCGCTGTTCTACAAGTGCTACTACTTGGGTTACATGCAGAGGAAAAAAAACAAAAAACTTGTATGTGTACCTTTATATGTGCATGGCCAATAAAGCAGACTTGATAGGACTGGTGTATTTTCAAAATTAGTTAGGATTTTAAAACTGCTGTCTGAGCATGGAATAAATAAGTGGTTCCTGCTGTATACTTGGTGATCTTTGCAGTGAAAGGGTTTGCTATCCAGTGTTTTGGAATCTAATAAGCTTTCAAAATCAGCAGTAGCAAAAACTATAAAAAAAAAGACCATCAAACCAACTAAGAAGAGTACGGGTATGGAGTGCCTCGTAATGCTTTTCTGCCAAAAAGTTCTGGTTTAAGAATCGGTTCTGTTATGAAACCGTGGAACCACTTTGCCATCTAGTGAACCAACTTGTGATGTAACTTTCCTTTTATAGCAAATGTGGCTGAGTTGGAAAAAAAAGACTAACAAGATTACTGATCCTGTTGTTTAGCTGTAAGGTTTGCAAATATTTACTTCAATCCAATGGAGTTACGTGAGCCATTTGCTAATACTGCACGGACCCAGACGACCTACAAGACAAAGGGTCTGATTGTTTTCATAGACTTGTTCCATTGTTTTTTCATTTTATTGAAATATACCCACAGATGACAATGATGCCCATCTGACTATAGGTCGTTTCATTTAGTTTCTAAACATGTTTCATTTTGGTGGAAAAGCTCAGGGTGATTCTACATTAGGTTTGAAAACCAGAATCAAACCTGTACTGCATTGTTGGAAACACTTGTTTAGATTATCCATCACAGATTCAGGAGTTCAGGAAGTGGGATCAATTAAAGGATTATCTTATCTTATCTCATCTTACGTCTAGGTAGAACAGCTTGATACCACAGGAACAATGAATTTAAATTATGTTTACATGAACTGAATAATAGCAGTATAAAAGACATGGTCTCAAATGTGAGTCTAAAATAAAAGCCTTTCCAGACTCAGTGCAACATATGCTTTTTATAGAGTGCACATTGAGCAGCTGTTTCTTCTCAGTAATTTGCTCTTCATGTCAGAGGTATTGTTTTCATTTCAGAACACAAATTAGCACCTTCTGAGATATCCCGGGTTGAGAAGTTATTCTTGTGTTATGAAACATGCTATTATGAGTAAAATGGGAGGAAAAAGAACAAACAGAAAACATAAGAGAGAAGAACAAAAGAGAGAGCTAAAGATCAGATGATGGTTAGGTTTCTTCTTCTGCTTCTGTCCTGTCGGTTTGTGTGTGCTGATAAGTGTGTGTGTGTGGGGGGGGGGGGGGGGGGGGCACAACTTTTTGAGGGTTAAGACAGGAGGTTACCAGTTAGGTCATGGTTAGGGTAAGGGGCTCAGTAATGCATTACGTCAGTGAGAGGCCTCACAAAGTTAGAAACACGAGACTGTGTGTGTGTGTCTTTGTACAGTTGCTTAAAAACATTGTACAATTGTTCTTTCCCATGAAATAGGATATATTCCAGAGAGTACCTTTCTTATACAACTAGAATCCCATAGCCTTTTCTGATTAGAGTAATGGTCTGCCTCTGTTCTATGCCCAGTTTAACTTCCAGCACTGTGAGAGCTAGTCAGGAATCAAACAGTCCAGTACTTATTCCTTCTTCTATCCGTACAAAGACTTTGTTCAACCCAGCCATCTACTGTTCTCCTCTGATTTTGCCAAAGGGTCATCATTTATATCATCATAAAGAACCATTACCTATACTGAGGAGATGGAACTCTTTGGTATTGTACCAGAGAATGTAACTGGCATGTAGCATAATGAGATATGGAGAGCGCCACAGGGATTAAACATGGTACAGAAAAACTGCAAAAGCATGGTACATGCATTTTAATTACTGTTTCCACTGATTGCATAATGCAGGGCTTCAGAGCAAGACACAATTTGAAATGTAACAATGTAAAGTTATACACCAGTATGTTCACTGATTTAACACTGCAATATATAGATACTAAAAATCAAGGTCATTTTCTTACTGTCCCAGCGAAGTGTCTATTAGACACTTTATATAGCTGTTTTTTGGAGTAGTAAGATGCAGGTAGTATAAAAAAAAAATCTTATATACAGGAAGTTAGAATGGTAGAAGAATGGGTTCAATGAACTTTAATCTATTAGACTAATATGTGCATCCTGTCTGAAGCTGAACTGGGAAGATTCTTAGTCATCCGACAAAGGCAACTGGGCTTGTTTGAGTTTTCTTGAAAATGCCTCACCACTCATCCAGGTGGCTTCGTCGGGAGAACGTCAGGGGAGCTGAAGAGGCAACTGAGTTTTCCTGTCATTTCGCCGTGAAAATGTTATTGCATTAGCTTTGTTTTAGGATATTCTAATTGCCTTTTCAGCATTTTCAGTTTCCAGTGTAGATTGATGAAATTTAGAAAAGAAAAACATACATGGTCAAGTTTAAGTAACACAAAAACTTTGGGTTAAAGCAGACACTTTTACAATGCTTACATGCCTTTCTTTGAGAAAATATTTCTGCCAATAGCATCTGCTTACATGTAACTTAAAGTGTGCTCAGTTTGGATCTGCTTGAAATGATTTAGGGGTGACTGATAAAGTGCTATTGATATGTTTGTCAGGTATATCATTTGACAAGTAAATCTTAGTTTTAAACTGTATGTGCACATATACTTGACAGTAAGTAACCAAAAAGAAATATGATTTCTCCACTTGTCTTCCCATGCTTGATTTCTGGTAGGCAAATATTCATTCATGCTGTATAATTAGTGGCCATGTGTATAATAGAGTGCCTTCCAAATTGTTAAATGGTGCCAGAAATTCTAAAAACAGCAACTGAGTGTAACTTTAATGATGCCTGACACTATTTACACATTGATATAAACTGATATCAGTGTAAAAGTGGTGAATAGATGTACGTATTTTTTACATTGTTGTCACATGATTTAACTTTTTTGCCTTATATCCACCATGGATGTCTTTCTTCTGGATTCCGTTATAAGCAACGATTGTGTTCTAACATCATAATGTTGTAATGTAAAAGAAATAGAGGCAGAAAAAGATCATTTCCGCGTGTACCATGCTGCGTATGAAAAACCTTGTACATTGATCATGCTCATGTTTATGGTGAATGGTCTGTTTGGGATGAATGAGTGGCATCGCAGGTGTTGTTAAACTTGCACAAGTGTTAGCAGCACTCATTTCCATGCATGGTATTTTAAGGCACTTGGCACGCTCCCGGCAACACTGGCATGACTAGCGCAGGTGGCAGTTATTACAATGCAGCTACTGATTCTTCTGAAGCAAGTTCAGAAAGAATATTTAAAGGGAATTCAGGAACAAATCAGTATCTGATGATAAAAATTCACACATTTTTATGCAAATTGTGCCCATCTGCATAAACAAGTCAAAGCATCAGCCACATCACTAGCTAATGAAACACAGAGTTGAAGTGTCCTACCAGTTTTGAAAAATATATGAGTGAAGGCCAATCACAAGAAGATCACAAGAAAAAAAATCAACAAAGGGTAAGACTGTGAGCCAACGGTCTCAGCCTTTAAAAGCAATCACTGCCTGTTTTTATACAGCACGCAGTCATTCATTTAGTTTGGGAAAAGGCAGTGATTGGGAACTAGGGATGGATGGGCAGGAGGTTCCATTGAAGAAGAACAGCCCAGAGCAGCTCATTTAAAAACAAATTTGAATTCAGTTCATTTTTGTGAACTTATAAACAAAGCACAAAATTGTAAACTATCAACTTGCTGTTGTTCATTTTTATCTGTGTGAACTAAAGTTTTTGAAGAGTTAATCTTACACACTCGTGCTGTACATGTTAGGCATAGGCAGACCAAAACCACCGGACTACATTGCCATAGAGCCTAGTATTCCGCTAATGATCGATATAATAGCCCAGTGAGTACAAAAATGCCTCATATAAAACAAATCATTTGTCAGTGAAGCTTCTCAGCCATCCAGGTCATGGTATACTCCAAAATGCTCAGGAAAGAGAATTTCCTAGACGAAACTTACCAGAAAAATTGAAAATTGAGTATACAACAGTGTTATATTAACTACCTAAAATGTCAGAAATCATACTTGAAAAAAATTAATAAAAAATTGATGTGTACTTTAGTGTTTTAGTTTGTCCCAAGTCCCATCCACTAACATAGAGGGGGTGGAGCTAATGACCTATACTGCAGCCAGCCACCAGAGGGAGGTGTACTTGCTTCAGCTTCACTTTTGAGGAACTGTTCCCTCATGCATCTTTATAAAATCTATGGTTTTGCCACAGTGCATTGTGGTTTTTGTTGGCACAATCAAACAAAGGAGACACAAAGAACAGACATAGACAGAAATGGGAGACTTCAAGCCAGTGTCTGACAACATGACACAGAGAACATGTCGACGTCAAAACCTAACCGTGACCAGGATTGGTTTATTTATATGCAAGGGGTTGTTTAGTCGGCTGCCTTTACTCAGATACTGCTACTACAACAAGATGGGGAGAGAATACATGACAAAGAGGACGGAATGGAAAGAGAGTGAGCAAAGAGTACATGTCTGTCATAAATTCGATTTATAATGCGGGAGACTTAGGAAAGCCGTGAAGATGAAGACCTGAGGATAAGAGAGAATGTCATAAAGGAGATGATTAGAGGAGGTTGGGGCTCATCCCTAAAGTCCTTTAAATTGAGCTCTATCAAAAGGGGATTAGATCATTTTCTCGGCTAAGATTTTACGACTGTTAAATGCAAATGTTAGTCGTGGCCATATCCACTAATTAGCAGTAGTGGCATAGTTGGATAATGTCAACAAACATAGACCGCCATTTCCTTAGCTCATAATAGGGCCTTCGATTGGATTACTTCAAACATCCCCAATACTGAGTCATCACCTACGTCAAAGCCTTTCTGGGGGTTCTAGTGGAAAGTGCTACTGCTATGGTGAATAATAATGATACAGCAATTGAGAATAGGATAATATCTGTGGCAAAAAAACAAAACAAAACATGGATCACTAGATTTACAAGCTGTCTACTCTACTGGCAATTACATCTATGCATGACAGACCGCATTTGCCCAACTTAACATTGGTACTTGTGATGAGGATGTGAGGAGATTAGTCAGCCTTAAGAAGCCTCAAGAAAACAAAAGCCGAATGACTCAAATAAGTCAAAATAATATATCAGCTTGAGTATTTATTATGATCACAAGAGTCCCTTGCCTCAAGGAAATAAGAATATACAGCACAGCTACAGAGTCTCTCTAGGGATGCCAGAAGATGGAAACAAATGTAGACTGAGATTGACGTGGACACGATGAGTAAGTCTGCTTAGAAAATGCCGGGCCAGCGGTGCTCGCTTTAATGAATGTTACAACGAATGTCACGCATCTAATGTGTGTGTGCAGGCGTAGGGGCGCATTTGGTATCACTGTCTTCATTTGCTTAAATCAACTCCAGCCATGCACCTTACACCGAGAGGAATAAATGGGATCACACGCACATGTGTGTCGTATGTTTACCCCTGGATGCCGTGGAGAAGCATGTCTCTCCAAGAGCCATGTGTCAGAACACTCAGTGCACCAACTTGGAAAGTTACAAAAAATGAAATTAATCAAGAGAGGTGGATGAGGAAGAGAGGGAAAGGGGAGGAGCAGAGAGAAAAGGCAAGGACGTAGTATTTTGCAGCAGCCATATTGGAGGTTAATGTTGTGGGACAACAGTTGAAAGCCAAGGCTTTGTTATATTCCCTCTACGCTCTCTTCTCATCTCCCTTGTGCAAACGTTTTTCTTCCCCTTCAGCGCATGCCTGTATAATTATGAAATGTTTTTGTGTTTCTATGCACATTTATCCATCGCTGGATCATGCCATCTGTCTCACCTCCCTCCTCTATGGTGTCTCAACCTGTCATCTTCCTTTCTCTTTCAGTTTGTGTATATACGTTCATGGACGTGGTTTGTGAAATGACCGTGACGTTATCCAGGCTTGAAATATCGTTCCTGCTGCTTTTTATGTGATTTTATGAGTTTCCCTAGTGATGATCCTAATCTCATTAGCCGTTCGCCCCATTCTCTTTCCATCTGTGCACATTTCTTTCCCCTTTGTCTCCACCTGCTCCTGCCTCTCCTTTCTACTTTGGTTTACTCAGGGGCAGCCAAAGGGAGGGAACTGAGTTAGAGTTAAGGTGGTGATGGCTTGATTTATCTCATTGATGGTGATTGTAATCAATTAAGCTTGGATCTTTATGGAGGCAGCATCTGTTGCTTGTGTACCCGTTGACAACCTATAGCTATACTAGACTACATCAGTGCAATAAAAAATTGTGCCATAATACCACACGTGGAGGTGTGCTCGTATTTTGACTATAGGAACAAAGGGTACAAATTTATGGTTTTAATAGAACACTGCAAATGCCAGTTTATGGTGTCTACAGTTTTATTGTTGTGGAGGTGGTGACTATAGCTGCCTCTACAAAGTGAGCACCAAACAATAAATCTGATAAACGCACTTTTTATTCCCTCCACTGCACTGCCCATACACAAGCACACTCACAGCTTTCTGCCTAGTCCTCTCTCTGGGCCCTCACAGAGTAGAGATGCAGATTACAGCAAAGGTGAACACGGGCCATCCCATGCTTAACAACGATATGCTGACCATTCATGGTCGAAGTTGACACGCACACAAACAGAGTAACATTGTATTCATTGGAGGAATAGCCTTCCACATGCAAGTTAGGGTTAAAACCCCAACTCATAAACCGGGGAGGGTGGAGGCATTAAAAGGCATTTAAAAGGAGCCTGCTCACATACTGTTAATATGCAGCCGTTACGAGAGCCACCCCTCCAGAGGTCAACGAGAGGAGACACAGTGCACAGTGTCTATACATTTATGCCTCTATCACCTTCTCTTGACTTCTTTTACTGAATCTCACATTCGGCTTCAGCCCTACAGCTAAATAAGGAAGCCTAAACCCAAACAACAGCCAATACACAGAGGGGAGAAATGAAGAAGGGAGGAACATTTCTTTACAGTTTTAAATAGCACAATAAAGAAAGAACTCCAGTGTACTATTGCACACTTGGAGCAGTGGGAAACTACATGTACCACCCTGGGGAGCTCAGCCATGGACCCACGCATATTTCTTCCTGATTTGAACCAGTGACCTTCCAGTCCCAGGCCCCCTTCTCACGCCACTAGGTCGCAGGTGACCTCAAAAGACAACTTACTGAAACAGGACAGTGTCCGCTTATATGACAGAGCCTAACTCTTAAGCTAGATTTATGTGTCTGGGTAAGTCATAGCTCTGTAGCCTGACGTGCATCGTCCCATCAAATGCATTTGCTTGTCCGTGTCTCCAGAAGTCACCCTCCTTCAGCCTCTAACACGGCATCTAGTCTGCCATCTTTTCTCTCTTGACTTCAGTAAAAGTAACTGCAACAACTTCAACATGAGAAGTACGCAAAGAAGAAACTCGACACACCAGTGGGAAACCCCACTGGTGACTAGCATGTTAGTAGTGTAACTACAGACCGATGCAACAAACATATAAAACCACGTAGGCCACTTGACGTAGGCTCCGCACAGATCTGTTGCAGAATTATGAACCATGAAAGTGGGTGGCTGTGGTCAGGGACATCGACCGCATCAGTCTATCCAACACTCACCAAAGGCCGCAAGTGTCATGGTGAAACCGGATGCAGACAGAAATACATAAAGTGTCAAACCAGACTCTTTAAACTGAATGCGAAGAAATGAATGAATGAAAGTGTTTGCATGTATCTTCAGAGTTTGCAAGTGAGAAAGACAAAGAAAGAAGCAAGAAAAGATGGTTGAGTTGAGTGTTTACACATTAGTGTTACCCTGTCAGCTGCTGTTAAACAGTGACAACATCAGGTCAAAAGGGTTAGGTCGATCTCCAGTAAACCACTCTCTTCCTACTTCCAGGGGTCCTCTCTGGTCCTCTCTCTCTCTGTCTTTGTGTGTGTGCTTGCCTGAACTGACCACACACAGTAATAGCCCTTAAGGTTAATTGACCACAAGCAGAGCACTTGTTCCTCCAAATAGACGTTCAGGGTTTGAGTCACACTCCCACTCTGTCCCATGACCTACGCTAGATATCATCATCAGCTCTCTCTCTCTCACTCCCTTCTCTGGCTCTAAACGGCAAAGCGCATAGAGACGTACATCACCCCAGAGATCCTCCCTGCTCCCACACTAACACAGCTCTGTGTCTACCTGTAGTGAAGTTATAAATTTAGCTGGTTCTGCAATCTACTGGGAAAGAGACTCCATTACAACATAACACTTAGAGTGAGTGGTACTACTTAAGCTAGAGTGGTATGACACGGTTTTCAGTTTAGGATACATGCATATCCCGGAACAGCGGAAGTTCCTGTGGCCTCAAGTATACAATTATACAACAGGTTGCTGATTTATTATAGTTGATCCGTTTATTATACTTCCTTTTAATAAAGAGCTGATGCAAATGCTACAGAGCAATATTGAGAAATCACATCCTGTTTGCTCACTTTCACAAGTATTAATCTTCCAAGGAAATGTATGTCCACACCCTCTGCTATGAGGGGCCGTACAAGCCATAATTCATTCTTTCACTCTCACATACATACATTCTCCTTACACATACATATATTTTCACTCACTCACACACATACATTCTCCTTACACATACATATATTTTCACTCACACATACATACATTCTCCTTACACATACATATATTTTCACTCTCACATACATACATTCTCCTCACACATACATATATTTTCACTCTCACATACATACATTCTCCTTACACATGCATACATTCTCCTTTCACATAGATATATTTTCACTCTCACACATATACACATACATTCTCCTTACACATACATATATTTTCACTCGCACATATATATATATGTTCACTCTCATATTTATACATTTTCATACTAGAAGTAATATATGTATGTAAAACGAAAATGTATGTATGTGTGAGTGAGAATATATGTATGTGTGAGTGAGAATATATGTATGTGAAAGGAGAATGTATGTATGTGTGAGTGAAAGTATAGTGGAAACGGAAGGAGTATAGTGGAAACGGAAGGCAACATTCATTGTCTACATACTCCGGTACAGTAGGTGGCGGTATACACCTAATAATGGTTGCAACCCGCCATAAAACCGAAGGAAGAGGAAGAAGAATCCCTCTGTGATTGGCTGAGAAGCTCAAGCAGAGCCATGCAGGTCAGGTCCGTCAGGTCACGATCAGCATGGAGGGGGGAGATCATGGGGGAGATGAGACGCGGGCATTTCAGCAAGCTATTGGGGTACTAAGGAATATTTTGTCTTCTCCTGAAACCATCCCATCCTTGTCCTCGTCCCTTGAGCGGCAGAGGACAGGCTCAGCTGCACCTAACGTTACTCATAGCGCGGTGGAAAGTGAGATGCGAGAACTTTTCAGACCAGGCAACTACCAAGTTCCTTTAGCAGACCAAGCAGCAGCTAATGTGACACAAGGCCAAACTGGAGGACTGCGGCGGCCGTCATTGCGATATCAGACTCAGCAACACTTTGGCAACTGGAACACCCGGTCAAGGAAACGGTGAGAACAACCTAACGTTAAACTAACATTAAATCCTAAACGTACTCCTGCTAATGTAGCAACACACTTTGGCAACACAGTCAAAGCTGGTTAGTTTAAGAAAATGTCCGCTAACTGTTAGCTGTCAGGCTCATTTGATCCATGTTCAACTCAGTTCGAGCAGTGACAAACCTAACTATTTCAAAGCATTTTTTTTAAATTGCCAACACAGTGGAGTTTTAGATCGCTAACGTTTTTAGCACAAGTCAAAGAGATTGTAAATAGCAAAAATTAAATGACACATTTTAGTTTGTGGTTAACTGGCGCTAATGCTGCTGGTTCAAGCAGGTAACGTTAGAGGATATCTTTCAGCAATAAGTCAATGCCATTTTTTTAAAAGAGCTGTGATATATACATCATATATCAATATAAATTTCATTTATATATTTTATTTTAATATAAAATATTTTATGAACTTGAGAAAATGAAAAATGTACTTATAATGAACAGCTGTGGTAGGATTCTAAAAAATAGCCTACAACCTAACATTTGCCATGTTTTAAGGGTTGATGAGCACAGAATGCATTTAAGATGAATACATATATTTCTGCTTTGTTTTGTAGGGCCAAAACACAATATCACGATACTTTCAACAAAGACGTCATCCTTCTTCCGAGGCCATCAAGCAGTCTTGTTGTCAAACATCGCACAAAGCAACAGTTACACGAACAAGGACATATATTGAATGGATTTGAATTCCAGAAATCCTGGGACCAGAGGACTGTCACTGAACAAATACGGGATGCCTTTGGAGAAAAACTCTCTGCTGATGTGAGGTAAGCACTTTTTATTTATGTCAAGTATAAATTAAAAGGATATCTCAAGCAGTGAAAATCACATGTAATTAGATTATGTAAACAACAGATCAAACCTGAACTATTAAGCCAGTTATTTAGTACATTTGATTTTTTTTTTTGGCATTGCTTACATTCCTCATTTATTTTTCTGACTGCTGGTTTTCTGCTGTGTCCATCTTCAAAGATGAAATGGAACACAGGCTGTCAGTGCATCAGTTTTCAATGTGTCTTGTGCATCCAAAAAAGTTTTTTGGACCCTTTTTTTTTTAACCTTTTGCATTTTTACCCACTGTTTTTCAGCCTTGAGTTTCTGATGGCATGTGGCAACAGATTGATTTCACCCAAACTGCGTGCTGGACAAGACCTGGATGCAAATCTCATACATAAAGTCTATAAATCTAAAGCCCTATACATCAGACCATCAAAGCCAATTTTGGTATGTTGTATCACATTTGAACTGACTTGCAGAGCATTGTAATAATAATAACCATAATAACAACTATAATTGGTGCATAAACATGAATGAATGAAGATTAATGTTGTTATCTTGGTTGTTCTTAAAGTTTCAGTTCAGCTTTGTAGCTATGAGTGTTGAAAAACTATATACATTTTCTATAGACTAGTGCAGAGTTGGAATGCCTGTTTTTAAAATGTTAAATCTAAGCACAGAAATGGAATAAATTGACAGCTGCTTAATTGGACTAACCGAGAGCTAAAATTAGGAGAGGATACTGGTACTCTATGGGCACTTTTAAAGCGTGAACAGCAAAAGTAATTCTTAGAATTGTAATCATAAATCTTGGTCTTTCCAGGTACTGTTCCATTTACAGTTGAAAATGAATATATCTGACAATCTGTTATGTCTTTCCAAGGATGATAATACAGGCTATAGCAGTGAGGAAAACACTGGTTCAGCAAGGCAGCTGCGCTCCTCATCTCTAACACGAGATAGACACTCATTTGAATCTTCAGACAGTTTTACCAGCCAAATGACTGCCTCCCCACCAACCTGTACCTCTGCAGTCACTCAAACTCCTGCCTTGACACACCAAAGCAGTATCTCAACCAACCACACCAGCACTTCAGCAAGCAGTTCTTCGAGTCAATTGCCAGTGTGCTCACAGGAAAGCTGCCCTTCTTCCAGTCAGCCTTCTACCTCATCGTTTGGAGGAACAACTTTAGCTGATCCAACTGTGGTCCTGACTTGCCAAAACAGCTCAAGCTCACCTTACCAGAGCAGCACTCCAGCAAGTCTTTGTTCTGTGTTACCCTCTACTGCAACAAACTATGATAACTACCTTTCAGTAACGGCTGCACTGTCTGACATGTCTTCTGATGATGAGGAATTGAACCAGGCTATACTAGCAAGCCTACAGAGTGAAAGGTTAGTACAAAAAAATGCAAATGTGTTATGGTAGCCACTTTCAAAGACAGTTTTGTTGCATTATTAGTGAATTCAGGTGCCATACCTGCTATGTTTATATGCATATGTGTATATTGGCCCTTCACAGCACTGGTATGTAAAAGTTAAATGATGAGGCTGGCAATTTTCTATATTTTTTATTTTTGTCAACAAATGTTGTGCAGAGCAACAATTTACAAATTTCTACTTAGAAGAACGGTACCTGTATCCAAAGCCTGATATATCTTATTCTTCTGTGCTGTTCAGCTCAGTTGTTGTCCAAAAACTATTTTAAAAAACTTCAATAAGCCACACAACTGCACTTTGTCCCTGGAGATAACAGTTACTTTTGTTTGTTTGTTTGTTTGTTTGTTAAGAATCACTCCAAAGACTAACAACAGTGATAAGGTTGTTACTATCAGGAGAGAGGTTACTTTAATGGCAGGTGCCACGGCATGCTTGGAACACAGTTTACAAAACGTAGCTTATTGTGCTACATATCACAACCTCTTGACTTTGTATTATACTAAATGCTTACTAATATACTTTATACTTGACAGTTATGTTCTGATGTTCAAAATTGTCAATGACCATGAAGAATACACACATGATGCTGCATTCTTAACAAGTATATACTATAACTTATATTTGTCTTGTTAGGGTTCAAGCAGCGAAGCTGCTAGAAGCCTATTGTGTTTGTATGTTTTCTTATTATTATTAGGGTTCAAGCAGCGTAGCTGCTGGAAACCTATTGTTATTCATGGTTTTCTTATTATTATTATTATTCCTAATCTTCCGCCATGGGAGTCTATGGCAGCTCATAGAACCGTATGGTAAAAAGTTGCGAAATTTTGCACATAGCTTAAGGGCAGTCTCAATATTACTTTGACTGAGTTACATGTAAGCACTAAGCACGGTCTAGCGCCACCAACTGGTCAAAGTTTGAAGTACATTTGTGAATGTAACTTTTGAACCGTATGTCCGATTTTTGAAAACAAGGTCTCGTTGGAAACCTTGGATCATCGCGATTCCAACGCACCCTATGACGTCATAATGCGTCATGATAGATTTTTCGCAATTTACGATTTTGTTGAAAAACGAAACTAAATTGTCAGCGGTCACAAATTTGTCCGATTCTCACAGAAATTGGCACAGACCGTCTACGGGCCAATGCGCACAAACCTTACTATCAAGCGTCCTCAGCTTCGAAACCGTTTGGCCGCAACAGCCAATCAAAATTGGCGGCGAAGGCGGCGTTTTCCATTGGAGCTCATATCTCGGCAACGCTTTGGTGCAATGAAACCAAATTTAGTAGCATGCTTCCAGACACTGTCCCAGGTGCACGAAACAAATCTGGTGTCATGTGGCCACTAGGGGGCGCTATAATTAGCAAAACATTGTTTTTGCTCATATCTCTTGATGCGTTTTTATTTGAAATGAAATTGTGATATCCACAGATACTGTGGGTTGCCCCAGTGACGGTTCATGCCAACTTTTCCTGTTAGCCAATCGCAGTTGGCGGCAAAGCCGCCAAACAGGAAGTTTTCTTATATCTCGGTGACGCTTTGACTTCCGAGGACCAAACTTAGTCACACGCTTTGAGACTCCCTTAGAAGTGCGCAATATAAATTTGGTGTCATTCGGCCACTAGGGGGCGATGTAATTAGCAAAACTGCGTTTTACCTCATAACTTTTAACCCGTATGCCTGATATTCGAAAACATGGTACTGTTGTACTCCTTGCATCATGCCGATGCTATCAGTACTATTGCAGCTCTATCCGAAACGTCCTGCTTGAACCCTACATTGCTGCTTGCAGCTATATTTTATCTTGTATCTTGTTTCAGAAGGACCATAGGACATTCGGTGCCAGCAAGCGATATTTTGCAAGATCTTGCAACAAAAATAAACTATCAGAGGAAATGCAAGTTTAACATTAACCGATCCACTGTCCTGGATGGAGCCATCAGAGGTTTTAAACGAGGGACCTATGATCCATGTCACAGTATTTCTGTCAGGTTTTCTGATGATATGGGAGTACCAGAAGAGGCTGTGGACTTAGGTGGACCAAGAAGAGAATTTCTAAGACTGTTAATGGAAGCTTTGCCCCTATCTCCAATGTTTGAGGGAGAAGGTGGCAAAATGAACTTGGCCTTTGACAGTACTGGTATGTATTAATAGTAATCTCATAATAATTTTATTATTATTTTTATATGACTACATTTTATATGATCGTACAGGTATTTTGTCAAGTCTTTGTACACATGAACTGTCAAATGAATTATTTTATTTTATTTTCTCCAGCCATGAGAGAGGACAGGTACTTCATTGCAGGCAGGGCCATTGCAGTAAGCTTTGTACACGGGGGTCCACCTGCAAGCTTTCTGTCCCCAACTCTCTTCTCTTGCCTTGTTGATGGTCCAGAATTGGCTAAGCCAGTTTTGGAAGATGTTGTAGATAGTGACCTGCGTGAAAAAATTAAAAGGGTAATTTTTCTTCTGAGTTTTAGAATATGTTGTGGTCTATGTGCATCTGTATCAACACTAGTGACTCGTGTAGAGGGGAAGATGTTTAATTACAGCCCTTTCAAATTGTGTTTGTTGTATCTATTGGAAGGTCACAGAATGTACATCATTTGAAGATCTGCTAGCAAAAACAGAGCCACTTGAGGATTACTTGGCCAATGCTGGCTGCCTGAGGCCACTGCGAAGGTTGGAAGACAAGAATCTGCTTGTAGATGACATCCTGATGTTCCAAGTGATACACAGAGTGCGTGGTCCTTTTGAGAGGTAAACTTGTATCCAGCTTTTTTGCCTCTACAATAAAGAACTGAAACCCATGAAGACTGCCTTGTGTTAAGGGTTTTCTTAAGGCCATTCCTGTTTAAGTGTGTAGTGTGCTAGTCCATGCCCACCCTCCACATGAATTGGCCAAATCCAAAAATTGAAAACACATTTGTGTATCAGTAATTAGTTTTTTCTTCTTTCCTCTCCCATTAATCATCTCGGCACACACCACATTTATCTGCTGACCCTTTGGAGGGGCCCCACCCCTAGGTTGGGAACCACTGGACTAAACTAGCTAACTAATAAAGTAGTGTAAACTAGCTCCACCTCCAGCAGCTACAACAGTAACATGCTGCTCTAACACTGATGCTTCACTATTAATAATCTAATGATGTCATATAATGATATATCAGTCAGATGAACCGAAACACTACTTTTATTGCAATACTTTAACTACATCAGGCTCATAATACTAACTAACTTACTTACTACTGTAGTAGGATTTGGAGTGTTTTTACAATAAGTAAAGGTCTTAGTAGTAGTTCTTCAACCACTGGTTACCAAGTACCCTGAAAAATATGAATTTGACATACATACTTTACTGTTGTAACTAACCTGAAGTACAAGATATTTGCATATTTTAATAGGATTTAAATTCCTATATTTATAATTATATGTTTTTTCTTTGATTCATTCATCTGCTACATGTGAAGAAAACTTTTTTTGTTAAAACTGAAGTCGCCAACCAAAACACTTTAAAAAGAAAGTGTGATTTTTACTCAGATTTCGGGATGGACTGAGGACACTTGGTGTGCTGGACAAAATCCAAGCTCACCAGGAGAGTTTTCGCCCCCTTCTATGCTGGTCTCCTACAACCCTCACAGCTGACCTGGTTGACAGCCTCTTCACCATCCGCCTATCTCCCGTTGGCAGCAACAGAAGGCGTGCTGAAGAAGTTGTTGTTACTTTCTGGAGAGACTACCTAACAGATGCAGAAGGTTAATGTAGAAATGATATGTTTCTTGTCTTACTTAAATTAATAATGCACTGCATCTTGTCACTGTATATCACTTAAGAGTAGGCCTAGTGATGCATGCTATGTTTTTTTTTGTTCTGTTTATTTTAATCTAATTTCCAATGTATTGCTTTCTCTAGATCAAGAGGGAACGCACAAGCTGGGGACAATTCTCGCCTTTGCCACCGGTGCCAATACTGTTCCACCAATTGGCTTCTCCCCACAACCTTCAGTGGAATTTCTTCACAAAGAGCACAACACGGGTACCATTTCTAAACTGCCCATTGCAAACACCTGCATCAATTGCTTGAAGTTACCACTGCACACCTCTTACAAAGACTTTCAGGAAAACATGGACTTTGCATTGGGCAATACCCATGGTTTTGGCATAGCTTAATTCATGTATTCAGTATTCTGTCAAGGTCAAGTTCACACTCAAGTCAGCAATCAATTCCAAAACAATTCCTGACAGATGTTGTTGGTGTGGATATCATTCCACATTGTTTTGTTTGAAAAATACATATTGTTGCATCTTTGTTAAAACAATAAGGTGCTAACATTTTCTTTAGTAGGCTACAGTTCAGATTTTCAGAAAGTTCAGTGAAAGCAAAAGCAGACTTGTAATGAGAAACTTATTGTGATGTAATTTTAAATTGTTGTGGAACTTGACTCTGTAGTTTAGGTAGGAACTGAATGTAATTTACTGTTGCTTGTTTTTATTGATAAGTAAACAATGTTGTTCACCGGTCCCCACCTGTTTTTGATCAGTAGTGTACTGATTTCATACTTTTCATTTTCTTCACTTTGTAGTTCAGTAACTTTACATTTATATGGGATCTGAGGGTAAGTCATAGGTGGAACAGGTTATCTTTGGCATACTTGTACAAAAACAAAGGCAAGTTCTATTGTAAATGTATGATTTGTAATGATTTTCTTCTAGCACCACAATCAGGCCCTGATTTACACATGTAAGCATGTAATGGAAAGGTATTCTAAGACTTAATTAATTTTTTTTTTTAATTATTAATAATTAATTAAATGTGCGGATGGTGTACACTCTTCTGAATTGTCAGATATAGTTAACAATTGAGTCTTGTGTTTTTGTTTTTGTTTAAATCAAGAGTCAAGTTGCTGTTTTAACATACACAACTTAAAGTGTGTTTTTTCAGTGGGTGATGAGTGTATGTGTAATGTGTAAATATTTTTTGTGCTGCTTTTGTGTTGCTTCTTATGCCCCTTGTCTCACAGATTCCACTGATGCTGTATTAATGTTGATTTTAGGCATTCTATTCAGCAAAGGATGACATGTTAAAATAAGTAACAGTTCAGTCAATTTATTGAGTTCTCCAGAGCCAAAAGCTTCAATAAAATGTGGTTTCACATTAGTTTCATAATGTTTGGGTAACAATTTCTTTGAACATTTCAAGAAACATGTCTGTAAAATGTAAACAGAGGTTTGAGCTCAGAATTACACAGATAAAGGTATTAACATCCCATACACAGAAATGAAATAAATGGCAACAATGAACTTTAAAATATGCCAATATTTTTAGGTGTAATGCTGTACTATCACAAATATCGGTAGTGTTTTATGCATTACACAACCACAGGAAGTAAATATCCTGTGTGGACCTTTTCTATTTATGTTCACGTGCTCTTCCTTTTCAAATCAGAAATATCTGTTGAGGGGTTTTGTTTCCTTTAATGAACTCAATATGATTTTAGGAATGCCTCTCTTGAAGAAAATGCACAAGGTTGCAAAACAAATCAATACCATGATTTCCATCATCTTCAAATGGATCAAAAGTCTGCTGAACTGCATCCATTGTTGTGTTACTGATGGAAATGTTAATTGATGGAACAACAACATTATTTGTCGATAACTCAGAGAGTGATCTGTTGGCATCAATACCAAAGCCACTGTATATGTCACAAATACCATTCATACTTGGGTTATGTATTCCTGCATTGGTGACTATGCCCCTTTGCCACAACTGGAGAGGAGTTAGCCCCCCTTGTGTTGAAAGACCATGGTTATTCCACTGGTTCTGAAATTCAGAGGCAGCTCTCTGAATTCGTGGCAAATAAATATAATGAAGACAAAATAAATGTAACTCATTAAGTGAATCTAAAACATCATGCTCCTCCATAAAGTTGAAAAGATTAACAAAATTAAATGACACTACTCGATTTAGCTCTGCCCATAATCTCTCAATTCTTTGATTATGCACTGATCTGCCAGTAATAATACTACGTCTGTTCAGTCCTCTCCTGTAAAGCATGAAACGGGCAACACCAGTGTTTTCCATTCCGTGATCGGATCTAACCCTAGACGGTATTCCAAAGTTCTGAACACCAGCAATGAATAGAGACAAAACACTAGAGGCTCTGTTGTTGTCTAGACAAGCAAGGTAGATGATGGTTCGACTGAAACCATCCACACAGCCATGAAATACCATCCTCCACCTCACAAGTTTGTGGTTTCCGTCGATGTGCCTAAGAGAAATTAAAATCATAGTCAATTGTGTGGGAAAAACAGTGATGTAAGAAGTATTCAGATCCTTTACTCAAGTAAAAGTACAAATACAGCAATGTAAAAATACTCAATTATAAGTAAAAGTCTTACATTAAATATCTTATTTAAGTAAAAGTATATAAGTATTGTGAGCTTGCTGTAGTTAAAGTATTGCAAAGAAGTGTTTGGTTCTTTTGATTAATATATTATTATCAGAGGTGGGTAGAGTAGCCAGAAATTGTACTCAAGTATGAGTATTGTCACTTTAGAACAATATTAGTCAAGTAAAAGTAAAAAGTAGTCATCCAGATAATTACTGAAAAAACTACTAAAGTACTGAGTAACTGTTGAGTAACGTATGATTTATTTGTTAAATAAGAACATGAATGTAATCAATCAATCAAATGAATAATCTGATTATGAGCTCTTTTACTTTTGATGTATGACTTATACTTGTAATCAAGTGTTTTTACACTTATTTTCATTCAAATAAAGTAAGTACATCTTCCACCACATCCAAGTGTATTGTAAGAAACTGATTACTGAATTTATGCTACTTGATTTAATCTAAGTTGTATTGTTGGGAATTTACTCACCATAATTGATTAGGGGTTGCAACACTGTAAACTCGTCGACGTATTGCACGGCGTCTTCTGAAGGACCGTCCAATAGGGTCAATTTCTTGCAGGCTCTGTCTAACACGCCACCTTTGAATGCGTAGTCCACGTGACCTCAAGCTCCCATGCACATAACGTTCACCTGCATTTGTGGTAGACTGAAGAATTTCACCAATAGCTCTGTTCAGGTTGTCATTTGATAGTGTTACATATGTTAGTGGCTGAACACCAAGCCGCTGCCTGTGCCTGTAGAGAGTCCGACAGCTTACCCCCAAGCATGTTGCAATGCTTTGCCAGTTCATTCCAAGGGATACTAAATGAGAGATTTGCTCCTGTGAAATGCTGTATCTAGGTCTGCCCTGATGTCCAGTCATGACAGGTGGAGGCAACAGAGCATAACTGTTGTCAGTCCTGGTTCTTTGTCTGGCCTCATGAGCAGTCAGCAAACACTGAAGACATCCATACAAGGACTCTAATGTATTGACTGCAACTCTATTTCTTGAATCTTCAACAAATCTTGAGATTGACAGAAATCCAGATAAGGTTTGAATGTGATCACGAAGTTGTCCATACAGCCTTTCATGAACAAAAGAATCTGTAGTTTCTCCTTGCAGTCGTTCAATACATTGTAAGACATTGTTAAAAAAATGTCTAATGTCGTCTTCATTGCTACTTGCTCCAAAAATGCAAAACTGCACCAAATAAGAAAACAGGATAACTTTGAATAGCTTCATTGTAAAGTTCTGCTATTTAATATCAAGTTAGGATAAGCTGAGTAAGTCTGGCGTATGCATTTCCTGGTTTGAGAGTGACTTCCTGCTTAAGGAGGAGGAGCTATATATGTGAGAAGTATATATGTGAGAAGTATATATGTGTATGTGAAAGGAGAATGTATGTGTGTGAGAGTGAAAATATATGTATGTGAAAGGAGAATGTATGTATATGAGAGTGAAAATATATGTATGTGTGTGAGAGTGAAAATATATGTATGTGTAAAGAGAATGTATGTATGTGTGAGTGAAAATATATGTATGTGTAAGGAGAATGTATGTATGTATGTGTGTGAGTGAAAATATATGTATGTGTAAGGAGAATGTATGTGTGTGAGTGAAAATATACGTATGTGTAAGGAGAATGTATGTATGTGTGAGTGAAAATATACGTATGTGTAAGGAGAATGTATGTATGTGTGAGGAGAATGTATGTATGTGAGAGGAGAATGTATGTATGTGAGAGTGAAAATATATGTATGTGTAAGGAGAATGTATGTATGTGTGAGGAGAATGTATGTATGTGAGAGTGAAAGAATGAATTATGGCTTGTACGGCCCCTCATACTCTGCTAATGCGTAATGACCATCGCAATAAAATGTTGCTTGTTTGTATGTGTACGGCTGTGTGTACTAATTGTGGTAAGAATCTATCTATATTTTATAAATGCAATGGAACATAATTAGTAATTCCATTAATAAATCCAAATGACATTTATAAGCCTACCTTTGTGCTTTACAGCACCATAAAGATTATATGACTCAGTCACTTGTGGTAATAACTAGAGGTAACTGAGGTAAATTCTTTGGTAACATACAGTACATACACTATTTTCAAAAGCAGCACTCATGAAAGGAAATGATTGCCAATCCTTTGATACTTGGTGTCCTTCTTAGTTTTGTTAAAGAGTTGTTATCGTTTGTTCAGAACTTGGGTAGGATTGTCATGTATGTCCCTATCTGTCTCTTCTCCTTAGTTGTTTCAGTCATGTGCTGTCCATGTTTGTCCTTAAGAGAATCTCAAGGCTGATTCTCCTAAATGAGACTCTGTAGCCTCAAAGAAACCAAAAAATAATCACAGACGCAACTTGTCAACATATAAAATTGAAGTTTATCACTAGGAAGCATGGCTCAAATAGCGAACAAAGTGTAAATGCCAGTGGTAAACTGGAGTCAAATCCATGATATGAGGTGTGACATTTCACTTTAACACATGATGAACAACTGCCAAACGAGTTCTAACTTCAATTTCACTCATGACAACCTGTGATTAATGACATATCCAGCAGGCTACAAAAAGATCTAATGCTTGTGTCAGATTATTAGCACAATGCTTTTTCAAAAGACTTGTTAAAGTGACACTTTTCCAAGAGACAGATTAACTGAAGTTAAATGGATAGTGACAACAAATGCAGTGTAAGTATATGGCTTGCTGGTAGTCACATTGCACTATGGGTAATGTAGGTCCCCAGCTTTGACAGGGAAAAAGATAACACTGAATGAAAACCAATCCAACCAAAAAACAGAAACTTGTTTGAATGTATGTGGATCTCACATCAACAAACAAAGCCAGAGTTAATATGTATGCTTTTGTATCGGAGTCTATGTCTATGATCCAGGAAGCGGATGATAATGCACTTCTTGCTACTTTGCTCAATTAGCTCAATCACTTGGAAGGAGACTTCGCATGGCCAACAAAGTGGAAATGTCAATAGCAAACTTGAGTCCATACTATGAGGTGTGACATTTCACTTTAACACATGATGAACAACTGGCAAACGAGTTGTAACTTCAATTTTGCTTGTGACAACCTGTGATTGATGACATATCCAGCAGGCTAAGAGAACAAGAGCTAATGCTCGTGTCCAATTATTGGCACAATGTTTTTTTAAGACTTACTTAAGTGACATTTAAGTGGAAGATTACTACCTGAGCTTAAATGCATACTGACAATATACACGGTAAAATATTTGATGCAAACTCTCGGTGGTGGATTTGCATTGTGGGTAATGTAGGCTCCAGGTTTTTAGGAGGAAGAGGATAACATGGAATATGGTTCTAACAAAAAGGCAAGAGTACGTATTACAGTCTATTTTTAGCGTATGATCCAACAGACAGATCTTGATGCGCCTCCCACAGTTTTGCTCAGTTGGCCCCGTTGGCTAATCATGGCAAATGAGAGTTAGCAGGGAGGCTAGATTGGCATAAGTTGGCATTAACTGGTGCATTAGCAAGTGTTGGGCAATTACTTTAATGATGTAAATTGGACTGAGATTTCTCCCTGCACAGGAAGTGAACGAGAGAAATGTAACAATGATTATGATTAGGCGGCTAATTATAGTATCTCCTCAATGTGGCACATACGCCTAGACAGACTCTGTTCATTTAGAAGACAGGCAGGGATGCTTGGTGTGATCACTGATTACAGTATTTTGGTTTGTGTGTCTGTGTGCGTGCGTGTGTGAATGTATATGTATGCACTTTGCCTTAGTTTGACATTTTTGTGACTGAATGTGCTGATTTTAGGGATAGGGTGACATTTTGTTGACACTTTTTGGTCTAGCATATCATGCTTGATTTATGAAGAAGCGATGAGCAATATGCATATGAATGATATATACAGAATGTCCCCCAGTCCTTATTCTGAGGACACATTGTGCTCCAAGTTTTTATATGGATTACATGAATAATAGTGTGGCAGCACAGTGGCCAGATTTTTGGGTTTGGATATGTCACCCGATTTGGAGCTTTGTATAGCAATGTTTAAATGTTGCCTCTGTGGTGGTGGTCTAAAACATGTGTATTAGGTGATTTGGAGACTTTAAATCACCTATAAGCGTGAAGGGTGGATGGCTATGTGTTATTCATCTGATAGAACGGCGACATGTCCATCTTTTTGCCTGCCTCTGGCCGAGATTGTGCTCTGAATATGAATGAATGAATGAATGAATGAATGAATGAATGAATAAGCATATGGTCCTATGGCAAAATATGGAGAACGTCCTATTAGAAGTGTTGTACAGATAGGAATAACATACATAGTCTATATATGCACATGTACTCATGCTTCAACCAATTTCCATGTATCATCTGGAATTTTATTGGCTCTGCCTATGGCAAACCCACAATAAAAACGCATTGCCTTAAAACGCGCTTTTCTGAAACCTGGTCCTAGGGTGAAAAAATTCGCAAACCCAGCTCTTGAGTTTTCGTGTGGACGGCGAAAACGGGTAATGCGTTTCGATGATGTCATCGCCACACCCCTCGAGCAGCCCTCCACCTCCCGCGAGACGTCTCATAACAACATCAACAACAATGGCGGACTACATGCTCGTGTTCCTGCTGGAGAAGATATTGAGCTTTCTTCTAAAGCCGATTTGTAAACAGCGCTCAAGCTTTATGCGCATGCTCCGCCTCTTCCTCTCCGTTTTTGGTGAATTTCTGAAACTGAAACAGCGCCACCTATAGGACTGGAATATGAAGTAGCGTTTTGAGTCGTGTTGAGACGGATCCGTGTGTATGCAAATATTCTTGAAACGATGCCAGGGAAAACGGAGGGGGAAAAGATTGTTTTGGTACGTGTGGACGGGGCCTAAGACAGTTATCACAGTTCATAGATTTTTGATCAGATGTTTAAGTCGTATAGTTGTTGTGTAGACTAATGACAGAATGGCTGGAGAGGAGGTAGCAAACACACTGTAAACAGGCAAAGTTGGTGGGAGTTATGTCAATGAAAGATACATCTTAGGATGCTCTGGGACACATCATCAGTGATGTGCCTGAGATCATCGAACGTTTCGGGTCTTTCAACATCAGACGTTCTCCCTCAGGTGACCCAGCCAGGGCTGATCAGGCCCTGGCATGTGTCCCAGCAAAACTGCCCCACTGATCGCTCCTCCTGATCCAAAGCCATCTGGACGCTCTCTCTGCAGCCTCCATGGTGTTCTTGATGACGTTCCTTTTTGCAGCCCCAGTGATGCCAAGCAGTGAGTAAAATCTGCAGAGTGAGCGTCCAGCAAAGCCTCTACACCCCACTTCAATAGGGTTCTCCCTGCCAGATCTCAGCCCAGGACACTTTCCTGTCCAGCGCCCCCTCCTCCCACCTCGTCCATGCTCCCTGCTGCTGCATGCCCACCATCCTGCTGTTTCGCTGCTCCTCCACTCCTGCCCGCACCTCCTTCAGGACTAGCTGGCGTTTGTCCTTTCCGTGTGCCGCCTCGTAGCGAGCCACTTCCTTGGAGTCCCGATAGAGTAAAGCGTCTCTCGTCCAAAAGACCCTGAACTCTTCGTCAAGGCTGCGAAAAGGGAGCTGGAGTTTGTTGGTCTCCCCGTACAGTGCTGTGCTGCAGAGGCTGAAAGGCAGACCTAGCCATCTGCATATTTTAACTGCTGATTTTCCTCTCCAGGGTTTCTACTGTTGAGAGGGCCACCTTGTACACCAGCAGAGGTCAGAGTACCCGGGGTAGGATGCCATACTGGTAAATCCATGTCTTAAATGTCCCAGGTAAGCCAGACTTTCCTACCACCGCCATGTCTCAAGCTCCTTGAAGGTATTTTGGATAGCTGCTGTGTCCCTGAGACTACAGTTGAAGACCTTGAAGGCTCTTGACCAGTTTCTCTGTGATAGATGGGATTGCTGTGCCATCCACAAAGAAGCAAAACTTGTCTGTCACTTTGCCCTTCTTCAGCACCACGGCCCTGGATTTAGCTGGTTTAAATCTCGTTCTTGCCCAGGAGATGAGTATCCATCACCCTCCAGGTACCGATGTTGTGGTGACAGTGAGATCGTCCATAAAGGCTCTGATGGGGGGCTGCCGATTGCCAGACTTGGAAAGAGGGCCTCTACATTCCGTTTCAGCTGCCTTGACCACTATGTTCATGGCGAGGGCGAAGAGTCTAACTGAGATAGTGCACCCAGTTATAATCCCCTTCTCAAGCCGATGCCGATCAGCCAATCTGATGTTACACTCCCAGAAGTGACTGAAGCCTGAATTTCAAGATGAAGTCCTTGATCTTCCTGCATACATGGTGTCATTCCAGGGTAGTCTCCACCAGCATGTGGGGTATGGAGCCTCCTGCACCTCCCTGATCAGCTGGGAAACTATTCCAGTGTGTTTTAGGCACCCTGATACACCACGGATGCCGCCTTTCAAAACCAAAGCACTGACACAGAATCTACCAGTAATTCCAATCTGGTATACTGGATTTGCCTAGAAGAAAATCCAAGGGACACTTTTGAATCTAAAAAATGTCAAAATGGAAAATCATTCCCTTTGTGTTGGGACAGGCCTGTGAGCGATATTTGACTTTATATTTTATTTCATTTTTGTAGTAACTCTAACCTTGTTGGGAAGATGATTGTCTTGTTGCTCTGCATGTTCCTATGTTTTGCTCAATGTGCCTCTAGGCCTCAGCAGGCTGCTGCCTTAGGCCCACTGGTCTAGCCAAAGAGGCATATAACAGTAAAGAACAAGGACAGGTGAAACAGAAATCGGGAGAAAAGCTGCACAGCACCCCATGTAAAGAAGAGAGAGTTACGATGGAGATGATCGGGACAGCAGAGGGAAGTGACTGATGGAAAGAGAAGAAGGAAAGAACAGAGGAGAGGGGATTGGTGAGGACATATCTGAAGGACATATGGCAATGGCAAAGTAATTTAGTATGCTGCTCACACAGAACTGTTTGTGTATGTGAAAGAGAGAGACAGACAGAAAGATGGACAACCAGGGCATGTGCAGTACTTTACTACAGACTACAGGCATGTAGCCATGACAGTAATATATTTGTCTTGGTCTTGGTATATACATTTATTTTGTGTGCGTGTGTTTGTCTTTGTGTGCACATGAGCTGTACATACTGTACATCTCTGGTGTCACAGATAAACATGCATAATGAATGGCATGTCTTTTTGAATTTTATATTTACACATGGCCAAACTCTGCATTTACAATCTATATGTTTGGAAATCTTTAACCATGTTTAAGCATATGAGTGTGATGTCTAAAGATATGTTCACATGTCCTTGGCTACCTCTAAAGCAGATTAGAGGGACAGGGTGTCTGACCTTGCTGTTCCAGACTGAGCTTCAGTGGCAAAACAAGAGTGCAAAGAGCACCTCTTTGTCTCCCTTGGTGTGCACCAAGCCAGGGTTAGCCCACCACCCTGTAACCAAACTGCTGTCGGATCATCCTTAAAGTGCCACTGCAGGGTAATTGGGCTGTCTGTCTCCTGGTTGCCACACATACAAAAGCTTGACACAAAACATTCAGTTCTCTTCTTTACTGGGCTAAAGAAGCACGTATCGAATATGCGAGGAACTGAACATCTAATAAATGTGTTTCACTGTGTGGAGCTGATGTGCATACTTTCAAATCTTTAATGAAGAAATCAAGGAAATCAGAACGACATGCCGAAACACAAGTTGATATTCCAATAACTAGTTCGGGGCATTTACTGTACTGTAAGCTGAATTCACCTCACACATCAGATATTCTCTGATCCACATTTAATGTCAACAAGTGACCCAATGACCTCCTGAGAAATGACTTGGCCTTCTGTGACTATCTCTTTATTCGCCCTCTTCTCTGAGTTAAACACATGCTGAGCATGGGATAATTGCTCATTGTCAAATGTGCCAGATTAGCTGACCCCATAAAACAATAGTGCCCCAGAGCTCCCGGGGTAGAATTAGAATCTCCAAATGAGTTTTTATTTTGGGTTACATCCATTAGTAATGAAGTGACTTGCATGACACTGCTGACTGTGCCAGGGTCATGTCATATGGTCATGATGAGGTCAGGCGCTACAGCATGTCAAAGGCCAGAGAAAGGTGAAGGCACTGGGGAGATATTGATGTCGTGGCTCAGTCCGAGGACAAACCAGTCATCTCTGCTGCACTGACAGAGAAAGAGGCGTAGAGAAACAGGGAAACAACAAGAAACCCACTCAGAAAGCATATGGGCTGGAATTTCAAATGGTCTATAAGGGGCCACAACTATTAGAAGTATAAATGCCCCTATTGCGTGTAAGAACAATGAATGGTTTAAGTGTTAAACTGACTTCTTTTCCAGAATATAAGCCTTTGATCACCCCAACATCCATCAAAGTTGGCGTGTTGAGAAACTAAGTCTTATTCAGCCGGATCACCAATGTAAATCCTCTCCATATCAGTCTGAATAGGCTGTGACATTTCAAACAGACTCTTCCCTCATAAATACTGGAATCACTTACTTCAGACTTACATGGGGCAAATCTGGGGATAACTCCTCAGCTGTCAGTGTTACAGTGAAACTAATGCAACTTCAAGCATCACATGACAAGTCAACAAACCATGTGTATGGTTGACGGCCCAAACTCATTGACACTGATTAGCCACCACGACTGATCAGCTCAATCAATTACAGGGTTGATTTTAAACATAATATTTAAGATTTTTGTAAAGTGCTGCACAAGGTGTCATTAAATGAACAGTGAACCTGTGAAGGTTCTCAGTCATCCAGGTCATTTCAAATCAGCTAACACACTGAGGCAGAAACCTTTTCACCCCAAAGACAAAACACCCAGGCAAAAACAGAGCAACATAGTTTATGCTGTTACAGTGCAGTGAGAAATGTACAGACTTTTTGGACAACCAATCCACAAACATATGGCTCAAGACAGGAGAGACAGCTCATCAGGAAACGATTAAGTGATCCACCTACACCTGGGACAAAGGACACTCCTTTGTAGACAACAGCGTCTACATTTTAGTCAGAGAAGACAGATAGTTTGAAAGAGGAGTAAAAGAAGCCATCTATGTCAGACTGAAAAATCCTTCTCTAAACAGGGGAGGTTGACTGAGATACAATCTGCCATTAATTTACAATACAGCCCTAACTTCTGTCCCAAGAATGTTCACTCCCATTCACACCTTGAGACTGGAGCCTCTGACTGATGGTCATTAGAGTACCATTCACTAGAGAAAGAAGACAGGGACAAACAGTCGCCTCCAATGACAGGTAAGCACCTAGTACCATACCGATTCAAAAATGCAACGTCTCAGCTTTCAGAAACCGCTGGAATTTTTCCCCAAACCATGACATAATTACAGTAATCCAAAGTGCACTAGCGCAAATGTGCCCCCAGTGACAGGTTCAGTTTTAAAGGGTTAAACCTCAACTCTCCACCAGTCTTTTAGAACTGATGAATTTACTTTGATGAGTGGCGAAACATCTTCAAGAAACTATACAAGTCCAGTTGTCTTTCTTTAGTGTTTTTGGTTCTAATACAAATTAAAACAATAAGGACCTTTGGTTCTTTTAGATGGTTGTAATGGTGTCTTTGTCCAAACAAGTGTGACTCTGACTGATATTGATGGCAAAACACCCAGCCCTTCACATGGATGATTCATGGTGAAATACAGCAGGTAACTCTCTGTTCTGCTCTTCGCAGGGATTACATCTTACTCCCTAACCACTTAACAGATCTGGGTATCAGGCAGTCAGGGCATCACTGGGTTGAATAGTGTGTTTGCACAGGACAGTTTTCTCCTCCAATCTAGTGCAGTTTGCAAACCCATATATAGGCTGTGACACAGAGAGGCCCTCTGTGTCACAGCATGCACACACTCCCACAGCTTGTTCTGTTGTGGGCAGTAGAACACTGGCTTGAAGCCTGCAGGCTCCCTCTTACAGACAGCTCCTCTGGCGGTGAAGCGAGAAACACAAACCACAGAAATCAGGACAGCTGTTCTTTGCACAGTGGACACCAGAGCAGCACGGATTAATTTTGATTAATTTTTAATTTTCTTTTGCAAAATCAGTTTGAAACTAAATCCACTGTAACTTTACTTGTACCACAACAGACTAGATTTGGAAATCAATGTGTAAACCTGAACCAATATCCGGGCTGAGAAAGGACATTTGCGAAACCTCTACCAGGTCACATTTAGGAAGCCAAAGACATTACATACACTCAGTTTGTCCCAGGTAAGTGTAAACAATTATATTTCACTCCATGCTAAGTATGTATAAATTCTAATAGCACATGTACCCACCACCACAGTGACCTCCGCCCAGAGGGATCATATCCTTCTCATCTGCAATATTTCAGTAGCTACTGTTATCTACTAATTACTTTGTTGTATGTTTGCCATAGTGGGAAAAGGGTTGCTGCTTTCTCTGTAGCTAAGTGGAATATCAATGACATGCAAAATACTCTTGGGGCAGCGTCCCTGTCCCTGTGCGTGCGTGCTGTCTGGCCACACAGTGAGCAAAATGAGTGGTGCGCCTGCTGTAAATAACTGATTATGAGCTCATGAGCAAATTTTAAGTAATGAGTTTAACAAGATGCTTTTTTTTAAATTATGGTTTTAAATATAATTACAAACAAAGTGGGGGTGGTGTAATTACATCCAGTAGAAAACACTTAAAAACACAGTGACCTTTCAGCTCTAATCGTGCATCTGGCTGTTGTTTGGAAATATCCTCTAATCAAAATCTCAGGTGCATAGAGGAGATTTCATTGCCTGTAGTTGTTCAGCTGTTTTTATTGGACAGGCGTTCTCCATGTTCATGAGGACAGAAGTACTTGCAACTCTAACTGGTTTATCAGGACATCTGCATGGTGTAATTACTGCTTAGCAACACTAAGTTGGCAGGGATTCTAAATTGACTGAAAAAAAGGAAAACATACAAAAATAAAGAAAAAACTGGGTGACACACAGTGGATGAATTTATATTCTTTAAAACAAATCCAGGTCATATGATGAACAAATGCATAGTGGCGGTGTCGAAAACGTCAATACACGTCTGGGAAATTATAGTACTTCTTGGCCAGTCTTTTGTATTAACACGTTGGCAAGTGATTAGCAGCGTACCACATCTGAAAAGAAAGCTCAAGGTGCACTGAAATTTGAATGGAGGAGGGTGTCCATGCTGCATTTGCGTAGTCCGGTTGAATGAGATGCTGAACTCTGTTGGAACACCCTGTTTATTGCTGAACCCGAGCATGCAGCGGTCAAGCTCATTATTGCTTTTTGAGTGGTAGGTTTTAGCCTGGGGCATGGCTGGAGATTTGGATAAATATTTAAGAGCCTTTTAATCTCTTTTCTAATGTTTTATCTATCATGACAGCCAATTAGGAGTTTTTTAAGCATGGACTAATTGCGTCACCTGGACTGCTTAGTATCCTCAGTCACGTCATGGTTGCAAGGGGCTGCTGTAGTCGGTGAGTTTATGATTGCAAGGCACGTGCTTTCATTTTAACAGCTTCTATTGTCTCAACTACCTCAGTAACTCTGCTTCAAGTACACTCTATCCATCCATCCATCATCTATAACCACTTATCGGATAGATGGTTTCTGCAGGCTGGAGCCTCTCCACTTGGCATTGGGCGAAGGGCACCCTGGACCGATTTATAGAAATAAATAGCAATACAGTGTATTTTACTGCAATGGTTACAACATATTTGTATTTGTTGTCTACTGTAATGTTCATTTGACAACAGTGGCACAAGGACATTACAGGTTTTCAACAGTTTTGTTATTATACCATTTCCTAAAGTCTATAATCAGTTAAGGGACGGATAAAGGCATCTCCAGTGGAAACGTAAGGACAACACGATACGATTGTTGTTACAGAGGGTGGCTACATTATTATAAGAGAAAAATATGTCCATTAAGTCAGTGCAGGAACCTAGCACAAAGTGATGCCGGCAAAATTGGAGGTCAGAGGAAAGTAGGAGAGAAGTTAAGGGATTTAAAGGAATACTGTAGAGGGGCTCGTGGACGACTAGAGAATTGGCATTTGGGATGCTAGGACGTGTGAAAGAAAAGCCCATAACCTCACAGCAGCTGGAGTGGCTGTGTGTTTGGGGCCACAGGGCTGAATGTGCGCCAGTGTGCGAGAGAAATGGTAGTTACAGGTTAGTGGGCGATCCTCAATGGCACAATTACACAGCCGCGTATCACCTGAGGGGACTGCTTGATGGGTCTATTAGCTCATAGCCAGGGTACCACTGCCGCCAATGGGACCTTTAACAGAAACGCAAAGCTTTGTGTGAGCGCTCAAACACACTTACCCACAGAAGTGCACACACAGTGTAATGATTAAAACAGAGTTTAATATATATATTATTTAACACTTCTGATCCATACAGTATCTTGTTTTGTTTTTTTTCCAGACTCTTGGATATGAAGTCCCCTGTATGAAAACTTATTTTCAGTGTTTCACTTGCATTGCAAATTATGCTTTATGGCTCCTAGTGAGTGGCTATAGAGGTGAGGATATGGGTTACAGTAAACACAAGAGTGTTCCATTGTGACATGTGAAGCTGGAGTGGGATCACCTCCGGTCAGTCAGACAGTGGGTTAACTCCATGAGTGTAACCATAGCATCTCTGTCATTATAACATAACATGGGTATCGAGCACTGCGAACATGGGTGCTGCACAGAACACAGTTTTACATCAGGTGCCAGGAAGTTTATAACACAGGGTAAATACTACTTTTCCTTCCAGGCGTGGCTCAAAAAAAAGACCTGCTTCAGGTGAGGTCATTCCTCCTTCCCAATGAGCCAGCGGAACTGCTCTTAGTCTGGCCTTTCATCTGATAATTTCCCTTTAGAGACTCCTCCGGGAAGGACTTGCCTGAGGACAAACATTCCTGGGTCAAAAGGACACACAAACCTATCCATCAGGCGATGACTCACAGAGAGGCAGAAATACTTACGGACAATGTAAACGAATTTGAACGCAAACAATCAACGAACCCTCCGCCTGTGAGACAGCCTCCGTCTGCTCCGATGCTGCTTGTTATCTGCCGATGCATAATTCCCTCAAATATATCAAAAGGAGAGCTTTCTCAGAGTCTCCCATTGATTTAAGCAAAGTTTATATTTGGAGCGAGTGAGCACAGGAAGGTTACCATATTGATACTTTTATTTCCAACAAGCCTTTGTAAAAAAAATAAAAAAAAAATAAAAAAAATCCAACATAATTATGACGATGGAGTCGATTCAATATTGGTCTAAAATACGAAACGACTTTCACAGAGTTTGCTCAAGCAATGAGAGAAGTTTAGACCTAGACTAAATCAATCCAAAATGTATCCACTAAGTGCCTCCTAACATGTGTGTCTGGACGTTTTTAAGACGCACCCAAGGAAACACATACAATTGCCTTAGTAATAGAGTAATCTTTTGTTTCTTTTTTGTGCCACAGGAAGGCGACGGAGGGCAATAATTTCAAGGTTAGAAAACAAGAGTTATAATAGGAGGAAGGAGCCAGACAGTGCATTTAATTAGCACCATGTTCGTGCAGAGCTGCATGCAGCAGTGCTTCTTCTAAAAAAGGAGGGAAAAAATATAAAATACTCATTTGCACCAGAAAAGGCATTCTCCTCCGATATTACCATTTTTCATATACATTTCTCCCCGGTTTAAAATGAAGACACATTATGCAGCCGTGCATTTTGGCATCTTGCTCAGAGCTTTCTTTGTGTTGAAAAGTGCTGTGACAGGCCTTTCCTCCTGTGATTCTCACTCCATATGTCCTTGATAATAACTGGAGAGTTACAAATGACTTTGCAAATACGCGCTCAAAGAAAATATTCGGAGAGGCTAGCAGTGAGCATGTTTACGTTAGCGTCTGTACGTGCATTCAACCACGTGTGGTCATAACAAATAATATTCATACTAATCCTGCCAACCATCTTGGTGTGTGTGTAGGGCATTCCCTCTGTCTGTGGCACATTATGCCCACTCACATCCACTCTGGACCTTCTTTTTACTGGCTGACCTCTGCAAAATCTGGTTAAAATGACAGCATGGATTTATTTCTTCCTGGCATGCAATCTTTTCGTCGTTATTCAAACAATGGCTATGCATTCTGTGTAGCAATATAGTGAAATCTAGTCTTGCCACAGCAGAACCTGGCCTTGTGTCCAGAGGAATTACAGCCATATTGAATAATTTCTCTACACTCATCATAACTATAATGTAGTTATCTAATCGGGGAACCTGATCAGTGTGAGAGCTCATTTGATTTGATCTATCTGGCAGAGGATGGCTCTGCTCCCGTTCAAACAGGTTTCCACCCAGGCTTGCCTGTGCTGGGCCAATCACAGCCATTTGTCTTTTATAATTAGCAGCATTGAGACAAAGAACGTAGAGAGGAGCACTGTTGAGCTTAAGTAAACTGCCAAACACGAGCCGTTGCTGTGGTTGGTTGTAGGCCTATCTAGTTGGGTCCAGGTCCTCGACTAATTTGCCTTTGTTGAGAATGTACTTGTGGTGATTGTATGGCGTGTGACCAATGTCAATGTACAGACTCATGCAGTTTAGAAGGGGTGTGTAACACAGGTTGTTCCCTGAATCCCTCATATGCAGGCTACGGAGACCACTAGGTAATCTAAGTTGGCAGCATTAACCAAACTTGCGTCTCATTATCAACTGACAGAGTGCAAATATCAAGTGGGACTTCTCCCATAAATAAAAAAAGAACCTCTATTTGAAAGGAAGCTTCATTCAAAGAACTGTTTTTGCCATTATCACTTTGCTACACCAGTAATGTAAGACAATGCAAAGGATTGGTTCTGGTTGGAAAGTTGTTTGTAACAGGGTTGCGGGATAAAGTCACAGTTGAAAACAGGGATACAAAAGGAAAGTATATGCACAACCAGCACCTTGGCTAGACAGGGCTGTCCCTCAAAACTAGATAACCAAGACAGGACGATCGGAGAAACTGTCAAGACGCCACTGGCAACTTTGAAGTGCCACCTCGTTTCATTGCTTGAGTGGAGTAGAGCAAAATGTGTGAACAATTCATTTTCGAATCATTTTGATTTGAGGCTGCGGGATGAAAAATAGGTCTTACAATATTTATAGACAGTGTATCAAATCAAACCAAACTTAACCAGACCAGAACACATCATGATTACTTCTACAACTATTATCAGATGTCTGCAGTATAATTTCAAACAATCATTTCCTGTAATGAGTCCTATTAAAACCATCTAGATTTCCCAGAGTTGTCTTTTATAGATTTTGCCGACTTCATAATAGATGCCCCGAATATAGATTTTTTTAAAGCATGACACAGATGAGTCTATATTTCATTAGAGTGGTGTATATATTTTACAAAGTTTTCATTATTCAGAAATATTTATAGATTTACCTTCACCGCCCACATCTGCAACAGATCCCTCTGCATCCCTTTCACCTCTTTCACGATTCTTTGACAAAATGAATGAATGTCTTCCGTAAGTAACTTCTCCACCTGCTTCACAGTTCCTCATATTCACACCCACATATTTGTGCGTTTTTCTTTCCGTTGGGGGCACCCCTTTTCTTCTTTCTCTTTTGTGATCTTGCTCCTCTTCCTGTAAAACTTTCCCTCGCTTCATGTTCTTACCGTGTGATCTTTTCCGTTTCTGCAATGTTCTTCCCCCTGCCTCACGCTTCAGTTCTACCCCTCCATATATTCTCTGCCTCTTCCCTCTCTTAACTTATACCTGTAGCCCTTCCCCTCGTATTTACTCCATACATCTGGCCCTTTAGCTCTTTCTGGTGAGCCGTGATCCTTCTCTGGTGTCTAATTAATAGAGTCCTGCTGAGAGCTCAGATTTACTCGGCCCCAGTACTGTGCCAGCAGTTACAAGGAAAGGAAGCACACATACACGCACACACACAGACATACCAACATAATAGCAAACTTACATAAGAAAATTACAAAGGTGCACACCAACCTGCCATAATATTATGACCATTATATTTAGGACATAATCACTGGTCAACTAGGTAAATATGAATGCTGTCAAAACAAGGCAATGCAAAACAAAACAATGCAATTACAAATACAGATGCTGTTGCTTAGTCGCTCTTCAGTATATCTGTCCAGGTCACCATATCACACTTCACACAGTTGTATGTGTGACATATATTCAGTCTTTGTATTCAGATTTTAATAACAGGCACCATGGCATGGTCAAAACTCATAGCTTTTGCATATATAGGGTCGGCTTCACAATGCACAATAGATCTTGACACGCACGCACCACAGATCACACACACACACACACACACTTGTCGTTCATATTCGTGAAAATAGTTTGTTTATAGCCTCTTATCAGTACCTGCCGTGGCCATGACTGTTGGACATCTTACATCAACACTTACTCATCAAGGCTGATGGCAGTGCAACTGTTTGATTGCCAACTAATTGACAAATAATCATTCTGAGTAAGGAGGGGGTGGGACACTTGTGAATATGACTGGGCATACAAAATAGTTTGCTGAGTGACCCTTCGGCGAGATACTTGGAAAGCTACTGACGCACTGGAGGCCCCTGTGTTAGAGAGTTAGTGAACAGCTTGTATTTAATTTGACGCGTTGGAAGGATGTAAAATGTGAAAAGACGTGGTCATGGTTACTCATGCACGTGGGATTCGATCCAATAGATGAGCTCCTGTAGCTGAAAAGTGTCAAAACTCAAGTTTGTGTTGGGAAGTGTAGCCAGATACCAGATCGGGTGCCCATGCAGACCCCTGTCCTCTGCCGAAATGGGCCTACACTGGGCACGTGAGCATCAGAACAGAACCATGACGCAATGGAAGAACATTTCACTTTTTCTTTTGCATCATACGGATGGCCGGGTGCCTTTGTGTCGCTCGTCTGGGGAACATATGGCCCTAGTATGCAGCCCCCTGCCCATTCCCTTAGCTATGGAGATGTCCTTGGTCTGCAACAATGTTCATGTGGTGATATGAGCCAGAGTTTTTTTTCGATTTTTCTGTATGTTGCAAACGTATTGAGAAATTGACAATAAAGAAATCTTGAATCTTGAATCTTGAGTAACATTCAAATAAATGCCAGGACCCAGGTTACACAGAAGAACATTACAGTCGCTTCACGGTTTGGTGGTTTTAATGTTGTGGCTGATCGATGTTACACATATGCAGACGGGGCCGCTCTCTGTTTTTTTCCACTGCGTCTCACTTGCGGGCTCACACACACATATTATACATTCACATTACAAAAATGACTCTCTGGACTATAACGATGAAATGTCATTAAGATTAAAATACAAGAAGAGGTCAAAATTAGAAATTCACTTCATTGGTTGCTAAACAACTAAAACTGGCAAATGAAAGAAATGAATGGCGACATACATTTTTTGAAAATAAAGAAAGAAAGAAACATTAAGTGAGTAAAAATTAAGCAGGTAAAACAAGTTCCCCTTTGTGGTGCACAGCAATAAAATCCTACAAGCATTCACCCAGTTCTGAGTGAAATGTCTCTTATTGTGCTGATGAAACACAAACCGTTGGTCCACTTCTGTCTAATGCTGTCCATTCAGTGGTATCAGAGTGTAATTTATTGCACCTGCAACTAGTAATGACTTTGCAAGAAGAGGTTTTGCTTGCCCTCGCAGAAAAGGAAAGTCGTCCGGATTTCAAGTTTACCAAATGCTCAAAGATTCATCATTCATCCTTTTCTTTTGATATATTATTTTTTATTGTCTTGTCAACCACTAGAGTTGCTCTTCTGTAGGAAAGACACAGCATGGGTACACTGTGGAGAGATGCCTTCAACACTCCCCTTGTTGGACACTGTATTTTAGACAATACAATGAACAACTCTTTGTTCATGGACAAGGCTTTAGGACAAGTCTGAGAATGCATTCAGACTGACACAAGAAACTTTTACAGGTGGGAGAAGATCACCTGTGAATGTGCCTGGGGCACAGCGACCGAATTTCAAGATACACTTGATTTTAAATTGAAAATGTTTTAACTTGAGCAAAAACTTCATTCTTTTTCTGAGACTTTATGAACAATAACGGACGAGAAGGAAAGAGAAACTGTAAGGAAGTAATAGAATGAACCAGGCTTCTTGCTGAGGTCAGGCAGAGGTTGAACTGTCAGACAAAACGGGACACACAAATGCAATCCCATTCACACACCTGATGTGTCAAGCACCAGCTAGACATTGGCTGTTTTGGATTAATAAACACCAACTGAAAAAGGGTTCCAGTGGGTGCATTTGGGCGACTGCCACTCTGCCTGAACCCTTTTTTATGGTTACACCAGCCGCCATCAGCATATTGAATGCCTTTGTTGCCAGATAGAGAAAGAAAAGATGTGGGCACAGCAAAAGCCCAATTTGCCCCCCACAGTCACTTTGTGCGCATCATGCACCCATTGCGTAGTTGAGGCCACATCTGGTTGGGTCCTGCGCTTGTGCGAAAGAATGCGCACAAAGCACAACGTGGCTTTCAGTCCAAATAGGTCAACAGACAGATGCGGAAAGATACAAAACCAAAATGGAGTTGAGCGTCACTGCCCGTTGTCTAGCATCGTCCCCTCAAGAGGACCCATTATCAGTACCATGCGACTCTGCTCTCTTCTTTCTCCCTCTCTGGCATCTGCCCTTTTAACAGGATCGCACCAAACAAAGACCTGTCTCCTCGTGTGTGCCAAACAATCGATGAGACTAATGACAGCCTGTGATCTTGATAACGGTTACAAAGGGAAGTCGGCCTTCTTGTGCAGTTTTGCCAAAGGACACTTCCCCTATCCTCTGACAAACAACAGGTATGACGGCAATAGTGCGTTTTTTTTAAACTGTCATCTATAAACATTTTTAAGCAGCTCAGGGTCTGGGGGTGTCTATTAAAGCACTCCAAATCCCATTAAAGCATACTATAGGTCATTAGGGACATCTTTCTGGACCAGTAGCTAGCTGAGCACAAATCTTATAAAAGCACTTAAGTTTCCAGGAACAAAAGTTGCCTAGGTTGCATACAGACAGGCATACACACATAAGCCACAGAGAACTAACTATGCTTAGCCTGTCAGGAGCATGTGACAATTTGTGGCCTCAGTGGTTTATAAGATTTGGAATGACTATAACTCCATTCTAATTCCACAAGCACGTAACTGTACTTTTGCATTTGCATTCGCCCACCGGGTAGGTTGAACTGGGGGTGCGTGATTAAAATTGGTTTTAGGATTGGAATGAACGTGCATGGTAAAAAGCCGCAGACATGCAGAAACACATAGTCCGTAAGCAAATGAGCATCAGCGGTGTTAGAGGCCAAATCAATTTTAAAATTTCGTTTTCCCCCACAATAAATTAAATGTCAGCAACAAGGCGCTTTGCGTTCGTGAATGTTTGAGCGGGTTTACGCGCAGGCAAGGAACCGTGAACGGGTGCGAGCATGTTTGTGTGAATACCAGTTTTGTTTTTCTCCCAATATAATCAGTAAAGAGTCTTTCCATGTCTGGGTTTCACAAGCAGTCTGCGGTGGATCCATGTTTCTCGTACTGGCCTTTGTTGCAAAAAAAACAAAACAAAAAAACAGGGCCACATTAAACATTTTGAAATTTGTGATGCAACAGCAGGAAAGCAAATAAATTGCTGAAGAGGGAGCAATTTCTTTCTCCTCGCACAACTCCTCTCAAGTAATGTGATGAACAGCAGTGGGAAAACAGTGACATTTTGTGAAAAATACATGCTGAAATTGATAGGAGCTGCCGAGTACTTCGTCATTATTTATCAAGACATTTTTACAGAGAAAAACTTTCTTTTAACTCAAGCACTTTTTTTTTTTTTAATTTAACTTGGTTTTCTACTTTAAAATGTATTCTTATAATAGACTACCTAATAACCAGGGAATGTGCCCCATCGCCACTTCCTCTTCCCCTGTTCCCATGCACCATTCCCCATTCACCTGTGAGTCCTAACAACAATTAGACCCTCATTGGATGCTTGGGGAAAGACAAGAGGAAGAGAGACGTGTTGAGGATGCATGAAAGGAAGAGAGAGAGAGTGGAGGAAATGAAACACATAGGGGAAAGAGAGGCAAGGTAGAAAAGGAGGTAAAGAAAATGAATAATAACATAAACAAGTCTCTCACCTCTGTTTCTCTTCCTTCAATCTCATATATAAATGTGATGGTTCCTCTCCCCATACAAAGCCCCACAGGCAATTTAAAGAAAGTAGGCCAAAATGAAATATGGCTGCAATATAAAAACAACACTTCAGACACACAGCAGCCTGATAAGACCCTATTGTGTGTGTGCACATGAGCAACTGAGAAAGACAGAGTGAGTTTGGGGTAGGTATGGGTGCAATGGGACACTAAATGGGTCGCAAGACAGTTGAATGTTTTATTAAGATTGAATCGAAAGTGGGATTTCAAATGAAATTTTACACCATTGAAATGGCTGTATAATCTATCATCCCGTTTCCTCCTCTTTCTCTACCGCTCACGCGCATGCCCACACACGAACACACACACACACACAAGGCTTTTTTTCCCCGCAGTCAGGCAGCACTCGCACTTTTCTAACCTTTTAGCCACCAGCACGCTGTAGCATAAACAGGCTAAATCCATGGTAATCTGCCTGTGACAGGCAAGAGGACTAATACTAAAGAGTGAAGCCTGACCCAAATATGGATATGGACATTAGCCTAAAATGTGACCTCCGGTTTAGTAACATGATGTCATGCATGATTGCGTGGAGACTAAAACTAAAGTGAAGAGGCTTTTGGTTTGGAAACAGACATGGCCGCCTTGAGTGGCAGTGCGAGATGACTGTATTTGCTTGTATGGGTCTTAAAGCCTTAATTACTCAGAAATTACGTGAGCGAAGTGGACACTCATCTGACCTAAATATGCTGATCCAAGTAGGGATTTTTAAAATGCAGCAGGTTCAACTAGTGTTGACAAATTCAGCATTTGTCAAAGCACTTGCTAGCTCCTGTTTAGGGGGAATATTTAGAGAGTTTTTATATTTCAGATGTTCTCTGCAAAGTCTAAAGCTTTCTATTCATGAGGTTTGTGAATGGTTTGCACCTTGTGGTGAACCCTCAGGGTTTGCTACATGAAGCCTTCTCTTTAGCGAACTTGGACAATGACATGCATACCTCATGTAGAATGTTCTTCACTCGGCAGGATAGGAAGGGGTTTTGCTTTTCCATTGGAAATGCATCTGAGGTCATCCAGTACTGTTCATCCACATCCAGGCAATTCAAGTTGCAGAGTTCAGTGCATTCTTTTCTCTCTCTCTCTCTAACTGTTAGCCACTCCTAAAGTTCCTGCTATCGCCGGATTTGCTGTGTCTTTACAGCATAAAGGTGACCTGTTTTGCTTGCATTGAGAGATACTTTGAACACATGCTGTGGGCTTGACTGTCTCAAGATACAAACTCCACACTTGGAAATGATTCCAGACATTTAAGATAAGATAAGGTAAGATTTTTTTATTTGTCACATGCACTGTTATGCATAGTTCAATGCACAATGAAATGTATTATTGCACCTGCAGCCAGTAATAAAAAATTACTACAGTAAAACAGTAATAATTGCACATAGCACACAAGGTAAATAATATAAATCTAAATGTAAAACTGACAAATAAAGTTTAATAAAATAAAATATAGACTGTAATATAAAATACAGACTGTAAACTTGAAATATAAACTTAAAGAGGGTAGCTCGTATATATACACATTTACAGTATTTGAAAAAAGCTACGTATGTGACTAAAGTGCAGTGGTGCAGTGGTATTTAGGTCCAGTTTAAGGCTCAGAGTTGATGGCATGTGGCATTTTACCTGTTTAATTAATTAAATAACCAAGGAATATCCCATGCCTGTACAAGTAACAGCTTCTGAATCATCTAATCACATTTGGTCCCTTCAAACAGCGGAAGCATCATTTAAAACCTATAATTCCTACATCTGTCTTCTAATTTAAATGTGAATACCCTCCTATTAAAAGACCTGAAGGGATGAACTTCCCCGCCCATAACTTTTTTTGTGGCAGAAAGTTGGTCCGGATCCCCTCTGTTGGGAACTGATTATTCTCCTGCAAAGATCTGTCTGGCCACCTGCATTGTTTGGGCTTGGGCTTTATACAGTGATGCACATGCAGAGGTGACTGATCTCTGTATCATTTGATAGATCATAGTGTGGAGTGTTATCAGACTCATATTCTGATATGAGTCTGTCTACACCACTGCCCTGAGTTCATTATACACCTATAATTGGAGAATGTTCTGGTAAACAGCTAAAACAAAATAAAAACATACAATATAGCCAGTTGAAATCTTTGTAAGCTAAAATAAAGGGTTCACATTAAAGGGTTCCTCTGTTTTTTTCTTAGTCATCTAAAACTAGTCCTAAGACATACATGGAAAGCTGTGGGATCGCACTGGAGGTTTCTAGGTATCTACTGTCTACAACACACAGACTACTAAGGAAGCAAATGTTAAAAATCCCCATCACAAATTCCTAAACCTTTCCTAACTCAAGCTAAGTCCCCTAAAATATGTATCTTTTGCCTAGTTGTATGCATGAGCATTTCTGCATGAGTTCATCTCTTTAACAAATTGCAACAAATGTACAGTATTTTTTCTTCTTTTTTTTCCTCTTTATCTCTTAGATTCCCACACATCTCCTGCCTATCCGTCACAAAGCAGACAAAACTTTCACATCCTTATTTGTCTCAGCCGCACTCCTTGTAAAAATTCATTGCACACACATTTTTTTCAATCTCATTTCTTCCATCTGTAATTCCCTCTCTTGTCAGTTGTGTTTGCGGTTTGGTAGTAAGAGGAAGTGAAAGGGGTTGCCTTTTAATATATTCAATGCCAGCATATCCTGCTAAATTAAATGGCCCGACGGTGGAACATTAAAAGTCAAGTGAGCTGAGTGACACCGTAGCTAGTGTGAGTGCCACCTTTCCGTCTCCTGCTGGTGGAAAACATGCACAGTCCACATCGGTCACGAGGCAGCTTGTGTTTCTCCTCATGCTTTGGTATGCAGAGTAACATTAGGCGTTGGGTCTTCATGTTCGCTCTGACAAGTGTAATGTAGCTCAGTGAGAAATGAAAGTGGTGCTGACATGCTGCTTTTTGCTGCCTGGCTGGTGTAAACACGGTGTTTCTTCTACTTTTTGACTGCAAATGTCTACAGGTATTGTGCAGTGCTATTCTGGGCCCAGCCACTGCACTGTAACTGATACTTGAAGGAAAAAAAGCTGATAGAGAGAGGAGTGCCAGTTTGTAGATGGCAGTGTGGATACACTCTTGTCACCATGTCACAGCTGACCTTGTCACTCTCTATTCCCCACTCCCTTTACTGAGTTATTTAGTTAGAGCGGTGCGTTCAGAAACCTGATAACCAGCTGTCTCTCCTTCATTGCACTCCTCCACCTGTTTTTCAGTTCACCAGCTTTTAACTAACACACCCCCAACCTATAAGCCCACCAGCTCCCTCTCTGTTCTCTATCTGTCTCTTTTCTACCAATTAGGGAAGCGTGTGTCAGTGAAGGACAAGCACTCTCTATTACCTGTGAAGGTTAAATGAAGCCAGAGCTTTCTTTAGATAGTGGTTTCTGTGCAGGTGCATGTTGGCGTGTATCCCTATGCATTTTGTGCACGCGTTATGTCTGATATGAACCATGTGTTTTAACTGACTGTTCCATGTTGCTCCTTGATTAAGTCAAGGAATGCCATCCTGCTCCAGTTTGCATGTTACATAATGCATCAGCTTTCCTTTTTCTCATTGTTATTACTATCACTGATGACAATTATAAAAGTAAACTGATTTATCTGTGATGGAGGATTTAGGTACCTCAAAAGCTCCGGCTTCAAATCTTTGCATGCATGTGGACATATGCCCAAACAGACACACACTGTAAAATGCAATATTAATGCTGACTTGCATTTAATTGTTCAGTTAACTATTTGGCGAAAGTATTTACATCTTAATGTTTTTTTTCAAGTAACACTTAATTGCAGGGTGAAGAAAGCAATTTACTTCATAATTCCAAGGTAAGGTCACTTACAAGAACCAAGTAAAGGAAGCAAGACATTACGACACCAGTTGGAGGCGGCAATGAGCATGTTTGTGCACGAAGCAGAAAAAGAAGAAGAGTGCTAATCATGTAAATAACCTACAGACAGTTCACAACTTGGTTGGTACTGGAGAGACGCTGCATTATTTCGACTGGTAAATTTGAGGTTTTTTCTGCCTTTCAAGCAGGAATAAAGAAGTGCTGAACTTTGAACTACTGTATATCATTGTGTTGAAATCTTATGTAACTGTAAATGTGATTTTAAAATAGAGCCTGGTTTTCATTTATTTGAAGTATACAAGCAACACTTACTTATTTGAAGGCAATCGTTTTGCGTTGAAGTTAAGATCAATTACTGTTCAAGTAAATATAACTGAGATTGTAAGTTTCAGGAACTTCAATGCATGTGTTGTGTTTTAATAAACACACAGTATACTTGACTTGTGATGACCATGTTAGGTGAAACAGGAATTCTCAGTAGTTTAAGTGCACTACACTAAGTGAGCATTAGTTAGGCCAACTTCAATGCATGTGTTGTGCTTAATAAACACTCAGTATACTTTACTCGTAATTACCTAGTTAGTTGAAATAGGAATTCTCAGTAGTTTAAGTGCACTACACTAAGTAAGCATTAGTTTGGCCAACTTCAATGCATGTGTTGTGCTTAATAAACACACATTATACTTTACTTGTAATTGCCTAGTTAGGTAAAACACTGTAAGTGAACTACACTAAGTAAGCATTTGTTTGCACAACTTGCAATTCCTAGTCCAGATTAGTCTGTAATTTCAAGGCAATCGGTTTGCATGTTTTTTTTAAGTAATGTTTACTTATTAGATTTTGCAGTGCACGCACGCACACACAAACGCACACACACATACACAGTCATATTAAAAGAAAGCAGAGACGTACCAAAAGAGCGTGGTATAAACCAGTATCCCTCTATGTGACACCATGATTGGATATTTACTATCTCTTTGCTCCAAGTTTATACTCAAGAAATTTTCTTTTTTTTCCTTTTCTTTTCTTTTTTCTTTTTTTAACTGCTTATCCCTGGCTTCATAATAGCAGAATGACTTTAAAATACCATGGGTGAAATTAACTTGTGTGTGTTTATGGCAGGGGTGTTCCAACTTTTTTTCTTTTTTTCATGAGGGTAAATAAAAAACGTCAAGGGTAAAGGTTTCAAGCTTGATATGGACCTCCGGAAAACCGTGGAATATATTTTTAACTCTTTGTTGCGCTGAATGGGAACAGTGATGGCAGGGCAGGAGTAAGTTGTGAGGGACATCACAGAGATAGCTGTTGGTCATTCTTGTTCTCGATCTGCTTTTCTGTACTGCAAAATAAGTTATCATCAACTTCACATGCAATCAACAAGTCTTCAATTCACCGCACAACTGTATTTCTAGACAAGCTAATGTTGTTGTATGTCTGACTTTTTTATAGGCCCATTAATCCTGGAACTTTAATGATTCAATCTTTTATGAAGTCACCGTCTGAGAAAGGCTTCCCATGTCGGGCAGTGAGTTGAGTTCCTCGGAAGTGGCTATTGTGGCATTTTCCTGTGTTTTGTTTGCATGGAATAAAATAGTTGTAGAGCTTCAGTCTAGCTGACATTTGCTTAACTTTCTGCTCTCCTTTGGCACCAATGCACTAAACAGAAACACTTGCCTTAGAAATAGAGAAATATTAGTTTTCCCACCATGTCTGGAATCTTATGCACTTACTTGCTATTTTGCATTTCTTTGGTTTTCCCAGTTTTGGTCCTCAGTATCAAAAGTCTTCTTCAATTAATCTTATTTTGTGAAGTAGCTGCAGGGTTCAATATGCTAGCGCCACCTACTGTTGAAACTAAATTGCACCATACAGTCAAGTGCAAGTTCTGCGTGTGGGCTATATTCCATTTTATGTTTAGAATTAGCTGTTAGCAGCAGTTGGCCCACGGGCCATAGTTTGGACAGCTCTGGTCTATGGGGTTGCATTCCACTCGGCAGCCTATTTTGATGATGTTGGAACGAGATGGAGAGAAAACATTCTCTCAAAGGTTCCCATCAAATGCCTGTCGTTTCTTCATCTAATCGCCTAATCCCTGATGGTGTGCGGTTAGGGCGAAGACAGCGCTGTCTGGCTTCTCAAACGAACTGTTTTCTTCCTCTTCTTCTGTCTGTCTCTCTATCTTCCCACTGGGCGCGTTGAAAGGGACCGTAAGCATGAGGTAGACCGACTATATGAACAAGGAAACAAATCCTTGCCTCGGAAATAGGGTTAAATGTTTACACATCTACATTTTTTTCAGTCCTCAGTACAGTATGCACCATTATAGCGAACATATTATTAATTAGGCTGACATAAACAGACAGAGGCCTCAGTCTGTTGTGCCAAGACACTGTACTGGAGTGGGGCCATGTTTATTGTTAATCCAGTTGCACATAACATGCTATAAATAACATGAATGCATGCGCAAGTACACAAATACACACACTCAGCATACACAAACCCATAACACTCACACACTTAGCACTAACAATTCCACAGAAGTTTACTTTTCTCTCCGGCTTTGGCCTGCGGAAAAGTGGAAAAGGAAAGCAGAGATGACAATAACAAAAAAAAAAAAAAAGTCACGGATAGAAAAAGCAGAGAGTAGAGTGAGAAATAAACAAGAGACAGACACAGGAAGTGGTACAACGAGAATTAACTCAATTCTGTATTCAAATCACCTTCTTTCTGCCGTGAACATCAGGAAAACCTGTCCCGAGTGATGATTTACTACATTGCCCTGCTTGGTTATGTGGACATTTTGAGTTAGAAAATATAGATAATCACACTGTCAATGAGAAACTCCATCTGATTTATTGATTGTGAAGTTCTGTGCAGTATGTTCACCGCTACATTTGATTCAGAATATATTGTATTTTTCTGCTTAATCCTCTTGTTATTGTTGCTACTGATACGAGGCATGACAAGAAACAGGAAAGTAGGAGACAGAGAAGGGGAATGACATGCAACACAGGGTTTGGACAGTCGGGCGTTGAACCAGGGATGTCCTGATCTGTGCACATGTGCCCAGCTGGTTGTGTTCCACCGCAGAGGCAATTCTAGATCAGACTAAGTTAATTAATGTTAACTAAGTTAACTAATGTTAACTTAGGAAGCCCCTCTCCCTTTCTTCCATCAAAGAAAGAACAAACTAAATAATGCGATGCTGGTGGAAATTATTTTATTCAAATGTCTCTCTCCTAGTACTGAGGTTAGACGAGCAGTATTTATTATTTAGTGTTATTATAAATAATCATTTTCAATATCTGCTCCACTTAACAATGTCTTTCCTTAGTCCTCTTTCTCTTCACTATTTTTTTCTTTCTCTCGGAGTGCAGCAGCTCCTACTGCTACTGAAGACTTAAAGTGAGATATTGCCAATGCTGTAGTTTGGAGTTCTTCAACCCCCGGGCTGCCATACACTGCATGCGTGTATGTGTTTGTGAACATTGCCCAGCTGGCCAGGGGCCCCAAGTAGCTGTTTGCGTGCCTTGACTGTTGACAAACTGCCCCTCTGACCACCCCAAGTTGAACATGGGAGAGGCAGTGAACCAATGATGCCATCTCCACTACCCTACACCCATCTCTCACACGTCTGGACACAAAGGACTCCTATGTCAGAATGCCGTTCATTGACTTCAGATCAACATTCAATACAATCATCAGCTCATCCAAAAACTGGACCACATGGGGCTCAGTACCTCATGGTGCAACTGAATGCTGGACTTCCTGACAGGAAGACCTCAGGCAGTACATAAAGTTTGTGGATGACATGAGTGTGGTGGGTCTCATCAGCAACGGAGGTGAGACCAACTACAGGAGCAAGGTGAGCCCCTTGGCTACGTGGTGTGGAGACAACAATCTCTCTCTGAATGTGGAGAAGACGTAAGAGATTGTTGTGGACTTCAAGGAGAGCAGACACCCAGCATGCTCCTCTGACTATGTGTGTGCACCTCTCCTGGGCTACCAACACAGCATCACTGGCACTGAAGGTTCAGCAGAACTTCTACTTCCTAGAGGAAAGCTGGAGCCCCAGCCACTGAGAGCCTCCTGACCAGCTGCATCACTGTGTGGTACAACGCCTGCACCGCGTCCTGCCGTAAGAACTTCCAGTAAGATTAGTGCCTCTCTGCCTTCCCTCCAGGACATCTATAATGCCCGTCTCACCCACAAAGCCCTCTGCATTGCAGGTGATCACACCTACCCGTCACACAACTGCCGCTATCAGGGAGGAGACTGCGGAGTCTTCGGGCCAGGACCAGCAGACTCAAGGACAGCTTCATCCACCCGGCTTTCAGGAAGCTCAACTCAGCAAGCCCCTCTCCCTGTTCTGCTCCCTGCCCCCAAGCCTGTGTGTTTGTTCCATATATCTCAGAATTGACAATAAAGCTTGACTGTGACTAACAGTAGGCCTAATTCAGTACATTTTGAATATTTATAGGTACGGGTCTTACTGACTACCATAGTTACAAGATTCCACATTAAAAAAAAACAAAAAAAAAAAACATGATCTTGGCTGCTCATAAGATTTTAGACTCATGACCCTAAATGATAAATAACCAAAATCTGTATGTGGTTGAGTCCTTATGTCATGTGCTAGATACAGTTCCACCGGAGAGAGATTTCTCCTCTAAACTGTACTAATGGTAACATTTGAATTCAAGCTCTTCAAAATGCAAAAAGAGGTAAATGTATCCAATGCTTCACCAAAAGTGAAGATTGATCATTTGTCTAAAGACTGAACAAAACATTTCAGACCCTTCAAACTTATTTTGTCACCCTTTGCATGGTGGGGGCACAGGGACATCGGCTTCATTAGGTCTGATCATTTGGGCCCATATCCAAGTCCCGAATATTTTCACCTCGACAATGGGGCATTTACTGGCAAATCAACACCCAGTGTAACAGAGTGGAAAATGAGTTGCAGCAAACAAAGGCGACAGGGTGGGAGGGGGGAAATTAAAGGAATGCATACCAAAATGAAAAACTCCAGTTCGAAAAAACAGTCTAACCCTCTTGGCTACTTCAATTAAGTAGCCTTCAAGTAATGGTCATGATGAACTGCTGAAGTTAACTGAGCCATGATCCAGGCATTAAATGGAATATCAGGAATGGAATATATTTGGCTGTTATTGTGTATCTCACATTTGCATCTATGTGGTCCTAAAGGCCAGATATGTGAAAAATTATGTATTTTGTTAAATGATAATCTGATGATGCTAGTATTACACCTGTTGCAATACATTTAAGAAGCAAAAAGGTAAGCAGTGGCTCAAATCAGTAGTGAAGATGAGTGCCACAAAAACTACTGAATGTGTGTATGTTACAGCCTAATATTATAATGAAGGCAGATGCATTTACTGCGGACATGAATGGACCTACCACCGGATCAAGCGCAAACTGAGAACAGAGAGCTATTTGAGCAGCTCAGTTGATGTTGATAGGACTGAAAAATAAAAAATATAACTATGTATATTTAAAACTGATTTAAAGAAGTGTGATTAATTAGCATCAATTGTGCGTTAACGTGTGTTAACTACGGAAATTAGGCGATTAATCGGGATAAAATACGATAAAATAATCTCATAGCAATTCTAATAGAACAATCCTGCACTAAATCGTAGGTTGTGGTATTTGCATATTGTTGTGTTTATTTAAAATAACTGAGAACTCCTGATTCAACCGTGTTTTCATTTTGGAGGCTGCAGAAGGAGGATTTAGTGCAGGACTGTTGCATTAAATACATTAACATATAAGTCGCAGGGGTCATTTTCCAGCAGAACTTTTACTATATTTCCATATTATTAATTCATCTTTTTTTTTCCTTATCATTGTCATTATTACCGTTGTTGGTAGTGTGCTCCAGCGCAAGTTATTACTGTGTTAAATTACACTGGCGTAAGTGTAGCCCACCAGTAGTAGAAGTGAGTGGTGAACTGGGCCGGCCCCGCAAGCGTCTGGACAGAGGGTGACTGTCCACGCCTTCCTCATCCCATCAGTGCAGTGTCCTCATTCACGCCACACAGTCAAATAAACTCCTAGCAGACAAGGTAAGACATCATTAAGGCTTTTTTTTATAGTATTATTATTAATATTATTATTACTATTTATAAATGAGTGTTTCTTTTTTTTTGTCTTGAGTGGCTTGAATGAATCCATGTGCGAGCGCGAATCTCCGCGGTGCGTGCGTCGAACCAGATATGCGCGATTTACGCTCTGTAAACTTGCTGTGTGTTTAGTCTGCGCCTTTTCAAAGTCAAGCGGCGTCGGGCATCAGCTGCGCGCTTGCAGTGACTCGCATCTTCGTATTCTCCACCGGCCTTAGAGTTTGCAAATATTTGGGGATTATGGACGCTTTAAAATGTGTCACACTGGCAGCGGGAAAAAGAATCCTCTCTCTCTCTCTCTCTCTGTCCCTCTCCCTCTCCCTCTCTCTCTCTGTGTGTGTGTGTGTACCTTTCTCAGTGCAGGAAGTCCAAACTGGTTGTCTCTGGCATGGCCCAGACAGACATGTTAAACATTTGCCAGCCTATCTATTGTCATTTTGCTATAAACTTCCCACAGCACTGCAGCTGGGTCTAATTGTGCAGTATCTAAACGTGGACTACATGGTATTATGGCAATTACACATCTAACTAAGTCACTGATCCCTGAACCCAACTCCATGAGTCACAATGAAAGGATTCATGTAAAGCTTGCATTTATGACATGATACAACATACATCAGAGATTTGTAAAAAATAAAATAAAAAATAAACAATGATTTAGAAAGGCACCCTACAGTGGCTAAATACTGTATTTATTTCTGACAGAAGACTTCACCCAAGCAACAGTTATACCACAATATACAAAATGTGTGCATCCTCACTGGCATTTTCTGCTTAATGCGGCTAAAGGGAATCAAACGTTTCAGTAATCACAGTAGCCCTACTGTACTGAAAAAGAAATGAAAATGCAAAGTATGTAAATGCAGAAATTCTTTGTGATAAAGTAGAGATAAGGTTGTGTGTGGTTTGCTGGCTCTTTGCTGGCTCTCAGCATGGACACATTCTCAGGACAGGCAAACCATGCAATGATTTGGAGCCTAGTGAAAAACAAAATACCTTTTGGTATATTTTCCAGTGACAACCTGGTTTCTGGTTGTCCTTAAACCTATGAAGGCCATACTGTGCATCCGCACTCGACCACCAACAATAACCCTACCCTGTGACAGATTTCTCTAATTTGGACTGCACATGGTCAGAAATGGTCACATGTTAGCAGAACAAGCGCAATGAAGCGACATCTCCGGTGGTTAGCACAGGTACAGATCTGCCTGGGGCCCCCCAGAACTTAGAATCCCCACTCACTATCAGTTATCACAGTATATATTACAGTGTATATTTATTTTTCTCCCTAGGTTTTTCCATGGCGACGGTGTCTCTTTTTGCAGACTTGGCAGTTTTCCTTCTTTTTCTTAACTTCCTGACTGTATCACTTGCTACTCAAGAAGACCTTCTAATCACTACAAAGCATGGTAAAGTTCAAGGGAAGTTGCTTCCGGTGCTGGGTGGTGAAGTAAGAGCGTTTCTTGGAATTCCTTATGCAAAACCACCTGTTGGGCAACTGAGATTCAGAGCTCCAGAGAAAGTGGAGAACTGGCAAGGTGTGAAGGATGCCACCAAACTCCCCAAATCCTGCTACCAGATGCCTGATACTACTTTTCCAGGTAGATCCCATGTTTACGCAGCTGGATGCAATGCATAAATGTACTATATCATATGCTGTGAACAGGTATACAGACACATGGCTACATAGACTATGTACTATGAAATATTCAAGTGGATGTTTTTATAAGATAAGTCCTAATTTTTATTTATTTATTTATTTTTATTTATCCAATCCCTAACATTTAATATTATCAACCGATCAGAGTCCAGGGCCGATCTCAGATAAACAGAAGGTTCTGTCTACAAACACAGAACAAGAGTTGTGTTTGTAGACAGCAAATCAAATTGGTAATATGACTGTAATGTCATTTTTTTTTTTTTTTTAAATCTGAAAGGGTTGATGTGATCAAAGATATTTTAATTAGATTTGATAAAGCATATCCAGCACCATGCACTGTAAAACATTAGACAACAGTTTATTTAGCTGAGTCCTATCAAACACTGTTGGCATGCCAATTCTCTTGTGGAAACCATTCTATTAAGTTAAAACTTAGAAAGAAATTAAAGTTGGACAGCGAAAGTGTGACGAGGAACCAGCCAGGTCCATCTAACTAGATGTTTATATGAAAGATGACCCCATAAAGTGCACCGAATTAACTTTAGGTCAGAATTTCAGAGGGTGGGGCGGTTACATAACACCAAGTGGAACATAGTGCAAACACACGCTCACCCATACCCATAAGTGTTCTGTCTTATTTAGTACTGTATTGTAGACAATATTGGACATGAATCATAAGAAATTATAGATCATTACTTTAGTAACATTACTAGTATACATTAGTAAGTAAGCACACATACAGAGATCAAATCTGCTGTCACCCAAGATATGGGCTGTGGCTGGGACATGGAAAAAAAAAAAAAATATATATATATATATATATGTATACCTATAAATAGACACAGCCACCTGTCCGGGATTGTTAAAAGCCAGCTATCGTTGATGCCAGGCATAAATAAAATGCCTAAACTATCCTCCCAATCTAGATGATACTACAAATAGATAAGCATGTCAGGCACCAATGTTAGACATTCATTTACTGCTTCAGTTTGAGAGTAATGTATTCATGAATGGCCATAAACTGTATGTTGATCAAATTGTAGTATCAGTTCAGCAAGTGTCTAATCTCAAAACTGTGCTTGTAATAAAGTGGCATTTTTAAGTTTATTACACATCAGGCATTTGAAGGAACAAAGAGCAGGTACCAGTCCCTGGAAACTGGTAGTAATCAGTCTGACTTGACATTACATTATTGCCATTATATAGTTATTACATAAGTAATCTTTCCAGGGTTCAAAGGTGAAGAGATGTGGAATGCAAACACTCCTCTGAGTGAGGACTGTCTCTACCTCAATATCTGGACCCCACGAATCAACAAAACTCAGCCTCCGCCCCCACCACTGGCTGTCCTTGTCTGGATCTACGGAGGCGCGTTCACTGTAGGAACGTCATCCCTGGACATTTACGATGGCCGCTTCCTGAGTAAATCTGAAGGTGTCGTTGTGGTATCAATGAATTACAGGTAGGCTTTGATGTAAACTGATGGAAAATGCCTGATAATTGGCAGTCAATATAGTTGTGCCCTCGCTTTGCAAACTCTCAAGTTCAAGTTCAAGGTACTTTATTGCCATTTATGTAAAAACATATAGGAATTTGTTTCAGAAATTACAGTGTGTGTTTTACAAATAGCAGAGTGCAGCTAGACAAAGACAGTGATGACACAACAGACACACAACAGTGCATAGATAATGATATTGTAGAGGTAGTGATGATATTAGTAATAATTTAGTAATAAGTGCAATGGAATGTGCAACAGTCATAAAGTGCAATGAAATGGGCATCAGTCATAGTTCAATGTCCAATGACAGTCAGATGACACTCAGTGGGGGTAGGGGTGGTGGTAAAGGACCAGCCGCATTGATCAAACTGACGGCTGTGGGGAAGAAGCTGAGGCGGTGGCGGGTCTTCATGGTCCTGGGCACCCGCAGCCTTCTCCCAGAGGGGAGGGTGGAAAACAGGCAGTTCCCTGGGTGTGTGGGATCAGCTAGGATCTTTCTTGCCCTCTTCAGTGCCCTGTTGTCATGAAGGGACTTGAGAGAGGGCAAGGGAGTGCCAATCACCCTCTCAGCCGACTTGATCACTCGCTGCAGCTTGGCCCGGTCCTTGGCCGCTGCGGCAGGGAACCAGGTGATTATGGAGTGTGTAAGGATGGACTCAATGATGGTGGTGTAGAACTGAGTCATGATGGGCCTCGGCAGCTTAAATTTCTTTAGCTGCCGGAGGAAATACATCCGTTTGTGGGCTTTATTGAGGAGGGTTGTGATGTTTAGCTGCCATTTCAGGTCCCTGGAGATGATCAGACCTAAAAAACGGCATGAGTCTACAAAGGCCACCGGTGTTTCCCCCAGCATGATGGGAAGGGGCAGGGTAGGATTCCTCCTGAAGGAGGTTCTAGCATAACTTCTGTCTCTGGCATGGGGCATTTACTGACATCAAACGCTACAAACACGCTCTACAACCACAGCAACACTGCCATCTTATAGGACACAGCAGAACTGAACATGAACACATGAGCTTATCAATACCCTGTGCATATGTATAGCCTATATAAATCAGCACTGTCAATAACATTTAATAGCACTTCACAGCATGTTATAAGACAGGATAATGTACCAGGGATAAAAAAAAAAAAGGAAAAAAAAGCGGTATTTCTCCGAATCCTTTTCCATGTAATGCAACTGAATCTCTAATAACCTTGGCAATGAAATTCACCAACACATTGTTCAAATTGTTGCTTTCCTCATTCTTGTGGTCGTTAATGACAGAGTGGGAGCTTTTGGTTTCCTCCGTCTTCCTGACAACAAGAACATCCAGGGCAATGTAGGGCTGCGAGACCAGCGCTTGGCCCTGGAATGGGTAGCTAATAACATTGGTGCTTTCGGAGGTGATCCATCAAGGGTAAAGTACTTTTATTTTTAATTTTTTTTTTTTACTCTTATGTAAAATCATATTTTTAAAACTGAAAATAAAGTATTTGTGCATTTTGCATTTTGCGTTGCTGCTGTTTTCAGGTGACTCTGTTTGGGGAGAGTGCGGGGTCAGCATCTGTGGGTTTTCACCTGCTGTCCCCAGGAAGCCAGACTTTTTTTGAAAGGGCTATAATGCAAAGTGGCTCTCCCAATGCACCTTGGGCCACAATCAGCCAGACTCAGGCAGAGCAGAGGTAATTTGTGTTTTTTGAGTCTTTACTTATTTACTTGCAGTATACTGTATGCTACTTAGTCTGTCTAGCAACTAAATCCAGACTGTGCAGGAGGAAAAAGCCATTTAGTGAAATGTGAAATGTTCTGGATCATCAAAATCATCAAATTTTGCACAGACATTCAAGGAGCCCTAAAATGAATAATTCTTTGATGTTTCCATTCTAGACAATGTATCCTAACAACTTTAGCAATCCATTGTGATTTTATGTGAGCTATTGATAGCAATAATGATAAATCAACAGTTTGATATGTAGAATGTGTATGTTTGGGCTCAGACCTTGGTATATTTTAATAGAAAAGTCAAAAGAGAGAAAAGAAATACATACAATAACATTATTGTCTTTTATTTATGATTCTGTGGTATCTGACAAATACAGTATTAGTATCAGATGCCAGAAATACTCCATAGCAGCATTTTTATGGGACATTTCTCTTCCACCTTTGGCCCCCTCGTCCCTCATTTTCCTCCCTATTCCTTTTTTTCAGCAAGTGCCTTGATCAATTCTTTTGTCAACATTTAGGTCTCTGAAGCTGGCGACATTACTGGGCTGTACATCTCATCTCATCCTAGAAGTGTGTCTGCAACTAGCTGATCCTCAGAATATCACAAAGATGCAATATGATGCTATACCTAGCCCTTCATTCTTAGGATTTCCATTTCTTCCTATTGTTGATGGAGACTTCCTACCAGATAACGTTGAAGTAGGTGTCTTAGGTGTGTTTGTGTTTTTTTGTGAATTTGGCTGTGTGACTACATAGGTGCTGCACATTAAAATGTTTTTGTGTGTTTTCTACTTAAGGCCAACAAGTTATTTTAAAATGATGACAGTTCTGCAGCCAAAGCGACATGCATTTTATAAAAGACAGCCTACACAATATACAGCTTTGTTGTTTAACAGCACAGTGTCCTATAGGTGTTATCAACTGTTTCCGCTGTATTTCAGTTGCTCTGTTCCATGCTGGCATGCTTTAAATATCAGCATGTACCTACACTAAAATTCAGCTGACAAACTACTTGAATCTGAACCATCTGTAGCCTTGGTTTTCGCCTACAATTAAAACTGCTCTTTGAGTAAGAATATATGGAACGGGCTGCAATCGTATACTGTATATATATACTTTTCAACATTGCAGTAGCGGTGTTATTGAAGTCCTCATGCTGAAAATCTAGCATTACTCAAACCAAACCATCTTTTTGATTCCCTCCTGCAGATGTTGCTAAGTAGCAGTAAACTCACAAAGAAAGAGTTGATGCTTGGCTTAAACAAGGATGAAGGGACCTATTTCCTCGCTTATGGAGTGCCTGGTTTCGGCATCAAAGACCAGAGTCTCATCACCAGGAAAGAGTTCCTGAAAGGGGTGGAGATGGTACTGAACAAAGCAAGCAGCGTTGCAAGAGAAGCAGTCATTTTCCAATACACCGACTGGACAGAGGAGAATGCCAGGATAAAAAATCGTGACTCGCTGGGTAGTCTGGTTGGAGACCAGCACTTCAATTGCCCATTGATAGAGTTCGCTCAGAGGTAAAGAATAGCTCTCCGATTGCATGAAATGAACTTCAGACTTAATTCTCAAGAGATAAGAATGGAGATAAGATGTAAGGTTTCCTTTTTGGGAGGAACTAGATGGCAATATAAAGCAAACATGATAAGAAGCAATTTAAGGCATTCAAAGCAGTCCACACTGAAAAAAAGGAAAGAAAAAAGAAAGTAGATGCATAGATGCATTGGTAAATCTTAATTTCAGGTGCAAGATATTGTGAAAAAAAATCGCTAGTCTGATGACATAGCAAGTGTCAGAATGCTATCCACCTTTCATTAACAGGAATGTGAACATTACATTGTGTGGGATGCGGGATGACAAATAAGCTGGAGTTCTTCCCAGTGTCTTGTGTCTTATTTTCTGAAATCAACCTGACCTAATGTAATGCCAAAATATCTGTTTTACTCTTTTTTCAGGTACTCACAAAATGGTGGCAAGACTTTCATGTATTTATTCGATCATCGTTCATCTGTTAATCCTTGGCCAGAATGGATGGGCGTCATGCATGGTTATGAGATAGAGTTTGTCTTTGGAATGCCTCTGGACCCACCCCTGGGATACACAAAGACTGAAGTTAACATGACCAAGAAGTTAATGAAGCACTGGGCCAATTTTGCTCGAGCGGGGTACGCATAACCAGATGGTCAATCAGTCTCTCAAGCTGCATGAGGAAGGCGCCTCATGACACTGATAAACAGCCTTCGCTCTCGTTTCTCTTTCCAGAGATCCAGGGATTGCTGGAGTTAACTGGCCTACGTTCAACCTCCAACAGGACTATGTCACCCTGAACAACAACCATCCAGAACAAAAGACGACGATGAGAGCTAAGGAGTGTCAGCTCTGGACTAAACTGATACCACAAATACAGGCTGCCTCAGGTTAGACACACACATGTGCATGTGCACATTTTCTGTCTATTTACTGTAAGTACTTCACACTCATAGAAACGTACAACTCCACATACACAGTCACATGGAACCTATCTGTAGTAGGAGGCATTGCGTCAGACTCTTCCAGAGAGGCGTTTTGCCTTGTTTAGCCTGTGGAGGAGATTGGTTTCCTTGCTCCCCCTCTGCTTCACCACAGCTTTGGAAATCTGAGTGGGAGTAGAGGAGGGTCGGTCATCACTTCACTGAACACTGATCGCACGCTGGGTGAATAATACACACCCACCTCCAGAGCGATTCTTACCCTGCACTCATATAACTGGACCTGTTTCAAACAAGGCTGATCCTGCAAAATATTACACTTTTTTTCATTTTAATTTGATTAAAGGCAATAGTCTAGAAAAAAATAAAAGAAACCAAACACGGGCATCTACAAATACTGAATACCTCAGCTTAAGTAAAACAATCCTTTGTCAAAGATCATAACATAGAAATCCCTTTGTGTTATTTTCTCCACAGATGACCTAGTGTCTTGCCTTCGTGCGAGTGGGATTATGCTCCACTGTAATTCCATATTCATTCTCATTGGGCTCTTTTTGACGTTAACCTTTTGGTAGAGGGAAGAGACCTGTCTTCAAGAAAGCTGAGGAGCAAAGCTTGGTCTTTACTATTTGCTATTCTAGCTACTTTATGTGTTTATGTGTGATTTTTGCTATACTGTTGCAACTATTCCAAAAAAAAATGAAAATGCATTCAGAAAGACTGCTTAATTCAGTTACAGCTGCCTATATATCATGGAATGGAACCTAGCTATGTGGTCCCATTTGAAATACTAAAATTGTGAGTACAGGGAGTGGCAGCTGTTATCGTGTGAATTCTATGTTTGATAATCCTGTAATATTCAGCAGGAACTATTCATTAATGCATTTCTTTCAAAAGCCAGCATATAAACGGTGCTTATGTTACGAATGAAGGATTATTGGTTTTTTTCCATGTCTTGTAAAGTCATAATAAAGGCAGCCACGAAAGTTGGAATTTGTGTTGATGCACCATTTACTGTAATCACCAGGAAAAACGTGGATATCAGGCTGAGAAACAGTGTGGTGTTATTAAAACAACAAGTATTTGATGTATTACAGCATGTATGCAACCAGTGGCACTCGTCTGTGAACCACAGTATTTCAAATAAAATTAATAAATAAATCCGGATTTCAGCTGAAATACCTTTCGTTTAAAGACGCGTACCGTTATCAGAGATGTTCCCGGCAGTGTTGCCTGATGGGAAATGATGGGAATATCGCACTGTTGCTTTAACATTAACATATTTTGACCCAAACTATTGTGTATACTAGAACAACTTGAAAAATCACAGGCTAGGACTGTGCATTTAAAATCAAAGCTATTCTAGGTGCATGTACCTGCAATAACCTAAGGAATAAACACTGAGGCTTGGCCATTTGAATGAAACAATTGCTTTATTTATTGTCAGTCAAATGGCAAACTATCATATATTTGCCCTTTTATATCGTGCAGTCCCTGAAACTATCGTATACATACGATAATTATGGTATATCTGGCAACACTGGTCCCTGGTGATGTGCAGTGGTCGGCCTTAGTGCAGAGGGGAAGATTTGTCACTGAACTGTTTAATGCAGCTTTTTTTTTTTTCTTTTTTTTTTTTTTTATCAAATAAGAAAAAACTAAACAAAAGGTCCACTGCTTCCATCGGTCCAGAGAGCATTATAGAAGCTATTTGCAGAGTAGCCATTATGATTTGCTAAATTACATTTTGTTCTCATCTTCGGGCGTGTTTCACAGTTTAGCCTGCTGTGTTACAGTTCATTCTGTCGTCGAAGACAGTGACGTGATAACAAACAGTGTGGCCAAGCAAAAGCCAGATATCAAAAAAATAAAAAAAAAAACCTTATGAGATGTTGGAGAGGAATGAACTGCAGCTTTGATTGAATGGCCTTGAATTGTGTTTAGAATTAAAATCTTCTGGTTCCAAACGTAATTATTGTTGCAGCGTCTGCGTGTGTGTGATATTTTACAGTTGCAAAGCCTTTTTTTCCCTGCATTTACATGTAGCAATATTTGTTCTCAGCCAAAATGAACTTGTTAAATGTCAAGTCATTTATCTTGTCGGAATCTGTATCTTCACCCCTCCCCGCTACATATGTACACACACACACAATAAGTCAGGATCGCTTGTCTTCGATGTGACCTTTTAAAGTGACTGTCGGTAAGGTGACTCCTGACAACTGCTTACAGGGGTGTGGTGTACAGCACAGTATGTGTCAATGTTTGACAAGGAAATTAAACTACTCATGAGAGTGGGAGGGTTGCTGAGAAGGATTACATTTGACAGAAGTGGTCTGCTGAGACATGATGACTGGAAAACATTTGGTATTTTCCAAAGAGAATCTCTTTATCTTCAGTGTGCCTCATTCATAATGGATGAAGATAAAGACAGTGAGGTGGAGCAAGAGGCCAAGGGAGAGGAGAAGAGAACAACTATAAAGAAAAAGGTTCTTTTTAACCTACTACAAAGTAAGTAGTAGAACAAGTGTTATTAGTTATTTCACACCTTTCTTAGCATCTCCACGACGTCAAGTCGAGGTGATGCACCCCTCTTGTCATGACCACAGCTGGAAATAAACAACAACAACAAAAAAGCAGACAAATTTTTAATCTTTCCTTATAATGGTCTCTCAAGTGGAAGTGAGGTTGAGCTTTGTCCTTGGCTGTGTCTCTTCTTTTGATGCCATACTGTGTGTCAATAATCTTGAGGCCAAAGCTGCTTTTGTGCAAAGGGCCACTCCACAATGACCTGAAGACTCTTGTTGCCAATATATTATTTTTGGAAAGCTATGGTAGGCATCAGCTGGCAGAGTAGGTCAGCCAAAGCCATCAGTGTATGAGTTGGCATCCGAAAAGATAAATGAGTTACATTAACACGGGCCTTTTTCTGCTCTGGTAGAAAAGTAATATATGTATATATACTGTGATTGCACTTCATTTATCACAATGGAAGAAATGTATTTAATCTATATACTGCGTGTTCAAGCTGCCCACACCTAAAGTCAAGTGTCGATTCAATGAAAGTACTTGTTTTGTTTTTTATTTAATAAAGAAAAGACAGTCACACTAGAGTAGCCACAGAGTGCATTGTTGTAGTTGTTAAATACCAACATGCACACAACAACAACCAAAGAAAAAAGAATGGCTAAAGGAATGTCACTATTGGTTATAACGGTAATTACTCAACAATGTGCACAAAGGGAAATTTTGACTGGAAGTGTGCCAGTGATATTACATAGAAATGATCGTTTTTGGTCTCTCAGCTACTGTGAAGGAAACCGTGCCTTTGTCACCAAATTAAATAGATATTTTTCCTTCTTTTGGCATGATGAACGGCCGCTTCGCAGGAGGCTACTTGTTTTGACTCGTGTCAGTGCCACAGTTTAGTTCTCAGACATGACTCTTGGAGACAGATGTCAGGGGTGGACTGTGATTAATGCGCATGACAGTGACAGCTTCGTTAATTAGGAGGACAACGCCTCCCGCTGCGTGTCATGTGAAATTACTACCACCGACCCCCCGGCACAGTCGAGGCAGAGCACGTTGTCAAAATAGTGACAGTGCCCTGATGTGAGAGACCAACTGCGTCTGTTTCGCATGAAGCAGAAACGTGTGGTGAGGCTTCAACAAATAAAAAATAAAAAAGAGCAGCGCACAAAACGACAATATAAGCTTTGCATGAGATTTAAACTTTTAAAGGAAAGCCAGAGTAAGCTTTGACGTTCCACAGAAAATCTCTCTTTTTGCTTCTTAATGTGTTTTGCAGTATTACTTTTGCTTTTATTCTGTCCCATAAAAAGGTAAATCATAAAGTGGGTAAGGGTATGCCCACTGAACTCATAATGGAATAAGTAAATCTGCTGTTTCTCACAATAAAAACATTACACGACTAGAAATCCAGTGACACTATCCATTTCCACCTATCAGGGGCACTGTTGGTTGTACAGCAGGGTCCTGTGGGACCATTAAAAAGTCTTAAGTATGACATTAAAATAAAGTAAAATACTGTGTCATATTTACCTTAAATGTAGGTATTAAAATGGACTGGTACATTCATTCTAATATGTGGTTACATGGACCATTAACATGCCAGGTAGTGCTAACCTAAAAACCTGACAGAAAAAGGCTTCATGTCAGCAGCATATATATGTCTATTGTTCCAACAGACACACCACGGAAGCTTCTAGTAGGTCCTAGCACTTAGCACATACAATGTAGATATAATGTTTGTGGCAGTTTGATAAATCTGCTAATCAGTGGATTACAGAGGATGCTGTTTGTTCAAAGAGACCAATGTCCATGATGGCATGAGAGCTTGTGGTGGAGAAGCAGTGATATCATATCACTGAAGAGCTGCTGAATCACTGTGGAACTGAATGCAACAGGTACTGGAGAAAATGGAAAGACAGACTGAGCAGATTGGAGAGACAAAAGGGAGGAAGGACGAACACAAAGAGCAAAATAAAATGAACAATAAGAGATGTGAAAGTCTTGAAAAGGCCATCAGAGGCTAGAACAGTAGAAAAAATAACTAAGGCCCTGGGAATTAGCAGGCGTGTCCTGAATGATCAACACAACTGGACAGATTAAAGGTGCTTTCACCTAGGTTGTTGTTCTGAAAATGGGAACCCCAGGTCGATTTGTCTGGGTAATTGCAAAACGCTCCCCGGAACAGTCGTTTGCTGTGTGAACACACGTTACTCAAAGACTGATTCAACTGCCTTATAACATACGGAAGTGCTCACCTGATTGAGGTGTGTGGCAGCAGCAGAGCGCTAGAAGCTCGATGAACTAAACATATTGTTCATATACAGAAGACTGGTACATACTGTAGACCAAGGAAAAGCTAATGACCACACTCGCTGGTTAAACTATTTCCTGATTTCCTAAAATCCACTTTTTCTCCTTCTTGTCTCAGTTGCCCTGTGGACACTAACTGAACCAAGGTTATTTACAACATTGTAACAGTACTGTATCAAACCACTTTATTTTCATTCATTCATTCATCTTCTGGAACCGCTTATTCCTGTTAAGGGTCGCGGGGGTCTGCTGGAGCCTATCCCAGCTGTCATCGGGCGAGAGGCGGGGTACACCCTGGACAGGTCTCCAGTCTATTGCAGGGCTAACACAGAGACAGACAACCATTCACACTCACATTCACACCTACGGCCAATTTAGAATCACCAATTAACCTAACCTTTCTTTGGATGGTGGGAGGAAGCTGGAGTACCCGGAGAGAACCCAAGCAGACACAGGGAGAACATGCAAACTCCACACAGAAAGGCCCAGTCGGCCCATGGATTCAAACCCGGGACCTTCTCGCTGTGAGGCATCAGTGCTAACCACCTTTCCACTGTGCCGCCCCAAACCACTTTATCACTGTCTGAGTCCAAATTAATTATGGGTGTGAAAATCCCTTAAAGTACAGGTGTGAACACACTCAAGTCATGTCAAGGGTGCATTAGAGACTGGATCACCAGATTAAGTTTGGAGGTGGTCTGGGCCACTTGTCACAATCAGGATGTTTATTAATTAATGACTAACCTGAACAGGACCTAAATGAGACAAAACGATGAAACAAATTGGGATTGTGAAAGAGAAATTTGCAGAACTGTTTGAAGGAATTGAGGATAGTGCCACAGGGTGAACTCACATGTGCAACTGTGAGTTCACCCTGTGGAGTTAAAAAAAAAAAAAAAAAAAAAAGTAAAACAGGACAAGTATGTATGTAAAGTACGTAAAGCACGGAGAACGGAACGTGTTGTATGGATTATTGCCCTCTTGACTGGTTGTACTTATAAATAGTAGGTGTGGCATATCCATGTAAGGCAATAATTTAGATCTCAAGCTTTATTTATTGAAGTATTAAGAAATTCTTAACAAACATTGATACCGATTTGTAAAATGGTACATGAACCCTGGCTGTTTGCCTCTCCATGAGCCTCTTTTCTGGCAGGCTTCCTTAATTTCCCTTCCTGTTATTTATCCAGGCCAACTGAGAGATATCCTGTTTTCAGTCAGCTGCTAATAGTTCATCATCCAAATGAATGGACCCACTTGACATGTTTATTATCAGAGGGAACCTTGATAAGTACTGTATAACAGCAAAGGTTATTTTGATGAGAGATCCCCCTAGTGACTGATATTAATTCTATTTGCAGCATCATGTTCACGACTGTACGCCAAATTGAAATTTAATATAATCAAAATTACATCAGAAACCTGAAACACAATAGCTCTGTTCCTCTTAAATTTAAAACCCCGTATAATGGGTTCCAATTTGAACAGATGCTGTGGAGTTTAACTTTGTTTGGCAACATCCAGATTCAGCAGCAGCCCTGCCAGTTTAGTATTTTCCCGGAACTACTTTTTTGCATCTGTGTGTTATATCAGTGCCAGGCGCAGGGTTCATGGTGCACAGGTGGGAGCAAAGGGACAAACGGGTTCATTCAAATGAGACGAGCTGCTGATATTTGGGTGAAAAATGTGTCACAGGCGTTGGGCTGAGAAAATAAACCTCAAACCCGCTTCTGTTTCTGCTGCGGCATCAATCTGTTTCCACTCTGGTGATTTCATCAGCATGGGCAAACAGTTTTAATAAATCACTCCCCAGTCAGTAGATGTGTTTAAATTGGAATCAGAAGTAACAAATGTTGTTAAAGCTGGGACGTCTGTAAATCTGTCTGCAGTTATCTATAATGAATACGAATGATCCTTACAGTACTGTATCTGAATACGAATGATCCTTACAGTACTGTATCTATTGTCCACAGCTGCTTCATACTGTATGAAAAGCTAATCCTTCAGTTCATTAAATCCCCATGGTTATCTGAAGGCAGCAGAATACATGATGATAAATCTGCAGCCTCTGTTTTGAGAGGTGCCTCGCCTGAGTCCAGAGCCATTACACACAACTGTCCACTGTTTACGAAATCAAATGCAAACGTCTCCACGCAGCCGCAAAGTAATCCCACACCACCGCACACACCCAGACGATCAATTCAAACCAGGTTTGCACTGATGGCTGGATGAGACAGACTATTTGAATGACTAGCCTTGAACCTTGAAAAATATTATTGAAAGGTGTTTTAATAATCTGGAATCAAGAGTTAATGAATATTAATCATGAGGGACACTGGCTGTGTGTACATAGATCAGAATAATAGCCCAGTCAAAATAAAAAGGCCTCATGTAACCACCTCCATCAGAATGAAAACAGATAGGAATTTACTACTGAACTGAGATGGGTGGTGTAAACCTTTCATAATCCGTTCAGCAGGAAAATATTAGAGGCTAATGACCATGTAAATGCTTGATATGATTTTATTATCTTCTTTTTTTTAATTTATTTATTTACTCCCACATGGAGTAAATACCAGGTAACATGACGAGTTTCTAGGAGGGGCAGAAAACTGAAAAGAGGAATGAAACAACAATAATTTCATAATGTCTCTCTGGAACCGGACCTCCCTGACACAGACCAGTTTTTGTGGAGGCTAGAAAAATAACTACATGCTTTTCAAATGAACTTCTTCGCACTTCATGACCCTTTTGTTACATTATGATAGACATTTGATTGTTATTGTTCCTCCTTTAGCTCAGATATTTCCTGATGTTTGCTCTGAGAGAAACTTTAGCTGCTTAATAACTTTGTCTCATAACTTTACGCAGGTCGAGACGTTCACACCAATTCTTATCAAACGCTTCACAATTACTCCTGTCAGTCATATCCAAATACCACTGACAACACACATAATCAAGAAATAACAGCATCTGAGCTCACATTCAACCAAATTTGGGAGAAAAAAAAAAAAAAAAACAAATCAGACGTTTTATCTCATGGACATGTAGAATTTAAGAAACAGCTTGGATCCAAAACTCTTTCCTCAATCCACTTTAAGACAGCAATCATCAAATTAGATCCTGTAACTTTTATACGACCACAAAGCTGAATCAACTTCAACAACCTTGTCCAGACACGTGGGCATGTCCCTGATTGGTAAACCCATGAACAGCAGTGATCAGATGGTTAATCCCGAAGCAAGAGGCGTTCTCAAACATCCCCTGCAGTTAGCCAGAAGATGCTATTTAACGCCGTGGCAAAGTGAAAATGAGCCTGACCTCGGCTGTCAGCTGAGGCGGAGACACCCATCATTCAAATGAGACAGGTGATTAGGTGAAGGACAAATCCAGACAGCCATAGAGGAACAGAATGGAAAAGGGACGTATGGAAAGAGACGGATAAAGGCCACTGTGATGTGGGAGAGCAGAAAAATGGGCGGGCAACGGAGGAAGATAGAACAGCAGTAGGCGAAGGGTTCGGATGTAGAAGGAGTGGGGAAGAGACAGAGGTAGTGTTAGGAGTGGTTGGTGAGGACAGAGATGGAGAATGCAAGGGATAAAGAGATGGAGAATGAGTCGTTTCCATGCATACCAAGAAAAATAAACACAAAAGTCTGGCAAGCGAGAGAAAGGGAGGGGAAAAATATGATAAAGAGCCACACAGCGAGGGTAATGAAAGACCAAAGACTTTCAAAATGAGAAGGGATTTGGTGACACTGAATGATACAAGGAGAGGCAGCCAGCTTTCATCAGGCTACTGATGAGTAGAAGCAGAGAAAAATAATAGCGTCATTCCATGGAAATTGAAAAAGGTCCCGGAAATGTCTTTTGGAAATCATTCACTGTATGGCTTATCACGGGGTATGGGGATCATTTTTTAGGAGTGGAGAAACAAAAATAAATGCAACCTTGTCTGAAAGCAAACGTCAAACATCTAATTTACCTCATTTCAACTTCTCCTTTACCCAACTTCCTCTCGTTGCAGCAATTTTATGAAGCCTTGTCACAGGGACATTCACATTTTAATAATACAGAGCAATAATGTTAAATAGCAATTTCTTCATTAAGTACATACACGTCTTCAGTCTGCAGGCCAGGAGGATGAGTCAGTTCTAGAGCTCACGTCAAACAATTGACCAAATAAGCCCTCTCTATTTCCTTTATCTTCATGTCTCACAACCCCACTTTAGAGGAAATTGATGTCCACCTTATTTAGTTTGCGATTTTTTCTGGATTTCAGGCACTGTGAGCAATAAAAAAAAAGAGGAGCTTTAAACAGGTTGTGAGATGTGTAGTCAGTTTTATTGTAGGTTCATCTTTAAAATAGCCAGGTTTTGTCCTAACTGACAGCTGGTTTGGTTTTAACAGTACGTGTGGGTGTGTTCGTGTGCGGGGAAACGAAAACGCTGAATTGATAAAAACTTTTTCTCTTGGTCCCATCTGCGGACCTGTTTGGCAGTGAGGCTGTGACTGGAACAAAAACTGATCCATGTCGGGGAGGTCCGGTTCCAAAGAGACAGCCAGAGAGATCATGAAAACCAACATCAGGGAGCACTTTGTGGAGAAATGAAAACCAGCTTTGAGGAATGCAGTTCCATTACATACAGTACATTACATGATACACACGTGGGATTAAAACCTCAGATGCAAGAGGTCAGGTTCCCACAATCGAATCTTAAAGCTACAGCATTGGACATGTTTACCCACTTCTGACAAGTGGTTTTAGTGAAAAGAATAAGTGGCAGTACTCCTAGGAGGTGGTGGGTGGGTTGGGGGATTCGGGCATTGGTGGAATGCAAATCTAATAAGAGGACAGTAAATCTACTCAGTCTCTTCCAAAGTTCTTTGGTGCGGTAACAACGCCAAAACAAATGACAAGGGGTCTCAGGAGCAGTTTACTGCAATATTATTTTTTTATGTAGCTAGCTAATAATTTCCGGGTAGAAGGCTACCTATTTAAAATGAAATCTCTCTTACTTTATTGGTCAACAGATATTTATATGGTGTTTTACAGAGCTGTTCCAGTAAGTAACCACATAAGGAATAGAGACTATATCACTACACCCCGTCATCATCCAGCTCTATTCCGGTCCACATTCTCTTCGTACCTTCTTTAATCCAGGCCGACATTACAAATGTGTTCTTATTCTTCTGTTTTTCCTGGTTTATCCAAAATTGTTTCACTTTGGTAAGAACTAAGGTGAGACGTCACCGAGACGGGCAACATGTAGTGCCCTCTAGAAAATATAGTTTAAGTGCTATTATGAATTGACAAGCGAGGGTGCTTGTGAGAACCAGAGGGGAAAAGAAGTACTGGAGTGTACCGGCCCACTTAAAGCACTGCTGTTGACGTGTTTATGACACACATATGCCTACAGTCTAGGGCCCCTCAAGACGCATTCTTTCTTTCTACCCTTCTTTCAGCACTTCTTTTTTTAGACCATAATCCTTCTTCCGAGTGCGGAGCTTATTTTTTTATCTGGAACATCAGAATCTTTTTCTTGGACGCTCAATTGTTTTTTTATATATACTCCTAATTGCTGTAGTGTCGTCTGTCACTATCCATGCTTTCCCCTATGCTCCTCTTTTTAACTCTGGCAAACTGGTCATTACCGGTTGACCTAAATGATTTAAAACTCCAATGCACTGTGAAATACAGAGAGAACTATCTGACACTGATTAGTGTAATCAGCACTGTGTGAAGAGCTTGAAAGTAATGGATATGGTTGAATGGACGTTCATTGTCTTGGTAAAAGTCGCTTCATATTTAAAATGTTTGTTGAGGCATTACCTCACAAACCTAGAGCTATAGCACCATAACTAAGGGATGGTACAGGGTCACCTAAGGCAGCCCCGAGTATAACCTTTATTAAAAAGGAAAGATTTAAACCTAACCTGAAAAGAAGACAGGAGAGACAGTGAGGCTTCTGCACCAATCTGCACACATGTAGCATTATGTTCTAGTTTTTGGATAAAAGGAAGTCTTACGGCTCATTATTATTCACTGGTGTTATTAATTTTATAATTTTATGTTCCTTTATAACAAGCTGTTTTAAAATACAGGCTATGGTAATAACATAGAGGATAGTAATGACAGGATTTTTCGTGGGTTCAAATTCAGGCTTCAACTCCCTAATCAGGTCTTCTTAAAACCTTCTTGAACAGTCCGCGCATCTTATGGACGCTTTGTAACAGTAACAGCTTTGCTATAAACATACCGTATTTTAACACACATATGTTGTCAAAGATGTCGAGGTACAGGACGGACAGGGAGGACAAGTAAAACTAAAGGCTCCAAGATGTGGACGCCCATTATCCAGCTATGCAAATTGCTGCAAAAGTCAAATAATAAGGAACTGCTCTTACACTAGATTGTTGTCATGACCACTCAGTAGTTTTAAATGAGGTTGAATCAGCCAAGGGTAGAACAAATATTTGTCCTCAATTTAACTGTGAGAACTGGCCTAAAAAAATAACAGCCAGACTTCTTAGCTTGACCTTGCTTTGTGGAGGAGGGGAGGAGGTTATGGGTCATATTGTGCAATTGGTGTGCTTTGTCATTTGTGTTGGTGGATGACTGGGCTTCGTTGCATTGAAGGGTAGCAGACTTCCTCCTAGTAGGTTTAGCTTCCTGATAACAGATAACTGTTTGTGTCACTGCGGGGAATGGAGGGATGCACAGAATTCTCAGGAATGAGACAGGGAGACAGCCAAGGAGGAAGTGACATTGTCTATTCCGACTGAATGGCAAGTGAATGTGAGTAAGGAATTAATCATTATATAGACAATGAAGTGGTGAATAATATAAATGACCAAGCAGCACTGTGATGGATGTCTGAGATCAGCTTTGCACCCTTAAAACATACAGTCAGTGAGATCTGCTGGGAAAACATTGGCTGTATGAGAGTTTAGTTTGACTTGTTTTGTCTTGTTTCCCAGGACCCTGCTATACCAGCCACTCTAAGAAACTATCCAAATAGATTTTACTCAAAAAAAAAAAGAAGAAGAAAATGCTGTCCAGTGATTCTACTGATTTTCATTCATTCATTTTATGTAACTACTTGTCCTCCGGAGGGTTGCAGGGTGGCTATCAGCTGTCAATGGGCGAGAGGTCCAGGCCTGATAGCTGAAGGCTCTACCTGCCATTCTACTTTTTGAAATTCTAGGAACCACTAGCAGGCCTGAGCTTTGAGAGCAAAGTGATTTGTTTGGATAATGTTTAATTTTTTAATTTTTTAATTTATTTAATAGGGACAGTGCATATTAATGAACATCTATTCAGAGAGCAATAGACATAAATATTTTTTATTAGCAACAATGCTAATTTGCATCTGCAGTCCCTAGGCAGGTAACACAAAAACACGATAAGACATAGGACAGGACAATAGATCCCAATAAGAGCACATCACAAGACAGGACATTACTAAGAAGATAAAAGTCAATGGTTACAAGACTTGCTTTCAACCGCTGCTTGAGGTGAGTTTTGAAGGTTTGTAATGTGGGACACTCCCTTATGGAGAGTGGAAGACTGTTCCAGATCTTACTGGCCTTTACAGAAAGAGCATTTTGTCCAAAGGCTGTTTTTCTGTGTGGGACCTCACAGTCCCCTCTAGAGGAGGCCCTGGTCCTGAGACTGATGTGAGCCCTTTTTTTTCAGAAAGTCAGACATGGGAGGTGGGGCAAGTGGTACAATGAGGTCTTTAAGATACGATGGAGCTAGGAAAGTAGTAGTAGTATTAGCAGTAGTATTAAGTAGAAGCAACAGCGGTGAGAGTGGGTCCCTAGCTCTATACACATTCCACTTGCTGGGATAGGCTCCAGCCCCCCCGCCACACTTCACAGGTTCGTTCATTCAACATACAGATGATGAATGAAGAAAATCATGTGGCAAAACTCTCACTGCTTGAATAATTTACAGTACTTTTTGATAATGTGCACAAAAGATTTTGAGATAAAGAGATGGAATGATGGAATTAAGGTAATTATGACTCAACTTGTAAACTTGTAAATCTGCACGGGAAGTTTGTGGTAAGGAAATATTTATATTTATAAAAAAAAAAAAAAAAAAAATAGACAGAAAAAAAAGCAGTAAAAGCAAGCCTGAATAAATTAATAAAATTAAAATAAAACAATGTGGAAAATTTTGTATCGGGGTGAGGTGACACATACTGTGAAAAATGAAAATAAGAGTTGAAGTGAAAATCTATGTACAGATACAAAGCATTAAACTTTCTCACTGTGTGTGATAATTCATTTATAAGCCCTTGTCATCATACCTGAATATTTCAAACAAGAAAAAAAAATGAATTGTTTACTATTATGATAATTTAAGAAACGGAATCACTTAACTAACACTGCAGCATCTCACAGCTGCGAGTTCTGCTTGTACAGCTTAATCCACGTTAAGTTAATATAAGATCATATTCATTTTACCATCTCTTCCAAACTGATTAACTGCAGTAATATATTTTTATTTCATGGTGTGCTGTCATTTGTAATCTATTATATCCCTAAAAATGGTGAAATATACAGTAAAGGTTTCTGCGCCCCACCTGCAACTTACATGCTATAAATATTACACCTACAGTAAGTGATAGTGGACTGTGTAGAGCGCCTGTCTTTCAGCTGCTGTACTGAGTATTCAAAATTCTATTTTTATAGCTGGAACATTCTTCCTGCTGCTATGTAATGAACTTTTCACTTTGTGAACTATGCATTCACATTGCAGCATTTAACCTCAAGTAATTCATATCACCCGTTTAGTTCTTTTTTGTTTCACTCATTTATCCATTTAATTTCCTGAACTGGCAAATTATTAATTTATCTCTTCATCACGCAATAGACACTTTAGAGTGACAAAATCAAAGCACACCAGTTACAGAAAAAGACTTACCATAATATTATTTTAACTCTGGTGTCTGTGCGTCTTTCAGAGCAGCAGAAAGTCCTGGATGTACCTCATTATGAATGTTTGCTGGCTTTGGCTTAACTCACTTTGAGCCTGAAAGGATGACATTATTTCAATCCCTCCATTTTCTATTACTTTCTTCTGGCTACTTTTTTCCCTGACTTAAATTATAAATAAATCGTGTGAGGATATAGACCCTGGTGGGGGTGGCGGAGGAAACACCCTGATATGCACAACTCTAACATAACTATGGTTGAATTCACTAATTTTTCAGCACATTTGCAGTTTGGGTTAAAACAATGTGGAAAGGGTGGCTATATACAGTATATTAAAAAATAAATAAGTTGACTCTTAGATTCCCTTATCAGTCCAAACTTCTTGTTTGATAGGTGTCACACTGTAATAAATCACGTGAACAAAACTGAAGCCAACACTTTTCTCTCACTTCGAACGATGTAACATTTCATAAAACATGTTTTGTTGCTGTCCACACCATGTCCTGAAAAGATTTTTAAAGAGGGAAGCCTACTTGCGAGGACAGAATCATTGGGTACGAAACAAAGAACAAAGGTCTTATGATCAACTTAGATTATGTGACAAGTCGTGGACTGTTAGAATGCTGAGAATATTCCTTTAATGTTATTTAAATTATCTTGTTTTTTTTTTCACACCAAGTATGACATTCTTGCAAAGATAACAGCAAAGCTGATATTGTCATCACCGTGGCATAACTGAACAATTTCAACAACTGAACATGACTAATTCATGAGGCAAAGGTAAACGTTTAGACAAAACAGATGTACGTTTAACAGATGTACGTTTTTATCTTTTAGTTGTACTAAGGCGTAAACATTCATACATGTCATATCTAAACCCTGTCTTTAGAGGGCCAAATTAAATGCTAAAATGAAATGCAAAAGATAGACAAACTATCTTAGCAACTGCAAGGCAGTGTATACGATTTTGAAGGGAGCTCTAGCCGACTTTTATCTCAGTGAGATGACCTCTTAGATTAATTGTGTGTTTTTCTATATCCTTAAGCTAAGATTCACTGGTAAATGGATATTTTGAAGTAAAAAATTAAACAATGTACTTCCCGGGTGCCGACACCCTGCTCTCGTTCAACCATCTAGACAAGCACTGCATCACTAGTGACCTTCGAAGAGTAAATAAAGAAACAAACCGAAAAGGATTCAAGGGTTAATTCATTCTGCACAATGACCTGATTAAAACATGCAATTAATTTGTTTTCAACATTAGGTTTGAACCCAGGAACATGTTGAGCTCATAGATAAACTTTGGGGCAACTGTGGCTCTCCAATATGAACATTAAAACTCTTGGTGCATCTCTTAGTGTCTAGTGGATTAAAAATGATGCACAGTTCATTGCGCTAGACCTGCTTACGTAAAAGTAAATGTTGATTAGTAGTTCAACTATTTCAAGTACAATCAAGGCAGCCGAACTGTGTCTTGGTTACTGTGTGATGATAATGCGTGCTTAAAGAAAAAGTTTCAAGTCTGTAATGTCAACAAAAGTTTATGGCAGAGCTTTAGCGCTGAATAATTTGCTACATAAGAGTAAAACTGGATCCCAGAGAGGCTGTTTGAAGCTGGAGAGAAGCTGCATTTTCCTGTGGTGGTCCTAACCTCCATCTGCATTTACAATGCAAAAAGGCATATGCTTGACTTGCTGCTGACTCTCTTTGCTTCAAAGGAATGTTTTTTTTATTTTTTTTGGATATGTGATAAAATGTGAAATAAGTGGTAGGGATTTGAGAATGATTATTATATGAAGATTTCTTTTTCGTGGAGTGGAGGAGGAGTGCGTCTTAAAATCTGACAAAAGAAGATGCAACCACAGCATAAACCCTTCATAGGTTCACTTTTCCTCCATCTCACCTGGAAACTGGGAAACTCCGTCTTTAAGAGAGATGCAGTTTAATGCATGACACTACTTTACCTCACACACTCAAGGACAGAGTAAAATCAAGATAGACTTGCTTGATTCCAGTGTCTTTCTACGATAACTCTTTCTATTTGAGCACGGATTTTGTTTTTTTATTGGTCTCACTAAGAAAAAGTCCACTTAAATTATTACAAAGACCAGCGTTTGCGTTCATCAAACGCCCCAAAGATGTTTTTCATTTCATCTTCTCAATAAACTGCAGGATATATAGGGGGGGAAAAAAACAAACATGTGCACTCCTCTCTCCATCCCTCCATCCTGACTTCTCAGTGCATTGCTTTTGCCAAGCGCCTTAGTGCTGAGCTGCTCTCTTTTCAATACCGCTGATTAAAAATGTCTGATGCATCAACACGACTAAGCTGATTACAGATTTAGTTTCCCTGAGCAAAGGTTTTCAACGAGTGCCGGGGAAAAGTGGGAAAGAAGTGAGGAATAATAGAACACACAGAGTCAAAGCGGCTTGAATTGCGTCGAGTGTCTAATTTTTGAAAAAGTGTGTGTGACCGAGGGAAGCGCGCTCCTCTCTATCTGTGTGAACTGCTTTGGCTCAATATGAAGTGCGTAATTTTAAGAAACCTCTCAGGAAGGAAAAGATGAAAAGAGATTGTGTGAGTGCGTGTGCTGTGATTGTGTGCAGGGGGAAATCGCTCGTCAATGAAAGCCTTCGCTGGGACAAAACCGACCACAGATATGACTTGGTCACAGATTGTGATTCTGTTCTGACCTTGCATTAACATCCATCCTGGGGAATCTGATCACAAGAGGCCAGAATAAAGTACAGCTCTGAACACACCTAGAACACACTGAAGACACATTTGAGACATCTGATCACCATATTTAGAGGAGGTTTGGGTCGCATTTGACCTCATTCCTCAGGCAGTGTGATGCGTCCTGGGTCTCATTAACAAGGGAGATCTTGCGTCAGCTGAGTTTTATTCTGTCATTAAAATTGAACATTTTGTTATTTGTCTTTATTTACCTTTGATACGGGAGATTCTGGTGGGTTGGAGTTATAAGCTGAGTTTTGTGCAGGTCTCTAAAATAACTAATGTCAGGGCATGGATGAAGAAATAATGTGCGTGCACAAGTCATAAAACACAAAACAGGGGTTCTGAAACAGCTGTAGGTGGAGATCCATTCAACACAGACGCTGTGAAAATACTCTACTGCACTCAGAAACTGGGTGAGGATGCATGTGGAGACACATTTTAATACGAGGTGCGAACACAGGCACTAAAAGCTGGCCACTTGCAATCGGATTGCCCAGGATGTTTGTTAATGCAACCTCTGAACAAGGCCTTTGTTATTCAGTCCTTCTCCGGGGTCTCTTGTGTCTTTAAATGCGGTTGTGAGTCTATATGTGTTACCATCTTATGGTATTCGTAACCTTGTAACTGAAATTATTTGATGACGTCCAAGTTCATGGGTGTTTGTTGATGTTCTCAAAAATTGATGGAGGTGGATGGTAGTTTTTTTGTTTGTTTGTTTGTTTGTTTTCAGAATTATTAAATGTTGATAACATAACAGTAACCTAATGCTTTCATTGTGTCTCTGCATTTCCTATGGACGTTAGCTTGCTGTCTTCCAGACACCAACAGTTGCCTAAAAGTGATGTTCTCCTGCTGATTTTACCACCTGAACATCAAGCACTTTTCGCGTCATAACCTCAAGCTCACAAGCTTCATTTAAAAACATCATTCTTCAGCATCTCTCATAAACCTGGGGCATCTAGTTCGACTCATTCTTTATCCCTAGCTCATGCTCAAATCTAGCTTCGATACTCTCTGTGCCACAGCAGTAGCACATCAGTAGTACTGGCCAGATCACAAACTTGCAGCGTTCCTTGTTTTGCAACAACTGTGTTTTGTGGCTGTTCTTAAAAGATGACATGCTTCGTTCACTGTTTGTCTCACACTGCTGGCTAAAGAGATTTCTGACTATAAGTTTCAGTGAGCTCTGCCCTGAAGTTGTGTGAACCTGGATCAAGCAAATGTATGAGTTACATCTTTTGAACTTATTTTACTGCTGCACGGTGGGATGCAGAAAAACCTTAATACTTTTTCCTTTTTTATAGGGGTGGTACTTTAACGCGTTAAGTCCGATTAATTAATGAACACGTTTAAAAACATTAACGCATTCAATCGCAGTTTGCATTCCAAGCAACGCGGAACATTTGTCAGTGCACGATTTCCTGGTACACCGATTACACTGATGCACACGTCAGAGCTCGGCTAACGGCTACCAAAATGGAGGAATCGGATGAAAGCACGTTGCTAGGACTGATGGAAGGCAAATTTCATTTAAATAAACTACCTGATGGAAGCCTTGATAAAAGCGGGGTTTTGTGCAAATTGTGCAAAAAAAATCTAAATGCAAAGAATGTTGCAGTGAGCACAGAAACCGCCCGAGCTGTTAGCCCTAGCAGTCCCGGTCCAAGTACGGACAAGAGGTGTCGACTGCCCAAACTATTTTTTGCTGACTGTTTTTTTATCATTGAAAGTCAATACTGTTCAGGTAAAGTACTTAAAGTACTTAAAATGGCACTTAAACTTTGTCATGGTTTGATTAGTTTCTTGGGTTTCTGTTTATTGTATTTTGTTAAGTTCTTGTTTTTTTACAGTCATGGTTTAGTGTTTAGTTTTTCTGTTCTGTTTCCTGTTTTATTTTGTTAACTTCTTGATTTCCTGTTTTGTGTTACTCCCTGTGTTTTCTCCCTTTTGATTAGGTCATTGGTTTCTCCATGTGTTCTGTCTTGATTTGTTTCACCTGTGTCTCGTCACCCCTCTGTTCCTCATGTGTATATATAGCCATGCCTTCTCCTTCGTGCCTTGTCGTGTCATACTGTTTGTTTGCCATGTTTGTGTGTTCCAGGTCATAGTATTTTCATGTCTTGTTCTTGCCTTCATAGTGTTTTGATTTTTGTTGAATATCCTGCCTCGTCTGCAGCGTTTTTGGTTTTCATCAGTTTTGTCTTTTTTTATTAAATACCTTTTTTTCGCCTACTCCTGCCTCAGCCTTCTAAGTCCTGCATTTGGGTCCTAACCTCCTTACTCCGTTACCCCCCACTTGACAGAAAAAAACAAGAATTTAACAAAATACAATAAACAGAAACCCAAGAAACTAATCAAACCATGACAAACTTTCTTTTTACGTCTTTTACGTCTGGCCATGGATATTTTCTTTCTTTTTCTACTGTTTTGAACTGAAATGCAATTAAATGCGTTTTTGCAGACGTTGAAAGAGCTTGAGTTTACAATATTCATGTCTGTGTCTATTTTTTGATTCAGTCGTCCACTAAAATCCATTTAAATTAAAAAATGTTGCTTTTTGGTTCAAATATTGTCGTGATTAAAATGGGATTAATCAAGATTAATTAATTACAAAGCCTCTAATTAATTCAATTTTTTTTATCGACTCCCACCCCAATGTTTTTAACTTCACAGCTGTGAGGATGCCCGGAGCATGACATTTTGACATGCGATGTTTCCCAAATTTGAATTTGTACTGCAAACAACCCCTGGCAATAACAAAAATGATGTCCTCACCATCGTCACGAAACAGGTCTTCACACTGACAAAGTTAGCGTGTCATTCAGTTTATACAGTCTCGAGGGAATACACTGGAGTGACATAACAGACTGTCATTTCTGCCTTGTTTCATTTTGTCCGACCACAAATGCTGCATTATCCACATGATCAACAAGCTGATTTCCACTTGAGGACAACAAATCAATGTGGAAAGAATGTGAGGGGAATTGAATGGCATATTCAGCCTTAAGCAATGTGGGAGATTATCAGAACATGGAATGTAATAATTTGTGTTATACAAAAAGAAACAACAGGCTGAAATGTTGTCTATCTCAGAGAACCATAAAGAAATACTGGCTTATGGTCTCTCGGTTTAGATTGAGGATTTGGACTCTTAAAAATATTTAATATGAGGGCAGTTTAAGCAATTTGCAAGAGTGTAAAACATTCCAACAAAAAAGTCCAGATATTTTAGATTGTATATAATATTTTATATTGTAATAAACTGAGTACAGGTCTTGGACTTGATCTGGAACACTAAATTTAATACTTGAAATTGGTGGTTGTAACTTTTTATTATTACTATACTACCTGTCTAGAAGAAGCACTGCGAGCGACGCATTGTGTTTTAATCTCATTTCACCATTTGTTGTTTGCACCATGTAACGATTTCTGAACAAGTATTCATCCTACAGCTTCCTAGTAAACTATGGCATTTTTTGAGTGTGAGATAAGGGTTTAAAGCCTGACATTTATCCTATCCAGGAGAAAAAAATACCCATTTAAAAAGTGTTAGAGAAAAGGGGGTTAGGATTGATTTGGAAGTGTGCAAATTTACAGGCTACTCTTAAATATATAGTGTTTAATGTACTGACAAAGAGTTTGGACACACCTTCTCAATCCATGTTTTTTCTTTATTTTTATTATTTTCTGCATTGTAGATTACTAAACACATCCAAACTATGACGTAATGGATATGGCATATGGAAATGTATAGTAAAAAAAAAAAAAAAGGTTCACTTACTGTGTAGCTTAAAAGTATTTGCAGCCCTCAGAATTTTTCCTGCATTTCTCTATGAAAAAAAAGGACTCAAAAATCAGCAGATTTTACACAAGTGCTGAAAGTAGAGAACCCAATCAAACTAATCAATTAGGAATATTATACTTAGGAAAATGAGCCAATATTACATATCTGGGAGGTGCAAAAGTAAGTGCATCTCTAGGATTACAAGTCAATGTAATGGCCAAATTAGAGTCCATCTGTACAGAAGAGTTTCCAACCAATGTGCCCCACTTTGTTTAAAAAAAAATGAATAAATAAAAAAGATGGATGAAGGAGCTGTCTCTAAATAGTATCTCTAAAGGATCCCAGGGTAACTTCTAAGCAACTAGAGGCCTGTCTCACATTGGCTAATGTTGTATGATTCGAACTGGCCGATGGATTAATAGACCAGTGAATTACAAATTATACCAGTGAATTCTAAAATAAAGTGTCAGGACATCTGTCCGGACATCCAGGACATCAGAGATACCTGTAAGCTGCACTGTGTATGTTTTATATTTATGATTCTTCAAAGCAGCCACCTTTTGATTTAATGGCAACTTTGATCAGTTCCAACAATCTTGAAGTAGCTGTGGTGTTGAACTCTTAGCTGCGTTGCCCATCAGTCCGTCCACTGGGTTCAGGTCGGGTGATCGTGGAGGCCAGGTCATCTGATGCTGCACTCCGTCACCCTCCTTCTTGGTCAATTAGCCCTAACAGTGCCTGGAGGAGTCATTGATCCATTGAAAATCAAATGATATACTATCCCACTATAGCACAAAATCCAGGGTTGGTGTTAGACGCTGTGGTAACCATGCTACGTGTGCCTTGAATTTTGAATAAATCACAGACGGTGTCACCAGCAAAGCACCCCCACACCATCACACCTCCTAAATGCTTCACAGTGGGAACCACACATGTAGAAATCATCTGCTTATCTAGTCTGCGTTTCATAAATACGTGGCAGGTGGAAACAGAAAATCTTATCAAGCCAAAGTACAGATATAATATGTTATTTAAATGTTTTAAGAGTGTCCTTAAATTTATACATCCTCCCCCAAATCTACCCTTTTCTTCTTTTGTTCCATATATATGCTGTAAGTGTTTGATGTTCTTCAGGGACCTTGTTAAGTTTCAAGAGTCAGCAATTTAAGGCCCATCCAATGGGCTTTAACACTGAACTCATCCATATTTATGAGGCCCAACCTCTTTAGTCTCAGCAGGTAGAAAAAGAAAGAAACAGCCTGACATAAGAAACAGAGTATGCTGAAGAATGGAAACCAAATCCCTTTTTGTGGTCCAGTCTCCATATTTCTCATCATTCCTTCTCTCACGGATGCTGTTTCTATTCAGTTTTTGTTTCTCTTTCTTTATATGGTATCTGTATAAGTTTCCTATGTTGCTGTTTAAAACAGTGAATACTGAATTTATCAGAAACCTGGTAGGAAGGGTTGGGGGACATAAATAAATGTTGTGGGTGAGAGCTGGCATAGCTCCTCACAGTGGGTCATCCACAGAGTATGAGTGGTCCACTGTGTGCCTGTGTGGTGACGGAAGCCAACGATTATACGGCATTTAAATAAAACATAAACTGTGGTTTGATAAACATACTTTACAGCAAACAGCCCTGGCAAACGTTTTTGTGCAGGGTGTACGAGTGAGTCAACCGATGTGTGCTTATACATATCAATTTGACCCTTGACTTTGAATTGTGTGGGTTTCAGCACATAATTTTATGCACTAACAATTTATATCGGCACCTTTAAGTCTCAGTGTACAAAAGAAAAGAGGGGGAAGGTAACAGTGATGAAAAACAACAACTCATGTCTAGTGAAGGAAACTTTGCTCCAGAAGTCACCTCACTCTGTGCATTAAGCAAAATTCATCTGCAGTTGTTGAAAACCACTTTTAGGGGTATAGCCTAATTAAACTGTCCTGCTTGTGTTAATGCAAATATATGTTGACACGTTTGTGAGCAGTATCCAGCTTATACAATACAAATTCCAGAGTGACGGAATAAAAGCAAAATAAAAGCTGCAACAAAATAAGATACCTTTAAAGTAAAGTTGGAGCTATGCAAATGAGCATTCACTTTGATTTTATACATTATTCAACTTTTTCTTCCCTCACTTTGCATTTTACTTTGAGAAGACAGATATCTGACACATGGTCGATTAGAGAACAGAAGAGATGCTGCTACTTTCTACTTCTAAAGAGATATGGTACCTTGTACTCCACTACATTTATCTGCCATCAGTAGATAAAAATTACTCTGTAGTAGGATAACGACTTTATATACTCTAATATAATGAATCATACACAATACAACTGATTTGAACACTATAAAGTTAAGCCACCTGACATTATATAAAAGAAGTAAAATCAGCTCTGTCTCAGTCAGCTGCAATATTAAAATGCTACTTGCATCAGACATAATAACCTATACAGTATAGCATGTGTAAATAGAGCACTGACAGAGCCCAGTCTGTAAGAAATACTTTTACTTTCATACTTAAAGTACATTTTGGCTTACATAGTTTTACTTGAGAACTTCATACGGTGTCCACAATAAAGCCAAAAGCTATTGGAATAAAGTGCTGTCCTGGTGCGACCCACGGGCAACAAATAAATAAGTCCTTTGCCTGCGTCAGGAAGATATTTTCATTTTTATTCACGTCACAAAGCACATATATGGTCAAAAGATGATTAGGTTATTCAGTCAGCCAGTCTTCCACCCATTAAATTAAATTAGGTTGTGTCTGAAATCAGCTTCTTGTTCAGTCATTCACCCCTGCCTGTATAATGGACACTCGACAGTAATCTCTGTAGTGAGGAATAATTTGACAACTCCTAATCATTGTCAGTTTGCGTCATCGCCATCTTGGCACACTGCGTTCTGTGATTGCTAGAACAAATAAAGTATATGGACACAAGTTTGTTTTTTTCATTCCATTGTCGATTTCGCTTGCTCAGATTCCAGACGATCAATCTAAATGGCAGGCAGCAAATGAAGCGTGCCATGAATACGGTGTGATTTCAGACATAGCCAGCCACATATTACGTAGTCTACCATGAAACATGCATGTGACGCAAGTGCACTCATGAAAGCACAGTAGTGTCTTTGTTCTCGTAATGGAAGGCGGCAGGTATCCCCAGTGGACATTTTAAGACAAGAGAACGTGCGCATCTACATGTGTGTGTCTGCATTAACGTGAGCGTGCGCACGCCGGCTGATTGAGTGAAAGGAGCCGAGAGATAAAGAGGATGGAGCGAGAGAAGCAAAGGGTAATCACGAACTGCCACAAGTACTCATCCACTGGCCATCTCAACAGAATGACACGCACATACGTACGTATATGGAACATACTGATACTTTCACACACAAAGGTGTGTGTGTACAAGCACAAACCGTGTACCGATATTCACGCACATGCACAGACAGAGTCCTTAGCTGGGCACATTAGGCCTCATCAGAGAGAGAACACAGAAAAAAACGGCCCATTTATTTTCAATCTGTTAGTGACATCAACAGCTAAACTGCTGTCTACTGAAATTATTTACCGTGCTTCCTCTGGAATTCCACTTCACTAGTAGTTTCACTTTCTACACTGATGAGTCCCATGTGAAACTGGGGCTTTCTGCCAGTATCAGTATCACTGGGTGACAGGGTGAAACAGAGGTGCAAACACAAAAAGAGAGAATAAAGACAGCACAATCGCAGAGCAGGGCTGCCAAAGAGTCATATGGAGAGAAACAAGAAAGCTGGAGTGAATGCAAGGCAGTTCTTTTGTTGTGCATGCTGCCATGCAACTCCACAAAAACTTGTTTCTTTCGTCCTGAAATACAATTTGTTTGCTGATTTAGTTTTTTCTATATATCTAATGCACTGGGCACACCAGATTGGGAAGTTAAGTGAGTAGTCTTTAGTCTGTAAGTGAAGAAGCCCACACTGTAATACAATTTAAGTCAGTATGACTTAACAACAAAAGTTCACCCGCTGCCTTAAAAATATGAGTAAACTCAGCCTGAAGAAAACCTGTTTCAACCCAAAAAGCTAAGTTATAACTATGGATCATTTCTTATCAACTTGATACTATGAGTTAAAACAACTAATTAGGTTACATTACCCACTGAAGAAAACTCACTTTATCTTGTCAAATTAACTCACAATTCCCTTGACATTCCTGTAATTTTTGTCTAAAACGTCTAAAAAAAGGCATACCCACAGTAAATGTAAAGCTGTTCTTGAACCATTTGGAGTACAGGCATGGTTTTGGCTTCTTTTGAAAGTTAACACACGAATTTTTCTCCCCAGCAGTCAGAATTTGGATAAGTGCTACTGGCACTGAAGGTACTATTGAGAATATGTGGAGAATATGCACTTCTAACGGAGATTGTGAACATTTGCTGCAGCAGACATTGTACCATTATAGATCAATGGCTTGGTGTGGACTAACTATTTTACTAGAGGGCATTTACTGGACCCATGGCAATGTAACAGGAACATTTTTGTGTTTAGTTTTATCTGCTCTTGGAATGCTGTGAGGCTCAACAGATGATTCATATCCATTTTTGTGTTTGTGACTGGTGTTTACTGAGACTGCAGTTATGATTGTATCGTGAAATGGTATACAATCTCAAGAACATAAGCTTTCCAATGATGTATAACATGTTTTGGCACATGTTTTGGACATGGAGCTGAGTTAAACCCCGGTTTGTTCGCCATTTTAAGTTGAGAGCACTAATATTTTTGTTTCTGCTTAGATTTCTCATTGTGATGACTAATGTCAAGTCAAGTTTATCTAAATGTCAGATGGATTCAACTCACGTCTTGTTTGTTCAGAAATTTAAATAAATTTTATTTTATTTAGGCTGTTCAGAGAGGAAAGGACAGGGTTTGATCCACCAAAAACAGCCACTTTGGAATGTATTCCTGGCAATCCAGTCATCCATTTTGCTTACGGTGCCAATATTTTTGCTGATGTTGTAATACCATGGTTTAATCCTCTTTGTAGAGCATTGTTTCAAAGGTTTTACCATTTTATAGTAATAGTTCTGTCTAATTGAAAAATGCATTGAAAACGCATTAAACTGAGTTCAGTATCAAAAACGTGTCATGACTATTGCAGTTGAAGAGAAGAAATACATTCACATAACTTAATGGGGCTGTAATGTTTTACAGTGTAGTATCATATGGAGATATTAAAGAGAAAAAAAAAACAATGGGCCAAGAAAAAAATCCATATTGGAGGCAATAAAGGGGATAGGAAGCAACAACTCTGCTTTCAAATATCTGGATTCACCAGCCTCATTCCTAGAGAACAACAAACTGGCAAACAAACATCTGCAACCTGCGTATGAAGAACACAGCTGATGCAGTTTTGTCTCTTCCAGTCTAAAGGACAGAAACAATTCAGACTATTTGGTAAAGCTGGTGTTCCTAAGAACAATAGACGGAGTCCGGATAAGTGCAGAAACACTATCCCTGTGGATGAACCATCTGCTTGAGTATACAAGCCCGTGAAACATTTCACCATGTCACTGCCAGCAACAATACTGTTCTCACAGACAACAGATTGAGCATCACTTTCTTAAAGGGCCTCAACTGCTCAGAGAAGAACCCCTGCCGGATGATAAGAGGCCAAACAGTGGGCTTTCTGTCTCTTCCTGCCAAAATCCTTTTTATGTTCTCTCACCGTAACCAATGACCAGTTTATCTTTGTGGTGGAATACAAACGTACCTCTCAAACCGGAGCTGGAGGAGGGACAGCGCTGAGCTGATAAACACAGCGAGTCAAGGCCCTTCACAACATTATCTGAAAACTAATCAGTTTTGCTTAATAGCTTTGGTGGTGGAGTCTGTGCACTTTGGATTGGTTAGACCACCTGGGGGAGAAAATTAAATTCATTGATGGATGCCATGCAGGGTTTGTGTACTGTGAAACCAGCACCTGGCCTGTTGCACTGTTTGCCAGAAGATCTCGCAGCTTTTGGGGCTTTTGGACCAGCCAAGGCTGGGCCATATCACATAGATACTAGAAAGACTGGCTCAAAAAGAATGAACTGATGTCTATGAAACATGTTATTTATGGTAATCTTCAAACTTGACTATCAAGAAACAAAAAGGCAGAGACAGAGAAATGGGGCAAGGGCAAAAAAGAAGACAGACATTTTGGGAGAAAAACAACTATAAAAGAAAGGGGAAAAGGCGAGGACAGAGAAAGAGCAAGGCATAATGAAGACAGAAATAGGTGTAGTCAAATCAGAATTAGAGTCAGCGGTAAAGGAAAAAGAGACTAAGAAAGGTGTTTGTGCCCTCATCCTGTCGCCTGCTGTTTTAAGTCAGGCTCTGGGTCATTATTCAGACTATCACAGCAAAGTCTGATGGAATTAACCATCTGTACAGAACAGGAATTAAACACACACACATACAGACCTGGGTGGCTCTTTTTCCTCACAGTACACATAAATACACAAACTTTCCTGCAGGTGTAAAGCCAGCGTTACAGAAATTGCCGTTTTTATGCAGTTTTCTGTGCCATTGGGTCATTTCCTGGCACCAAATGAGGATGTATGCAGTGGGAGGCAAGTTTATATATATATATATATATACACATAAACTGCTGCTCAGATATTTTTTATATTCTGTAAAATGAATGAGCATCACAATATATATATTTTGAATCTATTGGAGGAGTATTCGTACCATATTATTACCCAGTTCCAAATGAGTGTAAATACCAAGGCTGTGTTGAATTGATTGTGTTGTGTTGTGATGAATAACTTGTCGAACCTTTGAGCTCCATTGTGCAGCTGATAAAATACCTGCAGTCAACACACGGCAGCCAATGATACATGTGATTCCAGTACCGTCTCGGAACTGAGCAGCACTGTGAATAATTTGGGAGGATGGCACAGCGGCAACTTTATTAATTAGTGTAAATCTCCTGATATCAACAGCATCACTCAGGGTCTAAAGGTAAATAATGGCCCATATCTTTCTAAAGGTCACAGAGCTTTTTTTCCCTCAGATTTCACATTTGACAATAAAGGCACGTGGCTGTCCTCAGGGTGAGTCCTGAACTCCGGCAAACGTGTGCTGACCTTTCCATTAAAAGCAAAACCATCAACCACTGCTATCAGTGTTGAGGAATTGCTTATTTGAAACTGTCATATTGTGCACTGCTGTCTAGTGCCTGGTTTGCGGCAGTGCCTTTCGTCATTGAAACTGCAAAAAAGAAACAGATAAAATATCAGTCTGGTTGATTCCTACCAGGTTCTGCACACAGACATACATATCCACTATTTTACACACGCTTAGACATTTTTTAAATAAATACAAACACATTCTCTACACATGGCGTGTAATACTGGTGTAATATTAAAGTGCCCTGTAGCATTTTCCTTTTTATCACATGCATGTCACAACAGCGAACCCCCACCCCTTCCCCTGTAAACTGCTGCTACTTATAATACTGTCAATCAGCAGCAGCTGGCAAGAGCAAGGCCCAGCACTGTCCACTCTTGACTACCCTCTCAACTCATTTAATGTGATGCGCTTATACCACATGGGGTCTTTGGTTCTTAGCTAATGAGAAGGAGATGGAGTGGGTATGTTCCTTAAGGGCTGTAGTTCTTTTGTGGAACTTTTTTTTTAGCAGTTCCACAAAAGAACTTTGTTCTTTTCTTGTTAAATTGAAGGAATCGTTGACACGTCTGTCCGTGGTTCAGCAAGACCTAGAATCTACAGCCTGTGCTGACATGCTCATAGTGACAATGCTAACATGCCGATGTTAAGCTGACATGATTTTTAGCATGTTCAGCATCATCATAATGTCTGCCTTAGTTACTTAGTTACTAAGTAATAACGAAGAAAGTTATCCTGGAGTTACTCCATTGGGAACTGATGATGCCCCGGCAAAGATCTACCAGGCCAGTTAAATTGTTGGGGTGAATTTCACGTGGTGATGGACAGGAGAGTAACAGTAACATAGTCATATAGTCATACATGTCATCTGAGCGCCTTTGATTTGTAGGACAATGGGGGGTGCAGAAGTATTTTGTTTGTCTCTGTATTGGTTGAAACACGCCCCATTTTGAAATCCAAATGATGCGTTAGTAGACTCATGCGGGTCACACTAGGCCAGGTTGGCACTTGGCTTTTGTGGGTTATGCTGATCCTAGCTGGACAATGATGACCTAATATTCTTTAAGGTTAATATGATCACCGATAGTGCAGCATCCATTTAAATATATGGTTTAAAAATGACAAGAAAGCAGATTTAGAACATTTTATCTGCCTCCTCGGCCAGAGCATGACAGTCAGTGATGGTGGCGTTGGCCAAGCCAGTCCCTACTTTGGAAGGCAGCTGTTGCAGAAATAGGTGAGTAAAGAAGAAACTGGGCTTGTGCTTTCTCTGGAGATTCAGCACATAAATTCAGAGGGCTTGCTGATGCCGTGACCTTGAGTGGAGAAGAGTGCCTACTCAGCACTGGAAAGTTAAAAGGTTTTCAACTGGTCGGTCCTAAGTGTCTAGTATTGAGAAAAACAGCATTTGTTGTTGTTAGCGAAGAGTCATCTTTGAGAACTGGTAGAACCAGACAATTGTTGAGGTCAACAGTGCAGAAATAGCAAGAAAACAGCCGCAGACAGTTTATTTTTTTTTTACACAGTGTCCTTTTCTTCCAGCTGCTAGCAGAAAACTGTGACAACAAACCTAGCTTGTTTTATTCAGAAAAAACAACTCCCTTTAGTTAATCTCAACAGTATGTATAGAACTTACACCAAACCTCAAAATATGGTAAATTATGTCCCCCCATCCCGCCACAACTGTACATTTTACAGAGCCCTTGGAGGCTGACAGGCATACAGAAGACAACCAAAATGTAATACTAAACTCATGAAGGATTAATCACCAATGGTGATCTGGATAATACCATTACAAGACACTGAAGGAGGAATCATCCAGAAACTCCACGGCTCCACTCACTTACTTTATTGGTATTCAAAGACGATACTGGAGTGTTTAAATCCCAGAGGCTGTAATTCAAATGAAATGTTGTTGCAGAGGAACTCTTGCGAGATTTATGCCCTCAATACAACAGAACCATATGGACCAAATGATGCTGCACTTCTGTTCTGTCACTTATAGAAGGGAGAGATGAGACACATCGCCTTCATTGGGGGTCACAGAGAGGGGAAGGTTGCGACAAACTGCGCTCAGACCTGACTGATGATATGTGACGCATCTATCGGGATGTTGATATAGTAATTATATCCTCCCCTCAACCATAATCTGGTTACTAAGCATATATATGTGTTGTCTTCATTTGGAAACTGCATGCATATATTATTATAAATAGAACAATGTGACTGAACACTTGCCCTTAATTCACAATAGTTGAGACTTAGATAATTAAAGATGATTATCCCACACGGAAAGAACCTATATATGAATATATAGGCGCATATATGAAACCTATATGCAGTTTATCTGTGCATATATGATGCATATATATGTTATATATGCACATATATGATAATATATTTGCCGCATATATATAGCATATATGCGTATATATGCCATATATATGCCGCATTTAGGCTGCATGTAGGCCAAATTCAGGTGCATATATGTGCATATACAGGGCGTAGGTCTCCTATATTGCTTCTTTATATCCACATATAAGCCCTATATGTACATACAAGATATGTCTCCTATATAGCTCATATACCCAGTGGCAGGTGTCATACCTATTGTATAGCTCATATCTCACTTTTGCAACTGTTATACATGCCTAGCTCATATTTTTTATTCTCAAAGTAATAACTGCATATTTGTCCAAAGTCCTTACAAGAAAAAAAAAAAAGTATATATGTAATGTATTGGATTCATAGCTATTGCTTTTTTTATAGCTTCTTTTTTCGTTATTTATACTGCAAGCATTTCACTACTCTGCTGCTCCCAAGGAAGTTTCTGAACTGTTCCCCCGGAAGCGGAAGTTACCGCCCCCTCTACAGTAGCGGCTTAGCAGAAGCGGCAAAGATAAACAGCGGCAAGCGGCTGGGAGCAAAAATGGCGATATCACCCTCGGACATCCGTTATGTCCTGCTTGAATGGGCAGAGGGTGGGAATAGAGGGGCCCATAGTATTTTGGCCCTCGACTGTGTCCGCAGTTTTTCGGTTAAAGATTTTTTGGAAGGGACTGAAAAGGAGGATCACTTAGTGGAATGGCGGAAGGGCCGCAAACCTTGGCCGGTACCCGAAAGTCATGATCGGAATAAGTGTTTACATGGATGCGATTCGGAATAACGATCAGCAAACCACCTCTCTCGGTCCAAAGAGAATTTCTTTCAGATTGAGCCGAATTATTTTTGTTCGTGTTCTTGTTTTATTTGATAATGTGAATAAATTATGTAAAGTTCTACATTTTGGGTTTTTATTTGTTTGTGTAGGCCATGTAGCTATGGATTTTAATAATTTTATGAATATATAGGTGAACATATAGGTGAACATATAGGTGCATATATATGTGAAATATAGGTGAACATATAAGTACATACATGGAGTACATATATAAGTGAACATATAGGTACATATCTATATGTGCATATATGTACATATAATATATGAAAACGGCCAATTTTATGTATGTCACATATATGACATCATATCAAAACCTATATTAAACCTATATTAAAACATATATGTTTATATAGGTTCTTTCCGTGTGGGATGGGTTTGTTGTTAATATAAGAGCATCTGACCTTTCAGCTAAAATATGCTGAAACATTCCAGAAAAAAAAAAAAAAAATGTGGGGGGACAGAGAAAAAGACGAACGGAAAATGCTTAGGAAAATGTATGTCACGCATGCTTCCAATTTACACGATAATCCTTTATTTTGTCTTCTTGGCAACAAAAATATGTATTTCCAGATTTCTAGTAGTCTATGAATAAAGCTCTGGTAAAAGAATGAAAAAATAAACATGGCCAGTAAGGCTGCAGCATAGAAAATTTGCTGTTTGAAGAAGGGAGAATTGGCCTGCTGCTCCAGTGGCTCTGTCAAGGAAACCGTGGGCAGGATTGCTGGAACATGGCTGAGGCTGTTGACTAGCATCCACACATGGCGGGTTATCCCTCTCCCTCACTATGTGTTGCAGTGACAGATACAATGACAGTCTGAGGACATGGAGGGATATCCTTGTGTTATTCAGGTGGGCCTGCCATCAGTGACAGTTCCAGTCTCCACATTTGGCCTTGTAGACCCAAGTGAAAACTTTTACACTCAGAGTTCTTGTGCTGTGCAGACCAAAATAAATTTTTATCTCTGACTGTTGTCATGTGGACATGAGGTTGCACAGACATTGTGTAATGATTGCATGATTACTCTAGTAGGAGACATCTGCGACGATAGGATAACATATCACAATATTCAACAAGAAAATGTGAGTCACCAGACGGAAATATCGCCTGGTTTGTTTGGCGGTGTTTAATGAGGGCCACGGATCTCATGCAATCATTATGATTCCCAGGAGGTAGTCTAGTGTGGGGGTAAGGAGAGCCGTGGTCACATTCTGAGTCACTGCTGTCATGTTAGACTTTATTCGAGCTGGCTGCCGATGACAAACGGTACGGCCTACTTTCATGTGATCAAATTATGAGCTTCTGAATTGTCCTTACACACGTGAATCTACCACTCACAAAAACAAACTATTACAGGATGAAAGCTAAGGGAAGGATTCACATTTTAAATAAAGTAAATCTTCAAGACTTCATATGTTAATAAAAATCTACAGAGGTGTGAAATAGTGTTCCTCTTATCCCACTGTGCTATATACTAGGGATGTCCCAGTCAATATGAGAGATTGGTATCGGGGCATTTTTTAGGGCATTTTTAAAAATTATCTGATCAGTGTGGGCTTCAGCCAAGCCTGATGTTTAGCAGTTATTTGCTTAAGGTCTGTGGTGCACCAAAAACACGTTCCTGTAGTTTCAAAACTTCTTCTTCTACTTTCTGCTGTTTTAGTGGTGGTAAGACCTACCCTATGTCTGATGGCCATATTCATAGTAATTAATACAGTCACATGGTGCATAAAAATCTAGACTACAAGTTAAATAACAAAAGTCTTTATAAATCTCCAGGACAGAGAATTGTGTTTATTTAGGTCAGAATGGGACTCGGTCCACTATATACATATTGCACAGACAACTACTTCTACTACTACTAATGCCCTACTTTTACCACAGAATGCGCAAAAGAATATAAAACATGCAGATATAAAATAGGAAATATTTAACTAGTGAATATATATATTGTTACTGATTTATTCAACTGTATAGGATAACTATAAGTACAAAATGTAACTGTATGAACTGACAGTGTCATTGATATAATGACTGACATACATTCATTCATTTTCTACAGCCGCTTGCCCTTGTCCCTTCGCCTATCCTAACTTACTGAGTGAGAGGCGGGGTACACCCTGGACAGGTCTCCAGTCTATCTCAGGACTAACACAGAGAGACAGACAACCATTCACACTCATATGCACACCTATGGCCAATTTAGATCACCAATGAACCTAACCAGCATGTCTTTGCACGGTGGGAGGAAGCCGGAATACCAGGAGAGAACCCACACAGACACAGGGAGAACATGCAAACTCCACACAGAAAGGCCGATGGATTCAAACCCAGAACCTTCTTGCTGTGAGGTATCAGTGCTAACCACCACACCACTGTGCCGCCCAGACATATAATAGATATATGCATTTATTGTGGAAGGTCAAGTTGTTTGCTGGACTACTTTAGTGTTTAAATAGACAGATGAATTGTTTAACGGTTATTGAAGAACAATCACTCTGAAGACACAATGGAAAACATGGCAGGATATGTGACCTTTACCAGTTATTTGGACTAAATGTGAGGTGTTAGACAAAGAAACTGTATATGATGGGAAGTAAAAAGTAAAAAAAAAAAGTATGTGGGAAGCAGAAGATTAAAAAAAAAAATGCAGGGGTGCACCAAGCAAGAGAGCGATGGCTGATTTTTGTGCGTACACGTATTCTTACGGGCAAAGCATGTATACGGCATTCACAGTATGCATAAACAAGCATGGTTGAATGGTTAATCAAATCCCCATGATCAAACTGACCTTAGTAGACACTTGTACAAAGACACAAGTTTGAACATCAGTATAACAAACACAAACCGACGGGGATGCGTATGCTACGGCAAAGGCCACCCAGTCGCCAGCGTAAGAATCATCAAGCCACTAAATGTGATGATTGACACATTTTGAGATGATGGAAGAGGTCATATTTGAGGAGTGGAGGTTTTTTTAGACGAGCTGGCTATGTCCAGCGCAAGCTCCCTGTTACACTGCCTTCATGAAGACACGGACAGTATTCATCACTAGTGGTTGCCAGGGTAATATGGGTCACTGCTCTCTCAGCTTTGTCCTCACTTCTGAGAGGCGACGGGGGGTGGGGGTGGGGGAGTGGGGTTCAAGAGATGGAGAGAGTGAATGTAGAGAAATGAGAAGAACAAAAGAACAAAGAACAGATGGTATCAAAAGGCCGTGGAGGTGGTGGGGGATTCTGGCATGAGGTAATTTACCTGAGGACAAGACAGTATTATTTTTATTCACTACTACACACACTGGTTTTGTGGCCGCTCAGGTCTTGTTTCACTATAACTTTGATTTCACTTTAACATAACTATTTGACCAGTGTTGTGAGACACATTATATTATGAGATGCATTTAAAACCTTTCACTGAAGTGAGACCTGCAACAGCTCGGGATAAAAGTTATATCAAATCGAAACTACGGTTTTCGGTTCATACCGCCGCTGCACCCAGCCATATTCGTTACCAATCCAAGCTTATAACTGTGTATCGCCACTGCTATTGCACTACAATGAAAATGAATAAAAAGAGATTAACCCCTGTGATAGACCTGTACACCCTGCACAGGCCCAGAGTCAGCTGGTATAAGCCCCCGCTCCCACTCTCTTGAAGATAAGCGGTAACAGATGGATTTTAACTCCAAGATATTAATTTTATATTTAAAGGATCTGCACCAGGCTGGTGCACTACATATTTTGCATTTACATAACAATCTAATCCATGTAAGTTGACTGACTGAAATATCAAAATAGGAGATTTATTTTAAGGGACTCTTAAACCAAGCTTTATATAGTGCATGATTGCATTTGACTGAGTACAATCTTTCTTCCTCCCAAAATGATGATGTTTTCAAACTATTCTTGGAGCAAACAACATCATAATGGTCTAGGTGACTGCAGCGACATAAAGAAACAATGTAGGGAGAAAGATTCAACGTGGGGCAGGAAGATGAGATAAACAAGGTAGGGAGGTGTGTGCGGCTGCCGTCACCAAGGGAAAGAATGGGCAGATTGTACCCAAAAGCCAGTAAGCCAAGAGGAGATTGTTTGCTATTCTCAATCCATTTTCCCTGCCCTGCTTGCTCTGTCCGGTTTCTTCCCCGCTGGATGTTATTATAGCACATCTATTGGAGTTGTGCAAATCTTTTATGTATTTTCTGTGATCACAGAGTGTGCCCAGCGACACTTGTGGATAAAAAATTAATGGGGAACACACATCCCCACTCACAGACATGCACGAGCTACTACTTTCGATTTTCAAATAAACCAGTTGGGTGGCAATGAGGGGCAGTGTAACCCCTCACGTGCACAACACAAGTGAATGTTAATTGTTTTGCAGGTTGCGTACTTTGATTAAGGCATCTTTTAACATTTATTTTAATGCTATTTTTGCATAAAAACGTTTGGTGACACCCCAAAAATTCACAGCACAGCTCGAAAATGATGTATTGAATGTGCACTCGATGGAATTAGATTGGATGTGTTTACATGTTTTAAGTTATTGTTGAGCATAAAGATAAGATATCTTTTAATTCATCCCACAGTGGGGAAATGTGCCATGTTACAGCAGTGTATGGAAAGGTGAAAACGTTGAATAAATACATACAAAAATAACTATTTAAATAGAACAGTAGCTCTAGGTGTGTGGTCTACTGGGAGCAGGATGGGTATCCTATCTGATTCGGATCTGATTGATTCGATTCCAATCCACACTGTCCCAAATCAGTTCAGTTCAATTCAATATCAGTTCATTTAGGGATATACTATTTTGTTTATAAAAACTATTTTGATTTGTTATGAAACAGATTCTCACTTAACTAATGTCACTGCTTTTTGGGGTTTGTGGTATTTCCACAATATTTTACCTCTAAATGGCACATCTTTCATATGGCTTTTATCCAATTCTTCTTTCCAGTTCAGTTACACATCATCTTCCAGGTCTGAGTGCTCTCAGAGTTGTGGCTTCTGCCATGCTTTGGCATTCTTTCCATTACATGAACTAATCTCATTGCGTGGTCTCGTAACTTTGCTGCAAGATCTCTAATGAGAGGATGCAGGACATGGCATGCATATATTTAATATGGGCTCTTTACGATGAACATACATTTGAATCAATCACTGCATTCAGAATTACAATTTCACCTATCTGCAAAAGTGATTTTTCATAACAGTGTGACACTTTGGGTTTTAGTGTATCTGTCATCTCAGAATAAGCACAACTTGCAAAATAATGTGGCATTACCGTTCAACTACTTTCTGAAGCGCATGGAAATGCACTTACAAGATGGCTCATACTGTACAGTTGAACATCTGAACGAATTTCTTTAAAAACACCAAAGGAACAATGTGATGAACAATGAAGACAACACTAAAATCATTCAATAAAACGGAGTATGTAAATACGAAGGCTTGAGTCAAACTCGCCTGAAAATGAAAGCGGACTGGAGGGAGAGATGAACTGAGAATAATTTAGAAGTCTTTCACTCTGAAGCTGCAATCTTGCATCACTGCCTTGAACTTGAAGTTATTATTTTTGAAGATGTATAGAATTCCAAAACAACTAAAAGTGTTTTATTTTATAAATTATTAAAACGAACTTTTAGAAAACTGTCTCTCATTACAAAAACACTTTCAGGAGAATTTTAACTATAAAACTTTTATTTGTTCATTTACTATTTTATGTTTGAATGAGGAATATGCGAGTTATGTATGCATGCTGCTAGAGCTTTTCAGTCTCACCGTCAATTGTCAGTTGTGACATTATTAATTCACCCTCTCTTCTGATATAGGCTTGATCAAGGTGTGCATCCTGCTTCTTCATTTGAGATGGATTAAATTTGCAACAAAAATCAGCTGTCATTCTCAATATCCTGCTCAACAAGCAGACAGGGTGATGGCTGCAGTGATTACAGGAGCAAAATAATGTGGCGGAGAAAGTTACCATTTTTCTAATTGGCAGATCCTCTGCAAAAACAGACACCGGAAGTTCAACTCATTCATCAGTCAAAATGAAAGACTAATTGAGTCAGAGAACACGATTCCTGGGCTAATAATATGTCTGACTGAACGAAAGCTGTGGGAAGGCGGGAGGTTGCTACTTTTTCATTTTTTGGATTTTGTAATGAAATGCCTCGCCCCGTTGGTATTTTGCCCAACGAGCCACGGTGTTGAGCTTGATAATAATTAGACTTGCTGGCAAAGCAATACGGTAATTCAGGTAAATTCACAAAATTACCAAGACTGTCACAAAAAGAAATAGCAATTTAATAACTTCTTATAACAGTACATTAGGTTGAAAAATGGAGGCAGATTTTTAACGGCAGCTCTGCTGAACCAAGGCACCTCTAATATTTGAAATAGGAATTAAGTACGTTTGGAGTCAAGGATTAGCAACAAAAGTCAGCTAAAGTCAGTATATATACACATTAAAACTATTAATCGTGATTAATTGTATGATTTCAATAGTTACGTGTGATTAACGCAAATTAATTGCACTTTTTAAAATGTTTTAAACATATCTTAAGGGATTTACATCGTTCAGCCACAACATTAAAACCACTGACAGGAGAACTGAATAACATTGACCATCTTGTGACGATTCAATGTTCTATTGGGAAACTTTTGAACCTGGCATTCGAGTGGATGTTACTTAGACATGTACCACCCACCAAGACCACACCAGGCACCCCCACCCCATAGCAATGACACTCCTTGATGGCAGCAGCCATCCCCAGCAGGATGCAGCCTGACACAGGCACACACACAGAAACAGCAACTCAAAAGACAGGAAGAACAGCACAAGGTGTTGACCTCCAGATTTCACTAGATCCCAAAATGATCAAGTATCTGTGGGATGATCCACTGAGGCCCCTCCCCTCAACCCATAAGACCCAAAGGCCCCCACTAACAACATTCTGTTACCAGACACCGCAGGACACCCTCAGAAGGCCCATGTCCATTCTCTGATGAGTCACAACTGTTTTGGAGGCACAAGGGAGACCTACACAATATTAGGAAGGTGGTCATAATGTTATGCCTGATCAGTGTAACTGAGTGGCAGGTCAAGGTTATAATATGCAATGTGCATATGCAAAATGCAGTCAGTGTGCAATAAAAGCAACAAGTGGTGTTAAAAGGAATTTGTTTTAACACATAACTTTGACACTATATATATATATATATATATATATATTTGCTTTGAGTTGACCTTAAATGTGATGATAGGGATAGGGATCGGTTGCAGGTGGGTAAAATAATGAGTGAATATGCTATTTCATTCAGGATAATACAAAGTAAAAAAAAATCATCAGTAATACTACCTTTAGGTTACTGAGTTTTATTATTATAAATAATACTTTTTCAACATTTGCACGTATTTGTGGTAATAGGTCTATATCAAGCCATTTAAAAATCTTCTAGAAATCATACCAATACTTTACAAACTAAAAACCTTAAACAGCAGGGCAAGGTCACATTAAAAGTTTTGTTTTTCATCAGCTTGAAGTCAAGAATAAAATAAAACAGACATTTAATTAAGCCTCACTAAGGCTCGTCCTGGTGACTGACAGGATTCACAGGCCGACATCGACAAATAACCCTGATATGAATTTATTACCGCCCAGCATAAGCAGATTCATTATTTTTTGTGGGTGATTGTGATGCAGTACTTTGAACCATGACAAGACTATAGGTGCAAAGTTAATAACGGTTCCTCTCAACCCGATTAGCATTCATGCAGGCAATGGTATAAATAACTACGCCGCTGTGCTGGGTCACGCCGAGGATTCCCACCGCTTCTTACGTCAGGAGACTGAGAACAGAGAAATGCAAAAGTGGGATTTCTTAATAATCCAGCATGTCCTTGAACCCCCTGGTATATTGCTGTATGTCTACATCCCTGGAGGGAAACATACAGTTCTTTTGAACAACATGAGAGACACTAATTATCATGTGACGCAGAAACCTGTCTCTGTCTTTGACCTTGTACCTGTGTTTGAGCATGGCACTGAGTGCGTAGATACCATGCATGTTTACCTTTCATTTTATACAGGCAATTTCGGTAAATATTAAACGCACATGTGTGCTATCGTCCATGCATGCCTTACCTGGCAGTTTTTTTTCCGTATTTTAAGCTGTTTATGATTATTTTGTTTGAAAAGTAAATGTGCAGAAAAAAAACTCTGGTAGGTGTTTATGTGCTGACATGTCACAGAACAAACAGCAAACTAAATTCCCAACTTTACAATTAGGAACCACTTGAATGCATCATTAGTTTTGGGGTTGGCGAGAATAGACTGTTTTGGGTTTTTTTGGAGAGAAGCTCACTCAGGTAGTCTTCAGGGGCCGTACTCACAGAACATCTTAAGGCTTAATGTTCTTACTCTTAAATGACCAAGAAACTCCTGAACATAATGAGTGCGAGGGCCAAACTTTAAGACGATTTAGTCAAACGTTAATGTCTGCAGCTTCGGAGAACCAAAACAAATCAGTAAAAACTTAGTGGTAGTCCGGAGGGCTCCCAAGCCACTACAAAAGAATCCTTATCTATTTACACAGCTCCCTACTTGGCCAGTGGAAAAATGCAGTTATTTTAATTATTTTTCTTTATGAAGACACTGATTATTAATTCTACCTACAACATCTCCCAACATAATTTAATTTGTGACTCCTGCTTCTGTATATTAATGGGACACAAGTATAACCCAAGTACAGCATTATGTTAACAATGTATGCATGCGCTTTATGTGTTTGGGTGTGTGTGTGTGTGGTGGTGGGTGGGTGTGTGTGTGCAATTAAAGTATTCGCCAATGTCAAGAAGGTTACAGTACCTTTCTTCATATGGGTGCACACGCACATACACATGGACACAAATCAGCGCGCGTCCAATGATGCATAAACACTGTAGTCAAATACTTACAATAAATCCACTTTCAGCAGAGCCACAAATGGAAGTTTTAGGGCCGATCAGCATTTTGGTGCCTGGCTGAAATAAATGAGGAAGGCCATAAATAGTCATGCGGTTCCATCTCAAAGGGTAATTGTTAAGTAATGGTATGCGTTGTGAGCACCACATTACTTCTTCCCAGCTAAAGAGAACTGAAGACGGGAGGTGGTGTGCATGTGTGTGTGTGTGCGTGCATTGTAATGAGCTCCACTGAAGCAGCACGTTCAGTGGTAACTATAGGAAAAGAGAGGACAGATACAGAGGATTCATGATTGCATTAATAAACATGCAGTAGTAGAAAGGGACAGATGGGAGGGGAGAATGAACCAAAAGAAAAGGAAAGGAAGACAGAACATACTTCTAAGTCTTGAAAAGGAGTCACGCATAGCCCAGGATTAAAAACAGTTACACTGTGTTTTTTCCTGTTGTGTTTGCAGAGCACTACACATGTCTAATGTGTCCAAATCCTGACTTAGCAACTCTGCAAGGCCTGGTCATGCCATTTGGTCGAGACCTATGATGTGGCTGTTGGTGAACTGCGGCTTATATGCAGGAAAGCCACAAACATCCTAGCTCTAGGCTAGTTTTACTCTACAGATCTCTATTGTGGATTTTTACTCCACTCGGGCAGCGATCAATCAGTCTAGCTTCTCAAAAATTTTCAAATACAGGGTAATAGGTGTTAGTCACCTATTACAGTCATGTGTGGAAGCAGTCCAGTGAGCTAGTTTACACATAATACGTTTGTCTCCTTATCCTTTGGCTAGACACACTAGCTGTAGATGCTGTCATCTATTTTAGAATGAGACAGAGTTTTTCTCTGTGGTGCATGAGAATCATTTGCCGTTAGTGTAATTTCTCGACACCTATGAGCTCTCCGTTTCTGAGATATATCTGGCTGTTTTTGCCTTATTCAAAATAAGTAATATATACTTCAGCACTACCCCTTCGTCCTTACTGCTTCCCGTTCCCTCCCTTCTCTTTACCCCAGTCTTCCTTACTATTTGTTTTCAAATCCCGGCCTACCTCTCCAACTCTTTGCTCCATTTCCTTCTTTCTCTTTCTCTGGCACATGTCATGTCCTTCCAGTGACTCATTCGGGGCCACGACTTTCTGCTGTCAGCAGTTCTCGGGATAAATAAAGAAACAGGCATAGATACCAAAATGTATATTCCTGAGTAAGCAGTGGCATCCATATGACGAGCACTGACTCAAGCATGTCCCATGAGCTTTCATGCATAATGCTTACATACACGCTGTACTTTGCATCCACCCACAAACTATTGGTGGCAGTCCAGCTTTTACATCTACTTAACAGCTGGAGTTAACCCTAACCCTAGTGTGAACAGTAAGTGAACTAACATGGTGCCATCGAAAGGCTTGACATGAAAGAAGGATATGAAGGATACATGAACAGTAGCTACGTTATTAGCAGGGTTGTGCGAGTTCACACTAAACAAGAAGCTAGCTCAAAGTTCAGTTCACACAGATAAGAGAGAACTAGTTCAAGTTCATAGTTCACATTTTTTTAATTTTGAACTAGCTCATAGACTCCAAAATGAACAGTTATTTGAGCCCAGTTTTCATTCATGGTGTGGAGTAAACTCTCTTTAAAAAGCACCGTGCCCTAATCCCTACTCCCCCATCGTTGTCAATGTTTCACCACTAATTATAGAAATCCTTGTGCCACATCACTGATGCAATCTCTACAAAGTTCCTGTTTAAAATGTTATTTACTTATTTTCGGGAGCATGGTGTGAGCTTCGATCTGACAGCATATGGAAAATGCAGCAGCGATATCTGCATTGACATGACAATGAGTCGGTGCACGGACAGCTTTGTGTTCAAAGATGGAGGAGGAGCTGAAGGAAAGAAATCAGTCAAAGAGAAGTAATCTTTGGCAGCATCATGTGATTTAGCAGATGGAAAGGTCAACATAATGCTCGCACGTGTCTTTGACACATCATGGTGTATTAGCATTGACATGAAATATAAATATATATAGGTGTAGCTGTCAGTATGCTTTGTGTTAAATTATAGACTTGTGTGAGCAGAGGCGCACCCGGCAAATCTACAGTGTTATGTCTCAGTGTGCGATAAGGTTACTGGTTATGAGCTTTTGTATGCTACAAAATTCAGTGAAATACAGTATATGAATGACAAGAGTGGTACATACAAGAGTGGTTACGGTTAAAGAGCCCTTCTTACTACCTTTAGTGTGATGCTGGACTCTACACAGAGGCAGTAGGGGCTATAGGGACCTTAACTTAAACATCCTACACTATCCTTGGTCACAGAAAACAGAGCGGGACACAATGCTCTGCTAGGTAAGTTTACCAACTGTTTTAATTGGGTGCCATTGTCATACTTAACTACTTTCAAGCACATGACATATAATGGGAGTGAGAGTGCAGAGCTGTCAGACTGGAGCCACTTAGGGAGGTCTCCTACTGATCGTTGGCCCTCAGGGGACCCCTGCTAGCCTGGAGCACCATGCAGTTGCCTGCCTTGCCAGTTGAAAAGCTGCACCTCTGCCTCTACAAATCTCACAGAATTAGAGCCCCTTGAAAGAGAAAAACTTCTTCATCATTACAGCAGCAGGTTTAATGTTCAAAAGCAACCAGCTGAATCCAGAAACAAAGCTAAAGCAAAGGCAATGAGACTTTTCTAGAAGATGTTTTGCTCCTCATCCAGGTGGCTTCTTGGGTTCTAAATTATGTTTTTTGTTTATTATTATTTGGATCATCTGTGGATCATGCACAGTTGTAACTCACATGACCCCGTCTGTTAATAACCAGATTCTCAACTAAAACTTCTTAACTTGTAACGGGTGTTTGTATGAGTTTCTTGAGTTAACTGATGAAAAAAAATAATGTGAGGTATAAATACACCATCGAACCTGACATAATTGAATAAAAATAAACTTGAGATGAAGTTCATTATTTATATGGAAATCCTATAAAAAGCATTAAATAATCTCAGTACACCTCTGATACGCCACTATTATTTGTGGTATGGACGAAACTTAAGCTCATGTGTGATGTCTCTTTTGCAAGTACATACATCTTGCAGTGCAATCATAAATCCAGGAAGGCTCTCCAAAGCAGCCAGAGATACATCACCAAAAGGAAAAACAATTAGTCAGTGACATGAGCTCAGAGCCCACAGCAATAACTTTTATATTGGATTCATAAATTATTAAATAAATCTATGTATTTTTAGAAGGCTTTTACAGAAAGAATAAAAACCAGTACAAAATCCCATTAACAGCCCCAAGTAAAACAGCGGAGTGATAAAGATAAGATGAATGTTTTGAACAGGTCTTGTCTGATTTAGCGGCTAGAGTGATCTAGCTGACTTACATGAACAATACTTTCTCAACCCCATGGAAATTATTGTGATGAGAGATTTCAACTTAACATGTAAATAAAACATACAGTATGTTTACATGCCAAAAAACATCAGTCAGACGGGAACTTTTTCTGACATGCACAAAAAGGATGAAGACGTTCTCTCCCAACGTTATTGACAACACTGTATTCATTCAATTAGAGAACATGACAAAACAAATTACCGTTGTCAGTGATGATTCCGGCTTTGTTCATCCTTTCAACACTGGTCTGAACAACTTGCATTGCTAACACCATAACTCTGCCCCTCTTGGATACTTAAGACATTTGAAGAAAGCACAAGAAACAATAATGATGAAATCAAGCATTTAAATGATTACACTGTAAAATCGAAGAAATTGACATAACTTAAAGAAAAGTATGCAAACTCAACAAAACTAAGTAAAGTAATCATAACATGATGAATTAGAGCTACGTTGTTCAGTTTAAGTACTACTTCATTACGACCACTTGAACACTCACACCCACAGCCAATTTAGAATCACCAGTGAACCTAACCAGCATGTCTTTGGACAGTGGGAGAAAGCCGGAGTACCCGAGGAGAACCCAGACACAGGGAGAACATGCAAACTCCAGATTGAAAGGCCCCAGTCTATGCAGTTTATGCAAAGCCCCTCAATCTGTTTGGAAATTATTTCCTATTCGGCCAGACTTTCCAGACTGAGTTGGCTACATAAGGCATTTTTGTTGCGATTGGTCCATCACACAGTTTTCTAGCTGAATACATAAAATGACAAGACAGTTTTGGTTCCAACTGTCGGAACTACAACACTGTGACGCCAATATGGTAAGTGAACTGTGTGCAAAAGGGTGTGTTACATAGTGTTACATAGAGAACAAGTAACATGCAAGCGATTGTTTATTGCTTTTCTTTGGTGGCATACCATTTGCAACACTGTTTTGAACATGACTCATATGTACTTGTACACAAATGCTCACATCCTAAGCTCTGGAATCCATGAATGCAGCTTTATGACAGTTGCTGTCATCTCAGCAGCATGACATCAATATCTACAATAAGATTATGCAATGCTGTAGTTAGGCTGTGAAAACAGTCTTGTACTCTCGTTCTACCGTGAAAAATCCAATCCAAATCATGTACAGTAGACGACGTCTTTCAAATCACCTCTACTCGCTTTCGTTTCAGCATGCACCAAAGTGAAGCACACAACTCCTAACCGGTACTGACGTGAATGGATCTTGGTGTCCATTTGTTTGTTTGAATGCAGCTGACATTCACAGTTTTACCCTTGAGCTAATTTTCTTGGCTCACACACTGACACATGTACATACAGTATGTGTCCCCTGTTTGAACCGGAAAATGCCTCTGCTAAGCTATAGGCTAGGCTAAGAGAGCGCATTATGACCTCCTTTCCTGTAATGAAATATATCACAAACCAACAAGCTTCTGGGGAAAAAAACAGAAGTATCATCTTTCCTCCTGTTGGTGTACCCACATGAACAGACCATTGGATCAGTGGTGTGTAACTGTGACTATAAACCCTTATCTTTGTTTACTTCACCCTGTGAGATTGATCCATATCAATCCTTCCCACACTCAACAATCTCAGCATCCTGCACCAGATATTGACTAATGGATTGTGGGTCGTTGCGTTATTACGGCTGAATGTTGTAGATGGTGTGTAGTTTCAAACACACATCTAAATCTGGGATTCTGGATCTGGCTTTGCTCCTAAAATTGGACTTTAAACTGGTTTGACCTGAATTTTGATGGTGTTTTGCCACGCTGAGCTTTTGACGTGAAACCCATATCTGTGTCATTATGGGTGTTAAAATCAAATTTGTCTTGCTGTTCATATCTACATTCAGCTTGGAGATGTTATGGGCTTCCAACTTGGATCACCCCAGTGTCCAATTATACTCCTGCCGGCAAAGATGCTGCTATAGAAAGGAGCAGAGTGCAGGTGGAAAGTGTGTTGATTGAAGACCAATATGATCTGGTAAAAATGTTTGGGTGCGTAGGTGATGGAGGGTGACACAGTTTCATATCTGGATATGTATGGGGAGGGCTCTGGATCTGTGTGCCGTCTAATGCAGCAGTCATGCAACAAATCCTCCTTTCACAGGGGTTATAATTTTAAGTTTGTAATGCTATAATGCTCAGTTTTGGAGCTATTTTAAAGAGGTGTTGATTCAGATCTGAGGTCACTTAAGTGGAGCTGTTGAATTGCATTATGTCATGCTGAGAGGAGCTTCTATTATGTAGTCCGCTCTCATTAATGTAAATGTGGTGCATGAAAGATCTGTAGTGATGACCCGCCAGAAGCATCCCAGTGGGACTCCCTCACATGGCTGAGCTGTAAAAAAAAAAATAAAAAAAATCAAGAATAATCTTGAAGACAGAAGGGGTCAGCATGTTACACAAACCTTGGTCCATTAACAAGAAAATGAATGAACACTTCACTGACAGGTTTAGCTACCTGTGAACATCAAGCCAAAAAGGACCACAGCATAAACTTAGATGGGACTAAAATCACTCTGTGGTTGCTAATTCAACTAATCTATCATTTATTTATCGAGTAGTCAGTCAATCAATTACATTCAGTTTTATTGATATAGCATCAGTAACAGTTCATATTGTTTCAAGGTGCTTCACAGAACCCAGAGCCTGAAGCCCCCAGAGCAGGCACTAAGGCTCCCTGTGGTTAACGTCTAAATAATACACAGAACTCCCTCTATTAAAGCTTTGAACACAATCCTCATGACATATTTTAACCTGATATATATGACTGAAGAACGTTAACTTTCACATAAAGATACAATTAAACAAAAGTGAGGATTTATTCAGTGTAGACCAGATTAGGAAACGTGTGCTTTACTATACTGTGGCATCAATAAACAAACGCAGTTTTAAGTATGATTTAACTTTAATGACTTTTGCTGATTTAAATTGGTAGTGCCTCTGTATTATGTATGAGCAAAAGGTTGCCTTCACCCACTCAGAGTGTAACAGTTGTAGAAATCTATGTCGTCTCATTTTATGGGTCTATATGCGTTTTTATGTGCAAAATCAAACTGCTTACAACTTGCAAATGAACTGGAATGGGTTGCCGTGCTGACGATTAGTATCTGCTTTAGGAAGTCATTCTGAGACAACGCCTAGGCACTAGACATAAACCAAGAACCAGACAAAACTCACCATAGTAATCCAACTACTAAGCACTTTTCACGTTCAAGTTTGGGCTTTTTCAATAATTTTCAGTAGATGTCACTATTGGGGGTGGATGTAAACGTTGCAACTTGTCATAGTATTTCGCACTAATTGATGTATTTACGGATGACTCGTCGCAGCCCTAGAGTGAAGTGGAGTGGGAAACCGAGTATCGACAATTCAATAAACAAAGTGGGTTGACTGATGACCAATATGATCTGGTAAACATGTTTGGGTGTGTAGGTGATGGAGGATGACCTAGTTTGACATTTGGATATATGCGCTGTATGGGGACGGCTCTGGATATGTGTGCCGTCTAATGCAACAGTCATGCAACAAATCCTCCTTTCACAAGGTTATAATTTTAAGTTCTTAATAAACAAAGGCAGTTTTAAGTAAGATTTGACTTTAATGACTTCTGCTGCTTTAAATTGTTAATGCCGCTGTATTATGTATGAACAAAAGGTTGCCTTCACCCACTCAGAGTGTAACAGCTGGAGAAATCTATGTTTTCATTTTATAGGTCTATGTGCAAAACCAAACTGTTTACAACTTGCGAATGGACCGGAAAGCATGCTGGAGATTAGTATCTGGTCTAAGGAGTCATTCTTGAGTCAACGCCTAGGCACTAGACATCAACCAAGAATCAGACAAAATTCAGTATGCTAATCCAAATACTGACGTGGCTGTTTTGAGGTCAGAAAGCCTGCTCATGAATGGCGACTGTGCTACAAACCATGCCACTTAATGACTTAATTTCACATTTGGGTTTGGACTTTTTTTAATAATTTTCAGCATTTGTAGTGGTGGTAGATGACACTATTGGGGATGAACATAAACATTACAACTTCATTGTCTTATTTTGCACAACGTGATGTATTTACAGCCCTGCGATAGACTGGCGACCTAACCACAGTGTTCCCCACCTCTCGCCAGGTGACAGCTGGGATAGGCTCCAGCCCCACCACGACACTCAACAGGACATAAGGTTACAGAAGATGAATGAATGAATGATGTATGTACGGATAACTCATTGCAGCACTAAAAATTCCCACTTTAGAAATAGTGAAGACTAAGATTTTTTTTTGGCAAAACTAGTTAGAGGATGTGTGTTTGTTGCCCTTTTCTAAGGTATTCGTAGCTTAAAGTCTTTGAAACAATGTGTATGTATGCATGCGTGTTTCCATTGGTATTGGCTTTCCATTTACAAGCTTAAATAGACAGTTAACAAGAAAGTTACAGATTGAACTGTGTGACATGTTCACACACACATACACCTGTAAGTTCCTACTGACTCAGATGAATTCTGTCACATCTTTGTCATGAAGACACACACTGACGCTCTCCCTGTCTTAAGTTTGTACACCTACTCGCAGGTTTAATCTCCTGCAGAATGATTTCATGTCCTGATTGTTTGCTTACGTTCCGTCTTTCACTTGCTTGCATCACTCCTTCATTCAATCATCACCTGCTCACTAGGACACAAACTCAGTTTCTCACTTCTTCTACGAGAACCTTCTCTGTCTCTCACTTTCAGCCACACACGGAAATCCTTTTTCTCATTCCCATCCCCTGGCTGTTGTCACTCTGCTCATGCATATTCATGCGTGGCCCTGCGGCTGATTGTCATTGTTTATTGAATTGCCAAAACTCGGTTTCCCGCTACTTCTCACTTGAAGGCTCTGCAAACACAGCTCTCACACACGTAAGACTGTTCTTCTCGCTAACATGGCCAAGAAAAGTCATAAAATCGTCACTTGACTTCACTGAATACAAAGAAGAACCGCAGTAGGAAAAGCAGAGGGGTTTTTAATTTTCATAAAACCTGACATCGTCCTTCAAATGTCACAGTAATGGAAGAAAATGGCATTCAGCAGACACAATCAAGCATCAACAAATATCAATAAAAACATACATCTCTCCAATATTTCTATCTGTCTTCCCAGACGCCTACACTCCATTCTCAAAATGTTTATCGAAATGTTTCATTCTGAAAGTAGAACTACAATATACTGTATCTTCTTTTCATGTTCATATATTGAAAACAGTTCCCCAGCAAGTGTAAAAGGAACGAATCCCTTGCTGTAGGCAGAGCCTAGCAACATGACTCAGGCTGTTGATTCTTTTGTAGAACAACCTTTTTTTTCCCATGACTCCGACAATAGTGCAATTTGAGGGTGACCTCAGTTGTTCGCTTATCTCATGCTTCCCTCTTGTCTCTTTCTTGATTTTAACTGCTCACTTAGGATTATCATGTAAATGACTCTTAACCTCAATTCCAGGCCTCTTGTAGGATTGCGCCTTCACGATATTACTCACCTGCTCTACACTTGCTCAGGTATGCGAGGCTATGTAGGCTGTGTTCTCTACAGTAGCAATTAAAAATATTTTCACTCCTTAGGATGTTCTATATTTCTGGAAAGAAATGACTCAAAACATCAGCAGAGTAAGTGAAGCCTTGTTTTCAGTGTCTGGGTGGCTCCCTTGCGTAGCAACAACAGGAACTAAACATTTCCGGTAACTGCTTATTAGCCGTCTACAGCGGCAGGGAAAGACTTTAACCCGTTTCCCAGTGAAGAACCGTTTCAGTTCTGAGATGTAGGTGGGTTTCCTCACATGAACTACTTGCTTTAGTTCCTTCCACAACATTTATTTTGCATTAAGGCCAGGTCTTTTTATTTTGTTCTTTAACCACTTGATAGATCAACTCCTTGTGTTCTTGGGGTCATTCATTTGCTGAATGACCCAATGTCTTTTAGGATTCAGCTTACAGACCGATGTCTTGACTTGACTAGAATTATATAATTATATAATTCAAAATGCATTGGTCCATCAGTGATGGCAAGCCATTCTGGCTCAGATGCAGCAAAACAGGCCCAAACTAGGACATTACCACCCCTATGTTTCAGGACGTATACTCTTTGGGTGGAGAGACCATTTGTTAAACATGGTTTCACATGTCTAGAAGTTTTTTTGTGTTTTTGTTTTTTGTTTTGTTTTTTCTTGATGTATGAATATTTTTCTCTTAAAAAAAGACACTGCTTGGTCATTTATTTTATGGCCTAAGCTGAATGTAACTTTATATGCATGTGCAGCAGACCATTGAATTGCCAAATGAGTTGTGACCTGTCATTGGCTCACTCCACCCAGGACTGCTTGCTGTGAGTCCTTATGCTCAGGTTGGCTGATCTGCCATAAAGACTTCATATTATAAAGGTTTGCCTCTGTGATGTATCAGTGATCACACCCTCACGCAGTCAAACTGTCTGCCCTGATAGAGATAATGAGATCGAACTGAATCGTAAATGGGCCCAGACAGAAGGTTGAAGGAGAGAAAAACTGGATGGATGTTTGGTCGAGAAAAAGATATTCAACCTTCAAAGAGGCCTCTTCTGTGGCCTCCATTTCTCATTCAATCTTCTGGCACTACATATTCCTCGTCTTGTCATTCATCCTGTCTCTCTCCATATCTCCCTTGATCTTCTTTGACCATGCCATACATTAACATGGGCACAACATACAGCACTAAGTAAATCACACTTGTAGCTGAATTCTCTCTGATTTACCAGCCAGCTAACTAAGAAACTGACTCCAAGGTTTACCATGTAAACATAGTTTTGTCTTTTCCATACCACAAGGTAGTATTTCAGTTTTTTTCACTGGCTGTAACTTTGTAACGTAATACTGCTTTACATAATAATAAAGTCTCAATTATACATAGAAACATAACACCGGTATATCGACCCCTAATTACATGAACCAGCTTGAGCTCATGGTCTATTCAAACTATAACCACTTTGGTGCCATTCACACTGACAGAGAAATTGGCATTCTCCTCTTCAGGCCACCAGCCCCAGGGCCTGCATGCATCAGTCAAGCTATGTATTACGTGGGCGGCTGTCAACTGTGAACACTCAGGCCTGCCCAGCTTCAGGAGTGGGCGTGTATATCTGACTATTAGCCTAAGCTCCTTATGTGTGCCAAGTAAACTCGAGTGTTTCTGCTCTGCTTCTTTGTGAACAATTGACACTGCACGGTCAGCTCGTAGCCTCAGCAGGTTGCTGTCTTTCAGTCTTTATAGAGAAAGAAAAACAACTCTGCCACCAGACAAACGTCTTTGTGTCATTTGCGATTGTTCCCCTTTTAGATCAGAGTTATTTATGCTCATTTTCAAGATGGTGAAACCAGAGGGGGCGAGGATCATCTTTGGAAGTTCTATGCTCTTTTCCATAATACCTTTATGAGTGATAATGAATGAATAAATGAACACCACACTGTATGGAATTAAAAAGAAAAGATTAAAGACTTCACAAAAGTGTCTTTGACGGGACTTGTTCTCGATTTCATTATCATCCACGCCTCAGCGATTTAGCCTCCAAGAGTATTATGTCAAATCTGATTTTCCTCAGTCGTGAATCAAATCACTAACCTCCAGCTTCAAACATGTCTATGAAGACAAAAGCTTGCTAAAAAGCTGTAATTAGTTACTGAATATTAAGTATATAATCAGTGTGGAATACATGCTATTTTCTTGTGTCAACACTAAACGTGGATAGTTATGTTCATTAGTATGTTCTGCCCAATTTTGTCCAGAGAGATTATACGAGCTCTCCCTGCTAATATGAGATGACACCCACGTTCCATGACTCTTATATTACAGTATGACTCACACTGTCCTTGCTATTTCAATCTCTGCGGTGTGGTTTTGTGAGTGTGTGCACACATCGGTGTACGCATGTGGCTCCTGTCCATCCTTGTGTCTTCTTAGAAAGCATCTTAATTCTGTTAATATTCCGCCTCAAATCTGAATAAACCACTGCACAGCATTCAGTGTGTGTCAGCTGGGAACCAACAGCAGTTTGCAGCTGGCGGATCAATGGTTATGTCAAGCTTCATGTGTCCCCCAAGATCGTCCACTCTACGATGTCTATAGCTATACCCCTGGATTAAACCCCGTTCCAATGCTGTTCAAGATTCTGTAACTTTAAATGTAAATGAGTACACACTCCTTTCTGGAAGAGGGATGTGCCTTTCCTGGCGGTGCTATGGATGCCTGAACAACATAAATGAAAATATAGTAGTTGAAGTGCACACATTTGAACCAGATTTACATTTCTGAAGGATTTGGTGACGATGAGGTATAACTTTTTCACGGTTAATAGATGAGTGTTGCTACAATGGGTGGCTAATATCCAAAAAACAATGCTGACATAAAGGCAACTGGATTTATTGGGGTTCTTGAAGCCATTTTGCCACTCATCCAAGTAGGGTTTTTGATTCTAAATCACAGCTGGGGAGTTGGGTTTCCATTCATTGGAGGCAGAAAACAGGATCAACACAAATTCTTCCAGTTATATTTGAGTTTCTGGGTGTTACAGACCGAGGTCTTGTGAGTTTCAGGTGGGCACCATCCACAGACATTCCTTATAAAACCCTAACCCTGCACCAGTTATTTAGAACTGAAGATGCTACTTGGATGAGTGGTAAAATGTCTTCAAGAGACCCAACAAGTCCAACTGCCCTTGTTCCAGTTTTGTTTTTTTGAATTTACCACGACATGAATGACTGAGAACCTTTACAGTCCAAGGTGACCGATGTTTTCCATTTTGATGGATGATCTTTTTCTCCTGTGGTGAATCTCTAGGTACACATGTTGTTGTTCACCATTCAGACAAAAAAAAAAAAAAAAAAAAAAACATTTGATGCTTGACAGAAAGTGGGAAGCAGACAAAACGGGAGAGGAACTGTGAGGGGAGAGAGAAATGTAGCTTAGGCATGTGAGAGAACCAAAAATACAAAAGTCTGATTTAAGAACAAAGAACTAAATTTGAGATGGGTTAAGGTACAAAGACAACAAAGGGCTGTGTAGAAAAGGTCAAGGGAAGTAAAAAAGAAACTCACAGGTGCTGGATGTGTAATGATAGGGTGGAAAAGGTAAAAAGAATGAGGGAGAAAAGAAGCGCTGAAACCATTAATCTGGGCAGTATGATCTGGTGCACTGCAACTGATCGGTGACAGGAGAATGAACCGGAGTCACTCATAGCATATGTGAGCGGTGAAGGACATCAGGGATCAGTGGTTCAGCCTCTCAGCGTGCTCGCCCAGGCAGAATGTGTGGAAAAGTGTATGATTATTGCTCAGAAACTCGCTGGAACACTCTTGTGATGTGTGTGTTTTTGGTAAATCAACTTAGTAAAAAGACACAACTATTTGAAGTGTATGTGTTGGGGAGGGTAAAGAAGCACAGCAGACCAAAAAAGTAGCTGGCTCAGTTGGAGAGGTGCAAGTAAAGTGTTTATGAGGGGGAAAAAGATTGACTAAATGAGGCCAATTATACAAAGACAAAAGTGCTGATATCCTCTGCTTTGCTTCCCAAAATATTTGTCCTTAATTTTCTTCTATGAGAAAATATGTGTGTGTGTGTGTGTGTGAACAAGGGAGAGAAAAAGCTGTACAGGCCCATGAAGCTACTAAACCAACACAAGATTTTATGTTCTCAGTTATTCTGTGACACTTTACCACACTCTCAACAGTCTGTATCAAAGTGACTATCATTAGCTGACTCACAAGAAAACTACAGAAGTACCAATTCATAGCAATTCCTGCTGCTTTTGAAAGGGCTACTCACCCTTTCTTTGTGCTAGTCTACCTCTGTTGTGCATAGCGTTTCTTTTCCTAATAAAGCAGACAAAAACATCTTCTTTGTACTGCTGTTCATTCTGTTACGTCCACCTGGCGAGCCTGTCATTAACCAGGGCCGTCTTTCTTTCAGCAAGCCCGTCAATTTGTCCTTATTTCTGTCTATCTTTCCGTCTGTTGTCTCATACTGCAACCCGCAACGACGTAGAAAGAAGACTTTAATCCACACAATCTGCTGGCAAAGTGTTGGCAAAGTGCTGGGGCTGAAATTGCCATTTACTTTCGCCGTCCCTCTGAGATTAAGGTTTTTAGCCTCGTGTTCAAGAGCGCAAAGCTGGAAGAGTGCTTGGAATGGAAAAGCAATTACTGGCTCTCATGACTGTGGAAAGTATAATATGTACAGGGAACCAAATGCTACAATAGATTTCTCGGGCCAAATTCACAAAGGTTCTCCACATATTGATTTAAGGCAATGATCAGTGCAACTTCACTTGTGTCCCAGAGGCTCTGTGAGCCAGTGTTGACCATTCTTCACCCTACCCTGTGAACTTCCTCTTGAAAATGTAGTTTGGGGAGAAGTAGTATATGGTATGGTAGTTGTTCTTGTGGTGAAGGATTGAATGCTTAATAGGTCTGGATGCTGTAATCCCTTTGATGACCAGCACAATATTTATGCAGTTTGAGATGTCCTCTTGGGTGGGATTGGACTGAGAGATGATCTCTTGGGTGGAGTCAGATCGGGCCGGGAAGTACCTTGTGTACCTCGGCGCCATCAGGTGAAAGAACAACTGATATTTACTGAACATACTGATATACCACAATACATTACACATATTCAGACACTCTGAATCACCTATGTCAGGATACAGGGAGAATATCTTCAATGCCTTACATCACTAAATGAATTCAGGATGGTTGTAAAGGGATGCCAAGTGTGATAGTTCCTCAGCTACACATATCAAGTTCATAGGCTGAGCATATTATGAGTATTTCTGGATTCCTACATTTGGTATTTATAATGAGACATCTGGTACTAGCAGCTTGGAGCAGCCCACTCACCAGTTCAGAGGCCACATTGAAGCAATAAAAAGGGACAGCTGATTTCTTAGATCTTTCTTAAGAATTTCAGTCCCTATTCGGATTCAGTGCTACACTGAACTAAAAGGACAGAAGTAGAATATTGGAAGATCAATATGTTGCATGCATATAATGTTCATTGGTTTCAGATGTGTATACCTTTTCTTACACTGAATTAAAGGAAACCTTATCTGAGCCAGAAATATAAGTAAATTGTTCATTTAATTCAAGATTAGGAGTACAGTGAGGTGTATACAGTGTGTACCGTATGTGTGTGCGTTATAGTGAAAGATGAGATTTGTTTGTGTGAAATTTATTTTATTTTATTTATAAATGGAGCTATATAAGACAGCATAGTTAGTTTGGCGAAAAGGATGCAAATCTGATGCATCACCTGACATGAGGTTGTGAGAGTGAGTGAGGAAAAGATACACAAGCTTGCCCTGCACTCTTTATTGTAAGCCATGACCCGATTTTTTTAGTCAGTAAAAAATAAATTACTTAAGGTAGGAAAGGCCTTAACCTTACAATAGTTTGTGATCTCTTCCAAAGATGAAAAATTAAACCAGCAGTGAGGAGCCAAAAAACTGCACTTCTTCAAATACACACTTGAAGTCTAGAAGCACTTCCACTTTACAGTAGAAATAAACTTATTTAAAGCCTGGTACAAAAAAAACTGTTTTGGTCTCTGCAGCTGATTTGCCCACTTATAATAGGTGTTTAGAGGAAATTTATTTGATATAATTCACCCATTTAAAGATTTTTTTTGAAGCACATTTTGGGCGGATTATTATTATTATTGTGAAGAGTGAGAAGTCGGTGCTGTCATGTAGCTGGCTGTCTAGACGTCAATGTCAGCCCCACCCCTCTGACCATTTTTGAAGTAGCTGATAATTAGGGGGCATTCACTGTCAAGATGGCGACTGCTCGAGGACAACAAAGGGTGAGGTCCCAGCGGGTTAGTCCATTTTCACATACTGTGAAGGGTCAAGGGGATGGAATGAGAAGGGCTGAAGCGGGATGCATGAGATAGATCGAAGTGGTTGAATGAGAAGGTTCTGAGGGGATGGGATAAGAAGGGCTGAAGGAAAGACATGAGGGAAGCGCGATGTGTAAATGGATGATGGTAGAAGAACCTAAAGAGTGAGACTCAGGGTGGTGGCACATCTCAGGAAGCTTTGCATCCTTGTTCCCTCGGTGTCTATACTAAAAGATGGAAGAGGAACAATAGAAAAAAGAGTTATGGAGTGAATGGACATTGAGAACAGAGAGAGAGAGGGTTAGGACACACCTTTAAAGCTAGGTCAGCGTGGGAAATAGAATGATATGGGGCGTGGTCTCGTTCCTGAATATATTCCTGAGTATAATAACTTCAATTAAACAAAAAGCAATGCTAAAGTCAAGAAAGGAGAAAGGAAAGTTTGGAAATGAATATTCATTTAATTATGCTTCTAGGCATGTTACATGTCAGTGGTGAGGGGTGGGGATGGCCTTAGGACTGGGCACTAGGTGGACTGGTGTCAGCGCTCTTATTTTTCATTGGATGAGAGAATGTCCTTCCCGCTAGTAGTAAAAGTCGCTGAAGGCACTGATGTCATGCAGTGAGGTCAGCAGCATTACACTACCATATGCAGCAGTTCTAGCGTGTGCGCGAGAGAGAGGGAGTGAATGTGTGCTTTATCCCCCAAATGCATGGACACCAGGAAATAAGTTTAATCACATTAAACCGCTGGAAAATATCTATTGCACAGTTGGGTCTTTAAGCTAAGCAACGTGTTTGGCACCACACATTTCCAAGACACATCAAAACTTTCTCATAATACACACTGCAGTGTTTACCAAGGGATCTCGTAAAAAACCTTGAACATGTTGTCCAGTTTAAGTTTTATGCAGAAACTCTTAATTTGTTGAAATGAGTATACTGTACGCGTATTGGTGCTATCTGTATGAAACCATTTTGAGTTACCAGCAGCCAGTAAACACAAAATGAGATATCTTTATAGAAACATTGTAGAAAATGGATTTTCTTTTGTTGCTTTATATTGGTATGGAAACCTGGTAAAAAATGTTTCAAATGTTGATTACAATAAGAAAAGCACAAGTCAAGTCAAATTTTTATTTGTGGGGCCCACTATGACAAATCATAAATTTGTCTCAAGGGGCTTGTAAACACAACCGTCCCTTAAGTTTTCTGCCAACATATTTTTCATTCACAGCAGAACTGTGATTGCAGCGCAGTGCTTAAGTCCACTTTGCTATCCATCAAGGCAACACGCAGATGCAGCACATGTCCCCATACAAATGCCTGCACACACAAAAAGCCGGCTGTAGATTCAATGTGGAAGTATGCTGCACACACACACAGGGAAATTTCCACGCAGACACACATCGCATTACAATACAAAGTAGACATTCATCTGCCCTTGTATGTCATTTAAAGCACTTAATCTCTTTAGTGCGTAAAAGCAGTAAGACGCTGTAATTTGATGTGCTACAAACGAGTGACAGCGTGGACATCGTGACAGAGATCCCTGCCATAGCTGACATCTTTGATTCTTTGTGTTTGACCTTTTGCATTTTTTTTTTTTCCCCAGGCAATTTATGGTTATTGTGTCCTTCTTTAACCTCAAAAGCACAGTCCGTGATTCGAATACAAACACACAGCTAACCATCTGCTATAACGTGACCTCCTGAACCGAACTCGTCGGCTTTCATCGCACAGTTCAAACGAGTCAAGCAATTTATGTTTGCTAATTTAGATGTAGGTACAATAAAAGGCATTCCTCTCTTGGACGCTGAAATATTATCCACCGATCACTACAACTCCAGTCACGGAGGAGTTTTACAGATCACCTATTCAATTACTGTGGTCCAACTGTGGTCTCTGGACTGCCAGCTCATTGGAGAGCAAAAACTCTCCATTTTGATCCAGATGACCAGACTAGTCTTCTGTCCTCACCAGCCCTGTTGATAGTGAGGCTGCAGTGGAGCCACAGGGATAAGACCACTTCTGCTCAGAGACCATCTCACTAATCCTACAGAATGACAAACAGACATCTGTCCGCTGACACTTTCCTCTGCTGCCACGGGCCCCAGAGCAAGGGGGGCATTCCCACATAGTGGAGGCAATGCCGCTGAAGCATTAGTGGCACCAATTGCATGATGCACTTGATAGCCCTTTCAACTTCAGCATCCTTTGGCCAGATGGCGAAACAGATTGGCGGCAGCAAAGGCCAAAGATGGGTATGAGAGTTTTATAGCCTCTGCCCTTCACCTGGCCATGAATCTTCTAAATAGAATATAATCAGGGCTGGTGGAGCTGCTGCTTTCTAATGATGCGGATGGACAGAGCACCTGTCCTGTTATGCACATGTCCAGGTTATGGTCTCAAATTTGGCAGAGTCCCACTCGTTCAACAAAGAAGTCACTTATGGCACAATGAGCATGTAACTGCCTCACCAATTCTGAACCTACTTCAAAAATTCTGAATACCATTTTCAGAATGTGAAATTGCAACGGCAAGTGTTCCAGTGGTGTGTGTACATGTTATTGCAGCTTAATTGCTGCTTGATTAGGTTGTTCTGTAATGTGGACAGCCTTTTCAATCGTAAGGTTTTTTAAAGATCTTTTTTAAAGAGACTTGTCTGAGCTTTGCCTGTGAGTTTTTCTTCGTATTTCTTTGTCTCACCATGCTATTTACTTTTGCAGATGAGAAAAGAAGCAGTGAGGACAGACTGATGGAGAATGGCAGATATGAGTTATCATGTGGGCAACATGTGATCACTGGACAATGAGATGGATGCGCTAACCTGCCCCTAGACCACAATCAAGAGAACCATCACGACTCTTTTGTGTGTGTCACAGAGACATTTTACAATGAAAACACTCTGGAGCCCATTATTACCATCAGCATTTTTCACATGGTTCTGGAGGACAGGAATAAATCCCAGCGTGGCAAGGAAGAGGCGGAGGGCTTGCCGTGTTTATTCACAACAAATGGTGTCGGCCCTGGTCAGATTACTGCGATGGAATGTTTCTGCTGCGCAGATGTTGAACTGTTAGCAGTGGGTCCATGCTCCATGGGTGTTTTCGCATGCCATCTTGGTTGTTAACCCATGTGATGCCATCCAATCTGTTACTGTGGGACAGAATGTGCACCCAAGTTCTTTCTTTTTAAACTTTAGGGAGTTGACTGGGGAGTCATTTGAAACTGGAAAAGACTGTTCCCTTCAATGTATAATACAAAATTCTTTGTATTATCTATAAGTTCCACAGTCTTGAGCATGTGTTATAGAGGTATTTCTCTTCAGGGACTCTGATCCTAAATCATCCATTAATGTCAAAGTCATCTTATGAGACCTTTAGGAGAAACTGCTTAAATGATCTGAAGTCTGAGTTCTGCTGTGTATAGTGTGCCCTTTGCTGGTAATACTAAAACAGAGTTTTTCCTCTTTTAGTATATCCTAGTTATTGTAGTCACACATGCAGAAGACTGGCCAAAGCCCAGAGCTACTCTTGCCACATAGAGGTCACAGAGTTGACCCAGTTCTCCCTGTATCTGGGTTCATTCCCTCAAAAACTGGTACGCAGGGCATAACAAACAAAGAAAACAATGCCAAGACCTTACATCTCTTTCTTACGTCTTACATTTCTGACACAGGGATAAATGTGTCCCCAAAAAAAGTAAAAATAGGTCTGTCGCTATAAGTCCACTGCTGTTGTTATAAGCTGCCGTATGTATTAGGTAAATACAAAGCAAGATTAATGTCAATCTTGCTTTGTGCACACAATATGGGGATCTTGTTCTATGACATTGTGACAAATGTACAGACATAACATTATGACCACCTTTCCCTATGGGGTTGGTACCCCTTTTGCTGCCAAAACAGTCCTGACCCGTCGAGGCATGGACTCCACTAGGCCCCTGAAGGTGTGTTGTTGTATCTGGCGCCAAGATGTAGCAGCTCATTTAAGTCATGTAAGTTGGACCTCCATAGGTCGGACTTGTTTGTCCAGCACATCCCACTGATGCTCAATTGGACTGGGAATGTGGAGGCCAAGCCAACACCTCAAACTCGTGTGTTCCTCAAACCATTCCTGAACCATTTTTGCTTTGTGGCAGGGTGCACACTCCTGCAGAAAGAGGCCCATCAGGGAATAATGTTTCCATGTAAGAGCATGGTCTGCAGCAATGCTATGGTAGGTGGTACGTGTCAACGTAACATCCACATAAATGGCAGGACCCAAGGTTTTAGGGAGCACATTGTCCAAAGCATCACGCTGCCTCCGCCGGCTTGCCTTGTGTGTTCCCAAGGTAAGCGACGCACATGCACCCAGCCATCCTCATGATGTACAAGAAAACGTGACTCATCAGACTAGGCTACCTTCTTCCATTGCTCCATGGTCCAGTTCTGATGCTCACGTGCTCAAAGTTGCACCTTTTGGGGATAGACAGGGGTCAGTATGAGCACTGAGACTGGTCTGGTGCTATGCAGCCCCATGTGTGATGAACTACAATACACTGTGTTCTGACACCTTTCTATCAGAACCAGCATTGACTTCTTCAGCAATTTGAGCAACAGTAACTCATCTGTGTGACCGGACCACAAGGGTCAGCAATTCGCTCCCTACATGCATCAGTGAGCCTTGGCCCCCCATGGCCCTGTCCCTGGTTCACCACTGTTCCTTCCTTGGACCACTTTTGATGGATATTGACCAATGCAGACCGAGAACCCCCCACAAGAGCTGCAGTTTTGGAGACGCTCTGACCCAGTCATCTAGCCATCACAGTTTGGCCCTTGACTCGCTCAAATCCTTACGCTTGCCCATTTTTCCTGCTTCTAATACATCCATTTTAGTGCCTATTATATCCTGCCTACTAACAGGTGCCACGATGAAGACATAATCAGTGTTATTCACTTCGCCTGCCAGTGGTCATAATGTTTCAACTTCAGTGCTTAAGTGAGTTAACAGTGGACAATGTGGAAGTAGAGGTTCATAGGACACAATGTTTATAAAGCACCACAAACTGTGCCCTTTTATTAAGTTTGTCACCTTATATTTAATATCCTCCTACCCACGCTGTTACATCTCATTCCAAATTCATGACACATGCAACTTTAAAAAGGCAATCGCTGCTCTTGAAGGTAGGTAGTTAGATATGTTACACTGTCTATATTAATTTGGAAATCTTGAGACATTCACTATTCAGATTATTTTTTACTTATCGTTCCCATGATCAAGAAATTACTAAGTTAAAAATAAGAAATGACTCACCTCATCGGCGTGTGACTTATGTAATGGCAGAGTTTATGACTGATCCACAGTGACTTAGTCATGTAGGATGATGCACAAAACTGTTTATGCTCCTAACAGTACAAAACCAGAATTAACATCTCATATAAGTATGTCAATGCCTTATGTAATATATATGGAAACGGCAAAGTTGCAACTTACATTGACTGTATGTCTATTTTGATTAAATAAAGTGTTTTTGAGAAACACTGTGATGCCACTGTGAACATGACCTTTCAGTCTTTGGATATAAAGTGTTGTCATTTTATCGTTTTATCCCAGTAGGAGACCACCGTGTGAAATGTTGTCATAATCGGAGCATGATTTGTTGAGTTTAAGACAAAATTGTGTTCTGTGAGGTGGCATTGACCTCAGATGTTTGTCTGTTTACATTATCTGTAAGTCCAACTGGATGTTTGTGCCAAATTTGAAAAACTTCTTTAAAGGCTTTCTGAAGTCACAGTTTATACCCATAAATGTGTCTTAATAAGCCACAGTGACCTGAACTTTTAACCACCAAATCCTTACCTTTGTTAATAATCTGAAGAAATTACATCAAGGTGTTCCTGAGAAATGGCATTGACGGGAATGGCTCCGATCGTCAGATGGAGAGACGGATGTTTGCAATACGAAAATGTAATGTCTCCAGTCGTAGGTGTTGCTGAAGTGGAGGCATAATAAAACAGTAAAAGTATGGGATAGGCTATATATCAGCTATTCGGTCTTGAGAGAAATCCAGTGGTTATATTGCGTCTATTTGAACACTATACAATCATGTGGCATTCATTCTAAACGTAATTGACTGAAGCAATGTAATTGATGGAGCTCCTTGTGGTGCGAGTTTCCAGCTCAGTTGAAAGTTTCACCTGTTACCCGTCAAGAGTTTCCCCAGACCTTTTTTTATTACCATAGCCGTCAAAGCTTACATCTCTATCAGTGGTGACTTTCTATCTCGGTCAAGCTGACAAAAACTGGCCCAAGACCAGAACTAATCTTGTCACAGAGATGTCAGAGAGATGACCCAGTTCTGCGAGTTTCTGGGTTCATTCCCTCTGTCAGAAACTGGGATGCAGGGAAAAACTTGTCAAAGAGACGCTCATGGTGATAAACAACAATGAGCAATGTCACCGCCTTACATCTTTCTTTGACACCAAGACTCTGATCACTGTGTGTACAGTGAAAGTGTCACCAAATAAAGTACAAGAGAGAGTTACCGTCTCACTCTTTGATTTCATGGGAGCCACAAAATGCCTGCTGCAGCACTGATCCATCTGGATTAAAACCAGTGTAATCCATATTTATACAGGGACCACCGGAGCACACTATCTCTCTACCAGCCCACAATGTCCTTTCTCCTGAGAGCACAAAAGGACACTGCTCTTAAGCAATTTTATTTATGTAATTTACATGCAAGTTAATGGCACTGACACTTGTTCAGGAACACACATTGCTCGAGTATCAAACCTGCCACACTTTGGTAATAAGCCAGACTCTACAGGCAGCTGGGCCATCCACACAAGATAACTGTAACTGAATAATTATCGCTCACAGTTTTGAATATTCGCGTTAGTGTTTCCGGCTCATCCCTGCCGTGCCTTCCATGTACGATGCCAAACTCTTAGGGGAGACATTCAAGGCTAATGAAAATGGATGAAAGAAGAAAGGCAGGAGGAAAGATAAAGTCCATATAGTAGCCGTTATGAATTCCAATGTCATCTCCCATGAGGCTCCGGCAACTTTTTTCCCTCTCTCCACATTTTCTCCTTGATTGTTTCACATCCCTCTGCGTTCTTTTCCAAAGTTGAGTTGGAGCTAGCTGCTGCTTACGCTTACTAGGCAAAATTATGTATCCTCCCATGCTCTGTATGTATGCATGGAAGAGGATTTCTTTTCCGATTTCAGCCCACCGTCGTAGACCTTTCCCCAACATTCTCTTTCTCCCTTTGCCATTGTAATTTACCCCAAAAAACAAGTTGAGGCAGCAACTAATGTTCTCTCTCTCTCTGTCTCTGGCCCTCTCTCTAGATCTCCAGGGAGAGCAGTGTGTGAGAATTAGGTCTCTCAGCAGACGTGTTGTGGGTATTTTTGCTCCGACAGTTTGAGGCTACAGCAAGCAGAGAGAGATAGCGGAAGAGGTGGTAGGCTAGTAAATTGTACGCTTGTGTGTCTGTGTCTGAGAGGGAGCAAGAGAGAGAGAAAGAGAGAGAGAGAGAGAGAGAATGCTTCTGGAGAGGACGCCATCTGGCCATAGGCTCAAAAAGTCACCCAGCATGACTGCTAGAAGACAAACAGATCACGCATGAAAGGAGTATACAGGATCACACATGCATGAATGCTCACACACATACACATGCAAAATAATCGGGGGTAATTGTCTCTAAAGGTCACTGATCTGTTTGAGGTCAGATCTGTGCAGGATGTTCCAGAGGGATGGACCTGCTTATGAGGGCTTTACTGAGATATAAATCAGGAAACTTTCAGTACTGTTGTACTTACAGTAGTTGTAGTGTCGCATTGTCAGACGGCAAAATAGTTTCTGATTGAAGTTTCTGCAGTAACAAATTCAGAATACGTTGGTGGATAGACAGTGGTATAGGTCACTGATCTTGTGGCAGAGGTAAGTTGGTGATAGATGTCTGGTACCACAGCAAAGTATCCCAGGGAAATACAATACAATTAAACTCTGTATCAATGATTTTGTTTGTTTACGTAATAAAGTACAAAGAATCAGGACTTGGATGTCAAGGTTGTGAATAAGCTTTGGTAAATACGTCAATCCTAGCGAATCTTTCCCTACCCCTAATCAAATATTGTTTTTCTCTTACCTCAGCCATAGTTTAGTTCCGGTAAGCATGATCACAATGCCAGTAATAAGCATAAAACACTTTGAATGTAATTTTGGGTGTTGCAGAATTATCAAGTATACCGGTCTTGTTTTCTACAGACAGGGGTATTTTTTTGATTTTTTTGTCACCTAAGCATCCATCCATCCATCCATCCATCCATCCATTACCCATAATCGTTCATTCTAAGGAGGACTGCAGGAAGCTGGAACCAGTCCGAGCTGGCACTGGGTAAGCCCTAGACAGGCAGGTCGCAAGTCCATTGTGACAAACAACCATTACGACTCACATTTCAACCAAAGGCCAGTTTAGAAATCGCCAAATAACCTGACATGCATGTCTTTGGACATTTGGAGGACCAGGAGAAAAAACACACAAGCACAGGGACAACATGCAAACTCCACATAAAAATGCTCCAGCTGGTCGGCACCTTCAGACACTGCCCCTTCTTGTTGTGAGGTGACAGGACATTGACTGTTTCAGTTTAACCTTTCCTAATATTAGTTACATTAATCTAGTCTGCAAGGAATCAGATTCTTGGATTAACAACAGCCGATACCTAAACCATGACTCATTTAGGGTTAGCGGTGACAAAACCATGCAAATGTATGTACCTTGGACATTATGACCACCTTCCTAATATTGTGTAGGTCTCCCTTGTGCCTCCAAAACAGTTGTGACTCATCAGAGAATGGACATGGGCCTTCTGAGGGTGTCCTGTGGTGTCTGGTAACAGAATGTTGTTAGTGGGGGCCTTTGGGTGCTATGAGTTGAGGGGAGGGGCCTCTGTGGATCATCCCACAGATACTTGATCAGTTTGGGACCTAGTGAATTTGGAGGCCAGGTCAACACCTTGTGCTGTTCTTCATGTCTTTTGAGTTGTTCCTGAACTGTTTTGTGTGTGTGTGTCTGTGTCAGGCTGCATCCTGCTGGGGATGGCTGCTGCCATCAAGGAGTGTCATTGCTATGTTTCCCATTGGATCCCAGAATATCGGATTGTCACAAGATGGTCGATGTTATTTACTTTTCCTGTCAGTGGTTTTAATGTTGTGGCTGATCGGTATATACCACCGTGCAAGTGTGCAATTGTCCGTGTGGAGGGACATGCTTCACATTCACTGTATCTAGGGACATGGGACTGATGAAATTCAGTGATGAGGCAGACAGGACAGTGTTCCCATTAAATTGCTATATTTAATTTTCTAATTATACAAGCAGCTAACAATAAACATTGTATTATAAAAGGTACCATTCCTGTGGTCTCTTGCTGTGTGGTGTAATGAGCACTGAGTTTTATGACTACAAGCTCCGATGGTATCTCATTTCATAGCAAAGACACTATAGCCTGTCCTCACAATGCAATGTTCTCATGAGACAACGGCTGCTACGCCGACTTCCTCTCTTTCAATGTCAGATAGTGTGTTTGTGTATGCACTTCTACCATTTTTATGAGGACTTGTTATGAAACTCTTTTTATGGAAAATTGAGGCATTTTTTTTTTCCTCCCACCCTTTCACAGAACCATTTAAAAGTTAAGACCTGATCTAGGGTCAGGGTTAGTGTTAGGTTGAGGATGGAGTAGGCTGTCCAGGCGGTGTCTGTTTTATATTTGGATGCTCTTTTGTTCTGAAGTTCATTCGCACTGTTGGGCCGATCACCCAGACGTGACCACATTAAAGTGCTGCTCAGCGGCCAACAGACACACACACATGCCGAGTTCATAAACTTAGGAAGAATTCAACAGAGCAAACCCCAGTGTGACATTTACCTTATTTTGTGGCCCAGTACATTTGCAGTGACTAATCCTGTGAGATTATGCTCACACAAAGGAAACTTATAATGCTTGATATCAAAAGAAGCACATGGGGTTCAGCTCAATTTCCACAAAAAAAAAAAAAAAAAAAAAAAATCTGTAGGGTTCCATGGGGATGGAAAAAAAAGAAGAAAAAAGTCTTCAGCAGTGCTGAAAATGAGCGTTGCTCAAAATGAATGCAAACCCAAATTGATCTTCTCATAGAATGTGTTTCTGTGCCGCTGATTGTTCCAAGTCAAAGTTCTCCCCAGCCACTGCTCTTAAAGCCTGGGCCAGGGTAGATTCTCACACTGGAAACACACTGAAATTTCAAACAAGGCCAGGCTCTGAACTACAAAGAAAACTTTAAGAGTGGAGCCACTGATTTCTTTTTTTTTTTTTCTCTTGACACAATCTCCTTATCTAGAGCTTCATGCTATAGGCTGTCAGTCAGCGACCTTATACATTCCTCCTAATATATTCAGTGAACGTACAATCCGTTGAATATTATGAAAGAAATCTCACATTAGACAGTTTGTCATATTTCTTTTCGGGGTAGGTGCTTTGATTAAAGCCCTGTGTATCATGCATACATGATGGCACATTTGTGTTGCTGTTGGGCATGTGGACAGATCCATGATACAGTTATCTGTCAGACTAATAGAGAATCTCCAGTTGGTGCTTTCTGTCAAGTAAGTAATGTTTATAAGAGGACAAAATATTCCTGTTCCTGTTGAGAAATGTAGGACATGTTCTCAATTCACAAAAGCTGAGTATTTTAAATCTTTGTGTGACTGAATCAGTTTTTGTTGGTCTGTATCAGTATAAGCCTAACTCCGTCAGACGGGCAGTCATTCTGACAGGCTCATGGGCAGAGAGCGACAGACATAAAAGCAAGCAAAAAAAAGGGTGGCAGGCCATCACGTAGAGAGAGACTGGCAGGCAGGTGGTCTGGTGGGCTGGCAGCCAGGTGAGGATGTAAGTGGACATCAAGAAAGTCAGGCCAGTGACATATTGGTCCCACCGACTCCGGAGCAGTCAGGCAGACTGACAGGAGGGGAGACGGATAGATGGACAGACCGATAGATTGGGAATTATTTGACTGTGCCTTCTCCCACCCCTTGTCGTCCACAAAGGACTTAGCCAGGTGGCACGAGGTGAGTCACTGAAACCCACCCCGACAAGCAGAGAGGCGGCAGGAAAGTTTAAAAAGGTGACGCATGAATTGGAGGGAAAGTTTGTCATGGAGACCAAACTTTTGTTTAACCTTGATACATTGAGTACAGAGAAATAGTGCTTGGGATGTTAGGCTTATAGCTTGCACGCTAAAATGAACATTTTGAGCTTCAATGCCACCCTTCTACAGGAATGTCTCCACTGAAAACAGATTTAAATCTTTGTCTACTGCAAAAAAAAATTAAAAATCTTGTACTGATTACCATGATTAGCATCTCGTGAACGCATGTGGCAAGGGTTTGAATTTATCAGACGTTTGTGTGAATGTCCCACATTCCAGCTTTAAATAAAAAGCGTACGTGCCTCTGCTGGATGGACCGCACCGTACATCTGTCAGTCTCTTTTTCTTCAAGTTGCAGCTGTGGTTGAGCAGCCATTTCCCAGTGTGCTATGTGCGACCCGTCTGTAACAGAGTTGTCACTGATGTCCCTTTATCACGCAGTGATGACCTTAAAATGTCACCGACGACCAAGTTGAGTTTAACGCCTGTTGCCATGTCCAGACAACCCAGTCTGTGCTTTTCCGTTCCCTTTTTAAATCAGAGTTACAGCGGCACAGCTTTTCTGGTTTTCTAGTCCCGCTAATTTTGATTAGACCCTCAGGTCGACCCATTCTTGTGCTTTCTGATCCAGTGCCTCTGTCTGCAGGATGGCGTTCTTTGGCAGCGGCCTCCAAAACCAATCCAAATAACCTTTACAAACATCACTGTCTGGTGTGCCCGCTATATGCCACCTTTCACCTAACCCTACCGAGGCAAAGCTCAGACAGTTTTAATGACGTTACAGATGAGCACAAAACAAAAGCAAAATCTCAGCATCCTTTCTCTAAATGGTAGCTCTCCCTCCTTTTTTTTAGCCTCTTCCATTCTTTTCACTTCAGAGAAATGCAATTTCATTTGGCATGATACTTGTCAAACCTAAACTGATAATTTATTACTTTTTTTTCTTTCTTTTTCTTTATTTTTTTTTGCTGTGTCAGCCAAAGTGCCAATTCTGTCGAGTGATCTCATTAGCCCTGATCTGTAAAAGTTACGTCTTCTTCACGGTGACAAACTCCGGCCAGCCCATGTCCTGTGAGCCGGATGAAGGGTTTGTAGTGGCCTTATGTCAGTCTGTCTGACAGTGGCTGACAGGCTGAAGGAGTGAATGATGGCTTTTCATGAAGAAGAATGGCAGCTTTATAGACCACCAGCTGCTTCCAGACACTCTTCTATAACCACCATCCGCTCTGTGTGAGTGTGCGTGCGTGTGTGCACACAATACCCTTGCGTGTACTGACAAAGGCTTACTGTACGTGCATGTGCGTCACCAGTGAAGGAAGAGTTCAGATAAACAGACGAAGCAAATGCACCGTATCACGCAGACGCTTATCTGTAATTGAGACGTTCCGAAGACTCCAGATACATTCAGATATTAATTTTAACCTTTGGTTTGTAATGACAAGTTATCTGGACGCAGGATATGATCTGAGATTCTGCTGGTGAATACAATGACGTGCCAGTTTATTAGGTCTTCAAGTGAAAACGAATGCATGCTAATAGAACGGCCCTGCGCAAAATCTTGATGAAGGAGGCTGCGGTTTCTGGTACAAATGAATTGTATTGTGTTGTTGTTGACAACCCTATTTTAGTCAGTGGGCTAGGCCTAAATAACAGAAACAGCTTTCCAAAAACCTTTCCATCCTCCGAAAGGATCAGACAGTTGAATTACCACATAAAGTGAACCTTATAACAGTCCTTAAAGGCGGACTTAGTGCAGGACTGTTGTATTAGATTGAATTCGGTTTCACTTCTGTACCTATTGTTTTGGCAGTCTACATTTATAACAGGAGGGTGTCCTGAGCTCCACAATGCGACATTTAGGGAGATGACACCAGTCCTCATTCATTTATTTTCTATATGATCCCCAGGGCTCAATCACACAGAATATATTAACCCACCACAGCCTGTATTAATCCACCACATCCTATATTAATCCACCATGACATGTGAAGAGGTCAGTTTTAGCAGGGGTTAAAGGTTCTCATGGCTAACACCAACACAAACATAATCCGGAGACATAAAAGTCAGTAAAAGCCATTTTTATAAAATTTGGAGAAAAGAAAACGAGCTAACTGCCGTCAGAGGACGCTGCTTATTGTGAAGGATCTCCTGAGGAATGCACATTTAAAAGTGCTGCTACCATGGGTGGAAAGTTGAGGAAAAAGAACCTGTGTTAAAATCACGGACACCGGGGCGTCACTTAATGATGTCTCACCGTGGATTGTGCCACGATCAGGCTGTGCCTCGTAAGCACTGCAAGATTTAGAAGGATAAGAGACGAGGTTTCAACTTTCCGCTGCTCTCCTTGCAGAGCTGGAAGAGCTGGAGGTGGTGGTGGTGGTGGTGGTGGTGGCGTCAGAGTCGTGCTTGTGAGGCTCTGGCTCGCCTCAGCTGGTTGCGCTCACAACACGGGCTTGTGTTGCCCGCTGGAGGCGAGGCGGGGGAAGACAACGCAAACGGGAGAGGGGAGATGAAGCGTTCCGTATCCCCCTGTCTCTCTCCCCTCCCTGCTTGCTGGAGATAGTCGCGGCCACCCTCTTCGCCTCCACAGCGGCGGCGAGAGGAGGCATTGGCAGGGTGAGGAGTGCCAACTCCACATTTTTGCGCCTCAACTACAGCCCCAGTAAATTACACCAAAAGGATCGGGTATCATTATGATTATTATTAGATGAAGCTCAATAAAGAGGAGAGAGAGAGAGAGGGGGGAAGATGCGTCTTTCGTCCAGACTGTCATCCACAGGTCTGCTTGTCTCACCCTCCCCGCACGGCGCGCTCCCTAACTCTTATTTATTTTTTTATTTTTATCAAAGCGCGCCCCCGCTGCGAAAGCCAGAGCGCTCCTCACTCTTTCCTCTCCTCACTTCGCTTCCTCTCCTCCTCTCGACAGCATCCAGGCATCCAGAACTATAGCGCAACCGTCCCCATCGCTCGTTTTTCTACCCTCCTCCTCTTTCTCTCACCGCCAGATCTCCCCTCTCTCTCTCTCTCTCTCTCTCTCTCTCTCTCTCTCTCTGCGTCTCTCATCCCTTCGCCGCCCTCCCCTCCACCCTCCACTCCCCCACAGCTCGGTCCCTCACTCCTCTGACGCACGACGGGGAAACAGACCCGAGGAAGGAAAGAAGAAGAAAAAAAAAAAGAGGAAAAAAAAAGCAGCAGCTGACCCAGCCGCCGTCGATATGATCCACAGACTCTTGCCGTTGCAGCGCCGGACAGAAGCGAGGTTCTGAAGCCCGGAGGAAGAAAACACTCACCCGGTCTACGGTGCTGTTTGAGCGCACGCCCGGGAGGCGGCGGAGGAGAAGAAGAAGGAGGAGGAGGAAAGGGGTGGAAGAGGAAGTGGACGGGCACAAGTCGAGGACTTGCATTTTAAGCAAACTGCTTTGGAGAAAAAAAAGGGGGGGGTGGTAGACGAGAAAGAAGGGGAGAGAGTCAGAGTCAACGAAGAGTGAGAGTGGGAGAGAGATTGCATTCCTATCACGTCTTCATTTCTCCTCTCTTTAGCCTCAGCCACTGAGAGAGGGTGAGAGAAGAAGGAGGGAGAGAGAGAGAGAGAGAGAGAGAGAGAGAGCGAGAGAGAGAGATATCTAACAAGATTCAAACTAGTGGTCTTTTTTTTCCCGATGCTTTCCAATTGCAGACCGAAACTAAGGTGAGTGGTTATAGGCTGTTTCACTCTGATATCATACGGGGAAGCCGTATGCAGATGTGTGCATGGATGTGCGCGTTTTTCTGTCCTTACTGGTGTCTGCATAGTCATGGACTTCAAAAGGGGGACAGCGAGCACCCATAGATCGAGGATAACGGATCTTGAGGATCCAGTCGACTGATCAATAGCCGTTTGTTCTTTATACACCATTTTCCTGCCAATGTCACGACGGAAGGCTCCTGCATTATGCTTGGCAAGAATCTCAGTAAGCGCTCTGTGCTCTGCATCAACAGCAAGGTTATTTTGGGGTAAAATTCACCAAACCAGATGGGGATTCTCGACTGCTTCTTGCTAGGCTGGAACTTGTTAAATATCACAACCTCTCTTAGTTCAGCTTACTTTGATGCACGCTGAAGGTTTACATCTTTTAACAGATCGATTTCCAATCGCCACGCAGGATGAGCAGCACTTTTAATTCATCCGTGGCTCATTCACATGCGCATCTCTTCCTCGTCCCCTCCTCAGTGCCCTGCTCTCTCTTTCCATCCCCACCGCTCTGTTTCCCTCCCTCTGTTTGTCTCTAACGGCTCGGTCATCCTCCTCATGTCTCGTTCTCTCCCTCGCAGCCCGGCATCGGACGGCGAGCGGGACGCACCGGGCGACGACAGGACACATCGCAGGAGGATATGTGAAGTTGGAATCCCACTAAACTAAGTACGTATACCAGCCGGTTTGATACACCCCCGAGGGAATGTAACCTGGCACGCAGCGTTTACAGTTTCTTTAAATATCGTTATTGCTTTTATGAAATTGCATCTGCGCTTTTTTGAACATGGAAGCGGAATCGATATATCCTGGAGGATTACGCACGGACAGGGGAAATTAAAACACTGAATTTTTCAGCAGTGAGATACGTGCGCAGGGATTTTTGATATTTTTTTTAATTTTTCTCGTACGCCTTTTTGGGAATTACAATGTATTTTCATTTATTTTTTTTACTTCTTTTCTTTTCCTGGCGCTGGGCTTTTGATTTCAGCACCACGGACAGCGGCTCTGCTCCGGCAGACTCTCCCAGCGCATCTGCGATGGATTTTCCAACACCTTCTTTCGAACGGACGGCGATGTGTTTGCATAAAAACTCACAGCCTAGGGAAAAGGCTATATATGAATTAGTTTGTGTGTGTGCGTGTGTGTGAGAGAGAGAGAGAGAGAAAGAGAAAGACAGAGAGAGAAAGAGAGAGTGAGGGAGGGAGAGATTTTGCACATTACACCATGGAGATGCTGAACGGACTCCGATCAGCCTGTCCTTTTTTATTTTTCACCATTAGCATTGCTCTTACTTTCTGAACATGGGTAATTTCTTTAAACGTTGATATCATTTGTTTCTAGTCTGATTTATGCAAACACTGCCTCACATGCGCTTCTCGGAGTAGCAGCAGCAGCAGCAGCAGCACCAGCAGCTTATTCGCCCACTGCGCTTTCCACTTGCGCCCTTGCGCCTCCAATCCTCAGATGGCATCGCGGGTTGGGAGAGCCAGGAGAAGTTGCGATGATTTAATTCTTCGGGGTGGGTGAAACGATGGTTTCGATTCCAGTGAATAAGTCGACAGCTCCACTGTTCAGTGGGTTTGCACGTGGGGCTTTTAACCCAAGAAAGAAACCCTGCGTTTCTCTGCACATCGGAATCACTGGACCCAAGGGACTTTTTTCCTTCCTCGCTTGTTTTTTTTTTTGGAATATAATTGACTTCCTTACGCTGATCGGTTCTGGCCCTGCATTGTCTGCAGCCTTAACGACACTGTTTACGTTGCTTTTAGGCCTACGCATTTGTTGTTATATTTACATGAGTCACAGATGGGAATTTAAACACAGGTTAAGATTCATTTCAACGACAAAGCTGCTCAGACAATGCACATATCCGGGCCACTCCAGTCCTTTCCCTGCATTAGCCCTCCCGTGCACCTATTCTAATATCCACCGATCTTCTCTGGGCTCTCATTTAACGAAAGAGAGATTGAGGTCCCTGTTATGTAATAAATACAGCAGGGGGATGGTGTCTCCTCTCCGCTAACCTCACCCGCCTACTGTTGCCTTCATTTATTCACGGGATAAGCATCTCTGAGGTGATTTATTGCGACCTTACCGGCATATCTGCCCCATAATAAATGGCATTCCTGCCTATGTAGTGAAGTTAACTGTCTGAGTGCGGAGCTTTGTTTGTGCTGCTGGGTATCATGCCATCCGTCCAAGAGTTCCCGGCGTGCGTTTAGTTTGAAACACCCAGCGATATTGCAGAATCTAAAGTAGTCTCCAACGTCACTCTATTATTCATTGGTGTTCATTTCAAAGTTTCCTTCCGTTCTACTGAAACTAATGCACCCTTCGTCTCCTCTCTCTTTCCTCTCTGCCTCCCCCTTTCACCTCAAACTTTGTGAGGGTGTTTGTGTGCGTGCGTGTTCTCTCCCACCCTCCCTTCCATTCTCTCTCTCTCTCTCTCTCTCTCTCCTCTCTTGCAGTGCTGTGAAGTGGCTCTGTCCCTGGAGCCAATACTTCATCCCCTTGGTGTCAGTGAGGATGCTGTGGGTTACCTTGCTGAGCACCATAGCCTTAGGATGGACCACCCCGATCCCACTGCTGGAGGACTCCGAGGAGATCGACGAGCCCTGCTTCGAGCCCTGCTACTGCGAGGTCAAAGAGGGCATTTTCCACGTCCACTGTGACAGTAAAGGATTTACAAATGTCAGCCAGATCTCCCAGATATGGAGCCGGCCCTTCAAACTCAACCTGCAGAGAAACTCCATGAGGAAGCTGTACTTTAACAGCTTCCTCCATCTCAACAATGCCATATCCATTAATCTGGGTAATAACGCCTTGCAAGATATCCACGCCGGAGCATTCAACGGCTTAGGAATACTCAAACGGCTGTTCCTTCATGAAAACAAACTAGAGGTTTTCCGCAATGACACTTTTCTGGGGCTGGAGAGTTTAGAGTATCTCCAGGCAGACTACAACGTTATCAAAAGGATTGAAAGCGGTGCGTTCAGGCACCTTCACAAATTGAGAGTGCTCATACTAAATGACAATCTGATCCCTCTGCTCCCAAATTATCTTTTCCGCTCTGTGTCACTCACACATCTGGACTTGAGAGGAAACAGATTAAAGACACTGCCGTATAAGGGCACGCTGGAGTACGTCGGGAGGAGCTTAATGGAAATCCAGCTGGAGGAGAACCCCTGGAACTGTGTGTGTGAGATTGTCCAGTTAAAAACATGGCTGGAGAGAATACCTTACACAGCGTTGGTGGGCGAGATCACGTGTGAGTACCCGTTCCACTTACACGGGAAAGACTTACGGGAAATCAAGCGCAGTGAGCTCTGTCCTCTGCTCTCCGATGCAGAGATTGAGGCCAAGCTGGGAATTCCCCGGGTTCCGTTCAGCAATGAGAACACATGGCCTACTAAACCCTCCTCCATGCTCTCCTCCGTTCACAACACAGCCTCTTCTGTGGAACACAACGGAAAAGGTGTCAAGCCTACCAAACGGCCCCGGCCCACAAAGAACCCCCCAACCCCTCGTAGCATCTACCCAGGCATCAACCAGCCTCCCGTTGCTGGTTACCAAACAAGGCCTCCCATCCCAATAATCTGTCCAGCTGGATGTATTTGCAACCTTCACATCAGTGACCTGGGGCTAACGGTGAACTGTAAAGAGAAAAGCTTTCACAACATCTCTGAGCTCCTGCCGCGGCCGCTCAATGCCAAGAAATTGTATCTCAGCGGGAACCTAATACAGAAGATCTACCGTTCAGATTTCTGGAACTTCTCAAGTTTGGATTTATTGCATTTAGGGAACAATCGGATATCCTACGTTCAAGAAGGCGCCTTTATTAATCTGCCGAACCTGAAAAGTTTGTATCTGAACGGAAACGACATTGAGAGACTCACCCCTGGGATGTTTCGGGGCCTTCAGATGTTGAGCTACCTTTACTTTGAGTATAATGTCATTCGTGAGATCCAGCCCAACTCCTTCTCCCTAATGCCAAACCTCCAGCTGGTTTTCCTTAACGACAACCTGTTACGCTCCCTCCCCACTGATGCCTTTGCGGGCACCAACCTTGCACGTCTCAACCTCCGCAACAACTACTTCCTTTCCTTGCCTGTGCGCGGCGTCCTGGAGCATCTGACCTCCATTGTTCAGATTGACCTCCACCAGAACCCCTGGGACTGCTCCTGTGATATTATCCCCCTCAAACAGTGGCTAGAAAAGCTCTCCTCTGTCATTGTAGTTGGAGATGTCATGTGCAAGACACCAGAGTTCGCTTTTGGGAAGGACCTGCGTTCACTTGAGGTCGAGGTCATCTGTCCTGAGCTTAAGTATTCTTCAGGCCCCTCCCCAGCTCTGCCTGGTGGGGACGACCTCACCACAGGGAGCTCTGACATGGAGGAGGCAGGAGGGAGAGGGGCTGTCCCGCTGTCTGTCCTCATCCTCAGCCTCCTCATCCTCTTCATCTCTGCTGTGTTTGTGGCTGCTGGCCTTTTTGCCTTTGTTCTTCGCCGCAGGAAGAAACTGCCCTTCCGGAAACGTTCCGAGGTAGACCTGACAGGGATCCAAATGCAGTGCAGGATTTTTGAGGACCCGCCGAGGCAAAGCAGTGCCGGGAACCCCGGCACACCCGAGAAACCGACGCCCAGTTTGCACACACACTCTCACACGAGTCACACACATGCCCATGGCCACGTTTATGATTACATCCCCCACCCTGTGACTCAGATGTGTAACAACCCCATCTACAAGCCTAGAGAGGGGGAGATAGCAGAGGAGGACAGAGCACAGTTTTCAGAGAAGAAAGACAGTGGCAGCGGTAGCAACAGTAACTACAGAACCTTGTTAGAAAAAGAGAGGGAGTGGACCCTGGCTGTCTCCAACTCTCAACTCAACACCATCGTCACAGTCAACCACACGACAGCTGACATGGCGGGATTTCATGAGAACGGAGGGCTCTGCCCAACAGTGATTGACAGTCAGAGGCCCACACCAACAGTGGGCTTTGTAGACTGTTTGTATGGGACAGTGCCCAAACCTAAGGACATGCACGTGGCGCATGCGCACCCACCAGGCATGCAGTACCCGGATTTGCAGCAGGATGCACGGCTGAAGGAGACATTGCTTTACACGGCGGGGAAAGGCTGCTACCCCGACCCGTCCCAAAGCGATTACCTCGCCAAACTTCAAACCAAGCCGGATTACCTCGAGGTCTTGGAAAAATCTTACATGGAAAAATCGTATCGGTTTTAACGTCTCTAGCCCATGGAGAAAAAAAACAAAACAAAACAGAGTCGACATATTCACTTTGCCACCCTCGAAACAAAAGTCACCCAAAACCAATATTCAAAAAGATCAACTTGAAAAAGCAGCATGATATAAAATAAAATAGTATATTACAGTCACAACGTTTCCCCCCAAGTCACTTTGGAGGTGAGGCCATTCTCAGATGTTTCAATTAAGTGCCTTTTTTTCAGAGTAGCCAGCAATGTCAACAGCCGTTATTTTTATAATATATAAATATCTCTATATGCCCACGAGAGAGCAAAACAGAAACAAGAGGGGCACTGGGGAAGAAAACATACAAACCATCCCACATCTGTCACTAAAATCCGTTTTTATGGAGTTACCATGACGCGCTACCAGTCACCACGAAGACGCACGGGAGCCGGACGTCTCCCTGACTTGGGTTTTTTTTTTTTTTTCCTTTCTGTCTCTTTTGACTAGGATGTACAAACACCCGGAGGCCGTGCACATAAAGTTTGTAGGAAATGATGGAAAGTGAGGAAGAAAAAGAGAAAAAAAAAAAAAAAGATACATATATTAAAATGAACTGCAGTTTGCTGCATGCACTCGCTTCAGTGCAGGAAGTGAGAGGATTTACTCAGAACTATCACATCACATCACGAACAGAGATACTGCAACACATTTACAGTTCAGTGTTCTATTTAATTTTTATATCTTATTAATATGGTTATTACTATTAATGAGGACTTCTGTCTATATCAGGGTGCTTCTCGTAAAAAAAAAAAAAAAAAAAGAAAGAAAAAAAAAGATGCACCCACGCACGGATGGTAAAACATTTGTGAATATTATTATAAGACAATGCTGAAGGTTTTCTGGATATTTCCACACACTTTGTTAAGACCCAACCCGCCCCCCCTTCCCCCTCCATTGCTTCTGGATTCCCCATCGCCACCCACTAACGGCTTTCTAGGAGGCACTTTTAATGTTTTCTCTCTCACAAAGATTTGAAGAAAAATGTGCATATATTTATTCTGTAATTTCAGTGAAGAATTTAATTGTAAAGGTAATGTTAAATCAATGTATAGTGATTATGCGTCTGGTATAGCCTTCTTAATAAAAACAAACTCTTCAATCAAATGATGAAAGGGTTGGTGCCACGGGAACCTGTGTGTGGAGCGCTGCCGACTGCAGGCTGTGCATTGTGGCGTCTTTTTAACGAGGCATGTTAAAGGAAGCTGTGGTCAGCCATCGTGAGATAATGCTGCAGGAGGTGGAGTGCTAGATGGGAATGTAGTGCAGGTCAGTTATATTTAAACCCACGTCTTCTCGCGTCTTAGTATTTTCACACTAGCACCAAATTTATTTAAGTTACAGGGGAAAAGGTTGATGAAATGGACAATGGAAAGTATAATCACTCTTTCTGTCTATTGGTAGCTTGTCCCTTCACCCTCTCCTGCTTGATATTGCAGTTTACAGCTATTATTTGCCACTGCGTTCTAGCTGGTCCTAGCTGAAGAAAACATAAAGACAGAGCAAGACAAGTGAAAGCTGCCGGTTTTGAAGCGGGTGACATAAGGCTGAGGCGACGCCAAATCAGTGAGGCATGCTGCGATTGTCATTATCTAAACGGGTGCTGCAGATGTAGGCTAATAAACAGTAATTGGGAGGGTGAGTGAAAACGTGATTGGAAGACGCTCTCTGGATTTGCACATCTAATTTCTCTGGGTGCCTCCAAGAGTAGCAGTGTGGATTCAGTCCACCGGGGGGCGATAAGCAGGTGTTCAGATTCACAGTGAGCATGTCTGAAAGGCAATGCACAAAATGTTTATTATTAAAAGGTCATAACAATCAGATGAATAACTTTATGAAATATTTTTAAAAAAATATCTATATATAAAACTTATTAGTGTCATATATTTTGTCATTAATTACAGCGGTTCACACTATTTTCTTTCCAGCCAGTAATAAAATGTTACTAAAATTGTATTTTATTTAATTTCTTTTTTTCTTTTTTTTCCAAAAGAGAGCAATCCTGAAAAGCTGGCATTTTTATTTTTTGCTCAGGACTGTTGGCTGACCTTATTTTCAATGAACCTCTTGGGGCATATTAATAATCCTCAATATTCTCCTCCACAGCCATCATTATTTGATTCATTTAGCTTTTTGGTCATAATTCACAAGCCTCCCCCTTAGTAGAATGATTCATTTTGGGGGCCAAGAGGAGGAAAAAGAACAAAAAAAAAAAAAAAAAGCAAAGATTAACAAGCATTGGGTAAATATGCTCACCATTATAGCCCTATTTCCTTTGTCTCTTTCCTAAGGTAAAAGTATAGTTTGGGGAAACGTGACGCGATCTCGATGTCTATAAATCTGTGAATATCTGTGGAAGGAAGGTGCATTTTTGTTTTGTTCTGAAATGGTATGCAATTTGCTTTGATTTCAATAGATTTACTAGGAGTGGTGATACATGCAATTGGATGTTCTAGTTTCTCATATGTGTCAACTTAACACTAAGTGGAAGATATGTAGCGGACCACCTAACTCTCCTGTTCGATGGGAACGCCCGTAGCTAGTTTAGAACAGTTATCTCTAGTACAGCTTGAATAATTTGCAACATTTTTACCCTGTGTTCTATCAACTGTTTCTTCACCTTTCGACCAATTTCTGTTGCGCAAATGAGTGGAGGTCACCTTCATTATAAAGCCTTTGAAAGCATGGTCGCATTACGTCTCGCCCTAGGCTGTTTGTTTTCTATTCCCGGAAAGTGTCACAATGTTGTACCTGCGTGTTTTGCTGCCTCACCTCATTTGTCCGCTGCTTTTTTATTTTTTTTTTATTTTTATTACTTTGCACACACAGACACGTGCACAGACACACCCTCCTTTCCTTTTGTTCCTCTCTGACCATGAGGTTAGACTACATGGTCAGCACTTTTAGCGTGCACTCGGTTTGATTAAAAATATAATGCATCACTCTGTTAACCCCTCAGCCCTCTCCATCACACCCAAACCCAAATAAATGAATAAATAAATAAAGTTTTGGGATCACTGATAACTTTGCATCACTCCCTCATCTTGGCAACCTTTTATGTTATCCTCCACCTCCGTCACCCACCCGCCCGCCCGCCCGCCCGCCCGCCACACTATTTCACAAATGAGTGCTGGGCTTTGTCCCGTTATCCCATGCTGAGTGGTTTTATCCCAATAAATCCTCTTGTTATCCTGCACTAATATCTCCAAGTGATTTCATACTTTACTGGTGGAATGGCAAGATAAAAGCAACTCGATGCGGGTTGGGTTAAAATGTTTCTCTTTGTGTGTGCCAAATGTAAACACGCCGTGCCTCTCTAAATCTTTCCGTGTCATGTCAGTGATATGTAAATCTGGCAGCAGAGGTAACCTTTCACGCGACGTCTCTTGAGGTTTGCACGTTGGCAAGACTTCGGCACGGTAAATTCAGTGTCTTTCTTTGTGTCCTTTGCTTTCTCTGTGTTTCCGTCCCTTCAACTTGCTTTTTTTTAAATTTATTTTTTTTAATCCTGTCCCTGTTGTCTGCTTAAGTCTTTCTTTCTGACCTCCTACCAAGTTTGTATTGTGGTCCTGTATTCTGGCACCGAGCCTTGACTCCTTTTTACACTTCAACTACTTAAGTCTTGGCTATTTTTAACAAGCCTCAGTCCCCTAGTATGTTGAAGGATAAATTTGCTGTAGGTGTTGCCAAAGGTTTTCTTTGCTTCTACTTTAATTCCTGCTGGCTGTTCAGACTCAGACAAAAAGTGTATAAAAGGTACACCTTGGCTCTCTTGCACTTCTGTCCTCACCCTTTAATTGTTCCATTATATGGATGGAAACCACAAACCCCAATTAACTGTGGAACTGTATTAAGATGCTATATATATTTGGTGTTGGACTGATGGCACCTAATGGCTAATTTACTGGCACAGTCACACTGATCAAGTGTTGTTAACTGCAATACGAAGGACAGTAAGCTGCTATGCTGGGAATTCTCTGCAAGGCTTTTGTTTCTGGAGCTGGTTTTGTTGTTGTAGTTAAATTGTAATGCCTGGCAAGCTCTCCCTCCCAGCATTTGCTATTGAGTTATAATGCAGACCGTAATGCAGCAATTGCCAGCTTATTAACACACAAGTAATGACACATAATTCTAAGCCGATGGGTTTACCGTGACATTGCTGTTTCAAATTAACTCGTTTAAGAGATGTGAGATACCGCGAGGCTGTTAGAGAGCCCTCTTCGGGCTCTCGCGCAGCGGCTCTGGATTCACTGATACACTGTGGCCGTTTGCTGTCGGTAAATACAAGTGGAAATCTGTGCTGAGTGGAGTCAATAACCAGAATGTGGTCGCGTGGATTGCAGGTGTGCTGCTGTTGGGTGGTCCCACGGGGGTGGTGGTTTCACGTGGTGGTGTTATATTTTCCTCCTCTCTGCTGGCATTTCTGCTCCGGATTTCTTTCGGCTCCTGGTTGTTGTTTAGCTGCTCTGCACGAGGGAGGAAGAAGGCTGGAGTCAGCTGTCAGTCCACCTATGCACATCAGAGCTAGACAGACAGATAGAGGGGTAGATAGACAGACAGATTTGTGCTTTTTTTTTTCTTCTGCTCTGGTGATTGTTGATGGGTATTTGAGAGTCTTAATTAGCCCGGCTCTAGATTTGGAGCGGCGGCACAGAATGAACAGTGATACGAGAAAGAAAAAAAAACAAATGGGAGGAAGGGATCAGTTTGAGAGCACTATTGACGGCGGGGAGAGCACAGACAAGCGGCTTAGAGAAGGGTGAGAGAACATGGAGTCATCAGTAGAGCACTGTGAAGGATGTGCCACTTAGCGAAAGCAGGACTCTTTCTTTGCTCTTTTGTCTCTGAAAGAAGCTGTATTGTGTCCAATTAACCAACGGAGAGCCCAAAGAAGACGGTTAGGAAGGGACTGAGAGAGGATTGTGACCACTTATGTTTTGCATTTTGTGCTTGTGCTTATATGTAAGTGTGCGCGGTGTGTGATATGCTTTCTCCATTTGGGAAACAGGGAATTATCTCAAGTTTGCTGAAAAAGCCAATCTGTTTCTGACCGTGGTGCTGAAGTTGCAGTATATTGCAGGTGCTGCATACAAAAAGGCGCGTTCCACTTTTCTTTTTTCTTTTTTTTCTTTTTTGGTGCGTGCGTGTGTGTTTGTGTGCGGTGGGAGACGTGGGAGGCGCTCTCTCACCCGTGTCTGGGAGCTTATCTGAGTTTCTGTGATTATGCTGATGACTCAACTAACTGTCTCCGCCGTGTCATAAAATGCTACGTTCAAATCCGTGCAGTGAGCTCTGCTGTAGTTTTTCAACTATATACTGTTGATGTATTTCATTCGCTGTTCGTGCTACACTGTATAATGCCCCAGTCTGAGAACTTCCGCCATGTTGATTGGAATATTCTGCAGAGGACGAATCGCTAGATTTGCGTTAAAACTGAATTTAAGCTACAGCGTTAATCAGCAGAGAAGTTAGAGACGGCATGAGCAAAAGGTGAGAAAAGAACCACTCAGATTGGTACAGTTTTATTAGTCCTGAGATCATGAAAATCCCTTTAACACATCACTCAACTGTGCTGCAGTGCAGAAGCTGGACTGACCCAGTATGTTGAAAGAGAGAGAGAGTGCAAGAGAGAGAGAGAGAGGGGTGGAGGAAGAGAAAGAAGAAAGGGTTGCAGAAAGCGCTAGAGTGAGCACGAGGGAGAGAGGGTGATTCTCAACTCCCCGCTACTTCTGCTGCCGTCTGTGCTGTAAAGCCCTGCGTTGGTATTGTTTGCCTAGTGAATTTTCGGGTCCCCTGAGAGCGTGGCCCTCTCTCTCCTGTCTGAAAATACTGCAAGTTCGGGGGGAAAGTTGCAGCCGTTTGTGCTGCTCAGCAGTGTGCTAGAGTCTCAGCTTTTGTATGTAAGAAATATTACCAAATCTGTGTCGTTATCGCTTATTTTAGAGGAAGGGGGGGGGGGGGTGAGCAGGAGGCATGATTTCACAAAATGAAATATGGAGCATGGTGTCCCTGGCTGGTGCTCCGAACAGCCCATCTCTCTCGTTGTTCCGCAGTGTGGGGCCTACTTTGTGCTTCACTACGGCCTGTAGTGAATTTCCTGCGGACTGCTGCAGTCGTCCTCTCCTCGTTCTCCCCGCTTCTTCTCTTCCTCCTTCTTCTAATGAGGTGACATTTCCACAAAGTCACTCATTTGTATCCTCGCGTTGCTCTTCATTTCGTGTGGTTTCTAATTTTTCTTTGTCTTCAGCTAACACTGTCTCCTTTCCATTTACTATTCTCCAACTCTGTACATCTACCCATCCGTGTATATGCACATGGACATGTTGACCGGCTGGCCTTGCTGCGAGGCTGTGTAATATTCCACCGACACGAGTTTCCGTCACTCTAGGCTTTCCTTTAGCCGCCGTGGAACGATTGCTTTTGCAGGGTAGCCGCCAGAGTTGAGGCCGTATGTGCGTGTTCATGTGTTTGTGCCTTTCAGAGAGTCCTCCATCACACGTAGAAGTGACCCTAGAGAATGGACCGAACTGGTTGAAATAAGAGTCTAATAACTGAGTAGACAGAATCAGGCAAGTGTTTGTTTTGCACATCAACTACTGAGCGTCCGTGCTGTTAAGAGGCTGCTGTTTGTTTTGAAGGCATTCATTGTGTTGATGGCGAAAAAACAAGTCAGAACAGAATGAGATTAGCATCTGATGGTGGTTACACAGTTTTATTAACATTCATTTTTTTTAAACTCTTGTGCATTTCCTCCTTTTATTTCCCCTTAGGGTAAAAAACGTTTAATAAAATGCTCTTTGGCTTTTCTGGAGAAAATTAACTTGACGATCAAGGAGACTTGTTTCTTTCTGTTTTTTCTTCTTATCTGCCTGTGTCCAGTGATTTGACATTCAGCTGCTCCACTCACATCGTGAATGGTTTCGGTTGGCCTCCATCCTCAAAGTGCATAATGCTTCTCGTGTAAAAGCAGCCTTCGGTGGGGGAAGAGGTTCGGCGCTGCTGCAGATTTAGGAATGTTCGGTATTCAGACAGACTCAGTGGGAGCAAGATGTAGCAGCCAATTTAAAAATAAAAAGGCATCGGAGCGTGTGTCAAATTTACGCCAGTTAAATAAAACGGCCCTGAGTAGTGCAGTGCAGTGCAGGCTGCTGCCGACTCCATACTGATTTGAGGGACGTCGGAATTGTGAATGAAGATTTGAAGACATAAGGGTGAAGTGGAGGTGATGACTGAAAAACAGAAAGACAGGGGAAACAGAGATGATGGGGAGGAATCTGGGCCTCGCTGATTACGCTCTTTGTCGGTACAGTTAGTGGTGCACACAGACACAGTTTGTGTGGCGGTGGATGGCTCTGTAATGCTTTAAAAACGTACTACAGAGTAAAGCAAAGTACATTTGCATGTGATATAAATGATTCAGTGTCTTTAGTGGGGTCACTGGGATGAAAAGCTGTATTTATGAGGTCAAGTGAGGTGTAATGTCATGTCATACAACCTGCCTATTTGATTTTGCTTTTACACGTTGTTATGCATGTGAATACAATATACTTCTATTTGCTTGCACAGAAAAACCTGTGCACGCTCACACGTATGAGGAAGAATGGGAAGGATTCATTCCTTTCTCTTTTTATGTGTTGAAATGCTCGTCATCTCTGTTTGCGTGTGCTGCTTGCCTCGGCTGTCCGATCAGCCAGCTCGCATCCGTTGGTCTGTGATGATGGTAATAGCACGAGAAGAGGGCAAGTAAGGCAGGAAGAGTGATTTAGGCCACATGGCAACAGACAGAGAGGGCAGAGGAGAAACTTAACACAGAGGATTAAACACTATGTCTTTTGGTTTTCCGTTGGAATACGTCTTGTGTTTTTCCCCAAGTGGTTTCAGCAAGCGTTTCCATTTAAGTTTATTTTCAGTCAACTTGTTTCCAGGTGGGACATCATCTTTAGAATTAAAGGACAGGTCTTTTGTGTTTGATTACTTTGCTTTTTAAGCCCAATTCCCAAGTCCATTTTTTTTCACATCAATTACAGATACGTTCGGGTGGTTTGATATAAAAACAGTGATTTTTTTTTTTTAATTTACAACTGTGGCTAGAAAGCCTTTAAAAACATCAGAAAATACTAGCAGCTCAGATATTAGGCGGCAGATGTTACCGTGGTTTAGATGTTCATATTTTTAAAGACAGCAGTTTCATAATGTGTGGTTTTATTGAACATGGCTTCATGGATGTTTGTACACGTGCTGTAGATGGTGGCTGCTTCCAGGACAGACCGCTGGCTTGTTCTTGCCCGCTGATCTAATTTTAGGCAAACATTTCTGCTTGGTTAGTGAGTATAATTATGCTCATATATTGCGTGTGTGTGTGGCCATAACTGTGGGTGTGTGTGTTTGTGTGTGTAATGATGTGGATCTGCTGTTGTGCTAGCGAAAGTGCTCAGTAAAAAAAAAAAAAAAGCTACTACAGCAGAGAGGGAGAGGTTTGTGGAGAGTTCTGCCTAATGGCCGGGGATCACTTGCATTGTTAGCGTTAGCTCAACAATACGGGAGTCAGCTTAATTAAGGCCTGACGGCTTTTAAAGGGCCACAGCTCTCCCGCACACTCTTGCGAGCTTGCGCCCACGCGTTTCTATAGGTCAGAAGTGTCCTGATGGTGAGATTCGCCGCCATTAGAGGGGGTTTCTTAGCATACTGCGGCATTTATTGAGTGACAAATTAATTTTAGAAGGTATTGTAACGGGCAGAGCACAGAACAATTCTTTAATTGGCCGCGTGGCCGGCGTGTCAAGACTGTGATGTTATTAATGTGATCTAAACTGTGACAGTCATCCTTTTTTAAAATGGTCTAAGTGGTCAAATGCTGTAAACAAATAAAGGAGCAGAGTTTTAGATGCCTGCTGTTTGGAATAATCTGATACAAGGAAGTCATGGCTATGGATATGTATGAATTATCTCCTCTGTGCTCAGTGCCCTAAAGTCTCAAAACAACTGATAAGACTATGACACATACTCTACACTGATACCACACAGGACAGGTGATTAGAACTCAAGCAGAGGTGAAACCAGGACTGTGATTGATGATTTTGCTAAAGAAAATATGATCATCATGGAATTAACAGAGCAGCGTGCACAAATGTAGGAGAAGCTTGTGTTCCTTCTTGTCATGAGTAATTGTATAATTTCTATGGTGGTGTAAGAATAGCCTCACCAACAGGGGGCAATTGAAGGCAAGCAGTTGTTTGGGTTATTTACAGGTTTTCACCGACGCCTGTTGGTCTACTAGCAGCTGCAGTTGCCGTGTGTGTGCTTGCTTCTTTGAAAAATGTCTCGAGAGTATGTGGGCTGTGGAGAGAATCCATAATGCAGCCCTATAATTCAGGCAGAATGCTGATTCACGGTCACAGGCAGGACAAAAGGAGCGTGCTTGCATGGGCGCTGGTTTTGCAAATCAGGCCTGTGTGCGTGTTACACGCCTGCTTTGCTTGCGGATGCATTCTGCATTTTTGCAGAAATTTCCTGCCAGCGCGTATCCCTGCGTTCCCTTAGCAGGTTCACGTGAATTCCATAAGTGTGTGAGTGGGTGTGCACGTGGAGCTATTGTCAGGCGGCGAGGCCAGATCTCAGCTGTGTATTAGCGAAGCTGAGAACCCTTAGGGAAACACAACTAGACAGAGAAGAACATAGACCCTTGCAGTGTGCGTGTGTGTGAGAGAGAGATTGAGCGAGCGTGTGCGTAGGGGAGTGAGAGAGAAAGTTGGATGGTGAGATAGAAAAACAGACAGAAAAAAAAGCCCCCACCCACTTCCCTGTAAGCTGCTGTCACTCTCCTTCCCACTATCTCCTCCTCCACCCTGGTCACTTTTTATTCCCCTCCTTCTCTCCATCTCGCCTGGAGAGGAGAGGCCGTGGTGTGATAAGAAAGCCAGGGGGAGAAGAGGGGAGGCTGATAAGATGGAAAGGCGAGGAGAGGAGAAGGGAGGATGGGAGATAAACAGTGTGGACACTGCAGACGAGTTAAATCATAGACTAAGGAATGAAAGGGGAGAGGGGGACGTAGAGGAGACAGTGAGGTTCTGTTAAGGGTAGGAAGCGTTTTTAATTGCCTGATGTACGAGTGTGCTTTAACCACACTTAAGCCGGTTTCGGCGCTCTGTGAATAATTTGGCTTCAAGGATGACGGAGGGGTGAGAGGAGTGATGGACAGGTGAATGGGCAGGATGAACTGTAAAATGTAATGGTGCACCTTTTATCAGTTGGACTTTTATCAGCAAACGTTGGGGCAATTCATCGTAGCGTTTGGTCGTCATTACATCAAGTTGTTCTTTGCACAGAGAGATTGCTCCTTCATTTAATTGAAGATTTTTCTTTTGCTGGCATCAATTCTGGGTGTGAAACGAAATGGAGGCAAATAGCTGGGCAGAGGGGAGGGGAACGATGGAAATCAGAGATGCAAGCGAAGCAGCTGGAGACTGTCAGCTTCTCAAAGGTTCAAGAGGCAAAGCGCCATCTTTCCCTCAGCCGGTCCATTGTTTTGTTGTATCTTAGAGGCAACACAGAAGGTGACATCCCTCTTTCTGACCCAAGTGTCTTATTCACTCTCTACTTTACCTCCTTCACCTCACATCCCTTTCCTTCCCTCCAACTCTTGGAGCAGCGGTAGCAGCAACTGATGGATCGTTCAGGTCAGTGGGGTTGACAGGCAGGTTGATGCAAGAGACAGAGGGAAGGAGAGCCATGGAGTGCATGTGTGTCTATCTGAAAGAGGTAAAAAAAAGAAAGAGGTGGCTACACCCACCCCTCATTTTCTCTTTATTTCTTTCATGCCCTCTTCCTTTAGACCTCTAAAATCATCTGCTGCTACTTTGACCCCAACAAGTCCTCCCCCATCCTTCTCTCTTCTCTTTTTGTATTATATCATGGTTTTACAGGCATGTTGGGAGCAGCAGTAGTCCAAGGAAAGAGACTAGCAGGAATGTGGCAACAGGAAACAATGGAATTTTAATGAAAGTCAGCAAGCTGTAGTAATGATAGGCACAACAAACATACCTTTGGCGACACAAGGTGGGTGATACCAAGTTGGACTAATTTCCCGTTTTGCCGAAACGATTGAGGCAACATCCAGCAGGAGCACCTGATACAGTTGACATATGACACCAACACAGAGTGCCCCAGTTGTTTACCGCAAGGAAACACCGTCCACGACTTTGGTTCCTACCACCGAATTCACCATGCTGAAAGCGGGCTCGGAGCGTTGGGTGAGCCCGGATTGAGCTGCTGCATTGTTTATGGCAGGTGATACCAAAAATGAAAAAAGGAATGCTGACCAAAGGAAACCTGGGTAAATTATTGCTGTTGAAGCGTTGAAGCTAGCTTTATACATACGATGTGTTTGTTGTTTCACTCAAAAAGGTTTGGAGTGGGAAATATACAAAATGAATCAAACAGAGCTTTGAACGTCCAGCTGCAAAGCAATGAGTAACAAGCAAATTGCTTTATATGTGGACAGAGCTTTAGGCTGAAGAAGAACTGTAACCAGGAAATACAAATTTCAGACCTGGTGGGTGTACAGTCAGTGAGTCAGTGAAGGTTCTCAGATATACATGTCACGGTATATCCAAAAAGAAATTCGCTAAAGACAGGCAACTGGACTTGTAAAGTTTCTTGAAGATGTTTCACCACTCATCCAAGTAGCTTCTTCAGTTCTAAAGGCTGAGGTTTAAATAATTCCACCAGTCTTTTAGAGCATATTCAAGAAACTTTACAAGTCCACTCTTTTTGGATACAGTCAGTAAGAAACCTTAGATTTGCTCAAGAATTACGCACAGGCAGCTATACTTTTGGTATTAAAATACTGCATTTACAACTAGCTCTCTATTGACTAATCCGGCTGGAAGCAGAATAAATCCCATTTCCTCTTATAATGTGTAGCTGGAAGGTACTGTATCATCATTATATATTACCCATTTACAATATGCAGGGCCTTTTTCCTACCATAGCCACCTGATCCCCCTCGACCTTCATTTAAATGCTACTTTGCTAATCTCATTATAGTGCTTTACCTTAAAGAAATGTATTCCACCTTTAATTTAATCCTAGAGCTCCTTTCTTTACACAATTAACCCCTTGACACGTGTAATCTCATGCATGAGACGGAAGGGCAGTGTTCTCAGTCATGTACAAGTTTACGTGAAATACTGAAGAGCTTCTGATGGAGCCTTTCAGCTGCGATGATCTTTGGTGTCAGAGAAGAAAACTAAACTTAAACTGTGTAAATATTGGGCCTGAAAGATAAAATAGCTCTTCAACTTAATAAATAGCCCTGTTCACTTTACTGTATCATATCTGTGCCTGTGCTATAACTCAGCGGTCAAAAAGATTTTATATATTGTGCTTCTTTGTGAGAGCGGAGAGGGCAGAAGTCAAAAGACTGCATTCTGGACTTTAACTGCATGAATAAATGCTCAAGAACCCATGAGTAAACAGAGCCGGGGTCTTTGAGAGGTTGGAGTGCACTGACACTGAGGCTGTTGCCAGAAGCTGTGGGCTATCTGTAGCAGGCAGAGAGAATCATTCCAACCGTGCTGCAGTGGGTCACAGGGTGGGCAATAGCTTCTTGAGAAAGCCTTGTCTTGTGTTTGTAATTTCTATATTTATGACAAGAAAAGAATATTGTTGGAGCCCGATAAAGCAGCACGACTGGGCGCACTTTGGTCTCTTAATCAGATTCAGCTCAGTGTACCTTGTTGTAATGGTTTCCAAGGTTCAAGCTAAGGCCGTAGTACACAGGTATGGTATGTCCCAATCAGTATTGGGATTGTTAATCCATGCATTTTTAAAAAGACCACATCAGATCTTCAGACAAACCTGATCCTTTGTGGTTATTTATTTTAGGTGTGTCATAAACCAAAAGCACCATAACGTCTTCTTTCTCTTCTGTTTTAATGGCAGCTGGCTAGTGTCAAAGCTGCCAAAAATCCCATAATAACAAAAAGGATCAAAATGACTAAATACGTTTGCTGTGTGGAAGTACTTCACTATGAAGTCAGTCAGACAGCAATTTGTAAACCGTTCAAGGTGGATGTTTGTGGTAGTATTAAATTGTTGTATTGTCATTGAATACTACCAACTTGATTTGCCACCTATGAAAAAGTCCACTCGGGCAAAGGCTGCACCGAAACAACAAGAACAGACATGCTGCTGAAGGGTGCATTTAAAAAAAAAAGTTTCCTTGAAGGAAGAGAGGGTTACGGAGTTTATGGTGTTGACCAGAACACTTGTGTAGTAGAGAACACAGGGTGGAGCTTCTGGAGCCAAGGTACGAGCTGCCATCTCAACAGTACATCAGCTTAACTAATTTAATGCAGTGACACGATGCACATGTGATGTAGGAGAATACAAGTAAGATAAGATAAGCCTTTATGAATCTCCAAGGGAGTAAATTTTGATCAGATTGAGACTTAAATGACTCAATATTAAATAGTTGTTAAATAATTGTTCTCAGCACTGTCAAAGACATTTGTAATGAGAGGATGCAGGAAATGGCATGTAGTTTTTTGTAGTTTGAATGAATGAATCAATATTGGATATTTCAAATCAAAACGGATCTCAAGAACAGAAAGTGACTGTATGTAAGACACACTCTTTCGTGTGCGCGTGCGTGTGTGTGGTGTATGTGTGTATCGGGGGTCTAAGATTAGATTGGTCTTGTGAGTCCTGACTGAACCACTCCCCTGGATTGAACTAGACGTCAGTAAAGCCTGACATGGCAAAGGGCTACTGCTGAGCTCGCACTGTGTTATTTATCACCCCAAAGTGAGTGTGTTTCGGTGCGTGTGTGTGTGTGCATCCACACATTTGGGGCACTAGCAAGAGCTTGTAAAAGAGAGAGGGTCTGGCAAGGCAGTGGGGGCAACTCTGTGTGACTACGAATACCACATACATGCAATCGTGTTTGGGACTCCGTCCAAGTTCTTGTGTTCTCTCTTTTTTTTTTTTTCATATGATATTTATACCACAAGGACAGCGATGAAGTCGGGAACAGAATTTCGATGAAAGAGTGTGTGTGTTTATTTCCTTGCGTGTATGCGTGTATGTTTTTTTTTATAACGCAAGGACAGTGATGCGGAGAGGAGCTGCATACAGATTAGGCGAAGTCGAAGAGAGGGCCTCTGTGTTGGCAGGCAGAGCCCTCGGTAACAACAAGTCATTCACCTAATTCGAGACACACACAAACGCACACACACGCACACAGTGTTTCACTCCAGAATCTTTTTGATCACGCCGTGTGTAGAACCTGTGCTACAAGATGAGATGAAAAGAACATTTTCATTTTGTGCTGTACTTTACGCTGTTAAACTGTTTCTAATTACTGTTACAGTCCTATAGCAATACCGATGTGACATAACTCTTCATGGTTTCTGAATCAGCACAGAGGTCATTGGAAAAGGAAGGAGGGGGAAAAAGAGGAGAATGAAGAGGGGATAATGGGTAGAGGAAGCAGAGAGAGACAGGGAGCGAGTGAGAAGGAGGATCGGAAAGATCAATAGAGTCTGTACTCTGAGAGCAGGGAATCTGCATATCGTGGAACAGGGAGAGGGAGGAGAGTAGGTGTAGGAAAACAGAAAAGAACAGTTTGTTTTCACTCTTTGTTCAGGAGGGAAACGGGAAGGAGGAAAGTGGGAGGGGTGATGACAAAGATGAGTCCCTTCGAGGCGTCTTGGGAGAAAGCATGCAGCGAGGGAGCGTCCCTGAATGAGAGATAATGGAGGATACAGAAAGAGGAGCTGGGAGAGAAAGAGGAGTCACTCTGCAGGAGGAGCGAGAGTGACAGACCGAAGAGGGGGTTTGCCATCTCCCTGACGGCTAAGCACGCTCTTTCATTTGTGTCCCGAGAACCACACACAAGTGCAGGACACGTTCACCACGCGCGCACGCATGAAACCATTTCTCTTTTGCGGCAAAGCTCCCGGCACCTGACAAAAGTTCAGAAAGCGCATGTTGCCACGGCAACAGGGAAATTCCGAGTGGGTGCCTGACTCCCAGCCTGATGAGGGAAGAGGGGTGGTGGGGAGGGAGGGTAACGCAACTAATTGAACTTTAAATGATGATGTTAGATTAGAAAAGTGTGCAAATTTCAATCTCAACAAAAATTCCATATTTTTCTGTTAAGTGGTTTTTAATTCATGTTTAACCAACATGTTGTTTTTGTCAAGTACATACTGTAGTTGTTATTTTGTTTAGTTTTTTGTCAGAAGGGTTTATTTATTTGACTCTGTTGTTTATTCCAAGATCACTGTTGCAAACCAACCTCAGATAAAAATATGTTTTCAAAACTTGTCAGTAATGTCAGTAATATCTTAAAAATATTACGCATACTATGCATACAAAGTTATAGCTCTCTGTTTGTGCGTATGAAATTCATAAACACACATTTCTTGCGTGGCAAACATTGTGAAATAACAGCTCAGGCTTAATGAGAGCAACTTGCAATCAGACATCTGTCAAAATTGTCTTTTTTCAGTAAGATAAGCAAATGACAGCTAGATACCCACCAAGTGCCGTTACCCACGTTAAACCTGATAAACAATCCAGAACGTCAAGGTGGTATTCTCGTCTTTCCATGGATGCGTGGATTGCAGTCGAAAAAAACAAACAGGTGCAAACACGTTCACACCTAGAAACATTGCGTCTCAGCAACTTGTCAGCTCATTTCTTGATGTTTGGATTTTCTTTTATCTTTTCTTCTGTGAGTTTGCTTGGCAGGCGGGGATGACAAGAGAGAGTGAGGTGTTTGTGGGCGTTTTACAAGGCAGGAACTGCCAAACGAAACTGTTCTACAAGATTGTCTTTACTAAAAAAGATCACACGCGCATAAAAAAATGTAATTAATAGATTGCAACATAAAAGAAAAACCACATGCAAGAAGGCGTGATGTTCTGTTACATGCAAATGTGTAAAAAAAAAAAAAAATCCTAACTGGCTTTGATGATCGCCAAGGGAAGAACTTTGCATTTCTTGCATTTTCCAGCTTGCTGAAGGTCAGGAGTACTCCAGCTTCCTCCCACTGTCCAAAGACATGCTGGGTAGGTTCACTGGTGATTCTAAATTGGCCGTAGGTGTGTATGTGAGTGTGAATGGTTGTACACCCTGGAGACCTGTCCAGGGTGTACCCCTCGCAACCCTCCAAAGAACAAGCGGTTACAGACAATGAATGAATGAATGCATGAAGGTCAGGATGAATACTACAACAGGAATCAACCCTTGAGGGCAGATGAATTGCCATTGCATTGGTCACTGCAGAAACTAAATGATGGTTCGTCCTGTGACTCATGGTCTTTCTGAACAGGATGCCTGATTTGATGCATTTATGCATAAAACATAAGTTAACATCACATTATCTAAAAATCTCCATCTCTCAAAACTCAAGATCCTGACATTTGACGGGGAGATGATTCGTGCCTCTTAGGATTGGAACGGTTTGTAGAATTCATTCATTAATACGCCTTACAGTGTCAAAACAGCCGGAAATCCCAAAAAGAAGCTGAAAGCAAATAGAAAGAAACAAGCAGAAATTAATAAAGGACCAAGTCTTTTGAACGACAAGTTCAGCTTCTAGCACACAGCTGAGAACAGAGAATGAGAATCCCGCTGGACTAACTGCAACAGAGAAACCTGGACGACTCTACAAGCAACAACTATCAACAGCGATAGCAAAACTGGTGGCTGGCCAATTCAGGAGAATATTCTAGACAGTAATTGTCCTCCTTTTTGATTGTTGCAGTAATAATAACGTACAGTAATAAAAACAGCAGTAATAAAAACTCAAGGTAGATTTAGAACAGATAGAAGTGAATCAAGTTTTGATTAATGGCATGTTATCTAATCTTACCTTGATCACGATTAAATATTTTAATCCACTGACATCCGTCGTTACTATATAAGGAACCACAATAATCATTTCCTCATTGTGAAATCTTATTTAAAAGAATGTGTTATATTGAGTTGCAAACAAAGTGTTATTTTTTAGTACAATTACCACATTAGCGACTAAGAGTCCCACGGGATGTGTTGGACAATTTTTTGACAAACTCTTGTCGTCCCTGTTCATAACGTTCGGGAATCACTGTGTTGCTTAAGTGTCAGGGAGAATGGATATCATGATGCAGCTCAAGTATTTATAATAATAATGATAATGTAATATGCTGAAATCCTGTGTTCTCCACAACTGCAAATCTTTCTCTATAAACACCCCCAGTGGTTTCGTTATGGTTTTTGCTCTGTCTTATTCTGCATGAAGTGATTATCTAGGGAAACAGTTCATAGAATTTACGGTGTTGCCTTCCTTTCACTCCTTAAAGGAAGCTACTCAGAACCAGTGTTGGGCACGTTACTTTTAAAAAGTAATTAATTATAGTAATTAGTTACTTCTCCCAAAAAGTAACTGAGTTAGTAACTGAATTACTCCACTATAAAAGTAACTAGTTACCATGGAAAGTAACTATTGCGTTACTTTAAAAAATAAATATGTTTAAATATGTCTAAGAATTAGATTTTTTTTCTGAGCGTAATGTACTCTTCATGTGTACGTTCTTGCCTTTTACCTCTGATTGCTTGTGTGATACTGCTATGCACGCATTTGTGTGCAAACAACACCCGCCCAACTGAAAACCCTGCCGCTGATTGGCTTACCATCTTACCCTACCTTAGCCAATCATCATCACTTATGCGGCTACCGCCCCCCGACCTATGCAGCTCTTGTGGCTGGCTGACAGCGCAAGTAACGCACCACATTTAACTGTCGGTAACGGTAACAGCGTTGTAACGGAGGAAATAGTAATTAGATTACTCGTTACTTAAAAAAATAACGCCGTTAGTAACACCGTTTATTTTAACGCCGTTATTCCCATCACTGCTCAGAACAGCGAACTGTATTTGCAGCTTGCTGAAAAGTTTAATCTAGCCAAAATTATGCTACCTACAGGGCTAGAGTGTTGGACTGGCGCTGCTGTGGAAATGTGGCGTACTTTGCGATATCCACTTTTCAAAGACTCTCTGTGAGATGCATTCAACATCTAATCTGTGCCAGTTAAGAGGATTCACTGGGTTATTGATGCAAGGCTTTTTTTCCCCCAAGTAACGTTACTTGAAGAACTGCCAGTCGATTTCATAAATGAACCAAACAATGCATATGTCCCCACATCCTAAAAAGTAGCCCAAAAGGGTCAGATTATTTTCATTTGAACTGTTTCACCACTAGCGCTTCTAGTAAACATCTTTGTCAATGATTGTAATGTCCGAATAGCCATATAAGTGAGGATGAAAATCCAAATGCACAAATAATGCAGTAATTATCCCTGAAAGACTGTGAGTTTGCGTTATGTTTATTTTTTAATGGCATGACAATTTTGCTTCCGTTAGCAATTTTCCATTTAGGATAATTAGCTGTCAAATTGCATTAGCTCTTAAATCTGATATGCAGCAACAGCAGGGTAAAGGAGGGAGTAGTCCAGGAACTAAAGAATCTTTTATGTGCACTTACACGGGAGACACACATACACACGCAGCAGACTTTCCTCTTCTGCTCAATACCCAGCTATGAAATAATAAAATACTGATTGTTTTTTTTTCTATTTTGTACTGCCCCTATCCCTGTGTAGCGTTGTACATTTCCACTGAAATCCAAGACGTCACATGCCATATTTTACAACATGACTGAAGTAAAAACAGAATGGAAAACAACAAAAAAGCAACCGGTGAGCTTTGTACCTGGCGTGAATAACAGCACGAACATGCACAATTAAATAGCGGTTAATCATTATCCTGTATCTAACGCTCAGTGCATTTAAAGCGACTTATCAAGGCTTGACACTGACAGTTGTTAGTGTGCTCATTATTTTATGAGCGTATGTGTGCACGAGCGCGAGTGGAAGTGTCTTCTGTCAAAGCAGGAACAGCAGGGATGGTTCAGCAGAAGTCTGGTGTGCGTATGTGGTCAAAGTTGTGCATATGCATTTTCCTCTTCATTCACTATGCTGTTTCTCCCCCATAGGGGTGTAACATCTGCTTATGGGGGAAACTGCATAATGGGAACACAGACAGGCCACCTGCATATTATGGCTTGTGCAGCCACTGGCAATATAATAGCCATCCCTCAGATAAAAAAAACAATTGCGACATCACAGTGTAACTGCTTGATGACTTTGTCTCCTAGGAGGGTGAATAACTATATCAACATAGGCAGTGGAGTGTTGTGGAGTGTTGTGGAGATGGAGTGCCAGCATTGCCAGGGCCTGATTTCTGTGAGCCAGAAAGCAGAAAGCAAAGATATCTCCTTTTTCAACCATTAAACTCTATCCTTTGGCAACAGAACAGCTTTGCCAGGGAGGGATTATCAATTTTCCATCACAGACCACAATTCAATGTACTACTGGACAATGGTGACGCAGTGGGAAATCAAACACAGTCATTCATTACAGTTTCTGTACCCGTTTAGTCCTGTTAAGGGTCGCGGGGGTCTGCTGGAGCCTATCCCAGCTGTCATCGGGCGAGAGGCGGGGTATACCCTGGACAGGTCGCCAGTCCATCACAGGGCCATAGAGAGACAGACAACCATTCACACTCACACGCACAACTACGGCCAATTTAGACTCACCAATTAACCTAACCAGCATGTCTTTAGATGGTGGGAGGAAGCCGGAGTACCCGGAGAGAACCCACGCAGACACAGGGAGAACATGCAAACTCCACACGGAAAGGCCCAGTCGGCCCATGGATTCGAACCCGGGACCTTCTCGCTGTGAGGCATCAGTGCTAACCACCTCGCCACTGTGCCGCCCCGATATGTTGTACCATTATTTTTTTTTTAAAAAAGAAAAAGTTTTGTATTGACTGGAAGTTTATTACTTGCTTTTCCACAGCTGACTTCAAACCATTTGAGACACGCAGATGCAACAGTGGAATTCCCCCATCATGGAAATAGCAAAAGAAACTGTTTCTGCAGTAAGACCATCATCTGCTGCATCCCTTTAATTAACTGCGTGTGTGAACTGCTTCTTATTCTGACTCAGTCATGACAATCACTCCAGCCTGGTGTAGCCAGACTCAATTCTTATCAGAATATGAGTCCAGTTACATGCCAGTTGGATTTTGTTATGGAGTGTGTTACAGCTGATACAGAGATAAAGTACTGCACATAGCTGGATAGTCCTACAAACAACCAGAACCATTCCCTCTCCATGGCACTCCGATGATGTATAAGACTATGTTGCTGTTTCCAGGACTTGCTGTTTCCACTCTGAAAACGTTTAAAATCTAAAATGATATCAAACTAAATAAACTGAAATAATGAACAAACTATATAAAGACATATAGATAAGATTACAATTTATTGTATAGTGATACTAAACATTGAGGTAGCAAGCACGCTAAAAAATGGCTACAAAACAGGGTGAAACACACACTCCCTTAGACTTAGACTTAGTCTAAGAAAGGTTTCCACTAGATTTCATCCACACTCCCTTACGAAACACTAACAGGCTTTCATTTTCACATGCAGAATCTCGAGGACACCAGGTTAATTAGTGGTGGTGTTGTAGGAGCGTTGAGTAGCATGTTTGCATGGACTATAATTACATCCCCCCATTAGGCTACCAACAGAACATGGATGCTTGTTATAGAGGCAGACTTGCATTGAAGGAAACATCTTATTAAAGTGCAAATTCCATGCAAACCTCTTTGGTAGTGGGGGTAAGACAGAAGCAGAGGTACTGTACCACAAGGGCAGTCACTGAAAACAGAAACGTGGTTTAATCAAATTGCTGTTTTTATACCTGGTATCAACACTGCCATAAGGTATCTGAGGAATGACCCCACTTTATGCAACAGTTTCTTTGAAATTATATATATGAAACAGTAACGACAAAGTCTGCTATGATTGTTTAGAACATTTCCTTGTGTATAGAACTCAACAGAGGGACATTATCAAGCGATATCAACGGGTGGGTATCTAGCTGTCATCACAGGTGGTGCTGGACAGCATCTTAAAACCACAGACACCTGCAGTTAATGTGGTTTAAAATCAGTGTTGGAAACTCAAAAGAAAAACGAAGTGCACGCAGTAAAATTAACGTACGCAACCCATATGGTTTAATCATGTGCACTTCTCCCAATTTCAGTAGTTTAATTGTGTTACACAGATGGCAACTAGAAGCCACAGTTAGCAGGCAAAGAGCAAACAAAGAATGGTGAAAAAACATCCAATTAAGAAATTTTAACTACGAGAGTGCACAGGGGACAAGGACAGATGAGTCGAAAGCAATAAATTCACAATATTAGTTTCAGGACAGGAAATTAATATTTTGGGGGAATTTTGCACGAAAGCATAGCTACAGCTAAAACAAGCTGATAGTATTAAGTTGAGGAAAAGAATGCAATGATTCATGTACGCCTATTGAGCAGTTCAAGGGTAAAAATTGCTCATTTGGGCACACAGATGAGATGAAATCATACCCTTGTACAGAGATAAATGTTGATTGTCATGTTGTCAATTATTAATAGATCTGACATTTATCACTGGAGACAATAACTTATATATTCCAAACACATTAATTTTATTGAGACCTTGACGGTGTTTTATTGTGTCTCATGTGAACAAAATATGTATCAAATGTCAAGAACAAAGGAAACGCCTTAGCAGAAACTTTGAGAGGTTCCCACGTGCACACAAACAGAAGCACATGTGCATTTGACTGGTTGGCACCTCTCAACGTTGAATGCCTAGTTTTAAAGTGACTGGATCAATACACAGGAGTGAATTGCCAATTTCAGTTTGTTCTATTGAAATTGGCTTGCACTGCATTCTAGAGGGAGAGCACCTGAAATTGGCAGTGGCAGAGTGGAATTGGGTTTGTAAGGAGAGAAAGACCGAGGAGTGAACTGAATGATCACAGAACTTGAACGCCTACATCTCCGCATGCATACACAAACTTCAGAAATATGCTTATGTAATTGTTACACACAATAAGACAGATAATGGAGAATTGAAACATTATTTTATACCCCCTATCTTTCAACGTCTCACCCACACACATACACACAAAGTTCAAGGTTAACCTTGGCTTCTTAGATTGTTTAGTTCAAATTCTACACCGGAATAGCAGATGATTGTGTGTCTAGTTAATGAATAGCTCACACAGTTGGTTCGTTAGATTCTGTGAATTGAGATAGCATGGACTGAAGCCATCACCCAACTAAAAAGATGCATTGGAATGAATGGACGACACAGTTTAAATTATAATTTAGCATCACAGGCTCATTCTAATCTGACATGCTAAAGCAGCATACATTATGGACTTTGTTTAGCTCTGTATTTGAAGGCTCCACAGCAAGTGGCACTGGACCTCAGAAGAGCTCCCTCTGGGTGCTTTGAACAAGGAACTGGAAAAATTTCACATTCAAAAACAGACCTTGGTCAAATACACATAGTCTGTCTTCACTGTTTGACAACGCCAACAGTGGAACCATTTGCTTTGAGGCATAAAGCCAAACGTTGGCTCCGTCCGCTTTCTTTGGCTCCCAATGACAAGAAGAGAGGCGAGGATTGTTAGTCATTACTGCTTACCTCATGATAACAACAAGGTGTTAGCTAGGGTATTGTATCTAAGTATAAAGACAGCAAACAAGGAAAAATGGCTCCATTCATTTTGGATTACCTCTAAAGTGTTTTTTTTTTGTTTGTTTGTTTTTTTACATAAAATAAGCTAACCCCCTCCTTGACCCACCAAAATTTACATAAAAACATGATAGTTGTATTCTCATTTAACTCATACAAAGAAAGCAAACTGGTGCAAACTGGTGGAATTACTAAGGGTTGTACACACTAGCATGGGCGTAGCACCAAATTCTGGGCCCTGTACACTCGTAATGTCACTGGGCCCCTATCCATGCCAGTGCATGAAGCGCGCGAGGAAAGAAAATAAATAAATAAACAAGCATAAATCTTCCCCCCCCATTCTTTTTCTTTCTGCTCTTTCTTTTTCTGGTACCCCGATTTGTGTTTTTTGGGCAGCATGGTGACAGTTAGCCTCTAGGTCATTCAATCTGCGCTCACTGACGTACTTGTCACCGGCCGCTGTCTGTGGGCGGACTAAACCATTTTGCGTCTCCAAGAGGGGGCCCCCAGAATGTCCAATATGTTGGGAGGGCTTTGACACAAAGTTCATTCTCTCAGTTGATGTTATCAGTATATTTGAAATATATTATGACACCAATTGATTGGAGGGCACAGTTAATTCAAAAAATAAAAAAATAAAAAAATCAGGATTTTCATGGGCCCTCTCCCTACTCGGGCCCTGGGTAGTCAGGTCCCCTTTTCCCTCCACTACCACGCCCATGCACACTAGTCAAGATTAGTCGACTTCAGTGCTGTGCCATGACTCTTTGAGCCCCATGTCGACTAGTCACTGATCACGTGACAATAACAACATGGACGCCTCGGAGAAGACAGGTGAGGACCCAGTGGGTCATTGCTGCTAACTAGCAGCGGTTCATCAAGTGTGTGGAAATACTTCACGTAAGATAAAGCCCATTCTACCGTGACATGTAAAATATGTAAGTCAGTCCTGAAATACAACAAATGTACTACTGTAATGCACACTCACCTGAAAATCCGCTAACGCTAGCGGAGGAACGGTCTAAAATCCTCTCAACGGCAGTCAGTTAACAACTTCACTAAACGTCCCACGGTAACGGAGAAAACGAGGCTGACAAATGAACAGTTTGCTGGTGAATTTCATTGTCAAATTTATTAGACCTTTAGCTGCTGTAGTATACGGAAAAGACTTCGGGTTGACGTGGGCTACGGTCAACAGCCGTGTTAAGCTTCAGTAAACTTTCAGAAAAGCCTTCATAGCTTCCTTTGTGTGAGACGCTACAATATGGCATTCGGTCAAGAATATATATTTCATTGTTGCAAAGCATTACTTTCTACTCTCTTTATATTAGTGACGCCATCGACGTCGACTCGACTGTCACCTAGAAGTGGGCGGATCGATACGAATATCGATAATATCGATACCAACGTTGGTATCGAGATTGATCGATACCAATGTAATGAGATTGATACTTAAGTTTCAGTTTTTCTCGTTTCATTAAAGAAGCGACCTGACTCTGTTTGTCTAGATGCCGCTGCTGTCACAGAGCAGATCAGGCTCATTTTGCTCCTCCTCCACCTCGCGTGTGTTTGTTGTACCATCACGTGACTCCGCGGCGCCAGGTGACCGAACACCGCCCACCGGTACCAGCCAGGCTCGGCCAGGGCTGTTTGGTTATATTTTCGGGCCGAAAATGAAACGATAGCAAGTTGTGCTATTTGTAAAAAGGTGGTAAGATACAGTGGTAACACAACAAACTTGTAAAAGCATATAGAAATTTTTAAAATCCCCGCCCACTTGGCCCCTACAGATCGCTGATAAGAAGAAAAAAAGTGCACTAAAGGGGAGAAATGTTGTCTTATTTTTGTATTGTATTGTACTTCCTAAACACGTCCTTACATTATTTATATTATTTGTTGTGGAGTGATAATTTTCTACGCTTAGAAAAAAAAAATCCAGAAAGAAGTTCAATGAAGAGAGAGATGAAGTTTTTATTGTAGTTTCTGAACACTCTGGCTGAAAAATAATTTGTTTTTATTTGTCCTAAAGTGATCATTTTGTGTTGTTTCTGAACAAAAACTTTTATTGTGATAAAGTATTTTCTATTTACTTATGAACCAAATTGTTTATGTGTAATAATTGCTGGGGTGACATGGTCACAGTGTGGTAAAAAAATAGTCAGACTGAGTTACAGCTCTCATAAACATAACAACACACACTAATCTGTCAATAAATAATACCCACACACAGGCACAACCAAATACACACTGGTTAGAAGTGTGGCATCGGACGTGATAGCAGTGCTGATCGAACGAGCTGATACGGGGATTTTAGGCTGCTGTTGTTTCTCACGCTGTCGATGGTTATCAGATAGTTTATGGGGTCTGCATGCTGAGACTGTAAAACACACACGTGTGCAGACACACACACAAGGCAGAGGAGGAGTGGCGAGACCCTGTGACCACAATACATCCTGTGGATTATAAGTTGCTATCTCGGTCGAACTCAGAAGCACTCTGCCCTGAACACTGGAGAGAGCCAAGGTAAGACTTCAGCTGCAGGCTGTCTGGCTGTTCAACCCAAAAACAAATAATCTTTATCTTATTATACTCTAAGGCAAGTAAACATTCCGTGCAATGTCACTTATAGAAACTATTGATGACACAGCTTGATTAACAACACGACTGTGAATAATGATTATTACTGTGACTCTAGTAGGATTCACTTTTGATAACTGCAACATCAACATATCGTAATGCTGCATTTAAAAATCCTGCTTGTTGTACATGCGGACTTGCAAGAAGTGGACGTTCATTTCCCTTTTCTTTTTTTTTTTCAAAATTTTGCAGCTTCCACATGTTTAAATTATGCAGTTTTATAAACAGTGGACAGACTGCGACCATGCTAATGATAATGCTGGTTATGTGTAGCTTTTTGGCAGGAGAGTTACAAAAAAAAAAAAAAAATTACTGTAAATTGCAGTGCTGCTCAGAGGAACAGATGTCTATGGAGGGCTTAGCTTACTGATTTTATTATTATTTTTTGTTTTGCGCACTACTACACAGATTCACACATTATAACACACACCTATAAACATAATTACAGGTAACAGATTGTCTCTTGATTTGACATTAACTTCCAACTACATATGAATAAGTACCAATAAAAAGTAGTCAGTAGAAGTTTGAATAAAATTCAGTACCGCCTGTACTCAAGGAAACCTCAACAGCGCAGCAGTGAAATAGTGTTTGTTGTTGAGCGTGTGTGGATCTACATGCATCAGAATGTCTGCATGTTGCCATCGTAAAACGATATGCTGTGTGAAAGCTATTTTTAGGTGCGTATTGCAAGCTAAAAGGAAGAGCAGTGAGCCTAAAGGGTTTGTACTCGATGAAGTGTTTGTGTATTTTTTCCAGCGTCTGTACACTGCATTGCATGTTTGCGGGCGCTTTTCAGTGCTTCCTATGATGTGCAGCTGACTGCGAACACACAGGGGCGTGCACACGTTTGGCTCTCTGTCTCTCTCTGTGCCCTCGCCTGCTCTTCACAGCACATTAAGCAGGATGGCTATGAGCCTCTTTCTCACACACACACACACACACACACACAGACATTCACCTTGTTTTTATCTCCCAGAGTATACTGGAGTGAAACCTAATTGCTTGAGTGATATGACGGGTGCCTTTGCAAAGACTAGACTCGCCCTGTCGGACAGTTTTAGTCAACTCTTTTGCCTTTTCTCAACTTTGTTAAGCTTTTGCAGATTCCAAAGGTAATACGTGTGTGCAGGGTATGAGTTAACAACATGTATTAATATATTTGTGTCTTGCCGATGGGTCTCATTAAGCAGGGAAGTTGTTGGACCTTTGAGACCTTGCCTCAGTAAACTTGTGTCATTAATGTATGTGTGTTAATGATGTTGGCCTTTGTAATAACTCTTTATGTGTGTGTCCATGTGTGTCTGTGTGTGTGTCAGATGGGGAAAAGGCGATTCTCGGGTTTGGAGATAACCCTAATGGTCCTGTTTACATTGATGTCCGTGGCCGCCATCGTTCTTATAGTTCTTTTTGCCATCGGACAACCTGAAGCCGCTAAGGATGGTATGTGAAGTACACAGAGACACAACTTTTAAATAGCAACTTAAAGGAACAGTATGTAGGATTGTGGCCAAAAATGGCCAAAACTGGTACTGCAATCACTTTCAAAATACTGTAGAACGGTGTATCCCCCCCCCCCCGACTCGGCGTTGCCAGTTACGCTGCAGGATCCAGCAATTACGTTTCACATTGCCATAATCGACGTGCTAATGTTGTTTTCCTCGGCGTTTCAGCATAATGACAGAGAAACGGGCTCATAATGCATTGCTAATGTTAGCAATGACGACTCGCCGTTTTTATTTCCCAAACAATTCCTTACCTTTTCAATTCGATGACCCACCTCCTCTGTATGCGCTAACGTAACGTTACTTTGCACTAACATGCATAACTTTGTTCGACTGTCGTGAATATTTGAAATGTCCATTTACATTATGTACAAGTAAGTTCTCTACTGACTTCGTGATTGGTAGATAGGTGGAGGGTGGCGGCTCAGGCCAAAACTCAACATGACAACAATAACATCAGTTGAGGGCTGCAACTCTCACTTTTAAATGACAATATCCTGGCCGGACCACTGTTGTCAGTGATATAAGTATTTGAAATGAACATGATTTCTTCATGTCTAGTGACATATCAGGGCCATTTTATGATTAATTGAAATACATTTCTTACATACTGTTCCTTTAACTTCTCCATGTTAATTGTTACAGAGCTGTAGCTGTAAAAAAAATCATTAAGAAAAGCTATAAAACCACCAGATCTTGCTACATATTTTAGGTTCATCATTCACAGACCACAGTCATACTTCAAAAAGATGCACTGTGTATAATTGTATTTGGTCCAAGTCATCCAAACGGAGCTTAATCTTACATAGCACCTATAAATGTTTTATGACTGGCAGAACAACATCACTATCAGTGCCTTTTGAAATTATATCAAATCACTGCTGAATCATAAATCTGTTTTATGAGTCGAGACAGAAAATAAACAATGTTTTTTATGTAAGAAGGTCTAACTTTATTTCAGAGGTGTTTGGTTAACATGGTTACAACCATAACCAGGTGCTAGTGGGAAGTGAGGAGTCGTTCCCCATCCATCCATCCATCATGCACTGAGATTAGGGTGTTCTAAGATAAAAACGTGCCTTCCTTTGCTATACTGTATCAGAGCATGCGTGGAAATGTTCCATTCTATGTTTCAGCAGAAACCACCCCATCCACCACAACCACCACAACCACCCGATCCACCACAACCACCACAACCACTCCAACCACTCCAACCACCACAACAGCCATCCCAACCATCCCACCCTTCGTTCCTCAGTGTCCCAACATTCCTCATGCTGAGAGAGTAGACTGCTTCCCTGATGCTGGAGCCTCAAAGGTATCAGTCATCAGCATTTCTAGAAATTCAAAGTAATGTTTGAGGAGAAAGATCTGATTGACACTGATTGATAAATTGTTCTTTTTACTCTTAGTAATGCATCAGCTGAATCTTTTATTATTATATTGTTGTTATTATATTACAACAGTTGCAACTTGGTAATGATAACATGAATCTTCCTACTTGAATAGATGCAATGTGAGCAACGTGGTTGTTGCTGGAGCCCGCTGGATGAAAGGAATGTGCCCTGGTGTTATTTCTCAACCAACCATGGATACACGGTGGAATCAGTGGATGACACAGATCCTTATGGTAAACCCCCCTTTTCCCTTCTCCGTACCCCTCTTTCCCATGCGTGCACTCACCTGCTGATAGAGAATATTCAGCTTTCTGTTTAGCTTACTTTCTAATTCGAACTGCTCCACATTCCTTCAATCTGCTGGTCCTCCTCACATCACCCGTTTATTTCCGTTTTCACTCACTTTGCCTAAGGCATGGTGTGAAATATGACATGGATGGCATATCAGAAAACATGATTGACTTTGCAGCATGCAGGTTTTTCTATTTTCTGCTTGATCTCACTGCCTTATGTAGACTCAGTTATTGTGTAAAAGCAAGAAGAAACATTGGATATTTTATATAAGGGCAACATTTTCAGTTGCATTCTTGGGAAAATGTGAAAGACATCTTTGAGGAAAAAATATGTTTGCCTGACTAAGGTGGTTAAACTGAACAATACTGATGTTTGCTTATGCTTAGACGGCCAAAAACAATTATTTGATAAGAAAAGAGACTTGAACCGTTTCTTAAAAAGAAAAGCATTGCATCTCATAAGTTAAATTGTCTTTAAATGTTTTTACTTGTATTCAGCCATGGTATTACTCCAAGCTACTATGCAAATGATGCCTCTCTCAGTTCACCTAGTGAATTTAGTGTTCCGAGGACTGTTGAGTTAGTCAATGTAACAAAGGAAACACAATATTTTTGTTATGTGATGCACTTTGGTTTACCAACACAGTTGTGCACCTCTCATTCAACAACTGATGGGTCAGAATTTCTTAAAAAAATTAGCACATAGCAAGTATTATATGATTCAAGTGGTTGGTAGGTGACTAGAAACCTGACGCCATATGGTTTGTGCAACAGAACCATCAGAGAAATTGGCCTAGGAACCTATCATCTAGATCAATAAACCATAGGATGTAGTAGGGAAAGGTCCTATGGACATATTAAAGGCACTCATTCGCTATTCTGATATTGCTGTTATTGATTAAACGTCTCCCTCATTGGAAACCAATTGGTCTGAACCACTCAGTTTGAGCTTAAATCACATTGCTTGAAGCATGGCAAGTTGGATTATTGCATATTCTTGTGAGAATTCTTGTGGAGACTCCAGGAACTTACTAAACTAACAGAAATAGCACTGGTATTATTCCACAATGTATACATTTGAATCATTTTAACAGTATTTTGTACATCTCGGTGCTAAATTTGATAGATTTCTTCAAATGTTTTACTGTATTACAACTTTTACCATTCTGCTGCCATGTGTTTAATTTTGCAGTACTGAAAGCCAAACTGAAGAGAATGGCCTCTCCATCCTTATTCGGGGCGGACATACCAGAGCTGTCACTTCTCGCAGAAATGCAGACAAGCAAACGCCTCCACTTTAAGGTGCACACTGACAGATACCAACCTTTCTTTCTCTTTCTGTAAAATGCTGCTTTTTTTCATTGCACACAACTCCACGCATCCGCATTTTGACAATTTTGAGCCGCAAGATGAATTTAGTTAATTTCAAAAGCAGTTTTTAATCAAATGACAATATAACACAAGAGAGAGGGGACAAAAATAGTAGAAACATGAACACGAGATAGGAGGCCACGCTCACACTGACTGAATGCTTGCTTCCTTTTTCTCAGATCACTGATGCCCATAAACAGAGGTTCGAGGTCCCCCATGAGCATGTCAACAACCTCACGAGTTCCCCATCCAGCCCTATCAGGGACACGTTGGAGATCTCACATAATCCCTTTGGGCTTACTGTGCGCAGGAAGGAGAACAACAGAGTCCTGTGAGTGCTCTGTGTGTGTGTCTTCATTGTGTATTTGTGTTGGATGGTAGATTGGGTGGCTAATAGAACTGCACTGTTTTCCATATGGACAAGGAAGCAAGGAAATACAAAAGACAGACCATGCATATTGGATGTATTCAAAAAAGTAGCCCATGCATTCAGGCATGTTTGTTATATTTTGCTGTATATCACATATACAGCTCATGTAGAGTATATACTATGGATGCAACTGCAGAGACAGACTAGGTCATTCCTTAGTTCAAACATGTATTGCAGGGAATTGTTGATGACTATTAAGATGACACCGCAATCTCTGTGCAAAGTAGATTATATGGATGTAACTCTGGAGGCAAAGTTAGTGTCACTGCACCTAAAATATAATAGGAGACAAGCTGAGTTGTTGAATATTTGATTTGGCGTGTCAATTCCTTCATCTCAGAATCCTCGCCTACACCTCGGAGAATTGAGAACTGACAGTTGCAAATAGATTAACATCGATTCGCCGTGTCTCATTTGATGCAATTCTTTCAGAAATCCTCTAAGGTGCCCCGTGCGCGGCATCATCTCGTTGTCATGCGGTTTTGCCCCATCATGGCACGTGACACCGTCCCATGTTACAAGTTAGTTTCCCACAGCAGCAAGTAATTATGCTGATGTCGATCCAGGGCACACTTTGGGGACCTTGGGTGACTTTCCAGTCATCAACTACCCATCAGTACTATGTGCCCTCACACACACCACCATAAGGCATTAAAACATTAGTAACATTACGGGGCAAGAAAACCCTTGCTTATACCAATTTACAAGCCGGTACCTCTTCTTGAAAATTTTGATTGATAGAATAATGTCTCTTTTTGAAAGAAAAGGCATTGCTCATCTGCATCAGTTATCTGAAATGTATAACTGAGCACACCAACTAGCTATCATTATGGTGTTGGCCAATTTTACTGTTAAAATCTACAAGGTGATCATGGTTTCTGTTAATGGTTAGTCATTGGGAGAAAGACATATTTGAAAGTTGACTTACATGAGATTGCAAGTTATTTATTTAGTGTGCAAGATCTGCAGCCAACTGTCTGTCTTGGCACAATGAAAGCAACACCCAGTAATGACTTAGACTTAGACTTAGACTTAGACAGACTTTATTTGTCATTTTGATTACCATCAAAATGGAATTTCGGTACAATGGCTCAGAGTACACAAGTATACGAGATACAATAAAGTAATGCCAATACTTTTGCAATTCTAGTTAATAAATACATAGTTGTTTTGTCGCTTTATCTGATAACAAGAGATACCTTGACTTTAGTACTACAGAGCTGCTATATATATATAGCCACATTAGTTTGGCATCCTTTCCACCGCTCCTCCAAGCAGTTCGTCTAGCCGCGGGGATTTATTTTTGATCTCACAGTTTGGCAATTCAACCTGTCCAGTTGAACTACAGACCAGAGAGTACAAACATGGTGATGATAACGTAATCGTGCAACACTAAAGAACACATTAGTGGACAACTAGATGCGGCGAAAAGGTGATGTTATCTGTAGACAAACAAAACCACTGAACGTTAAACCAACAAATGAATGGCATTCAAATAAAGGCAGCAGCACCTCACGCACCTAGAGTGTATGTGTGCGTGAAAGGTACTCGGGCAAGATAACAGGTAACCATGCCTAGTGTAATACACCCTTACATACTGTTAAGATTTGGCCAGACATTTAGTGGCAGTATTTCTGCACATTTATAGTAGACAATGGAGAACCACATATTACTTAAATAATTGTTTTCCTAACTGGAAAGTTCTCCTCTTAATTATTGTTTTTCATACTGTAAACCTACAGCCACACAACTGCAGTTGGTCATTGTGATATCTCCTGACAACCTTTGGTTTGCCTCACTTGCATAAAGGTTCATCACCTGTACATGACCTCCAACCAGAAGCCGTGAGACTGCTCCTAAGATTAGTTAGTGAAGATAAGCGGCTAATAAGCGATCCACCCCGTCTTTATGAGACCGCTATCAGTGTATTGTGCTCAAGTATTGGATCAGACTTTGGTTTTTCGAGAGCCCTAACTGTTTAAAGTAGTTTAATAATTCCAACCATCAAAACTCCTTTTCTACATGAAACCATCATAACTTTGTCTGATAGAATAGCCATACGGATGAACCAATGAACCCAATTTTCTGCGGAGGACAGTATAATATTACAATATGGTAAACCATTAAAATATGTAATATTTAACAGGGCATTTGTAAAACGTTCAAAAGCAAGTTGGCACCTACCAATGCTTTTTTTTATAAGTAAGCAATGGTCTGTTGAAGGCGGGCAGAAAGTGTCGCTTGCAGAGATCATTAACAAGGTGGGAAAACGTCCGTCTAAATGTGTACAGTTTCTCAACATTTTAAACAACGTGCTAATTCATTTGTTCAAGCTTTTTTTTTGACTCATTCAAGTCAGACTTGATAGGAAAATAATTTATTGGAGTAATATTGCAGGAGTGGGGACTTCCTGTTTTGATAGTTGTTATCCTGAATCGTTATCAGGCAATACTGCTTTTATTGTTTCATTACAATCCATTTGACATGGCATGAGAAGCCCATCACTGGTAAAATATCTACAGAGAGATAACAAGGATTTTTGAATGAGGGCATCATAATGTATTTATTGGGGAATCTAAGTCCGCCAATGAGTGTTCACAGGGGGCAAAGACACGCATTATCATTCTTGTTTTTGACCTACATGGGCGAACTCTTCTCGTGATGAAAGAAAGCTGATGAAAGACAATCTGTGTACTCCGACAGTTTCATGACTAATTTGAAATACTTGTTTCAGCCATTTGTTAGCATGGCTAGTTAATACCAAAGTTTATTTACTGCATTTACAACCTTTACATCGAATCTCCTGAGCTGTTTGGTTTCAGCTGGCTGAGTATTTCAACAAGTGTACGTCTTGTTTTGAAGAAGAGAGAAATGCTATCCAGAGAGCTTATTAGAGCTTGATGGTCTGTCTTCTCCCTGGTTTTTCTTTCTACAACTCAAGTATTCCATATTTCCTCATCTCGCCAGTCCTGCCCCCCTCTCACCCTTGTTGTTTGTCACTCTCATTTTCTTTTTCACCTCTTTGTCTCTCATGTTCTCTCTCTCTCTTTCATCTATTCCCTCTTTTTCCCACATCCCAGCATTCTTTGTCACATCAGTCTATATTCTCACTTCCCAGTTGTGATTTGTTCCTTTTTCTTTTATGCCTTTCAGGTTCGACACTACAATGGCTCCACTGGTGTTTGCAGACCAGTACCTACAGCTGTCTGCTAAGCTTCCATCCCATAATATCTATGGGCTGGGAGAGCACGTCCATCGGCAGTTTCGGCATGACACAAACTGGAGAACCTGGCCCATTTTTACCAGAGATGCTTTTCCAAATGGGGTAAGGAGTCCGTGCACACACAAACACAAACACTGCTGACTTGATGACCTGGGTTATGGGCTCCAAATCATGCCTGCTCAAGTCTACCTGGGAAGTGTGTGTGTGCAAGTAACATGTTTTACATATGTTTCCCCAAATGGCTTTTAATTGGATGTCTTGTAAGCTGATTAGGCAGTTTCAGTAAGTCTCCCACATCACTGATGTGCATTTCTCTTATCCCTTCATCCCACTCTTGCTTCCCTGCAGGGAACGCATAACCTTTACGGGCACTATCCCTTCTTCCTCTGCCTGGAAGACAACTCCGGAAAGTCATTTGGGGTCTTCCTCATGAACAGCAACGCTATGGGTAAAGATAAAACCACACAAAAACATGGTTGAGACACACAAATCCATGAATGTACTTGTCCTCGGGGATGTGCAGCAGTGTGTTTAAATAAGTGAAATCTATACACGCTTTGTAAACTCTTGCAATGACATGCTGCCAAATAAATATATAGAGAAACAATACAATACAAAACACACAAGAGGGCTCTAAACCATTAGAAGAAAATCACTTTTAAATGCTTCAAGGGCATATGAACTATCCGTTGCGCCTCGTCCTCCTAACACAAATGGATTTACGGTTCCTTCAATCAGAGAATTGTGCTGACAAATCAAAGAGAATATTGAACGAGTGTTCTATTCTATGAAGGGGGTGACTGAAAGCGAAAGGAATTCTCGCTGACATGTTTCTCTTGTTCATGTCTATGGTTCTTCTCATATAAAAGCTTTATTTTGCATTGACTGTCTTGACTGATACATAAATCATCTGTGTAAGAGTGTGTTCATGTGCAAACAAAATATCCCTTGATGAACAAAAGAACAATGGGGCTAAGTACCAGAATAGAGGTATTGCCGGTTTAGGGTAGGTTGAGAGTGCATTCAGGGATTCTGATTTATATTTAGGTATAAAAGGATTAAGTTTGCCGTCTCCTGTTTTTCTTTCAGATGTTGTTCTGCAGCCTGCCCCTGCTATAACCTACAGGACAATTGGAGGAGTCCTTGACTTCTACATTCTCTTTGGAGATACACCAGAGCAAGTGGTGCAGGAGTTCCTTGAGGTGATTTTCTTAATTCAAAAAAAAAATATATATATATTTTTTGGGCAGGTTTTCTGATTAAGTCTGTTGGGTAAAAGTGGTTTGAGAGTTGCCTTGGCACAGTAATTGCGTTAAAAATGTGTCCAATTATGTTGTCCAGCTCATTGGCAGGCCAGTCATTCCTCCCTACTGGTCACTGGGTTTCCAGCTTTCTCGGTGGAATTACGGCAGCCTGAGTGAAGTCAAGCAAACCGTGGAAAGGAACCGCGCCGTGGGGCTCCCATATGTAAGATCTCGTTTTCATTCTTTTCCTGTTTAGTTTTTAATCTCTCTATACACATTATGCAGTGTTTTCTTCAAGCCTATCTGAAATTGCTATCGAAGCTACTGCTGCCCCCAACCGCACATATGGTTTTGTCCTTATTTTATTATATAGTTTCTTTGTAATTTTTTCTCCTGTATTATCTCACAATATTATCCTTTATAGGTTATGAATTTCAGATGCAGGAATTTACCTCACGTTATTGGCACTTTCACACACAGTATCTCCACTCGATACTGTAAATCTCAACCACATAAACTCAACAAAAGTGCACAATAAACTCATATCCCACAAGATGTAAGGCATTTTATGGGTCTACATGAGAGGCATGTGATCATAATCAGTCAGCCACATTCTGAGATCTGAAGACATGCGGCCAGATTTTATTGATATAGGCTTTTCAGGTGATTTTAATTATTTATCTTCTTTTGCAAAGCAGGGACCAACCAGAGACAGTTCTTCTGGTGAATTTGACCTTACATGTCAGATGCTGCGAGACATTCTCTTAAGAGAAAATATGCATTTTAAAGGCCAACTGTCCAAAATAACGTAGTGACAATGCGTGGTGTGTACCGAGGGGCGTTTCTTTAGCCGCCACAGCTGGAGAGCTTTTAGAAGGGGGAAGAGGAAGGCGGTCGATACTTCACCTTGTGCACCCCTTGTTAAATTTGAACCACTCATGCACCACTGTGTGGTTTCCAGAGGCTAGCGCCTTAACCACTACACTATCTGTGCAGACGTGATATGAAGGTTGAAGCAGGAGTTTAAAAGACAGTCAGAGTGATAGGGATGCCCTTTAGCTTAGACAGGGTAATCCAGCTTTCTGTCAAATAATGGAGAGTCTGCCGGGCTCTATAGGTTCAATCCCGGGACCACTATTTTTCAAGCGCCACCAAATGTTAACGCTGATCAAAGATCAATCGACTGAGTTCCTTTCATTATCTCATTCATCCTGATCTGAATGTTAAAACCACTTCAACACCTTTTGCCTTCTTAGACATTTGATAAAAACCATCTCTGGTTGACATTTTCTTGGAATGAGAGTTACTGCTTATCTTTGTGAGGCTTGTGAACAGTTTCTGTATAAAGTCCTTTCTAAACGGAGCTCTGATGTTTGATGAACTTTTTTTACCCCCTTAAATGACTAAGGGAGATTTCTTATCTTAATATGGCCCCATAAAACACAACTGCATGACAATTCGGCAGTTATGGCACTAATCAAAGAAGGGATATGAACTCTACCTTATCTAAAGATCAAGCACAAACAAATTTCCAACCCATCTCAATATTTCATAATCTCCAATCTCTCTTTCATTTCCAAAGACATTAGGATGCAGCTGTTTCCTCTCCTGCTGTACTCAGGGACATGTTTGATAACCATTAGATAGACCACAGAGGGTATTATCACATTCTCCCTAATATGTCTGGAGCTGATTACCATTAGAGGAAGGATCTGGCAGAGGCTTCCAAACCATCTGCTCCATCGATATGAAGTAGATTTTGGCAGGCAACAGACAGACAGAGAGCAAGCGCAAAGTCACACCCGGGCGAAAAAAAAAAGAAAAGAAGAATGTGTTAACATTCCCATTGTCCTCCCAAGGTTTAGCAGCACATTAGCAAAGCTGTTTGCACCCATATCAGGTTTCCAAAAGTCCAGCAAAGGCAGGTCAACAGACAAGTTAGCAATTACAATTTTTTCCAGCAAGTGCAAATGTTTAATAGCGCTTTTATTAGCTATGTTGAGATGGGAATATACTGTGTGAGAAGGACACATTCAAGTCATATTGAAGATGATGAATTTTTAGTGAATCTGTTTAAGTTATGCACAGAAGCAGAAACGAGTGGGTCCATTTAAGGGGCATTAAGAGTGATTTTGAATTTATTACATTAATGCAAGATGCAAATGGGATTTTTTTTTAATAGAAGGAAGCTATGCCAGCATTTTAGCATTTCCAATTAAGTTATGAATATCTAATGACATCTAACCTATCTGAAGTAAACTCATCAAGTTATTCATACAATGAACACATCTCGAAACAAAACCTGGAAGCTTCTTTTTTTTTCTTTCCGGAACTGCAAAATATTAACAGGTATTGAATGTACACAAGTTGCCTATACAGACAACCATTTTTCTTCTCCCCATGCAGGAAATTCAATACACTGACATAGACTATATGGAGGACAAGAAAGATTTCACCTATGACAAAGTGAAGTTCAGTGAGCTGCCTCAGTTTGCTGAATATCTCCATGAGAAAGGACAGAAATACATCCTCATCCTGGTAAGAAGTAAATCATTGTGAAATAAAGCAATTTCTGTATTTGACACAAAAGAATGATTAAACCTTAAAATACCAGAGTGATACTGCAAAATGGTTACTCATGATTTACTTTCCATTCCTGGGTTTGGTAAATTTCCTAGTCTTGTATTACAGGCCACATGTTGGTGCAGTGATTTCAGATTGATACTCAGTGTATGATTTCAGTGAAGATCCACTTGCTGGTTGTAACTTCTCGTTCGTTGTCCCCAGGATCCTGCAATTGCCACCAGTAAGAGGGTCGGGAATACTGCCTATGAATCCTATGACCGAGGAACTCAGAAGAATGCTTGGGTCACTGAATCAGACGGGAAAACTCCTTTGTTAGGAGAGGTGAGTTGCATGTGGGCGCAGAAGAGTTAATTGTGAGTTAGGTTCCGTTCTACACAGCTCAACCTTAAGCTTAATCTGCATACGCACATATCCTCTTGTGCAGTTCCCACCATAATCAAGCAAAACACTTCAAAATTAATGATACAGTTACTTTTCTTTTAGTTCACAGACTAATGCAAAAAATTGCTGTTCTTGCTGTCATCACTCTCTATTTGAAAGAAAATACTGTCAGCGTTCACCCAGTGCTCTAAGTAAGATTGCGCTCAACCGGTAGATCGCAAAGGTGGCGCCGGTAGATCGCGTGTCATTGAAAAAATGTTTTAAATGTTAGTCCATCATCTATCTGTTGCACCTCCAGAACGAACAGCAAGACAAACTTTCGTCTTCTTTTTTTTAAATTTTTTTTTTTACTTTTTATTACAACATGCCCTCAGTTCAGTGGCATACATCCACAGCCATGCACAACATCAACAACAGGGCAGCGGAGTTTGCATGTTCTCCCTCTGTCTGCGTGGGTTCTCTCCGGGCACTTCTCGGGTGTTAACATGGATACGTTAATTGTGGCCAATTCTACGGCCAGTTCTGAATTGGCCGTAGGTTATTGTAAAAGTAACCCCTACTATCTGCTTGGGACACTATCTGCATGGTGAATTTGGTGGTAGGACCCAATGTGTGGGGCACACACATATTTCAGCCAACTATCAGTCAATCCCATTGGCTGTCATCTCAGTCAGTAAAAGTAGAAATTAGTTCAACTTAGTTTTTTTATCTTTCATCCCTACAACTTGGTGAAAAACATGGTGTCATGTCTCCACATTGTTGCTAGTTTATTTCCATGTGGAGGCCTCTTTTCAGGTGATATAATACATTCAGATACTCTTGTTTATGCATCATGTAGGTTACATAAGGCAAACTGACTAAATTAGTTTGAAAACTTTGAAAATTAAATTGTTCTTGAGACCCAAAAAAGGACAGGAATGCATTGTGCTTGATTAATGCATTCCTTTTCAGCCAGCAGAAAGTCTAATTATTCTTCTTAGTCTTTTGAAATTAGGGATAGACTTTTTGCATTTTATCCTACCTAAATCCTTCATGGAATTTATTTATTTATTCCAAACGCTTTAAATCCTTTTACTGATCTTATTCATGTTTACTGTTCAACTTTTTAAAGTTGTTAAAAAATTATGAATAACAAAAACAAAAAAAAATCTAATTGATCCAACCTACAAATAAAAAGACAATCGGCTTTAGTAATATCCTAGTTAATCTCCATAACCTGTGGCTACAACGTACAAATGAGATGCGTGAGAGATCTTATGACAATGACATACAATTAGATGAGGCCATGAGGATTTAAATGTTAAGTACATACAAAGGCTACTTGCTCCAAATACTGAAGGTCTGAAGGTATTTATTGTTACAATGTGAATAAAATTTTTCACCAGTGTACCTAATTTTTTGGCAAGTGAGAGTATATTATGCAATTTAAACATCTTCATTTGTTGTGTGTATGCGCATGTACTATTTGTGACTGGTTCTTTGCAGTCTCCATCAAACCATCTAATATTCCCTAAGTGCAAACCTCCGGTCAGTTATTTTTGATCCTTTTCCCCCCAGAGAGCACATGTTTAAAAAGCTCTCCCACGCAGAGAGGGTGGAGGTGGTGGTGGGGCTAAAAGTATGTTGCTTTTATGGCGTTGCTTTTGATTATGCATGTCATTAGGCCCTGTCCCTCTGCTAGTCGCTTTTTCATGCTGCTTATAACAGGTCAAATACATGCATTGATTCTACATTAGTGTTTAATCTTAAAATGTTCTGCATGACCGCATTGCACATTAGGTGCGCATGTGTGTGTGTTTATGTGCGAGAGACAGAGAGAAAGACAAAGAAGGGGGGGCGACAAAACGAAACAGTCTGCGTATTCATCTGTGTGTATCCATTTCCCTAAACGAAAAACTATTCTTGGTTGTTTGTGCCTTATGTCTGTGCACGCGTGTGTGTGTGTGTGTGATTATAATTGATTCTAGTTTATTTCCATTTGAATGTATGTGCCCTGGTTATGAAAACAGTGGGGGCTCTGTAAAACGACCTTTGCCGTTGCTGTGTCAGTAGTAAAGGAGATACAGAGACAAGCTGGTATTTATTCCTGCTTTTAAGACGGCTAATTGCTCGCAAAGATAAGGATAAAAGCTTTCCACGGTGGCTCATATGTTTCGTGTGAGTAAAATCGTGGCAGGACCTCACTCACGTGGACGAGTATTTCTGTTCCGAGCGCAGAGGTAAACACAGATGGGAGTAAACAAAGCAGCGGGGAGAGAAAACGGAGTCTATGTGGGTTTAAAGGCAGGGATGTCAGACTGAAACATAGGCAGGAAAAAAAAAAAAAAAGGCAGGCGCAGGCCGACACAAATAATAGATTAGAGGGGAATGCATAGGGAGACTGACTGGCTGTCTTACTGAGTGGCACAGTGACAGAGACATACACAGGAAGCCAGCTATAGTGAGAGACAAGAGACAAAAAGACAGATTATCAGGTACACACAAGATGGAAGCTAGAGAGACACTAGGGGGAACAGGTAGGCAAAGGGACAGATAGAGACAGGTAGAGGAGAGGCGAGACGGACGGGTAATGACATAGACAGGCAGACTGTCAGACAAAAGAGCACAAGAACCGACAACGGTGCAGCTATAAAATGCCGGCATATTTGTTGAAAGTGTTTACCCCGTTGTCAGTGTTACTACGCATGCTGGAGATGACGGAATCTGGACTTAAAAAAAGGAACGAGTCAAAAAAAGAAAGATGGCACCAGTGAGCGACTATCAATACGCTCTGACCTTGGAGTTCTGACCACCTGCCTAAAACATCTGCCTATAAATCTGTGTGTGTGTGTGTGAGAGAAGCAAGCACGTGAGTGAGCGTAAGCATGATTCATGTCTTTCCTACAAACTGGGGTGTAAAGTTATTGCCGGTGGAAGTAAAGGGAAAAGATAGCGGGGAGCAACCTTGGGATTTAATGTCTACTATGCTCTACAGAAGCGTTCACACGCGGAATAACGCACACACACACACACATAAAACACACATCCACAAAATCCCCGCCTTTCTCTGTGGATTAATCATTTTTCTCAATACATGTCATTAAGGACGACTTTAACACACAGTCACGTCTAGAGATTTCTATTGCATTATCGATTTCTCCTCTCCTCTGTTCTCTTCCTCAACTTGTGTGTCTCTTTATCCCCTTTCTCCATTTCCATTTCTCTCTCATCAATCCCACCCCCTCCTTTACTTCAGCTCCCTTCTGTTCTTTTGTCTGTGTCATTTCCACATCTTAAAGCCTTGTTCAGACTGCCAGTCCAAGTCTGTTTTTTTGTTTTTTTTTGTTTTTTTTTGGCAAATCCAGATTGTACACCGTTAGATTTTTGATTCTAATTCGATCTTCTAGCACATTGGAGGAAGACTTTTATACAACTGTATTTAATGGATTTTCTTCCAAGTCTTAACTGGTAATAAGTAGTTAACTATGGACCTGTTCAGACCTTGCATTAAGATCCGATCTGGGCGATCTGATCACGTAAAAGACAGGTGTGAACACCCCCAGCACGCATTTGAGAGATCTGATCTCTGATCACATTTGGAAGTAGTCTGGGTCACATGTGTCCACATTCCTGCTAAAGTCGGCCTATACTATACTATATAACAGGGGTGCTCATGCGTCCTGTGTCCTAAGTCACGACGCACATAAAACAGCGCTGTTCTTGGTTCTAGAGCTGCGGTAGAGATCCAATATTCTACTGCGCCCCATATTCTACTAGTTTTTGAGGCGGTTTACCTATCTCCCTTTAAAGTAATAGAACCGAGTGGGTGGGCTACAAAAGTAACTGCTGTTGTTTTACTTTACTTTACTTCAGACATGTTTTACTTTCACAAAACTCACTACACAGGGGATGTGTGCTTGTGGAATAGTTTGTAGGCTTGCGTCTTGCTTTGTTAAAGACATGTTTCAGATGCTTATGGAAGTGAAATAAAAGAAAACCGAAAAGTACTACATTACACTTCGACTAAACTAAATCTGAAAAGTGAATTCTGCCAACAGCTCACTCAGTGATGCCAAACTAATGTTCTCAGGGCTTTATTAAATCAAACAAGTTCTTGTAAACAAAACGGAATCTCACCCTCTGTCTTTTACAGGTGTGGCCAGGGCAGACTGTATTTCCAGACTACACCAGCCAAAGCTGCATCGACTGGTGGGTTGATGAGTACGCGCGATTCCACCAGGAGATCAAACACGACGCTCTCTGGATTGTAAGTTGGTTTTATGATACCTAAAATGAGAGTGTGTGTGTTTACTGATTGGTTGTTCAATAACCAGCAGTATTCAGCAGCCAATTACATACACGCAGGGCCAGTGAGCTTAGATTTTTGTAATTTTCCGTGGCAATTACTTCACTGTGGGTTAGAAATTGAGGCCAATAAAGAGCACCAAACACAGGGTAACAAACAAACACACTCAAATTTATATTATCCTGTTAATGATTCCCCAGATGACAATTTGGTTTTGATTTACTCGTTACTTAGTCTGTTTGCTTCACTACACACAATTTGCCATCTTAGCTTCTTCTCAAAACCTTTGTTCAATCCAGGTCACTTTACTAATGAGTAAAAATCCTTTTAACTTTTGTAGAGGAATCCTGGGTCCACAGCTATAACATTTCAGACATTGAAAATACGTGAAATTACATATGTATCCTAATACTCAAACATATGCATTTGCAGGACATGAATGAGGTGGCTAGTTTCGTTAAAGGATCAAATAAGGGCTGCGCTGACAACAATCTCAACTACCCTCCCTACACTCCAAGTAAGATACATTTTCTAAGATTTACATTTTCGGTTTCCTGATCTGTTCTTGTGCTGTTTTAATACCCACTATGTGTGTATTCCTTTGAGGGTGTGGTTAAGTCTCAAACCACACTATTAGTTTGCCCTTGCTTATAAAACAAATCTAGTCTGAACGAGGCCCTCTAAGGTTACCCTAATAAAAGGATTTCTTTTTCATAGGCGTACAGCATAGACCAAATGCTGTGCACGAGTTGACAAATTAGCCACAATAGCTCATAAAGTAAGTTCCAGTCTAGAGGAAAACTCATCTAAAGTAGTGGGTCCCTGGTGGAGAATTTCTAAAATGACTCTGCCATGTCTTTTATTCAGACTGTGCCCCAGACACGACGATCATAACTGGAGAAGGCATGCTCCCCTGACGCCTCCTTTTTTTTTTTTTTTTTTTTATTGCACTCCTCCTTAGTCATCCTCTTCCTCCATTGCTCTTCCATCTCTCATTTCCTCATTGCCCCCACTTCCAATTGCAATATATATATCAATGTCTCTTTCATTCTTTTTTGTCCTGTTCTTCCTCTTCCTCCCCCAATCCTCTCCTTCTTTCGCTGCACCTGATATTTTGTATTCAACCCCAGACATCCTCTCACCTTGAACCATCTCTTCACCAACACCATTATTTTCTCTCCCCCAGAGATTATCGACGAGGTGATGTACAGTAAGACTCTGTGTATGGATGCCAAGCAGGCCTGGGGGAACCACTATGATGTCCACAGTCTATATGGCTACTCTATGGTCCTGGCTACGGAAAAGTGAGTGCATCCATAATCCGTGACAGGAGCAGTTTGGCCAGTTTATGCTACAGAGGACAGCTTGCTGCATTTTGTCCTGACCAATGAGGGATTGGCAAACAGAATATGCACGGCACAATGTGAAAACACTGTAACAATCTTCAAAAGCAAATGTTGTAGAATAAGAGGTTGTTGAGCGCTGGCCCTGGAACAGGAATTATGGAGCTGACATGCAAAAGTGCAACAGAGAAATCTACCAGCTCAGTGCGGTGAAGTGACTTATGTCCTCCAATAAATCATAGCTTGTGACTCTGGCAGACCAATTGCTAGTTGGATCCCATGCGATAAGTACAAGAAATATGTTTTAATGAGCCCAGCTCTCAGGGTGCTTGAAGGAATTTCTCAGCTGGGTCTGGCACTGGACAGTTTAAGGGCCCATTTTGTACAAACCTAAAAAGGGTGACCAATGTATAATCACTGAGATATAGAGATTAATTAATTCTGTTTGGTGAAATCACGCATGCAGGATTAATACAAATCATTTCAGTTTGTATATTGCCATTTGCGTCTTGCATGCAGGTGGCACACCAGTTTTTGCATATCCTACATTTGAGTTATGCTAATGCATTTGACAGCGGCAATGGAAATTCACCAGATCACATCCAATTTGTCTTCAAAGACTATCAAATAGCACAGTCCATGCTGGCAGATAACTACATTTGCGGAAGCCTGGCACAAGAGTAAATTCCCTCACAAAACACATACCACTTAAATGTCACAGAGGTACAAAGGCTGCAGTCATATTTATCTTGCAGTGCAGGAATTTCTGAAGTCTCCAAGCCCTTGGCCAGTCATTTCATATGAGGCTAAAGCGGTATGAGTTGCCCGAATTCTATTACGCACTAATGGTGATGGTATGGGAAATTGCATCAATTAGAAAGCGGCACACACCTGCGCAAATGGGTTTTCGGCCAATGGAAAATAGCCGCCTGTAAAACTAAACAGATGCAATAAATTCCCTGATGCAGAGATATACTGTAATGTATGCTGATGTTGAGAGTAAAAAAGTAAAAATGCTGTCTGAGCCAGACAACTGAATTATCAAAAACACTCTAGTTTCGTGGGTATAACAAAGGTTTCTGGCTTCGGCCTTTTTCTACTAAACTATCAGTTCAGTCCTGCATATTGTAATATTCTGCAGCCGTCGTGTCCTGATTCATCACTGCTTTCCAATATACCTCAGATGCCAATAAAAATCAATGCTTAGGGCCACTGTAAACTTTTAGGAGGAACTTTTTTTTTTCCGTGGCTGTAGCTTCGTGTTCCTTAATATTATGCCTGCATATAAAGAAGTATATCTTTCAAAATTAGATTACGGCCCAATGTTTCCACTTACTTTTTGGCATTTGTGAACACTTCTCTGGGCGTACCCAACGACCACACAAATGCAAAATATCTTACACACACACTCAAGACTATGAAATACAAGGCCTTCTGTAGTTGACTTGTTGACTCACTCCTTCGTTATTTATTATAGCTTATCTTTCTTTTGTCTTTTTTTTTTTACTCTCTCCATCCAGTAATTAAGATGTATTATTGGCAGGAGATGCATTCTGTAAACATCATCAGGGCTTTGTATTGTCATGGAAATCGATGCTGCTTTGATTTCCCTTAAATAAATCATAATGTGAGGGGAAGGAAAAGTACTGTTGGCGTGGCCGTGTCTTCATGTAATCTCTCTGTATCTTCTTCCACTCTAGTGTTTGTGTGTTTGATATATGTTTCTCCTTTGTGCCACTCTCCTTTCCCTTCTCCATGTCCTATTTATTTTTATTTTTTTATCTTAATGACACCGTCCTCATTTGGTGCCTTGCTGTCTCCTCTCCATCCCGCAGAGCTGTGCAGCACGTGTTTGGAGGAAACCGTTCCATGATACTGACCCGCTCCTCATTTCCAGGTGTGGGAAAATATTCAGGTCACTGGCTGGGGGACAATGCTGCCAACTGGAATGACATAAAATGGGCCATCCCCGGCATGCTGGAGTTCAGCCTCTTTGGAATTCCCTATGTGAGTAGCAAACCTTAGCAGAAGGGCAAATATTGTTCACATCACACTAAAAGTAAGACCGTGACAAGAAAAACGACTCTCTAAGAGACTGCCATGACAGGGCTTAACAGAACTACAAGGGAGAATTTTTATCAGCTTTAGATACAGATTCAGGTACGAGTGTGGTTCACTGACATTTAGTTTAAGGTTCAGATTCTCAGATGACATAGGAATGCTGTTAGATACGTAGAACATTTCTATCATACCAAAACCCTTGCAAAACATTTGAGGAAGTTAGCAAGAGCCAGTCTTGGCTCTTAATCTGTGTTTCACTTTAATTGGAATGTGTTTCTGGCATTTTGGGTGGTTCTCTCTTTTGTCGCTTTTAAGAAGGATTGGTCTGCTAATTGAGATCTATGTTCAGACATAAGCGTTAAGACAAAGGGGCAGGCAAGAAAAAGTGTGCCTGGCATGAGATCCGTCAAAAGACGTCTAGAAGAACTCAGGAACACAGGAATAGCACCGCTTTTCAAAAACTGACTCGAGAAAAAATGCCGCCAGTCAGTACCCAAGTGCACTCCGAGTGCTTGCGTGCGTGCATCTGCAGCGCGCGGAGAGCAAACAGCAGTGAGAAAACAACAGGGAGTCGAGCGCACGCGGAAAAGCACGCGCATCCTCTTCCAGCTGTGCGCCTCAGGTGGTCTTATAGATGCCAGCTACCCCTGGTGGGACTGTGTCAAGCAGATTTCAGGTTCTTCAGAACACACACACACGCAAACACAGAGAGAAAGGGAGAAAGAGAGAGACGGAAAGCAGGAGAAATGGGATTTGGATCGATTCCCTCCCACTGAGTGTGTTGTAATATGTGGCCAGTAGTAAACAATAGAATGCAAGCGGTCTCTGTGGACTGGCCTTTGACAGAAGTCTCTTTCTTCGACTCCACTGTGCAATTAATGTAAATAAAGATTTCTGCCCACATCTACTGTGTGCCGGCAAATCTTGACTGAAGTGAACAATGTCATATGTCATATGTGGTCAGTTATCACATTAGTGATACTTTTTCCCACTTCCAATTTGTTGACCGTAGATTCAGGCATTTTCTTTTCTTACTGTCTTGACATTTATAATCTAAAGATACAGTATTTTATTTTCAATATCTCCAACTGATTGCCACCTGTTCTCCACGTTTGTCAAATGCCATTCCAGCTTTATGTTCCCAGTACAACAACAGAACAGTGTTAGAAATATTCTCTGGATTCTGGCTAAATGTCAACCCGTCGTCCTCTCTTACATTTCAGATCGGAGCTGACATCTGTGGATTTTTCGATGACTCCAGTGAAGAGTTATGTCGTCGCTGGATGCAGGTGGGGGCTTTCTACCCCTTCAGTCGGAACCACAACGCTGAAGGCTACAAGGTATTGTAAAGGCATTTTGTCCTACCATTCTTATATTAGACTGTCACTTTTAGATTTATGTATCACACTCCCACCGTTTGGTCTAAAGTGCTGCAGGGTATAGCCTTCATTTCATAACACTGTATAGATACTATAGACTCCAAGCAGTTAAAATTATAAACTTTAACAGTATCCATGGAGACTGTCATCTTACCAGCACTAATGCAACTTTGTTATAAAATGGGAGCAGTGGGGCCCCTGGTTTCAAGTTTAACACTGGGAATGTAAGCAGTTGAAAATCCTTATAGCTGCCATGGGTACTGTAGCAAGTAAAACTTAGCCCAGGAGCTCAGTGCCACACTGATACTCAAAGGAGAGGTTGTGATTTTACCCTTTAGAAAAAGTTGAGGTTAATGCTAAAATGCGTTAAAATACTATAACATTATGTGACAGATGGTGGATGGAAGGCCAGTGTGTTGTAAAATATCAAGACTTTTTCACATCAGGCCCATTCTGTTGCTTTCAGTGAGTGGGTGTCCCTTTCTACCTAGACACCTCCTCAGATGTCAGTTGTGGCCTTCCAAAAGCCAAGTTTCCCAGAATGAAATTTGAGAGGAGGGTGGGTGGAGGGGGTCATAACATATGGTCTAGTTCCAAATGACCAAATAGCCCTCCTTCTGTCTTCGTGTCCTGAGTTTGAACTACATAGTCAAATTTGTCAAGTCAGAACTACCAAGTATGGCAAGCCCAAAGTTTGCATACTTGGTTCTGATAAACATCCCCTGTTACGTGTGGTCAAACGCTTTTTGACTTTTTACCATTGATATCACAAGGACAGATTTCATTCAGTTTTGTTGAAGTAAAGGCAATTTGGCAATTTGGCAATTTTGCGTAGGTATATCCTTACCTCAAACCAACTAAAAACTTGCTCATGGAAACAAGGAGACTAGCATGTCATGCTACGCTACTATGCATTCCGGAGGCTGTTGGGTTGTCCGTCCCATGCATTTCTGATGGAACAAAAGGCCCTCTGCAGCTCTCTATGCTGTTGACATTTATAAGCATCTAGCCGCCGCAACCACTAGAAACCAGCCCTACATTCAACACTGTACTTGAACTCCTCCTTTGCAGACACACAATTGGAGTGCTAGCCCATTTATAGGTAACCATTTTTCAGAAAAGGACCTGGGAGATGGGAAACAGATGCCCTTTGTGTGCAGCTTTATAATGCAAAGGAAACCAAATAGCCATGCCGGGCTTAGTAACAGTTGCAAAGCTATGACTGTGCAATGACTTTGTAAGAAAAGGTCAGTAAGGTTAGACATTTTCTTGTCCAAAATTGACCCGGTTCACAATGTCAACCACTCTGACATGTTTAATCATATTAACTTGGTTTATAATGAAGATAGAGAGATGTTTATGTTTATCTTTAACAAGCATACTATAGATTCAAATGTCACATGTTAGATGAGGAGCTTAATGTCACTGAGAAATACAAGTGCCTTATGAACAAAGAAGTGCATTTGTATTGCCATTGAGCTATTTTTGTATAGATGAAAACAAATAACATGGGAGAAAAGTCAGTTTTCAGCATTGAATAGGGTGAAAATTGATGCTCTCACAACAGTCTTCATGTGACATTTCCATACTGCTGCAAAAATAGCACTGTTGAGTTAGGTGGGGGGTAATAAAGAGAGTGTGTGTGTGTGTGTGGCAGGGAGGGAGGGAGGAGAGGATAAGTATTTGCTGGGGGACAGGGACATGATGATGATGAATTTGATGTACGATTTCCACTAAATGAGACAGCTAACGTGTGACCTTTGCTTTGCCCTAATCATGGCACTCATCACACGCCCATGCAGGCCAGGCCTAACACACACACACAAACACACAAGTTCTCATCAGACTCTCAGAGGTGCCGAGGGCATAAATGATTAGCCAGATGAGAGGAGCACGGCCCGTTAGCTGCTAATCACCCTCTCACTCACCACTATCGGAGAAATTAAATCATACCTCAGTTTCTTTCACTCTCTTTTCAAATTCTTTCACTCTCTTTTGCTCATTATCTTTGCAAACTCTACTTCTAAGTTTGCCCTACATGAAGTTCTCTTGTATTTTATTCATTATGATCTAGGTTAATATCCACTTTAAGCAATAAACTAGTGATGCTAAAGAAAATAGTTATTTGTCTTAGCTCTTCACCTGTCTCCTGTCCATCATCTTCCCTCCAGTTTCTTTCTCCCCTAGTTCAGTGTTCTGCTTCCATCTTGTTCCATTTTGCCTCTGAGCTGATAAAAGACCAATCTCTATTTCCCTCCCTCCATTCTGTGTCGTTCATCAACCCAATCCCTTTAATCTGTCTTTCTGTCTCCAGCCTCAGGACCCTGCTGCATATGGCGCTAACTCAGCGCTGGTGGAGACCTCGAAACATTACCTGAGGATACGTTACACACTCCTGCCCTACCTCTACACACTCTTCTACAAGGCCCACATCACAGGGGAAACTGTTGTGCGTCCCGTCATGCACGAGTAAGTCATTCATAATGCTGTGTTAAGAACGCATGGTGCCAACTTCCATTTTTCCTTTCATGTTATAAGATGTGTAACAGGAAATTAAACACAGTGATTTAACAAATGCTGTTAGTAAGCACAGACAAAAACTACAGCTACCATGAAAAAAACAAATAGAAATAACTACATGACAAGGTCATTTACAGGAGTACAATATGCCAAGTGCTTATGGGAATTATGTAATTATATTACACTGTAGATGCTTGTAAAGGCTACTAAAACACAGATATTGAATTAATCATGATTTTTGAGATATTTTTGGTGGTGCAGGTGTCTTACTTCAGGAAAAGAACAGGAAAGTTGCAGTTTTACTCTAGGCTCAATACACAGGTGTTGTGTTGGAAAACAATCTAAGCAGCAACAAGGATTCTGCTGAGGGAGCAAATCCGTCCTTAATAAACCCATTAACGGACTTAATTAAAATCAATAACACCAAATAGCACATACTAAGAAGTGGTGTTGATAGAGGGAGCTGTGGCAGAACCACCAAACATATGAGGTCATAATGCCGGCACTCCACACTTGCACAGATGCCCATCAGCCAGTACAAGCACAGATCTCTCCCTGGCGCTATGGTTCATATCAGCCTGAGACATGCGCTTAGATTTGGAGGTTAAGGCTCTCCAAAGGGCACTCACAAAGAATATCAAAGAAGCAGTGATGATGGTTCTGCTGAGAGGGCTAATCCCCTAAATCTAAATGATTGGTCCCTGCTTAATAAGTATTGGCGAGTAGTGCATTAGAGTCCCTCTTCAGAGATTTAACAGTATGAAAGCAGAGTATTAACAGCATTGTGGTCCATTCAGTATTAAAGGTAACCAGTGTGATGCAACAAGATGCTGCAATACCCCTTGCTGCAAGTTAATCCAAAATGGAGATGTCAAACCAATCAGGTTTGACATCAGCTTAATGAGCAGAACCATGGACCTACAGGCTGGAACCCACCTGGGAGAATATGATTGGACATTACTGGCCACACCCCTTGAATGAGCCAGTCGCATTGAAGAATATCGCCGCCAATATTAGCATATGCCTAAACTAATGATGGAGGGTTATATTAGACATCTTTTCTGACAAAAATATTATGAAGTGAAGAAGAATTAAATTTTATTTAAACTAATTTAAAAAAAAAATTATTCATGAACACATGATGAAACAGTCCTAATACAATTTTAATCATACTAATAGAGAACAATGGCAATATGCAAACACATTTGCTCGCTGAGCACAGTAGAGCATGGTGGTTTTATTCTGTAAATATTCTAAAATATATTTTATTTTTTGTTAACCAGAGCCTCATGACAAATATATGTAACTGATTCTAAACTTCTCTTCCCCTTTCTCCCAAGGTTCTTCACTGATGAAGCTTCCTGGACTGTGGATCGCCAGTTCCTTTGGGGAAAACACCTACTCATCACACCTGTACTGGAGCCGGTAAGTTAATAAGATACACACACATCATGATGTTTTGGTCATTTGGACATGCTCTCACAAAATATACTTAAATAGTCCGTATCGCATGGAGAATCTATCATATACAGTAGATCTAAAAAGGTGCATGCAGTACATAGAGAAGTGTGCCCTGCAGATGAGATGATCAGCGACTCACTCACACACGCTCACACACACACTCTGACCTCCACTGGGAAAACATGACATGGGATTTTCTTTGTTGCCCTCCCCTTCTCTCATCCCTCTTTCTTCTCTCTTTCATAACCTCCCCCTTTTCTCACAGCTCTAATGAGAGCACTGACCTCATTACTTGCAGATTAGAACTGTAGATAGAAGCGCGTACGCTTGTGTTTGCGCATGTTTGTTCAGTGTGTGTGCTCATGCAGATGTGTGCGTTCGAAACTTGTGCGTGCCCCGTGCGTGCATATGTACAGCACGTGTGCATATGCAGCGATCGCGGTCATGTCAAAGTGGCCTGAATAATAAGCAATTTAGCATGGCCTCTTGTGAATTACAGAATGGTGGAAAGCGAATTGGATTCATTGTGGGGCCGGGGATAAAGTAACTTCAATCAGTGCGATTGTGGAAAAAGTTTTTAATACAAGAAGTGGAGGGTTTTTGCTCGCAGTTTTGCAGAGTTTTCATAACTGGACTCAGGGAAAAGATGAGCCGTAAGGTGACTGTGCAGGATGTTGTGAATCGAGACAAACGCATTTCAATTGTAGTTGTGAAATTGGAAACAGGATAGGATAAAAAGAAATCCATTATCAGTGGGCGTGTGAGGAACTGGCGACAATTATGACCAACCGCTCATTTTCCCTCTCTTTAAAAGCAGTGTGCTCTCCATCAAAGTCCACCGATAATTGAGTAGAGTGAAATAGAAGTTCATCTCCAAGGAGGAAAATTAGGACCTCGCTTGCGTTGGTGAGGAAATGAATGTATGAATCTCTTGTACATTAGAGCAACCGTTTGCTTGGCAGGCTGCCCTTGTGTGTGAGTGACACTGTTAGCAACTGCAGGGGTAGTCTGAGCAGAGAATTGCATCCACCAGAGGACAGACAGGACCACACGGAGACAGCTCTATTCTCAAAACTAGTCATTCACAGCACAATCAGATGAACAGCTGGAATGAAAGAACAAGTATTTTGTTTCTCTCTGCTTTAGAGAACCAGTTTGGCCAACATATTATTCTAGATCCAACCATTTGTTTATGATTTCAGAGTTAACCACGACCAATCCGTCATAATGAACCTCCCCTTCCACTATGAACTATGATATTTACACCCATGTGAGCATCTATTGAGCATACTGTGAATGGAAGTATTCAAATAATTTCTCACCACCTGCTTTACCTCTTCAAAACTAATGTTTTCATATGTTGTGGCTCAGTATTCACCTTTTGTGATGGCAGGGAGCTGCAGATCCTCTGTGCTGTGGTTTTAGCCGAGGGGAGGGGAGGGGAGGGGAGGTGCGGAGAACAGAGCGCCCACTATATGTTACAGATGTGTCGGGCCCCGAAGCGCCGCATAAAGAGATGGTGTCAGTTACTCGAGCAGGATCACGCGCCGATCTTCAACAGCCCTTTACGTCCTACCTTCATTTTCCTTTTTCATTATTCCCATCTCTCTCTGTCTTTCCCTATTAATAACCCCGTCTGCCTGCTTCTCCCTCTCTCTAATGGCTCTCTCTCTCTCTCTCTCTCTCTCTCTCTCTCTCTCTGTATCTCTCTGTCAGTCAGATCAGTCGATGCTTTAACCTTGATCTCTGTGATAAACTAAGGAGATCTCCTGCACTCTGCCATCCCCTCTGGTCTTCATCCATACTTCCACTCTTCCCCCCCGCATGCCCATTACTCCCATTTCTTTTTAGTTCACCCTTTCATCAAACGTTGGCTCCCTTATCTCATCTGCATTCTCTTAATCAGCCGCTGTCAACTCACCCCTTGTGATCCCATTTCATTTCATCCCATCTCTCACGCGCACTTTCTCTGTGGCGCTCTCTGCCCCTCTCATCTCTCTCAGCCGTCATCTGATCATTCTGCCAGTATGAATCTTTGGCCCACCTGATCAACTCTTACCTTATGGCTAACTCAGCTTCAGTACTCTAAATGAGGGTGCAGGCTGCATGCCTTGTCCCACTCAATCACAGTTAGCAGCCCAGCTAAGTCCTGCAGTCTCTTCCCATTAGTCAGCGGGGTGAGTGATGGCTGCCGCTAGCAAATCAGACACCAGAAAACGAGGTATGGGGGGGAGCATCCATTTCCCCAGGCAGCCGTCCCGCCGGCTGTGCAGCGTTTGTGACAGGTGATTTGAGTCAAACTGCGAATGTGGTCCTAAAGGGGACATTAAGTCATTTAATTTGGTTAGCAGGCCATTATGCACACATGTCTTCATCATATTTTACACTTTTTAGTGTTCAGCATGTGCTCCTTTGGAGTTTTTCTTTTCAGATTTGCTCTCTGTTTAATTATGTTTCAAGCCCCAGTCCCTTACCTGTTTATTGTTTTCGTCTCTCCCTGCCACCCCTCTTTCTTGTTCCTAATGATGGGCCTCGGAGGGCAGCAAACTAGGACATAGAGAGAGGGAGAGAGAGAGGAATTAGGCGCTGGTGCCATCAGTGCCTTTGACAGACGGCCTTGGCCTACGCAGTTGACATAGTCTATTTCACGATTTGGTATTTTTTGAGAAAGACTTGCTCTTTCCTTTGCCGTGGCCTCTGTGTTTATCTCTCTCTCTCTCCCTCTGTTCTGCACTGTCAGAAAGAGCGGAGAAGTGACAACGCTATCAAAAGCTCACCGCTCGTCTATTGATTGCCCCTGTCCGTCCGCCACCTTAAGCCATCAAAGGCTGTCACCTATCAGTCGTCACTGGATGCTGTCTTTTCCATCATCTGTTGCATCATAGCGCTGCAGACTAAAATGTCACAAGGGCTTTGTTGGGAACTTGATATTAGACGATAGGCAGTTTTAAAATAACTTTCCTTAAAAGGAACATTCTATCTTTACCATTGCGGCTGGAGCAAGGAATGCCCTCACTTCCTTTGTGGTGGTATTGTAGTGCCTCTCCTCATTTTTAGCCTCATAAGATTAAAGTGTCAGGATTGGAGCGGTGAGCCGAAGCCAGTGTTACTGACTGCAAACACAAACCAAACACGGGCCTGCTTTCACACGGGCTGGGAAGCCGTTGATGTGCATCTCCGCAAATCAGAGGCACATGATCTTGGGTTTAATGGTACAAACCAACATGTAGATCATAGCTCACATATGCACATGGGTGAAAAAAAATATTTCTTCTTGTTTCCTGCAGGGTGTGAATACAGTGCGGGCATACATACCAAACGCTGTGTGGTATGACTACGAGACGGTAAGCTTATTTCCTGTTTATTTAATTGCTTCCCTGTAAAGAACAGTCACCCCCAAAACCTCCCCCCACCCCCATTTACTACTAATGAAATAATCAATAGTGTGATTAATCGATGTGAAATAACTGGATCTGGGGAAATTGCTGTTCTTATAGATGAGTTCATACACCATTGCACAAGTCTTGTTGCCAAATTATTCTTCATAAGGTGATAGTGCACAGAGAGAATATACATTTTATTCTGTTCTTATGATGGCCATAAAACTGTCTGATAGGTGATGCAAGAAAAGTGGATTTTTACATTAATTAGACAGCAAAAACCTATACATACACGCTGCGCTTCATAAATATGATAGATGAGAAAAAAGAATCACAAATGGGCTTAACAGGATTCATAACAGGGTTGTCGTGTGTTGCATTAGATCATACAAGTGACACTAATTAATTGCTAACATAATTGTATGGCAAATCATTGCAAAGTGGCTTATCGCGTCACATTAGTCCCAATAACACTTACACAAAGAACATGTACCACATGAAAGTCCTGGCCTCCAGCTCTTTGTTTGAGAAAGGGGGACAGGAGCGATAAGACGGAGCGAGAGTGAGGACAAAGATAGAGTGAAAGAGGGGACAAGGAAGAGAGGAGGTAGACTATCTCACTGACAGAGAGATAAAAGAGGTGTTGAGTTCCTCTGGGACCTTATTTGGGCGTCGGAGTGGCAATGTAAAGCGCCCACTGATCAGATGAGCGATTAGATTGGCTGTCTTGCCGCCGGCCCCTTGTCCTGGTTGGTCCCCTGTGATTATCTGGGTAGGAGGATGGAAGGGTGGAGGAGTATTGATGCGGTGAAAATGACCATAAAAAAACAAGTTGCAGAGAAAAGAACTACTGGGGAAAAACAAAAAAAATCAAAAAACAGAGGAACGAGAGAAAGGTGACAGGATGAACAAAAGGAGGGAAATGAATGGCAGTGCATGACAAGAGAAAAACCAGTGACAAAAGAGAAGATGAGGAAAAGAAGGGGATGGAAATCATAGTATGTAGAGAGGGAGACGGGAGAAATGGCCAGCAAGGAAGAGAAGACAAGGCTAGAGAAGACCTCCTTAAGGCAGACAATGAGGGGGAGATAAGATCTGAAATTGCTTATAGACGCTTCACTAACTCCAGCCCACACACACACACATTCATACTGTACTGCATAAAATGACACACACACACACACACAGACTCAGTGGGAATAGAGACAAATGGGATAAAAAAAAAATGAATTAGAGCACCACAAGAGAGAATAACAGGACGTAGAGAAGGAAGTAGGTGGAAGGAGAATGAGAGGAGATGGAGAGAAGAGACTTTTAAATTGTTTTAGGCTGGTCTGAGGATTTGGTCCTGGGGGGATCAGAAATTAACTGTGCTCCATCTGGACCCTCAGAGAACTGAATTTAGGATAGCAGAGGCAGAGAGGGAAAGAGAGAGATGTGGAGAAATATGTCTGTTCCTCTTAAATAAACACCTAAAAGACCCGAGCAGTCATGCATTGCAGCTTAATATCAAGGTTAATACCCATCTCAAGTGGCTCAGTGTCTGTTTTAAAAAGCTTTAACATTGAAATTTGATTTATTTCAGCAAAACTAGAAGACTGCGGATTCATTTTATTTTATACTTTTTTCAACAATCACTAATGTTAATTAACGCTGACTGATATCTATTGAGTGTTTTCTGTTTAAAAATAAAGTAAAATAAAATCGGGAGTGAAGAATTAAGTCAAAACTTGGCCTCATAAAAATCAAGGCTAAAAGGAATCATTAATTTCTGTTTCAACTCTGTTTTGTCTGCGTTTAATTGCGAGTGGCAGAGCCAGACAAAAGGCTGAGTCATTTTCACCAACGGCAAACACAAGAGGCCTCAGTGACTGTGTACTGCACTTTCACGCATGCCCAAAGGCGGGATTTTCTACCTCAGGCTCATACAAAATGATGGCCACCTCTGCAAATCATGAGGGACATCATAGAGACTGTCTTGCCCACAAGGGGGAATTTAGGTGAGCTAATATATTCTGTTGTCCCGCCGAGCAGATGGAGCGCATTCCAGAACGCGGAGAGTATGTTGACATGTATCTACCAGGTGACAAGCTTGGTTTACACATCAGAGGAGGAGCAATCCTCCCCACACAGAGGCCTGAAGTCACCACCGTTTACAGGTAAACACATACACGTGCTGTACATGTGATATCTGAACAAGCAAATTTCCGCAGCAGCGCATGTTGAAAAGTGAATCGTACTGTATTTCCTCTTTGACTGCAAAGTTGTTTGATTCATTGAATTGTAATCACACTCACATATGTTGTTTGTACTTCCGTGTGTGTTTCTTTATATTTCTCCAGTCGACGCAACCCCATGGGTTTGATCATTGCTCTTGATGAAAAAAACCAAGCAGCTGGGGAGCTATTCTGGGATGATGGAGATTCCCGAGGTATTGTAGCTTTTCTCATTTCTGCCTTTTTCAGTGCAGGCAAATGTGTTGGCGTCTTGTCATTACCACTGATTACAGGGATTCTTTTCCTACCGTCTAATAGACGCGCTTATCTTTTTTGAATCGCATGAGTCAGTGTGTTCAAACACTGTCAGTAATCTCACACATATTAACAAGCAGAGGTCAGTCCAAGCATCTGTTGTGTTAAACTGCTGTCACAAACCGTAACACCTGCTTCTACTTCTTCTACTTCTTCTTCTTCTTCTTCTTCTTCTTCTTCTTCTTCTTCTTCTTTTTACAGCTCCGGTGGAAAACAACAAATACACCCACTACACGTTCTCTGTTTACGACGTAAGTTTTCCTCACGTACATCTGCACTGTCTTTTCAAATCCTGCCCACATATTCCTTCTGATCTCAGCTCTAGTTCAAAGTTCAAAACCACTCGAGACATTTGACTTTCCCCGTCCAGATTACCAAGCATGTTTGATCCATGCTGGCCGGCTAAAGCCTTGTAGGATCAAGTGCCCCATGTTCCTGCTTCACTCTGCACTGAGGATCGCCTTGCATGTTTATTCCATGCTAGTGATGGCCTTCCTGTGCTCTGGTGTTTACAGACAGGAGAGCTATTGTAACAACCATTGTGGGGGATGGAAATACGTTTTATATGTTGTAAAATGTCAATTCAGTAAAGAACATTTTTCTCTTTAGGGTTTTCAGGCTTGAAATTGCTTTAATGTAAATGTGTCTGTACATATGTGTCCTTGTAGAGAGTTCTGACAATGCAGCCAGTCCGTACTGACTACAAGGACCCAAACAACCTCAAGTTTGAGAACATTACCATCCTCGGGGTGCCTTATCCTCCCAAGTCTGTCATTCTTACTCATGTTGGACATACTAAACATGTCGTCAACTTGACGGACGCCAACATAGATCACGACGGAGCCAAGGAGGTAAACACACACATGCTAAAGCACTCATTATCAAGTATCAAGTATGAATGCACAAAAAACACAGTGAAACAATGTTGAATTTCCTCTTACGCTCTTTATGATGTGTGTTGTGATAAATCCGGGAAGAATTCTTACTTCTGAACAAAGCATTTTGTAATCTTTCAACTTGTTGTTTTGGTTGAGTCTGACCTCTTTCCCAGGGAAAAATCTGGATCAAACCCAGTGTGCACTCACTAGAACCAAACAGCATGAAAAGTTAGTTACTAGCTGGTGAATACAGAGAAACCTTAAGCAGCTTCGGATGTAGTCTTCAGGGCTTGATGTAGACATTCTTCAGTTGATCAGGGACACGACTCAGAGTAAACGCTACTGTTTCATGTTGCATTGGAGTCTGCGGCATGTTTAAATAGGCGATTGCTTTGTGTGCAATTGTGTAAGCAAAACCAGCTCATTTATGGGTTATATTCATAGTTTAGAAGCAATGAATAATAACACACTAATACAGTCAAAACACATATTGTTCATGTATTTTGTCAGTACCTTGCTGTACTAATGCAGGACAGGTGAAAGGAGGATTAAATTCTGCAGCAGCTTCACTTACTGCCATTTATTTCAATAAGACCGGGACTGAAACCATTACTGTACATTTCAAGGTTAGCCTCTAAGTGTAAGAAATGATAACAATTTACATTAGGTACAGATCATAAAAGTTCCCTGCAGGTGTGTGTGTGTGCGAGGTGTATGTCCGTGTGACAGTAAGCGCCCAGGATTGTGAGCAAAAGGCGAGAGTCTCTAAAGTGTCAAGAGACTCAGCTATGTAGGACCACAGAGATTTGCGCTCTGTGCCTGTGTATGTTTGCGTGCGCACACGTGTGTTTGTGCGTGTGTGCTTGTGCCGATCCTCAAGGTCTCTCTGATCACACACACACACGCACAAGAGTGCATTTATCAAATGACTCTGGGTGGTAACCATTTCCTGGGGGTGAAGGGTAAATGTGCCGTTAAACCTAAACTCCGGCTTGTCATGTCCATCAGTCTTTGTATTCGTAGTCTGGGCCTTGAATATAGCTCACAGCTGCCAAACGCCATTAGTTCCATGTACACTCAAACAGAACTATAATACATGAGTGACAGGAAGTCACCATCTCGCTTTACTCTGATCTATACTGTTCCAAATACATATAGAAACTGCCTCCTTCACAGTCCATGAGCACTTCTTATAGTTTCCACTGATCTTATTTTCTTTCTTACCCCCCTCACGCACAATCCTGCCATTCTCTTTTCTTTTTTTTTTCTTTCTAAATATAGCTTGTTGGTTGGTTGTGGGTCCCCGTGCGATACATTTTACACAATAGAATTAGTGAAGCATAATTGCAAAATGAAGGGATCCACTGAAATGACTGATGAACATCACAAAAGTCTACTCATGAGTTGAGGATGCATCAGATGGTGACTGTAGTGAGTAGAGCGAAAGGCGCTCCCCAAGATTTACTGTGGGAATGACTCATTAGGGAAATTAACAGCTGCCTCTTAATTGATAGTACATACAACATCAAGCCCGCATTCTGTCTCGAGGAAGCATCTCTGTGCTCGCTTGCATGAGGAGATTGGTACTCGGAGGGTGTTCTCACTTGGGCTTCCTTGTGTTAATAACAGCTACATTATTAAAATGTTTTTTCCTCTCCCATTCTTCATCGTATTCACAGGTTCTGTTCCTGCATGGCCTCTCCTTAATGCTGGGGGAGTCCTACGTGATCCGGTGGGAAGAAGTGGAGGAAGACCTCCAGCGCTTAAACTGCTATCCACAGGACAATGCTGATGAGGCTAAGTGCAAGGCCAGAGGCTGCACCTGGAGTGTAAGGAGTGGCTCGCTCGGATGATCTTCGTATGCACATGTACACATTATTTCTGTATTTTTGAAAATGCTTCTCTTTCTGTCCAAAAAAACAGCCAAGTAGCCAAGCCAATGTTCCATGGTGCTTCTACCCAAAAGACTATGGCTACTCTATTACATCATCCAGAGAAACCGACTCAGGCATTACAGTTGATATCACTCGGAACACGAAGTACAGTGGGAGCCCCTACAATGGGTCTCCGGACATCGACTCACTCCGTGTCGAGATTCGCTACCACACCGGTGACATGCTGCAGTTCAAGGTGTGTGTGTGGTTTTTGTGCTGCTAGAGGTGCATTTATTTATTCATGTCTCTTCAGTGTCGGTGTTATTCCCTGTGTCCCTCCCCTGGCTATTTTCCCAAAGCACATGTCCTGCATGGCTGCTCCATGTAAAGTCACACACTCACTAACAATTCCTTCATGTTCAGATCTGGGACCCGGCCACACCTCGCTACGAGGTACCAGTGCCTCTGTCAGTTCCTGCTGTTCCCGAGACTGATGAGAACAAGAGACTTTACAAGGTCACTGTTTCCAAAAACCCATTCGGCATCCAGGTCGTAAGGAAGAGCACAGGAACCAAGATGTGAGTGTTTGTCATGGCTGTTCTATGGGGTTGTATTGTTGTATTGTATCTGATACTGCTTAACATATTCTAAGACAAACTGGCATCTATCACAGTACTTACAATTAGAAAACCAAAAAAGCTATGAAAGCCATAAAAATTTATTTATTGTTGTATTTATTTATTGCCTTTACAAATACAATGTTATATAATTGAGACTATGAATGATAAATGAACAAACCTATAATCAATCAGTCAAATATAGATGGGAATAAAACTTTAAGGTGTGGTGTATTTAAGCTCTACCAAAGTGTAGATTTGTAGCTCAGTGTATAAGAAACATTTTTAAACTTTATAGTGAATATGCAAATTAACACATCAAATATGCAGTAGTTTGCAAAAAGGTCCTAGTTTGCAAAAAGTCCTGCGTGTTTTTGTACAAGGGAGCAAAGGTTACTGGAGTCAGCTTCCTTGTATGTGCACACATACTTCACATACTTGGCCAATAAAGCTGATTCTGATTCGGACTGATTCTGATAAACAACTAAATGGGTATTTTGCACATTTCTTTCCACTAGTGTGATGAGGACATTTTATAGAAGCAGCCCAACAAGGGGGGAAAAAGGTTTTGCCTGTGTCTGTATTTTGCCTTAAGGGAAATTTTAATAAATAAATAAATATTATGCTATGTTATATTAATTTGATAAATGAATATGCATTATGTCCTATATTTTGTTTTCACAGCTAATCTAACTTAAATTTCCTTAAACTGGTCCCCTCTGGGCAATGAGTCGCCAGGCAATTTCAGGGTAATATAGATGCTCCTGTTAGCAAGCAATAAAGTGAGACATGGGATAAAAAAAAAATAAAAATAAAAAAAAAAATCCTTCGCAACTATCCCCCCTCCCTGAGATTAAACTAACAATGCTGAGTCAGCTCCTCTGGTGTTGTTAGCCAATCAGATGTGCTCAGGATAGTTGAGCGCCTCTGCCGCAAGCAGCGGAGCATTGGAGTCTATTCAAAGCGTATCTCAAAGCGAGGGTGACATTATTTTGTAGCTAAGCCTTCACTGTTTTTTTAGAAGTGTCAGCTGAATTTCGACTAATTAAAATTTATGAAGTGTGTTGAAGGGATGCCTGCAGCTCCTATGTGTGATTATGCTTATTGGTGTCAAACATATTGTGAATAACTCCCTTTGACAATAATTCCCTCTCTCCCTCTCTGTCTCTCGTCGATTTAATCCTCTGTCACTTCTCTCAGCTGGGACTCCTCTTTGCCAGGTTTTACCTTCTCAGACATGTTCATCCAAGTGTCGACTCGACTGTCGTCTGAGTTTGTGTACGGCTTCGGGGAGACAGAGCACAAAACCTTTAAGCACGATCTCAACTACCACACCTGGGGAATGTTCTCCAAGGACCAGCCTCCTGGTGTAAGGATCACACACGGGCACATCCTCTGTTATCACAAATACCATACAGCCATTTTTTATACACAGACACCAGTTTTCAGGGGCTCAAAGGTGATTGGACATTTGACTCAAAAGCTATTTCATGCATAGATGTGAGATTTCCCTTGATTATTTCTTCATCACTTAAGCAGGTAAAAGCTGTGGAGTTATTTTCAAGAGTGCTATTTGCATTTGGCAACCCACAACATACGTTCAGAGGTGCTCTCAGTGCAACTGAAGCAGGCCAAACAGCAGGAACATTAGGAGTGTTCAAACCAGTTCAAACAGTTCGGCACACAGAAACACAGGAGTGCACTGGTGAGCATCCATGGATGGTTATGTATGGTTGGATTGAATGATCCATCCAGTCCAAAGCACATCATCCAGACAAGCAAAGAAGGCTGTTCAGGAAGCACACATCATCATCTGTGTCCACTTTAAAGAAAAGACTTAACATGAGCAAATATGCAAACATTCACCACAAGGTGCAAACCATTCACAAGAATAGAAACTCCAGTTTAGATTTACCAAAAAGCCTTCTAAAAAGGCCAAGCAGTTCAGGACCAGCATTCTTTGGTGATGTCCATGACTTCCAGATTTAGGCAGTGATTACCTAATTCAGATGTAAATACCTTCAGATTGCACATGAGGCAGAACACCCTGCGCTGACTGTCTTTTATCACCTCGCCCTCCGGAAACTACAGAGGTCACTTGAAAACAACCTTGCAAACTCGTCCTTCTCTCACTCGTGTCACTTTGATGTGGTTCCGTTGTTCCGTTGACATGAAGGCGGTTGTGGAGTGTCATCGTGTTTACCCTAACGTGCCAAGGCCAGACAGGGTGAGGTTTTCTACCTGTATCAGCATTATCAGGCATAATTGCTGAGCTGTCACGACAGCTCCGCGGGGTTCAGACAAATGTTACGGGGTCCCTCGGTGAGCGGGGGAACTGAAGTTAGAGGGGAGGAAATAGAAGGAAAAGAAAAAGCAGATAAAAATAAGAGAGAAGGTAGAGGAGACAGGACGACATGGGCTCTGTATTGACCCAGTCTGATTTAATAACACATACTGGAAAAGACCAGTAAAAGTGATAACACTTGTAAGAGGCAAGAGTACTGACTTTCCTATGTACTGCTGAGAGGGTATTTTAAGAGTTGTTTTATTTTGAAAAACATCCTCAGTTATAGTTACATAGTTCCATTTTATTCTAAATGGGTTGTGAATTAAAGCCTACTCCCATGACCGTTGTCCTTCTTGAGCCAGGGCCATCACACCGTGTAGCGGGGCGACATGGACACTCACACGCTTAGCAAGAAAAGCAGACTTCCTGAATGACAGAGAAACCTGGCTAGTCGTAGGAGCCACATTGCCATTTAACAACTTCTTATGTAGCAGACGGGCAGGAGGCTGATGGAGTGTGCCATGCCCATGAGTGCTCGTTGCAGGATGGTGACATCTGAAAGTAGCAGATTTCCTGTCCCCCGCCACCTTTCTATCTGCTCCTCTTCCTTCAGTCTGTCTAGTTCCCACCATCTAAGTAGTGACAAGAGGAACCCTTACAAAGTCCACACTTATTCCCACCACAATATATTGTTACATATGCATACTTACTGCAGCACAATACTATATGTACATGCAAACTGTTTTTGAAGCTCTTTGGCATCGAGTATGGTAGCTACCAAGCTACAGTCATTAATTTTAATGCTGCCTGTGCTATGTTTAGGTCCTCTGGATTTTGTTAAAGCACCTGACAGCAACTTAAATCCCCAAATGACCTCCCAGTTTTCTGTTCATGTCGTCAAGCTCAGGCCAGTCGGCATTGTTTAAATGTTATTTGGAACCCCAGTTGAGTCCTCTAACAAACACAGGAAGGCTATCTTTAAAACACATTTTATGTAGTTCACACTCATTTGCATAAAAGACAGCTGTTGGAACACTTTTCCTTACTTTGGGGGAAATTGCTCTGCACCACCTGTCGTAGAAGTGTTGGTGTCACACATAAATAAAATAAGAATTGTAGAGTCAGGTGCAAAGAAAAGTGCACAAAGTGGTACTCAAGCCAGCATTAGCACAAACCACACACATATCAGAATTCCTTTAACCAACAATTACCCATTTCACTTGTTCCCTTTAATGCTCACTTTCTGTGTCTCTCTGCTGCAGTATAAGATGAACTGCTACGGAGTTCATCCCTTCTACATGGGCCTTGAGGACACCGCCGATGCTCACGGCGTGCTGCTGCTTAACAGCAATGCAATGGGTGAGAAAAACACACAAACACATGTGCATGAGTCGTACAGATGACGCACCCACACAAATGTTGCTAGAGCCTATGCCACACACAAGTGCAACCAACCACAATCACATGTACACACACAGTGACACACAATTACATATGCATATGAATTAATGAGTAAAGCCATTTTCCAAGTCTTGAGCACACGTCCTTTGACAGGATGTCTCATATAAGACCACTGCAGCGGAATGAGAATGCTCTACTTCTTCTTTTCATATTTGCATAATGAGCACTAAACAGAGGCAACTAAACATGCATCACGCATACGGTATTATAAAAATATATAAAACAATTTAATACAAGGATTCATTGCATCCTTGCACTACTTGCTTAGTCTTTAAACGCTAAGATGTACAGTGATCACACACATACATAACTCTTAATGTATGTTTTTTTACGGAACCAAAATGTCTTACCTGCTTTGTGTCTAGATGTGACTTTCCAGCCTACTCCAGCTCTGACCTACCGAACTCTGGGAGGCATCCTGGATTTCTACATGGTCCTGGGACCTACACCTGAGATGGTGGTGCAGGAGTACACTGCGGTAAGTCTTCTTGGACTTCTGATGTGTGTGCCTGTGTGTTTTGTGTCTGGCCCTGGGCCTCTGTTGATGGACTGCAGCAGCTGGGAGTTCCTCGCTTCGTTGGGCTCTCTCATTTAGCCAATCTAAACACACATACACCGACACACACGCACAGCCACACAAACAATCAAACAAACACTTTGTGGACGATGTCACGTTTTTCTGTAAAATAACTTTTATTTCCGTGGTGAACTGTTTTGACTTCCTTTTTTTGTTTTCTTCTTAACAGCTCGTTGGACGACCTGTTATGCCAGCCTACTGGTCCCTTGGGTTCCAGCTCTGTCGCTATGGTTACGCCAATGACGGGGAAATAGAAACTCTGTACCAAGATATGAGGGCAGCTGGTATACCCTATGTAAGTTCTCGGACAACTTTGAGATGTCTAAATTCAGCATTAGAGCAGCACCATACAAGACTACTGAATACACTTCTGTGGCAGAAGATAGTGTTGTCAGCATGGTCCGGTGACTATGGAAGAAAGTTCACGGGAGTCAGCACTCCTTGGCCTTTTTTGATCTTCAAGTAGATCTGCAAAACTTCGAGATGTGCTTTGGGTCATTATCCTGCTGCAGTATAAATCCTTCTCCACAAAGATGCAAATCAGAGCATCTCTCTGAAGAATGGAGCGCTACTTCTCCTTGGCTGGGGTGAAGCTGATTTAGAGGGGGTGTCTGACTCCAGAGTTGTAAAACTCCCTCAGACTTGAATATTCCCGTCACCTGGTTCCATGTTTCATTGTGGAACAGATGCACTGCAGTATCATTCTCTCTCCCCTTCATTTCCAAACACAAACTCTTCTCTTAGTGCCACAGAGCTCATACCTGGATATATTGGTAAATAGGCTCCTTTACTTTCAAATGCAGATATGTTTTTGGTCTTGTTTCCCCTCCTGAGAAATGCTTAAAAGACTCTACTAATTATTGAGACATTATTAAACAGCTTCCTGTTGGCACAACTGACTGTTCTGTATATTTACGTATTCTTTGTATGTGAAGATTTCTATCTCTCAGTAGACAAAGTTTAAAGTATTGATCTTCTGCAGGTGGGTTTACTTTTGGTCCTCCTAATTGTGCTCTAAATACAACTAATCAATTTTCCACAAGTGGGGAGTGTTTTCTAAGTGCCATACACTTCACCCTTAGAAATATTTTGTCTAACCATGATTTGACATTGAGCAAGCCCAACTCAAAATAACAATCTGACATCTTACACTGTCAGTTCTGTCTTCAGTTTAGATGCCTATAATTTGTTCTGGGTTCAAATCACCAAACTTCAGGACTGATTTTGTCCAGTTTTACATGAGCGATATCCTTTGGGCTCTTAGACATATGGACACAACTGGAGGTATATCGCACATAGTACCTGTAGCACAATATTACAGGGCACATTGCTGGTACTGCCCACAAACATGTGGTCTGATTACACCCTAGTAGTTCTGCCAGCATTTGCACAGACTCAGATTTCATTTAGTCAGTGCCTCGCCACAGTGAATCATTCTATTGCCCTCATCTGAGCAAATGTGATCTGAAAGCTTCTTCTTGTCCACTGTAGGTTGCTCAGTACAGAGACATGCACTCAGTGGAATAGACTGAGCTAAACCCAACACAGTATTTACCCATACTGTATAATATAATTACTGTATGCACACAAAAAGTAAATCAGATAAAATTAGTTCTTGGGATGCAGCTCAATTGAGAGACTGACATGGATTTCACTGGGTGCATTCAGTCTAACCTAATCAAATGTGACCTATAATATCATTTGAAATCCTGTCCATAGTCAGTTTCACAGTGTCTAGACATTTCCAGTTTGTATCAGACACCAGATACTTCTTTCTAACAGTGAGATTTAGGGTGCATATTTGGAAAACATTTTGGGCAAACGAAGATTGTAACAAAAAAGGGAAGTTAAATTTATGTAAAATGTGAGCTTTCTAACCGTGGCAAAATGTCCCATGAGGAAACGGACCAGAATCCAGTCCTCTTCATCATGCAGAACAGAACATAAGAATTTCCGTTGATAATCAAGTGATCCCAGGAATATGCTTTCACAAAGCCCTAACCTGTAAGGAGCTGACGCCAGCCAAAAAGACTCCTGCACAATTAACTGGAATGAAAGATGGCAGAATATGCAGCCACTTAAAAAGGCTGCACAATAACTAGTTTTACAGACTAGCCAAACTTTACTTTCCACATACAGAGCAGGCAAACGAAGCAGTGTTAGTATTCAATATGATGAGGTGAATTTACCAAATTTCCATATTTGTTAGTGGAACACAATTCCACTTGAGCAAAATGTAACTGAAACGAATGACAAGAAAGTTGTATTTAAATAATAATTATATTTGTACATTCTATTAAAAACGCCTTCTTTAATTAAATGTCGCTCTGTAAAGTTCATGAAGCTGAATACGCAGCAAACTGAATCACTGTACAATACATTCATTTGTGCTTTTTCTGGCATCTGCTGCAGGATGTGCAGTATGCAGACATTGACTATTTGGATCGTCAGCTGGACTTTGTCCTGGACCCAGATTTTAGTGGGCTGCCTGCCTTGGTCAACAACATGAGAAGCGAGGGCATGAGGTTCATCTTCATTCTGGTAATGGCATCATATTGTATATTGATTACAGTTACATGCTTGGACAAACTTATAGCAGCTGGTGTAGGTGCATTAAAGGTGTCCATGTATAAGGATAGATGTTAAATTAGTGAAACACTAGTGACTCTCCACTACTGAATACTGAACAATTATGTGTATTTAATTCCAGGATCCGGCCATCTCAGGCAATGAGACACGTTATTACCCTGCTTTTGAAAGAGGTAAAGCAGCGGATGTCTTCATCAAGTGGCCAAAAAGCCTCAGTGATGACATTGTGTGGGGGAAGGTAAGAAGGAATGGATGGCCATACAAAGTCCAACTAAACTCAAGAATGTACTGAGGAAAAAGGTAAAAAACATGATTTTTTTACCTTTTTAACCTTTTTTTTCTTCAGGTCTGGCCCGATTACCCCAATGTCACTGTAGATGAATCTCTGGACTGGGATACCCAAGTAGAGGTACAATATTTTTTCGTAATCATCCCGAGACACATAGCACTTTCTAGCTTGCAACATTTAGGACAATACGCCTGAACATTACATCTGTCGTAGACACGAATCAGTGCATGAAATCTTTCCATTTCCACCAGTTCATTTCCTGATCACTTGACTGTCCCATTTTCAGCTCTACAGGTCGTACGCAGCATTCCCCGACTTCTTCCGCTCTTCAACAGCCGAATGGTGGAAGCAAGAAATCATGGATTTCTATAACAAAACCACAAAGTTTGATGGACTTTGGATCGTAAGTCCTGAAAGAGAACATTTGAATAATAGAATCTTAATTCCATTCTTAAATCACTGAAATACTTCTACTTATTTTTCTTTTAACTTTCATCATCTACTGTCTTCATCTGAAGGACATGAATGAGCCTGCCAGTTTTGTCCATGGTACAGTCGGAGGGAAATGTCTTGGAAATCAACTTCTGGAGTATCCTCCATATATGCCACGTAAGAAACACACAATTCTATTTGTTTTGCTTGTATTGTGATTAGGTCATTAAGCTGTAACGTAATCAAGGTAAGGAGAGTGCCTTCAAATGACGATGTGTTTTTGTGCACCCCAAAGCCCTGGAGTCCAAACATGAAGGATTAAAACATAAGACTCTGTGCATGAACAGCGAGCAGATACTCAGTGATGGAAAGAGAGTCAGACACTACGACGTTCACAATCTCTACGGCTGGTCCCACGCCGAGCCCACCTATGAGTAAGTGAATATGCCTGTGTGTTTGAATTTGTGTGCATTTGCAATCTTTGTTGTTTTGTTGCTGCAGTGTTAAACACAGTAAATACACTCACTTGATAGTTCATTAGGTACACTAGTGAAAACTAATCCATACTAAGAGTTTGGGTTATGAGAGTTTACATTTGCCAGTGGATTAGACTAGGTTTGAAAGAAGACAAGGAGAAATCCTTCATAATCTCAACACGTTCAAGTCACACACAGTATATGTGAAGAAGACCGAAAGTTAGAATTGTGGAGGCATTTAAAGGAAAACCCAGCCACAGAAGATATATATCTGATATCTTCCAGCCAGAAATACAATCTCATCAATCCTGATAATAATTGCTCATGTGAAAGTACATTGGTCCTTGTGGTAAAATTGTCTTCTCACCATAGGGAAGCCAGAATGTGGCATAAGCTACAGATAAGCCTCGAGCCCAGTTGCTTTACCTTAGGAAGAGTTTCACTTCATCACTCACTGTGGCTTTGAATGATTCATGACATGATTTTAAACTGTACAATTAATTGGCTAATTTTGTTTTTTAATGAAAGTACTTTAAGAGGAAGACGACATATATACATTTATGCAAGCTCCTAGGCTATGTGTGTGTGTCTGTGTGTTATTTTCCATGTTTGAGATAAATCCAGAGTCTCTCTTCTCTATGCAGTGCCCTGTTAAGTGTGACAGGTAAAAGAGGCATAGTGGTGACCAGGTCCACTTACCCCTCCAGTGGAAAATGGGCTGGACATTGGTTGGGAGACAACAATGCCAGCTGGGACCAGCTCGATAAATCCATCATAGGTACGTATACAATTGTTGATGGCAGTCTGTAGAAATCTGAGAATATTAGAATATTGTACACATAGAGAATCAGATAAATAACAAATGCATCTTTGACTTCCATAATTTCCAAATTTCCTTTTTTCTGCAGGTATGATGGAGTTCAGTCTGTTTGGCATTTCTTACGTAAGTATCATCATCTGATCCTGGTTTTGACAAGACGTAATCTTATTTGCGTGACCTTGTCCTCGCTAAATAGATTACAGCAGCTTGAGAGATGTGATTTTGTTTACTTGAAAATCTGATCAAAGGACATCTAGAAACACAATGTGAAACATGTCATGACAAGCCCCACCCCAACCGAGAGGCCTTGTGCTGGTCCATCGTGATTGATAAAAATGTCTTATTACTGAGTAGTTCTAAACGAAAGTGACATTTTTACATTGCTGTCCTGGCGTTGTCTGTCTTTACTTGTTTGCTCCTGTTTATTATTGTCTCTTCCTCTGACATACTGTCCTTCTGTCATTTCTCATCTTCTCAGTGTTCCTAATAATAATTATAATCCAACACCTTATTGATCCCTATATGGAAATTCATTCCCCCCCCCCCCCAACCCAGCTGCAGGGTCAGGCAGATAACACACAAGGACACTTCAGAAATACGATGCTTGCAATGAAAGTAGCTTGACCCCAGTCCTTGTGCTTGGAAGGCACTATTAGTAGCTGCGCCTGCTCGGCTTTTCTTCTCTCTGTCCGTCTTTGTCTCTTCACGCAGACACCTGCACTCACCTTCTCTGTTTTTCACGTTCTTTCAGACTGGGGCAGACATATGTGGGTTCTTCAATCCTTCTGAGTATGAGTTGTGTCTTCGTTGGATGCAGCTGGGGGCCTTCTATCCGTACTCACGCAACCACAATGGCAAGGGTAACCGGGTGAGTCAGTTAAAAAAAAAAAAACACACACACATAGAGATGCACTGATCTGTGATCTATTAAATCTGCTTTACATTCCTTAGTTGCGGTTGGTTGGTTCATGCATAACACGCTCATTATTACTTTTAGACTCAAAAGCCAACCTGACTTAGTGCAAAGCTGAGACTGGATCTGAAAAGCTGGTTGGAGACGCATGTTAATGGAAGTTGTGAATGCACGTACCTCAAGTTGGTCACTTGTGATCAGATTTCCCAGGGTGCATGTTAATACAAGGTGTGGACACTGCCTTAGTGTCAGTGACATGACTCCAATGTTTGTCCACCTGCTGCCTTATTGGACGCTGAGAGCAAACACTCAGATGTTAGTTAGGCCTGCACAAAACTCAGATTATAACTCCCATACTGGAAGCTTCTATACTCACTAATATCTCTGGTAATAATGGCAAATATAGGCATTGGTGATTGAGGAAATATGTAACTAAACCATGTACGGCTCCTTATACATCAATTAAATAATTTAATTTGATAATTCTTAATTAGATTTATTTATTATTTAGAAAGTTAAAAGCTACAAGGAGAGAATATTTTAAAAGTCTCTCATTACTAATGATCAGACATCTTTTATAACAACATTACAACATTTATCTGAATGATAAACACATGATGACGATGTCTTTTTAGCTGCAGCGCTTTTAACTTTTCACAGAGAAATTTCCTCTTACTCTCCAACTGTGTGATAAAATAATGTTCCTCCCACAAGTCCAGGAGCAATTCCCCTTTTTGGAATAGCTCAAAATCCCACATGTACAAAAATGGCTTCAGGTGATTTTTATTTTTTTTCTGTCAATGCTGACATAGTGTAGAAATTGCAAATAATAATAATAATAATAATCACAGAGCCAATTTTATTATTCGTCAGAAATAGTTTGTCTTTTACTTCCACCCACTAGACACAACTGTTACAACAAACCTAGCGAGCGTCCTTCAGCAAAAAACTACTTCCCCTAACACAGAAAGATAGAAACTATCATAGTGTGTAGAGAACATATACCAAGCCACAGGTGTGAGTCACTTACTATTTTCTAAAATAGTGTTTTTAATAATCAGTTTTATTTTAAGTAGTAAACTAAAAAAGAGATGATTGCTTTCATTTCCCTGGCCTTAAGTGACACCAAGCCCTGGTCCTCGCTTAGTCTATGAAGACGTGACCTACCAAATCCTATTGTACGCAAAAATTGCAAACTCCATTTCTTACCATGTCCTTTATCATCTCTCTCTTAATCTGTGTCTGACATATATACACACACAAACACACAAAACGACAGACTTGTTTGACGCTGTAGTGTCGGTGGCATTCATTCTAGCGGTGACCTTTCAGAGCGTTGGAACACATCTGAGAAATCCAATAACGCCCGTCCGGAGATCGATCCCACCGGGCGAAATTTCTCTACACTGGAGTCTGCAATACTAGACAGGACACATTTAGTGTGTGTGTGTGTGTGTGTGTGTGCGCGGGTATGTGGCTGTGTGTTTGTGTGTGTGTTTGCGTGTGCGTCTGCCCCGGTGCTTTTTAACGACATGGAGTGGGGATATAATTGAATTCTCAAGGTGATCTGGGCACCACTGCACAGCACCTAACCTCTACTCCACAGACCCATGCACCCCATGATTCCAATCATTTAATAATGGCTTGCAAATGGGTGTTTAAACATGGGTATAACTGACAGGGGGGAAAAAAAGCACATACACAGCAGGAGAGGAGGAGAGGCACAAAATGACAGATTGAGAGGTAGAGACAAAGAGCAAGAGGGACATAGTGAGAATTGATGAAAGAACAGTATGACTGTTTATACCAAATGGAGGCAAAAGAACAGATGACTGTGAGGAACAACACTGACAAGCAAACACAGATAAAGGAATAGGTAGGGTAAGGGATGTTGAAAAGGTATGAGGCAGACAGAAGAAAGAAAAAATATGGGGGCTGAAATTGGTTGGAAATAAAACAAGATGGCAATTTTGCAAGTTAAATGGTTGTGACACAAGGCGGCGATAAGGATATGAGAGGGGGGACAAGGCTGAATAAACAATTTACCCACAGCCACATGATACGTGACAGAAGAGTGCTCGGCAAGAGGAGAACTGGTCAGCTGGTATAGGCTGGCTCTGTTTAAGCCAAAACACATTGGTCTAATAAAGTTGTTCAAGTGTTCCTGGAGTTTTGCCCACTACATACCTCTTACCCTCCTCCCTGCACCTCCAAAGTAGGTGAAGTTGTGCCAGAAATCCCGCTGAGAGTAGAACAAAATACACAAGCCAGGAGTGAGAGATGGGAGAAAAGAAAATCAAGGTGAGCTAGATGTGCAGTCCGCCACATAAATTCCCACATCATCAGACAGCTAGCGACTGTAACCTACAGGCTGCTTAACAAAGCATTTGACAACGGAGTATTAACACCACAAACCAAACCAGGGAGCACACAAGGTCAGAGACAGTGGAGAGAGAAAGAGAGAGGAGAGTTTTTGCAGAGTCATTCTTGGAGTGCCGTCACACCGAGTGTCTCTTTGCCCTCAGACAACTTTCGTTGTTGACCTCGAGATAATTTCACTGCATACTGCAGTTTTCACAGTCCTATCAGAACAAAATTAATTAAACAAGATATCTTCTCTACCAAGCCTCCTTTCAGCAGTGAAGTCATACTGGAATCATGTACTGTATATTGTTATTCACCCAAAGGGAGATATTATTGTTCATCTAAATACATTTTCTTTTTCTGATGTGAGCTCTGCAATACAAAACAGAAACTCAAAAAGTTTATTAGATGGAGCGAGGGAGTAGGTTCCAGACAGATGACTGAAGAGAAGTAGAGGAGTGAAAAAAAAATGAGAAGGGCTGACACAGCCAGATAACCTCATTTTTTTTCTTGAAGCGGTGCGTGTATGTGCGCACGCATATACACGTATCTGTCTGCAGTGTGTGTCACAAGGCCTTTTGCCATTATAAATGTGACCATAAATTAGGCGAATGCATGAGATGGGTTCTCTGTCTGCTTCTCACACTCCTCGCATCTCTTCATCAATGCCCCCTTGGGTTTTCCACAGATGAAACGACTGCCTTGAGGGCCCAACAGACAGTGGTATAACTGTCAAGTCACACAAGATTGGTGTGACTGAATGTTAAAAAGTACACCCCAAGTTTTGGAGATTATTCATTCATTCATTTTCTGTAACTGCTTGTCCTTTGGAGGATCGCGGGGGGGGGGCTTGAGCCTACACCCCGAATAGGTCTCCAGTCCAGAGACAGACAACCATTCACACTCACATGCACACCTACAGCCAATTTAGAATCACCAGTGAACCTAACCAGCATGTCTTTGGACGGTGGGAGGAAGCTGGAGTACCCAAAGAGAACAATACGCCACTGTGCTGCCATTTTTGAGATTCTCCTGTTGACAATTCTACCTCTTGTGTGCAAGTTGTGTACCTCTAATTTAGAACTCCCAAACTGATGAGTCATGTAGTCTATAGAACATCAGAGAGAAAAACATCTTCAGTCTTCTAGTCTCCATACAACTGTTAACAAATAATTTTAGCTAGGTAAGAAACAGTCTAAAACTGTTGTCGCGTATGTATGTCTTGCGTTCAGTTACCATATTACCACAAGGGAGAATTGTCTGTGCTTGTAAAGCGGCTGGGACAGTTGCTTGGACTGAACTAGGTAATGCATTTTCGGACCAATTGCTGACGCTTCAGTCTGCGTCACCACAGTTACATTTCTGGGAAGGTGCATGTCAGGCTGTGCCACAGGCTACAGACTAGGGTCTACTACACTGCACCTGTAGTGTAGAACTGATGGGCGACTAAGAAACTAAGTTTAAGTCAGCTTGAATCTACTTCTAGAGTGGCTGACACCTTGGTTTTATTTTTTTGGTGGTGTGAGTCCAGCAAATGAATCTGGAGCAGTTAGTTTTTGGTGGAAAGTTGCTCCAACCTTCATTTGACCTAACAACCACCGGGTGTACTCATTGAGTTTGAGTTAACCAGCTTTCCAGCTCCAGTAGACCTTAGATACACAACATTTAGATCATCTATTTGATCCATGACTGCTAACCATACAATATTATATACTGTATATGTATTTATTATATATTTATCATAATCTTTCCATAATGCACTCCCTGCACTGTCATTAATTCATCAGTGAATGTGATGTACAGGATAACACTGCACGTTGGGTTTCTTCCTACTTCCATATTTGCCTATTTCTGCTTGTAACAAATGAGACCCTTGGACACAATTTAATCAAACAAAAAAAAAATGAATGAAAATAACTACACCCAATTTGAGCCCGAAACACAAATCTACCCAAATAATATGACCCTAACACCCGACACTTTATCTAGACTGGAGTAGTAGTGCTTTAAATCGACACAAGCTCATACACATCTGTTCAGATGCGCCTCCTATCGCACACGCACACGTACTTTCACAACTTAGTGTGATAATTGCCTCCAGTGAACACATCTGATTGCATGACATGAAGCTGCAAAGCGAGGTTTAGTTAAGGTGGGGGGGTAGGTAGAAGTCCTGGGTTTCCATATAATTACGATCTTGTAAATTTCCTCGGAAAATTAAATGATAATCTGGTAAACTCCTTGGGTCATGAGATAATGAAAATTTTCCTTGTTCAATCATGTGCTGTTCAGTCTGTACTTAGTAGCCACTGCGCTGCAGTTAATAATTATGATCAGATATGACAATGTTAAACTGCTGCTGGGAAGAAAACTTCAGTCTCTGATTATTTTTATCATTATATGTTGTATGTATTATTTTTTTTTCTTCGTAAGAAGACAGGAAGCCATGAGGCACAGACTCAGGTTCATACATAACTATAACACAGTGAGGGGAGTAGCCCAAACACAAGCACGCATACAGTCAATCACAAATGCAGTACACACACATAGCATCATAGGGAGAAGCATATGCTGGAAATCTTCATGATCCTGTGTGTGTCTGTGTGTGTGTGTGTATACTTGACCAGACCGATTATTGTCCTCACTACAGTTCCTGAAAATGAGCACTTTTAGATTGGCCCATATCTTCAAAAATCACGGTACACTGTGTCCTCCTTTTCTGTCCTTGTCTCCTAAGGAGATGCTGCACTCGTTGCCAATTAAAATTAGGTAAATGTCAGAGCAGTGTCTGACAGCATCATTTATCAGTATGAATCCATGCAGGCCATAAGTGTATTTCTGGTTTTGCTGCAAATTAGCTAGTACTGCTGTCAGTCTCTCTTGAAGAAAGGAATTATCAGATAATTGGAATGATTTGGGGAATTTTACAAAAAATCGTCCTACTTATAAAACTTACAATAGAAAAACAGAAAGACAGGATTTTCATTATCAAGTGCTGATTGGACTGCTGATTGACCTCCCCACGGAACAATTGTTCACTAATTGCTTATGGTAACTATGCATAGCAAGATGGTGAGGCTTTAGATGTCTTTACACGCAGAAACATTGTGCATGGTGCTCTAGCAAAACAAGCAAAGAATTTAGATGGTCATCTTTTTACAATATAGTCCCATTAGAAAATGTATAAGAAATGATCTGCTCTCACCCAATATTCATTTAGTATTTTTTTTCTGTGAATAACTACATCAGTTTTTGGGTCACAGCTTATTTTAAAAAGGCGCTTTATAACTAGCACGCCCATTGTGCAGTACTTATTCAGTGTGCTAGAGCTCTTCCTGTAGAGGAGGTAATACTATCACGCTTTTTATTGGATTTGGGAAAGCTTACACTTTAGCAGCTCCAGACATTGTTACATTTGCCGAACATATCAGTTAGTGCTAACCCTAAGAGCCTTTTATTTGGTGACATTAAAATGAAACATATGGAAAATAGGAGCCTGTATGAAGTCAAACGGAAGTCAAATATTGGTGAATTTGATTGTGCATTGTATCTTACTCATGACTCTAGGACTGTCTCTTACTCTACATTACGCTGCAAGAACAGTGCTCTTCTTTAGCTCTGTCACCTGCATGGATCATCACTGGGCAATGTTGATTTTTGGGACATGCAGCTTTGCTCCCAACCTTTTAGCATGATGTAGAGACATGGAATGTCGAGACATTCCAGAGTAAATGTGTGTCAGGTACCAGAGTTTACAATGATCAGGGCATTGTGTGCCATCCATGAATGTGAATCTTTAAAAGCAGAACTGGAGCATGGAAATAAGAAAGTCATTCAGAGGCCACATCAGATGCTCAGAATTCTTCCAATTCCCACCTCAGACCGATAAAGAAAGCTTAAATCCTAATTTCCACTGGATGGCACGACTTGGCTCAAATCTGCTCTCTGTCTTTTTTTTGGCTTTCCATTGTGCGTTCCACGTTTTGTGATAGTGCCACAGTCAAGTTCAAAGTGAGCTTAGCCGTTACTAAAAGGGGATGGGAAAACACTGCAGACCACTGACTGGTCTATGAGAAGCACCACTAGGACTGTGACATCAAACCCACTAGGACACCAAGCCACCGCAACAAAGACCACAATTTCATTTTATTCACTCCATCCAAGATTAAAAACCTTAAATGGCACTCCATAAAACCACGCCATGGTCAACTGAAAGGATTATTCCTACGATGAATAAAGTAGGGACAACCACCCAGTACTAAAACCGAGTGAGATTGAATCAAATCGAGTCATACCATACAGTAGAAGTGAGGCTTGATGTACAAGTGCTGCTTGGAAAGCTGTTTTAGTGTGTGAGGAGAAGTTACAGTGGGCTGTATGAACTATAAGATGGTATTAAATATGAAATGCATCAGTCCAAACTGACTAGTACTAATGAGTCTGACATCTACAATCAGAAAAAATTAAGAAAAGACCAAAAAGACAAAACATATTGAGACACTTGTCATATAAGTACAGTAACTAATTAACACTTTTTATTATAACTGATCATTTCTCATAAAGACTATTTCGAATTCTTTTTTTTTTTTCTGTTAGAGACAAGATCCTGTTGCTTGGAACGCCACGTTCGCCGAAGCTTCCCGGGACGTCCTGAACATCCGCTACACCCTCCTGCCCTACCTCTACACCCTGATGTTTGAGGCACATACTAAAGGAAGCACTGTAGTCAGACCAGTCCTTCACGAGTAAGCACAGACACACAACACACACGGTTCTGCTTACGCTCTGTCATTACAATTTAGTCACTTTATCCTGATGACTGACAGTACAACCTGATTTTATACTGCATTGCCTTTCATCAGTGTGCAGAATATGACATGTGGTCATTGCAGGACTAAAAAACTATTTGTGGAGAGCTTTGGAGCTTTGATCATGTTTCCAACTAAAGATCCTTTATCAGCTACAAGTTAAATGAGAGATACAGCACCTTTGCTTACATATCCACAAGTTTTGCCACGAGCTACCATATGCTGTGTTGATAAATCTGCTCATTAGAAAAACTTGACAGGGTAAAAATCTCAAGATCGTCTTCCCTGCCACAACAGCTGCCGTTCAAAAAAGCCCTTAAGCAAGGCACTTCACAGTAAATCCAGCGAGACTGTCTAGACGCTAACTGTACATGCACTTGACAACTCCCAGATTCGAATGTGTGAAATTGTATTCATTCATTCATTCATCTTCTGTAACTGCTTGTCCTGTGAAGGGTCGCGGGGGGGCTGGAGCCTATCCCAGCTGGTGTGAAATTGTATGTCTGTTGGGAAAAAAAGACATATTTATTCATTTTAAGAGACTCTTATAAAGTCACAGATGGTATTTAAGGAGCTGGCAGGGTGACTCTGGCAGGGTTATTTGGCTTCCATCTTCAGACCATTGAATTCTGAATGAGTGCTTGAACAGTCGCCTGGTTCTGAGGACGCATAAGAGAGCATCGGTAACCTTTTTTTTTTCCCAGTCAGGCTTAATGATTTCCTTCCCCACAGGTTTGTGGAAGACAAGAAAACATGGGAAGTCTACAAACAGTTCCTCTGGGGACCTGCCCTACTTATCAGCCCTGCTATGGAGAAGGTACGTGCACACATATAAACGCATTATTTTGTTTTGCTGTTCTTTATTTTTATCCAGTAATAAAAATATCACAAAAGAACTTTTTTGGCCAAGCTCCTCGTATATTTGTCAACGTTTTGCTTGAACTCATTATTTTTAACTGATTCTTCTGACTGACAGGGACAGACGGTTGTGAATGGCTACATTCCTGATACACGTTGGTACGACTACCATACGGTGAGTCTTTGTCAGTGTTACAACCAGAACACAATAAGAAACGTCTTGTCTAATGCATTGAAATTATGCTACAAAAGAAATGCACGTACATAATCAAGCAAAACTCTGGTGCAACAGTAGAGCAGATAGCGCTCAAGAATTATTACAACATCTATTATTAAAAGAGGTAACCACATTTGAGAGACTAATAATTCACGCACCATATGAATGTTTTTTGTTTTTGCATTTGCTTCACAATTTAAAGCCCTGCGTCTAGGATTATGTCTAAAAATGTATTTGACAAATATAAATAAGTACCTATATGTGCCTAAGTAAACCAAGAATACTGCACAACACTACAAGAAAATCCTAAATGAAGTGAAATTCAGTAACTTCCATAAGCTGTTGAAACTCAACAAATGCACCTTAATGACAAACGCAAACATGCTCTGTCTCTATCTAGCCAGGAGATTCCCCGTTCGTTAGACAGCATAAACGAAAGAAAAAGTGAAACAACATTTAAAATGATGTTATGGCATGAAATGAAGGGTGGCAAAGAGGAGTGGTTACCTCCATTTGACTTGTGTTAGAGAGAATCCTAAGGATAGAGTGAAAAACACTGGAAGATAGAAGAAGCAGCGCCTACATTTAGATTTTTTTGGCGTGTAATAAATTACTGAAATCTTTCAGATGTAGCCTTTATAGGTGTCACATATTTTACGGAGCACTTCGTGATTTACCAGCATAGAAATGGCAGTTTCTTACAAAGGACTTGTAAAATGGAATGAATCAAAGTTAATTATCTGTAGTACTACAAGTATTTTAATATCAGGTACTTATTGCTGCTTTCATCAGGCCAAACAAGTTGAAAAGCGAGGCCAAGTGTTAAACATGCCGACACCCATCAACCACATTAACCTGCACATCAGAGGAGGATATGTCATACCCTGCCAGAAACCGGAGAACACGACATTTTACAGGTAAGTGCGTGCACATCATGGCCGACACAGCACACAGCTTCAAGTCATTGGGTGTGTAGTGTTAAGTGTGTTTTCTATCTGTCTAGAGAGCTAGGGTTCTGGAGGGTGGGATGGTAGACATTTTTCTTTTCAGACAGGGCCATTCTGATGGCATGTAGCTCCCAGATTCGAACGACTGTAACTCTTGTCTGACCAATAAGATTGTCAGTGTTAGAAAAGTGGCGGTCAGAATAAGAGCGAGGCAGACAGGCAAGGACATGACGACTGTTCCAGCAGCAGTGAGATCAGGTGGATCCCCCCAGCAAGAATGTTAATGTATTTGCTCTCAGCAGCAGTTATAAATAGACACTGTCCTTCAGCAATCTGCTGCAACCCTCTCTGTCCCTTTTGTTTCAGTCGGAGGAATCCTTTAGGTCTGATCGTTGCCCTGGATGACACTGGAAATGCTAAAGGATCATTCTTCTGGGATGATGGAGAGGGAATAGGTAAGTGAAAGGTCACTCTTGAACAACCAGAGAACAGCCAAATGTTATTTCACTACACAGTTTAATACAAATAATTTAGTTTAGATAGTATAAGCTTACATAATTTATGCTTCAATTAATAGATAGAAAACACATAGTACTTTCATGATCCCCGGAGTTGGAAGCTAATAACTGCAGATTTTCTGACTTTTCCACTTGCCTACCATGAGGTTGACACATGTCATTTCCCTTTGTGTTTTTCTGCAACTACTGGCTGGATTGCCATCAGGCTTAGTACAAACCTTCGTGTCCCACTAGCAAAAATCTGTAACAACACAAAACTCAAATGTGTCTAGTGCTTTAGTTTCCCCATCAGCATCATCTGCTTTTTTTCCCAGTGCTTATTAGCGAACGGCCTAATTAGCTGCAGGCTCAGTTAACACTGCTGACACATTTTGATGGATGATTGTTACCAGGTTAGAATGTAAACTAGAAAGACTGATGTGCACATACCAAACGTTGTGTTTAAAGGACATCTGTTTGAGTTCGCCCAGTTTTGCATTTATGTATCTACAACGTAGTTGTTAGTCGTCATAGACTTTCTCACTTGTTCACCGGCCTGACCGGCAGATATGAAGGTGCACTTTAAAACTGCAGAATTGCACTGTGCAAACTGATCAATGCAGCATCAGCTGTGTCACTCCCCGGACCTTGGCACATGGAGGACCAAGGACAATACCAGTCACTGAAAAACATAAAACAAGAATTAATTTGCACATGTGTTTTCACCTTTTTGACGTGTTCAACACGAGACGTAAGTGTATGTGCATAAGTCTTGTGGCTGAGTTCTGCAAGAAGCAAGTAGTTTCAGTTGGACATGTCGTCAGGCATCAGCTGGAAGTGTCACAGTTGGATACAATACAGTCTTTCCCCACTTCCTCACTCATTCTTAGACACAGGGATCAGTCTCTGAAGTGCTTCTGTGAGGAGATTCACTCCTCTGTGAAAGGCATGTTTGTGTTGGGACAAAGGAGAGAGAGGAAGATGGAGAGAGCGATTGAGGAATGCAGAGAAGGGGAGTGACAGAAACTATTACAGTAATTCCCCAAGTCGCTGCCTGGAGATATGCTCTTCATCAGTCCTCTTTTATCTCTGTCCCGTCTTCTGCGTCTCCCTGACTGTCTGCCATGTAGACTCCCTCTGTCTTTCTTGTTTGCTTTGCCTCTCGGTCTAGCACCTGCTTAGCTGCGTTATCGGCTTTTTGAACTGTGCATGTTTTAGTTTCCCTTCAGAGGGTTAGCTATTCGCTCTGCTGTCAGTCAGGCCGGCTCATCTGTGTGTTACTCACTCATTCATCACTTATTGCCTCCTTCATTCAAACAATTCTGTGTTCACTCATTCATGCAGCCAGTTAGTTATTCATCCCATTATACAGTTAAGCAGCATAACTAGTTATACTACCCTCATTCTATTGTTTGCTCATTTAATCGCCCATGTGTCAAAATGTGGACAGGTCTAGTAATGAGTCAACACTGTGTCACATGACTTCCTCACTGTTATACCTAATCAGGTGAATATTTATCTACTCATTATTTATTCACTCAGCTTAATATTAACGTGGTCCATTGGAATCCTTCCTTATCTCTAATTTCTTCCTTTTCTCACAATGCTTATATCCACACACCTATTTCCTGTGCCTTCATGTCTCTGCTCTATGAGTAATTCACTGTCATTGTCTCTCTTTAGACACGGTGGGGAGAAATGAATATCTTCTGACCAACTTTTCAGCAGCATCGGTGAGTTCAAGGGCCAACCGCATATTGTTTCATTCCCTTTTTTTCTTTATCATTATTATTAAAGCGCTAAGACCGACAAATACGCCCATGCTTTACCATCGAACGGAGCCGTGGGAGGCGGATGTCAAAGGCTAACAGTTGGAAGCCATTAGCAAAGAATCATTGTCTAATTCTTGTCCGGTTATTTGAATATAGGCTTTCGACACTTTTGGCTCAAAGAAAGTTCTCACTTTCAAGAAGAAAATTACACACAAGTGTTTAAGTGCAGTGAGAGGTCCAGATTGTACCGATCAGGCGTAAGGCTTCTGTTCAGATGTTTTTTGGCTGGAAACTAACATGCTCACTCATGAGTGACGGGAGTGGAACTGTGGCCGCACTAATGCAGATGAGAGCGTGTCTATGGTACTTGTTTTAGCACCAAAATTGCACTCACACTTCTGTCTGCTCAGACAACCTCTTATCACAAACACGAGCACAAAGAGTCATTTTAGGGCTTCAGTTGGCAAAAAGCACAAACACCGATTCCAAAATGACAAAAACAAACCTTTCATGTGCGGTGCCGCGCAAAAGTTTTGGGCACTAAAAGTAAAGTGAGAATGCTTTCAAAAATAAAGCAATAAATAGCTTCCATTTATCGATACATTTCATACAAAGTGCCACAAACAGGAAAATAGAGTAATAGGCTGGTAGTTTGTTTCAAGCAGATGTCCCACAGTTGTTTCTCCATGTAATCCCAGACTGAATCGACTACACATATCAGTGTATTGCAGGGAGTCTTTACCTAGCAATAGACTTTTAACTAGTTTCAATTTCATTCAGTTCAATCTAGTTTTATTTATATAGCATAAATAACAATACAATCCAGTCTGAAACCTGGCCTGAAACCCTGAGAGCAAGCCTGAAGGCGATGGTGGCAAGGAAAAACTCCCTTTTAACAAGAGGAAACCTTGAGCAGAACCCAGCTCATATGGAGGGACCCATCTGCCTAAGGCCAGCTAGGTAGAGACAAACAGCAGCGAACATGCAATAGTAGCACACCAGTGCTAGTAATAGAGAAGAACTTAGAGGACAGGAGCTCTGTGTCAAATGAAATAAATTAGAGGATAGGAGCATGGTTTGAGAAAGAAAAGAGTAGAGGACATGTGCTCAGTGCATCATCCCCCTAACTAAGGGATGGTTCAGTCCAACCCTAACTATAAGCTTTATCAAAAAGGAAAGTCTTAAGCCTGACCTTAAAAGCAGAGTGTGTCTGCCACCCAAACCCAAACTGGGAGCTGGTTCTACAGTGGAGGCGCCTGATAGCTGAAGGCTCTACCTCCCAGTAACAGGGCCTTCCATTCATTTTGAACGGAAAACATAAGAGCAAGAAAAGAGAAAGTTACGGCTTTAACAAAGAACAAACAGAAGTCCAAGTGATTTTAATACATACCAATGAAGTCATCGAGGCACTGTGGTTGATGTTTCTTCCTGATTTAGTTCAAGAAAACAATGACATACTACATTACTGCCACTGTCCGTAAACTTTCTCAGTGACAAGTTGGGATTTTGAGATCTACACAACCCAGATGCTTGTTTAGAAAAAGCTCTGTTTTCGGGGGTCCGAAAGGTCTGCACAGAGTGAAAAGGAGGCTTTTATGAATCCACCCGACTTAGCATGGACACGGTCTTAGAGTAGATTTACTATCTGTAGATACACCAGAGTGCTTAAAAGGCCTGCCAGATGAAGCCACAAACATTTCATTTCATGCCACATGCCCCGTGTGCTTGCATTCGTAAAAGGAGTTGGTCTGAGCCGTAGAGATTAGGGGTGCACTTTAAGACTGCAAAAATTGCACTGTGCAAACTGATCAATACAACATCAGCTGTGTCATTCCGCCGACCTTGATACCTGCCCTTTTATGTGGAGAAATAACAATATCAGTCATTAAAAAAATAGCTACGGCAACAAACTTGAAGTTGTACGTGCGTTTGCACTTCTATCCTCGTGCATGAAGACGCTCGGAGACCTAGAAGACTGTGCCGTCTGTGCATAAGTCTTGTGGCTAAGTTCAGGAAGAAGCAAGCGTTTAGCAGGCCCCTGTTTGACTCGGACGTGTCACAAACGCCCTAATCACTGGGACTAATGGGACTAACCCAGCCCCATTTGCTCTGTCGCCAGGCAAAGACCCACACACACATTAATGAGCACACGTTTAATCACAAACACACACACATGCGTTCATGCACGCATCTACCGTACTCACATAGAGATACCGTGGCCAAACATCTGTGGCTGTCCTCTGCCTACCATCAGGCTCAATCCAAAGCAATTTCACACGGCGATAAAACAGGCGCAGTGTCTGACAGCCAAAGGGGGAGAGAGGGAGGAACAGAATGTAAGCGTGTGTATTTTGTGTGTGTGGGTTTGTATGTGCCTGCGCTCGTGGGTGTATGTGTGAACAGACAGATGTGAGAAGATGAGGATAAGTTGGGCAATGAGGCCAGTACTGCCTGGCAGATTAGCAGATCGTATGCCATTTTGGATGGTTATCTGAACAGTGTGCGTGTGTGTGTGAGAGAGAGAGAGACAGAGACAGAGAGTGTTCTTTTGCTCCATAGGTTTTTGAGCTTAGAGTAAGGCCATTTAACAATTATCAGTTTACAAGGGATGTGAGTATATGGCTTAACCGAAAATGAAGGAGCAAAAAAAAAGTGCGTGTATACATCTCTGCCAAGGCGTGTCTTTCACAGAAGTGTAGCGCGATGCAACGAGAGATTTAAAACCATTCTGACGAACAGGATGACCGATACACAAGGAACTGACTTATATTATAGTTGATATAAAACAGATACTGTTGAATCTCACTCAATAAAAGTCATTTCTGTTGTATTTATTCCGTTTCTATTAACCCTCATTGTATCCTTGTCTCCATAACTTTCTTACGTAGAAAATTCTGACCAGTGAAGTTGTCCACGACGGTCTGGCTCCTGGTGATCGGTTGATTCTGGGCGTGGTGAAAGTTTGGGGCGCCGGAACGACTGCGATTGGAAGGGTGACCATAACCAGCGCAGGTGCTGCCCAACAACTTGTTCCTACCCACAACACTGTCACACAGGTAAGATGCTTTTTGTTCATTATTCGTTTACCATCCAAATGTATCCGTAACGGTAATTAATGCAGTTGGATACAAGTATTGAATTACATGCTCCAGCTAATATCATGAATATCTATTGAAGGTAGTTGCACAACTCCTTCAGAGTGTTTACATTCCCAAATGGTATTATGTTTCCACAAGTGTACTCAGGCTTTATATTTTAACCACAATTCACTGCTGGCTTGGGACATGGTCTATGGCCGCAAGAGTTCTTAATATAAATGAAATGCCAGTTTCTGGCAAATGATGGTCCTTTCTGTGCACATAGTTGCAGTGAAAAGCAGACAATGAGTGGTATATCTATATTAATTAGACAAACTACATCACACTGCAGCTTTAAAGTCATAGGAAAAAATGTTTCAGGCTGGTAAATTACAGCTGATTGCGTCCAAGCACAGAGCAAAATCAAACATAGGCACTTTTCTTTTGCTACAATGCCTTATTCACTGATCTATAGGATGATCAATAACAGACTGAAGCATCTGAGGGAAAAAAAGGGTTTGATGTTACTTTGATGTTAATAGAATAATGTTAACTAATATGCAATCGTATACACCGATTAGCCACAACATTAAAACCACTGACAGGAGAAACTTTTGGACCTGGCATTCATGTGGATGTTACTTAGACATGTAGCACCCACCTAGACCAGACCAGACACCCCCACCCCATAGCAATGACACTCCTGGATGGCAGCAGCCATCCCCAGCAGGATGCAGCCTGACACAGACACACACACAAAAATGGTTAATAAACAACTCAAAAAATATGAAGAACAGCACAAGGTGTTGACCTGGCCTCCAAATTCACTAGATCACAAACTGATCAAGTATATGTGGGATGATCCACAGAGGCCCTCCCCCCACAGTCAGAACTGTTTTGGAGGCACAAGGGAGACCTACACAATATTAGTCATAATGTTATGCCTGATCAGTGTATATTCCATCGCATCTCACACATGAACTCGGACACATTTCCGCCTCCTAATAAACATATTAATCACTGTCTTTCACTCAGTTAAGTTCTTCTGTGTGTTAATATCACAGCTGAGTGAGCTTTTTTCGTTACTTGCACGCGTTTCATAAACACGGCCCAGCTGTCGAGTTGATTGAGCATTTCCCTGCCTGTCAGAAGCTGTCACTGAAACAAAAAAATACCTCAGGTTCACAGCCCACCCCCTGCTGCGGCACCTTTTGTCTTCTAATAGCTGTAATCAACTCCGCGTTCCCCCCGATACTGTTGTTTTGTAACGAGCACACAGTGGAAGACGATTTTAAAGCGGCTCGTGTAAAATGACTGTCATTTCCCATTGCTATCTCCATCATCTGCTCCACTGGTCGAGTGGAAAGGAACGTGATAGACAATCATGGGGAGTTGTATATGCAAAGCAGATCTCTGTGCCTGTGTCCAAAGTGGTGTGTAGATAGTTTCATATTTAGAGACTGCCGTGCGTCTTGTCAGTTTGCAAAGGAATAACCCACAGTGGTTGTGTATGAAGCCACTCCGTTGTCATGTGCAGTGAGGCCAGGGGGTCAGCAAAATGAACATACACTATTAACAAGATTTCTAAAAATGTAATTACACTAGGAGGATGGGTGAAGAAAAGGGAATGACGAAGCAAAGTTTAACAGGCTAGCATGTGTTCCTTCTCCTCATTTGGCCTATGATAAAATATTCCTGTCAAGGTTGTGTACTGTACTCAGTGCACTTATCAGGAGCATGAAAATGATAGCTACAGCAGCCCCATAAATAATCATAGGTAGGAGGAAGCCCAGAAGCTTTAGATTTATACTGTTCCCGGGGAAGACAGACAGGGAGAAGCAAGACGAGGGGGCAAGAACTGCAGATGAAGAAAGTCAGAATGACAGAGGGATTTCAAGTGTGTGTCAGGATGCGAGGATGGGTGGAGAGTAATGAAAGGACAGTGAGACGGTCCATCCTCGGGACGCACGGACAAACTGTGGTGGGGGGGGGTTAGAGAGGAACAAGAGAAAGGGATTGAATATGACAGTGTGCGCATGGTAATAAGTGGTTTCTCAGCTCGAGTCAATCCATTCATCTTCTTAAGTATTGCCTGATAGCGTAACAACTTGAAGGAATCAGCAAGCAGCTGGTGCTGGCTGTGCTATTTAAATACAGTGAGGTGGGAGAGTTATTTCTGATTGGTACAGAACGAAATGTTTTATCCTGAAGACATATACTGTAGGTCTGTACCTAATGCCATTCACAGTATCTCAGCATGTATATAAGCCTTGGCTTTTTTAAGACAGCTGCTGTTTACGTTAGACAAACATCAATTTCCTATGAAGCTGGTACAAAGTGCAGAACAGTAGGGACTTACTGTACAATTGTCATTTTTAGACTTCTGAAGGGAGTTACGTAGAGAAAGTTTCAAGCATTATCCATCCATTATCAATACTCGCTCCTGCCATGCAAGATGGAGGGGTTAAAACTTATGGGAAAATGTATGATTGATCTTTTGAATGGAAACAAACGTGTTTATGTTAACACCTCTCCCTCTCTTTTCTTCTTTCTATAGGAGCTGAAAATCGATGCTACTTCAAAGTCTATTCCTGTGAACAAGCCTTTCACCATAAACTGGGGACCCGCCGTCTGAGTTCCATTGCGATTATTTATGTTTTACTGGCAAACAATGAATGTATCTGTTGATGTAAATTATGAAGTGAAGAAAATTCTGTTTTATTTTTGACATGATAGCTGAGACTTAACATCTGTCCTCAGTGAAGAACCTACCAATCGAATTAAACCAGCTTTTACAGAACTGTGCCTTTAAATTTTAAGAGAAAAAAAAAAGAAAAAATGCTTTAAGCTTTACTGCAAATAACTTAATAATCATGTGCAGAAGTACCAATAAAAATGATGATACTTAAGAAACAAAGATGGCTGTCTTGTTGTGTTACGAGTGTCATTGAATATGTATGGAAGACAGAAACTGCCATATTCAAATAAAATAAAATGAGATAAGTTTAGGTAAATTAAAAGGGAATGAGGAAAATAATACACAATTAAATGGGAAAGCCAAACCAATTAAAAATGCAAACAGAACAGTTAATTACAATTGGTCAATTGTACACATAAATGAATGCTCTTATTTATTTTAAACAGTTTTTGGTGCCTTTAATGGCATATAATTCTTTTCATTGAGTCCTTTGTTTTTTTTAATTATGGCAGTTTCAGTCCTCCATAAATCCGATGTCAGTGAAAACCATCAATACCATAGTACCATTAGTGTTTCTTTGGATTCTGCATCTAAACTTTTTTATCTGGTCAAATGTAACTTCAGGTTCTAAAACATTTTTAAAAATATTTCATATTTTACGAAACATGAGTTGTCATGTAATTCATTAGTGGAGGGAAAAAATATCAACAGAATTTGTGTCCATAACACATGCAGAGTAAGTCATTTACTTTGCAATGCAGTAGCAGCAGTAGGTGACCAACAGCTGTGCACAATGAGCCAACAGATGTTTATAATAAAATAAGAGTCAGAGCTAACGACCGGCGGAAGGAAACGTGCAAACTCTCGAGAAGTCTGAGATGCATAATTGATGCTCTGCAGCACAGCAGCTACTAACACAGTAACAATAACTAAAGTCAATTATTATTAATTGCACTTCAGGCTTTTGTTTGGTGCCGTTGCCACTTAGCAGTGAGTTTTAGCACCTGCGTGTTTCCGTACATGCCTGCGTTGGTGCATATGGCTGCGGGTGGGTGTGCCACTGAACAATTAGCTCTCACCTGCGGCAAGCTGTCTACCTGTGCTTTGTCTCATCCCATTACTTCCCAATGTAATAATACAGTCATTCATTATTCAGCCTGCAGTAAACGTAATGACATCAATTTAGCCATAGGCACCATAGATTAATTTCCACTCCAATCGCCACTCCAAGTGAAGGAATGTACACAGGGATGACTACAGAATGGAAGATGTGGGTCTCTGTGTGTTTCTGTGCTTGTGCCCACAAGTTTACAATTCCTAACTCATATGCGAAGTTGAAAAGAAAAAAAAAAAAAATCAGTTTTCACTTTGAATACAAAGCCCCGACCATGGGTGCCAGCGGGACTAATTGAGCTGGCAATCTGACAAGGCATCTGCCTGGATTCATACTGAAGACACAATGCTGCGGGTGGAGGAATTTGAGGAAGAAAGAAGACTCTGAAACAACCAGGGATTTAATCTTTTCTTCCACATTCCTATTCAGGGAGTTCTGTTGTTTGAAAATATATTTTATTTCTAATCTTTCCAAAGAACAAAACTTTATAATTCAGGCCCCTTGACATCATCCTCAGTTGAATTCATTTTTGGGAATAGGTGTTATACATGTCAATAGACCGTTAGTTCTGTGTTTTTTTTTCTTCTTAAACATTAAGAAAATAACTTTGTTCATGCTTGGAGATGTTTTGCTGGTTTTATTGATGCATGAATCGTGTAAATTTTATGTAATCAAATATTAATCCAGTGTGGGTAATGACCTTTATTATATGTGTGAAGTCTATAGTGTCAACCAAACTAAACCAAATGTGAAAAATATAGCAGACATTATAGTATATACAAATATTATAGTGGACATAATATATATTCATTCAGGTTCCTAGGGTCCACAATTTCACGGGACCTGAAGTGGACCTCCCACACAGACTCTGTAAGGAAGAAGGCCCAGCAGAGGCTGTACTTTCTGCGTCAGCTCAGGAAGTTCAACCTGCCTCAGGAGCTGCTGAAAATCTTTTACACTGCAATAGTCCAGTCTGTCCTGACCACGTCCATCACGGTCTGGTTTGGATCCGCCACCAGGCACGACAGGGACAGACTGCAGAGAACAATCAAGTCTGCAGAGAAGATCATTGGTACTGACCTTCCCTCCATCCAGGACCTGTACCGGTCCAGGGTCACTAAGCGGGCTAGTAAAATCTCCACAGACCCCTCACACCCTGCTCACAATCTGTTTAGACTCCTCCCCTCAGGCCAGCGTTACAGAGCACTGTACGCCAAAACCACCCGCCACAAGGACAGTTTCTTCCCCCGGGCTGTCGCTCAGATGAACTCTAAGCAGTCACAGAGTGTGAGACCATCCACATGAACAATAAACAATAACTCTGCACTATTGTATATAGTCACTGTATAAACTCCTGGATCGTTGTATATATCTGCCCTTATCCTATATTTTATGTTTACAGATTGAGATTTAAATTTTTTTTTTTCCACTTATTTAAGTTCCGTGTGTTTCTGTACAAGAGAGCAAAGTTACCGGAGTCAAATTCCCTGTATGTGCACACATATACTTGGCCAATAAAGCTGATTCTGATTCTGATATATGTCCAAATAGACCATATCTAATTTCTACCCTTTCGGGAATAACGGCAACAATAAGTGTAAGCATATCTTTAAGTGTTAAGACCATTCAGGGCACGTTGACTGCTCAGTTGTCTCGGTCTGGAACTAAGCAGAGGTGTGAGCATTTGGTTCCCAAAGCAGATAACATCCATTTTCACTGTGTTCACACAGGCATTTTAACCAGTGAACCAAAACATAAAACAAAAGCTATGTGGATAAGCTCACAACCCTGATTGGACAGGTTTGATGATGTATATTTTGCAAAAAAAAAAACTCACAGAGCCAGAATTGTGTGCTCAGCTAAATGTACCTCTTAGATTCGTGGTGGTGTTATCAACTCAAGAAGAGCTTATAAGTATCAAGGAGTCCAAGTGGCAAAGCCAGGAATTCTTCCTTTTCCCAGAAGACATGCTGCAAAGAGGTAGCTTGGCTAGTTCTGAGCTCTGTTCCTGAGCAACATTGCTCCTATGACATGAACAACCAGATATGCTTCAGTATTCAGTTCTTTAAAATCATAGAATGAAGTACGGCACTTACACCTGTGGTCTGTGCTACGTTAACATATATTTTTTTTGCAGTAACTTACATTCTCAGGGTCCAAAAAGTCCAAATACAGTTCAGTTTTACAAGCATTTCGACGCGATTTGAAAACTCTCCCATGCGAGGTTCAGTTCGGTCTGCACGGTGAAACAACGAGGCCCGGCGTTTTGCACAGAAAAGCCTCGCTTATTTCTTATTATTCATGGATCAATGTGTTGTTCTGTCTCTCTCTGACTTTCTCAAAGAGAGCCCTTCTTCCCAGACAACGCGCCTTTTAAATGAGTCGCAGCAACAATGCGTCTTTGTTAGCGGGACGACTGACAGATACAAGCGTGCCACAGATGAAGGGGGAAACAAAAAAGATAAAACAACATGAAAGACAGAGTGAAAGCACTCTTGACGACTTCAAACACCGCCAGGCGTAGCAGGTGTTCCGGGGGAGCGCGCACGTGTTCTTAATGTGTTCTTGGTTTACCTTTTGCGTGCTTGTGCGAGCCGAGTTAAGTCGTGTCCTTGCTGTTAATTACAACTTTGAGGAGCTTTGCAAAATTAAAGTCACCTTTGAGTGGTTACAAACACAGACAGGGAGGATAAAAGCGCAGATCTGTGCAACTGTGTGTCGGCTTATCTAACAGTCACATAATAATGAAAGAAAAATGCGATGCCACTTGTCACCCTAAATTCTATAATGCATATTCTTAGTTTCAAAGGACAAGTTGCGTCTTGAGAATATGAGTCACAAAAGAGAGAAAAACACATTTTAAATTAGACGCACGTCCTCTCTTATGCATTCATAACAGCTCCCTTCCCTGTCATAAACACACAGGTAAGGAATATATCATGCAAAGATAAAATATAAAAGTGGCCTTGTCTTTCTCTGCCTACACACACACACACACACACACACACACACACACACATTTTCCTATCATCTTTCCATTTCATAAAAAGTGCCATCGTGACAACAGCCCGACCACATCCTCATAGCCAGTTTCACCGTTTGACACCCATCCACCCACCCCCTTGCTAACACATGTACGCGGACACAGGGTGTAAAAATCTCACCCGTTTGTCATAAGCCATTTCACGTGTTTGACACCGCGCTGGCGCTGTGCAGTTTCCCATTTCACCTTCGCTAATCCGCCTCTTGCTTCGTGCAATCATGCACGCTGGAGAATGATCTGCCCACTGAGAGCCCACTACACTAATTAGTGTTTTTGCACGGCGTTAAAGGAACGCTCGCGGTTCCTGACCCTGGCCAAAAATAAAAATCCACCTCGAGGTTATGGAGGAAAAAATAAAAAGGAATGAAAATAAATCTCAAGAAAGGTAATACACTTAGAAATTGCCCCTCCTTGAACAGCTAGCGGAGCCACAGACGCCTCTGGCAAAAAGGGAGAGACAGGAAAAGTGAAATATTCAATGTGATGTTTGCCACCTTTTTGTTATGCTTATTTGTTATTTGTACCCTTAAAGAAAACACATTCTTTGTCTATTTTATTCGTTATTACACAGAAATATCAGTCTGGAATGGCACTTTGCACCTTTGATGAAAATTTTCCATTCTGCAGATGGAAGTTTTGGAAAAGTTAAGTTGATGACAGACTCATAGCACCGGCATCACTTTTATTTCCACTCCCCTGCTTAATTTCGGTCTAGTTAAGTCCCATTGAGATTAATGACATTTCACACGGGCAGCCTGCTAGCAGGTTGTGTTGGCATTATACATAAATTATTGACATCAGCAATTCGGTGCTTGCGCTGTGATTGATCGTAGAAATCCAGCACAACAACGATAAAGCAAGCAGAGGAAATGTGCATCAGATATAGTAACACTAACCCTCCTATTATTTCTTAGTTAGGATCATGACCTTAAGTGAAATAGATAGATAGATAGATAGATAGATAGATAGATAGATAGATAGATAGATAGATAGATGAAAAAACACTGCAGAGGGCACTGGGCAGCCATTTTCTTTTAGAGTCAGCGACTATAATTAATAAACGCCATTAAAACACATCTGCTACCCCTGCAGGTGCCATAGCAATCATAACGGCGCCATTACCATCATCATCATGATTACCATTGTCATCATTCTTAAAACATCTCAGTGGGGAACCGAAGCATAACTTCCTTATAATGAGTCACAAGCCATAAAAATAAATAAATAAATGAAATTAAAAATTAATGTTACTTAAAAAAATATGCACAAAATTTTGATTGACACTGGTGTTAAATGAAATATAATTTGTTAGTATTTTTTTTGTATACACTTTTCCTATTTGCTCTGAAATTATCAACCAATTATACAAATTTTTGTAAGCAAAGTTCAGGAGACCAAAACTGAGCTAGAAGAACAGTTTCTCGCAAAGTGTCTAAAAATAATGGAAATAATCTCTCTACTCTGCGTGCGACGAATGTGCAGCTGTTTGCTAACAATTCCATGTAAGATGGACCACAATTACGGCCGGATGATACAGCAACAAAATGACCAACAGGCAGGTTTGGCGTGTGGAACAGATGAGGCTTTTATTCATCCATATTACAGAGCACGTGAAATCTCCCAGCATCAGACCAGCAACACTCAAGCTGTTAAAATGGCGCCTTTTTATACTGTGACTTCATCGACAGGGATCCACTGCCTGCTCACATCTTAACACACTTTCCTTTCCTTCAATTATATAAACACACCTCCTCACAACCCTATATACATATTCAAATTCCTATAATTAATGAAAACAAACCCACACTAAACCACATTACATTTAGAACAATAAAACACACATATCCAAAAAACCCCCCACATCAATTTACACTTGGTTACCCCCGGAACTTTAAAACACAGGGTCCGTTGTCTGGGGAAGCCTTTTGCCCGAACACCCTGAAGACAAAGAGACTGGTGAGTACAAAATACACCTCCTCATTGCACATTGCACCTACATACACCTACAGAACAAACATATACTTTACATCCACCATCACATTTGTTTAGCTTAGCTCTTGCTCATTGTTTTATCAATCAAAAACATGGCTGCATACTTTACTCCCATGTCCCTCTCTTCCAGGTGGAGCTGCGTGACCCACACAGCACCCGCCAGCCAATCCAAGGCCACAAAAGGACAATATGGAGACAAATACTCCAACACTCAATTGTGCAAACTACAGCCATAACAATGTGCAAAACGCAATGTGATAAAATGTCTGTGCAAACCTTCAATAAAGTGCTGTTGCTCCTATAAGTGCTTGTGCAATTATTAAAGTGCATGTGTACCCATACTCTAGCAGCCAAAAGTGCATGGTGCCATATTTACAAAGTCCAGTGACGAAGTGCTCTTCGTCACATTCCACCACATGCAATTTCAAGCCATGGATATTAGAGTATCTCATTTTGGTCGAGGGAAGGATCAGAAAAATAATCACTATTGCTTTAGCCTCTATGCAAGTCTGATGGATACTACGTACAAGCAGACAAATTAAAGGCGCGTGTTATATTATGCCCAAATTGCTCTCCAATTATAGCTATTGATCAGTAGTGTGGTTATTATACGCCACTTAGTTTTTGCTAAACATGACAGAATGCCACTTGTTTAATGTTATTATGCTCATGTTAAGATGCACTATAGTGAAACCCCTCTCAGACACCATCAAGAGTACTGCTTCATTGAATTTTTGGGCATCAGAATTCATGCCATTGCCCTAAATGTATTTTTTTTTTTTTTTACATTTAGGGAAACTTGCTGAGGCTCAAACTGAACTGTCAGTGTAGATTACTGTAAGCCTTATAAGTCAAATGGATATAACAGTGGATCTGATGTTTCTATGTTGGGCTTTGCAGCAAAGTGAAGTAAAGTAAAGCAGCAAGGTTACTTAGTGCCAGTACAATTTTTTTTATTTTTTTATTTTTTTCTTCTAGCTAGAGCACAGAGGGGCAAAAGCATATATTTTATATTTTTTGCATATGGTGGATCGAGCACCAGTGGATGGCCAGACGCGCAGAAATTCGCAAATCACATCAAATGGCACAACCCACGCACTTACACACTCACACAAACATTCCTTACAAATTAAATCAAAAACAGGACACGCACGGAGGAAGAGCGATTCGCCTATTGGCCAGACAATCCATGCAGAAAAGGATTTTAAATATCACTGGAAATGGGGCCAGTGTGATTGCATCACTTCCGGTTCAGCAGAGCTAGTCAAATGCCTCTGGTGGCCGAGTAATTCAATACTCTGGATAGTGTGCATAATGTCACAAATCGCCCAGCGAGCGTGATCACCAGAAACCTGAAAATCCCTCAGCAGTGTAGTCAAGGATATATGCAGCTATGCTAAATACATTCTACCCTTGAGTGTTTAGGCTGTACGAAAACACCGGGTTAATTGCATATGAAAAATCAAAAGGGTCAGATTTACTGCCCTTAACTCCTGAATTATAATTTTGTTACCGAGCTGAATATATCATCTGGATATGAGCATATGTGACAACTGCTCCCTGTAGCTGTCGGATGATAAAACGGGGACGACCAACAACAAATGAATAATCCCTGCTCATTATATCCACAGAGAGGGCGGTGGAATCTCTCCATTTATTTTAGGTTTCTTTCCCTTTTTTCCCCTTTTAGTTACAGCAACAAAAACAAGAGAGCTGAAGCATCCACCTCTAGCTTCACCGTAGATTCCAATCACCCCCAGAAAATGACACATGCATGATTCATTCACACGCTACACACACTTGTGTGGGCTCGGGCTAATGACTGTTTGCGGGGAAAGACATGCTACATTTTCGGCACGAGCTACAGGAATGTAGCAAAGGCTGACAGTCATGATGCATGGTAGTAATTGCGAAGCTAAAATGGGAAAGTGTTTTATTTAGTTTGTGGGTATAAATGTTGCCATGACAACACGCGTTGCCTGACTGACATTTGCAAAGGACACGCCGGGATCGCTCTCCTCATTTTCCTCTCCACACATGCAGTGTGCATGCACATATACACAGGATAATACCAACTGTGTGTTTATAGTGCAGTTACACTCTAAATATTTTTATTTTAGCTTAGCAACTTAAGAAGACAGGTGAGTGTGTGTGTGGTGGTCAATTTTTCATGGAATACCAACGTTTTATGGCCAACTTTATGAGGGTTAAAACCTGGCTTGGTTTTAGGGTAGTTTGTTTGCAATTAGGAAATTAGCATAGGGTTAAGTGCAGTTTATGCCCCTGTCTCTGGACATAGAGTGAGCCATTTATGTGCCAGTTGGATTAATTTTTGTTTCTACTTCCCGTTTCACTTTCAGCAATAGCAAATGAAACCTTCGCCGAACCTTCGCCAAAGGCAAGTCGTACAAATGTACCTCCGAACCTCCTCAGTCAACCTTTCCTCAATGCGTTCCATCTTCATTGATCCAAAACAGTCAATTCAAAGATGAGCTGGAGAAGCAGCCGGAAATAAAAATAAAGCGGAAATACGCTACTCCCAAGCGGACCAATCACAGCTCTTACGGTCTGCATCGCCGCAACGCGTAATTACATTTGTGGGGAGGTGCACATCAGGCCATAGCTCCTAACGGTATGGCCGGAGCTACGGCGTCAAATTGACACAGAAGCATAAGCCGCACATTAGGACTAGGTGCTGGGGAAGGTCCTCAGAAACACAAGTGAGTATGTGTGTTTGTGTGTATGTGTGTGTGTCTAAAAAAAAACTTGAAGACAATTCAGAACTTTTCAACTTCCTAAAAAAAGCAGATTTCCTTTGTAAATTCAAGGTTTGATGCTCACAGCTGAAGGATGGCAAACTCCACAGTTCCTCAGTAGGACAGATTACCATCAAAGAACAATACAGCGCATGATGACAGACTGAGAGTGATCACGGAGAGTGGTTAGGGGAAGATGAAAAAAGTGTAGTGGAATACAAGAGAGGGACGATGACGAGACGGGGAGCACTGACATGGTGAGGGAGCGGGTCAGGAAGAATAAAGGGTGGCGGATGAGAGTCAGGACTATACTGAGTAGGAGGGAAGGATGGAGGGAAACACAGAGGAGGGGAGCGTCCTCCCGGTAGAATGGTTCTGATTGAGGTCAGTTTTCCCGCCAGATGCGACACCACTTTAATCACCCTCCGTCGGTCTCATCACCATTTAGGGGCTGGCCTCATCAGAGAGAGAGGGAAGACAGAAAGAAAGAGGGAGAGGGACACATCAAGAGGAGGAAAAATTACGAATCGAGGGACACATCAAAAATGTGAGCACGACATACGGAATAAGAGAGTAAGAACCGCAATGAGACGAAAGGAGAGTGAAGAGAAAGAATGGCATACGAGATGGAAGTTTGCAAATGATGGGAGGATGAAAAAGAAAGTCTGAAATACAATAATGCAATACAAAGAAAGCAATATATATTGTTTAAGCAAGATTAAGATTAAGAAAAGGAGAGACCGACATGGAGGAGTACTGTGAGAGACTTGGACTTTTAACAAGACTGTTGGGACAAGTGTTAAATGAAAGTTGCAGTTAAGACTACTTTAACACTCTGGTATATTTTAAGCTAAAACATTATATTTTTACGCCCAAATTGCTCTAGATAAACAGATAGATGCTTTTAAAAGTGGCCAGAGTCATTCAACCTCAAATTAATCTCAGCTTCGTGTCTACTGAATGTGGAACTCTTTGCTAAAAACATTCACTGGATTGCTTATTTCCTGGCAAATGGACAGTCTACAACAGTGACAGTCTCTGACAGCCAGCCAAACACGGTGATTGAGTGCGGTGGAAAAAACAAAAGACAAAACAAATAATTTCTTTCTCTCTTGGGCAGGGCATCGCCCAATCATCCCAATAGAGTCACCGCCATTGATGAAAAGCCAGCCTCTGCGGATGCATGAATAAAATGGGAGAGAGAGAGGCAAACAAAGAGAGATCAGAGAAATGTAGTAGATGAGTAGATAGGATTGTGGTTTCAGTGTGAGGTTTCCCATCTGTCTGGAGTGACACCTGCTTAGTTTTGATTTAAAGCTGCACGCTGAGCTTTTACAGGAGGCATAGCAAGCAAAAAGAGCAGTGCCACTGGGAGCACATATGCTCGGTCTCACATATGTCCACACAAAAACCGTGTGTTCATGAAAAAACAACAAAAGGACCGAGAGCGCATTCAAATTTGAATGCTGTTGAGCAGGACACGAGAGTGTGCAGATAGAGATTCATGAGAGCAGAACGAGTTTTGATTCTGTGAAAGGACATCCTGTTCTCGAAAGTCGTGGAACACAAACTCCAGCTTCGGGCTCGGGGAGAACTCGTTTATTCGATGTCATTCACAGCAACAGTCATCACCTGTAAAGATAACTTATTTACATTACAGGAACACTGGGTGACTGGAAACCAATGACTAATTTCCTCACTGAACATCAAAAGCTGCAATGATTAATTTTTAAGGCGTATTCCCCCTTGGCTGTCAAAATTGCACTGAAGAAGGCCAACTTGATGAAATGTTTGATGTTTCAAATTAACGGCATCTCTCTAAATCCAATTAAAATATTCAACTTGGTCAACAAATGAGGACTGATGGAAAAGCTTTTTGCCATTCCCCTCATCCACAGCAGGGCTGGAGTCACAGTTCCCTTGGTCTGAAGAGGATGATTACTACCTGTGGTCCTGAAAAGGCCTCTTAAAGGACCAGTGTGTAGAGTTTAATGATCTCTAGTGGTGAGACTGCAGGTTACCAACGAGTGAACAGCCCTCCTTCTCCAGGAGGGCAAGAGAACACATGTTAGCCGTAGCTTCAGGGTAGAAATGTGAAATAGAGTTTACACGACATAAGAGGAGCTAGTCATGTGATGTGAACACATTAACCCATGTCTTATTATTATGTCTCAGGGCTTCCTGAGTTTGGTGCACTATAATATGCATATGACACTTGGCCATCAGACAGATATACCAGTCAAACCTCAGGTTGTTTAGGTTATACAGTACATTAGAGGGTAAAACATTGGGAAGAGATGCCCTTGTACCTCCTGTGCTGTTAGGACCCGACTGTGCTAGGGGAAGAGGGAAGCAACATTAAAGCAGCTGTTAATGTTTTTAGCACTAAGGCTGGACAAGTGAGTGCTGTTAAAGCAATGAACTTCCTAAAACTAAACACATAGTCCAAGTCTTTTTCTCAAAAAAAACCAAAAAAACTCAAAAGAACAACCTTACTCCTTACCCGAATCCAAAACACAGCAATAAACAACACAAACCTAAATGTGTCTACACAAAAACTACTGTCATGAGAGGATAATGTGTAAATGTGAGGAAATGGGTTTGTGAAGTGACTGTCTAGAACTCTGATACTGTTTAGATAATGCTTAAACAACCGCAGCAAACACAGATTACGAAATGTTCAAACGTATGGGCATGAGGGTGAACTGATCGCACCAAATCCCAGTCACCCCCGAATGAGGTCAGTGCTGCATTTAAATAGTGTGCCTGATGAAGACTGGATGGAACCTCTCCAATCAGTCTGAGGTAGGGACAGGAGCCAGGACCAATTACATGTGATGAACCTGTTGAAGAGGCGTGGTGAGCCTTAGCCAATCACAGATGAGGGACTCCACATGGACATCTGCATACAGAGAACATTCATTCATTCATCTTCTGTAACCGCTTGTTCCTGTGAAGGGTATTTCTGCAACTTTAATAAGGAGGTCTATGAGAATTGACTCATTTGGAGCCATCCTAAAGTGGCCAGTGGAGGACGTCGTGGCACTTATGTGTTTGCTTAGTTTGGACACAACGAGCCAGCAGCACAGACTACATTGTAATAGCCTGTGACATGGCTTTTCATGTTACTCATCACGGCCTCAGATGATACCAGGCTGCATGGGAGCAGTAGGTGGCTCTAAGCTGCGGCTCCAGCCAAGCTGACAGTGACAAGAACACTCTCACATCACACCAATCATCAATACTAGCAAGCTAATAGTGGCCCTTGCCCTCTTTATTGCCCGTGTGGGTACATTACATAAAACAACTTTGCCTTCAGTGCTATTCCTGGAATTGGACTCTTGCTGGATCTGCTGTCCTTCACCTCTCCTCCTTCTAATAGCTTGTCTAATAACATCCCTGTCAAATAAACCACCACTGTCTCCGGTCCTGACGATAGTAGCAACCACGGTAACTAAGATAGGGCAGCAAAAGCCTGTCTACCAGAGACTGTGGCATCGCATGACCATAAAGAGTAACAAGCTGTGGATTTACAGCACAAACGTGAATCAATGGGCTGTGGTGATTTGTAACCTCCTTACAGAAGCTGAATCAGAATGCTTGCCAATCATAATCATAAAAACGCAAATCTAGTAATGATAGCGAGAAGGGTGAGGATAAAGCTAAAGAAAAATCCATTTCCTTAATTTGTTTTAGGTTACATTTCTAAGTACACTACACTTATTGAGTACATTTTCTCTTTTCTGCCTACTGTTGGAGGCAGATGTCATACCCTGAATATACATTGATCAGGTATAACATTATGACCACCTTCCTAATATTGTGTAGGTCTCCCTTGTGCCTCCAAAACAGTTGTGACTCATCAGGGAATGGACATGGTCCTTCTGAGGGTGTCCTGTGGTGTCTTGCAACAGAATGTCAGTGTCAGTGGGGGCCTTTGGGTCCTATGGGTTGAGGGGAGGGGCCTCTGTGGATCATCCCACAGATACTTCATCAGTTTGGGATCTAGTGAATTTGGAGGCCAGGTCAACACCTTGTGCTGTTCTTCATGTTTTTTTTTTTAGTTGTTCCTAAACTGTTTTTGTGTGTGTGCCTGTGTCAGGCTGCATCCTGCTGGGGATGGCTGCTGCCGTCAAGGAGTGTCATTGTTATGGGGTGGGGGTGCCTGGTCTGGTCTAGGTGGGTGGTACAAGTCTAAGTAACATGCACACGGATGCAGAGCATTGCATTGTCACAAGATAGTGAATGTTATCTACTTGTCCAGTCAGTGGTTTTAATGCTGTGGCTGATAGGTGTATGTTGGCTTGGCAGGAACATTTGGCTGCAGCACATTAATGGAGTGCGTGTTCAGTGGAGGATTAGCCTGCACTGCGGGAGGCAGCTTTTCAAAGTGTTGGACAAAGCTAAGGGGTGTTTAGAAAAGGGAAGTGGAATAATGAGGACAAAAATAGAGTGAGAGTAAAAGATAAAGCAATTGAATATCAGAAAAGAACACTGTGAACTAAAAGAAATGTGTGTAGTGTTAAAATGTAATCTTGTTCATATGGAGACCTGATTACATATCACAATATTTCACAAAAGTAGAGCAAAGTAATTGGGTGATAATTGTATGAGCTGCCTCTTGTCTAATTAAACAATGAAGCTTTAGCATGTCTTTCACATTTCTTAAGAAGAAAAAAGCTTTTTTTGTTTGTTTGTTTTTTTAACATAGATAGACAGATAGATAGACCACACTTCTTTTGGTGCATTTTATTGAGCTGTCAGAATAACCCATTTTCATTATTATAGGTGAATCTCTATGAAAATGTTGTTTAAAGTGTATTTTGTAGCATTTTGTAACTTTGACGCCACAGTTGGCATATTTGTCACGCTTTACAAAGTCTATTCCCCTTTGTTTACACGTCTGGTGTCATTATTACTCATCATGCTTTTACCATCTGCCCAACATCCTTGATATCTTCCCGTGCAATTGTAGTGTGAGAATCCACTGAACCCGGTTCAAATGTTTTAGACTGACTGAATGTGCTTTGCTATATGGAGCATTAATTAGCTGTAGGGTGAAAGCGTGGTGGTGAAGGGTTGTTTATTGGTGCTGATGTGACGAGAATCGTGAGCATACGCACTAACACTCTAAATTAGAGATGCTTGTGTGTGTGTCTGTGTGTGTGTGTGTATGTGTTTAGCTTGGACTGAACCCAATGGTGTACTGGTGGGGAACATGACCATGAGCATTACATACGAGGAATCACAATTACTGGAACACATTCAGTCTCATTTGAAACGTGGCCATGTGGGCGCTGTGGTTTATGTGACGGAAAAGCTAATGTGTGACTGTAACTGTGCGTGGGAGTGGAGGTAAACAGCTGAAGTGAATGCCAGTGTACATTACGCATGAATGATGCGTAAATCCTCAAGATTTCAGCCCTGGCTGTTCTGAAATACCTGTACTAACAGCAGTAGTAATTCAACACTACAGTAAGCATGCTTATTCACAAATACAGCAAATGTGTCGTTTCAGCGCAACAAACACACACTGGCTTCGTTTACATGGACAATATTTCTCAACCCTCATTCTGATTAGGGTTTCCAATATAATTGTTTACATGGAGACCAAATAAAACATGTTTTCAGTGGCACTACTCAACATTTTCTGACTTTGTTCATCTTTTCAAACCCTCGTTTTAACAACTTTTGCTGCCGGCATGTTTGTGCCCCGGAACTTTACCCCGTGTAGGAAAAACATAGGCTGAAAGGATGTAATCACTCCAACCACAGAGAAACGATCAACGATTTATTCAGCATTAAAACCACTGACAGGAGAAATAAATAACATTGACCATCTTGTGTCAATTCAATGTTCTCCTGGGAAACTTTTGGACCTGGCATTCATGTGGATGTTACTTAGACATGTAGCACCCACCTAGACCAGACCAGGCACCCCCACCCCATAGCAATGACACTCCTTGATGGCAGCAGCCATCCCCAGCAGGATGCAGCCTGACACAGACACACACACAAAAACGCTTTAGGAACAACTCAAAAAAACATGAAGAACAGCACAAGGTGTTGACCTGGCCTCCAAATTCACTAGAACCCAAACTGATCAAGTATCTGTGGGATGATCCACAGAGGCCCCTCCCCTCAACCCATAGGACCCAAAGGCCCCCACTAACAACATTCTGTTGCAGGACACCCTCAGGCATTCTCTGATGAGTCCCGACTGTTTTGGAGACCTACACAATATTTGCTTCATAATGTTATGCCTGATCAGTGTATTTTCTTTGGCCCTCTTTTGCAAAAGCATTCCTCACGATCAACGCGGCTAGCACTGACAGCATTGACGAAAGATTTCCTGAGGCTGCTTCACAGTGGCCTTGACTGTTTATAATGCTTTAAATGAGATGCAGCTAACGTGGGACACGTTCAGTCTGAATTAGCAGAAACTTCCTGACACTCGGCTATGAGTGCAGACTGGAAACAGTGAAGCTGATATCAGTGGCATTCAATTATGCTGGATTACACGCATGCCTTGTTTTACTATGAATTGCCCATGCTTCGGTTGGACATTTGAATCCTTGGGGAGAAATATAGGCTCTGTCACCAGCAATGAGCGCTATATAGTGAGAATGTTTTGACTAAATGCGAACATATCAAATAGCAAATTGAGAACAAAATGTCAGCCATAAAAATTAGAACAAAAATCTTTAGGATTCTAAATTTAAGCATACGCAGGAACGGCTCAGTGGATCTGCTCTTCAGTAACACACATCTGGCAAAGATAGAGGTATATGCTTATGCCTTATTGTATCTAATTTTACATCAGGCAGCAGCTTTATAGAGGCCATGTGAAATGCACTAGTCGTGTAGCATGTATTGTTGAATGGAGCTCTTATTCCTGATACATGCCTGTCACAGCGGCTTATAAAAAAATGGCCTGATCTCTCACATACACACACATGCAATCATGCCCCGTAAGCCTTTGAGTGAGCGCTGTCCAAGGTGCTGAGAGTTAAGCTCCTCTCTTGGCATTGGCTCTATCGCTGAGGCTGCCACTGGCCGTGGTGCTGAAGTGGCAAGGCGTTTTGTGTTTGCGTGTGCGCGCGGGTTGTGGTGTGTACATTGCAGCTTTTGTAACAGGTATGTGCCATCCCAGTTGAGGTGGTGATTTCAGGTCACAGCTGCTCTCGGATTCAGCCCTGCCAATCCTAAACAGTTTCTCCCTCAAAGATATTGAGACTAGAAAGAGAATAATCTCTCTGAGTGGAAGAGTTTTCCAACCTTTTCCACAAAGCCACTAAATGACAGCCCTGCGCTCAATACAAAAGTCACATCCCCCCGTTCTCTGCAATTCACCTTTTGCCTGTTTAAAAGCCAAAAAAAAGACATCTGGTGGAGAGAGATAAAGACAAGATGTCCTCCGACTCCGTGACCATACGCATTTTTTATTTTTTTTTCCTTTCACATAGCCTGCGCAATCCTATCAACCCCACTCCGTCATCCTAAATAGGCATCACTCCGATCTTTGACAGCAAATCAGGATAAATGGCAGACCTGGACGGGCCGTGCACTTGCCGCCGGCATCCTACAGAAATCTCAAGCTGGTGGATGGAGGGAAGGGAGCAGAAGATGCACATCTGAATAATGCAACAGGCTGGTGGGAGTGGAAAGGAGGAGGCAGTTGGAGAGGTGATTGACAGACAGAGGAGAAAGATGAAAACAAAAAAAGAAAGAAGAGCAACAGAGTTGGAAACAGGCGTACATGGAGGGAGAGATGAGGAGAGCAAACAGAAAAAGAGAGGAGGGTAGAAACAGAGATAAGAGGAAATGTGAATAAAGGGTGGGGGGTGGTGGGGTAGCAAAAATGCAGGATCACAGAGCTGAAAATGGTGAATAAAAAAGCATGGCTGGATAAAAGGGAGGCCGAGAAACCAATACTAATCGTGAAATTGGTGTAGGGAAAGAGAAAGAGGTAGATGGAAACAATCCAGGAGGCAACAACTCTTTCAGCAGCATGACTCCAGAGCAGCAAATGAACAGAGGAAAACATTGCAATTTTCTTCCTCAGCCATCCTGCCTTCTTTCCTCATCACAGCTTGTTCTCATTCTCGACGTGTCTTTTGCACTTTCTTTCTTAACTCGTGGCTTTCCAATCAAACCATTTCCAATACCCTGCTCTTCTTTTGCATTTCTTATCTCGCGGAGCGTCTCTGGCCCTTTCTGCCTCCACGCTTCTCCCCCGCGCCTAAGTGCCTCCTCTCATCCCGCGCTGCGTTCCCTATCCTCACAGGCACCGTTCTGCTTGGCAGCCGCGACGGAGGGGCGCCCAAAGCGGCACACCTATTGATTTAGCGTGTCTGCTGACCGTTTAAGCACCGTTTTGATTACGTCTGTGTTTGCCAGAGAAGGAAAGATAACGATAACAAACCGTGATTGAAAATTTCTTCACATCTCGGAGTTTGTGAGACTTCAACTCTTCTGCTGTCATATTGCAGGACCCAAACACAAACAAAGCAAGCAGTAGGAGAACATTCACACATATACACTGGTATTTAACCCTTTCATCCATGAAACATCTGGTTCATTTTGCAACAGTGTACTAAATATAAGAATGCATGCACTGCTGATGGAAAATATTCATTTGTTGTTGTTTTTTTTCATTCTCAGTTTATGGTAAATCATACTGCTAAAACATGACAACATGATGTCTTTATTATTGTAGCTATATGTATGTGAGAGCTGCTAAAATAGGGTCATATTAACTGTCCGCACATTTGGTTAAACTGGGCGTGCTTTAGGATGCCATGGACTTATTTTTTTTATTCATCTGTTTGATGGAAGTCTTGTGACCAGGTTAACTCGTGCCAAAGGTCTCGCAGGAGGCCAGGAAGTCTTTTGCAGAGACATTTCTTGAACAGCTCTATTGAAGAGAATGAAAGCGACGTGATAGGTATTGCAGCCCCGACTCTGAAAGTGTCCATCACGGCATGGCGCCTGTAAACACACACTCGTCTTTAGTTCTACACATGTCCTTGTCTGCAAATTCCCACACAGTAGAGACGGCTTGTCGCCCAGAATATTTACAGAGAAAGGATTCATCCCTTATGACCGGTGCTCTGTGTCCTTTGGGTTGTGACACTGACACTTGTCCATTCTATCTAGCCTGGCTAGAAGGATATAGGGTTTTGAGCACTCTGACTCGAGGACCTTTTGTTCCAAATAGGCAATTGCATCTTAATGAGGACAAGGATAGGATAGGAAGAAAGAAAATTCCTCCACATTAAACATTTGGTGAAACCGCTCTTTCAAACAACTTAAATTTCCCCGGGTGAACTTCTTCTGAGGATTCAAGCTGTCTCTGTCGACTCTGGCTGTATGTTTGGGATTGCCTTGGCATGACAAAAGTAATTCATGTCCTATCATATCATCTTCTTGATGGTATTGCTTGTTACTTTTTAAAAGCCACTCATTTCAAACTTAATGGACATGTTCAGCCACGTTCAGAGAGCGTCATAAGACCTAAAACACGTACATGTGTGTGTGAAAGCTAATTGATGATGACAACTGGTGTTGCAATAGAATGAACATTGTTAAGGGACTCTTACAGTAATAAAATAAAGTATTTATTTTCTTAAACACTGTAAGCACTATGAATTTGTGTTGTCATTACCATTTAGTGCTATTGATTAGCATTAGGGCTTCACGGGCTAAATTAAATGTTAGCATTTAGTGCTTAGCAACAGAAAATTGCATATGCAATTATCATTAATAGCTGGTACATGTTTAGTTAAAGTAAATCAAACCATGTACTCCATGTGGTTTAGTTTTATACTTTTTCATCATGAGCTTGGAAGAGCATTTATTTAACATGTGTAAATTGCTATCCAGTGGAGAATTATTCAGACAACCTGGGTAGTTTAGTCATTTTGTTAAACAAAGCAGGCAGCTGGATTCCAACTGACAGATGGATGGCAATAGAGGGTGTTACGACCTGTAAAAAGGATTTTGGAAAATAATTTTGTTGTACATTACACATTTTGTGGTATGTGCATTGTACTCTTGAAAATGTATTTCTCCAGTTGTGGACTCAATGTAGCATTAGATGTTTGGAACAGAACTGTGTAGTGATATATTTGGCAGTGTCGCTACATAAATAAAATTGTTCCTTCATGAAACCACGCACACCGGTGAACATCCAGGGAATGGACACAGAGCTAGTGGACTCACTGAAGTACCTAGGTGTGGTGAAGGTCCTCTTCATCACTTGGACTGATTACCATAACATCACATTGATAATGGGCTTTACAAATTCAACAATACAAGATGAAATAAATAACTCACAGGCACATAAAGCTTTAATACTGAATGTATTTTATTATGTGTTTCTCTTGGTGGGGCCTCTCAGCTGCTACTGATGAGGGCCTGTCCTGTGAAGAGAAACACACTGGTTGTAACGATCGTGTAATGTTGTAGTGGGACAATCTGTCTCTATATTTTGAAATCTTGTGTTGAATAATGTTTCTTACCTTTGCTGTCACCTCAAGTGTTCAGCCTAAAAGAGTTTGAACACCTTCTTAAAGGTCCCGTTAGAGACCATTAGAGTAACTGGAGAGGGGGATAGCAAATGTTTGAAGATGGTAAGTAATTGCTATGAGTGAATGTTAGCTATGTAAGGTTTTTAAAATGAGGTTGATTAAAGTAGTGGTATTTAGACTATGTGAATTTGTTTATTTCTATTATTTAACAGGATGTTGTATGGTGGATCTGAGGAGGGAGCTCACCTGTTCAGTGGTAGGGCTTGAGATGTATTTAGCAGCAGCCTATAAAAGGGAGACCGTGCACACAGACATTGAGATGAGTGATTGGCTGGGCTGTGACCCAGACCTCAGGCCACTAAAATGCATGATTTTCTTTTGTTATGTCTTGTAAGTCCTTTTCTTTGTTATGAGTTACATTGGTGAAATGCACCTCATCTGGGTCTCAAGCTAGGGCACTTTACAAGAAAGGCCAGAGCAAACTCCACCTGCTAAGATCACATAGGTTCTTCAGAGTGCGGGAAGGAGTCCTGAGGACCTTACGACTCTGTGGTGGCTTCAGCCATCTACCATGGAGTGGTCTGCTGCAGCAGCAGCATCTCAGTGGCAGACAAGAAGAGACTGAACAGACTGGTGAAGAGGGCCGGCTCTGTTCTGGGCTGCCCTCTTGAGCCTGTGGAGGTGGTGGGTGATCCGAGTATGGAAGCAAAGCTGTCCTTCCTGGTGGTAAACTGATCCCGCCCCCTCCTTGGCGCCATAACAGCACTGGGCAGCGCCTTCAGCGGCCGACTGTGTGAAGGAACGTTACCGTAGGCCTTCCTTCCTGCTGCTGTGACAACCAAGCCTGCTCCCAGTAGGCCACATATGTACCTTGTATTTAATTTGCTATTTTTGTATTTAGTAAATCAGTTTTCCTTGTCTTGCATACTGTCCTTAACTACGTGCTGCTGTAACACTGAACACTGGGATAAATTAAAAGATTATCTTATCTTATCTTAGTTATTATATCTGGAAGAATTGTTTTGGCCTCACGAGCCAAGCGCCATCTAGTTATTGATCTTACTCATCTTGGTTATTTATCTGATTGCCTCTGCAAGGCATGCGGTATTTCTCAAAGTGTTTTGCTCCAGCCTGGACCAAGTGTTTCGCTCTTACCTGTAACATTTCTGTCATCTTTCTTGTTTGTGCTTTGTCTTGCAGTCCCTGTCTTCCAAAGAGCCATTTCAAAAACTTTGACAGTCTGTATCTTATTATTCTTTCTGTCCGTCCTTTTTCCCTAAATGAAGAGTTAAAGACCTTTGATGTGTTGATTTTTATGCTAAACTATGAGAAAAGAAAGATGGAAAATGACCAGGGGGGATGCAGATTGAGGGGATATCACACTGAATAATGCAATAACAGACACCACAGGCTTCTTGTTGTCATTATTTATTTATTTATTTTTCCTGGAAGAACTGTGCATCCATCCCTCCTCTCAGGCAATTACTTTTAATTGGATAACCTTTTCGTTTGAGGAAGAGTACTATTTTTAACTTAGAAAGCGCAAGGTGCTGAAACGCCAAGCTTTCCCTCAGGAATTGCTCTCCACGTAGATAGGTAGACTGAAGGAGAGAAAGTCTGTTAATATGGAAAAGAGATGCAAGAGGTGGGAGGGAAGACAGGGAGAAGCACTCACATCAAACAGATGGAAATTCCCTGTATAGGCGGGTTTCATTTGGAAAAAAAGAGAGCAGAATAAAGTTTTGGAGGAAAGACATAACAAAAACATTAACTCTCATTTCACATGGAAAAAACTCACCTGACTGAACAAAAGTAGGAAGTCAGAACTCAAGTTGTAGAAGTCATGATAAATATGGATAGTATCAGCCGCTGTGGTCAAGATATTTCTTCATTCTTCAGACATTCAGTTCCTCTACTCAAGTCTCACATGGATGTTTTGGAATAAATTTCATTACTTCCTTGTGAGCTGAGACTAGAATTACAGCCTCTTGCTTGTAAGCCCTGACAATCAGCCAAGTATAACTCTGGTGAATAATTTCTAGTAAGAAGCATGCTGTCTTCACTTAAAGATTTTTTTTATATATAATTTATATATAATAATAGTGTGGATGACTGATTTGTTCCACAGTATAACGTCAATCACCTGAAGCTCAAAGTCAGCAAAATCAATGAACTTGTGATGGAAAACAACCAGCGGAAAAGAAATTGTGTCACGGTGACCTTTGACCTTTGACAACCCACATCTAATCAGGTCATCCAAAGTGTGCGCCAACTTTGAAGGAAGTCCCTCAAGGCATTCCCGAGTTGTTGCCATTGTTCGCGAAAATGGCACAAACGGACAGACAGCCTGAAAACACAATGCCTCTGGCAATTGTATTCCATATTTCATGAGAAATCCCGAGATGTGCGGGCTTAAATGATGTGATATCATGCAATTACACATAAATGGCACGCTGCTTCGGGCACATTTCACATGGTAATCTTTTCATGCATCTATTTATAGCATTAAATGACATGTGGGATGTTTAGGGCTAAGTATGTGGTATATTCAGTTCAATTCAATTCAACTGTATTTGTATAGCGTCAATAACAATAAAAATTGCCTTAAGATGCTTTACAAAATCCTTTCAGAAACCCGGCCAGCTATACAGTAGTACCACAGAATTGCATGAGTAGTAATAGAGAAGGAATAAGATAAGAAATTAGAGGACAGGAGAGAGCAGAGAGTGGAGGACATGTGCTCAGTGCATTGTCCCCCAGCTGCCTAGGCTTATTGCAGCATAACTAAGGGATGGTCCAGTCCGGCCCTAACTAACTATATGGTCTGTCATTGACATTACACTGTGAAACAACAATAAAATGCATGTGAAGAAGCATGTGACATGAGTTGTTACTCATATGCTGTTAAATGATACTGGACTCTACTTCTGTATAACCAGCGTAGACATCAGTCTGAATGTTAATCTTAATACCATCATGCAAAATGTAACGCTGTATGAATACATAGGATTTTTTTATGGATTTGATCCACCAAAAACAGCCACTTTGGAATATATTCCTGGTAGGGAGACAGGTTCTACAATCCACCCATCCACTACACTTACGGTGTCAGTATTATTGCTGATGTTGTAATACCGTGGTTTAATCCTCTTTGTAGAGCATTGTTTCAAAGGTATCACCATTTTATAATAATAGTTCTGTCTAATTAAAAACTGTGAAAATGATGGCAGCCTCTATATTTTCCAGTATTCATATCACATCACCCCTCCTCCTCTTCCCCCATTGGTTTTTCAGCTCAAAACTTCAAGACAAATGAACACTGACCACACAGACAAAACTCACAAGAATGGATTACTTTAAGTTTAGAAACTTAGTTCAGTAAGGTCTGTAGTGTTTTACAGTGTACTCATCTTGGATACATGTACTGGATACGTATCTGTGAAAAATCCAAATAGACAGAGAGAGGGAGCCTGTGCCAAGTAAATGTTCACTGCTCTGTAAAATACATTGGTGGATGTCATTTGCTATTCGCCATGCATCAGTAGAATTAGTCTGTTTGTATGCTCCAAGTGTCTGTTCCCTTTGTTTGGTGAAACCTGCGCCTGCTGCCGTAGGCTTTCAAATCAGCTAACAAATCTAATCCCAGATAAAGCTGGTTCAGACGCATGCGGCTAAACAACAAGTCTGTCTAATATCATCTCTACTGTTGCTATTTATTACTGCTATGATTAATGTTTATTTCTGTCGTAAAAGTTGCATTCATTGATGAGCCCGATGAAGGCCACGAGCTGAGACGCATCAATCTGATAAAGTTGTTTCATATACTACAAGTCCGTCTGGAGTCCTGACCTTCCTAAAACTTTGCCAAACTCAGTTCAAGTCCAACTCACAAATAACCCCAAAACACAATGAAGAAGGTAACGGCTTCAGACATAAATAAAACATTTTTGAAGGGACTAAACTCTATACATTTCATTTTTGGACAACGTATGTCCTGTCAAAGTCACCAAGCTAACCCAGGGACCAAGTTGTGTTCTTACATGTAGATGCATGCAAGTGTAATAGTACAAATTACAACATATTAATCATTTGTTTACGATGTGGCATACTTTGCAGGGAAACAACCTTAAGATGAGGGTTTATATAAACTGGCAGGGTGCCACTTGGAGTGTAGAAAGAAGACCAAGTACAAACAAAACTACAGATTTTGAAATGATCTGGGCAACCCCACAAGCAGTTGACAAGGCATGGAATCAGAGGGAAGGGGCTACGAATAAACTAAGCTGTTGTGATCTTGTTCTCTGGACTGTCTTCAGTGTGTTTTCAGGATTATACAGTCTCTGCAGCACTCTCCAAACTGTTACTCTTCGCCCCCTCTCCTTTGCAACGCAGCAAGGGATGCTGACATTTCCTCTTTCAGTATTTTACTGTGCCCCTGCACCAATGTTTCATCTGGGATGATGGAAATTTGGCAAAATGGTCAAACTAATTTAAGTCAAACTTTGTAAAATGTTACACTGTAAACTATGCTTCAGCTTCAAGGAGCAGTCATTATCCATGTTAAACAAAAAGTGCATTTGTACAACATTGCAAAACTGAACATTTAGAATGAGATAACTGGGGGGAGTGTTTACTGACCATCTTCTGACAATATTCTGCTGGGAAATGTTTGGACTTTTGGCATTTGTGTAGATGTTTGTGAGACATGTACCACCCACCTATAACAAACCAGGCACCTCCACCCCATAGCAATGACACTCCTTGATGGCAGCAGCCATCCCCAGCAGGATGCAGCCTGACACAGACACACACACAGAAACGCTTTAGGAACAACTTAAAAAACATGAGGAAGAGCACAAGGTGTTGACCTGGCCTCCAAATTCACTAGATCCCAAACTGATCAGGTATCTGCAGGATGATCCACAGAGGCCCCTCCCCTCAACCCATAGGACCCAAAGGCCCCCACTAACAACCTTCTGTTGCCAGACACCACAGGACACCCTCAGAAGGCCCATGTCCATTCTCTGATGAGTCACAACTGTTTTGGAGACCTACACAATATGAGGAAGATGGTCATAATGCTATGCCTGATCGGTGTATATCACAAGTTGGTTATTGATTATAGAATAATACATAAGAAGAATTTATAATGATTAAAATTAGAATAGCTTAAGTAATTATCACAACTTAAGCAAAAACATCTTTTGATTTTATGATTTGTAAGGTAGATGTAGTCTACATGGAGCTTAGAAATAGAGATTAATGGAGTACATTGTTTGACGTCAATCAACAGCAATATGTGCACACTGGTCACACTAGTCTTGAGGCTCTAGGTGATGGGTTTAGGGATTATTTATTTTATCCAGGTTTTCATGATATTACTTTGTATGTATTTCTTTCTGTATGTGTTTGCATGTGCTTTAGTCAAATGTATCTTCACTTTAACAGACAACTCAGACCCCCCCCCCCCCCCCCCCGCAGGCCAGCCGATGATAGGCTGAGGGACCCGATCAGAGGAATACATAATGTTTGTCCTGGGCAGATGTGCACTTATCTTCTGTAGTTCTTATGCATGTGTATGTGGGATAGGGAGCAGACTTGTGTCTGTGATAAGCCTGTGTGCGATGTGAAACGCTTTTGTCCTTCCTGTGCCTGTGTGACCTGAATGCAGGCTGTTGCATGATGAAACGGTTCTGTACATACACAGCACTTAAGACGATTTTTCGGCAAAGTCTTTGATCATAATCTGACTGCTGCTACCATGAGGGTGCTTACGAATGCAATGAGAGTGCAGGTGTTTGTTTTGAGCACTGCTGCGCCTTTGACACAGTGCTGCAACAACATTTCATTGTGCGTGAACTTGTTTGAATTGATTTGCGTATACATACAGCAAATTGTAGTCTGGAGATATGACAACAAGTGCAACACATAAACAGCAGTGATTGCACATTCATTTTATTTGAAAGGAATTAAAGGCATTCTTCTATTTTTCTTTTCCCCAACAGACACACTTACATACAGGCACATTCAAATCAGGTTCCATAGACTAAAGTCTCTGGGCCTGATCCTTTCAAACAGGTTAGCTTTACATCTGTGGATCAGTGTTGTGGAATTGTATATATGATCAGCCAATCGCAGCCTACCCTATAGGAGCTACACATACAGAATGTCACAGCTCAACTCATTTACTTTCCTTTGGTAACAGCAGAAGACAATATAACTGAAAATGGGCTTGTCTAGTGTGTGCGTAGATGTTCTTTTGTGTGCCTCAGTGCTTAGAAATTCTGGCTTCTCAAGACTAGCCAGACTGTACTTGTTGGAAGTAATGGGCCTTTTTCCAGCAATCTTCTCAAATTGCTGTGTGCATGCCACTGCATCAGCCCAACTACTTACTTTTCTAGACTGCGATGGCAGATTGTCACATTAAAATTCCTAACTCACTATGTCCCCAGATCCACAGTTGGTGTAAGCCAAAATGAAGATTTTTTCTGACAACCTTGTGACAACGCCAAACAAGCTTGTTCCCAAAAGTTAATGTTTTACCCACTGCAGGACTGGGAGGAGGCAGTCTTTCATGGTCCAGCCACTCAGTGCTGCTAAAAAGTATAGTAAACGGTGTTTAGAGTCCTACAGGGGAGTAAAACCTAGCTCTGAACCCGGTTTGGTGAGTGTGTCAATTCCTTTAAAACTAAAAGCCAATCTGAGCTTTCATTCATTACTAACCATTAGTCAGTAACATCCATGCCAGGCTAATGACTGGCAAGGGAGCTACACATCCTCTTTCTGCTGGGCTCAGTCAATAGTCTTGGTTTAGGCAATAAAGTGGTCTTAACCTCAGATGTTAGCCATGTTAGCAGACCCATACAAATATTTAGAGAGTTGTCTGGAGGTACTTTCGTGCTCATGATGCCCTAGCTCACGTGCCCTAGGTCAGTTTGGAGCATCGGTAGCACGTGTTTTTTATTATTATTATTATTATTAATGCTACACACAGTATATACAAGATGAAACATGTATATGAATGACGAGGGCAGAGTTGAATTGTCTGCATCTGTACAATGTTCAACAACTGTGCTTGTCAAACTAGCAAGTGAGAGATCAGGAGAAAGTCAATGTGTAACCTGAAAAAGTAAATGGAAACGAGTCAGACACCATAACATCTATGCATGACAGAAAATGTTGGGAACCTGATGATGAGTCAGTGTCAAATCTACATACTACATAGGACAAGTGTCCTATCTGATTCCAGTTTGTCCATGTCAACAATGATTCTTCTACTTATACAAAAGTAAGTTACGGAGTTCCTCAGGGTTCTGTGCTAGGACCAATACTCTTCACGTTATACATGTTTCCCTTAGGCAATATTATAATAAAACACTTCATAAACTTCCATTACTATGCAGATGACACCCAGCTATATTTATCCATGAAACCAGATGAAACTAATCAGCTGGTTAAACTCCAAGCATGCCTTAAAGAAATAAAGGCTTGGATGACCTGTATTTTTTTACTCTTAAACTCAGACAAAACAGGAGTCATTGTATTTGGCCCTAAACAGCTCAGAGAGTCATTATCTAATCACCTGGTTTCTTTGGATGGCATTACCTAACTTCTCATCTGCTACTAGTCATGCAGTTCTGTGCTATTACTGTATAGCGTGTTAACTGCTGTGTGTCCCTCACTGCTCTGGGAGTTTCAGGCCGGTTTTCAGACCGGATGTTGCTTGAGACAATTTATATTGTTACTGACGCCATATAAATAAAATTGAATTGAATTGAATTGAAGTGATCCATGATGAAGCTAGTTGTCTAGACTACTACACTACAGTGAGAAATTTCAGGCATTGGTTTGTGGTCAATAACAGATCTCAGAAAGGTTCTAAAAAATAAATTTAAAACATGTATTACTTAAAGTGCTTGTGTGTGAACTGTACCATTAAGTCATATCAGCCAAGTTATCCTTTATGAAACATTACACAAGTACTGGCGCTGTCACCATTAATAGTCCTATGTCATTGAACATAGACCCGAACTTGATTTGTAGACGAGGCTTCCAGGCTAAAGATGATGAAGTCAGAAACACATAATCTTACACATGCAGCTGACACATTCCTACAGTCTTGCACATACATATTGATCACAAATGCGCATTAATGCAATGAAAATGAGGTCTCTGTGCAGCCTCTGACTGATCTATTTCACAATATATATATATTCAGAGCTGTGATGTGAGTTATTGGAATTGAATTAATTGAATAACATGTTTAACATTGATTTGGGGCTTCATGACTGTGGATGAAAACAAGGCAAAGATGTCCATTAAAATGTGCTTGAGGCAGAGTGTGCACTCCTTACATCATCACTGCATCGCTCAAATGCTGTTGAAACACACGTAGACATAATGTATGCGCAATTCTTCATAAAAGTAAAGCTTGGCCTTTCATTAGAGGAGGTAGACAGGTATCAGTTTATTTTATATAATCACTTTCTTCAACACTGAGAGATATATCGATCAGGCATACCATTATGACCACCTGCCTAATATGGGGACAGCATTGTGCATCCAATAAATAGCAAACCATGAACATTAAAGAACAATGTTCTAAGTTGTTGTTTTTTTACTATTATTTTCAAAGGAGTACACACTGTTTTCTGGTCTTTTATCTCTTTTTGTTCTTTGGTCTTACATCTCTTTTGTCTTCAGTTTTGTGCTCACATTCTACTTGCTGCCTCACAACTGAAATCTCTTGGTGCGCTCGAGATCAAAGTTAGTGTGAGAGGGACGTGAGAGGAGAATATATGTGTTTTATAGGAGCTGGGAGTGCATCTGAATGTTTAAAAAAAAAAAAAAAAATAATGCATTATCTTCAGCTGAGCCTATGAGACAGATCGTAGTGACATGCCTCACAGTGTTTTTTTTTTTTTTATGACGTTCAATTTCACTATGAAAGGTCAGGGCAAGCGCTTCCACAAAGCATTGCTAATTGATGTGAACTGAAAAGGGAGTGCATTAGAGAGACTAAACTGAGTGGAGATTATGCATGAGTAAAAGAGCGTGCGTGTGTTTTTGTCAGTGGGGCGGCGTTATTTTTCTGGGTGAGTGCTCGGGCGTGCGAACTCTGTCAGTTTGTGTGTCCATCTGCGTGTTCACGTCCGCGTGTTTGCGTGTCAGTGTGTGTAATTGGCCTGACGTGGTTTGTGTATTTCAGCCCAGGGGAGGGAAGTTATTGGACTGACCTCTGTAGTGTGACAACAGTAGAGTCTGAGGCAATCTAAAGGCCCAAACATCAGCCGCCACCAGCAACCAAAACACATTAAAGATTAAAGCAGTCGCTCAGAACAAAGCCACTGGTGTGTGGTTTGTTAAAAGCGGGCTCTGTTTGTACCGCCAGATCCGCTGGGGCCGGTGGGGGCGCTCTGAGTGTTTGTATGTGTATTTTGGAATTTGTGTCATTGTTGTGTAGTTTGTTTCAGTGAACGGACATGTGTGAGTGTTGCTGAATCCATGGTGGCCACTTTGAAAGCCACTTATGAAAATACTGGGATGTGTGTGTGTTTGTATTAGTGTGTTCATTTAGTTAAACCTACGTGGGGACATTCAGTGATTTAGGTAGGGTAATATGCATTCAAAATAGTAAAAGAAGTTGCTCTGTTCTTTAAACTTTTCTTTCATGAAAGTTGTACATTTAAATGCAAGCTACATGTGGCTTCAGTTAGAGACATCTTGATGGCCACAGTGACTGATGAGGTCTGTATGTGTGAGTATGTGAGTGTAGATGATGAAGGAAAAGATTTTGGCAGGGCTTACGGCAAACAGCACCTTGTTAACTTGGAATCTGTCCCCTTGTTAACAGCATCTCATCTTCAAAAGAAAGGTGACTGAAAGCAACCTTGTTGCATGCCTTGTTAAAACTGCCAGCAAAGACAGTTTTTGTTGTTGTTGTTGTGTAAAAGAACTTTCTGTATTGGAGGCAAATTCTCCGTGTGAACAGGAAGACAAGCTGAAAGGAAAATTAAAATGGGAATAGATGTGCCGTGAGAGATACGTGTGAAAACAGAGTTGTGTTTCTGGTGTAAACTCACCTATTTCCAAGGCTGCGAGGAGAAGGGAAAGACATATGATAAAAAAAAGTAGTCAAAACTCCAGAGCCATACGTAGCGCGTGAAGCTACTTTATTAGACCGATGCGTTTCAGCTCGTAGCCTTCATCAGGGTCATTCAGAAACACAGAGCAAAGATTATTTTGATTGGTGTGTCCACTTCTACAAGTGATAATACTTCTCTCCTTAAGTTCAAATTTGAAGAACATTTAATTGTAAATGACTATACTATATGACTGTATGTATACTACTACTACTACTAAGTATGCTAAAGGATCTGAAGTGCACTATGGACATATACATGGATACAAGCATTCCTGTGATAATCCGTTCAGTTGGAAAATATTGGTAATAACAACCATGTAAAAGTTTGATCCGATCAGTCTCTCTCTGGTTCTGCTAAATACATTCCTTGAGTTTCCAGGAGGGACAGATAGCAGTTGTGAAATTGCAGTAGCAAAACTCTAACAATGAGTTGTTCATACAAGTGTTTGTAAAGATAATCGGAGCCATTATATGTCAGCATCACTTGAAAATGCGGGTTTCACATTTTCAGCAGTGATTCACATTTTCTTCTTCTTCTATTGTATCTGAGTAGAATCAACCCTTTACAGCAAGCAGAATCACTTTGTGGAAGTCATCTATTGTAACTGATCTTTCAGGGCATGCATCTCATCGTATCATTTTATTTAACATCTGTGTCAGTGTTACACTCAAATCTCTAATCAGAATGATTTTAATTTTGTTAAAGAAATATTGACTACGGAAACACAGCCTTTGTCAGATTCCTTTTGTTGAGTACAGCTAACAAAGCTTTGTCACACTCTGCAGTAACAGGGTGAACAAAGACACACAGAAACAGAATGAGAGAGAGCCACACATTGGACACATCTATTGATCTTGTAGTTTTGTCACAGTTGTGATGGGTTATGAGGGATGTGGATGCTGTACTGACCCGCTGGCCAAACAGCATTTATCACCGGAACAGTTTCACTAACACGCACGAGTATGCACACAAACACTCTTCCATTCTTCTAAAGCAAGTACACACATGCAGTAAGTCACTCGCAATGACACAGCAAATGCTATCAAAAAGTGACACACAGGTACTTTTGCTTTTATCTGCTCCTGGAAACAGCTACGGGCACATCCAATATTCTGCACGACGTGTCCTCTGCAGGCCAACTTTTATTTTGAAAAGGGAGTGAGTAATCTTTAAAGTTCAGACAGCGACAAGACAAATCTCTGCAGATAGAAACTTTAGCACAAATAAATCTCAGAAACTTTGCCAACACCTCTCACTCATTCTTTTGCTCCCCCGCCCCCCAACCACCCCAACCCCCACCCCCGTGGGCCGCATTTATGTGTAACTGATGCCAGCATCACACTAATGGGGCTGTGGATGGAGGAAGTGAGAAAGGGGAAGTGATAGGTTACCGATAAAGACGGGGTAGGTTGGAGGCAATGGGGGTAACAGATAAGAATAAATGCGAGGAGATGACAAGCAGGATACGGAGAGGTGAAAGTAGGGCTGTGTTGGAATGAATCAGGGAGGTAGTCATCGCCTTTAGCAGCCTGGGACATTCAATACAAAGAATATTTTCGCAAGTCCATTCATCTATCTTCTGTATTTATCTTTATTTGTTCCTATGACCTCGCCCCCGGTTTCTATCTGCTCTATAGTTCCAGCGAAGGCCTCTTATTCATCTTCTGTGCCACAGAATGTGCACTACATTTGGTATAGGCTTTAGAAAGCAAAAAAAAAAATAAAAAAATCTATCTGAATTTTAATCAATAATAATAAAGGTCAACTGGTGTAAGGATTAAAGGGATAAACTGAAACGTCATTGGAGCCAGAGAGGAAATTTAATATGGAACATTGCATCCCATTCATCAGGTTTAAATGTGCTTCTCCACTGTCCTCACTCTAACTTTCACCTCAGATAAACAAATCATATTTTAGCTGCGCAAATGCTCTTATCGATGGCTTATCCTTAGACAATGTGTAAAAAAGAAAATAAATCTATTTATCAGCTGGTACAGCAAGGCAAGTTTTGTTTAGGAAAACCTTCCACCATATTGACTGTTCACGCTCGGCTGCAGTTTGGCTTCATGGTTTCCTGTACCCGATCCCTTTTGGGACTCCGCACAGGTGTACGCGTTCGTGTGTTCGTCAGCCTTTGTGTGTTTGTGTGTGTGCGAGAGAGAGGGAGAGAGAGAGAGAGAGAGAGAGAGAGAGAGAGCGGAAGAGACAGCGAGAAAACTGATTCAGAGGATTGATTTCGGTATGAATGCGGAGGATTGATTTGTGTGCCTGCGTTTAAAATGCCTCTGTGTGAGGAGCGTCTGCAAATCCATAGCAGGGACCCAGATACCCCGTGCCGAATGTGTGGTCAGGTGTTTTAGGTGCATGTTTGTGTGAGAGAGAGAGCTTGAGTGTCCCTTGGTCTCATTAGCCACCTGTCATGAGTAGGCTCATTCTCTGCTATGCTTCCCTCTTTCTTTCTTTCTCTCTCTCCCTCATCTGTCCTCCCTTTGTCCCTCATTGCATGATTAGACACACACGCAAACACACAGATCACACACACACACACAGTCTCCAGAGCTCTATGCCAACAGACCTGTAAGCGTCGGCAACTGCTCTTGTTTACGCTGGAGATGAATGAGACAGATCGTTGCTCTACTTGCCTAAATAGTTCCCCAAACACCCAGACAGGTGGTGTGTATGTGTCTGGGGTTGTGTGTGTTCCAGGAATCTGAGCATGTGTGTGTGTGTGTGGGTTCTGGGTGGTTGTAAAGAGTGAGTGGTTGCATGTATATTTCAAAGATCTAGTGGCAGGTGGCACCATTTCATTTGTTTGTTTTTCCTCCCGTCCCTCTTGACTCCTTTCTTCTCCCTCTCGCTCATTGCTTCGTTCATTTCTTCTCTCTTTTATATTCTCCTGTCTTCTCTGTCAAGCTTTGTTTTTTGCATAGTTTTTCTCTGGAGAAGGGTCATTCTGAGTTTAAGAACAAAACTAAGGAATGCCATACGTCCATGGACCACTTTCCCGAAGAAGCATGTTTAACATTCACGCAAAGTAGAAATGTAAATCTGGCCCCGGTCCAGTCAATTTAATTGCAAGTGGTTGGTTAAAATTTTAAAGCTGCTGGTATGCAGAAGAATCTACAGTTCATTTGGAGTCTGGTGAGGAAACAGGAACGTGTTTTTATTTCCTCAAGCCTATGAAAAAGTCGGGAAAAAAAGTGGACACTTTTCCCCTTTTGCTACAAGACATATGTTTTGCAAAAAAATATTAGACTATGACAATGCCTCAAGTCGCCTGTGTCTGGACTAAAAAGTTGTACTTGAACGTACCACAAAGACTGCAGCCAACAACCAGCCAGTGATTTATGCCAGCAGATGGCAGTAATCTGTATTCCGCATTCAGAAACAGAAACTCGAATAGTCTCTGTTAGCTTGGAGACTAGGAAGGTAGGAAGAGCCACACATCATTGTACAGAGCTGAAACATAATGTTCAGTCGGTCTACAGCTTATTCATGTCAGTCTATGCCTGGTTAATGTTCTCTAATGACCCATTTACTGGAAATACAAGGTGTGAATGAAGTTGAAACATCTTTGGGAGAGATGTCAGCACTGTACTACAAGTGGTATTCCACTTGGATGAGCTTTATTACTTTAAAATTTCCGAGGTTAATATCACTGAGATTAAAAATCTCTGACTGGCACAGCACAGATATAGTACCAGAGCTGCAAACACACATGCACATGCACCAAATGTATTAAAAGAAAGATCAAATCGGAACAATGTGAATGCGTCAAAAGAATGCAAGCAGATTAGCATGCATGCAAGTCAGGAGATTTTGCAATGGATTCCAGGCAGAGGGAGTGGCATATTTAAAAGTCTTTTCCCCATATTTAGTATGACAACTGTCAGAATTAGTCAGTAGTTTCTAAAGGAAGTAGGTACCTTGTTAAGATGGAAGTATTCCATGCCTGGCCATTTAAATAAAAATATACCAGTGGCAAAGTCTACAGGTGAACAAGGCAGACCATCTGATCCGGGCTTATGCCAAGCAACTGTCAGTAAATGGTAAACGGCCACAAGCACACACCAGTGTCTTGCTCAAGGACACTTCTCCGTATGGCACGTTCAGGGATTGAACTGCTAACCCTCCGGTTTTGGAACAACCCCCTCTACCTACTGAACCACAACCGCCCCACAAACCTCAGTGGTCCATGATAGATAGCATCCAGCTAATGTAAGCATTGCAAGAACACATGCATACATATGCTGTATATACCATAACTATGATCCAGCTGAGTCATACATGTAGTACTGGCAATTCTCCTTTTAGCCTTCAAAGATGAGCAAGACTTGATTCTAAAATAAAAGCCCAATTCCACACTCTATTCTGTTTCCAAATGCTAAAAATACAGTTAACTAAAATAACAAACAAACCAGAAAATAAGAGATCTCTGGAGGATGTGAAAAAAAAAAAGATTTCAAATTGTGAAATGAAGGGAAAAGCTGCATTTTGCAACAGATCAATATGGTTAACTGGGGAATGACCACAGGAGACTTAACCCCAATAAATGAAAAAGGCAAAGTATAATTTCTGAGTCAGAGCCAACAGATCTTGAATATAACTTGAACTGGAAAACAAATGCAGCCTAAAGTATTGAACAATCCTAGTTTTGTACATGTAGAAAGTCCACCTCCATGACCCCCTGTTACTACTGTCTTTATCTAAATGAAGTAGACATATAACAAAGTGCCAGTATTAAAGGTTTTCATTTAAATGAATGTCACTGTCTGTCGCCAAATTAGATAACCTAATGGTGACTAAGCATATGGCTCACTCATGAAATTAAATGAAGGTCCTTGCAGATAAAGTATCTTGAACTGTCTATAGTGACCTCCACGCACAAAATTACAAGAACACAAAGTTATACATGTTTCATTACCCAGTAGCAATCAGTCTCTCTTTTTCCTTGACACACTTGTGTAACCTATGTCACATAAACTCTGATACTCTAAGCTCCAGACTCTGGGCTTCTTTTAAAACAAAACACCTTCTCTTGTCTGTGTCTCAGTTTTCTGCCAAAATTCTGACCCACAAATGTTTATCTATTAAACACACTGAAAACAGCTCTAAAACTCTTTTTAAATGTGGAGAATTTTGTACTCACCGCATTAAGAGGTGAGTACAAAAGACAGTGCATATTAAAGCAAAGAGCTTCTTATATGCGGCCGCTGTACGTGTGCGTTGCCAGAGTCCAAATGTCAGCCGGCACGTCGCCTCCTTTTTCTTGCTGAGAGAAAAAATCTTGCGTGTTTTATTGCAACAGAACCAAAACAGTTTCAGGTGCGCAGACATTTTACAGTTATGTGGACGTCACAGAGAATTCAGCAGAAATCATTAGGTGCTTCCCAGTAAAGCCATTGTCCCCACATTAGGGTCAAACTCTCCATAAATGGTAATCTTAATAGTGGCTCTATATACCACACTATACCACACTATACCACAGTACCACAGAGAACTTTTCTTGGCCGCAATGTGCCAAAACTGGCACATTGGCCTTGAGACACAACAGGCACAAACACATAACCATAAAACTCCAAAACAAAGTAGGTAGAGCTAATGCTCAAGATGTTTTCTTATAATACGTACAAGGTTGTCTTCAGTGTTTTTCTTTTGTGAATGTGATCCATGATACAACAGCCGCAGTCAAAAGAAAAACTCATCTTCAGTTTGAAGAATTTTCTGACCACCTGCGCAAAGATGCTCCAACACAAAGAGGACGCATTACAAGTGGTGCTAAAGGGCACTGCAGAAGTGTTGTGTTGAGTGAAAGACTGAAATATTCTTTTGCTAATGTTAGATACTTACACCACAAAAATTATCCAGTTGAGATGAAATATCTTTGAAAATTCTTGTAAGAATGTCTGCTGATACCACAGACTGTATAAATATGGACAATGTGTCCCAACTTCCTCGCACGCTTTCTTCCCAGGGACACGGGTCTCGCCATCTTGTGACTTTGGAGAGAGAGAGGAGCAATGTGGATTTGCGATATCACCTGCCCACACTTCCTCCAGACTCACTCGCGTTTTCATTTAATCATTACTGCACTCTGCTCTGCCTCCACCAGTTACAAGGAAATGTTGGATTATACACATACTTACTTTTTTATTTTATTTGTTTTTAACTTTTTCCAGTGGTCCTATGGGGCTGCTTCACAGGTCTGCTTTAGCATGGCAACTTGTAGTGATGTCACATCCTGTGTCTATAGCGTCAAATACCTAACTAAAACAAAAAAAATGGACACTTGTGTATGCATTAATACTATATTAATTGCCTAAAATGACTGAAATCATCCTTGAACATTTTTATTTGACATGTACTTTACTGTTTTAACTTAGCCCAAGTCCCATCCACTAGCATGGAGGTGAATTACTTCTACCATTGGTGTAAATTGACACAGAACATGTTAATAGCCACATAAAGGTGAAGGCAATGTCAAAACCCATGTGTGGTTCTAATTATACCACTTCGCTTTCTCTCCCGTTCTTGTCACAATCACTGTACAAAGAAGGGACAACCTCCAATGGTCTTTAGCACCACTGTGTTTTTCCAAAAATAGCAGAATACCTTGATGGGCATATACAAGACTCACACACATGACTCACCTGATACTGTCTAATGTCTCAGATGCACTTTATGAAATGTCTGCTTTGAGGAAACGTGAGCCTAAATAAATCAACAAAAAGAAGTTGTACTTCATAAACACTTATGTTCTATTGACTGGCATTTGAAACACACCTGGAAGAAATCAATGGACATCTAGCCTTTGCTTGTAATTGTTCGACTCGAAGCCCCTGGGGGCCAAAGTTACTTGGTGACGTACTTTGCCTTTCTTTTATGCATTCATAGTTCAACCTTTGCCCACGAGTTTCACATACAAAAGTCTAGTCGATGGGTTTCCAGGGAATCATGTCAAAACGGTGTCAGATTAAACCTATTTATATATCTGATCTGACAAAGACGACTGATGATCCTGACTGGTGATCTTTTTAAAGACATGACTGTGGAAAAGGGGTTCTTAACCTTATTATACGTATTCCTTAAACCACACTTATAGCAGTAGCATTCAGCTCCCATGACACATCACTTCACTACAGACACTCTCCCAAAAACTTACTTAATTAACTGTATTTAGAGCACATCCTTGGGGTAAACACGTGCGTCTCTGTGTATACGAGGGTCTGTGAGAGCGAGAGTGTCATTTCCGTATGATATTTTTAACAGTCCAGGAGCAGGTTTGTGTGTTTGTTTGTGTGTGCGACCCTGGAAGGAACAGAAAGCAGGTCGCTTTCCTAGCTGTCAGTCCCTGTTTCTCTGCGTCTTTTCTCTCCATGAAATATTTACACCAATTACAATGAGATCTCATCAACTATTTACAGCAAACCTGCACACACCTCAGACTACTGAGCCGTCAGTAATGCAGTCATTTCCATTTTGTAATAGGCAGCACTAGATGGATGTTGAATAAAGTGCCATTTTTAATACTGTAGGTCAAGAAAGAGGCCCTATATTGAAGGTAGTCTTTTATCTCGACTCTCAGACATTAATTGTGCTTAAGAGCATTATGTCTGTGAGGCTGTAGACTATAAACTATAGCTACATCATGACTTTGTTTTCCAGTAAATGGAAGGCCTGGAAATGACGAAACTGCAGCTGTAGCTTAAGCAAGACTAATAACTAAGTCCCTCTTCAGACCTGGTATTGACATGCATCCTAAGTGGTTCGAGTTTACAATTCAAAGAACCGGTGTGAACACGCTCCAACACACTGAGGACACATTTGACAATCAAACAGACCACAGAGGTAGTGAGGGTAACTTTAACCACATTCCTTTAGTGGTGTGAACATAAACTGCATCCTGGCCACACTGACGGGCTGCCTACTCACCTGACATCCTCTTGCATTGAGTTGAGGTTTGCCTCACTCATTCAGAAAAAACACACAACCATTACTTGGAATGATCGGCAGTAAAAGGCAACAGCACTCTTCATTAGTAGTGGGAGCCTTTTAATATTTTAATTAACTAAACCAATGAATAAAACTAAATAAGCGTTAATAACATTTGGAATCCAGTCATAAAAGACGTATTAGCTTGTGGTTTATTAGCTGATGTGTTCATGTTGATGTATCCAATGTGTCCATGTGTATTTTTTTCAATAACGACTGGTGTCTTTATTTACTGCGGCAAACAGTGAAGCCGTGGCAATGTTTGGACTCAAATTACAATCTGAGCTTTCCGGAGGTCTCTCAAATAACTGATGTCGGACGGCAACTACATGTGTTTGCTTTTGGCTAGCAGTTAGAACTCGCAGCTCATTAGGTTCCACATATTCTATGATGCTACCATGAGTACATACTGTCACATTTTCATAAAGAGCATCACAAGTGGTCACTCAAGAGGCACAAAGGTATGAACGCACATGCTCAGAGAGGCCCACTTGTGATTTGATGACCCAGAACACACATAAATACCAGCTGTGGATGCTCGATATATGCGTTAATCCTGTGGCCACAAGCAGGATGCACCTCACCTTTGTCGGATAAATTGACCGGACAAAATATGGCACAAGCGAAAATTGCGACAAACTGGAAATGGAAGTCCAGTTTGAGGGAAAATGTGACACTGGTTAAAAAGAACAGAAAAACAGACGGATGCAATGACGTGATTTTCTTTGGCTCGTAGTTTGTGGTTACACTGAGGGGGGAAATAACACTCTTTCCAATACTTTTGGAGTTCCCTGCTCTTTTCCAAAGAGTCAATGAGTTTTACATGCACCCACCGGCGAAATGATACAAATTATTCGACAACTGCAGCAGTGGCGTCTTTTTAGACTGAAATGAAAACTCGGCTGTAGGCAGGAAAAAAAATCAGCCAGATAAGGACTGAAATATTTAAGAGGAAAAATCAGGTGGAGAGACAGAGAGGGAGAGTCAGACAGAGGGACGGAGTGAAATTGAGCGATAGACCGAGAGAGAGGAAGTGCCAAAATTAAAAGGGGGACGAGTGAGAATGCAAAGCGAAAAAGAAGTGTGACAGACAAGACTGATGCAGCATTACGGTGAGAGAGGGGAGTGTTGCTATAAATGGTGCTCTCAAGCAGTTCCTTGAGCCTGAGTATAGAGCAAGGTGACTTCTTATTAAGCACCCATGTTTCTATTTAGTCTAACAGAGCTTACTGAGGCGTGCTTCCCATGTCAGCCATTACAGCTAGTATTACAGATGCACACACACACACACACACACACACACAGTAAAGTCAAGTTATTAAAAATATATAATGTAAAATAGTGATCAGTATTTAGTCAGTATTTAGCAGATGCGCTTTCGGCCGCAGTCACAGCACTGAGTCTGTATGGATAAGCCTCAGTCAAGTGCAGACATCTGGACACTGCAATTTTACTCCATTCTTCTTTGCAGAACTGTCAGATTGCACAAGGATTGGGCATGAACAGCCCTTTTCAGGTCCAGGCCCAAATTCTCTGTTGGATTGAGCTCTGGGCTTTGATTCAGCCACTCCAGAACATTATTACATCGCATTATTGTCTTTAAACCATGTGTGTGCAGATTTTGCTGTATGCTTCGGGTCATTGTCTTGCAGGAGAATAAATCTTCTCCCAAGTCATATTTTCTTTTTTTGCAGACTCAATCAGATTGTCCTCCAGGAATCCTTTACATTTTGCTGCATTCATTTTTACCCTCCACCTTTTCAAGCTGTCCAGGGCCTACTGCCAAGAAGCAAACGCAAAGCGCGATGATACCACCACAGTTCTTCGGGATGGGGATGGTGTGTTTGTGGCGATGGGCAGTGCTTGGTGCTTGCCAAACATAACCTGATGGCCAAAAAGTTCCATTTTGGTCTCACCGGACTAAAGAACCTTCTTCCAGTTGACCATGGAGTCCTCTAGTTCTCTAGTTCTCTTTGCCAAGTTCCCACTGCCACACTAAAGCTTTGACTGGTGAAAAACCCGTGCACGACAGTTGTATGCAGAGTCTCTTAATAGTTATCTCTTTCACTCGTCTCCTTCTCACACAGCTAAACAGTTTGCGAGGATGGATTGAACTGATCTCCAGGGTATGTTCAGTGATGTATGTTTTTAAATCAGTCCCTTGACTTATAATTTTCAATAACCTTTTCTCTGAGCTGCTTGGAGTGTTCTTCTACCTTCATGGTGTAATTGTAGCCAGGGATACCTTCCAGAACTTCCAGACACATGTGCCTTTACACCGGTCAGCCACAACATTAAAACCACTGACAGGAGAAGTAAATGACATTGACCATCTTGTGACAATTCAATGTTCTGCTGGGAAATGTTTGGACCTGGCATTCATGTGGATGTTACTTAGACATGTACCACCCACCTAGACCAGACCAGGCGCCCACTAACAACATTCTGTTGCCAGACACCACAGGACACCCTCAGAAGACCCATGTCCATTCTCTGATGAGTCACAACTGTTTTTGGAGTCACAAGGGAGACCTACACAATATTAGGAAGGTGGTCATACACCTGATTGGTGTATACTACAGCACCAGTTGGCTGGGCCTCTGTTTAATTAGGCCAGTCACTTTAAAGGAGGTGAATACTACAGTCACTGACTTTCCATTATTATTTTTTTTTTTAATGAATTCATACAATTTTGAAGAAATCTGTCATGATTCTATAAAAGCAATAAAATGTAAAAACGTCCAAGGTGGTGAATCATTTTTATATGCACTGTTAATCCTGGCATGTACACATAGCATCGCATGACTATGTACACACAGCTGCAGACAAACATCCTTATTCAGAGGCTGCCTTGATCTTTGACACACAGCTGTACCCCAGCTGGGCAATGAGCTTTTGTGTGCGTCCATCTGCAGTGAACATTTATGACAGATGGGTGACACTTTGAAGAGCCACCGGCCATTACACTCCCCGAAGGAGCAACTACCTGAAACGACAAATCACTCCTCCGTTCATTTCCCCTCCTCCTCCTCCTTTTTCCCCCCTCCTTTCTCCACAGGCTACAACCACAGCAGGGGGAGAGATTTAACACGGCACACCGCTGTAAATGACAAAACCGTCAGACAGACACATGAGAAGAATGAACTGGCGGAAGGGCAGACTGCAAAGAGGATTTAGATGTATTGGCAGATGAGAGAGTGAGAGAGGCGAAACATGCGCCAGAGAGTAAGACATCCAGCCACAGATACGTACAGCGGGTAGGCATTACCCATGATGTAAGACTGGGCACAGCTTGGAACGGCACAGCAAGCATGAGTTAACGCAAGCAGGGAAAAAAACAATCAAAGAATAACATGCGTAAAGATGATGGAAAAAAGAAGGGAGAAGTCAGAAAAATAAAGCCAGAGCGGGCATTTTTGGTACTTTAGACAGTCTGTTTTCGATTACATTCTGTATACAGGAGATTTTGCAACACTAAACGTGTGCACAGGCCCTTTCTGAAAGGTGAGCTTGAGTGTGAGAAGCAACTTTGTTCCATCTCCTTTATGTTCATGGTTGAGGTGTCTTGAGCTGCTCCAATTAATTGAAAAAAAATATTGCGTGTACGTACTGTATGAACATGACAAAGACTCCTGATTTGATTTTTCAAAAACAGCATAGATCTTAGTTAACTTCTCACTTACTTAAAATAGAGATCACAAAAAAATGAAAAATGGGTTTTTATATGAATTCACGGCCATCACAGTGAGAGTTTCAGGCAATCAAAGCCCTCGAGTATTCCTTTACTGGAAAGAAAATTCATGTTTTATGAGTTCTGCTTGATTAATGAAACCCTATGTATGGTTAGATTATAAAAAGTTATGGTCATATCTTCGGTAAGCATTTCTTATAGCCCTGTTATTGAAAAAAAAAAAAATCTTTTGGATAGACAATTGGATTAGCAGTCAGAATTTGAATTAAGGCGTGCATGGGTTAACAATAAGCAAATCAATGCGAGGCCCTCTCAAGTCAAGCGATTCTTAAAGAGTTTGTGCGTGCGTGTTAGAAAGTATAATGATGTGAGAGCATGTGACAGAGAGAAAGCAATGGTTGAGAGGTGAAGATGGCCAAAGTGACAGAGACAGATAGAGATTTCAAAAGGCTACCGTTTCTTATCAGCAAAGGTCACTCAAGCAATTACGTGACACATTGATTTATATCCCCCGAGGTAAACGCTCCCACCAAAGCAAGCACAACACACAAACACGCACACACTCAGATGCACACACACACGGAATCACGGTATCAATCTGCTACCTACTCCTAATTATTATTGTTTTCTGGGGAAGTCTTGTGGTTGGCTGAGATCATTAAGGTCTTGGCCACTGGGATGTGGCTGGTTTTAGTCTCTCTACTGGCGTTACATCCTGACAAGCCAGGCCATTCATTACATAAAACATCTGTCAGTCAATCGCAGCCAGCAGCTCTTTTTTGGCTTTCCGTTTATTGAATATGCATGTTCAATGAAAAGGGAAAGAGACAGTGCCCTGGCTTATCCTCCCTCTCAGTCACACAGAACATTCATGCATGTTTGTTCTGGTAACAGCTGTGTAAGCAAGCTCACATGCAGTGGATAAATTGAATTACAGCAAGTTTGCTCTGACATTATCCTTGCATTAATATGTATAACACTTCCTGATAAAGGAACACAAAGTCTTTATGACAAACTTGTTTGGAGCAGCAAGAATGACATGTCAAAGAGGAGCTGTCTTACATATATTACACAGGCACAACAGACACTGAGTTATTTAAATGTTCCCAGAAGTAAAGGAACTTATTATTATTCATTCATTCACTCATCTTCTCTAACCGCTTGTCCTGTGAAGGGTCGCGGAACTTATTATTATTAGGTATATTTTCTAATTAAGGCCCTTGAAATGCATTACTCAAGGATTTTCAAATTCAACAGTGCATTGAGAATGGGGCCTTTGTCCACGGGATGTGTCCTGAGCTCCATCAAATCTCTATGGGCAATGTTCACATTCAGTGTGGAGTATCTATATATATTTTTTTGCATTCTTGTGAGTAAAAATAACAACACTGGTTGATAGTATTTTTAATGTGGTTAAAATACATTGATCAAACATAACATTATGACCACCTTCCTAATATTGTGTAGGTCTCCCTTGTGCCTCCAAAACAGTTGTGACTCATCAGAGAATGGACATGGACCTTCTGAGGGTGTCCTGTGGTGTATGGTAACAGAATGTTGTTAGTGGGGGCCTTTGGGTCCTATGGGTTGAGGGGAGGGGCCTCTGTGGATCATCCCACAGATACTTGATCAATTTGTGATCTAGTGTATTTGGAGGCCAGGTCAACACCTTGTGCTGTTCTTCATGTTTTTTTAGTTGTTCCTAAAGCGTTTTTGTGTGTGTGTCTGTGTCAGGCTGCATCCTGCTGGGGATGGCTGCTGCCATCAAGGAGTGTCATTGCTATGGGGTGGGGGTGCTTGGTCTGGTCTAGGTGGGTGCTACATGTCTAAGTAATATCCACATGAATGTCATGTCAAAAAGTTTCCCAGCAGAACATTGAATTGACACAAGATGGTCAATGTTACAGTTTTAATGTTGTGGATGATCAGTGTAACATTGTTTACTTGTAGCCATGTGAATAAGTGCATGCATGCTCTCCTGGTAAGGGCAGGACTCATCACGATGGTTGTCAGAAAATATGGTGGGGGAAGCATCTTGCAGATGGCGACAATTTGCACTTGAACATGTGAGTGAAAAGGAGTACTTTAACTAAAATTAAGAAAGCTTTTTAATTGTCAAACCCTAACTAAAAACAGCCGTGGTGAAACTACTGCTCACTATAGCATTTGTTCATCTTTATACTATGTTGTTTTAGGGATCCGCTGGCATCACCTACTCTATTGTTTATGCATGAGGACATGTTTTGTGACTTTATTAACCAGATTATCCCAGGGGCTCTTCAGATTTGCCACTTAAAAAACGTTTAGGTGTGAAAGCATACTAATTTTTGAGGTTATAATTTGTAATTTATTCATAAAATGCTTACACATACATATTACATTTGGTAAATGCTTATGTATCGTAGGTTAAAGTCCAGCAGTGTGGCTGAACACCAGTGTGTGTGTTACACAAGGTTAAATAGTGGCCATTTAAAGTGGGTTTATAATCGCAAATTCAGTTCCCTCCTTCCCTATGGTATAATGACTTAACTTGTCAGAAGAATTGTTGAACTATTTAAAACTGGCCATTGCAAATTAATCTTTTTGCTCACTCTCTAATTATAAGAACAGTCACTCTTGTGCGTCACCTTCAGAAGGTGGTATGTGCCTTTCTCAATATTGTACAATATTTATTTAGTTTGCCAGCGACCCATCAGTGTTTCATGTGTTTTTGAGAAGTCAGAGGCAACATAGAGAAGGATATGTATCCGCATGATCAGCGTGTAAAATACCCCATGATAACATGAGTATACTGTGCAGCGTGCAGTAAATAAACATGTAAATAAGACTCTGCTGTTAACAGAAAGGAAAGCAAACAGGTTTAAACATGCATGTGAGGTTGTTTACGCCAAACTGAATCCAGTTGGTACAGCCAAGCTCAACACCTACTGATACCTTCACTTATCTCCAAATCAATTTCAATCTGACCCCTCAATAAAAACCTGACATGTGATCAGCAGCAGGCTCAGAGCTTGCTCTGGGCATTGCCTCTTGGGAGGCCACTCTGAAAAACAAGCTATAAAAATGAATTAGTTAAATATAAAAAAAAAAAAAAAAACACAAAAACCAACAATAATATGGGCAGATTGCAGAAGTTTTAAGAGGATTGTGTTTGCTTTCCATCCTGCTGAGCTCAACAAGCAGGGGATCATACTGACACCTCTCCAGAATCCTGCTACTTTGCTTTAGCATGACTGGCATGTGAATACCTTCATTAATGATTTCAATATTTTGTTACAACAGCTAGATAACTGGCTACTGAAACGTAAAAGTAACAGTACTGTATCTGAGTAAGGATGATTAATAGAGTTGTGATGTTTGTGAACGAACCAGATTAGCATTCCAGCAATTATACGGGCATACCAGCAACTTTAGTACAGTACAGTACTATTTAGAAAGACTAAAGACTAAAACTATAAAATAATAAAATACCACCGGTATTTAAATTTTTGGAACTTCTGACATTTGTCTTTTACACAGACCACAGCCTCTCTTGCTTCTTTCATCTGTTGCTGCTTTTGAAAGCGATAAGAGCATCCCATGTAATTGGATCGCCGAAGCTCGCCTCATCTCTCTACAACAGTGTGCCTTGCCTGGGCCAGGTTTATGCCGACATTGATGGTCAGTTTAATTTAATTAGTCTGAGTGGGCCTGGATTTATCGGTCCTCCTTGAATTACCTAGGGAAAAAATATTGTTGAAAGAAAAGTAGATACAAAAAGGATGTATAAAAACATTGTGGTGAAGTTTGAAACAGGCGGTCAGGCTGTTGCTTCAAAACCCTAAGTCAAAACCTTCATCCCGTACCATTATCTCCATATGGCACCAGTGCACAAAACTCCAAATATGTTGTCCTAAATTCAGTCAAGTCATTTACAGCCACATTTTTCCGCTGCCTTCCCAAGGGCAAAATGTTCACACCCACCAGGAGGCAAAGTAAATCTACCCTTCCGCCGAGCCGACGTTCTATTATTTTATATTAGCACATGTTGAACACACATGCTAAACTCACAACTCTGCAGAAGTGATAAAAAAATACAGCTGAACTCATGTGTTATATATATAAGAGATACTGCAGCAAATATGTGTGTGCGTATAGGCAGCGCGTGAGGACGCTCGCACACACTCACACACTCACACACCAGCCAAGTGGTTTAATAAAACATCAACGTCATCTCCTGCAGGGAGCCCTGGTTTCCCATGGCTTCTGTTCTTCTTGGCACTCGATGCACAGGGAGCACACAGACACACACACGCACACACACGCACACACGCAGTCAACTTACAGATAGCACACAAGCGCGAAAACACACGCCGCATTTGAGATGAACGATAAGTTTATGTTCCATAGCCACACATTCAAGCAGCCTTGCCCCTACAGCAAGGTTATGACCCGACACACACACAAATAGACACACACACGCACACACTTCAGGTGACAGTGACAGTATTTTATATGACATAATTACCTGAGGCAGTGTTAAATAATTACTGAACCTTTGAATGGATTTAATTGACTTGTGGAGAGGGCACTTCACATTCAGCTGATTCATTAGTCAGAAACAATGGACAGCTAATTGAATTCAAGCTCTACATGCAAATAGGTAAAAAAGCGATAACTGTCCACAGTAAGCCTGCTCCTGCATGCGGTCGCTCTCAAAAGTGCCAACACACTGCAATGTATAGCGTCTGCATTCACATTAGAAGGGGATTTAAAATATTTCAGTAATGATGCAGCTTATCAAGAAACGCATTTAACAGCAGGCCTGGACATGGCGCTAATGCAGCTGACATCTCACTGTAATTGTGAGGTAATGAAGCCAAATGCCTAATGTAAATGACTTGACAAAAGAGTGCCAATGAAAGCCTATAGTGATTTCACACTTCGCTGGATCCCAAGTTCTAGTTTAACAGACACAGAACCACAGCCCTCCATTCCCTCTCTGCTTCCTGTGTTTATTTAATAGCTCCTCTTTATTTCTTTGTAAGAATCAGATTTTACCTATTTTTTACTCCTTACACTTTTTGAAAAAGCTACTGGTGAGGGAGAGTGTGGCCTGAAGTCATTAATGCCATATATCAAGAAATTATTAGGCAGCTTCATTACATCAGGCAAAAAAAAGAAAAAGAAAAAAAAGAAAAGAAAACTGACACTGAAAAGTCCAAAATTGTACAATGCCGTTCAGAAGGACGCTTTTGAAATAGCTAAACTGTAGAGGCATGACCACCGACAGTCATTTGCTTGGAAGCAAATAGTTAACAGGGTCACAGAAACACATGGAGAAGAGAAGGTGCAAATTAACTGCAAAATAATTGGGATAAATTCAACATGCAGCCAACAGGAGCCCGTTATTGTCCAGCGTCACCACATTCCACAACTGCAACTGAAGTATGAGGTGCCAAGGATCTGGATTGGTATGGTAAGAGATGACAATACTATAGTGTTTTTTGGCAACTCTCTTTGGTGTACCAACTCTTTTAATTTTATAACAGCTGAGTCTGGCCATCTGCTGAAGCAGTTATGGCAAGGATGCTGGCGCAGTTAATGTAAATGATTTTGATTCAAGCTGCTTCTTCAACTTCCATTCTTATTTATTTTTCAGCTTTCAGTAAAATAAAGTGAAATTCTTTTGGGACCATCAACGTTCTTTTGTTTGGAAGCAAAAAAAAAAATGGAGAAATGAATAGAGCAAATGAAATGCGAAATTTAATATGCGGCCAAGATTTGCTACTACAGTACTATCAGGATTAGTAGTAGTAGTCTACAGTAATTGTTATTTGTAGTAGTAGTCACAGTTATTTAGGCCTGGGGTTCACAAAGCCTCTTTTGAACATCAAACCAGGAAAAGAAAATGCACTCTTGAAACAAATTAGTTACAAAACCACTGCGTTCATGATGTAAATGCCAATGTGTGGACCATGTCCTGGACCAGTGAGAAACGACAGCTCTACATCAAGTATGATAAGTAAGATAACTATGCTAACTTTTCTACAAAGGCCTGACATACCTCTGCGTACCACCAGTAACATCAATAACAACAAATGCTGACTGTTAAACAGTGTACCCAGAAGAGACAGCTATTCCACAGAGACAGCTATTAGCAGCATCTCTACAACCACATCCAGCTCTAGAAGAGCCAAGTGCGTGCACAGACAGAGATTTTTAGTTTGTCACTTTTGAAATATGAGGTTAAATACCTCAATAGCACATTATTTTTGTCTTCATTATTTCAAGTTTAGTGCTGCGTTCTCCAGTTTCTGTTCTCTTTACATCTATTTGTTCCTTTAAATTAAGCTCTGTAGAATTTGACGGCTAAAATGTGGTATATACAGATTCAGTTATTATTGTTGTAATTGTCATCATCACCACAATAGGACTCAGGACTAGGTCCAAAATAAATAGACTTGCACTCACCATTCAGAGAGAGAATGACAGCGATGGGCTAAGGCAACCCTTCTGAAGTAGCTGGCATTAAAACTGGTAGCAAGCATAGTGTTGAAGTGCTGCTTTCAACACACTGCTGCAGTCTGCATGCATATCAAGCAAGTGGGTTTGGCATTGGTGTGGTCCAGTACAGTAAAACTAAGCTGATCTGTCCAGTCAGATTTAAACTGCTGGTTTTCCTGGTCAACTTTACGTTTTTTCATGCAGGCCATGGTGGCAACTTACTGATATTGATGAGTTGACAGGAGGCTAGGCTAGCTGAGGAGCAGATACAGCTGCAGTACGTCAAGTATTAGAATCCCAGTGCATGTTGCATGCATGATAGTCAAGTACACAGTGGGTCGAGGCCAAACCACACCAAAGCAGTGAGCTTTTTATTATACATGTTGCGTATCATTATTTCACATATTGGTTATGACAATACACAGGACAGACATTTATGGGCCACTTGTTGGGGTTCAGAAAATAAAGATACAGACGTGTTTAATTGTGATGCATCATATATTTTGAGCTAGTTCCAACTTCTTGCGAGTTGGCTTTGATTGAATGCAAAAAAGAACTGAAGCCAGTCAACCCCTGGAAGGCAGAGAAAACTCAATTAAAAATTGTGTTGCCACTTACATTAATTGCAAAATGGCTCAATAATGAAGACAGAATGTAGAAAAGAACAGGAGTGGTGGAGTGCTTGCGTCTCCCAGCAATCACAATTTAAAATGAAAGTAATAATTTAAAAAAAAAAAAAGAAAGACAAGTTTAAATTGAAAAGAAAAACTTCTTTCACCTTCTGCCTGGGTAGGTTTAGACCGGGTAAAGAATATTGTGGACAAGAAATGTTGCATTGGACTATTCTACAGCAACATGAAATTCATGCATATACAGTATACACAAACGCAACCAGCATGCATTATTACAATCGAGTTTCCACAAAAACTGCAGAGAGATACTTTGTGTTCCCTCATTTGGAATTCCTCTCTCTATAAGTTAATTTCTGCAGCAGGGCAGAGAAACACATCAAATCTGTCCATGGAATTGGATTCTAAATTCAATTTACTCTGTAGAATTACTGTTTGCCATCTCAGCTTGGTATGATTCCTTCCATTCCCCCTTCCCCCCACTTGATTGTATTGTAATAGAGTTGTCAGAGGGGACACTGGGGCTTGGTAGTAAAATCCTAGGTACACACTGCACTGCTCTGTGGTAAAGTTGAGGCGGGCATGAAAATTAATTGTGATGCTTTTGAACATTTACCACCCATTGTAATTTGACATAACAAATAAGAAAGCGAGGACTGTGGAAAATTTTTGAAAATGATAATGAATCCTCAGGGTGTGAAAGTTATTATATATATATAATTTTTGACTTTAAAAGTGAGAAATAAAATGCCAGTAAAATGTGATGCAAATAATGTGTAATATTTAATTTATACAGCGGATTAATTTTGTTCTCTTTCCAAAGAAATTCAAATAACAAATGAGACATGCTGTACCTAGCATAGCACATGATATTACATGATTAACAGACGTAATTAGTCTGCCTGTTGCTGGTGATTGCAGCACCACGAGAAAGCTCAATTTGATTGGCCTCACTGTGCAAGAAACATCCTCTTGTGTGTGCGTGTGTGTGCGGGTATGCATTCGCATCTGTAAGAAGCAATAACCAATAACATCACTTTGCAGTAATATATATTCAAATGTAATGTGAAATATGAGAGGGGAATAAATCATATTTGATATATCCATCATAAGCAGGAATTGACTAAATTAGGGAGGAGGAAGGCAGTGTGAGGCCCGGATGAGCGAGGACTTTGCTTATTTTCTTTTTCCCTCTGTAATTCTCATTGCTCTACTTCTTCATGGGCATTTCGCTGACGGCTCAAGCCATCGTGAGGCCATGCATCAAATACGGGATCCACTTTTCAATAAAGACAAATCAATGTTCACTTGAGTATAAATCTGAGAGAGGGGGTTTATTGAAAAGCACTCGCCCATTCCAAAAAGTTCTCAGGCATAATGCATAATGAAATGGGCCAATAAAAAAAAAAAAAAGGGCGTTGGTGCAAGGAATTTTGGGAATCCGTACACTCTTAACATTTATATAATGTGGCCATACAGAAATCTGTGGATTGCAGCAAAATTAAAACTATGGTGACTGCGGTTATGATGGCACAAAAATCACTCTGTAACGTTCGGACCATCTGAGGCTGAGCGAGGCAGTTAGCCTGGAAGGTTTAACTCTGTCTGAAAGGCCACAGTTAATTTGGAAACTATAAATAAACCCGGCTCCTCACACAATCTTGCTTTGAGGGACTACTCTCAGAAGTGACTGTTGTGGAGTTGCTGTGCTATCGGTTTTATATTTTCTCGTATGGCATTCTAGTCACAGTCTTTCTTGTATATTGGATTCTGCCAGACATGCATACAACAACAGAGGAAGTTAATTTTGTTTGAATAGGTGTGCGATAAGATTTATATCTAATATTTTTTTTCTTTTTTTACAGATCACAGTGCTACAGCCTTTTTTGGCTACTCTAATTTGCGTACCGACTCTTCTAATTTTGTGACATCTCTGTAGCAAACATCTGAAACATAATGGTAATTATTTTGATGTTACTGTGATTGAATTTACATTTGGTTCACGCTGAATTAACATTTTTTTCTTTATTTTTTTACACTCCAATAAAATAAAAAGTGATACTAATGTGATGACTACGAGTTTTTCCATCCAAATGGGTATATACTGTATAAGTAAGACACAGTAAGATGTGTTGTTCTGGGTTTTTGTCTCCATTTTAACTGGAATATAATTAACCCTCTATGGCATGGTGTTCCCCTCAGTAAAACAGTTTTAAACTAAAACATCACATTTAAAGTCTGATGATAAGTCTGTGACCGATGCAATTTGAGGTGGCCGTGGGTTTGACGTTTCCTCTGGGAGTGGAACACTCCTTTTTTGGACCCTAGCCAGCTTGGACATGCTGCTGGCAGAAGGTAAGATACATTTGTACTTGCTCTACAAGAGAGACTGCAGCAGCAGTGGGATGAGAAAAGACTAATAGATAAAGCTTTATACGTTCAAGTCATATATTGCAGAAAGCTTGTGCAAAAGTGGCAAGAATCTGGAGCGTAAAAGAGGTCGCCCCAGTTCCACATTTGCTAGGGAGTATGAACAAAAGAGAAGAGGACCCACTACACCCATTCCGGTCGGTCCCAGATGTGCGTCTGGACACCACAGCCCACTAGATAGACAAGAAAGTGAGATGCAAGGTACCAGGATGCAAAGGAACACCTAAAGCCAAGAGACAAAAATGTTTAGTCCACCTCTGTTTCACATCCACCTGAGGTTCCATATGGAATAGTACAGACTGTGCAATCCCTAACCCACTGATTGATAAATCACTTGTCATTATCAATTCAATCATCAGTCATTTGTTTGTTGAAATAAAACTTATTGAAACAGTGGTTAAAATAAAACTTCTTCTATTTACTGCTTGTTTGTTTCTCATTCCACTTATTATATAATATAGAGAACCATGGCGTTTTAGTACCCTCATAGTGGTACTAAAATCTACTCAAAATCTCGTGGGGTGGCTGGGGCGGGGCACATTTTATGATCAGTATATTGCCTGGGACCCCCAAACCCCAAAAACTAGGGTGAAATAATTTTTTCCTCCTAAAATAAAAACTCATGCCATAGAGGGATGGGAAGCCAGCCCAACTTCAACAGCCCACATCATTTTGGTCTGTAGTCGCTCCATTGGGAGCAAAAACTGGCTGGACCAATCAAATCCGTTGGGTGGGATTTATGCAGTGATGAACAGAAGAATAACATTTGAATTTGAATTTGTTCATGACAAAATAGTTTTGACTGGTTGTAGCACTATCAAAATGACAATCCAATTTCCTCTGTATCAGTTTAAAAAATGCCTCATAATGAAATCCAGACTCAAACCAGACTCATATACTGATAAGAACTGAGTCTATAAAGTCTAAAGTCAGTGTATAAAGACCAAACCAGACGCGAGTGAACTCTTTTTCATAGAAAGTCTGCCCATTGTCGTTTATAACCACATTCACAATGACGATATTACGACAAATGCCACAATGTGCAGATAATGTTTATACTCTCTCTCAACATAGTTTTTATCATGTGAATATCATATACTATATAGAGATATACATATATACATATATACATATACACACCACATACATATATACTGTAGACATAAATAATGATATTTTAGATGCCTAATAATTAAATATTGATTTTTTTGAAGACAACTAAACTAAAAACAGCATATGAACAGTAATTAAAACAGAGAGGAACTTGACTTCTCATCCCACACCTGTCTCTGCATGCGGCCTTCATATTGATCTAAAGTTAGTGACTGCTTGCTGTGATGCTGTAAACATCTGGCAAAGTATCGCCTTCGCGGTAAGTCTTGCTACACGAGTTGTCTCCAGGATCACTTTTTGGCATGATGACACACACCCACATGCAGGTGAAAACAATATCAACATTCCATTATTACTTTTCACACATACAGTACTCCGCATAGCAGGCTTGCACTGTATGCATGATGCAGTGTGTATTAGGCCACTGTCAGGGACCATGGCCCTTTTCATATACTGTGAGTGAAAGGAGGAAAGCAATCTGAATAAAATACGATCTAGTTTGCACATATATACACACCGTGACACTTTAGAGGTCTTTTGATTTTTGCAGTTTTTTTCTTGATTTCTGACAGCCTAGGCTACAGCAGGTATAACAGTGATTCTGATTTTTACAGCTGTCACTCATCACTGTAATTATCCACAGCAGTAAGAACGTGCCTGCACACACCATGACACGCACACTGTGACACGCACATGCATAATCAATCATGTGTAATTATGGTGTATTGAGGGAAATATCTTGCAGTCAGTAACGTGTCTGGATAGTGAGAGTCACAGCATGACAGAATAATAACCATCATTAAGGTATAAAGACACAGGCTTGTAGTTCTAACAAACCTTGCTTCCTCTACCCATCATTAACTCAGCTGTGTAGGTGTGTACTTGAATGTGCTTGTGCCCGTGTGTGTCCCATGTTTGAATGCGTATGTGAGAGACTGCATGTAACACTAACGACGTGCACTTTGTTCGATGGATATAGCTCACAAACGTAGAGATATCAATTTTCTATGGATGTAAAGGTTATCCTGAAGTGTTTTAATGATGCCTCAGACCATGTTCATGTGGATTCCACATGCTGATGCACGCTTCAGATGCATCCCACTGCATGTGTGTACATTGCGTGTTGGTTTGCACCCAAATGGCATCTACTTTTGAAAATTATTCTAATTGTAATTACAGGTTACGTGCAATTAGAATTAGAACTCAAGCCTAGTCAACTCCCCTTGATGAACTCCCTTATTATGAAAAGTACTGAGGGAAAATGTCATATGACACAAAGGGATGAGAACTTCAGATCAAATTGTTTGCCAAGAAAAACTAGTCTGAACAAAATTGTCTAAAAAGAAATAAAAAAATGTGTAATTATGCACATGATCACACACTTTTCTCTGTGTGCTACTGATATGGATATCTCTTTGCGCATTTGTGTGTGTGTGTGTATGCAAGAGCACTGTATATTTGTTAATGTGCATTTCCCTTTGTTGGACATGAAGGGTAATTGTGGCTTTTGTTGCCTGTTGGAGGCAGGTGGTGAGCCATCTGGTGACGGCAGGTAAGAAAGAAGGATGGTGGGGGGCTTTGGGGACAGAGGAGTGCTGAGTGGTGAAGGAAGGGATGGATGCACCCCTCTATCAATCACACATGGATGAACAGCAGGCACAGGGGCAACGGGAGGGACTGGAGGATGAGGAGAGGACAGAGGAGAGAGGGGGAGATAGAGATAAAGGATTTGTTGGGTGGCTTTGAGAGTGGTCTGATCAGCATGTGTGGACCTGTTTGTGTGACAAGAAAAATTCAACAGAAAGAAAGGGAACTAAGTTATGTCATGGAATTGCATATAAATAGCGTGATACTTCTGGCACATACCATGGCATCACATTTAAAATGTGTGTGAATTTAGGTCATTACATCAGAAACAATATGGTGAGGATTAGGGCTAAGGACGGGGGTAAGGGGTCCTTAATTGAGACTATACAGCATGTAATAACATCTAAAATGCATGCTTATAGCATGCAGCATTACTTAGTATGTTATCCATATGCTATTAGATGCTGTTTAGCTCACAATCTGGTAAAATAAAATGGTAATATAATATATCCCTAGTCCTATGAGCAGACAGAACAGACTTAACACTAATTACATCTCTCTGTTATGAGTACAAGATATTACTTTGCTGGTTGGACACTTACGCTGATAGAATTAAGTTTATGTAGGTTTAATGTTATGTCACTAAGGCTAGACTCTCTGTGCTCAATAGGGTAAAGGGCCTGAGCCCTTGCAGCAACAATTGCACATTAAACTTGGAAGTCATGACAAAGGCAGAAGACTTTGCACCACAGCTCATGGCAGAGAGACTGCAAATCTGAGCTCTCTCACAGTATAGATAGTCTTAATTAGATTAATAAAAACTATGATGAAGGTATTATATTTTTCAATAACGAAGAATGTCTGAATGTAAAATATGAAAAACATACAAAGGGACCAAGATGGTACCTAAAATGACTTAGCTGCTTGACCTATTGAACTTCTCTTTAGAAGAAGCATCTTGTAAAGCATTACTGGTTCTTGAAAGAAATATATTTGAGCATTAGAAAAGCAGCAACAATAACACTAGTCAAACATTCATAGGGGGCTGCACTATGCTGATAGAATTAAATTTAGCAAACAAGAATCAGACAGTCAGTCAGACAGTCAGTCTGTGGTAGTGCAATGGACACTGTCAAGTAAATAATGCCTCCAGCATGCAACCATAGGAAGGGTACACGGCAAAGAGGTTGACAGCCCACAACAAAATGCTTACAAGGCATAAAATATACAGTGGTAAATGTGATTACACAGATGAAAACTAAACCAGCAAACATCAAATGCCCAACAAATGTACCAAATCTAACACATTTTTTTTCACAAGACTGTGACTGAATCTAAATTAAAATCTGCCAAACGTTAACACTTGTAAGGCAGAGAATGGACTCAGTTGACAGCAAAATGGACCACTGTCCTTTTAATCAGTGAGTCAGGCAACCGTTGGCATTTTTCTCTCATTCTGTGAGAGGATGGGGATTCAATGAAAGGAGCTGGTTACCTCGCTGAGAAGTTTGAGGTGTGTAGCCTCGTGCATGCAGCTCTTCATCTACAACTCACTGTGGTTGCTCCCTCTTGATTTATTACTCCCTAAAATATTTAAACTTATCCACTGTCAATTTTTATTTTAATATTTTTTTTCCAGAAAGTTACTGTTACAGCAACTCTCAACTCTGTAACTCCTTCTTCCTGCCACTGCAGCTGGAGCTGTGGTTTTTGTTGCAGCTTTTGATTTGCTGATTAGTTATGTTTGATGGGTCTGGCCTGAATGGCTTCTCCCATTTGATTTAGGTTGGTTTGTGTTACTTAATTTTTTGTTAATAAATCAAAGTTTCATTCAACTTCTGTTTGTGTTACACCCCCATTTAAAGGGGGTCGTTACATAATTTGGTTGAATGTTCACTTGGTGAGGGTGTAGATGATCTCAGTTGTTTGTAAATTTCATCTCAGGGTCCCTGAAGATTTATTTTAATCTTATAATTGATATCATATAATATCTAATATTTCCATGGTTAAAACACTTCTCCCCAACACAGTGCTGCTGAACAGCATTCTATGTGTTCTGTTTTAACGCCATTAAGAGGAGCTATTAAGCGGACTGAGTTAATTTATTCTGTACCACCACTACAAGCCCTAAAGTGTCTGCCCCACTAACATTGGCTCGCTAAACAGTGTAAACGTGTTACAGTGTTAACAGATGCTTTTTGTTTCATCATGTTAAACTAAGCAGCTGCATGCTAATCATTGCAAGATGAAAAGAATTTGATTACTGTTAACAAAAAACTACCGTGCTGTACATGTTGGCCCTCTGTACATCCAAGGACATCTATGTAATGTGTATGGTCTCAGAGAGGAGCACTCTCCAAGACTTTTGTATTTTGGCCATTGTAGTGCTAGTGGAGCAGCTGTGACCTGCACAGATCCCTCCCGATGTTTGAGAAACTGGTGACAAAAATGATATAAAAAAATATATATATATATAGTTCTTATGAAAGTCTGCATTATTCAAATCTGCACATATTGAAGAGATACTAATGGAGTGATGGCGACTTGTTTATTTCCTGTACATTATCTATAACTGCAACTAAATATTAAGCATGTCTTTTCTTGGAATTCTGTACCTTTTTTGCAGCAGTACCTGTTTCCTTGCACCTAATTGCATTATGAGTTCATGAGTATAGATCTTCTCTCCGTTGACCTTTATTACATAAGGTATCTGATGAGTCATCGTAGACTCTGCCACATGCTGCATTTTTATATTTAATTAGTCAATACTTCTTCACACTGGCCGCATTCCTAAAGCACAGGCATCTTAAATGGATTGAAAGTATGTGCACTGGTCCTTGCAAGAGCTTCAAAGTCCCACATAAAATGAATGTCATTTCCCAAATTGAGTGAGGTGTCACCAATCAGACGTGTGTTGACACCGGAGCTTATTTCTGGCTTTATGCAAATGCAGTCTGGAGATGTTTGGATATTAGTGGTATTTCACTCTTGCTGAACTTTGCATGGCAGGTCTTTGATTGGCAGGGCGGCTATGAATAAATATGCATGAAAATTGTGTGTTGGAAGTGGTGGGCAGGTGAGGAAAGAGGAAGGAATGGATAGGTGGATAAACGGAAAGCAGGGAAGGAAATAAAAGAAAGGTAGAAGGCAGTATGTACAGGGTAGCACTGGTGATTTATGCATATTATTTACTGTTTCGCAAGTTTTGCAAGCATACAATTTGCCAAGTTTAACATAACCTGATCATTTTAAAGTTTAGTTTACAGAAATCCTGCCGATTTGCTTGCATAGCGCTCTTTGATCATCATCATTTTCCATTCGAACTTCTGCATACGCATCCAGCAGCACATCGTATTCAAGTCTTTACCCCTCCTCTTCGTCTCATAAGCAGCGAAAAGATGATTCAGGAGATTCTGTAGCTTTGATGTGCCAAGGGGTATCTAGAACAGACAGCTCCCATATGTATAGCCTGATAGTTATGTATCCCTAGCTTCTGCACAGCTGTCCCATGGTACAGATGAGAGAGACAAGACAAGCCATATGGGAGAAGTTATGACACGAGTCATCATCAAAACACTGACTGGCTGTATGAATGCCTCTCCATATATATATATATATATATATATATGTCAAAGTTTTTTTTATCTGCCTCCCTCTTTATCTTCCCCTCGTTCTCAGTCATTTAGTTTAGCTGTCTGTTTCTGTGTACAGTATGTATGTGCTATGACAGTGATGCCTCGCGCAGCACAGCTTGGGTATCACTGCATTACAACTGCAGCACTCAAACCAAGTAATCCCTGGCACAAAAGGGACAAGAGGAGATGCCATATGGACCATGACTAGCAGCTCGTCAGGTCAGTGCACTGACAGCAATCCCTTGTCAGGAGACCACCTACTACAGCACCTCAGGAGTCCAGACTACAAATTCACAACAACGTAGTACACTGGCCTTCGTAGCACATACAGCTAGGGCCAACGTTTAGCATCTTGTTACGCCTGTTCATAATTTCCATTTGCATATATGACACTCTGGGATTTAAGTTAATGGAGATGCTTATTTAGCTTAATTGCAGCTAGAATCAAATGGCTAATCAACAGAAGTGCATTACTAGATTTTTCTGAAAGATTCAGCTCTTCCATTTTAGGGGTCATAGCTAGTAGTGCAGGTCAGTGATTTGGATTTGTCAAAAGGTGTTTCATATATCTTGCCTGCCACCATTCTTTTATTTGGCAAGGCAGAAAAGAAAAATATCAAAACTTCCTGCAGTTTTGGAAGTGTCAAGCTTGGAAGTTTCAACTACATTGAACTTAGGTCATTGTGTGTGTGTGTATGAGACGAAGCTTTGTGTTTCACGTTTTGGAGCCTTTGGACAGTATTTCTTGGGGGTACATGGGCAACCAACCATGCTGACATTCAGATCGGTTTTTGACCTGTTAGTCATGAAACGTCAGCTATTCGGAAAGCTTTTAGGAGACAGCAAATGACTGACAAATTAGGCGCCCCCTCGCAAAACATTGCTATAGGGAAGATCAAGGTTTCAAGAAGAAGTGAGATTGGCATTTGCGCAAAGACTTTTTAAAAGCACCCAAAAGTATGGTGTGTTGAATTATACTACTTTGTTGGTCAATATAATACTATTATGCTTTTTCCGGTTGCAGTAAATCAGAGGAAGAGGATGTCTTCTTTGTCCACTTAACAAGGCTGTAGTTTATCTAAGCAGCCTGTGTCTGCATGGATTTAGAATTAATACATACACCATGGAGATGCTTATTTGCCAGGTACACATCTAGCTTACTATAAGCTAGACTCAACTGGCTAATCAAAAGTAGAGCATTATTAGATTTTCCTGTAGCTGTCTCTGAAAGATTCAGCTCTTTCATTTTAGAGGTCGTAACTAGTAGTGCAGCTCAGTGATTCGGATTTGTCAAAAGGTGTTTCATATATATTCCCGCCTGCCACCATCCTTCTATTTGGCAAGGCAGAAAAGAAAAATATTCAAACTTCCTGCAGTTTTGCCTACAGTTGTTTGACGGAGGGGGCTTCTCGCTTTTTCAAGCCTACAGTCATGCGACGGGAGGGGGTCTCACAAACACACAGTGAATGGCAGGTTGCCTCTAGCCCCAGGCTTCCCTGCTGGCTATCTGAAAGTTCACAGCGTTCATGTGGTAGATATAAAATGTCTCTTTAGTGACCAGAGGAAAAACCCTGTTTAGTCCTCCTTTCTTTTTGATAGTTGCTTTTTAACTTCAAAGGTAGCGATGAGAGATTGTAAAATCTAGGTTTATGCTGTTATATTTTATGAATGACTACTACTGACAGTTAGATGTTTCTGTTCTACATCTACACATGAGGAAAATTCCTTGGTTCTTGAACAGTGTTTTGAAGATGAAAAATGTCTCTAATGAGTACATGTGTTGCTTTTCAAAATGTCTTTACGAAGACTTGCTGCTGGTCATGGAATATCTCCTTTGACGACTGCAAAACAACTCAGTGCTAAGACTCTTGATGAAATGACAAATTTAAATTGTTTCCTGAAATGCATTTTTTCTTTTTTTCTTCTTGCTAGATACGCACACACATGCGCGCACACACTCATAGCAACGCTCAGTCCAAAGGAGTTAATGAATAGAGTTGAGGTTGATGGTGGCAGTTGGTGTATATGTAGCTGTCACACAGCGTTAGTGTTAGCACTGGGGTCAAGCGTAGCCAGAATGAGCTCTGACTTCCTCTGAGTTAACACCAGCTCATTAGTCAAGTAGAGCAGGGCAGTCACACCTCAACACACACACTAATTCCTTCTGTCTCTTCCTGTGCCCCTCGTCCCCTGTCTGTCTTCCTACGTCTGCTTGTTGGTCCTTCTCTCTCTCTCTCTCTCTCTCTCTCTCTCCTGTTTCTCTGCCTCTCTTACACCCCCTCCACACACATACTGGCAGTAACCCATTAAGGCTCTCATACTTTCTGCACAAATAAAGTTTGTTTACCAAGCATAAGTAATGAACCAAACATTTAGTATTAGTTAAATGAGATGGAAACTGAAAGTACTGGAATTATATGGCTATTCATACGGTACTTATTGTTCAATTAACCCATTCTATCTCTTTCGACTGAGACCTTGAGCAGCACAATGGCTCCAATGTGTATTTTCTTCCCTTTTCTTTGTGCCCATGATCAGCGGCATCAGTGTTTATTCCCTAGCAACATGATACACAGAGTCATGGTTTCTATGGTTACTTCATTGTCATATATGTTGTTCCCATTTCTCTCTCACCATTGTTCATTTTCCACATTTCTTCAAGGCCAATCATGGCCTTGTCGTGAAAAAAAAGCCAGTCTGTATGGTTATCACAATGCCGTCCGTCACCACGCTTCATTGTTCCTCCATTACACCAGGCACCATCACCAGCATCAACAAAGGCTTATCTTCGAGTCCGTTGTCGCACCTCGATGAACTTACTAACGGGATTACACAGTCATTCAACATAAAATATTTGAGCCAGGGGCCAAATTGTGTTATAGTAAACAAACAAATAAGCAAACAATTTTATTATCTTCTCGGCCTTCTCTTCTGCAGACTCACGGACAGTTTGATCATAGTCAATTTGCTGGGTAGTTAGGTTTATCTAATTTCTGCACTCAGTCTCCATTGTATCACTTTCACTTATTTTTCTATCTCTATTGCTTTTTCTGTCTTCTGTCTTCCATCTCTCCCAGATCTCATCACCCTCTCTTGATTGTATTGGTACCGCTCTCTCTCTCTCTCTCTCTCTCTCTCTCTTTCTCTCTCTCCTACGCTTTCCATCTTTTGTCTCTTCACTCTCCCAGTGACTTTGCACACACAAATCCCAATAGGTAGTTAATTATAGACTCCAGGTCTAATGGCTTGAAGTAATTATAGAACTCCGATGAGAATTCACCGGTCACCCCTACATTCCCTCTCTTCCCCAACGCTCCCACTCTTTGTTTTCTCGTTACATCACTCTCTGTTCTCCCGTGTCTATTTATGCTCCTCCTATGCCATTTATCTACCTCCAAGATGATTCAAAAGACTATAAATGTCAATAATGTTGGTGAATAGAAGATTCTGTTCTGGAAGATGACAATATACCATTGCCACTATTCAAAGTAATAAGGTATGATTCACTGTAGTGACATTTAATGCCAGCACTGTAATCCTGTGCAGAAACGGAAATGGAAACGGTATCGCTTCCTTTGAGATCTATTGATGTGTTCAATAACAATTCAAAGTACTGGAAATCTGAAATCTGATATAAATCCTTACCTTAGGCTAATCCTCATTAAATTGGCACATATTTTTTGGAAACAGTTAACTTACATATACAAACGGGAAAATGTGCACCAGCTCAGGCTCAGCTCAGCACTGGATTCATGTTTCTTGTCACTACAATAATAATGAGATGAAGGGACAACAAAAATGAAGACACAGTCTTTGTGTGTGGATTAGATGATGCTTTGTGTTGCACGTTGGACAGTATTTGTTGGGGGTACATGGGCAACCAACCATCTTGACATTCAGATTGTTTTTTGGCCAGTTAGTCATGAAACATGAAGCTTTTAGGAGACAGCAAATGACTGACAAAACAGGCGCCCCCTCGCAAAACCTTGCTATAGGGAAGATCAATGTGTCGAGACCAAGTGAGATTGGTATCCGTGCAAAAACTTTTTTCAAAAGCACCCAAAAGTATGGTGTGTTGAATTGTACTACTATGCTGGATCCGGATTTTGAAGATATGAGTTATAATAATATCATATTTTTTTTCCAGTGGTTGCAGTAAATCAGAGGAAGAGAATGTCTTGTTTGTCCACATAACAAGGCTGATAGTTTTTCTAAGCAGCCTGTGTCTGAATGGATTTGATTTAGAATGAATATATAAAAACAAATCAAGCATGAAGACTAGGCTGTCAAGGCTTTTAATAATCTGACAACTGGAAGCACTGACACACACCCCCACACACACATGCATGCACACACATTTAAAGGTTTGATCTTGCACATACACATGTATGAGTTTACAATAAGCCTTTATCTGGGTAGATCTGCCCCAGGGGATCTTAGACTCATTGCCAACTGGTGGGCGATGGGGTGGAGGTGGTGCTGATGAAATCCTACTTGAGCAGGAAAACTAAAAACAGTGATTTCAGCATTGTTTGCAAGGGAGCAGTGTAGTTATACTGGCAAGGTGAAAGTAAACAAAGCATGTCAGGGATTACTTCATTGAGCATGCATTGTTTGATATACCGTGTAGTATCTTTCATTCAGTAGTGTGTCACGTGTGAATACAGCAACCCAGTTGACAGCCTGAACTCCTAGCTGAGCTCCATTAAGCTCCATTCATATATAAAGTGACGGGCTAATTGAACATTGCTTCCACCAGGCAGTCGGTTGATAGTAGACATACCAGGCTCTGGTTACCTTGTATATTTCCTACCCCAGACTTTTCAGAGTGAAACAAGCAGACTATAAACAATGCTGCTCCATCTGGGTTCACCTGATGCTATAAACTTACCAGCATGATTAATTTAGTGGATGGAACTAAAATCGTGGACAGATGCTTCCCCATACTAAACGTCTGGTGAATTCTGTGTTTGCATCGTATGTCAATCAACTGTTCCAATTTGATGTCACTTGAAAGTTGAGATTAGTTCAATTTGGTACCCACCCACTGCAAATTGGCGAATTTGTTTTGTTTTGCCCATCATCAACTTGCACAATTTCATTAATTAGTGAAGTTAAAATAGCAGCACAGATTTAAATTAATTTTGTCTGCACTCACTACTAAGACACAATAGGGCCTCTTCTTTTGGTGCTGAGAATGAGATAACTGTGTTTTATTAATTATATACACCGATCAGGCATAACATTATGACCACCTTCCTAATATTGTGTAGGTCTCACCTTGTGCCTTCAAAACAGTTGTGACTTATCAGAGAATGGACATGGGCCTTCTGAGGGTGTCCTGTGGTGTCTGGCAACAGAATGTTGTTAGTGGGGGCCTTTGGGTCCAATGGGTTGAGGGGAGGGGCCTCTGTGGATCATCCCACAGATACTTGATCAGTTTGGGATCTAGAGAATTTGGAGGCCTGGTCAACACCTTGAGCTGTTCTTCATGTTTTTTTGAGTTGTTCCTAAAGTGTTTTTGTGTGTGTGTCTGTGTCAGGCTGCTGCCATCAAGGAGTGTCATTGCTATGGGGTGGGGGTGCCTGGTCTGGTCTAGGTGGGTGCTACGTGTCTAAGTCACATCCACATTAATGCCAGGTCCAAAAGGTTCCCAGCAGAACACTGTATTGTCACAAGATGATCAATGTTATTTACTTGTCCTGTCAGTGATCATAATGCCTAATTGGTGTGTTTAGCCATACATTTTTATCTTGGTTTACCATTTGTGTTTCTCGTCTTGAAGAAAAATGTCATAGGGCTGACAACAAGTGGGTTGTATTGAGTTTATACAAAGCAGTAGCTAAACGTCAAGACAAGATCATCAAAGACATAGCCTCCTCCTCAAGACAGTTGGGGGTTCCTTAAAGGAATCTAATAAGGTAAATAAGATAAATATAGTGCTTGAGAGGAATTTGGGTGACTACTGTGAAAGAGACAAAGATCTTTTAATGATAGAAAGATTAATCAGATTTTTTTTTTTACTATCAGAGTGGCACTATAAAACACTCAGAGAGTCTTGTAAACATTTCATCCATCCTTTTTAAAAGGATTAGGACCACTAAGAGAGAGATTCTTTCATTATGAAAATGTGTAAAGTCACACTTGTTATCTGTCACGCTTAATGTTCAGCATGGCCAGAGGGAGCTTGTAAAAGAAATTGAAAGATGGCAGACGAAATATAATGAAAAAAGGACCTAAGGCCTCTTTTCTTAGAGCATTTCCCCCTCTCACAGTTTCATGGATAATGTGGTGATTTACAGAGAAAAAAAATAATAATTATAAAGAATTTAGATATGGAGTTTTGTTCTGCAAAAATGCTGATTATAGAACTATAAAACTTAGCCACTCCACAATTAGCTTGCTAATTAGTTCATTCTACCAGTTTCAAATAACTTAATCATCTTTCCTAAGTGGAAAATGCATTAAAAAAAAAATATGATTTGACATTCTGACCTTGTGTCAGATCCAGGTCTCTCTTTTTTTACTTTCCTTTTTCAGCATTCAGCAAAAACACTTCTCATGAAGCCTATTTCCATTTCAACAGCCACCTGCAGTTACTCCTTGTGATTACCGTTGCTCCTTCCTAAGTAGCTGGTTAATTTGCAACACAAAATAATGTCAAAATTACTCACTGGAGACGCATATGACTTTCATGGAGCTGTGAAGCCATTGACTTGGTTTCAAGCGTAAACGCTTGACTGTGATTTGGAAAGACTTCACTCCTGGTGTGAGGCCTACTCTGGGTTAAGTGGGATGTCTCCTTCCTTTCTCTGTGAGGGAGATGTTCAATAAGTAATGATCAACTCTTCCGAAAATCTGTGTCTGTGTTCGTGAATGCGCTGGACGTATTCAGCTAGAAATGACTTGCATTAGTTTAGACACGGCACACTTTTTAAGACGTGGTTTGTTTGGCTAAAGGATATTCTTGTGAACAGTTATCTGCCTGCTTAGAGAACAATTTGAAACAGCAGGAAAATAAACAGAGGCAGTCCTCTGAGAGTTGCATGTCAAAAATGCACATTATTCTCTTTTAGGTCGCTCATTACTGCAGCAGCAGAGTACATCTGCAGGTAAAAAACTATTCTCTTAAATGTCACCTTCTCAAAGAGTTGCCATCAATTAATCAACCCCAGGAGTTTTATCTCACTGACCTTTACAGTTAAGGCCAATTAAAATGATTAAGGTATGATATATATATGCCTGTACCGCACGCAGCAGCTCTCTGATTCATCATTTATCTTTCTTTGACACTTCCCACTGAAGCAGCTGTGAAATTTGGCTAACGACGTTACCAGCATGCTGAGCCCTATAACATGACAGATATGTCTATCTACTTACCCCCTACATCGTGCACCACTTTGTACATCTGGTTCACGTCATCACAAACATACTCTGCTGACTTGGGATGTCAAAAAGGCAAGGTAAACTTGAAACATAAATTATGAAGCGCAGAATATCATCTTTATGACAACATTTTATCTGAAAACAGATTATCCATGCTCCGTGTCACGGCTTATTATAGGCCTGGAATATGAGTATATATCTGGAATAAAGCTAAGTGTAAATGGCAAATGAACTACCCATCAATCAGCTGAAACTGCTTTACCCTGTGGACAGTGACAATCCAAGACTCTGGGGGGCCCCAGGCGAAGAAACAGCAATCCACATTTCATCATATGGCATCTATATGTCAGGCCAGCTAGAAGGAGTCCCACTTAGGGTGAGGTTTCAGGGCGTTCATAGTTGCTGTTGCATTGTCCAATGCCAGCCCTTCCCACCTGGCACTGGACAATTCCTTCCATCTCTCATCCCCAACCTCTGTCGTGTACTCCGACAAAGGTACCCCAACCTCAGTAGGTCGGCTGTCAATCAGACACAGAGAGACAGAAATCCATTCACTTATGATCCAAATAAAGTTAAACTGGTTATCATGGGCTGTACCATCTAACCATATGATTAAGCCCATATAGAATGTGTTTGTGAATGTGTTATGTTATGTACCTGGCAGGGGCAACATACTGGTATATGTTTTCTTTTTTTTTTTTTTTTTTTTTTGTGGGCTTTTGTTGCCTTTATGATAGACAGCTGAAGGTGGACAGGAAAGGGGGGCAGAGAGAGAGGGGATGACACGCAGCAAAGAGCCACAGGTCGGACTCGAACCCTGGGCTGCTGCATCGAGGACTCAGCCTCGGCACATGGGTCGCCAGCTCTACCCACTGAGCTATCCCAGCGACCCTGGTATATGTTTTCTTGTTCTCTCTCTCCTCTTCCTTGTTTGTGTTGTAGGAGTTGACAGCTTTGATTCAAAACCCAGACTGGCCGATCATCGGCCAGGGCCCTTATGAAAATGGGCCCAGTTTGAAGATTCACTCTGGCAGCCTGCCTCAGCTGTTTAGTTTTGATATTGTGAGCTTTGTAAACTGGTGTGTTGAGGGAGGTTGAGGATCATAGGCAAGCTGGGGTACTGTACACTCCCCACACTTAGGAAGGACATGTATACATACATACAGTACACTAGGTTATTGGTTGATGCCACCAGCATGTTTTGGATGATGCCATTTATTGGATAAGACAGTTAGGCCTTTTGTTCTTTTAAATCTAGAGACGGTTCATTAGTCAGGCTTTCTTTTGTTATATTATTTTCATTTATTTTGTTGCAACCACATGGTCTCATCGTTCCACAGTGTTTGTCTAAAGCCTTTTCAGCTCCTTTAACAACCTGATAAACCCATTTAATCTGACCTTCCACAATGACTCCTTCAGCTTCCATTTTTTTTTGTGTGTTCATCCCCAAATTCCCCTAGTGTCACTGAGAGGATGTAAAAAGCTAAAATAAATAAAAAATGTGGCAGTGTCTGTTAATCACCGAAAGTGGAAAGCTAAATAGATAAATAGACACACTTGTTGCTTGACTGTAGTGGAACCACTGTATTTCTTTAATAGTGTCCACTGAGAGTTCCTTTTAGCAGGTCCAAGTACAGCTAATTTACGAGTACAGCTCATTACTTTTTAGCGTCACCTTTTCAGCCCTTTAGCACCTACTGTGCCAACCAGTGTGTCAGCCAACCAAATGTTTTGATAAACATCAAGGTTTTACTGCCCTCTACGAGTCAACTCCCTCCCCACGGCTCCTACTGGCTCTGTAACACACTTATTGAATGCCTGCACACACACAAACACACCCAATAATGTATAGCATACTCTATATATGGGAAAATCCCTGCACATAATAGTGTTTCCTTGTCTCCACTTGAAGCTCAGTGTGCTAAAGACTTATATTTTCATAAAGAAATGGGGTGGAGAGAGTGTGAAAAAACATATTTCCATTTCTATACACAGTTTCTTCCTCCTGATTACACGCATTGTGTTTACCTTTAAAATAAATACAAACACACATGCACGTTACACCCTCCAGCCTTCTTAGCTCCATTCTTTCTCCCTACAGCCCAGATTTGTGTGGTATCCCTCCATAATTCCCATTATGGTGGTGTCAGGTTTGGTGCTGAAGCATCTGAGTGGCTTAGCTGTCTTGGCGGCAGCCCTCCAAACCAGCTTTACTGTTCCTCTCTCAGGGCTGTTCTGTTCCAAAATGGTGAGATTGGTTTGTACACTGCAACCTGTGAGTTTAGTGTGGTTTAGAAAGACACTGACATACTGTCGGTTAATATGGAAGATTTTTTTTGAACATATATATTCACACTGCAAATAATATTATTAGTTATTCCAACTGAATCTACCGAAAGACATTTATTTCCTGTATGTTCTTTTAAAAGAAGCTCTGGAGCTTTCACTGATATTAGTTCAATTTTCTTCAGCAGCAAACTTTATGGCTCCAAAACTGATACTGAACAGACTAGCACTTTTTTACTGCTATATTTAAGGTCAATGACAAATTGACAATCTCAAATTTTGAGACATCACACTATCATAACAAACTCTTCTTCGTGAGATGTGGTTCAGAGCTCCAGAGCACCTACTTAGTGGAATTTATTGTGAGACAGTTTTGTCGGCATCATCACTGTTGATGTTGTTGACACGTGTTCTGCCCTTACTTATGATTAATTATTTATAGGTCTGTTTTTTTTATTCTTCATTTTGTGCATTGCGTGTCACTGGGATAGAAGACGGGATAGACTGACGTTGAAGCAGCCCTGCTACTTGGTGCTTGTATTGCTTGGGGATGCGGCATAACGCCATGTGTAACCAAAAACAATGTTTTTCTCTTCACTTGTTTTCTTCTGAAGCAATATTGGTTGTTATACCAATTTCCGTCAGAACACTGGTAACCACAGTGGGGCGAGAGGCAAGGCTGCTGTCAGTAACTTATTCTAACCTTTGGCAAGTGTATACTTGCAGAATGAAGAACCAGGTGGTCTGGGAGTACTGGTATGAAACTTTAGCCGAGTTGTTAAGCAGCTGTGCTTTTCTTCAGGTCAGCTCTGAAGACTGGTGAAGAGAATATGAAAAGACTCACTGTGTGAAGTACCTCATCAACGTCACTTGTCAGCCGACCTTATACAAATACAGTCTGGTTTGTGGAGACAAATGTAAGAAGAGAAGCATCTGGTAATAATGCATTATTTTCTATTACATTTCAGCAAGAAATTGGAAATTGGACAAGCAGCTCCCGGTGTGGGGGTCGTGCATAGAAATCTACAGGGTAAGCTGTTTTTAATGCTGTTTCGACATGCGCTCTTTGGCAGCACGATGTTTGGCTTTGAGAGATTACAGTATATATTTCAGTAAGTCCACTGTAGTGCACGCAAGTCTGGGAACCCTTGGTTAGTTTGACATTTTGCAAAGTTTCTCACTATCTTGCCGGATGGGGGTCGGTATTTGTATCCAGCTGGTAAATTGATTCAGCACATGATACCTAGACTGGTGCAAGGCTGAGCTCTCTACAAATGTTTTTGGCTGGCTTGCTCTGCATACAATCTTTCTTTCATTAGAATATCATATGTTATAATTATTTTAAAAAACAAAACTTAATGGATGGCGGCACAGTGGCGTGGTGGTTAGCACTGATGCCTCACAGTGGGTTCGAATCCTGACTGGGCCTTTCTGTGTGGAGTTTGCATGTTCTCTCTGTGTACGCGTGGGTTCTCTCCGGGTACTCCAGCTTCGTGGAAATGTGGAAACTTTGCTGGTCATTACAAATCTTTTATTGGTCTTAAGGGGTTTTCACATTTTTGAGATTAATGAAATTTTACACAGTGTGTAAGGAGCCTATCATTTCGTGTGTGTGTGTGTGTTCTTGTTTTTATCGAATTATGGGGGCCAAACTCTGGTAGAACTATATTAATACTCTGGGCCCCACACCTTTATGAGGTTGGTTAAAACCTGGTTAAAACTGGGTTATAAATAGGTTAGGGTTTTGGTTGGAGTAATGGTTAGTGTAAGGGACTTTTTTGTAGGGGTTGTTCAGTCATGACTCACTGCTGTGCCATGACACTTTAAGCACCATGTCGACTAGTCACTGATCATGTGACAATACCAACATGACGCCTCCTTGAAGACAGGTGAGGAGCCCAGTGGGTCATTTCAGCAAACTAGCAGCGGTTCATCAAGTGTGTGAAAATACTTCACTAAAGATGAAGGCCATTCTACCGTGACATGTAAAATAAGTCAGTCCTGAAATACAACAAATGTACTACTGCAATGCACACTCATCTGAAAAGGCATCTGCTAACGCTAGCAGAGGAACGGTCCAAATCCTCTTGACATTCAATGTCAAAGTGATTAGACCTTTAGTTGCTGTACATGGAAAAGGCTTCAGAAATATCACATTTTTTTCTAAACCCAGCTACACTATCCCATCTAACAGCACACTGTGGAGTAGATGGTGCAGATTTATGTAGGCTATACATATCTGCAGTGCACAGTATGTAGCGCATGAGCTGTACTCAGGTCAAGAATACAGATTTCATTGTTGCAAAGCATTACTTTCTACTGTGTTTTTATTAGTGACATCATCAGCGACTAGCCAGTGTCGACTTGACTTTTATCACATAACAGTCGATGTTAAAAAAAAAATCTGAACACTTGCAGCCTCTACTTACTTGAGATGGTTAGTTTTAGGGGCTAGGAATGTGTATGTGTGTGTGTCTGTGAGGACCAGTTTGAATTTTACACCATTGAACTGAGGACATTTGTGCAAATCGAGGACATTTTGGTCAGTCCTCAGTTATTCACAAGGCTGTTTGGGACTTAAGACTTGGTTTTAGGGTAAATGTTATAATTAGCTTATGGTTAGAAGGGGGTTAGGAAAAGGCACTTAGGTGAGATGGTTAGGGTTAGGGGCTAGGGAATGTATGATGCCAATGAATGTCCTCACAAAGATAGCCACACCAACATGTGTATGCGTGTGTGTGTGAGCATGAGACAGAGATGGATGGAGTTTCTGGTATAAAAACTTAAGTTAAATGTCACACCTGTCTGTCATGACACACCTGCTCTCACTGACGTGTCTGCTCTGACAGGCTGACATTTACACACCTCACCAGACCAAAAAACACACACACACAAACACGCATACACATCTGCAGACAACAGGGCCACATCCTAATAGGTAAGAGCTAAGCACTTAAACACTGGTGTTCATGATTCATTTCAGACAGCATCAGGGTAAATATTTTTTTTTTTTCTTCTTGTTGTTTTGGTAGCCCCAGTCGTAATTTACTTCATTTCATTGCTAGTTGATATGGTATTTCAGAAATGCACTTTGCTTTCTGTAGTGCTTTCTGCAGAACATCAGAGATGACAAAGTCTTTGTGTGACATGCTATGATGTCACCACCATCTTACTCCGTGCACAGCAGGGGATGTCTGTGCAAAGCAGCTGTGCAGAGGCCATATACAAAAAATGGAAGCTAATCTAGGGAGTTTGACATATTATCATGTCTGTGCTGCATTTTGTAAATGTATCCAAACATTCAGGATAGACCCCACCAGTTATATCATATAAGCATTCATATGAGCCTTCTTCAGTTTCAAGACATAACAGGATTTCTGAGGAAACGCAGTCTGTCTGTTTATTATAAATATTAATGTTATTGTTATATGCCCTGGGTAGATAAAAATGCTACTAATATCCATAGTAGTGCAAAATAATCTTTTTCTCTGGCATGTAGCTGTGAACTACCTACAGTATGGAACATTTGTCTCTCCCTTGTGCCAAAGATAGGTGTAAGTCACGAGCATGGATGATAGTTTTCATCAAGTTTGTCGACAATACCATTCTTGCGTTTGCCATTAGAACCGTTGTTGATATTTTTATCCCCGACATGACTAGTAGAGAAATACCTGACAAGACTAAAAAATCATGACGACCTCTCAGTGGAGGGCATGCTAGTTAAAGCTAGTTTGATGCTTCATACATGGCAACACAGCCCATGTGCTATAGGTTCTGCTATAGAGGAGGATAGACTATTATATATATATACTGCTGGCCAGCACTGCTATTCAGGCATACTGACCTCTGAGCTGACCGTAAGAAAACCTCAATCTGCTCCTTGTCCTTATAGTCACCCTATTCAAGATCTAGTAACTTCATCTTATAGTGATTCCCTATGCTATGGTTTGATTCCAATATGCATGATTATACTGTACATTTGTACCTAAGAGCAAACGTCAACACTGATGTATCCACAAAAAGAAGAAACTGTCACAATTCTGTTTGTTATTATAAGAAAGCGTCATGCCTCTTGGGTGTGTTTAGTGAGACAGGCAACACCACCATATGCTGTAAAAAATGACATGACAGCTGCCACAATGTTTTAATCCTGCTACCTCAGTCTATAACGTCCTTGGTGTATACCCCGGCAGCAAAAGAATCTTATCTAAAGCTTTATCAGGATTTGAAATTCCTGATCTGAGACCCAAAAAATGTTGCTCCTGTAATTGCAATGATCTTTACACAGCCCTTTACAACAGCTCTTTCTAGTATCCTCAGGACTTCTCTGAGTGTTTTGGGAGTTTCATAATGGAAAAGAAATCGCAGGGCAAAAGATGATCTCTGTATCTCTGTGCAGCCACTGTGCAAACCACTTTGTGGGCTCGGTTAAAAGCCGGAACAGACCCATTTATTTTGAGTTGCTATACTGAAGAAACATTACCTAGGATATTAGAACATCTCCGCTCATGTAATCAGGATCACTTCTTAGATACATGCCGAAATCTTTCTTGAGCATGCTGTGCCAAGAATATCTTTCAAGGCTACTTGCACACTGCACTGCAAGTGGTCCTCCAAGGCTGAATGTCATTCTGTCTCAGTCTGGGAAAGCCTATCTCTTGACACTGTGTGATTTTGGAGGGGTCAAGATTGTCAAGAGGTACAGTTACAAGAATCCATCTTTTTTGAAAGAGGGTTGTGTGATGTCTCTAGAAATACTTATATTTCTAACATCACTTGCTCTAATTCCGTACTAAATTATTAAAATTGAGAAACAAATTAAGGCTTGGGCTGTGAAATGAACACAGGGAATAGGCAAAATAAGTAAAACCAACTGTATAAAAACAAGAATGCATTCAGATAACCAAATATATATATATATTATTCACCAGCAGTATGAGATGGATAGACAGTGCCTACAGTAGTGTTCATTGGAGGGTTACAGCGGGGCAGATGCTGCAGCCTGTTGGCAGCATCCCACAGCTCTCAGGTGTCTGTCTGGCAGAAACAGCTGGGTTCTGGCAGCATGGTGAAGTTGACAGTGGGCACGGACTGGAGTTGGCTTCACAGCGGTCTCAGATGGCAGTATGCTGCTGAACCAGTGTTCAGGGTGGTTCCCTCTGGGGACCAAAATGTTGTTTTATGGTCTAGTAAATGTGTTGGAACTTGCATCCGTTGTTCAGCCCAATTACCTTTGGATCATATGTCTAAGTACACGTAGTACATACATGTCTATGTCCATTTTTTTTGCAAAAACAATGATGTTGATCTTATACCTTGCCTCTTGCATTTCCCTTCTCTTGGATTGTCTTGTACCATAAAGTATACTTACACACAGTGTATCTCATTAGGCCGAGACCACAAGAAAAATTATACATTTAATCATAAACTCATAAATGTCCATGGACATGACTGGGCAGCATTAGTGACTAGCATCCTGCAACACCTTGTTAGGATCTGCATGTGTTAATTATGCAGCCATTCAGTGCATTTAGTGTGTGTGTATATACACACATATATATATATATATATATATATATATATATATATATATATATATGCTGTTTGGTGTAACAAGGATTTAATAAAGTAATTGCATATTATTTGTATTATTTGACAGACTTTTATGAATATTATAAAATAAAAACTAACTGGACTAGAAACAATATATTACAAGGGGGATTAACATAGAATCACAATGTAAAGCAGCTTATACTAGACTTAATGGTCTTGTATTTGTATAGCACTTTTTACCTATTGCTACCCAAAGCACTCTGCAAACACACAATGACATATACGCACAACAGTGCCAATTACTGGTTCAAGAACACTTAGGCATGTGTTCCATGTACTGGGGATCGAACTGCTAAATCCTCTGATTTGTGGATATAAACAATAATAATAATACACTGGAGTTTCAACTGCTTCCGAATGTCTAGATCTCTATAGTCACAAGCAGGTGCGCATACCCGTTGACATGATTATCAAGGATTTCTGTGAAGCAAGCAGTTCATGTGAAGAAACCCACCAACATCTCAGAACTGAAATATTTCTGTACTGAGGAATGGGCTAAATTCCTCCAAGCCGCTGTAGATGACTCATCCGAAGTTATCAGAGACATTTAGTTGCTGTTCTTGCTGCACAAGAGCTTCCCACCAGATACTGAAAACAAGGGTTCACTTACTTTTACACCTCACAGATACATATAAATGATTTATTTTCTTGAATAAACAAACACCAGAGCATACTGTTTCTGTTTCACTTGTTTGATTTGGTCCTTTTTGTCTACTGTCAGGACTTTCTTGAGTCTTTTTTATGTAGAAGTGTGAAACATTCTGAGAATTGTGGCAATGTAAGTTGGTTTACTATGAGTGAACTGCAACAGACTTTGCGTTTAAATGGACTGAAACCCTTCTTTCCTCACAGTCCTCATAAGGTCTTCCTTATGACCAAACAGGTTAGGTGTAATGGCGTGCTTAGATTTTATACTTAACACATGAGTTAACACAAGCTACATCCCATTACTGTGCTATATGCTATACCAATACTGTGTGTTTCCACACGTCTTCTCCTCTCTTTAGTCTACAGTCCAGTCAAACCTTTGGATAATTTTTTATCTCCTGTTACTCTCCATCCTTGGTCACCGCAGTCGGCCTGTGCCAGCTGTTTTTACTTTATAACGTCTTTGTCTGTTTTTGTTTTAGTCTTTGGTACAGTGTGTTCCAGCATTGTTCCCCGCTGTCATCCAGCTCTTAGAGTTATTGCCCGGACAAGCTGAAGTACATTTGTGGATCACAGAGTGTGGCTTCCTCATGACTGCCTCTGTGACAATGTGAAGGGTAGCGGTTGCTTTCACTGTCCCGGTCAATAGCTCAGTAAAGTATTATCACAGGCCGACCATGCAACAGGAGTCATCCGTTCCAGCGTATAGGAGAAGTGAGCTATTCCTGAGAAAGACTGTTGACATAAACCAGCCACACAAACACGTCCTTTTAACCAGAAGCTTAGCCCCCAAAATTCATGGTCGCACACTGCCACAGAGACGACACTAACAAGAGAAAGGAAACAACAACACAGCGAGTAATGTAACCAACAAGCTGTAAATACAATGTCCACCGTGTCCGCATCACTTTCTATATCAGGACACTGTCTGGGAAGAGGTAACAAATATAACTATAAGAAGAATGTCTTTGACAAAGTTCTTTAGCTGCCAGCCTGAGAGTACTACAACAGGAATTTGACCCTTCCTCCCTGTTTATTTTACCAGCAGTGCAAGCAGAGCAGCTTGTCTCTTCCCGTGTATTTAATGATCTTCTTTATTAACCTCCATGCTGCAAACTATATCTTGATTTGGATATAGACAGCAAAATCAAATCAGCATTGCAGTGTAATACCACTGGGGATTGTCTTAGTATTTATACACATTTTATTAAAAATGGAATTAAGGGTTCTATTGATAAACGAACTAAAGTAACTATATCTCGTACACACATTTCATATTTTTTGAAAGACAATGTAAGATGAAGTCATTGCAGCTGGAACAAGATTACCACAATAGTTCCACTATTGTTTCAACTAGAACGTCCTTCCTGAGGGATAAAGGAAAATGTTGCATCGTTTGTCAGACACTACGTATTTATAGGTTTATTTGTCATCGGTTAATGAGGACTGAGCTACAGTAAATAGTGCAATCACTTAATGCTTTTGGCTTAATGATTTTCTTTATTGCTTTAATTTCTTTCTCTGCACATTTGCACATCTCTGTTCTCACCTGGAAGATGGAGTCTTCTTCTTTGTGCCACCTTGATCTTCCCGTTTTGTTTTTTTTTTTCCATCCAAATCAGAGGCCTTGTCGTTTATGCTGCACAGATCACCCCAAGAAGCAAATATACAGATTGAGATTAGGGCATGTGAACAAAATTGTTTTAACTCAAGCCTTTTTGAAAACCTATGACCTAATATAAAACAATAATGTGCTTCTTTATGTCTCTTCTCTAGCACACGCAACCATAGCACATTAACACCATTCACACCTCCCCACCCCCTTCCCCCTAACCACACACACAACAGACTCTTAGTTGAAGACTTCAACAAGCAGCCCAAGGACACTCCTCCACTGCAGTTTTTATTTATTTTATTTATATATTTTTTTTTTTTACCCAAGCACCTTATTTTTTCACCTTATTTTTTGTTTATCTTATATTATATTTATTACCCGTCTAGGATTAGTGATCACTGTTTCGCCAGTATATATTGAAGATTGATTTATATTATTTTACGCCTTAAAGGGGAATTACAGTTTTTACAACCTTGAGTCCAGAGTTACCTGTTATCATCATCCGGGGCCTGTAGATTGACCTACTAACCTCTGACCTGGATGCGTTATTTACAGGCTGCGTTTCGGTGCCCCAGTCACTCCCACTATATGGATATATGCGGATCTAAATATCATCCTAACAACTCCAAATGACACCAAAGTTATATGGTTGAGTAAACGATCGTATTTCATGCCAGAAATAAGGAGTTAAGACTTTTTTCAAACTCAGATCTCCATCCAGACATCAATTATTTATGTCCAGACTATAAAGCAAGCTATGTAATACAAATATTCAGGTTGCACCTGTGATTATAAAGTCACCTTCAAAACCAAAAATAAGATACTTAAGGTATTTTAATTATGCTTATTTTATTCAATATTAAAAATAATAATTATGGATTTGTATGTGTCAAGAAGTTTTCACACTAGCCTGTTAATTTTGAACAAACTACAATGCCCACTGAAACTCATGATCAAAATTTTCCACCATTTATTTCATTAAACATAAAAATGTTCAGGTGTTGCTTTTGTTCTTTGTCTTATTTTTTTCCTCACATTGGGAGAGTCCTTTTTTCAACTAGAAGAAGAAAAAGCGGAACAGAAAAAAAAAAAAAACGTTCTTCCTGAGCCTCTCATTATCTCAAATGTCACAGCAAAGGTCAGAGGTGAAATTATTTTGGCCCTGGAACCATCTCTCAAAGACTACATTCGCTTTCCTGTCACGGAATCATTCTTCATTCCTTGTAAACAGGTTACATTCCACAGCACATTAATATTTTGGCATAAAACCATAGGGTAGTGCCATTTTTTATCTATTACATACTGTTCCCCCACGAATTAAATGAGTTATGAATTGTGTTTCTTGCTAAGAAAGAAAAAAAACAAACTGAATGGCATTTATTATGCAATAAGGATGATCCAATTTCAGTTGCATATTGCTTTTCCTAATGACTGCTAGCCTTTCACTGTCTCCCAGCAACTCTCTGCGATGACAATGTGCCCTCTGTGCCTTCCACCACCGCCTTGGTTTGCTTCTGTGCATGTGTGCATTTGCAAATATGAAAGAGAGCCTGAAAAGAGCAGGCTTTATGAATACCTAACAGTCACATACAGCTCATAACACATCACTGTTTTTTGACTTACCTGCAGCTGTGTCTCCACCGTGTTTTGTTCATGATACATCGTCCACGGGGGGCCATCAAAATTAGATATGTTCTAACTCGACACGTAGTGGAAGTAAATAACATCTCGTGTAATTGATTTTTTTCTTCCAATTAAAGTGCTCATCCCCCTGGTATTCCTCAAAAATTTTGAATCTAGACTTTTATTTGTACCAGTATCGCAGTTATACAAGTTATCCTGGTGTTTACAAAAACAAAAAATTGTTGGTTCTGTTTTCATACAGTATACCCTGGACATTTACACGATAAATACTATCCCAGCAACTGTGCTACATACTGTTTGTGTAGATGCTTGTTCACAATGCAGACTGACAATGAATGAATGAAAAGAATGAAACACTGGATGTGTCACTCTGAGGTGTCAACGCCACTTTCTTCTGCAGTGCACAGTACCCATCCATGTTGTCACAGTCTATAATAGAAATGTCTGCTTGCCTTACTTGATCCATTGCATGTGTATGTGTTGTGGCTTGTAGTGAAAAGACTACAACACGTACAGAAGCTGAGATGTTTGCGTTTATGTTATGTCACTTGGATGACGCACAGGTTGTCAGGTGCTTGTGGTTAGGACAAGATTGTTACGGTGCAAAGAGTGCAGAGTGCACTACTAGAACTATTTGGTCAGTGTGGATGGACATACGACTTTCAAATGACGTGTCTAACCACGTGTGCTCGTGGCCTTATTCTGCTTTCAAAATAAGCGAATTCCTGAGCGGCACAAAAACTAATATCTCGTCACCAGTAACCTCAGGTACATCTTCAATTGCAGAGCTGTGAGAAAATGCTGCTGCAAACTACACCCGTAACTCAGCAGCAGCACCATTTCATTACTGTGATAACAGTAAAGCATACATAGTTCTGTATTCTTTAGGTCCAGGTATAGGCATTGTAACATGGAGCTGTGGTGTTTGCTAACAAACCGTTTCTATTGACCGGCTCTTTAAAACGAACGATGGGAACCGAGTCGTAGTTGTGAGCCATTATTTTATATTTTATTTCTTATTTTTTGCTGTGTTTCACACAGATGTGCACAGAAGCTCTTGCTTTGCTACTCCACTGAGTGAGACAGTGTTGGTGACGGAGATGATGGTATAGTGGTGAGCATAGCAGTGGATTCTAGTTCAATTTTGGGTTCGAGCAAAGGTGTTTACTGAATTTCTCACGCAATAAATAAAGCATCTGTCTGTCTGGAATCTATATTTTAGATATAGATAAGACTCAGATATTCCACCAGGAGAATATGTATTGGTGGGATGTCTGAGGTTGAATGACTCTGATCCAGATCTTACCCTATCGCAGTGCTTAGTTCAAGGATAAAAAAAAGTTACCCCCAGACTGGCATCTTAAAAAGAAGTAAATATCAAAATGAGCCAATCTTTTGAACAGCTCCACAAGATCCAGCTCCCTTCAAAGAGCCACAAATCCTATCTCTCTTATAACAGTGAGACAGCACAGAGACGATAAGGTCGATTGGCGATCACTGTTTTGCCAGTATACACTAAAGATTCATCTACAATATTTTTCGTTTTATACATCAAGAGAAGTATGTCTGCTTAACTTGTTGTCACAGTTACGTAATGGTGCTGTAGCTGGGTTACAGGTTTAGCTTGCAGCAGCATTTTCTTAGTGCTCTGCAAATGAAGACGTACCAGATGCTACTGATGATGAGATATTAGCTTGTGTGCTACTCAGGAATTCAATTACTTTGAAAGCAGAATTAGTCCATGAAAATGACAAAGACATTCAGAGTAAAAAAAAATCGTATGTCCATCCACAGTGAGCAAATAGTTCTAGTAGTGCACTCACACAATAACAATCCTGTCCTAAGCAAGTGATCACTGTTTTGCCATACTGATTTATGTTACTTTGAAATCTAGGTTGCACCGGTGATCATAAAGTCACCTTCAAAGCTAAAATACAATACTTAAGGTATTTTAATCCTTCTGGTTTTATTCAATATTAATAAAAAACATATTATTGATTTGTATGTGTCAAGAAGCTTTAACACTAGTCTGGGACTTCTTAATTTTTGCTCAGTTTTATTACATTTGTTATGTTGTCCTGAGTAAATGTTAATGCACTGAAGCTTAAAAAATATCACTGTCGGAATTTCAGTGAAATATGTAGTTGTGACATGTAGCAATCAGCATGTTCAGCGTGTAACCTTTGAGAACTACATTGTGCTTCGTACTGTTTTAAATAAGTCATCTCTACAGCAGCTGTCTGAACCATGTGGATGCACTGCTGTGAAAAAGATGTTAATCTGCGCCTTCTCGCCTCCCGTCCTGCTGCTAAACTGCGGAAATGGAATGCAAACTTTATGGAAATGGATGATGTGTTTATGAAAGATGAGTGTTTAAAGGGAGGACACACTGAGAAGCTGATAACTCCTCTCTTATCTGGATCCAACACATGTTAGCCATTCCCCCGGAAAATCTGTGAATGTGTTGTGCACGGGCAAACTGTATGTGAGTGGAGAGTGGGGAAAGAAAGAAGGGAGGAAAAACAGCGATCCAAACAGTGATTGTATTTAGCAAGTGGGGAAGAATAAAATACGCCAGTGAACCATTAAATGATGAAATACACTAATTTAACTCTGCTCGAATTATTTCAGGTTGCGTCTTACCAAAAATGTGTGGTTTAGTTGGGTTTTATTACAGAAAAGTGTAAATTTCCATTTTCAAGATCTATTTAAATTCTATATCGGTTTTCACATTATCACGGTGGATGGAGTACAGCTGTGCATGGTTCTACTAATCACACACATGAGCACACACACATACAAGCAAAAATAAATATTTGCAGAAAAAAAGAACATTAGGGTAGCTATGATGAATTTACCTACAAAATACTTCCTGTCAAGTATACAGCCACAACATTAAAACTACTGACAAGAGAAGTAAATAACATTGACCATCTTGTGACAATCCAATGTTCTGCTGGGAAACTTTTGGACCTGGCATTCATGTGGATGTTACTTAGACATGTATCACCCACCTAGACCAGACCAGACACCCCCACCCCATAGCAATGACACTCCTTGATGGCAGCAGTCATCCGCAGCAGAGTGAAGCCTGACACAGACACACACACACAAAAACAGTTTAGGAACAACTCAAAAAACATGAAGAACAGCACAAGGTGTTGACCTTGCCTCCAAATTCACTAGATCCCAAACTGATCAAGAATCTGTGGGATGAGCCACAGAGGCCCCTCCCCTCAACCCACAGGACCCAAAGGCCCCCACTAACAACGTTCTGTTGCCAGACACCACAGGACACCCTCAGAAGGCCCATGTCCATTCTCTGATGAGTCACAGCTGTTTTGGAGACACAAGGGAGACCTGCACAATATTAGGAAGGTGGTCATAATGTTACGCCTGATCAGTATATATAGGGCAGCTTGGGCAAAATTTCCATCTGGGAAAGATGTAAGGTAAAATCACTGACGTATTATGTTGCATTGAGTATGCATATCTTACTTTTGGGCTCATTACAAATAAATCAGACCGTATCCATCACAGCACTCTTGACTATCTGGCGATGCCAGTTACACTTGAGATGAGCAGCTCCACTGGCAGATTGGAAATTTTCATCTGCTCTACCTCTTCTGCAATCTTGAACCTGTCACTTTTTTTCAATTAGAAAAACTGCTGAGGTAATGTGCAGGTAAAATAACCGAAAACACTGCTTCACTCGCTATGACTTATGTTTCACATGATACATGATATCATGGAATTGCATATACAATTGAATGCCATTTCTTGAAAACTATCCGAGTCGTGGCAACAACCTTGAAACCATTTTTTCACGACATCTTGTAGCACTGAATGACACACAAGATGATTATGGTCAGGGCTAAGGACAGGGGTAGGCATTAAGATTCCTCAGTGTGGAGTACAGCAGTACACTGAAGACACACAACATGACGTGCCATGTTATTCATACGCTGTTCGATGGTAGGAGGCTGCTTACATGTTTTCTGGCCCTTTGATGTGTTCTGACACTTGTGCTTCAGGCATCACACGACAAGCTTATATGATCTGGCAGGTTAAGGCATAAGCAAGACATCATATTTCACATTAAATCACAGCATCACTCATAGAGGAGCAGTAAATTGCTTCACATACATTTGGAATTGACATTATTTGATTCAACTTTTTACCGTCTAAATATGGTATGGAAGCAAATGAAGCACAGTTTTTGTTCATGTGTGTGCCGAGTGACAGAAAATTAGCATTTCATTTTTTAAACTCTGTATATCTTATATGTGTGTCTCTTTGTATGTTTGCGTGTGTCTGTATGAGTGAAGGAGATGCTAAGTGTGTGTCCACACCCCACCCGCCTTCAGCTACGTTCTAGATCAAACATTCCATCTGCTCACTACTGTCCTGCTGTGTCCTGCAGCAGGTACGCATAAGCACACACACAGTTTTTTCACTCCTGCCTGCAATCCACCGTGACATGCACACACACTACATGCACCCAAACGACAACATGCATACACACACACAAACACGTCAATCACCCATCCTACTCCATGTAGAGTGACATCTGCAGATTGAGCTTCAGCTAGCCAGAGGGCCCAGTGCCAGGCATGGGTAGACATAGAAACACACACACACATATATATACATAAATGAACACAAACACACACACACACACACACCCTACCGGCATCCAATCCAACCGTCCCCGAGCAGTGACTCAGATGCAACTAGCCTGTCTCTGGGCTCTGGGGATGAAGAGCCCAGCCTCTACAGAAAGGGGAGATATGAGCTCTGGGAGCTTTGCTGATCCACAACGTCAAGCCTGTGCTCCAGATATCTGTCTGTCTTTCTATCTGTGCTCGGACACACGGATGAACCATTCCACTGGCCAGAGTAGCCAGAGGGTGTAAAAGAGGGAAAATAAAGTAAAATTAAATAAATATATAGAGAGATATATACACAGGGGATGAAAGCACAAGTGGTCTAAGTATTACAAGGTCATAGAGAGTACTTTAATTTTTAAAGCAAATATAGAAAGATTGGTATGTCTTAAATTGGTTCATCAAAAATGTATATAAAATCCATTCATTAGTAATGCCCTCTGTTGTCCCACAGTTTTCATTTTTTTTGGGGGGGGGGGGTTGCTTTCTTTGTGGATGATTTACTCTTTCTGCAATTTAGTGAATAGACACAACGACTGACTGTACTAATGTACGTGGCTAAAGAATCTGACAAAGCTGCTCTCCCTGTCAATTCTTTCGTGCTGGATTTCCTGCTGCACTGCTTCTCGTAAGAGTTTTATTTTTAGAATTATTCACTATCAAAGAAAGACAACGGGGGATTTTACCTCCTCTTCTCATTGTAGCCCCAGGGTCTGGACCATTACCATTCAAGAAGGTGAGACACATCAAAGAGGCCTGGGCCACCATCCCAGTTGTCGAGGCTTATGCACCTGGGGTCCAAGGAAAGCCCACGATCCTATGGGGTTAGATGATCCCTGCAGACAAAACTCAGAAGACAGCGTTCAGAGAAGTACTGTATGTGTGTGTGTGCACATAACTGTATACTGTTTCTAATGTCTGCCCGGAGAAAAGCATTTATAAATAATACAATGTTACCCTGATGTCTTATCCATGAAGGCTTATGGATGAGGACATATTTAGTATGTAGGATTTGTTTTTGCAAGGAAATTTAATGATGTCTGATTTTATCTTCCTCTATCAAGACATTGCTTCTGTAATTTTATTAAGGACAGAGAACCTAGGTCCTCTTTAGGGGGTTTGTGCTGCAGGCTCAGATGAAGGCAGTAGAAGATTCCCAGACTGGGTCCTCAAGAGGCTGATGGCACAAATGTCTGGCAACAGCCACCACAGCCGAGCGTACTGACTGCAGATGTAGCCATTGAATGTCCTATTTATTAAACCATTACTTAATGCCGAGGCACTGCTCCAGAGAATTGCTTGTTTTTTTAAATTTATTTTGCTTTCAGCTGCTGTAATTACAAAGAATTACGAGTCAATAAGTGGATAAGCTAATGGTCAACCGGTTGCCAAAGTAAAATGGTTACTGGGCAAATTGAAGAGGATTACAGAAAGTACAGAAAGCGGGTGACTGCTTCCATTGATAAACAAACACTGTGTTGCACACATGGACTATGTATGAAATTGCAAAAAATAGCAAAAAATAAATAAATAAATAAGCAAATAACTAAAACACTGATCGGGCCAACATTAAAACCACTGAAGAAGTAAATAACATTGAGTGCATCGCACAAACTTGATCAGTTTGGAGTCTAGTGAATTTGGAGGCCAGGTCAACACCTTTTGCTGTTCTTCATGTTTTTTGAGTTGCTCCCAAACCTTTGTGTGTGTGTGTCTGTGTCAGGCTGCATCCTGCTGGGGATGGCTGCTGCCATCAAGGAGTGGCATTGCTATGGGGTGGGGGTGCCTGGTCTGGTCTAGGTGGGTGCTACATGTCTAAGTAACATCCACATGAATGCCAGGTCCAAACGTTTCACAAGATGGTCAATGTTATTCACTTCTGTCAGTGTCTTTAATATTGTGGCTGATCAATGTATTAGTTATTTACTAACTATTAAACCCCACTAACAACATTTTATTTTATGCCTGATGGAGTCTGCCAGACAGACACTTGACCAATCAAGTACTACCAATTTGATTTGCCACCAACAAAAAAAATCACAAAACGGAATAATATATAACCTCCTTAGATGTTTCCTCTGCTTGATGCATGCCAATGATTTGACCCTTCTCAAACAGACTAACATCTTTTCCACATCCACGGGATGTGTCTTTCGACGTGGTTGTTTAAGAAATTAGAAGCTAGTCATTGCATCAGTTGTTGCCAGCTGAAAGATAATCACCCATGCAGTAATTATCCAATAGGAGGCTCCTACCTATTTGTTTAGTTAAATCCAGGTGGTGACTTTTTTTGTGGACAGGCAGTGTATGATAGCCCATACAGTATGGATCTAACACAACAGTATCATTAGCGTGCGTTAGTTATAGAACCCCACATTTTCCTTTCATGGATCCCGTCTGAAACTTTTCAAATATTACAATAAATCAGTGAAAGATTTCCAGAAATAGATTGATGAATCTTTCTATATGTGAATAGTCTGTGAAGGTTCTCAGTCATCCAGGTCATGGTATATCCAAAGACCGTAAAAAAAAAGGGGACTGGTTGGAAGTTTGAGGATTAAAAACACAACCCACCAGTCCCCCAGAGCTGAAGAAGCTACTCGGATGAGTGGTGAAACTAAAATTATGCAAGACCAGTTGCCTTTTTTTAAACGCTTTTTTGCTATATGTGAATAATTACTAATAATAGTTACGATCCATGCAATTATTCAGAGAGTGTTTGCTTATTTCTATTTTCTTTAAATAGGGCACTGGAAAAAAAGAGAAATAAATACAGTAAATCTACATTGCCTATTTTAGTATATTGTACATCAATTATGTTGAACCTTGAAATGTTGCAGTCTGCTCCAATTCTTCCGTCAAACATCATCAAATCTCTAATGGTCTCAGCTTGCCAGATTACCTTCCTTACTTTCAGTCTTGCTGGGCACTCCAAAGGTCACAATGTCAAATCCCTGAGCTCTTTATTTCCAACATCAAATGTTTACTTTAGAGTGAATTATGTGGGCTTCCAAGCAAATGTCACATAAAAGCATTTTGCTGTCTTCCCAGAAGGCAACATATATGCATAAGTAATGCAGTATTCAAATATTGTTAAAAGATAGAACCATTCCTTTAGCTTCCGTTGCAGGTCAGTTAAATTTAGCATCATTTGGTACAGGTGTCATGTCATTATGCACTGCTCCTTATACAAAGATTTATATATGTAATATGCTGTGCAAAGCCAAAATAGACACATGTGACTGATCAAGTTGAGAATAGGGTTAGAGGGATGGGGAATTCATGTACATGAGGAATGGCTAAATTAATGAATGGATGGATAAATAGGTAGGATGGATGGAGAAAACCAAATAGAGGATTAGTCCCTGATGGGAACCACTGTGGTTTTCCCATCTGCTCTGCATCTTTTAACCTTGCACTCCCCAGCCCAAAATAGATTAGTTTGTAATGTTTAATGCATGTACATGTACATAACAGAGCAAGAAAAGGCAACAGAGAGAAAAAAGAGGGAGATAATTAGCATGATATTTTGTGCATCCACATATGGTAGTGCAGAGATGCATCTGCACACATGCGTACATACATTAATACTGACATCGAGCCATACATGACATCACTGCAAACTTCATGTCCTGGTTAGTCGGTTCTCGCGCGCGCGGCTGCCCTTGCCTCATGGCGAGGTTAAGCGCAGAGCACTAAAACCAGGCGTCCTCATTACATTAGAAGATGAGTAATGTTTGGCAGCGGCTGCCGCAGTTCAACTTTTACTGCTCTGCGCCCTCATCATCTCTGCCGCGTCGGCGACCGTCATTGTCATTGAAAGCATCATCGTTTTCATAAGTGTAATCAGATGTTGATGCTTTTCTCTTTGTGGTTGCAATCATCATCACACAAGTTGCATCTCTTGTCATAATTATAGTCATCCTTTTTGGTTCTGTCACCTTCATAACATCATCCCTTCATCAGCACAACAGAAGTTATCATTTTTCATCACCTTCCACACGGCTATCACGAGCTCAGAAAATTCATGCCTTTTCTGCCTGACTCATTAGTAGTACTCTGGCCTTTTCTCCAAGTAATTTCAGTAAAAGTAACCGTTCAACTGATCAACATTTATTACCTCCAAGAAATTATTGGTAGCACTAATGCCTTACAGCATGAAGGTTCTGGTTTCGAATCCAAGCTGACTGGGGGCCTTTCTTTGTGGAGTTTGCATGTTCTCCCTGTGTCTGCGTGGGTTCTCTACGGGTACTCCAGCTTCCTCCCACCATCCAAAGACATGCTGGTTAGGTTCATTGGTGATTCTAAACTGGCCGTAGGTGTGCATGTGAGTGTGAATGGTTGTCTGTCTCTCTGTGTTAGCCCTGCGATAGACTGGAGACCTGTCCAGGGTGTACCCCACCTCTCACCCAGCTCCAGACCCTTTACAGGACAAGCGGTTACAGAAGATGAATGAATGAAGAACTTATTGGTTCTAGTCGCCATTGTTTGTAAGACACATACTCAACAATGCTCCACAGGAATCACACAGCATTATGATTAGACATCAGCACACAAGTATAAATGCTACAGTGTAGGCTCCTCACATCGGCAACTCACTCCTAACTGAATGTAAATGTAACTGAAGCTAAATTAGAAAATATTACAAGCTCTATTTTTGCATCTTGGATAATGTATTGATTGACTATCCTTGACATGTTTCCTGCTAACAGTGCGTTTTGAATGATGAAAAAGAAAGTGTCGAAATCAGTTGACATTTCCACAGCACTAAACCTATGTACCAATCATCCAACCAGTACACACAGAGACTCAATATTTTTATAGCAGAGAATGTGTGCTTCAGGTTCAAATTTAATTACATTCACAGAGACTATTTTCTCAAAAACAAACCCCTTTCTTGAATCAATTCCTGTGGCCATGTCTACCATTTCCACTCTGCTTCTCTTGTAATTTACAAATGCCGCTTGGGTTGCTTGGAGAATTTAGCAACATGACGTGACAATTTTCCCAAAAAACATAAAAAGCCATTTCACAGAGTGTTATCCCCTATTAAATATGTACAATTTTAGTGGGGGAGGGGAGCAGAAGGCTTCTGCATAGCTGATATTCTCCCTGCAGTAGAATGGTGATGTTTTTATGAGTCTGATGAATATTTTAACTTTTGGGGCAATTACATGAGTCTAAATGAGACGAGTGTTCTTCAGCTAAGCTAAAATATGCAGGAGCTGTGAAAGACATGATGAGCAATACCAAACAAGTGGAATGTGTCTGACGTAAACACCTCTAATATGCACTGTTAATTGTCTTTGCATTGTGTCTCTCTGTTTCTTTGTCTGAACTTCATGCATCCATAAATGGGATGGTTCACACGCATTTTCAGTCTATTGGCTCTTTACTTGTTGCATTATGTCAAATAAAAATTTAATTTGTATAGGATTGCATTTAGCTTTATCAAGAGTTTCTTTAAATTTGTATCTTCACTACTTATTCTCTTATAGATGCATTTTCAGGAACTGCCACTAACAGATTAATTTCTACAACAAATCCTTACAACTTGATTATTCACTATTGTTTACCCACTGTAAATAAATGGAAATCTTTACCCAGTCACTTGCCCTTTCCTTAAAGGATCAGTGTATAGAATGTCGTGCCATCTAGTGGTGAGGTTGCAGACTGCAATCACTAGATCTATGAAGGTTCGCAGTCATCCAAAAAAGCTACAATAAGGGGGACCTGTAAAGTTTCTTGAAAATGTTTTGACACTCATCCAAGTAGCTTCTCCAGTTCTAAAATACCTGCTGATGGGCAACTTTTAGAACTGAAGAAGCTACTTGGATGAAGTATCTTCAAGAGACTTTACAAGTCCAGTTGCCCTCGTTTCAGTTTTTTGGGATCTGCAGTCAAGAGACGCCTCCTCCTTTCTAATGTTGGATAATCTAGAGTTGGTATCTGGTGCCAGTAACTGCTGGTGCCGGTTCAGTATAAAATGTTTGGTTTGAAGGTTCTGGGCTATAATAAAAACATTGTGATGCAACACAACGGTCTTAGTGGAAGAGGACCTGCTCTCTAGGGCAAAGTTTAAAAAGCACAACAATTAGTAACAGGTTATTAAACACGAATGAAAAGTTAAATATGAATACTTTATTCAGATTCTTGCAATGCCTCTTAATTATTTACTTTAATAAAAGCACTTCACTAAGCTCAGGGTTGCTTTTGTAGAGTATAGTAGGCAAACCAATAGTGTACACAATAAACCTCTATTATTATTTGACATTGTGATAATGCTTTTTACATCTCTGTTACCAGCCGCTTCTTTCTCTTTTTGTCTCTGTTTTCTATACTACACATACACACATACACACATACACACACTGCAGAAGCAATATCATTTCACTGTTTCTGGGTCTGTGACCCATGGGGTTATTTGCTAACCCCCCTGTCACTCATATCTGCAACAAACAAAAAAGAAACCTCAACAAAGTATTGAGTAAGCAGTTTCTATTCTGCTGACCACTGTTCCTCTGCACAGGGCCAATCAGACTGGGATGAGATACTGGATGTCACGGACTCACACACACGTCCAACTGTGTGAGTGTGTGTCTGTGCAAAAGAGAGTTGTTCCATCAAGACAAAAAGAGATACTAAATGTTGTCCATGAAGAAACACGTCGGAACAAACTAAAACTTGTGCGTCCTCCTGTATTATAAAATGGTAATATTAGTTTTGTGGGCTTTTGGGGTAAGAGTGGATTTATTCTGTATTGTTTGCAGGATGGAGATATTAGCATAATCTGGGTCAAAGCCTTCGAAGGAGAATGTGGATGCATGTTTTACTGTTCTCCCCAAAGACTAGAGCACAGCCCAGTTCATACATAATTCACTTGACAACAAGTGTCTCGACGAGAGACAACGGAGAGAGAGAGTGCAGACAGAAAGTAAAATAAAATAAAAAAAATCCACCCAAAGATAGCAGCTCTTCAAGAACAGACATAAGGGCAGAGGTCTTGTTGCCAGTTGGGGCCAGAATGAATACTTAATTAAAATGTGCAAAGACACAAGACATTTTTAATATTTAAATAATGTTGTAAGGGTTTGGACTCTGTAGTTGACATGCCAGTTCCAGTTCATCACACAGCTCACTGAGGGCCCAGAAAGTGCAAAATCTCAGCCCTGAAAAACGCCTAAATAGAAAAGCTCTTTACGTGACACAGCTGCAAAAAAAAATAAAAAATGGACCAAACTGTCAAATAATTGGTTCATAATGGTCACAGCTGAATAACGTGTCTAACCTCTCCTGTTTTCTTCTCTGCCAGATATTTAAGATAAAACAGATGAGCACAATCATAGTTTTCAAGGCCTTGATTGACATTGCTGGACTCTGCTTAATGAGTAACTGTATATCTGGAGATTTAAAGAAATGTGGAATACCCTTGAATACCTAATTCATAATTAAAAAATATTTTAAATGATACGCTTATCACTTTTTAAAAAAAATCTGCTTATCACAGACAAAGGACAAATGTCAGCAGACTCTTTTTTTCTGCACCAAGCTGCATTTCTTTGCTTTTTTTCTGACCAATATTAGATTTCTACCTCCATTCAAAAGCATCAGTACATATATTCCAAGCCTTTTGTTTTCAGGAAAAAAACAAGTTTTTGAAGAATGTGATAGGTCAGGGACTGCTGCAAGAAATACTTTCAACTGCTAAACTTCAACAGTCATCCCCTACCTTCCCGTGGGTAGCTCTGGTGACTCACAGCAAGAAGGTCCTCGGGTTCGATTCTCAGGGCATTTCTGTATGGAGTTTGCATGTTCTCCCTGTGTTTGCATGGGTTTTCTCCGGGCACTCCAGTTTCCTCCCACCACCATCAAAAACCATGGGTACTAGGTGGTGGGTCAGTTTGGCCCACAGTGGCGGCGTGCTCAGTCGCAGCGGGTCAGGACTAACCCCCCATCCGACCATGCAATTTTGTTGTATGATGTATAGTATATACGTTGTATATTGACAAATAAAGCACTTTACCTTTACCTTTATGTACATGGTACATGGTTAGTGAATTGTGTGCTGTATGTGTGCGTGTGTATATGATTTATCTTGAGAGAATGCGAATAGTTTACAGAATCAGTTTAAATGTAGTGTATACATTTATAAGAAATAGAAAATGTAGAAGGATGAGGTGTGAAATTATATTATACACATGACAGTTATAAAAATAACTACTACAGGATGAAATCTTCAAAGGTGCAGAAACATTAGGAAGTGACAGTCTGCCATGTTTATGCTTATGCAACTTTTTGCAGCATACAGTACACACACAGAAAATTTGTATGATGGCCACCTCTCACACCACCACCACCATCACTTCGGCTCAGGTGAGAGGACCACTAAGGAGGCTCAATCAAAGAAAAGCAGCTGGTCCAGATGGACTGTCTCCACGATTACTCAGGGCCTGTGCTTCTGACCTGAGGGAGCCTCTGCAGCATGTATTTAATATGAGCCTACACTGAGAGACCCCAGTATGTCAAGTTGGAGAACTGCACATCCGGGACTATCGTCAGCAGCATTTGAGCACCACAAGGGACTGTGCTCTCTCCTGTCCTATTCACCCTGTACACCTCAGACTTCAGGTACAACACAGAGTCATGTCATATGCAGAAGTTCTCAGATGACATTGCAATTGTGGGATCATCAGGGATGGACAAGAACAGGAGTACATGAATCTAGTGAACAACTTTGTCTCATGAAGTGAAACCACCTTCTGATCAATACAGCTAAAACCAAGGAGATGGTAGTGGATTTCTGGAGGTCCGGGCCTCACCTGCAGCCTGTAACCATCAACGGGGAGTTAGTAATGGTGGTTCAGTCCTATAAGTACCTGGGTCTACAGCTGGATCACAAACTGGACTGGTCAGCTAACATGGACTCAGTATACAAAGAAGGTCAGAGCCGTCTCTATTTCCTCAGGAGGCTAAGATTGTTAAATATCTGCTGGAAGATGCTGGACATGTTCTACTAGACTTCCGTTGCCAGTGCTCTCTTCTACGCTGTGGTGTGCTGGGGACGCAGCACTAACAAGAAGGGCACCTCGTGGCTGGACAAGCTGATACAGAAGGTGGGCTCTGTGGTAGAGGCAGAGCTGGAGTCCCTGACATCGGTGGCAGATGAGAGAACCTTGAACAAACTCCGGTCCACCATAAACAATGTTCACCACCCTCTACATGACACCATAGTCAGGCAGAGAAGCTTGTTCAATGACAGGCTGCTGAGGAGGTCGTTTGTCCCTCAGGCCATAAGACTCTACAACACCTCCCTGTGAGGAAACAACTGGATACATATATTTTTTACAAAGCATTATATACTCATATTATTATATAACTTAAATATCTGTTTTTCGATAATATAAATATGTGATGAAGCTACTGGACACCGAATTTCCCATGGGATAAATAAAGTATCTATCTAATCTAATCTAATCTAATCATTGTTAATGCTTCTGCCTGCCGGTGCAGCATAACAGCTCTCCATCTGCTTACGCTACAAACCAAACAGGGCATCTGCTTAAGATAAAATCTCACAAAACGTGTTAAAAAGGCGCCCCAACCTCATGCCTGTGTTTAGCTCCGTATATAGCGCTAAACATATCACACCGACACCTGCAGCTCCCCACCAACAACTGAACCCTCTGTCACGTTTTAAACCTGCCCAGCAAACAAGGAGACATATTGAATTCCAAGTAATGAATAAATAAATGAATGTGTAAATATTTGTCTGGATGCCCATCGGCGCCCAGAGCCAAACATAGAAAAGTTGCCATGGTAAATACATCCCAACAACACAGTGTTGGCCATCTGTGTTTCTTCTACCAGCCTAGATAGGACACGCAATCTCACCAACAGTGAGTGCGATATCGTGCCTTTTTTACTTCTTGTATCGGATTTAACTGATCATCATTTTTAACACCCATGTATCCCAATAATCTTAACAGCAACAGTTATATACCAATCTTCCAATGGATTATTTTTCTGCTGCAGGCTTTGTTTTGCTCTGTTTGAGTCTTCACCGTGTCTTGACTTGTTCTTAAGTGGTGCCGAAGTGCTACCAATACATGTTGTGCTGTTGTTGCGCTATTGGCTACTGTAGAGAGAGACTTGTAAATATCAGTGTGTGGGGCTGGGGAGCGTATTAGATTTGCAGCAGCAACTATAGCAACTGTTTTCACAACACACTGCAAAGCTTACGTTAGTTACTCCATGACTCAGTCCAGAGGGCCTATCTGACCTTCAGAGCATGCATGACATCTGTTCAGAGGAGAGCATCAATCCAGCCTCTCCTGCGGTGTTGTAAGCAACAGTCGAGCTGTTAGGCAGTAAAACATACATTTTCCCACAAGATCATTTTTGCATATACAACATCTAAATCTGTCATGTGTAAGTAGCATCTTACCAGACACGTCACCCCCTTTAAAGAATATCTCAATGGCAGAGGAATGCATCTGTTAAACACACACATTTAATAGGATGTGGATTATTTTAGATGTAGAAGTGCACATGCCAATGGCATACTAATCATAAAATGTGACAAAGTTGGTGAGAGCACGACATTTGTCCACATTTTAAACATTTCCATATTACTGGTTTAACCATGCTTGTGTTTTGTTTGTTTTAGCCATACAATAGTTTCAACATTGATTTGTAACATGCAGACATTTGTTTGAGTTTGGTATAGACACGTACCACCCACCTAGACCAGACCAGGCACCCCCACCCCACAGCAATGACACTCCTTGATGGCAGAAGCCATCCCCAGCAGGATGCAGCCTGACACAGACACTCACACAAAAACGCTTTAGGAACAACTCATAAAACATGAAGAACAGCACAAGGTGTTGATCTGGCCTCCAAATTCACTAGATCGCAAACTGATCAAGTATCTGTGGGATGATCCACAGAGGCCCCTCCCCTCAAAGGCCCCCACTACCAACATTCTGTTGCCAGACACCACAGGACACCCTCAGGAGGCCCATGTCCATTCTCTGATGAGTCACAACTGTTTTGGAGGCACAAGGGAGACCTACACAATATTAGGAAGTTGGTCATAATGTTATGCCTGACAGGTGTATGTAGTGCAGGATAAAGATGCTCGGTTCATAAATGCTAGGGAAAATGTTCTTTGATGAACAGAAGTGTGTTTAATTAGAAGATGTAGAATTAAATACATTTGTCACTTACCTGTTTCAGGAAGGTTGCAACGTCTTGTTTATGGTTCAGCCGAGATTGGTTTCCTGCAGATTGAGGGGACTATAAAGGCAGTGGCGTCGTTGCTGTCAGGGGAGATGGATGTCAATAGTGTAGCTGAGTGCACGTGATGTTGACTTAAGATTTGTTATTATGAGTGTAGCTAACTGTTCATTTGTTTTTTGTCTTTTGTATTTAACTTTGGTTACACGGGTAGCGTCGTGGTACTGTTACTTTTGTACATCAAAATCACTTTGTATCAACTAAAAGAAGCTTCAAGAGTCTGCCTCCTACACAATTTATGCCAGGCTCCCCTCATAGAAAATTCTGTTATGACTGACCAACAGGGACTAACAACACACGCTGTGCTGAAACAAACACAAGACCACACACCCCAAGAGCGGACTATCAAAAGATAGAGGTCTCCCTGTTAAAATGCACCTGCAGGTGTGGCAGCTAGTAAGGGAATGTCATCAAATACCATGCATCTGAACAGAAAATGCTTGAGGTAAGTGTGTGTATGTGTGCACGAGTTTGTTTGCACCATGCACCAGTGTGCTCTAGGTGAATCCCGTCTCTCATGCCTGGAGGCCTCTGTCATTGTCACTCCGGTCCATTCCATATTTCTCCTGCCTATGCATCTGGGACGTTTTATTTTATTTGCCTGCCATAGACCAAGGTCTTGGTGATTGATGGGCCCACATCAGCCACTCTCTGCCCATTTATCAACTGCCCAGTGTTGAGGACAGGAAACTCTTATGCGCATACACACACACACACATTTAAAAATGCATACGACAAACAAAGCTAATCAAACACTGGACCTTAGCCCAATGAATTTAGAGATTACACCAGTAATGCTGAATGTAGTTTTGGTAGCATGTTTGTAGTGGCACAATTCAGCGTTGTGTATATGTGTTTGTATATACATATCTGTGTGTGGCAGACTGAATTTCACTGTGCCAGTGCCAAAACATGCAGCTAAGTTTAGAGTCTTGCAGAGCTGGAATAAATTACATTATCACTGTTCTAAATGCCAAGTGTTTATCAGCCATTTAGGCCTAGTAACCTACGGTTCATCACTATAAAAATCGGAACTGAGAGCCAAAGCTGAGAGTGATATTAAAATGGAGAGTGATTCAAAAAGGATTCATTCAGTGTTTTTCTAAGCAAAGAAAAATAAATAAATGGCCAACGCATGTAACAGGGCATTATCCGTGGCAAATTCTAGGATCACAGTCAAGCGGTTCACACAAACACAGAGGGAGTGATATAGAAAGATAAAAAAAAAAAGAGAGAAATTTGTGAAGGAGATGAATAGCGCGGCGTAAGATAAATAGTGAGAGCACTGAAGTGGAAAGGAGGAGAAAGCTCGCTCATTCATGAGACTAGATTTATACCCTTTAGAGTGTTTTTAGAAGATATGTCACTGAAGATGTGTGGGCAGATGAGTATCAGGTGGCATGAGTGATACATGAAAAATGCCTGTAAGGGGTGACTAACTACAAGAGAGAAACACAGAGGAAGGTTGGGAGCTTAGTCAGGCGCTAATATGGTCATTATCAATGGGTGAAAAAACTGAACAGCCGCTTCAACACTTAAAATGCTAATGGTGTAACCTTCACCAACCACTTGATAGATTTGCTTATTCTTCAGCATTCTCAAACAAGTTTAAAGAAGGGTCAACTTCAACCTAAGACAACAATACTAGTCACATAAGAGTATATTAATATTGTTATTTTAAAAATCTGCACAGTATAAAAAAAAAAAAATAACACTTCTTCAAAAACACTTTTGTGCTTTTGATGGCATGCAGTTCATCCTGAGGTTAAATGATGGGATGCTCGTCATGTTCAGTGAGTGTGTTTTGACATAAGAGGTGGAGAAAAGGTGCCAAGCAACAAATGGGAGTCAACAGGAACAGGAACAGAGAAACAGACAGTGTTCAAGCAGCCACTTAGTGAAAAGAGTCATTAATAGAAAATGACAAGTCTGTGTGGAGTGCATCGCTCCCCCTGTGCCACTGGCCTGAAGGAACATCAGGCAGAGCATCGTACCCTAGATTACTTTATACATTTAGACAAGCAGAAAGGAAGGTTCTGTTCGGTGTTATTATGGTTTTGTCAGTGCCAGTATTCAGATTGGATGATCCTTTTTACTTCAACAGATTTTGAGTTGACTAAATAAGCTGTACTGGAAAGAAAACTATCTAAAAGCAGTTCATGTTCAGGTTTCAAATCAAGTTTTGCAGAATGGTGGCTGCAGGAACTGATTTTACATAAGTTTATTTGTCTTAATACCATGCATGTCCCCTTTCTCCTTGCTTCAATAAGAAGATATTCTGCACTGTAGGAGCATCCCAGTCTTTTATGTTACAGTTGGATTTACTGTGTGTACCTCAATCCAAACAGTATGGCATGCACATGAAGCTTTGGATTTCCCTACGTGCAGCAACTATAGGACTGTAGAAACAGATCTGTCAGAGTTTGATGTTTTTGGTCTTTCCAAAAGCAAAATAGCTGAAAAGTCTGGTTTCCCAGTTTAGTACCTTGCCACCCCCTGGAGAATCAACTTTTACATCCTCTCATCCTTGGCATGTCAACAGGCAACTACTGTTTCATGGTCACGGCCTTACATTCTCTCTATCTAGCTCTACAGTGCAACACAGGGGCTGCTGCACTGAATTCATGCATGGATAGTCAAGCGAGTTACTTGTGAAACACATTCTCCGTCTTTTAGCATAATATCACACAGCCAGTCTCATTTGCAAATATGTTTAAGATCCCTTTTACAAGGCTCAGATTCATTTTCGACTTTAGATTGTGCTTTCGACCAACTGCAGCTCATATTACATAAATTAACAAGAATTGATTAATTTGCTCATTGCAATGTAAAAGTGCCATTTTACGTTCTCCCAAATAATTCTGAAAGGTGAATTTGCCACTTTGCTGTTAACTGTACTCCGAGTAAGGAAGGTGCACAAGCATGGCTTTCAGAAATGTGTATTAAATAGCTTTAACCATTTACAAACAGTAAATTGTTGATCATGCAGTGTGACAAATGTGTGGATATTTCCTCCTGAATACACAATTTTAACATACTTTACAGAATGCTGTTCTTTTATCTTTAGGAGGACCCACGAAGGCTCAGATGTCACTATGGAATAAATGCGTGTTAAATGTATCTACTATAAATTGTTAAATAACGCAAGGTCTTTCATTTCTCTATAATGCAATTCAATATGTGTCAGTGGTAGCTAGGCTGGTGTGTTGGTGTAATCTATGTACCCAGAAGACATGGGTGTGTTTTGTTCACCTGCACGTACCCTTGAAAACCCAGCTGGCTGCAAAGGATTCACAGGCAATCAATAGGCAGAGTAGCAGGTGGGCAGAGATTACTCTGGATAATGATGACAATAAAAGGATTGCAGAGAATAAAGATAGGGCAGAGAGAAAATAAGAAGAATGCGTTAAGACAGAAGAGGCAGAATGGGGGCACGAGATGCTTAAAAATTAACAGTCTGGAGTCAAAGTCACCTTCATTACGACATTGCGTTTGTGATGTATTCGAAGTAATGTCTACCGTCCTCTGTCTGGGAAGATCGAGGGAACAATTTCTGTGAAACACCCTGACCTGAGAGTTTATTGCTTTCCCCAAAGAGCGAATGCACTGTTAAAATCTTTGTCAGTGACTTTTGCAAGCACAAATACGTCTGCACAGGGTGTTGGTTGGGAAGAAAGCATAGCATGGATCATGTTTCTTGGAATTCAGTTCACAGTGGAAATAGTTCTGCCGCTGGTTCCTACCCTACATGGTGTCAGTCATGTAATGTGCATGTACTGTTTGTGTTGAAAAGTTGTATCGTTTTGTATGGCAAACTCTTTACCAAAGAGCATAATGCATTTATTACATCATTTTGCCACCCAAAGTCTTTTTGCTGCACTTTTCTATCATCTTCCACTTTTTAGTTAGCTCCTCTCCCCAGTTGGTGTTCTGAAAGAACAACAGCACAACTTTGAGTGAATTATTAATGTTGATATTTCACTTACAAGGAGATGAAGATGAAAGATGTTCAGCCATTCACAGACACTGAGCACTGGAGTTCAGGTGAACGTGTCGAGCACAATCTTGGGGAATAAAGTCTGCTCTGACCTTTAGCTGATTCATTCAAGTGAAACAACAACAGAATGGAACATTTTATGTACTGTAACACATTGGAATCTGAGATTGAAATAATTAAATCTATAATAAATACTTTATCACTAGCTGTTACCGAGTTTCAGTCAAAGCTACAACTAATAAACATTAGATTTTCATCACATGACATTGAACACACAAAACAATTCTAACCATTGTTTTAGCTTCATATTGTGTCTCTATATGGTAATAGTATTGCAAGATCATTGAGGGGTATAGGATCCTTCACTAAATTTGGTGTGTTTGGGTTGTCATGAAGTCACAAACGTAGTGTTTACAGGTTTTGCTTCGGGATTCTCCCGGTGAGATGCGTTCACAATTTTGTAGAGGGCTGTTGTGGTTGAGAGATTTGCAAGCTCATAGCATCTCGATCAGACGGTTGTGATGTGGAGGATGTGGTGTGTGTCAGACATCAGCCTGGTGGGACACTTAATCCTGTTTTTCAGGGACTGACGTAGATGCTTAGTAAACCTCTCTTCCGTGCCTTCAGGAGATCAAAGATGAATTCTGAGTTTGTTCGCTTGCGGTGTCGTGTTTATTCTCTTTGGCCATGCACAAGGATAAAGCATGTATGGAGCAGAACAAAGGTTATTCATTGCTACTGTAGTTCTGTGATGACTAGCAGAGCCCTCACACTTTGTACTTGTATGCTGGTTTTGTTGATGACAACTTAAGAGTCTGATGGATATTTATGTTTACAAGGTGGGTCACTTAATCCTGATTTTCAGGTACTGGCATAGATGTACAAAACAAAGGTTATTCATTGTAACTGTAGTTCTATGATGACTGTCAGAGCCCTCAAACTTTGTCGCTCTGCCACTTTTTAAAATGCTGACTTTGTGGATGACAACTTAAGAGTCTGATGACTATTTATGCAACCTATAGTTGTAGGGTATGGTGTGATGCTCTGCAGAGGGGAGCCTATAAAGCTTGTTAGAGAGCTGCCTACTCTAATAAAACAAGGGTTGCAATGTGTAAGCGACACAAGCATGACAAGAACAACAATGAAAAGGAATGGGAGTAATAATAAATGTACCATTAAATATATTCTCAAAGGGGGACAAAAATGTCTTCCCCTGCCTCTCTCCTTCCTGTAGTTTTTTTACTTTTCCTCTCAATGGCACTGCAGTGGGACCAATCAGTGTATTTTTGCTGAGGTGCAGGACTGCGTATATGAGTGAGTGTGTATGCGGGTGTGTGTGTGCGTAACCCCCCAACACTCTGTGGAGTTGTTTAAGGTATCAGAGGCGGGAGTTAAACCCTTTGAAGTAACTCATCTCGATGTCAGAGGACACCATTAGATGTATGTGTATGGCTGTTGGATGGAAGAGTTCAACACCACCAGTGCACATATACATATTGCAGTCTGTGTTTGCATGAATTTCTATGTATGGTATGTATCCTTATTTAGATATATGCAGCACATGCATGGGTGCTATCAAAAATGTACCGTACACTGCCGTATGTCGGTGTGTCGCTGATTGCGCTTGTTTGCACAGTCTCAGTGACCAATTCTCTTGACCAAAATTCATTCTTTTGGCCACAAGGGAGAATAAAATGGTCTCTTACAAGACATATAGGGTTCTTTATATTAATTACATGCAATAATTTATGATAATTACTGTAATATATGTGATAAAACTAGTTAAAACTGTTTTGAAGAGCAAAGTCGATCAACCAGAGTTCTGAAAATGGGGTTTGGGCACCTAGTTCCTTTAAGTGCTCTTAATGGTGCAGCATCTCACTATTCCCCTTTCATATTTAATAGAGGATATTGCATAGACTACTTAAGACTGAAACATTCATTACTATCTATTATGTGACAGAACTGTTCACTCATCTAGTACAACTTACCGCTCTCCTCCTCACGCTTATGTGGTACAGACAACCTTTTAGATGAATCTAAGATACGAATTGCTGTCGCTGTTGTTCCGTGAGTGTTTGGAGGCAAACACAGTTTGGCTTAAGACAGGCCTTTAAGGAGGGAACATCTTGTTGAGTCCCAAGCTGTTACATCTGATAAGATATAAACACACGCACATGGAAAAATATAGGCAGCCATACTTATCAGGGAAAAATTTGCCTGTCGTGACTGCGCCACAGTTAAGATCACAGCTTCAGCAGTACTGTTTTGATCCAAACGAGTATGCGTGTATTAACACATTCACCTTACACTGTTGCCATGGAGCGCACACATCCTCACGCACAGCTTGAGACACCGGATAATAAGGGTAAGTGACTTGAGGTAGACTGAAATAATAGTGGCAGTTTTTTATCAGAAACAAGAGAGAACGGAGGAGGCGTGCTCATAAATAGACATAGGGAAAAAAAGTAATACGGAGCAGAGAATCTGCCCTCCGGTAAGCAACTAATATGAGACTGTTCATACAAACACAAGGAAGGAAAATGCCACAAAAAAAAAGGAAACGTGGGAGAGATAAATAAAAGCATATAAAGTGTGTACATTTGCAGAGCGAGGTGGTTTATTGCAACAGACTATAGAAAAGTGCACAGCCAACTGCTGACCACTCCATGAAGTTATCCAAAGCTTGGGGGAGGTGAGAATAGACCCTATATCCACCATAATTACTGGCAAAAGCCCATGGGGATATAGTGGGCAGGAGAGAGCCGGAGAAGAGTGGGAGAGGAGAAAGTTGATGGGGTGGAAGCTAGAGGATATATATTCTTAATTAGTTATTTGCTATATTAGTAATAGTTGACTGATATTAAAGGTGGTGCTGAAGCAGAGTTATTAAGGGTTATTGTCCGAAATTAATGATGTCTGCATAGCAACTTCACCCAGGCCGATCATGGAAAGTGAGAGTGAAGGAGGGACCGCGTGAAATCTTATATGGTTGGTTGACTTTAAAAGATTAGCTGCTTAATTGATATTCTAACTAGTTCATTAGTACTGATTAATCTGTCAATAGCTAACAAATTTAGGTCATGTGTTGCCCCTCCTACACCTCCCTTGACACCTTTAATTCTGCAAAACTCATACACGTAAATGACCTGGAATGGAATGATGTTACACTTATATAATGAATGTATTCTTAAAGTGCAGAGCTTTCATTTTTCAAACTGAAGGACAGGTATTTCATACACGGTCCATATTTTCAGGGACTGATTGGGCAAGTAGACCCGATCATAAGTAAAATGTTGATTTTAAATAGTCTGTCCAGAATCCTTTTCAGGCAACATCTGCCTTAAGTCTGGAATGTATTGTCATCCCCAAACGAATGGGTTTCCATCTTTGTGATGTTTTTTTGGGCCTTTACTTGTTTGTTTGTGCGTCTTTCTGCCTTTAATTTTGTCTACATTTGTCTAAAACCCTACTAGCTTCAGGGTTGCTTTTACAGTGTGTTTTTGGATCACTGTCTACCTGCACTGTGAAGCACCTTCCAATCAGTTTTGCTTCATTTGGCTAAATCTAAGCAGACAGTATGTGACTATACCCCGCCCGTTGTCTGCGGGTCAGTTTGTCAATCTGTCGAAGTTATCAGATATTCCAAACTGAATCCAGAACCACCTGTGTAATGTGTTTTATTACACCAATGCACCAATCTCCAGTGTGAGACTGGTGAGAATGTTGCATGTTATGGACTGAGGAAAATGACTTGAATCTCTAAAAACTCTGCTTTATATGATTGAAAAAAAAAAAAAGTAAGAAACTCTCTCTGAGACAAACTTTTCAGTTTGTGAATGGGTTGTGAAATAGCAATCCATAATAAATAATAACAAATGATAACAGTTGGGAAGCTGCTTAAGAAGGCGGGGGAGGACTGACATTGAACTCAGACTATCTGTGTGAAAACATTAAGACAAAGAGAAACAAACACAAAGGAAGAGAAAGGAGGAGAGAAGAGAAAGAGACAAAGTTACTATGAGAGACAGAACCAGAGTCGGAGGTAAAATGAGAGAGCTGTCCCATCATATTAAGTGCCTCTTAGTAGTAAGGTACTGAGGTTTGGTTTGTGAATTATGTATAGAAGTGTATTAAATATGGATGGGTCCCTCCCTATGCTACAGCACTGGATTGAATGGCGAATGTCTCTGGGTATTGTGCGTCTGTCTTCACATACACAAACACACCCAGACAACAAATCAAGCACACGAACAAATGCACATGAATGCAAAATTAATTAAAATCTCTGCCAAACCAACCATGCTCTTCTTATTGCTGCTTGGAATAGAAAAGACCTTTCACAAACATTAAAAGAGAGCATTTCCTGCTAAATGCCTGTCAAAAGTTGTTTTAATACAAATGCAGTACTGCAACATGAAGGAATTGCACTAAAAACAAAGCCAACACAAAGACAGCTGGATTTGAGACTCAAGAAAACTGAACAAGTCCAGTTGTTTTCTGTAATATTTATTTGTAATGATTTAAAATGCTTTTTTTTTTCATTATAGCACCACTGTTGTTGAGGGGTATCTAATTTAACCTCATGCATTTTACAACCCTTCGGGGCAGAGCAATTCAGTAAATCTACTTTGTTTGTTTACATTATCAGATTTAATGGAATGAACACCATGGGCGAACTGACCTACAAAGAGACCAACAGTAACCAACACAGAATCATCAAGCAGGGCTAAAAAACTGAAAAGGGAAAAGGTCTGAAGTGAGATAACCTGTTTTCTTTTGAAACAAAGGCAACTGGACTTTTCTTTAGGACGTTTCACCACCCAGCCAAGCAGCTTCTTCAGTTCTAAATGACTGGTGAACACTTTAGGTTTTTATTAGGAGCATCTGTGGGTGGTGTCCACCTGACAACCACACTTCTTCATTAGATGAGATCAAAGGTGAATTTGGAGTTAGTTTGCTTGCAGTGTTGTGTGTAAGAATCTGGATCAATCAATGAAACAGGACAAAGGTTATTAATTGTAACTGTAGTTCTATGATTACTAACAGGCATCTGGGATCTAATGGCCAGATATTCACTTGTAATCAGAGGAATTTGTGTTGATCTGTTTTTTTCCCCCAATGAATGGTACTCTAACAACCCAATAATGGCCAGAGACTTGGGCTGAAATGACAAATGGACAGTCCACGTCAGAGGTTTTCCAATTTTATATAGATGGCAGCCTTTTGTTTCAGCTTTTTTTCTTTTTTTTTTTTTGGCCTGGATGACTGAGAACCTCCACAAACGATAAGCAAAGAAGCTCAGTGCAGCAGAGTAGCCAGTGTAATATAACTATGTTGTTTTGCTGATATTTATTAATATTATGGAAATTAGACATTATACTAAATTTCCCACGTAAGCAATTTTCTGCATGTGTCAGCTTTGTTTTCCCCCAATTAATTCTCCATTAGGTTTGTTTAGCAGACAATTATTCAACACCCAGCCACTGGTCCGGCACTGGATTCTGTTTTCAAACTCACGCCATGTCCAGATGAAATGCATACAGTACATTTATTACACACTTAGTTAGCATGCCATTATGTTAATATTTGCTGGTCGCAAGCCTGTCCAATCAATGGTTAATTATTACCATTTAAATATACAGCAGAGGCAGAGAACCAGTCTGTGTTGTACTTAAACATTGACCTTAATGTTACAATTCAGTCATGCTTCCCTTCATCACATTCTATTCCCGACACTGGGCTTCCTTCCCCTGTCTGGAGTTTCTCTCCACTTTACTTTCATGGCTTCTTGCCAAAGGGAACATATGCAATTATGCCACTTAGTGCTCTCACAAAGCACAGTCCCTTTGCAGCCACATATATATGTGTAGGTGAGCACAGACTTACTGGGCATGTTACGCTCTTTTCTTTTTCTGTTGGTCTTTCTGTGCATTTTTTCTGTTAAGAGACTAAAATGGTCACCTCAGAAAATGTCAGTATAGTTTATCACCGTTAAATCATTACATCATAGCTTCCAAGAATTTATTATAAAGGGTAAATGCAGTGTTCACAACCATGCTCAACCAGAGTTAATAGCATTAATTTTATACAAATCCTCAGAAAAAATATTTTATTCTTCTACTTTGAGAAAATAAACGGCTAGGAATATGTCAGGCATACACTGTATCATTTTGAAAATGCTTTCAGGGCAGGCTTTGTCTCTCCTTTCTCTTTTGTTGTTAAATAACAATATAATAGCGAACCAATTAAAGTCAAAGAGATTAGATGTGCTACCATATAAATCTGAAGGAGGGAATACAAAGAGACAATTATTTGCTTGACAGTGTTACATTTTGTGTGAAAAAACAATGAAGCAATTGAGAGGTGATGCCATCCATTGGTCTTAATTGAAGAAAAATTAAAACAATGGCATCAAAACTAAAAAGACAAAATGTTGAAATAAGCTGCAATTCTCACAAAATTGGACATAATGCATCACATTCATACAAACTACAAGGTATCTAAAACATGGGCTGGTTTCTATACTGATGATATAGTTTTAACAATTAAAAGTGATGAAATTCCTGGTGGTGCAGTAGTCAGCAGTCCCCCAGAAGGGGTTTATCACAGGTGTTCAGGCTTTCTCCTAGAGCCCATGCGCATCTAGGGTCATTGGTGATTTTAAATAAGGTCTAAATATGTCTGTCTTTCTGTGTCTTGGACCGGCGCATGGTCCACCGACCTATCCAGAACGTACCCCTCTCCTTGCACAGGCAGGTTCAACTTGGATAGGTTGCATCCTGTCTTGGCACTTTCCATCCTGTGACAATATCAAGCTTGTTCACTGTGCTCGTGCTTATTTTTATCATTCCGTATTAGCTCATTCTGGGTCACATTATCTAATTCCAACCAATTCTCAAGAGAGAGCAGTAAAGGAAGGCTGCGTTTTCCATCTGTGACTTGTCAAATATTGATGTCTACTCCGTACAATCTATATCTGTTCTACATTCAACCCGCGACACACGTCCTGTTCACTTCTGTTGCGGCCCTGTCACATGTCATTTGCATCTGCAATATGTAAATAACACAACGCTGAGATATTACCAAGCACTCATATGCCTATATACATATGCAATGCTGGAATATAAATACTGTATACAGTACATAACTGTTCCAGCTGTTGTAGTGTGTTTTTCCTGGGTCTTGGTGATGATTCACGTGGATTCCGAAGATCATCCATGGCATGCTTCTATCCGTATAAGGACTACAGCTATGCTACCTCCAGTGGTAGCATGTCAAATCAATTAAGTTTCTGAATACCACTGGGTGCATGGTCTGCTGTGGTATCTGCAAACACAGCAAGGATCACTGGAGTGTGGATACCAAACACATTATCGGTTGGCTTCATGTAAAATCGTCATTATACTCGACCTCTTGTGCTCCCGTGCCATGAACAAATCTATAAGGTACATTTGAGCCGCAGGACAGTTATTGAGGTGTGTGTGCTGTATGTGTGTTTGTGTGTGTGGACTACAACTCCCTGAGCAATCTAAGTTGTGTTTACAGGCATTAGTCCTTAGTGTTTTAGCGTTTTCTATATTTTTCTGATCTTTCACAGCGTTTCAGTTATGTCTCTCTCAGACTCGCATACACAAACACACGCACAAATGGACTTAGACAATAGTGTGAGAGACAGAAATGAATATGTGTGTTTTTTTGAAGAATGTGGACACTGAAAGGTAAAGGCACAGCACCACCTTGGGGTAGACATTCAGGTGAAATAATGCGCACACACTCAAAGACACACACACACACACACACACATATGCATAGTTAGAGACACTCTGCTCCCTTGCAACATTTTCATTTTCATTTGAAAAAAGTGTACATTATTTTCTCATCACCAAACAAACAAAAGGCAAACAGGGGGGCACGTGTCACATCACAGCCTGAAAACATAGGAGAGAAGGGCCTTTGCAATTATTATGAATTAGTTACTCCGTGTTAGCAGATACTGCCTTTTAATGTTGGCTGCATCACAGGAATGTTCTGTCCCTCAGCCGAAAGCTCCTGTATTGCTTCCTCCCCAGAGTGTTATCAAAAGTCTGTACACACTTTTATCTGCCTCTGTTACACTGGGGATATATGGGTATGTTCTGTCCTTTTATTCCGGAACAGAGATGCAGGGAAATGAGGGAGATCAACCGGAAAACCGGTGCCAATCTCAATCTGACCTTCCGATACCGGATACCTGCGGAAATACATTTATAATTAAATCTTTATCTTCTCTCCTGACTCTGGCAATGATTAAATTGCTTTGGCGGGTTTATAATTCTGTGACTGTTTCCATCCAGTGTGATGCAACCTATTTCCAAGTTATTTATTTAGAAATTCTGCCCTAGACAGTGAGAGTTCTATTCTTTGCAAGATTTATTATCCCTCATCTCTTACAATTGAGCAAGAATGGATATCTCCATTTAAATGATAGTAATCCTACAGTAAGCACACTGAATGATAGGTTAGTCAGTGCTGGCCATTAATCGTTTTCCATTATGCAATAAACTAAACTTTGAAAAGAAAACTTAAATAACATTTTTCTTTTGGGAACATTTCTATGGAAGCCCTAGAACTCATTATCGTATTATTAATTTGGGTATTATCTATGTATGATCATCAATCATGCATCCCCTTGACACTTGGTATGATTGATGGGGATGGCAACTGTGGGTCATCCTGAGACTACATTTCTCCCAGAGGGGTAGTGTGTGCAACCACACAACTAGCAGGGAATTCGCCTTTGGCTAAGCCACACCCTAGAATGTAGATTGACCAATCACAGCGCAGAGAGCTCCCCCAGGGGTCCGACACTTTTTCACAGCGCTCCATTGACTTTAACGCAGGCGTCTCATATTTTCGGTCTCGGCAGGCTATACTGTCGTAGTTTATCAAAAATATGGTTAAACGTTGTGCCTGGGGCATTTGTAACACAGATACGCGTTTCCCAGAAAGGTTGGAAGGGGGTGTCCGTTTTTTCCCCTTCCCAAAACCGAAGTCAAATCCTGACAAGTGTCGTCTTTGGATTAAACTGTGTGGACGTCCTCACAGTCAGCTCAACCCCTCAAAACCCCCAATGATGTGCGCGCAAAACCCTGTGGAGCTAACCAAAACATCACCGTTACAGCTTAAGTTGCATAGTTGTTGATACGCTAGCACACGCTGTAGAAATACAACGTTATACGTGCGTAACGTTAGTCCGTTTGCTTCGTAATAACGATTATAGAAGTGAATAGAGACGTACCCAGCTTTGCATGAACAGTGTTGCTTCTTGATATTGTCAGTCCCAGCCTCCGTCTCGATTAATAGGATATGCGGTGGTTCATTTTTTGACTGTGACCGGTATGCTTTTGCTTCTATTTGGATGCCTTGTTGTTCATTGCGTTTCACTTGTATGTCCTGAATATAGCCTTCGAACGCATATTGCAGCCCCTTTTGCCTACTTCTATCGGACACTTTATTTGCTGCTTTATAAAAGTTTGACAAAAGTTCAGCAGGAAGAGCTGTCACAGCATAAGCCATGTTGATACCAGAGCCTTATAGATAACCAGAAAACCACAGCCCAGAAGAGAATGTCGGACGTAGCAACAGTAACTAAGGGGGGCGGGGCTTAGCCAAAGGCGAATTCTGTGCTACATAGTTACAAAATGCTGATACGGAATGTGCAAATATAGTGTTCTATATTCTATATTCTTATATTCTATATTTATAGGGCATACTTTTCTTAACACTGGAACTGCCAATGAATACATTTTACTTCATTTTATTTTAGAAAATAAAGTTAGATACAATTTATTTCTATCTAACTTTGTTTCATCAAAATACGCTATTCAAGTCAACCAGTGTTTGACTTTTGATTAAAATCCATTAAAACTTACACCAATCAGCCACAACATTAAAACCATTGACAGGAGAAGTAAATGTCATCTTGTGACAATTCAGTGTTCTGCTGGGAAACTTTTGGACCTGGCATTCATGTGGATGTTACTTAGACATATAGCACCCACCTAGACCAGACCAGGCACCCCCACCACATAGCAATGACACTCCTTGATGACAGCAGCCATCTCCAGCAGGATGCAGCCTGACACACATACAAAAACGCTTTAGGAACAACTCAAAAAACATGAAGAACAGCACAAGGTGTTGACCTGGCCTCCAAATTCACTAGATCCCAAACTGATAAAGTATCTGTGGGATGATCCACAGAGGCCCCTCCCCTCAACCATAGGACCCAAAGGCCCCCAGTAACAACATTCTGTTGCCAGACACCACAGGACACCCTCAGAAGGCCCATGTTCATTCTCTGATGAGTCACAACTGTTTTGGAAGGTGGTCATAATGTTATGCCTATTGTCATTTTGCTAGTAGCCTAAAGGGACAACAGCAAGGCTATAAATACCTTATACGACCTTGTGTAATGAACCTTGTGCCTTGAAAACCAATTCATTCTAATTCTGTAAAATTTACAGTCCTCCTTGGCAGCCCAAGGGTTAAAAAATCTACCTTTGCAATACAATATTTTGTAGTAACGAAATTAGCATGCAGCTGAAAGATCTTTGGATCCCACGTTGCTTAAACCTTACTGTAATTCGTACTCAAAATGCAAATGTTTGGAACACTGTACAACGACAATCCGCCCCAGCAAGTCATTTCTTATCTCAAATAAAATTGCTACTTAACATAGAAAACTATTTTTCGTGCCAAATGGCAGACAGTGAGTACAGAAGATATGTGAAACTATACAGGTAGATCAGGTAGATCAAAATCCTCTAATCCAGGGGTACTCAACTAAAATCTGAAAAGGTCCAGTCAGAGAAAATCTCCTCAAGCAAAGGTCCAGAACATCATAATGTCTAACTTGCGTTATGATTGTGATATATACAGAAGTGGCCTAGTAGTTGTATCAACGTCTGTAATCAACAATGGACTCTCAAATCAAGGAAAATACAAGCTAAAAACATTTTAACAAAATTTGTTGTTAACATTGAAACATATATAATACACTACTTTAGATATAGCGTTATAGCCTATGAACAATCTTCTATTATCGTTTTATTATCATTATCAAGTTAAAGAAGGGCTGCAGTTTAAAATGATATTCATATTGTGCATCTTAAAATAAAGTGCTTAATTTCATAAAATAAATAAAGTGTAGCAGCAGCTTGAGTCTCCCCTTTTCTGTAATTTTCACATCTCAATTATAGTCTCAACCAATTTTACAACCTACAGTGTATTTTTCATATTGGGCTCTGAGACTGCTAATTTTCTGGGACCTCAGTTCAGACTTGGATGGGTAGGATTGTTCAAAAGCTTTGTGCTTTGTCTCATAGTGGCGTTTCACATTGCCACTTTTAATTCGTGCCACGGTCTGTGAACATATGAGACACACTGGTTTTGTGCTATCTGCGGGAAGAATGAACAGGTATGCGTCGGTCCATTCCGTATTGAATGCTCGGTATTCGCTGTCTACTTTTCTTCTCTTAGAAAGCGCCATAATTATTTGACTTCTCCAGACTCCCACTCACTTGTCTGTCCGTCTTCTCTACCTGTACCGTTATAAACTCCTCGCCTCTCACTCGCCTCTTCCAACTGTCTGCATGAGTCGCGACTAGCAATGTGACGTGCCTTGAATGTAAACATTTTATTGGCTGAGTAGCATCACCCGGGTGGCTTAACTCGCACGCGGGTTGGTTTGTAAGTTTCCTGGTCAACTAATCCAGTACCGTAAACCTCGGCGTAAAGCCAGGTAAAGCCTATAAAAGCTGTGCCGCTTAAAATACAAGCGCCCCGTCAAAATTAAAAATAATTTAATAATTTGTTGACTATAGGTTCGGTCCGTATGGCATGGCGTCTGGGTCCGTACTCGGACCCCGGTCCGCCTGTAAGTGACCCCTGCTCTAATCCATTCATTCAAAGCATTCACTCCCCAATACTTATGGTTTATTGTTGCCTATGCTTGAAAAAAATGTGAAGAATATCTTGCTAGATGGGAGACATTTCCAAGGTTATTCATTTAACTCCTTCATACACAGTCCCACTGATTGATTTTCAAGAGCACCATTGAAGCAACACCTACACTTCTTGAACAAACATCCAACAAAGAGCCATGAAGCAAGGGGTGACTAACAATCTATTCTAGGTGATACAGTAGGCATCTTCAGCCTTGACGCTGAGTGTGAAATATCCATCAAAGTTAACGAAGGAAGAGTCACCATCTGGTCTTATTGTCTGCTGTCAACGACATACACGCTTCAGCTACCAATGGCAGGCTGTTGATCACACCCCTTCTGTCTCTGACTTTTCTTCTTTCTCTCAATTTTTAGCTTTAGTCACATGCTACCTCTTTCTTGTGCGCTCCCTTTCTGCCTCTGTCAAGCGCTGACGAGGAATGATTACTAAATGATTGCGGGCTGGATGATTAAATGGCACAGTTGACATTGGCAGTCGTATACAGTGTAAAGAGAGAGACGCTCTGACCTTTCCTCAAGCATATCGCTGCATTGTGTAGTCCAGTCCTTATGTGTACTGAGCAAAATATGTAATCTATATGTTCACTCTCATGAAGTGCAGATAGATAACTATAAAGGAAAGTATAGGTGCAGCAGCTTTTGGTGGCAATACTATGTAACTACATTCAATAAAGCGTAAATACATAAGAGTAGTGGTATGAGTGTCAAGCTGGGCTGTTATTAGATTGCAATGAAATATTAATTTTAGAAAAACGTACTAAAAGAGATACTTCTACAAGTCATACAATATGAGGACAAGGAAAGATCCTTCTAAAGGTATAGGGTTAGGGTATAATCATGGTAAGTGCAATCTCGTACAAGAGACACGAAAACATGAAACAAAAAACTGAAATAAAAAACCTTAAGAGTCACTGTTAAGCGGCAAACAGAGGTTTGAAACTATTGTTGGTGTTTTCTGAAGTTCCAAGTTGCTTGATACATTATACTCCAGAGTCTGGTTGTTGTGCATGAAGCTGCATTGTGCCATCACTTTCTTTCAAGAGTGCTGTAAACTGTACCTCTTGGAGGCAATACTGGCATCTTCAAAAGAAACTTTTGAAGCCACTTCAGGAAGTATATAGACCCTCTCAGTCACACACATCATGGTAGATTTAGTTTAAAACGTATGAAATTGACATACTGCCGACCAATCTGCATTAAATAACCCAAGTAATAACATTTTTACAAATGTATTAAAACTCAAAACATTGAGAGTTCTTGAGTACGTTTCTACAAGCAACAGAACACTGCATTTGGGCAAAATGTCCCATTCATCCTGGCAGATTTTCTAAATCTTCATCAGATTGGACTGGATCTATATAGACTGGGCTTTGGCTGAACCATTCAAGGCCAATTAGAGACTTGTCCTCAAAACATAGGTGAATCATCAACCAAGGTTGCAGGTTCTCTTCAAGAATATCCCTTTTTTAGCTTATTCATTCTCTAATAATTCTGATCAACTTTCCCATATCATGCTGCTGAGAAGCACTCATATTGCAAGCTGCTTTACTGCAGGTATGAAATCTGCCAGGAGCAAAATAGTGTCTGGTGTTTGCTTGTAGATCTGGTCAAATTGTTTGCCTACTCCAAGCATTAGGCGTCTAGTCAAATGGCAAAAGTAGGTTTTTGATACATTTGCAAAAAAAATGTTAAAACGTGTTTTCACTTTGTTCTAATGAGTTATTCAGTGAAGACTAAATCTACCGCGCAATAAAATGTGCAAAAGTTGAAAGAGTCTGAATATTTTCTGAAGCCAGTCGTGTTTATTTCTTTGAAGAATGCTCTATTGTTCACACAATAAATACAACTGATTTTGTGTTTTGACTTCATACCGACCTACTGAAGGTTTTCAAACTGAATTCAGAACAAAGTATGGTTATTTCCAAAAATATTAAATAGTTCTGTCCGTCTTCGGTTAATTTTTTTATCTTCAGATTTATTGTGTTTCAAAACATGTAGTGGTCCGTGCTCTGCAGCTTGGTGCCAAGACGCTTACGCTGTTTTCCAACTTTAAAGGACAAAATGTTCCCTGGTCATTGTGGTAAATCGGCTTTTAAACTGCACAAAACTTCCTATAGTACTTTTCAGTATATTCTGACAGAGTTGTTTTCTAGCAAACTCTGTGGGTTGTTTGCACAGGACGAATCCCATCCAGTCATTGTTGCACCACTGAAAAATAACCCGAGGTAAATCACTGTGCACACAGTACACAAAATAAAAGCAAAAAACACATATTATGTATGGTTAAAAACAAAAATGTGTTTATGCCTTTGAATTACAGTACCCACAGTGTATGATAATCACTGTTTACTTAAAATATGTGTAGACAACACATCAAAGCATTTTTCTGAGGAAATTCTGTCATCTTCTGTCAAGATTTTCACTCATTTCCTACTTTTGAAATCCCTCCACTCCGACCAATCTATACCTTGTTTTCTCAGCTTCACACATCCATGTATTTGTGGTAATTTTCATCCACAGAATTTCCTTTTAGAGTAAGACTGTCAGAGCCTGAGGCTAAATCTATTTATCTGTCTTGTTTCTGCAGAAGAATCAAACACCTATCCCCATAATTATACTAAACTTAACTTTCCAACTTTACTGATGATGCTCTCCACTTTGACACATGGAAGATGAAGTTTTATGTTAGTAACGTATGAATTTTACTCAGCTGCCAGGATGAGGGCTGTTTCATAGTTGTGCTGTTTTACTTTTCTCCCCCTCCGTTGCATATGGGAAAGTGTGCGTATTAATTACAGCTTGTAAATGAAGCTGTAATCTATCTTTTAAATGAACAGCTGCCTGAATGTCTGGTGGCATCCTCCCAGGTGAGTTTTCTTTATGTCCCCTACTCCATCTAGAGACATTTATTCAAATGGAAGACAACAAAAGATGATGGGTTATCATCTATCATGATCAGCATTAGTTCAGAGAAACAAACTTCCCCACTCTTGCTACTGCGCCCAAACTGCACCAGAGATGTGTTAAAAATCAAGACTGAACACATAAACATGTGGCCAAATTACTGGTACTATTCCACTCAAAAAGTTGAAAATCAGAATGAAAACGACAGACAAAAATACTGGGATCCTTATCAAATGGTTCGCTTGATGAACGGTTCTCTTAAGGTTTGAAGGGTGCAGTGCTGTGCAGGCCACATCCACCAACATTGCAGTTAATCTGTGGGTCGGGGTCATAAAAATTAACATTCTGATTAATAGCGGTTGGGTTGCAGGTGAGTGATATAAGAGCCTACATCATTAGAAAATAATAGCTGATTACAGCCTCTAAAATCCTAATTTTCTCCTGGTGCAAATTTGCAGACATCCATGATTTTATTTTGAAGGGACCACAGATGTGTTCAGGCTATTGTGGAAATACCATTTGACATTAAATAAAAACCAGCCTATTTCAGAGTGGTGCTATCACACTTACATACAGTAAGGAGATAACGCTAATAAGTCATTGGAAATGCATTTGTTGTTGTGTGGGTCTATGAGTTAGGAGTGCATGAATAGTCAGATGGCGTCAGAGGTGATATGCCCACTACTACATGGGTGTCTTTGGTCACAAGGAGATGACCTTGAAGCCTTAACGTTGACCGTGCTTGGAAATAATTTTCTTCCTTATTCACTCAAGAAACTCCCTTTCTCTACTCCATATTCAGTGGTATCAGACAGCACAATAAGAACATTTGTTCAAATGAGTAGGCTGCATTGCTCAAAAGAAAACAGTGGACAACTATGATATAAATGGTATATTATATATCAAATACAGCTTTTAAAGACAGCTTACAAAAACACTACAATACACTTATTTTTTTACCTCTTCTTAGAGAGCATTTTGATCTTCCCTGGGATCAATATGGTCTAATCACATCATATTTTTTTTTTTAAACATATATTTTGAAACTGAAGTTGTCAACAAAGTGTAGTGTAGTAGCATAAACTACATACTACCTCTGACATGTTGGTTGGTGTTGTGCAAATGCGTCACACGCACCAGATGTACAGAGGGTGGTTTCTGAATCACCTGTGCAATTTTTTGTTTTTTGTTGTTCTTTTCCCTGACTTGTCTGTAACCTTTTGTATGTGTTGACTTCATGTGGCCTTTCAATAACCTTTTCTATTTGGGGGGACTATATGGGTGTAACGTGTGTTGAACTGTTTTACATCACTTGGAAGCAGTCTTCTCCTTCCCTGAGTAAAGGCAGTTAACACAATACACTCCTGTACTTTGTAACCGTAAAAGAAATCATGTTCTGTTCAGATTGGTTCACATTCTGAATTGCGCTCTGTATGATTGTCTGACCTTCTTTGCAAAAAATGAAACAAACAAAGACCTTTACGCTTTATTTGAATTGTCTGACGTCCCCAGGTTGAACTAACCCCATGCAAATATGGACACAACAACTACAAAAGAGTGCTATGTGGTGGTGATCATCTGGAGTTCTCTGCAGGTTCTCCCCATATCTATTTCGCTCCAAACCAAGAATGATTACCTTGGTCCCATGGCTTCATCCATAAGCTTACCACTTATGTCTTGGTATCTTTATCATTATTTAAAATCTGCAAGGCGGGCTGTTGCTGACTTGATTTACATGAATAACAATGGAAAAAAAAAGAAATATATATACACGGTGTTAAAAGACACACTGTCTGAAGTTAAATCAGACTACACCTCTCCTGTCAGTTAGGATTACCAAAATTATTTCTATTTGCTAAATGCCACAATAATGAGAGAGAGAATTTCTTAGAGAATGTTTTATTACTTTCTTCAAAGTCAGAAGTTTACATACACAAAGATTACTATGTCTTTAAACAATGAAGGAAAGCCCTGATGATGATGTCATGGCTTTGGAAGCTTCTGATAGGTTAACAGACAACATCTGAGTTAATTGGAGGCACACCTGTAGATGTATTTTAAGGCTACACCTCAAACACACTGCTTCCTTGTTTGACATCATGGGAAAATCAAAAGAAATCAGCCAAGATATCAGGAAGAGAATTGTGGTGCTCCACAAGACTGGTTCATCCTTGGGTACAATTTGCAGATGCTTGAAGGGGACAATGACCCTAAGCATACCGCCAGAGTAGTTACAAAGTGGCTTAAGGACAACAAAATCAATGTTTTGGAGTGGCCATCACAAAGCCCCGATTCAATCCAGCAGACTATTGCGAGAAGCTTGTGGAAGGATACCCAAAACATTTCACCCAAGGCATACAGTTTAAAGGCAATGCTACCAAATACTAAGGAAATGTATGTAAACTTCTGACTTTGAAGAAAGTAATAAAAAATTCTCTCTCTCATTATTGTGCCATTTAGCAAATAGAAATAATTTTGGTAATCCTAACTGACCTAAAACAGGAGAGGTTTAGTCTGATTTAACTTCAGACAGTGAGGAAAAAAGGTTTATGTGTCTTTTAACACAGTGTATGTAAACATCTGGTTTCAACTATACAAAGGTTTGGTCAAAAGGCTCAGAAAAAAAAAAGAGAGATGTTTCAAAGTAGTACTGCATCTGTGTAACTCGCCAGAGGAAACATGAGAGAAGAGGGGATTCAGGACTACAGCTCTTACTGGATTTAACAGAAACACCGGTCTGAGTAGCTTCTACTGGTTTAATCAGAAATTCTAGAATGCAATTAAAGTGCTCAAAGTCTGTGTGATTAGCTCAGACCTGCTGGATTTTATTACAGAAGAATCCAATGAAGGGAGAAATGCCACTAAAATAAAAAATGTCTGCTGCTGTGGTTACTGCTGTCACGTCCAGTGAATTTTAATTTCTCACTCTCTGAAGCCTACTAACTTGAATAGCGGCTGGGAAGTGAAAAGGAAATGCAGTTTAACTCTAATGAATGACCCCATCTATAACACTTGTAAGGTCATTTTAAACTATTCCTCTTCAGAGAGTTAGTGCCGTCTTACCGGCAATGGGTGGTCACGTAAAGCAACTTAAGATTTTGCACTGCGTGTGTTTGTGTATGTGTCTTAATCTTTGTCCGACTCCTGCTGCACATTGCTCTGCATGCGCCTCTGTGTGTCCCTGTGTCATTTAGTATTCTATCTTGAGCATGTCTGTGTGGCCTTCTTCCTTCGCTTTCTTTCTTCCCCTCCACTGCCGTATTCTTCTTATCTGATGATGTTATCCGATGAGCACCGGCTAAATCTCCAGTAGTGCAAATCTACCCCAAGGGAATCCTGACACCTTGTTATCATAGCACATGCAGAGCAGCTATAGCGTCCTCTCTATGTGACATCTCTTACCTAGGAGGAGACAGAAGAATACAGGAACAGGGGATTGGAAGAGAAAGAGGGAAGCGGTGTCGGGTTGGGTTTGAGAGAGAGAGACAGAGAGAGAGAGAGAGACAGAGAGAGAGAGGAGGGAGGGAGAGGAGTTTCACTCTCCCATTGATGAGGTACACATTTAGCTTCCACACGGTGGCCTAGAGGGATTTCACTGCCTGGCTTTTGTCTCCCTCGCCCATATGTTTGCTTGTCTTTAAGCTTTGTTCTTCCAAACTAACCTACTTACTTCTTATTGCTCTTTACCCTTGTTCTGTTTGTCTCCCTAATTTCTGGCATCTTAGGGCATTTAACTAGGCTGGGGGTATTTCTTTTCTCTTTGTACCTCTCTTTCTTTCTTGTTCATCTAAACATGGCATATTGTCCCATTCCAAACCAGCCCACATGCCACCAGCCAGTGATTAAACTTGAAAGCTAGCTAAAGTTTGCAAACACATCCATCGTTTTGACTGTTTCCTTCATCCAAGTTTGTGCCTCTCTTTTCATCGCATGTGGTGATTTCTGTTTCTGTCCAGTTTGGTGACCATTTGTCAGGTTTTGAGGGGACAATTTTGTCATTGATTATGGCTGAGTGATAAAAACCAGATTCCAATAATCGCGTAAAAGACAAAGACAAAGCAATTCCACCACTGTTGACTAATAGCCTCTACAGCAAGGGACTCAAACTAATTTTAGTTCAGGGGCCACATACAGCCCAATTTGATCTAAAAAAAATCCTGTAATGCTCAAAATTCATCCTGCGCGCCAGATTGGACCCTATGGTGGGCTGGTTTTGGCCCGTGGGCCATATGTTTGACACTCCTGCTCTACAGTGACCACACGCATCTCCTCGCCTGCTTCCTATTCTAATCCTAGTTGATTTAAAGGACCAGTGTGTAGGATTTAGTGCCTTCTAGTGGTTAGATTGCAGATTGCATCCACTACCCCTGCATTTCGAAGTGCATAGGAGAAACTACTGTGGCTGACACTTGCGCTTTACTGGTTACTGTTAAAACATGGTTGCACAACATGGCTGTGGAGAGGGATCTACTGCCTATGTAGATAAGAACAGCTCTAAGGTAACGGAAACGCAACAATTCATAGGTACAGATGATTATACACTAAAAAAAAACTAGTTCTGAACATTACATTTCTTACAACGGGTCCCGTCCACATTGGTCTCTGAGAATGCTTTTTTTTTTTTTTTTTACTGTACATTTTTAACCCATTTAGGCGTCACTTAACAAAAGTGCTTTTTTATCACACGGTGACTAATCCCACCACTATGTGTATGCCTTTCAGCAACACAACCATCATGACGATATCGTGCACTGAGTTTACATCTAACCCTCCTTCATTTCCCATCAGCCAAACATCCTACTTACAAGTATGTTAAGGCCAATTAAACACTCCTAATATGAGAGAAGTGCTGCTGGTGGACCCAACTTTAAAAACAAAGCCCTGATTAAAGTCATACAAGAGGGAGGACTTACTATAAATGCTGGGGGGAGATTGAGATGGAGGAGGGGGAAATAGACGAAGAAAAAGACAAGAATAAAATGGGAGGATTACTGTGGCACCCCCGTCAGCGAAATGTTTGATTCAGTTTGGTTCTGGCCACTTAAGCCCCGCGTTAGGCCTATTGTTTCCATAAACCAGTGTTGTAATCCCCCTCTACTGCAGCGCAGACAGAGGTGAAAAACAAGAGAGGCAAATTAGAGAAGAGAGACATAGGCAGTAGTAGAGTCAAAGTTAAAAAAAGAAGACGAGGGGGAGCTGCAAGGAGAGGCAGATGAAGAGAGAAAAGAGAAAGGGCATCTCCAATTAGTGAAAAAAGCAGAATGCTACAGATACAAAGTTAAGTACTGCTTCTGTCCCCTGGCTGTCAGCCCCTCCCCCAGCCTCTTTTTACAGTCACTGTCATTCCGTTTTTGTTTCAACCTCCTTTCATGTTTGCTCTCTTCATGTCATTTCTGCCACATGGTGGAAGTTCTCCATGTCTACTGAGTACAAAAGCTGCTAGAAACAATCTCCTCTTTCTTTCTGAACTCTTGTGCCTTCTCTGGTCGTGCGTCTCTCTTTTAATGGGGTTAATCAGGAAAACTCAAAGTAATATCCCAGCTAGAAGTAATTAAGTTGTCAAAACAGGGTTCTTCAAACTTCTCTTCACGTCTAATGGTGGAAAATACATTCTCTACCTCCCGCTGGTCCAATTTTTTAGTGTCCATCATTAACTCAGTGTTAATACATTGTTCAAATTCGTGTGTGCCCTTTGGCGTTGTGCGTCACTTTGACCCGTGCCATTTCCGGAACTTGGTATCTGCAACAGAAAATGCACAAGTAACACTGGAGCACTTGGTGAACAGAAAGGGGCCGAAGATGAGAGAGTAGGGGGAGGAAATGAAGAGACAGAGGGAAGAGAAAAGGAGGAGTGGCGCTAGATAGCAGAGGCAAATTGAGCTGTATTAAACCATAATCCGGTTAGCGACGGCTGGGTGTAATCTCGCTCATTAATAACATACTCCCCGGTCTAATCTACAAACCATCAAAAGAGAGAAAATTTTCCATAGAGGAGTTCAGTCGCTTTTAGAGAATTTATGAGGATTCTCTGCGCCTCATTTTCGCAGACGTCAAACGTCAGATGGCTGACAGTCTGCCAGGCAGGGAAGAAGAAAAAAATGCGCATTGGAATTACAAATAGCCCTGAATCCTGATTCCCAGTAATTAGTGGGGATAAACAAACTGTGGCAAGATAAATAGCACCAAATAAATCACTGAATGGGGAAAGGGTTATCCTTGTGAAGGACTCAGAGGGAACATAAACAATATGTCTAATTTATTTCAACATTTACTTTCCCTATGAACCTTTTTTTTTATTGGGTGGGTTAATATTAATTTAAGAGTCTCTGACTGTGATGCAGTTTTGTATTAGAAGTTTACTTCAAGGTGAGTCTAAGATATTCTCTCTCCTATTTTGCCTTGCTTCCTTCTCTGTCTCCTTGGCTTTCAAGCCTATATGCATTTGCTAATCCTATACATAACGCAACAAAAAAGTCCCCATGTGCTATTTCATTTCTCTGACACAAATTGAACTTGTCCATGTAATACAACAGCGAGGGCAGAGTCTGGCACCGAGGCAAAAACACAGTCGCATTCCCTCTCTCCCTCACACGCAGGCAGGTGTGCGGACACATACAAACACAAATTGGGCTTGTCTGTAACAAAAGCGGTCCAGATGCAAGCGACACAAGCCACTTGGTTGGCTGTAAGCATTAGGAAATCCAATATGGACGTGTTAAATGAACGCAAGCAGAGACGGGGAGAGCAAGCGAGTGGCGGCGTAGAGGGGAGGGAGGGGGGAGCGAGGGACACAGACAGGAAGGCAGGCAGCTTGTTGATTACTCTGGTGTTTAACATTAGGAAATGCCAGAATGAAAATGGTGCTCATATCACCCTGTCAATTGCCTTGTTAGCTGCAGCCAGAGAGAGCGAGCACAGGCGACTGGGTAGAAAAAACAGCTTTCTGAAGTGGTTGGTTTAAATTTCCATTTGTCTCAGCGGGGTTTGGGAGGCAGGGGGCTGGAAAGTGCTTCTAATATGAAAAACCTTTTGCATAGCCTTCAGCACACAAAAACTCTCTCTCTCTCTCTCTCTCTCACACACACACACACACACACACACGTGTCTGCATTCCACATGGCACTATATATATTACTAAACTCATATACCCTACAAGCAGCACACACAATACCCTCAAGTGGGCAAACTTGAACACAGTCAATCCACACTTTACACACCCGCAGTCCCTCCATCGCTGCCGCGCCAATCTCTGGACTCAATTCCCCGCAGTTCATTCTGATGTGACACCTGTTGGCGAGGAGAGGTGAATTGAGCATCAGAACATTCCACAATGAGAAAAGAGAAAAGAGATAACCGCCGATTGCGAGCAGAGAGGAAAATGTCTGAGCATCTTGCGGTCATGATGAGGTCACTGAATACCTGCCAGAGCAAATCTAGCAGACTCAATGTACCAGTGGTAGAGGGGGCACTCCGGGTTTAATGGATGTGTAAAAAGGGATTCAAGGCAACTCCTTGGTAACTCATAATGGCAAATGTGCCCGTGAATGAAGGCGGTCAAAAATGGCGGGGTGTGCTGTGGATGTCTGAGATGAAAGTTTTGTAGGTAGCTGTGACTGTGAACACACCGAATTTACCACCTCTGTGGAATAGAATAACGATTCTATATATATATATATATATATATCTGTAAAACAGTAATTCAAACTGTAGGTCATATTTTAAAACACTTTTCAGTGCTTTTTCATCTACCATAAACTCAAAGTAACACCTTAACCTAATATGTCAGGTTTAATTGCCCTGGGTGATGCTGAGTATGCTGAAGACTTTGATATAATGAGCTACTGCCCAATTTAAAATGTGTGAAAGAGACTTTTCTGGGCAAAGAAAGAGGTAAAACTGCTGTAACTTAATGATGACACACAGTGTTTTACATAATCATTCTAACTCTCATAGAATAATAGACTTTTTATTACCTTGCTGCATTATGACCTTTATGTACGTGCGATAATTCATCAATGGCCTCAAGGGACAAATATTCATAAACACCACAAGGACAGCGGTCTATAATGATAACACATTAGACACAATCTGCCCCAAGGACCATCTTTCTATGACAAACCTTAGTTTCTAATTACCCTCTGGAGATAAAGTCAGAGTCTGGAGCAGCAGTAATAAATAAGTCCCCGGTATTGCCGGCTATGACTGGGAAGGGACACTAATAGCTCCTTGTGTAATAATCATGCCACTGGGATGGGACGTCCAAACCTCAAGGGGGCAGTAATCATGTTGACTCCAGGATAAGGATGATTTTGCCATTACTTTTCTGTACTAGCCATAAGTGATCTTAGTCATCAAAGCAAGTCCAGTTGCCCTTGTTTCAGCTTGTTTGTTGGATGTGTCTAAAAAGAATATCTAACACATTCAGTGCAATATAGAACAGTAGATTGTCCTACAAATCTTCTGTTGGACATCTTGTTCAAACGTGATTCTTATACCAAATAAAACCCTTTCTCCTATTTCTCTAGAAAACACAAAATCCATTTAAATCCAGTAATCCACTGTACAGTCATGGAGTGTGAATGGAGCTGAAATGGACAGGTGACGCCAAGGTAGAGTGCAACCTGAGACGACACCCATCTCACTCAGAGCAGCCACGACATAAATCATGCATAATATGGATGAAAATTAAAAGTGTGAGTTGTGCTAAAAACCAAATCCAATCAGTTTTGGTGCCATTCAGTTGGTTACAAGACAACCAAGGCTTTAAGAAAAAAATATCCGCATTTTCATTGTACTTTTTTAAAGCCAGGCAAACATTACTGACATGTTCCTTTTCGACTTAGACTTAGATAAATTTTATTCATCCACAAGGGAAATTGCTTGGTCACAGTAGCAAAGTTGCACATAAAAAAAACACTCTTAAGAACCACAGATAAAAGAAAGATTAAATAAAATAAAATAAAAATAAGTAAAATAAAATCTAGTCAAATAAAATAAAAATAGTATAAACACGAATGTACAAGAAATAGAGATGGAAAAGGTTATCTGTTGCAGAAAGGTGAGTTGTTGTTTCTTCTGCTGATTCCCATTCATCCAAAATTGGTTGCGTGCCATGTTACACTTTTGGGAGAACTCAAGTGAGCATCGTAGAATGCCAGCAAGAACAGACAGAACTGAGCGACGTGTAGTGCATGTGTATGGTGCTAATAGTAATCAACCAGAGAGGGTACACACTGCTTGAGAGAACGGTACGACGGGAAAAGTCCTTTTACGCCAACGGCTACAACAAGGTGTGATACTGTGCACTGGTACTAGTCCAGTTAAAGCACTGGTGACAATACAGCCGGCACATGCCCCACCTAGAGCTAGTCATCACTGTTGTAGAGTAACTGAGTAAATTTACTCTAAGTTACTTATGATAGATAGATAGATAGATAGGTTTTATTTGTCACATGCACAGTTATACATAGTACAATGCACAGTGAAATGTACTGTTGTACCTGCAGCCAGTAGTAAGAAAATATATAAGTACGACAGTAAACAGTAGTTACTACAGTAAACAGTAGTTGCACACAAGGTAAGCGATATAAGTGTAATGTACACCGATAGAGAAATAGAATATAAAAAAAAATAAAATAAAATAAAGTAAAATAAAATAAAATAAAAAAATGAGAATAAAAATAAAAATATCGACTGAATAAAAATATAGACTGGTAAACTTGGGAGGTGGGGGGGTAGTTGTATATGTACATAATTTACAGTATTAAATATTAAATATTAAGCAGCTACATGAATAAAGTGCAGTGGTATTTAAGTCCAGTTAAGGCTCAGAGTTGAGCAGGCGGATGGCATGGGGATAAAAACTCTTCTTCAGCCTCTCAGTCTTTGTCCTCAGGCAACGGAAACGCCGGCCTGATGGCAGTAGAGAGAAGAGAGAGTGTCCGGGGTGACTGGGCTGTTTCAGGATCTTTGTGGCCCTTAACCTGCAACGCTTGGTGTAAATGTCCTGCAGGTTGGGGAGGGGGGTTCTGATGGTCCGCTCCGCTGAACGGACCACCCTCTTGAGGGCCAGGAAGTCCTGCCTGGTACAATTTCCCATCCAGGTGGTGATGCTCCCACACAAGATGCTCTCGATGGTGCAGGTGTAAAAGTTTCTGAGCACCTTGAGAGGGAGCTTAAAGTCTCTGAGACGTCTGAGGAGGTAGAGACGCTGTCTGGCCTTCTTCACGATGGTGTTCAGATGGTGAGTCCATGACAGGTCCTGTGAGATGGTCACTCCCAGGTATCTGAAAGTGTCCACTCTTTCCACCTCAGAGCCACAGATAGTGAGTGGATGGAAGTCCCTCTGCTGTTTCCTGCTGAAGTCCACAATCAGTTCCTTTGTTTTGCTGACGTTCAGCAGGAGGTGGTTCTCCCGGCACCAGTCCTCCAGGTGGGACACCTCCCTCCTGTAGGCTGTCTCGTCGTCGTGGGAGATTAGTCCTACAACAGCGGTGTCGTCAGCAAACTTGATGATGATGTTGGAGTCTGAAGTGGCCTCGCAGTCGTGTGTGTACAGCGAGTACAGCAGAGGGCTGAGCACACAGCCCTGGGGGGATCCAGTGTTGAGAGTCAGGGGGGCTGAAGTGTGGTGACCCACTCGGACCACCTGTGGTCTGCCGGTCAGGAAGCTGTAGATCCACCTGCACAAGGAGGAGTCCAGTCCCAGGTCATGCAGCTTAGCAGCCAGTCTGGAGGGGACTATGGTATTGAATGCTGAGCTGTAGTCAACAAACAGCACTCTCACATAGTTTCCCTTACCAGTGTCCACGTGGGAGAGGGTCTTGTGGAGGAGGAGGTTTATGGCGTCATCTGTAGATCTGTCCGGCCGGTATGCAAACTGTAGTGGATCCAGGGTGGTGGGCAGTGTGGAGGTGATGAATGTCTTGATCAGTTTCTCAAAACATTTCATCACCACAGATGTGAGGGCTATGGGCCTGAAGTCATTGGAGCTGCTGGGGTGTGGTTTCTTTGGGACAGGGACTATTATGGACTTCTTGAAGCAGGTTGGGATCACACACTGTCTGAGTGAGAGGTTAAATATCACTGTAAACAGAGGTGCCAGCTGATCAGCGCAGGTTTTGAGGACACGCCCACTAATCCCGTCTGGTCCAGCCGCTTTCCTGGTGTTCATACTTTTAAACACCCTCCTCACGTCGCGCTCCGTCACAGTGAATGTGTCCTCCCCTCCGGCTGGGAGCGCAGCAGGCAGTCGGTTCCCCGACTCAAAGCGCGCAAAAAAGTTGTTCAGTTCGTCAGCCAGAGAGGCGTCGGCACTCACCGGGGGGGGGGCGGGTGCTGCTTTGTAGTCCGTGATTGTACGTAGTCCCTGCCACAGTCCCCTGGAATCAGACTGTCCCATCAGTTTCTCCAGTCTTTGGCCGTAGCGATGTTTAGCCTCTTTCACCGCTCTGCGAGCACTGTAAGAGGTCGACTTGTATAATTGAATAATCCTTTATGCTATCCATATTTTTTACTCCACATTTATCTAATGGGTGTAGTTTGGGCAGACTGTAACTTTAGATAGATAGAGGATGGTGGACAGTGTTGGTCATGATGATCTGAATTTTGATCAAGGTCCTTGCATCTACCACCGATGTCAGGGACTCCAGCTCTGCCTCTACCACAGAGCCCTGCTTCTGTATCAGCTTGTCCAGCCGCGAGGTGCCCTTCTTCTTAGTGCTGCGTCCCCAGCACACCACAGGGAAGAAGAGGGCACTGACAACAACAGTCTGGTAGAACATGTCCAGCAGCTTCCAGCAGATATTTAACAATCTTAGCCTCCTGAGGAAATAGAGACGGCTCTGACCTTTGTATACTGAGTCTACGTTAGTTGACCAGTCCAGTTTGTGATTCAGCTGTTGACCCAGGTACTTACAGGACTGAACCATCTCTACACACCTATCTCGATGATGAATTATACAAAGTACCGTGAATGCATGCTATATACTGTATATACAGTATATAGTTTAACTTGACGATCTGGATCCTAAATCCTAAATAAATGGAGCTTACAATACATTTCACTGTGCACTGCACTATGTTATCTTATCTTAACTAAGTGTCAAATGCAGAAAGTGACACATAGGCACACTAAAACTGACAGAGAGAGGCAAACGCATGGAGCCCACTGCCAATGAAGTAAATACAGTCCAGTAATTACGGATGTGGTGTGCTGTGGATGTGACACCTGTGTCCCGCCTCCTGTTCCTCTTTGGGTTGGACAGCTGTGCAAACAGTGACTACTGTGCCAAAGTTCACACACAAATATGCAATGGACAGTGCAATCTAGAAAAAGTATGCACACGTACAGATCACATTATATAGACAAACAATAAATAAGTAAATGCATTTATTTTAAAATTGAGGATTCCCATTTCTCTATGGAGATGATGTCTATATTAGCCTGCTGTAGCCAGAAATGAGTCTGGTAGCCACCAACCAATACACAGAAGGAAAAAAAAAACGAGAAAAAAAAACCTTTGGATGAAATTGGATGGTCCTACAACCAATCAGAGCTATTCAGCTGTAAACAAATTCATCTCAGTGGTGCTCAGATGTTGTGCATGACTGTCGCTGTTCATCACCACATAAAGGCTGCCAAGATGGCATATCTTTGAGGGCAGGGTTAATTCAGAACTGTATCCAAATTCCAGGAACTGTGTTATGTGTACTTGAAAGAGACACAAGCTGAAGGGACAAATAAGTCATTCCTTTAAGATGAACAGTAATGTAGCCCAGCATTGACACAAACTCAAACTAACACACCCAGATTTCACAGATAATTTGCACCTGGATCAGGATCAATGGCTTCTGAGTTTGCCTTTCTCACATTTATTGTTCTTTTCGACAACACACAATGAACCATTTCATCAAATCACTGTTATTATATTTCTGTCCTTTAACCCGTTCAGTTGGGAGCCATATTTGTGTTAACGAGCGTTCAAAACAGTCAACATAGGCTATTGATTTAGATAATTCCCTCGTAAGATTTCCACAAACCTTTCTATTGAGCTCTTGATTGAATCTGCAGCTGCATCACCTGTCACTGAACTTGGAACAGATTGTTCTTAAGAGCTTAATTAATGTTTGCATAATGTGGTGTATCCTTCCACTGAATGTTGTATTTTACTTGCTGCTCATCTATTTTTGTGCTTCCACACAACATGACAGATGTGAAAATAAAGCATCAAATAAATCCTAGCATAGACTATATTGTACATAAATGCGGAAGGGTTTGACATATGGTTTCCCATTGCTAGATCCCCACCAGCACAAGCCTATTTAGACAAGAAAAGAACTGCTTTTTGAATTGAATTTGTAAGTGTATTTCACATGCCCAGTTAGGCTGCAATTTATTACACCAGATGCCAGCCATTCAACAGTGCACTGTTCCCATCGTTCCTGGCCTGTTGGATCACATTAAAAATGCCACTGTTTTTCATATGAAGGGCTGTCACGGTTTTCTGTGACTGCAGGTGTGTTGTTATGCAGAGTTATCTATAACTCAGAGTCACACAAGCATGAAGAGGGAAGGAGATATGAAACAAGAAAAATATGTCCCATGATTTGTTCTCTAACTGAACCTTAAATTCTGAAACCTACCCATCTGACACAAAAGTAAGATTACACAAGATTAACTTTCAAAGTATACCTGAACAACAGTACATTTCTTTATTCACGTTATAGCCTTGGATACTGCCTCATCAGCCCTGCCACATAATTTACAGATTTAATTATTCAATTTCAGAAAATTTACATCTACTTAATTCTTGGTTAATCACATTTGTTCAAGTGCTGTCACATATACGTTAACTTTACAGTCCTGCGTGGTTAAATGCACAATGAAATTGCCTTTTCCCAGAACTTGGTAATTTCATTTTAATATACAGAGAGAGAAATAAGGTATTTCTGACGTGGCTTTTCACCATACTGACATCAAGCAGATACAATATTCAGTAGCGAGGGCTAACTAGGGCTAGGTAGCATGCTAACATTTGCTAATCGGGTTTCTATACAATCTGTGGTTGATGGATATAAGTCCGAGGCTTAAGTGAAATATTGACTTAATGAGAAAGCTGCATGAAAAGAATCAAGGAATCAATAAAGTGGTTAGCATACGTGCAGGATTCAGGAAGGAATGTCTCGGTGTATGAAGTTCTAAGCTAATGCATCCAGTAGTTGTCAAGACATTTCTTTCTAAACAAATGTTGAGCAAAGTCTTCACCCCTCAAACACTAAGAACAATGAATGTCTGTATCAAAGGTTTTACCTCTATCCATGTGGTATATGAGAGGGTTTTGATGCCAGAAGAAAAGTCCATCTTGCACCATCTGGGCACCATATCTACACCAAATTTAGTATCTGTTCATCAGACGGTTGATATTTTAGTCTGAGCCCAGGTGGCGGTTGAAGAGACCAACCAGCAGAGTAAAACTGCCACCCCGAGAGCCATGTTACTAAGCATTACTAAATCTATTTCTGTTTTAATGAGGGATAAGAGAACAGGCCCAAAGCAGAGTGATGAGCATATATCAGCTAAAAGTAAAAAGTATATTGCAACAACTTCAAAGTACACTCGGTAAAGCTACAAGATTTGAACCTATGTAGCTCCCACGGTGCATCACATTCTCTTCACGGCGCTTCCAATGAGGGACTTGCAAAGTCAGTCTTCAGAGTTGAAGGAAGTTAAGGAAATGAAAGAAGTCCATGAAAGACAAATCATACTTTGTCTAAATCTTAAAAAGCCTCTGTTTTGTTAACTAGAACTTTATCCGCCATTTAGCATGAATTTCTCCTTCAAAATAAGGTCACAGTGGATTTGAAGGCTACTGAGGAAATCTAAACCTAAAGAAAAAAAAATATTTCCTTTGAACATTGTAACTGAAGAAGGTGAGAAAACAAAGAAGACTTCTGATTCAAAAAACAGCACAGGCTAGGATGTAGTTATTAGTGATGAAAGACGCCATTTGATTTTTTTTTAACAGAAACTGAACTAAAATAGGAAATGTCTTGAGTGCATCACTTGAGAATCCAGCTCGTACTGTTAATGTAGGGTCAGAGGGATGTTTGAGTTCAGTTATCTTTAGGAGAAAGAAAGCCATGAAAGACAAATGTGAAATGTCTCATAGGACTGTTTGGCAACCTAAATTAACTGGTAGGACATGCACCTGCATTTGTCTGCGTCCTCATACACACCGGAAGACACATTTAATCCCTAAAAAGACATAAATCCACAGCAAAAGTCAGGTAGCTACCTCTAAAGTTTTAAAACAGCTACTGTGATGAATGATTTAGGAGATAAAACTTCTCTTTTAGGACTTTAATAAAACCCAAGTGTCATTTCCATCAAGCAGCCTGGCTGGAAAGTGACAGTCTCCCAACTCCATTTAGCATCATAAAGTACATCACCTTAATGCAGGCGTTTTCTGACACAATGCTTCTGTCGATAGCTATGTTCTTGTCTCCTCCTCAGGCCTCCTGCTGTCTGTCTGTCTCTGTCTCCACACACTTGTCATTTTTAAAAGTTTTACCTTCAGGTAATAAGGTAACAATCCAATTAGCACTTTGTTTTGCAAGTCAGCTGTCTGGAGATTGTGAGGTTTTGTTGTCGACACAGCGATAATGTTTTTCCCTCTTGCAAGAATTTAACACCATATTGCGCTCTGAGAAGCTACAACAGCAGGACAGCAAAAAGAAAACGGGGAAGGACACGATTTGAATAAATGTAGTTTTGAAAATGTTACCATGTCTTATCAGAGCCGTGACTACCAGCTAAACACTGGTGTCTCAGTAGAGTCACACGGTAGCAACTACTGTGAGGAGTTGTGAAACTGAATAAAATACCTTGTCAAAGAGTCTATGGTTACAACTCTGCACAGCGCTAGGATAAAGTTTGCATAGTTGTTTTTGGCAGACAGATATCAAAGACAAGATGGCCATCTTGGTCAACAGAGACATGTAATGACCAGCAATTCAGTTTATAATTGAATATAACAAAAAGTGGCAGAGGACAACCACTGAATATCTGTCCAAGCTGTATTATAATATGATGATATAAGTAACGTGGATTGGCACAGATAAAACACAAAATCCTTCACGTTATGCTCACGTCTACCTTATCACACGTCCCTTATTAACATAGCCACAAACTGTATGGCATGAGTCACCACCACACTTTTATCATTACTAGATTAATATGATTTTAACTGCTTATGTTGTTTTTGCCTAGATGCAATTGAACCAGTAAAATGTGCAAACTCTTGTTACAACAAATGTTCATGGAAGGCCCACACATGAGAAACTCAGCATATACAGTAAGTTGGTTTCCTGTCTGCGGCACAGTGGCGAGGTGGTTGACACTGATGCCTCACAGTGAGAAGGTCCAGGGTTCGAATCCATGGGCCTTTCTGTGTGGAGTTTGCATGTTCTTCCTGTGTCTGCGTGGGTTCTCTCTGGGTACTCCGGCTTCCTCCCACCGTCCAAAGACATGCTCATTAGGTTAATTGGTGATTCTAAATTGGCCGTAGGTGTCGTGTGAATGGTTGTCTGTCTCTCTGTGTTAGCCCTGAGATAGACTGGAGACCTGTCCTATCTACTGCACACCTACAGCCGATTTAGACTCACCAATGAACCTAACCAGCATGTCTTTGGACAGTGGAAGGAAGCTGGAGTACCCGGAGAGAACCCACGCAGACACAGGGAGAACATGCAAACTCCACACAGAAAGGCCCAGTCGGCCCATGGATTCGAACCCAGGTCCTTCTCGCTGTGAGGCATCAGTGCTAACCACCTTGCCGCTTTTTATTATATATTAGCTATACATTTCTAAATGATAAATGGCCTTGCTTTTATATAGCGCTTTTCTACCTATTGGTACTCAAAAGCGCTTTACAGTCAGAGACACATCTACCCATTTGCTCACACAAACACTCACACATTCACACACCAGTGCCACGCACTGGGAGCAACTGGGGGTTCAGTGTCTTGCTCAAGGACACTTCGGCATGTGGCACATTCCGGGGATCGAACCGCTAACCCTCTGGTTCGTGGACAACCCGCTGTACCTACTGAGCCACAGCCGCCCGATAAACATAAAAGTTGTTGGTCCAATTGTACGAGATCAATTGTGATCCTCACTTAAAGCTTAATTTACTTATTACTGTGGACTTGAATGACTATTGTAATGCCAAAATGAAGATAGAAATTACAACTTGGAACAATGTCATTTGTGTTTTACTTTATTAAGAAATATCACATAGCACACCATCACTGTTATGATATTCCCCAATTACTGGAGCTCCAAGTCTCTTACATACATCAGCGCATAAATAAACTCTATTTTGGTCTGTGGCTGGACTCCAGATACTTCCCCTGATGGCGACAGCAGGGACAATACGAGCAGTATGTGATTTTGTCTCATTTTGGGCCTTCCTCCAAAGATGGAGAGCTATTAATTAAAGTGGATCACACTCCCAGTCTGCCCTGCTTTTAGGCATGTGAGTACAAATCAGCAGATGCCTTACTTGCAGTTGTTAGCAAACGTGACAAGTCATTCAGCACATTTACATCGTGAACAATACAGGCATTGGTACAGTGGATGACTGAGTTTCAGTATAAATGCTTCATTGTATTTTGATATCTCACCAGCATTAGTTCATTTTTTGATCCAGAGTGTTAATCCAAAGAGCTGTGAATGATTCTTATCTGACCTGTTAAACAACATTTACAAAAACACGATGTGAAAAAGATCTTTCCGAAACTGATTTGTCGCATTATGCACGTTTTAAATTCTGTTTGTCAATCTATTTCACCATCTCACTCCCGTTCTCGCTCCTCCTTGACTGAAGTGGATATGATACTGTAGATGCAATCAATAAATCTACGGGCACACTCCAATTTACACTCCAATATGCTCATCCTGACAGCCAGAGGAGAAGTCTTGTTGAGAGGCTGATTGTCAGGATAGATAATCTCGTAATGTGGGCATTTTGTAAATTCATCCACAACAATCTATTTGCAGTCTGATATGGGCCATCTTGATACCATCATATATGTCAAGCCAGTTTTATTTACTCTACACAGCCCAACATCACAATTCACATTTTTCCCTCTACGGGAATAATAATCTGAGCAGTAAATCAACATTGGTTTGATATTTGCAAAGTGACAGTTACAAGGATCTTGTAGTTTGTGGTTGATGATTTATACCAAGAATGTTGGGCTGGTTTGGATGGAGGGTGATTCTACTCAATGTCAAGGGATGGTTCATGCCACTCTCACATGGATGATCTGTTCAGGCATTTATTTAACAACTGATTGCCAGCACAGGTTACAGATCAAATTATCGTGTGTATAGATGCATTTAGATGGACTTGAGTATCCTGATTATGATTGGGTTCCTTAAATATTCCTAATTTTACAATACTGGAAAAGATCCTGATCCCGATTTTGATAAACCTCCTCCTAACAAAGTGGAGGACATTTCCTGTTGCTCTCACACTACTAGTAGCACTATGAATTAGCCTAATTCCGCAGTGTGATGTAGACATTTAAAAGTGCCTGCTATGAGGAAAAGTGATGTTCAACAGTCAAAGCATTCAATAGCCCCATCAAATATTAGAAACAGATGTTAATGTGATGTTTGGAGAAAAGGTTTAGTGTGTTTTCATATCTACGTCAGTACTTCAAAGCCATGCGCTTTCATCCCTCAGCTTGGTTTGTTTGTGCTGGTGTGAACACGTCAATCGCACTTTGTCTCAGTTGCCCCTGTGAATGTGAAGTGAGCCCAGGTTAAATGCTGCATTGCAACAAATTTGTATCAATTGCTTTCTGAATCAGAAACAAAATAAAGGCATGAAAGCACCCTTAGAAATGATCGTCTGTTGTTCTGTGGACTGTAAACTTGACCTGTATTTCTTTGCAATTCGTTGACATTGAGATATTTCAGGGACTACGTGTGCTTCTGGCGCCGACGCGAGTGGCAGCCTTCCCAGTAGCTCTCTCTGGTCTGTTTTTTCTTACTTGTTTTTTTTTTCTGTTCAGTTTTTAACCTTTTTATTCTTTAGGAGGAGGTTGTTCCTCAGGCCATAAAGACATTTGCTGCTACTATATATTTTTATCCAGTATGATATATTTAATACCATATATATCTCACTAATTACATATATCTCACATATTTTTATACAGGATGTATACATCTTGTTTCATACATATACTTAGATTACACAATATATATACATTTTATATTACCACATATTTTCATCCATATATATTGCATTTGTATATACACCGATCAAGCATAACATTATAACCACTTTCCTAATATTGTGTAGGTCTCCCTTGTGCCTCCAAAACAGTTGTGACTCATCAGAGAATGGGTCCTATGTGTTGAGGGGAGGGGCTTCTGTGGATCAGTTTAGGATCTAGTGAATATGGAGGCCAGTTCAACACCTTGTGCTGTTTTTCATGTTTGTTACGTGTGTCTGTGTCAGGCTGCATCCTGCTGGGGGTGGCTGCTGCCATCAAGGAGTGTCATTGCTACGGGGTGGGGGTGCCTGGTACATGTCCAAGTTACATCCACATGAATGCCAAGTCCAAAAGTTTCCCAGCAGATCATTGTATTGTCACAAGATGGTCAATGTTATTTACTTCTCCTGTTTGAGGTTTTAATGTTGTGGCTGACTGGTGTATATTTAAGTATATTGTACATACTTTGTATACTTTTTATATACACTTATGTATATTTTATATATACTTTATATATTTGATATGCATCTCTGTGTAATGATGCTACTGGGGATAAATTAAAGGATTATCTTATTTTTTCTATCAGGGGAGCTGTCAACTAATGTTTAGTGTTTAGAGAATTGGACATGGGACTGTAGGATCACTGGTTTGAAACCTCTCTCCATGGCTGAATTGCTCTTGAGCAAGGCAATTAACATCAAAAAATTCTCCCTGGGCCCAAACTGTGCTTGCTACTCACCATGTGTCAAATGAATGGCTTGAATACAGAGATCAAATTCCATGTATGTATATACAGGCTGTATGCTTTGCCAATAAATTTGCCATTTTTAAGGTACGCTTCTGTGTTGGGGATTATTAGTTAGATACAGATTAGAGGGACACTTTTTCTCAAGATGGATTACAACTTTAAATTCAACTAATTTGTACCCTAGATTACACCTGCATTTGCTTGGTTTGTCTAGATTACAACCTGCATTTGCTTAGTTTGTCTATAACAGAAAATGAACAGGTGCTGCAAATATTTGCTTACATCCTCTCAATTTCCAACAAGTACAGGAACTGTAAACAGTTTGGCAGATGGCTGTATCAAAATTCAGAACATTCAGAAAAAGATGTTCCTGTTATTTCAATGTCATTTCTCTGCAATCAACATGACGCATCAAAGTGGGGTACGTGGATTTCTACCTTGAATTCAGTTTTAAAAGTACTGAAAATATAAAAGTTACTTTGGGCCTAATTTGGATTGTTTGTGGTGCATTGTGTGGATGGTTCAAAGAAACTCTTTATTTTGCTTTGCTTTTGAATTTTATTTCCTTATACTGTAGCAGGCAAAGTTTCCCTACATGCACTCAGGATATGCTAAAACAAAAAAAAAAACAGGCGTTCCTCGGACTTGGAATCGATAGCTAGATATTTTTGATACATGTCTTTGTTTGTAAACCAATTTCCTCAAAAGCCCAAGCCCCTTCCAGAGAAAACTGAAACCATTTCCCTCCAAGTGGTATTTCATGGATTTACGAGAGGCCCAGAGCAATTTATAGTGTCGAGTGGCAAAGGGAGAAATGTGTATGTATGAACACATCTTCACACGTTTGATAGAGTTCAGTGTAAAGACTGAGGTTTGTGCATATTCATCCCATGGACACACAGAGAGCAGTGTATTTATCTGCCGGGGCAGACTACTGGGTGGATATCAACTCCCCTTGTTTTATCATCTGCGGTGCATCTTGTCTTGAGGCAGTCTCTCCCTCCCCTCTTTAAAGTTCTATCGTCGTTCCGAGCCGGAATTGTCTGTGGCCGATGGAAGTGCCTCTATCTGACCCAGATCATCGGAATGAGTTTTCTCACTGCAAGCATTCTGGAGACAATTCTCTGGCCAGGGAATGGAAATAAACCATTGGCTGAAACATCAGATAAGGGATGAACAATCAGTCATTGTATGTGTGTACACACGCGTATTTGTGAGCGTGAGCGTCTGTGTGTGGATTTGTTTGAGTGTACTTGTTCATGCAGGCCTACATGCAAGTGCCAATATATGTGTGTTTGCCAGTGTGTGATGGAGGACCACAGATCCTATCAGGCTAATACCTCTGTTGGGCCTTTGGCTAGGCTGAGTGCATCTCCATGGTAATTCTGCCCTCAGTATGTTTGTCCTCCCAACAACTGAGGGACAGAAAAAATAACAGGAAGGGAAAAGGGGATAAGAGAGAGGCCGGCACAGACACACACACTTGGGGGGAAATGAATACTGAGTGCATGTTAATGTTATCGGATGTTGTGGAGCGCAGGTGATCATGCCCAGAGGAGTCAGTGGGAGTCCAAGCGGATTGTGTCGTGTGTGTGTGTGTGCTTGCGTTTTATCAATGCTGTAATGGTGAGTATGTGGATTACACGATCATTATACTTAACTTCCACTCCTTAACACATGCTTAATGGAAATGCCAATTAGGCACAGGGAAAAGCACTCACACAAAGTGCAGACATTTACACTGGAATGAAAAGTAATTTAAAAAAAAAATAATATATTAAAACATTGGGAGTTGATTAGAGTTTGTATGTTCTCCCTGTGTGCTAAAATGGTGACTCTTAACTGGCTAAATGGGCATTGATGTGAATGTGAAAACGCTGTCTGTTTGTCTCTCTTTGTTGGTGGAGACTTGTCAAGGCTGTACCCTCTGTTCTTTCCAATGCTAGCTGTGACCCTCTACATGTCAAGTGGTTATAAATGATGAATGGATAGACAGAGGGAGACTTTTAACGGCATAGATACAGCAGATAATGGTGTCACGTGATTTCAGGATTGCTACACAGAAGCAGCTTTAATGTTTGTGTCTCTATAAATGACCAGTTATGTAATGCAAACCAACACATCTGTTCTTCCATAAAGTCTGTGATGCTTATAATGTTCACTTTTATGGTGGCACTGCCTGTTACGACCCAGCTCCCCGGGGGTAGTGGGGTGTAACATAAAAGAACCAGGTGGCAACAGGTTCGAAAAATGGATGGTGACTGTTTAATGAGAGCAGGTTTAAACAAATCAAGTACATAAGTAAGGAGGAGCAGGCAGTGGGTGCTACTCAGAACAAATAAAATGTGAACAAAAGAAGGAATACTTCACCGAAGTTTAATACCTGGGCTAAGCTAAAACCAAACAAAGTTCCCTATGAAAACTCTTGACAACCAGACACAAAACAGGTGGAAGTAGCACCCCTGAACCTAGCGTTTCTGGACATGAAACTTCTATGTGGTAGCAAGAGGTGAGGTATATGAAAAACAAACAACTTAAACCTTGCCCCTGCTCTAATACAAGGCATAAGACAGGTCCTAACCTTGACAAAAAGCGGCACAAAAGCTCTATTTGTAAACACAAGATAAAATAATCCTTTAATTTATCCCACAGAGATTTGAGAAACACATTGACAGCGAGGCGGAGTGTTCTCCACACCACACAGCTGCCTTGGATGGCAGTAAAGCAAGGCTTTTACACAGCACTCCTGATGAGGACAGCAGTCTGATTGGTGGCACTTGGACACTGGACGGATGGGGACCGGGAAGTCCAGAACCGGACGAATGGGTGGGAATTGGAGGTGGAAGAGGGGAGGAACCAGGAAGTTGAAGACAACTCTTGGTGATGAAGTTGTCCAAGCCCGATATACTTACACAGAAATGCTTTGGGCCGTAACACTGTCATAGAAGTGCTAATTTATATGGCATGTGTCATTGTTATATTGAGCTTCATTATATTGGGGAGGATCTAGAACTCTTCCCTCTCATGTGAGATGGACAAAATAATTATACACACATTGCAATATGATGTTGTTTAGGACAAGACCGCCTTGCAATCTGTATTTGCAGAGTAGGGTTGCAAAACAGCTTGAAACAGGTCAGGCAAGCAAGCTAAAGCATCTTGCATAAAGCAGAGCATGCCAAATGTCGAATCAGCAGCATCATTGATGTGGGCCGACTTACAAATTAACCATCAGCTGACTTAGTTTGGCTCGTGAGCTCAGCTTGACTTAGTGACGTGCCTGAACTAGTTTACACATATTGGAAAACGTCACTGAAAACGTAACATAATAACTTTGTAAATTGTAAAGTGGCTTATAATACTGTTTATTCGTCATTTGCTCCTTGTGTGGATAGGTTCTACTCATTTCGTGAGAGTTTTGGGATATATTCCTATCTGAGCTGTATTTTCAACAGCATATTTTACAGTATATCAGTAGAGTTTAGGTCCATTTTCTGAAGTGAATATAAGATTTGGGAATCTAAAGCCAACATTATTTACAAGATGTGGGGCAATCAACCTTTTATTACCATGAGCACTGACATTTTAGAACAGATCATTATCTGTTCTAGTTGTAAGATATCAGTGATCTGTGTACCTACATAAGCACCGATTCCAGCAACCCAGATCGTTGGCACACAGCCATTTACCTTCCACAAAAGGGAGCGAGTGTCCTTGTTGGCGAGGAAGATGTAACTGCAACACCCACTGCTTAATTCCAGCTGGAGGCTTTTATTCCATATCACTGCCTTCTGTTTCCATTTACCCTTTTAGTCCATCCATCCTCTCAACTGCTCATAGCGCTCAGGGTTATTTTTGCTAATGTACCTGATTTTTGTATCTGTAGAATAAGCACAAGAGGCTTTTGGATGTGCTGCCTCTTCTCACATCCACATCATTCTGAGCTGAATGGATAATGTGTGAATGACATTACAAATTATTTGAATTGAAACAGTCATTGGAGCTAAGCCCTTATCGTGCAGACACAAGTGCGAAGCTACTCCTGAAAAGTGACTCTTAAACAGAAGAGCTCTCAATCTACCCAAAAGCACATGCAGATATAATGTAGGTGCAATTTAGAGAAGTATATCATTGAATTCATTTACAAATCTTGTATCTCCCATTTGCCCATTTGCTGTGTGACAGGAGATCAAGCCCAGACAAATGTCATAGAACATGCTTTTAAAAGTTCTTGTGCTATATTTCACTGACAAACATCGACTTCCTACCCCTCTGACACCTATTTCAAAAGTGGAAATAATTGACCCTAGGTTTTGGTTGGAGTGTTCATCAGTGTACTCACAGCACCGCATCTTGACAGAAAAACACAGAAATGTAGATATTTTTGCAAATTCATTAATAAAGAGAAACTGAAATATCACATGGCCATAAGTTTTCAGACCCTTTGCTGTGACACTTTAACTCAGGTGCTGTCCATTTTTCTGATCATCCTTGAGACGGTCCTACACCTTCACTGGAGTCCAACTGTGTTTAATTAAACTGTCTGGATTTGATTAGGAAAGGCACACACCTGTATATAAGACCTTACAGCTCACAGTGTATGTCTGATCAAATGAGAATCATGAGGTGGAAGGAACTGCCTGAAGAACTCAGAGACAGAATTGTGGCAAGGCTAGATCTGGCCATGGTCACAAAAGAATTTCTGCTGCACTTAAGGTTCCTAAGAGCACAGTGGCCTCCATAATCCCTAAATCGAAGACATTTGGGATGACCAGAACTCTTCCTAGAGCTGGCCGTCCGGCCAAACTGAGCAATTGGGGGAGAAGAGCCTTGGTGAAAGAGGTAAAGAAGAACCCAATGATCACTGTGACTGAGCTCCAGAGATGCAGTGGGGAGATGGGAGAAAGTTCTAGAAAGTCAACCATCACTGCAGCCTTCTACCAATCTGGGCTTTATGGCAGAGTGGCCTGATGGAAGCCTCTCCTTAGTGAAAAACACATGAAATCCCACATAGAGTTTGCCAAGGAACACATGAAGGACTCCCAGATTATGAGAAAAAAGATTCTCTGGTCTGATGAGACCAAGATTGAACATTTTGGCCTTATGTGTGGATGGCTGTCCTCCAATGGTCACCATCCAACCTGACAGAACTAGAGAGGATCCCCAAATCCAGGTGTGCAAAACTTGTTGCATCATTCCCAAGAAGACTCATGGCTGGCTGTATTAGCTCTAAAGGGTGCTTCTACTCAATATTGAGCAAAGGGTCTGAAAACTTGAGACCATGTGATGTTTCAGTTTTTGTTCTTTAATAACTTTGCAAAAATGTCTACATGTCTGTGTTTTTCTTTCAATATGGGGTACAATCTGATAGCAGTTGAAAAGTTAGAATTGACTATAAAACAGCGCACAATGTCAGATTTCCAGTTCTCTTTCGTCTCGTAACCAAGGTTACAACATAACCTAACGATATCAGCACTATTATGATTAATGAGATTTAAACACATTTCCCTGTTATTGTTTCAGGTAGGACAATGGAAAAATGGGAGGGAAACCAGAATGCAGGAAATTCTGCAGACATATTATGAAGTACAGCAAACATTTATAATTTAAAATGTTAAGAATGGAACAAATTGAATCAACTAAGACAACTCTTCTTCTTTTCTGAGTTTTTTTTGGTAAGGTTAAGTACTTCTAAGATCTTCAGCTATAATGATTGTGAGCGTTTTAGAGAGGGCTCTACCGGAGTAGAGTATTGTATCGACTAAAGCAGGACTACACAAGTACTGCTGATGAGGGGAAAATGAACTTAAATGATTTTAGCAAATGGCTGAAATATGAGACAAAGAGTGAAAATTTTAAAGAGATCTGAATACTTTCTGTACCCACTGTACATGTATTTTGTTGCTGTTGTTTTAATCCAGATCCCACTGAAAGGATTTTCAAATGTTCCACAGTGGAAATTTTACAAATCTTATGTCTTTCTGTTCCCTCATCTGCGACCATCTTCACATACAGATGTTGAGATTAACTGTGGGTTGATTTATGCAGATGCGGGCGCACTGTAATTCAGACGTCAAACTGACAGCAGGGCAATCTGAGGTGCTCAACCAACTGTGCTGCTGTCACAAGCTCAGGCCTGGCTTCCTTGATGCAGATACAACTAATGTAAAAATGTTTTTTTAAAAAAGACAAAAAAAGGTGCTAGCTGGTGCAAGTGTGAAGATCTCATCTGTCTCCAGATTGGACTCCAATAGAAGCACAGGTACAATTATTGGAATGTAAGTGTGAAAGACACCTTAAGATGTTCCATGTCAAGGATTTAATTGCTTATATGTTACACCCTCTGATCTGTGTATGAGTGTGTGTGTCAGGTGCTTTTGTACCTTCACCACTATGACAGTTAAATATGCAGATGATATGTCAGGATTTAATTGTTCGCACTATGATGCTCTCATCTTCAAGCTGATTTGACTCCACTGCAGCAGTAAAAGTTCCTCAGCGGGAACCGTATATGACAGCCTCATCTATTTGCTATAATTATCCAGTATGAAACTGTCATTTAATCACAATGTTTTCTTTTTTTTATAAGTTTAAATGTTAATGTAATTGAAATTAGAAGGAATTGGTTTCGGTTACTATACTCAAGTGCATCAGTCCAAATGTGCATGAAAGAGGTTGTCAGGATTGCGGGAAAATTCACTCTTGTTCTTCACGTTGTTTGACAGTATATTTCACTCAGCTTAGCAAGAGATACTGTCATATGTTATTGTACTATATGTCTTTGAATTTCTAGAAGAGGCAAATAGAGTTGGATAGATGGCCTTTTTGCATCTGTTCTGTCAAGCAACACAAAGGTTATATCTGTCATGGCGATGAGTCGAAAATGACGCATGCTGAAAGATTTATGTAACGGCCACATTCACAGTTTTGTTGAAAGTTTAGAGTCTCATCCTGTCCTTTCTCTAGCATGAAACATAATGGTAACCCTGCCAACATGAGGCAGCAAAGAGAATTAAGTCACACCAGGACTTAATAGACCTTTATTCGCGTACAGTATACATAGTGTCAATATAGATCTCTTGCACAAGGTGACAAGGGTGTTGACCAATAAGCAATACAAAGAAAGTTATTAAGTCTTTACATTCCATTCAAAAACAAACAATATACAGTATACAGATTTAATTAATGGTTTTGTGCATTAAACTTTCATTAAATGATTCTTCAACCTGCACTCACTACAGGATTAACCATCAGATACTGCATGTTTGATAGTGACGAAGACAGAGCCAATAATGTCGTATTTCATTCATCTCAAATGCTACGGTATTTCAGTATTACTTCTGCTATATTGGTTTCCTTTTGGGGAAATAAATTGCCTGAGATCTGGCCTCGTTCATATAAAACTGTATGCTTTTAAATGCCAGAAATCCATCACTGACACAAGGCCTCAAACTCCACACTAAGATTCATTGCATTAAAACACTGATAATTGAGGTCAACGCAAATGTCCTTCACCCCAAACCTCGAGGTTAATCAGATTTGTTTAGAGTTACAAATAAGTGGATTTTACATAACCTGGAAATTCAATATCCACCAGGTAAAGTATCTCTCTCAGTGCGAGTGTTATATAATTCTACTAATCTCTATGGGTCTTTTGCGTTTCTTCAGCCAACACACTGACAACACACACACACAAAAGCATGCACGCAGCCCTACCTTGAGGGTGTGTGATACATGCAGTCAGGCCTGATAAATGAAAGTGTCTAGGAAGAGGAATGAGTTGGTGCCTTGACCTCCCTCCTGGCATGGGCATCCTTCTCCAGACTGCCTTATCACCAGACAAATGGTCACAATGGTACACACATCACTCCGTGGAAGAAAAAAAAACATGCACTTCTAAAGTAGTCCACTAAGTATTCAAGCCATCAGCCTAAAAAATGTCCAAGATCATACAGGAAGGACATGCTGCTTTTTTTTTTTCTTAAAGGATATCACTAAAAACTATTTCAGATAAATTGTCTAAACCATTCTCCAGTCCCAGCAGAGTCAATCTGACTACAGGAAATAAAAAACTGCACAAACATTGATTTTAAATTGCACTCCATTCAAATATTTTTCTATTTAAGAGAAAGTTTTTCAGTTACTGGATTCTTAAGAAAACTTCTCTCTTGTGTAGGTTGTTTTAAGGGTGAATTAAGCCTACTCTGGTAGAGCCCTCTCCAAAACACTAGCTGAAGATCTTAGAAGTACTTAACCATACAAAAAAAACTCAGAAAAGAAGAAGAGTTGTCTTAGTTGATTCAATTTGTTCCATTCTTAACATTTTAAATCATAAATGTTTGCTTTACTTCATAATATGTCTGCAGAATTTCCTGCATTCTGGTTTCCCTCCCATTTTTCCTTTGTCCTACCTGAAACAATAACAGGGAAATGTGTTTAGATCTCATTAATCATAATAGTGCTGATATCTGGAAATCTGACATTGTGCGCTGTTTTATAGTCAAGTCTAACTTTTCAACTGCTATCAGATTGTATCGACTAAAGCAGGACTACACAAGTATTCATCCCTGAATTCACCAGTCACAGGAATCGGTGGAGAAATCCAGTCCAGGCGTTCGGCCCAGATTATTTGGTAATGTGAGGTTTTTATATATTCGCTCTCTCAAACCGTTTGCAGACCCTTTGGGGCTGTCCCGATTAATATCAAACATATTTAGGATTTAAAAGACCCTCTATTCGCTGAGTGTCTTGAGTGTTTGGCGGTGGGTTTAGGACAAGTTGTTGCACCGCAATATCTGTTTGGCTTACATCCACTTGGAGATGTGCGAACACATGGAGTGGTGCATTCAATGCTGCCTGATCTGGCAGGGTAATCTAACAAATATTTTAAAACGGTTTTATCCTCAGGTGTCCTTTATGTGTAATGCCTACTCATAGTGAGGGACAGAGTAAGTGTGTGTGTGTGTGTGTGTGTGTGTGTGTGTGTGTGTGTGAAAGAGTGATGGCTGGCAGTTTGTTCACCTTTTACATTTGACAATTTATCTCTCAGATGGATCAATACACAAATCAGCATTTTAACTGAGTGTGTTTGTGTGGATGTGCACCTGGAGTACATCTTTGCGTATTCCGTGTGATAGTTTATTCCCGCTGTCTTTAATACGCTCTCATTGTAAACTTTGAAGTCATAAAAGGTTTGACTTACGATGCCTGTCCTTTTATTTGCGGCGGCACTGAATGTGTACAGACTGTGACCCTCTGTTTGAGGACTGCTCCATCTCAGTCAGAATGCTCAGTGTGGCACGTTAAAAATGTTCCCCCTGGCCAAAACTCAAATTTGGAAAGGTTCCATTGCTCTTCCCTGGCCTCATCAGTAATTGAAAGAGGCCGCATGAGCCATTATTACGTAAATATGTGTGCAGAGGAGACAGGAGAAGAGATACAGTCTATCTATCTATCTATCTATCTATCTATCTATCTATTTATGACACATATAACAAGACTTTCAGAAAGCTGCAAACTAGATCCTCTGACCTATATTCTCTTGTTATTTCCTGCCACCGAATGTCTCTTTGAAGATGTGCCTCTTCAGGTGAGTCAGCTGTTGTGGATTCATTATTTTTGATTGTGCTTTGCATGAGGCAGAGGGAGAAAGAGCAAAGACCAAAGGACAGCAACAGGCCTGCTCTGCGTCAGTATCAGAGCATCTGCAGGATAAAAACCACCATGTAACTGCAGAGAATAAGAATCACGTAGATAGTTTTAAACATGCAACTTGTTACTCTGTGGTATCAGTCAACGTGACAAGTGGTAACAAAGGATAAAAGAAACTGAGAACAAGGGGCATGCGATGTATGTAACAAGTCATGTTTTCAGTAACATGAACTGACGGGAAATGTTACCTTTTCATCTTTATGTTATTTGGAGGAGGATATAGGACAGTCGTGGAAAACAGAAAAATAATGCAGACAATTTAGGATATTATTACCAGATTAAAACAATGTTATGACTTGATTGCTTACACTATGTATAGCCCTGAACATTCATTTAAGGTTTTTTGTCTCTCTCTTCCACCATCTGGGCAGTTTTTCCTGAATGTCTTTCTGAGGCAATGTTTTTTTTAAGGTAAACATACGCAGAAATATTCTAGAAACAAATCTTTAAACAAATCTTGGAAACAGTCTTACCACTGCACCAACTCTGAACAATTATTTAATTATAACTAAGCTTATGTGGAAGAAATTCTCACTGAATGCTTGGCCGTCTTCCCTTTACAGCAGTGAGAGCAATTTCACAAGCACGGTTGACAACTGTGTTTGTGATGTATAGCTGCAGTCTACAGACCCAAGCCACAGCAATGCTAATTTATGTTGGACATTGTTGTTGAAAGCTGTCTTTGTTATACTGTACTACTTCTTTGATTTAGTTTTTTTCTGGAACATGACAACCCTTTCTTGGATGCTTCCTAGATTTGATTTCATTCTTCAGAGGAGCTTCATAGAACCATGGTATGTAACTTTTTAATTTTCCCACCATAGGCTACTCCATTTCCTTTGCGGCAATTTCTCACTTCTTCAGCTCTGGCAAACAATCTTGTGAAAAGGAAAATGACAAAATAAAGAGACAACAAGCTTTTTTATAGCCATATTAAAGGTGGCATGTTTAATCATGCTCAAATGACCAAAACACACATATAATGATCACAACAGTGTGCACTGGAATTAAACTGAAACACTGCAACATTTTCAATATAATGCAGTAAAGCTTCCACTTTTAAGAGCAAATAGGATGGATGACAGGCTCAGGCTTGGAGGCAGAAATCAGATAAGTTGGGGGAAATGTTATAATATTTTCAGCAGTGTTAAACAAAAATTGCAGCAACTTGGCGTAAAAGAAGATAACTTCTTTTCCACCATGACATTTTTCATCTCGCACACCCCCTAGAAGCAGCTCGCGCACCCCTGACCTATACGGTATAAAATGGAATGCCACACGTATGAAATTATCCACTCCCTGGTGCTATTAACTAAATTCTGATATTAATTGGAATCTGCAAATCAAAAATGTTCATTACATGTTGGGAACAAGTGAATCGTGAATACATACTCATACAAATGTCCGCCCTGACCTGTGAACACAAAGACACAGTACTCAGCAGAGCAGCAGATAATGTGTGAAGCAGTCATGAGTTTTACTATTCCTTGTAAAATATGCTCTATAAACGAATGTTGTTCATTTTCCCATAAATCCCAGTTTTGCTCTTGATCCAGAGAAAACAGCATAAATACTGTGAGGTCTACACAGATGAAAGTACAAATACACACACACGCTGGTAGATTTACTGTAATGTCACTGCGTTGGCTATCTATTTCATTCTTTTTGTATGGTCATATACAGATCCTTGTAAACAGTAAATTGCTGTCAGCAGTACAGAAGTGTGTCACACACACCGGAGTTGAGATGACAATGTGAACTAAAGGGCCAATAAGTCATTTTAAGAGTGAACAATAAAGTTCACTGGAGTTATGAGAGACAATGAAAAATCTTTGCTTTTACATGAGGTCAAAGTTCACAGTGGTTCCACTCTGAGGCTGCTATTTAGCTCTTTTCACAGGGAGAGGATGGTCATCTATTGATCTGTTGTTTTATCATTCATTCATTCATCTTCTGTACCTGCTTATTCCTGTGAAGGGTCGCGGGGGTCTGCTGGAGCCTATCCCAGCTGTCATCGGGCGAGAGGCGGGGTACACCCTGGACAGGTCACCAGTCTATCGCAGGGCCTGTTGTTTTATCCATTGTTAAAATCTGAGAAAAAAAGTGACCAGTCCACAGACCCAAAGACTGAAGTCACATCCTCAACAAGCAGTTCAAAACCCAAACATAGAAGGAGTAGTTGTGATTAATAATTGTTATCACGTTTAGTAAAAATAGTTGGTCATTCATTTTTCTTGGAATAACACTATCAATTAATTGACTAATAGTTTTAGCTTTTGAAGGACTTTTGAAGGATGGTAATACAGCACCTGATTCAATGTAAAGCCTCCATTAATATTAATTCAGACACTGACTAGAGGTGATTTCTCTCCACAGTAATCTCCTCCAATAATATGGAATCATTTCCCAACTCAAATGGGATGCTTTACTTTGTCTAACTTCAAGGCAGTTTAACAAGCTGACTTTATGGTACAGCTCAGTATTACCAATACCATTTGAAAAAGTATGTTTGCAATTAAAATCCAGGATCTCAACTATTTTTCTGAGCAAGGAAATAAAATGTACTCAGATAAATTAACTTTTTAAGGTTTAAGCTGTCCATGATGTTAGCATGACTTTTATTTGGAATAAGTTCAAGCTTTCAGACACAAGTCAGGCTTTCTGTTCACTTCTTGCTTCAAATATTCTTAAACAAAGAATTTACTATTATTATTTATTTTTTTGTCATCAAAACCCCACAAGGAATTGCCACCTCAACACGACGATCTGGATACCTATGGGTGTGTTCAGACCATCTGGGTGATCCGATCATGTAAAGGACAGGCGTGAACAACCCCAGGACATATTGAGATTGCATTTGAGAGATCTGATCTCTGACCACATTTGGATGTGGTCTGGGTCGCACGTGTCCGCATTCCTTTGGTAGTGTGAACACAACGCGTCCTGGGTCACATTAAAGACTCAACAGGGTTGAGAGGAGTACAAGAGTGATTCTGTGTTAATTATTGATGCAGTCATGTTGATGTAATAGAAATGGTGTGTGGTTACGTTATGTATTTTACGCTTTTATGCTTCATTTACCTTTATTACTAGGGTTTACACTGAGTATGGAGGCTTCCAGGGTTGGAGGTATGATCTGGGTTTCGTGCCGTATATGACACACACACACATAAAAAAAAAACAGCGCTGTTCTCGGTTCTGGAGCAGCGGGAGAAATCCATAGAGACAGTACCTGTTATAATATTCTACTGTACCCCAGATGATGTCGAGGTTTATTTGCATACAGAGTGCAAAACTGAGATCAGATCTGGAGACGCATTTGGAGATGCATGTTAACGGCAGGTCTGAACACATGTACCTGAACAGGTACCCTATGTTGTTGGGACCAGACTAAGAGCAAGTCACAGACCTTGATGAATCAGCCACATATGGAACCCAGATCCTGGCACGATATGGAGCAACACAGACTAGATATACTTAGGCTTATCTTTACAGATGGCATAGGTTTTGGAAGGGCTGGATTCTCTCCTCCTCCTGAACTAGCGCAGCCTGGATTAGTAGTTTTTTATCAGTTTAGTGGGAATGCTTCTCTGTCACTGTATAACCGGATCCAGTCGAATCTGTAATAATGTCTATTAATTCACTGGAACCTGCTCAGGTTTTGGGATGTCCTAATCACTGCTGAATTGCTTTCAGTCAAGAAATACAAAATACAAAATTATACATAAATATCCCCCACACCCTTCCCAATGGCGTTCTACACCCCACTGAGAAATGCTAGTCCATGAATACAGGTAATGAAGCCATGTCAATTTGTTTGAAAGTATTTTCCCACCTCCAAGTTCCCTGATATGAAATGAATGAAAAGAGGAGGGAGGAGAGTAGGAAGAAAACAGGAGGGAAGCAGAAATGTTAGCCTTGTGGCGAATGATGTAATTCAACCTCAGCCATGCAACGGCATTATCTGTGCAAAATCTGCCACATGGCCCACCAGAACACACACATGCATGCACAGATGCACTGACAAAGCCTTAAGGATGATTTGTCTAAAACACACACACACGCGCACAAAGATATGCATAAACAGAAAGGCACACACATTCTAGTAAAAAAGCCTGAATAAATCCAATAAAAATATTCCCCAACCTATTATTCTGACTGGAGCTGAGAGGCCACATGGGCATTTGTGCACATACACACACACACAAGTCACACAGATACAACACTGCACACACAAGTATGAGTACACACTCACGCTCACAGGGGATGACAGTGTGGCCCGGAGCCGTCATGGGAGAGTGGGCTGTCATTTGGAGAGGTGAGCCAGGGGACCCGAGAGATGGGTGGAGCAGAAAGAGGAGAAAAGGCAAGTGGCAGTAGGAGTAGAGAGCAGGACGGAACACAACAAGTGATTGGGGAAAAATGGGTTGAGTACCAGTAGTTATAGCAACTAGTTTGATGAAAGAGCCATGACTGGGGTTGAGGGAGATGGGGAAAAAAAAAGAAGAGAAACAAGGCGAGGACATCATGTTGGAAAAGAAACCACAATTGATAGGTAGAAAAGTGATGCCTCAGCAGGACACTTCTCCGCTGATATATACACTGAGGGTAATGGATATTCTGCTTGATGTATTAGCCTACTGCTGTGACACAAAAGTTATGTACTGAGGTCTTGTTGAGCACGGAATCGAAAACTAATTGCAGATTATTCCCAACAGGGAATCTACTTAAACCTGTTTCAAAGAAAATTAGTTTTGAAAATCAGTACGTTGGTGTTATCGAACCTACTCTCCACCTTGATATTTTATCAGTTAAATGACTGAACCAACATTTGCTTGACTTCTCAACCTGCTCCATTAGATTCACTTTTAGTATTACAGACGCATCGAGTGACAGTTCAAAGTCTTTCATAAAATCAATAATACAAATATCGGCTTCCGAGCAAACTTTCTTCTCTTTTTAGCTTTGACTCCCTGAACTAATACTAATTGGCTGCAGCTCTGGAAAGCTGATGCCTAAATTTGTCATTTAAACTAGTGAGTCCAACTGTTTCAGTTAAATTAAATGAGCCGAAATCCAAGCCATGTGTTTAACATTGAATGTTGACTTTCAGGAAAATACCACTGTGTCCCTGTGACATTGCGAAAGTTTACTTTTATTAAGGTTCGGCTTTGGCTCTATATTGACTTCAAATTTACATTCTGCAGCTTCGCAAAGGTGTTTGTTTATTCTAGCAAATTAGAACCCTGCTCAGGCTGAAGTCGGGAAAAGCTATGCTGAAATTAAAGTTACTAATAAGAATGAGCTAGATGTAATGACTTCCACGCTAACAACTGAGCACTACATTTGCCAGTTCATTAGGTACTCCTGTGAAAACAAATGCATTCTATTATAACAGTCCTGCACGGTATTCAGTATTTGTTTTAAATAACCAACAGCTGTTGATGCAACTGTGGTTTTATTTTGGAGGCTGTGCTTTGCAGTATTACTGAATTGTCTTGTGTTGTACTGACACAGGTCTTTGTTATTGACATCCCCATTTTAGTCGGTGGGTTAGGCTAAATAACAGAAAGACTTTGGTGTTTAGTTCAGTTGTGTTTAACAGCACCACAAACTACATCCTCCAAAATGATCATCCTGTTGAGTTAACACCTTTCTGATGCTGTTTCAACATAAAGTGAACATCAGAACAGTCATGAATGGGAATTAATGCAGGACTGTTTTTATTATTATAATGCATTAGCTTTCACTACTGTACCTAATGTTTTGGCAAGTGAGTGTATATTGAATGTCAATCAAGGCCAGATGGAAATAAAAGAAAGCACACGTTTGAGGAAATATCAGTTTTTCATTCACTGTGTCAGATCAGCTTATACGATACATTCCATGCTAAACAGCAGAAGTATTGAACAATTTGAAAATATTCATTTAAGGTAATTGTTTTATGGGAAAATATAAATTAAGTTAGTTATGAAGAAACCAAGCGTTTAAAAAATCTTGCAGAAACAAATGCTTCTCTCTCCTGATTCTGTGATTCCAAACTTTTACCGCACCTTTCATAAGCTTGAAGTGTGCAACAGCGCGGAACGTTCTTCTCTTGAACTTGAAAGCGGTTCGACTCTGGGGTGTACAGTTACTCCTTGACAATTTTCACGCTCTTCTGTGGTAGTGAAAGCAACACTTATACAAGATCTAATGGGTGTCTCTACCTCGATGAGGGTGCCCGTTTCTTCTCAGTGTGAGAGAGCTGACAATGGGCAATGAAAGCCAATTTTAAAGATTAGAAAGGGAAACTCCAAACTGACAAGAGTGTCTCTCTGATCTGACGCCAAGTATGTGAATTTGTTTGTGCAGTCCTGGCTGGGTGTCGGTGCACTGTATTTTTATTTGTGCATCTGCAGTATGTATGCTGTGCCTGGATGTGAAATCCAGCCTGACCTTCTGTTTGTAAAAGCTTGGGCTGTAGTGGATTTCTGACTTCAAATGATGGGTTAGACACAAAGCTTTGAGAAACGTACTGATACTCAGTCCCCAGTTCACTATATTTACCCACTGGGACTGTGAGTAAATACTGTGAGATTTATGCCGTTCCCCTACTCTGTGTGTGGTTGTGAGGCACTTTGGAGACTGTACCGATATATCTTGCTTTTCTATGCAAATTCTGAGCAAAGACCAACAACAAACACAGAAACACTAATACATACAAATCTACCCTGGCGTAGTTTTGGATTAAAGTGAGGGGGAAAGCGGGACATCAAAGAGAAGATTAAAGAGATGGACCTTATTCTTTGAGCGTAACGGGTCCTTCGGTTTCAGATGTGCAGGAGAACTGCTCACGGGTCAAGCACCATATCTGCTTTTCTGACTTCTTTGCTCACAAAGCAATGTGCAAAACCAGATGTCTCTGCCTTTGTGTATAAATGAAGCTGCATATCACCTACATTGTTTTACCTTCATGTATATACAGTTTATTAGAGGTGTGTAAAGATTACACCAAAAGAACCAAAATAAATACTTGCTGGGGGCTCCTACAATAAGCAACCCAACATACCAAACAATGTCAATTGGCAGTTACTATACTTTCCTGCACAATGGGAATAAAACAGGTTTTACTGTAATTGAAGTCATGGTAAAACAATGGATACATTTTCACTAACTGATATAGAAGGAAACTTTAGACAAAGTTAGACAAACTGTAGTAATGTGGGGTTCCATTCCCATCAGAAAATGGCCAGAACCTGTTATTATTATCTTATTTAGTATTAAAACTTAAAAGAGTGTGGGAATTACCATAAATAAAACAGTTTATTTATTCCTATGGGAACAGGACTCCACACCTCCACAATTGTTTGTCTAACAGCTCTGGTTGGTGGTCAGTAGGCCAATCAAAAGGCCTACAAAATCTCTCTAAACATGTCTTCATATTGTGAGAAGAAACCAAAAGCCCTGAAGCAAAGCCATGCACTAACTACTGAGTCTCTGTGATGCCTGGTAATTCATCCCTCATGTGTAATTAATTGTTAATTGTTATTTTATGGCCAGGAAGTGAATAAGAAGATGAACCTAATATCCCTCTGATGGAGAAATATTATAGCAGGTAATAGTCATAGTATGTGATAGCAATAGCGTGTAACAGCAAGGCTTTGAAAAGTAACAGTAATATTGTTTTTTTGGGTAATATAGCAATTTGCTAACAGTGGATGAACCCGATGCGCAGCAGAAGACGTATTTGATCAAATGAAGACTTCTTTGTTCTCCTGACAAGCCTGAAGCTGCTCAACCAGCTGAATCGTTGATGCAGGAGACAGCTGTATCGGATGTTGTAGCGCAGCAGAGATGATGCTGAGGAGTATGATTAGGGGGAGGGATGTGACGGAAAGAAAACAAGGGCTGAAGAGGGGAAAAGATTCAAGAACTGTAAGGTTAACAAATGTGACACGGCTGCCTATGACATGGAAAGCTTGTCTGAGTAATGGAGGGAGTAAGGGGGAGGCATAGAGTAAAGAAATGGAAGAGGTCAAAATGGGATATAAAACATAAAGGGGAAGTGTGTGTGTGTGTGTGTAGGGTGAATACTCACTATATGAGTATTCCTTCCAGCTAGTAGTTTGTAGAAATCATTGTTACCTCCTTACCCCTGGCTGTCTTTTTGTCCCATTTCATCTCCTCCTTGTCTCATCTCCTCCTATCACTCGCCCTTCCTTTTCTCTCTTGTCAACCCTGCTTGTTTCCCTTTTGCTTCATTTCTCCTCATCTCGTCGTCCTCTCATCTTCTCCGCTCTTGAAGGTTTCAAGATGACATTGGTGCGGCTTATTCACTGGTGCCATCCTTCAGTGGACTCCGTATATGACCTGACAGCCACTTGAGCACACACACACACACACACTCACCCGCACACACACGTGCATTCGTGTGCACATTAACATACAAGGGCAGATAGACCCAAGCGCACACAGACAGGGCCCACAAGGAACAAATAAGATAAATGACAAGTGATATACATGGTTAGAACAAGGGCACAATATCAAAAGACCTTGTGGAGAGGACAGAGTGACCTCTTTTTGCACATCGCTTGTGTCATCAATCCTGCAAACATTTTACCATTGATCGCCAGTTTCTCAAACCATGTGTGGCCATTAAAAAAGTAGCAGCCTTTGCTTTGAAATGTATGTGTGTGTGTTTGTGCCTGAGTACATCCTTTTTGTACTTATGTTACCCTTTGCATATGTAAGTGTGCCATGCTGCGGCGGCAATCAGACCAGTAAATGGAGACACAGATTAACATGTGGATTGAACCACCTCGGAGGACAGTCAAAATCATTTCTTACGTGAATACACACTCAAACACAGCGGCTTCGGTCTTTACTATTCATAGGCAGTCGCTCGTGGGGCTGATTTAGTTTAGTTTTTATTTATTTATTTGGAGCGCATCACGGTGCAAGGACAAATTTAACCAAACTCCAAAGTATAATTATTCTCTGTCCAATCCACAGAACCGCTTTTAATCATAAACTGCGAATATTCAATTATTTTACTAGTTTCTTTAGACGACACAGCGTTTATGTGACATAAGTAGACCATCTCTGGAGGATTATGGGAAAGGCAAATGACACGTAGGCAATGCAGGGGGCAAATGTCATATAAATGGAGCATAGATAATTGCATTCTGCCATTTTCCTGTGAAAGATGCAGCACCAATGTCATCATTTAAATATTTATCAATTAAATGGGAATTGCAGTTAATAAAAAAGCATTCTGACTGACGGAAGGGTTGGGCTGAAATTACTGTTATGTTTTGAACTAATACAATAATAGACTAGCAGTGTGCTAGCGGGATCAAACGTCATATTTCATTAAACATATGCCACATTAGTATCTTTATACAAATGGATTTGCAGAAGTCCTGGCTTTACCTTTATGTGATCAGCCTACTATTTTACACCAATACAGTAACAGCCATGTAAGGACTATACTTAGCAACAATACTAAACAATACAACCATTCTGTATGAGCCCTGACATAACTGGAATTACTGAGTCCCTAATTGCAAACTACAAATAAAGTGATATTCCTTTTCTAATGTATTGTCAAGGACTATATTGTCAAGTTTTCTGTTTTGATGCCTGCTTTTCTTTCATTTACTAGAATACCAAAAGGATAAACTGACTGTATACTATATCCATAAATCAGATCAGTTATTGGTATAAGATGTTGGCCCAAGATGTTGGCTACATCTAAGAGTGGTTCATAAACATTGATGCATTCTGGCATTGTGTTTCTGTCACCCACTGCAATGTATTAATAACACACACACACACACACACACACCACCACACACACACACACACAAGGCGGCATTCTGACTCCATCCCTGGGCACAGCACATAAATCTTTCCTAATAACAGCGGTGGCATTTCAGCAACAATGGGGATTACACACAACCTCTGTCAAATGGTCTACCAGCCAAAACACACACATACACACACCGTCACACACACACACCCTCAAATTACACAATACGTTGCAAGGTCCTCGAGTAAATTTAGAGAAAGCCAGAAAAGAGAAGAGTAAAGCACAAAAAGGAGAAAAAAAAATCTTCCCTGAGCTTTTCTATGTTTCTAACTGTAAGATTGTATTAACACAGAACTTCATACCTGACAAGGACAGCAGATGCCGTCAAGGTTTAATTGAAGAGACAAAAAACAAGTAACCGCAGAATTCATTCGTCTTATTAAAACCACTTCGTTTAAAGAGAAATAATAATGCTCTCCTCCACAAGGAAACTGTTTGTGAAAATAAGTCATTGTTGAACCTTAAAGTCTAGCTCTTAACTGGAAGGGATGTTTGTGTGACAATTTCACTTTTCCGTTCTTTTTCTTTTTTTCTTTTTAGCAATATTTGCCGCAGAATAGTGTGATGTCATCATCACACGTGGCCTTGTCTCTCTGGATAGATAAGACTTCAAAAAACTGATTCCCAGTGTTAGTAACATTGTGGCTGATGAATTTGTGACAAAGTAAAGGAGAAAATTAAATGTTTATCCTATAAATTTTGTATAGATAAGATGGCAGAAAACACCCTGATACCGATGATACCACTGGGGATAACTCTGTGGTAGTAGGATGTATCAGAGGAGGCTCAGTACAGAACTATGGTGGGAAACTTTGTCACATGGTGCGAGGACAACTACCTGCAGCTGACACAGGAGCCGGTTGTGGACCCGAGGAGAAAAAGACAGCGAGGCCCGTTACCATCCAGGGGGCCTGTATCTGGGAGTGCACACAGACAATAAACTTGACTTTTCGAAGGTCCTTCAGCATCATTCATATGTAAACTTGAATTCACTCATGTCAGTTAACGTATTTATTGAAAGCGGTAAGAGACAGGCAGCTGCAGTCAAGTTCAGCAAAGCGTAGAGGAATCAGTAGTAGGATTAGGATTAGGGCAGAGGTAGGTGTACTCTAGGTATCTGGGGCTGTCCCAGGACAGTGTGAAGCTCCACGCTTTTTGTATTCAACTCGGCAACCAAATGAGGCCTCTGCTCTTTCAAAAAATCATGCATCCTGGTTCGTGTTCTTATATACACTGCCTGGCCAAAAAAAGTCACCACCAAAAAAAAAATGTCGCACACTCTAACATTTCGCCTTTAGCTTTAGTTACAGCACTCATTCGCTGTGGCATTGTTTGGATAAGCTTCTGCAATGTCACAAGATTTATTTCCATCCAGTATTGCATTAATTTTTCACCAAGATCTTGTATTGATGATGGGAGAGTCTGACCACTGAGCAAAGCCTTCTCCAGCACATCCCAAAGATTCTCAATGGGGTTAAGGTCTGGACTCTGCGGTGGCCAATCATTCTGCTGGTTATTTTATGGGCAAATCTTGCCACTTGTTGCAGTGCCTGAAGCACAGGCATTGGTGTGCCTTATTAATAATGCAGGTTGTGTTGGTGGTGAGGTTGTTGGAGATGTGCTTGCATAGTTATTTGAAGGTGGAAAAAGGGGAGAACGAAAGTGGCCTCTTTTCCTAAACTCCATTAGTCTTCCCTGTGTTGATGCAGAGAAGTTTCGCTCTGCAAGCTCTTCCAGCTGTGTTATCTGCAAAAATCACTATATGATTGCTAGGGTACCTTGAAGAGCAAGCACACTCACTCACGTAGCAGCTTCAGTGCAAGTTCCCTTTTGGGTCTCTGGGACCCCAAGCGAATGGACAGACAGAGAGAGATTATGCAAGAGGGTAGCACGAGGGGTAGGAACACATGTTATCATTATGATGTGGATCGCATATCTGAGATTATGCTGATGGATCTTACATTTTATTTAGCCTGTATATGATCAAATCCAACCATTGTGCACATAACAGAATCCATAAAAATATTGAGAATTCCTCCATATGGCTGTTGTGCAGGCATGCAACTCCTGTTTTAAACAAGACACTGGATTGATGTTTTTACCCCCACCCAGAATGAGAGCAGCCTTCCGAAAAAGCATGAAGTTTCCCAAAATGATGACCACCGACAGCAGAACTCAGAGCTCTGATTGTTTTTAATACCGAAAATAAATTACAACCTGGCAGCAGATGTTAATCAGGTTCCAAGTCCACACAAAAAAAAGAGAGAGCCAGAATGACTTAACACATGATCTTAAATGCATTTGGACTAAAGCATCTTTAAAAAACAAAGGTAGAAATGGAAACAACCAAACCTAGCAACTACAAATGTAAACAGGGTCTTAAATGAAACCCTTTTAAATACATTAACTTCAAAACAAATATTTTAATCTTAAATTAATATCAGGCTTAACAAAAAGAAAACACAAAAGAAAGCAATCCCATTCTCTCCCCCTCTAAATACTAGATAGTGTAGTCTGGAATGGAAGCACCTGGTGACTATGTGGAGTTCAAGTGCGCGTGTCTTGAACATCACCTCGACAGGAACACCTCCAAAAGAGAAAATGGTTAAAATCAAAAACACCAATGAAACAAACCCTGGAGAAAATATATTAACTTAAGTCAATGTATTAAACTAAACGGATCCATATTTAGTTAACACATAGAAATATACTAAATAAAAGTAAATGTTCAAATAAAGAAAGAAAGGGCTGACCTGACAGGTGAGGGAGTGAGTGCAGCTCCCTCACAGATACAAGACATGTTATAGTGTTGCAAAGCTAACCTTAAGACGTCGTACCACAATTAGCCCAGTAGATGAAGGCAAAGGATCACTGAAATTCAGTCACAGGGCTCAGATTCTGTCAGACAAGTCACCATGTGGTTGGTGGAGAATTGTGTGTGTAGGAGCAAAAGATAATAAACATAAAATCAACTGCATTTGTTGCCAAGTGAAAATTATGAGATATTGGCAGTTAGTAACTTGAACCCAGTACTGGGTTTGTTGGATGGAAGGGGCCAGGCAGTTTTGAGGAATTTACTGGATTATGCTTTAAACATAAAAATGTGGAATCTAAAATAAAATCTTGTTTCAATATCCATCCTAGGTTCCCTACGTTTACTGGGAAAGTAAACTTGCTACAAAGAAAACCTTAATACATATAAAACGTGTCTGTTTTGAGTATTCCTTCAGGTCCTCAGGCAGCTGGGTGCTCTTGATTTAACAGCCCATGGGAACCTTTTACTCACAAACAGTTCTGCCTGTGGGTAACAGCACTCCAGCGAACAGAGAGATGCAGACGGAAGTTCATCTTCAATATGAGCTGCCGCCTGCCGGTAATTCATCTGAAGTAGCACTTTAACATCAACTGATATCAATAGATTGAGTGAGACATCAGATTCCAGTCAATTTAGAAAAGGCCAACTCTGCTCACAATGACAAGAATGCAAACTTCACTTTTCTTTAACACACCATATATCAATCAGTGAAGAGTTAATTTGCTTAACACACACACACAGTTTTTAGTTCTAATGTGTCAATAGCACAGCCACATGAAGGATTGAAGGAGATGTCTTACTTATCCTGACACATGATTAAGCCGACTGTTGGAGAAAGAGGAAAAAAATGATTTGAAATTAAGAAAGAAATGTGTTTTGCCATGATATGTCTTTGCTGGTTATGCCTTGACAACCCTTGCTAATGTACAAATGAGGAATGGTGAATGAGGTTTCTGAAGCATCGCAAATAATAGAGATTTGTCAGGTAGTTTGTGAGAATAGTCACACTGTTCATCCCTGTCACACCATCTCAATCTCCACAGGGTGGAGTTAAGGTATAAATGCAAACTGCTCTGTTGCAGCAGTTTTATGAATTCATGTTCAGCCGCTATGCTGAAGTGCATGTTGCAGCACAACTGGCATATTACACAGTTTCTATCAGAACAGAAACACAAATAAACCTGCTTCAGTGGTGTCAAACACCTCAGTGTCCTCACTAACATTAAATGTTATTTTCTGATTTTGTGCTTTATTTCATATGGCTGCTATGGGCTTCATGCATTCTATGCAACATCCTGAGAAGTCACAAAGCCCAAACCTGCAGAGGGTTGTGTGCCTGCATTGTCAGTAAATCTAACAGCTTTAGAGGATGGAGCCACTGCTCCCTTTCTAGCTAAAAGTTTATTTCCAGAGAGATAGCAATAAAGCCACACATATCTCTTAGCTTATTATATACCGTCCCTATTTGCAGTAATGTTAAAGATTGTTCTGCTGTGCTAATGACTGCATACTGCTGATGCTCTCAGATAGTTGGTACGACATACAGATAAATACAGTTTATAGTAATTGTCATTATGACGATTTAATAGGACACAAACACACACACGCAAATAATCTAGCATCTACTGCCAAGACAAACAGTCTTTTAATGCTAATTGATCTTTCATTGTAGGACTTAGGTGCATCACTGACTACAGCAGTGAGCTGTAAGCATTTATTCAAAAATACTGCAAGGCAACAGCAAATGGCTACATAAATAACTCTCAGAATTGAAGAAAGTTGGGAAGAGGGATTTTACAAATAAGGTTAAGGTATGTTAATAGAGAACAGATTTTAAAAAAGACAGATGTAAGACAATCACCCATCTGCTCAGATATGGACGTGCTAATGTCCTCTATGGGCAGTTTGTGGCTAAATCTCTGTATTATGTAGATATTTGATGGTAAAATAGTATTCCTCTATTATATATATATATATATATATATATATATATATATATATATATATATATATACTGTATATATATATAACATATTGGATGAGATTAACTTGGATGTTTTATTAATGTTAATATTTTGACACTGTACATTAGTACTGCATTAAATAACATTCACAAGTTGTTTAAGATATATTTCTTCACTTCACTGACATGAGCAACTATAACAAAACTAAACCACAATATCACAATGAAATGAGTTCATGCTCAACTGGGAAACCAAACTGTACAGGTGAGTGAAGTCCAGGGGATATAGGTGTTGAACGGTACAGCAAAGTAATTCATTCAGGAACAAGTATTGAGTGTTACAATTTATATTTTAACTTTACAATTGATATTTACATTACGGATACTGATGCTCTGTAATGATACACAAAAGGGTTGATCACAGGTTTTTCTTTGGGGCAATTAGGCAACACACCACCAAAGGAGGGAAAAAAAAGTGTCTTTTTTCTACCAAATTCGACTGGATTGCTGTCAAAACTGACGGTAGAATTCCAAGGTACAGGATACAGGTGGGGGAAACTGCGAGTTTGGAGCCATGGTCTGGAACCATCACGCTTCCACTACACTCACTTGCGTTTTCGTTTAATTAATACTGCACTCTACGACCTCCAACAGTTACAAAGAAATGTTGGATTATACACTGTCCTTATTCATTAATTTTTTCTTTACTCTCACCTACAGACTGCTTCACAGAGCAGTTGGCCTGGCAACTGGTAGTCATCATGTTGTTACATCCTGTCAAATAATTAACTAAAATGAAACTTATCAGAAAAATGGACACTTAAACATACATCCTTGCCCAAGTCCCATCCACTAACATGGAGGGGGTGGAGCTTATGACCTATACTGCAGCCAGCCACCAGGGGGAGCTCTACTTGCTTTGGCTTCACTTTTGAGGAGCTGTTCCATCATCCATCTTCATACAGTCTATGGACATAACGCAACAAGCTTTCCCTAGATCACTAGTTAGTTGTGATAAAAACAAAACTTGTTGTGAAACGCAATGGGTCAGGAATGTGTGAACGCTTTGAATGTGAGACAAACACCATTTCAGTGCCACTTAAATAGTGAGTTATGTGATTGCACTTATTGGATATTAAGTGAATTGCTACTGTTTTAATTCATTGCACCTCATCAACTCCAGTAGTAGTGCTCTTTATTCTTGGTTTGGTGCACCTAAAATCGTATGTGTTGTACTGAATCGGGTAATTGTAAGGAATCCATTTATGTTTCATTACTACTAAAGTAGTTGTCTTTACATCCAAAGCTGGTGAAGAAAAGAATGGATACCCATCTGTTGATAATCACTGGAATGTCTATTCACTGTAGAACTAAACTCATTACAGACATTGGCAATGTAAAGAGGTAGTTGTCCACAAATACTGTAAGGCTTGTAGCTTAAGGAGAAATCTTTGTGTAACTGGAGGAATGTCTACCTGGTGATAATGTCCAGGTAGTCCGTTGCTGAACTATCCATTGAATAGGTCACCTACACCTGCTGTGTTATCGCGATGACATCCTGCGAACTGAGGCACTGATTGGGAGGCTAGACAAAACGACTCTCCAGGCTTATGTACACACACGCACCCACGGACACTTACACACATGCACATATGCAATACACCTCCCTAACCCCCTATCCCACGCCTTCACCGCTTTTTTCACCCCCCAGTGCAACAGGCGGGGTCCGAAGGCGGCGCCGAAGATGGCTGCGGCCGCGGCTGGCTGCCTGTCTGCGCTGGAACACCTCCACCCCCCTTTCCCCAGTCACCCAGTGCAAGTTGTTTTGAGTTCTTATGTTGTAAAGTGTGCTCATACGTGCTTATGTTGCTGAGGTTTTTTTCCCGGTCCCACACTGTACTCCCGCAGAGGAGTGTAGTCTGGGAACTGCTATTTTTCTCCTCCCCTCTCCTCTTGTTTTTTTTCCCCTTTTCCTCCCCCCACTATCTGCAATTTCCCCGTTGCGGGACTAATAAAGGTTTTTCTTATTCTTATTCTTATACTTAACCATCATTGCAACAATGGATATTTGGGTTAGAGATGGAGATATTTGGAAGAACCCACCATTTGGTTTTATCTGCCTAAGTTTCATCTTAGGTCTTTTGGTCATGGAAAATTACATGACAACTGGAATGAAACATAGATGACAAATCTGTATTTCATTCCTGCTGTCATGTAATTTTCCAAAATGAAACTTGAATGAGAATTTCTTAAAAAGTAGCTACATGTTTTGAGTAGTTTTATTTAAGCTACTGTTTCTACGAGAGAGCAATAAAAAGACAGCAAACAGAGATGAGCAGGAGCCATTAGACAAACTGCTCAGCAATCCAGCTCATCTCAGAGGAGCACACAGATGCACAAGAAGCAAAATAGATTTGTTTGTTTTCAAATGGCTACGGTCAAAGCTGGGATGAGGGGGCGCAAGGCTCAGCTCCGCTGGGACACCAAAATAGATTATTGTTCACAGCAAGGATGCTACTGTTGTTGTATTTGTTTTCCTTTAATTCACTTGTTCTTACTAAGAAAATAACATTTGCTCTGAAGTATCTGGGAAAATAGTTTTTTTTATTTTTTGCCTTTGTTTTTGCAGAAGCTGCAGGGAAGATGTGGAAAGATTAGGCACACCTTTCTGAGGTATAATTTGGTACTGTGATGCGTTCTCTGTTTTTACATTCCCTATCTGTATGTCTGGCTTCCTTTGTCTGTCTGGCTGTTTCCTTGCCTCCCTCCCTCTCCCTCTGCTATCTTTTAACCACCTTGTCCTAACAATACCCTCGTGTCGGAACAGATATGCAGGCCCTAGTGTGTGTAATCAAAGGGCGGAAAGACTTTGTGTCTCTGTGTAGGGGTGTGACAGAAGGTGCAATTGAGGAAGAAAAAAAAACATCCAAAAATTCCATAGGGTTTATTCTCCCAAGCAATCTTTTATTTATCTGCTTTATTTCTCATCCTCACATCTATTTTGGTTGCTCGTGTCTCTTCTCACCTTTGTGTTTCTGCTCTGCTTCCTGCTCTGATCACTGTTGTGTTGCCGTGCGCAAATAAATTGGGGATTTCATTAAGAAATCACTAATTAACAGAGTTCATTCCTCAAAAGTCACAGGCACAAAAAACACTGACTTAATAATAGACCCATGGCAAAGTTGTCTGCTATGTATGTCAGTGACTGTGTGCCTCATCGTGAAGGCCAGAGTGCACCTGTCTGGAAAGACGACAGTGACTCTGAATAAAACATGACTGATGTTTGACATGCGAGTATATCATCATGGCCTCCGGGGGAGATGGCATGATGATAAAAACACAAGGTCATTATCGATAGAACGAACACATAGGCATGTGCACACATATGCACAAATGCACACAAAATATAGAGCATTATTCAAGTAAAAAAAATACACATAGATATCATCATACACAATTATAGTATGGTTTAGCTTGCACTCCTTAACACAGCTACTGAAACATCTAAAGACCACTCAGTACTGCTTTAAAAGCCACGACTCCTTAAAAATAATAGCTACACACTAGTGTCAAACAACTTGACAAATGTTTCTTAAATATCACTGAGGGTGGTACCGGACCGCTTTAAGAAGTCGTTGTTATGGCTACTCTTAGTCATCATGATGTCACATCCTGATTATAATGTCAAATGACTAAAACGAAACTTATCAGAGAAATAGACGCTTGAACATGCATCAGAAACATCCTTGAAAAACATTATTTGTTGTGTACTGAGTACAAGCATACTAAGTGTGCTAGTTTTCTAGTTTGGCCCATGTCCCATCCTCTAACATGGAGGGGGTGGAGCTTATGACCTATACTGCAGCCAGTCACCAGGGGGAGCTCTACTTGCTTTGGCTTCACTTTTGAGGAGCTGTCCCATTGTCCATCTTTAATATTACAGTCTATGGCAGGTGTCTTCAACAGGGGAGGGGAGGTACTGCAGGGGGGTCGTGAAAGTTTTGGCTGATTAGACAGTTTTTTATTATCCTGTTTAACCATGAACTCAATAAGAAGGCCAGCACTAACAACAGGTAACAGTACCTATCTTCGAGAGAAGTCAGAAACTAGTGCTTAGAAAGAAACCAACCATAAGACTGTTTCTCAGCCATGCATTCAGTGCTCCTTTACTGTCCATCCTTTAACAAGCATCGACTTCCAAATGGGACACGCATTGACTTCAGAGAGGACTGTCTCTGAGAAGTGTGGCCTCGCAGGGGGACAAGGATGGACTTCAAAGGACACATGCTTTGAAACACATTACATTCAAATGGGGTGCATTCAAAACACCATTAGCTTCAAGTGAGTCACCCTTCATAGTTTATTGACTTCAAACGGTGAGAGGAAGGTGAACCGCAATACACCCAGTTAGTAAAATGCGACACAAGTTCCCCTGGAAAATGGTGGGACATCTGCCTCTGCTCTAAGAAACAGCAAAAATAAAAAATAAATAGAATAAACAGACTTAAGGCTCGGACAGCACAGTAGCATGGTGTTAGCACTGATGCCTCACAGCAAGAAGGTTCTCGGTTCGGATCCATGGGCCGACTGGGCCTTTCTGTGTGGAGTTTGCATGTTCTCCCTGTGTCTGCGTGGGTTCTCTCCAGGTACTCCAGCTTCCTCCCACTGTCCAAAGACATGCTGGTTAGGTTCATTGGTGATTCTAAATTGGCAGTAGGCGTGAGTGTGAATGGTTGTCTGTCTCTCTGTGTTAGCCCTGAGATAGACTGGAGACCTGTCCAGGTGTACCTCGCCTCTCGCCCAATGACAGCTGGGATAGGCTCCAGCCCCCCTGCGACCCTTAACAGGAGAAGCGGTTACAGAAGATGAATGAACTTCAGGCTCATGTGAATCTTTTTGATTTCAAGAGTGGTAAGACAGATTGAGGTGGAAAAGAAGTTTTGGGACTCATTGTCACAAAAGGTTGCTTTATTTCCAAGGCACTACTGTCATAAAAGAATGTTGTTGTTATCACGTTGATGTTCAGCAAATACGTTTATACTGAATTTTGGCCAGAGGAAATCACTGCATAAAAAAATGTAAAGAATAAAAAAATGATTAAACAGAATTTAGTTTCCAGAGGCAAATATCTGGCGACCTGTCCAGGGTGTACCCCGCCTCTCACCCTCTCGAACCTTCACAGGACAAGTGGTTACAGAAGATGAATGAATGAATGAAATTGGCATTTGCCAAATAACTTTTTAAGTGTGGTGAATAATTACAAAAGTCCATTTTCATCACTCATTCACAGGCAGAGTACATCAGAGAAGAAAGAACAAAATCTATTTTTCAACATTTATCAAGTCAAAAGAAAAGTCCAACTGGTTGTGTAATTAATGTAATTAATGGAGTCATTAATAGTCAATGTTCAGTTTCACTACAGGTACATGTGCATTTACACCACATGGAAAAATGTAATTTCACACAGAAACAGGCACACGAACAACAAATGGACTGCATACAGTCTGATTCATACTCACGTTAAGACAAATACACATGCAAAAACAAATACACACTACAAAGAAACACTCACATGCCTCACAGTTCTTTCTACACTGTGATGGGTTCAATGACCATGTTGACAGACAACACAGCGTAGTGATAAGCGGGGCGGATTCCCATTACTGTGCCTGTGTGTAGTGTGAATTCATCTTTAAAGCTGGATACGTAGAAAACCCTATGATAAAAAACAATGCAGTACATTGGTAGATAAAAAGAGGTCAGAGCCCTGTTGTAATGCTCTCTCCTACCTTCAGGCTGACATTATTTCTCCAGTTTCACTGTGTCTTTTCTTTCTGTTTCCTCTCTCATCTTTTCCTTCTTCCTTCTCACAGCTGTCTTCACCCCCCCCCCCCCCCCCCCCCCCCGCCTCTAGTAAATCCCTCTCGTGTCCCCTGGCTGTGAGGCTCGGAGGAAAAGCAGATAGTCAGTGACACTCCCAGTGAAGCAGTCGGCCTGATGCTGGCTCCAGTTCTCCCTGGGGTACAAGAAACTAACTAGAAAACAAAAACCTGTACACACACATCCGCAGACAAAAGCTCACTGCATTTATTATCTACACTTATATGCAATCCTTTTTAAACCTTTACTCTATTCAAAGTCAAAAGAGCCATTCACCTACAAATGTCAACATACTGTCACCAGAGAAAAAGAAGAAAATCTGTAGGATTCATCCTCTGGGTGTTATGAACGTCTGTACCAAATTTCACATCTGATGGGTGTTGAGACATTTTGCACAAAAATTTAACTTAAGATGCCACTAGAGGACAAGGTATGTAATTAGGTCATCAAACATCATTGGAATTCATCATCTCAGTACCATGAAGGTCTGTGCAATCCAACCTGCAGTTGAGATTAATTCCAGTCAGAACCAAAGTGGCAGTCTACACAGCACTGCAATCCCATTGAGCTCCAGTTGTGGCTAAAAATATGCACATTTTAAATAAATAAATAAAAAGTTTCCATCAGCAATCAAACATCAGCACACAAACGCCATAAAGGAATGGCTTTTGGTTGATTCCGGTCTGTTCAGAAGCTGTCTGGCTGTCTTTCCACCTTCATGCTCTAAATGTGATATGACAGATGAGGGGTCACTGCATTCATTTATAACAGGCAATAAAAAGGAAGAAAAAACAAAATTCCTGCCGCAATTACTGTCACTTCATGGCTGAGCTAGCTGTGTGCTAACCCCAGGCTGGCCTTAGTTGCCCCAAATGCGATGATGATTCACTGACTTTGAGCCTTCATGGGGACAGGAAGATGACTGTTCATGTGAGTGTGTGTGCGTTTTCCTCATTCGGTGTGCAGGCTGATGCCATGCCAGAGGGACAAAAATGTTACCCGTAGGAATTTAGAAGGGCACACTCAGAAAGAACAGAAACTAAACAGAAGGTGACTACTCTATCCATCTTAGTGTATATGCTCCATGATTTATGTTTGTGTGTTCATCAGTGGATTAAAAAATAAAAAGGGGCTGTTTTCAGGCGATTAGTCTGACCCCCAGTATTAGCTCCTTATTTCCCTTGGTAGCTAAACATATTAGAACATCCTCTTGGCCTTGAGCCGTCCACACATATTGCCATGCTCCCAAACACACAGGCCGACACAAAGGTGAACGCATGCAGGTGTCAGGTCTGAGAAGTAGAAAGAAAATTAGTAGACGAGATAAACGAAAGCCAGATACATTCTAAACAGGATTCTTAAGGTTATCAGCTTGCCGGGTAACTCATCTGCAAAAACTTGTAAGTCCTTGAATTGTAATGCCCGTCACTCTACCGAGGAAATCCGGCATTTTAATCCCAGATCGGATAAGTCCAGCGGTGTGGAACAAATAGAATGTGAGGGCTGACAAGAAGACGGGGGAAATGTCAAGAAACCATAGGAAATCTATACTGTTGGAGTAAGACTTGATGTGATCTACAGATTAACGCTCTACATGTAAAATACAGCAGATGTGGTGACAGAGTGCCACTTGGAACATACATAGTGTTAAGTGTCATTGTTTTTTTTGTTGGTTATTTTTAGTTTAGGGTTAAAAAAAAAAAAAAAAAAAAGATGGACAGCACTGAGAGTCCCGTATGCATAAATCAACTCCTTGAGCCTCACCTGTTCTATGAGGCTGAAATTTATCTAGCAGTTACCACAAGTGTGGGGATAATATTAGGGAGGCTTGAGCTGAGGGTTTTATCTTAAGGTCAGGTTTTACATATCATATCCGCGCACACGGGAATTATGCAAACACACTTGTTGGGAGTTAAACACATAAATACAGTATGTGTAGAAGTTGGGTAACATTTCAAAAGCACTATTCATGTTCACACACATAGATGTGTGTGAGGCCGTCTCGGACACACACACACACACACTCACACACACACATTGTTAGCGACAGCACCTATCTGCCACCCACAGTAAGTGACCTGGGTTAAATATGAAATGACTGCTTGTCCCACACTCAGGATTAATGGGCTGTGGAGAAAGGAGATAAAGGCACATCATTACCACACACGCACACGTACACACACACACGCACATTAAGAAACATCATTAAAATTGGTGGAATATTTTGAGATACGTTTGAATTTTACTCCAGCGTCTTTGAAGTTTCTGAGGGGATTGTTGTCTTCTGCAGATTACTGCATTGTGCTTACAGTGGTTTAGCATCAAAATAAACAGAAATCACTGGAGGATCCTGTCATTTAGACACTAAGAATTTGAAATGAAACTAATAATGATAATAACAGCGACTTCCCTGGGGAGAAGATAGCAGAGCACATTTAAATGCCTATTCATTTCTGTCTGAGTTCGAAGCTTCTTAATTTCTACAGCATCACCGGATGTAAGCTTATACCAGCGTGATGGGAATAACCTCATTTAATTTTTTATATTTTTTTTATCAACACATACGCCATGTGATCGTAAACTGCATGCCTTCTGACGTCATTTAATATAGATACGGACAGGTTTAGAAAGTTGGCACTACCCTCTGATATTCCACCTATTGGTGAAATAGTTAGCCAGTGTGATGACAGCCCACTAAGGTGGAAAGAGGTTCAAGAAGTGGTACGACGTGCAAGAGCCTCTTCAGCCCCGGGACCTAATGGGGTCCCCTACCGGCTGTATAAGAGTGCACCAGATGTGCTGAGGTTCCTGTGGAAATTGATGAAAGTAGTATGGAAGAAACAGGTTATTCCCAAGGCATGGCGCAGGGCAGGGGGGATTTTTATTCCCAAAGAGAGGGACTCATTGGAAATAAGCCAGTTTAGACCAATTAGTCTGCTTAATGTTGAGGGGAAGATTTTCTTCAGTGTTGTGGCACAGAGGTTGTCTAGTTACTTGGTTAAAAACAGACTAGTTGATACGTCGGTGCAAAAGGCTGGGATCCCAGGCTTCTCTGGATGCTTAGAGCACACCAGCATGATTTGGCACCAAATTCAGTTAGCAAAGCAAGAGAAGAGAGACCTGCATGTTGTATTCTTAGACCTGGCTAATGCTTTTGGGTCAGTGCCGCATAGTTTGTTATGGGAAGCATTTGACTTCTTTAGAGTTCCAGGCAGTATAAAAAACTTAGTCAAAGCCTACTTTTTAGACATTCAACTCTGCTTTACCACAGCAGAGTACTCTACAGCATGGCAGCAGCTGGAGGTAGGCATCATGGCAGGGTGTACAATCTCTCCACTAGCCTTTACAATGGCAATGGAGGTTATTATTAGGGCTTCCAAATGGGTGGTAGGTGGAGAAAGGCTGCAAGGAGGGCTTCGCCTCCCCCCAATCAGGGCCTACATGGACGACATGACGACAGCAACGTCAACCGCTCCTTGTACCAGAAGATTGCTGGATAAGCTAAATAGCAACCTGCAGTGGGCTAGGATGAAAGTGAAGCCTATTAAATCTAGGAGTATTTCTATTGTTAAAGGAAAGGTAGTAGATAAGAAGTTTGTTATAAATGATGAGGTAGTTCCCACAGTGCTGGAAAAGCCAGTGAAGAGCTTGGGAAGATGGTATGATGCAAGTCTTAGTGATAAGGCGCAGTTTGAAGGGTTGAGGCAGGAAATGATTCAAGGCATTTCAAGCATAGACCGGTCAGGGCTACCAGGGAAGTTAAAATTGTGGTGCTGGCAATTTGGTTTACTGCCTCGGCTAATGTGGCCGCTGACGGTGTATGAGGTTGCCCTTTCAAAGGTAGAAAAGTTAGAAAGAATGATTAATTCATTTATCAGAAAGTGGCTTGGTGTCCCACGCTGCTTAAGTGACACAGCCTTGTATGGGAAAGGCATTCTGGAGCTCCCAGTTACCAGCCTAACAGAGGAGTTTAAGTGTGCTAAAGTTAGACTGGAAATGACTCTTACTCAGTCAAAGGATCCAGTGGTTAGGAGTGTAGCGCCTACTATTAAGACAGGGAGGAAGTGGAAGGCAAAAGAGGCAGTACAGCAAGCACAGGCAGCTCTTAAACATAGAGATATCATAGGTCATGTACAGCAAGGGCGTGGAGGCCTAGGGCTGTGTGCAGGGAAACCTCTGTGGAGCAAGGCATCAGCAGTGGAAAGGAGAAAGATGGTAGTGGAAGAAGTACAGAAGCAGGAGGAAGCAGTTAGATGCTCGAAGGCAGTGTCGCAGGCTAAGCAGGGTCAGTGGGTGAACTGGGAGAGTGTGGAGAAAAGGAAGTTGAAGTGGAGAGAGCTTTGGAGCATGGAGGCTAGCAGAATTAGATTTATGTTAGGGGCTACTTATGATGTGCTGCCAACTCCCCAGAACCTAAACCAGTGGGTAGGTGAGGATAATGCCTGTCCACTGTGCACTTGTGTCTGCACGCTTAGACATATTCTGACAGGTTGTAAGGTTAGTCTTTCCCAAGGACGTTATACCTGGCGTCACAACCAGGTACTGAAATGTTTAGCAGCTGCAATTGAGGAAAAACGGGTGAATTTAAATTCCATGGCCGTTAACAGAGAGAATAGATGTATTAAGTTTGTACGGGAGGGAGAAAAGGCTAGACCAGCAGGCATCAGGCATAACACGGGACAGCTAAGAGTAGGAGGAGCCTGGCAGATGAGAGCGGATTTAAATGGACAACTGGTTATTCCAGCTGAGATAGTTAGCACTCGACTACGGCCAGATCTGCTGTTGTGGTCTGAGCCAGAGAAAGTGGTTTATTTCATAGAGCTGACTGTCCCGTGGGAAGACAGAGTTGAGGAGGCTAATGAGCGAAAAAGAGCTAAGTATGCAGAGTTAGCAGCAGATGCAGAGCAGAATGGATGGAAGGCTTATGTCCGCCCGGTAGAAGTGGGTTGCCGTGGATTTGTGGCAAAGTCGGTGATTGCTCTGCTGAGTGAGCTGGGCATACGAGGAAGGAGCCAGAGGACTGCGGTTAGCAACATGTCCCGGGCAGCAGAGAGAGCGAGCGACTGGTTATGGGTGCGCAGAAAGCATGCTAGCTGGGGAACTAGCTAAGGTAAGGAAGGCCGCATGTAGGCCTCGATTTGTTTGTTACGCGATTTGTTTGTTACGTGTTTTCGGCCCGCAGCAACGGGGCGAATCACGGTAGATTTGCTTGTTTGTTACGTGGTTCAGTCCGCATCAACGGGGCGAATCACGGTAGATTTGTTTTTGTTACGTGGTTCAGTCCGCATCAACGGGGCGAATCACGGTAGATTTGTTTTTGTTACGTGGTTCAGTCCGCATCAACGGGGCGAATCATGGTAGATTTGTTTGTTTGGCTCGTGGTTCAGTCCGCATCAACGGGGCGAATCATGGTAGATTTGTTTTTGTTACGTGGTTATTAGTTACTATATTAGCTGTTGATAGACATCGAATGGTGAGGGAAACAGGGTTGTGCAGTGGCGGTGTGGAGGGGGGTGACTCCAGGACGCTGGAAATCACTGTTAAGCCTTCTCGAGGTGTCGTGGGCCTAACTTAACGAAACATCGGTGAAGGGAGGTGCCCACTTGAAAACCCCAATGACATGCTGCATACTGCTGTTGTCTTCTTGTTACGTGGTAGCTATGGTTAGCTGCTGAGCGGGCCATACAAGCCAGCAGCGTTTAGTTAATGTTTTACAATGTCTGAACTATGCTGCTCAATGGGCTTACAAGCCAGCAGCTTTTACTTAGTTTATGTAGATTATAGGTTAATTGTCATATTATATGACCATAGGTTAGGTAGGGTCTCTTAGCTGAACAGGGCCTCTAAATGTGTTTTGCCTGGGATTTTGGCACAAGGGATTATAACATCTTATCCTGTGTATTACTGAAATATCACACTCACCTAGTCCTCTCTATCACTCCTCATTTATCCCCCTTTTTATGTCTATTATTAAGTTTTACTATTCCTTCCTCCCTAAATATACATGATATATTTCTTTGATGGGTGAAAATGCTAACAGTGTTAACTGTTGAAACGAGAGAGGTTCAGAGAGGTTAAAACCACCCCTGCATGTGCATGTGATCTTAGGAAGATTATTTATTGCAGTAGAAATTACTGATTGAACTGGCTGAAGGCTTTAATAAGAAAGTTATTATCTAAAGACTCCAACCTCAGCATAATCAACCATGCAAAAAGAAATGGGTCTCATAATGATTTGTTCAACTCTAGGGAGGGTTAATTATCATCATTTAATGATTAATTATCATGTCTATAGGCACAGCCTGCTTTAAATGAAGTCTGTCACGGCCTTGCCATACCACAATGAGCAAAGCAGAAATGCCCAGATCCATTATATAATGGTCATATGACCGTTTATCGTGGACAGAATAATAGTTTCTTGTGTCTGCCTGCTTGCCATCAAACGTTCTAACATGCTTTTTGTTATTTCGTATTGTACTTCCACGTTCCACGCCACGAGGAAGCATGCACAGTTAACACAACTAAAAATCTTTGATCTTCAACCCACACTTCTCACATCACCACAAATACACACATATAGTCTATACACGCACACATATACACACACTTTCATTCTGTGCTGATTCATACGTCCCTGTAGATGTAGTGTGTGCATAATCTCTTTTAATAATACATAACAAAAATAAAGCTACTTCTTCCATTATTAACACTGGGCGCTAGGAGACACCCAGGCTTTATTGTACAGTGTGAGCTGATATGCTGCATGGTCACACACATACGTGGACACATGCACACGGACTGCAGAATGAAACGAAAATTCATGCACAGACATCGTTGCATATTGATAGATGCATATATATTCACAAACGCTGATGTGATTGCTGATTCTTTGCCGCACAAAGAACACGGTCGTGACTGAGGGAGACAGCCAAGTGTTTGATTGCCAATGAGCGCCTGTAAATCATTCAGGAGATCATGATGATGGCTGTCTCCTTGTACAACACCGTCTGATCATGGAGAGAATGAAAGAGAACGGGTGGAGGTGACTGTCTTGTTGGTAAATGCCAGGAGATGGTAGGAGCTCTAAGACACTTCACAGAGAACCTGCGTATGTGAGTTCTCATTCTCCATTTGTCTTAATGAGAAGGGTTGTAATATATGACCGCTTTAGCAAGTAGCAAGTTCCTGGCTGTCAGCTCCAGACCTGGCATCATGGAGAGCTTCAATTTGTCAAAAGACCTTTCACACATATTGATAATTTCTTGAGTTTCTGTTAAGGATGTCCTTCTGTTTTAATTGTGGTTGGCTAGCATCAAAGATAACAAAAAAAAAAAAAAAGAAGAAGAGGAACCAGCAGTGGAATATATGGTCTGTCAGACAGTAATTTGGAAATTATGCAATGTGGATGTTTGGCAAAGTGGTAGCAGGAGATCGCTACACAATACTGACAACCTGATTTGCCACCAAAAGAGAAGAAAAAAAATATCATAATCATAATCAGTTGCACCGAAACAACCACAACACTGAACACTGCGTTTGAAAGAAGAGAAAAGTTTCCTTGAGAAAGTATCAAGCGAAAAATACTCCAGAGAGGGTTAGGTGGTTCAAGGCGTTGGATGACCAGCCAGTTTCTGTATTAGAGAATACAGGTTTTTACCGGCTGTTGTAGCTTCTGGAGCCAAGGTACGGGCTACCGTCTCCTCGCTACTTTAGCATTAACAGCCTCATTTATTGTAGAAAAGAGAAAACAAGCCTTTATGAATGTCCAGAGGACTAAATCTGGTTTATTTAAGATCGGATCGGAACTCGGTTAAGCTCAATATTAAAGTTCAACGACTGTTTTTTACAACCTGGACCTTATTTCTGGCATAAAATATGATCGTTTACTCACCCATATAACTTTGTTGTTATTTGGAGTCGTTCGTCAGATATTTACATCTGCGTATATCCATATAGTGGGAGTGGCTGGGGCACCGAAACGCAGCCTCTAAATAACGCATTATCATTATCTTTAACGGGTTAATTTCACCAATATTTTGTTATGATACGCTAGTGCTATTCCCCGCTGAGTCCGGAGTTACCTGTTATCTATTCACGGACGTGCAGCGGTTTGTTGTTCTTTGACCAGCTGTTTCTCTCTTTGCCTCCGCATCCTCCTTTCAACAAGCTGCTCATCCGTATACTCTGGCTCAAAACTGTAAGAACGTCCATCATAAACAAAGCCGTCGTGCACAACCTCAGAATTGGAAAAATGTTCAGCCATGTTGCAAAAAACTAGCAGTAGCAAATTACAGGTTAACAAGTTGAGAGACGACATCATCCAGGTCAGAGGTGAGTAGGTCAATCTACAGACCTCGGATGATGATGACAGGTAACTCTGGACTCAACGGGGAATAGCACTAGCATGTCATAACAAAATGTTGGTGAATTGAACACTTTTCGCTGCAGATAATGCGTTATTTAGAGCGTTTCGGTGCCCCATCCTCTCCCACTATATGGATATACGCGGATCTAAATATCTGACAAACGACTCAAAATAACACCAAAGTTTTATGGGTGAGTAAACGATTGCATTTTATGCCAGAAATAAGGTCCAGGTTGTAAAAAACAGAAGTGCCCCTTCAAAAGGTCGGCTCGGGGCATCCCTAGTTTCTGTGGTAAAAGCAGAATTTGGAAGAGAATGAAAACCTAGTTGTCACGGTAAAGATCACCCTCTTATATGCCATTAAATTGTGAAATTCTCTAAAAATCTATGATTTGGGAACTAACAAATTTAAACCACAAACAGGAGGTTGAGCTTTTGAAAAATTTGAATTGAAAACTCTTTTTGTTTTATACTGCCCAGAGGGAGAGTAAACAGCGCTGCACACTTCCTGCCACATTCACCATGCCTCATGGGAAATCTCGGTGATAACACTGACAATGTAAATCTCGTGTTTTTCTATCAGTTGTGTGTGAGTGTGCGTAACATGCAACAACTTATCCGCTAGCGTTTATCACAGCTCATTACCACGACAACGAAAGAGTCAAATCCTCTTATGCCAATGAGCTGCATTTAGATTTACCCAAGTGCTCTTGGGAGAAGACCCTCATTCAACAAACACACACAAACACACACAACCAAATACATGATAGGTTACACTGAGTGTTTAGATTCATCCCAATACTCCAGGGAGATTCAGACTCATTATGCCGTGGATATGTTGGCTGGCGAGGTGCTTAAACTGAGGCCAATGCTGCGAGGCCGCCCGAGTATTTGGTCTTGGCTTCTTTATCGCCTCTTATTTACCCAACTCAGGCAGGGACTCACTACATCTGATGGCAGTCTGGCCACCTAGTCATTTTGGAGCTGCAAAATCAAACACATCAACATGTTTTATGCATAAACACATAAACAGAATTACACATAGCCACTTGCACTATGCACGCACACACACACAAACACGTGCACAGTCATTTGAATGATGAAAATGCAGACTCAGGAGAGAAGATGTGGATGGGATGAGATGAGTCGGCACTGTCACTACCCATGGGCCTGTCTTACGGCTAGACACGCACCGATATTGAAAAGTACACACACACACACACACACACACCTATATACACACAGTTTTGGCTCAGAAAAGCAACAAGATGGCAGCGCTCATTGAATTGATATCAATATTTGGCCAGAAAGATATTTACACTCCCCTTTAATCAGGGGGAACAGATGGCCCCAAGGTCTGTGAACTGTGTCCATGCCTTTAACCAAGCACCAAGTCCTGGCAGTGTTTACATAGAGAGAAGAGGAAGATGGGTAAAGGGAAGGAGAAACAATAGGGGTGGCCCATTGTTTCAAGACTGACATGCTGACAGTCCTAACAAGCTAATTAAGGGGAGCAAATGTTGATTGTTTTTCAGTCTGCAAAAGGAACAATTAAACTTCACTTTTAATGAAGGCTGTTAAATGAACAGTATGGTTACCACCATGCTGTGATACCACAGCAGCCCCAGGGAAATGTGAAGTAATGGAATCAACACAGAACAGAGTCATCAAGCAACCTCCGTGGCTGAAAAATTAGGCCAACATGAAAAATGCAGTTCCTCAAATGGCCTCAAGGCAGGTTGCAAAAGAGTCAAACTTCAAATGACCTCCCTCCACGTTGAATTGTCCAACTTTACAGCAGAAATAAACAGGTTTACTGCTTGGCACAAAAAAAGACAAACAACAAAAAAAATAAATTTGTCTCTAGTTAAATTTCCATCCATAACAAGTGTACAGGAGGTACATTTTTCTTTCATCAATTTGAATTGTGCCACGACTTTAAGTTATGCATACTACGGTAGCTGACTTCAACCTGCACCAGCAATCACAACACCGCCATATTGGCAGGAAATTTTTTCGAATTACTATTCGGTTGACAACTGCAAGCAAGTATCTAACTTTTCCTTGTACCAGTTACCTCCACCTGTTGAGCTGTTGTGGATGTCAGAATAGTCAGGGACAAGCAAAGGGGAAATCGTTTTATAGGAATCCCAATAATCCTGCAAGACGACAGATGTGAATTACTACGATAAAAGGCACAAGAAGCAGGCACGAGAAAATGGAGTGGTGGGATCTCCCAGGAAACGGATTTCACTTGTGTAGCGATCACTTTATATCAGGTACAGAATCCAGCGTTTTCCAAGAGATCCAACAGATTTCTTTCCCAAAGGCAAGTTATACTAAAGTTTATAACGTGGATTACAAAGGGGTGTTGCTCATTCAGCACTAAAACTACTCACAATGAGAAAGAAATTCAGGATTAAACAGTTACTTGTTATTGCAGTTACGTTACTGCCATGAACGTCCTCAGAAAAATTAAGCTAAATTAAGGGTCCATGATATATAATCTGTTGAGTTTTGCCTTGTTCTGGTCAATTTCTTTCTGTTTAAAGTGCACAGTAAACTCTGACGGTGTGAAATCAGCACTGGCGCCATTCATTTTTCCTCAGAGTTTTCCTGCCAATAACGCAGTGTCAACAAAAAACGTCACGTGACGCCTGGAGCTCTATAGGCAGTGAAGTACAGGTTAGAGAAGGGGCCTGTAGGTCACTGGTTTGATCAAAATCAGAATCAGCTTTAACGACCAAGTATGTGCACATACAGGGAATTTGACTCCAGTAGCTTTACTCTCTTGAACATAAACACATGAACTTGTGTACCATCTGCCCTAAGGAGTTAAGTGAAATAAAAATAAAAATAAGATAAATAATAAATCTCAATCTATACACATAAAATATAGAATAAGAGCAAATATATACACCCATATATGTCCATGGCTGAAGTGCCTTGAGCAAGCAAATAAAAAACAAACAAAAAAAAACTGGGGGCCTTGCGTGGCTGTGTGCTCACTTAAATTGATTATCTGCAGAAAACGCATTCCTTGTATGTGTGTATGTACTATATATACTAGATGGTAAATACAGCTGATTTGATGTGATTTGACCTGTTTGTCTATTTTTGAATTAGCCGGTTGTTCGTTGGAGTCAGGCTGTACCAAGATGGAGAGGGGCGGGTGCCACCCACAATGAGCTTCGAAAGGGCTCCTCAGGAGTCCTATTGGTGATATCCTGGAGGGCTCATCCACTTTTGTATCAAGTTAATGAGTTAACTTAGTCTGAAAAGTTGTTAAAAAGAGTTAGTTGTCGCTCTACTGCTTAAGTGACATCACAGACAGAAGTTATCATGTTTGTCCTTTAAGCAACAGATTTTCCTGAGGTCTTTTGATCTATTTTCTTTTCCTGTGCAGTCATCGCGTCATTTCTTTTTGCCTTCCTGTCTTCTGTACTTTACAGGGACCTTCCCTGGAAAGTACGTCATGCCCTTTAAGTCTTGATCACTTCAGAAATTACATGAAGTTCGAAATGTTGTCACACATTCAGCTTTTAATCTTCGGTCGACTTCACATTCTCCCTCTCGGTCTGCACGTATGTGTGTGTGTGTGTGAGTGTACCATCTGCCCTAAGGAGTTACGCTCAAAGAAGAAATTTCATGTTTCCATCCTTTTTAAAGCACCTTCTCACACTTATGGTTGACAGTTGCTTTGAGGTATTTGCCGCTTCACACACGCTCACAAACCAGACCAGACTGATTTCCAGACCTCACACACATGAACACACAAATACACAAATCCTCACAAATAGATACCAGCACACACTAATCCTGGCCCGGGTGTTGAAATTGCAGTAATACATTTCTATAGAATTGCTCTAGATGGCAAAATTGCATAAATGCAACTTGGGAGAAAACCTTTTCACCGTTCCGGGGATTAAATCTTCCTTCTAAGCCCAGATCAAATATCTGATTGTTCAGCCTGCTGCTGCTTCAAGGTGAAGCAAATACACACACATGCACACACATTTTGATGATATAGATTAATCCATTAGACTTTTTGCCTAGTATCCCCGTGTTCTCAACTTTTGGTTCACAAAATCCATGGCCGTTTCCCTCACAACAAGAAGGGTTTAATTGCACCACCTTCAATTAAACATAAGCCAATATCCCTGAGCAAAATCCTCTTTAGTTGGTATTATGCACCTATCTTAATGCTTTTATGGAGGAGGAAGAGATTGAGGAGGAAGAGGAGGGTTTTATGAGGCAGAGATGATTAGGGTTAGTTCTCATAAAAATAAAAAACTCATGGATTTAACAACAGTCTCTTTATCTGTTTCTGTCAAAGTCTCTCCTTTTATGCTTGGTTTTTGTCTTTCTTCTTCTTTCTGTTGCCTTTATGTGTTTATTTTTTCCTCTAGCTATCCAATTGTCTCTCTTTTGTGTGCATTGTCTTCCTGATCCACGACCCTCACAGGGAAATGATTATGGTTCCAGCCAGTGTTTTAACCTGTCAGACCAGAAACCTTAGATCTACAGCAGACTTTGCATAAAAGATGATGTGAGGAGAGACTTTATGTAGTGTCCCTGTGCTATATTTGGTCACATAAGAAATATGTTAGCGCTGTGCACTTCAAGATCATGGAGAATATAAGGTTTAAAAAAGCTATAGCAATTTAAAAAGGTATTTTCTACAATGGCAGTTTGGGAATTGGACTGGATATAGCAATCCTGATTCTTAATAAAAACGTCTTTACAATTTCATACCAGTTCCAAGCTAAATTATATCAGAATTAAACCTAGATCAGAGCATGAAGCCATGCAGAAAGGCCAGCTCTGTTTACCCTTTTAAACACACAACAGTCTGCGTCATCAAATCAACATTTTTGACCTCAGCAGGGATGATTTATGTGGGAATTATGAGGACAAGAGGACAAGTATGCATGTAAATGGCTACCATTTCTATGGTGGTTTTCTTTGTTGTGCTTAACGATGATCCTTATAGAACTGGTCAAACTTCTCATTATGTGTACACCAGAAAGAAACAATGCATAGCGGTCGGCACATCTCAAAAATAATTCTGCTGGCCGTGCGGCTACACAATTCTGCTTCCAAAGATGGTGTGAAGTCAGAAGCACTAACCGACTGATTGCCCCACTGCACCCACTCTACTACCCTGCTTCTCCACTGCTCATGAGCTTTAGTGGTTGCGGTGGTTATTAAACACCATCTTTTATGGAGCACATAATTGGAAGATTTTCAGGGGGTGGCTTGTCCAATATGTAGGGTATGTACCATTTATTGTATTTTAAACCTGTGGTTATAAAGCGTGCATAGCCTACATGCATCTCAGTTAGCACCAAAGTGTAAAGCAATATAAAACACTGCAGGTACGATGTAATACATGAGACTGCATCATGCAAAAGTCGTTCAAGGTTGGATGGTAGGTTGTTTCAAGCGTCTTGGAAACTGGCCAGAGTTCTTTTGTGGATTCAGGCGGTCTCAGTTGATGTGTATGACTACACGGCTGTATGTGTGGAGTCAATGGCATGCTGAAGAATGAATTTCAGATTCTTCAGATGCCTCCCTGGTAGTGTTGGTGATGGATGTATATTCCTGAGCTTCACAGAAATGAAGATACTATTGATATTGAACAAATACCCAACTCCCTCACCATGCTCCAGTGTTGCTCACAAACCACTAGTCCTTGTAGCGCACTGCACAGCCCTTCAGCCAACAAACTGCCTTCTGTTAGAATGAAATATTCCAGCAGTATCCATCCAGGGCATCTGCTGCCATTTTCTGCAACACAGTTCTTGAGTGCAGAGGTGAGTTGCTTGGCTTTGTTTCCACATCAGATGAATGTTCAGTCTAAAGGCTTTAACTAAGTCCACTTCTGTATTGACTTCTTCAAGACAGATGGGTGTGATTCATCGTGGCTTCTGCTATTTATGAACTGACGGATCTGCTGGACACCTTACAATATCAAAGGTAAATCACTTTCTTGTTTTCTCTGCTGCACTCAGTTTTTCTAGGCCAGTCCAATCATTTGCAGAAGGAGAATGTAAGAATTTTAACATGTACATGAATACAAAAAAAACCAAAAACAAAATGCACAATGTATATTGTATGTGGGTGTAACAACAAGACCTGTGCCAGGAAACAAAGTTCCCTACTGAGAGAAATAATGAACAGGTGTCCAAAGTACAAGCTTGAGTTAGTATGTGAGAACGTCATGTCTGCCTGTGCTGACTGTCTGCTTAATTTTGAGTATTCCTGTCTTTGCTTACTAATTCAGTTCTCAAGTCTGACAGAGTACGGGCCTGTCATATTGTTGTAGACAATGAGAAAGGGTGACCTAAACCTTCCATTCGCATTCTAAACATCATTAGTATGCAGCCAAAACAGAGGCAAATAGACTATAAAGGCTGTCACAGATTCAGAATTAACAACCGGCGTGGCAGCGGAGCAGTCACAGAGCAGAGGGAAGATTGACAGTCTTTGATTGCATTATTATGCATCAATCATATATTCATCTTCATGCACAAGTTATTCCAGTGAGCAAAGAGCTGCGCATTCACACAAGCACTACAACTACACATCCACGCGTGTAATAAAAGGCACACTAAGCTATGATACATTTATCCAGCACCATATATAGATACAAACTGAAATGACTTGCACTGTCACTTTCACAAACTGTGTCTCTGCCTCCTCCACCTCTTATCATCGCCACCTCTATTCTGTTCATCAGCTAAATCCTGATGCCAATGTACCAATACTGGATTGGCAAAGTTCCCCAGTGCAGCAGGCTAAAATCTAGCCGGCCACTGACACTTGACAAATTGTTGCTGGCACTGATAGCCAGAGACTAAAAGATAAAAAGCCTGGTGTGTGTAAATTAGCTTATTTGTGGTTTGCTTGCTTGTGCAACCCCTGGTAATACTTGCACCCTGTGCCTATATGCACAGGTGAAAAGGGGAAGTGCGTGGTGTGATATATCTGCATAACCTGCATAAAGTTACATGTGTTATTATCATTGGCTGGGCCTGTATCTCTACGGCAATTAATTTTTAACACCTATTCAGTTCACACGAGAGATGATATCTGTAATTAAAAGGAAGGACGTGGTGTCTGACTATAAATTATGAACCAGGGATGTCCAGAGTCTAAGGACAGAGGCACAGCTTTGTGAGGCATCGCATTACATTTTGTAATTACCTCTTTAATTATTCAGATCAGCTGCAATCTAAGATTGTACACACACATTTTGTGGACCGCTAACATGAGGGAACTGCTTAGCAGAAGGGCAGACTGTGGTGATGGTAATTTTTTTTAATTGGCCACATTTTGAAAAAAAAAAAAAAAAACACTCACACACACACACACACAGGCTTCTTTGGTCAAAGTGAGATGTTGAACTATCTTGACAGTGAAAGCAAATTGAAACAGACTCAAAAATGATCTTGGAAAAAAGTTTGTCCCAGGTCTTCATTTAATTACTTTCCCTTTTGATAATCGTGATAACCCATACCAAAATTAAATTACTTTTTCCACCTGACTTTCCCATTTTGGATCTAGGGACTGGGTTCCAGCATGTTTAATAGAGAAAATATTCAATGCCAACTTAAGCATCTTCCTTGGTCTCGCTAAACTTCTGTGGTTTGCAGGTCTTGTTCCATTAGAGGCAAGTTAATCTATGACTCTTTGGAAGTGTGTGCACAGCTGTTGGGTGAGATTACCCTTTTGCCTGTGCTAAAACCCAAGACTTCCCTGAATTCCAATAACAAGACTATTATGATCCAAGCCACCATGTAGGCTATGTCGGCTCCCCATTAAACCCAGAGGTTCTGTACTTTTAAACGCCAAGAACATGCATTTTTACACATTCCACTGGTTTGAGTCTGTCATTAAGTTTTATGGCAATTCAGTTAATGAGATGTAAACCATAAAATTGGTTTTACTACTGCAACAGAATTTTAAAAACCACAGGAGCAAGTGCCTACTAGACCTCCCATTACATGATGAGGTAGCAGGCAACGTCAAACTATCTGCATTATGTAGCTGTGTGTGACTGAACTTTTGATTAAAAACTGTAAGGTCAGTCTGTTCCTTCTCGAGGCCTATTGAGTATATCAGAAATCCGGATTTTCCAGATACATATGAGCCCATGAACTGATAAAGACACCTGGGTGTTAAAGAGGTGGGTGTACTGTAGTTAGAAAAGGTCAAAGGTTTAGCAGGTAAGGCGCTTAAGCAACGATAAAACAAAACCTCTCTGGGCTTAATACAACTCGGAATGGAAGTCATCAGAAGGATCAAAGAGATTAAAATCATCTTGTGGAATTTCTCAAGCATTGCTCACCCTTTGGTACCGTCTGTAACTATCTACTAAGGCACATGATCACTAGCTGACCTTAATGGAATCTATGGTTGTGTAATTAAAGAGCAAAAATTGACAGAGTAAAAGTTCTTTGTGAGAAAATGACAGGAAATTTTTGCAGAATTCTATAAATTTTAAGGAGAGCACCAACGTCTTTGTCAGTTAGGTTCTGCTGCGTTAAAAAGTTAATGTAAAGTCTTCTGTGATTCCAGAGGGAGATGCACAAACTCTGATAAACTGCCTCATGGGAATCAGAGTCAGGTGGGGCCAAAGACCACAAGCTGACAAATAAGAAAAGAAAGTGGTGCTTGAGGCCAGCCATTCCAGGCAACGTTAGCTGCTACAAGCATAACACCCTAATTGCTGACTGTCGGGACGCAGGTTTTATTGTAGGTAATATAGGCACACGACACTGACAAGAAAGAATAATGTGTGTATCTTCTGCATCAGTTTTGATCTTTACTTATGTGCAGTGTAGGTCTGACCAAGTTATAGAGAAGCACCGGTAAATCTGCGTTGTGTCCTTTTAATACATTTAGCAGTGATTGAGATTGGTACACAGACAGTGGCATAAGAAAGCAAATCCTATTTTAATCAGTGTAAGTAGGCATACATTTACTTCTAATTAAAAAAACTGACATTACAAAGAGGAGGGGAGACGTGAGGGCAAAGGGAAGCAGAGGAGGAACAGAGGCTGCAAGGAGTCAAGACACTGAACCAATCAGGAAATGGGAAACCTTTTCTAAGATCGTCAGTGTATGCATGTGTATGTTCGTATGGTACACATAATTTAACAGTGTTCTGACCAGCACAGACAAAGGTTCTCATAAAGGAATGGATTGAAATGAGTGTGAGGGTTTAGTGACAACGTAAAGCCTCATAGAACAATGAAGTCTGTGGTCATTTATATGCACCAATAAAGAAAATAATGAAGTGTTTTGAAGATTGCCTAACACACGTTCTGAAAAAGCCTATGTTCTTAATTTATCCCACAATCTCTAACCTGTAGATTTTTCTATGTAACAACCACATGCTACTAACAACCTCGTGGGGGGGGGGGGGGGGGGGGGGGGATCTGATTCTCATTTTCAATTCATCTTTTTTCAGCCTGTCACTCCACATGTACACTCAGTCAAAACACAGAGTTTCCTGAGCCCATAATTTGTGGCAGATTACAGCTAGTGGCACAGGCAGGTGGCTATTAGTCCTGATAAATTATGTATCAGCTTTATCATGCTGAATGTCTGTCTCCTGCTGGAAATAATTTATTCTTGGGTGGCAGTACATTTGTGCTTCAGACACTTTTGTGCATAATGAGATTTTTTTAAGTGAGTGAAGGTATGATTGTGTATATGTTTGCTGCCTGTTTGAATTCCTTTGAATGTGAGAGGGTGTTTGAAAAGCTGTCATTACGAGTCTTGCAGTCATAAACTTTTGGAATGCAGCTCACACATAGCTGTGTGCTTCTTGTGTTTGTGTGTGAATCTAGACAGTAATGGCTGTCTCCTTGTGGGTCCATCCTGATTGTGTGGGATAAAGACAAATGAGCTGACAGCAGAGAGCTTTGCTCAAACCACCAGACAATATACACGTCTCCATCTACTCCCTTACAACGCACACGCACACTCGCACTGATGACACATTTGACTTGTGCTAACCAGAGTCCATGGGAAAAGACCAAGGTGAGCTCATATGAAAGTCCAATTAGAAACCCCATTTAAAGAATAATTACAGCAACGCTCAGACGGTTTTCCGCCGAGGCCCGCTCCTTTTCTCTCTCCCTTTTGACACCATTCACTTTCATTTTCAATCAAAGACAGAACAATACTTCTGACATGCTAAGTGCAGCGATGTAATCTGTACATCTGTACACCATTAGTGTCTGCAGCATTTATTGTCAAACCATGCCAATTAAAGGATGAAATAAATAGTTTTGTGAATGAACGATGTTCCTGTCAAAGCCACTTATAATGCTTTGATAATTAATTCTCACATAAAAAAAAAGACATGACTGAACGAACAGGGCAGGAAACAGTAAATTTAGTAAAAATGTGCATTAGGATATTGGCATGTGTGGCGCCTGTGATATTTCTGGATGCAGTGATCTATTTCAGAAGGCTAAAAAATATTCAAACTACTATCATGATGGGATATTTCTCCAAAAGGTTCTGCTGCACAATATCAAAACTCATCCTGAACTTTTGGTTTGGTATACCCTATATTGAAACCTTTGTTTTCTGATTATTTAAAGGTTGGCTTTACAGTGAATTAATTAAAATGTAATAAGCACAGATGGTGTCATCATTATGATAATTGACAAACTGAGTAAGTTACTCAGATTCTTTTTTTACAGTTTACCAGTTCTCAGACCCAGATTCTTGCCACAATCTATCTATCTATCTATCTATCTATCTATCTATCTGTTTATTTTCAGTGACACAGCGGGCAAAATGTATTGGTATCAAATGGCATCAAATGATAATTCCACAGTTCAACAGCAAGCGCTATCCATCGGCTGAATTGATATCATCACAAGGGGGAAATTGCAATGGGAAGGTAGATAATATGGTCCCACAGAAACACACACATACACACTTGGATTGAAATGATTGCTCACTCTGCTCAACCCTGACCTCCGCAGTAATATCTGGTCCTCCTGACGCCCACTTTCTCTCCACGGAGACGTCAATCACAGGGTTGCGTGGCGAGAAGGTTACCGACTGTCTGTCAGTTCCACAGCTTTAACTGCCCGCAGGCTCCGAGCATGTGCGGACACACGGTGTTGCACACGCACGCACACTCCAACAATTTGCAGTCCAGGAGTGAAAGCGTAAAGGGTTTTCTGTCAGAAACAATTAAACTTTTTGAGATCACTGTCTCGCCCTTCGTGCATGCAGAAACGCACCTACTATCAAATGCATTTCTTTCACTTGTGCAGCACTGTACAGAAGTTTGTTATTTGCTTTATAAAATGAATCAGGGAATCCCATTAGTTTGTCAGATTTTTAGGATTAAAATGTATCTACATGGCTTGCTATGGTGTAGGCCTCACTGACGACTCGATATGGATATGATCTGGATATGCCAGGCAAAGATTACTCTCTCCACGGTACACATACTAGGGAAATTTGTGATTAAAACTATACCTAAGCAACTTCTTTCACCATAAGCATTTGTTTTGCCCTCACTAATATTTGCACGGAGGCTAAGTAGTTACCCTGCCTCACCCCATTCTCTTCATGTACCACGAGGATAATGGTGTTGTTATTACAGCATCTCCTCATGCTCCCATTTAGTACTTACTATCATCTCTGTAGTTTGCAGAGGGAAGTACTAAAATGGAAGAGAGCTTGCCAGGGGCAAGCATGGCTCTTGCAATTAACCTCCAGAACTGCAAAGTAAGCGGAATTAGACTTGACTTCAGCTTTAATTACAAAACAGCAGGGAACACTGCACACACAGTCAGAAGACACACCCAGATCCACGTATGAACAGTTCATGTATAATGCACAAATGAAGTATTGAATTTTTATTTTTTATTTTTACAGTAGCATGAAGTGAAAGCAGCCAGCATGCATATAAAAAAACTGAAATGCATTCCACCAAATCACTGTAACGTTCAGTTTAAAATGAATTAGAACACCTTTAATTCTGCTCAACAAACCACTCCAAAATGGCTCTCCACTGTGGTGTCATTTGTCAAGCCATGGACCTGTGGACAAATTTGCACAGAAACATAATACATTCACTCACAAATATTTGAGCAGCAAATGAGACACTGCAGAGTTTTTTACAAATATTGGTATGCATATTTCATGTTTTGATTAAGGTCTTGGCCAGCAGTATCTCAGCATCTTTCAAGGCTCTGAAATGCATAAATATTAATCAATGTAAGCCCACTGTCTTCTCTTTGCTCTTTTTGCATTATGAATGACATCACATAACATTAGGTTGCTGGGTAATGATAAGAGAACAGTAGTGCTGGTTTGATGAGTTATGCATGAAAGGACTTCTTTCAACCCTCCCCACTTTCAGCCTCAGCAAAGCTCGTTTGCTTAGAGCTATTTTGATGCGAGCCTTTGTGAGACCTTTGTGTGGGCCTCTTTGACATTCCAAACTTCAATTTCATAAATCTATTACTTAGAGCTGATGTTCGCTTGTGCCAAGTCGGGATGTCACTTCATGATCCAGTCGCATGTGATAGTGTTTTGTTTGCCTGTTTATTCCTATGGTAACGATGAAGATGAGGGATGTGAGGAAGCACGTGTGCAACTCATGAACGCTCTTTTGCCTGGCAGTTTCAATTCTGGCGAAGGTAAAACAATAACATTCAGATCATCAAATACAACTGAAACTGCTCACGCAAACACTTTACTGTCAGATTCACAACTGTTCAAATGTAGAGTGAACAACATCGGGCCATGTTCACACAGACAACAACACCGGATGAAACAGTCCTGTCGTTAACTTCAATGAGGCCACCACGCTGACGCAGTGGGGATGTGAAAGCAGAGGGCTCCAGCAAATAAATGCAGGGCTGTTAAACACAATTGCTGAATCTGGCTTTACTGCTGCAGTGCAATGCAAAGTACTCAGACAGGATGCTATACCAGTCAGTCAAGTATGTTACCAATTTGTAAACTCATTTTTTCCTGTATCCTGCAATTACAAACGAGCATGGCTTGTCAACTAAGGGGAGCTTAAGAGAACCTGGGACTGGGGACTGGGACTTTGGACGGTAGGGTCACAGCTAGGGTAACCCCAAGCTATTCCCCTGGTGCTGCGCAGATAGCTGCCAACGGCTCTAAGAGTGCTCACTGCTCTTTGTAGTTTCTCCACTTAGAGAACAAATAAGGGAAGTTTAGTTATACAATCGCTTTCCATGTTTGTAAAAGCTGTTTTCTAACCTCTGTGCGGTGACTTCCTCCTAGATCATAGTTCATAATTTAACTAATATTAAAATAATAAATGACATGCCTCTACCAATGTAGACCCACTGCAAGTGTGTCTTTGGGATACATGCCAAGCCAGTGTCTCTGAACAGAAGTCCCTTGAGTCTCACTACAGCCTGTACATGACAGTGTTGGTCATTTTGAAAGGAAATAACAAACAACTTATTTCGCCTTTTAAGTTGTAGAACTGAGGTTGTCCTCTGTGCTGTAAATACAGATTGAGGTAGGCAGAATAAAAACGGCACAACATTTCATACATACTATAAATGACTAGTGGCAGTGGAATTTCAATGTATTCTCCTGAGTTTATTCACTTCTCTTTCCGGTTGTTTCTGTGTTTATGCACCAGGTATTTCTGTCTTCCACTATTACTCATTCATTCATTCATCTTCTATAACCGCTTATTCCTGTTAAGGGTCGCAGGGTCTGCTGGAGCCTATCCCAGCTGTCATCGGGTGAGAGGCAGGGTACACCCTGGACAGGTCGCCAGTCTATCTCAGGGCTAACACAGAGAGACAGACAACCATTCACACTCACATTCACACCTACGGCCAATTTACAATCACCAATTAACCTAACCAGCATGTCTTTGGACAGTGGCAGGAAGCTGGAGTACCTGGAGAGAACCCACGCAGACACAGAGAGAACATGCAAACTCCACACAGAAAGGTCCAGTCGGCCCATGGATTCGAACCCAGGACCTTCTCGCTGTGAGGCATCAGTGCTAACCACCTCGCCACTGTGCCGCCCCTATTACTCATTTATTCCAAAAAAATAACTTCTTCCCTGGTCAGTACATGGGTAAAAATGATGCTTGAACGTCCCGTTTAGCCACACAGGTCCCCCACAGTGGCCATTTTGAGCATGAACACTCGCCCTCATTTTGTGTCTGATAGTGACAAAGTTACGTTGAGGGAACAGTTGGTGCTTCCCGATTAGCAGAGGAATGCCATGGTGAGGCAATCCTTGCTGTCCTAATAGGAGTCTGCAACAATGTAGAGTCTGTGTGCGTCAATGTTCCTGTGCTTCATGAGCTGAAGCAGGTTCACTTGCATCACTATCCTACAGGACGGAGTACTCAAACATCATAATCCTGAATGACAGCCAAAGTAAGAATATCTCTCTCTCTCTCACACACACACGCACACCCCCACACACAACAAGAAGTGGACAGAGGAAACAAACGCTGACAGCTGCGGAAATGTGTATATTCTTTTTATTTATTGCTGTATAATGGTTACGGTGTTCCTACTTTGTGAGAAATCATGTTCTGCGGAGGGTATAATTAAATTCCTAACAACAGGATATCCTACACTGAGCACACACACAAACACCCACAGACACAGCAGGGAAGGCAAAACAAATCATGACTCATGGGTTACACTACACACCCGTCTCCCTGCTCCTATTACAGCTAGATTTACATGTATACTGTAATGCTGGCTGCCTGAAATTTCTTGAAAATAAATAATGCCTCGGGAGCGTCGCAAAGGATCTCTCACACCCAGCTAAACTATACATCTAGTTGGCGTGTTTTCATCTGCTGGGGGGTTAAATGTATGCTCAGTAGTACATTACTTTCAAGTCTTCTGAGACATCAGTTTTCTATTTTTCCATTTACTTTTCCTGTGCTGGTTTTGTAGCCTTTGTGTAACTGTGGCATGTGAGTACAGACAGTATTACCTTCACTTAGGGAATATTCTCAAACACACACAGGTGGAAAAAAAAAGAGAGTAAATTCAATTATGTGAGCTCTGAGAGGACACATTCTCTGTGTGGGGTATGTAACAAACAGAACGAGAAACAGGACGCATGTTGGATCAGTAGGGGGTGGCATCTGCCAAAATAGTAGGGGGTCAGAACCACACACACACAGCTAAGCACACAGGTGACTGCACAAGCTGGTACTTCAATGTTCATTTTATATTTGAAGCCACGCAGGTACGAGCAAAAATGGGGTAAATACACATGCATACAAACCCAGAGAGACTGTTGAAAGATGCACATGCATGCAAATACTGTACGTGTATGTTAGAACCTGCCATGACACATCAAAATCTGGGAGTCTGCCATTTCCACTGGGGTCACTCAACACTTCAACCTCTAGCTCCTGAAGTTAGAGTTCAGTGAAAGGCAGAAAGACAGTGAGAGAGAGAGAGAAGTGAGAGAGCTTACTGACTGTCAGCAACAAGCTGAGTCGGTGGGTAGATAGCTACCAACTCACTACTTTGCTGGTTCCCTTCTGTTCCAAGACAATTAAATACCTAATGGGAGGCTGTTTACAATACAATAAGTATGTGTATCTGCATGGAGACACTCTCTCCATGGGCACTGGTAGCGTGTTTGTAGACCTTATGCTGGCAGATTGACTTTACATCATAAAACACATTTGCACCCTTGTACTTGATATTCAGCTATGGTGGTAAAACACTGCTAGTCATCACTGAAGTGATATTTTCTAAAATGCATGAACAGAGAATTAGCACCTTTACATTATCAATAAGGTGCATCTCAGTAGAAACAGGCATCCCAATAGTCTGGTAGCCAAAGACACATAGACTCTGTTAAAATGCAAAACAGTTCTGAACAGTTGTCAATTGTTATTCATGTCACCTGTCAGTGGTCGTATGTTTGCATCGGTTTATGTCTAAATGCATTGTGATCTCATCCCGAGCCTGATCTGGGCCACATTAGTCAATATATATATAATATATATAATATAATGTGAATGCTAATGTCTCCTGATGCATCCCAGCCAAAGACATAAAAGAACAATGCATCATTAATGCAGATGTTTTTTATTTATTTATTTATTTTTATGACTTTGTTTGGCCAGTTGTAGAAAAGCAAGTACTTGTACAGTATATTACGTCTTGAAGCATATTTGTTTTCTCATCTGACAGGTGTGACACAAATCAGGTTCTTGCCTTGCGACAGATTAACATAATAATTTGTGAGCAGGGCCCTTTGACATTCCTTGCAGAAGTGAGTGGGCAGTAACTAAATCTAAGCACGTGTGGTCAACTGGACACCTTGAAGACTGGTAACAGACACGGGTGTAAACAAGTTGTCCAGTTGGGTTCAGATCACATAATAAGAACCTATTAAAACCAATGTACACAGGTTTATATTGCAATGCCACTGCTCTATTGTGGCAGAGTTTCAGTGTTGTTGAGTGAGGGAAGCAATAGTGTGTAATAAGCAAAATACTCAGACATTACAAGATACAACACAGAGATTGAAAACTTTTTTCACACGTTTAAAAAGCAGGAATTTTGTGCCTATGCATTGTGGAAAATGTGGCAGAGAACGTTTCTTTGCGGCTGTCTGGAAAGCATCGGCACTGTGCAAAAAACAAATCCAATAAAACATGTTGATGTACCTCAGGCTTGTCTCTAATAATAGTCTGCTGTCTGTCTGTTATTACTGCGGTAAGTCAACACCTTGAACTTATTAGACAATGTCAAATATACACAAATAATCCGTCAGAAATCAGAATATATTACCAACGTTGGAGGAAATTAATGATTACAGCCCAGATAGGGTAACTAGTATCAGCGGTGGTGCATATTTCTAAAATAACCTACATGCTTCTGTGTGTGGGAAAACATGTTTTGTACTTTTAGTTGGCTACGTTAATGCCCACAAGAAAACGGATGTGTCCACGCACGGGTGTGCTAGAGTGTGTGTCCGAGAATGTGAGTGTTTGCGAATGTGTCATACCCTCCTCCTCTCATTATAGTAGGACATATCCACGAGTGGCATTTACCTCTGACCTCTGCTCCGCACCAGGCACAATTACTGAAAGGCCAGACTCTTCAGCTAATGTCCATCGCATCCACTCTTGCGCTTGTCTTTCTCATCACTTCTTCTCTCCACATCAGCCTGCGTGCTGGTGATAATCTGAAGCAGAAAAGAAAGAAAACTGTGGAGTCAATTTGACATGTACTTAATAAGGTGAACATCTTTTCATGACTTCACGCTCCTCTTCTTTCTCGGATTCTTGTTAATGAACCACAGCTGGTTTTGGCTTTTGATTTCCGTTTCTCGGCTCTCAAGTATTTTTTTTTTTCTGCACTTTAAATATGAGATTAGACAAAGTTTCCAAGACCAGTGAACAAGTTAAAAAAGAAAGATGGAGCAAAAGACCAAGGGAAGGAAAGGGAACATTAAGACAGAGCTAGAAGGGAATCCTGATTAGGGGCAGTCACAGGCCACCTTCCCGTCCCTCTGCCTGCCTCATTCTCTCCATCCTTCGGCAAGTAACAGAGCTCTTTTCCAGAGAGGAGCGGATGAAGAGATTAAGAGAAAATTACACAGAGTTCTTCTCTTTGACAAGAAAAGGGAAGTGGAGAGTCGAAGCTTCAAACAACTTCTGAAAAGACACGGTCAGAGGTCGGAGAGGAAGGCTGGACAAGGGAAGGACAGACAGATTGAGAGACAGGAAAAGCCACATGGGATTTGAGGTCGTAGTAGATGAAGGAAGGGAGACTGAATTAGAATCTCTTATGTTGAACCTAGACAACGAGGAGGTTACTGTGGTGGCAGAAAAGTGTTGTCACTTAAGTAAAGGTCACAAGACCGACAACAAGATTTCTTGGACTCAAGGAAATGAAGATACCCTGTTGGATCATTACTGGTGGTTCTCTGTAGCTCATTTGTCACAATTGTGGTGTCTCTCAGCTAGTTAAGAACAAGGACACCTTTGATAATTTAGACAGCCAGAGACTGTATATTGTAGCAATAACAAATGAGTAAGTAAGTGCTGGAGAGTAATTTTATATGGCAAAGTGAGTCAAACAAGGATTGAATTAGGGACACAGTTAAACAAACTGGAGACAGGTTCCTCTTTCTATGGACATAAACTGAGTGTAGAATGCCTTATTCCTTCTCTTGGCAATTGTTGAGGTTCATGTTATAATCTTGCATTTAGTTAAGTTTTTCCCTTAGTAAATGCTGAAATGTTTCTGTATGAGATGTTGTAAAACATCCAGGGCTTTCATTTAATCCATATGTTGTTATCAACATATTTGGACTTGTCACAGTAGAGAAAGCACAGGTATTAAGTTCCATTGAGTGTCCCAGTTAGTCATGACAATGAACTGAGACCAGACTTATAGGATTTGACAAGTTTGTGAACGCTTGCACACATCTACTGTGATGAACACTGATGTTGCAGTTTTGTCTGTGAACTTGTGACTTTACAATTTTAAAATGTTTTAATATTTTTCCATTGAGAATTGTTTCCACTTTTCCAAAAAGTGATCAAAAGTTTGTGGGATTTTGACCGTTGCTGTGAACGTTTAAATCAGAGCCTTTCACACCGAGACACTGCGTGCACTATAATCAGTCCCGTGTAAAAAATATTTCCACATTATCTTCAGAGTAAAAAATAAAGAAGAGGGTTAACATCCCTACATCAAATCAACTTTTTAATGAAACTGGAAAGTTCAAAAGAAACGAGGGATTTTAAAAGAGCAACCACACATCCCTATCATCTCCGAGCCGACTTAGACTCTATGCACGACTGCTCTGCTAAAATCTCAGTGGAGATATGGGTGAAGGGGAACGAGCCTGGCTGACAGAATGGCAGAGTGTATAGGAAAAGTGAAGTGTATGTGTGTGACGGGGTAATGTAATTTGCTTTTGTTTAACCCTGAGCTGTAGGGTCTCTTGTTTTAATCGAGTAGTAGATTAGTTTTGCAATCCCACATAATTGGGTAAGTGATAAAGCATACTCTGGTATTCCTTTTGAGCCACTGCTGAGCACATACTCTCTCTCCTACACACACACAATCAAAGCGCATGTACTCCCACACGCAAAACTGTGAACAAGCAGTTTGGCATTAGTTGGAAAAAAGAGATTAGTTTAAATAATACTCCTGTACCTGTAATCCTCAGAGTACATTATATATTATGAGCAGATTATGGGTGAAAAGTGTTGTGCCTGCCATTTGAGACAAAAGATTATTCTTTATCCCCTTCATTTCCACAAGATAAAAACTAACTGTAGTTTGGTTTTTTTTGCATTAGTTTTCTTCTCTTCTGAATGTATGACCTTCTGCTCTATTCTTCCATCAGTACACAGCTTGGGTAAATAAATTAGCCACCTACAATGTCTATTGTTTTGAGGCAGACAAATTAGCTTTTTTTTTTTTTTTTTTACAGAAATCCCAGTTTTGGGTCAATTTAATTCTATCTAAGGTACATTATAATGATCCATGGCATCATTTAGATTGAACTGAACTGAAAAAATAGCACTTGTGTTACAAATTCACCATAACGGATGTACTTAAAGCTGGTTTTAATAGACACAAATATCCTACATGACAGCATTTTTTTTGTGATTTTCGTAGTCACTATGCATGGTTTTACAAAATACAAACACTTAATGTTGAGAAAATCTGCGGCAAAACGTTGCTGTGGCTACTGCAGGGAGCGCCTACAACCGCCATCTGCCAGAACATAGGGTCACAGCACACCTCCGCTCAGGTAACCTCCCATGGTGATGCCTAGTGTGTGTGCGTGGGTGTGTTTGTGTGTGTGTTTTGTATATGTGTTTAATATGTGTATGTATGTGTTTATTTGATTACCAAGCAGCATTCACATTGCAAATGATTATGAAACACATTTCAATGAGTCATTTGTTTCAAAACATAACAGTCAGGGCTAATTAAAATGACATTTTTTTTAACTGACCACCATATCCATTGTAATTGTTAATAATGTAATACTATATATTTGATCAAAAAAACACATGAATGACAGGACAGGAACAAAACAAAAGATACAGAACATCCACGCTGGTGGACAACAATGCCCATAATAATAGTTACATTTCTAGGGAGGTGCATGTCAGGCGTTAGGGTCTCCATAGGGTCTGGGCTGACACTGTAGCTCTGGCATCAAATTGATGCAGAAGCATAAACCGCGCATTAGGTGCCTTGCTCGAGGGCACTTCAGGCATGGATGTACAGGAGCCACAAACCGGTTGCCCTACGGTTATAAGTCTGCTTCTCTGACAAATAACCAAATATGTGTGGATATGTAGGTGTGTGTCTGTATCTATACACAAGGATAGGAGGCTTCAAAGCTATAAAGTAGAAGAGTTGTGTGCAGCCCACTCTTGATACTAAAGAAGACACACAGCGAAGGCCAAACACACCTGGACTGACTTCCTGTGTTGTCAAGTTTTGAGGTGGGAAGATATAACTGACCTCTTCTTTTACTGCTTCTGGCTTCATGGAGAAAGTGTACTGAGTAAAGAAAAGGGGACGTATGATGAAAAAAAAAAACAGAAAGAGCATGAAAGAGTGTGAGCGCAACCAAGTAGTCACTCAGGAAAAAAAAATGATGCTGCCTGGAAAATGACCAGCTTCTGATGTAGTCATAGTTCATACAATATATGGCATCCTTTCTAAGTCGAGTGTAAACACAGCTGCAGTGGTGTGTGTGTGTGTGTCCACATACAGTGTGCGCGTATGTTTGAGGCAATGCGACGAGAAGAGCCGTCAGCGAGCTCAACGGGGAAGCTTTTCACCTGAGATGCCTGCTCAGAACTCAACCTGTGTTTTATATGCATCAAGTACATACAGCTCTTTGATGGTGAAGCCGCAGCTGCGTTTAAACATATGCACGCCCATGCATGCTGGCACACAAAACTACACATTTACACACACGCACACACAGAGAGAGCTCATCTGTCGGAGCTTGTGCAGCTGCACTCTAGACTGCAGTCTGTCGGAGAACAAGCGCAGAGAAAAGTTCGACTTATGAAAGTTGTTTGTGCCAATACACACACGCTTAAAAACAACTGACAAGTATGCATAATATGAATTGGCTAGTATGCAGCACGAGGAATTTGGCTCAGGAGAGTTGATGATTTCCTAATCCACCTTTTTCTGGCATTGTTTCTTACAATCACATTTTATGGATAGTATTCTGAAAGAAACGCAAGGAAGAAAGAAGAAAACACCTCATTTCTCACCAGAAAGGATCCTGAAGATGAAAGACAAAAGTTGCAAATAATTGATGTGAACAGTACAATTCAACGAGCATGTTCATTTCTTCTTGCATCAGAGGTCTTTTGGCTTGTGTTGCATAAAGTTAACTTATACTTACTGTATTACTAAAATGGGCCAGTGTTTTTCTGTTCTGTCTCCAGCTTCCTTTCCACTTGTTACGAGTCCTTAGATGGTAAAGTGGAAAGGAGACATAGACACGACAATCAAGAAGATGGAGTCAGAGTTCGTGTGAGCAAAAAGAAAAATGTTTTATTGAACGACAGAAAACTACTAACGCAGGACCACAATTGTGGAGGAGTGTGGGATGAGGTGGTTGCGTCAAATAAACTGAAAAACATACAATAAAACTGGACCTAACCTGATGCTGGATGCAAAGCAAAACGCAAACAAAAACCTGACTCTCTTGTCTACAAAAACGGATCTTAACCAAAAATGAATTCAAAGGTGGCACCAACCCTAAAACCTAGTGTTTTTAGACAGAGACGTGTTACATTAATGGAAAAAAAAATGTACAGGGTACTCCAAACTTACCTATCCTCACTCTACAAAACTTAAATTTTAAATAACAAAGTTGACTCAACGATTTTCAGCATAGTAACAGATGACCAGCAGCTCAGGTAGGCAGAGAATGGGGCACGCCAGGATCACTGCAGGCACGGTTCTTTTATACAGGAGCCCTGGATGTTTGGCCAGCTGTGCTCCACAGGTACAGGTCAATTATGATGGTACCTGAGAGCGGAGAGAGAAGGGGGAGGGGGAGAAAATAACAGGAGGGAAACACACATATACAAACAGTTCTGCCCTCTGACCCTGCCTGTCACATAACCTCACTCCTCACAAAGTTCTTATACTGTTTCCGTATTTTTTTTGTTTTTCCTCATTCTGCTGAAGTTGCCTAAAGCAGCGTGAAGAAGTTCTTGGAGAGTCTGTAGTCGCAAGAACTGAATCTGAACTCATCCAGCTATACGCCAGCCTTTTCACATGCCCACATTGTTTTATTTCCCTGCGGTTGTTACTTTTAATTCTGTCTTTGATTTTTACTTTTGTCTTCTTTCAATTCTTTTATTGTCCAAGTTAAACAGGACATGTGACTGTCCACGTCCCCAGAATTCCTTTCACGGTATTACCAGAGCAACGTACCCTGACTTCGGTGTTAAATCCAGCTGAAAAGGAACGTATCATATCAGCGCTGAGCAGCAAAGTGGGTTATTTGACGGCAGAAAGAGAGACTGAAAGGGACAAGAGCGAGCCGTATTGCTGCAACAGGGAAAAGCTAATTCGGCGCTTTCAAAGGACATGAAAAGAGCGGCATAAGAGAAGAGAGTCAGATCTGTTCAATTCCATCTTACATCCTACACTGGACATGTGCAAAAGGGATTAACAAGGATAATGAAAGGTTTAAATGGCGGGTATTTAGGAGAGCCAGAATCTGAGGCTGAGTGTCACAGCAGAGAAGGACAAACTGACAGAATGGACAGAGAAGAACAGACAGAGCGCCATATTCTCTTCTCTTCTCAGCATCTCGTTAAAAAGCTTCAGGAGGAAGTATTTTGAAGAGCAGGGCTCATTCTTCATTTTGCTGCAGTCTCATCTGAATGGCCTTCAGTGTGCAACTGTGGCCGTAAGCCCTGATCCTGTGGTGAATAGGCTGAATTTACAACAGCAGACATAATTAATACCCAGCTGAACTGACAAACAGAAAAATAACAAAAAAAAGATTTGTGAAAAAAGAAGGTAAGTAGAACGAAGTGAAGGATAGAAGGTCGATTCAGTCTGTTCTGCTGAGTTGCAGTGAGGCAGTGCTGTCGACTGATGTAAGGACGAGCATTAACTCGCTCCATATTGTCTCATTTTTGCCTTGAAAGCAGATATCGCTCTGGGAAAATGGCCATTAACCCTGAAATGTAAAACCACTGATGCTTCATGCCAAATGTCAAAAAAACATAAATATCGTATTTTAACATCATGAAAAGTGTGAATAGATGATGGTCGTTGTGTGCCACTAATCATATACCAAATATTCTGTATATAAACTGCTTTAAAACAGCCCGGCATTGCGATTTGTGTAGTAAAAGGAGGAAATGGTAACAATCATGTTAAGCAAATATAAAGGGGTAAAATTTGAGAAGTAAATTCAAATGATAATACCAGTGTTTTTAGACACTGGCCAAGGTCTTCCATCTTTTTGCATTTCAGTGATTAACAGGGACAAAAGTATTTGAAATCTGTCTAATATCAAGTGATGAAACTATGGCAGGCAACTACAAAATTTCTCCAATGTAATCCAACTTTTGACTGGTCAAAATGCTCACAAACATGGTTATGCACAACTGGTCACAACTTCTAGTCTGTGAAAGCAAAGTGTGGCGTGTCACTTTTTTGCTACAGTTTGGAGACTGCTCTTCCAGCAAGGCATCTGGTAGTACACTTTATCTCTATCTAATCATAATATTACTTAAATCTGTGTGTCCCACTGCCTAAAATGAGCTCTTTCAGTGGACTGCAGATGAATGCCTCAATTGATTCCGTTGCAGAGGTTTTGTGGTTGCAGCTTACAAAGTTCTCACTCAAAACCAGACTTTGTCCCAATAAATCCATTACAACTAAAAAGCTGTGAAAATCAGAAAAAGGTTGCAAATGAATAAGTAAAAAAGATCCTGTGATGATATAGAAAAAAAAGACAATATGCTGAGAAAGACTATTTAATCAGCTTTAAAGCAAATAAACAGACCAGCAAAATACAGCACATACAGTATTTTGAATAGGAACATATTGGCATGTATAATTTGATGCATTTGTGTGCCATCATTCTTTGCACTTTTTTGGTACTGTGACTTTGAACAGTTCAAAAGTGTCATTTAAACTCTGAATGCCATTTGCTGTGTGTCATACTGTCCTTTTACAGCATCACAAAGTCTCTGGTTGAGTGCAGTTTTAGCATTTGTATTTGAAAAGCTGGCTGTGTGACCACTCCTTTGTCAAAATTTAAATTTTGCCGGCATAGGCACAGCTGTACAACCTTCAGAACTCAAATGTGAAGCACCAGAATCAAGTCTATACCCACAGACCTCTGTGTTAAAATGGCCAACTTTACAGATATGAACATTCCTTCATTCATTTATCTTCTGTAACCACTTATCCTGTTAAGGGGCTGGAGCCTATCCCAGCTGCCAGCATCTATCCCAGGGCTAACACAGAGAGACAGACAACCATTCACACTCACATGCACACCTACAGCCAATTTAGAATCACCAACTAACCTAACCAGCATGTCTTTGGACGGTGGGAGGAAGTACCTGGAGAGAACCCATGCAGACAAACTCCACACAGAAAGGCCTAGCTGGCTGGTGGAGTCAAACCCGGAACCTTCTTCTGCTGTGCCACCCCTTAGATATGAACAGCCTGGTAGATTATTTTTTTTTTTGCATCTATAGTTAATTTTCCCTTTCATGACAACTGTATGGTGGGCCAGATTTTTATATAACTCTTTTTTAAAAAAAAATAAAATAAATAAAATTATAACGAGACTGAAAGTAAAGTTATGCATTGATTAAGGCATGGCCACTTTGAATGACAGGTGGGTGCCACCTCAGGTCACTAATAGCCGGCCTAGGGGTCATTGCAGCTCTGTGTCTTCGCCCATTTTTGAATTAGCCATGAGTTTGTCACACTCAGGCATCGTCAAGATGGCGACGGCACGTTTCACCCACGTTGAACTTCAAAATCAACCTCTTTAGGAATCATATGGGTCCATTCATATATACAATCAATGCGTCACATTGGGATTAACTGAGTGGTGTAGCAGAGCAGCACAAGAGCAGAGTAGGAGTTGACGAGTAAGGATTATATATATGGAACCAACCACAAATTACCATTAGGGCTGCAAGGTTTTGCTTTAACACATATTTTATTTACAAACACCGATGATGTAAATGAGCACATCTGCCAACGAATTAATCTGAATGCGGACTGCCAATTAGGTCCTGATGCTGGACTATGCAGGAGATGTGCAGAAAAATAACCGAAAAATATTACCGCAGTGCTTGTGTTCTTGCCTGGATCAGTGATGTTAAACAGTAAATAGCACTTTAAATCTGCATCTTTTAATTTACCCGTTCTTGTCGCCACCGCATCAGCGTGCTGTGTCACAGCATTACAGCTATTACCTAAACGTTTATGTCTAATCAGCGCCTTGCTGTCTTTCTCTTTCCCTGTCTCTTTATCCTCCTGATAAACTAAAAAGCGAACACCCCCTTCCATCCGGTCAAATCTCCTGGATTGTTTTCAGATGGCGTTGGCAACCCTAACTCTGCCATGCTAACAATGTCTGCTATGAATAGAAATAATTGCCATGCCAACAACGGCACAGCAGATTTTACACCTGCTTCTCCGACACCTTGAATCACAGATGCAATTACCTGTGCCACAGTGGTCAGCCGGCAATGATGTTTTTGTAGCCATGCATGCAAATGTCCTTTTCCCTTCTCTAATTTTTGACACTGGCTCAACTGAAAATGGACGTTCTTCTTCTTCAATCTAGCTGTTTTCCTGTCATTTAGTCGGCACGCTCTTACTCAATTAACGCCGTTCTTAGTTCTTATTAAGCATACCGAACAGTTGGCCCTGAGTCAGTGTCAACAGGGAGTTACTGCTGGATATTTGTCCGAGCCATGGAGTGCAGTAGACAGTCTATAATAATGTATCTTTGACATTTCAAGGAAAAAGACAATATAAAATTTTGATTGTCAGGTAACACTCATTACTGTTTAAAAACAAGAAGAAGCGGACAATAAATCGTAAAGAACACAGAGAACATGAGGTTTTCGGCAATATTAGGAGTGGGAAACAATAGCAGGCTTCCAGAATAGATCAGAAACAATAGGGAAGTCAACAGTGGGATGGATATTTCAGTAGTAATTATTTTACACATCTCCGCAGCTGATTCAGGCACACAGAGCTGAACCCATTACCGCACAAGACCTTTCAGAAGCCCAGGATGGAATTTAATGACTTGCTGCTGGAAAAGGAGAGGGCTTGGTCTGTAGAAGAGACAGAGACAACTGTGTGAGGGATGATTAGAAAGGACAGATTGAGCAATACAAACAATACAAAGCAATTGAAAGAGGTAGACAGAGAAACGAGGAAGAGAAATAAACAGATGGATCGAGGGAAAGGCTGGGCTGAAGAAAGAGGTAGTAGCAGTAACACAACGGCCGGCAGAAGAAGGGATGAGAGAAAAAAAGGAGAGAAAGAGCCGTGCATGACAGGAACAACCATGTGGTGGAGACAGGAGATGAACGGCAGCCATCAAAAAGCTGTGTGTGCAGGTCAAGGTCTTTGCTAATCATTTGAGGGCAGTCTCCCTCACATGCACATAAATCAACATCTCAGTAACAAGGCCTATAAAAGATACAAATCATTATCGTATGTAAAATGGAGGAGACAAACAACACAGATGCTGATGAGGTCAGCACAGTTTCGTTACTCTCTGGCGCTTAGGACTCAGCGTGAAAATTCAAAGCAAGAATAATACTATGATGACTAATATGTATTTCTCCATTGCCTTGTATACATGTTTAACCTTTCTGACTGTTGGAAATTTTGTTCATTTTCCCTCCTGCAATAGAATATCAAGGCCAATGCAGCGGCGGCGTAGGAATTAGTTTCAGGTTTTGAAAGCGCCCCTCATTAGATTTTGCCGTAAATAATGCGATTCTATAGAAAAATAAAATATTCTATCGTCCTTGTAGACTTGTTAGAACTGAACCAAAAAATGTGGGACGCAACTTTGCTGAAACATTTATAAGTGGATTCAATATGTTTCCATATTCATAACCAGAGTACATGTGATGGTTAATAAGAATAGTAGTGTATTTGTTTATATGGCCTCTTCAAAATGCAGTGTGGTTATGTAAGTGCAACCCACTTTGACATAATCAATCAATGCAAGCGTTATCTCAGTGTTATGTACTTTGCACAAAAAGTGAGGTTATCAGCTTCTGTTATGGTATTGGTTATACATACTGTATACAAAAGATACTTTTTGTTTCCGCTTCGTTTGATGATAGCACAAATGAAAGGATGCTTCAACCCACACAGTGTCTGGGCCTTCATCAGCAGGTCACTGGGGAAATCTGGATTTTCAGGTCATGTTTTTCCTCTCCCAGTGAGCCTGACCTATTAAAAATGAATTGTTTTAGTGGTAGTAACACACCATCAGTTTGAAGACAGCGCCGTGTCATTATAAGCTACAGTTTAACCAATATGGTTTTTAAAAGACTTAATAAGACCCAATTATACCAGAATTAACATATAAAGAAAAGAAAGCACACACACACACACACACACACACACCCACACACACACACTTTGACTTGAAAGGTTCTCAAACATCATTACTAATACTTTCAAGGTTAGCAAACATTTTCACAGTAGCACAAATATACACGTAACACTGCACACAGACACACAGAGTTGTACAGTATATTGTATATGGTTGCATCAGGGTTTCTGTATAGGTGTCCAATCAGCACACTGCTGCTGTTGCTGCTTAACTTTCCAGACATGAGTCATAGTGTTGTTGTTTTTTCTTTAGGAATTCAGTTCGTTAAATGCAGCGCGGGGTGGAAGGAGTTTTTTTTTTTTATTGATGTGTGGATGAACTTCTGAACTACTCTAATGAATGGTGAAATGCATGAAAATGTAAAACTGATGAGAAAAGACCTGCAAGAAGGTGAAATGTGAAAATGTAGGAGCAACTAGAGAAAAAAGAAAAAAACAATGCCAGAGTTAGTCAGTGTTCATAGCCGTGCCACCATTTCAGCCTTGCTTCCTTGGTAGTCATGACCCCATGTTCTTACAATTATATTAATGCTCGCAATTAAACTTACTGGAGGAGAAATTCAGAGTATCTGACTTAAAAAATAAAAAATAAAAAACTACATTCTAAACACGTTGAGAACCACAAAATACCAGAATATGAAGAAAGGAAAAAAAGTGGTTGAGAAAATGTGAATGGAAACATTTAACATACTGTTCATCTTGAATGTCCTGTTTTTTGTTCACATCTGCACAGTATTCATAATAGGTAATACGTGGGTTACATATTTCTTCAAGATTCAAGCTACCTCTTGATCTTGTCTGTACTAGCTGTAAAGGTAAACCAAACAAAAAAGTCCTATTTTGCTTAGGCAAAAGTACATCTCCACATTTTTTGCATGCTAATCACTGCTGATGTGCAAATCTCTGACGACATTACAAAACGCCATCATTTTCCTCTTTATGATACAGTGTTTTTGATGATTCTGGTTTTGTGAATTGAGTTTACTTGCTATGATTTACCAAAAATGCACTTCCACCAGCCCCTGTCACGTGTTCACTGAAGAGAAAGTTCCTGTAATTCTGTAACTGTATCAGTAATTTAAGATTTGTTCACACCTAGCGGGAGGATTGTTACAGTTGTACCTTAGTGGTACTCAAAGAGTTTTACAGTGTTTCTGATTCACCCATTCACATACTCTGCATAGTTGTTAAGACACAAGTGGTCAAATCCATTCCATGACTTTAAAACGTCGTATTAGAAGCAACAGGCATATTGTAAAATTCAGAAACATATTGTAACAGCATTCAAGAGCAAATGTCACAGTGCATGTTTAGCTCTAAATCATTATCTCCTAAATGTGTTCTTTGCTAGTGTGACCTATAGGCTGTATATTAAGATGGATAGCATATCTCTACTTCATCCCACAGTAAAAAAAAAAAAAAAGGAAAGCTAAAATGTGGTGGACATGTGCTAGGATTTTTGTACTATAATTTGAAAAGCACAGTCTGTGCAGCAGCTAGCCCATGGTTGGAAAAGTGGTATTGAGGTATTGCCCTCTGTTCAACCCAAATGTGAGAACACACCACTTGGACTTAACATCAACTTTAAAATTCTAGTTACAGTATGTTTCTTCCCCCCCCAATAGACTGGATGTGCTGTTCTTTTGCATTGATGGGCGTTGCCGTTTCAGGATTTCATTATGAGGCGTGTTTCAACTGATACAGAGAAAAATACCTTTGGACGCAAATGGATAACCCTACAACCAATCAGTCATTTTGTTATAAACAAATCAACTCCAAAGCACTCATATGACGTGTATGACTATGTTGTTGTTACTCTTCTGTCCATAACCACATAAAGCCCAGCTCAGCATATTGACTGGCCTGGCTAATTTACTCCCAATCATGTACTCCCAACAGAATGACTCAAGACCATCTTTCCCCCACAAAAAGTTTTGTGGTATTTATAGGGTTAGGGTTAGACAAGTTACACATTCTGACTTAGAGGCATATAAACACACAAAGGTTAGAAAAACTAGAGGAAATGTGACCATTCAAGGACTACAGATGGATTTATTTCCTGGTACAGTGGTTTTTGGGTAAAGTTGTTGAACAGGAGCCAGGACTTCCAGACCCCCCGGTCACTGTTGTGAAGCCATAGGTTACAAATGTCTTCATCACTGGAAATGTGGCAGATATTTTGGCTTTAGCTCTGGGGAACTGTCACGCCATCCATCCTGACATGCAGTCAATGGCCTGCAATACGATATATCCATATTATAATCTGCAGTATATTCAATATATTAATTGTGTAGTAAAACACATTGCATGGATTGAAATAAGACTTCGCAGCCCCCCAGAACAGTATGCTAACAACATGCTTTAATCAATACTCATTGCTCTACATGTGACCCTTTTGCCAATGAAAGTCCTCATTAATAAAACCCCTTAGCCATGACCCATAAAAAGGTTCCTAAAACCATGCCATTATATGTTACCCAAAATGTTCCTCCTTCTCTTTTCCATAGATTTTAAAAGCATGATTGTCAGTCACAACGAATAAAGTAAGTGTGCGCGTGTGAGGATTCACACGTGTGCAAGTGTGCTACTATAGAACTTTACTTTATGAGCTTCATCAGACAGTGAGAGGTCACCGTAAAGGTTACTGAGGTTCAAGCTTATACCCTCATTAAATGTTTTATGAGGAAGGCTAGGCAGCCATGCATATCACCTTTGCAATCCATTTCACAAAGACAGAACAGGGTAATCTATCCAACTAAGGACAGTTAGAGCCTCAGCCTTCTGGATATTTCTTCATTAGGCAGTGGCACCCAACAGATACTGACTCTGTTATTTCACTTTGTTTGACCCTCCTTTTTTCATACATTTCACTTTAAATTTATTTTACTTACTGCAATGTTATTTATGCAAATTCTATCTATAAACTGGATGAAGTAATCAAAACTACGCAATAATATTGCCTGAACTGTAATATTGCATATTCCATCCTCCAGCATTCTGCAGACAAACATAACGAGTACACTTAGTTGTTAATATTTACTTTTCCCATAACTTGGTTCTAGGGGCTTTCTTTTATTCTAATGCTTACCGATAAAGTAATGATTGCTTCAATGTACTGTAAATAAACAAATGATGAAATACTACTTTTGGGGTGTGGAGGTTTTTTGCGGTCTTTCTCAAATACTGACCACTGTTCTGTTAGAATCTTTTACCAAAACAATTAGTTCTTCCACCTTGACATCTTTTGTATATAGTGTTTTGACTACCACGCCATACCCAATGCCATTTGTGCACTTTTTTCCCTCGATACAATATTTTAACAGTCCAGTTGCCTTCCTGTAGCATTTCTGGATAAATGTTTAAAGATGTTGCGTTCAGATGTTGCTAGGTAATGGTGGGTTTTCCTATGGGTTTTGATGGGATGTTTCTCGGTTATGGTAGGTCATGGTGAGGTGGAATATGTGTTAGAATGTCGTCTCATCCATCCCTGTTTTTGGCATCTATTTTCACATGAAACTATTTCTCCTCCTGTGCATTCAACATTAATTGCACTGATGGAACTTGATGGGTGAGACCACTGCACACACTTGACAATGACTAAGTGTTAAGTGCTACACTTACACTTCTTTAAGTACAGTTAAGTCTCCACCTCTGCAGAAGACATTAGTGTTTCTGTTCTGCTGCATTTGGTGGCATTATCTCTTTCACTACTTGCTTTTTTTACTTCCTCTGTCTAAGTATAACGTTATGTGTCAAATTGCAGTGGCACACAGCACTTAAGTCTGCTGCCCTTACACTGGTCAATTGGACGTATCCTTATGCTAATTGCAAAGTGCCTGGCAAGCACATTCAAAGAACAAAATTGGCTGCCAGCACGTGTTTTATCCGATGAACGATTTTCTTGTCATTTTCCTGCTTTGAGTAAGGACAAATATAGGAGAAAAATAACTACATGTTCATGCCTGAGGCCCAGTGTTCCCATGTAATGTGAGGAATAAAAGATTTTTTATTTATAGTTTATGTATCAGTCCCATGCTATTGGCTATTGCCCCCAAACCTTTCATGGTTAATGCTTTCCTCCATCCCCCTATCACACCTATCAGCCATAAGAATACCACCACACCATGTACACACTGCACTTCACTCATCACTCTGCTTACTCGTAAAGCATAGTGACTGATTTAGTATGCAAGATGCAGACTGTAGTCTGGCCACAGTCCTTCAAACCTTTAAAACAAGTCAATGGGTAAGGAGCACGGAGGCAGTGGTTTAGTGAACAGTGAAATAGAGCCATACAATCAGAGAACTTCTGCTTCTCTTTGCAAGCAGACAAACCCATGTGGTGCACAGAAAAAGAACTCTGCTGTGCAGACCTCAGTGCTCTTTTCTGACTCTGAAGAGGTCTGGTGGTATTAAGATGTAGAGAATCTTATCTCAGCGTGTGTGTCAGTAACTAATTTACGAAAGAGCAAAGTCACAATAAAAGAACAAAAAAAAAAATAAGAGGCAGGATGGCGTCGACGGCATAAAGGAAACGGCGTGAAACATTTAGAGTGGGAGAGTAGAGGAGAGAGTCAACCTGACAGGGGCGGATTTAGTATTTTTTTCAGTGTAAGACCCAAATGAGAAATTTCTTCTCTTGCCCTGGGTCCCAGGCTCATTAAAACATATCACTACTCTTGTCATGTGGGCACCCAGCAGGAGCACGTCTGTGACCCATTCTGGTTAGTGACCATTAAAAAATATTAAGCTAGAAGAAACGGGGGGATAAAGATAAGAGGAGAGCAGAAAGCACAGAAGAGGTAGAGATGATGTTGAGGCAGACAGACAGTCAGGAGAAAAGAAGTCTGCATTTTACTGCCTCGCCTCATCTCTCAGCCTCCCTCATTCTCCCCATTTCTTCTCCTCGTTTGCTGCCATGGGGGGGTAATGTGGCATGAAATATGTACTTAAAGCCAAGCTCAGGTATTGCTATAAAAAGAAAAAGAGACTGTCTGGTTCTGTCTGCGTGTGTACCTGCTTGTGTGTACACACGTTAGTGTATGTGCGCATGTATACGCACTGCAGAATGCACCTGATTTCCTCATCTGTTCAAATCTGGACGGTAGTGAATCCGTGTGGATTCAGAAGTAAAGAACAACACAGGTTTTGTCTGTGTTTGCATGTGGCTGCGTGTGAGACAGTGAGTCAAGGCTCCCACCAGCTCACATTCACACATTCCAGGACACAGATTACTTAGGTGTTAAGACATTGATATAAACTGAAAAACACACGCTGGTTTTTAAAACAAATTCAGTTGGCAAGAGGTTGGCACAAATTTACATGGTATTTCTTGTCACCTTCTGTAAATAAATGGTTTGCACTATGTTCACATACAAATACACAAATTCTACATTTTTATCCCTACTTGTACTCTATTATTCCCATCCCTTGGAGCATCTACTCCATGTATCCAGCTTCAGACCCCGCACTAAGTTCCTCATTTTAACCAGGACTACAAGATCTGCCAAAGCTCAATCGCACGCCGGCGCGTCCATCCCACTCCAGAGGGTTAAAGAAAAACTTTGCCAAAACTTAGATGAAAAGACTGATGACCGATTAGATTAGACAATGTAAAAGCAGTAAGATGTAGTTAAGTTACGTGCCTTGACTATGTCATGGTGGCCTGCAGCCGGCCATAGCAACTTCCTGGGGTCTCTGCTGGTTGCCAGGAGACCTCACTGTAATGACAAGTCTTCCTAGTGTCATTTCTGGTTGCCTGGCAACTTCACAGAGGTAACGGGATCCAGGAAGTCACTGCACATGTAGTGAAGGAAAATAACTCCCCATAAAACCACGTGTAATTTTTATTTTTAAAGGTTTGGAGCTGCTGGCAGCAATATCTTAAACACTGCAGTGAGAAAGACTAGTGGCTTCAAGTCTTCAAGCTAAATAACTGTAAACTACAATAGGCTAATCATCAGCTACACTAAGTTAACCACCAGCTAAATTAAGCTAACCACCTGCTACCTGTAATGGTAAGAGAAGCAGTTAGGGACCAAAGGGTCACAGGTTCACATCACTCCGTGTCCATGGCTGGGATGCCTTGAGGAAGCACCTAACTCCCAAATTGCTCCCCAGGTGCTACCCACGTAGCAGCTAAGTGCTTCTAGTGTACTGTGAACGAAAGGATGGGTCAAATACAGAGATAGAATTTCCCAATAACGTATCAATAAAGGAACAATCTTCTTCTTCTTCTGCTATCTTCAGGTTAGCCTACTTATCTCAGGGTAAATAAATAAATTAATTCACAAAATTCCAACTATTCCTTTAACTGAGAAGTTTTGGTTCCCTAAACTGAATCTATACAAGTCTACGTTTATATAAATCTGTCTTTTGAGGAGGTGAAGACTGACACAGACTGACTTCAAATAGAAGGTGAAACTAAAGGATTTAAGTAAACATAAAAATGGCTAATTTAGAACGATCTGTCTCTGCCCTCCCCATTTTGTTGTCCTCCAACATCCACTTCCAGGAACTACCTCTAGTTAACTGGACGCTGTCATTTATCTTTCCACTTATCCATCCATCCACTAATTTATCCAGTCCTCTTCTGCCTCCCTGTCTCTTCTCTGATTTCCAGATAGCCTACCTCTCACTCGGACTCAGCTCATTCCAACTACAAAGAGAAAACTCCAAATCACTATCGATTCGGCTCTCATGAAAAATACATTTTGCGCATTAGGATTCAGTCCCGGCCCTCTTTTTGTATCCCCTCTACGTCTGGTCATATCCTAATCTCCTCCCTCCATTCCTCCATACCTCCTCTGCCCTCTTCACAGTGGGTGAGAGGTATATTTTCCTTCCATACATCGGCCGAGACTTCTGTCTTCTGATCGATCTCGCTCCAAGGTCCATTAGGACGAGTGTTTATGTTGGAAATATCAATACCTCTTCCCTCTGCCTCTGTCTATCCCCCTATCTATTTTATACTGCACTCTTACTCTACCTCCTTTAAGCTCCTGCCCTCCCTGGTCATCACCTCAGCATCATGATTTAGTTTTCCCACTTTGACACTTAGAAGTTTATTCCTCCAACATAGCTCTATCTAATATTACTTTAGTTTCTTTCCTCTTTCTTGCCTTAAATTGCCTGAAATTGTAAATATTGAAATTGCTTTTCCCCACATGGGGCTAGAAGAATATAGAGTGTAACGTTGTCAGAAACTTCTTTTGATACTTACAAACTCACAAACGCAAGTAAACAATAGCAATACATTTCAATTTACCTTCTCAGCTGTGCTTGGTCATAAAACATCAGATTCTGCCTGTCTGCACTGGTGGAATAAGAGAGGGAAAATGTATCCTAACAGCTGTTTACAATCTATTCAGCCTGCCATTTCCATTGGATAAGCCTGTTTTGGCTTGGCTGCCTTTGTATTTACCCTGCTAGCCAATTTGCCATGGCTATTGGTGGCCACATCCTGTCTCTATTAATATTCTTATGACACTTCAATTTGCTGTGTTTCCCGCTCATGCATCCCACTATCCAAACTGGTGACAGACACTGGCTGCTGCCTCAATCTGTGCCGCCTGCAAGAGTGTCTACGATCTGGAAAATAAATTAAATGCAAAAAGCAACACCTGCACATGGTTAAAAAAAAAAAAAAAACGAATAGGGGGTTGTTCATGTGTAGACTGCAGCAAATACACTCGCACAATTTGCTGTCCACCTCTTCTCCACGCAGCTCACGAGCACACAGTCACAGATGTAGTCACGGAAAAATCCAAAGTTAGCTTGGCATGGTTCCCTTTGTGGTTATCACATGAAAGTGCATTTGAATATCAGATTCTACTGAGCTGATACCTACACCAATCGGTCACTGTGCAATGAAAAACACCTTTCAGACAATGTTTTTGATAGGTTGGTCAATAATCAGTACTGAAAGAAACTGCAATCAAAGTTGTGAATATTTTTATAAGCATAATTTGCACACGCTGCTCATGCAAAGTACAAAAAATACTCCAAACACTTTGTTCTACGAGATGTCCAGCCAACACATTATTTTGACAAACACTGGCATACAATCTAACTATATATCAAAAATAATGCACGTTTTTGAACGAGACAAAAAATATCTAAATTGCCAACCAGGGATTAGTGTGGTGAATCTAAATGACGTGACTTTGGTAAGGCACAAGTAAACACAAAACATCCTGTGCCGAAAACATATACCCTGTATTGAAAGCATGCATATGCTAAAAGTTATAATAAACATGTGTAGTGCAGATTTATGTAGTGTAGTATGAAATGCTGGCCAAAACTAAAACCAAAAGTTGGATTTAGCCAAAAACCCAGCCCAAAGGGCGGAACCTTTTAGGGCAGAAAAATCAAAGAAAAATCGGTTGCGATCTGGACGCAACTTGGGTTTATGGATGTATGTACGTATATCTGTACTTGCACGTTAAGCTGCTCACTTGTGCTACATAAAAACACATTGTAGTGAAAGATTAGATATTGGAGACATCTTTTTGATAAAGAAAAAAAGCTGCTGCTGTTATTTTTATTTTATTTTTTTTTCATGGGTCTGGATCAGCATCATATATATATCAAGTTAAATTTAAACTATTTTTGACAATTCATAGTATATGTGAAACTAAATCAACTGAAACGGTAGCAACAGGTTTTTCAGTTCAAAGGTTAGACCAAACAAAAATCTAACCGTTTATGTTGCGATAATACATTTAATCTTGAAAAGTCTATCCGGCATCTTTTACAGATGGTTTAGACGTGCACGTATTCTCCCAAAAATCAGGGACAATGGCCAACAACATATCTCTGTCGGTGTTATTCAACTGCAGTATTTATCATCCAATCGCACCTGGACGCGAGGAAGTGGCAGGCCTAAATGCATGACAACAAACTTTCTTCCAGCTAAGGGGTATTTAAAAATGGGGTTTTCAGGACAAGCAAGCATGTGCAGCAAGAATGGCTTTATTAAATATAATCTGACTAATCTCACAAACCAGACTGAGGTTTAACCAAAGTTCCCTGCTCCGATCTGAATGTAGATCAGTTGACTTGGAAGCGGTGAACAACTTGCTGGGGCACATAATCCAGCCTTCCAGTGTTCTGTCTATCTGCTTCAGTCTATGTTCCCAGGACTTATCAGCCTCCCCCATCCATCTATCACTGCTGGTATCTGCACACCATTTTACCATACCAAGATAGGATCAAGTCTTGTCTTTGTGTGCGCATGAGCGTGTGCGTTTTTGTGCCTTATTGCTTCCAACACATTACGACCCCTCCAGTGTCAGACTCATTCTACAAAGGTCCTTATCACTGGGTGGAAATAACAACTCTACAGCCCATACAGCCCTGGGATTAATAGAGAGAGAGAGACAGAGAGAGAGACAGACAGAGAGAGACAGAGAGAGAGAGAGAGAGACAAAGAAAAAAAAGGGCGGGGGGGGGGGGGGGGGGGCTAACCAAGAGAGACAGTGGAGGGAAGAAACATGGGGAGGAAAAATGGTTAAGAAAACAAAGTTATAAAATAAGAAGAGATATAGAGAAATAAATAAAAAACAATCCCAATGTAGCTAAGATTTCATTTTCTTTTCTGTTTTTTTCCTCTGTTCTTTCTTTGCTTTGTTTGCAGTCATTATCTTTTGGATAGCAATATCTCCCTGTGGATACTGCAGCGCCTGTACATCCTTAGTCATGGATGAGGACACAATGCACCCCTGTCTCGTAAAACTTATTTGCCATTGTAAATTAGTTTTATATTGACATATTTTCTAGGTGAAAATACGTCAATGCGCGGGGGGGACTAAGGGAATGGATGAAGAGTTTCACTGCTTGTGTGAGTGAGAGAAATGGAGAGAGAGTATGGTAGTAGAGTGACAAGGACATATGCACCCAGCTGGATTCACTCTATTTCATCACATTTTTCATCCAATTTATGATAATATTCAATTTCTGTCAATTTATCTGAAACTTTTTTTTTTTCGCTCTTCCTCATTTTCTCAGGCCTTCCTATGCTCTACTCTTTATCTTTTCATTTCCCCTCTCAGTTCTTTATATTCATCACCTCTCTTGTATCTTCTCTCCTTTCTTCTCTACCTCCGTGTCTCCCCGCAGATTTCTCCCTCCCTCCCAGCAATCTGTCCTCGCGCTTTGCATCCCCTCGCCCTCCCTGTCTGTTTTCCCGGTCTACGAGGCATAAGCGGCCTCTTGTGTCAGGGTTGGCTTGACTTTGGTGTTCTGCTACTTGTTTTTCCTCTTCCTTCTCCCACCGCCTGGGTTTTGTTCCCTCAGCCTCTAATCGGCTTTTCCGGGTTTGGGTTTGTCTCTTCCTAACTTTACCCTCTCTGGTTGCCACAGGATTATCCCTGTCAAAGTGGCTGGACTTCCTGGCTTGACGATCGAGTCTATCTGCGTGTGAGGGGGTTTTCTTCTGCGCGTGTATGTCCACACGCCTGTGTGTCCTTTTTTGTTTTTTGTTGTTGGTGATGGTTTTTTGTTGTTGTTTTTTTTTTTTCTTCAACCCTGATCCTCTGTAATCGCTGTGAGACAATCCCAAAATATGCCATAGGTTCAAAGGCTTATCTGCGTGTGACAGAGAGATTCACTCAGTTGCATGTTACTAAATAAAGAAACATGTAATGTTTTCTTTATATTTTATTTTACACTGATGCACAAGAATCCATTATATATTCCATTAAAGAAAACCAAGAGTCTGCAGCCGTGCAATACTAGTGGTACTGAAACTTCACCATGCTGAAAAATCATATACAGTACCTGTTCAGATCTGCTATTAACACATATCCTAAGTGATCCAAGTGGCCCATTTACAGTACAGGTGTGAACACACCATTGAAGCACTGAAGAAGTATTTGAGATCCAATCACTTAAACCGCATTTGGAGGTAATCTGGGCCACTCGTGTCCTTTACTGGTCCCAAGCAGGTTGCTGGTCCACCGACTTAATTGACATCAATGTAGTTTTGCCTCATTCATTCAGAGGAAACAAAAACACTACTATGAATGATCACCAGAAAAGTCAAAAGTGCTTTTTAACATATTTTGACCTTGTAGCCAATAGCCACATGGAGTTTAGTTTTACAGTTTCTATAATGTTACCATGTGCATTGTTTCAAGACAGTGGCTGTCTTCTACTGCTCCCCAAGTGATGTATCCTAGCTGTTGTTTGTATACAGAGTAGAGGTTGTACCGACTTGACTTTACTGCTGTGCCATGACGCTTTAATCATGAAGTCGACTAGTCGCCGATCATGTGACAAAAACAACACGGACGCCTCCTAGAAGACAGGTGAGGAGCCCAGAGGCTTATTGCAGCAAACTAGCAGCGGGTCAAGTGTGTGGAATTACTTCACTAAGACATCCGCTAACACTAGCAGAGGAACGGTCCAAATCCTTTTGCAACAATCATTTAATGATTTCACCAAATGTCCTGCATTAACAGAGAAAAGATGCAAACCAATAACTTGTTGGTGAATTTCATGGTCAAAGTTATTAGACCTTTAGCTGCCATACATGAAAAAGACTTCGGAGATATATGGCTTATTTTATTTTATTTTTTTAACCCGGCTACACTATCCTTTCTTACAACACGCTGTGATCTGTGTATCTGCAGTGCACAGTGTTGATAAGCTCAATAAACTTTGTTTCTGTTCAGTTCTGTTGTGTTCTATTAGCTGACATTGTTGCTGTGGTTGTACAGCGTGTTTTTTGTCCTTGATGTCAATGAATGCACCAGGCGAGAGACAGACGGTAGAGCTGAGAATTTGCAGAGCCACATATTAGAAGTGTCAGACTGACTCTATGGCTGACATTAGTTTGCGTTGAAGCTTCAGTAAACTTTCAGAAAAGCCTCAGTAGCTTCCTTTGTGTGAGACGCTTCTATATGTATTCAGGTCAAGAATATAGATTTCATTGTTGCACAGTATTACTTTCTAATGTGTTTTTATGTGTCACTTGTCGACTCGACTTTCACCTCATATTAGTCGACTTCAAAAAATCTGAAGTCGTTCAACCCCTAATACAGAGCACAGAATTGTGAGCTACTAGTGTTTACATAAAGACTCATGTGGAGATAGTGAAAATTTGAATGCTAGGTGTGAATACATGTACTCGGACCTGCCCACATATGATGGGATCACCCAGGACACATGTTAATTCCACGTATGAATAGGGCACAAATCACAGGTTGATGGGAATGTCCATAACTTTGCTATTAGTATTAAAACCAAACCAAAGCATAGTTTTAAATGAAACGAAGATGGCCATGATGCCCCTGCACTGATGACACAAAAAGTAAGGCTTAAAGTAAACAGACAAAGGGGAAGTCAAATTAATCGTAGCAGTTTGATCTAAGCTGCTGATCAACCACATGGTGCTACAACTCTGAGCAGGATAGAAACAGAAGGCTTGGCAGCCATTTGGGAACTGGCATTTAGTCTCCGAGCCTCTCTCCGTCTTTTGTTCCTCTCTTTCAGCTCATTTCCATCCCTCCATCCCCTCTTTATTTAACCGGCTCTCTGTAAAGGTCCTGCTGTCAGCCTCCACCTGTCCCTGTCACTGTAAACAAAGACAACCAGGAGACACAGCACACTCTCTGTTCCCTCCCGTGTCTGCTCGCTTTTCTCCCCTGTCTTCTTCTCTTACTTTCTTTTATTTTGTCTCCTCTTGATTTTCTCCGCGCTCCCTCTGGCATTTCTCCCTTACTCTTTATCACTCCCTCTTTCTTTCTCACTTAGACACTTCTTTTTTGTTTTACTTTCATTCTGTCCCTTCCACTGTCTTAATCATTTCCTTCCCTGTGTGAATTTCCTGGCCTTGTGACAAACTTATATCATCAATGTCTTTCTTTATTTGCAGTCTCGCCGAATACTTCTGTTACTCTTTTTCTGTTCTTATAAGTTATGAAATTGAAAAGTTTACTGAGCTCACCTGAACACAAGAGAAGACGACTGTGCATCCATCCCTGTGGTGCCTCTTTCTACAGTTAAGACAAGATTTTGATATTCTGGCCTGGTTTACCACGTACAGAGCCTCAACAGACTGTGAATGTCTGCATTATGCAAATCACTTCCTGCCCGCACAAACAAGCCGGGACCAATCAATGTCAATCCCCATTCCCTCGGCCAATCAATGTCATTCCCTCTCCGACAAAACTGGGTCTAATCGAAAGGCATTGTTCCTCGGGCCCTGCATGCTAAATCAGGGCCAGAGTGTCTGAAATTTTCACATCCCACACTGTACCACATAACTTGAAGAATGTACGACAACAGTAGATGTGAGTGGACATGATGACGTAGAGAGACTGAGAGACAAAAGACAGCAGTCCTGTTTGGGTACTTTTGTTTGTGACCGCTTGTTTGTGACTTATCACAAGATTAGTAACTACTTTAAGAAGGCACCAAAGGTCAATACTTGAATGCACACTAAGTTTCGACAGGTGTCTTAGGTTATTAGATTCAAGTCATGAGGTTGCCACTTTTTCATTCCACCTCAGTTCTACGTGGCTCCAGGCTGTTGCTGAAAAAATGCCCATTCAGTTTTGATACAACGGAGGACAGAAGCAAGTGGTAAATCACCTCCTGATTTCAAAACATTGCCTCAAATAGACACATAGATATATACATATAGACACAATGAGACTGTACTGCCGCATTCCATGCTGCAACAAGTAGTTTAAATGTAGGCAACCTGATTAATTATGAATTGAAAATACAATGCATAATGAAAATCTATGTGGACTGGGCTGTAGTTCAAAAATAATAATAATAATAAAAAATACTAATTTGGTACAAAACCATAAAACAACAACTAATCCTTGCACTGCATAACTGTTTGATTATGTTACATGATACACTGCCTGGCTGAAAAAAAAGGTCACACACTCTAATATTTCGTTGGACCGCCTTAAGCTCTGATTACAGCACGCATTTGCTGTGGCATTGTTTCGATAAGCTTCTGTCAATGTAATAAGATTCAGTGTTGCATTAATTTTTCACCAAGATCTTGTATTGATGATGGGAGAGTCTGACCACTGCACAAAGCCTTCTCCAGCACATCCCAAAGATTCTCAGAGGGGTTAAGGTCTGGACTCTGTGGTGGCCAGTCCATGTGTGAAAATGATGTCTCATTTTCCCTGAACCACTCTTTCACAATTTGAGCCCCATGAATCCTGGCATTGTCATCTTGGAATATGCCCGTGCCATCAAAAAATCCATTGATGGAATAACCTGGTCATTCACTATATTCAGGTAGTCAGCTGACCTCATTCTTTGGACACATAATGTTGCTGAACCTAGACCTGAGCAAATTCAGCAACCCCAGATCATAGCACTGCCCCCACAGGCTTGTACAGATGTACTATGATGTGTGTATTATGCATCAAGTCTAGCTATTTATTACAACAAAATGTTTTAAATAAAACATATATAGAGTTTATAGGGTGAGCCCAACTCCATTTTTGACATATGAAGTATCCAGATTTCCTTTTAGGAAGTCTGGACAGAAAAAACACACATTTGGAGGTGGTTTGAAATGCTATCTCAATCGTATTCCTACAGATGCTTCTCAGCCTGGACGCTCTGGCCTCTGAAATTGGATTTTAATTAGTCTTAAGTGTCACTCACGACTCGACACACAAGGACAATGTCACACCCAGAGTGACAGAAGTGCTGAGCAGAATCTATGCTCATACTAGCAAAGTGCTATGGAGGACAACATGTTGGCGTGTCAGGAGAAGTTTCTAAACAAGCTAAGTGGTAAGGAACCAGACCATTTAAAGCTACATTACCAGTGTAGCTACACAGTTACAGATAGCTATGTAGTTACCACTGCAACCCAGGCAGTGATATCCAGTCACAAAAAAAAAAAACGATCTCATGAAAGTAAAGTGAGTCAGTCCTGAAGAAAAACAAATCTGATTTACCTGCAGTCTGAACAAATCTTTGTCGTACATACAATAACAACAGTGCTGTATTAATTTCCCAAGGGTTTACAGAGCTTCTCAATAACTATAAACACCTGTTAGACTGTCCTCAGCCTTAGCCTTCTGGTTAAAGTGCACAAAAACATCCTTCTGTGTCTGTATACTAGCTTGAGCTGTGTCATCTCTTCACTGCCACTCTATAATTTCACAATCATTGATTTGTAGTGTGTTGCTTACACTACCGTCTTTCCTTTAACAGTTTCAGTATACTGCATGAGAACACTATCAAACACTTTCCATTTCCATTAACCCAAATGTCTACATGTTAAGGAGCGATCTTTTTTTTTATTTATTGTTTTTTTGCAGCATGCATCCCCCCTCAAAACCCCAGTGTTCAGTGTTTAGTTTAATATTCTTGGCCTGCTTTTATCTTGTAAAGTGCTGGAGCTCATGCTGTCTACATGGTGTCATTAAAGTCAGCGGAGCTGGTTTTAATTGTTGGTGAATTGGTCTTTTATGACTAATGAAGCTTCTAGTATGAGCCGCTTGTACTATTTAATCAGTCATCATGTACTCTGTACCACCTACACACTCTGAAGTGAGATAATGGCAGTGAGGGAGAAGTCAGCACTGAATTGTGGGAAGTGGTAGAAATGCAGAGAGAAAGTCAGATACATGCACTTTAGTATATCTGACACACTGTAGATTACTATTACTCTCTGCTACCTGGTACAGACATACAGGGGAAAATGATCAATTTCTATGTATTCAGCATGAATCATTTTGTACTCCAAAGCTGGGAGCATTAATAACTTTGTAATGCTGATGATCCAGCAGATTAAGTGTGTGACTAACCCTTGTGTTTCTATTAATTTCTCCAAAGGAATCGCTTCTCTGTAGAAAGGCCTCTGAAGTAGCTCTCCACTGAGACCAATAAAGATGATTTCTTTAAGACAGGTGGCACAAAACTCCAGGCAAAACACAAGCTACTTTCTTGTGGAGCAAACTGAGCTGCATACCAACTCGGAACAATTCACATTGCCTTTGTGTTGCATTTCATTCTTACTTTATTTTCTGTATTTGTCATCTCTGCCCTCTGCATAATAATCGAGAAAAGTGGAAATGTCATAAAACTATTTTACAGCTTCAACGGAATAAAATTCAAAGGCGACGAGGGAGATGCTCAAACTAGACCGCAGTTTGGCGTTTTGCAGATCGATTCGAAACACTTTATTGCCCCTGACGGAAGCTTGCATTTCAACAACAAAAAGACTCTTTTTAATTATTGCCTACACTGTAAAAGAAAAAAAAAAACAGACCAGATTTTCGGAAAACATACCAGACCAAAGTGTTATGCATATACTGTATATGTTTGTATTATTTGTAATATCATTCCAATACAGTTGTAATACATAAAAGTCATATACTCTCTACAGGATAAGCATTTATAGATAATGGATGGATGAATAATTGATATCATACTTTAATGCTGTAATTTAATGAAATATGTCACAACAAGAGACAAGTAATTATCTGTTATCTGGGTTTTAGCTTAACGATAGTGACACAATGAGATGTACATGTGTTGGACCTTTTGTTGTTTGGCTTTTAATGCTTGTGTAAATTATATATTGTTGTGTCAGTGATAAAGAAATACTCTACCACCTTTACTCTTGAACACACTCTGCCCACTGAGCTGGAGAAATGACTGTGTGTATTTGGTGTCAACCTTTATTTTCAGTTATGTTTACAGTGCACACATGAAGTCTCTCATAAGCAACTCCTGAGTATGGAGGCTCATGCGGATTTGCTGAAGTCATGAAGCCACAATAGGGCTCTAATCTGCCACTGTAGCCTCTAGATGGCAAGGTAATCATTAGGCATTGCTTCCATCTGTCTTTCTGAGATCTTTCTGTGGCACTCACCAAATGCTAACACACACAATGTTATATTTCAACAGACAATAGTAGCTTTTAGTAATTTCTTCTGACTGTATATATAATGGTACATACACCGATCAGCCACAACATTATAACTACTGACAGGAGAAGTAAATAATATTGACCATCTTGTGACAATACAATGTACTTGTACCACCCACCTAGACCAGACGAGGCACCCCCACCCCATAGCAATGACACTCCTTGATGGCAGCAGCCATCCCCAGCAGGATGCAGCCTGACACAGACACACACATAAAAACAGTTTAGTAACAACTCAACCCAAAGCCCACACTAACAACATTCTGTTGCCAGACACAACATCCTCAGAAGGCCCATGTCCATTCTCTGATAAGTCACAACTGTTTTGGAGGCACAAGGGAGACCTACACAATATTAGGAAGGTGGTCATAATGTTATGCCCGATTGGGCATCTTATCTTGTATTTTTCACTTGTTTATATTTATACTCTGTTTATATTGCAAACATTTAAGACCATTCTTTAACTATTTTGATTTGGTATATATTTTTTGTGTTATATAGTATTCTGCTGCTGTAACACAACAATTTCTCTCGCAGGATCAATCAAGTTTATCGGTATATCTATGGGGCAAAATATTCAGATATGTATTTTATACCACCCAGGAGAAACAGCTCATGTATTCACATGGTCATTAGGCTGATATCATCCTGTTCATTGAACTATCAAAGGTTTACAACACCCCTCTCTGTTCCAACTGAGGTGGTTCCATGGGGCATTTTTGATCTGATAGGGCTACTATTTGGATTATTATGGGATTACTGGTGTCCATGTAAATGTAGCAATTGAAGGCCACTATAACAAATGCACGGTATTCATTTCCAGTGGGTTTTTAAGTGTGTGTATACCACCCTTGTATACGCGTGCTTGTACTTGTTCAGACTGCACATTCATGGATTCATTGCGTCTCATGGAAAAATCTTTAGCCGCTGATAGAACCTAAACAAATGTAGGTGGTCTGACTGGGTTTCTCATTACCTACCTGTCCACAAGTTATTGCCGTGTTACTGTGTATTACAATGCAAGCGTTCCCACAGAGACACACACCACGACGGGTATACACAATAGAAAGCGCCATTTGATAGAATGGGGTAATAAAGCATCGTGAGGTCAAAGGGGGGGTTGGAACAATAAGCGTAGCTACAGACCAATGTAGTGGCTGGTTCACACGGAGGTGGGATTTATGACATGGTCACACACTGAAACACACGCACAGAAACACACACACAGCAGAAACCATAAGAAACTCTATCACGGGTCTCTCATCTTAGCAGGTAGCAGCATCTCTTTCTTTCTGCCTTCGTGTCCCTGCCTGTAGCTGTATAGCTGTCTTTGCCTCTCCTTCTGTTTCACAGTGGTCTCTGCTCTATCCTCTTTCACACCTTCATCCTCTCCCACTCATTCGGTCCCTTCCCTCCTTTCTCTTCTTCTCATTCCCTCTAAGCAGTCTTTCCTGAAACCCCCTTTCATGCCTTCTCCACCGTCTCCCTGCACGTTTGCTCTTTCTCACTCTCTACAGTCTGTCCTGAAACCCTTTTATGCCTCTATGCCATCATCTCTCTCTCCCTCTTTTTCTCCCCTTCTCTCTGTCATATTCTTTTCTCTGCACCTGGCCGTGACTCTCCCCCCATCGCTGTGGTTTCCCCTCTCCACCTCTCTGACAGCTTCACATTAATCATTCCAACATCCCCAGGAAGACCGCCTTCCTCCACTCTGTCTCTTTCTCTCCCTTTCATTCCACATGTATCTTTGTCTTTCTCTCTCTGCCTCTCTCTCGCTGTCACACTTTCCCTTCAACCTGCTCCTCTCTTTCTTCCCCCACGCAGCTTGTTTCTCACCTCTCATCCAATCTCTATTTATGTATGTGTAGCAAAAATATGGTATCACCCTTCTCCCAGTTGTGTCAGGTGTATCGTATGTGGAATTATGTTGCCACGAAGTTCTGCTTTAGCTGCAACAACGCCGGAACGGCAGCGTGTATGGCAGGATGATTTATTCTACGTGAAGAACATTATGGGAAAATCTTAGCAGGCACTCAGAGCAAAAATAGCACTGAGTTAAAAAAAAATAATAAAAAAGTGGCTGCCTGGTTGGGCGCATGTTACCCAGTGGTGTTGCCTCAAGTACTGGTGAGACGAAGAAATAAGATCCTGGCGGAGTAGTTTGAGTGAAACATGCCTGACTTTTATAGCTCTTACAGACGCTAGGACACTGCACAGCTTTTTATAATACTGTACAGTAACATCAACCGTTCTCCTAGTTGACTGGCCTACATACTGGGTGGCCTTACTACGACTGCATGCAATATGTAATTATCAGACGTTTGAGGTAATCAAAAGCCGGACTGCGACACATCCAAGGCACTATCGGGACGTGCCTAACACCAAACAACAGAGAGCCATTCGCTTTGTTTCCTCACAGGCGTTTTCAGCCGTCTCTTTCACACACTCATTTGTTTTATGGCTCTCTCTTATGCTCTTAAACACTGTCTAATCCCTGATTAGTGGAGGAAGAGGGCGTTTAATGCTCCTCTCCACTTGTCTGCTGCTGAACTGTGACACACAAGAATGCACCCGCAATGCAACCGCACACCCGCACACAGACTCGCAGACAAGGAAATCCACACACAAACAACTTAAACACACACGCGTGCAATACTCTGCTTGCTGCTCCTTTTGCAATGCCACTCACTCCACTCTCTTATAAAACAGGTACTTGAAAAGGATTTATTGTATCCAGTGAGTGCAACCAAACGCTTAAGACGACAATGCACAGACCCAGGAGAGAAACCTTGATGTTGAAAGAGAAGACGTGCGAACAAAGTCCCACTAATTCTGCCAGGTCTGCTTTTGTTAGAGTTAAAATACACCATAAACAAGCAGTGTAATTATGTTTAGTAGAATTACTGTGATGTGAACATTCATGTGAGCACACATAGGAGCAGAAGGCAGAAAGCAATGAACAAGGGTTTTTATGCAGTGCTTGAATTTAGGAGGCAAACATCCCTATGGAGTGTTAGCACTTTAATTTCTGAACACCGACAAAGTGTTACTTGTTACAAAATACCATCACTTTATAATAGTCTAGATATCAGCAGATTACTGCTTTCTATTCCTTCTGTAGACTGAACAAAAGACTGAAACTGGCAGGAGCTCACTGTATTCGTCTGAACTGCTGGGAAAGAACAAGCTTGAGCTCCACGTATCAAAAAATCTATCTACCAAACCATTCTTAGTAATTTGCTGGGCCAGTCCTTAAACTGTATTGTAGTTGGGGTTTTTTTTGTTTGTTTTTTACAGGTTTTTATTAGTTTTTTTATTATTATTTTAGCTGTTTATCAAAACAGTCCAAAGTCACAATTATATGATGTAATGAATCTAATCAGGGATTTCTATTCTTGAGGCTTATGAATGAATTGCACCGTACAATGAACCCTCCGTATTTACACTTGTGAAGTCTTCTCCTTTTGGTAAGACTTGGATAATGATATGCCTGCTGTCTCTGATGGATTTGTTGCGTTTCTGCAGCCTAAGGATGGCCTGATTTATTTGCATTAAGAGCCGCTTTGAACACACGTGGCTTCACAGCAACAGTTTCCATATGAAAATGCCTCACTTGGAAACAACTCCATGCCGTTCACCTGTTTAACCGATGGAGAAACACTGAAGCAATATCCAGCACCTGTCCATAAATCAGCTGACTTAAAATATAAATGTACAGTACAACCCTAGTCCTAGCCCTAACCTCTAAAATAAAAAAAACAAAGCATCAATAATGACATACAGTGCACTTCACTCTGTAAGAAGTGTAGAGTACAAACTAAGCAATGATGCAACGATGACAGGATGATTAATTAGAACATTTAAACAGAGCAACTGGTTTGACAGTGGGCATAATGCTGCTGAGTTCAGGTGAGAAAAGTCATCTGATGCACTGGAGAATAGAGCAAAGCTCAGACCGTGCTTTATACCACGCTCAGATTACACAATATCTGCCTGATAATGGCGTGACCTGACAGGAACTGGGCACTGGAAATAAAAACAGCGGATTGTTCCTTTTGTGTCACACTCAACAGACAGGGCACTACGTCCTGACGAAAAGTTTCCTACAAGGGAACATGACATTTGTCTGTGATCAAGTGACAAAGCCTTTAAAGTTGACAGTTTATCAGGCACGTCAGCTTTTAGAGGCAACAACTGAAACAGCCTTGATACTTTCAACCCATAACCTCCCTGCTGATAAAAAAAAATAAATAAAAACACTTAGTGAGCAAAGTAAAATGCCCCCATAAAATGTCAATTGATGAGCAATGATATTTTTCATTTCCTATACTGAATACTGAATAAAGTAATTAGAGTGGGATCCAATCAGCGGAAGTGGTGGAACACTGGAGAGCTGACAGATTGCTATCTTTGTGACAGAAGCAAGTCAACAACACCTCTATCTTCCCGCACATTTCCCCTGATGCCACAACATTTTATCTCTTCATTACTAACTGATAGGAGATGAGGGCATGACAGTTAATTGCATCACTGGGATGTGTGTGTCTGTGTGTGTGTGCTCTTGTGTGTATTTTGTTAACAGGTCCCCATCCGTAATAGCTTTGGCATGCACCTGTGCTCATGTGTATATGTTTCAGGATTGAACGTGCAGGTGTTGCATGCGGTGACTGATTACTTACTCCAGGGTGTACCTGTAAAGACGGAGTGCCACCGCCTCCGTCGTTTCCTCCCCTCCCTTTCCTTTATCTCCCCTCTTCCTCCTCTCATTATATCTTTTCCACCCCCCACCCCCCCGGTCCTTTTTTCGTCACCGCTATCGTCACCTGAGGGTGTCTGTGTCCCACGTTGCATTGCAATCCGTCCGCTCCCCTGGCCGCTGGTAGAACTGCAGTGACATCTACTGAGGGAGGAGAGGAGAGGAGAGGAGAGGAAGAGAAAAGGGAGGATGACTCATTACAGTATTGGAAAGCCAACAAAGGACAGACAGAAGAAGCCGAGTGCAAAAACCAAGACACACCTTGAACTTTTATTATTGCGTTTTCAGCTCAGTCCTTTCATATCAGCACAAATGAATGTTCCATTTTAAAACAATGACGTTCCCCTGCTTTACCCCCTCTCTGCTTAGTATGGTATGCAGATAATTGCTTCTCCTTAGTAGCAACAGCTCTAATGTGATTTTTATTCTAGTCAGCATGCTTTGATACAGGCTGTGTGTTTGTAATTATTGTCTTAGCCACTGGCTGTCAAAGCCCATTACGTGAGGTCAAGCGCAAATGACTATCCTGAGCGGATGACAATAATGTGACACACAATCACGCAGTCACGCGAGCCTGAACAGACATGTGTATGGACAGAAGCACACACATCGACCGAGCTTACACACGAACCTGCACGTATATTAACCCAAATCAACGAGAAGCAGGGAATTTGCCTTTTGACAGGCACCTATGGATTTTTATGAATAATTCATTAGCTTGTTTACACAAACTGTTCATTCAGTCATACATGAATGAGAATTACACTCGTATGTGCAGGAAGTAATCACCGCGTTATGATAACAAAGCTGGGATGCTATGCATATTGAGAACATCTAGAGGAATTCTCATTCGTTTTCTGCAAATCACATCCAATTACATAGGAATTAGGCAACTTAACACATTTCAAACATTTTCTTTTCTTTGCTCCTTTTACATGCAAATGTGTTTTTCACTCTTTAGTCAAAATCATCAGAAACCCAGTGTAAAAACAATAAGGAGTCTTCAGATATTAACAAAGAAAATTAAATAAGCTGCATAATTTTATTTTGCATCTTTTGAGGTGTATCTGTATAAAAATAGATTTTCAGTTAGTCAGTTATATTTTGCATCAAACATGATGCTGATAGGACTACGTCCGGTAGCAACTCATTTTGAGCGCCTCATTGTGGAACCACACCCGACTTGCTGTGAGGTGGCTGAGCCTGACGAGCACAGCAACAAAAGGAACAATAACACAGCTCAAAAACACTGAAAGATAGCAATTTGGATTAAATATTAGTAAAGCAAACATGTCACTTTTTACTTTGTTAAGATTTAAACAAGGTCACAAGCTTTATTTAACCTTAATCAAGTGCTTTGAGTGCACACACAGGAAAAAAATAATACATTAATCACTCTTCTGTTAAAAGCAAGAGCAGATGTTGGAAAAACTCAGCGGTAAACTGTAAATATGGGTGTACGTGCATGTGGAATATTTTCCTCAATCATCCTTGATATAACATTCCAGCTCTGTCAGATTGTGAGGGCATCTCCTGTGCACGGCCCACTTCAGGTTCCACATAATGATTTTCTATAGGATTCAGGTCTGGGCTCTGGCCATTCTGAAATATTAATCCTGCCTTGCGAAAGCCATTCTTCGCTTGATTTGGATGTATGCTTTGGATGACTGCCATGCTGAAAGGTTGAAAGGTTCTCTTCATTTTCCGCTTTCTAGTGGACACCAGAAGGTTCTGTGCCAAAACACCGGAGTGGCACCGCAGTCTCAGTTCCAGGTGGAGAAAAGGAACTTAAACATGATGCTTCCATTCTCGAATTCATCTGCAGAGTTACATTCATAACTAGTTTCACCACGCAAAGCGATATAATTAGGATAAATAAAAATGGCATGCCGTTTCAGGCACATTTTGCATTTTGGGCTTTAAAGCGTTAAATGAGAACATGGGTAGGCGGTATTTTATCGACATATATTGAGTGAAATAACACAGCAAAACCGAAAAATACATAATTGGTGTCAGCACCCACAGTATAATACTCCACAAGGAGATTCTAGAATGCAATAGCACCATCAGTCAGATTCATACATTATTAACTATTTCCATCCTGAAGGACTTGTTCATTTTACAAAGAGCCTGCAGTGGGTGTTGCCCTGCCTATCAGAGGGCAACGGCACAGGGACACATGTCATATAAAACTATATAACCTTTGATTGATTGGCAGGGTTATAGGAGTCGGAGCAGAGATAGACAGCCATGTCAGAGGTGAAATACAAGGAAGAAAAGAGAGAAGGAGCTGGAGTGAAATTTGTTTGCGTTGCACGGAGTACGGGAAGAAAAAGAGATGACAGAAACCAGTGACAGCTGTAAAAGGAGAAAAACTTCATTTAAAATAAAGGCTGACACATAATAGGGCAGAAAAAAGGCTGAGGTGGAAGAAAAGGGAGAAATGACGAAAAAAAAAGATGTGTGATATAAAACAGCTTGGACAGGGGAGAGTGCCGAAACAGAGTGAGAAGGATGAAGGTGATGAAGGTTTGCCTCTCTCTTAGATAACAGAGGTGGATAGGTCACGTAGTGGACTGCAGCTACCGGACCACAATAAGCCACAGTGTTGACATTTTATTTATATAAACCACACACACGGACTCACACTGCAACGCCAGGAGACCAGACCAGCATCGTCCTGCACAACACCCTGAGTCACCAGAGAGAGCTTGGTACAAGAGTGAGAGACTGGGACAGACAGATATAACAGAGGCACATATACACAGGTCTCTAAAGGGATAGTTCAGTTTCTTTGAAAAGCGGTTGTATAAAGTATTAATCCACAGATTATGGTCAGCGCAACTCCAGTTTGGAGAAGCAGACATGATGGTAGCTAAGCACTGAATGGCTTTGGAGAGGGTCTGTGGCAAAACTGATTTTAGCCACCTAAAACAAGCTAATATTCATTCATTAATTCATTCATTCATCTTCTGTAACCACTTGTCCCTGTGAAGGGTCGCAGGGGGGCTGGAGCCTATCCCAGCTGTCATCAGGTGAGAGGCGTACACCCTGGACAGGTCGCCAGTCTATCGCAGGGCTAACACAAGCTAATATAATATATATATTAGAACTGAAACCGTTATCAAACTCTTTTCAAAGACACCAGACTCCATTGGAAAAAAAAACAAAAAAAGGCATTTTAACTTACAGTTAAATGAGTACTTACAGTTAAGTAAGTACATGGAAGATGTTGGTCTACTGCTGAATCTCAATCACTCAGTTTGTTTGAGTTATTGAGTGACTTTGGTGTGTGAAAAGTATTGTGTCAAAACACCAAAGCCACAAGGTGGTGACCAGCAACTCCTGTGATCTCTGAGGTAAACTTACTTTTGCTTTTATCAATAGAGTCTGGTTGATTTAAAGAGATCAATATACAAGCTTAGGTTCCTGTTGTGAAGGCTGTCGGACTACAAGGTAAAACAATGATACTATTCTAAACACAATGTGAATTGATATTCATTTTTTAGGTGGGCCCCATTGTCGGGCTATGGGTTGTGTTATCATTATTGTTAGCTGCTCCCCACATCCACAGCAGTTCACTGCTTGGCCTCTGTGCCAACATCTCTTCTCCTCCCAACCGGCTGAGTGACGATCACCGCCTACTGTAGGCACTGACTACGACACCTCCTCTTCAAAAAAACCCAAAAAACTATCCTTTGTAAACAGGATCATGGTACATCTGTAGCAAAATAACAGCTTGTCTGAGCCTCCCTATGAGCCAGTGCACTATAAATATCAGTGACTGACAGCTTATTTGAACCATCTTGATGTGACAGCTGTAAACTAAATCAAGTGCTTTCAGCAATCTAAAACAAAACACGCAGAAAAACAATATACGCCAGTCGCACCAGTGCAGATTATTATAATGCGCTGGAAACAAACCAACAACCTCTAAGCACATGGGAGCGCATCAAAGGAACATGCCTGATGCAAGTTTCAACACATATAATTAACCTTATTTTCCCATTCATGTGAAGTGGCTTGGAAAGAATGGGCCTCAACGGGGCCGAGAGGAAGAATACATTATACCTGTTGGCTTCGCACAAGTGGAGCCCGCTGACATACTCATTCATATCAAAGTCTCTCCAAGTTCCCTTTGGGCTATTTTGACCCCATTTAGCCTTACCATTGATTTATTTTATTTTTTGTTCCCAAGAAGAGCTTATTCTTGAATTTATTCACTGCACCTTAAAAAAAACAACAGCAACAACTATATTTTAAATACCTTAAGAGGTTGCATGCATAAAAATTAAGGAGGCATTATCCCTATAGAATGTAAATGTTATTAATTCTCAATGCCTTGCCCCCTGGAGTGATTGAGGTGTTTACTCCAGTGCATATGTTTTATAAATCACCATTGCATTGGGAGAGCACCTGCTTAGCGTCCCATTTTTTCTTATTACGCTTGGCAGGGTGATAGAGCACACAGCAATTGATCAATATTCACCCTCACACACACCACGAGGCGCTCCGGCTCACAAATGTGGACACCACACAGCGGCGTGCTGAAAAGAGCGCACATAAACATTAATAAGCGTGCACACATGAATGCATTTGCATGAGGGCTTGTGCCTGTTAGCCCATTTTCCAGGTTACGAGATGATTAGCATCCCATTAACAACGGTTTTCCTGCCCCGCGCAGCCCCTCTTTATGCCATAGGTGCTAGGGGATGATGAAGCATTGTTATCAGCGGCCATGAATCATCCTCTTCCCCAAATTAAACGTGCAACGTCATAAACACTTTACGGCAAACCTGCAGTTCAGGATAGATGTGCGGCCGTGAATATGTGTGAATTTCCATGCGAGTGTGTGTGTGTGTGTGTGTGTGTGTTTGACTGAGTGCCTAGTGTCCCAGTTAAGTGTAATAAAGCACAGGGCTAAAATAATGTGATGAGTTAAATGAGCAAACCATCCATGCATTCAGCTCCCTCAACACCCCACCCTCCACCCTCCATCCCCCTGCTCCCTCTGTCTCTGGCTCACAGAACCTCTCTCTTCCTCCCTCTCTATCCATCTCCCCACGTGTGCGCATAGGGAGCTTAGAGTTGGGCTGGGAGCTAATGTGATTCGACTGGAACGATTAATCTTGCTCAGGTGAGAGTGCGTTGGGAAAAAAAAAAAGAGGGAGGGCAACAGGGAGAAGAGAGATGGCTAGCGATGGTAGTTTAAATGGAAGAGGGGAAAAGAAGAGAGAAGCTAGGGAAGCAGGCGACGTACGGTTGGTGCTTCCTCTTCTCCCGTTTTCTCTTTCTGTCTCTATTTTTTTTCCCACTCTCTGATCAAGTCATTTCATTTGTTGCGTCACATTTTTATTTCCCACTACTCTTGTTCTCACTCCCTCACAGTCCACCACCTTAGCCACACACCTTTGAAATGTTTTCCTTATTCCTGCATTCTCAACTCTACCCCATCCCTCCATTCTTTTAGGGCCGGGTTACTTTCTCTCTTACCCTTTTGCCGAAAGGCCTGTAATAATCTGTGGGCCAGCCAACTTGCAGAGCCAAAAATATTTCACCTGCAGGATGTGTTGGCTGGTGCGAAGACTGCAAATGCAAATTGAGCCACATTCTGTTTGAACTAGTGTTAATTTGAGTACACAAACAAGACATGTCAAGGTTTTAAATGGCTGTAATAGTGTGAAAATGTTGGAATTAGGCAGGAACACTTGAATCAAACTATGTATTGAGTACCGTTTTAATTTGGATGCTTCTTATTATTATTATTATTACGAGCCGCGCATGTGCCTTTAAAGACTTTCTCCAGAGTTGCAGGGGCATGCTGGGATTCAGCCAGCTTGCGTTTAACCTCCGCTGCTGATGCATGGCTTCCTAAACAATTAGTCTTACAGATGGTGCAGGAAAACAGAAGCCAGAGAACAGAAGTCGAGACACACTGGCCCACTTGCCAACATAACAAGATCCTCTAGGTACAAATGCACCGTGCCATTTAATCGAAACGTGAAAGTTTACTTACTGCTGGCAAAGTAAAGGTAATCCATAAACATCAGCTATCAAACGGTATCCCTGAGCTAAGCTGATGGGATAAAGATGAAATCTAAACTAAAAGCTAATAATATTGCTGGCTGGGGTACAGTACTGGATTTGTGCTAATTTCTTAATTTGATTTCCGTCCTCAAATAGAGCGAGTAATTTGTTTAGGGGACCAGAATTTGCCCAATTTAGCTGGTAAGCTCCTTGGCAGCAGTAATGTCTCACAAACACAACGCGCAAACATGCAGATACATGCACAGCGTGATTTTTATTTTATTTTTTTGTCCCTGCCTCGTCTCCACTTTCCACCATAATTATCTAGTTTAAAATTACAGCATCATAAGGCTAAGTGGCTTGCCAGCTAACCTGTTAGCCAAGTCAATTTGTACAGACATGCTCGCAACAATGATTCAGTGGCTTTGGAGCCATGCAACCCGTTCCATTAAAACATCAGTTTAATTATAATGAACTTACGCTGTACTGCGCAATCATGCAAATAGGGTCTTTCTAGAAGTTTACAGGAGGAGTTTTTTCCACCATGGAAGACTGTTCAGGTTATTAAACAGCATTAGGTTTAGTCTGTATATACTGTAAAAACTAATATTATTGTATATTATTGCAACGCTTCAGCTCCCAGCATCAAATACATGAGCAAAGTCAGACAGAAGAAGTTATATACACTGATCAAATTCCCTAGATCCCAAACTGATGAAGTATCTGTGGGATGATCCACAGAGGCTCCTCCCCTCCACCCATAGGACCCTAAGGAACCCACTAACAACATTCTGTTGCCAGACACCACAGGACACCCTCAGAAGGCCCATGTCCATTCTCTGATGAGTCAGAACTGTTTTGGAGGCACAAGGGAGACCTACACAATATTAGGAAGGTAGTCATAATGTTATGCCCGATCGGTGTATAAGGAAATTGAAACAAAAGTGTAACTACAAAATAAAGACGATATACGGTCCATCTGCATATAGCGAGTTTCCACTCTTAAGAGCATCTGAGCTGTAGCTGTATGCACAGACAGATTTGTGCCAGGGTAGAACATTTGCTTCGTCCCAGCTTCAACTCAGAAACAAACACATTCATGGAGGGCCTCTAATTGGTCGCACTGGCCCTACAAAGTACAAACACACAGAGACTATTATACAACAGAGTGCTGCTGAACATGTTTCCCAGGAAGGATTTTCTTAGAGAACTACAGCTTATATCTTCTTTTAAGGGCAGACGCGCGCACGCACACACACACTGCCCACAAGTGCATTTTTGAGGACTTCAACCACTTCCTTGATCCAGGGAGGGGAAATGTGTGTAACAGATTTTCAGTGTTGGGACAGTGTGTGGTTAACAAGCTTGTTCCCCCATTTTGAGATGCTGCACCTGACTGTGTGTTTGTACTCTTTCTGCAGTGTGTGTTTCCCTATGGAAAGGCCAGCCCTCTTTGCCTCTATTACAGTCTCTATCTGTTGCAGAATTTCTGTATTCCTTCTTCCTTTCTTATCACGTCGATCCTCTTCACCTCCTTCCCCGTCAGTTTCTCTTTTATGAAGATTCTCTCACTCCCCCTCCCCTCCCTCTTCTCAGTCATCCTCCGTACCACCCTGCACAAGTGTTCTTCATTTTTTAGGGAGCTCCTTTTGCACACGCCGACTGCTAACACGGAGGATTTTTGTTATTAACTCGCTGAATCACCTTCACCTGCACAAGACACGTGCCCAGCAGGAAGCACACATACAGATGCGGCGCCTCATGTCTCTCATCTTGCAGACGAGAAGCGTGGGCGAGATGACTGACGCGCAGGTTTGATTGACACGTAGCTTCAAGACAGAGCAAGCCAAAGCATCTCCTCTTCCTGCATAGACCATGCTCAGTGTTCCCTCTTTTCATCTCCGCGTTCACTCACGGCTTTTGTCAAATAATGAGCTCTTTCACTTTTTGTCTCATCCGTCTGTTATTCACAGCCCTTTGTTATCCGACTGGATGCTGAGGTTTGCTTTCATTCATGCTCTTGCTCAACACTCACCTTTCCTCCACACTTTTAGCCTCATCCTCCCTCTCTGTATTTCCCTCCTACGCCAGGTTCGCGACCGCGCTATTCCTCTTGAGCGTTCCCTCTATCATCTGTTCATCATTATCCCAGATGACGGGGTAAGCCGGTGAGCTGCAGAGGCCTCGATGGCACAATTCAAAGCTGCAGCGCTGAGTGACAGCGTGTTGGCTCCATTCGTGACATTCAGTCGGCGAGCGGTTGATAACTAGTTGCCTACCCCTTTATTTAACTGGGCATGGCTGAATGAAAAGTTGGTTCTCATTTTCACAGCAGTAATCCTAAGTAGAGTTCAGGATAAGGGAGGGTGTAGACACACAGAAATGCACGCATGAATAAAGAAAAAAATAAATAAATCATACTTTCAAATAAACACGCACACACCTCGTCTTCTCCTGACTCTATAAGTGCGCACTACCTCAAGGTAAAGAGATTGCAGCTAAAAAGAACATAACTAAAGAGAGAGAGGGGATTTTAACAGCATCCTTTTGTCTGAACGCCCGTAAAGAAACCTTTTGGCTCTTTCTGACATGAATCTTACTTAGAGCGAGAAGTCAAATCTGTTTGAACTCTGTTTGAACTCGAGTTGTAACTGCGTTTCCGTGAGCCTCGCTAACCCCAGAGGTGGGGAAAACAGCTCGGCGTTTCTATATTGTCATAAATAATTAATGAGAATTGTCTTCACCTGCAGATCTCGGAGTTTCATGTGACTTCTGCCTTTGTGTTTTTTTTTTGCAAAGCATTTAAATCTGAGCGAAAAAAGAAAAAAAATCTCGTGTTATGCAAACCCCCAGAGCGGAGGCAGATCAGCACCACGGACAGCTCCACATTAGCAAGCAACTGCAAGTGCTTAAAATGATTCAACACGTAGGACTATTATCTGAAACCTGACACATTCGCAGTGAAAGCATCATTGGGGATTTAAGTGTTTTTCTAAACCTTTTAAAGACAAATATTCATTTTTATTTTAGTATTGACAACTTTCTCTTGTTACTTTGTCTTTTATTGCTGTATTACCTCCTCACGCTTTTATCCTTAACTTTCACCCTTCAGTTCAATCTTGCCCGTGTGTTTCATCACTGATTTGATTAAAGTTTTTAGTGCAGGTATGAAGCAGGGCTTATGCAAACTTTTCCGAGCGCACACAAAGTCTGTCGAATTGCGTGCACTTGTCGCGGCATCCATAAAAGTTTATCTGAGGCCAACTGATATTCAAAAGTTTTTCCCAACCGGATGCCAAAGAATAATAAACAATAAAAAATAACAAATGACAAGGACCTTGACAACAGCGCTCCAGTCGCTGGCCATATTTCTCCACGTATCATCTAGACGGAGCCAGGTGAGGAAGAGACCGACGGAGAGTGATGAGAGATGACATGAGTTGTGAACGACAGATGTTGAGCTGCTTACTCCACTTTGTTGTTGTTGTTGTTTGGGTTAACTGACAGGCTGTTAAGTATGTCTGCTGCTGATACACGAGTCGCCGCGTGTATTTCATTTCCGGAAATCTCACGGTGACCTGCCCACCCAGCAAATGCGATGGGATTTTAAAAAGTAGCACCCGATCATTGTTGATTTGGCTCCACAAACTGCTTGTTGTCACCTAATTTCCTGAGTAACTGATGAGCTGGTATGTGAATGAGTAGTTTCAATATGATTTATGACAAAGCAGAGACTTGAAATTCCCCCGATTTGTTTACCTTGTAACGCATCGGGTCTGCAAGTGCACACGCACGTACACACACACAAAGAGAAAGACACACACGCAAATCAGCGCTGTCACTGGTAAATTCCTTTCAGAAATAAGATTGATGCTCAATTAAACTCATACTGAGCTGCACATTAAATACTCGCAAAATATTTACTCTATAAACTGCAGATAAACACAACTCGCTACACACACAAACACACACCATCCATGTTTTCTATAATGATAAGCTTGTATGTGTCGTATGTAACATTATATGACCTGCCAGTCTCTGACCCCGCCGACTGTAATCTTTTGATCTTTAACCCTTCAACTTCTGAACTCGGCAACACATCCGATTGCTCTCGGGCCGTGTCACATTTATTCACCCCTCCTTCGCGCATTTCCGCATTAGTCATGTTGAAGGTGACAGGCCTGCGGTGAATACACACTAAGGCGAGGAGTGAAAGAAAAAAAAAAAAAAGACCAGCAGAGAGGAAACATGCTCCACACACGCGCAGCACGACACCATGTTCAAAGCCATCTGTTACAGCCAGCAGGACGCGCGGGCCACTCCTGTGTTTGCCGTCAAAGACTTGCTATCTTTTCCAGAGATGAGCGTTGGCCATTATGCCACACACGCAGCGCATGTATGGTGGTTGGAGGCTATTTTTGAACCGGGCAATCACGGGTCATTCTCGACAGCTGCCTCCTAGTGCAGTTTTCTTTCTAATCTGTCTCCAATTCTGACCGTGCTAGTAGGCATTCCTTCAATGACTCATATTACCACCTCGGAGAGGGGTAGAAGGCCTGAAGGGTGGAAAAAATAGGAAAGTAAGACCTTTTCTGAAATTGTAAAAAATGTGAAGGATGAACAGAAGTGGTAGAATGAAATTTCGGCCATATTACTATGCGACTTTTCAAGGCGGTCTCTGCTTTATTAGTTTCTACAGATTGAATGAAAAGAAAGAAAGAAAGAAACTGATAGCACAGCAACAACACTCGACTGCAATAATAATATGAGTAATAAACATAATATGAGCATACTGGCTGACCACTTGTTCCTGAAAGATTAAATACTTCATTTTTCTTACTTCTCATATGTCCTCACTATTTTGCTATTAAGCATTGCGTATTCCACAGGTTTTGTAGTTATTTAGCTGCATCTGTACAGTTGTTGTACCCCGCCACTCTCACCATACCACCTGCTTGTCTGAATCCACACTGCTGCTCCTCTGTGGCTGAACTGCTCCACACACTGTAAATCATTCAGGATACGAGCACCTGCTAAATTTCCCCTGTGTTATTATTAAACAGGTTGCGAAAGGCGGTGCCAGGTCTTATTTTTGTGCATCTCATATACACGGAGTTGTGCTCTCAATTCAGAACTTCTCTTCTAATGCATTACCTAATGGGGCTCTAGTCTCCTGGTCAATGGTTTGGTTGATATGGTCTTGTCCAGCAAGCAAAGAAAAGGGTCAGGCATGCTTTGTAGCTTAATTAATAATAACTTATAGACTTTATATCACCACATTTGATTGAAAATGTGTAGTAGTGTAGTGTGTGTGTAGTGAATAGACCATTGGAGGATTATTTCATTATCACAACTCTGATCATAATGGTCCCAGTCCGATAACAAAAGGCTGCTTGGTCTAACTTATTTAATGTTAGTGGCACATTAATTTTTTATGGCTCCAAACTAACTGACACCATCTCAAATTAGACGTTGGTGTGGCTCTATCTTGTGTAGCTACATGAACAAAAAGTTAAATGCTGAACAACAATTAACCTGGAAAATGATCTGAACATGGTAGTCTCACTGTTCTACGTTGGGATGCTCCATCATCTGGGCAGGTGCTCATACAACAATACAAAGTGTCCGTTTAGAATGGATGTATCAAACACTAGAACGGTGGTTAGATTAATAGGATGACATCTAAACTGAGAATGTAATACACAATGTTAATCAGCTGAGGATGGACAAGAGGGAAAAGCAGCAGTACAGTGGATACACGGGATTTTAATGTTGTAATCCTTTGAGCAATCATTCAAGGACAACATTTACATACCAAATCCCTATTCAGAGGAATGACGCACAAACGCCCAGATGGAGACTACAGGCGACACCAAGCACAACAACAGTGTATCCACAAGACCATCAGAAAGGCAGCAGCATTCAGCAGACACCTTATCTGAACGTTACAGTGTTCAGTGTGTAAGTCACACACTCAAGCTCTTTCCCACCAGGCTTAAGAGGCTGGCCTCTTTTCACAGAAGTTTTGTTAAATTAGCACCTCAAAAAGACTCAGCTGCAGTTCTGATTTAGAGTTGTAGTTAAAGGACAAAAACTGGTCAGGACATTTCAAGAAGATTAAATATTAGTTCACGCTTCATTTTACTTCATTTCACTCAGAGACTTTGTCGGTCTTAAAACGTAACATGCATAAATTCAGAAGAGTCGAAAATTCACAGAGAAAACCTCCAAAGCAGGTTATTATTTCAGGCTATGCTTTTATACCGATCAACTGTTCAACAGATGAAAGTTAAATACAATTCTTGCTGCTGATACTGCACTCATAACAGAGAAGCTCAGATACCCAGTACCACTTACTGCAACATACTATGTCTGTACTCATAGAATCTGAGAATCTGGGGCTAAAACATGCCCACTTGCGTGTGGAAGTACGGCAACTTCAAGCTGGTTTGCCAAGGGCCAGTAAAGCCAAAAGAACAAGAAGAAAGCAGGCCAAGGTAGGCAGATTAGCAAGTTACCAAGGGTCTGTTGGCTCAGAGAAGTGTTGTCAATGATGTGGCAGCTGGGCAAAGATTATTTAAATATTTAAAATATTCTGCTTTAGTCTACTACCAGGGGCAGCTCAGCCAACCTAGATGTGGAACAGACACTACTACATACTAGATGCAACAGTCGCTAATTGAGGAAGGTTCTAGGAATATCAGGGTCCAACTATGAGCTCCTCGACAATCCTCGATTGCGGTGGAAGTGGACACTTCTGGAATGGGCCCCTTCTGTTCTGGCCAGGTTTAAAGAGTTATACACTTTATTATTAAGTATCCACATGTGATACTCAGTATCAGCAAGTACCCAAAAGTAAGTTCTTGTAATTGTTTCACAATAATTGCCATTGGGACGAGATATGACTATAAAAATGACATGTGCAACCCTGGTCTGTGCCTGTGAAAGAGAAAAAAAGAAGGGGCACAGTGTAAAAATAAATGAAAGAAGATGAGAAAGGTTGGTTTGAAATGCTGAAATAATCAAACTGGAAAAAGGAGGACGACAGAAGAACTACTGATCATTACTAGAAGAAGCAGCAGGTCAACTGAATAAAAGACAGGTGGTCGGGATTTGTATATTAGAATACTCTCTGGAGGACAGATTTTAATTAAAGATAATAAAGGCTTTTCCATGTAGAAGCTCTCTGCCATAGTTCTTTGACAACTTGGCTTCATAGAGGAATTTGATTTTTGTAAAGTTAAAAGTTATCGTGAAAGTCTTTTATAATATGTAAAAACTTTTAATAATCCTTCCCAACATTAAAAAAAAAAAGAAAACAACAACTATCAAGTACAATGATATTTTTCCTGTAGACTAATTCTTTCTTACTGTTTCCATTCCTGGGCTCGGGATGGAAACAGCTGTTCTGATGTACCCAGATGGCCTGAGTTTATCAATATTACATTTGCCTCAACTGCAAATTTAAGGACAAGCTCAGCAGATTGTTTCTACTCTTATTCCACCCCTTTCAGTTATATTCACACTAGAGTGCAAGTGATGAGATTGTGACAAATGCTATGCCCATATCCTCTAGGTCAGGTTTTCTCAATTCATTAGTTGACTTGGTCTTCATCTTAACTCTTTCAATCCACTAAATATCCATTAATCTGTCCTAATTTCCTTGCTTCCTATTTCCTTCCCTTCTACAGTACCTCTCCCTTCACACTTTCTTACCCCACAATATGTCCCCAGTCAAGCTGTTTACCAAGCGACCACTATGTCGTCTGCGCCATGACAGATGTCGTTCCAGTGCAATCCCTCTCCACAGTGTCACCACTCTGCCTTCAAAATTCAATCATTTAGTGAAACTGCAGTGGTGAACTATCTCTCATCTCCACTGTTCTAGCTCTGACTGAGAGGCATGGCCTGCAGACACCCTGCCTAGATATTAAACACTTTGGACACTTGAAGCATTTTAACTCTGACGAGTTCTGATGGGTTTCACTGGTCTCTTGTGGATGATAGCAGTCACCATCCTATTTTAGGACGCAAGCTGAACTAGGCAGCGCAGTAACAACTTAGAGTGGATATTTATTACTTCCTGTATGGGAGTAATACTAGATCACAATCTATTTTAAGTGAGTTTGGGCACTGCCGTGTATGCATAAGACAGAAAGATAAGACAGAGCTGACAGTGACGACATGTCATGAGGCATATACGGCGTTCAGGTATATCATTATGACCACCTTCCTAATATTGTGTAGGTCTCCCTTGTGCCTCCAAAACAGTTGTGACTCATCAGAGAATGGACATGGGCCTTCTGAGGGTGTCCTGTGGTGTATGGAGACAGAATGTTGTTAATGGGGGCCTTTGGGTCCTATGGGTTGAGGGGAGGGGCCTCTGTGGATCATCCCACAGATACTTGATCAGTTTGGGACCTAGTGAATTTGGAGGCCAGGTCAACACCTTGTGCTGTTCTTCATGTTTTTATGAGATGTTCCTTTTTTGTGTGAGTGTCAGGCTGCATCCTGCTGGGGATGGCTGCTGCCATCAAGTGTCATTGCTATGGGGTGGGGGTGTCTGCTTTGGTCTAGGTGGGTGCTACATGTCTAAGTAACATCCACATGAATGCCAGGTCCAAAAGTTTCCCAGCAGAACATTGGATTGTCCCAAGATGGTCAATGTTATTTACTTCTGCTGTCGGTGGTTTTAATGTTGTGGCTGATTGGTGTTGGTGTCGTTGTCTGGAGCAATCCTACAGAAAACCATTAAGGTCATGAAAATTATTAGTTTCATCCACATCCAGTTAAAATAGCCAATTGTTTACCGTATAGATTTAAGTTGACAGGAGTTAAAGAGATTCTAAATGAGTTGAAATAACCTCCAATTTTAGATAACAAGATTGGAATTAAAAATCCTGCTCACCTGTCTTTCTGCCCAACGTACCTACTGCTGCTTCCTCCTTTAGCAGTGATCAGTAAGTCTGCTCTCCTCCTCTCTACTCATTCTGTGGATTTTTCAAACCCAACTGTCAACCAGCTCTTTGATTTTCTTTCCCTAATTTTCACCCTCTCCCTCTCGCCAAATCCGTGAGCCAATGTTGCACTTGTCTTTTTCACCATGGCACATTAACTGCCAGACCTCTGGGGGTGCTGTGAGCCAGCCCACATGTTAAGACGAGGTCCCCTGGTAAAAACTGTGATCAGATGCTCATGGGGGGAGAAACCTGGGTCCAGTGCACACAAACTGATTGTTTTTTCAGCAAAGCCACACCCCACGGTTTAATCCTGGCTTTCCTGCATCAACAGTGCAAGATGCCGAGTTCTAGTTTAATAATACTGAGAGAAAGTTTTCAGAAGATATAATTTCCTTGGCTTGACTGTCGGCCATTCTCGAACTCTCTTTCTACCTTAGCCTCAGTGCTTTTGTTGGTAGTATGTATGGTAGCTTGCCATATGAAGTGCAGTCTGTTGTATGCTGTAAATGTAAACTATGGATGGATGGCCCCATGCTGAGTGACTGCTCAAAACTGCTTCTTGCTAGAGAATGTGATCTAATGTGAGATTGATGGGATATATTTTAACACTGCTTCAACACATATTTAACTTGGAAACCAGAATGTGAGAGCTAATTTCATTTGTCGTGCCAGAATATATCTTGACCACTCTCTCCTTCAAACAGATTACCAACCAGCCTTTCCTGTGCTGAGCCAATCACAGCCATTTATCAAACGATAAGCGTGATCAACTGGTGGTACTTTCAACCAGATGTCCCACATTTTGGTGTACTAATTGGTCAGAAGTTTAACCAATTACTTCAAAGGCTAAGTAGCTCCACACACATTGATAAATGTGTGGAAATGGCAGGCTAACTGATGTTAGTAGTGGTGCTCAAACTGAGTCTGAGCAACATCAATACTACCGAGTAAACAACTATAAACCCCTGATCAAGACGTCTGAATATTCTCAGTTATCCAGGTCATGGCATGTTGAAAAAACAAAGCTACAATAAAGACAACTTCTTCTTCAGATCTAAATGACTAGTAGAGTTTTCAGACATTAATACGAGTGGAGAACCACTAATTGTGAAAAAAAAAGAGGACACGATCCACGTGGATCTGAACTTTACACTCTAACTGGAGGTGAGTTTTGGAGTGTGTGAGTTTGAGGACACAAATGATCCTAATTAAAAACTAAACTCCACCATTCGTGTAGAACAGAAGGAGCCACAAGCAAGTGACCCTTGAGTTGAGCTTCTTTTATCAAAGCCAGTTTACTAAAATTTCCTTTTGGTGTCTCTGTCTCCATCAGTCCATCCTCCCTACTTTACAGACATTTATGTGCTTTCATCATTTTGATCAGGGCTGATCCAGGCATTTTGCAATAAATTAAAACCAAACTTTAACATATCTATATGTAAGTACTTTAGACTGTGTTACCAGCCAAGGAAGGGAAGCGGCCTTGTGTATAATGTGTGTGTGATGAAAGTGGCTGTGTGGTTGTGGCAAGCGTCTGAGAGGTAACACTGCTATAAGCTAGCCACATGAAACCAACCAACTGTTTCTGGATACTCAGAGTCACGTTTCGGTGCTAAAAAGTGGTAACATTGAAGACTCGAATCAAATCTTGATCGGGGCATCCTTATTCATTCGTTCCTGCTCTGACTCAACCCATCCTTCCCCTTCCGTTCAACCTTTAGCCCCACCTCTTCGCATTTATAAATTGTCACAGTACAACAACCTGACATCGCTTATACACATCATCCAAGCGGAGAAAATCCCATTGCCTCCTTAAGCGTTTGTCCCATAGCGCTCTGTACTGTAGATAGCAGCAAACACAGATAGCGCCAATCGGCTGAAAGCCCCTCACCCCCCCATCGCCCCACTCCACTTCTCTAATCCACAATCTGTCAATAATAGGCTGATGGCTGACAAGATGTGGCAGAGAGAAATGTGAAGCCCGTTGAAATGTTACAAAGGTTTGATGTGTGATGTCAGGTGCTCCCCTCTTTAAACATGACACCCACTTCAAGCTCGGACTACTGAAATGCAATCTCTTATCTTGTCGCTCTTATTGCGGGTGGGGTGGGGGGGAAGAGACAGAGGGGTGTTTGACAGAGGTAGAACGGACTGCGAGAAGAGGAAAAGGTATAAGAGAGGTGCATTGCAAGAGGAGAAAGGAGGGTAAAGAGGATGGTGACGCTAGGAGAGATGGAGCAGAGAAAAGTGGAGGGAGCTTTTTTAGTAAATCTGACAGGAGCCATAATCTCATTCTACACAGTTCAGTGTGAACACCTGGAGTACTGGAGCAGGACGAGAGGGAAGGAGGCAGAGATGATACACAACGTAAGAGGAGGAGGAGAGTGGGAAGGAGCACATGGGGGAATGAAAGAGGGGAGATACGGACGGAGAGGGAAGCATTGGAGGAAGAGAGCTTGATATACACAATGTTTTTCTCTCTGGCCATCTTGTTACGAGAGCTTCTTGTCACAGGCGAGACTGTCTGCAACGTGTGAAAAAAAAAAAGGAAGATAGCGCAGTGAATTTAATCCTAAACCGTACTGCATCTCATAACTCATAATGTGCTACCCATTCAGCCAGTATCTGAGCGGGCCGGGCTGTTGCCGCTGCTCCAGGACTAGATCCAAAATGGGAAACAGGCGAGAAAAGCAATATGTTTTAATGAGCCCTAGAAGCACAGAGAGAGAGACTAAATTTTAGTCCCAGGCTGGAAATATTTACAAACCCCTGCTAACAGCCCTCTCCTGACACTTGTATTACATAGAGGCCTAAGAAATTAACATGCTAAGCAAACGCACACACACATACACACCCCATGTAACTTCCTGCTCAATATTTCCATGGTGGGAAGCTGAGCTAACTGCAGCATGATCATAAAGCCCTTGGCGGGCAGCGGCTCAGAATGATGTAGTGCCTTGTAATGAATTTGATTTCATCCTGCCATTTCAGGCAATAAACATACAAGCTTAAGATGCATGGGGTTGTAAATTTTAACTGAGGCACTCCTTTCAGTTCGGTGTGTGAAGATTGGTTAGTGAGCGGTGTGACAAGGTTGGACAAGAGGATTGTGAGCCTGTAACTGTGCATTTGTGCGTTCTATGGCGAGTGTGGTTGTCCTCCAGCAAGGCTTTCAAGGATATACACATTTTGTAGTATGTTAATTCAAATCAATGTATATTTAATCATATAAATATTGCTAGTATCGATTGGAAAATTAATTGGAGTGGGAATATTTTCTTATTAAAAAAGCAAAACCTCAGAGTTTAAATTAGAGCACATAAGGTACAGAGTTCATACGACGACAGTGAAATTAAATTATTTCTTTTAATAACAGGGTTCGGTAGGGTAGAGTTTTTAGCAAAGGCAGATAAAAGACATTGAAATGGGGGAGAGGAGGTGAAGTGTCTGAAGAAAAGTGGATTAATAGTGTCACTCATTGGAACAGCGAAGGGAGACGAATGAGGGATGTGTGTGTGTGAGTAGAGGTTTTTAACATATTGAGCAGTGACACACACACACACACACACTAACGTGTCTCATCAATTATGAAATTAGTTGACGGGAAGGGTTTCCAATCAAATTCAATCACAGCCTGTGTCAAATAAAAAAATCCCTCTTCGAGCAGCATTTCATGTCATCGATATGTCGGATATTCCGGCATCTATAAATTATTCACACGCAGCAGTTGCACTAAGCCAGGCGGTTATGACTCCAGTTCAAAAGCACGACATATTAGTCTCACAGCACTGCACACGTTTTTTGGGGGGTTTTTTTTCCTATTACGGAGAATAACCATAAAACAAAAGCTCTGACTAAATTGGTGCTGATCTCTGGTCTTGTTTCACTAGCCAGAAATTGAAATCACTTAGCAGACCAGTTATAGCGCCTATTACATAAAGCAGCCGTTGCCTGGAGCAGACAGTATCTTTACAGAGATGAGAGTAAACAAAAAAGACAGAAAATCGACTATAAATTAGAGACATATATTAAATACAAAGCTAGCTGTGATTCCATGATAGGGGTTGGTTTTCTCAACATCATTAGGAGAAACAGCTTTACTTACCTGCTTTAAAATGCTGCTATGTTTGCAACGGCCTGATGCTTTTTCTAATATGCAGTTCCTCTACTACGCAGCTAGGAGAGCAGGCGTGTTCACTGAAAAGAAAATCAAAATTGCACTTACTTGCCAGCAACACACACATTGGTGTTATGAGGTGCTAGACTGTTAAAAGTGAACAGTTACTTAAGATCTACTTCTAAGGGCTGTGACACACCAAGCTGTCGTTTGCAGGTGTCAGGTCATCAGTGAGCGTTTGTGGCCCGCACCATTGGCACTATTTTAATTCAGCTTTTTGAATGAGGATGGAGTGCGTGTGTGGGACAGATCATTCTGATTGGCTGATCATCTTACCAAACAAATGCACTGGGCTTTTCAGCTCAACAATCAAACACACTAATATTTTCACAACTAGCCATTGTGACTGACAACGTTCGTACCTTTGGAACATGATTAGCACAATTGGTGGTCACATTTATTTTGAAATCTGCAAACAATTTTGGGCGAGAAATCCATATACATAAAGTATATGTATGTGTGTGTGTGTGTGTGTGTCGGTGTGTTTATCTCTATGTAATCGCCAATAAGTAGAAAGGTGCATTTGGATTTGTGAGGCTCTTTACACAGCTCTGATAGTGTGTGTTTTTCCAACAGTGTCCACTAGCTGTGTGTTAATTTGTTACAGCCCGGGGGTACTTCCTGTCTGCTTTAAATGGCTGTCTTCTACGGCCTTTAATATGTCGTTTTGTTTTGCTTAAACGCATACAAGGGGTGCTGCCATTGACAGCATGATCAAATCTGCATGAATGCACTAAAACCAACAAATATGCTTCAACACATCAGCGTGTGGGCTCACATTCTCGCGCACAGATGCACCAACGCACACAAAGACACACACATATTCAAATAACAAATTACCAACCCAGACAGAGCAAGCTAAACCCAAAAGGAACTTGACTATGTAATTTTGGCTGAATAGCAGCAAGCCTCTGCGGTATAATAGCCACAATTCGGCTGAAGGCTGTTTCATTTCAGTATCAAAGTGGCTGTAATGAAGGCTGAATGACACTGGGGAAGGGCACAATAGCTCAGATATTGCTTCTAATTAATGTAGCTGATGTTAGAAACATGAATTAGATCTTTTAGAGCTAAGCGATAGATGTAATTAAGTCCAATGACTGCTACATATTCTGTTTCTTTCTCTTTATTAAAAACGTTTTTATTTTGCATATTTTTGTTTAGTGCCATTCTGCATCAACTGCCTTCACCTATCTCCCCATCCACGCCCTTACACATAATACCACCGTATCTGTCTTGTTAGTGAGATTTTAATATTCCACTCTATTTCAGAGATCACTCGGTGCCAGCTTCTGTCAGTCTGCACTCAGTCTCTAACGATGAGCATAACTATCTACCTGTCTGTCTCAGCTCATGGTGAGGAAGTCAGTCAGTCGCCCTCCCTCTTGTCTCCTCTCCCCTTTAGAAAATAAAAGCTGAGCCTGTTTGACACCAACAGGATTACCTGAGCAGACATGATTCTCTCACCTTTGTTCTCAGCAGCGCCAACACTCCGAATTAGCATTCCAAAGGAAGTGGAGGAAGCCCTCTGATTGGTGAACTGGGGTTTGCGTAAAAACCAGTTGAACAGCAGACGCATATTAATCATGGCTGGCCACAGGAAAACTCAAATCACTATATGCCTCTGTCCAAAGGCAACTAAATCCCCCAACCAGCACTTCTAAAGCTTAAGAGTCAAAACAATAAACTTTGGTGTTATGGAGGGTTATGTGTATAACTATACTGTATTATCTATTGGCTTGGAGCAGTGACTTCCTGAGGTCTCCCATGGTTGCTTTGGCAACCACATGGTGAAGAAGATAAAGGAAGATTGTGGGACCAAAACATTCTTCACTGTCTACATTTTGGTTTTTGCAAAGACTGAAAAAAGAGACAGATAGCATATTATATGAGCTCCAATAAGAGATTCTTGTACCAAAGCACGGATATATTCCTAATCAGAAAGCTTATTAAGCAGCCAGTAGTCTAAAAGCTGTACTATGTATGACATTTGTAAAAAAAAATATATATATATATATTTGGTTCAGTCATCTATTCACATATTGTTGTGTCAAAACTCCTTCCTGATATCTGATGACATAACGGCTATCCACGTCTTTAGAATCCATCCATCAAACACCCTGTTCACACCTGGCATTAACATGAATCTTGTTAAGCCAACCATAAGTGGACTGCTGTTCACACCTGGCAACAGAACATGTCTCCATGCGTCTTGAGCAATCACCAGTGATCAGATCTCACTTCTGCTCTTTATATTTAAGTAAACACGTAGAATACATAACTTGGGGCACAGAAGACTATTATGCAAATAGCTGCTGTCTCAAACAAACACCTTACTATATCACTGCTGCATTTGCTTCAGACCCATATGCTGCGCTGTTGGAGTGCTGTGCTAAACACAGGTTATAACTCAATGCTATGCTGTTTGTGGTAATGAAATGGGAACATTTCTGATTATAAAATCACTGACCCTGAACCATTAAGATATGGTGAATTAAGCACATGCTGAAGCAATTAGCTTTTTTTATGATGGAATAATACAGCCTACTCATAACCATGTCATTTGTTAATATAATGTTTTTTAAATGCATACATTAGTTTAGTGTGGTGGTTAGCTTTCTGTGTGGAGTTGCATGTTCTTCCTGTGTCTGTGTGGGTTCTCTCCAGGTACTCCAGCTTCCTCCCACCATCCAAAGTCATGCTGATTAGGTTCATTGGTGATTCTAAATTGGCCGTAGATGTGCGTGTGAGTGTGAATGGTTGTCTGTCTCTCTGTGTTAGCCCTGAGATAGACTGGAGGCCTGTCCAGAGTGCACCCCGCCTCTCGCCCAATGACAGCTGGGACAGGCTCCAGTCCCCCCGCGACAATCCAGAGGACAAGCGTACAGAAAATGAATGAATGAAGGAATAAATGAATAACGCAGAATTCTACTTACACCAAGGACATCAGCTGATTAGGCAGTCTTTCCTTGTGGCCCAGGAGACATTATGTGTTCAAACTGCTAAAGGGATATGGTCAAGTACGGCCTTGGCTACCTCCAAATGTGGTTTGAGGAATCAAATTTCAATGTGTCCTCCATGAGTCACCAGTATGTAGAGCTGAGCTTAAACATGGTCATAATAAGAGTGAACAGGACCAGCAAACTACAATGCACATTTCCACATCTGTCATTGTAAACATCAGACACTTGCTAGTAAATTCTTTTAAATTAGGTACAAATTTCAAAAGATTTGCAATAAAAAAAACAAGGTAGTGGGCGCATAACGATACTACAGAGATTCATAAGTGCATTGTGATTTGGCCATTGATAGTTTAGTATTTACAGTTGTGTAACACCTCAAAGAGACACAAACTATATGTGCATAATTGCTGTGATTACTATGTACATATTAGCTGTATAATGAGCATTTCTAGCACCCCAGGCACATGGTGTGTTAAGGTAGACAATAAAGTGTAGGGCATAAGGAGAAGGATGCCATATGGTGCTATTCAGTAGCATCATATCCTATCATAATTAGATCCTTAATACAGTTTAAACATTTAATTACTTGTGCGCTGCCATGGGTGGTGGTTTCTCTGTATGGCGGAGCTAAGTAACAGTCATATACACCAGTGAACTTCAATTCAACATTTTATAAAGCAATTTCGTGTGCTGCTGGTGTTTTACGCATGAGCAGAGATTGTTCAGAATCACATCCTTTTTAGGAAAAGACCCGCTGGCAACCAGGTGTCCTCCCACTTTTCAAAACCCTTGTATGTCCAGTAAGACATAACACACAAAGAAAAAAATGAAAGACATAACCATCTGCGGTATGCACTGTTTCTATACAAAAATACAGACTTATTATTTGGTCCACCCATTGCTGTTCAGTAGTCCTGCCCGCTTCTGTTAGAAGTCTTTTAATCTGCAGGCAGCACATGTACACTTACTTGATTATTTTCCTGGTTAGAGGACAAAAAGAAAGGACACCTTTTTTTAAGGGGGGGGGGTGTCTGCAAACTGTACTCGAAACAACCTGATGTGACCACCATACCAATTTGATATTTTGTGTTTGCTATAATTTTCGTGGCTGATACTATTGACGTGGTAAACTGCGTATACATATAATCTGTATTTGTAAAGAATTGCAGCAATATTTCAATGTATTGTCAAATGTGACACAATGATTTAAATGCTAACTGCAGATGCAGTGCAAAGAGGAGGTAACATGAAAAACATAGCTCAACATACTCTATGAAATATTGCAGTTTTTCACATTTTGCACTCTTGTTGAGTAAGTGCCAGGTTTCTGGTGCCAAACCAGGAAGTTCTAGATCATGCGACCGTGCAATATTGTCTGTAAGCTACAGAAGACAAGCTGGCAAATTTGTCAAACACACAATGTAAATCCAGCAGGTGCCTTGGACAGCATGGTCCCTGTGGACTACTAGAGCCAGATTTATGGAGCCATAAACCACCTATACACATAAGCTACACATATGTTGATATATAGCCTGTGGTTTTCTCTAGGAGCAGAAGCGCTGGTTTACAGCTGCAATATGGGTGTGTGCATGTATGTAAGTCCTTCACATACTTGTGGACAGATGCAGACATCTTGTACATGTGTACATTCTTTACAATTTAATTTAAAAATAAATAATTAATGGAGTTCACACAGGTCACCTACATAAACCATTCCATTCATAAGCAAAAGCCATTTACACTTTGAGAGGTTGCAGGGTGCTGGAATCAGACTAAGCTGACGCTGGATACAGAATCAGTCAATCACAGGACTGGCACACAGACAGACAACCATAAATGCTGACAGTCACACTTAAAGAGCAGTCATCCTCCTATGCATGTCCTTGGACTGTATGAGAAGCCAGACAAAACGCCCCAACAAAAGGTGACCTCAAGAATAGTCACATACAGATCTCCAGCGAGAAGCTGGCAATCATCACAGCCCAAAGCAATGAACTGTGGGCCAAATATATGTATGTTAGGCTGAGGGAGAGAACGAGACAGACAGAGAGCAAACAGGTGAAAGAGAGAGCCATTAGGAAAAATGACAGTGAGGCAGGCAGCCAGACTTACAGCACAGACGTCGGTAAAGTGTGAATGACACTGCAGAGAGGAGCAAAAAGTGACAGTTTGACAGAAAGGGTATCATAAAGATGGAGAGTGAGATGAGAAAATACCAGAGGAGACAGGGCGACGATGTGAGACAATAGAGGCCGGAAAAGTATATTGTGTGTTGAGGAATGATGTCTTCACAAGTACAGATGGATAAAAACACATTTGAAAAAAAGAACACCGATGTAATATAGCTGCAGCCATCAACATCATTTTGTATACTGAACATTGGAAATTAGTTAATAAATACATTTCAAAATTCAAGAAAAAAAATATGGTTGCACAATTAGGATTTTTACCCTTGGTGGTCATGTCTTTTCCTTTTTGCTCTATATAGAGTTAATGACAGCTGGAAGCACCTTTTCTGAATACTTCTGATGTAGGGAACACTGGATTCATGATGATCAACAGTTGATGCTTTAAGGGAAGTCTCTCCTGTGTGTATGAAACCCGTCTTTGATGCATTTCTTTGTCTCCGGACACCAGGAAATTAAGATGAGCTAACACAAAAGAATTATCACAAAAAAAATCCTGAAGCCTTCTTTTCACTTTTCTCTTTTAAGATAATCCTTTAATTTATCCCAGAATGGCATCACATTTCTTCAAAAGTAAGCTTCAAAGTCTCTATTGAAATGTGGTTTATGTTGGGTAGGTCAAAGAAAAGCTTGTAAATGATATGAGGTATATTAGCACACACATATCCCTGTATGTCTGTGCATTTGAGGCTAAATAGATATTTTATATACTTACAAACCTATCTGGAAGCATGTTGGTCTGCCACAACCTTTAACATTCGGCTTCTTTTAATTTGCTGCACAGCAACAGGTCTTCCCATTCAAATCCCAGCCTTAATTTCAGTTTTCAGGTAAAGCAATACGAAACTACCTTGACAGTTTCAATTTGATTTCATTCTCCACTTTCTTCTCATTCGAGCCATTACTGTGAACAATCTATAATGTGAATGCAAGGTCTACCTCCTTGATAAGCCAGACACGATGATGAATCACTGGGGATTATTCACATGTGAAATATAAGTTACTGTCCAGTTCAGTAAATGAGGGGTAAAGAGGAACACTTTCCATTTTTATTAAACAGGCAGGGGGCTAAGCCATCAGAAGTGAAAGAGAAGAGTGTTGAAAGAAAGAAGGAAATGGACTGGGTGGAGTGAGATAAGTGCAGACAGATGGAGGTTAACCTTTTTTAATCTTCTCTCCCTCATTTCATGGTCTTGGCTCCCTCTCTCTGGATCTACCTTAAAATAAGATGCTTTCCATTCTTGCAGTTTATTCTGTCTTTCCTGTATTAGAGAGATAGTGGCTCATTCATATAATGCATGTCGAAAAATATTTGACCTTTGAATACAAATAAATGATGACATTTTTGGTGTTTTTTTTTTTCATTCATAAAATTTTTGAACATAAAGAACATCTTTAAACTGACACATCAAGTGTCTAGTGGTATTCAGACAATGCCAACAACCTTTCTGGCATTTTTACACTTTCTTTTTTAATCTTAAAACTCTCCTAATAAGCGTATGGCAAACTAAAACTTAAAAGAAATGCACCAGGTGTTGAAAGTCATCAATATTCAATTCACATATATTTCTGATTAAAGTCTGACCAATAATTTTAAAGCTCGGCAAAATGATTTGATTTTCCTGACTGTCATCCGTCGCCGCGTCCCTTCTAGTTGACCACCGCTGTCACTGCTCTCACTGCTTGCGAGTCACCCGCCTCTCTGGCAGAGATACCACATTTTATAGCACGTATAGAACTGAATTTTATTTAATTACTGTTTTCACGTACCGGTGCCTCTGAATCTGACTCCACTGACCCGTTACACTCACGCTGCTCCCCCACCTCTACCTTCACTTTCCCAGTGTGTCGGGGGAGGAGGGGAGCGTCAAAGGTCAGGGCAGGGGGAAGCGGGTGGGAATTTGGAGGGAGGCAGAGTTGTTCATGTTCACATTTTTACTAAGTGCTGTGCAACATGCCAGAAAGGTAAGAATTGCTTTAAATGTATTATTATTTATGACAAAGAACATAAATATGAACACTTGTATTTACCAGGATTTGGACTGTAGTGTAGAAATGGTGACTAGTAAAGAAAAGAGTTGGACAAGTCGTTTTCAAAACAAAAAAATGTGGTTTGTAACTAATGGTCTGGTCATGGTTATACTACCATATGTGGGGCAGGCAAATAATAGAGGATGCAGTAAAGATAAATTTGGTATTTCTGTGTGTGTGTGTGTGTGTGCGTGTGTGTGTGTGTGTGTGTGTGTGTGTGCAGGCGTGTGGATGGTGACACACTCCCTGACAGCTTGAGCAGCTTTTCATCTTTTGGCTGACCACTGCAATCTGACCTCAGTGGCAGTAAATCAAACTAGCATGTACGCTACAATTCATCAACTCTCTTGTCCTCTCACACGCACACAAATGGTGTGTATTACCTTATCCAAAGTGACATTCTTGCAAAATCATACACTCATAAAGAAAAATAGATACATATAGGCACACCCAAAGGTACAATTTAACAGTGAAGGCCAGCCCCAGTGTTACATTAAGATATGTTGGGCGAAAGGTTTGGGATATATGTGAGTCAGCGTATTTGTGTGTGTGCGAGCTTTTTATTTTTGCTGAGTCGCTGCAATCGATTTAACCCGTGTAGGGTAATATTCAAGGTTTTACAGAAATAGGAGGGGACAGACAGGATATGAATGACAGCAATATAAGGAAAAATAACTTTGGGGGGGGGGGCACTCACAATTGATTCTGTTTAAAAGATATGGCTGGCGATTTTCTATATTTTTGTTGTTGTCAACAAATCCCATGAAAACAATACAATAAATGTGTCCTACTAACAAGTATATACAAACCCCGATGTAACTTGCCTTTGTGTACCATAGAGCTCCATTGTCCAAAAACTATTAAAAACACATCAACGTGGAACGCTGTTGCACTAGGGGACAGGTTTCTTCATTATAAAAAATATGGCCGCTGCAGTTTATTTAGAAACAGCTCCACAGACTAATAAAGTCCATCACTTTTACAGTCTCTAGATAGTACGGGCCAGGTTATAGTCCTTCAAAACTAGTTCCTTGGATGTGGTGTCGAAACACATCAGAAATCAAATGTGTTTATGGTGGTTCCAATTCAATCCACACTGTCAGGAGGAATAAAAAGCTGGCGGCCACAGGGGCTGGAGAAGATGCTGTTAAAAATGGGGATAACTGAGCACATTTTTTAGTAATTTCTCCAGGGGAAACACAGATAGTATCGCATTGGGCAGCACATATGAAAAAATGTCATCAAATGTTGTTGAGATACCAAGGGAAAACTGGAATTTATTGCCTTATGGGTATGTGCCTCCATCAACCGGTCAAGTAGTAGTTTATATCCACGTCTGTCTAGACTTGTGTAATAAAAGTAGAAGACTTCGAAGGGATTAAATTAATAAGGTACTAATCATATTTTTCAGATGAGTGGAAGTTATCACTATACTAACATGAGCGATTCCATTTCCATGCTGTCTTCCATGCTGACCTTAACACTGTTGTACAGAGAACTGATGGCCAGCTTTGTCAGGCAGTAAACCTTGTTAACGTATTTGGATAGCTTACGCCTTAGCAGATGCTACATTCATGGGTTCCACGATCTCAAGGCGAACTCATATTAGACGTTTGTGTATATTTCATCATAACTAGCATAGGGGAACCTGAGTTACAGCCTAAAACAGATATGTTTTGATATGCCTAATATGTTGATCTGTAGGTAGATCACATTGACTTGATCATTGTAAAAGTAGCTCGCAAGCCAAAAAAGTGTGGGCACCCCTGGCCTAAAACATATTTTCTGAGGTTAGGTCACAACAGCCTTTGTCCACTGACTAGGGCTTTGACTCCGAACTTCTTTATTCGAATATAATTCGATTATTTTAAAAATTGAACGAATTTTAGGGATCTCTTAATATTCGAACCTGTATGGGAATTATTTTTTGTAAATGTGTTTGCTTGTAAACGTTGTTTTCAATTCAGATTCCGAGTTTTTTTTTTTTGTTGGTCATCTGGGCTCCTGTAGGTAACGTTAGCATGCTAGGTTCCTGTAAGCTTGTGTATTTCCGATGGAGCGTTAACTGTGTCGTAACAGCATCTTCTGTTATATTCTGCTCGTTACATCTTCATTCCGACACTGCATATCTTGTTTGCTTAATAATAAAAATTTTAACACGCATAAATACTCAGCCTTTCGTGCACGTAGTCTATTAACATTGACTGATACACTGCCCTCTGGTGGACAGAACATATAGAACTTAAGTTTGATACCAATATCAGTCTTACTGAAGACATTTAATGGTCAAAATATAATTAATAAATATTCGAATATATAGTTATATATATATATATATATATATAACTTTGAATATGATTTTTGGGCAAAAGTCAAAGCCCTACCACTGACCATTGCAATTTATTCAGTCCATCCTTATGTCCAGGAGAACGTTCGTGCCTAACTCCTGACTCACTCCTGAGATATCATATTCACGAGAACGGGACATATGACCCAAAAACATAATGCTACAGAGGCAGAGGGAGAAACCCAGAAAGATGAGTCTAATTCCTAACTCCCCTTTTACCTCTACAGAGTTAGCCAGTCATAACAGGAGGTGGTTGTGCATGTCAGACTACTTCCAAAGGTCCAGATACCAGTCAACACCCCATATTCAACACTGGAAAGGTGGGGACAGACGTTTCAGATGCTGTCAGGCCATCCAACATGCAGTTCGGACAGAGAACACATTTCACAACACATTTGAAGACACGACCAACACTGGAAAAGCCACACATAATGACTAGAGTCTGTGTACCATACTGGACTACTGCCTTGACCCAGCTAGCAACATCCACAAGGAATCCAAAGTGGTCTGACTTTGCCACAACACCAAAGGTAACACACATAAAAACAATGCACTCAATAAATACTTATTAAAGTATCCATCAGTGCTGATGTACGCACACAAGGGCAGTGTCCACATATACATTAGCTGTATTATTGAAACACTCATCATGCTACCTCACCCAAAGTAAACCTATCTGCACTGGACACTAGATCATCAGTGGCAAATGGTCCTCAAAGAGCACCAAGCTTATATTACGCCACAACAGTTCTAACCAGAAGCTCAAGTCACAATAACTACCAAGATTCATCATATGTTACTATCACAGAAGTTACTCTGGACAAACTAAAAGCTGCAAAACGTAATTTAAGTTCAAGGACACAACTACAGTACTAACCAAGGTGGTGTTAAGTGACCCAACTCACGCAGTCCACCCACTATCATGGCAATCTTGCTTCTTTTTTTTATATTAAAACAAAATCCTTTAACTAAGCTTTAAGCAGCTTTAAAAGCTAAACATAACATGGCTGAGGCAGATAACTACACTCTGACACTATACTCAACAAGGTTGCAGGAAAAGGGAGAGAAACATAGCAACTATCAATCACAGATAACCATTCAAGTCACCCTTCACTCACCCTTTGAACAGAATCAGACATTTGGTTTCCACAAAAAATATTGAAGCCCAAAAAAATCTTGGATGAGCCAGGAAATTGACAAAAAAAAATTAAGGTTTCTTTTCTATAAATTCAACAAAACAGAAGTGAGCAGAAAGTCTGTGGAACAAACATGCCTGTTAAGTCAATCTGATCAAGTCCACGCACCATCAGTTGTATTACCAAAGCAATGCTATTGGGGGTACAGAGGAGCACAGGAGTGGTTTTGGTCTTCCGCAAGATTGGCTGACAATTGCAAAAATGGAAAATGACGAACATTACCCTTTAAGATAGGGCTGCCAATATAGACCAAAAACATATCTCGATATTCTTTAGTTGAATATCGTTCCGCAGGAACAACAGGGCCCTGTTGTTCCGCAGTTGAGATGGGGCCATGTCTTGTGACGTGATAGGCCAGTGATTTAATAAGCCACCCACCTCTTACTCTTTCTTTCGTAAGGCACAGCACGGGGCTATGAGTTTTGCAACATAGTTTGTTTCGGGGCGGGAGGTGGGAAGGCTCCCTGGGTTGCAGCGAACAGTTGAACACACTCTTCATGCCGTAGTAAATGGTCTAGAAAATGAGTCATGCCTGAACTTTTGTTTGTAACTTGTTTTCAGCACTCTCTACAGAATACATTCTTCTGCTGCTCATCTGACGCTTTGAGTCAAAACCCATCCAAATAATTGAGCCATAGTTTTTATTTTATTATTATTATTAAGTAGCTCCTCTTTGGTAGCTTGATTCTCGACTGAGTTTCTGTGTTGCCACTGCATGCAGGACTAGTGAGATCGAGAGGGCTGGGGTAAGGTGAAGTTGAGCGAGACTTGGGAGAGGAGAAATAGGCAACTTGGCAGCTCTTTAAGAATAGTTTTAATGCAGCATAAACTATATAGATATAAACGATATACTGTACTTTCATCTTATATCAAGTCTGAAAATATATCGATATAGCTTAAAAACTCAATATATTGTCCAGCCCTGCTTTAAGATTATAATGTGTAGTTGTAGCTGTGTACACTGGCCATTTCTTAATCGATTTACACAGTAAAACATTTGACCTTTTACAGTAGCTTCTATGTCCATTTTTTTTCTCAATAATGTGTTCATGCTCTACTGACTTGCAGTGATTTCATCAAAGTTGACCAACTCTGATCACATTCTGACGTCAGTATGTTCTATGTGCCCTTGCACTTTTCATAGACAGAAGTGGATCCATCAAATGTGAAAAAATAAAGCATACAGAGTACACTGACACAACTGCACACGCACATTTACTTGGTCTCTAAGATAGATTAGCGCAATACCGTCTTTACTTGCCTTGAGGCCCCCTCACTATTGACCGGCTCTACTTAAACAGAAACCCCCAGTGTTCTTAAAACAACTCGAGGTAAAAGAGAGTGTGAAGCCGAGAGAATAATAAGAGTGAAACAGAAAGAGAGGATGTAAAGCTTCAAAGCAAAAGGAGAAAGAGAGAGAGAGAGAAAAAGAGGGACAGAGGAAAAAAAAGAATTAATGATGCTTTAATTTTGTTTAAATTTTATTAAGAGATGAATTCAGAACTAAACCTGGTAAAATGAAGTGGAAGTTATGCAGCTGCCGAACTGTACTTTAAGAGATGGGAAGCATTTATATTAAAAAGTTCAAAAGTTATAGAGCAAATTAAACAATGACTCATTCAGAGTTTAACAACAGTCTAGAGACTTTATTACATTTGATGCTGAGGTCTTTTCTTTAGGAAATTTTTTTTGCCTATTTTTTAGGCAAAAACGTATAAAGCACACACAACTCAAAAAGCAGTAATGTCACTTGACTGAGTAGCCAAGTGGTACAAGAATATTTATACCCTTTGATTTCTTAGATCAGACCAAGTCTTTAAGTTCAGAGTTGTACAGCGGAAAGAAAGCTGGATATGAAAATTGAAGAGCAGTCTGCAATGGTGGTGCTACATCAACCGAGTGTGGTTACTTTGGAAAAAAGAATTGACTCAACCCTTTTTGCAGTCAGCCTAGGCAGTGCTGGGCTAAACGCCCAGAGTAGTTTCGCTTAGACTGTGAAACATTTACTGTGTTGACAGTGGGATTTTCCCCATTTGTGTGTTTCATATTTTCACTGTATGCCCTCTCTCTTTATTCTTTTATCAGTATTCTCCATAGATTTTATGCATCCCATACCAGCACCCTCTCCACATATTATGTTTTTCATTTTCTCCTTTTCTCCCTCACTCCCTCCAAGTGTTTTAGAGTTGTTGTCCACTGATAAATGTATTAGATTTTTTCTTTCCCCATTTCTCCCATTTTCTATCTCCGTTTCTCTCTTTCTGCGGGAGAAGAGCGTTACTCTTTTTAATCAAAGCATCTGCCCCTGAGCTAACCCAGCACGCTACAAAGCCTCATCATCATCATCATCATCCATGGGAACCAATCAATAATTCAGCATGCTGCCCAATGCATCACCACGCACAGAGATATTTCAGCTCAGTCCCGTACAGTTGGAGGACTCTCATACATAGGAAATGGAGCTATTCACCGAAGACCAATAAGAAGGAGTAAATGGCGAATACAAGCCTATAATCCCCAGTTAGTGTGCAATAGTTCTAGTTCTAAGGTTTTAAGGCTTGCAGTGATAGCGTACTTTGTAGAGCAGCATTTGAAATGCAGACAGAGTAATTGGGGGGATTTAAAGCAGCAATAGAGCAATCACAAAGGTTGTCCCCTGGGGCGCGCAATGGATTATAGTGGGGCATATCAAAAATACTGTGAAGTGATTTCTTCCTCATTTTGTTTTTCCTTCCCTTTTTGTTTCCTATTTTCTGATCAATTTGTATTCTAAATGCATTTTTTGATGCTGTTCATAGATGAACCTCCTTTGCCTTTCATGCAAAACAGTTAAATCTTGAGCACTCAAGTCTGAATCTCCAAACAATAAATGCATTTACATATAAAGTAAAGACAATCAGGCTGCATATGAAAGGGATGCATTAGGAACTGCACATCCAGTATGGGTTGCTAACCTTAATTCTTTACTTTTAAACAGCAGAAAACCAAAAGACAACCCAGAGTCTGGGCTTCCTTTAACAGCCAACAGTCAGGATCTAATGCTTCTCATTTTCTCTGATGCAGATCTCGGCTTCTCACAAAGGAGTACGTTTTGATCCTAGCAACTTTTGAGGGCTGCAGAAATAAATACAGGGTTCACCCATGAAGAGTCTCTGGGCTCATGAGAAACGTTCTGAACCTTGAAAACCAACATCATGTCCAGAGGGAGGCTTCCAGCAAACATGAGGTATGAGGTAACATCAGGGCAAGCTAAACCTAAACACAGTTCAAAAAAAGTGGATGGGGGTCTGTTTGCCTCAAAGCAGGACATACATTGTTGCTCTCTCAATCACCCAATAAAGATCCAGCATTTAGGATGCAGCAATTTAAATTCTCAAGCTATGACCCCCCCACTGTTTGTGACTGCTGCTACCCGTTAAGAGCACAACGAGAGCAAAGAACAGCCTGGAGCAGTTTCCTGAGACGTTCTAAGGTTTGCTTGCCCTTTGTGTTCTTTGCCTCAGGGATCAAAGGGAACATAAGTTGCATTATTTGTATCATGTAATCAGTTGTAACTTATTGCTGAAAGTTTGAAATGTTTTTTAAAACCGATATGATAGAACCAAGTAGACGTGTTTTACCCCCGCAGAGAGAGACTTTTGTAAATTGTAAAAACACTATTTTTTGGGGGAAAAGGCAGGTGCTTATGATATTATAACTAGTACACCACATAAAGATTCAATTTAAAAAACAAAATTGCAGATAGAAGACCGTAAGAAGGACTCACTCTTTAATGGACCAACTTTGAAGACTCTCCTTGTTTGGCTCCTGACATGTCGCAGTGATGAAATGCGGTGGCAATACTAAACGGTATATTATCCACTCAACAACTACTCAAAGTGGATATTTTCTTTGGAAGACAAGACCGGAGGATCAACAGTGAGGCCTTGAAAGATTGTATTCTGCAGAAAGCACTTGTTTGGCAAATAACCAGGATAGAATTTTAACAGTGGTGAAATGAAACAGTTACTCTACTGAGCTGCTATAGCTGGATAAAGGCTTTCTGTCCCGCATCTTGTGCTGGGATAAAGAAAGTCACTTAGGTCTGGTCAAACTAACTCGTATTTATTTAGAGTCATATGTGGTCTCATGTTTTGTCACATGTTTGAGATGGGTCATGACAAACCGTGGGTTCTCAAATATATACACAAGCCATCTTCACTTGTTTTGTACTATAATTTCATCTGATAGAACACGCTGTCAAACTATTAGTTGTTAAACTGTAACAACTACATCTGTTACTGCCGACTAAAAGGAGACAAAACTAATAGTCAACGAGTAAATTATTTCTAATTTGTATTTGTTTTGGACTTATTTTCAAAGTTATTGGGGTCACACTGCCCCCCAAAGGGTGGGGATGAAGCTACATGTGTCACAATGGAGAAAATTAAACTACTTTTTGAACCTTTTGGCTATCATACAAGTGTTTTTCCAAGAACATGTACTGTCCTTCAACTCTGCTGCATCTCTCACCATAGGCATCACATACACTTTCAAAAGATGGACACACGCACGCCAAATTACTGGGCAATACACACAGCCATGATAAAAAAAAAATACTCCCCACACACACTTAAACACTCAATTCAGCAGGGACACACACCTCTGATATGATAAATGGAGCGCGTGTTCCTTATGAACGTCACAAGCACAAGGATGCAGACACACACCCTTACAGCTGGACAGTGAGGAAAGTGTCAGGGGACCTAATTACGAGCAGGAGACTGAGACAGTATGAGGTGTAACACGTGGGTGAGAGGAGAGAACGCCAAGAAGTTGATGAAGTCAAAGGATGAGTACAAAGGAAATGCTTCTCAGGTAAGATTTAGATTTAAAACTTGTGCTTATCCCTCCAAGTGTCCATTTCTAATGGGATTATGTACCACTCTGTTTATTAGCTAGTTTAACCTGTGAGTGTAGTGTTTAGATTCAGATAAAATTAGGTTAGGGTTAGGCATTGCTGCAACACTTAATTACTTTTCTGGGGAGATGCATGACTACAGTGTAGAGACCGAAGCTACGTCAAGCCTATGACGTACCTATGACGTAAAAGTGACTATAAATTACGCTTAACCCTAATCCTTAAATAGATTTAAGAGAGATCTACAGGTCTCTGCCTGTTCTTGTATATGCCTAACACTGCTGCATAAGGTCTTAAGAATATATCAAAATTACCCATTGCACTTTGAGAGAGCCTGATGATAGAGGATATCTCTATGTAACTCTGCGTTACCTAGCCTTTGTCTAGGTGATAACAGGTAGAAATACAATGGTCTACAGTTCAGTGATCATGAGAAATGATCAGTGAACTGTCACTCAAAAGTCTCGAGGCTGTGTGTAAATCCATTTCTGGAATACGTGAATGTGCTGCAGATGAGACTTTATCTGGAAAAAACCCATGGTATGGGAATATGTCCGATGCATAATGAGGTCCATTTTATTAGGTGTACTTCAGTTAATGCAAGACACCATCACACATTAAGGAACCTAATTCCACAAATTCATTCTTGACCTGTTAAGTGAAACCTATTCCAAGTGACTACCTCATGAAGCTGACTGAGAGAATGCCAAGAGTGTGCAAAGGTTGGTTACTACACAACTCCATATGTTTTCCTTTGTAGTTTTGACGTCTTCAGTATCAATCTACTATGTAGAAAATAATGGGAAAAAAATGTGTTTCTACACTTTTGACTGGGACTGTACATGTTAAGTCTAGAGATTATATTTGAAGCTTCTCAGGCTTGAGAAAACACCAGAAATCTGAACTCCAAGTCAACTCCTGGCAATTCCCAGTAGCTTTGGGTGCTGCATACAAATTCCAGAGAACAGCCATCACCGTGCGCTTCCACAGTAAGTTACAGTGAAGCCTGCTGATGAAAATCCCACTTATCGTACACTGAGCTGCCAAGGAAGTGAACCTCTGGAGGAAATATGATAAAATTAACTTTGGGTTTTTATATATTTTCTGATGATTCTGTTTTTACCCATCACTGTGTTGCAGTGGAAGTGTACTTAAAAAGACTCACATGAAAGAGCTACCTCAGCAATCGATGTTAGTGCTAGCAGGACGCAGACTAGCTCAGCACAAGTTCTGGCATCTCACCCCCTTTTGCATCGCCATTAATTAACTCAAAGTTAAGCAGTCTTCACCCATCTCGTCTGCTTCATCTAAACACTATACGCTGGATTTGGAAAACATGTTCCATAACACCTCACAGCTCTCGTCTGAATTAATCTGCTCGGTCAAATTCATGGAGAGCGGATGATGCTAGATGGCAATTTGTCTTGCACCTACAGTGTATTTTTCAGCCTCTCACATGCTCTCTTCAGGCTTATTATTCCAAATAAACCAAGTCAGGTGGGTTTGCATCCCTCACCATCATAGGCTCTGGCATTGCTGATACACGCGCACACACACACAACCTCAAACAAATAGAGTGTAATGCTGTTACTGCAGGCCCAAATATTGCCAGCTCACACAGCTGATGAAATATTCTCTGTTTACTCTCCTCCAAATGTCCTGCTAAATCCTCTGTGTGTGTGTGTGTGTGTGTGTGTGTGTGTGTGTAATGAGCAGATCCCGAAATAACACAACATAGCGGAGGCCGCTACCTAGGGCAGAACAACATTTAGAGTAACGCATACCCAAACACAAACAAACCGGCGCAGGGAGGGGAAAACCATGACATGATTAATACGATCTTCCGCGCTATTGGCTGTTTCCCCTGTAAATATGAAACCAAGGACACGTAGCCTCATTGAAAGCCAGGCGTGAGTGATATTTCATGTCGATTTCAGAATAATGCATCAAGGATACTATCTCCTTCAAGTTCGGCTCTTTTGCAAAGAACATCAGGTCCAATACAAATCAGAAACTTTTTTGTAAAATTCTCTTTGAACATGCCGACAGGTGTGAAATAAAAAGAAAGCGGCCACTTAAAAAAATAAAAAATAAAAATCACTGTGGTATGAGATTTATGTGATTAATTTATCTTGTCTTGCACAATGGAACCAATCAGATTACACCCAAAACCAAGCCAGGCAGCCTTGCAGAAGAGCTTTAACAGGCAATCAATGTGATTGAAGGGACATGAATACATCAGGGTGCCAGTCTTCAATGCAGATTTCATAAATCTGAGCTCATGCTGGGACAGTGATTGAAGGCTCATTATTAGCCATTTTCTTTACATAAGAAAAGCTCCCTTGCTACATAAAAAAATGTAAATGAAAACTTGTAATTGATAGTCATATCTTATGTTATACCATTTCTTTGTGCCTGAGGACGCATTTCAGTCTCTGAACCTGAATCAGTTATAGGCCTTACTGAGAGAAAAGCCAAAGACCAAGGGAGAGATTTACTTAACGGATAATGACTGTCTTGGCAGATTAACACAAATTTAAGAGATGAGGATTTACGGCTGAATTCAGTCTTTTTAACGCTGCCTGAAGATACAGCAGTCCTAAAGACGATCTCAGGATCTGTGTGTTGATATCTAGTGGGATGGTGGTGGTATATAGTCATGTTAGTATCTCAGAAGCAGCCCATACACAGACCACTGACTCTATATAAAGATGTGCAAACCCTCCACGATGCCACCAATAGTACTTCTGAAGAGTGGGGTTGACGCCCAAGAGGGTACCTGAGACAGCACCTGCCTATCACTCAAAGCAGACATTCCCTTAATTATGCATAAATGTAAGTCTTGATAGAATTCAACGTTTAAATTCTTCTCCCATACAGTTGTCCTGAATGGGGAAATGTCCTGCTGTTATTTTGGCATTTCAGCATTTGGTAATTGGTGCTGTATGGGGAATGACTCACTTTAGGAGCAAGCCTCAAGTGGCCATTCAGTGAGCTGGAGTTTTCGGAACTACTACGTTGGCTATATTTTTCAGCAATGGAGGCTGCTGCTTGGTTCACTGATCAACAATAACAGCACAGACAGACAGACAGACAGATAGACAGATAGACAGACAGATAGATAGATAGATAGATAGATAGCTCTGTTGATTCCTTTGGGAGATTCCCGCAGGGAAATTGACATCTCCATCACATACAGCACTGTCAGACATACATGTAAAAGAATTGGATAGAAAAACAATGAATAAACCCCAAATACCCAACACTCAGAGACAGGCGAGAGAGCCCAGTGGGTCATTGCTGCAAACTAGCAGCGGCTCATCGAGTGTGTGGAAATACTTCACTAAAGATGAAGGCCATTCTACCATGACATGCAGAATATGTAAGAATTAAAATACAACAAATGTACTACTGCAATGCACACTCATCTGAAAAGGCATCAGCTAATGCTAGCAGAGGAATGGTCCAAATCCTCTTGACAACAGTTGCATTTTCTTAACCCGGCTACACTATCCCATCTTACAACACCGTGGAGTGCGAATAAATGCTGTAGACGGTGCAGATTTAGGGAGTTCTTCCTGGCCACCGTCGCCTTCAGGCTAGCTCTGGGGGTTTCAGGCCGGGTTTCAGACCGGATGTTGTAAAGCGTCTTGAGACAATTTGTATTGTTATTGACGCTATATAAATAAAACTGAATTGAACTGAATTTAAGCAGGCTATACATTTCCGCAGTGCACCGTATGTAGCGCGTGAGCTGTCTGTATTCTTGACCTGAATACATATGTTGAGAACAGATTTCATTGTTGCAAAGCATTACTTTCTACTGTGTTTTTATTAGTGATGTCATCAGCGATTAGCCAGTGTCGACTTGACTTTCAGTCAACTTTAAAAAGTCTGAACTCGTGCAACTCCTAAATCATTGTACCTCTGCATGTAAGCATGCTAATACTGGCTCATTAAAAAGACTGGGACCTGACAGGAATGTCATTAGTTTGGCAGATATTTGTTAGGACTGGCTAAAAATTCGTAAGAAGTATCTTTCCCCATGCTTGCAATATGGTAAGTTGCAATTATCCACCTTTAACAACTCCAGTCTTAAAAAAATCTAACTATTTATCTCACATCTAATGAGTTGCATTACTATGCTATTAGCTGAGAATGTTGGAGGCCTCTGAGGAAAAAGCTGACAATGAAGCTGGCTCTAGTAATCAAAAGCACCGTGCTCGGTGCAAATGTAAGAAAAACCCGGTTTGTGAACATATATTTCATTCTCATTTCCTTTTCAATTTACCTGTTTTTATAGCACCTACTGTTTGCTTTATCTCATCTTCCTGCTGAGTGATTCTGAAATGATCATCTGAAATGCTTCCAGTATGGGGGACTCATTACCAATTACCCAAGTTATTACAGCTTTGTGACTTTCCTGAATGGGATTCCGCAACCAAAGCAGGAAATGTGACTGAAAACATAAAATTGGACTTTAATGAGTTCAATTCCGCTGTGTTTTCTGTTTATGAATTGTATCCCACACTGAATACATTTATTGTACAGTTTTATGGGAAGTTTTCAAAGAATGTTGTAATTTTATGTCTGCATTCACGTTTAACATACAACAAAAGTTAAAATCAGTTGCTGGTTTTAAATAATTAGAAACTCACAAGAGGCAGGATGCTGATAGTGATGCGATATATATTAATAACTCTCTGATGAGCACATACATACGCTGACTTTCATGAGCACACATTCTCACTGGACCTATCGCAGAAACACTAGCTTTCTCACACTTTGTGGAAATCAGTCAGCAAGGCCCATTGCTTTGACAGCAGACATATGGGCAGCGGACGCCGAGTGTGCCGGCTTATCAACCATTTAGCAGGCGATGACCTGTGGAGCGAATGGCCCCATCATGATAAAGTGTCTGAACCTTGCACATTCAATAACAGGTCAGAGGGCAGCACGCACATTGGCATGCAGCATCCATCACCACAGCTATTGATTGTCCTGCGATAAGAGAGTATGTTGTGTGTGTGTGTGTGCGTGTGTAGTTCTGTGCTGTGTATTAGGGCATGTATGAGTGTACATGTGTTTGAGATGGTTCAGGCATGAAGTTGGAGGAAGTGAGGGGCTGTGCTGCTTTGGTGGGCAACATAATTCAAGTTGAAAGGCACAAATGTTATTCGCTGAAACTTAAGCTAGAGAAAAGGGGAAAATATATAAGCACCGGTGCCTAAATGACAATATATTTTATGATTTACCTGAAGCAACCCAGCTGTGATGGAAAAGCGAGGTGAGGCTTAATGACAGCCACATTGTTTGGATATTTTTTTCTTTCTTTTAATTCATGACCAAGCAGCAACCTCAGCATTTTAAAATAGAAGCCAACAAGGAAAGTACCACAAACTGCAGTTCCTAAAATGGCCACTGGGCATGATCCAAAAGTGACTCAGTCCCAAAGGCTCCCATGTGAAAATGTCCAATTTTACAACATAAATAAATATATTCACAGCCTGGTACAGGTCTCTGTACGTACAGGTAAGCTTTTTTTTACACTTTCCTAATTTGAGAGGTGGGTGCTCTTTCAGGTTGCTAATTGTCTGGCTAGGCATTACCCGCCCATCTCAGCTACACTTAAACTCCATCTCTTTGCTAGTTTCTTAATTAGTCGGAGTCAGCAACAATCAAAATGGAAAATGACCTCACCTAGCTGGATCACGTCACAGTGGTTCATTCAGTCAATGCACATGACTCACTTTGCAAATAATTTTCATATCCAATTGCATGAAACATTTCCTGAGTCGTATTTAAGAGTAATAAACTTGACATGTAGATATATATTTTTAGTCATTTCTCGGGTCTCAATGATACACCGGAACATAAATCACAGGGCTTGTAAAAATGCATCTGTACAAAGGGTTTACATTAGATCCGTATAATACGGATGTTAAAAATATGCAAAATCCGATAAACTGCAGCCACATCATGCCCGCTCTCTTCAAATCTGAGAGCTGCACATCTGCCTCACATCTTCAATGCTGCATGTCTCTACAGGATCATCCCTGAGATGTGAAAATCAGCCAAAAGCCAAGTGTGGTGATAGAGACGGCCCTTCCTGCATGCTCTCTTATTTCCACTCAGTGATCAGTTCGCTGCTTGAGGGTCCAACATATCTCTTAAAATAACACCACTGCAAGCTATTAATCACACGTCCCCTTAACATTATCATATATGATAGATCTCATACCGTTAGCCACATTAGAGTCTGCAGCTCATTTACTGGTTATTGATCATCTATTGTTATATGAAGGTTGGGGGTCTAACTTTCAAGGCACTAATGGAAAAATGATCCAAGTGCTTAACATTTCTTCTTCTCTGTAGGACAAAAAAAATGCATATCTACCTCAGTTCAGTTCATTAAAGGAAATCACAGACGCTCAGCAATCAATCGAGTCACTTCAAGGATAAACCATATTGGGTTAAAAAGTAAAACAAGCGATGGGCATATCTGGCCTTTGATTTTGGACATACAGTTTGCTCATATTCTAATTTGACACAGTAACTGTGAATTGAACTAATACAAGCAGCAGAGGGAAGGGATGCTGTTCGTTTGTAGTGAGATTAAGGAAGAGCGTAAGACAGTCTGTAATTAACAACTATCTAGACTGCTGCTGTTCTCTGCTAGCAGTACTAGCTCTCACAGTTAATGTTTACAATGCCATCCATGGTCTCTGCTGATGTCCACGCTGCTTTGATTTTGGTCTGACTGTGGCTCTGCGTGACCTAACCATATGCTCCAAATTCAGACACAAGCAAGAGTTCGTGTTTCCCATAGAGTTCTCAGTCCTACATTGCATTATCACAAGTTCCTGTATTAGACTGTAGTGTGGATACATTTATCAGACAAACACAGGGATGCGGATGCAGTATAAGAGCTTCATGCGTCAGATCAGGCAGGCTGGCTTATTCGATAGGCTCTATGTCACAATGGAACGCTATGATGCAGAGCCAGTGAGCTTTTGGGATGTTGCCAAGATGAGACAATGCGTATGTGGTTTACAGAAACAATTCCACTTTTCATATGCGTACTCTACGTCTTAATTCAGCCGAATGGGAGTGATAACTGATAAGAAAATAAACCGAAAATAATGAATGGAAAGAAAGAGAGGAAAACAGTGTGTGTGTGTGTGTGTGTGTGTGTGTGTGTGTGAGAGCGAGAGAGGTTGCTGACAAGCCTTTAGAAGCACAGATGTATGGATTTGTCCATGTGGCAGTGAGGACGTCAGCAGTTTTTCCACATCAACAGATTCTTCAGCTTCATAGCATACGAATACGTCACTTCCAGAGACACGGTTTGGACATTTCCTGCCTCATCAGGCCCCATCTTCTCTTGATCACTCTCACCCTCTCATTAAAAAGCACTTGCACTCAGCACGTTAGCATAAATACATAAATTCATGGCTTGCTGGATGAGAGACTCAACAGATTCCTTCGCTTCTAAACACACACACTTCACATGTGCTTACACATCTTAAAGGTTTACTCTGAGGCCTTCCTTCCAGGGAAAAAGTCAAGAGACAGCTGCTGCTCTCTCTCAGTGTCAGTTCCAGCAGTCGGCTCACTCTCTTCTGAACAATCAGTTCCAAAACAATGGTTGAGGAACTGCACACAAAGACATATGTCTTTTTTTCTTCACCCAATCAATATGCCAATAAATACCTATATGCAGTGTTGATGGAAATAAGGGGGGAATAAAAAAGGGTGAATCTGGTGTAATGCAGAATGTTCTGATGTGGATATGAGATTCAGGCAGAAAGCAGAAGAAAGAGGAATGGTGTGTTGGCGAGGGTGGTGCGTGCTCATGTGTGTGTATATGTAGGATTTTTGCACAGCGGCACTGCCTGAGCTCAGTAGCAGTGGAGCATGTATTGTAATCAATAGCACTTCAGCCAGAGAGCAAATCAATGGAGGCTGCGCTGTAATGGAATGCATGGTCAAGGGAGAAACAGAGGGGATGGCTGACTGGTGAGCTAGAGAACAAACACAAAAAGATGTGAATGTAGTCCAAGAGAGACGAAAGAGAGTGAGGGGAAATGTGAAAAGAAGAATCGGTGGATGAAAAAAAAATACATTAACTGAATTAAAGAGGCAAATCTGGAAGGGAAAATAAAGTAATAGGAGCCCACGGAGGTTGGTAAAAGGGAAAGTGTAAATGTGGTTGTTATGTAGAAAAAAAATACAGACATTTATCAGTGGAGGCAAGTTTCTGTGTAATTGTGCTGGCTTGGTGAGCTCATTCAAACCCCCTGTGAGGCTTAAGAAAAGCAATACACAAAAATTGGCTCCAATGAGAGGAAAATTAACAACAAAGAGACAAAAACAAAGGAAAGACAGTGAAAGAGAACAGCAGAGGAAGCAGGTATAGTCAAGTGTGGGAATGAGTTTATTTGCATAAAAAATGAAACGAGAAAAAAAAAAAGCATTAAAACTGTGTGTGTGTAAATAGATCTTGCTTCCAGGTCGTTCTTATCTTCCTTCTTTGCTTACCTGACCTGTGAACACTGCTGACAGCAATATGGTGCAGACATGAACCCCTGCCCTCTCAATTATTGGAGTTTATTTGGGGTCTGGTGAACTTCAATAGACATTGGCTTTATTTCCACTGGGGCTTTAAAGGGCAGTTTCACTATTAAGAGCAACAGCAACGGAACAACATGCTGTATTTTAACTAAGACCAAAGCGCTCTTTAAGATAGCTCGGGCTTTGAAGTTTAATTGCATGGAACAGGCTGTGAAGACACCCGTTATGGAGACGTTCAAATAGAACGCAGCGATCTACAAAAGACTTCTCAGATAAATGCAGGCACAGTTACAAAATCCGCCGTACACTACAAACCATGAGACAACAGTGAATGAGGAAGTGCAGATTATATCATCACAAATGAAAACAAACTACTAAAACCAGTGTTTACCCTACCATTATATTGGGGGGGGCACCTGCTATACTAATAAAGCTGTTGTACACAACCTGCTCAGCAGAAGGGTGCATAGAACTGAGTCTTGGTGATCCGATCACAAGTGGACAACTCAGAGTAAGGTACAGCACCCAAAAAGAATCGAGGATGCACTGAAATACCATCACTCACACCATCAGAGCTGGTCTGAGTAATAAGATTATATGTCATATGATCACATTCTTTTTGCAGTCTGAATGCATCCAGGGTCACACTGAAAGACCGCCTACTCAACTGACATCCTTTGTATGAAGCTCTGAGAAGTATGGGAGTGCTTCAAATAATCACAAAATAAAAAGGTGAAAATTGCTTGAGTAGCTTAAGGGAAAACACACAAGCGTTGTTTGGGCTGATGGGCTACCAGAAAAAGCAAAAGGACCACAACATTGTCTACTCCTTTATATAGGGAGCTTATTAATGTGTTGTGTCTCTGTAGCTGTTAACATAAAGGTTCCTTTTTTCCCCTCAAACCCCTGCTTTCTTGAATCTAAGAAAGGCTGAGACCCCATCTCACAGTGCAAAAAAATCTATACTTCAGCTCGTGCTGTTTGATTCAGCATTTCCGTTGGTTAAACTTACATAAATAAATTTAAACAACAGATTAACAAATTAAATGATTGAATTTAGTCATAAAAACAATAAGGACTTGTGAGCTGCTAATTAGCCATGTGTTCATGTCTATGTTGCATGTTCATGCAAATAGCCATTTGAAGTTAAGTTTCCACATTTCTGCAAATAAGAATTTTCCCCTTTCACTAACTCACCGCAAGCTGTTTGCAGCAGTGACATTGCTGTTCTTATGGATCACAGGTTCAAGTTATGATCTGGGCTTTGTGAAGAAATAATTAACGTCAGGGGCAATGATGAATAAATAATAATTTCACGCAGCACTTTCCATGAGAGACTGCACTGCCGCATTATGTGTTCTCTTTTCAGAGCAGCCCACTTTTTTTCCTGAACAGCAGTAGCAGCAGTAATCCATTGTTTTGAGATAACAGCTGTTTGCACAATATTGTACTTCCACTGTAAACCCTAACGCTCTGTGCTTCTCAAATTTGTCAGTGTGTATTTGCATATAGAGCGCAGAAGTGGGATCTGATCACAAAGTGATCACTAAAGACGTACACTATATTACCAAAAGTATTCGCTCACCTGCCTTTACTCATTCTATGAACTGAAGTGCCATCCCATTCCTAACTCATAGAATTCAATATGATGTCGGTCCACCTTTTGCAGCTATTACAGCTTCAACTCTTCTGGGAAGACTGTCCACAAGGTTGAGGAGAGTGTTTATAGGAATTTTTGACCATTCTTCCAAAAGCGCATTGGTGAGGTCACACACTGATGTTGGTCGAGAAGGCCTGGCTCTCAGTCTCCGCTCTAATTCATCCCAAAGGTGTTCTATCGGGTTCAGGTCAGGACTCTGTGCAGGCCAGTCAAGTTCATCCACACCAGACTCTGTCATCCACGTCTTTATGGACCTTGCTTTGTGCACTGGTGCACAGTCATGTTGGAAGAGGAAGGGGCCCGCTCCAAACTGTTCCCACAAGGTTGGGAGCATGGAATTGTCCAAAATGTTTTGGTATCCTGAAGCATTCAATGTTCCTTTCACTGGAACTAAGGGGCCAAGCCCAGCTCCTGAAAAACAACCCCATACCATAATTCCTCCTCCACCAAATTTCACAGTTGGCACAATGCAATCTGAAATGTACCGTTCTCCTGGCAACCTCCAAACCCAGACTCGTCCATCAGATTGCCAGATGGTAAAGCGTGATTCATCACTCCAGAGAACGCGTCTCCACTGCTCTAGAGGCCAGTGGCGGCGTGCTTTACACCATTGCATCCGACGCCTTGCATTGCACTTGGTGATGTGTGGCTTGGCTGCAGCTGCTCGGCCATGGAAACCCATTCCATGAAGCTCTCTGCGTACTGTACTTGGGCTAATCTGAAGGTCACATGAAGTTTGTAGCTCTGTAGCAATTGACTGTGCAGAAAGTCGGCGACCTCTTTGCACTATGCGCTTCAGCATCCGCTGACCCCTCTCCGTCACTTTACGTGGCCTACCACTTCGTGGCTGAGTTGCTGTTTTTCCCAAACGCTTCCATTTTGTTATAATAGAGCTGACAGTTGACTGTGGAATATTTAGGAGCGAGGAAATTTCACGACTGGATTTGTTGCACAAGTGGCATCCTATGACAGTTCCACGCTGGAATTCACTGAGCTCCTGAGAGCGGCCCATTCTTTCACAAATGTCTTGTTTCACAGTCTGCATGCCTGAGTGCTTGAATTTATACACCTGGGGCCAGGCCAAGTGATTAGAACACCTGATTCTGATCATTTGAATGGGTGAGCGAATACTTTTGGTAATATAGTGTATGTGAAGGCTATTTCTAATGCTGGCTGTGAATAGAGATGCTGCCGTCCATTTGTGATCGGGTCATCCAAGATGACAGCTGTTAACAGAGCCAAATATAACTAGCTCAGCAAAAAAGTAGAGCATTTAGCAGCTAAAGACATTTAAATCCAGATGTTTGCTGGAAGTAGGAAACTCTTAGCTAACAAGTTATGGTAATGATCAAAGTTGTGTTTAAGCAGCTATTTCTAATCATATTTGGAAATAAAAAAATATTAAAATACCAGAAAGTATAGGGTGTTCATGCTGTGTGTTTATACTGACTAACTACAGCAGTGGGAAAAGCAGTAAAATGAAAAAAACAAACAAAAAACTGCATTTAAATGCAGTACTCAAGACACTTGTTCCACGCATCAATGTGTTTGTGTATGTGAAACCCAGGCAGTTAGTACAAGGCAAGCATTCAGAAATAAAACATCATAGCAATAAGTCACCAAAGCTAAAGAGCTTTCCTGTTATAGAAAAAGAACTAAAGTGTCTCAGACTGCATTAAACACTTATTATTTGTTTGCTGATAGATGTCTCTCTGTCTCTCTCCGTATGTGTGTATGAGTGGCGGTTTAATGGGGATTGATAATAATGCGTTTGTGAGTGTTTTTTGATGAGCTCGGAGATGCGAGGGCATCTCTCTCAGCTGCATGCATATTAATAACATTTGGGGCGTTTGGAGGGAATTCTGCTTCTCCAGTATTACAGCTTGTTTGCGTGGTTGCACCACACATACACAATCAGACTGACACAAGGTTAAACACAGGCAGGATTTTCTATCTCTTATGTCTCTCACACACATTCTTACAGATACAGTAAGAATACACAAACAAAAGTAAATTCCCTCTTTCTCGCTCACACACACACACACACACACACACGCACTTGTATCTGCTCTCTCTGGGTGTGATAAACTTGCTTATGACAGCTAATAACTCCCCTATTCCCTCTGGTCTTAATTAGACCCAGTTATTACAGAGCGTTTGATGCTCTTTCTCCTCTCTCTCTTTTTCCTCTCCCTCCTTCTCACACTGTTGCACAGCTTGATTCCAGCGTGTTGTTCAGAGTGAAATGTGGGGAGGAAGGAGGGAGGACGACTTCGCAAACTCCTCTCTGCCTCCCGACTGGGGGTCTGCGCAACCAGTTTGCATCCCACACACGTATATGGACACAAACACACAAACCCACACATAATTACTATTCCCCGCTTCTCTCTGTTTTGCATTTAGGTGTCTTGGCTCAACTTGGCTGCATGAAAGTTGTGGTTTTGCCCTTCATTTCAAGGCTTCTTTGTTGAGTTCATAGTTGAGAACAATATGACAGATGGAGGGCAGGAGGAGGTCACTGAACATGAACTGACAACATAAATGATGCTTCTTTCATCTCCTAAACGCCATGGTTTAGAGGAAAAGAGCCCTTTCTCTCACCTACGTTCATAAATATTTTTAAATTATAGAGCCCTTTCTACTTATCAGAACCGGAAAATTCTCCTTTAAACTATGGTAGATACACAGTACATCCTTCATATGTCGTTCACAACCCATGAATATCACTTTTAGAATAAAATCTACATAACGCTTTAACGCACATCTCTTTTACAGCAAAGCAAAACAAAGTTTGTGGTCAGGCACCATGAGGGATTATGTAATGAACTATAGACATAGACATTTCATGGCCCTTTTCCACAAGAGATATTTTGTCTTGTTGCTGTAGTGAAAGCACAATTTTTGTATTTATAATATATATTGTACAATTGCGGCGGCGCAGTGGCGAGGTGGTTAGCACTGATGCCTCACAGCGAGAAGGTCCCGGGTTCGAATCCATGGGCTCACTGGGCCTTTCTGTGTGGAGTTTGCATGTCGGCACAGTGGCAAGGTGGTTAGCATAAATGTCCAGGGTGTACCCCGCCTCTCGCCCAATGACAGCTGGGACAGGCTCCAGCAGACCCTGAGACCCTTAACAGGAACAAGCGGTTACAGAAGATGAATGAATGAATGTATGAATGAATCCTAGAGAAGATGAATGAATGTACAACTGCTACATGATCAGCGTTTAAGTGCATTCACATACCCAAGGGAGTCATAACCGCCAAAATGCAGAGCGTGAAACAATGGGACAATAAATTATCCCACCTCGACTATACAGGGGAAGGATAGAGACCCCAAAGGGTTTGTTACTACTATACTACTGTTGAATGGGAAGCCATCAGTATGTTTATTATTATTGTGTCAATGACGCAAAATGAGGCAGCTAGAATTAAGTCTGTAGACCAGTCAGTCAAATGTTCATCATTTCTGGTGAGTGCACAACGTGCGACATTTGATTTCAAACAACAATGCCCTGCAAAATTCCACACACGGATGTCTACCAATCGAGGTACACAATTTGAGGTGTAGCAGGGTTCCTAGATTTGTGAATGCTTGGTTCACTATCTTGCAGGGATGCTTAATGGAACATTTACTGTGACAAAGGAAATGATCTCCATAGAGAAAAAGGTGCACTAATGACATATCCCATTCATATTTTCACAGCTACACACAGTTCATTCACAAACTTCACTGCTGTAGAGGCCATGTTCTGAAATGACAGGACATAATACTTTTCAATAAAATGACAGTGTATCTATAACGTCGCCCAAGGATAGAAACTAAATTACATTTTAAAGTGAAAGATACTAGATATTTTAATCATACAAATTTGGTATGGCCAACTGTTTCCCCTCCACTGCCCACAGACCTCCAGCTTTTTTAAACTTATTTAATATTTCAGACATGTCCCCCAGTGTATGGTACAGTACATAAAAACAAGAAAAATACAGAGGAAAAACTAGAGGCGGAAGGGGAACTATCAAGCACCAGAGGATGAACCAGCGGTAGCTTGATTTGATGAGTGAGTGACCTCATATATTATGCAGAATTTATCTCTGGTCCCAACATGATGTCATGATCTGAGAGAGGAGCATGTAGTGAGGCTCCAAACATCAAATATTCATGATAACACACACACACATATTCACACACACCATCACAGCATGTTAATTGGCTGTGCTGATTGCAGTAGCCTTGAGTAGGATAGATGATTGAGACTGTGGCAGTTAACACACAACATTTTAAGAGAAGCTTCAGGGTTTCCTTTATACAGTGACTAAAATAATGTGCTTGTTGTGGGCTATTATGGCAATGTTTCTGTGAAGTAAGATGGAATATCTGTATTTACTTGACATTTCTCTGTGGTTACAAATGGTTTGGTCATTAGGTTTGATTCGGTACCCAACACTACTCTGACCAGATGGTACAGCTATGCACCAATGACTCCAAAACAGTTCAATTACTGTGTGTTTTGTCCACAGGTTTATAACCACAGCAGGACTGTTAATAGAAAATAATGTAAAAGAATCCAACAATCCATCTTCAATACATAATAAAACTACAAATGCATCTATGAATTTTTATACCGTATCTGGTCAAAAACCTGAAGGAAAGGTAGGATAACTTCTATACATTTTGCACACATACTTAAAGTAGGATAATACAAGGCCATCAGGCAACTTCCAAATTTGTTAAAAACCTTGACCAGAAAATGGATGCATTATTTTTTTTCTAACCTTTCATGATGGCTGAAAAAGCTTCTCTTTTTAATACTGTACGTCAGAATGGATTCACAGTCCACCCAGCTAACTTCATCTATGACTACAGTTTGCCAACTCAGTTGGCAGAACATAAAAAAATGATATCTTGTTTATCTGAGCTTACAGGGAAACAGAGCTCTGTAGGGAGGAAAAAATCTATACAGCACTCTGCACTGCTGCAGTGTCTCCTAGCTAGTTTGCTCACTCAGTGGTTTTAATTTTTGTGTTAAAGTTGAAAGTGTCAATTAGAGTGTCCAGGGATGTCATTAGTGCTCTCTCAGTATTTTCCATAGTTGCGGGGTAAATTGAGTGGGTTGGTTAATTGTGTGTCACGGCAGTTGACGAAGTTGTAAGCTGAAATCCAAAGTGATCATGGACCAGTAGGTTATAGCCCATATTAAGGGTGACGGACACGGCTCAGTTGGAGAGGAGGTGTAATGTACACTGCATTAGATACTCATCCCAATTCACAGCCTACCATGCTACATAAACATTTTCCTAGGGAGGTGCTGAGAGAGAGATGCAACTGTAGTTGTCACAATAGTATGTTCAGCTACATTTACATGGCTCTGACTACATGAATAGATTTATATTTTAAACGACTATATCTACCTGTAAGATGGGCACTGAGGTGGAGAACAAGCTCAAGTCTTATTTAGTATCTCTGTATTAACAAGCTACATTTTAACTGTGAATAGATTTATGCCAGGTTCTACTACATATTAGGTTTGTACTGATAAGATGGTCACTGACAATTTAGGAGATTACAAAGGCATGAATTCAGGCCATGCTTTGGTAGAAAGACATGACATAATACGCATTGTTCAATGACCACTCATATCTTTCTGTCAAAACATCAACAACATTATAATTACAAAATTATTGGAAATGAGGTAACAACTGTGTGAATGAACCAAATGGAAGGATCTGTGTGTTGCATGGTGGGACAGCATGGAGGTCAATCTTCCTAAGTTTTTAGGTCAGGGTAGGTTATGGTGTAGTCAGAAGCAGGCATGAGAATTACACACACCATAGTACACCCTTATATAATATAATATATAATATGTAACAATCACCAGAATACTTTTAAAATAATGAATGACAGATGGATCCAAGTTTTAAAAATATATATATTTTCCCATACCCTAAAATTTTTACTGTAAACATCAAAGTCTTCTTATTACCTAACATTGAATCAAATCATTTTCTAAAATAATCCTGTGTACTGAAGAAATGTGAATTGTAAATACCAGGTGCTTTTTGAATGGCCCATACTAACTATGGCTCGTAGGTCGCCACAGTAGCCCCTTCTGTAACACACACAGACTAGATGGGTAAACTCACTATCCACTGTCCCATAACTATAATGGAATCCAACACTGAAAATAACATTTAACATTTAGCCCCAGTTAAATTTCACCACACTTTTCCAGGTGGACAGTGCCCTGACCACTGTAGTGTGTCAATCGACATGCACTGTCATTTTCCTCTACTGAATACTGAGGACAAGTCCCACAATGCCTTGAACCTTCAAAACCACTGGGTCAATTTCTTCTAACCAGTCGACTTGACAGTGCAAAACCCTTTAACTTCCATGGTGATCATTTCTCTAGCTTCATGTTCTCTATGAAGGACTAGTCAGTCACGTTCAGGAAGTCCTTAATGTGTCCCCAGATGTCTCCAAAAGCCTCATCAGGCATTTAATTAGGCAGTGTTTGGTGTTTTTACTTTGAAGGTATTCTTTGTGAGATGTATGATGGACACAGACAGTGTTATGGTTTAATATAAGACATGTAACATGTAAGACGTGTATTTGGTTACTGTAATAGACGGACTGTAGCCTTAAGATATCCTACTGTGTGTTAATAATCACCATAAAAACTTTATTCATCACACTTAAACTCTACACAACTATCTGTTGATGAAAACAGGTTTCATTGACAGAGAAGACACAAATACACTGACACCCATGAATCTCTCAAAGACTTGGGCTTGGATGGCTCATTGACTTACCATTAAAAGAGCAAGCCTTCATTAGTTAGGATGTCCCTCCTAAAAGGAAACCAACTGTGCTTATCTGTATTTGTGTGTATGTGTGTGTGTGCATGAGTGTATCAGAGGGCTGTTGCCTGAGACATATGCACATAACCATTCAGGCAGTCTCCAGCACTACACGTACCAGCAAAGGCGTATTCATTAGCAGGAGGGGTGCTGTTCCCGAGCACTTGGAAACTCAGTGGAGCGTTCATGGCTGTGGCTGGATGCTGAGGGTAAAAACAGATTGGGAGAGATTCAGACGAACGGAATGGAAGAATGCAAGCAGAACATTAAAAAAAAAAAAAACATTCCCGAACAGAGCAAGAGACAATCAGCTGCAGTCAGGGACAAACAGGATCAGATATTATTTCAGGCAGGAAGCTCACGGATTTTCCACATTAGAAATTTTACGACAGGAAGGACGAATAATGACAGAAATCATGTTCAGTGGCCTGGACATAATGTAATGGTAAGTAGTCTTCTGTGTCAGGGAGTGTTTCTCGGTCTCTAGGCGGTTTCTAATCTCAGATTCGGAATCATCAGTCATCAGTTTAATGTGTATTGCCTAGTTTTTTAGCAGGTGCCATATACATAGCCATGGTAAAATAAAAAAAAAGAAATAAATAAAACAACTTGTATATCAGCAACTAATAAAAATGCTAAGAGCATCATTCCCCTAAAGCATTTATAATTAGTCGACTGTTCAGCATCATTACTGTAAAGTAGACTCATTAAAATTATATTTGCAGTGATTTCAGGTGTCATGGCATATAACACTTTGTAGCAAACTAAGCACAGTTATTAGTTTCTTAATTTCCATTGACAGAGATCTATGACTTTGCAGAATCTCTTCAGAAGGCAAGTGACAAGATCTTGGCTCTAGGTGCTTTCTAGTTTCTGTTTGTAGAACAGAGACATTAGTAGAAAGAACATCGGTAACGACCTAGTCACGTCTGAGCAGACTAAACCGTCCATCCGGAGAGTAAAAGAGGGATAACGTCCTGTCGGCAAGCAGATACCCAAGATCATTCCAAAGACTTTTTTAACTGAGTGTAAACACTTGTCTCTCAACTCCAACTGCATTCTTACATCTCAAGTTGCTAGCTGCACTATAAGCAATGACTGGCACACGGAACAAGCATTCTTGGCTCATATACTGTATACATCATCAGTTATGTGGATATACAGTGGCTTCACTAGCAGATCCAAAACATTGTCCCCTTGGGAGCCACTCTAAGTCATCAATCGATAGCTGATGGTTCCCAGTGCGGTAGTTTCTAACTATTAAATACCTTTGACATCAACCTCCAGTGGACATTTTTGCTTAAAATAATGAAAAGTAACATTTTGTAGAGGTATTTTTCAGAGGTTCCCAAAACAAAAAGAATTCAAAATGTTCCATTTGCAGGAAGTTAAGCTCTCTCAGGGCCTTTCCTAATTGTACAATCCATCCCACCTGAGAGTATTATATGTTCAACATTCTACAAGATGAAATTTCCATGAACTCCATGTAATCTTGTAGAACTTGTTTGGGCGCAACTAAAACACTCAAATTGAAGGCAAAGCATCAACAAAGCTGCATCTGTAAAGACTTTAGAAATGTGCCAGAGGAAGAGTAACAGATGAAGACAAGCACATGGACAACCACTAGTGCGTAAAGATTATCATCAGCATTGTTAGGACTCCCTTCACAGCCCTCATTAAAACCACGCTCGGTAGAACTCTACCAGTGTTCGAGAGAAGTCAAGGGGACAATATTTTCAATGCGACAGAAGCACTGAATCATAGCTGTAAACAAAAAGTGAACCAAAGCAGCGGCAGATGTTAACAGCGCAACATGTCCAGAAGCAGCGTGAGCTCTCAACGTGGATGACGGTCTGGTTACATTAAATACGACAGATGCAAATAGTGACGATAATGCTGTTATACAGACACCTGCGCCTAGTTTTAAGTTTTACTTGAGTCAGTCAAGGTGCTCTTTCAGGTTACTGCACTTTCACCGATTTGATTGTTTTGACAATATCCCACCAGCATTAAATTAGTATTGGTCAGAGGAACAGCGATTCCTGTCTGGCAGCAAGCTCAACAATGTTGTCACAATGAAAGGAACAACACAGGCTGGTAGAATAGCTGGATGTAGTTCGTTTAGTTGCGGGTAGCTGGGCACAGGTAAAGAGGAACTGTGATGAGAACTCTAGAGGCATTGAGAAACTGACTGACACACCACCATGTTAACACAGAACAAGCTGCAGTTAGGTTTGAGTATACTTTCCCTTAACATATTGCACAATTAGTTTTGAGATGCAGTTTGACGCTCAGAACATGTAAGTAATGAATTATAAACAGCCTGCAGTCGCACACATCCTTGCATGTATGGACACACATACAAACACACAAACAAAAACACTTCCCTACACAAGCACAAAGGGATGAAAGTAAAACTCAACAAACCTTGGAAGTTAAGAAAAGTAGTAACACCTTGAACATAAAGGCTTGAACTTGAAACTGCAAAACAAAAGGCCGGTTCACAGAAAGAGCAACATAAGTCTTTAATGTGAAAATGAAAGCGAGCTCTCCCCTTTTATAATCGAGCACACTCCAGCTTTGCTGAACAACCTTTTCACACACCAGTCCTCTGCGGCTGATCCTGAAACAGCCAAGTTGTGACCCCCGCTGTTTGATCATAACCTCATATCCTGGAAGTGCAAACTGTTTAGAGCGAGAGTTCCTAGTATAGAACAGGCTGACCAGGTGAATCCAGGTGGATCTCTTTTTGCTTTCACCTTAAGTCCACTTTAATAATCAAGGGGTAGTAGTAGGTAAAGTGAAATAGACAGGATAAATAAGGATTAATTCAACAAAGGCACAGATTGTCCACAACTCAGTATAAGAAACTTTGCACATCAAGATTAAGTTCCCCATCTGGGCATTTAGCCGGTATTACAACTGCAAGAGTCACTGCATTGTAAAACCTGGTCAGGCCTGTGTGCAACCTCGCCTCAGAAAGAAAATGTCCTCGGCAAATATGGATGTTCATACACTGACACATGCAATTTCATTTTTCCTTTAAAGATTCATTATTTTTGAAACATATTTGCAAGTTCAGAATGTAAAGACCCCGTATTACATAAAATCTTAACAAGTCAAACTGCCACAAGTAAGAATATGACTTTCAAATTTTAGTTAAACATATTACAAATATAAGCCCTTCATTTTACTATGCCTACTGCTCTGAACCACAATTAGTGACCCGCCGTTAATTCTGCCTGCAAAATGTATGTATTGTCATAATATGTCAAATAATAATGCGCAACATTTAACCTCATAAGTAACAAACTAAAAATCTCTTTCTATCTGCCTGTGCAGTCACTTGGCTCTTTTAGAGCTGAATGTGGTTATAGAGATGCTGCTAATAGCTGTCACAATCAGTATTTGTTGTTACTGATGTTATTGATGTTACTGATGGAACGCAGAGGTATGTCAGGCCTTTGTAGAAAGTTAGCATAGTTATCTTAGCCCCGGGTCCTCCTTTCCGGCTGTGTGCCACTTGATGTAGAGCTGTTGTTTGTCACTGGTTCAAGACATGGTCCACACATTGGCATTTACATCATGAACGCAGTGGTTCTGAACTTACTGTTTCAAGAGTGCATTTTCTTTTCCTGGTTTGACGCTAAAAAGAGGCTTCGTGAACCCTTGGCCTACATTACTACTTCTACAAATAACAATTACAGTAGACTACTGCTAATAATGACAGTAGTAGCAGCAAAAACAGTGTTTTGGCCCTTGGCCTGGTCTGCTTCACAATATTTGGCCCTTGGGTAAAATGAATTGGGGGTCCCTGGCCTACAGTATACATATCACTGAATTTAGCCTAGTTCCAAAAGGGCTGTTTCAGAGTCTGTGATTTTAAATGCAAATGACATGCAGCTGTCCACAGCCCTGTTCCAGACGAGGGTCTTTCCTGTTGGTCACGACGGATACCCCGGCATAAAACAAGGCAGAAGAGCCAATAAGGCACGCCTCTGTCTGCATCTAATCTGCTCACTGAGTGAGGCATAGAGAAGCAACATGTTTAGCATGACGCAGGTTGTAAGAGAAAGAGTAAAAATGGCATTCTGTCTTTCACCTGTCTCTGAGAGATAATTTTATATATACAGTTGTCACTGTCTGAAGTTAAATCAGACTAAACCTCTCCTGTTTTAGGTCAGTTAGGATTACTAAAATTATTTCTATTTGCTAAATGCCACAATAATGAGAGAGAGAATTTGTTAGAGAATTTTTTATTACTTTCTTCAAAGTCAGAAGTATACATACACAAAGATTACTATGTCTTTAAACAATGAAGGAAAGCCCTAATGATAGTGTCATGGCTTTGGAAGCTTCTGATAGGTTAACAGACAATGTTTGAGTTAATTGGAGGCACACCTGTGGATGTATTTTAAGGCTACACCTCAAACACACTGCTTCCTTGTTTGACATCATGGGAAAATCAAAAGAAATCAGGCAAGATATCAGGAAGAGAATTGTGGAGCTCCACAAGACTGGTTCATCCTTGGGTACAATTTCCAGATGCTTGAAGGTGCCACGTTCATCTGTTCAAACAATTATACGCAAGCATAGACACCATGGGAATGTCCAGCCATCATACCGCTCAGGAAGGAGACGGGTTCTATGTCCCAGAGACGAACGTGTTTTGGTCCAAAACGTGCGAATCAACCCCAGAACAAAAGCTAAAGACCTTGTCAAGATGATGGCTGAAGCTGGTAAGAGAGTGTCATTCTCCACAGTGAAACGAGTCCTGTACCGACATGGACTGAAATGCCACTCAGCGAGGAAGAAGCCATTACTCCAAAAGCAACATAAAAAAGCCAGACTACAGTTTGCAAATGCACACAGGGACAAAGACCTTAATATTTGGAGACATGTCCTGTGGTCTCATGAAACTAAAGTGGAACTGTTTGGCCATAATGACCATTGTTACATTTGGAGGAAAAAGGGGGAAGCTTGTAAGCCTGAGAACACCATCCCAACTGTGAAGTATGGGGGTGGTAGCATCATGTTCTGGGGCTGTTTTGCCGCAGGAGGAACTGGTGCACTTCATAAAATAGACGGCATCATGAGGAAAGAACATTATGTGGAAATATTGAAGCAACATCTCAAGACATCAGCCAGGAAGTTAAAACTTGGGTGCAAATGGGTCTTCCAAATGGACAATGACCCTAAGCATACCGCCAAAGTAGTTACAAAGTGGCTTAAGGACAACAAAATCAATGTTTTGGAGTGGCCATCACAAAGCCCCGATCTCAATCCCATAGAAAATTTGTGGGCAGATCTGAAAAGGCGTGTGCGAGTGAGGTGCCCTACAACCCTGACTCAGTTACACAAGTTCTGTCAGGAGGAATGGACCAGAATTCCAGCAGACTATTGCGAGAAGCTTGTGGAAGGATACCCAAAAGGTTTGACCCATGTCATACAGTTTAAAGGCAATGCTACCAAATACTAAGGAAATGTATGTAAACTTCTGACTTTGAAGAAAGTAATAAAAAATTCTCTAACAAATTCTCTCTCATTATTGTGGCATTTAGCAAATAGAAATAATTTTGGTAATCCTAACTGACCTAAAACAGGAGAGGTTTAGTCTGATTTAACTTCAGACAGTGAGGAAAAAAGTTTTTGTGTCTTTTAACACAGTGTATGTAAACATCTGGTTTCAACTGTAAATATAGCCTGGCAAATACAAGGGTTTTGCATAGTGTGGCCCCTTTATCATCTTTGTCATATAATTCATTGAACATTACCTCCACCTGTTGAGAGAAAAACTACTGGGTGCTGAATTACAACTCACTTGGCTCAGAATTTTGATAGAAACCCAGATCAGTAAATGGAAGGATTTTCAAATAATTTTAGCAGTGGGTCATAGGCTTAATGTTGGCTTAGTGCAGTGGTTCCCAAACTTTCTCTGCTGGGCCCCCCTTTGGTACTTTGGCGCCCCCCTCCCCCCAAAAAAACAGGATACAAATATTTAGTTTTCAGACTCCATTGTAGTTTATTTCACACATTGTAATTAATACAAACCTCAACCTTTTTTGAACAAATAAAAGTAAACTTTACTGTGTAATTATGTTCAGTGTAACAGGTTTGCGTTTGCATGGGAGCCCGTCAAAAACTTGTCCATCTCATCGCTAGCAGTGTCCTTTATTGATTCATTCATTCCCTGCACCCCCCCCCCCCCCCCCGCAATGGCTCTGCGCCCACCACTTTGGGAACCACTGGCTTAGTGGGTGTCAGCTGATTAACAGAAATCAAATTTGCCCAAGCTTTTGAAGTTTTTGTGTTGCTCAAATAGTTTTTGCAACACATGTTCTATTTGTAAAAATCTATCTGCTGATTTTTTTCTTCTCCACATTTTCTCTGTTTGCCAGCTCAGTGTGAGCACCATTCTCTGGTATTATACTCATATCTTTTTCCACTTGTTCACCACCATCAGCACATTATTTATTACTGAGTCTTTCTCAAAGCCCTTTTTCTTTTAACTGTTTTTCACTCATTTGATAATTTTTTCAGGGCAAACGTCCGAGTGGGCAGACAAGAGAAAACTTTAACTCAGTTTGCACATGACTATTATTTGCTAAGCAAGGACCTGTTTGAGTAGAGATTTACCCTGCCTCATGCAGTGCACTCACACCAGATAAAAGAAGTTTTTTTTTTTTTTTATCAGTGGTTGGAAGCTGGACTGAGACAGCTTAAATAACACATTCCTTGACACCGGTGATCATTTGGGATAGCTAATCATACTTAAGGAATTTGAGCAAGAGTGTCTTTTATGTGCAAATCTTCCTTACAAATGCAACAAAAAGTTGTCATGCTAACTACACTGAATACTTAACCAGCTTTCATAGCTCCTGAGGCTGGAGCTTGTTGTGTTTCCTGTCTGCCACTCTCTTACTACGTCATATGGTTCACTGATCTGACTGATCTTAGTGGGGGTTAGGGACCCAGCGATGGATGTTGATAAGCAGATAGTTCATCCAGTCACCTGACAGGTATTCTTTGAAAGTTCCTGCCATTTTTCAAATAGTTGAATACACTCCTGTGCAATATCACTAAAATCTTGTAAGAATAGTTGTATAATTCTTTTTATAGTTCAGAACATACAGTATATGGAATGCAGTAAAAACAAGGACATATAGAACAAACTCAATGCAACGAAGGTGGCGTCATCTTTCATTAATGAGATTCCATTTTTTTTTATCTTTGTTCAGATTTGGATGTACATCAGCTTCTCTGCAATCCACCCACAACACCATCATAAACACACCATTAGTTGTCAGATATAAAAAGACTGGTCCTACCTTGTTTGCCTTCCTTTAAGAAAACTGAACTCTGAACTGTGAAAGCCAATTAAAGAAAGAGGTTGGGATTTAGTGCGACTCAAAAAGCCAATAACTGCACAGTTAAATTTTAAAAGCTGTGTAGCAGAAGAGGTTCTACATGGCTGTTAGTGACCTTCTAGGACACTGAGAGAATGACAAGTGTTAAAAAGGTGGAATGTTGCCATTAGCCATTAGCTTCCAACCTTGCTGATATTACTTCCTCTTCCATCTGCTTTTTGCCAGCTTGTGAGTTAAATCTACCTCAGCATTCTGGCCAGTGACTCTGAAGCCTGCGGAGCAAATCGTTTTCAGCGTTAACGTTATTAAGCAATCCGTTACCACCCATTGATGAGTTTCTGTGTGAGGGTGAGCACTGTACATATGAGGACAGTTTGACCTTTGTAATTGTGGCGGGGGATGGATGGATGGATGTGCGGATGAATAATAAATAGAGTGCAAATCGAAGATGTGCTCCCAAACCAGTGTTCAGAAATGATCTATTCTCTGACTCCACAGGTTTCATGCACAAGATGTGAACATCTTTAGAGGGACAGACTGTAATGTTGCCATGGAGTGAGGGGTGCTTCGATCAGCGTTTTCAATCACAGATGGTCAATCGCAGGAAGTGCTATTGGGTAACACCGATCGCTGATCACGCGGCCCTGAAGCTGCTTTAAAAAATACTTATGTTGAGTCATTTATATAACCAGAGTGTGGTTCTAAAAAGGGGTGTTAAAAAAAAAAAAAAAAAGTAAAAAAGTATCATCGGTTACTCAGGAATACTGAACCTGGATAACTGATAGAAAGTAGTTGGTGTACACATTTGTAACACATAAAGCATGACAAATATAGCCCTACTTTCCTGTAGAGTTAAATATTTTTCATGAATTTAAAAAAGTGTGAGAAGGTCAAATATGCACTGAACACCAAGTTGAAGTGGAAAAATAAAATATACTTCACTTTTAAATTTCAGTGTGCTGATAGAAAGAATGAAATGAGTGATTCGTTATGAATGTATTCCTTTATGAAATTCCAGTCGGCTGATAGAAGAAACGAGAACGAGAATGAGCCGGTTCATGGCGCCTTCTCTGGGATGCAGGGATGCAACGTTCTGCTGCTCGAGTCCAGCAGCCGTGACTTCACAAAGCAGACCACGTACCAGGGGATTTGAGACCTCTTTGGGTGTGCACCGGGAAAATGATCTTGTTGATCAAACTTCTGGAATATAGTCCGTAAATGATGGGTGGCCAATTGATCAGAGAATCCTTACATGTTGTCTTGCTTTTTTTCTCTGCCTGTCCTCCCTGTTTACATATTCCTTGTTTGTATTATATTATATTATCATCCCCACAAGGAGGGTGTACTGCCATGTGACTTCCTGCTGAGATCTCCTAACGGGTAGTGCAGTTCTTCTCTCAGTGCAGTGTGTTCAAGAATTCCAACTGCCAACACACTCCATTTCTTAGACGCTATGAGTAGCAGCAGGTCCTCAAGCAAGGAAGGTACAGTACACACTTAGAGAAAAGTGCTTGAGCGTACTCTAGCACACCGAAAACGAAGCTATGAAATTGTCTTCAGCTTTTGTGCTGGATGACACATAATATGCCTATGGAAAACAACAATTCATCTACAACATGCACTCTGAATGAACCTGCCTCTATCTTTGAACTCCTTCCTCAACAGCTCCCCTTTGAAAATACTAAATGGGCAAATGAGAAGACCACAGGGACAAGAGAAGCCAAGAACTGTCAGGAAAAACAAAGTGGCACAGCAGAGAATATGTTCAAATCTGAAGACAAAAGATCTTTCATCTCATTTTAGTTAAAAAAAAATAATAATAATAAATAAAATACAGTAATGCTGTATCTCTAAATAGATGACATCATATCTCATCACTTTGGTTACTCAGACACCCTGTTTCCATGGTGTCTCAGGGGGAACTGGTTTCAAAAGCGTATCTGATTGGCCGCTGGGGCTGCTTCCCTCTGTGCTGCTAATTAGTGCTCTCATGGTTTCCCTCAGGTCCATAGTGAAGTTGGTGGGACAACAGGCTTGTATACTCAAATACACACACAAGGAAACAAAGCATGCACACATGAACACACACACGGAAATAAGTTCCTCACCACTATTTCAGAATGTAGTCAGGGAAAATGACTAAAAGAATTGCAAAAAGCGTGAAGATAGTCAAGTGAATGGGAAATGAATGTCAAAGAAGCAAAAAAATAAATAAAAATCCCGTAATTCTCCCCACCATAGCTTCACCGTTTTTCACTCTGCAGTTCTACATCTTCCTGTCTTCCTCTCTATATAACTCCCTTGTCACCTTCCTCTGCCTCACCTGCACTCAGGACTGCAAAGAGGTGACCCTGGAATTTCTTCTAAATTAAAGGCCGCCCAGTCTTTCCAGAATATGTATTTTCAGTACACAGATGACAAAAAAAGTCTGTCATGTGTGAAGGTAACATTAATAAGGTTTGGGGAAAGGGTGTGTGATGCAGCAGTGTGTGAATTCTCTACTGAGGCAAAGGTTTATGATCAATACAAATCTGTAAGCCTTCTTTTGAAATTCTTCAATAAGGATTATGGAAAAAAGAAGAAAAAATAAAAGCTATTATCCTTTCTTATTTCTTTACAGAGGTAGTTTTATTTCATGATTATATTTTGGGGGGCTACTGCAATAATGCTTTAATGTAAACGTGTTTCTTATTATGCATTTCTCAGATTCCAGGCATTGTGGTAAATGGTCTTGTATTTATATAGAACTTTTCTACCTACTGGCATTCTAAGCGCTTTACAGTCGCGCCTGACATGTCTACCCATTAACTTACGCAATCACCCACCACTGGGAGCAACTGGGGGTTCAGTGTGTTGCTCATGTTCTGGGATTCAAACCACTAACCCTCCGGTTCGTGTGCAGCCCGCTCTACTTACTGAGCCACAGCTGTCCAGATGAGCCACTATTATTGGCTGCAGGCCTCTGTGTCCATGGCACACACAGGAGTTGGATCAATTTTCACTCTGTAAAATACTGTAAATACGTATTTTTAAACTTGCAAATAACCGTGAGTTTAAAAAAAAAAAAAAACCCAATAAGGCTTGGGTAATATGTTAAAATTTGTACACAGCCCCAATCGATTCCACAAATGCAAGGTTCTCTATGTTCTCTATGGCATTTGTAGCCATGGCAAAATATGCATTATTTTGTTCAAAATTCTATCTCTGTATCATTTAAACAACAGCCTACGCTACGAGGGGCTGCAGCCATGGGACTACTACCGCATATTTTTACGGTAGAATACATTTGGGCGGCTGTGGCTCAGTAGGTAGAGCGGGTTGTCCAAGAACCAGAGGGTTAGCTGTTCGATCCCCGGAATGTGCCACATGCCGAAGTGTCCTTGAGCAAGACACTGAACCCCCAGTGTGAATGTGTGTGTACTTGTGTGAGCGAATGGGTAGATGTGTCTGTGACTGTAAAGCGCTTTGAGTACCATTAGGTAGAAAAGCGCCATATGAAAGCAAGGCCATTTGCCTTTTTATGTTACTGAAACATTTCAGCAGCTGTTCTTTCATTGAACATTACAAACCACCTTTGATAAGCAACAACATGGTAATATAGCCTATGATACATTTGTCTCCAAATGAAGGTGGGGACAACATATCATATTATGCTATCGTTTAAATTGATTGGACAGTAAACGCTGAAAGTGGTCAGTCTCGAACAAATCAACTGAGCTGAGCCCACTTAGAAAGGGTAGCCTCAGCCCACCTGCAAAAGCTCCCCATGTGAACACACGTTATCCAGGGGCCAATACCACTACCTCATAATTATACAGCCAACCAGTTTACCTGATGCATTGTTGAAAGAGGCCACATCAAACATCATGTACTGTTGAGCACCTAACAGAAGTGTCTGGCAGCAGCCAGGCACCTTCTCAACATATACAGATGTATACACAAACGCTGCTTTCTGATCTAAACATGCTGTTGTACATAAAAATAGTACATGAACCACAAACAGCAGAAAATGCCAGTTCCCACACTCTCTCTTGATGCTTAATTTTCAATGCGTCTATTTCCTGATTTCCTGACAGGATTGCTTTGTCTCGATTGCCCTGTGAACATGAAACTGATTCAAGGCTACTTGCAAAATTGTAAGCCATCAATCAGAACAAAATACAGCACCCTTGGTGACTTAGTGAACAAGAGCGTACATATGACGCAACTCCAACTGCCAGTTACTATTAGAACATGGTTTGAATGGTGCTTTAAATAATTAAGGTTAATTTTAATGAATGGTCTCCCTCCTTGAGAGACCATTAAATCAGCAAATTAAAATGACATGTCCACCCCCAAAAACGCGACTGGTGGTGCCAACTGCTGATAGCCTACATAACGTTCCAATCACCCAACCCTACTGTGAATACTAATTAAATCTAATTCCTCTGTCAGTTAAATACTCAGTATTTACAGACAGTCCCACCCTTCCTACTGATAACTTAATTAGCATCTATTAGTGCCAGATGTAGCAGTGGAACTCATTTCAGAATGGAACCCTTCCCAGACACTAAAAGCAGAGCTCACTCTTAGAAACGAGACAGCAGAAACCCTTCTCCTCTGTATCGTGCCCTCGTTACAAACTAGTGTTTACAAGGATCAGGTCAAAATAAACCAAAATCATTCTCTGAAGGCGAACATGATGAAACCAATCAATGTCAGGTGTGAAGGAATTCATATTTCGGATCAATAGAGGTTATACATGAGGCTTCAACAGCTTCAAACACTGGAACCTCTATATGCTCAAGGTTGTCAAGGTTGTGTTCAAGGTCCCGATATTTTGTTTTCTGTGCGTGTGTGTGTGTGTGAATGCGAGAAATTTAAAAATGCAGTTTTGGAGTAAAAGAGAGTTTGGGAGCGTGGAAGACTGAAAAAGTGGACACAAGGCTCATGCTTAACTGTGAAATAGTAATTGCTGTTTGTACAGACATATGGACAGTGGGTGGACAAGGGGATCAAGGTCCAGAGAGGCAAAAGGGCAGCAGGTAAGAGATGCACAGCAGGTAAGAGAGATAATAAAGACACCAAAAAGTGAGACAGCAAAAAAAAAAGATGGAGGCAGGGAGAAGATGTTTATCCTCCCCATGATCATGTAGCCGTCTGTCTCTCATTTAGCCCAAGGTTCTGATTAAGTCGTTTGTGTTTAAAGAGGAGGAAGCCTCTAATTCCCCTCCTTTCATCTAATTTAATTATGTGCTGACATTCTCCCTTTCTTCCTTGGAAGGATAAAAGCAGCTTAAGCTTTTATGTGGAGCTTTAATGACAGCAGCGGGGAAACTTTACTCGCTGATTGCTTAGCCTTAAGTGTGTTTAGCCTTAACACAGTGCTGCACCAAACACAGTTGTATACATAGATACACACACACACACACACACACACACAACATATTCCGGACGGTTGTCCCACATCAGGACACAGCAGCTTATGGACACGTTTTTACAGTGAAACGCAAAAAAGGCTTTTTATGTTAACTACTGTTCAGTGAGGAAGCTAGACAAGCTACGTTCGGTTTAACATTCAGCCGCATTACTGCCTTTGGGGGCATTTTTACACTTATGTTTTAAAGTTGTTGTGGTTCATTGGTTTGCGCTGTTGCCTCACAGCAAGAAGGTCTTTGGTTCAAATAGGCTGACCAGGGCTTTTGTATGGGCTCTCATGTTTTCCATGTGTTTGTTTCTTATCACAGTTCAAAAACACATTTGCTACGCGAAGAGCACCCTAATTCCTGCACTGAAACTGAACTCTGACCAAGCCCAAAAAAACTGTACAATTGCACAAAATGTGAAGAATTTTCCCTCAGTTGTTGTGAGATACTGCATTCATGAGTGGAATTTTGTCAGGTTACAGGTTACATTCTAGCCTGGAGTGGGTAACGCATAATTTTAACAGAGGGCCTGTTTCAACCGATCCAGAGAAAACGAATACCTCTGCACGCAACTGGATAGTCCTACAACCAATCAGAGTCATTCTGTTGTAAACAAATTCACCTCCACGGTACTTATAGGCAGCTTATACTTCTGCGTTAAGTTGACAAAGAGGCTACGGCGACAACGCAGACACCTACGCAGAGCCTTCGCAGAGCCTTGCACCGTAGCTGACGTGCACCTGCCCAGAATTGGAATTACGCGCCACAGCGACGCAGAGCGCAAGAGCTGTGATTGGTCCACTTGGTAGTTGCATGTTTCCGCTTTAGTATTTCGGCTGCTTCTCCATCCCCGCAATTTTCAAATTGATCGTTTTGGATCAATAAAGAATCTGTAAGGTTAACTGAGGATTTTTGGAGATACAGACATTTGTATGACTTGTGTTCTGCGAAATTTCTGCAAAAGTTTCAGTCGCCATTGTTGAAAGCGAAGCAAGAACTAGAAACAAAAATGAACCAGATCGACAAAAAAGACAGGGCCCACTGATAAGGACACAAGTATAAATGGTTCGCACCAGCGTAGGCTATGTGCTCAGGTTATTGCGTCTAGGTCCCACAGTACTCTAAAAGCACCTTTAGATGATGTATATGACTATACTGCTACTCAACCATCCATCAATGTATAAAACCCACCCAAATGATTTACCAGGGCATAAACAACTCTCAACAGAGCAACTCCAGACCAACTCTCACCCCATAAAAAGAAGGGAAGTTGGGCTGGATTCCAGGCTAATAACCATCCCCTTTGGGCCCTGAAATCTAATCACCTCATACTTGAGCCCAAGTAAATTCCATCGTGGGATGCCTAAGTTATTGCATTCATAAGAGTGGACAGATAAGCTGATAATATAATGCCTCCAGCTCCAGTTGTTAGAGAAGGAAAATAAAGGTCATTCTTAAATGAAAGCCTGTCTCAAAGTTTATTTTTTTCACTAGAGGTAAATATTAAAAAAAGTCCCATCCAATAAAACTTTTTTGCAGTCTTATGAACAAAACATGAATGCTGAGAAGGACTGCAAACATTGTGATGATTCCAGTATGCACCATGCCAGGCACAAGATATTAAGATCATCATCGACGTACGTGTGTTTTCGTATAGTTCATTGGTAGCTCAGAAATGACTCATATCACTGGCTTTTATCAGCTTGTATTGGCACCTTGGCCACGTGTCTCCCTTTGGCAAGTTTCCTCAAATCTAGGTGAACCTAATTATCTCAGAAGATCTGCAAACATTTCAGGGAGATATAATTAGGACAACAGAACCGTACAAAAACACTAACTTCAACTATAGCCAACGATGCATTTTTGCATGGGTACAATGAACGTTGACAAGGAGCTTCGTTAATACGCTGGGCATGTCTACACTTCACAAAAGTAATCATCTCCTCCCAATCAAAAAGTAATTTTAAAGACTTTTATCGAACTACTGTTGAAAATCAGCTAAACACCCATCAGCAAGGACTGCATTGTAAGAATCAGCTTTATAATCACAACTTCACGGGGGAGGTGTACCAAATAAGCAGGTATATCTTTAATTAGGATGAGGGGAATGGATATAGTAACACAGACAAACAAACAAGTCGTTAATCACCTCATTGGCAGTTTCATACATACACATTTCTAAGAGGTGTGTGCGGAGAGACTGAAAGTGAGAGCAACAGTCAGAGAGACACAAAGAGCAATAAGAGAGTGACTAGAAAAAACTGGAATGGTAGTAGGGATCACTTGAACAAAAGACGGCTAATGAGAGGGACAAAAGGCCAAGTATAGAAGAGAAAGAACAATGAAAACAAGTGGAAATGGGTGACGCAGGACTGGAAAACAGAGAACTAACAGAAAGCAGTTTAATGGATGTCATGAAAAAGAGAGATGATTCCAGTTTGGTGAAATGCTTCTGCATTTTTTCGAGGATTATATGAAGCTGCATTCATCATCATCATCATCAGGAAGTTAATGAACCCCAGTGGCTTAGGAGATGTATTAATTGAACATCATAGTTAGTGTATCAGTCACTCGCACATCCCTCTGTTTCTCTCGCACTCTCATAATGACATGCACATACACAGTGTTGAGAATAACTTGAAAAAAACTAAGCAATTACTGAGAACAAATTGCTGACTGAAAAAGTAATGACTTTACTAATTACTTGTTTTAAGGGCAGTTTACAGTTTTTCCTAATCAATCGTTTGTACTGTTGTTTTGATTAGCCAATTGAGCTATAAATTATTTTCACCTTCTCCTTGCAGCGTTTGTGCACGGTGGCTACTGCTGGGCCAAACAGGCCTTTTTGATCCACAGCGACATCGAGGACTCGGGTCTTCCTCCAAGGTACGCTAGATAGGTTTAGCCACCTAGCCCTCTCTTGAGCAACTATCAGAGCCATGGCAGAGGTCTGAACAGTGCACCTTTGTACAGAGATCCATCAGCACACACAACTGCTCTCATGGTTCTAAGGTGGGTGAGTTTAACATGTCATCCTGTAACTAAGCCTGCTAGGCCAGCAGCAGTGATGATGGGTCTAATGCCCTCACCAACATGGCCACTGTCTTGTAGATTCTTTCAGTTAGTCAACACTGAAAACACTGTTTTGTATGTGGTCGGGAGGAACCATTTTCCTCCATTAAGGACTTACTACAGTCTGATCTTCACAATAAATGTTTATGGAAGTGTGTGGCTGCACAGACAAAAGAGCTTTCTGAGATACTCAGAAAAAGGTCACAAAAGGTTACAAAATTTCTCAACATCTTTGAAATCTATAAAAGATTTTTGAATCCACAAATCCACCAACAAAGATTACTGCCTGTGGGCTAAATCTTAAGAGAAAATGGGGCATTGAGCAAGACAATGACCCCAAGCACACAAGTCATTCTATAAAAGAATGGTTCAAGAAGAACAAAATTAATATTTTGGTAAGGTCAAAGTCAAAGTCCTGACCTTAATTCAATAGAAATATTGTGGAAGGAACTTAAAGCAAGCAGTTCATCCAGAACATCTCAGAATCCACAACATCTCAGAACTGAAACAGTTCTGTACCGAAGAATGGACTAAAAATTCCTCCCAGTCGCTGCAGACGACTGAACAGGTGTTAAAATAATTATTATAATTATCAATTATAATTACAGAACTAAAAAAAAGCTTTGGACAGCTGTCAGATTAGGCCTTTCTGTGTTGAGTTTTCATGTTCTCTCTGTGCCTGCGTGGGTTTTCTCCAGGTGTTCTGCACCCAACCTCTTGCCCAATGCCTGCTGTGGATCAGGAGGTAGAGCAGGTTGCCCACAAACCAGAGGGTTAGCAGTTCAATCGGGGATCATGTGTTCTTATAAGCCCAAATAAATGTGCTTGTGGAAATGAATGGGTAGATGCGTCAATGTGACTGTAAAAGCACTTTGAGCACCAACGCATATAAAAGTGTTATATGAATACAAGACCATTTACAATGGGCTGATCCTCTAAAGCAGGGGTAGCCAACGCGGAGCGTGTGCGCAACTGGTCACCTGCAGGGATTAACCCCCAAAGAAGAACATGGCAGAAAAGCTCAAGAAAACTTACCATTTTCACAGTGAATGGGAGGAAGAGTTATTTTTTACAGCAGTAAAAGAAAAGTGTGTATGTCTGATTTGCGGGGCAACTGTGGCAACGGCAAACAGCACAATGTGGGGAGACACTTCCGTATATGTAACACTAGCTTCCATGCTAACTACCCATCTCACAGCCCACTATGGGTGGAAAGAGGCTGTGAGTTAAAGGCAGCTTTGGGAAAACAGCAGTCTTTTTTCACGAGTCCAGTGAAAAAGTCCAAAAATGTAACTGAAGCTTCATTTACAGCAGCAAATCTTTTAATGAAGAAGAAGAACATGGACAGCAGCAGTGCACCACAACTAATGATGTTTAAGTGGATGGTATTTAATTATTTCTCCACAAAAGAAGAACTCCAGAAACTACTGCCCCTGAAGACAACAAGGGGAGTGGACATCTACGACAGGGCGAAGAGTTTCTTTGTGGAGAAAAAGGTACCATTGGAAAAGCTGGTGTCAATGAATACAGACAAAGCTTCCACCATGACAGGCACATGCTTTATTGCACCGTACAAAGGTGACCCAGACTTCCCCAAACGCCCGCATCATTCATCAGCAGGCAATATATGCAAAAGTGTCCGGCTTTAATCATGTGATGACTCCCATTGTCAAGATCATAAATAGCATCCGCTCCAAAGGAAACAACATGCAAGGTGCTATTAGAGGAACTGTCAGCTGAACATGGTGATCTGTTACTCCACAAAGAAATCCGATGGCTCAGTAGGGGATGAGTTTTACAGCATTTTCTGGCACTTTTGGCTGAAACCAAAGAGTTCATGCAATCCAAAGGGGAAGACGCCTCGCTGCTTGAGGACACTGAGTGGATACTTGAACCTTGAATTTGTAACTGACCTTACTGGGAAACTGAACCACTGAACTGTGAGCTGCAAGGAAAATGAAAGACTGTAAACATATTCAAAGCAAAGATGAACATTTTCTCTGTGTATTTACAGAAAGAAAAAGTCTTTCATTTTCTCTCTGTGCAGTCAGCACTGATTAACAATGCTTCTGCAAGTACTCCCAAATCATAAATAAACTTGGACAAGAGAACATTTCTAATCCTTTCATACAAATGGACTAGACATGCATTGCTGAGCAACTAAGCACAACGTTCAACTTGGACGCTGGACATGTTGAGATTGAAATCCTATATGCAAAATGACCTCCGCCTCAAAGCCCATCAGGGTGCACCTGATGGGCTTTGAGGTGTCATCCCCTACGTGGCTGGAGTATCTGAGAAACTCAGGAGAATTTACAGAAAACACCACATTCCAGTTTATTTCAAACCAGGGAATACACTTAGGCAAAGACTGGTCCACCCTAAAGACAAAACACCCAGGCAGAAACAGAGTAATGTGGTGTACGCTGTTCAGTGCAGTGAGGAGTGTACAGACTTACACATTGGGGAAACCAAACAACCCAACCATAAACGCATGTACCAGCACAGGAGAGCCAGCTCATCAGGAAACGATTCACCTGAAGGACAAAGGGCACTCCTTTGAAGACAACAACGTCCAAATTGTAGCCAGAGAAGACAGATGGTTTGAAAGAGGAGTAAAGGAAGCCATCTATGTCAGACTGGAAAAACCTTTGCTGAACAGAGGAGGTGGACTGAGATTTAATCTGCCATCTGTTTACAATACAGTTTTAACTTCTGTCCCCAAAAAGTTTCAACCTCATTCACACCTTGACACTGGAGCCTCTGACGGACAAGAGTCCTTAGAGCACCATTCATAGGGAAGAGGACGGGGATAAAAAACAGTCCCCTCTCAACAACAGGTAAGTACCCAATCGTTAATGGAAATTAGCTGCACCGGTTTCTGGTTGTTAACATAGCAAGCAAGTTCCAGTAGGAGTTCCTATTTAAACCTCAGATTTCCCACCAGTCCCCTAGAACTGAAGAAGCCACTCAGATGAGTGGTGAAATGTCTTCTCAAAAAACTCTACAAGTCCAGTTGCCTTTTTTGAACCTTTTTTGGATATATATTACGTAATTGGTAGCACAGACATGGGATATTATTGATGATTTGTTCAAAAATGTAACAAAGGTAGTGGTTAGTACAAATGGTACATCATTTGAGGATGTGACAGTTAATCATTTCCTAAAAAAATGTTCCAGAAGTGTTAATTTGTAAGGAAACAAAACGGGTGTGACTTTGACTCATCTATCTTTCTTGACTGCTTTGTTTGAATGAGCACATTTGTAGCATGTTGTGCAGGATGTGACAACTCTCAAATGTTGCAACTGATTTATATGAACAAAAATAATTTTGCATGTTTAAATCTATCGTAGCACCTGGTATTACTCAGTACCCTTGAAGTAGCTCTCAGTTTCAAAAAGTTGTTGACCCCTGCTCTAAGAGATAAACAGTAATACAGAATGGATAAGTTAGAATTAATTTTTTTTCTTGAATGGAATTAATAATTCATAGTGATGCACGATATATCGGCCGCCGATATAATATCGGCCGATATGGTCATTTTTTTACACATCGGTATCGGTCAGGTGTAAAAATAGAGCCGATGTGAACAGGTCGATAATTATTCCTGTGTATTTGATGTGTGTGCAGAGCTAGTGAGCGGAGCTGAGCGGTGCGAATGTCCTGCTCCTCGCTCAGGTGGCTGTTCAGTCGGCCGCTCCTCCGCTCAAATTCACGTCAGGCCGCTCCGCTCAATTTCGCTCCCCGCTCCACCTAAAAGTCCTCCCCCGCTGCAGCGAAATCGCTCCACGCTCGCTCCAATTTAAAAGAGGGAGAAATAACCCTATCAGTTTCCTTTCTAAAATATTTCACGAACTCCATCTTGCCATGGCAATTTTTTTGAAAATGAACGGTTTTGGTTTTATTAGGAAGAAATGAATTCTGGGTGGATTTGGGCACGCGTCAGGCTGGTGGTGTGAGCGGTATCGGAGCGGAACAGAGCGCCCGCTCCGGCCTCTAAATTAACAAGCGCTCCGCGCTCCACCAAAATTCCATCCGCTCCGCCCCTCGCTCGCTCGCGCTCCGCTCACTAGCTCTGATAGCAGTAGCTTTCTTCCGCTGCTTAGCATTAGCTAGTTTTTCATATTCTTTGTAGGCTTCGGGATGCTTGTTTTTTAAGTGGGTGATCAAATTGGTTGTGTTGAACGATTTGACACGAGCTCCCCCTCGCATCACCCGGCCTTCACAGTCATTACATACAGCATAGCGAGGAGTCATTACATACAGCATAGGATCCTCTTCAAAGACTTTGAAAAATGACCAAACAGACGACATCTCTGCTCAACTAAAGATTTTTCAATGTTTACAGAAAACAGTATCAGTCATTTTATTTTGCTAAGTGGCTTTGGCCATTTTTTAGGCCTACTACTGTACCTTAAATATTTTTCAATGTTATCAGAATACAGTATCAGTCATTTCTGAAAATAAAATGCAAAAGTAAAAGAAAAAAATGATTTATTGATGATTAATGATTTTGATTATCATAAAAATGTGTTTCATATATATATATCGACATCGGTAAATATCGGTATCGGCCATAACAGCAATATTAACATCGGTTATCGGTATCGGCCAGAATTTTTACATCGGTGCATCACTAATAATTCATTCATCTTCTGTACCCGCTTATTCCTGTTAAGGGTCGCGGGGTCTGCTGGAGCCTATCCCAGCTGTCATCGGGCGAGAGGCGGGGTACACCCTGGACAGGTCTCCAGTCTATCTCAGGGTTAACACAGAGAGATAGACAACCATTCACCCTCACACCTACGGCCAATTTAGAATCACCAATTAACCTAATGAGCATGTCTTTGGATGGTGGGAGGAAGCCGGAGTACCTGGAGAGAACTCACGCAGACACAGGGAGAACATGCAAACTCCACACAGAAAGGCCCAGTCGGCCCATGGATTCGAACCCGGGACCTTCTCGCTGTGAGGCATCAGTGCTGACCACCTTTCCACTGTGCCGCCCATGGAATGAATCAGATTTTATTTTAATCTTTTCAAAAGAACTAAAACACCACAATTTGTGTGTGTGTTTGTTAGTGTGCGTTTGTGTGTGTATGTTAGTGTTAGTGTAATTGTGTGTGTGAGAGGGAGGAGACGCAGGAGGAGGGCTGGTGATGAGTAAATTGTAACTGGCATAACTTGGCAATATAAATAGCTGGTTACATTTTGTTGCATGAACACGTAAATATCCTACGCAGCCAGTTCATCTTCCTTTTGGTCTTTGATCCCCTAGTTCTTACAATTCTCTCCAGTTCTGCCAGCTTATTTTCCAGAATGATTTCCCTTTCTCTTTTCGTCAAAAGGATTTGTGAAACAGAGAAGCTCTCCTCCTCTGATCTACACAGTGAACTTTCCACCTACTCCTCCTACTCCTCCTCCTCTGGTGTATGCAAACTTTTTTCACCCTCCTCCTTGGCTCTATGCAATAGACTTTCCTCCTCCTCGTCCTCTTTCTACCTCCACCTCTGGTGTTTGTAGTGCACTTGCCATTTTAGTGTCACTTTGCTGCTCTTGAGTTTGGGGCATTACACTTTCTTGCAGCTCTACCACCAACTTCATGGGATTCAAATGTCTTTGCTGAATGGCCTCACTGGGGTGGAGCTTGGCTTTAAGCTGCTCCAGGTCATAATGGATATCTGATTCAGTCTGGCATTTCTGCAGCAAAGAAGTTGCTTCGGTTTTGTCCCTTCTTATTAGACAGTTCCAGTTTGGCAGTCACATTATTATTCCTCTGGTATGCTACACTCAACATGTCATTAATGATGCTCTGTTGAGTTTGAATTTCAGTCAGTGTAAAAAAATTGAAAATTGGTGGTTTACTGGGTCTCTTGTCTTCAGACAGACAATACTACTGTGGATATTGTTATCCTATATAAAGTCTAATAAGGTCATGTTCCTTTGACGTCACATGATGTCATATTCACATGATGTTACAGGATGTCACATTCATGATGTCATGTGATGTCATTATAATGATCAGCAGCCATGTAGTGAAAAGTAGTGCATGGGCTGAAAATCCACTGACATGGATTATTACTGCATCCACAAATGCAAGTCCAACTCCATCATACAAAACATCACCTAGATTAATATTTCCCAAACCTCTTAAAGAGCGTTAAGGGAAGAGGTAAGACAACTTTGAGTTAAGACATAAATTCACATCATTTCAGTGTACTTGCTTGAGGCAAGGAGGGATGTCTGGTGAGATACATCAACAGAGAACAGATTCATTTTTAAACTATTTTCTTCTTTCAACATTCGCTTCAGTATCTCACTATGGGATATGGAGTATCTCTTATTGCTAAACCAGCTTACCTTGAAGACCAGAAAATGACATATATAACCAGCTCAATGTGTGTTACCAATTCCATGCTCAAAACCATATGAGATAGTGCAGGTGCAGTGCCATCCAATTTGTTGAATCTGATGACCATCTGATTGCCCAGCTGGTGGCCGCATATACTATACGCCTTCAAAAGAAACACCCTGAGACAGTGTACGCATACAAGCCAGTAGGTGGTTGCAATCCCGTGCCATTATATGCAACAGCAATAGTTCCTGTGTGACAAACGTTGCTTCGTAAGAGGTTCCCTACATGAGGTGTGGTCCAGGACACAAACAACTGCTCTGACTTTCTGAATCCAGCCATCCTGTTCACATTTATATATGTGTAATGTTCAGTTGTTTATAAGTAATGTTCAGTTGTCCATGCTCCCGCATGAAGAAAGAAGTGTAGAAACCTTAAATCAGGCAATTTGATAATTGATCGTTTAAAAATGTTATGCAGGTTAAGGTTTAAACAAAATCTTGCAACCAAAAATGCAAGGATGTCACTAGCACACTTAACAAAACACCAGCACGATCAATAAGGCTATTTTAAATGAGAGCAGGAAAGGTCCACGCATAAACTGATGCTGACCTACTGATTTGTCCCCAAAGTCTATGTGACACAACCAATATCAGTAAAGAACGTCATGGGACATGGCCCTGGAAAGTCTCTACTCCCGCTTTTACGCACGATTCCTCAAACACACGCTACTTGCTATCACATGCACAATGCGTAGAGAGGAAGTTCTAGCACTCTAAACTGTTGTAGTGACATTCTGAGAGGGGCCAGTGGTGGACAGGTTTAGCCTCTCACAGGTCAGGCCCATAAAGGCATGCACTCTGGGTGTGAATGGAACGGTTCCCTGTGCATCCGTGATAAGGTGTGAGGATCAGGATCAGGGTTAGACTTCCCTGCTACACTTTTGGTTCAAGCTTTTTAATATAAAGTCTCATTTTACACCATGTCTAGCAGTGGAAGCCATCAGGATTGAGATATATCGAAACATTGTGACACATCAGTGTATTCCACACAAATCCAAGATTTAAGTAATAGTTACACCGATCCATGTTTTAGAAAAATATACCACACAGTAAAGTCTTCCTGTCCAGTTTCTTTTCTGGGCAGCTAAATACTGTAAAGGGCCTTCTGTGTCGCTTTCACTGCCTTTAAACATGTCTAAATCCTTCCTCAGAACTTTATGTGTAAGCAGAAACCCACTGAGCCATTATTACAGGTACACGATCACCAGCCACCACTACACAACACCAAAAGTTCAGACCACAGTCAAACTGCAGGATTTACACACCATGTGAGGAAAAACCAGGTGATTCCTCAAAGCAGGATTATCAGTGGCCAACGTTCAAAATCTAACTAAGAGGACACAACATGTGAATAAACTCCCATTTGGACAGGATTTACATTACAAGAGACCAGGAATAAAATAATGACGGTGCTCCTGGGTAATTAAATTGATAGTCAAATCAGAAGATATGCTCTGTAATAGACTTTAAAGCCAAAAAGTCACACAGAAAGAAAAGTGGAGCAAATACAGTACATGAGGCGAATTGGAGTCAAAAATTACATTCCTTGTCTGAGTCATAATTTAGTCTAATCATAAAACACAAGCCATATAACACAAACATAATGATAACACCAAGTGTGACAGACTCTTCCCAAGGATATCATTATCTTTTTACATTAACTGCGAATAAACATTCATAAATCTGCCAAGAAACCCCAGGAAAAAAGGCTTGCCTGAAAATGAAAACAATTTGATATTTTCAGAAGCAAATGCATACAACAATGGTTGTCTATATATCCACGGTTACACTGCAAACAGGAACTGGTTATAGCTAATAGCATTTAGGAGGGAAAGAGATATTAAATATGTACTCCAACAGCACAACTGCACTCTGGTGTACAGTCCTACCCTGCTCTATCTCCATCTCATCCTGGTTGTCCAGACAAATCAAGACTATTGAACCAAAACTCACACAGGAAGTCATGTATACAAAACGCTTGGCATCCAGTTGATAACATCAGCCATATGCTGTGAGAGCAGTGCTGCTAGCGTCTAGAAGTCACTGAGGCTAGGGTTTAATTGAGAACACAGTAAACACCACACCATTTAGGCATTTTATGATACTGATTCACATTTGACTCTGACTACCAAAACATTTTCTCTCAGGCTCTTTACGCTCCAATAGTTTCTCCTATTGAAGTGTACACTAGTAATATAAGTTGAAGTGCAGCTTGTGAACAAGCAAGGCAGGCAGCTGCTTTTTGCCCCAGGACAGCAGGGTGTCCCCTGAGGTGTCCCAGTTGGAGACCTCCCTAGGGGGGAGTAAAAACGAATGACGGAGAGGAGAAAAGAAAACCAGACAGTGGTAAGTGAAGCAGATAATGGAGATTAATAACAACACTAAACAGCTAACTGAATGCTGCTAATCTATCCTTAAGTAAGGGGGAGAGACATTTGTATAAAATATCTTCTACTAGCATCACATTATTTCATTTTTTCTTTATTTAACGGTTAACAATGGTTCATTTGCTAAGTCATTCCGTCATAGTTATTCTCTAACTGTGACTTCCAACACTACTCTTTACTAAAATGTGGTATTATTACTGCTCCTGCAGGAAAGTAACACTAACATACAGACTTGAACAATGTGCATTAATAAATTTGCCTGTTTCTCTTTTTAGGTGAATGCATAAGAGTGTATATGTACTTAAAATGCCGAATTGCCCTGCTGCTCCAGCATCAAGGAGCGTATTTTTAACTCAACCCCACAAACCGAAACCTCACCTTCTGCATAAGCGGAGGATTTGAAGAGGCCGACCTGAAAAGGTGCGTATTTTTATAGCCGAACCAGAGACAGGAGGCATGAACAAACACGCTCTGTGCAGAAACTACAAGTCTAATGGGGCCTGAACAAGGGATGCCTAACAAGGAGCTCTAACAGGTGCTTCTAATTAAAGCCAGAAGAATCGAATGTAGTGGAGAGATGGAGAGAGAGAGAGCGTGTGTGAGGGGAAGAGAAGCAAATGATGAGCTGATATATTCCCGTGTTATTCATTAGTGTCTTACAGGCTGCTGATATTAATGATTCGCCGTCCATAAGATTCCCCATCCCCACTATGAACGCAAACACAGATGAAAAACAAGCCCGGGCTCCCAAAGACACCACATCGGCCGCCAACTTTCACTCATCTCCTCCCTGCTTTTTGGCCTTTGGCATTCTTTCATCTAGAAAACGTGTTTGTCTTTGAGGCCATGCATGAGCATTGTTTTCTTACAGTTTCTCCGCCTGTTTTAGGAATCTGCAGCCTTGTCTTTTCAACACAACCTCTATAGCCTTTCTTCACTCTTGTTTAATGCTATTCCTGCCATCTGTGTGTGAGCGAGCGCGCCTCTGGTTATCTACTGCAGGAGTGGGGGCCAAAGACAGAAGAGACCGTAATTGATCAAATCGCTGCCAACAGGTTACCAGAACCATGAGATGCTGCGTATGAGCACACACACGATGCATTTACACACCTTGTGCTCCCGAAGCCACACATTTTACATCTTCTATCTAACCTTTACCTGTCCTAATTAACCAGCTGGACCAATCCATCACCTCGGGAACGGCTCTCATTAACCCTTAGCGCCCTAATGCCTCCTTTCCTTCCCCCGAACCAACACACTTCACCTGTATCATTCCTCCCCCACCCCCAAAGGTAGCTTTCCACTACATATCGATGCCTCCACTCTGTTAACCATTAAACTGGTCTGCGCCGAAGCCCAAGTGTGAGAAGAGGAGAAAGGGGGGAGGTTCTCATTAAACACTTTGGGCCCCGACAGAATCAATTACGGTGATGTATCGATTTGTCAGTAGGTCCCAGTGGCTCAACCTGTGAGACCAGGGGGGACTGCCGCTGAACTGGAGGGGGAAAGGGACAAATGGAAGGATTAAAGGAGAGAGGAATGCGGAGGTGGGGGAGACAAAATGGAAGCAATAGAGAAAGACATAAGAAAAGGGGAAAGAGGAGTGCTGGAAAAGTGTGTGAAGGAGTGAGTAGTTTGGAAGAAATGGTTGCCGGACGAGTGATGGTATGAGCGTAAGAGGACGACGCCTCGGTGGAGAAATGAGGCAGACGGAGGGGAGGAGAGAAACTGTAAAAAGAGGAAAATAAATTTCCTTAGCAAACCCGAGAGCATTCTCCCTCCCTGTGCCGCCCCATTTCTTTCATGTCCTCTGTTGACCTTTCTCTAATTTCTACCCTCTACCTCCTCAGCCTTTCTGTTCTTTATATTTTCTCACTTCATTTCCCTCCCCTCCCCTCCCCTCCATTATAACTTCCTCCGCCTGAACTTTCTGTCCAGGACATACTGTACTTCCATCTCCCAGTGTGTGGGGTCATTCAAGTATAGATGAGGCTATGACCTTGAAAGTTACACCGAGCAGCAACTAAGTTAAAGCCGAGCAGGCCGCAACATGTGAGGACACCACAGGGACAAGGCCAGGGAGAAATAACAACACCAAAAAGGCTGTTTATTTGTGCTGAGAGACATATGGAGACCTAGCGTCTATCGTCCTCTAAGACAGCTGAGATATTGTATTTCGAGCATATATGTGGTGTTCACGTGTGCAAGATAATTACTTTACGCTATTTTCCAGCAAAGTTCTCCCACACCTGTGTTATACTTCGCTACTGTTCACAGGGTGGGGATAATAAGACAGACACATCCAGCAGCCGGCACAAACTAAGAAGCTATGAGGCTTCTTCTTTTTTTATGTTTCACAATGACAGATCATCTCCTTCTCCTGTAATGAGGCAGCAGGGCTCCAACACGCAACACAGGATATGATTAGATGGCGCCTTTCGTGGCGAATATGCCTCAGACCTGACAACAGCAGAAGGAAAGAAGGCACTCATTCATACGCCGGTGAGGCAGGTAGCATACTTGAAGGGGCGCATGAGTGGAAAAATATGAAAAAAAGACACAAAAAATAGGTATACGCTTCACTGCTAGCGCAATGTCGGGGTTAAGGGTGGTCATGTCACAGTTGAGCGTTCACTGCTTCCATACACAAACACACACTGACAGAAAGCTACAAAAGGAGAGAAACTATGAAATACAGCGTTGGAAGAAGTACTCTTACACTCTTGCTTATGTGAAAGTATGGCTACTTTACATTGACATTATTTCTTCTGCCTCATTCTGATCTGATTTCAACATAACTGTTTAGATCAACGCTAAATAAAATGATTCGATAATCAGAATCAGGAACAGGAGGTGTCCATTACTGAAGGTACTCCTCAGACTGGCCAGTGTGTTGTGGAGTGGGTGGGACGAGTTGTCCAGGATTGTCTTAACTCTTGCCAACATCCTCCTCCCTGACACTGTGTTCAAAGTGTCCAGCTCCACCCCTACAACACCACTGGCCTTGTGGATCAGTTTAATGAGTCTATTAGCGCCTGCCACTCTCAGCCTGCTGCCCCGGCATGCAACGGGGTACAGGAGCGCATTGGCCACCACAGACTCATAGAACATCCTCAACATTGTCCAGCAGACGTTGAAGGACCTCAGTCTCCTCAGAAAATAGAGTCAACTCTGGCCCCTCCTGTAGAGTGCCTCAGTGTTCTTTGACCAGTCCAGTTTATTGTCAATGTACACTCCCAGATATTTGAAGTCCCCCGGATGGTAACAGGGGCGCACAACCATTTCCTTTGTCTTTGTGACAAAGTTTCCCACAACAGTTCTATACTCAGCCTCCTCACCATCACTGACATGTCCTACTACCACAGAGTAATCAGAAAACATCTGAAGGTGGCAGGACTCTGTCTGGTAGTTGAAGTCCGTGGGATAAGATTTGTGTTTACAACAAGTTTTTTTTTTTTTCCAACTTTATTGGTTTCTTCCCCTCTCAGCAACGCATCACATCACATTTTAGCAGAATCCATGACAGCGCAGCCAGTGAAAATACTCAACTGCAAGTAAAAGCTGGCATGAAGTGTGCCTTGCTGGTGTGTAACTATTACTTATGATGTTTTTGAATTAATATTTCTGCTGCATAAATGTGCGTTTAATCTGTAAATGTTTATGGCTGTGCTAATTGCATCTATTTTAATACCGTTGAGTAGTTTAATCATATGTATGCAGCGTTCCAGTCCTGCCATAAACACATCTCTCTAAAAAGTGAACTTTCCCTGAGCAACAGAGAAACAGCTCTGTTTTCATCTCTGTATTTTACAGCTAATCCAGGAGGGTTATTAAATAGTTTATCCATCTTGTGATTTCTTAACACATAAAGGAACACTTAATCCTTAAGTTTTCCTGGGGGTTAAAAATTATTAATTTTTTAATTAATTAATTTGGACATACATGCTTTTTTTCTCAATAGTTTTAAAACTGTAATCATAAAAGAAACTTGTAAATAAAGTTACCCGTCAAATGCAATGCAGTAGAAGAACAATATTTGCTGTAGCAGACTAGAAGGAAGTAGCACAAAATACAGACAAAATGAGCTGCTGAAGTTCAAACCAAGCATCAGAATGGAGATGAGAGAGGTGATTTAAATGACTTTGAACGTGGCATGGTTGTTGGTGCCAGATGGGCCGGTCTGAGTATTTCAGAAACGTCTGATCTACTTGGATTTTCACGCACAGACATCTCTAAGGTTTACAGAGAATGGTCTGAAAAAGAGAGAATATCCAGCGAGCAGCAGTTCTTGGGGCAATATTGCCTTGCTGATGTCAGAGGAGAATGGCCAGACAGGTTTGAGATGACAGAAAGTCAAATAACCACTTGTTACAACAGAGGTATTCAGAAGAGAGCACTCATTTTAGCCGGTGTGCTAGAAACATTTTTGTTTAACAGGACCACAAAACCACATGCTCCAAAATGATCACCTGGATTACCACATTACTGACACTGTTTTTAACATAAACTGAACATTACAACAATCATGAAGTTAAAATTTAAAGCAAGACTGTGATTGCATTTGTTTTCACTATAGTGTAATTAATGAAGTGGCAAGTGAGTGGATATGTTCACCATGTTTAATGCCCAAACACAGTCCTGAGTGTTTCATTCCTAAATGAATATGCTGTTTGCTGTCTTATAGCCGAACTGAATCAAACTGGTTTTGCACACAAGTAGGATTATATGGTCACACAAAAAGCCAGACGGCCTCCTGACAACCCACATCAGTTTTTGCTGACTCAAATAAACAAACGTGATCTCGTGTTTTGTCCTGAACATTAACTTTGTCGGCCATACAAACATCCCGCAGGCTAGTGTCACTTTGCAAGCTAGCTGGTTAATTAGCTCCGTTAGCACGTTAGGCCTACCTGCAAGTGACACCTCGGCGCGGTTCCAAGCTGGCGGGGTGGTCCGTGATACTCTCCAACGACCCTGCTGACAAAACCTCGTCTGACATGTCGGTAACAGAGCGTGTTTGTTTACTTCTCCCTCCGGAGCTCATGTTGTCCGCTGCTGTCAATCAAACGCCGACACTGATGTACGCCCTTCCATCCGGCTGAGTGGAAAAGGAGCATTTCTGCTAATTCAATTTCATTTTTTTCTTTACTTATTTCATGAATACTAATAACAATAAATACATTAAAGTATTTATTTATGTCGAGCGCTGCCTATAAACATATTTCTGAAAACAGCTATTATGATATTACATGACAATATTTAACACCTGTGTGTTTACCAATTTGTGTCCAAGTACGGTCCAAAATACCCGGATGTGTCATTACCGCCCATTTTATCGAGGGTACGCCAGGTATCCCAGAATACATTTCGCTGCAGTTATGCTGCCGTCTTACCTCTAGAATGACCGTACTATGTACGTCACAGATGTCAAGTCCCAAATATCAAGTAAACAAATCCGAACTATACCCTGTTGATATTAAACGTTCATCAAACATATTTAAAATGAATTTAATGCACCCAAGACATTTTCTATCACCACAAGAAAATATAAACAAGATACAACCTTTTATTGTTAATAATCATACTGCATATTAACATATGTTTCATATACTTGTTCATTCAACTATAGCATGATTTTATAGTGAAGGATGAGCATGAGATTGTGTCTTGAATTACCTACCCTTAAACAACAACAAGAACAAAAATGAATAAATAAATAAAACAATTAGGAGGTGATTGCACCTGTTATTAAGGCTACTCCTGAGATTTATTTTAACTCCTGTTTCTTTTCATCAGTAACATGCTGTGCCTGATTTAATTCAACTTTGTTGAATTATACAGTATTTGGGGCACATACACTTACAACAACAAATATGGCTTCTTCATCTACAGTGCAAAATTACTTTAGCCTTATCATCGTAATTATCTTCCCCGCATTTACACAAGTAATCAGTGTCTACGTTTAGAGTACCAGTCAAAAGATTGCAATTGAAAAAATGCCAAGAGTGTGCAACCCTCCGGTCAAAACAATGGCTTCTTTGAAGGATCTAAAATATAAGACATATTTGGGTTTTGTTTATTACATAATCATAGTTTTGTTTAGTTTTGTTTTTACGATTAATCTACAATATAGAAAATTACATACATAGAGAATGTGGTGTGTCCAAACATTTGACTGGTACTGTACATTGACACTAATATTCTGTAATAATGTGAATAATAGCCCAGTCAGATTAAAAATGCCCCTTACAATCAACTTAATCGCTACAGACTAACCCAGCTGGAAGGAATCCTCATTCAGATTGAGAGGGGTGGTGCAAACCTTTGATCAAATGGTTCAGTAGGAAAATATTAGCTCCCAGTAAGCAAGTAAATTCATCTGATCGTTTTTCTCTGGTCGGAATAAATACATTCTGTCTGAGCATCAGGTGATGTAGCAAGTCTCTGGGAGGGAGAGGAACACGGCAGTAGTATAACAAGGAGTTGTTCAGCAAGTGCTTGGAGAGATGAATGAAGCAACATGGCTGAACATGTACATCCATCTTTGTCATCTTCTTTTATTGAATAAATTCCTGTAGTCAATAAAGTTCTGTTATACAGTATTTCCAGCACATGTGAGGCTCTACAACCACTTGCACTTTCCAGTCCATTTCTATTTCTTATTCTGACAGATGTTTTGAAGCTTGTAAACACATTAACAAATCATTTTATTTAGTATCCATATAAACAGTTAAATATTGTCCAAGCAAACAAACCACCAATTGTTCAACTGTTCCAACCTTTCTGTTTCTGCCTTGCTCTCACCAGTTGCAGTTTGAGCTTCTACACAACACACCGTAAAAGACTGAAAGCTACAAATTTGTGCACTAAAATAATAACAGACTACTCCACTGACAGTTAATAAAAAAGTGAAGAATAAGAGTGGAAAGCAGCCCTGTTCTGAAGTAGTAGTAGTAGTTCCTTCTGTTCCATTTGCTCCATATTGGAGTGTGTTTGTGGACTCAAATGTCACACGAGCATGCAGCTGCTGTCCCTGGCGGCTCACTGTAGGTGACTTGTGAGACTCAGCGAATAAGGGAGTCCTTTCAAGGCATTCTGGGTGAGGATAATTGAATGGGTTTTCATCACAAAACACAAAGACATGCATCCAGAAGCAGAACAAAACAAATGCTTCTACTGTGCAACTTGCTGTCAAAGTAAATGCCAAAAACTAAAAGAAATAAAATAAAAAATAATAATCCCAGCATCCCTTGGGGATAGAGAGAGGAGGAATGGGAACCACATTCCTCTATTAGATTTGCCACCAATGTCACTTGTGACTTATATCATATGAAACAGGCAAAGTTCTATCAGAATTCATTGGCCAAAAAAGTTTACTAAAGTGGAAAAAGTTACTTTAATTTCCGAGCACAGTTTTTTTTTTTGTTGTTGTTGTTGTTTTTTGCAGCACACCCAATATGAACTCCAGTTCCCAAGAAGGGTCAGTTAATAAAGTGGAGTTAAATGTCAACTCCTCCAGTTTCACTGTCTTTCTGACAGCATCAACAACATCACAGACACCCGCAAATCTAACAAAGGTCAGCTTTTTTCTTCTGTTTGCATGCGTGTGAGAAAGAGAGAGAGAGAAGGGGGGGGGGGGGGGGTGAAGAAACAATGAGAGAGGAATGAAGTGCCCAGATTTCAGAGTTGTTTAAACCCAGCCGCACAGTTCAATATCCATCAGATTTATGTCTCTGTTATTTTCCTCTCCTAAACAGTAAGTGATAAACTCAGTGAAGGACACAATAACAAAGATCTACCTTTTCACCTCTCTCTCCTTGTCTGTGTCTTGGTCTCTCTGCCTTCCTCTCCCCGTCCCCTTGCTATCAATCAGTCTTGTGGTGATTGCTGGTGGATTACGGGGCTTTTGCTGTCTGCTCCCAGCGATTAACGTCGGGACAAATAAAATACCCTTATATTCCTCCTCGGCGACTGGAGTAAAAAGAAGGGCTGCAAGCAGTCGAGCACACATTCACACACACAACAACAACAACATGCACTGGGCAAATTAACTTTAATCTTAAATTCAATCTCAAAGTTAGCGCCTATCGATTCCACCTGTGTGAATCGGTGTGTGTGTGTGTGTCTGGTAGTGTAACACTGGTTTTTCCTCTCCTTGTCCTCTTTTGATCCTAGCTCGCATATCGGCTGGAGATAAAGTAGTGGACGGTGGGCTGTGAACTCACTCGCTGAGGACAGTGGCAGCCATGATAGATTAGGACTAGCAGTGGGGAATAATGGAAAACAGCAGAATTGAGAAGGGGGGGGGGAGGAAGCGCAAACATGCACGTAAACACAGACACCAACAGAGCGCGGACACACTCGCCACAGAGACAACAAACCAGTTCCAGGGCCTGGTGTTTATCTTCACTCCACTCCTGCGCACACACAGAGAGAGATGGCAGCAGCAGCCACTGGCACAGTTCCTTATTCCCTCCCTTGCAAACATAATTTATCACCTGCAGGAGCCTCCTCTCTCACTGTGTGTGTGCGTGTGTGTGTGTGTGTGTGTGTGTGTGTAGACAGCCTGACCTGATCCAGTGCCACCCTAACCTTATTAAGAAACAAACTGATGACAACAGAGGAAAAATGTTCTTCCTAACCCCTGTGGGTAAAATTGGCAGTGCAGCCAACTGTCCCTCAACGTCTGTCCTTTAACACACACCTCAGACTGTCCGCACACACAAACACTCTCACAAACGCGCAAGGAATCCAAGCAGACTCCCGCTGAGAATAAAACCAAAGTCGCCATTTGTCTTCCTGTCACCTCCTCTCCTGTCCTCATCCTGTGCTGCCTCATTGTTTTGTACCTTCAGCTAATCCGTCCACAAACATCTCACAGCTGCAATGCCTATACGAGCAACGTCAACGCAGTGCACATAAAAGAAGGACAAAAAGAGACGAGTCATAACTTAAATCAAAACACTACTTACTCCGTTTCTACCAAAGCATTACATTTATATTTTTATCTCTCTGCGCAAGAGGACAATCTTCAGTGTCTCTGGAACACAATTTAAATTGCATCCATTGTGTATTCCACTCTCCGCTCACTTGCAGGACTCTTGTGTGTGTTTGTTTTGCATGCACATGTCTCAGGGTAATGAGAGAACACTCTGTCGGTCTCTGTTTGCAGCCTCCTCCTCTTCCTTCTGTTGGTCGCTGACTTTGCCCCTGCAAGACCAAACCCACAATCAAAGGCAGAACATCCTCCACACGCAATGTTAGAAATGATGTTAGAAATATTAATGAGGAAAAACAGAAGGCCGGAGGAAGGAGGAAGAAAGAAGAAATGATTAAGGATTCACTGCCCACCTTTAAAAAAACAACATACAAAGGAGATTTAATTAACTGCAGCAACTGGCCCTGCACACTTTTTTATTAAGATATATAGGAGAATCCTCTCCCGCTTTGCATTCAGCTACGACAAGGCCAAATTATCTCAGGAGTCATAAAGACTGCGGGCGTATCAATGCTATCCACGCCACCCACCTGCTTTGACACCGAGGAGGAGTTGTTCTATTGTACTCAGCTCAGCCAGCAGGTGCGGTGGTCTGGTTTTTATTATGAAGCCTTTTCATTTGTACATTGTTTTATGTCACTGAGCAACTACTTATTTCCCTCAGAATTTTGATGAGAAACTCAGAGATGCAGTTAATACCAGTGTTGGGTGGTAAAATACATTTTCTTCGCTTTAAAAACTTGCGTGATAAACGTATTGGTATGTCATCAGTTATCTTGTCTGAGCTTGTATCAACAAACTCAACAACTAAAGTCTTTTAAAGTCTACTTCACTGTCAAAAGATAATAATCATTCCCATCCACTGCTTGTATTATGACCTACAGCTGTTGTAAATAAGATGTCTAATTCATGCAGGTTGTTTACCTGCTAATATACAGGCATCAAGCTGAAGACTGTGCTGCAGGTTTATGTACAGACTCCCACCCCGGAGTGTAAGTCCGGCAAACCAGCCTTTGCATAACGTACCATGATTTTTGTCCAGGCCAGTTTCATTAGTTAGTTTTTTAAAATGATCATGTTGAACAACAATTCAAAAGTGATGTCTGATTTTCATTAGTTAATTTTCGGTATTTCTTTTTTATTACTACTTTTAAAAAACCTTCAATGGCCTTAGTGACCTTTGAGGGTTTTACTTTCTTTCATGGAAGGGTACCAACCATTTTGTCCACATGTGTATTGGTGCCAATAATGTGCAGTTCCTATCCCATCTGTCATTGGGTGAGAGGCGGGGTACACCCTGGACAGGTCCCTCTAAACATGTTCATGTTACATTTCCGCAGTAAAACTTTACAGCGGAAATAAACATGTTTACAGTCTGGTGCGAAGTGGTTATGGTCTATCCTGTTCAGACCTTACATTAAGATCTGATCTGGGAAATCCAATCACGTAAAAGACAGGTGTGAACACCCCCAGGATGCTTTGAGATTGCATTTGAGAGATCTGATCTCTGACCACATTTGAAGGTGGTCTGGGTCGCATGTGTCTGTATGTGGCCACATTCTTTTGGTAGTGTGAATGCAATGTGAACTTAGTCGCATTAAAAACCGCCTATACTCAACAGGGTTGCCAATGCATCAGCAGAGTTTTACCTAATTCATGCAGAAAAAAAACATACAGGCGTTTCCGTATGGGAACATCTAGGGTTGGAGTTAAAATCTGTGTCTTGCGCAGGTCTAACAAACGTCAGGGCGGAGATCAATAAATAATAACTCAACATGTGTGCCAAATTATGAGACACAGACATAAAACAGCGCTGTTCTCGGTTCTGGAGCAGCGGTAGAGATCCATTACAGACAGTAGCTGTTATAATATTCTGTTTCCCTTCAGATGATGTCGGGGTTTATTTGCATACAGATTGAAAACTGAGATCAGATCTGAAGCCCCATTTGGAGACGCATGTTAATGCCAGGTCTGAACACACGTACCTGAAGCTGGGCACTTGCGATTGGCTAGGCCAGACCAGATCTTAATGCAAGTTCTAAACAGGCCCTATATAGCTAATGTCTCATTTATGAGAACTGTAAGAGTGGGATTTTTATACAGTTACCCTGTTATGCATAATTAAGGGTGTGGTTGCTTTGAGCGATAGTTGGGTGTTGTCACAGCTCTACTCATGCGCCACCCACAACGGGTGAATTTCCCCGTTGTGGGATGAATAAAGTATAATCTAATCTAATCTAATCTAATCTTACACAATTTTGAACTGGTGGAGTCAAGCACTGCCAAGATGGTGACAGCCAAAGCAACCACACTGAGCGTCGAAACTACTCTTCAGGAGACCTATGGGTGAGGTCCCAGGGAGTTTTCCCATCTTTATATTACAGTGCCCATAGAAAGTACACACCTACTGAAGGTTAGATCACAGACCTCCAATAGATTGGGACAGAACTAAAGCATAGCAAGGCAACTGGAAGCAGCTGACTCAGAGCAAAGAGACATGAAAAATACAGTTGTTGCTTGGATATGAGGCTTCATCTTTGCAGACATACACATAAAGGGATACACACACAGCATGTCCAATGTTGTTCCAGAACATCCAACTGCATGCTGCGTGGGTGTTTCTTAGACAAATCCTATTACTGTGTATTTTATAGGTTTCATAGAAGACTAGATAGAAAACCCACACCATTTCTACATACAATTGTTTGCAGCAGACGCTGATCTACAGCTGAACTCTACTTACATCCATCTGCTCTCAACATGTTCTAAAAGAACACTGCCAGTTTGAGGATGGCACAGTGAGCAGCCCCTGAATTAACCTGGTTTGGAGTAGTGCATCCATTTTATAAATAAATTTGGATTTCCTTTGTGTCGTAAAATAACTTTACAACAATGTGTCATCTAATGAGGACGCTTCCAATTAGTCCAAAACCCCCTTATGAATAGTCTGTGAACTGAATAGTGTCACATTGACCAAAAGCGGTTCACAAGGAGGAAATGGCAGGTAACACAAAGGTGAGGGTTGGAAGCAAGAACAATGAGAAACGAGCCAAACTTCAAAGTGTATATTTATGAGTGTGTTTTAAAGATGTACGGAGCTGTTTTTGGAGGTCTCTCTGTAGTATGTGTTAATCCGTTTATTACACGGCTCAATGTGATATTCACAGTGCTCTCCTCAGCACAAGGCCTCTAGCACCAATTATGCCCGCTACACGCACACAAAACATCCACAATGCGCAGACACACACACCCACACACTCAGTTTGTGATATATAAGAAAAACACATTGACACACTCCCCCTCTCCTTTCACACGCAAACGCACATGAGGCAGCACTAACGCCTGATACCCAACATGCTGCCATAGCTAAAGTCGTTCTGCTGGCTAACGATCCATTACACACTGCACATATCAACACAAAAATAAGAGGGATTACCCCCCATCGTGACCACTGTTATGGTGTACACATGTAGGGAAGTGTAGGGGGGTGAGGAAAGCAAAGGATTACATGGTGATCATAGTGAAAAGACGCAGAGTATGAAAACAGGAAGTCCCAAGGCTTCACGCTCAGATCCTCCCAAAGGAGAAATGCATATTTGTCTTTTGGGATGGGAAATGTAACAGCTGTAGCTGTCTGTACTTGAGCACATGCAAGTGTCTGGAATGGACAGAATTTGATACATTGCCATTTCCCAGTTATCGTATCAAATACAATAGCGTAATGTGTACACTTGAATTTCAGATGAGGTAATGTATACTGTGATACCTGAACATCCACAATTATTGTGCAGTATTTTTTGCATTTTGTGGGTGCATGTTAGTCACCATGTGAAACGATGATTGTCGTGCTGATCTTGACTTCGACCGTTTCCAGTACCCAATACCAGAGCCTGGGTCCCTGTTTGTGAGGTAGATACGGGTCAGTTTATTTTTGATAGAGGTACAGTACTTACATGTGGCACTTTTATTCTTGTTTATTCTCATTATTAGTGGAATATGCATAGTGTCCATGTACATGAAGCCTTTGAGGTGTATGTATATAAATACGTATATTTTATGTGTGTGTCTTTTACCCGTAGCCATGACTCTTAGTTCCTGCTCCAGACTGTGGAGTGTGTGTGCAGTTGTGTCTGAATCCAGGTCCGGGTCCTCACAGCCCATCTGGTCCACACCGCAGATCTCCATGATCTCTTGGGCTGCTTGGGACAATGGACGGAATGCTGATCCAAACTCTGAGTCCCATAAAGGAGGTGAATGAAAGAGGCAGGGAGAGACGGACGCAGAGTGAGGACATGGCTTGGTCCTCAGATCGTGAGCGAGAACTGGTGTGGACAGATTTGACCCTGAACCTGAATAAACACAAGAGAGAGAAACTTAGCAGCGCACATAGGATAGGTGGATAGGTGTAGTGATGGACATGGAGACATATAGCAAAGGGTATCGTGTAAAAGCAGCTATAGAATGTGTGAGTGCAAGAAAGAGATAAGAGGACATGTGGAGGAAAAAATAAGAAGGTAAGAAGAAGGGGGTATCCTCCTCTGGATTCAGGGAAAGAGGAGGAGAGATACAAAAAGGATCACAACAGTCAGAGGAATGAGTGGTGTGCCATCCCACTCCACTGCAAGCCACATCAAATTGAATCAGATTGAACATCCATCCCCACCTGCTCACTGTAAATTACATTGAGGCCCCCACTGAGAAGATATGATGGTGTGGGTGTGTGTGTGTATGCAGCACAAACTGTGTGCTGTCTCACCAGTTTCAGCTCCAGTGTTAAGTCTTTCAGTCTTTCAATCTTCCATTGTCTCCACACCTCCCCCCCCCCCCCCCCTCCATCCTCCCACTTTTTGCCTAACTCTCTCTTTCAACTGGCACAGAACCTCCACTTAGTGCTGCGCAACCACCTGCACTGTCAAACTAAGCAGCATGGGAGGAATGATGCACGCAGCGCTGCCAACACGTGTGGACGTACACAGGCTTTTTGGCTCAATTTCAAAGACAGTGTGACTGATAAAATTCGGTGTCAGATTTAAATGAAGTGCAAAATGAACGATTTAAGTCTGACCTCCTCCTTGAAGACTTCCTTAAGAAGGACAGACTTGAATCTTTTTTGATTTGCATGGCCTGGGTGTTATATTTATAGCTTCAAACCATATGAAGATGCAATCGGTAACATATGTATTTTTCTCATGTGATAAATTATAATGTCAGGAAGAACCCTGGGCTATGCAACCCACTATGTCATAAGTCTGAAAAAAAAAAACCTGAAGCAAACGCAGTGAACTTTAAAAGGAGTTCCCTGCTTGCGAATATGCTCGGGAGCATTAAGCTATTTTAAGACATTCATTAATGGCATAAGGGAGCGAAAGCACAGATGTTTTGGAGAGAAAATTTCTTCAGTGTGCTGTCAGACAGCACACTGGAGCGGCACACTCACAACACACCACAGCGAGGCACTCAAAATGAGGCAACTTGCTGAAACGTCTGTGCTTAGTTTCCCTTGTGGAAAAAAATATATATATTTAAAATATACTGAGTACATATGTCGATTTGATGCTGCAGTTAAATACATTTTAAGGTTTTGATCTCCATTTTACAAGTTCAGGCTGCCTCAAACCATTGTTTTCTTTGAAGTGGGGTTGTATTACACTTAGACACGGACTTAGACAAACTTTATTAATCCACAAGGGAAATTCCTATGAGTGACTTATCTGTAGTCAGAGTATGACATACAGTACCTGGTGGTCAGCAATGACATGAAAACCATGGAATGAGCTACTGGGGACAGTGTCAGCAGCAAAAAAGATTGTAGCCACCTAAAACAAGGCCCGCACTAGAAAGTAGAAACGTCTGTCTTAAAAGTAAATTGGTGGCAATATTCTAAATACAGTGTAAACTTAGACTGATATTGATTTGTTTGGATGGGCTTTGTTTCAGGAGGCTAAAATATGTTTTGCTGATGACTCTGTAAAAAGCAGTTCATTACTTGGCTTCCTGTCTGCCTCGTAAGAGTAAGGGTGTGCTGATTGCCATTTACTGCAAGTAATAAATAACTGGTACCACTTCACTTTAAAGAAACCAAAGTACCCCTTTAAAACTGCAAGGCTAAATTTTGTTTGACTGTGTGTAAGGAAGCGGATGCAAAAACCAAAATGGTCTTATCTAAATGCAGCTGTTTACACTTCAAGGAGTGAGCGGGGAAAGAGGAAGGCACGTCCTGGGAACTGATTAACAGTCCAGAGTGTTAAAGATATATCACTGCTTACATCAGAGTTTAGTTTTATCTCTCAGGTGTGTGTGCTTTGTGTGTGGGTGTGTGTGTGTGTGTATCAGTACAGACAGATTACTACAGTGAATGGGATGTCATTTAAGTTCATATGTGTATAAAGGCAGATGAGTGAATACTTTTGGCAGTATAGTGTATATAACGAGTTTGCCAGCTTGTGTCTGAGACTGGTATTGTTTAATCTCTTTAAGAAACCTGCCTACTCAGTGCCAAAAAAGTGTGTCTCTATGCAGAAATCAGATGCACTAATTGCATACGACACAGAGCTCTGTGTGTGTGAGAGTAAATAAATAACAAGCAGAGCTCAGTGTGCCCGAAAGCGTCGACATAGACAAATCTACACCGCATGAGAGCGCACACACACATATACGCAAGCATTTACCAGATGTTCCTAGTTCATATGGTGGTATTTCCCTTCTGTTGGTTGAGTGAATTTGAATTCCACTCCGCTGCACGTGGGTGTCCTTCATAACTCCAAAAAACAGTTGTTCCTCTGTGTCAGATCTGAGGCTGCCGCATGACCCAAAACTCTCTAAAAGATTGAGAGAAAGAAAGAGAGGGGTCATACCAAATCGCAAAACCTGGAAACATAAAAACTGAGAACAAACTACGGTAAACTGCAGCTTGTCTGTACTGGTGTTGCTTTATATCCCATCAGCTTTTCTTCTAGTGGTCCTGATTTAAAAGCATCCCATCACCGTATCCACTTTCTTTTCCTTTACATGCTTTAAAGAGCACTTGGGATTTCTGGATGCAAGATAAACGAAACCCAAAGAAACAGACCGTGCACTGTCACGCTGCTATCCCTTGGACGTATAGGTAACAAGTGGAAATAGCAATGCATTTGCTTTGCTATCTCCTCTTGTTAAGGATATTTGTATAGCTCCAACACATGAAATAACTATTGGATAGCAAATATAAAGCTGCAAGATGAAAAGTGTTATTCTTTGACACAGTCATGCTTAAAATATGTCACATATCACAAACTGTGTTTATTCATAGCACATAATAGCGCATTACAAGATGAGTGTAGCTCACTTCATGGGTCTCTATAGGCTGAAGCACATGTGCTGACAGTGAACAGACAAGTACAACCAGGAGTCTGTGAAAAGGTTCCCAGTTTACACAGAATCCATTAGCCTATTAATACTAATAAATAATGAACAAATTCTAGTGAATTTGTTCATTACATCTGATGCAATAATCTATTTGCCGAATCAGCAACAGCAGCAACAGCAGCAGCAGCACCTGTACCAAACCAATATTGCTTAACAAGCCTGTACAGCCAATCCTGACAGCTGCAATGCAATTACTGCTGTTTTCTTCTTTCTCTCCAGTAGTCAGGCAATTAATTAAAACTATTGACTGGGTGGAAAATCTACTAACTAGTCTGAATCAGCTACAAATAAAAAGAGGAAAGGGGAAAGCAGTCAGATAGTCGGCGTGTAAACTTAAAGAAACAGAGAAGGATGAAGCTCTTTTGGAAAACAAAAATGTATTTAAAGATAGCTCTGGGATTCCACGAGCGTCTCATCAATTTTGTCTTTTGCCTTCCTATAGCGGCACATCTGATTACTAGTTTTTCCATCACAGTCCATCACAGTCCATCACACCTTACGGCTAGCTAGCACCTGGTATCTAGGGCTGAAACGTGGGAACATGGAAACTGATTGTGTCAATTACGTAAATGAGTTGATATCTGTGGAATATGTCAACACATCGTAGGTTTTATTTGCCCTCAATTAAGGTGGCACCCTGACCAAAAGAGCCTGAAGCCAACTGTTAATAGTGTGGAAATTCTTTAAAAACAGATGTCATCATTTTGTCCTTATGTGTTTTTCAAGAACTCAACAGGGACTCCAAATGGCTGCCACAGCTTGGTTTGTCTATGCACATATAGACATATACATAAAACGAAACAATGTAGATTTCAATTTCAACGTCAGGCTCTTAAGTTCATGTAAGCAACCTTTTGCTAATAGACAGGTGCATTTCAGATTACAATCAGCACAAGCCATTGAGGTTAAATTATACAACACTATGCATGCTAATTAATGTCACAATAGAGTAAACTACTTCTTTCCTAATTATAAAGAAGTTCAAGTTTGAAATGTGTTCTTCATGCAGAGATTCATGCTACAATATGCTATTATGACAGCATGTTTCAACAAAGGTTTAATGGTATGAGTTTATTACTTAATAGTTAAGATTAATCAACCACTCAAAAAATAAAATCAAAAATCATTTCTAATTGACCTTCTGGTATCTCACTCTGTCTCTGTTCCGCTCTTATTTTTGGTGGACTGGATCCTCACGTGGCAGAAACAGCACACTAACAACCTCATTTTCTGACCGATGAGGCGAAAGGGAGTGAAGGATAAAAGAGAAGAGTGAAAGGGAAGCACAGGAAGACATATAAAACCTGTTAGATCTGAGCCCTTCCGGGGAAAAAAAAGAGAAAAACAGAGGAGACTGATGGAAGGATGGAAGGACATAACTGAGTGTGAAGTGTTGTCAAGGTGATATTCCTCCTCTCTAACCTTTCCCTCTCATTAACTTTGGAGCTTTAACGATGGTGGCAGAGACAGTGCGGGATTTGACGAGTGGCTGGCTGCGTGGCGCGAGGAGGGTAGTGGTGCCCTTGTGGGAGTTTCTCACAGTCAGCCTCGTTCATTTAACACAGGCCTGACAATGAAACAGCAAAAAAAGCTTCGGCGGAACACTTGATGAAGGAAAAGGTTGATGGGGTCATTTTGGGCTAAGGCCAATTTAGTTAAGCAAACACATATGAATCAGAAACTCTTGCTGAATCAAAACACTGGCCGCTGTCTGAAATGCAAGTAATTCGACATCCTTAAATAAAAATCGGAGGGGTAATAAGCACCATGTGGTGGGATAAATTATAGCGTCTGATTCGATCCAAATTTTATTACCTTAACTCTCATGCAATTTGGAGGTGAAGGCTTGACTTCCAGCAGCCTTGCTGGACAGTCTGAGCGACTTACAGACATGTCCAGTTTACAAATTATCAGTGTTGAAAATGGTGAACGCCCATGCTGTGGTTACAAATAAGCAATTTATCATATACCTTAGGGGTGCACTTTCTTCAGTGGTTACAGCATGGGATAGCGAACACCGTTAATGTTTGACATTTTTAAAATCATCTTGTTAACAGCAGTATGTTTGTTGCTGTATTGAAACCTGGAAATGAAAAGGCAAGAAGAAAAAACCCTTCTTCACTTACAAGCAAAGGTTAGTGATAGGTAATAATACAATATATACAAAGTAAGCCAACATAAAAGCTGCACAGAGACTTATCGCTGGAGACTTAAACTATATTTTTCAGTGATTTCCGTACCTGTTTAGATAATGTGTTTTCAGAAATGTTGCAAGATTCCTTTCAAGAATAAAGTCCACTTTGTGTGCTATGTGAAGGACACAGGCATTATTATGGACATGTTTTTTCCTGTGTGTGGTCAGCATAGGTCTGTGTGTGTGTGCCTGTCCTACAGGAACTAAATATAAGTAAAAGGAGGCTCACAGGCTTAGTAGCATGTACAGGCAAAGGCATACACACATACACACACAAAAAATAAATGGCGTCTCAGGGAGGCTCCCCTTGGACCCACCAGTAGTAAATCATCAGCGTTGTCCCCATCTCTCGTTTTCCACCAAGCAGCCTGCATTCCTCTGGGTTTAAAACTCATTTTCATGTCTCTTGTAAGCTCTACGTTTTTACATATTTGTTCTAAATCCTATTATGAGGCCTTTGTGATATGAATAACGCTTGGAAATTGGAAAGTATCTCCAGGCAAAAGCTGGACACAGAGGTAATCTTTGCAATCTAATCTCCTCAAGCACAAAAACAGCAATGACACTTTCTGATGTAGTTTATAGGAAAACATGCGCCAGATTGAGGAAATTGAAGCATAAACTTTCAAGCATACACACAGAGACGTTAAAAGACTTCCCCTATTTCACCTACCTGTTGGGTCTGAGTCATGCGGCGAATACTGGCAAGTGTGAAGTGGGTCACAGTGTGTGTGTTCTGGTGTGTTGGACTGACCAGCGTTCATGTCCAAACCTAGGGGCGAAAACCCATCCAGATCACAGGCATGCTCTGATCCAGGCCCAGCACTTTGGTTGTGCACCACCTAAGGGGATATGGAAACAGATGGAGGGATGCAGGAGAAGGAGGGATGGAAAGAAGAAGAGGGTGAGTGGTATAAACGGGAAAGAAAATATGAAAACAGTGACAAAAACAGGCCATGTTAGGATGAGATAGAACAGGAACGGGAGGTAGAAAGGAAGGCAAAAAAATGCAAAGAAATAGATCATGGATGGAGTTGATTGGGGAAATACATGGAAATAGAGTGGATAAAGTACAGGGGAATAAGGAATTAATATATTGGTTTCAAAGCTTATTTTAAATCCTAAACCTATGAGCTCAAAGGACAGACTGAAATGTAATATCAGTTTATCTTTTATCATTAAATTTGTATTTTTCCATTTCAGCACTGCATAAGCATATTAATAAGCCAGTGTCTTTTGCTCTCTCTCTGTTTCTTCTTGTTTCCACTTGATGAATTGATTTTTAATTAACCCCTGGAGCTGGTGTGAGCATCTCACAATGGAGTAGTGGGCTAGCTGCAAGTGTCCTCCTGTGAGACGGGTGAAATGAGGAAGCTGTGTTTAGTTAAGATTGGATCTGATGCATTAGCATGCTGGCCTTGCGACACATTGCAGATGAGGCTAAGGGAGAATGTAGATGGATTGGCATGTGGGAATAGCGTTGCTTGGAGCGGGGAAACAAGCAAGGATGGAGTGAGACAAGAAGAAGACAGGGTACAAGAAAGGAGAGAGGTAACACTATGAAATGGCAAGAGACCAAACACAATGGTATCATGCAGCAAGATCTCTTTGTTAAAACTAATATCTCCTCGTGAGGAGAAACACGCAGCAGTTGACTAGCTGCCTGAACTACAGGGTAAATGTAAAGCGGGAGGAAAGGCAAAAGAAAGCGGGGCAGAAAAAAAGACATATACAAAAAGGTGGATGAATAGAAAGACAGGAAGAAAGTATAAGAAATGCAGAGAGGACAAGAGAGCAGAAGAGAGCAGGAAAAAATACTATCTAATCATTCTAGGAGCACTTTGATTCAGGCCCAGAGGCCACAGATAACCACCATCTTTACAATCACAGACCTCATTTTGTTCCAGCTTTTTAATAAAGCCCCCCCCACCCCCCACTTTCTCTCTCTCTCTCTAATTTTTTTTTTTCTTTTTTCTTCATTCCTGTCACAGTATAAAGGATTCATACCATTAAACGGCTGATAAGTCATTTGGGAACATTCAAGCAATGCCTTTTAATCCACTCTGTTTCTCTTTTCTTCACTCAGTGGTTTGCACCTTTAACACCCCAGCTTTGGCTTTCTCTGAGCCACAGATGAATAATGTAAAGTAATTAGTGCGATACAAATATTATCTATTTGATCAGGTCAGCTACAATAAGAAATGGTGTCGCTGAAGTCCTCTCATTCTAAGCAGCGATTATACCCAGTGTAATGACCTTCTAAAACTTGCCAATTCATTCATTTTATTAGCCAGCCTTGAGCTATTGAGAAGACTATCTTCAGTGCATGGGTATTTGACTAGAAACTATTTGTTCATTCTTTTAGCCATTTAATCACTAACCCTAACCCATACTGTAATAACAGCAATTACTGTACAAATTGTGCTATGCAAGCAAAAAAAAAAAAGACAGCTCTTTTCAATGACAAACTGTGTGCTATAAGTTTAGCTGTACTAGTAATCTACATCTATGTATCCAAAAGAAACATTACGCATTAGTTACACGTGGATATTTCTTTGGTTTTGAGTTCTGAATTTCAGGTCGCTTCTACACCATTACAGTTCAATCTCATCTTAGTAAAGGAATACAATCGAGATTCTGCTACCCAGAAAAAAAATGCTAATACAGATCTCTAACCCAGGTTTCCTCCTTTCAAGATCCAAAATCACACGGGAATGTTACCATGGATGGTCCTGACAGCTGTTCGGACTTATCAGTCCGCAAATCCTTTTCTTTTTCAGCCTCTGCAGGAACAAAGCAATCTCTCAGATGAGATATGGCAGGATTGTCTCTCTCCTCTCTGGATCTCCCCCTCGTTAAACGTCCATGCATCTGAGTTTCCTCGTCTGAGGAGTCTTCTTCACGTGGAGTCAGACCCAGGCTATCGCTGGACATTTCATCTCCGCTGTCTTCAAAAAAAAATTAAAATTAAAGGTTTACTTGGAGTTAGGATTCAAGATGAATAAAGATTGTTTTTCAAAATATTGGACTATAATCTGAGATTATGCCTTTATATTTGCAGGGTTCACACAATGTTGGACTTTCAAAGCGAGTAGTAAACACACTGACTGTCCTTGTTTACCGTGCTTTGAACCGTTGAAGCAACACTGTCGTCTCAAACATCCAAGGGAATAATGCAACATGTGATTTAAATGTCCTTGACACTGTAAAGCTCCATTAAGATGATAAAGCAGGCATTCAGTGTCACACTGGTCAAAGAGCTGAAGTGAAGGATTCAAAGGATGAATGAAAACACAAAGGCGATCGATGAATAGAAAGAAAGAGGTGTGAAATCAGGAAGTGGAGCGGAGATAAAGTAAAAGTTTAGGAAAAGTTGTGAAAGAACCTTTTTGAACGGTCATCACAGAAATAACAAACATCTTCTCTGTTCAAAGTTTAGATTTTAGCAGTTTTTAATTCTAAAAACACTTTAATTAATGCCCCTGACATAAATGAGCACATGCATGAGCCAATACAAACACAGCCAGAAAATAAAAACAAATGGAACATGTGGATCCAAAGTACTTATGAATGAAGAAGAAAAGTTTACTGATTTAAAACTGATCTGGGGTGGTATTCACAAATGATCTTAAGGCTACAGTGCAGAACTTTTGGCTCTTTAAACTGGCAGTCAGGGTAGAGAGAGTAATTAAACAAAAACTGCTGACGCATGCACAAGACGTATAGTATGCCTACAGTCTCTTTCCTTCTTTCAGTGCTTTCCATTGAGGACAAATCAGTGGTAATCTATTGTCCTCACAATCCATCGCTTTCTTTTTTACACTGCAATCCCTCGTCTGAAGAGTTTATTGAAGAGTTTATTTTTTATCTGGAGCCCCAGAAATAATTCTTGGACACATACAACTTGTTATTCCATTTTACCTAACTGGCAGAGACAGTGAATTCACAGAACCTAAGCTACATTAATAACTCTGGCTCACCATCACTACGACTGTTCTATTCTTAAGCTCTGGCAAACAAATGAGTGCTGGTTGACGTAAAACGCATCTCTACAGCTAAACCAGCATGGGAATGTCACCACATACAACAGATTTGATACTGCAAATTACAGAGTGATTAATGTGGAAGTTATTAGTTTAATGAGTGTGAAGTTATTTGGCAAGGGGCTTCATGTAGCGGATGTTCATTGCTATGTAAAAGTTCCACACTATAGCTTTAAGGCTTATTACTGAAGTGCTCTCAACTGTAATAAATGCATCAGTAAAGGTGATTTCATGGTCCTTGTTGGATTAATCTTTAAAATTGGTGCGATACGCAGAATTATCACATAAAGCTGTAATGATTCATTTTGGCAGCTGGAGAATAAATATCTGGACGGTAATGATATCAGACACAATCCACTTAAGAAGTCAATACTTTATCAATCTAATTTAACCAAATGTGTTCCTCATTTCTCATTAATAGGATTTATTCTTCAGATTCAATGACACAGAACAGTCACTTGTCAATCAAACCACATGTGCCTGGGATAATTTATGAAAATTTATGTAATATATGGCAGTGAGGTCAACTCTACCCTTCGTCTTAGCTTAGGAGTTCTTGCTGCTCCTGAATAAAAATAATATGAATGATGATAATAAAAATGAATCTGCATCTTAGAAGCTTTCACACCTAGTTAGTTGATCCAAACTGGGGACCGTTTACCCCCCGCATCGGTTCGTTTAGGCTGGTATGAATGCCGCAAACACACTCTGCACTCGAACACTCGAGGTGAGACCAGTTAGAGAGGGTGGTCTGAGTCCGCTCCCTGGAGCGATTAGTCTGCAGTGAGAATACACGCTATGCACACACCAACATGACTAGGTTGTTCTACGCCTTAGATAGCGTCTCCTCCTTCAAGGGAGTCTGACAGCAGCAGTGCACATTAACATATTCTCCACTCATAGACTAGATGCTCCATCAAACTGAACGTATTGTTCATATACAGAGCACTGCTACATGAACCACAGAACAGCAATAAAAGCCAGTGCCCACACTCACTGCTGATGCTCCATTTCTGATTTGATTATTTCACAAAACTGTTTGCAAGAGTGCAGTGTCAAGAGGTTGTCACGATTACTTTGTCTCCAGTGCCCTCCCTGGGAACGCGAACCAAATCAAGGTTAAAAGTCACACTGTAACATGCTGTATCATAACAATTAATGCGTAAAATATAGATGTGAAAGTGTACTAAGTTTTGAGAGGAAAGTTGTAGCTATGAACTCTTACCATGGGGGTGCACACAGTGCCAAATCATCTCCACTTGTCTATGTATAACTGTGGACAGGTGAATATCTAAACTCACTTTGTAATCCATTCCAGATTTAATAAACCAGCACCTCATGATCTTAAGTCTTTTGATTGGATTTCTTTTCATGCAAGGAATGTTTACATTAGTAGATTAGCAGATACCTTTTTTGAACAGCTGAGTTGAAATGCCTCTTTTTTGTGAGTCTATGCAATTGTGTCTCACTGATTGGACTCTGCGTTTGCTCAGTTCTCATACCAGTTAGCTTTGCTTGATGTCGTTAGCCTTAGGGGGTTCACATACTTTCTCCAACCTACCTTGTCAATGGACTGTATGTACTGAATGTAGACAAATACAATACAATAATCTGTGTGTCATCAGTTAAAATAGATCACATTTGTTCATAATTGTAGCTTACAGAAATATCATATATTACAGAGACAATAGGAAAGAGTTCACTTGATTTTTCTTTCCTACTTTATGTATGTATGAGAAAGATGAGTGTATTTCCATCAGTAAACTAGAGATAATGTGTGTGTGCATGCTGTATAGTAAGAACAGTTACAGTTTACAGTGTAATTACCTTCCTGTCTGTTGTAGTTTTATGTCAGGTATTTACTTAAAACCCAATCTTAATCAATATTAATAAAAAGAAAAAGAACACATTTTATAGCTGGATCTAAATGGGCTTTGACAGCCCAGCGGAAAAAAAGGAAGCCATTACTGCTGAGATCCACAAGCAGTTAATTCATATAAACTGCCTGACCACTGAGAATTGTGTTCAAACTGTGGCATGACAAAGTATTCTATCAGGAATCGCTTTATTGCAAAGACCTGCGGTTGCCCATCAATAAACATGAATATGTTTCTGTTTTTCTTATTCCCTAATCTAAACCTCAGTCCCCAGAAATAATTCTCTGGGCTCTGGAAATCTCAGCAAATGATATTATCTTGAAATTGAAAAATGCATCACACTGATTTATGAGAAACAAACGGTATAATGGATGAATTCTGAATGTACAAATTGTAGTAGTGCAGTGGAAAGTAAGGACGTTTAGGTAGATGGTCACATAAAGTATACTGCCTTTAGCCAGACTTTTGGCTGTAAAATTTAGCTAATTGTTAACACATTTATCTAACTCTATGATAATCATTGGCTTAAAATGGTTTCTAACCCTTGTTAACCTGGCTATTTGGAAACTAATTGTCATGCATGCCCATTTCACTTCCCTTTTCCACCTTGCTAGTAGGGAAAATTATACCACAATCCTGCTTTGACGATTTCAAGATTTCTGCCACGAGAGCGGAGGTGAAAATGTTCATTTCATAACATGATCTCTGTTAAAGCTGTTAATTGTATGAGGTGTAAATTGGAACTTCTTTTTTAAATAATGAGGATGAGGAAAGAACTGAATCTCTGATCTCTCTGTGCTGTTATTTCTATGAAGAGCAAAGTGAATAGTGAAGAACTTTGTTGCATAATCTTGGTGACAGGGAGTAGGCATGGTAGCTGATGTTTTACTTAAAATAACTGCACAAATACATGTAGATCTGCAGGGTGAGGTAATACAACAACAACCTGACTCTACTCAAGACATGTGGACATGCCCCCATCCGAGAATTAAAAGAAAAGCAAGTGAACTGTCACTGCTGAAGGTTTGCTCTGTCCATACATTAGTAATGTTTTCATGTTCTGGTTGTTTTACTCAAAACATCTGGAGTGGGTTTTATACAAGAAGTTTATCTAGCCAACCAGATCCTGGAATGCCCACCAGAGACTGTCAAAGTCAAAGAGATGGGTGACAAGCTGATTGCAATGTTTGTGGACACGGTTTAAGACGTATAGGAGGATTTGATACACCTGAAAATTGTTTAAATCACACATTTATGCACTTTCTACAAATAGTTCAAGTAATAACCCTTAATTATCAAAACAAATAAACACTGTGGAATCTATCTGATGGTCTTGCTGCCATCTCAACACCATCAGTATACACATACACACTCACTGAAATTATTATTATTACACTTACCAAAAGAAGCCTCCTCTTCTTCCTCAATATCTACAGCTGAAGGTGGATTCTGGTTGACATTTTTTTGCATGTCCTGATTCCACAGAGTTGATTTGTGGTCACCAGATAGCGAAGCAGTGGACAAAATAACCGGAGAATCCTCATATGTTGGAGTTGACCTATATTTAGAGTATGCTACTGTAGAACACTCATTAAATTGAGATAATCTTGACAGGGTTTTTGAAAGTACCGCATGTGGCACAGGGCTTATTTGTGATAGATTCGGTTCCATGGGCGGAGGGTGTGGGCTGGTGTACCGAGCTGACAAAGGCAGCTGGAGTTGATTGTCTGATAGAAGAGACTCTGGGTAATGTTGGGATTGCTGTGGGGACATCAGATTGCTTCTTGATGATTCACAGAGCTTTAGAGAAGAGATCTGTTCTGCGAATAACTGGGAAGATTGGGGTTGTTCTGGAGAGAGAGATGAGTCTGGGTCCTTTTGTAATGGGGTTGTATGGTAAACTTTGGGCAATAAGATTGACTCTGTAGAGCTTGATGACAAGACTGTGAACGTAGACCGAAGGGACAGAGATAGGGATGGAGACGGGGTGAGACGGCCCTCCGGGACCGGTGAGTTGTTAGCTAAAACATCAGCCAAGAGAGACAAGTGTGAAGATTTGGGGACCTCCGACTGGGAATGAGGCAATGAGGATAGAAGTTGTGGCGATCCACATTTAGCTTTTGATTCATGAGTAGTGGGAGAAGAAATGGACCTTGGTGGTTTTGAAGTTGGTGTCTTGATTGATGTGTTTGAAGTCGGAGTGTCAGCAGCCAGACATGCTGATGGCTTACTTTTAGGGGAAAACGCTGTGCAAAAGATAAAAAGACAAATAATAACAAGTATATTAGTTTCTTTTGCAAGCATGCACTCACATATTGCTTCACAAGCACGACTGAAATTGAATCTATTTTCATTTATGCCAAACCTTTGGAGCTTTTGTATTACATTTTCCAGTGTCTGCAATACACATGATCAAATTGCCTTTCACACCTGACCTGCTCAATGTTGTCAGTGCTTGAGGCTACAGTCATTAAAATCTCAGTGTCATTACACTTAACCAAAAGTTCTTAGAGTTAATTGCATTAAAAGAAATATTATTATTCTGACATTGCAGTCAGGACATCACTCGGCACCACCACCTGCAGTTCCCTCTGAAGAACAGAGGCCTTGTGTTGAATCATTCAGTGTTCTCTGATCTGGCCTGTAACCTAAGCAATGACCTGCGGTGTATGTTGCGTTATTATTTTGAAATCTTGCTGTGTCTGCGAGTTGGAGGTAAGTGTGTGATGCAACCTGATTTCAAAATCAAGCACTCCTGTAGTCTGAGCTCAGCACAGACTGTCATCGAACTTTCCTCATGATCCACTGCGTCTGCCATGACAGATGTGCACACACAGCCACAAAATAATCTTGTGAATTTACTGAACTGAATATTCAGATGGCGCACTGGCATAAATGTCGGGTCAAATGTATGTTGTGTTTTGCAGTCAAATAATGAACTGCAAACCACTCATCAAATATTTTCAGTGCAGACGTTTATAGAAAAAAATTCCATTATACTTATCCCTGTAAAACACACACATCTTACTTTTAACTGAGTGTTCGGCTTGTGAAGTCTGAGGCTTAGATGAAGGGGTCTTCTGACTTATTCTGGGTTGCACAAGTGTTCTAGACCGTCTGGATGGTGGTGTTGGACCAAGAGATGAGTGGCTGACTCTTGATGACCCACCACTGGCTGTTTGGATAACCGGTATTTTTCCTTTTCTGGATATCTGCTGAACAGAGGTCGTCCTATGGAAGAAAAAAAAAAGTTTGAGAGTACCTCCATGCCTACCGGTTGATTGTTATACATGCGTTTCCATGCACTTGACACTGTTATAATTAAGTATCAGCAACTTTGTGAAGAATCTGACATATTTTATTTTAGATTCTTAATTAAATAATGACTGCATGATTGTATCATTTACCCCACAACCCTTGACTATTGATAGTATTTTCTACAGCATTGCTGTTTGTATTTCCTCAAGAAGTCTACGGCAATGAGGTGAGTGGATATGGCGATAATCATCTCCTTCTCCTTAGTCTCAAAGGAACCACAAGTGAATTCAATCAAGCGGAGACCTGCTGTTCACCTGATTGCTTACCAGCTGCCTAGAAATGTGTCAAAATTATCCGTCTCACCTTAAAATGACTAATTTTAGGTTGTCACCTCATGAGTGTCATCTACTCAATGTCTACACATATTCTTGTGAGAATGCACAGGTTATTTCCCTCTCAGTAGAGATCTAATGGAAAATGCTGATCTTACTGTGCATGTCTGAATATCACATCCCATTAGAAAATACCACCATTATTTGGAGACGAATTAAAAGTAAGAGAATAAGTTTTTTTATTTCTCACTAAAACAACTATATTATACAGCACTGGCATATTATTGCATCATATGTACTGAGCATTGAAATAAATAAACAACCTTTTCAGTTACAAAGCCGGCTTTGACCTCACACCTATACCTCAGAGGCACTGACTGCTACTGTGGTTTAGCATTTTGACCACACACAGAAAAACAGATGAAGGTGAATTGATCGATAATAAATGGAGATACTGTCAATCTTGTTCAGTAAATCATCATTTTTTAAAAACTTTCAGTAGAACTCCCTGGTCTGTAGGTAGAAAGACTATCCCAGCTGTCACTGGGCAAGAGGTGGGGTACACCCTGGACAGGTCTCCAGTCTATCACAGGACTAACACAGAGAGACAGACAACCATTCACACTCACAGTCACACTTACGGCCAATTTAGAATCACCAATGAACCTAACCAGCATGTCTTTGGGCAGTGGGAGAAAGCCGGATTACCCGGAGATAACTCACAGAATCACAGGGAGAACATGCAAACTCCACACAGAAAGTCCCCTAGATGGAATGGAAATCAGAACCTTCTTGCTGTGAGGCATATATATTTATTTGGGGCTTACTCTGGGTTGTTGTCTGTCTTCAGATCAGCAGCACAGTCTCCATTTATGTCTCTACTTGTCTGTGCAGAATAAAAGATATCAGAGTTACACTTGTGAATGAGGTACAAATGGAAAGAAAGACCATGCTTGTGTCATGAAGACCTTGGAATATAAATATGTAAAGAGCATGTTATGTGCAGAAAGTGCAGTGTTTACAAGATGTTTGCAGGTTACAAATGAAATACAGTTAGCGTCTAACCACAAGTGCAAAGAAGAAATGGATTGTCCAAGACCATGTTGTTGAAGCTGATATTAATGTCCAGAAGTACCAGTCTGCTGTAGATGTAGCTAAAACAAACAGGAAAAAATAAATCTAGCCTATCTGGCAAGACACTGAGCCTTGCAATGTGCACTCGCCACCATCTTGACCTTTTGAGCCCTGTGTGCAGGTGTAAGTTTAGATGTGTATACGCACCCAATTACCCTATGAAGATGAACACTGTGTGCTCATGTAGGAAAATGCTTTTAAATTAAAGGCATCTCACCTCATCCAAGACCTCTACGGCAATGCACGATACAGGTGTTGTAGTAGTAGTTGACTGAGGCTCAGTCCTGCCCCTGCTGACTGGGACATCGAACAGTGAGGCACAGTAGCGCCGGAAATCCTCCTCCTCAGCTATGAACACACAAATTTAGGAACACACTCACCAAAAGGCACATATATTTTTATAATAGTTAATAGGTTCTGTAGTGGTGAAATCAGTTGTACGGCACTTATAATTCAAGGTTTGCTCTGACAGGAGCATTTGTCATTATACATGCATACTGGCCATGCCAAAGCCCTCAGCATTCTGCTCAGCTCTCAGGTCAATTCTCAAATTTTGGCACCCAGACAACTTGTCAACTGAACTCTTGCTCTGCTTTGGCAGCCCTGGGAGTGACCGGCGCAAACCTGAATGATAAATGATAGACACAACACTGATGAAATATAAACAAGGGCATTAAATGAAATCTGATGTTAAATAGAGACACTGCATGATGTTCTATTTTTATCATTCAACTTTTAGATGGCTGACCTTACAGACCCACCTCTCAGTTAAAAGTTTCTCAACATTCAAAGAGATGGTGCATGGCCTCTTTTGGCACAAAACTGTCTGGGCATTTAAATAATATTCAAAATGTCAAAAACTAAAACTGCATGACAATGACCTCAGATTTACAGCACTGGTCATAAAAAAACTACGCTCAACAACTAGAAGAACACTATTATACTACACAGTATTCCCCTAATAATCAGAATAGCAGCACAATAAGAACAAGACTGTCTCATGTAACCACCTCAATCAAAAGAGGCTGGGCTGACTGTAAGGGATTGAAAGGGGTGGTCTAAATGTTTATAATTCATACAAAAGGAATATATTAATTAATAAACTGGAATGAATGTACTCTCTCAGTGCCTGTTTGCCCTGTGTGCTGTTGAAAACATGGGTTGAACTTCTTTGACTGAATTCAGCCAATAAAGTTAGGAACTTTTTCTTCTTAAGATATATTCAGATAGATAGATTTGATGTTTCAAAGTGTGCAGAACCACTTTGTGCATGTCGCTTTGTGCATGTAACTGTCATTTTTAAACATGTGTATCTTATGAATACTTTTATTTGAGGTCCATGTTAACAGTTAAGGTAATGAAGGATAATGATTTCAATACGACTGATAAAATATTGTCCAGGTTAACATAGCACAATGTGCAGTGTGTCTTTTTTGTGTCAAGTTATACCAGAGCTGAATATTGGCTAAGTTACTAATAAATAAAAATCTTTCATATTTTTGAAAGCACCCTTGTGTTACGTTTAGTAACTAAAGCTGCTGCATGGCACTAAATACTGTTTGTCTGTTTCCAGAAATGTTCTTCACTTATACCCTGTGCCATGGAGATATCCAGACGCAGGTTTGTACTAATTTATGGTCTTATTTAAGCCGAAATATGCTGCTGACACAGCAGGGGCTGAATGATGGCACCGCTGCCGAGGACATCACCTCACTGTTCAAATGATAGGCGACACATGTGGTAGTCTACAGGTACCATAGAAGTGAACTGAGGACATCTTTTAATATTAAGCAAATGTCTACATGCTATTCCAGTTGTCATGGTTATATATGCAACCATTCCATTGTAATACCATGGCATACATCTTCTTACTTTGATAGCTACATGACTGAATATTATAAAAAATAAATATTATGAACACTTCACGTTGACATTTCCTTTGCTTTCCCTTGATGTGTAATTTTACAGTCTATATATTTCTATGGTTGTTTTACCACTGCAAATTACCTGCCTGTCCCAGCTCTCTCTCTCACACACACAGACTAACAATCCCTTTATCACATCACCACATGGGTCTGACAGCTCAGGAAAATGAGAATTTAAAACAAGGGGGTGCTCCCCCCATGATGCTGGAAAACAGCTTTTATTATTCATGGATACACACATTGCCCACCTCTTCATATTCAAAGGCAGGAGAGAAGGAGAAACTCAACCGGTGGTAATTGGCATGCAGTGAGAAAGTTGGAAGCAGGTGGAAGGAATAGTTTATTAGCTGCTGAACAGCATCTACATTTCTTTCCTCACATCTGCATATAACTAAAACAATAAAACATCAATTATTTATTTGTGAATAGAAAAGAAAAGTTGGAATAGGAATGTCTGCTTTTAAAAAGATGGAAGGAGAGGTCTACTTAAGCGTTAGAGTATAATAACCACTTTAATAAGGACCTGGAGAAGCTACAGAAATGTGATGGAATAAGGAATATGTGACTAACTTGCTTCAAGCACATGGTAAGAAATGTAAGTAAATGTGCAAGTTACTGATCAGCCACAACATTAAAACCACTGACAGGAGAGGTAAATAATATTGACCATCTTGTGACAATTCAGTGTTCTGCTGGGAAATTTTTGGGACTGGCATTCATGTGGATGTTACTTAGACATGTGGCACCCTCCTAGACCAGACCAGACACCCCCACACCATAGCAATGACACTCCTTGATGGCAGCAGCCATCCCCAGCAGAATGCAGCCTGACACAGGCACACACCCAAAAATGGTTTAGGAACAACTAAAAAAAACATGAAGAAGAGCACAAGGTGTTGACCTGGCCTCCAAATTCACTAGATCCCAAACTGATCCAGTATCTGTGGGATGATCCACAGAGGCCCCTCCCCTCAACCCATAGGACCCAAAGGCCCCCACTAACAACATTCTGTTGCCATACAACACAGGACACCCTCAGAAGGTCCATGTCCATTCTCTGATGAGTCACAACTGTTTTGGAGGCACAAGGGAGACCTACACAATATTAGGAAGGTGGTCATAATGTTATGCCTGATCAATGTATAGCTATAGGTCTGGAGCTCAAAATGGATCTGCTATTACTTAGTAATGACTGACTGACTGGCTCTTGAACAAACAGGCAGACTAAGACTGTTGCAACTGCATTACTTTAAAGGAGAATACCCACAGGAAGCAGTGATTCAGAAACTGAGTCGTAGTGATTAAAGGGGGAAAAAAATTTAATGACCTGAAGTAGGCAGGTACCAATTTGAACTAATCTTAATTTAGAGGCAACAACAAATGGGAGCAACTAATAAAGGTGATGGACACCTGATGCAAACCACAATCCCAAAACATTTACCTCAAGGAAACTCCATCTGAAACTTTGGTTCCTACCACCCAATTCATCATGCTGATAGTGGGCTTAGAGCATGGATGGATGTTTTGTTTTGTTTTGTTTTACAGCAGAAGGCAGTGACAGAAAGAAGTGCAAGATTCATCCATACATCAGCAGTATTCTTATGCACTGCTTGTTTTACTCTGAAACATTCAGGATGGGAATTATACAAGAAGGTTACTTAGGCAACCAGAACCAGGAGTATCAGCAAGTGTCAAACTTTCAGCTAAAAAGCAATTGTGAACAAGAAAATCAGCTACAGGTAAGTTGTAGGTATGACGACTGTCTATGGTGACGACAACGAGAAACAACAGTTCATCCAAGAACAACAATGGTGTGGGTCTTTTAAAGATTCTCTTTTAAAGATTCGCACAAACACAGCAGGACCCGTCAACCGACATGACCGACATGCTAACTTCATTGAGCACAATGTGAGCAGCACAGTGGAGAACTGCAGAAATATTGCCAATTCATGATGCTCACCTTAGCCATTTAAACCACAAGGACACTCCAGTTAGAAAGAGCTATTAGTCAGCACTTCAGATTATTCTGAAAACTGTGCGGCTGTTTCATATTTAACATGACTGTGGTCAGCACAGGGAACTATTGTGACCTTAAGGATTTGGGAGAATCAACTATTTAAGACAGACAGCTCTGGGGAAGGGGGTACTTGCGGATCCTAACAAGGTCAGGACTGGAGTGAATCTTGATTGATGTGATGAGAGGCAGTCGACAGCCCGGGGTCAAGGGTTTTGGAAGGGGAGAGATAATCCTGGTGTACCCGTCTCTTTTCAGCCTCGGTTGGGGGGGAGGAAGTCACAACAGACCGCTGACCGATGAGCCCCAGGCTGTGAGCTCCAGACTCCGGGCAGAACACCATCCTCCTCTCCCCGTCCCATTCCTTACCCTGTCAGGCTTGAGGCACCTCTAACAGCCCTCTGCCCACACAATCACAGCCAGTGATTACCCATCACATTGCCACGGATAGATGGGCAGGCACTGATACGTCTGACCCGTTGAGAGGGAAAGATTTTGCTTTTGTGTGTATGTGTGTGTGCAAGCATGCTTGTGCAGGTCATCTGTCAAACAACTCTGTCCTGAGCCTTTTGGTTGAGAGCCTTTTGCTAGAAACATGGGGTGTAAATTCCTCAAGGTTGAATGTCAATGTCATATTTCAGTGTCAAAAGGTTTTCATGGACCTCTACACATATATAGGGCTGTGCACAAGCACGTGTATTACCGGTGAAGTTGCTGGCAGTCTTCTCTTCAGTGTTTGAAGTAGGTATTGATTTTAAATCTGTTTCACAGTTCAGTGATGGATGATGAGTATCAATTGGTGTTCTGGAAAGACAAAAATCACATTTAGATCAATAAATAAGGCCAGAGCCAAACATAAAAAAAAAAACAATATAAAGTCAGCAACAGTTTCTTATATACTTATTCCTGAATCCTGGATGTGTGGACATAGTCATTCTGGTTTAATACTCTTATCAGATCATTCAGCTGCAGCCCCATATAAACAGCATACACCAACACGGCAGTCTGAACTGTCCAGTGTAAGGCTGGTGAGACAGACTTTGAAAGCAAAAGGCGGGGTACATACATGTCTGAGTCCTTCTTCATTCAGTATATTTAACTAAATAAGCCTAATTTAAGCTTCCACAACGGCAAAGACCAACCATGGGACAGTGTCCTATAAAATAGTCTGCACTCAATAAGGAAGCGACAAGGAGTTTTTCCCTGAAGTAATCAATACAATAACAAATAATGCAGTGTTTCTTAAGTGAAAAAATTGAGTTACAAAGTGCCTTGATGCCTTCTGAGACAAATTTTGGATCTGTATCATTGTAGCACTACTACGGTGTGTATAAGACATGCTTGCATGGCTTATCTAGTGTTAGGTTTAAAATCACCCTTCAAGCAAGGAGGAAAAGTCTTTCATAAAACCACCGTTCTCCTTTATACCGAGATATAAAGGTCTATCAACCAGGCCATAGTCAGACCATTACCCCAACTATTCACACCTCTATTTCTACACTTAAAACTAAACTTTGGATCTAAGTAACTTTATGACACAGGTCAAATCAGCTGCTTCAGACTAGTCAGTCCTCCTTTACTTCAGAACACAATTTGCAGCTAGATCACCAAGTACACTAAAGAAAAATATTATAGATGTTTTGCGTTGTTTAGAGCATAGATAAGCAACATTAAACTATACCAGGCCGCAAAGCATTTGCTACCTGGCTGTGAGGAGAATATTTGATTTACCAAAAACCTGTTACGTATAAAAATAAGTCATTATAGGATATTTTTTTTGGTAACCACACTGAACTTGGAACAGTATTTCTGAACCTTCCCTCACCACAGGTGGGAGCCATCTGGTGAGAATTTTCCAAAACAGATATTTTTTCAAACGTCACCACTGGCGAGCACACTACGAGGGGAGAATACTTAGTTGTGTGACATCTTCAGCTTGCTCATTGAACTCAATTTGTCACTGCAGGGCAGAATGATAACTGTCTTCAAGTTGGCAGACAAAGTATCTGCATTCAAAGTCAAACTGGAACTGTGGGGACAGTGAGTGGACAGGGGCATATTTGACACGTTTCCAACATTAACTTGGTTTTAGGGAGAGCCTGAGGCTGAACCACCCTTATTCCAGCCGTTGACAAAATTCAGATGCACGAGATTGGAGCCGTGACTTATTCGCGAATATGTCCCCGTCTAATCAAAGATCAACTCTGCGATGTTGATGGTGGGCCGAAAATGATATTTGTCATAAAACCTCTGCCGGCATTCTGGATCAAAGTCAAGGCTCGGTGTCTTGCCACGAAAGCAGTGAGACATTGCTTCCATTTCAAACACCATATCTCTGTGAAGTGAGATTTTCTGCATTGAACAAAAACTGAATTGTTGAAATAGCTGGATATGATAGAAAAAAAGGTTGAGGCTATTATGGCTATTATAAGCAATTTTTGTTTTGACTAACAAGCTTCAATGTGCATATTCCAGCATGGTGCTTCCCAGATATGTTATTTATTACTCTGAGTAAAAAAAAAAAAACATATATAACATTACATTAACCCAGCTTTGGGACTTTGATACCAAAAACTTGGTACAACAGTTCTTAAACAGTCAAATCCAGTCCTCCAGATGCATAGCCTATAGGGGGCCAGTTCAGATCACAGTTCTATGCCTGTGCAGACTTTTATTTCAGGGTCGACTCTGGCCTTTGATGGAAGGATGAGCATTGACCTTCCCCACCCACACTGCCAAGCTGGCTGAGGAAATCAGATTGATGCCCCCCCTTTGTCACAAGCTTTCTTTCTGTAACCTGCAGGCCACACACAAATCTACCGAGGTGATAGAGAGTTTACGACTCTAATATAGCTGAGCACTTTTAGCAAATTCTTTAAAGCTCCTTCCTCCACACTCCCTCCTTCTTCCACTCTTTTCCCATTATTATTGAAGCTTGTTAAAATTCAGTCGCTCCCTCTTTCTTCTTGCCAGCCAGCCAGTCTCTGTGTCTCTCCATTAAGCTCTGCCACCATCACCGCTGCAGGCTTATTGCACTCTAGATTGGGTCTCTGGTCTATTCCACAGTTAAAGGCTGCTACAGCTGGGGACTTAGAGCATTCCTGCTCAGTCAGTCAGAGGGCCTAAAACTGCACTCTGCTCTCCTCTCCCCTGACCTGCTCTCCCGTGGACCACTCAGCCCAAAAGGAGCCGCTTAAATAAAGGCTGTAATAATGGGGCCTGCTGAAGCCAAGCCTACGGGCAGCGTACTGCACAATAAGTGCTAAGAAACTGCTTTGTACACTGGTGGCTCAAAAGTCACATGCCTCTCCTGCCTCTCTGTGGTCTTCGCAGACCACAGAGAGCATGTGCAGTGGTTAACAGTGATAAGAATATTGTGTGTTTGTGTGTGTGCTCACATGACTACATTTGTGCCCCCATTTATGAAAGGAGCAAGACAGAGAAGCTGTGTGTGTTTGATGTGAGAACGGAGCACTCATGTTGGGACTGAATGTTCCCACTCGTACTAGAAGTACTTCAAAAAGTTGGTGACCTCTGTATGCGTCTCTTAAAATGGTCTTTAATTTTGGTGTAGATTCTACACACTGTCGTGTTACGGCTGTCTGTGATTTTGCTGCAGTAAGCTAGCGAGGCTGTAGTGTGCGTTGGGAACGACTGAACTATTGATCAAGGAGACAAATTATCCGTCTCTGCTTTCCTGCAGTTTCTTCAGGTTTCACGTTTGATAGGTTGCATCACAATACAAGCTGTTGTAACTAAACACTTTTTTTTTCTCTCCTTTTTCTGTTAGTTATTGTTTTGTCGTCTGTTCTATGTTTGATTGCTTTTCTTTAATTAAAATTTAAATGTTCTTTTGGGGAACCCTCCTATACAAGCCCCTTGAGGGTTTTTGGGGTTTCCCTGGCATGCCTTTATGCTCTTACCTTCTTCAATTACGTATTGTTCATGTATTTTGTATTGTTGTTGTGTTTTTATTGTATTTTATGTGCCAAATAAATGAAATGAAATGAAAATGGTGTTGTCTAAATTCCCCAAATTATTCTGAACCAAAAAAAAAAACAAGGGAAGCAGCATTAACCCCACAACCAAATTTCAAGTGGTTTAGATTAAGTAATGTATGTGTGGTGTGGTGCATGCACATTGCCTTCTGTACCTGCGGTGCTTCTTGAGAAGCAATCTGTCCATGTAGGTAAGGCTGCTTCCTGTGAACTCCACATTGACAGGTATCCTCTCTTCTTCCTCTCCTCTTCTTCGTCCTTCAGCCTCACTCTCCGGAGGGAGGTCAGCTTGGCTCGCCATAGCTGACACTGATACTGGAGGAATATGTTGAGGGGGAGATCACACGTAAATAAAGTTAAGATAAGAGGAGGAAAACACAGCCTCAAGGAAAGAAAGAGTCAGAAAAAGGTAAGGAAGGAACCAGGAAAACATAATCCGCCAGCTTCTCAACACCTCCCCTCATGAAGTGAGAAAACACCTTGTCACCATGCCAAAAGTGCCAAAACACGAACAGACAGGAGAGAGCCCCCTGGGAATAAGAAATAGATGTACACAATACAAAAGGAACACAGTGAGCGCATGAGAGAAAAGATAGAAGTAAAAAACAGAAATGTTATGATTGTACTCCAGACTCTTCGGCAGTCCGCAGTGGCAGCTTTAAATTGGGCCTGGGTGCCATTGGCCTGACAGAAATAATTAGGGCTGGAGGGGCTAGCAGCAATTTGCAGAGCGGAGGGATAGAGGAGCAGAGTCTGTCCAAGCAGTAAAGCAGAGAAAATAGGAGGCCTAATAAAAAGCACAAACACCTAGACACATACACACAAAACCTGGAATAATAGTCCTAATAATACACACCGACATAAACCTGGACCCACAAACACTGGTGCACATGTAGAAACACACAGGGTGCATGGCAGAGGCAGAAAAATTGCCCGGCACAGTGGAGCGTGTACACGTACGCGCGCACGCGGCAGAGGCGATTAGTGCTGTGGTGTGGAGTTGGGGCCACCCTTAACACTCCTCTCATTATCTCAATATGCAATAGCCATGGATTACCCTCCTACTGCAGCGCTAAGCACTTCCTAGAAGGCCTGAACAGATCAGAGCATAGACAGGGAGAGGGGCAGGAAAATGCTGAGGAGTAGGTGAAAATGGGAGGCAAGGAGAGTGAGAGGAAGAGCTGAGAAGAGAAGTATGTAGAGTGAAAATATTTTTTTAATTTTTTTTTTTTAAATATTTATCTGATATTATACATCATAGTGGAGTTACACAATACCCCCTCTACTTTGTGGAGCATTGGAGTCAGCATGACTTTGGCCAACTACTACTATTTTAATGCATTGGGGTTGTCATCTTTTTCTAAATATTGAATGATACGCACAACATGACACAAAACAGCTGTCTCACTGTAAAAAGCTAAAATGGAGTTATCCATGGTACTCTGGACTGACCAGAGGGGAGAATGAAGAAGGGGCACTACAGGAGAAGGAGAATATGTGAAATGGTTCAATGCCCTGCATAAGATCAGCCACGGGCCATAATTCATGGTTTGATGACACACTACAGCAATGTACCATTTGGCATGGTCCCTCCCCTAACACTAAAGTTAAAAAATGCATCTTTCTTGGATTTCAGAAGTTGCAGAGCAGCCTAGCCTTTAAGTTTCCTAATATGTGGAAATGATGACTAACCAACCTCAGAAGAGACCGTTTTAGCAGTCTTCCGAACTTTCATTGGACACATCTGAGATTTACAGGTTTAATCTGCTGTTACCAATACATATGGTTTAATCTACTATCACCTTCCCTTGCCATAATCCTTCCATCCTGCTGACATTTGGTCCGACTGTCAGTCGTACATGCCCACTGCGTAATTATGTTTAAATTAGAGTAGGTAAGTGTTTTCACAGCAGCTCTGTTTTGTAGGTTTTGTACTAGGTGAAATGCTCTAACATGATTTTGCATGGTAACATCATTCCCTGAATAGGACAAAGTGACACCCCTACCACTTGTAAAGAGAAGGCAAAATAAGAAAAAGGAGGAATAAAAACATATAATGTCCTCTAAACGAATGTTTGTGTTCTTAACTGGACAGTATTTGTAACCGGCAATCATTGTGCCATCTGTTACCTGGTTAAGCCTTAACCTGCATGTATGTGTGTAGAGCTAAGTGTGTGAAGTTAACCTGGTCTGATAGGTATCCACATTGCGTCCGCTTTCATAAATCCTAATCCACCATGGCTCCTCTCTCCTCTCCACTCTTTGAGGGCCTCCTGGAAAGATCTTGCAGATTCCTCTTCATCGTACTCTCCTCCAAGAAGAAAAGACGAGAATTCCCCTTTTACATCCTCAGTGTTTCCTACTGTCTCCTCTTCGTGGCTCACAGTCGACACCTTCAACAAAAGGAATACAAGTAACTGTAGTTAGAGTAATCAATAGTCAAAATGTGCTGAAAATCACTCTAGTAAAAATCACTTTAGTATGCATTACTAAATATTCATTTGCTGATATCTGCAATTCAATGAAGGGGACAGTTAATTAGATTTCTCAGTGCTCCAGGCACTCTACTTCGTGTTGATCCCAGAGGCAAGGACAGGCCACAATATGTCTTTAAAGTTTGTACTTAAGTTTGCAAGATTAGCAGTAACCAAGACTATATCATTATTAATGCATCATTTTAAATGGATGGAAGTCTTAATCTATGTTCATAATTAGTCTTCTAAATATTAGCTCAGTTGAAATATTAAAAGTCATCTTAGTCAGAAGTAGAACCATAGAGTGATTTGCTGCATTGCATCCAGTGTGAACGTAAGACTGAACAGCTAAGAAGTGAGTGGGCGTTCAGCAGTAGTTGTAACTTTGTCTCATTCTCAGCTTCTGGAATTTGTCATAAAAAGATGAACATGGTCTGCTCCTAATTTAACTCTTAAACCTTAGATCTACGGTGATGGAGCACATCAAGGAGTTCTCCTCTTCTGGCCTCCTTTATTATATATTAAGGGTATTCTCTGAACTTTCACATATGGAATACTACAATTAGGGGAACTGTGCTACCTATCTATCCATTCTGTCTACACATCAGTAGCATAAATTATACTCAATTACTATGTCTAAAACATGACAGAGGTAGAGTGGAATATTGTTTTTCACAAGGACTTAAAACATTCTGATCTCTCTGTGTTCAGTAAGGGTATGGTTGCCTCTCAGACTGGGTGATTATTGAAGGCTCTCTTGCTGAAGTCTAAACATACATGCTGAACACTGGTTTGATTCACACACAATTTTCTCAGTGCTTTGTGACCCCAGCTGTTCCAAACGACTGCTGTGTGAATAAGGTCAACCGAGCTCTGTGGTGTAAAGAGTTTGAAATGTCAATCTAGCTGTTTCTGCCAGACCTACACTGCTGGGGGGCATTTTTTAGTCCGAATGTACATGCAGTTCACAAGCCTGCCTGTAGCTACGGCCTGTGGATATGGCGTCAATTAGGGTTAGTTTGAAGCCTTTTCAATTGACTCACAGGGTGCAGAGGTAAAACGCATATAGCGTGGAGGCCGGTTTGAAATGTTTCTACCGCGTTGTCACAGCAAGTGAACTGTAAATGGAGAGAAATATCATTCAAGGCTCAGTAACCTGACATACCTACAGTTCATATAATAGATAACTGTGGGTATAGTTACTGATAAATGCACCATTTTTATGAATGACACACAGTAGCCTTTGTTATTTAAGATTTGTTATGAATCCTGTTTAATTTTTTACATTTAAGGGTTAGGACTGATAATATTATCTAGAGAAACCCCTAACTTCATTTGTCATAAGGAGTTTGATCACCAAATGTATGTTTATCATTCAAAACTGTTATACATTTAAAAATAATAATAATAATAATTTCATATGTGTCATACAGTGCATATAAAAAGCATCATTAAAGCAGTAGGTTTTGGTAATGGAAAAAAATATCGAACAAAGATAATATCAGAACTTTTGTAAATTTATTCTAAGAATAATGAACTATGCGAGACCACTGAATGAGAATGTGACAAATTTTAGAGGAAAAATACCGTCAACAACCTATCTCATGTGCTGTATGTTAACATCAACAAATGCTTGAGCAACAGCGACTTGGCGACAATGTAACATGTTGGGACCCTGTTGCTTGTAGTGTGAACATAGCCTAACAAAAAAATAGCAGTATTAATAAAAGTTTCATTGTTGTTTGCAGAGTGTATTCACATGTGTTAAAAGTCATGCCTAATCTTAATATTAACATGTCTTTCAATATTTTAAAGAGTCATTTTCAATGTGCATTTCTGTCTAGTTGCTGTCTAGTTGCAGAGGATCAAAATGAGTGAATGGGGCACCATAGTGGTTCCTGCTGTGTGTTGTATGTTAGGAGAGGTATATATGACGTGTATCTTGCTTATAAATCAATGAACTGTGTATACGTACATGTTAGATCAAGCAAGTGTAAGCTTCTCCACACAACTGTATTTTTTCAAAACCAGGCTTAGTCCTTGATCACGTGTACAGTACTTGTATTAGTGTGGGTGGTAAGAAACAGTGGCTTGAGCCTACCTGACATTTGATATGACTCTTCTCAACCTCTGTTCCTTTTTCTGGGATCTCATCTTTCCATCTGGTCATTGCTTTGGATGTGATGGTGCTACTAGAACCGGTGTTGCTACGGGAACTCGGACTTATAAATGTACTGGCACAGGAGCTCGGGTTACTTTGTTTCTGGAAGCAGCTGGCAACATCTCGAATGCTCACATGGGTCTGCAAATTAGTCTGTAACAAAAGGCCACAGGACGTGAGACTAAATCAACACGAAGAGAAATATTCCAGAATCCAGGGCCAAAGTAAAAAACAAAAACAAAACAACAACAAATACATTGTATAACAGTATAAGATAATAGGGTACAATACATTGATTAAAGCTCAGGGGTGTCATAAAATAAAATATTAATCAGTTATTAATCAGATCAAAGTAAATGGATAAATCCCTCCTTGAGGCCATCTTAGGAAAATATTTTATGTTTATAACATTGAAATGATTCATCCTAACTCCCTCTGCTGAATGTTTTCAATAAATTATGTCCATCATGCAGTAAAAATTTGGTTCAGAGGCCAAACTGTGGATTTTGGCAGAAAACATTCCCTGTAGATAGAGTGAGGTGATCAACAACAACAATTAGTGTTCTAATTGTGAAACCAGAGACAGGAGATGTATCGGTTCCAACTTTTCCACAAATGAAGGTAATCAGTACAAAGCCAGCCCCCCCTTGATGTACACTGATGGCATAAAGGCAATGAGATGAGGCCACTTTAGACAGCTGCCATGATCTCATTATGAGGGTACAGCCTAATCATTTTAAGTGCTCATCCCTACATCACTGGCATAACCTTGAAAGTCACAATAGTGAACTCCATTTTAGTTAATGTGTGCACCCTTATTTTATGTAAATGAACCCACAAAGAGCCTCTGCAGACTAATATTGTACTGGTAAAGCCAAACTGGTACCACATTTAGGTATATAACATCCTGTTTGAGCTGCTAAATCATGCACATATATTGACAAACTCCATCTGTACACACACGAACACGAATGTTTGGATGCCTATCTTTATGAAGACATTTATTGACATAAAATTAAAACTTAACCCCTCAAACAAGGGTGTAAGAAAGAAAGGACAAAATGTGTTTATGTACATGGGTACATAAAAACTCACTCCAATTGTCTGTGTTTCCTTGAAAATAATTATTTACAGCGTGTGACCTAACATCTTCATACTGTCCAGGAGAAAATGTGAAGCACACTGCATGAGTGCTGATTGATTTTCGACATACCACAAGCTAAATTCATTATTCTGTTCCATTAATCACCACTGACCAGCAGGACTGCTGAGGTTAACCTATGCATAGATGACTATCTTGTCCTTGAGGTCTTGTCCAACAGACGCAAACAAACATGTAATCACTGGAAATATGGAGCAGCTGACAGGTTTGGGCAAGGCTAGGAGGCTACCTCAGAGTTTTAGTCATTTTAAGATAGAATGAATTGTTGGCTTTCAGTTTTTGTTACATTATTATATAATAATACATTATATAATTCAATTGACCAAGTCGTGGTTTTGCGCCACATTGACATAACTCCATGTAAAAATCACTGGCAGCAAGCATATGTAGACATTATATGAAGCCTATAGTAAACAATGGCTGTGTAAAAATAGAAAACTGGTGTATGACATTTAGGCACCAACATGACAACGTGAGTATAAGATCAAAATACAGGACAAAAAGGTGGAGAACTTTACAGGCCACATACGTTTTGTTTTTTTAATCCCTCACAACTTTCCTGTACCACCACATCCGATGCAATGTACCCATGTTGGGATTACGACAGGAAGAATTTGATGTATCGTTGATGATATTAGGCAGTTCACTTTCAATGGCTATTTGCAGTCTCACAGTTGGCTGGTCAAAGCCAGCAGCTTAGCTGACCTCTGGTATAATAAATCCTCCCGATAAAACAGCATCCATGAGTAGTCTTCTGGATGTCCCTTTGATCCAGGCAGGATGGGTGCATGTCACAGGCAACTTATGGGTGACACTGGTTAATGGTTTTAATATGTGAAGCATCATAAGATTACTTCTCTTGGCAACACTTGACACTTTCTCCTGCAGGAAAGATGCACATCGTGTGTTTATGTGATGGATTCTCCATCTGGTCTTGAACACTTGCACACTGTAATGATGTTGTTGTAGATGGATAAATTTGTAAACGCCCAGTCTGGCAAAGGCTGAAACTTGTTCTCAGTCTGAAATATCTTTAGTCTCATCAGTGATGAAAGCACAGTGTTGCTCATTCTGTGATACACTATCCGAGTGGTGAATTCAGTATCCCGTGGGAGGAATCTGCCTGTGGCTATGAAATCTTTAAAAATCAAATCTTTATCTGCAAACAATTCCACAAGCCCAGGGACATTACTTTACTCATCCTAAGACACTCTAATGATAAATCTTTGCAATGCAAGTATTTCTGAACAGTGCGACTACTGCGGCCATACGTCTAGTTCTCGTTCAGCTGCTGTTTTTGAAGGTGCACATTAATGGACATTGAAAGCCACGGTATGCCTCAAACTAAGAGCTTGTCAGATCATCTAACAGTATCTGAAACCCTCCTTTCTGACAGGGTTATTGCAGTGGGGTGAGGAGCTTTCTTAAAGGTGCAACCTAAAAATCATACCAACTTCACAAAATGGTCACGTGTGCTTTAAAAGTAGGTACTGTATGTCCTCAAATTTCACTCTCAATCTGTCTTTTTTCGTTCTTTAGACAACATTACTTTTGATGTGCATAGCTGACTATGACACAAAGAATTCCTTCAAGGGCACAGAAGGTATCCAAAGATAAGCTGTTATCGCAATATATCACAAAGCACCCTAGAGAATTAGTAGACAATTGAGTTATACCCCCTTATTTTTACTTAAGGGTCATGTGATGTTTTTTGTCCATTTGTCAAACCATTCTGTACATCTTGTGAAGCTAGATTTTTGATGAATTAGGTTTGGGTTTGGTTTAATTTCTGTTTTATTCTTCACTTGGGTTGACTCTGTTAAGGTACAGACACAGCACACTGACATCAGAGAACTACCAGCAATGGCAGACTGTGACATTGGCTCACATTGCCTGTGTCTGGCCCAAAAGTTGTGCTTGAACACAGTGACTTCTGAAAAGCCGCTGACGGGATTCTGACTAGTGCTCACCGACGACCTGATGCTGGGAAACGGTCAACCATCACTGTTACTCAGAGGGTAACGGTCATCCTCAACAGTGACTGTAAGCTGTTTAAACTGTAGCAAAACAATGCTGATGCAATTAAAAATGGTACCATAATCAAATTCTAGAGCTGCTGCCATTCACAATGCCACATAGTATTAACCTGATCTAAGTAGGGCAACCCATACTGTACTAGGTCCAGAATAACGGGGATCAAGCAACTCTCTTTCTTTAGGAAACAAGGTAAAATGAAATTCTCTTTCAGATGTGATAGCATGCAGGTCACACAGGTCAGTCTTTATGTGCCTGATGCGATCAGCCTTTGTATCTCTCAAATTACACCACTACAAAATGCTTGTAGTCACAAACCCGATCTATTATTTAAATATGCTAAAAAAAAAAATAATAATAAGGCTGTTACGCAAGTAAGTAATAGTGTATAAAAACTAACTTTACATAGTAATATAGTTCTTCAGAAGCGCTACATACTGTATGTTTCAGGGAAAGGTGTGTTGGAACAATGACATATACAGCTGGTGAAATAAAAGAGTGAGTGAGGCTGGACACACGAAATGATGAGGCACAGCTGAAAGCCCCAACACCGTGTACAGATGAAATTAATATTCTTTTTGTTTTTCTGTCTTTCACTTTGGCTCTCTTCCTTCATCATTCTTTCCAAGGCAAATGAAACAGGATTAGCAAAGGAGAGGGAGATTTGCCTGTGTCAGCTGCATGTGTGTAATCCCCAGCCTTTATGTCCTGCCAAAACACACAGTTTTGCTTTACCAGTGACTAAAGTGAGATGAGAGATGAGAATTTTTTTTTTCTATTCTATTCTATTCTATTCTATTCTATTCTATTCTATTCTAGTAGTACTGAAGAGATAAAGTGAGAGAGTTATCTTGTGTGGTTTCAATCTAGTTGTTCTGCTGTGTTTTTGTCAGTGTTGATGTGTCTGTGTACCACTATGTTGGTCATCCAGTACGTATTAGTGTGTTGACCAAGACAGTAGTCAGGTATCACACTGACATAAAGGCCAAGGGCTAGTTAATAGTAGACCAATGTATGTTGTATTTTTTGTGCATAAACACACAAAAACTTTCTACCTTCACAGAAGAAAAAACATTGTAAGTCATGGAATGTACTATATATTCATACAGCCACATCCATACAGGAAGTGTACTGTAAAGCCAATCTCTTTGTGCTGTACGTTCTTCTGGATGAAAATAATAGCACACGAGAAAACAACAAAGAAGCTGTCAGTATTGCGCACATCCAGGGAAGAAAACTGTACAGCAAGCAGAAAATAGAAGATGCCAAAAAGAGTACATGGAGTAACTACATAATGCATGGATACCAGAAATGACGCTGGTAGCCACCAAAACAAAACATTGTGAAAGAAAATGAGTACATGCATTCTGAACATAGTGGGAACAAAGTAATGATAAAAACACATGGCTGAATAAACGAACAATGCAACTCTTAGATTACACACAAGGCTACAACAGAACTTGAATGTGGCAATCCTTAATATTATGGGCTACCGCAGTTACATGCATCAGTGGTCTTGATAACAGGCTAACAGGTCAAAGTGTTTTTAGAGCAGGCTATAGTAACCTAAAGAATAAAGAGCAAGAGCAAATGAATGCAGCAGATTTGTGCTTTTGATGTGAACTAGTAAACATACCAGGACATACAGATCTGTTGTCGTTGTCAATAACAACGTACACAAACATGACTCTACTATGTGTTTTATTGTACATGTAGTATTTTGGTACAAACTGCGCTGCTTCCATTTATTACTTATTTACATTATTTGACTTAATATATGGATGTTCAAATGCTGATATGTATCATCTACCACTTTGTATTGGTATAATTAGTCAGATTAATAGATATGCTAGGTAGGTGTAATGCAGAATATTTTTCTGTTTGTATATCCTACACAAGTATGGATGAATTAAACTCAGTGCTACTGAACCAGATTTTCTGTCTTATCTTTGACCGAAGACTGCTGTTGTTGGTCTTGGGTTGACTGCTGCCAGAGGCACTAACACTGTCGCAGTGTGAGTGTGTGGTTGGACCACCACATATGCTTTTCTGTATGTGTGCAAGGTTATGCAGTTGTCCCATTTACCTTGACAATGGTACATTTTGGAATATTTTTTAAAATACACTGGTGCACAAAATCTGTCTATCTCTAATAACTGGACCCGCAAGTAACATTTATTTAACATTCATTATTCTTTTTATAGTTTTGATTCATTACACAGCAGAATTTATGCTCTAGTTCACTGTTGTCTGAAATGTGTCAAACTGTGAAACTCTGAAAATAACTTTTATGTGACACATTCACAAGTTCAGACCCCTGCTAAATGATGAAATACAACGTAAAATTACAGGATTGTTAGACACATTAAATCGATCAGCTAATTATTTAAATAGTCAATGCCATTCCAGTTCCAAAAAAAGAGCTTTGCAAATTAAATAGTTTTTACTTTATGGAGTGGCAGTGTCAAAAACTGTGTAGCAAACAATGGACTTATGTGTCCACTGCTGATAATGTTCACGCTGCCGAGAATCATTTAGCCGAGATGCTAATGAAAAACTGGAGCTAGCAACGACGCCGAGAGGACACAACTTCTGTCAACAAAGAAACTTTCGGAGCAACAACAACTTCATTTTCATGAGAGGGAGGACTTTGACATTAAACCCTCTAAAACCATCAGAAACAACTAGATGGAAGATCTGCTGCTGTAGTGCTGAGCTAACACTAGCTGGTTCGCTGCTCGTTCAGGAATGAGCTGAACGGCTTCACACTGAAGTTTGGATGTTTTGGTTCAATACTCTGAAGGAGCCTCATGAACTACAGACAGCCAGACAGACAGGTGAACTACAGAAAGACAGGTGAACTACAGATAGACAAAATTACTCCAAGATGGTGACGCGTGTAGACGCATGCGACCCTCTCTAGATCTAACTAGAAAGTTGCTCCTCTCTAGTTAGCAGCTACACATTGAGGAGGACTTACACCCAGACCGAACTTATCAGCCTGAAACAACACTGGACCGACTGGACCCCGGAAGGGTTCGACTCGTTCCTGGAGAGGATATGCTGGACAAAGAGGAGGCAATGGCGGTGCTGTGAAAGACGTCAGAAGCGGGGCAAGCGAGCCGGCAATAGCGCGAGGCTAACCGCAACTCCGCATAAACCAGCGGTACCAAGCGTTTTTCTCACCAACGTCCACTCCCTGGTTAACAAGATGGACGAGATTAGACGTTAACAACCGGATAGACAGCTGCATCATGGTGATAATGGAGACCTGGCTGCATGAAAACATCCTGGACCTAGCTGTGGAGCTAGCAGGCCATACAGTTTTCCGGGTAGACCGCACATCAGACTTGGGGCGTTGGTGCACGGACACTGCTGTCACTGAGAGGGTGTCAAGACCTGGAATTTTTACTGTTAAATTGCAGACCTTTTTATCTGCCCAAGGAAATCACTCAAGCCTTTGTAGCTGCTGTGTATATCCACCCGCAGGCTAATGCTAATATAGCTATGAGCAGGCTGCATGACAGCATCAGCAAGCAACGGAATAAACACACAGAGGGCTTATTCATCGTGGCTGGAGACTTTAACCACACCAACTTAAAGACTGTGCTACCCAGATTTTACAAGAATGTGGACATTAAAACAAGGAAGGGCAGAACACTAGACCAGGTCTACACCAACATTTTGGGAGCCTACAAAGCCTGCCCCTCCCCTCACTTCACTCAGACCAATTTTCCCTGTTCCTGACACCAGCTTACAAGCCCCTCATTTGCAGGTCTAAGCCACAACACAAGCCAGTGCAGTGCTTGACTGGGGAGGCCACATCATCCTTGCAGGACTGTTTTGAGGACACCATATAGAAGCTCTTTGAGGACCCAGACATTGAACTCCACACATCCTCTGTACTGTCATACATCAGTTTCTGCATGGACAATGTAACAAACGAGAAAACAGGTGAAAATATTCCTTAACCAAAAACCCTGGTTTAACACCAATATCAGAGCACTATTCCAGGCCAGGGATTCAGCACTGAGGTTGAGAGACAGGGATGCCAACAGGAAGGCTCGAGCAGACCTGAACAGAGACACCAGTGCTAAAAGAAGGTACAGAAAGCAGACAGAGGCCAATTTCAAGGAAAACAACCCCCACTCCATGTGGAAAGGCATCCAACATTACGGACCACAAACAGTGCTACAACACCTCTTTCCCTACCGACAGTTCTCTCCCAGACCAGCTCAAGCCTTTTTCTCCTGCTTTGAAGAGGACAGCAGACAGGCAGAGGACACACAGCTGACACCATCAGAGCATGACCAGCCCCCCACCATCCAACAACATCAGGTACAGCGACTCCTGCGTGGCATCGACATCAGCAAAGCACCAGGACCAGATAAAGTACCAAGGAGGGTTGAATGATTACCGGCCTGTAGCCCTGACACCGGTGATCATGAAATGCATGGAGAGACTGGTGTTACAGGATATCAAGGCCCATATCCCACCCGGCTTTGACCAACACCAGTTTGCCTACAGGTCCAACAGATCCACAGACGACGCCATCTCCAACGGCCTCCACACTGCTCTCAGCCGTATTGAAAGCCCCCAAACATACATCAGGATGCTGTTTTTTGACTTCAGCTCGGCAACTCTATCAGCCCCAGCTGACTGATCAACAAACTGCAGACACTGCAACTTGGAACCTCCCTCTGTCTGTGGATCAAGGACTCCCCGACTAACAGACTCAGCTGTCAGTATGTCAGGATGGGTACCTCCACATCTTCCACCATCATCCTTAATACTGGTGTTCCTCAGGGTTGTGTTCTGAGCCCACTCTTGTACACGCTGTACACCCATGACTGCGTCACCACCCATGGCTCCAACACCCTCATCAAATTTGTTGACAACAAATACAACCGTTGTGGGGCAGATTAACAACAAGGTTGAGACACCATAGAAGGAGGAGGTCCAAGCGCTGGCAGCCTGGTGCAGGGACAACCACCTCAACGTCAACACAGAGAAGACAAAAGAAATCATCATTGACTTCTGGAAGTCAAGGACCACACTGCACTCAGGCCTGAGCATCAATGGGGAAGAAGTGGAGCAGGCCACAAACTTCGACTTTCTCGGACTGTACATCTCAGAGGACCTGGGCTGGACTGTGAACACCTCCCACATTATTAAAAAAGACCCAGCAGCGTCTCTTTTTCCTGAGAACACTGAGGAGGAACAAACTCTCTCCACCTCTGCTGAAAAACTTTTACCACTGCATAACAGAGAGTGTCCTGACCTATGGATGTACAGTGTGGTACACCAGCTGCACTATATCCGAGAAGAAACAACTGCAGCGGGTCATCAAGACTGCTAAGTGGCTCCCCACTCCCACGCCTAGAGGAGATCTACTCGAGCCGTCTCCTCCAACGGGCCACAAAGATCCGGGACAACGCACACATACACACACACACACACACACACACACACACACACACACTACTACCTCCCAGTCCAATAAACGGACTACTGCAGCAACTGTTCTTTGCACTAGTTTTAATACAGAGTATTTATATATACTATTTTTAACTGCACTTTAATATTTATTACTCATATTACCTTTATTTTTTCTATGCTTGTGACACTGTAGCTGCTACAACAGATGCTGCCAAACGAAATTTCGTTGTATTCTTGTACAATGACAATAAAGCTTCTTAGTGTGAACTACAGACAGACAGGTGAACTACAGACAGATGGACAGACAGGTGAATTGCAGGCGGCCAGGCAGACAGATGAACTACAGACAGGTGAATTACAGACAGAAAGGTGAACTACAGATAAACAAACAGGTGAACTACAGACAGACAGACAGACAGACAGACAGACAGCTACTGGCCCTGACCACGCGCACTGATCACAATGGCAACTTCAATGCAAAAAAGAAAAAAGTAAATGAGGAAGAGTTTGTTACCTGGGAGGTACAACAGAAAGCCCTTGGTCAGCAAAAATCATTTCATGAACAGATGCTTGATCGAATGGAGGCAAGTTTTAAGTCTTTCACCCAGATTGTGTTAGATTCTGCCAATAAGCGGATTGATGAGCTTGTTAGGGAGGTCCAAGATCTGAAAACAAGTCTGCAGTTCTCACAGAAGGAGGTTGATGACCTGAAGCTTGCTAAGGAAAAGCTCAAATCCTTAGCAACAGAAATACAAAATGCTGTTTCATCTCAGAAACGAGCCCTCCCACAAAATGATTGTCTTGCTAAAGTGGATTAATTGGACAATCTAAGCCACAGAAATAACATTACCATAGAAGGCTTAGACCCTGATTCTGCAACTGAAACATGGGCTGATACTGAAAGTGGGGTCTGCAAGCTGTTCACAAGCAAACTCAAACTGGGCTCCAAAACCATCGAAACTGAATGGGCTCATCGAAATGGAAAGTTCTTACAGATTACTACTGAGATTTAAGGACAGAGATCTCATCCTCTCCAAGGCCAGAGCCCACCTCAAGAACACCAATATCTACATCAATGAGGATTCTCTGACCTTCTCCGTAAGAAAAGGGCAGAGCTCATCCCTCCTATGAAGGAGGCCTGAGCGAAGGGGAACTACGGCATCATCAGTTATGACCGCTTCATCATCAAACCTAAAAGTCAGTCATTCTAAGACATGACCATCTTAGGAAAATTTGTTTGCTGCCATCTTCAATGGCATCATCTTTAATTCCACCATGACACACATGGACCAGTTCCCTTTTAGTCACATTGATGATGCTGAGCTTGTTAACACTATATTTGACCAGCATTTTCAGATGGAGTACAAGGTAAAATCAAACAATTTAATCACCCCTGATCCTTATGAACTCATTACCAGAGGTGACTCACCTTCAAATGATATATTGTGCAGAAATGACCCAGATCTTAACTGTTTTTCTATTTGGACTCAAACACTTCTACCTGACTGCAGTTATCTCTTAGATGATGCTTTTAAATCTATTAGTGGCCAATTTAAAAAGAAACATGACCTTTTCTTTACGCACTTTAAAGTACACAGTATCCCGAAAAACTTTGACTTACACACACTCTCCCTCTCTAATCTGAATTACACAATTACACTCTCTGCAATTGGGATATCAAAAACCTGGTTAAACAATGAAAATGCTGAAAATCTCTAGTATTGATCATTTTAACCATGTATATAGATGCAGAGATGATAAAGTGGGTGGAGGTGTATCACTGTACATTAATACTAGTCCAGAATACAAAGAGAGACATGATTTAGAAAAATGCGTTGTGGCCACCTCTGGAGATAGTGTTTTCATTGAAACTGGTAATCATGTCATCACTGGATGAATCTATAGGCCACCAAGTTTGAATATAAGTGACTTTAATTATCACCTGACAGATGTGCTTGATAAACTGTACTATCTAAAGAGAGGAAGAACTGTTGTATTATGGAAGACTTTAATATTAATATAATTAATGCTAAAAATAACCAGGTTAATTCATTTTTGGACATAATGTTCTCACATTGTGATTTCCAAGCCAACCAGAGCGACTGAGACCTCAGCCACACTGACAATCAGTCAGATCATCTTCCAATTTTTCTCATGACCTCTGTAAATGGGATTATGGACACTGATTCTAATCCATCAACCTATAGAATAATTAAACCTTCCACAATCAACAGATTCAAAGAGTTAATTGATCATCCTCTTGGGATCATGTTCTGGCCAGTTCTGACCCACAGAAGGCCTACACCGCATTCATAAATAAAATAACCAACGTGTATAACATCGGCTTTCATGAAAAGAGAAAATCTTCAAAATTTTACACAAAGTCAGTACAGCCCTGGGTAACCCCAGGAATGATCAAATCCCTAAGAAAGAAATACAAACTGTACAATTTTTTTCTCTTGAATCCTACCCCATTTCACCTTAATGAATTGAAAAAATTATTCATTATTAAATTAAAATACTCTATTAAATATTAAATTATTATTAGAGGGGGCAGCACAGTGGCGAGGTGGTTAGCACTGATGCCTCACAGCAAGAAGGTCACCAGTTTGAATCCATGGGCCGGTTGGCCTTTCTGTGTGGAGTTTGCATGTTCTCCCTGTGTCTGCATGGGTTCTCTCCAGGTACTCCAGCTTCCTCCCACCATCCAAAGACATGCTGGTTAGGTTCATTGGTGATTCTAAATTGTCCGTAGGTGTGAGTGCGAGTGTGAATGGTTGTCTGTCTCTGTGTGTGGCCCTGCGATGGACTGGCGACCTGTCCAGGGTGTACCCCTGCCTCTCGCCCGATGACAGCTGGGATAGGCTCCAGCAGACCCCCGTGACCCTTAACAGGACTAAACGGGTATAGAAGATGAATGAATTATTATTAGAGGGGCCAAGACGCATTACTATAGCACCAAAGTGGCGAAACGAGAGTGAAATAGAGTCAAAACAATATGAGAGCACTCTGGAGTATCATCAACTATATTCTCAATAAAAGAAAAAATAAATCTCTTCTCAACAAATTTCAAGTTGACGGCTCTCTCACTAAGGATCCCGTTGCAATAGCCCACGAGTTTGATACATTGTTTCTGAAATTGGACCAGCATTAGCATCCAAAATCCCTGTGGTTAATGAAAGCCCCCTCCAGTTTTTAAAACCACCACCCACTGCTGGATTTAATTTTAGTCCCATCACCCCCACTGAAGTATGTAACATAGTAGGATCACTGAAGTATTCTGCTCCTGGGTTCGACAATGTCAACACAGAGCTGGTTAAAGTGATTTCTGATGCCATCGCCAATCCACTAACTCATATAATCAACTTGTCATTCAGTATTGGAATAATTGGAAAAATTTGTTATCTTCTAAGAAAGTTTTGCTTAATCTTTATTATTCAATGATTAATCCTTTTATTAGTTATTCCAATATCGCCTGGGCCAGTACTCACCAAACTAAACTGGAACCAATTTTTTCGCTTGCAAAAGAGAGCAGTGAAAATTATTACCTTCTCAGCTCCAAGAAGTCATTCATTACCCCTGTTTCGCGAACTTGGCATACTTAATATTTATCAAATCAGCAAACTCCAAATTGCTCAATTTGTATTTGGTTCATTAAATAAAACACTTCCCCCTTTTTTAAATAATTTCTTTATAGCCAATAATCAGTTTCATACATACCTGAATAGCTCTCCAGCTTCGGCCCCCCCAATCACGCACCGCGTCACTACAATTTAGTAAAACATCCAGAGGTCCCAGGATACGGAATTCACTTCCTCCTAACCTGATTTAACTTTCTCCAAGGTCCTTTAAAAATTCTGTCAAAAACTTACTGCTCTGTGAATAATCCATTATCTTTTTGGTATTGTTTTTGTTTTCTGTTCTGCTTCTGTTTAATGTTGCTTTGTGGCCTGTTTTATGTCTTGATTGCTTTTCTTTAGTTAAAGTTTAACTTTAACTAAAGAACATTTTGGGGAGCCCTCCTATTCATGCCCCTTGAGGGGATTTGCTGTCTCTCCAGCATGCCTTTTCTTTTTATTTAATTATTTATTGTTAATGTGCTTTCATTATTGTAACTGTTATGTTGTGTATTTTAAATGTGCCAAAATGGAAATGGAAAATGGAGGACAAACACAGATTATTGTTGTTGTGGCTTTTCCTTACTCGGCAGAAAGAAGTGCTTTCCATCTTAAGAATAGAAGGGACTAACATATGATTGGTAGCAGAAAAGTTCCAAAAAAGTACCAGAGACTGTGAGCACATTCTAACGGACAGCAGCTGGTTGTTTGTCAGGATGATAAATGTGGATTTGCTGATGAAGTTATAGGTAAATTAAGGCAGCTCAAGAATATTAAGCTGACAGACTGTGTGAAAGAATTAATTCATGAACACACTGTCTCTAGAAAACTTGGGTCAGTTAGAATGTTAGTTAATAAATTTATTCAACAAACTGCCTGTGTGTGCATTTGTGCAGGTTTGCAAAAGTAGGATGGGGTTCTGAAGCAGAGAAAAAGAGGGCAAGATGAGATATAAGTAGATACTGAAATCAGGGAAGCAGGATTTCCAAAAGAAAAAAACATAGTGAAACAGAGAGAGAATGGGATCGGGAAAGATCCTATTGAAAGACAAAGAATGACAGAGAGACAGACACTAGACACAGGGAGAAGATAGACTTGACGTACATGTGACAACGCTCACCTGAATGGGGATCATTCTGTGGAGCTTCAGTGCCCCCTTCTGGTGAAATCTGGCAAAGCAGCCAATGCAGTAGTTCTCGGCACATTCGGCACACATCTACAATACAGAGACACGCAGTGCTGTCAGTGTGTGTGGGCAAGTGTTTGTGTGGGTGAGGCAGAATATGTTATGAGATGAATGTGAAGATTTGTAAGATTAATCCGTATGTGCATGTATATTATGTACATGGCACTGGCAAGCAGAAGAAACTTCTATTAAAGATGCCGGATGCTTAACCTTGTCATACAACTTTGACAAGTGTGATGAATACTGAAATGGTGTGTGTGTGTGTGTGTTGCTGTGTATTTCCGAGAGAGAAAGAGAGCATGGGAAGGAATGCCTGCGTTTCATGTATTTGTGTTTTGTGCGTGTATGCGTGTGCCTACGTGCGTGGGTGCGTGTGTGTGTGTGTGTGTGTGAATGCATCTTAAGGGAGGTCATTATCATTTCTATCTGCAAGAATCTGGTCTTATTAGTGGGGAAAAGTCCTTGCATCAGCAGGTTAGGGAGATAGGCCTAGATCGGGTGGAGCACAGAGGCAAGGCCAGGAGGACTGGAGACATGGAGAAGATGCAGTTGGATGGGGAAAAGGGACCAAGGCTTTGTAACAAGAAACAGAAAGAAACAACTATCATATGTTTTATGTTTTACAAGTCTTTGCTGTGACTGTGGTTTCATCACATGTAGCAAGACAAATTTAGAAAGTATAGTTTAGGGTCTAGGTTAGAGAAAATTCTCCTTATCAGCAGAGTTGCTCTGTAAATAATTACCTGGAATGCTCTTTTTGTCCCTTTAGCCTCTTTTTTACTGACCTATTTAATCATTGCTTACTCTAATGGATAATTAAGATAAACAAGGCAGTATAACAAAGAAAACAATAGACCGTTCCTTACAATTTCCTTGTGGATGAATGGAGGTCTTAGAGTGTACATTTCTACCAGCAGGATTCACAAATGAATCCTGCTTCTTTTCCTATACTCTTTTATCTCATCTGTCCCTCTTTCCGTTATTTATGATGCATTGTTGGGATTAATGCATTTATGTATAATATTGTGTTCGTTCTTTTGTGTCACTTGTTTTGGTGTGTGTGTGTGTTTGCGTGTGTGTGCGTGCGTGCGTGCACAGGCAAGCCTACAGCTGCGACACTGCCCTTTAATGGTCCCATAAAGCAGGGCCTCATTTCCCCTCTCAGGCCTGAGGATAAATTACAGCCACTCCCCAGGGACTATGCATCCCTATCAGGCTGCAAGCAGCATATCACTGCACATTTGGTGCTACGCAGAAAGAAATGAGGAACTGTTTTGCCTGGGTGACTCTAGAATACAGCAAAAGGCTAGGGGTGTGTGTGTGTGTGCCTGCGCTCATGAGATTTTGGTAAATGATGTGCCTGTATGTGTGAGTCACAGTTTAAAATAAGCCCAGACGTGTATATGATTGTGTGTGTGCGTGTGTGTGCATTTTCATGCTTAAGTGTGGTTTCAGACACAATGGCACCGGCAGTTGTAACACTTCCCATTATTGCCATCATTATAGGCAACAAGAGCTATCCAAAACGTGTGTGTGCATGACTACAGTGTGTGTATCTGTGTGTGCATTTAGCCTATGTGCTTTCCCAGACTACTGCCATTAAACCCATCACTATGGGACACTGGGGGCAGTGGACCCTTCATTGGACAGTTCAGTGCCCCGATCATCAAATGCACTATCAAGCAAATGACAACATTACATTTTAATGCATTGTGTGTGCCGCACTTAAATAACTAATTCCATAACAAAAGGGGAGGAAAAACAATGGATGCCAGCTCAAGCAGTTCAACTCCTCCCTCTACTCCCATTCTTCTGTACAGTAAATCTCTCTTGCTCTCACCACCGTACTGTAGCTCCCATTCAGTTATTGAATACTAAAGTCTGATGGCTTCATAGTGAAACGTAGGATGGGAATTACACAGCCGACGATTTAGGAGACGGGGCCATGGGAGCAATTGGTCATCAAGCATGCATCACTCAGCTCAGAGCTCAGTTTGCAGCAATACATTAAATACATAACCTGCCTGGCCAAAAAAAAGTCGCCACCAAAAAAAAAGGTCGTACACTATAGTATTTCGTTGGACCTCCCTTGGCTTTGATTACAGCATGTATTCGTTGTGGCATTGTTTCGATAAGCGTCTACAATGTCACAAGATTTATTTCCATCCAGTGTTGCATTCATTTTTCACCAAGATCTTGTATTGATGATGGGAGAATCTGACCACTGCACAAAGCCTTCTCCAGCACATCCCAAAGATTCTCAATGGGGTTAAGGTCTGGACTCTGTGGTGGCCAATCCATATGTGAAAATGATGTCTCATGCTCCCTGAACCACTCTTTCACAATTTGAGCCCCATGAATCCTGGCATTGTCATCTTGGAATATGCCCGTGCCATCAGGGAAGAAAAAATCCATTGATGGAATAACCTGGTCATTCAGTATATTCAAGTAGTCAGCTGACCTCATTCTTTGAACACATAATTTTGCTAAACCTAGACCTGAGCAACTGCAGCAACCCCAGATCATAGCACTGCCCCCACAGGCTTGTACAGTAGACACTAGGCATGATGGGTGCATCACTTCATCTGCCTCTCTTCTTACCCTGATGCACCCATCACTCTGGAACAGGGTAAATCTGGACTCTTCAGACCACATGACCTTCTTCCATTGCTGAGTTCCCTTCCCACTGTACGTGTGGAAATGTTGTTTTTCTTCGATTTGATTTCACCAAACGTTTAAATGATCGTCAATCACTGCTTGATGCATGCCAATGATTTGAACCTTCTCAAACAGACTAACAATTTTTCCACGACTACAGGATGTGTCTTTCAGCATGGTTGTTTAAGAAATGAGAAACTACTCATTGCATCAGTTGGGGTTAAATAACTTGTTGCCAGCTGAAAGATAATCACCCATGCAGTAATTATCCAATAGGAGGCTCCTACCTATTTGCTTAGTTAAATCCAGGTGGCGACTTTTTTTTTGGCCAGGCAGTGTGTGTCTATCTGTCTATCTCTCTCTCTCTCTCTCTCTCTCTCTCTATATATATATATATATATATATATATATATATATAGAGAGAGAGAGAGAGAGAGATATGTCCCAACGATTCATTCAAAGAGGATATGATCAGACCCTTATCGACCAAACGATTGAAAAGGCCAACAAAAGAGAGAGGATAGACCTACTGAATCCCTTGCCCAAAAATTCAGAGCGTAAACAGGTAACCTTTGTGTCGGAATATTGTACAGCTTCCAAACAGATTAAACAAATTGTCAACAAACATTGGGAAGTTTTAAAATGTGACCCCAGCCTTAGTCACCTGTCGTCTTCAAAACCACGCTTTTGTTTTAAAAGAGGCAAAAACATTAAAGATATGGTGGTCAGCTCCACATTTCAGGAACCCCCCAGGAAGAATTGGCTTGCTCAACAGGTGTATGGTAACTACAGATGTGGGAAATGCGCACATTGTTCAAATACATTTGACACAAAATCTTTTAGTCACCCTCATTCGGGCAGAAACTATGAAATTAAAGATTTTATTAATTGCCTCTCAACTCATGTTATATATATGTTAAAATGTCCTTGTGGACTAATGTACATAGGCCAAACTAAACGCAATTTAAAATTAAGAATTGCGGAACACAAAGCAGCAATTAGAAATGGTAACTTTGATTACGCAATTGCAAGGCATTACCGAGATAAGAGTCATGGACCAGCAACTTCCCTCAAGTTTATAGGTATTGAAAGAATCAAACCTCAACCACGAGGAGGTCATTTAATCAAACAACTTTTACAGAGAGAGGCCTTCTGGATACATAAACTCAACACAGTAGAACCATACGGTCTGAATGAGGTACTGGATCTAAGTGTATTCTTGGGATAAGATGTGTATGTAAAGTTTATCTTTGTATACAGATTATACTTTTGTATATTTTTGTAAAGAGTATATTTTTCTATATAAATGAATTGTTGTTGGTTGATATGAGTAATGACCTAAATTAAAAATCTATTGTACTTTTTAACATACAGTATAACTTGGATACAAATGTGCTTAAATGATATAGATTGGGTATATGTACATGCAAGTTATAACATGCAAGACATGGATTTGATGATATTTATTGTATTCTCTGGTGTGTTAGTGTGGGGAGTATTCTCACTGGGTCTGGTGTGGTCATGTGATGTTGCTACCATCTATTTCACCTGCGGATGTCAGATTGATTGTGAACGTGAACCTGATGAAGCAAATTGCGAAACGCGTTGTTCACGCCGAATAAAGTCAGCAAAAATACTCTCCAGTGTGCGATGTATACCACTTTTTGATTTTATATATATATATATATTGTACATACACATACACACAGAGAGGCTTTTCATTTCTCTCCTTCTACTTCACACATAACACATACAGTCGGAGGCTATGGTCCCTCCTGAGCAGTAGTGGATGAAGAGGCAGAAAGAATAAACAATGGTGCCCTCAGAGGTCTCGAGTATCGATGAATAGATCCAACTAAACTGTTATCAGTGCAAACACAAACACACAGATAGGCCGACAGATCGGACTGCTGTGGCGCAGGGAGAAGAAAGAAAAGATAAATATGACTGAGGGTTTGCAGAAAAAAAGACGGGAACAGGTCAGGCTATGGCACAACAACTTGAAAGAGGGGATAGAGAAGAAAAGGTGAAGGGAAGAGAGAAATGTGGGAAGCCAATGGGAATCTGAATGACAGAGGAGGGTAACAGCTGAGAGAAAGAATAGATATATAGAGGGAGACAATGAGCAGAAGAGGGGACCATAAAACACCAGAAACAATGAATATATAGACAACTAGAGAGTGAATGTGAGAGAGAAAAAAAAGAGAGGAGGGAGAAAGTGGATAAATGACAGAACTTGAAATGTTAGCCAAGTTAATGAACTTGTACCATTTTTAACTATCAGTGCCAGGTACCAGTTTACACATAACCTTTTTATCTGAACTCAGTCCATTAAGAGGTGGTAAAAGTGATACGCCGATTAGTGACATCTGATCCCTAAACACAGACCATTTGACTCATTAAAGACCCTCAAGAACACGTTAGAGCAACATGAAGTTCATACAGTGTCTTTTGTGAGCATGTGTGTTTGTGTGCATACTAGTCCAGCAGTCTTGGCTTCACACTGTCCACAGATCGTTCCCTTCAGTCTGTTTTTTCTCGCCATCTGAAGACCCACAGTGGGAGGCGGAGGTGGTGGCTGAGGTGGGACTAAACAGAGCAAGCACACTGTTGTTAACACTTGGAAAGAGGACTGAGTTTAATGTTATTGACACATTTATGTAACCGACTCCCTCCCTAGTCCAACAGACAAGCCGAGAGAGAGAGGTGTGCAAGGAAAATGTTTGCAAGAAGCAAAGATACTCATACGGTGAGCTGGAATCTTTAGTGACTGTTGTGATATGTATTACAGCATATAATTAATACCAGCAAAACCAAAGGCTATTTGATCTGTTATGTGTAACTGTATACACCAAAGATAGTTCTTCTAAAGTTGCATTTACTGTTGCTGTATATATTACTCACATACCGTCAACACATTTTGAAACAATTTGATTCAAGGAGTGCATCTGTGCCTCAGGCATGTCCAAAACACGAATAATTAGGCCAAGGTTGGCTAACGGTTAGAGCAACCGTCTTTAACTATAGAACTCCACAGCCTAGCAATTGTGAGTGTGAAGTACTTGCCTTAAAGAAATAACCGTGAACAAAACACTGGAGCGCTACCCATTCAAATTTGGTGCTTTGTAGCTGCTCTTGAACAACAAGTTCAATGTGGAGGGTAGAAGAATTTCAGTATAAGATCAAAGACCAATGGTATTTGAGCACACATCCCAGCGAAGTCTACCATTTGAATCCGTCGAGGCTCAGGTTGTGACTGTAAACCTCTCACCTGTCAGCGGATTGTCCTTCAGCACTCGGATCTTCAGTTTGCCTGCTGCCAGCTGTTAAGAAGGCACAAAGTAACAAATCAGCAGCAATCCTGCACACACGTTATACATGTTTACATTATATTTCTGATTTTAAAATGTGCAAACAACTGTGTGCAAACAGAATTAGATTTATATATCATATTTTTATAAATTAGATTTCTTTACTTCTTGAAAAGGACTTAGAATGTCCTAAATGCACTACATTTTTAGACATGCTGTATTTTTGTCAGTACATAAGTTGTTTCAAACTATGGGAGTCTATATGTTGGTTATTTCCTCTCAGTTGTTGTGTTTACAGGAATGCTAGGATTCCACTTACAAGCAGAATAAAGCAATCAGAATAAAAATGCCTCGTTTAACCATTGGAAAGAGAATGCCTGTACCAGCACCTAATAACTATGGAAAGGTTTGATCTGATTGTTTCTTCCTGGCAGGAATAAATACATTCTTTATTCGCATGTTAACTCTACTTGGAGTAAACCTTGTCATGTGTTTCAGAGACGGAAAACAAACATGGCGGTAGCAAAACAAATTGTGCAGACACGTGTATGAAGAGAAGCTTGAATCTATGCAATGTGAGGCCATCTTGGTCATTTTACTCATCTTACTCCGTGGAATTAATACAGTGTTGTCTATAATGTTGGGGAAAAAACATCTTCTGTTATATTTCAGACAGATTCGACGCTCCACAGTTGGTAGAACTACTTTGAGCATATCAAATACCACATCAATGACATTTCAGAATGCCATATTTAAAGTGACTGCATCATTCAATAGGACAACGCAATGCAAATATAGGCTGATAAACAGATCAAAGAATCATACAAACATCCAAAGACATATATATATCGTTTGTACCTTTTGGAGTTGGATCTCCTTGTCCTTCTTGGAGCTGTTTGTTAAAGATTTGTTGTTTAATGGACCACACTGTCCAGACGTCCATCTAAAGCCTGCTGAATTTCTAAACAGAGGGAGGGAGTAAGAGAGTTTAATCTCGACATAAACCCCTTTGAGTTTGAGCTTGAGCTAAACCGTCATTACATGTTTCAGTCCTTGATTTGAGTTGCTTACACATCCACAAATAGACACTCATTCTACTGAAAACATATTAATCAAGATCCTTCATTAATAATGAAATACCACACAGGCATAGAAACATACATCAAAACAGCAGTGTTTTTAGAGAAAGATTCTTTACACCTGTACATAAGCTTTAAAAACAGAGAACATAATTCTCAAACTGTACTAAGTGGACTGGACACATTGCTATTCCTGTATTTTCAGTAAGTGAAAGTGACAAGCAGGCTACATGTAACAAAAAGTTAATGTATTTTAATCCACTGAAGTACCCAGGAGGAGTAAGTCTTTAACAACAGTGCCAGGGTTTAAGAAATGAAAAATCCAAAGTTTCCCACACTAGCCTGGATTATGCTAACTCTGTCCTAAAAATGAAAGAAATGTCTTGATTGGATTTGATAGAAAATATATAAATGATATATCACAAAATAGCCATGCTGTTGTTAGACTAGAAAAGCACAGAAATCCAGTCATACATGCCTTTACACACACAAATATTTTGCTTTCCCAAACAAAACTCATCCATATACAAGACCTAAACTCCTAATAAGGAGGTTGTTTTTCATCTCACAGCAGACAGAGATCTATTGAGGATACAAGATATCTATTACAGTTTTATATTTATGATTACACATAAAAGATTGCAAATCAATATAGACTATTAAATAAAGCAACAACATGAATAAAGTAAGATATGAGTTGGCCTTCAGGAGAGTGTGCAAGATTGAGGTGATGCAGGCAAATAAAACTAAAACTGCATTAATGGACATGGACTGTGCAACAAGACGTGCAGCAATTGAAGCACAAGCGCATGTTAACTTCCTTTTGTTTAATGGTCAACAAGAGAGAAATAGAGAAAGTACACAAGTTTAATTGTGCAAAAATTATCACATGTAAGTGGAAACTGTAGCAGGGTTGTTTCAATGTAAATACACATCACTGTCAAATATAAACAAGCTTGAATATGCTCAGCTATGGGAGACAGCGTAATGTCTCACTGATCGTATTAGTGCTGTACTGAAGTACAGTAGGCCTTGTTCAGTCCTGGTATTAACATGCATCCTGGGTGATCTAATCACAAGTGGGCTGCTTTAAGTACAGATGAGAACACACCAAAGGCTGTGGATTATGTAAAGCATCTTGAGTCAAATTTGTTTGTTACTGAAACAATATAAATAAAATTGAATTCAATGGAATAAGATGGATTGACAACATCTGGAGGCTGTGTAGGCTGCATTTGACCATATTCCTTTAGTAACGTGAACACACGTGTCTTAGCCACACTGATGGAGCGCCTACTCAGCTGACGACCTTTTATACATGCAGAGTTTTGCCTCATTCATTCAGAGAAAAGACACAACTGCTATTGTGAACTAGAGAAAAGGTAAGGATTGGAGTAGAAAGTATTATGCTCATTACCTGCTTACTGTATGATGTAACCGTGTTTAATTTACTTTTGCAGTAGCTTTCAAGGAGAGTGAGAGTATAGACTCTTACTAAGGTGATAGTTTGACTTTGTGGATGTGTTGTGCCTGAAGCAGAAGCACAAAAATCTGTGACGAGCTGATGTCAGCACAGCACCAAATTAGAAAAAGGCACTGAACATGTTGAGAGCAGTCTGAAGTCTGAGCTTCTGGCTCACGGGGATTACTTTTACTGATGTGTATTATTTGAAACTTTGGCCGTATTTAATATGAACATCTGACATTGCAACACTATATATATGACAGAAATTAAGGTAAAGCTTAGTGGATCCCCTTTAAAGACAATAAACACATCCGCCAGCTGGTTTGTGCATTCCCTGAGAACACAGTCTAGAATGTTATCAGCACCGATAGCCTTGTGAAACTTCACTCTGGGAGGCGAGCTCCACACTTCAGCTGTGATTAGGAGGAGGGCCTGCTCATCTGTCTAAGCAGCTGTCTTCCTTGGAGGAAGGATGCTGAGATGTACAAAGTATGCTTAAAAGTTGTTGAATCTACTGGGGAGGGCTCCATGGCTGCAGGTTTGGTTTAATGCCAGAGAAGTTGCCCTGCCATGTACGCTAGGCGTCACCGATTTGGTGGTGTATTTTCTGTGCAGATTTTAGATTTTGCCCTCTTGATTCCCCAGGAGAGATTTGCCCTGACAGTCCTGAGTTCAGCCTCATTACCTACTTTAAAGGTAGTGTTAAAGGGTTTCAACAGTAAACACACCTCTGCTGTGAGCCAGTGTGAGAGTGACCTCTTCTACAGATTTGCTAATGTAGTTAGTCACAGTGTCTGCATACTCCAAAACCCTGTTCCTCATATAAGGCAATTCATTTGTTGCTCATTGCATTATAGCTGACAATTGGTCATTCAAGGCTCTGCTTGCCTGGATATCCCTCTTCCATATCTCCCACTCCAACAGTTTCCTTGCATTTGTTTGAGTCATAGATCAGTTGACTTTATGAGTTGCTACCACAGGTCACTGTCTCAAATGTGTCGCCTAAAAGCTGAAACTGGTCCAACTTGGTACCCGAACACGTTACCTCACTACAACTCACTAATTTTAATTAACTTTCTATGATCTGTCCTTGCCACATTTCAGTTTGCATCTTCTTTTGTGTACATAACTTTAATGTTGTTGTTTTATCCTCAGGTAGCTGCAGAACAAAACCTGTCACTGCATTCTCAAAACACTGCTGCAATGATGGTGTGACTCTCTCTGATTAGGTTGCAGCAGGGTTGGCAGGGTTGCATTGCTTTAGTGGTAAGGTGTAAGCTGGAATGAGCCTTACTTATATGGGATCAGAAGTGACTTTTTAAGCCCCGTGGATGTTGGTGTAAACCAGTCCTATGATGCTCTCACCTAAAGGTAGCAGGAATGTTACCTACACACAACGTAACAGATGCCGGATGAAATACATGAGCTAAACGTATGTGCAAATATGCATACGCATGCATGTACACAAGCACAGTCACAGAGGACACTCCTGGCAGCTGCAGAAATGAAGAAATGTAGAGAGATCCTCATTTAGATGAGTACTCATGCTCATGTTGCTGAATTATTTATGCTATTTATGCTATTGTGATGTCGGGCTGTCTTTGAAAGAAGTTTATTTTGGATTGAGCTGGCAGCCTGTCACGGCTCGGAAACTCTGAATCTGTACGTGTGTGTGTGTGTGTGTGTATGTAATGGCAAGAGGTGCCAACACCCCGGATGCCTTCGCTGTGCTGTGCTGACACTGAGGGTGGGCGTCAGGTAATCATCCTAGCGACATCACCTTGGCAACTGGACTGTCGCTACGGGAGACAGTTGAGGCACACCCCTGTCGGCGCAGGGTGACAGGGTGTCCCCTCAGGACAGGCAACCTGGAGAGATAAAGTGTGAGTGTCTGCTTGCACGTCTCTGTGGGCTGCATTAGCAAAGATCGCATCATCTAATCCACAAAGGCACACGCTGAATTACCCCCACACATATACATGAGTGAACACACACTTCAAAACAGTATTAGATTAAACTTGTTTTTGGAGACACACATACACATCCCCACAGTCAATGTCACAAACACACAAATAAAGACACAATTGCATCTCAGCCCACTGCATCAACTTTGATTCCTCCACTCCAGACTGCAAAGTTAAATCCAAACTACCACAACTTATTTTCCAAGACGTTCTACTTAAAATAAGAGCATCTACGGTTGTGTTTGAATTGTGTACCTTTGTGAGGAGTTTTACATCATGGGAATGACTGCACATTTGTAAGTGTGGCATTTCCTTAAGGATAGCTTGAGGGTTAAGACTTGGTTTTAGGGTTACAGTTTAAATTCAGCTTAAGGTTAGTGTTTGAGTAAGAGGCATACAAATGATGAGGTTACTTACAACGATGTACAAACATGCAAGGCAGAGAGGGTCAATTGTTTCACAAAGAAACAGACACAGACTTCTACCTCACATAGCAAAAAGGGACAAAACAAATACCAATCATACCTAGTCAAGTATAACAGAAAATCCTACTTTATCAAATAACATTTCTTCATCACTGCCAAAGCAGAAGAAACACGTTATCTTAGAGCAAACATTTCTATCCAAACAATATCCAGATGTACCGCAATGAAAGGAGAAGAAACTGCAAACCACTCAATGTTAACCTAAGGCAAACACCACCTGTCGGTCCTGGGCACACTCAAGCCTGGCTTACACAACCACCAAGCACACGCACACAACTATCACCTTTAACTGACCCATCTTACCCAAAGGGAGAAGTGACAACATCTGCGGCCCCCTCACACATACATACGCACACTTTGAAGTCTAACGCCAGAGTAATCGTGCCACCTCTCAATAACCTCTCAGTGTGAGATGAGAGTGTGTGAAAACAGAGAGAGAGAGATCACTGAGACAGGCAAGGAACTGATGAAAAGCATCGAAGAATTCAGACAGACGTTAACACATTCTTGACCAGCACGAGTAGTGTTGGGTCACAGGGTCAGTACACGAGTACGTATGCACACATACAGTACAAGGTGCAGCCAAATCAAATGAAAATAGGAATAAAGGAAAAAATAATAAAGGAGGCTACCAACGGAATGAGAAGCACAGCTCAGAGACAGCTAAGGAAACGGGAAAAGAGATCCCTCAACTGTACTTTCTGATAAGACGAGAGCTAGTGTCTGTAAGCCGTAAGGCCTAAAGACAAAGCTACATTAAATCTGTAGCTCTAGCAGGACACAACAGAGAATGATGTACTACGTTTGCCCCAAGCTGCTGCTCTGGCTTTATTATCGCCTGTGTACCCTTCACAAACTGATTATACCACACCTCCTCTCAGCAAACTGAATTCGTTTGTCTATTCTTTGGGTGCATACATGAGAGAGCGCGAGTGAAGCCCGACTCTAAGACAAAGATGAACAATTCATCTACTCCGGGAGCTCTAACAGAGAGAGAGAAAAACAGAGCAGTGCGTAACACACACACACCATACAGTGCACAGCCGGAGAATAAATCGCAGCTTGAAGATCTTCGGTAAAGGCGTGTAACAGATACTCACATATGTGTTCTGAGAGGAAAAGACAGACAGGATGCATAGGTAAAAGTCAGGTAACCTTAACGTCACATATGAGAACTACTTATTATATACCAAATTACCTAAAGTCTCCTGTCTTCTGTCAAAAAGGAAATAACAAGAAAGTGTTTCATCTTTTGCATCAGAAGTGTACCAATTAATTGATTCAAGCTGTTAAGGTGGGTTTCACAGCTGAGACACTACTGCATTCTGCACTCAGCATTCAGACAAAAGGGGTGAGAGGGAAATGAGGAGGACAGGAGATGAGTATCTGTCATATTTTTGTACCTAATATTGCAATTTACTCCATGACTGCTCCTCTTCAGTCGGTGTTCATGTGTTTAATAAAGTCCCACAAACTTTTCTTATACTTTTCAACCCTTTTGTGCTCACTGCATCGAATTGTTCAGGAAAACAGCTATATGGAGATAGAACAGGGCTCCAGAGCGTAATCAAATGCTTGCATTTGCAACTATTTTTTGAGAAAATGCCAGCTTTTTTTTAACAACTAGTCACCCACATGCAACCTGCAAATTTAGTGTTACTAACACATGTAATTAGTTTGGAGTCCCGCAGCAGGAGAATATGTTAAACTTGAAAGGCAGTTGAAATAAACTGTAAAGGTAGCATAATTAATTCTTTGACAAGTGTCAAGACGCCCTACTTTCCCTCTTCATTTGTACCTAAAAGGTGCTAAGGTGTTATACAAGACACTCCTTGACAACAGCTCTGCCCAGTGAAGACTGATTGGTGACATGACTAGAAACCAAAAGAAGCTAACAAAGCTTTATCCAAAAAGTCCAAAAAGAAAGGCTACTGGACTTCTATAAGACCAGTTGACTTTCTTTAACGTTTTTGGAAAAAGCTTTGTTAGCTTATTTTGGTTTCTGTAGTTATACCATGACCTGGATGACTGAAAGCCTTAACACAAACAAAGCTTTACTTATCAACAATGGACTATCCAAAAATAAAGTCAGACTAATTTATTTTCTAAACAGGAAAGTAAAAATTTGAGAACTCAATAACACACATATTGTACACAAGCGTTTTGGGTGTTTTTTGTTTTTCCACATCTTTCAAGCTTTCTCACTCAAACTAGTTATGGTGTAATATTTCAAAGAGCTTGTGTGTGTCTTCGCTGATTTAGGAACACAAACCAGAGGGAACCAAAAAGCTAAGCAGCACACTCCGTCCACAAAGTGTTTAAACCACACAAACACAAATGCTATTATTTATGGAGGGCTGGTGTCAAAAATACATACAGGCAACTGCGCACACACGTCTTCGTGTATCTTGGGGCTGGCGGCGCAGTAAATGTTGCAGTATTTCAGTGTGACAGGAAACACTGTGTTTATGTGCTTATCATTTGTGCAGCCTGGACGAGATCGCTCTCTCCCCACACTGATATATTGCTTCTTAATTAGAGGTATGTCTCCCCCATAAAAACAAGGCAATACTCATATACAAGGACATACACACGTACAGAGCCAAGACATTTCCCAAAACGAGAAATGTGTGATGGTGGTGATGTATGAAAGTGAACCAACAGATATCCATCATAAGAAAAGTGTGTTTTGGTCCACACCTCAGCTCTTAACCAGCGATGGTAAATGTGCATTTGTGTACAAATGAATAATTTTTTTGTCGTATTTGAAGGAATCTGTGTATACAACACACACACTCTGCTTCACCCTAAAGCTGCCCCTGAGTTATGTGCTCATATATTGTGATATACACCGCTATTACGTCGCTCTCCATAACTTCACATGGGTAAAACATCTCGCGGGTATTAATGAAATGAGATGAAATGAGGTGAACTGGGATCAGAGTATAAAACTATCACATTAATAACCAGTGTTTGTTTTCATTCTGCAAATTAATTTCCTGCTCGCACGAGCTGAAATGCCCCTCAATCTGAATTTGTTGGATAATAGTCATAGTAATGGGCCAGGTACTTACTCTGGAATGAAATGGGAAAAGAAATATTACCGTGAGTGGGCTATCCAATCTGTTTTAAACAATATGAAGATACACATGTATGCTTTTTGTTTTTGTTTTTTAAATAGTCATACACACACAGGCACTAACATAAAGAAGTGGCAGTGTCATTTTGCAGTGTTTAAAACTGTGTTGAAAGCTGATGTGCAATCCAGATTTTAGCTTCAAAATACAGGTTTATCCTTTTTGGGATCAAAAACAAGTCCACATATTGCAAATCATTCCATTTAAACGGGAATACTTGGTTAGGCTTAGGTAGGATTATGGTTAGGCAAACTGTTGTTATGTATGTAAATTGCACACCAAGTCCGTATTTATTGTATGGTATTTATAACTTGTTACATGACAAAAAAAAAAATGTCACAGCTGAACCTTGCACACAGTCAGACAAATAATGTCGACAAAATGGAGTCGTCAAGCAGTGAGAATGCAGTGAGACGCTCCTGAGAAGACATCCAGAGCAAGGACAGTTCCTTGCTGATACAGGAGCTGCTGAACTATCCTGATCTTTTTAAGGTCTATTTCAGGGTGTCAGTGGTCCAGTCTGATACAATGCCAGCGGTACTGGAACCACACATTACGTACATTTATTTAATATGATGGTGCTGAGTGGTTTTGACCGAGGCAAAACCCCCAAAAAATAAAATCACAGATCATCAAACTTGTTTTGAAAACTTTACAGACACTTTTACAGACACAACTTTTCAGTTGACACAAGAAGAGGTGGTGTTTATATATGAATGTGATAAATACAGACTTGGTGTGTAAGTAAATATAATGTCCTCTGAAGTGATGGAATCAGAACTGTGTGATACATTGGATATGTTGATGTTTTTCTTCGTAGCTGCCGGTTCTATAATTGACGCCTCATGTCCATCAGTCAGTTACAGCAAATCTGGCCTCATGACAGTGTTTATCATCAAAACTAGTTTTTTAGATACTGTCACATTTACATCGCCTCAAAGAAAATATAGTTGTGTCACTACGAAAAACAAGTCTCACTTATCATATGAGAGATGCCCTGGAATGCCCCATGTGGGCAAAAACCTTTGTGGTAAAACAGTTACATGAAACTTTTATCTACTGAGCGAACATTCTACCACTTTTCTTGACAGACACACTAACAAATTCTATCAACAATTTCTCACTAAAGGGAGGCTGTTTGCAATCTCAAAACTCACTGAACTGTGTCATGGGAATAACATATGGTTCATCTATTTTGAGGAGTGATTTTCACAAGCCTCTGCAACATCACTGTGTTGAAGTGAAACTTTGAAAGATGCAAAGTTACTTCTTCTTCTGTTACCAGCGACCAGTTTAGCTCTTGTTTTTCAAGCTGTCATAGCCAATTAAAATAAAATAAACATAAGTACACATGTTGTGAACAAATGTACTGGAAAAATAATTATAATTGCAGGGGTTACACAAAGCCCCCAAACGGGTACAATCAACACTTTATATGTAAGCCATAGAGTTCAGTGAAGGGAAGTTAAGTTGCTCCACTGACCTTTAGAATTGTCCACTACATGCGCATGGGCCTACTTCATCTGTGAGTGGCTTTTTAAATTCTTGGACTGCCCTTTTCTTGACCTTTATAGGTAGAGAAGTCATTGACCTCCCCCTCACTCATTTGGTGTCCTCCTCCATCTGTCTCTATTACTCAGTGTCTCTACTTTCTTGGTTGCTTGCTCCTTTACAGCTGTAGCAGTTTTCCACCTCCTCTGTCTCACCCCTCCATTAGTCACCTGCTCTGTTCCCTATGTCTCCCAAGTAACTGTGTTCATTCTCGAGTCCCTCTTGCTCATACAGATTTTAGCTTAGCACTGCCCTTTTTCTTTCATTTCTCCCTCTTCTAATTTTTTAAAGATAATTTTTTGCTAGTTTTGGTTCTTTTGGACAGTGAAAATTGTAATGAAAAATTAAACATGAGAATTAGAGGAAGGGAAATTAAATGTAGTCAAGCAGACAGGAATTGACTGCAAGTACTTGCGCTTGCCATTTGGTCACCTCAGCCTACATTTTCCCCTTCTGGCCTCTTTCCATCTCTTTCTATCTCTCCCCATGTTTTGATGGTACAGACAAAAAAAGACAATTTCTCTTAAAAGAAATCTCACCATACAAATGTATGGCATTTCAAGCCAAAGTTTCCTTTTAGTTGCCAGCCGAGTGAGAGTTTTTGCAGTCCACAACATGCTTCAGTAACATGCTGCAGCAGCCAACTAAATATTATTTATTACTTCACTAATATAGAAATGGTTCAGTTTTGCATTGCCTGATGTGGAACAGACGTCCGTGCTGAGTAAAGCTTGTAAAAAGTCTATTAAAACTACAAGTAGCAACAACTGTAATAAAAAAACAAACAAAAAAAAAAAAAACGTAGAGTGGAACAGGAACAATGTGTGTCTGTACAAGATTCTGACGCTAGTGCCCAAAACAGCCCCAAAGTAACAACTAAACAGCAGCAAACTTTAGTTGCCTACTTTTCCAGTGTCACTCTGTATGACACGAAATGGTTTGTGGTAGGGAACATCAAGAGCAGTAACATTTTACATTGAAAACAATCAAGAAACTCGTTCATACACTCAAAAAACTTGCGGATGTAAAAATGTTGGAACAATCGATTGTAAATCTGAACCATCGATCAGCAAATATTTTTGGGAGGTAGCATTACTCCGTTTGTAAAACAAAATGAAAGAGAAGATTGCAGTGCAGATGGCGTTATTCTATTCAACAAGAACAGATCTGGACCAGCCGAACAATAGAACCACCTAACATTAGCCTAATTGTTCATTTTACTGACAAGGACTGTTCTCATGTTGTAATTCTTATGTTTTGTCTCTTCTGCAGCAGCACTTTTACATAACCATACACTACAAAGACAGTATATTGAAGACCTTTTCAGATTAACAAAAATTAAAAACACTGCCTGTTTGTTATAGTATTTGTATTGTATGTTGTTGTTTCTCCACTCATTCCCTGCCAGTGGCACATTTTATTAAAAATGCTTTCATTTTTTAAGAAATTATTCAAACTGACAACCTTGTAAGTGCTGCCTTTTCGTTAATGTTGTTGAATATTACATACTACACAATTTAAATAAAACATATTTCAGTGCAGCATGAGGATGTTAATAACGTATTTTTCTCAAGATTGCCCTGCCTATTAGTCTCAGGTAATGGCATTTGTGGCATATGTGTTATTGGCACAGGCCTAATCTAACGCCGCTCCTGCTCACACTGATTCACTACCCTATCTTTCGGTCTCCTGTCTCCTCCCTTTTTCACCCTGTCTCCAACATCTGTCTAGCGTCTTACTTCCATTCACACCTTCTCGCTTAAATTTGCTCTCCACCTCCACCTGTCCACCGTCCTCCTTTTCTGGGATATTAACTGTAACACTAATACTCACCCCCTCTCCTCCTTCTCTTTGCTCATGCTGTCTTTCAGCTGTTGCAGTTTCTCCTCCATCTCTTTGCTCTCATTGGCCAGAGTCACAGTCTCCATGTGCAATTCCTGCGGGTTCCTATGGCAACACACACACATACACACACACGCATACAGTATAAGCGATCAATCAACAAACAATCAATCATACAAATTACCTACTCTGTCAGATTGGACAGCCAGGCTTTTATCAATATATTCAATTCATCCTCTGCACCAGCAAATGCCTGTTGCCATGACTAATCGATACTTTAATCAATTAGTTACTGGATCAGGGTACCACCAAGCCAGGCATCAATACAGTCAATTACCTGTTGGCAAATGAGGAACTACAGTAGAAGACTGGACTATATTTTGCATTGGGCATTATTTACAAAGCTAATTTTGTTTTGTTTTTTTAAAATGTGTAGAATTCAGCACACTCGGCTGAAAGCCCATTTTGTGAAATAGCAATATTCTGTAAAGAATTTGAATGCCTACAGGTGAAAATAGCACGGCAGCCAAAGTAACTCTAACGTGCTTCTACCAAAAGCCTTAAATCACATCATTGATCTTATCTCATCTTACCTGGCATTGAGCTTGACAGATCTGGCCTTGTTGTTGTGAAGCACCACAAAGTTATTTAAATTCATGTCTCTTCTTCCTGGTGGCTCTGGTATTCCTCCTGTGTCTTTTTTTTACAAAGCGTCTCTTCTGAAATAAAAAGCCAGAGTAACGGCATGAAACTGGGTATCACGCAGAGCCCAGGCTAAATCATACCCAGCCATAAATGGAAACTGCTGCAGCGTAATGAGCAAAATAGCAGGGGCAGATTCGCTCAAATGAATAAGGAGAAATTAAAACAAGCAAACCTGTCCCTTTAAATTGTGTCTACCACACTTTTATATATGACAAATGTTTTTTAGGCAGGAAAAGCCAATTAACGTCTGCTCTGCACGTACTGTATGTTTGTATGCTTTGGAGCAACCCCTGTTCGCATTTTAAAGGTCTTTGTAACTTAAAATAAACTTGCAAGTAGCCACTAAAGCAGCTATTATAACAATACAGTACTTCTTGCTAGGAACTCAGACATGACAGTGACATTAAGCGAAGGTGAGTGAGCTATTAGTTTTCTTCAAGGTGGTTAGCTCTGAACAAAGCGCTTGACAATTCACCTGCTATAAAACTTTGCCCACTATGTTGTGCAAAAAGTACAGTTTCTATAGCAGAGTAAAATGAGAACCTTAAATAGAAGTGAGCTTGCATCATCATCATCATCATCGCCAACTAACTAATCTTTTTTGAGAGAGGTAAAACAATATGATAAATCTATTCAATTTGAACTAGTAAGCCGCTGTAAGTAAGCAAAGCTTGCTCCAGATAGTAAAATGTGCGGGTGGTTAATCAGTCTAAGCTGCTTTGGTGTTAATGAAATTTACAACAGGTTTACTACAGGGTTTAACAGGTGAAAGCCACTGCCATTTTCCCTCCTCATCCCTCAGTTTTTCATAAGTGTTGCATTTGGCTAAGGTCTGTGTCACTACTGGTAACATGAGGCGATGCCTGCACCCTACAAAGGTTGCACAGGCAGTCTACTCCTCCAGGATGGTACATCAATACATGCCACGGCCAGAAGGTTTGCTGTGTCTCCCAGCACAGTCTCAAGAGCATGGAGGAGATTCCAGGAGACAGGCAGTTAACTCTAGAAGGGCTGGACAGTGCTGTAGTCTTTAGCCCATCAGCAGGACCAGTATCTGCTCCTTTGCGCAAGTAGGAATAGGATGAGCACTGCACCGCACCGTGGAGCTCGACTGGCATTTGCCATAGAAAACCAGAAGCCGTAGAGAACGTTATGCTGTCTGTAACATCCTTCAGCATGACCAGTTTGGTGGTGGGTCAGTGATGGTCTGGGGAGGCATATCATGGAGGGACGCAGAGGCTAGACAACGGCACCCTGGCGAGAGTATGCAGGCAGTTCCCGGAGGATGGAGGAATTGATACCGTGGACTGGCCCCCACGCTCCCCTGACCGAAATACAACAGAACACCTCTGGGATGCCCTGGTCCAGATCTGGGAGGAGATCCACCAGGACACCATGGGTCCTCTCATTAGATGCATGCCCTAACATTATCAGGTATGCGTAAGCACGTTGGGGCCATACAAATTATACCATTTTGGTTCCATCAGTACCGTTTTGAGTTGCTGCAATGACATTTCAGCAAAATGGACTAGCCTGTCACATCATTTTTGTCTTTGAATTCAACCCTATAGGTTAATAACTTTCATTTCGATCAAACGATGTGTCATCCTTTGGTTCCTTACACATTATCCAGACTTTTTCCCCACTGATATCAGATGTGTTTTCAAAGTATTTCTTTACTGTACTTATTTTAAGCAGTATAGTATTGGAGACGTCCTCACTATTAGACGTTAGCCAATGCCAACGGTCGTCTTTTTACATTACATTTACCAGGAAGTAGTCGGTATAAAAGACATTTAACTAGCTAGCTAAAGTTATGGTGACTCAACAACTGTATACTAAAGCCGACAGATGCAATCATTATTAAAATAAATGTTTTTTATTCAACATGCTTTTCGTGCTAGTCCACAGAAAAGTGTTTAATTTCAGGTAGTAAACGTGAATTTGGCTTACGTTCATGTTACACATTATTTACTTTAACTTACACACTCCGGAAAATATCGAACTTACCTAAATATCTCTGACTGTCTCTGGAGGGTCGGTTTGTGATGGTATAAGAAGTCTTAGGACACTTTTAAATAAATATGTGTCAGTTTTTCACCGGCTGCCTGGTTCCACTCTCTGTACACAGAGCGTTTCTGTTGGGCTGTCGTTACTATGGCGACGAATGATTCTCTCGCGATAACGCGTCTTGTGGCGAGTACATAATATATCCATGGTTTCAGCATTCACATGTGTGTTATTGTATATGTGTCCCTGTCTTGATTTCATTTTTCAAAAGAATCATTATAGCACGCCTTTGTTTGCTCGGGGAATAAACAACAGCACCGGAATCAAAGGCATCAATTCCCTTCTTTCCTTTAAGTAGCCCTGAGTAGTGGGAATTCCCTTTTAATTAAAATCCTCACAGCATCAAGATACATTTTTAAAGCACTGATTGGAGCTTTGAACCCTCTTTTTTTCCTGCAGATTTTAGAGATGTCTTCAGTCATCTAAGATGATGATGGTGTTTAGATATTTAATGTTGACAAGCATTAGAGATCAGAGGCAAAAATAATTTCCCAGTAGCCCCATGAGATAAATGTGCTGGAATGAATTCTATGAGACCAAAGTAAGGGAAGGGTGTGTATGTGTGTCCAACAAGAGTGCATGCGTTTGCCTATGTGCAATAAAAAGAGTCACTGAGTATCTTTTTTTTTTTTTTTTACCAAAAAACTTTAGTGTAATAGCAAAGCGACATTTCAAGTGAATCCGAAGTGCACACACAAGTCCTGGCAGTTAAGTTTTTTTTTTTTTTTTTTTGGTATAAAAAGGGGGAGCTCAGTTTAAATATTTTATTTTACATACAGTAACCTTTTGCCATGATATTAAAATTTTAGAAAAAGTAAATTGGCTTGGAATTAGACCATTTTGTTTCCTAAATATTACATTTCCAAAGTAAAATATACATCTATATTTTAAAGATAACAGGTTCAGCTTCAGCAGCACAGTGTCTGTCAGAACAGAGAATAATCCATTCATTAATTTTCTGTAACCGCTTGTCCTCTAGGGTCGCGGGTAGCCTATCCCAGCTGTCACTGGGTGACAAGAGTGTGTCTATCTGTCTATCGCAGGGCTAACACAGAGAGACAGACAACCATTGACACTCACACCTAAGGCCAATTTAGAATCACCAATGAACCTAACAATCAGTACGTTTACATGGTCTTTAGTATCCCGATTTTGAGGCTTATCCCGGCTTTGAGCATATTCGGGATATGGTGTTTACATGGACAAACACGAAATCGGGATACTTCAATATCCCGATCAAATTCGGGATACTAAAGACCATGTAAACGTGGTCAATGGGAGGGTTTTGGACTGTGGGAGGAAGCTGGAGTACCCGGAGAGAACCCACGTAGAACCTTCTTGCTGTGAGGCATCAGTGCTAACCACCACCACTGTGCCACCCCAAGAATTATCCAGGATACTGAAATTACAGATGTATAGGACATGCTTTCCCCAATTATTGACACTTCCATAACAACAAAAAAAAGTATTAAAATATTTCTTTGTCGTGTTCTTGCGTACATGTGCCCAATTCAAACAGAGCAAAACGCTCTGTGTCTGCTTACATATGTACAAGTCTGTCTGTATGTCTTTCTGTTTGTCCTGTCACTTTGCAGCCAGGCAGTCCTTCCTTCCTCACTATAATTCCAGGACAAAAGAAACTTTCTGACAGTTGCAGGAGCACTCATCCTACTGTCTGCCAAGCTCCCACCTTTAATCCTTTTTTTCTGAGTCTCTATCCTTCTTCCTGTCGTCCTTCCAAACCACAGGGCAATTATGGCTCAGCAAGAACACCTCCACCTCAACCCTAAATCCTGCCCCCTTCTTCCCTCTCTCTCTCCCTCCTTTTGTCTGTCTCTCTTCCTACATTGTTGGCATATGACCTATTGCTCCTGCCATCAGGAAAGTGTGGGTGTATGACTTATTGAGCGTTCCTCTGTGTGTGAGCCTGGATGGTCATTTAGGGTCATGACCCTCCAGCTGGATTCTGTCTCTGCTGCTAAACAGCGACTCTCCCATTCTCTCTCTCTCTCCCAGCTCTGCCTGCATAGACAGCAGTGTGTGCAGTGGCATACCGATGAGCACACGAGTGAGAAGAACAGGAGAGAAGGAGTAAGAGAGGGATACAGAAATGAAAGGTTGAGCTAGGGAGGGTGGCGTAGCGAGAGGCCAGAAAACCAACACAAGAGAGAGAACAAGAGAGCAACAGAATGCATGAAAGGAGGGCTACAACAGCAGAGCAGTTGCAGGAAAAGGACAAGCATTGCACTGTGAAATGTCAGGGCTATTTAATTCATTAGGAGGCAATGATTATGGCGCTGTAGAGAATGTCATCTGCTGGGTTAAACCTTCCTCGGCAGCCCCATGCTGGATATATATTGACTGTTTAGCAATGGTTGGAAACCTTTCAGCAATGACAGAGAGAGAGAAACACAGAGAGAAAGTAGTCAGCCAGCCAGAATAAACACCTTTTTATGTGACCCCTGGTATGCACAAGAGGGTGGTAGATAATCCTGGGAGTATATTGATGAAATAATAGAGAAATTGTTAAATAACCTTGAAAAAGGTGGTTGGGGGCTTTCATCCATTCATCTTCTGTACCTGCTTATTCCTATTCAAAGGAGTCACAGGAGGATGGAGACTATCCCTGCATGCTCAAATGGAAAGAAGGTCACCAGTCCATCACAGGATTAGCACCAGGCATATATTTATACAGAGGAAATGTAATCTTCCAGTTCACCTGATCTGCATGTCTTTGGATTGTGGGAAGAAAGCAGAGCGCAAGAGAACATTCACAGGATCTTTAACAGTACTAACTACAGAGTCCCTGAGCAGCCCCTCACTGAAAATAGATGGCATAGAAATCCTTTAGCCGTATGTTAATTGGAACCTGACCTGAAATATCTAACCAGACTGAGCTAAATTGCTCAGAACAGAAAAAGAATGTGGGATGTGTTAACTGAAGTCAGCTGAAATTAACTCAACTAACCTCCAGTTAAGTGAAGCAGTGTGAGATCAGATCATTAAACCAGCCGAAGCAAGGCGTAGAAAAGGAAGAAATACCTGCAGAAATTGATGCACAAAAGATCAAAAATTAAGAATCTGGTTTCATACTTTCCAATTTCACATGGCCAATTTACCTCATAAGCTGCCAAGAATTAGAAATATCCTAACAGTCACAGCTCAGACGTTTTAATACAGCCTACAGGAAGTCTCTGAAATCTAAAAAAAAAAAAATAAATACGAGTAATTATGTATTTGCATCTAACAAGTTGAATAAATGCGTCTCACTGTGGTACCTTAAGGGAGCTGAGGACAAATGAAAATGCAATAACCATCTCAGATTGGTGTGACATCCTAAAAGACTTATCAGTCAACACTGGCAGCTGCACCCCTCTGTTAAACCATAACACAAAATAATACAATGTCACAACCCATATCTGCCGTCAACAGGCCCTTTTTCACAGCAGGTGTATTCTTAATAACATTAGCCGTTGTTGAAACCCATTTCGATAGGTCAGTGCCAGTGTCCAAGTATATTAATGAATAGCTGTTACATTTAAGTCCTTACCAGACCAGACACAATGCTGACCAAGGTAATCAGTGACAGGTAAATAACTCTGTATTTTGCAGTATGTTTTACATTGTGTATCTGAGATGACATTCGCTCCATAGTCGACCAACAGTGATTTTTTGCCAGAGGAGCAAGAGCAACAATGGAAACTGAGCTTTCATTAAAGGTCTGGTCCCAAAATAGATAGCGGCAATCAAAAGTTTCTGTTGCCCAGGAAAATAAAAAACAACTTTCTGTTCAGTGGAAGGATTACAGTCTTAGGGGTAAGCACTGGTTACCTGATTATCACTGGTGTTGCTTTTCCTTTGAGGACTCAGAGAGGAGAAGGGACTGAGGGCAGACGCCGCCTTGCTGCTTTTGGATAGCCATTGCATTTACACCAACTAAATAATGGATTGTTTTGGAAATGTGGAGATTTCTCTGTACTTAACCAACTATTTGTGAACCCCAGTGCGGGGATTCTCCAGGGCTAGTAAGGATATGTCACAGAGTTTGTGGCGTCACTCTCACTGTCAAAATTTGAGCAGTGCAGCTCTCAGTGTAACATACAGTAGTTTGTGAAGTCTCACTTTTGCTTTTCTGCTCTGACAAAATGTCTGCTGTGATAAAGGCTCACAGCACTCGAAAAACACTCTCTACAGATCTCACTCTGTAATGTTGTCACTGTAGCAACATTCTTGTAGACGTACCGTGGCTGTGTACCTGAAAAAAAAAAATGGTTGACAGCGAGGCAGGTAGATTATAGGACACTGGTTCTGGAAAGAGACAAGGCTTCTGAACTGCCTTCGGGGGAAACACAGATATATCCAAACCTACACAGCAGAGAGATGAGAGAAACTGTAATGTCTGCAAACACCACGTACCAATGGAGATTTTAAAGGTGTGCGATGCCCCACTTTTACAGGTGTGGGAGCCAAGTAAGTAATATATTTATCAAGTATAGGCCATACACACAGTGAACCGTTTCATTTTTTTGTGGTTGGTGCTTGGTCCTCCTTATGCTAATAATGGAAGAATGTGAAGCTTTAGCTTGTAAGTCAGTTCTGTGATATGGGCTGTGCAAACTTGTGAGGTCATTAGTTTGTTAATTTTTATGAATAAAAGTGTATCCTTAAGCAAGGTAGTACTGTCCAAGCGGTAATTATTTTGGTAAGTGTACAAAGATTAATTTAAAATGTATTACAGCTAGATTGCTACGGTCAAATACACGTTTTCACAACATGATTTAACTGATCAAAAATGGGTACCCGCGCCTCCGTTTTGACATACACAGGGAACTCTTGCTGGACTCATGACTAAATACTCACTGCCACTGCCGTGCTCTTTTGGTAAAATCCAAGATACTGTTTACATCTGTCAATAAATGCTTCAATGGCTGCAGCTATAATTTATTTTCACCACATACCCAAAAAAAAGGCAGAGTCCTCTGAAAATAATGAGATTCCTTCTTGCCGAGGTTCTCATCGCTGAAAAGCCCCTCTCTGGCCGTGGCTGTGAAGAGAGGTACTCAGTGGACATGCCAGTCTAAAAGATGTGAGCTCGATGATGAGGAGACAGAGAGGCAAGAGAATGAGTTTCAGTGCCATCACTATGGGCCACAGTGGAATGAGAAACACAGACAGGAATACTTGTCCGGCTAGCCAGACATCAGAAAGAGAGTCCAGTGTACTGACTCTGCTAATGATGTCTTCATCCTCCTGTGACTTCCTGCTGAAGGTCCTGCAGGTTCACTGATTAGCAGGTGTGTATACAGTATGTGTGTGGGCATGTGGAAATACCTGTGCGTCCTAAACAAGCACTTGATGGAAGCAAACGGGAAATATGGTAAAATACGTGACATCTGCTACAGACTGCATGTGTACATATTTAAAAATCACAAATGCAATTCAGTGACCATGGAGACAGCAGCAGAGATGGAGAGCAAAAATACTGTGAGCCCATTTGTCTTAAAGTCTCACCATCGGACGGTGAGGAGATGACTGAACGATAGATGGGAAATTAGTGAGGAAGAGCCAAGGGGGAGCGGGAGTAAGAGTAGGCGACAGAGCGAATTTGCGGCATGAGCGAAAGAAAGGAAGAGTGCAACAAAGCAAGGGGGATATCAGAGTGTCAGGAACTGATGGCCAGTCAGCGGATGTCATCGAGAAAGAGACGGAGAGGTAATGAGAGCTGCGGTGGAGGGGAGAGAGGCCAGAAGGCTGGACGCAAAGGCCAAGTGAGAAATTGAGAGGTTGAGTGTGCAACGGGAGGAGAGGGAGGGCGAGATGGATGAGCGCGGGAGATGAGGGTGCAGGAGGACGGGGAGGGAGAGGAGGAGCGGGCACGTGAGTGGCTCTTCATCATGTGGAGTGGCTTAAGCTGATGACTGGGTGTCACACCCCCACATAGTCTCACACACACACACACACACACACACATCTGCGTAAAGTACACACACACAAAGATTACGCACATCAGTCAAAGCTGATCTGGCAGTTAGAGGGGCTTAAGTGATGGCAAGCGGTGACTGTGATGATCATCTGATGAAATGGAAAGAAAGAAAGAAAGAAAAGAAGGGGAAAACTGGTTATTGTTGTTAAAAACGTTAAAAAAATAATGTGGATGACATAAGTCAGACAAAACGTTGACAGGTGAATGTATAGTACAGTAAGAGGATACAGTAAACCACAATCCTCCATTGGACAATGATAAATTGCCGATTTAGTCCCAGGTAGAAGGTTTGACAGCGACACCGGCTGCCTTGTTAAAGCTGCATCAAAATAAAATTATGTCGTTTTTTTTTTCTTTTACTCAGTTTTATTATGTGCAACTCCAGGAAAGATGCGAGCGTGACGGTAACTGCTGCACAGAAATCTGGGTCAGACATGACGTTTAATAACCAGGGAACAAGCTGATACTGTTTGATCACATCAGCCCATTGTTCTGCCATGGATTATAGAGACAAATGGTGGCACGAACAAGATTTAGAATAGACAATTTCCCCCCTCCTCCCTCCAATGTCTGTAAAACAATGTGCGTGGGAGCACAGGTAAAATAAAACTCCAATACCTTTCACGGCTGTTTTATTTTTTTTTTCTCAACTGCTTGATCACTCGTGCGCGCCGTCTCTCGCTCTCTCCCTCTCTAAATCACACAAATACGAGCATATTTTTCAGATGCACACACACACACACACACACACACAGTAGCCTATCAGTGAACTCAGCTGTACCTCTACTGCCATCTCGAGGTTTAAGGGGAACATATCCTGGAAAGATCGTACCACAGTGATGATGAGAGCCTTGGGTCCAACAATGTGTTTAGCCTCGGAAACTATCATTTTCTGTTGTATAGGTGGGTATGGAATGTGAGTGGTGGAAAATGCACAGGTAATTCTGGAAAGGAGATCTGCACATCACAAAAGAAATGGCATTTGTTTATCAAAAGATGTGTTTGTCACATTTACAGCAGCGTGGCCATTATGTTTGTAATGGAATAAAAGCACAAAATGTGTGCATGAAGAGCAGGTAACAGTCTGTTTGCATGCCTCAGTGACTGTGTGTACCTGTGTGCCACTTTATGTCTCTGTGGGACTATGAGCTCTTTGCACATAGCAGCATGTTTAATACCCATGTTTGTTTATTTGCATCTGATGTGATGGTGCACCATTAACGTCTGTGTTCTAGTTACTGCAAAAAGAGCTGGAATGTGTGAGGTTTCAGAAGAGGATCTTGTATAATAGAAAGATATTTTAAGATAGTGGAGACAGACATAAAAACTGAAAATACCCACCTGTCCCAAGCACGCACTTCATATCCCAAATCCCAACCAGAAGCACAGAAAGCTTAAGCTTAGCGTAGCTTAAATGTAAAGACTGGAAGCAGAAGGAAAACAACTCCAAATCCACCTACCAGTGCCTCGGGTTTACACATTATACACTCTTGCTCAATCCATACAAAAACAAAAATGTAAAAAACTCAATTTTGTGAACTTAAAGTTTGTGTTTTTGTCTTGCAGTATTAGTCACCTGCAGTGTATACCAGGGTATGCCAGTATCTGGTCCAGTTTTGCCAGTTACAGCTCATGGCTTCCAGCCCAAAAGCTGTTCAAAAACGGCAAAATGGACACAATAAAATATTAGCTTAATATTTTGTTTAGTACTTTAATCACCCAGATTGCTCAAACTAGTGTCCCCTATCATAATTGCAATGCAGCCGAAGCAGAGAAAGGCAAAAAATTGCTGAACACATGAATATGTTGACGAAAAAGGAGCTATGCAGTGTCGTGTGACTTGACCAGTAGCAACTGCAGAACTTCAAATTCTGAAAAACCGAAACTTGTTTTCACATTTGTCTTTTTTCTTTTTTTTGTCTTTTTTTTCACCCTACTTTCATGTCCTAGGCTAAGCTAAGCTAAGCTAAATTAAACTAAGATAAGATAAGCCAATTGCCAATTGCAGCTTTGCACTTTAGTGGTATCGGTATTCTTATATATACTGTATAGTTTTTAGTTCCCAAAATATGTTGAATCACCAACATTGTCCTTAAACTAATTTATTTGACCAGCTCTGAGGCACCACTCATGGCTGCTTCCTTCTCCCACCTCCTCCATATCAAACACTGAGACATTAACTACTGCACTGCGGTGGTAAAATGGTATTTAATTAGCTTTGTTGATCATTTATTCAACCCACACAGTAAACAATCCTGATTTCTAGTTAATCATTCATGTAACAGGCTACACCACCTGCTAACGCTGCAGATTAATGGGGATTTAAACACATACCTTTCACCACACGGGTACATTATGCAAAACCACACCTGGAGAAATTCTGGCACACGCATCCTTCTGCTTAATATCTTTATTTATCTTCGAGATTTATTAGCGTGGAAGTGCACGCACATATATGGTACATGCATGCATGACACAGCTCTTGGGATGGACAGTTTCTGTCATCGCAGCACTTTCCCAAACAGGCGCTGATTAAACAGCAGCTTAGAGCGCTTTAATTTCATGGAAGAACAGACAGCAAGAGAGGGAGCGATGGAGAGAGACGTAGACTGAAAGAAAGAAAGAAAGAAAGAAAGAAAGAAAGAAAAAGAAAGAGCGACGCGAAAAAGGTGCAGGGTAGAGGACTGACAGGAAGGGAGAGAATGAAACAAGCTGCAAGAAGGTGGATCGAAATGATGGATGGAAGACGAGAGAGAACGAGTGGGACACAGTAAAGAGCGAGATTAGTTAAGCCACAGAAGGCAGCGATGATAGACAGGATATGAGGGAAAGAAGGGGAACATGGAGGAGTGACGGCATGGGATGAAGGAGATAACAAAGAAGGAAAGTGATATATATATATATGAAGAGAGAGACGGATCTGAAGGCCTGTCCAGAATAAAGAAGGAAAAAAAACAGGAGGTGAGAAGAGGTTGAAGAATATATACGCTGCAGGCAGGTGAAGAGCTTCAATATTTCAGTCACATAAAAAATTTAAATCCCGGCTAAAATCTGTGAATACTGCGCGTTTGTGATTCGTCTTATGTTCCATCACACAACATGCTGTGTCTGTTTCTACACACACACACACACATATAACCTATAATACTTTCACAACACCCACATGCTTCCACTTAATGGCTCCACGGAAAGGGAAGAAAGATCATTAGCTGGTATCAGCTACGGGGATGAGACCACGGGGGCCCAACTGTCACACCGCATTCTGAGCCAGCACACAAGTGAGCGATTGTGTCGGGAGAGCCTATACCAAATAAAAGGAGTTAAAGCCTGCAGTAGTTTCAGTTTGCGAGTGTTTGGTTGAGCGTTTCTCCAGGTTCAGGTGTTATTCTATAGGCTTGCACACTAGAGTGCTTCGGTCACAAAGGTTTTTAGAATTCAGATAGGACAATATGGGCTGCAAGTCCATGCACAAACACACAAAAATCTTCATAATATATGTTAAAGTACTTAAATCCATTTGCTTTGAAGAGCTCTCTGGCCTTAAGGAGAACTGTGCAGCAGCTAGCTATGGCTCCAGAATAGTAATAATATATGAATATTAATGCCACATTCTAAATCCTGATAGCACGAGACCTTTACTGCCTCGGCGTGACTGCTTGTATGTGTGTGAAGTGCGTGGACTCTGGAGCTTGCGTACAGACAATATACACTCTTTGCTCCTAACCTTTCCTTTCCCAAACTTGACAAGATTAATATTAGATGTTTCAGTAATCTGAGCATACACATCAACATCAAACGCCATGGCTTCCAGCCTATCTTTCTGTCGAGTTTTTGTAACTTTGAATCTTTCATATTTTTGATCATCTGCGCCCATTTGGGGCCAATTTAGCAATCACACCAACCGAAAAGATGTTTGAAAATGTTTGATAAGAAGCTCAACGCCGTGCCCCGTGGCGAGAGAGAGAGAGAGAGAGAGAGAGAGAGAGAGAAACATAAAGAGGAAAATACAGCAAAAGAAACACCACGTGGCTAGAGGATGCGAGGAGACTAATTTGCGTCAACTGGCGTTGCACGCTCATGCAGTTACATTTTGGTCATTAAAAACACGCACAGTGAAAGTCAGCCGGCCGCTAATGAACTTCAGGTGAGCATGAAGCATTTCTCCTCACCTTTTACTCCTCTCATCCTCTGATGTCTAGTCATCTCACGGCCTCTTCCTTTCCTCACCTCGCTCCCTCTCATTCTTGCTGTTTATCTACCATTTCTCTCCTGGCCCTCTCTGTCTAAACTCTGCACTCTCACGTCTCCTTCACCTCCACGCTGCCTCCGCTTCTCTCCGCCGCTCACCTCTTGCCCCTCTTTCTCTCCTCATCTACAGATTCTGTCCTCTCTTCTTTTCATCTTCTCCTCGGGCTCCTCTCATCTTTGCCCTCTTGTTTTCCGCTCTCATCGGCTATCCCTTCACTTGTTTCGTTGCATTTTCTTTTCATTTCTCTCCAGTCCCTTTTCTCAGTCTGCACGCATCCTCCCTTCACTTCCCTTCATCTCCCCCTCCCCCTTTGCCTCCCTCATCTACAGTTGGACAGACTAGGGTAGATAAAGTGGAAAAGAAACTTGTTTTGACTAGTGAGGGCATCAGTATTTACAACCGATGTGTGTGTGCGTGTACCTGCTGATCTGTAGCCCAGGGAAGAAGCACCCAGAGTCAAAGTGAATTTATTACCCTACACCTTCTCATCATTCAGACTGTTGATAACTGCTGCTTAGCATCCATGTTTCTGCTCTAAGTCAAATGTTCCTCTTGCAGCCGGGATACACACACATGCACTGATCCACAAGTGTTCATCTAAATCTTGCGTGCTGCTTTCCCCGTCTTTAAACTCTGCTCTAATTTGCTGCACTGAACACGGCACACGAGAGAACACACTGACCACATCCTCAAACATTCCCACTCTCAGGGGGACAATAACACAGGACATGAGTCCGATTTGAATAATGGCTATTCATTATTGCTGCAGTTTCAGTACATAACATGCTAGAATGGGTTGAATAGCCCGTAACATGGTAAAAATTTACTCTCCCTCAGCGTTCCCTTCACTCCCCCGCTCTCATGAAAAATTTAATATCCAGCCATTTCCGTCTTTACAAGTGCAGCAGTAATCATAATGCAATTAAAAACGCATTCGGGCAACATCGCTGTTAAACGCAATTTTACGAGGAAGGCAAAAACAGAAAGAGAGAAGGGCAGAAATTAGGGAAGTGAGGCAGAGAGAAGCATGTTTACCGGAAAGATAGATACTTTGTTTGCTGGAAAGTCACAAATTGAGAAAAAGAAGCAGTTGTTGTCCATTAATTTATGGTATTTTGTATTTGTACTGGTCCTTACAAACCCTACATTTATGTTCACTAGTTTTCTGCTCCTTAGAATAGAAGAATATATAGTCAGAATAAAAACACCTCATTTTAAACAGACTGGCCCGATCAGAAAGAATTTTTAGTCAGATTCCTTTCAGTTAGAACGAAATTTAAATGGAGTGGTGTAAACCTTTGATAGTCAACCCAACAGGAAAATATTAGAGCCTATTAACCATGTAAGCATGTAAACGTTTGATCTGATCATTTCCCTCTGGGTGTAATAAGCACACAGCTTTCTTGTTCAAACAAGTCTTTGTAAAGATGATCGAAGTCAGGATCGTTGTGGGCGGCACCACTCGAGATGTTAGTTATGTCACGGTCATCTTTGTTTCTTGAATGAGTTCAGTGTTGTCAGTGAAAATAAAAAAAAGTACTAGAAAAATACTAGATATTGTTATATTTCCAGGAGATTTGACGCTAGGTGACAAAACCACTTTGTGCATGTCCAAAAGGTTTGATCCCGATGGATGTTTTGAGGCATGTAAACACATTTTAATGAGATCATTTTTATCAGAATTATTCCAGTCAGGTTGAAGAAATATTGTCCATGTAAACATAGCCAATAACATCTCAAGTTACCTACTACAGTGTCTGTTAGGTGCCGATAGATTTGCCTAATTTTGTAAAAACACATGTAAAAAAACACATAATTTTAACAACGACAACAATAAAATACGGTTTGGGTCTGAATAGGAAACTCTGACAAGAACAATGAAAATCATGCAGCAATTTCAAGTAATGCATGTGGTATGCTATAATTAATGTAATACATGAAGATGACCATAGCAACACTTCCACTGACAGACGGTCGATTGGGATTCAGCACTTACTGGTCTCTCCCCAGAATTAGCTGTTCTTTGTCTTCCTTTATCATTTCACAGCCTTCAGCCTGTCAGTTCGCATCTGTAGCTGCATTTTTCCATTCAGCACACGAGCTTTAATCACCTTATTTCCTGCTTCATTAATGGATATTTTGTTAATGTGATTAGTTTGGCTAATTATTTCCACAAGTTCTGAAGTCGATTAAAAAAGCATTTAAAATAACAAAACTATTATGAATGACATTAGACTGATGCACTTGTGTAACTTTTAGTTTAACTGATCAAAGACGCATGATGAAGTTACACAGAGTTGCTGACCAGGGACCAGCTGCAGAGAAAATGGTGAAAGTGCATCGCTAACATGATTGAAGGTGAAAGGTCGGATGCTGGAATTAATACAAAGAGGCACCAATGACCCTATCGCACTGCAGACTGGTTGAGAAATCCCTAGCCCTAACCTAGAGTTGGTGTGAGAGGTGGAGTACTACCAATGATATATGGTCAGGTTCACCTCTACCCTGAGTGCAGGCGCTGGAATCATACTCCTGGTGAGGGTCTGGATTTTGTCATCAGGGAAGAAAAAATCCATTGATGGAATAACCTGGTCGTTCGGTATATTCAGGTAGTCAGCTGACCTCATTCTTTGGACACATAATGTTGCTGAGCCTAGACCTGAGCAACTGCAGCAACCCCAGATCATAGCACTGCCCCCACAGGCTTAGGCATGATGGGTGCATCACTTCATCTGCCTCTCTTCTTACCCTGATGCACCCATCACTCTGGAACAGAGTAAACCTGGACTCATCAGACCACGTGACCTTCTTCCATTGCTCCAGAGTTCAATCTTTATGCTCCCTAGCAGATTGAAGCCTTTTTTTTCCAGTTAGCCTCACTGATTGGTGGTTTTCTTAAGGCTACACAGCTCCCTTGAGTTCCCTTCGCATTGTACGTGTTGAAATGGTCTTACTTTCAAAACTGAGTTTGCTGGCTCCGAATATCAGTATTATAACAGACATCACCATGAAACTTCCCCAGGTAATTAGTTAAGGTACAGACACAATAACAAAACACTAACACTAAACGACATCAAAGGGCTGCCGACATAGCCTGTCTGGACCAATAAGTTGCACTTGAACACACGCAAAAGGCTATTAGCAGGGAGGTTATGAAGCTAGGACGCTTAAATATGCAAATGAGCTATTATATAATAACAATTACACCTAAATGTACATTTTGAACATGTACTTGTGTCTCAAAGGCAGTGTGTTCTGAAAATCTCAAAATGTATCATAGTATTAAAGAATATTATGTTACAGCCCTTAATATCAGTTTTGGTCAGGGAGCTAACTTTAGCTCAAACTGTTTGATCAGTCCCTTCTTCTTCTTCTGCCTGGTCTCAGACCTGCAAAAACAACTTGAAGTGTTTGTTTTCTATCGCTGACAGGCAATGCCGCACAGAGCTACTGAGAATAACTCAAACAAAGAAAAACATCGGGGAAAAAATGATCAGTGTGCAAAGTCTCGTTTTAATTGGTTGTCATGTGTATTTGTCAGAGCTGGAGTTATTTAAAGATGATGTTTATTCATGGATTTGCCCACCTGGCTCCCACTTGCTTTATTTTTGGCTGCGGTTCTAATGTTAGTTTGGCTCCAAGTGCAGATTTTAAAGCACGTCCTTCATTGGCAGGTTTTGTTTATTTTTTTCAATATTTTGTTTCATCCTGCTTCGAGGTTTGTGTTAAACCTGATGCTGATGGACTTCAGGTAATCAGTGAAAGCAGAGGAGGATTTAGATACACAGAAGTCTGTGGAAATGCTGAATGCACAACGTGTAACACAAGTTTTATCTGCGTAGTTTTCTGCAGCATTTTATAAATATTATAGATGTTTTGGGTTTGAAGGTTGTGTCTGTAGATGCCTTCTTGCGGTTCATCCTGACCATCTACGCATCTGACAGCCACCCTGTGTAAACTGTCTGGTAATCACACATGAGAGCAAGAGCAAGGCGTTACAAGGGCAAAAGCTGAGGAGTGAAATACCGTATATTGTATGTTAAACGTTTGCACACACACTCATGTATGTTTGGGAGGTATGTGTGTGTCTATTGTGCATGTGTTCTACTTATTAATCTGAATGACAATAAATCTTATTTGTGGTGGACGCAGAAATTAACCAGGCAACAGCAAGATGAGAACTAAATTATGTGACAAACGTAAATTTGATTTATGCTAATTATGCTGCAATCAGGCAGCCTGAGCTGCAACGTGCATGCAGACTAATTCACCTGCCAGCAAACTCATACATACAAATGAAGCCGTCTTAAAAGTAGAGTATATGAACAGAGATTTATGCACTTTATTTCACTGTGAGAAATAAAGCAATATTCTAAGCCTGGGTGATTCAGGCCAATTAAAGTGCAACACATTCCTGCACATACTGTACAATATGTTGCATGTTTGGAATAACACAACTTCAATTATGCGTTATAATTGCCAATGAGTGAAGTCGAATTCTCCAAAGGCAATATCTGAGGGATCTTCTGCTGCAGAATTGCAGTTTAATGGTTGCACAAATTATATGAACCTGTGTATTATACAATCACAAATGAACTGCGTGGTCATGAAGAGCCATGCACAAACTATGAGAATGTGTACAGGCACAGCAGTAAGTGCATGTGTGAGATTTGTTACGACTTGAACGTCACCTTAAAAACGAACCAAATGTCTGAAACAGCCACATTAAAATCAAATGAAAATACACACGCGCACGGGAGTGCTGCGGCGAGAGGCCCGAACGGCGGTGCACTTTAATCATGGAGTTCATTTCATTTCCTCTCCCCTCTCTTTTATCACTAGCTCGGTTCTTATTCATCTTCATAAGAAAGCAGAGGAAGAGGAGCCAGCTCCTAATAGCTTACTGATTTACATGATGAGTGTTTAGCCCCATAGACAAACTCCTGGAAAAAGGGGGGCGAAGAAAATGCAAGCACACAAGGAGACCTTCACAAACACACAGGAATGTAATTTGTTTTCATATTCCTAAGACAAAAATTCAGAAGCACACACACACACACACACACACACATATATAAGGAGAAAAAAACAAGGCCGGGCCCGCAATAAACAGATGAGTTAGCACTCGCGCACTGCTTTGCTTGTTTAGCGTGTAACTCAATTTGAAATGCTAACACCGCCGTGCGCTCGGGGGCCCACTTCTTCCTAGTAATTTAACTCCGCTTTTTCAGCACGGAACAGTCTGTGCAGTGGCCCCGCATTTTACACACAGTGGATAAAATTAATTGGGAATTTTCGGGCACACATCATTTGCACGCTGGACCTACTTTGAATTGCAGATGAAGAAGAATAAGTAGAAGAGGGGAGGTGGTTGTCATGTGCCGGGCTTTCCATTTCTGACTATCAGAGATGGTTCATGTGTGTGAGCTCGCAGCGTCCGATAGAAATGTGTTGGGTTTTCAAAGAGGGGTTATATAGACCAGCACCAGGCAGAGGGATGTGAATATGCAAATTACACATAAAATGAAGCACGCAACTGTAAACAAACACAATTACATGCAAGTAGTATGAAGGAGTCCGTATTACGACTTCACAAATGCTCTAATCATGGCTAATAAGCACCTGGTACTAGAACTGTTCAACCAGTTTATTAAAAGAACTCAGAGGAGGACTTGGTGAACAGGCCATGGGAGTTTCGATTAAACTGAGGGAAAGCAGCTTCGCAGCGTTGACAGCTCCACATTTATGTTTGCTGGCTGTCGACAATAACAGGTGGAACTCACAGCGAGGGCTCCAATTAGAATCAAAATCAACCTGCCTGCTTGTAATTGCTTTTCCACCTCCACATTGTGTGTGTGCGTGTGTGTGTGTGTGTGCAGGGGGGGTGGATTGGTGATGAATTTAACATCTACCGTTCCCCGACTTGTTTAGCTATTTAATGTTCCCAGTATTCACTTAAGAATCTAGGTTGTTATCATTTTAAGTGATCTTTATGGATATGAAACAAACGCAAGTGTATAAATCATGCGCTTTCCGGTAAGAGTGCGTGTGTTTGTGTGTGCCACAGGGCAGGGTGTCTTATTTCTCCTGTGGATACCGGAGTACTTTGTGTTGCCGCAGAGATTAGAGCGAGCGCCCAGACCCATCAATATCCATGACTCCTGTAATGCTCACAAACGCGCACAAACACACACACACACACAAACGCACGCCGTGATGGAGTGAGCGGAACAGACCTGACACTCTCACTCACTGGTGAATGGCTGCTCTGATGGACTGAAGCCATTCCCTCTCCTCACCTCCTGCCTGATAGCTGGCTGGCAGCCCAGTCAAGACTTGCCAATTGGCCCTTCCACCAAATCAACCACAGAAACTTTTCTGATGAGCTCAGTACAGTATACACACGCACAAACACACACCAACACACACACACACACATTGTCTGTATTGATTCCCTCCCGTAGAGTCATGCTGGTCACTTTCCCTACAGTTCACGCTTTAAGAAGTTGGTTCTTCTTTTTAAATGTGGAGTCTTTTGACTTGCCCTTGGGCTTCCAGAGACACTTAAATTCTCCTAAAATCTACAATTTTCATTACCTTTGTGAAACTGTTCTGCTGCGGATTAATATTACATTATTCTTCTGATTGCTTACAGTTGTATGGTACCGCAAGGATCATTTGTGAACTTAGGGTATAATCATAAGAATAACAGTAAAAAAAGGTTGTCATTTCCCCGTCAGAGCTAAATATTACAACCATCTCAGTAAGAACATGTTTGATCGACCTTTATTAAGTGTTCAACATCATTCACTGCCTCTCACAGACGTCATATCATTTGTACTGAATGTAACCGCTGACGGCTGGGCGTACTGTTACAGTCGATTCCACACGAGCACATCTTTCTTCTTGACTTTCATTGTAACTTCCAGTCTAAAGCTGCCAATGTGTCAGTTTTTCTTTTACATCATTTTGTCTCTAAGGGATGTTTATATTTTAACGGTTCTATTTTTTATGTTATGATTGTTTAAAAAAATAAAAAAAACCTGGGTAGCATACAGATCCCTATGCTGCTTCCTGAATGACAGTAGCTACATTACCGCAAAACAGTGTTTGAGTTTAGATCAGAAACGTATACGGCCCCTTCATTATATATCTATACTAGTCCTGTGACTTTTTATCTCACATTGTCATCAGGACAAAATCATAATTTGCCCAACACTTTATGATCAATTACCAGCAAAACTACTGCGCTCATTTTGGAAATGCTAACATGCTAAGCTAAGCTGGTTAAGTAAATATCTTGCCAGGTTGACATAGCATATATGAATGTTAATGCTAGCATTTAGCTGCCATGCCTCTAGACTCTTTAGATTCTTAATTCTTTTTACACATGAAAGTTCAAACTAGTGTAGATTTCGTTAATTGATCTGGTTGGTTTTGATTTCATATGAAAATAATGTGAGCAGACTAAAGGAATTTACATGATACCTTGTATCTATGTGCTACTGTCTTCACCTACGGGCTTGTTGATGACGTAGGCGTATTGCCAATTAAAAATTAATGAATTGATTCATTTCATTTGTACTACAGTAGTATAGTATTACTGATAGGACTACCTTTTCTAAGTATGGTGCAGCTTTGTATAAGATACCAATATATTCAGATGCGATGCGGATTTTCATAACATCGTTGCATATTTCAGTGTAACTCCTCTCCCCATGTGGTACCTTAAATCTGGACCTACTTCTTGATGGCAGACCAAGGTTTGGCTTTTTGGCTCAGACTGTGGTGCAGGGAAGGTTTAACACATGAAAACCCTGAAAGTCAAAACCAAATAGTTGTGAAAGAGCTTTAAGCCTTGATTACTTCCAAGCTGTTGTTACCTAAGATGGAAATAAAATCTAAGCTTAAGGGTGAAATGAGCTTTCCACACTGTTCCCAAAGGTTAAGACTGTACATTGATCACTCAAAGTAATTATACTGGTTTTTATGCAGTAAGGCATCTAATCAAGCAGCTTGACTCTGGATAAGTTTTTGAAAGAGAAGTAAGTTTATTCTGTAAACAAAAATTCAACTCTCTGTGGAGTATTTTCCAATTCAGTTAGCTATTTTTTACAAAAGGTGTTGCATACTCATCGGCATTCACTCACATAATATATCCAAATTATTTTCTTAAAAATGAATCAAAAATGAATCTGAGGCAGCTGCAACAATATTTGTGATGCAGTATTTCTGTTTGCAGTGTTTTTATCACCAAAAACATTAAATTGAACCTAAATTCTGAATAGTTTTTATTCCCTAATGTCCCTTGTAATCCCGTTTGGACAATAAAGATTGAGCCAACATTAATATAGATTAGCAAACATTCAGTAAAGCACACAATAGAAACCCCAAGCAAGCATCTGTGATAGCATACACAGAAAAGTTATCAATAAATGAAGTTGGATATGCAGACAAATGATCTAGAAACATATTCACTCAGCAACATCCCTTAGGCTTTCAGTAGCCTAATAATTATAATGTCGGCATGTCCTTCTCTCCATTGTCTGAGTTCACACTCACCTCATTCAGTGTCTGTGACATGAAAATCCAACTCACAGACAGAGAAAAGCAGAGGATCTAAATCTCTTATGTGTGTTGTTGAATCTATCTAGAGCCTGAGGCTACCGCAGTGACAAGGAATTTGAGAGTGACTTTGAGAAACCCAGTAAAGAATAGCTCTTGCTGGCTTTTGTAGTGCAGCTGTGCAATCTGTTTGAAACCATAAGGCACTATCAAATTTCCTCAAATAACGCTGAAGTATTTCTGTTTAGTCATAGAACATGGAGCAGCTCGAACACCAGTTCATCCTCTGAAGCTGAATATTCACTGTTACACACCACTCTGTCCTAAGGCATGGAAATAAAATATGAAAAAGCTGCAAATTAGCTGTGCAGTCTTTCCCTAACTATTAAGAAAAACTCAAATACTTTTCACAATAGAAGATGAAATGTTTTAGTTACTTCAGAAATCCCAGTCATAATCGTAGCAGATGATCTAACTACAAGACAGTCCAAAAAACCAAGGTCTGAGTTCATGTGAAAATGTTGATATTCCCAACAGCATCATCCTAACATTATGCTTTTGCATTTTTCCTACATTAAAATACCCGGTCTTTAAATTGCTGGACATTTAACCAAGTCTGCAATTTTTTTCCACTAGCATTGGCATTAGCATTAGCATCTAAAGCAATGCACCATTGTGTCATATGGTGCCTTGGATGGGTCAACTTCCACATGAAAGATCATGGAACTCATAACCATGAGTTATGGCATGTTTGCTGACGTTTCATGGAATGGCGATGGCCATGGAAGTTATATTTGATGGCTGGTACGTTGATACAATGTAATTTAGTTGTACAGACTTCTTCGTAGTATATAATATGAAATAAATGTAATATTCCTAGTGGCCTGACACTTTCAATGTGCCTTTGCATTTCGTATATTACGTTACAAGGTTGTTGTCTAGCAGGAAGGATCTCAAGAGCCACAGCTGATGTTACCACCTGAAGACCACGCATTTTGTGTACACAACTTCGCGTGTCATAATCATGAGCTCATGAGTACCATTTGAAGGCAGCATCTGTCCCAAACTGTCCTTGTGCTCATCTTTTACCCCCCACCTGTCTCTCTTCATCTGCGGCTGGGTCTGGAGGTGATCTCTTCCCTTCAAATCTGAAGGTCACTCTAGTCCTGCTCAGGTTCCTGTTGTGTGTGCTGTGTTCCAGGTCTCTCCAAACACCAATGATCCTCCTGCAGATGACGAACAGCACCCGAGATTTCAACAGATTAGATAAGATTTGGAGACATAAATGAGCAGTTTAATCTCACTGAGACTTCACACACTCACAGAACGCTCTTAAAGTCTTTGCATTTTCGCCTTGATCTAAAACATATTCATAATTAACAGTGTATGCTTTGATAACTTGACATTTTGAATATGGATGTAGTCTTTTATTTGCAGAATGCACCCCCTGATAAACACTACAAAGGCATGAATCAAACAGTATCTAATGAAATATTGTTGAGATAATGAAATGTGGAATAATACCTGTTGAAACATTAAAACCAACACAAGCTCTAAACAAACAATATGTCTCTATGTGCTGCCACACAAGTGAGCAGGCATTAACACAATAGTATGAACACTAGCTGAGTTCCTTATATTGTATTCCATAGAGTCTGTGTATGTAGGTGTACAAGCATGTTTGCTTTCATTCGTGTATGCTCCGCTTTGGGTCGTGTGTATTTATGCGAATGCACTTGTGTGACTGTGTATGTGTGTGGGCCTGAGGCAAAGTGAAATAAAGTAACACTCAGCAGACACCGCCCCAGGCTAACTTAATATGGGCCTTCTTTGACACAAAACACACACAGACACACACAGACACACACTTACACGCAGCTAACTGTGGCTTGACGCTGGGTTTCACATCCATTTCATCAACTGGATACTACCACCCACCAGCACGCTGCAGAGTGGGAGGTTAGGCTGTATCAGAGCCAGCCGGCGCCGCTATACATTTAAACTGTGAAGCGTTACTTTGACAGTGTGATGATACACAGTGTTTACATCCAAAAATAAAAAACTTATTTCAACAGCATAGGTAATGCAGTTCAAGCTTTGGAGATATTTTTGTTCATTTGGACACATCTTTCCTCCTCATCTGGCTATCATTTTGGCTGTGTTAGTGCATGTGGCACAATGTTTTGTAACAAAGTCTCTCTCAATGCAAAGTTTGAAATTAGAAAAAAAAATTGGTCAACAGAACACCTACCAAATCATTATGGACAAAAATGTCCACGTCCAAAAAACTGCTATAAAAACTTAACTGATTCATATTTTTTTCTACTTTTTTCTGCATAAATCTCTTAAAGCACTTCAGCACTTTACAAAAGTACCAAAAATGCAATCATTCCGAGGATTTTAACCCTTTAAATGCGAGTTTGATTACTTAAAGTCATTGTTGTTTTGTTTTTTTTGTTTAATATGTTTGTTATTTCATTAGCTTTTGTGCTTGTGATATTGAGCTTAGCAGGCTATTTTAAGGTCTGTGTGTGTCTTACAGTGACTAAGTAATCAAACTGGGGTTAAAGGGTTATAATCATCAAAATGATTGAATTTTTGGTAGTTTTGTAAAGTGCTGAAGTGGTTTAAGAGATTTATGCAGTAAAAAGCAGAAAAAAAAATATTAATCAGTTCAGTTTTTATAGCAGTTTTTTGGTTGTGGACATTTTTGTCCTTAATGACTGAAGAGGGTAGTAAATTAAACTGATGCCTGAGGGTTAAATGAACTGCACTCGTGTCTTTACCTGTCCGAACAAACCAACGGTCTCTCCAGGCAGGTAGCTAAGAGCCACACTGCAGTCTGATGACACTGAGAGGAGGAGGAGCCTGTCGCCATGGATACACGTTTCCAGGTGAGTCACATGATCAAGGTGTGGGCAGAAACTACACAGTAGTTTCGGGGATTCTCTGTTCACTCCTTCATCTGGATTGAGACAGTAATCCTGAGGGGAGAAGGAGCAAAAACTCTTTAGTTTGTCTGAAAGATCCATTTTTAAATTGGCAATGGAAGACTGGGCTAACTAGTTAATGTAAAAAGGTGAAAGAGATACACTAAGAAAAATGTTCAGCATCCTGAAAAGCTGATAATCAGTGTAGAAGACTGGAGAAGCAGTACGTTATTGTACTGTAGGCAGTTACAATAGCTTGAGAAAAATGCAGGAAACTGTAAGATTAGACTGTTTTGTCATAAAGAAGTCGACGGGGATACTAAAGTGGGGACCTACCGCTAACGGCCGTTCCATTCTTGAGCAGAGCAGTTTCTACTGGTGCGTTTTTCAATGGAGGCCAGCAACACAACGCTACAAACTGACACATGACACTTGTCGCTGCATCATGCTATAAATCAAAGTTGTGCTGGTTGCCAGCGCTCCAATGATGTAGTGAGGTGTCAACCAGTCATATGTGTTTGTTTGACCAGTCCTTTTATGGATTTATGACAACATAACATCAGTCAGTGCTTGAGCAACACTTCAACTGTGACTCCCTCACCATTTAGTAACTTTGTTGCTTGTACTTTGACCATAGCATTATATTACCTGTATTTCCATGCAATATTGTGGAGTTAGCCAATGCGATGTTGTGACTGCAGAATCCTAACCGGTTATAGGCGATAAAGCTGGCTGGCTGTACATGCCAATGCATGGATTCTACATTAAAGGGTCTGTGTGTATAATTTAGTGGCATCTAGTAGTGAAGCTGCAGCTTGCAAGCAACTGAATACACATCATACACATCTTTCCAGGCATGTAAAACCATTTCTGGAGTCAGTGTTTTGTCTGTCCCTTCTGGGCTACCATAGAAACATGGTGGGTTTAATGGCAGAGAACCTGCTCCTGTAACGGAGTTAATGTGACTCCACTTGCCACCTCTCACACTAGTCGTCAGTTACGACATTATTTTAAGGTTATTGAACGCAGCACCCCTGCGAATTAGGGTCGTGCACCCTGGGAGACCGTAACAGTTTTCCTGCGCTGTCTCCCTGGTGAGTGCACATGATGCTAGCTCCAGAAATATTTACCCTTATACTTTTAAATTTCGTATTTAAGTGGGTGTCTTAAGTTATGTTTTTGTACTGTTTCCTGTGCTACAGTGTGAGAGCGAGTTATTTGAAAGTTCTACTGAGACTGATTGTATACTGTTCTGCCAGGTACGTGTAGTGCTTATGCACAGTAGCTAATAGCACAGTTTTCCTGCGCTGTCTCCCTGTGTGAGAGCGAGTTATTTGAAAGTTCTACTGAGACTGATTGTATACTGTTCTGCCAGGTACAACAAATAAACCGACGAAAACAGTGGTTCGGTCTCTGTTGGTGTCCATAAACACAACGCACGAACACTACCGCTACAATGGTGCCGTGACCCGTTCGTCTTCGTGGTGGTCCGCGAGCCGACGCGATCCGCGAGCCCGACAGACAACTCTTCAGGCGGCTGCTTCATCTGTGTTTTACTCCTTCCCGTGGGATCGTGAGTCCGGTTGTGACTTGGAGTCAGTTGTTTGGACTGTGTTATTCTGTGCGATGAATGAGGCCTAAGTACATATAAAAAAAAAAAATAAAAAAAAAATTGATTTGTGGATTGCAATTTTGAATAAGCTATATTGATGTTTAATGTGATCTGTGACGAGATTTATTTCTATTTTATTTTTTTATTTTTTTCCATGTCTGTGGGTCATCTAAAGGATAAAACCTGTTAAAGGGGAGACATTGAGTAAAACAAGTAAAGCTGCAAACGGTAATTGGCCCTTAGCTGGAGAGATTTTGAGGTTTTATTTGTTGTTTTTTTTCAGTGAGGATGGATGAATATAATGTGTCGGGTGCTGGTAGGGGTTCAAAACTGTGGTTCAGCCAGTTTCCTACTCTGGGTGGGCTAGTGAAGACAGGCATGTTACATCTACCCCTCACAGTCGTCCTGGGCGGGATAGTGCGTGTGCCACTGCAGATGCTGGGGTGGATGGTGAGTCTGCACTTTCTGGGCGAGATGTACATGTTCTCAGTGACTTGGTGAGACAGATCGGGACCAGTATAGGTGAGAACATTGTTTCATGTCTTAAGTCCATTCCAGCTAATGATGTTAGCATGACCCCGTCACCCACAGCTGATCTTACTAAGGTTAATTTGACAATTAACCGTGATAGTTATGAGCCACACCCCTTCAGAGGAGATGATACAGACAGACTTTCAGTCTCTGAGTGGGAGGAGGCTATGATACTTTATCTGAGTAAGAGGGGCATTGAACTTTGTAACCAGGTTGATGAAGTTTTGGGCAAGCTACGGGGGAGAGCACGTGATGTTGTGACTATTGGACTTCGCAGTCAGCCTTGTTTGGACTTAAAGTCAGGCCCTCAACCTGTGTTTGACATACTTAGGCAACACTTCAGTGACTCTGTGGCCTCTTTTATGCCCCTTGCTGACTTTTATGACACAAAGCCCCACTCCACTGAGACCGCTGTTGATTATTGGATTCGGCTTAACAAAGCCATGGACGTTGCTGTAGATGGACTAAAGAGACAGGGGAAGACTCTCGACAATCCGTCCCGGGAAGTGACAGTCATGTTTATCACTCACTGCCCTGATACTGAGCTGTCTTTAGTCTTCAGCTGCAAACCTCTGGAAAAGTGGACTGCTACAGATGTTCAGGTGAGGTTAGATGAACACCATCGAAAGAAGCGCCTCCAGCAACGACAGTCCTCGCGCCCAGCGGAAAGCCTGCAAACCAACCAAACTGTGGACGTTTTACAGTGCCATGCTCAGTCTGCTGAGAGGGCCCCTGATCCTCAACCGGCTACAGCCAGCAGGACATCCCAGTCTGAAGGGCAGTCACTTGAGCATGTTATCACTCTCCTTGAGCGGTTACTGCAGCGAGAGGCCTCTCAGCATTCTAGGCCGTTGAGGTCTGGTATGGGTAGCCGCAACAGGTCTCGGGTGCCCTGTGCTGTTTGTGGGGGTGACAATCATGACACCATGTCTCACTGCAGGAGGGAGCGTCTTTGCTTCCGCTGTTATGCTGCCGGACATCAGGCTGTGACTTGCCAGATTGCTCCTCCTGCTGTCTCACCTGCCACTCAGCCTGGTGGCTCCAACCAGCAGGGAAACTAGCGGGCCCACATGAGCAGGGGAGTAGTGTAGGGCCTGATGACATGTCCCCGCAAGATCTTGATGATGTTGACCTCGAATCAGTATACTCACAGTTCTGCTCTTTAACAAATGATAACTCCACTGTGATTGTTCAAAACACACAGAGACTATCTGCAACTGATAACCTTTTTCACACAGATGTGCTGGTCCAGGACACCATGAAGCTTCGAGCCATGCTTGACAGCGGTTCCATGGCCTGCTCTTTGAGCTCTCGTGTGCTCCCTCTTCTGGAGGAGAACAATGTTGTTTCCCTGGACTCTATTTCCCCCTCATCAGTTGTCCTTATTGGATGTGGAGGTTCAAGAACAAGACCTGCTGGAGTGTGTGAGTTGCAGATGAGGGTGTTTGGCTGTCGCTTCTCGGTTCCAACGCTCATCGTGGAGGGCCAATGTGATGATCTCATTCTGGGTAGCAATGTCATAAAACACCTAATTCGGGTGCTGAAGCACTCTGGAGACTGCCAGGAGAAAAATTCGTTCTCAGATCAGGTCTCTGTGGAAGAGGTGAGCCTGCTGCAGCTGTTGACCACTGTGGAGACATGGAGAGGCGATGAGTGTCCTGATAAGGTGGGCACTGTTAAACTCAAACATGCAGTGACCCTGGAACCCATGACAGAACATTTAGTTTGGGGCCGTCTACCTGCTCACGTCTGTCTCTCAGCCGGCAGCACGGTCGTCGTGGAGCCAAGTGAGTCACGAACCGTGCCACGTTCAGTGATCGTGGGCCGGGTTGTAACGCCACTGTGGGGCGATGGATGGGTCCCAGTGAGAGTCATTAACCCCTCGACTAGACCAGTGACTTTGAGACGCAACTGCAAGATTGCAGACGTGTCACCGTGTATGGCATTGGAAGACTTTGACACTGACTACCTCTATGAAAATGACTCGTCAGCTGAAGTGAAATGTACTGTGATGAAGACAGCTGACAAGTCTGACACAGCCAGTGAGAAGAGCTTGTCTGTTGACTCAGACTGTACTGCTCGTCCACCCTTTAGTCCGACTCTCTCTGACTTGGGGCTGCAGGACATTGACCTTGATGCGACTCATCTGTCACCCTTTTGGAAGGCAAAGCTTGTTAACCTGTTGGCTAAGTACGAGTCCATCTTCTCTCGCCACAGACTGGACTGCGGTAGGGCCACAGACGTTGTCCATCGCATCCGACTGAGTGACAGTAAGCCCTTCAGACTTCCCTATCGCCGACTGTCCCCATCACACTATGAGAAGCTGAGGGTGGCTTTAAATGAGATGGAGGAGCGTGACATCATCAGGAAGTCTACGAGCGAGTACGCATCACCTCTTGTTCTTATCTGGAAAAAGAATGGCGATCTGCGTCTCTGCACTGATTTTCGGTGGCTGAATGCACGCACTGTCCGTGACGCACACCCTTTGCCTCACCAGGCTGACGCCCTGGCTGCTCTGGGAGGAAATGCGTTCTTCTCGACCATGGATCTGACCTCTGGATATTACAATGTGGAGGTCCACGAGGAGGACAAGAAGTTCACGGCTTTCACCTCTCCATTTGGGCTGTATGAGTACAACAGGCTCCCACAAGGACTTTGCAACAGCCCAGCCACATTCATGAGGATGATGATGGCTATTTTTGGCGATCAAAACTTTCTGAGCCTTTTGTGTTATCTTGATGACATCCTCGTGTTTGCCCCCAATGAACAGCTGGCATTGCAGAGGTTGGAGATGGTGTTCGAGAGATTGAAGGCACACAACCTGAAGTTAGCCCCCAAAAAGTGTCAGTTCATGAGGCCTTCTGTGAAGTTTCTGGGCCATATTGTGACTAAAGAAGGCATTTCAACTGATCCAGAGAAAGTCAAAGCCATTGTTGACTTGCAGGAGAAGGATTTAATGGTGGAGGGCACGGACATCCCATCCCCCACCAAGATTAGGTCCTTTCTTGGAATGGTGGGATTTTATCAGCAGTTTTTTGAGGGCTACTCTAGTATCAGCAAGCCTTTGTTTGCACTGACGTCTGGTCTGAAAAGGCCGAGGCGTACCAAGGGTAAGAAGAACCCACCTGTATCTCAGGACCTTTCCTGTGCTGATTGGACTCCTGCATGCAGCGAAGCTTTTGGAAAGCTAAAGCAGGCTTTGCTAAATGACATCACTCTTGCTCACCCCAACTTCAGCAGGCCGTTCCTCCTGTCAGTTGATGCCTCCTCCAATGGCCTTGGGGCAGTGTTGTCTCAGCTAGTTGATGGTGACGATGTTGCTAGGCCCATTGCATTTGCTAGCAAATCGCTTACGTATGCCCAGTCTCGCTACCCAGCACACAGGCTGGAATTCCTCGCACTTAAGTGGGCTGTGTGCGACAAGTTCAGCCACTGGTTGAGAGGAAACCGGTTCACTGTATGGACCGACAACAACCCGCTTACTTACCTTCTCAGTAAGCCCAAGTTGGACGCCTGTGAGCAGAGGTGGGTGTCAAAACTGGCCCCATACGACTTTGACATCAGATACATTCCCGGTCCTAAAAATGTGGTGGCTGACGCTCTCAGCCGTGAGCCTTTTGTGCACCCCAGTGTTCTCCATCGGCTCACAACTGTCCCCTATGGTGCACTATTGGAGGAAGCAAATGCCTTAGCACCTGACTGTGTGCAGGATGCGTTTCGGGTGTCCTGTGATCCACTCAGCTACCTGCAGCAGCATCCTCTGACTGTGGCCTCCAGCAGTGCAGTGGCAGTGCCCCAGCATACGCCTATCTCCTCGAAGTCAGTGTCTGCTGTTCTGGAATATTCGTTGGAGACAGATAGCTTGTCCCCTCATGCGTTCTGTTTGCCGCAGCTCACTCACCCGCTTCTGCCATCTGAGTTGTCTGACTGCCGACCTTTGCCCAGAGATAAACTGACATCGATGCAACGTGCTGATCCGTGCTTGGGTCGGGTACTCTATTTTGTGGAACGCCAAAGACAGCCATCGAGACGAGAACGCCCACATGAACCAGCGGAAGTCTTGCGGCTTCTTCGACACTGGGAGCAACTTACCATCAAAGCAGGTGTTCTGTATCGCTCTTCCAGGGATGCTGTGACAAAAAGGAGGACTTATCGGTATGTCGTACCAACTAACCTGAAGGATAAGGTCATGAAAGGTGTCCATGATGAGGCAGGTCACCAAGGGCAGAAGAGGACGCTCTATCTGACTAGGCAGCGGTTCTACTGGATTGGGATGGAGAAGGATATCAAAGACTATGTGCAGCAATGTCGCCGTTGCCTGGTCAGTAAGTCCCCTGAACCTGAGGCCAGGGCACCACTTGAGAGTGTTAAGACCTCTAGACCTCTTGAGTTGGTCTGCATTGATTTTTGGTCAGCAGAAGATTCGTCCAACAAATCTCTAGATGTCCTTGTTGTGACCGACCATTTCACTAAGCTAGCTCAGGCCTACCTCTGTCCCAACCAGTCAGCTAAAGCTGTCGCTCATCAACTCTGGAACAACTTTTTCTGTGTGTATGGCTTTCCAGAGCGAGTGCACTCAGACCAGGGTGCAAACTTCGAGAGCAGCCTGATTGCAGAGATGCTAAAAGTTGCTGGTGTTGAAAAGTCTCATACGACACCTTACCATCCAATGGGCAACGGAGCAGTCGAAAGGTTCAATCGCACCCTGGGAAACATGATCAGAGCTCTTCCACCAAGAGCCAAGCATAAATGGCCCCAGCTTCTGCGTTCACTCACCTTCTCCTACAATGCGACAGTCCATGAAACCACAGGCTTTGCTCCTTTTCTTCTGATGTTCGGCAGAATTCCCAGGTTGCCTGTGGACATGATGTTCCAGTCTGTGCTTATGGATGAGCAAGTGGTGGACTATGATGTCTATGTGCAGGGTCTACGGCGTGACTTGGCAGAGGCTCTCAGGATTGCTCAAGTTTCGACCACGAAACAACAACAGAAACAGTCTGAGCTCTACAATCGTAAGGTGAGGGGTGCACCTGTGGAGGTTGGGGACAGAGTCCTGCTGGCAAACAAAGGAGAACGAGGTCGAAGGAAGTTGGCTGATCACTGGGAAAGTCACCTCTACATCGTTGTAGACAAACAGGATGACACTCACACCTTCAGACTCAGGAACTGTGCAACAGACCAGGAGAAAGTGGTGCACAGGAACCTTATCATGCCTGTTAACTTCCTTCCTCTCCCTGCTGATCCGGAGGATTGTGAATCCTTTGTCAGTGATCTGACTGATGAAGCTGTGGATGAGCCTGTGATGGGTGCTGAGCGTGACAGTGATTTTGCTCTTCCTGGATGTGGACCGGAGGACAGGACTGTCTGTTGGATTTCGCAGCTCCCTCTCTCCACAGGAGAACCGTTGCCTACCATGGCCGATGTTGATGAACATGATCAGAATGGACTTGACGAAACTCGCCCTGATGATCCCATTTCATGCAGACTTGACGGGCCAGGCCAGACCGTGTCTGACAGACCGGACCAGTCTGATCCTTGTGTTCCTGCTGTTGTTGATGCTGACTGTCCTGTTGACTTGCCAGACTTTCGACCTGCCGTTTCTACTTTTCCTGTTGACTTGCCGTCTCCTGGTGCTGTGTCAGTTGTGGCATCTGAGACTGGACGAAGCCTTACCTGTGACAGCCTACAGGGAGTACGTACTAGGTACGGCAGGGTTGTTAGACCAGTTGTCAGACTTATTCAGAACATGCACCAGAAGGTTCTTGCTGGTCGTTAGGGTTATTTTGTGTGTATTTTGTGTTTCACGTGTTTAGTGGTGAATGTATAGTCTATGAGTTCCTTCACTTATTAGGAGGGTTTGGTTCTTCTTAAATTTTTATTTTTAATTTTTTTTCCTTCTCTCTCTCTCATTTTCTTCTGCAGTAATGACGTAAGGACACCTGTTTGTGACTATTGGCATGGATGTGTCCAGGTGGATATTGTGTGTGCTGTTTTATACCATGATCTGCAAGTTATTTAACATGTATTTGGGCGTGTTTACCTATGGGTGCTGGAAGGTTTTGCAACCCTTCCTCATTCTAATTCTTCAGGAATAGTCTTGTGACTGGTTTACTTGGCATCTGTGATCTTAACAGCACTGTACCCTTTACGTTTTGTTTTTGCCCATTTCCTCCTCATGAGATGTTATTGGTACCTGGTATCTAGTCTCGGTTACTGTATTTCTTTTGGTTTGTATGGGCAAGTGGAGATCAGTAGGGGGGAGTGTAACGGAGTTAATGTGACTCCACTTGCCACCTCTCACACTAGTCGTCAGTTACGACATTATTTTAAGGTTATTGAACGCAGCACCCCTGCGAATTAGGGTCGTGCACCCTGGGAGACCGTAACAGTTTTCCTGCGCTGTCTCCCTGGTGAGTGCACATGATGCTAGCTCCAGAAATATTTACCCTTATACTTTTAAATTTCGTATTTAAGTGGGTGTCTTAAGTTATGTTTTTGTACTGTTTCCTGTGCTACAGTGTGAGAGCGAGTTATTTGAAAGTTCTACTGAGACTGATTGTATACTGTTCTGCCAGGTACGTGTAGTGCTTATGCACAGTAGCTAATAGCACAGTTTTCCTGCGCTGTCTCCCTGTGTGAGAGCGAGTTATTTGAAAGTTCTACTGAGACTGATTGTATACTGTTCTGCCAGGTACAACAAATAAACCGACGAAAACAGTGGTTCGGTCTCTGTTGGTGTCCATAAACACAACGCACGAACACTACCGCTACACTCCCAAAGTACAGTACAGAAGATATGCCGGTTCGGGTGATTATATACTAATGAAAACACAACTGTTAATACTGTATTACATTTCTTCTCAATCTATACATGCACCCATTATTTACAGTATAACTGCTTACTCTGAAGAGGGTCATGGGAGTTGAAGCGTATCCTAGCTGGCACCGGGCAAGGTGGGGTAATTCCTGCAATTATGTTTACAGTTTTGGAAAGTAAGTAAACTGTTAGACTGCAGATACTAATGTTCTCTATTGCTCCCTCTTGCACACTGCTTAGAGATGTACGGACATTCAAAGCCCAAAGGCTCTGTCTATATCCTATGTCTGTGTCTGAGAACACAACACCATATATTCTGCAATCATGTCAGTCATCCATGTGATTCCTGACTTGCTGAAGGACAGGATTTCTGCAAGAGCACTGAGCTTGCCCAACTTCTTCAACTCTGCTACATATATACATAAATCTCCATAAATTAAACTGGAAGCCAAATGAAACGTACCCATCTGAATTCCTCCCCTCTTATAAACTGTGACAGAGAGTTGAGCTCTGAATATTGTGGCAATAATACCCGAGAGGCTGTTCTTTTACTCCGATTATGAGCATGACGGTGATGCAGCTACGCCTCATACCGATGGCACAATGTAGGTCTCCATAATCAGAGTCAAAAAGTCAAAAGGCCTTTGTGAGGCATCAGAAACTCTTCAGCTACCAAATATATGTAATGCATAGTACGTGATGTGATCATGTACATGTATTTCCACACATATAAGTCTGTATAAAGTATGTTAAAATAGGCTTTAATTACAACATTCATTCAGCACACTTAGCTGAAAAATTAAGCCAATGCCAAAAATTAAGCACAATGCAGTACCTCAAATGCCCACTAGAGGCAGTGAGTCAATCCCTTTAGACCTCCATGTTAACTAGCTCAAACTGCTCAACTTTACAGCAGAAATAAACATGTTTACAGCCTGATACTAAAAACATTTTATGGTCTCTCTAGCTGTACAACTGCACTCCGGATGAATCTTTATGTAACCCACACTTCTAATGTATAACGGCTTAGAGTTATGTATAATTAAGGGTGTGGCGGCACTGAGTGACAGGTGGATGCTGTCACAGGTTGCTGGTTGTCTGCCTGGCTGTCATCTCCACTCATACTCCGCCTGTTTCTGTCCATTCTTGAATTAGCCTGGAGTCAAGCTCTGTCTGGATGGCAACAGCCGGAGCCACCGCACTAAGCTTCAAAATCGCTTCCTTGGGAATACTACGGGTCAAAGAGGTCCAACTTTATATATAAGTTTTTATTGTATCAAGCATCTAGTAATAAGTATTTCACTGTCTTCCAGCTGACAACCCTCACTGCCTGTTTCTGCTGCACAGTTAGGACAATCCATTTTTTATTTCCTGCGTCTAGGTGCAAGTTTAGAACATTTTTTAGAAAGTACCGTAGCCCTTAATGGGTTAAAATAAATCTTCAAAGAAGACGGGGGCTCTATTTCTTTCTGTTAATATATCAGGGGAGATTTTCTTTCTAACGATTGACTGTCTTCATCGCGTCCTACAGAGCTGCTGAGGTTTCAAAATGACAGACAGTGCTGTCATTTTCAGACTGAACAACATGCCCGATCTAATGGAAATATCGAGGGTCCACTCTTTCTTCACTGTCTATTATAGTCTGTCTCTTGATCTCCGTTCCTCCCTCTGGCATTCTGTTCACCAGTGCCCATCAATCTGTCCTTGTCACTCCCTCTTCTGTTCTTCTTACAGTATAGAAATATACTAGGCTGGGATGAAGACGTTAATTCACACTGAAATTAATGTTGCCGCCTGCAGCTAGTATACACAGCGTGTGTCACAAAAACCTACCTTTATGTCCCACGTCTTGATTGTTCCTTCCTTATCACCAGTGACTAAATATTTTCCACAGGGGCTGACAGTCATGACAACCGATCCCAGGTCTCTGGTGTGAGCAGCAAACTGTCCCACCAGATGGCCGCCTTGGGTGTTCCACAGCCTGACCAATCCTGAACCACCGCAGGACACCAAATCTGCACCACCTGATATACGTGCAGAAACAGAAAGGTTTGGAATAACATTCGTAAAAGTGTGTCTTTGGTAAGTGTAAAAAGCACTGTGTTACACAGCAGCATGTTACAAAAAAATATATCCTCAACATCATTTCAAAGGCTCTACCTGCTGAGGACAAGATTAGCTTCATGTTGAACCACTAGTATTTCTTGAGAAACATTAACTATTTGCACAATGATCGATAGTGAGAACTAGGCTCACAAGCAGATGCAGGGACAAATCGTGACTGATTTGGTTTCCTCCTCCAAGATGTGTCAAGTTATTCCTGGAGAATGAGTTACATCTGGTACTCTGCTCTACTGACTACAGCTCTGTACTTAAACCTTGTCGACAGACCCACACACTTTGTTGCTGCAGTCAGTCTGAGCAGCAGGTAAAGGGGCCAGGCTCCAGATGCTGTTTGTTTTTTTTTTTTCTTCTAAACAGCTGCAGCTGGCAGAAGCAGCAGCTATTTAACACTGAGAATAAATGGAAAATGATTTCAAAACTTATTAAAGTGGAAATAATGTCTCTTATGCATCTGTATATTTGCAACTGTGTATTTCACCAGCAAAAATAACAGTGTGCAAGTACAACTCTTAAGATTTGCAGGGATTCACGTGGCAGCTCAAACTACAGTACTGGAACAAGATTAAATATTCGCTTAAATGAGCTTTGGCCTCAAATCAAAAAGGCAAAATCCCCTCTATTTGATAAATTATAGGATTATTTTCTCATTTTATATCTCATCTTATTTTATTTTTTTTTTAATGAAATACAGCTAGGAACAATGTCACTGAAGTCAAAATAGAATTTATGTGAGGACTTTTCTTTGCAACTTCTGCTGTTATTGTGGGGAAAACCCCTGGACATTTCATCTCATACTGACTACTTTTAGATGGACGCTATTAGTACTAATCAGAATAACAGCCCAATCAGAATAAAAAAAAAAAATTCATGTAAGCACCTCAATAGGAACAGACTAGCCCGATCAAAAGGAATTACCTTTTAATAATCTGTAGGAGAATAAATACTAGCTTCTTATATTCATGTAAACGCTTGATCTGATCAAAAGTAACATGGAGGTCACAAAACAAGTTGTTACAACGAGCGTTTGGAAAGGTGAATGAAGCCGGAATCGATGTGAGCAGTGCTGCTGAAATCGTGGGTCCAGCTTTACCATCTTCTGCTACTGAATGGCTACTTGCTTGTTTCTTCTTCGCTGACATTTGTGTCAGATTCTGGCAGACACTTTGTGTACCGTTTGCCAAAAATGTTCTATTGCGGTTGATGCTTTGGGGCATTTGTCTTATCAGATAATTATATCAAGTGTTGAGTTAAGCTGGAACCTCTTACGACAATCATTTTTAATTGAGTTGAAGAATTCTTTTCCAAAGTGTAAATGTAGAATTCAACTAGTACTCAAGCATGCAGACTCCAAAACTTTTAAGAATTCACTTTAACATTTAACAGACACTCTAAATCTGATGTGATAAATAGAATTTTTAACATTTCACCTGCAGTCACAGATGTGCGTCCTGGTATAAAGAACAGTCTGGTGATGGCGAAGCAGTTGTCCTCTTAAAGTTGAGTTCAGGAAAATTTGGAAGGAGAAAGACAAGAAATCACAGACAAAACTGGAATTAGTGATAGAATCATTAACACTATTTATTTTAGTATTCGCTGAATGAATGAAATGTTGTAGTCCTAAATTGTTCGGCTTGAAAATGAGACCTTGCTGATTCTTGTAGTCTTCAAGTCCACCAAGTGGCCGCAGTTTCTTCAAAGCCTTCTCTGTGCTGCTGTTCCACACTACAATCTCCCCGTCGTGGCTTCCTGTGCACAAACCAAAAAGTACCAACTTATCAGAAGCTTTTTTTTTTTTCTTTGAATTGCACTTTGTTTTATGGTGGTCTGTTTTGTGTAGAAAATTTCCCTGTAATGGCCGTACAACCTTTCATATTTACTGAGAGAGCCTCGCATTTTCAAAAGAAATGGAAAAAAAACTTTCTTGTCAACACGCTCACGTTTACTTTCCCCTCGCTGCTGAATCATGCAGGCCAGCCACTAAAACCACTTTAGAGATGATAAGGCTCAACATCTGTCCCCGGCCTCCCCCATCTGTTCCACCGCTCAGCCCTTCACTCTCACCTCAAGAGAAAGAGCTTTGCAAGTGATCTACATTATGAAGACACGTCTGTGTTTATCAAACAGGGCCGAAATCTCATCAGGTGGTTCGACAGACGAACAGCAGGAGTTAATGAGATGTGCGAGGAGTGTATTGGCTATAGGAGGTGAGTGTGTGTGAGCAATAGGACGTATAAACTTTATGGGAGTGTGGGTTGACTGCATTATTCATGCAGCCCAGGGCCAGCTTCTGTATTTCAAGCGACTTTTATCATGTCCTCGCTCTCTCTGCCTCTGTGTGTGTGTGTGTGTTCTTGTTTTTATTAAGTTGTGGGAGCCAAACTCTTGCAGAATACTAAAGCTGTGGGTCCGTGTTGTCCTGTAACCTCGCAACTTTTTAAGAGTTAAACCTACTGAGAGTAGGTTTCAGGGTGAATGTCACAAACAGATTAGGGTTAGGCCACATATTAAGGAGAGGGGCTGGGAGGGTGTGTCAATGGAAAGTCCTTTAAAAGATGCATTGTGTGTGTGTGACTGTAACAGAGACGGACAGAGGGAATGAGAGAGTGTAGATATGTGCATTATCTACACAAAGTTGGGCTCTGAGATGCAGACAGATTAATGACCTTCATTAACTTTTAAACAGGCTCTAAACCAGTAATACCTGCAGCACACACCACAGTGCATAGCATCGCTGTGGTGTGTGCATTATAATTTTGCATTTATTTTCCAGAGGGGTTTGCTCATTTAGTTTTCATTGTTTAAAAATGTTAAGTTTTTGTTGTTTGTTTTTTATTCTGAGTTTTTTCTCTTGGTATTACAATATGAACAACACTATTCAATGGAAATGAACTCACACCTACACCTACATTTACATGGACAGTATTAATTCACCCTTATTGAAATAATTCTGATTAGAGATAACCATTATATAGATATATACACTGATCAGCCACAACATTAAAACCACTGACAGGAGAAGTGAATAACATTGACCATCATGTGACAATACAATGTTCTGCTGGGAAACTTTTGGACCTGGCATTCATGTGGATGTTACTTAGACATGTAGCACCCACCTAGACCAGACCAGACACCCCCACCCCATAGCAACGACACTCCCTTATGGCAGCAACCATCCCCAGCAGGATGCAGCCTGACACAGACACACACACAAAAAGGAACAACTCAAAAAAACATGAAGAACAGCACAAGGTGTTGACCTGGCCTCCAAATTCACTAGATCCTAAACTGATCAAGTATCTGTGGGATGATCCACAGAGGCCCCTCCCCTCAACCCATAGGACCCAAAGGCCCCCACTAACAACATTCTGTTCCCAGACACCACAGGACACCCTCAGAAGGCCCATGTCCATTCTCTGATGAGTCACAACTGTTTTGGAGGCACAAGGGAGACCTACACCATATTAGGAAGGTGGTCATAATGTTATGTCTGATCAGTGTATGTTTACATGCCCCAAAACATCCATCAGAATATAATGTTGCTGATCTGCATAAAGTGGTTTTGCCCACTGCAAGACTTTTGGGGCAAACATGTCCAGTATTAATGTCCAATCAAAGATAAAAAATTCAAGCGTTTACATGATTGTTAGAAGCTCATATGTTCCCATTGGAAAGATTCAAAAGTGTACCGGGGCAGATTGCATTGTTTACATGAGGTATTCCTGTTCTGATTGGAATTATTACTGATTATTAACAGAATACCATGTAAATGTAGCCATGTAGACATCCCAGTCTTAATAACAACATGCACCAATGTCTCCTCATGCTTGCTGTATTCTCAAATTTGACCAAAGTAACACAGTAAAACTGACACATTTCCTGTATATTATTACTTTATTGCTGCTGGACACAGAATGATTGTTTCCGTTTTCTGATATTTTTTAGTTTTAGTTTGTAATTTAGTTATATATTAACCTTGGTACATTGGCCTAAATACAGAGAAATAAGAAGAAATAGAAGGTATATACCATTGTCAGCCCCTTTTCAAGGACGAAAACAGATGTGGCAGAAGAGATGTTGTCTTCTTCTTTATCAAAACCTGATGTCTATATTAGACACAATGCAAATCAAACAGCAACAGTTCAGCCTAAGATTTGATTGTGCTATAAAAGTAGTCATAACAGAGTTTACCTCGACAGATAATTTTTTTAACTCGCGGTTCGAACCGAAGATGATTACAGTGACAACTCTTGAGTTATTTTTTTGGATTTCATGCAGCTCCCTTTGGAGCTGCTAAAGACTTTATCCAACTTTTGTCACATATGCAGTAATATTACCACATACAGAGCCTCCTCCGCTTGGATTTCCATTTGATAAACATTTTGGCCATCCATCAAAGTTCAGATGAGTTGGTCGTTTGGAACGTGTTCAGCCACGGAGGATTAAGGGATCCGAGGGAAGAAGGGAGGAAACTGGGGTTGTGACTGGAGGAGGTATACAGGACCCCTGCGTACATGAACCCTGCTGTGTGTGCATTTGACAGTGTCTGTGTGTGACAAGTCGAGCGGAACATGGCAAAGACTCTGAATATGGATGAGGGGGGGGCTTCAGTCCCACAGCAGCCAAATGCTCCTGCTGCAACTTGATCAACTCAGACACAAAACAAACAGACGAGCAGCCAAAGAAACACACAAACATATACGCACAGTGTGTGAGTCCAAACAGAACTTTAAATTGACTTTTGTCACCGGTGCCGATGATGCCACCACCGCTTTCACTTGGCGGCACTAACGCAAAAACTTGGCAGCTCTGACGGGAAAACAGCATTGCTGACTACAGCTCTGCTGCCAACTGAAACTAATGCGTCATCCCTTATAGATGTCGTCTTTGTGCTCAACGGATTTGAAAAAGAAATCATTTGAAAAGAAATAGTTAACGTATAGAAAATACCTCACAGGTATTTCACTTGGACTTTGCTTTAATGTGTGTGCAGAAAAGTGAGGAAACACAGGAAATAAGGATGTGAATGTGAACTTTTTGTCTTTTCTTTTTTTTCAAACATGCCCCCGAGGCCAAGAGAAGAGCGCAATACACAGGATATTAAAGCGTAGGAGGAATTGATGAATGAATTACATCATTTTATGATTTTATTTTATTTTTTTAGGAAAAGACATTAGCTGATGTGGAAAAGCCACAGCATGTGATTACAGTGAAAGTCTTCCAAAAACCAAAAGGTCACGTGTTTAAACCACACGGAGCAGACGACGGTTTCATGGCTCGTCTTTCTACACATTAGCACCATATTTTTAATAAGATACTATTTATGAGGGGAATCATTTCCATTCAGCAGACAGGACGTCAAGACCCCCAGAGACATCAATATTGTAAAGCAATTGGCTGAGTGACAGCAGGTTATGAAGAAAAAGAAAATCGCAGATAAAGGGGGGATTTCTTTCAAAGTGTCGGCTGGAAAAATATTAAATCGCGGCTTTCCATCAGCTATTAACAAAAGGATTAACTGATTTGATTTAAGCAAGAAAATGAAGCCACATTCAGAGAACAACACAAATAAACACACCTGAGAGCGCAACATCATATGCACGGATCTGCCACAACATTAAAATCACCAAGCTGCGAAGTAAATAACATTGGTTTGAAGTAAACATCAGAGATGCTTTGCCACAAGCTGCAACTGCAGGAACTAAACTATGGTGTTGCAGATCTTCTTGTGAGATGGTATTCCTTGGAGCATCCACATTGTTGGAAACCCTTCCGCATCAGGATCTCAGGTTCACAGGTGTTTCGCCCCTTAACCTGTACACCTCGCCTGAGTGGGGCAGTGAAGACTGATGAGGCTTCACCTGCAGAAGGGTTCCAACTGTGGGCTCTCTTCAGCCACAGCTATCTTGAGCTGGACTCGGCTGCTGCGGCTATGTACCTGGTGGCTTTCTTCAGCGGTTGGGGCTTTAGCCCAACCCTCTGGAGGAAGTAGCACACCGATTTTGCTGGGAACCCACGGCAGAGGACTTCAATGCGTAAGATGGTTGCGTGCCACCCTTTTAAATCTGCTTCGTCGATCAGGTCTTGGTATTTGCCTTTTTTCAGTTGGTGGGACGTGTCTAGCCTCTCTTCCCAGGGCACTGCAAGCTCAGCAACTATGATGGCTTTCGTGCTCCCGGATAGCAGGACCGGGATCACTGCCACATCTTGTGGGAAGACAAGCTCCTTCTTCAGGTCCACAATCAGCTCACAGTCAGATGTGTTGCAAGGTATAAGGTCTGATCTTCACAATCAGCATCTCATTACGATGTTCAGTAATGTTCTTGAACACCTGTGAAACCTCACAACCTGAATGATTTTGACCAAACACAACCCCACGGCAACAGAAAGAGGTTGTTCCTTGTATCCTGGTGCTGTGTGCACCCTGTGCACCCTGTCATCCATATGATGCAAAAAAATAAGATTGATCTGACCAGGCCCCCTTCTTCCATTCACTACTCACTACTACTACTCCATACTCACATGTGGGCATCAGAAGTGAACCGTGGCAGCTGTAGCTCAGTAGGTAGAGTGGGTTGTCCACGAACCAGACTGTTAACGGTTCCATCGCTGAATCCCCAGTTGCTCCCAGTGCGTTGCACCGGTGTGTGTGTGTGCTTGTGTGACTGTAAAGCACTTTTAGTACTAATAGGTAGAAAAGCGTTATATAAAAACAAGGTCATTTACCATTTATTGGAGGCACTTTTAGCAGGGGACAACGTCAGCCGCATGCAACACAAACGTCAATGCAGCGTTTCTATTTGAACCAGCATGAGAGAGTAAGCAATCAAAGCTACAGTAGCTCAGCTGTTGGATTGGACCAAACTGTAAATTGGCACATGGCTGAACCCAAACCAAAGACTTTGGTTCAACCCGCTCCACCTACTGAGCACAGCTCCCCCTGTTGGTGGGCCAGCCTTCACTCCCCACATACCTCAATGAGCTTTGACGCTAGTTCACAACTTTTCTGTCTTTGGACCACCTCTATAGGTACTGACCACTTCAGACTGGAAACATCCCTCAAGTGCTGCTAGACGACTGGGAGATGCTCAGACTCAGTCTTCTAGTTGTTGATGTGTTAAGAGAAGGAAACATATGAAAGTGGAATAAGCAACTTTGGCTAGACGACTGGATCAGAGCATCCCCCCTGCTTCTGACACATTTGAACCCCCAGTTGCTCCCAGTGAATGTGTGTGCGCTTGTGTAAGCGAATGGGTGACTTCCTACAAATAGGCAGAAAAGCACTATATACAAACAAGACCGTTAACCATTTACCATTTTATCAGTGTGAGTAGAAGCTTGTTTCTCTAACACATACAGTAAAAACCACCTCAACCTGCAGCAAATACACACAGCCATATGCTTGTAAGAAGCTCTGTCTCATTTACCACGACTCCCCACTGAGAGAGCTCTAATAAACATAATTTAAATTGGGCATTTAAATTAGACTGGAGGAGTGTGCAATGTGTGTGTGCGTGTATGTAGACGAAGAAATGCAGCAGGCTAAACTGGAGAGATGAGGTCAAAAATAAACAGCAGTAAACGAAGAGCAGGGGGTAAAAAAGACAGAACCGAGTCAGAGAGAGGAGCTGGACACTGACAAAGAAATTGCGCGTCGAACTTTGAAGAAGTTTCACAAAGTAGCTCCCGAATAGTGTCTTTGTTCCAGCTCCAGCTATTAATTTCCTTCCAAACGCTTGGTACCTTTCCACACCCCCAATCCCTCACATCATCGCTCTCAGTGCTTATCTCCGGGGCTGATCCTCCTCCGAGGGCCAGGGACGGTCTGCAGCCTGCGTCCCCACTGCGCTCACACAGACCGGTTAAACGAAAAAAGAACTTTCAGTACGTGAGCCAGAGTGATACAACTTCACAAACTGAACAGCACACTGGGGTAAATTGGGTGCAGAGTGGTTGTAGTTTGATGGTTATAAAAGTGGACCAGTGACTGGAGGATTGCCAGTTTAATCCCCTCGGCAGAAAAATGTAAGACCGTGATGAGCACTGAGGGGCCTGGCTGGCATTTCAAACTACTGCTGCCTCCACATACAAATGACCCTAACAGACCAGGTAATTCTGATTATCCTCCACTGGGATATTAATCTATTTTTTTTCACACAACAAGCAAACTCTTTGTTTCTCAACGGTGGTAAACGCTCTTTGCCCGAAGTGACAGCTTGGCAGATGAAATCAAGCACCGCAGGGTTGAATTCCGTGGTCCACAAAAACAACTTTAAAGCCCAAACTTTGGAAAAGAGTTCAAAAGTTTGTATGAGAAGTGAAAAAAAAAAAATAAATAAATAGAGTGACTGGAAGACGAGAAGAGGCTCCTCCATTAGCCAGAGGCGGCCAGTGTTTCTGCATTTTAATAAAGAGCCAGTATGATTTTAAGACCCTGGTTTCACATGTGTGAGTCATTTCCATTTCAGAGCGAGTTCGTGCACTCATCGGTCGCTCCAGTAATTCTGATTATTATTAACTCCGGATCATTTTCTGCAACGTATAATTATATTAAAGCTTCTTTAACGTTCTTGTGCAACAGCAAAATTCTCAGAGAGCTACTGAGAAATTGTTCCTCTAAGCTCTCTGTGTGTGTAGTGCTGAGCTATATTATCTCACACACATAAACAGAGACAAGGGAAGACATTAATATTAAATTAAATTAAATTAAATTACAAGAAAGCAAGACTAAAAAGAGATGCATCCATACCATCTTATTAGAGATAGATCTTGATTGTAATAGATGTACTGTGGGGATAGATAGATAGATAGATAGATGCCTTTAATGCAGCTCTAACTAACAATTGAATTCATTATTAATTAATTAATTATTCCCAAATTTAAAGGTTTCTGTTAGTGGGGGAGGCAAATGTCAGCTCATAATACAGAGAATGGACGTTGTTGTGCCTCTGAGGAACTAAATTATTTTGTTAATAAAAAAGAACTGCCATAAAAAGGCATCTTTGAGCAGGGTGGCTCACACTAACTAAGAGGAACAGGGACAAACACTGGAGGGTCGACTGCATGCTAAAACCACACAGAGTTTCTTATTGGATCATTTCCAGTTCACTCGCCCTTTGCATTTGTTGTTTACTCCTGTCCTCTAATTTATGTATTTGTTGTCCAAATTTAATGTGGCATTAATCCAAAAAGTTTTAAGTTTCAGTGCAGATGCACTTGTGATTATATCCACTCTGTTTCTGTCTAAACATGTGCTCAGAAACACATTAAAAACACAGAGCTACTTCCAGCAGAGAGAGCTTGAGTCCTTTGATAACAACACCACTTACTTTAATCAGCAGATAACTGCTGCCAGTTATTTTTCATTTCATTTTTTTTTTTACTTTAATCTCCAAGCTTTTGTTTTTTTCCCTCTTCCTCCCAGGGCTCACACTTAATATAAGCTTTGAGAGTTTCATTTAAAAAAGAAAGAAAACTAAACTAGTTAACACACATACTCCTGTGCAAAGGCAAGTCGACTGAGGGCCCCTTTGTTTTGCTTCTCTCTTCTTCTTTAGTTTTTCTTTGGTACAGCAAATCAATACGGTAAAGCAAAACCTATGATGCACGCACCTGTGACTAGAGTCTGCGGAGGCTGGAAGGCGGCACAGAGCACGTTGGTGCGATGCTGAACGCCGCCCTTCCACTCGGAGGGCTCCACGGAAGACTGCGAGAACGAATGCAGGCGGAAGACTGTCAACATCCTGCAAGGACAAACAGAGGGAGAGAGGACGGAGGAGCTGATCAACAGAATTCTCTTAACCGTGTGTTGAGACACACTTGGGACCACCATCACCTCCTCACCTTCTCCACGCAATTTAAATCAGGAATGAATCACATGTGTTAATGTCATGTCCTAATATTTCATGCATTGATATTATTACTAACAGTTGTGATAGTGACAGCAGGTTGCAGGAGCAGCAGCAAAAGTAGCATTAGTAGTAAAAGTTGTATCAGCAGCAGATATTGTAGTATTATCTGTAGTGGCAGCAGTAGTAGTGATATTTGCAGTAATGCTAGTAGCAGTAGTAGTTTCAGCAGTAATACTAGCAATAGTAGTAATAGTAGAATCAATTGTGGCAGATGTAACAGTATATTTACATGCACACTAATATTTCACCATTATTGCAGATTTGATACAGATCATATAAAACCTAATTAGGATATTCCAAATAAGGTCTTTTTCCAAATGTAGCATTTTCCATGTTTTGGGGTATATGGATAATAGTCAGGTTCTAGGAGTAATCTCCGGACATGTCTGCGGCACAGTCAAAAAAAAACCACACATCTCAGCTGGTGTTTCTGCTGAAGTTTGCGAGACAAGGCTTTACAGTCAGCTCTTTGTGTTGTACCCAGACATACCACCCAACAGTTTGAAGGCTGCGGCCGGGATGTCAGCCCAAACTAAAAGGCTCAGATTTGTTGTCAGAACGAGAAACATCATGACAAAGACTTGGTTTTTGGATATGCAGCATTGCAGCGCCGACGTTTGACAGAGGGTGGTTGGAGAAATGAAGGGGTGAGGCTGTGATTGCACGTTTTAACAAATCCGTCACAGGTGGAGAACTTCCTTCCATCCTGCTGAAAGTAAACGGGAATACCAGCCAAATATTCCAGATTGTATTAATTAGTAGAAATTCTGTCTTTTTCAGGAATAAAGGGCAAAAACCAAAATATATTGTGCATGTAAACACAGCAGGAGCAGTTGAATAATGTGCTTATAGAAAGACTTTTCACTCAGAAGGAATAAGCTGATTATTAACACTAGGTAATGTATTTGACTTTAATAATAAACAATCAATTATTAATTATAGAAATTACATTTTTCCTGCAACAGAGTCACACTTTGTTTTACACCTGCATTGCATCAAGATAGTGTTTGTAATGAGCACGGAAGCTGTTCCTTCACTGTGGATGTCATGAATATGCAACACTTTAATATTCATCATCTCCAGAGGGCTTTCAGCACACCTGCAATGACTTCTGCTGCTTTAATCCTTTGTTCTGTGTCACCACAGCGCTTTTGCTAATTTTTTTCTTTTAAGCGTTGTACAGGTACTGTATGTGAAATCTAACAATGCACTGAGGTTTCACATCGGTGGGACGTGGACATTTCAGCCTGCATGGGATCGTTTGAGCAGCGGCAGGCAAAAAGGACTTTGAATTAGAGGCAATGCGACGCAGCACTATATGGATTAAACTGTGGTCTAGGCTGATGTGGAGAAATGGGAAATTATATGAGTGATGAAAGTCATAACGGCACTATTTTCCTTTACTGCTGCTGATCTGTCGTCTGTGTTCTCTTTACCACTGTGGCACCCCAGAGAGCAAGACAGTGAGTGTGTGTGTGTGTGTGTGTGGCTGTGAGACCGAAGGACAGAAAAAGAGCGAGTCGTATAACTTGATGACAGCACACTGCTGAGTTCAGCTCACTGGGTGTGAAATGATAATGATGATGATGATGATGAAGAGCAGATGTGATGTGGGTATACAAAGGACACACACACACACGCGCACACACAAACACGAGGTAGTGATAGTAAAGTGAATGCGAGCACCCTGGAGCGCTCTGACTTGTTAGTGTCCAGATGTCTGGTTGGCTCGGTGTTGTTGGCAGGCAGGCAGAGCAGGAAAGGACGGATAGAAACACACGCAAACACACTTTGGTGCTATCTTTGTGAGGACAGTCAGACAGCTCAAACGCCGGTTTTCAAACGGTCTAATCTAGAACTAGTTTTTTTTCGCATTTGGACAACAAAAGAGGAGGCTCTCGGAAAACTGGATTGAGAGCAGCTCCAACACTGCTGGCCTAGAACCAAGAACTGCCAATGTCAGCGGTTTGGGTGCAATTACAGTGAGCAACAAGGCCAACTAAAACTTTTTGATGGCCACTTTTAAAACTAGAGGTGGCCGTAGTCTGTTCGGACACATAAAATGAGTAGTGAAGACTAACAAAAGTGTTCTTTCTTTTGTTGTTTGGAGGACATTATGACATTACAGTGACGTTGACCTTCAGATATAAAATTACACCTCTTCATACTCTAGTTGAGGGACTGCAGTTTCTGGCACGCAGCTTCATTTGTCTACCTGTGACCACCAAAATCAGTAATCCCTGAATTCATGTGAACAAGTGCAAACACGAAAAGTAAATTAGTGCTGAGAGGGTTTGGAAGTTGAACCATCTCCAAACTGACACTAGAACTTTAAGTTAACATTGGTATAAAAGGTCTACCATTGACTTCTGAATACATTCTACATACTCTTTACCTTAAACTAATCCTATTTGAACCTTAAAAACAAGTTTTACGCCTCAAGCAACCCTTTGAAATTGCACACCCAAGGTTTAACACAAACTGGTCCTTCCAAAGTAAAACATACCACATGCACACACAGATGCTGGACCCCTTTCATCCATTTAATCACCTGACATTTACCTAGGTATTAAATTTGAAGTTGTACATGTCGTCTTTCAGCACCACTTGGTGTTGTGGAACAAAAGATCCGTATCCCCGGGATACAAAAGATCCGTAACACACGTGATCAAAATAATGACTCTTAACTACAACTAGCTGTAGTACCTTTCCCAGCCCATCACCAATATGCTTCTCCTCAGCAACAAGACCTGCGAGATGTCCACAGCCCGACCCAGGCCGGCGTTCATTCTGTGGAGGCAGCGGCCATTGAAGTCCCATACCTGAAAGAAACGTCTCTTTAAAGCACAACCACCAAACCAAATGCGCTAATATTCTATGACAACCCCCCACGCCAACTGAGAACATCAGTTGGCGTGTTACCTTTATGTTTCTCAGGACATTTACAATTTGTTGCTCTTGTCAAGAAAAAGAAAACAGTATTTGTCTTTTTTTTGGTTTACTTTTAAAAGAAGCATAGAGGCTTTGGCCCTCATTGTGCGGCTGAGCTATTATCTACTACAGTTCATTAATTCATTGTGACAGCTCAGGTAGTATTTCTCATTGTCTGCCCAATTTTGCATGATGGCGCAGCCTGTGCCTTTGTTTGTGGCATTTAACAAAGAAACACTGATTGGCTCAATGGGGACGCTGTAATTAAAAGGTCAAAATTTCAAATTCTGAATGGCCCTAACTGCTTCACCACGGGTTCGGTGTTGATGAAAATTGGAGAGACAACGCTTCTCGGCACTAATTGGTCCGAGGGGTGCCTGCCTCTTCTGTCGAGGATGAGTTGTGTAGCGGTTTGAAACCGGCAGTGTGAGCGTATCTGACGCAGCTCGCGCATGAACAGGATGCACGTGGCTGCGTCCTCGCAAGGGCTCATGGGGTCAGAGAGCGGATGTGGTTGATTATATTGATTACAACATGCATAATTATTTTTATTTAGGTGTTGAGAATAACTGCAGTGAGCTTGGAGTCATTGTGCAGCACTTTAATCTGAGAAACAATAGTCACAGAAAACCATGTATCAAATACCAACCTAAATTTTAAAAACAACAAAACAAATCATTAATATGATTAATGACTGCCTAGAAATTTTGTGAATACACAAAAACATAGAAAGAACCAGTCTATAAAGCCTTAGGACATGAAATCAGATTTTTGTAGACCGCATCGAAACCACATTTAGAGGTGGTTTGGACATGAATGCCACTGAAATGCAATTTCTCTCAGATTTCTATGACTGTATCTCCGTCTAGACACTTTGACTACTCAAGTCAGATTTCAGAGTATCTTTTGTCTCGCCACAACAATGAAAAACAGTTACACAAATGGCCACTCAAGGCTAACTCCAAAAGCAAGTCGGTCCCCATAGACCCACTAAAATGTCCAAAAAAAAAGAGCCAATGGAGCCAATTTCACCCTTCAAAACACCTGAACAAAGTGAGTTTTAAAATAACCCATTTAAATTCTACCAAGGCCTAAACTTATGGGTACTTCAGGGCATGGTGGTTAGCTGTCGGCCTGGGCGTCACCTGTCTGCCTATGCCCTTTTTGCTTTGGTCAGCCAGGTCAGTGGCAGCTGGTATCTCAGCTTCAGAACTGCTCTTCAGGAATGCTATGAGTGACAGCATAGAGAGCCGAAGTCCCGCCCCCTCTACTTCCGGGTTATGGGACCTATCTTTCGAAAAAATATGAACGGCAGTCTATGGCGAAAGATAAATTATTTTCTGGTCCCGATCGACTTGTGCCTTGGATTATACATATGTTGTTTTTCAGAATAAAAAATGTTTTTACATGTCAAGAATGTCACAGTTTGTCGCAAGATAGTTAAGTAAAACGCTATGGAAAATACGTAATTAAACGAACTACAAGTCCCGCATGCTGGCGCGTACAGAACCGACCAAAACTCCCTTCGTGTAACTACAGCTCTCGACATGACCCGATTTATAATGATTTTCACCTCGTTTGATGCTTCTGCCTTCGTCCTGGAAGAAGACGGTAAAGCTCAACAAGGAGACAGCCATAGTTCTCTAGGGATCTCAAGAGAGATGTAGTTCACTAAGCGATCTCATACAAAACCTAATGTTGTTCAGCTTATTTACGTCAAATAATTTATCTCTTGACGTGAAAAATTATCTTTTAAATTCACATACATCATATGTGAAATTCATGCCACAAGTCGATCGGGACCAAAAAATAATTATGATCTCACCATAGACTGCCGTTCATATTTTTTCGAAAGATAGGTCCCATAACCCGGAAGTAGAGGGGCGGGACTTCAGCACTCTATAGCGGGTTCATTCACCTTTATAAATGGTGAATACATGCAACGAATACTTGCACGAGTTGCTGTGACGACGCAGACATCAGTAACTATGTAGCTACACTGGTGACATAGCTTTAAATGGTCACAAACACCATGTCTGTCGGCTACTTAACATCCAGTCAATGCAGCCGCCATGCCCTAGCTTCATTCCCGCTGTTCAGAATGCAATGGGTGACGTCACGGAGGGTTTATCCATCTTTTATATACAGCCTATGCTAGTGAGCAACTGTCTGCTGCAAAGCAACTATCGAGGAGCGGATTTGCTTTACATGTGGATGGGGCTTTAGGAATGTTTGTATCACCTTATTAGTCAAATCTGTTTCCTGTTTATGTAGCTTTGAGGACCAAAGTGCTAGAACTGACAAAGTTAACCCTTTAAATGAGGGTTTAGACTGGGTTTTATTGTAAGGTGTTAAGCTGTCATGGCTGAATCTAGGGTACGTGGCTAGGGAAATCGTTATGCCAGTGGATGTTCTCCTCAAAGCTAGTAAGGCAAGTGTGTGTGTGGGCAGCTGTCCACCTACTTTAACCTCTCCGTCAGTTCCCGCAGTAAACAGCCGGGTCTGTGTACCGTCCAGGGCTATGGTGGAGATCCCTGCGTTGCCGTGGCAGCGGTAGAACTGCTTGACCTTCTGACCCGTGTCTGCCAGCCAGCAGATCACAGAGGAGGCAGAGTCACTGCTGATTACCTGCACAGACAGAGAGGGAGCGAGGCGGCGGTATCAATCATCACATTTTTGATCTATTTCATGGCAGGAGAAAGCCTGAGTTGATTTTTTAACGACTCACGTAGCAAACCAATCTCCTTTATTTTAGCGCTAAACCTCAGCTGAAGAAAATATGAAACTAATGCTGCTGTCAAGTGGGAACAAAAGCAGGGGGGAAAAAATCAAGAGTGGTGCAGTTTTTATAATGAGATATATTCATAATGGATGCATTAGCAAGTTTTTATTTATATGGTGCTCATGCACTGTTCCTCAGCAGCACCAGAGCAGCTTCTAAATTGATGCCATGTCGAGGTTGTTTTGCTAACTTAACTAAAGCAAAAGTCATTATCTAGAAAAAGGCAGAGAGTCTCATAGTGTCGTTTGACGTGCACACCTGTCTGAACAGACTGTTATACAGCACGCAGGTAACAGGGTGTTCGTGGCTGCTGGTCCTCTTCTCCTCCTTCATGGTCTCAAGCAGGAGAAGCTGGCTGTTAAATGAAAGTAGGAGGTGTTGGCGGTCCTCCTGGAGGAACAGCAGGGTGTGCGTGTCCTCCTGCGTCTTTGGGAAGACACCAGCGAGACGGTGAACACACAGCTGGCTGGACACGTTCCATAAACAGAGCACCTGGAAGGGTGATACAAGAACAGGCTTTTAAGTGTATGTTCAGTTGAGCGCATGAGTAACAACATGAACTTAAAAAGTATATATATTCCTAACAACCAATCAGTAACACAATCATTTCAAAAACATAATTACCAAAAATATTTCTCTGGCTGCCTCTGTGCTACACGTTTGTGCCACTAAGTCAGAGTTCACGAGAACTCCACCTTTATTGCTCCACAGCTCAAGATGAGATGACTGTTGCTGTTCTAGGAACTCTTCCAGAGGAAACTGAGGTAAAGCTTTCAAAGGTTCTTGCAGTAGCAGATGGTGTTTGAGCAGAAGGCAGATGGAATATAAATCACTCCTAAAATATTCATTCTCTTCAGAAAAGCCAAAGGGAAGACAAACACGCACAGCGCTACAACAGGGAGAGGAAAGGCAGCACAAGCACCGACATCCTCTCTGCATCAGGGTCCTACCTTGTCTTTGGAGAAGCTGAGCAGTTGTTGCTTGGTCTGCACAAAGCGAACTGCGCTGACAGGACTTGTGTGCCCTCTGAGCGTGCACACCGGCTCGGAGGCCACGTAAGGATTCCACAGCAGGACCTCATGATCCACACCTGCTGTGGCTACAACCAATCAAAAAGTCCCAAATTAGCAAACTGTAATTAATTCATGAAACAGGAACCGTTTCAGCCTGCCTACAACCAGTTCAATGTTCAATGAGGCATGTGACAGCTCTGATGGAGTATTGTTGGTACATTTAGTTTGACTGATTAAGGACTGTAAAACCATTCACATTTCAGAAATATTTTTAACGACGTGCTATGGTACATTAAACACATAATATGTACAGTGCAGATTCATTTTTCCTATTAATTTGTTTTTAATTCAACTCAAATGCCTCGTACATTTTTATGGTGCATGGATTGTGTGAGTGTGTCTGTGTGTATTGAGTGTGTGTAGGGGAGTATGGGGTAATAACAAGTATAACTTGCACCATTTGATACTGATGTGGCTCATGTTATTTTTCTGCCCTGGCCCTACATTATTATGAACCCTATAGACAGCTGACTATCCTGGTGCCTAGTGGATATGAATGGAAACATTTCGGTCCAATTCTGCTGCCATCCTGCTATGACATTTTTGACAACAGGTACGTCTGCGACGGGCATGGGCAGACACTGAGATGCAAAGCATTTGCTAGTTCACTGTGATGAAACTGTATGATTCATTTTAGGCTGTTTATGCTATATATGCAATGAACTACAATTAAACTTTCTGTGTTGCACCTTCCTTTGCCAGTGAGAAATTCACCGCTGGCAGCCTGAAAGATCAACCCAATGTGGAAATGTCATGACTGTGAGCCATATGTGTGTGAGTTGCCTTGAGGCTGGTTCCAAAGGAGAGTCCATCCCATAGACTGTATATAAATATGGACAACACATCCCCACTCCCTTGCACTGGCCAAACTGGCACTATTTTCCCAGGGATACAGGCGCCATCTTGCAAGTTTGGAGACTGTCTGCGCACTGCGGTCCGAGACTGGAGCCACGCAGAGCTGCTTTACCAATGACCTGCCCACACTTCTGCCACTCACATTTGCATTTAATTGATACTGCACTCTGCTCTATCTCCACAAGTTACGAAGAAATGCACTGTACTTACTTATTTGTTTTTTCTTACTTTCACAGTCCTACAGGGACGCTTTACAGAGTGGTTGGCATGGCAACTGCTAGTCATCATGAGGTCACATCCTGTTTCTATAGCATCACATAACTAATTAAAACGAAACTTATCAGAAAATTTGACACTGGAACATGCATCAACATTATATTAACTACTAACATGGAGGAGGTGGAGCTTATTATCTATACTGCAGCCAGCCACCAGGGGGAGCTCTACTTGCTTTGGCTACACCTTTGAGGAGCAGTTTCCTCATCCATCTTTATTTACAGTCTATATTCCATCCAAAAAAATATATATATAATTATAAAAATTACTTGCGGGGTTGGAAACTGATAATGCTGAGGCAAAGATTTGCTGGGCCAATCAAACCTTTTGGACAGGCTGGCATCTGAGTGCCGTGGAATTGAATTTGAATGCAACGAAATGGCTGCCATCAGAGAAGCGAGCTATTTACTGTCTGCTGTAAAAGACATTGTCCGCAAAATAACTTAACTTAAAAGACAGTGATTAAGGCATTTGTCGTGATTGCTTATAGGACTATCCAATTATGGAGGATTAAGGTGGGATTTTTATGCATCTTCTTAATATTTTAAAGTATACGAAGCCTACCCTAGCTCCGCTCCCACCCCACTTCTTTACCTATCTTTGAATAATCTGGGAGTTTGGGACAGTGCCGAGATGGCAACGGCCACTGCCACCCACATTGAAAACCTCTCTACAGACATCCTGTGTGTGATGTCACGGAGGGTTTCTCCATCTTTATACACAGTCAGTGGTGCCAGCACACTTCAAGGAGACAAGTAGAGGACAGCAAAACTTGTTTAACAGTCTGATGTCTTCAAACTGCTCAGTTAACTCAAAAACAACTGTCTTCAATCTGGCAGATAAAGTGTCCAGGGGAATGTTAAGCATATTCACAAAATTAGCTGGGATTTTGGTGCACCCATATTCCATCTGGGACCATCATGTTGCAGGAAAAAAAGCCCAGAGCTGCCGCTGACTCTGAGATATTTGCGAGCTGCAATGTTTCCTTATATTCATTTGAGAAAATGTGCACATGCTACGTGATTCAGGTTGTGGTGACAGATGAATTGAAGTTGCCCGTAGCTGTGGCTCGCGTGTGTGGAACGTTGTAACTTGGAAAAAGTCAGACAAAAATACAGAGCTAAATGCATGAGGATTATTTATAATGAAGTTTGAGGGCCACGCAAATTATGCAAGTTTCCCGGGGATAATAAAAATAACAGAGGGCGCAAGGAGAAATATTAAATATGGGAGAAACTTGGAAAAAACGACTGGTGGCAGGTATGCTAAATACAAAGTCATAACTTGAATAAACGTTTGTGATATAGACGGCTAAAACTGACATTATACGCATACAAATTCACCCCCACCTATCAGACTGAGATCACAGTGGTGGTCCACGTCCCACACGCCCCTCTTTGTAACGAAAGACGTGACTCGTAGATTCCTGCTTTCCTTTTCCCTCCAGGCAACCACCACGCTGCTCTGTGGTCTGGTGCTGCACGACACGAAGGCCTCGAGTGAGCCCAGGTAACGTACTGCAGGAGGCAATAGAGAGTAGGGAGGTGAAAGTAAATTAGCTGTGACATGCTGTAATTAACTTTACCACATCCAGAAAAGAATGAATAACAGTGTGAAAGAACAAGCCTGAAGGATGAAGTCAGTATGAAAATGGTTGTGAAGAACCCAGCATGCAAACTGAAAATGAACCATTTAAAGCCAGATAAATTAACTTCCTGTATGTGGTTTAAATTGTGTTTGTACTTTCTTTGTAAATCTCTGCTTCAATAAACTACAAATGACAGTTTTTGTTGTTGTTGTGGCTGTGGTTTGAGACATCCCAGGAAAATGGTAATGTCTTGAATAAGCAGTGTTGGTATAATAGAGAAAAATAGGCTTTTTACGCAGAAACTAATTTTAAGAGAATAAATAAGAACTCGAGGGGCTTTGGCTTCCGCACTGTGTGGAGACACAGTGCAGAACAAGTTTTAAAGTTTCAAAAAGTTGAATGTAAATCAACGTTGCAACATATTTAGATGGTGCTCATTTCGTCTAATTTGATACTTCTCTCTGGCTAATGCCTGAATGCTTTCACTACCACAACTCTAAACTTTCTGAAATGGCTGAGTTAAATGTGCAATGACCGCAGTCCTTCTGTGAACTGAACCAAACCAAGTCGCAGACACTCAGCGCGGTGTAGAATTAGGCCCGTTTGATTCGCTCGCTGGGATTACAGAAAAAGTAATGGATCTTGCATCACCATCTATCTCAATTAACACTTTGACTGAAAGCAGCTAAATTGGATGCCACACGTCTCCATTGGAAGCTGCTTAGCTTCCAAAGACTGCACAAATAAGAGCCGGATGCGAGATGGCATGTGACAGTCTTAGGTCAAAGATCGGCCGAGTGGCCGGGGAAGATTATTGCGTCTGATTGCACTTCATCCGTCGCATTTTCTCCACTCCATGAATGAAAAGATCTGTGGATTTTCAGACATTGTTGCACGACACTGACATGACACTGATTAATGCGGCCTTCTCTCTCGTTGACACACGTAAATCACGCAGCAGACTATTTGAGATGTAGATAAAAAAACATTCGCTTTAGCAACCTTTAACTAATGTTTCTGCCAATCTCACACAATTACTGCTGACCTTAGAAGTATAGAAACCCCAGGAATCACTGGGTATCTGTATCAAAGCAAATTCTGTCTGCAATAAATTGCTGCTCCTTTTCCAACATAACGGAAAAAACCTTACTCACAAACACATACACTTCCTACACTTCTGCTCCCGTGTCCTTACGGCTCTGTGTCCATCCCAATTTCCTCCTAATTTCCTCTCAATTTCCCTCTCTGTTCTATCCCCGCTCCCCTTTCTCTCCCTCACCTACTCCTCCCTCCTCTCTCTGATGGTCCGTGAGCCTGAAGGTTTGGAGGTCTGGATAACCAGCCATGTCTAATGGTACACAGCCCACTCATACTGTGGGGTGGAAAACTTCAAAAGAACAGCACCAGCACCCCAGAGGTATCCAAACACACATACTAACTCACAAAGGCTCCCTAGTTTCCTTTGCACACACACACACACACACACACATACAAACAACAGCCGTTACGTCTCTCTTGATGCTTCATGTGCACGCACGGCCCGTAAAATTTCATTTAGCCAACGCTTAATTAATGTTTCCCCCTTTTCTTGTTGTGCCTTTGTTTTCCCATTTGTTGGGCTTATTTATATGTACTTTATTCTTGTTTTCCCTTTTATCAGGATCCCCCTTTTCAGCCAAGCATGTCTCAAAGCGCTGCCGCTGCTGAATCATTATCAAACAGCCCAGCAACTCTTCAGAGACTCTGCCCGAATGATGCAATCGAGATAAAACTAAGCGACCTCTTTGTCACCCACGCTGAGCTGAAGTGGAGAATCTCAGAGGGCCAGACCCCAAGCCCGTGACTTTATGCCAGTAGATGAAGGTCTGGCTATGAAGTGGATGACTCAGGACTCGTCGGCTCGTGTGTGTGTCATTGCCTGTGTGCAATAGTGACCAAGACCCACCCAAGCATTTCCACAGCGTTACATAAGCTGTTATTGTAGTGATACTGAAGCTGCAAGCGAGCAAGCCGGGTGCTCTCATCCCAGGCGTCAAGGTGAAAGTGTGTGTTTGCTTTACGTTGTCCTGACACCCAGAGTCTGTTCTTTCTCTTTGTCATCCGAGCCGCCGATTTTGTATTCTCGCATTCATCCTGTCACACTAATGAGAGCCGTTTTTGACCCGAGGCTCCAGGTGACTGCAGTAACGTAGAGGAATGACAAACAGAAGGATTTTAGCTCCCATTAGGATTTCAATCGAAAGAAGCCAGTGCAATTTGGCTCTTAAGCTTCTGGTTATCCTATTGGAACACACGTACTAATGCTTTCAGTCGGCTGGCTCCCCAGCATTTACGTTTACATTATGAAATAGTAAATGTGTAAACAGAGACAGTTGTAGAGCTGCGACAAAGAACATTAGGTTAAAGTGACGCTGAGAGACGCTTTGTGTCTGTGATCCTGTTCAGACCTGATATGAACACGTGTCCTGGGCGTTCACACATACATGCATCTTGAGTGACCGATCAAATCTGAGAGCAGTCAAATACTGTGCAAAATGGATCGCAAACCACGACTGTTTCAGAACCATGAACATCACAGTTTGTTGCGTGGGCACTTGGTAACATGATGGAAAAGGTGGAACGTAATAAGCTGTGACGAAAAACAACAATTAAGTTATTATTTATTCATCCCAAGGTTAATCATTTTTGCGACCCACACAAAGCTTACATTGTAACTTATATATTGCTGCTGTGTTGCAACATTGAAACATAAGTTTCAGGTAATAAAGGTAAATTAAGAATTACCTATTGCTTCCTCATACTGAACCATTTCCTTTGTTTATTTATTCGTGTTAAGATTTATAGATTTATAATTTAATAGTTCATTTTAATATACACTGCCTGGCCAAAAAAAAAATCGCCACCTGGATTTAACTAAGCAAATAGGTAGGAGCCTCCTATTGGATAATTACTGCATGGGTGATTATCTTTCAGGTGGCAACAAGTTATTTAACCCCAACTGATGCAATGAGTAGCTTCTCACTTCTAAAACAACCATGTCTAAAGACACATCCTGTGGTCGTGGTAAAGATGTTAGTCTGTTTGAGAAGGGTCAAATCACTGGCATGCATCAAGCAGAGAAAATATCTAAGGAGATTGAAGGAACTGCTAAAATTGGGTTAAGAACTGTCCAACGCATTATTAGAAACTGGAAAGATAGTGGGGAACCAGTGCATCAGGGTAAGAAGAGAGGTAGATGAAGTGATGCACCCATCATGCCTAGTGTCTACTGTACAAGCCTGTGGGGGCAGTGCTATGATCTGTGGTTGCTGCAGTTGCTCAGGTCTAGGTTCAGCAACATTATGTGCCCAAAGAATGAGGTCAGCTGACTACCTGGATATACTGAATGACCAGGTTATTCCATCAATGGATTTTTTCTACCCTGATGGCACGGGCATATTCCAAGATGACAATGCCAGGATTCATGGGGCTCAGATTGTGAAAGAGTGGTTCAGGGAAAATGAGACATCATTTTCACACATGGATTGACCACCACAGAGTCCAGACCTTAACCCTATTGAGAATCTTTGGGATGTGCTGGAGAATGTTTTGTGTAGTGGTCAGACTCTCCCATCATCAAATACAAGATCTTGGTGGAAAAATGAATGCAACACTGGATGGAAAGAAATCTTGTAACATTGCAGAAGCTTATTGAAAAAATGCCACAGCGAATGCGTGCTGCAAACAGTAAACATGCGTGCTAAACGAAATATTAGAGTGTGTGACCTGTTGTTTTTTTTTGGCCATGCAGTGTACCTACCCACAGGCTCTCCATACTAATGAACAGACATGACATATGGTGCTTTGGTGGTGATCATTAAACAGAAGTTGTGAGCTTTCTATCTGTGTCTATTCAGCACACAGTGAACACGCAATGTGTCTATTGCCAAGATACATTGTGTGTTCACTGTGTGCTGAAAGAGTGTGGTCAAATGACACCCAGACTACCTCCAAATCTGAGGGATCAGACCTTGACTGCGTTCTCATCTTAGGTGTCTTTGCCTCTGTACTCAAGCTGCCCACTTCTAACTGGATCACTCAGGATGCATGTTAATACCACATCTAAACAGGTGTGAGCCCTACCTTTTCTAACCCAGGCAGGGGCGTGCGCTTGGTGTGCCACAGTGTAACAGCAGCAATGTTTGCCCTTGACCAGCTCATCCCACAGGACGATGTCTGTCGAGTCAGAGTCCGTCCTCAGACCGAGTCTCTCAAACAGAGAGATCTGGGCTGAGTTGAAATATAAAGCACTGACCTGGGAAAAAGAAGACAAACACATGCGCAGGGTTGTGGAGCGATGAGCCGATGAACACATGCAGAAAAATTAAGGTTCCTTCTTCTCTTTCTTTTATCTGTGTACTACCTGTCCTCCAATGTCTCCGATGGTGAGGACAGCCTGGTCAGGGTCAGAGGGATCTGCCCAGTAGTCAAGACACCAGGGAGTAAACTTTAAACCCTAGAAGAAAAAAAAAGAAATGGAGATATGAAGACATTCTCTTCATTTTATAATGTGTATGGTTTTGATCCATAATACCCAGACTGTAACAGGAGAGTCTTACTAAAAATAGAAATTACCTGAAGTTTATACTTGCAGCTGAAGTCCTGATTGGACAGTATGTCATAAAAACACACCTCTTTACTTGTGAATGACACAGCTATCTGTGTATAAGGAAAAAATACATTTATTAGAAAGAGAGCGATATACAGACAACTCATTAACGTAACAATAATTTCACAATTTCCAGCTCATAATTAATGCATAACTGAAAAATATTCAACACAGTTAAATGTGTCATCCATAAATCTGTAGATCAAAGAATTGCTAATTAAAAGTACTCATCAATAATGGATTGTCTCGCTGCTAAAAAATGAATGTTTACTTTCTGAACTTTATGAAACAGTTTCATGTCCAATGCCACTCATCAATAATACATTAATTGAGAGAAATACTTGTTTACCTCTGTGCATTACAATATCTGCTCCAATAATTGAGACTACTTATCAATTATTGATTTATAAATCCACTTCTACGAATAACTTCTTTTTCAACTGTGCTACAGGAACCACAGTGTGTCCCTGGAACCTCAAGCAGGAGCCATGATCCTTAACTACACTGATCTGTGACCTGATCACCTTGTGCACATTTGGCAGTTGCACCACGTCCGTGACCCAGAGGTCCTTGGGTGCCACTGTGCTGTTGTGCAGTCGTTGGGTGTGCAGAAGGGACACGTCCTCGCTGTCCCACAGTCCCACAGTTCCTCCTCTACTCACAGTCAGATACTGGGCTGAACTTGGCAGGTGCAACACCTGAGGAGACCAGATGTTACGAACCAATATATACAGGTAGGTCAACAGACTCTCTGCTTATACATGCATGGTTGGAGACGAGGTGCAAATAAAGGCAGGAGGAGGGAGGGACATGAAAATGCAAGAAAACTATCAACTGGATGCAAAACTAGAGTTTCTTTGTCCTTGTTTTTGCCCTGCCGCACTGTACTAATGTCACACTGCCATAACCGCAACACTCAAAACAGCTTTACTACCCTAATGCAGTTTGTAAAATAAGAAAGTGAATTTAATTAGTAAAAATCGAGGTTACAGCTGTAAAAATAAATTTCTTGCTGGCTACTTCATAATCATAAAACTACACTAGAATAAGACCATTAAATGTGAGCTCCTTCCTAAATCTCTCTCTTGTTGGATGCGAGTGAATACATTTGAGCAGGACACACTCTGCGCTGGGGCCAATAAAACAATAGAAGATTAATGAAGAGCAGGATTTTATTGGCTGCGCGACAAGAACAAAACTGAGGGCTGCAAAAAAAAGAAAGACAAAAGAAAAGAACCCTGCCCCAAAAAAAAACGTCTGCAGCTGATTGCATCCTCTCTGAGGAAGAGACTCTGACTATGAAAGAAGGAGGTTTATTAATACTTTTTGAATAGAGTTCATGGTTTAGATGTTTTTCCAGTGTAATTACTGCAGACTCTTTTATCAGGCAGTCAACATTTAATCTTAATACGATCTCTTGGATCGGCGTTTCGTGTATTTATCTATAATTATTCTAATTACCTATTGATAAACAGCTGGTGAATAACTGAGACAGTGTGTTTCCAGATATTTCAGTGATGTGTCAAAATGAAGCACTGGGAGTCTGTTACCTGCCGTATGTTTCTGTTAGGCTTTTCTTAAACTTTAAATACCACCAGTTGCCATTCAGTTTGACTTGTGCGTGAAGCTGCTTTTGTGATAAAGAGCCAACCCACTTTTCAAGCTGGCCTGTCCCACTTAAAGTGTGAACGTGTACGTGGAGAAATATACCAATAACCCGAACATTATGATCATTCTGTGATGATACTATTAAAGGGGGAGGTTTAAAAGACCCGAACGATTTCCACAAAAAGCTGACTCATCATTGCCCTATAACTGGCCCTTCACAGCACCTCTGAAACAGCAAGGTTTTTAGGATGCTCCCGGTAAGCAGCAGCAGTAAGTGTCTCCTTACGGCGTTCTGAGGAGGGACAATGAATCAGCCTTAAAGGATTTTAAGGATCTGTTGCTAAAATGCCACAGATACCACAGGGCACCTTCAGAGGTCTCGAGCTGACTCTGTGCTACTTCGGCAGGAAGTGAAGGACCATCAACAACATAACAGGCGGGCGTGACCATAATGTTCAGCATATGTGGAATGGCAAAAACTAGGTGAACTGGAAGTAGCGTTTTGTAGTAGTAGAGTTTTGTTCAGAAATACTGGGCCGACTGGGCCTTTCTTTGTGGAGTTTGCATGTTCTCCCTGTGTCTGCGTGGGTTCTCTCCAGGTACTCCAGCTTCCTCCCACTGTCCAAAGACATGCTCATTAGGTTAATTGGTGATTCTAAATTGGCCGTAGTTGTGCGTGTGAGTGTGAATGGTTGTCTGTCTCTCTGTGTTAGCCCTGTGATAGACCGGAGACCTGTCCAGGGTGTACCCTGCCTCTCGCCCGATGACAGCTGGGATAGGCTCCAGCAGACCCCGCGACCCTTCACAGGATATAAGTGGTTACAGAAGATGAATGAATGAATGAATATTGCTTCAAGGTTATAGCAGCTTGTGGTGAAAGATGCAGGCCAGGGAAGGGCATGACAATCCAAGTCAATTGGATGCAAATTGAGTATGTGCTTCTGAGTGCAGGATGAGTCATCAATAGTTTTAAATAGTTTTCCAGAAGATGAGAATCTACCATTAAGAATCCCCACAAAACCTTTTTTTTTGGTCAATCATTGGCCAGACACTGGCATAGAGGGGGTGTAAAGTGCCAAAAACATCACACACGTACTATACATGTACTGATTCTCTGTAGGTTTTTCACTGCAGGAAAACCATTTCACCTTTGATACACACTTTCTACTGTTTTATAAATCACAGATTAGAGCAGATTTAAATGTATTCACACTTTACCGAGTTATTTATGGACAGAGCGTCTTCCGAGTGACAATAATTTGCCCCTTTAAGACTGATCGAAGCTAAAAGGGTCAAAACCTCGCAGTCATTTGGAAAACAACTGACACAACATTCTGACATTTTGACATCGTCAGGATTGAAAGATTAAAGTGGTGAGCCTTCACTTTATCCACAGCAGTAGGCACTTTATACCAGCTGCTTCATTTACATATTAATTGATAGATGTTAAAGTGAGTCCGGAGCCATTTATCTCAAAAGAGGTGTGCCATTTTGATGAGCAAGACCCTAATACTTTTGAACGTTTCCCGGCACAATGTTTAATAATGTGGATTTCCGTCCACTCAGCAGAGCTCTGGATTCTCCAGTCCAGTGCGGGTGTCAAAATGTTTTCCAGATAACGTGCCGCAGTGGGTCCGTGTGTTTCAAACAGGCCACATGCCCTGACTCTCGTAGAGGTCAGTGATGTTTTACCTTTTGAACGGGGTCTCGATGTGGACAGGTGACGGTGCGCGGGGGCTTCCAGCGGGGCACGCCGACGCTTCTGGTGTTCTTAACTTTATCAGACAGCTCCAGCAAGAGGAAGGAGCACAGGCCGCCCCAGTCGACACGTCCTTCTTCTTTCACGGCGTCAAGGTCCAGAAGGAGGCCGCCGTGCTCCTGAGTGACGACGACACTGTCGAACAGGAGGCCGTATTCTTCCTCGGACCCATGGCCGACTGATGACCAAGCCAGACTGACGAATTCAGCTCTGGACAGGGAGCGAGATGCACCTGAGGGGTCCTGCACCGAGAGCAAAACACAGATGAACACTGTCTCTTGTTTCCTAAGCATATGCAATGAGACTAATGTTTGTGGGTATGGTATTAAATATTATAACCATATCCTTCAAGGTGTTGTAAGATCAGGCTTTGTATAAACTGACATAAAAAAATCAAAGACTCACAAGGAAAAGGCTCTGTAACTTTCTATAATCCTCTGTGTTCATCCGGCTTTCAAGCTGTGCCACCTCCATCCTCGTTCCCATGGTTACAGCTCAGACTTGTCAATCAAACCCCGACCTACCAGACGAGGTCAGAGAGGTAAAAGCGTGTGTGTGTGTGTGTGTACTCGGGTTTGTGCAGCAGTCTCAAACAACAGACTCCCCGCTCTTCTAGGTGTCACATGATGAAGCAAGCTGCCCCCGTCTCCAGTAATGTCTCACTAACCCTCCATATCTGCTTCACAGCGGGTTGGCATGTCATCGTAGCAGGTTCACAGCAGCAAACTGTTTTTTTTTTTTTTGTGTTTTTCTCCTGGTAGGCTCTATTCACCCTACCCAAACATATCTGCATTGAATAGTCCACAAAAGTCTTTCAATTTCAACAAAAAATTTCCTCAGCTCGATGGCTCTCGATGGCGCATAAATAGCTACCCAAATGATGTCTCAGAAATAGTTTGAGGAGGTGGCAGGTTGCCAAAGCATGCCTCTGTTATGTCAGCTAGTGTGAAATGAAATGAAGTCAAACAGATGACAAGGATGAATAATAGCACGACTGAAAGGTGGGCTTTGTTGCGGCTAAGCTGCAATTAAAAACACATTTGAGGTCTGATGAAAAGTTTCTTTGAAAACACTCCACAAAACACCGCAAAGGGCGACAGAGGACGGCAAACACTCTCCCTTTCATTTTTACGAGACAAATTCATTGGACGTGCCATCAAACTGAACTGAGATTTAGATGACAGGGTTTGTAATAAAAGCAGAAAAGTCGATGCTTTGCCGCGGCTATTATCTTTGTTTTTTATGCATCTGTGATTAACTGCGGTGTGATCTTGATTTGGGAGTTTAGGCGCCTTTTATTTACATCTCCGACAACAAGTAGTCGACTGCAACAGACGTGTTTACGCTGCTGCGATAAATAAAAGGAGCGGGGATACTCCAGAGATCATTTCTTTGTGCTTTGTTTATGCGCGTGATGACTTTTAATCAACCACATCTTGACTTGTTTTGTGGCAAGCTGTTGGCATCAGTCTGCAAGCAACTACAAAAGCGCAGCTCCATGAAGTGGCACATGTTGTGAGCTGATGCATCCATAGCGCCGTTTGAACTGAGGCAATTCTTCTCAGTGCTACCGTCGTTGAGAAAATTCAATCATACAAAAACAAATGCATGCGAACACAAACCACTTACCAGGGTTGTCTCTCCTCTTCCTGGATGGCCACTTCAGGTCTACTCAATTCTCTTGAAAGAAACTGTACAAAAGAATGTACAAAACACCTACACTCCAAGCTATGACTGAATACTGAAAGCCTCTTCGCCTGGCACTGCGTACACACTTCAATCAAGCAGGTTTTTAATCATTAAGTTCAAATACTTGAGGTGAACACGGCTAATAACAAATTCAAACTTACCACGATGTCATATTTCAGCCTCTCAAGTCCACAGTGGGTGTCCACGGTGCACTGTCCCAGAGTCCCCCCAGCACTCTGAGGTGTTGAAGTACAATTTTTAAATGGATGACATTTCAAACAAAACCCCCGACCTCTCGACGGTCCGTCTCGGCCTCGTGGCTCGTCTGTGGGAGATTCGACCGATTCCAGGCTGAGCTTTGTGTCCAGAGGTTTGTCTAAAGACGGCAGCAGAGTCTGAGAAGCAATCAAGGCCAACAGCCCTGGCTGCGGCACGCACACACCCGCAGAGAGTTAACTAACTGCCCACAGTCGCCCAGACAGTGGCTGAGGCCATACACACAATTCTTTTATTATCCTTCACTCTTAAAGACTCAGGCTAAGTTTCCTGGCAACCAAGTAGTCAAAAAGGGTTGTGTTTGTGAGTCTGGGCCCTATTGTCTGCATCTACCACCATCTGTGTGTGTGTGGGTATGTGTGTGTGTGTGTGTGTGTGTTCTATTCACAGATTAGACACATAATTGGTGTGAGGTACAATAACTGCCCCAACACAACCTGCGCGTAACACAAGAACATTCTACTGCCACTCATAAAAGTCTTCATGCATTGAAACAACTTAAGAAATACTGATGTGAACCCGAACAACAATAAAATACACAAAAGGGGTTTACAGCAGTGCTTTTCAGAAGACATCCTGCAGGTCACTTGTACACAAACACACACAAAAGAGAGAAAAGTCTCTCAAGAATTTCTCAGACGAATAGACGACTGCAAGCATGGCTACACAAAATCTTTACAACCAACACAGATATAATCATTTCTCTGCTGCTTCAGTGACCATGACCAATCTCTGCGTGTGACTTAATGGTCTGGAATGACTTGAATTAGCTGATTACAGCGGGCGTCAACAGTGGCAGGATCGGAAAATTAGGTCTCAGCGATTTCAATAATAAAGCTTTAAAAAATTAACACTATCACAATTGGATTACGGTGGTGCATGGAGGAGCTGGTACGGAGCCTGAAATAGCTCACCACAAATCCACCATGGTAAATCCACTATTATACAGGGAGAAGAATGAAGTTGCTGGAACTGGTGGTGGAGGGGGGGGGAAAAAAGGTGGCACGGATCTTAGCGCTGGGAGGAAAGAGGTGCAGTCAGAAATGAGAGAAAGCAAGGGCAACTGAGCGGAAGTGGAGCCCTTTATGCACACAACAATGCAAATATGAAGACGGGCCCACTTATGAAACCGTTCTCACGGCAGAACTATTTAATTTGCGATAAAAAGAAAAATTGTATTCAGTTCTCAGGGAGTTTCAGGCCTCAATATTTTATTTACATTTGCTTGGAAATGTCATTCGAACAAAGTCACTGAAATTACATTCATGAGAAGCATGAGAAAGACACACCAAAGAAAAAAAGAAATGATACATTCATAATCCAATACGCTCCTGAAAACACAGCAAATCATACCTTGTTTCAAGTTTGCTGCTCCTAATTCCTTTAAATCTTTAATCATGGCCTCATTATTGTGTTTTATTGTTACTTATACCCACCTTCCCTGTACCAAACGTGTCTAATAATGTTCTTTTCAGAGAGCAGGATGTGTGTATACAGCTGTACACTAGCACTTCCCTGTGTGAGACTGTGGAGGAAAACTGGACTCTGAAAGAAAGGCTGTGCTCTTTGATGCCAAGAACCTGACATGAAAACTTACTGGAGGATTTGAAAACTCTTTAAATCAAAGATGTGGAGGCTTTGCTGGGTTTCCCCAACCACTGACTCATCACAGATAGGGAAAAAACATTCACTCACTTGCCAGTTCATTAGGTACAGTGATGAAAACAAATGCTTTCCAACTTAAGGGTCCTGCACTAAATATGAGCTTCATGGAGTTATGGTATTCAGCATTAGTTTCAAATAACTGGCAGAGCTGTTTTTGCATCTTTCACTACCTGTAAAATGGTTCTTTTGTATAACATAGGGTCCAATACCTTTCTGGAAGTCAAAAGCAGAAGGCAGCTCAGCTGGTGAGTTACTGCTGGCTGGTGGTTATGATGCACTGGGCTGAAGCAGTGCAGCCTAGGACAGTACAAGATAAAGAAAGCAGACAGTGAACACAGTCTCCGGCTCTAATTCTCAAAAGTTTTCTTTTTTTTTTTTATCCCACATACAATCAGCTTTAAGTGGATTATGATGTTTGATGAAAGCAGCAGGTAGTTCTGAAATGTCAAACTAATAATCAATTAGTTGATCAATTCAAAAACCGGGAGCAATCGAGTAATTACAGCAGCAGCAACAACAACAACAACAAAAAAGATGTTCTCCCTTGTTTCAATTCATGAAAGGTGAAACTTTAAGCTTCTCTCTCTTATATCCTCATAAATACATATATATATATATTTTTTTGGGGGGGGGGGGGGGCATGACACATCATTTCTCTGAGAAGATGCGATGGATGTTTTTCACCGTTTCTGACATTTTACAGGTTTCATTGTAAATATTTCACACACCAATCGCTGTTAGATGTAACCACAGTGGCAGCATATTAGTAACTGCCAAAACAGACCTTTCTTCACTGCAGACATTTTGACTTGTCGCAGCAGGGAAACCTCAGGTGTATTCATGATAGCTGTGCACCATGAAGAGTCACGCTAAATCTTGACAGTGAATGCACAGCATGCACAGACACGGGACTTTCCACAAGTGGACTGCAGCTTCCATTAATACACATGTCAGCAAGTCAAAGAAAAAGGTCCAATCCAACTTTTCAGGACTTCTGGAAATAGCCAAACTTTTGAAGACAGGGGGAAATAATCATCCTTTTTACTGCACTGTTCTTTAGACATGAACAGTGAGGCAAATATATAAAAGAATGAAGAAATATTGCCTTAAGAATCTGATAAAAGAACAACATAAAAGAGAGTTGAATAAAAAATCCCTGGCAATTACTGTCAACCTGGTTTGCTTTGAAACTCAAACTACCTGATCTCCCCTCAAAGCCACAGAATTATAAATTATATAGCCCAAAATAATAAAATGTCTTTACAAATTAGAAAGCCTCACATCACCTATGCTCTAATATAAAATGTGTGTGTGTGTGTGCGTCTTCTCGGGATGCTACACCACAGTCTTGAAGGCGTGTAGTATCATGTTGGTTTGGTGGGTGAGCCGGTTGGCGCTGACAAACACGTTTATCGCTCTGGAAACAGTTGTGACAGAGACACAAGGACACACATGTCAGTCACACAGCAAAGAAACCATGGCAACAATATTAGGATTGATCCAGGAAGCACTTTGATCTGACGGGAAACGGAGAATGTCAGCCTTCAGAGAAAACAAGCCGGAGTGAATCCACAGGAAATGGGTCAAGGGAAATATTCCGCATGGGTGGATTTAATGGATGCGGGGCCGTGATCAAACAGCCACCATTTACATGGCGGTGACAGCGTGTGCGTCTGTGCGCTGGCATAAGCGTGTACAACTATCAAATGAGATGGAGGTGCACGTGAAAAAGAAAAAGGTCGAATGACTGAGCAAGAAAGGAAAGAATCGGTGTAACAGAGAAGGAACTAGAAGCGGTGTCATACTTTCCGTCTTTGAAGTAGGTTTTGAGAGTGTCGCTGAAGCTCTTGGAGTACTTCACAAACTCTTTCTTCTGCTGTTCCAGTGCCTACCCAATAAATACAGACAGCCTTTCAGCTCTACTTATTCCACAGCATCTGTGTTTGTGTGTGGGCATTTCTTCCTCCTAATGTATCTACTTACCCGTCTGTTCTGATACTGGTATTTCCTGAAGACAGTATTAACTGTGTCTAGCAGCTCCTTGATGGCACTGGCAATGTCTCTGTGGATGACATGTGCAAGTAAGAGTATATATATCTCTAAAGAAATAAAACAAAAAAACAATATCTCACAATCTGTCTGATTTTTTATCAGGCAGAGAGACTACCCTCCTTTGATCCCTTTCTTCGCCCGCTCCCTCGAACATGCTTCCACCGTCAACTTCTTCTCATGCTCTTGAAATCGGCCGTTTCATAACTCTAATTTCTTAGCATTCCCTTTGAATTGATTTCACTTCTAAGCCCTCCGCTGGGTAAGTAACTTAAGCAGTGACTCACTAAAGAGCATTGAATTTGATCAAAATAATGGCAAAGTGGGCCAAGAAGATGAAACATCTTTCACTTCCTATACGTGTGTGCGCGTGTGCAGCGCAGCGGACAGGGATAGAAAATGAGACCTTGCAGTTTTTCCTTCACTAGTCCTCATGTATTCGACGTTCCAATAAATGCTGGGGGAAAATACTCAAGTCAGCATCTGTGTATGTTTGTGTTGCATGTATTAATGGTTTGATTTCTGACATGAGCTTCAAACCCAGCTGAAAACTCATAAGTCGAGCTTTAAATTAAGATTCATTTGTAGCACATTCTGTCCCCGACAACACAAACTAACATGATTTCTTATTTGATTTGATTCCTCTTCATCTTCTGTCTCTGCTTAAAATCCTACAAAAAGCGGACTGACCAGACAGAAGTCTCAAAGCGTCTCTCGATGTATAAATTTAAAGATTAATTTGAGCACAGTCATTAGCAGTCTTTCTTTCCACTCGCGTCTTTCCTTCACCTCACAAAGAATTCCTTTTTATTTATAAGATTTTTGATGGAACCATGGTCTTGATCAATAAGGCATAAACTGTATCAAAGCTTCACTCTTTGCACCAAACAATTAATTTTAAAAGAATTTTTTATTTTTTTTAATGATTGGTTGCAATCCTCTTGAGAGGCCTTCTGGCGGTGTGTTCGAATAATTCACCGCCAGACTGAAATTTTTATGCAGAATTTAACCTGACACACTCGCGTTCACACACACAGAGCTGTCTTACTTGATGGTCTGGAGCAAGCTCACTCTGTCATTGATCTCATCTGGTATGGTGCTGAGGATGTGTTTCAGAGCTCGGGCCCTCTCGTTCAGCTCCTGGAACTCCGGCTCTCGCCTGTCAATCATGAACTCTGGAAACGCACGGGAGGCAGAGTGAAATACAGATCTCCTCAGCGACGAGCACGTCAACACACACAGCTGCGGGGGACACTGCAGTGAAGCAAGTGACGACGGTGGCACGTGTGAGAAACGTGTGTCTACGTCGGCGTGTGTGCATGTTTTTAAAGTGTTGTTAAGTGAAAGCGGGATTAAGGCAGAACTTGGATTGTGGTGTGCAGGAGGTACATTTTAAATTCTTCCAAAGTGCGTGTGCGTGTGTGTGTGTGTGAATTCATTACTACCATCAATCACTGTACTCGGCAAAAGGAATTCAATTACACACAGAAACAGGGGAACGTGTGAACGCAGGAAAAACAGATGATTAGTGGGGAAACAGCTCCCCCTAGTGGATAATAGAGCTAATGGTGAATCACGGAAACCCAAAGAGAAACCAGGTTTGTAATCATCCAGTATATGTAAGCAGCACAGTCAAGAGCTGTGTACAGTAAATCTCATCCTCTATTTTCTATTATTCTATTGTATGGTTCTCCTGTTTTGCTTCTAATATTCCACCCTCTGAGGAGCCTACCTTCCACGTCATCTCCAGCCATGCGAAGTAGAGACTCACAATAGTTGATTTGCAAGTTCTTCTTCTCCAGTATCTTCAGTACAATATCCTGTGTCAGACCTGGGTTCTCCTTCTCCGCCTTGAAAAACACAAACACGCAACCTCTGTGTTTTTGTGACAACAGCACTTCTCGAAGCTACAAAGCAATGAGCTGCTTGCGCGCAGCAAAAAAGTAAATGTACGGGGCAGAGTTAACAAACTAGCAAAGGAAAGGTTTACCTTTATAAAGGCAGCTCTCAAGGTCTGCGCCGCGGATAAATCGACTTTCTCCAGCTGCAGGTTATAATACACAGACGCACAAACAGAAGTCAGTTGCACACAAATCTTAACACACACACACACACAGCTTAGCTCTTATCATCGCCTGTCCTGAAATGTAATTCCGCAAAAGCTACATACGAGCCAAGGATCCTGCCATATCCAAGAAGGACACTGTGCTGTTATTGTATTGTGCAAAGCTGTGTTCATCTGTATTCTCCTTGTAAACTCGAGGAGAACTCAGCTCCTGCACGCTGATATTTTGGTATCAAGTCAGAGTTCTTCCTGTCAGTCTGCACAACATGGAATCTTTTAATAATCCATTGCACACTATAAACAATAACACTGTGAGAAACTGAAAGTGATTCCAGTGATCGGATGTGACATGTCTGCTCAGTATCTGTGTGTGTGTGATCCACTAAAAATCAGAGGTGTAGGTTTTTAGAGTTTTGCTGGTTTGCAGTGTTTGGAAATGTTTTAGGCCTGTGAAGCAATGTAACTCACAAGCACACAGTAATGCAGTGCATTGAGATGCTCCATGTATATCTGACGGAGCCGGTAGGAGCATCAGGCAATTTTTCAGGGCCTTGTGTGCAGATATCCAGTTAAGAGAAGTCGGCTTTCTGACTCAAGGCCGCCTGCTCCTGTTTACAGTCCAACGAGGGGAATCAGACAATTTAAGGCCTGGACACACAAAACTGATATTAAACAACTACTAGGAAGACTGTGACGTCCCCCCACGTCTTCTGTGTCTGGACCAAAAAGTGTCACTAGAACACACAGCAAAGACTACTGCCAATGGCCAGCTGACACGTACGTTCCATGCCTATGTGAAAAGATATTAGTCTGTATTTGTCATTCAGAAAGGGGAAACTGGTAGAGCTACTAATATGTTGTTGTGGAAATATTCATGTGTCTGAATGTTCTGTGTGTGCCAAGATGACAAGCCAATCAGAGCGTTCCGTCTCTGACGGACAAACAACGCACCAAATTAGACGTGCTGAATCGGCTGAAAAATCCACAGACAGGCGTACAACTTGTGCCAACAGTGAGGGACATACCGCCAAAACTAGGTCCACGGGCGCTCGCAGACAGCCTGACATCGGCAAATGGCTAACTGTTAGCTTGGTGTGTCACGGTCTTAATCTCTACAACTAGAGCGACTTTGTTTAAGGCTGCGATACACCGAGATGATAGTCAAGACAATGTCAGGTCAACTCTGAGCGTCTGTGGCCCAGGTTTTTATGATATGCTCCACTCCGTTGGGGCAAGTTGGCAACCCTGCCGTGGCATTTCAGGCAATTGAGCATTTTGGTCAGAGAGGCAGAGAGAATACACTCTGATGTTGTTCACCTTCAGAGAAATGGAAATATGAATATTTTCATAATGAGCAGCATGCTTCGAGAGAGGCCAGCTGCACAGCTTTTCCAGTTTCCCTGTTTGAACGACGGATAAAGACTAGCGACGCCTGCTGATATGTACAGAGCATACAGCTTGTTGCTAGTTGTCCGTTGGCCGTAGTCTCGGGAGACCTTCATCGCCACTGGTACTTTGATGTCAGTCTGCCGTCTCTGGGCCTTAAAGTATTTGCTTGACAAATGCGACGTCTCAGCTCGCCTGCCAAAATGGCATTACAGTGTGTTTCGCATCTTTTGATCTCCACCACACGGACTGTTTACCTGACTGCAGCCAAAGCCGTCTCAAATCAGATCGGTCAATACATATCGGACTACAAACAGAAACTGGAAAGCTTCTTGTCCTTGACTGCGGATCCTGCATATTCATATGCAGATATCTGTTTATAGAGATTATGTAGATTCAAACGCCCTTCACTTGTTGAGAGTAGCAAACTATTATGCTAAGCACATAATTATACCAGCAGCCTGGTCACATCCCATTGCTGTTTGTTTCTCTTGTATTCTTGTTAGTGTTTCTTCTTCGTTACTTCTACTGATTCCTTATTTGTATTCTGGTAAGCCTTTGAACTTTAAACAAAATCCCATTCACAGTTATCCTCCACAGGTTTTAAATGCACATTACAACCTCTGCTTGATTTACCGCATGTCTCTTCCACATGTCTGCAACAAAAGTTTGTGAAACTCTGCATCATTTACCTGGTTAAAGACGGGATACATCACAGTGTAGAGAGCCATAGAGACTACTGAGGTGGTGTCGGCTTCATTCTTCATGTCTTCTGTGGTCATCCTTGACCAATCAATGGCCCCTTGTGCGTGTGCTTGTCCACTGATGCCAGATTCACCGCATTCAATCACTCATGTGGACTGACAGAATGGGAGCAGACAAGAACCTGAAGAAGAAGAAAGAAGACAGGTGAACAAGCAGATAGATGGATGGTAGTGGATGGACTGCATGGAGGCTTTTAAATTAAAAAAAAATCACAATGGTTAAAATCAGGAAAAATCAACCATTTAAATTTAGGTTACTTAAAGCTTCTGCTTAAATATAGGAGACGGGAGTTGAATGTTTTTTTATGATGATTCGTCAAAGTGCCGGTTCTGTTCAGTTTCTTCCAATTACATGTTATCAAACCCTCTGTGTGCCACTTCCAAGATAGCCTCTCAGTCACAGATATGATCACGTAACAGTAACACAACCAGTGTGTGTTGTAGTTTACTGTCCCACTGGGTTCAATGGTGACAATAACTGAGGGAAGGGAAATTATTCCTGCCATAAACATATATCAGTGTTACAAATATAGAACCTGGCTACATGTTTGTTTTGTTTTTCTCTATCTCTGTCATGCCTCTTTTCTTCACACGTACGTGAGTGCACACACCTGTTTGTGACACCTACACAACTAGTTCTTCCTCTGCCATTGTTTGTTGTGCGACAGCTTTCCAGGATCTAAGGCGACGTCATTTTTCTTTGCACTCATCACTCGGCAGATCAATTATTAGAGGGCAGGGACACACCAGCTCTCTGTTCACATGCTTCCTCCCAGGATTATAACGAGACACTGACTTCTTATCTGACTATGACATTACACTCCTGTTCAGTCAAAGCTGAGAGGGCTCTCAAGTTTATGAGATCACTCATTTTGCTTTATGATACCTGGTGTTATTAGGCTTGTAAATGGGTCCAAAGTGGCAGTGTTTCTTAGTCAACATCTGACAAAGACTATAAGAGGAGAATAGATCAGGGTCTTCAACTGTTGCCAGTAGAAGACTGGTAGGCAGCACATATATTGGTATTAAATTAAATGAAGAGGAGAAAATTGAAATACTGAAATTAGACAGCAAATACTGAATTCCACGAAATTCACTTTAAAACATTCATGATGTGGTGTGTGGTGTCTGCAGCTTGATTCAAACAGGTCACAGACTTACAGTAGACTCATAGATGTTTAAGTCTATGGCTGGATTTAGATGGACAGGATTTCTTCAACCCGACTAAAAGAGATTCTGATACGTTATATGTGTTTACAAGCTCCAAAATATCAAAACACATTGTTTTACATGCACAAGTAGTGCTGCCTGCTGTGGAGCCTCAAGCCTACTGAAAATATAACAGATGAACATTTTTTTTTTGCCCCAATACTTTATCGACAACACTGAATTCATTCAACAGAAGGCAATGACAGAGATGGATCCACACGGGCTAAACGTGTGCAGAAAAAAATTTGATTTCATATATTTATTTAGGGAAATGATCGGATCGAACATTGAAATGGTTACTAAATGCTAATCTTTCCCTACTGAAGAGGAGGTCCAATTGAGGTGGAACAGGAGGCATTTTTATTCTTATTGAGAGATTACTATGATTATTAACACAGCACTAGTGTCCATGTAAATTTAGCCAAGGAAATAAACTCAAATAAATGAAAATGAAATGTTACTACCATGAACTAACATTCATGATTAATATTTCCAATGTAGAAAAATCAACAACAACAAGTGTTTCTTGCTGAGATTTTAAATAAGGGACAGTCTGTAGTAAGTGTGGAAAATCAATTAGTGTAAACTGCTAGTTAAGGTGTGGTGAATGAATGCGTATGTAGATTAGAGATCAACAACTGTTTTCAAACAAAAACTGATATTTGAAACAATGCAATTAGCAAATGCCAAAATTGCATTTTGGAATATACACTGCGCAGCTAAAAGAAGGCTTTTTCAATTATTACACTATTTATTTGACATGACTGCATAGTGAGCTGCAGTGCTCATCTTTTCATTATTAGTAGTTTGATGGTTTCTAATGCTCCAGACCATGTTTTAAATCACTTACTCAGTAAATACTCAATTGAAGCTTTTCTTTAAAGAAAAAAGTCACAAATGAAATTGAAATCTCAATATCTGTCATATCACAATTGGATATTTTTCTATAATCGTTCCTTCCTAGTTAAGATCTAGCTTGTTATAGGCTAAGACAACGCCCATAGAATAAACTTTGATTACAGGAGAGTGGAAAGGTCATGCTAGTGAGATCCCTAGCTATTCATTGTAAATTACAAGTGTAAAAGATAATCATAAAGACTGCCCTGTATTTAGGTGTGCCTGCAAACAGATTCTGATATTTGGCACGCTGACTCACTGGTTTAACTTAATGACACGTCTAAATGGAATTTAAACGTGCTGTGTGACAGATCAAATGTTAGCCAAGCCATTGGCCTTTTAAACTACATTTTCAGTCATTTGTATGGATCATTTACATTCCCCCAAATGCGCTGAAAAGGTTTAACAAACAGATTAACCACAAATTTCACAGCCACAGGTTTTGCCTCATATTGCCCACCACTACCATCTAGCCGAGTTCAAAGACACCTGGGCACTTAGAGCTCTCTCCAACAGGGAAGCTTGCATCAATGTATACTCCACTGAAAAGGTTACGGCCACAAATCATTTTGACATTTATAGGTCGAACATTATTTTTGCTGAGGTGGCACTTTTGAACCGTATTGCTTCTGAATAAAATTGTATGGTCCGTATTGTTGCTCTCACTATACATGGCGCCCCAATGTCCAACTTAAACACACCTCAGTCACTAATCTTTATGGTGGTTAGCTGGTAACTGTCCGACCGCATTTAGATACTGAAGTAAACCGATCGCTTAGCTTAATAAAAATAATATAATAATAAAATAATTAATATATCGAGAGGGCTGACGAACATTAAACGACCCTTATCTGGAGTGAGATTATGTTCAAAGAAGAACAATAAGTTACCTCTGTAGATAACGCGCTAACATCAGGTTAGCTGCTTAGAGCAGGTGACTGATTCCGTTCTTAGCTAAACTGTTAGCTGCATCGCTAGCTAACCGACTGCTGATAAAACATCGGTAATATAAAGATAAAACAACATACAGAAAGATGCTTCCGTTGTTCGTTCGTCTTGTTGTGGTTTGTGTTTCATTCAGGAAGTTTTCTGCCTGACAAAACTGTAACAGAGAGCCGGCGAGGGCGGTGTTTAGTGCTGCCTGTTGTAGTCTGGTTGTAGTTCTTTCTGAGAGAGTCTGCAATGCTTTGTAATGGTAACGGCCATGGGGATGGACTTCAAATCCCACATGGGTACAGGTAAACGTCTTTTTAACCAGCGAGAACACTTTAGATTTATGCCACATTAATTAGGCACACAATATAAATCGTGAAATGTATGAAAACATTCACAGTGAAAATAACAGGAAATATTGAGCTATTTACAGCGAATGGTTATTTTACGACAAGGACAGACTAGCTGTTGTCATGTAGGTCAAGATAGTTCACCACCATACACACATAGACTGTATTTGACATTATCTATCGTCTGTGGTTACACATAAACAACAATATGAAGAATATGTATTTAAAGTACGATAGGTCTTTAAGCATATTCATGTTTACGTCATATAAAACGTTGCTAGGGAGAAACTGTGCTCACCGTAATAGGCTAGTTTCTGGCTAGGTTTAACGCCGATGGGTCTATAAATTGAGGTAGGTAAAAACCAAAAAATGGGTAATAAAATTAAAATATATTAACTTCAGTTAACATTCAGTCAGCGACTCCTAGTGCAAGCTTGAGGGGGGCAGGAAACCTTTAGAGCTAGTGCAAATAAAGCAAATTAAGCAAAAAAGGAAGCAGGAAAGAGTGACTTATTTAGCTCCACATCTACACTCTTTGGTCCACGTTCATTGGACCAATGAGCGGGGAGGGGGCGGGGTCTGCGGCAAATGAACAGGCAGTGAGCTGCGGAGGAGAGCAGCAGAGAGAGACCGCACTCATCCATCCATCCATCCATCTCTACCGTACGCCCTTTATCGGTAAGAGCCGTTTTTTGCAATAACCTACAGCCGCTTCGGCAGCGCCTGTGCTCATTTATCTGAACAACAAGAAAAGATAACGAGTGGCAGATAACGATTATATGTATCTATATATATACAGCTATATATACATAGATATAGATATAGATATAGATATATAGTTTCTCCATAGAATTACTTTTTATTGAGGTGTAGGAGTGTGTAGGTGTAATGGGACATTTTAAGCAATTGCATAAAAAGGAGTATGATCAACATGTGTGGGCTTTTAATAAGAGGGTGGGTGGAGATGGAGTCAAACATCTTTCCTCAAGCTCATTGATTAAACCCGTGTGTCCACCCCCGAAGGCTTTTTGTTTTTAAATGGTTCTCAGTGGTTTACGCATTGCATTGCTTGTTGTTGTTGTTGTTTCCAGTGAAATCAGCCTCGCTGTTGCGTTTGTGGTTCTTGTCCTTGAAACACACGCAGAGACGCATTGAGAGTGAATGTGTGTGAATTAACGAGGCAGATTGTAGTAGCCTGCTCCTACCTTATCCCCACCCCACACACACAAACGCGCATACACTCACACCACTTGTTATTCCTTCATGCAGGTCCGTGTATGTGCTGGCTAGAAATTCAATACACAGATTGGTGCATATTTCTCGAAGGACAGAAACAGATCAGCTAGTTAATTCAAAGCTGTTTTATGATTGTTCATATATAAAATGACATTAAACTCTCTGGGTTAAAGCCATGTGAGGATAAAAATGGGGAAACGGGTCAGATATTCCCCAATAATATAAATTCAGGATCCCAAATTCCAGTTTATGTTGAAATCCTTTCGCACTTGAACACACATCACTTAAGCACGGTGAGTGTAAGCATGTCCTCTTTCTCATGTCTCATTCTCTCAATCCACCACTCATCTGTTTATCTCTGCCGCTAAGGTAATGACCTCCTAAATCCTCATTTAGGCCCCCAGTTCCACATTCAGGAGTATCCTTTTAAGTCATAATCTCAATGTATTAATCCCATATGCGTCTAAATCACTAGTTAATCTCTGCTGATAGCCTGCTGTTTGCTCTCTACGCCCGCCAACGGTGCTACTGCCTGCATATATATGTGTGTGTGTGTGTTCTGCCTGTTCCCACAGAGGGCTGCATTAATAGCATTTCAATAATTAAATGTCTTTCAAATCATCCTAGCGAAACAAAACGAGCGAGGAGGAAGAAGCAGCTGCCTTGGTTGTTTTTTTTTTTGTTGTTGTTTTTTTCTTTTGAGATGTGGTTCCATGTGTGAGAATGGTAACCAGAACTAAATCTGTGTGTGTGTGTGTGTGTGCGTGTGTGTGTGCATATTTGCTGGACTGTTGTTGTGTTTCTGTTTGGTAGAATAAGAGAAAATCTGCAATAAGTGCTGCAGCTGTCCACCCGAGACTGTGTATTTTCTCAAGATACACTCAAGGCTGTTACGTGCTGCATTATGAACTTTTATTCTGTCTTTGTTCTGAAATAAATGTGTTCGTCGGCGTATATTGAATGTAGTAAAACTGCTGTGGAGGTGTGCACAGTGCGTAATTAGAAACGCAAGGAAATTGCGTAGACTAAATTTCAGAATTTTCACGTTCTTAATGAACTCACACAGTCACACAGTCAGGGACAGGTTTGGCTCCTCGCCGCTGCAGAGACACAGGGGATTAGTTCATACCTGGCCAGATGGGAGGATGAGAGAGCAGAGAAATTCGAAGAGAAAGAGGTCAGGTTACTGAGAGGGACAGAGGAAATCGAAAGAATGGAAATGAATTTAAATTAGGTAGTGGAACTGCACCAACGTTGGAAGAAAAACAACTGATGCAGGCATGAAATCAGAACAGGAAACACGAAGGATAAGACACGGAGATGCGTTTTTCCATTTGGACATTTTGAACCAGAATATATTTGCATGCAAGTGGTGGTTTTTACACGTCTTTACAAAATTTTACTTGTGATTGCGTAATGACACTCTTGTGAACGCACATATATACCCGAGGATCGTTCTGTCTATTGATTAGTGACATGGAGGTGTGGGATGAGTCTAGAGCAGCAGGAGAGAGAGATGGATGGAAAATGGTGGAAGTTATTTGAAAATGCAGTCATTATTCAAAACGCATTCCCTCCTTTGTTATCCAGGAGTCAAAAAACAAATAAATATTTTCTGCTGAAACATTGTTTCCTACTAGCCCTCCACCCACCGAAGCCAGAAACGCAATCACAGTGCGGCTCGTGAGCGATTCAGACAGCCTTATTATCACCCTGCCGTCTTTCTCCTCTCTCCATCACAGCCTCTTCACCTGGCCGTCACTTCTCATTCTGCCTCGTTTCCCCTTCCTTCCGTTGCCCACCCCTTCCCAAACCCATAGACGTGCACATCCCTCCCGCAGGACTAGTTCATAGTGACCTTTCCCTGTGCTCCAGCGTCTCCACCGGTCTTTAGTCCATTTTGAAAAGGCCTCCTGTCTTTTTACTTTTACCACTGACCCCAAATAGAGGCCGATCCAATTACGGCTCAGACCTCCTAACCGCGCTCCCACTGCGCCGTGGCCGTTGCTGTGTGTCTGTACCGTCTGCGTGTGGTTTTCTAATGTGGAGAGAGAAAGAGAAAAGAGACACTGTTCAGTGTGCCTTGGTGGAGTGTCTGGGATCATTCAACCATCTTGCCATCTGCCGCGCAGGGGGCCGTTGGATGTCGCTGGCTCTGGGTCAAAGCTGGTGTCTGCATGCATGCAGCCTCCATTCAGCTTCTTCAAAGACACTTCCTCTCTCTCTCTCTATTTGTCTTCATTTTCTACCAAACTTCTTCCTTGTTTTTTTTCTGCTCACATTTTTCTTCGTCTTTCTCGCCCTCAGTCTATTTATCTGTCTTTATACCTCTCTCTCTTAGTGCCTCTCCCTCTGGGTGTCTCTGTTAACAGGGATTAATAAAGGGTTGTTAACCTCTGTTTGCCCTCTGTGGAGTGTACAGTGAGCATCTTGGGACTTCGGGCAGCTTTCATGGCACATTATGTCATTTTCTAACAAGGGGCTGAAAGAGCAGAGGCACTGAGCTGAGGATGGGCTGCACAGGTAATTTGGTCTGCCACTGGAATGGATATAAACTGCAGGGGTAGATTTAAACGTACAACAGCACGAGTTGTTTTTATTTTCAGATATCAAAAGAATAGTCTGTTTAAGCACGGCAAATGAGTGCAATCAGCTTTGCTTTGTTTAACGGCCGCTAATAAAGCCATGCTGCAACCACAGCAAGCACCACGTACCACCAAGTGCTTTTCCATCGTTGTAGCGCCTGCCTAACATCCAGATAACAGCTCCTGCGCTATTAACGCCGTTGTAAAAGTACCATGCAAGTGTGGTTATTCTGTCCCGAGCCTCCAGAATCAATCAGGGTTCCTCTCTCCACCAGTGTTTTACAGCATACGCCTTGTGTTGTCTCCTCAATTACTGATAAGACGTTTCACGCTTGATTCTAATTTCCTGCACATGAGGAAATGTAACACACGGAATTGCCCACTTTGCAAAGTAAAAGCTGTAAATGAGACAGGCCTGATATTTGAGGAGTTTGAAAAACAAATAAAATGTCTCTTCAGACCATTTAAATTGGAGTTTCATTTAGTTAATCTGAAATAATGTGTGTGTTAGCTGCGGTAAATTTTGTGATGTGAAGCCAACAGCTGGTAGAAGAACAGACAGTTTCGAGTATTTATATTTTTGCTCCTCGAGCAATTATCAATGACCAGTTTGCACCGTTTACAGCTTTGACAAGTGTTGGACATGTGTAAAAAGTGATATTAATGAAATGAGTGATGGCAGCCTTCCACCTAGCCGCTGGTGTCACACTCTCACGGCTTTGGCATAATAATACTGACGTTATTAGTAACACCCTTTGCTTCGATGGTGTGACACATCTAAATGTTGCTGTTGTACACTGGGCCCTGCAACAAAATGAAGCGTCGCCTTTTACAGACACATTACCGTCCCCTTGGGTCCGCAGATACAAAGATGTCCTACTTTACTGTTTTCATCTTTGGGCTTATTTGAAGATGAAACTGGCGGCGCATTTTTTTATTTTTTTATTATTATTAATTGAACAAGTAATTCACCAAAGGCATATATAGGCTCTTCAGAAACTGTTTCAGCTTCAAAGAAAAATAGGATTCAGACGAAGTAAAATAACTTGTTTAGTGCTGACACTTTAACTTTTAAAACAGAAGTACCTGCACAGATGTTTTAGTTGCAGTAATTGTTGCTTTGTGAGAGCAGCTGCACGCTGCGTTTAAAGATTACAGGATTTTCTGGAAATGATTACATGCACAGTGATAAATGTTGTAACGTCTGCACAGTTACATTTGCCACTTCGTTATGTACACCAGTGAAAACGAACACATTCTGATTTAACAGCCCGGCATTAATTCTTTGCTTCATGAAGGTTATGATGTTCGCCGTTTCTTTGCTTTCATTTAGGAAGCTGTGGTTTGTAGTTCTGTTGAATTGTACTGTGTTGTGATGACACATGTTTCTATTATTCTGACAACCCCATTTCAGTCAGTGGGCTAGGCTAAATAACAGAAACACTTCAAAGTTTAATTCAATCCCATTTAACAGCATCGCTAACTATATCCACTAAAATAATCAGAGAGTTTAATTATCACCTTTCTGACAGTGTTTTAACATTAAACACTCATGTTTCTGTGAAGTTAGGTTACACTTCTTCACTAGTGTGCCTGTTGTGTTGACATGTGTGCTAACTTACCTTTAAAAAGGGACACGTATTATAAATAGATGAATAAACAAACTACATTTTTACAGGATTATCCCTTACCCAGTTCCATAAATTCTAATAACCATTTCCTTACCTAATACACACACTCCTTTCTTATTCAGGAGTGTAAAACGAAGAAATGCGTTCTGCTGAAACAAGAACTCGCGACACTATAGACTGCTCATCACACACAGTAAAGACAGAGATACTAACCCGAGTGAAATGCAGCCATCATAAATGAATAAACCTGTGCAGTTCCTGCCGTAACGTGTCAAAATATGCGCTAGAAAAAAAACTGCTCACACTGCAAACAGCTCAAACACCAAATCAATTTGAATCATTCTCTTAATTATCAGTCTCAGTTCTCCAGCTGCCTGCTAACCCTCCACCCACCGAAGCAAGAAACACAATCACAGTCCAACTAGTGAGCGATTGAGACAAAACTGATATTGTGTTGTCTCATCCATTACAGTTTACATCTACACTTTAGGCTTGTCCCTGCTAGAATGCTTTAAAATCAGCCATTTTCATACCTGAATTTGCGTCCAGATGATAAACAGACACTTGTGTGCTGCAGTAGGTGCAATGAGGGGGTGTGAGCAGAACCGGCAGCTCGACTGATGAATTGGATCGACTTTATTGTACACAGTAATGGAAGTCCCCACTCGCACCGCAGGAGTTTAGTGCTTCCTTTCTCCTTAGACTGCGGTGGAGTCAAAGGCTCTACCCAGTGGTGTGCTTTATTGCAGCCCGCCTGTGTAAATTTTACCCTTCTGCTTTGGGATTCTCTGCATCATCGGCTGAGCAGTGGTTGAAAGACATGTGTCTCAGCAAACTGTTGAAAGAGAGACTCTAACAGTGATTCAAGATTGATGATGTAAGTTTAATCATTTTTAGCGCCACGCGTATGTCTTGTTGCGTTTGACTCGGTCCAAGTTAAAAAGCAGCCCCTAAGGAAAAGTTGAAACCCTTGAATGATAATCAGACTCCATTATCTCTCTGTGGTGCCAAGCCCTTTATAAGTTAAACATATTCATGGTTGAAATCGTGCCAGATTACACTGCCATCCTTCGCAGAAATTCAAGATTTTTTTTTCTGGGCTAGCAATAATCACAGACATCATTCCCTGCAGTCGGCCATGATGAAATGAGATGTTAGCGTTTTTCACAGAATTTGTCAAAGCTTCAGCAGTTTGGAAGAAGTGTACACGGAGAGTATGTGAATCTCTGGGACTCTGTGATTAGAACTGAAGCAGAGGAGCCCAGCGAGGGAGATATTGTCGTCCTCATTTGGAGCAGAAGTTTGCCTTGTTTTTGCAAAATTACAGAGAACAGTCAGTGTACTGCATGTGTGCCTTGGGAGATTGTGCGAGTGTTGAACTGTTGAAGTGACAGAACTGGAACTGGAGCGCAGAGTTCTTGCAAAGCGACGGGTTGCAAGAGACAGAAAATAAATGCTGAGTTGAGAGAGAAAAGAGGAAGGAGTTTATCTGCCTGTATGGAAGGAGGAAGATATCTTTCAAGGGTAGAAATTCTTTCAGTCAGCTTGGCAAAATGAAAAACGTCCATCATTTGCAGTTGCCCTGGTAACCATTGGCTTGGCGGTATTTGTGGAAACCTGAAAGCGTGTGTTTGTGCGTACCTGCGGATTTAAACCATGAATGAGGATGTTCACGTTTAATAAATTCCCCTGGCCTCCGAAGCATGGCGCCTCAAGGTGTTGGGTTTAAATGGCAGTAAGGATTAACGTACGTGCTGAGGTTTTTGGTGACGTCATGCTTTAACTGTCGAAATGTCAACTCCCGATCTATTCTGTCAGAGAATTAGTGTTACACAAAGAGATTAAAGGCTTCTTTTAAAGGCCAGCGAGTTTAATTGCATGGAATTAATCAAGTTGTCAAGATTAAACTCTTGCAACTCAAACCGTAAGAGATTTTCTGACATATTCGCTTCTTTTAGTCACGGGAGAACATTTTATAGCTGGGGGTTGGGTTTCACCACTTACGTGGGAGGCATGCTGGGAAACCCACCTCAGGTGATTGGAGCCAAAGCTGTGCTCATAGCCATCAATGGCCAAACTGGCAAAGTGTGGGATCCCCTTGCAGACAGCGTGCCACAACTCAAAAGGTCAGAAGGGTGTCACCGTTACAAGTAAAAGCCAGCCACCCATGATGCTATTATCCACTCACACATGCACGCTTGCACACAGACGCACAGGGGTGCACATACAATTATGCTCCGCGCCACTCTCCCTGGCTTAACTGCGTGGCTGGGTCTTTCCTTACAGAAAACAGGGCCGACTGTCTCAGAAAAGTTCAGCTCCCACAGCTCAGAAGGTCAGGAACATTACCTCCATTTACATCTGTGCCAGCCGCCCCCTCCTTTCCCTCAGCCCTTCGTTCCCTCTCTGGATCTCGCTCCTTCTAGCTGTGATGTTTGACTCACGGCAGGACATGTGAGAACAGGCGAACGTTACTAACAGCATATTATCGGCAGTACATCAGCCTTGTGCCTTCAGGTGTTATTTTTCTGTTTAATTTATAGTTCATCATTAGTGCAACAAGACTTATTCCAAGGATTTAACCAAACCACTTGTATGTCTGCTAATCTCTGTAAACTCTGTGTAATTTGTAAGCGAAGGACAAGGTTCAGATACCATTGACCAGTCACATTTGAGCAGGCTTTGACTGAGTAGAAAGTGATACATAGAAAGTGCTGAAAGCAAAACTGGCGTACATTGTAGGCAAATTAATGTTTTTGCGTTACCTTAAACCTGCAGTGCGGAACATTTGTCTCATCCTCCCGGCAGTGAGAATTATTATACAAACTCTTTCAGCAGTCTCTAATGAGGAAAACTCACACCAGTGGTAATGTGTTTGTCCTCATCGTTGATCATTTTCAACGATCATTTCAACTCTGGTTCTATGAATTCAGCGTCTCTGCCAGTTCTTGACTGGCAGAGACGCTGAATTCATAACTCTCCATAACTCTCATTTTTCATTGCTGGTGACCTAAACTCTTAATGCTGATTGTGTGAAATCATTGGCACGGTCTTGAGTGCAATGAACATCTCGAATTAAATTTTTGTGTCTATGGTTGCTATATCCATTCTGTTATCTGCATATCCCTGGCTACACCAGAATCCCCAGAATTTTGCTCATTGCTCCATGAGGGCATCCGAACAAGATGCCCGAACCACCAGCTGGCCCCTTTCGATGCGAAGGAGCAGTGGTCATACTCCAAATGTCCGACCTCCTCGCCCTATCTCTCAGGCTTCGGAGGAACCTCATTTCAGCCTCTTGTAACCGCGATGCCATTCTTTCGGTCACTACCCACAGTTCATGAAGCTAGACCGGTAAATCGAAAGCTTTGCCTTACAGCTCAGCTCTCTTTTCACCATGACAGTTTGATACAGCACCCGCATTACTGCCGCCACTGCACCAAACCATCTGTCCATCTCTCACTCCATTTTACTATCACAGTAATGAACAGTACCCCGAGATACTTGAAGTCCCTCGCTTGAGGCCGGAACTCACCCCCAACCGGTACAGAACAATCCACCATTTTCCAGCAGAGCACCATGGATTTGGACTTGGAGATGCTGACCCTCATCCCTACCACTTCACATTTGGATGCAAACTGCCCCATTGTGTGCTGGAGGTCACGGTCTGATGAAACCAACAGAACCACATCATCTGCAAAAAGCAGGGATGCTTGCCGGACCCCCTCCTCACCCCGGCTGCACCTTGAGATCCTGTCCATGAATCTCATGAACAGGACTGGGGACGAGGGACAGCCTTGGCAGAATCCAACAACCACTGGAAACGTGCTTGACTTTATGCAGAGGATACAGACACAGCTCTCGCTTTGGTTATACAGGGACCGGGTGGCTCATAACAACGGCCCCTCGGCCAACCAGGCCTGAAATGCCTCCTTCTTCAGCTTGACGGCTTGCCTCACCACTGGTGTCCACCAGCAGGTTTGAATGTTGCCACCATGGCAGACACTGACAACCTTCTGGCCACAGCTCCCAGCTGCTTCTGCAATGGAGGATTTGAGCATGGCCCACTTAGATTCCATGTCCCCAACCTCCCCCGGGATGCATGAAAAGCTCCTCCAGAGGTGGGAGTTGAGGATCTCTTCAACAGGACCCTCCGCCGGTTGTTCTCACTTCACCCTCACTACACGTTTGGGTTTACCAGGTCTGACTTACAGCCTTCTCCGTCACCTGAACCAATTCAACACCAGGTGGTGATCAGCTGACAGCTCTGCACTCTGCCGCAGATCTGATGACACGACCACAAAGTCTATCATCGACCTTTGGCCTATGGTGCTCTGGTACCAAGTACACTTATGAACCACCTTATGCTCGAACATGGTGTTTGTCATGGACAATCCATAACGAGCACAGAAGTCCAACTACAAAACACCACTCGGGTTAAAATTATGAAGGCCGTTCCTCCCGATCACTCCTCTCCAAGTTACTTCATCGTTGCCCACATGGTGATTAAAGTCTCCCAGAAGAAGTTTGCAATTGGAACTCCTTCCAGGACTCCCCCCAGGGCCTCCCCCCAGGGCCTCCCCCCAGGGCCTCCCCCCAGCTATTTGTAATCAAGTTGATCTGATCACGAGGTCACATATGTTGGTAGGAGGACAAAGTACAAGGGGTGTGTGACTTTTTGACTATTTGACGTGAGGTTTTGTAAAGTATAATACATTTCCAGTTTGCGGGTTGGTCAGTGTTGTGCTTGTGAACAGCAGCTTCCCAGAAAAGGTGGAGAGCAAACAAGTCGAGGTCTCGGCTGTCACCCAAGAAGAATGTGAAGTGGAAGCAACAGAGATGTTCCCTTAGTCGGTTCAATCTGTTTCTTATACATCTAGGTATGATCAGACTCGGATTACGTGCTCTGGCGAGGTTTGTTTTTTTCTTTTTACAACCGATGTGGAGTGCACTGTGTATCGAGAGAAGATAACTAGAGAGTGCATGTACAGACTTATGAAGAAGGTGTCACCCAGAGCATTGGTGTGAACCCCTGATGTGTTTTTAATACTTTTTGGACAACAATGGAGGTGGCGGGCTTTGGATGCTCACAATACATGTAGTACTCAGTTCATTGTTTGTTGCAGTATTTTTGTTGACAATGTATACATTTGGAGCCTTTGCCATTGTATACAGGATACAGCGGTTCTTTTCAAAGAACTAAATACATAAAATACATCATGCAATCCCATTCACAAGCACTCCAATATTCCAATATTTAAATATCAAGATAAATATTAAATACATTGCACAGACTTTTTATTGCATTATGTGCAGTAGGTTGGACTGGTTCATGTGTCAGAGCAGAGCAGAGCAAGGACAGTACACAACAGAATGGGGCGCTAATTTTTTTTTGGCTGCTGCCCATTGTTCACATTGTTGACACTCAGGTACATTGTCACGGCTGTCACCTGCCATCACACATACAGCATTAGCCAGCAGATTCCAGCCCTGCATGGGACTGCTAATTGAATCCTCTACACAAGCTGTAATAACAGCAGCACAGCAGAAACAAAACCAACGTGTTATCTGGCTCTTTATTGCTCACTCTGTACGCCATGTCCTTCTCTGTCTTTACGCTATATACCGTTGACTCTCTTTTTCTGTTTTGGCCGGCAGAAAACAATGTTGCTTGGCAACAACAGCGCTAGAGATATGGTGCAGTGTGTGTATATTCCTTGTATTTTTCCTTCTGGAGGTAAGAGAGAGAAGGAAGGACAGCGGAGTAAAAAGAGGGAGGAGGAGAAGATTGTTGAAGATAGATAAAATATGGATGAAGGATTAAGATGAGAAGGAAGGTGATGGCATGGAAAGATGAGTGGAGGGATGGATGATGGTAAAGACCTTTTGGTAATTAGTCATTCTGTACGGACAGACAGAAACTCGGCCATTCACACAGAAAGATTTCAACACGCGCACATAGAGTGAAGGAACAAGGCACATTTAATTCAAGATGATAAGATGGTCATGAAATATGTATAAGTTCATTTATCAGATCGTTCAGAATAGCAGTACTGACTGCAGTCAGCACTACATCTACAACTGTACTGTATGTAAATATTACTGCACATTCTTGTTCATCTTGTTTCTTTCCGGATTATTTCAGCCGTTTTACACTGTTCCTTTGCATTTGCTGTATAGGGTTGCTTCTTCTCTTTAATCTATAGTTTGTATTTGCAGAATGATTGACAGTTCCTCTGTTTTCATTTCATCACACACCTCTGCTCTGTCTTTCATCTGTGTCTCTTTCAAAATCTGCTTGTCCTTCATCCCCTTCTGTCCTTTACACAGTAATCTTCTCTACCTTAATCTCTTTCTCTCTCCTTCACTTCCTTATGCAAGCCTGTTGTCTGCCTTCACCTCTCTGTCCTGTCTGCACACTCCTCTGTCTGCTTTTGGCTGTCCTCTCCCCAAATCAAATCTTATCTTGTCTTCCATCCGTCCATCCATCCATCCTTTCACACTTCTTTGACTGCCCACCTCTTTTCCTTTTGCTTAACCCTTTACCCCAGTCCATCCATTCCTCTATCTTTCCTCCAAACATGTCTTCTACTTTTTTTGCCCTGTCATTCCTTCAATCTCTCCACCATCACACCACCATCAAGTTTATATTCTTCTTCTTTATTCTTGTTTCTCTCAGCTCTCTGAGGCCTGTGCTGCGATGTTGATCCTGGACGTTTTGTCCCCTCTCCTCCTCCTCTCCATCCTGTTGCCGGGCTACGGTTGCCGGGCGGCGGACATTCCAGAGGACACTACATCAGAGTTTTCAGTCAGACTGTACCACCGGCTGCAGGCAGCGGGGGGTCAGGACAACATCATTTTCTCCCCGCTGAGCGTGGCCGTGGCCCTGGGCATGGTGGAGCTGGGAGCCAGGGGGGCTTCGCTCGAGGAGATACGACAGGCCGTAGGATTCAACCATCTGCTGCCAGGTGAGGGACTCAGAGGTCACCTGGGCAAAGGAAGAGGAGTTGGATCAAATTCACGACAGCAGTTGAAAATCTTCGGCATTTTTTTTTTTTACCAAGTCAATTTATTCAATTAAAAGGGCTCATTGATCTAGGTTATTTAGACTTTTAGCAGCAGGTCAACTCAGATGTTGGGATTTAATATTAGTTTAGATAATGTTATTGACTGCTTTTAGTGTTACATTATATCTATTCATGATGTAGGTGCTTTTATTACCTAATTCCTGTTTAAACTTCCACTAAGAGGAAGTAAAACCATCACAGAAACTAGAGTCTTGGTTTGATCCTTTCACACTGACCTCACTTTCCACATTCAGGTTAAAAGTACAGTTCATGTAACCAGATTTTCTCATTTACGAATGTGGCTAAAAGCATCTCTATCGCTACTGCTACTCCTAGAAGAAAGGAAATATAGGAACTGATGTGTTTTGATGTGTTTATATTGGATTCCAATACATTTTGGAACAGATTTCTAAATTTAAAGGCCCATATCAGCTAACGAGACCTCTCAAGTGAAAACTGCCTTTAGCTTTTATGTACCTCACCTCTGGAATATGCTAATCAACATGTTAAGTGTACTCCCAATGCTATCATCTTTTAAACTAAACTGAAAAGACTCCGTTATACCTACAACTTTGAATAGTCTGATTTGGTGCTTTTAATGATTTTATTATAATTTAATTCTATCCTATATTGGTGGCTTCCGTTCAAAATGTCCGATCTGTGCAGCATGTCCTGCTTCCAGCTGGAATGAAATGTGTTATATAAAATAAAGGTTTTGCTCTTGTGTTTAAATTTGGATAGTGGTGTACATGCACACCAGCCATTAGTTCCATTTTAAGGCTTAGTAAATACATTTGTTACATATTTAAAGCTTTATGTATACACTTTTATGATCTATCCTTGATGCTGAAAACAGAAGGCTGAATGACACAAGAAAGGTTCTTCATAAAATGTGAAATCATAACACAAGTTAGAGATCCAGATACTTGAATAATAAATATATGCTGTGTTACATGAAAATTCATTTCCATTAAAAAGAGATAAAATAGTTTTAGCAGTTTTTTTCTCTTGTTGAGGATGACATCTTAGAAGGAAGACATTTGTGAGTTATATAATTTGTATTTTATGTCCGTATTTTGTATCAGTTTTTTTAAAATGTTTTCTCTTCCTTTACCTTTAACACGGGTTTTATTCTAGAATAACCTGATAGCACAGTAAATGTGACGAATGCACCTACAGTATAAATAGCTCCTTCTGTTCTCCAGGTGTGGAGTTCTCTCTGCTCCAGAACCTGACAGCGGCTCTGTCGGATGATGACACCCACTACGTGATCCGATTCGCCAACAGCCTCTTCCTGCAGGAGGGTGTCACATTTAACCCTGAGTTTCTGCACCTGATGAGGAAGTACTTCAGGGCTGATGTGGAAACGGTGGACTTCAGCGAGTCATCAGCCGTGGCCGAGCAGATCAACAGCTGGGTGGAGAATCACACAGAGAGTGAGTTGGAGAGAGGAGAGGAGGAGAATGATGCAGATCAAATCCTTACATATGTATTCATCACATGTTTAAAAAGGACCTGGCGCATTATCAGACAAGGTTACATTAGTGTTTGATTGCATCATTGTGTACAAGGACAGATTATTTACTACATTTCCAACCTTGAAATGAACCAATCTGTCCCAATCCTTAGTTGTGACTTCAAAAGCTCCACTGGAGCAGGTGCTATATCCTCGGGATAGTGAAAAATAAATCCTAATACACTCTACAAATTGCTCCTTCCAGGTAAGATCCGTGCGCTGCTTTCGGCAGAGGACTTCAGCAGCGTGACCCGTCTGACCCTCGTGAACGCGGTGTATTTCAGAGGCTCCTGGAAAAACCAGTTCAGGCCAGAGAACACCAGGACCTTTTCCTTCAGCAAAGACGACGGCTCTGAAGTCCAGACACTCATGATGTACCAACAGGGAGACTTCTACTATGGTAGGGAAGAGTTCTGTGTGTCCCTCTGTGTGTGTGTGTGTGTGTGTGTGTGTGTGTGTGTGTGTGTGTGTGTGGGTGTGTGTGTGTGTGTGTGTGTGTGTATATATATTTGTAGAACTGTACTTGTGGCTTTTTCTTCGGTGCCCTTGATTTTCAGCTCATACTTCCTGGGGTTATTTAAAATGTTAATCTGAGATGTAAAATATTCATTTTTGGAGTGTTATTCCAAGGAAAGGCTCTTTTTATCTGCTCAGTGAGCTTTATGCTGTAAAAATTCTCCTCACTTGTTCAAACACGTCTGGTACATCGTTTTGGTTCAGTATTATATTTTAAAGGCTGCCTTCTTAATGTCAAAATATTAGCAGTGCTGTGACAGTATCGAGTTGTGAACTAGCTTTTTCTAATGTACTCTGACAGAAGGCAGAACAAACAGGACTCAGTCTTTTAAGTCTGTTGACATCTGTTTATGTCCTGTTTGGTTTATTCATCATTTCCTTCCAACATCTGTCCCTCTGCTTTGCTGGATGCTGAATTCTAGGAGATGTTTTATTGACATCTGTTTCTAATTATATGGCAGCCATATTATTTTATCTTTACTACTCATTTCTACATTTCTCCAGATTATTAAAAAGTAGTAAAGTCTTGTGAGAATTATTTCCAAGGTGAAAAGTATGCATCTTTTTCATGCAATGCCATCCGGCTATGATGCTACTCATTAGATCAGTATGGCGGCTCCGGTTGTCGCCATCTTAGCAGAGACCGATTCCACCTGACTCCCATGTAATAAAATAAAAATGACGGAAGAGGTGGAGCATGAGCGGAACTGTCATAAGCTGCAGTTCCCTGCGAATGCATTCATCTCTCCCTCAAAGCAGCCACGCCCTAAAGTATTCTTAAATTATGCTTACATACTTTAAGCCTTTATGCAATTTAAACTTGTAATTTATACATAAAATCTGCCCTGTACTCTGGCATGTGAACATTAGCTATAGAAATCAAAACAGTTTTTTGTACCAGGCTGTAAACGAGTTTATATCTGCTTTAATTTTAACTTTGGGATTGACTCGCTCCTGGGGAGAGCCTCGAGTGGTCATTTGAGGAACTGCAGCTTATGACAGTTCTGTGTTGGCTTCATTTTTCAGCTGTTTGGTGGCTTGTGAACATTATTTGTATCCATTCCAGGAAAATGTGTTGATTAGAGGCTATTTTACATTAACTAAATTTAAATACCATATTCATATTTAAGACTGCTTTTTCAGTGTCTTAATTTGATTGTTTTGAGTCAGCTGTACCTGTGTTTTCCTCAAAGCTCCTAACAAACTGTCCAGAATCCTGTAGTTTGGCTGTATTGCTGTTACATGTCAATAATTCCAGTCTGTCCCTTCTGCATCAGTTACATCATATCCTTACTGCACTGCTGCTAAAGTTGGTTCATTTCAGATATTTTGATTCCCTCTATATAGTATGTGTTGTGCGATTGCAAACTTGCAGAGACCTCCTTCACACGTAGTACTGTGATACTCAAGATCACGAGAATCTGTGCATGTGTAAACCGGCGTGTGGATTTATTTGTTATAAAACAGGGACAGGCCCTTGGGGAGAAGGTTGCATTCTTATTCTGAAGCACAATCATATTGGTTAAGTGAAAATGTTTTGGTAAGCTACATCTCATTCTTTCCTGCATCGATGCCTCACTCTGCTACTCAAAATTCTAATTTAATGAAGGATGATCAGTCTTTTTGTTGCTATTCTCCCCTTTAAGCTGCTTCAAAAGAAATCTGTGCAAATAATCAGATCAAATCATGGCAGTGTTAGTGGGTGGGTTAATCTTGCGTTTAAAATTAAAATCTGCTTGGAGTATCCTGCCTCACTTAATTCAAGTAAATATGTCTTCCCTTGTCTTGATTATAACTTTTATCGCAAGGTTTTGTTTCATCAGAAACTATGAATAAAGATCCACCTCAAAGCTGTGAAGCTGTGAATCTTAGGGGCCAGATACAAATACAGCACAGTCTGTTCGCACCTGACATTTTAAGTGTGTCTCTAATTGTGTCTCAAGATCCAATCGTCAACAGACGTCATGGGTGCAGAAGTATATTTTAACACCTGCTATCTCTAATGGATCACCAACTACTGCTGTATCAAAACTACAAAGAGTTGTTTGCTGTGTGTGTGCCATGACACGAGGACTAGGAACAAGCTGCAATGCATGCACACACATTAAATTATCATTATTTATTGATCCGCCCTGACGTTAATTATTTTAGAGCCCTGCATAAACTGTTTATAACTGAAACCCTGGAAGCATCCATAAGAGGTCTGAGCAGTCCCTACGTCTATGTACTGTGTCACTGAGAACATATCGACTCTTACTGTTTGTTTGAGCACGTCACGCATGCTGATATCTCTGTAGTGTGTGGGCAGTTACATTCTCATGTGTCTATATATACATGCTATATTGTTTTTTTTCTGCATGCACAGTCAGTTTTGTGTCTATAAAAAGGGGAATGCACAGGCAGTCAAACACACTGTAAGCAGAAGGCAACTACATACAGTGTACTGCGCATGTAATCCATTTTCACAGCAAAAGCCCTTGAAGTTAAGCATCACTGGCTTTTAATTAAAGCGTCACCGAAATGACCACACACACGCTGCAGTCAATACATCCAATCAATGGGCCTCAACGTGTTTTCATTCTTCTGCAAAGTTCACAAACACGTCACAGGAGGCGCCAGTGCGTGTGTACGTGAATACTTTCACATGATGCGCACATCTTGTTTGAGACCTACCGTTGCATATGTTTCCTCCACCTCATTCAGGTGAGTTCAGCGACGGTTCACAGGAAGCTGGCGGGGTGTACCAGGTCCTGGAAATGCCCTATGAGGGAGAGGACATGTCCATGATGATCGTTCTGCCTCGGCAGGAGGTGCCGCTGGCTTCCCTGGAGCCCATCATCAAAGCGCCGCTGTTGGAGGAGTGGGCTAACAATGTCAAACGACAGAAGGTGGAAGTCTACCTGCCGAGGTTAGAGATGACGCTCATCCCCTTTTGCTTCTGTGATGATTCCACACGTACATTGTGTTGTGTTACCTAACCCACTAATCTTCCTGCATAGGAGCACAAAAATAAGTGTGCAGCTACACACACAACGTGAATACAACATAGGAAAGGACTTCATGCCTTGCTGTTTAACATGTCACCGTTTGATTATGATTTAGATCATCTAAAGTTTAATTCACTTCCTGCATCCTCCTGTGTCGCAGTAATGACTATAATTAACTGACCTTTTTACTCGCACCTCACTGTTCAGGTTTAAGGTGGAACAGAAGATTGATCTGAGGAGCACACTGCAGGAGCTGGGAATAAAGAACATCTTCACCAACGATGCTGATCTATCTGCCATGACAGGTGACGCATAGCTGCGTGGAGAAACCCAGACACATACACAGTGCATCAGATACAAAATACTGACACGTGCATATCAGTAAATTATTATAAAACAGATACAAAGTCAAAGAAATCATCTCCTAACAGGGTTTAGTGTGAGAGTTAATATTTCTCCTTCTTGACAGCAGTAAAATAGCCTTCAGTACTTTCTAAGGTAACCAAGGTAACTGGCACTGAGTGGGCAGGTCAGAGCTGTCACATCATCCATTATAAATAGATCCAGACAGGGAAATGGATAGAGTATATACACACAGACAGAGAAACTTAAATATGTTGGGATAATTTACATGTAAAGCAAAAAACATGATAATAAAATAAGTTGTCCGTAGGCTGTACATACTTTGGGACGTCTTGTATTGCTAAAACATCCTCTGCTCAACATTACTCCGAGGGCCTGAGTATACGATAAGATTTAGCGGAGCGTGCTCTGCAGCTCTCACTGTACATGCAGATTAGATGTTGTCACATCATTCTCTGATATGATTTACATTATAAAGACAAAGCAATGAGCTGTGTGCTTTTGTGTGTGTATTGTCCAGATGGTAAGGACCTGTACATTGGGAAAGCGGTGCAGAAAGCCTACCTGGAGGTGACGGAGGAGGGGGCAGAGGGAGCCGCTGGGTCAGGTACACGTTTAAGTTTTTTTGATCACCCTGATCATTGACGTACTACATTTTTATCATGTGACTATGTCACTGTCAGCACATAACATAATAACAGGCCAACCAGAGAAAAAATGTGTCATGTAACCACCTCATTTGGAACAGACTGGCCTGATCATAAGGAATCATACTGAGAGTGTTGGTGTAAACCTTTCATAATCCTTTCAATATGAAAATTTAAAATACATATAGAAGTTTTTCAAGTAAGAGTCTGAAAAGATGAACACAGTGAAATGAGCATGAAAATGCGAGCCTTGCTCAGTTATCTTTTTCTTTTGAATGAACTGAATGTTGTCAATAAAGTAAAAATAAATATTCCAGTTGTCCATCTAAATATAGCCACTGGTATCTCAAAAACCACGCTCAAACAAAGGCACTTCTTTGATACCTCAGAACTGATGGAGCCACTTGGATGAGTAGTGAAACATCATCAAGAAAAGTCAGACAAGGGCAGTTGTCTTTGTTTTAGCTTTGTTTTGCGTTTTTTTTGGATATACCATGACCTGGATGACTAAGAATCTTCACAGATGTAGCCACTGAGCATCATCCCTCTCTCTCTCTTTGTTTCTCTCTCTAAGGAATGATTGCCCTGACCAGGACTCTGGTGCTGTACCCACAAGTCATGGCGGATCACCCATTCTTCTTTGTCATCAGAAACAGAAGGACAGGTGTGTGTGTGTGTGTGTGTTGCCTGATGCATATAATGTCTTTTTGTATGTGTTAGCGTTGCATTAGTAATTGTAAGTGTTTTAACGCGACTTTCTGTCCTCCCAGGGTCCATCCTCTTCATGGGCAGGGTCATGACCCCTGAAGTCATCGATCCCAGCGACCATGACTTTGACTCCATGTGACCACGAGGTTGCTCATCCTCAGTCAATCAGATCCTGACGTCATAAAAGCTACCTATCCTCTATCACCATCTTCAGCTGTGTTTTCTACTCTTTATGAGAAAAAAAAAAGATATAAACTGAATATTATACAATATATTATATATTGAAACATGACATACGACATATAATGTGACTGTGTTTTGATACTGGAAGCTTTAAATTCTTGGATACGGTCGTGCAGAAAGAGGAAGTTGTAAATATTCTCTAGTGAAGTAGGGTGTGTATATGAGCTGGTGTGTAATCCACGCACAACCCCTTTAAGTTCAGCAGCTTCATACTCTCTTGCGCGCCCACAAACGATGCACAAAAACTATTTAAAACTAGAAACTCTTTCTCCTCCTTTAATTACATCCCTGTACATTTGACATGGTGTTCTATATATACTTATATATATGCTGAGTATTTATTGCAGAAAACACATTTTGTCCTTTACAATAAATCTTAGTAATATGTTCCAGGCAGTATTGAGACGTTTTTTTTTTTGTTTTTTTTTTTTTTTTACACTTAGGCACATGGCTAAACTGCTGATATAACTAATATGCCTTATCACATCTGAGTGGTTGATTAAGCCCCAGCTGGGCGTCTTACAGGTGAGCAGAGGGGACTGCTTGACTAAGGCGGGTTGCTATGGAGACAGAGTGGTGCATGCAGGTGCGCTGAAGGAGCTCTGCAGCACTGTTTTGGGTGTACATACGGGGAGAAACAGTAACACCAGCTGTATTGAGTATTTTATTCAATAAAAACATGAATGTGCTCCCAATAAAAAACATATATCCATCTCTGTGTGCAGATGTTGTTTTTCTATTGTTAACTGCATTTTAATTCATGCCCTCATGGACTATAAACAGTGTGAAAATCACTAATAAGACGTGCTGTAACAACCTTCCATCTACTGTTCGGTTTTAGTTCTCTAAATAGAGGATTTAGTGTGAATGAGGCATGCATGCCATGCCTCGGTTATGGAGCCCTCAGTTACTGAATAATAAAAGACAGGCACAGAGAAGTTGGCTGTTCAACTGTAACTCAGTTTCCCAGGGCAGACAATGTCCTGCCAAGGCATCTTGGAGTAGTTTCAGGTCTGCATCACCTAGCTTACACACACGCACACACCCATGCACGCACACAGACACACACACAGAAACCGATCATATCGCTGGTCAAAGCAAGGATATACTGTGACCAAGGGCGAATGTGACCTGCATGCTGATACTAATGAATGTCTCTTCTTTTTTCTTTTCCAAAACTATGATGGCCTTTCAACATTATGTTAAAAAACTGACATGATAAAAAAAAAGAATAATAGTAACAAATAAATGACCTTTTTATGCATTAATATTAATGAATAGCTACACGTAGATTCAAACATAATACAGAGCAAGCAGTGTTACGTTACTTTATAATGGGTGCATTTATCATACTTAAACAATCCTCACTGTAATTGCGCTATATTCAAGTGCAACCGACCTGCAGAACAACTGAATAACCATTACTGCAGAGATAAAAATAGTTTTTCCTCATACTCATTCAAGATCATTTATAAAGCAACACTACAAGCTTTATAATGTCAGACTGGTCTATGTAAACTCTGGCAGAGGTAACTACAGAGACATTTCCTTGAGCCACTGCCCAGTTCTTGTTGTCAGTATTTTACCATTGATTTTTGGCTTTTGAAAGACACATGTCTATAAAGATCAGTTGACTGCATTTTATATTATGTCTGTGTGCATAGATATCAGACATAACTAAACTTTCTGCAATTAACTACAATCCTACTATCCTGAAAATCATTCCTTAGAGAAACTGACTAAAAGCCAGTATATTTGTGATAAACAGTTACTTTAACATTTTATTTAGGAACTGGTGCATCTCATGCAAAAATAGAAGCATGATGCAGCTTAGGTTCGTGGGTTTATAGTATTAATTGTAACATCAGAATATGGATAGTAGTTTTTAATTGTGTATTTTCCAATATGCATTTTCTGCTTGTCAGGTTTAAACCCTGCTTGTATAGCTTTAATGTGGTGTGAAACAGTTGCCTAACACCAACACACATACTGTTTCTGCCTGCACAAAATCAACCCAGATAATTGCTGTGCACCCTCGACAGACGTTCCTGTGAAAAACACAAAAATGTGTTTTGTTGTGATGACTGCAATCCCTATCTGATGTTTTAGATATCCCAATTATGTATGCCTTAACAAAACAAGTGAAATCATTTAAACAATAAATTGCAATAGCTGATAGCTTGAACAGTGAGTCTTAAAAATAACCAGCAGAAGCAATGAATCTGCTCTGCACAAAGTCAGAAGGAAAAACAATTTCCACAGTTCCCAGCTGTTCCACAGCTTTTCATTTACCTCAGAGAAATATCTAATAGCTTTTCTGTCTCTTCCCTGTGCACAGTGCTGCAATATCTCACACACAACAAGCTGCATTGTTGAGGAATGCCAGCCCATGAGGTGCAGGAAGTTATTTATAATCTAAATTACTTTCACCAGCTGGTATGATATATGTGCTGTGTACCACCTTATCTCTCCTCCTTGCCATGACAACACACTGCGGAGAAAGACACAAACTACAAGAATAGACATGGAGACTTTCTTCAAGCTCCGCAGACACAGAATTCATTTTATTATTTAGGCTGATTATATAGTTGTTATAATTACTTCGTTAAAGATATAGCTGTTCTCCACACATGTGCGCCAAAACTGTGGTTATTAGTAGCTTGGCGGTAAAAAATGCACAAAATATAATTTGCAATCAAACTCTCAAACAGTAATAAATTGGCATTAGCTTGTTTATTCTTATTTTGGAAAATAGTTGACACTTAAAAGGGAACTGTCTCATATTTGATATGTTTTGCAGCCATGGAAAGAATGTTCCCTGAGTGTGCAGGAAAGTAAATACTCCCTAAAGGTTAGAAAAAATATACCAGTGAGGAAGGTTCTAGAAATAATCCCTGAAGGTTACAGGTTTTGCAATGTATACATATCGAAGAACCTTTACAAAACCTTTGGGGAATGTTCCCTAAAGGTTAGAGTGTTTTTTTGTTTTTCTCTTATAGCTTTTGGGGAACTCATAGGAATGTTTTGTTTTTGCCGAGCCTACAATGTACTGTAACTTGAGGTTACCTTCAGGGAAAGTAAGTAAATGTTACTTGTTAGAGCTTTTGTAATGTTCAGGGAATAGGAATGTTTTCTAAATGTTGTTTTTGGTGACACCTTTAATGGACATGGTTAAAGAAACAGTTTTTAGATCATTAGAACATGTAGAGAACCCCTTTGTGTTACAGTTTCAGGAGCATCAAGAGATGTAAATGTTATTTTTGTGGAACCTTTAATAGACATTTGCAAAATGGAAATGGAAATGTTTTTAGATTTTTTTTATTTTTTATTTTTTTTGTAGAACGTCAAGAGAACCTTCAGTCTTCTTACACTGAGTTATAACCTAAACAGGGACTACTGAGTTCCACATAGTAACAAAAAATAAAACAAATAAAAATATGCTCCAATAATGCTTTTCAGCACTCTCTTTCTCCTGAACCTGAGGAGTGTCCTTTGTTTTACGGCAATTAATCTGTCGCAGTTCATTTGAAAGTTGAATATTAATTTTGTGCAACAGTTTCCTGTGCCGTGTGATACGCCGGAACAGTGTTGCCAGGCAACCAGCAGCTCGTCGGTGTCCTGCAGCTCCAGCTCCAGCAGCGGGGTCCTCGTCGGTGTCAGTCTCCCGAGTCAGAGCCAGCGGGACGGTTAACTTTCTCTCTGTGAAGGCTAACAAACCCAGCGGGCTCCATGGGTAACAGCCACTGGGCTGCAGGGCTAAACCGAGCCGTTCAAGATGTGTTAAAGAAGGCCGGGAGAATTTATCACAAGGAGATTGGGACATGTCAGAAAGGTAAGACACACCAGTGTCTGCATGAGAGACATGGTGTTCAGTTTGTGCTGTCTGCGAAGTTAATTACATTATTAGTCTCAAGTGACGAGTTTTAGTTTTGTTCTTTTTTGCTTTTTGCATGTCAAAAATGTAAGCTAACCTAGCTAACTTGCTAGACAAACTTAGATTTAAAGGTCTTGATGAACTTTACAAATTAGACTGTATTTAAAAAAATATGTGTTATATATTTATTTTTTGGTATGGTAACTATTTTTTTTTTAATTATTATTATTTAACTGACTATTAGCTATTTTTTATAATTTTATATTGTCTTACTTTGTTATTGTTTGACTCAATTTTGACGGCTTTTGTTCTCTGCAACTTTGATAAAAATAGTTTTTAATCAGTAGTTGTCTACTATTAACATTTTATTTTTTTACTTTTTTAACTTGAATAATGTTTATTAGTGCCAATTATTATTATTATAATAAAGAAACCGGTAAGAACACACAGTACCAATTATAGAGGCCTAAGGGGTCTAGCTATCCCCTGCATGCTATTATAAGCTAATAGCACCTGCTCAGGTGTCCACTGGCGCTATGGCAACGGGTCCTAATCTGCATTGTCAGGCCCAGTTCACTGTAACTCTAACCACTCGGCCGGTGGTCAAGGTTTCAGCACACGGCAGAGCTTACATTACCAAAACACAGCTCCACTTCAAACAGGGACCAAAGATGTGATCGTGTACCTGATGACCCCTTCCCTGTTTTTTTGTCCTTTGTCCTTAATCTGTCCCTCAGCTCTTCAGGTGTGAACACTCTCAGTGGCAGCTTTCCCAAATCCCACTCGTCACAGTACTCTGACCTCGGGGTTACACGCACACCTCTCTCTGTGGACCACAGTCCCGATTCTGGACTAGTATCTACACCTGTGAGTGGCACACACACAATAAAGCCAGTAACTGTTCATTGCTTTTCCTGCGGCTGCTGTCCTCAAGGCATTCACGCTCCTCCACGAGCCCAGCTTTGGCTCCATCTTCACACCTCTCCTGCATCCTCCAGTCCAGTCTCTTTGCGTCTTCACTTCATCCCTCTCTGAGCTGATCCTAATATATTTTAAGTCGGTCTGCTGTCTTCTCTGCACTCACTATTTCACCCTCAATCCACTGGCTTTTTATCCTAGACTGCTAAGCAGAGTGATTTTTCACCTTCCCAACTATTTGAATTGAGAAAGGTGAAAAATGGCTTTGTGTTGTAGAGTTTTCCGCTTGTGGGAAAAATTTGCTTAAATTCTGCAATAACAAAGTATTTATAAAGAATTTTATTGCAAAATAAAAATTGCAAAAACATTTTTAGTGCTTATTTTGATGCTAATTAGGAATGTAGTTATTTCAGACAGATTTCTATCTGTTTGTTAAAGTGAAGAACCACCTGCTTACAGTGAAGCTGTATTCTATTTTACAGCGCACTTCATGTGAACAGGTGACCTGGGAGGAGCAGTGGTCCACTGGAGTGGGGTCATTCATGTGTCTAGATTAACAGTAGGGGGTGTAGAGTTACACAGACAAAGTAAGGGTGAAAAGGATTAGTGTACATCAGTTGAAAAGGTCAAATAAGGTGATGACTTGAGCCCAGTTCCGCAACTCACTGGGGCAGTGAAAAATGATTAAGAGAATATTGTTTAATATCATGCCATATTATTTCATTACTAAGCTGGGGCTTCTCAGAAGTATTCTTCATTTGGGCATTGGAATTGCTTTAGTAAAAGAAACACAAATGGAAAACATTTTACTGTAATAAGTGCATGGTCACTTTATTTAATGAAAGTGACAGGTTGCTTTGCGATTTGATAGTGTGTAATGTGACGTGATACCAGCAACACTGTAGCTGATAGAAAAACTTTATGGAGAAAATATGCATATAGTGTAGAAAAAAGAGAGAGACCATGTCATTTGGAAAGTCTCCAAATAGATATTAATAAAGAATAATAAAATGTAGTAGGGATTTGTTGATCTTAATCATTTTTACCTTTTTGTCAATCAGTATTGGTTAATGGTCTTGATAATGACCCACGGATTTTAGCTACAGTATATCTGCAGTATGTTGGACTAATAATAATAATAATTCCCAAAGCCAGTCCCAAGCCTAACTCTTTTTTAGTCCAGCAACATTTGTCAAACAATTGTTTGACTGTCCTGAATGTCACTGGGAATAAATGTAGATATAAAGAGCAGAGTTTGGCAAAATTTAAGGAGAAGATGCTGTGGATACATAACACCTTCACACATCAAAGTTGTGGTTAAAGTTTAATAATGAACATGGGCTTAAACTGAAGACTCTAGAGCTTTAATGTTCATATCCACACTGAGGGAAAGGAATTAGATTTTTTATTACAGTCCCCTTGGGGCTCATATGAACAGTTAATATTTAAAATTTATATATATTTTTTTTAATAATTAGACAAAGATCATTTGCGTGCAGTTATTACCTGAAGTCTGGAACCAATCTGCGTCACCAAAGAATTTGCCATAGGCTTGCCATTCCTTTTTTATAATATAATTATTCCAGTCACATTTCCATGTGAAAAATCATCTGCTGTCCATTTTTGATTATTTGCATCATGTCATCATCTATGATATAGATGATGTTTTGCAAAGTCCAATTTCGTCTTTGTATTCTTGAGGTTTTTGAAGTGTTTGTGTCTTGTGGTGAACCCTCTGTATTTGTCTTCATGAAGTCTTCTCTTTGTACTAGATATGTGGATATTCAGGCGTTTTTGTGTTGTGCAGATCTCACTGACCTTCAGCCCCATATTCATTATATACCTTGAAAATGTTTATCATGGTATAAATGTTATTTATAAATGAAACATTTGTAGATGTCCAAACATATTGTATATGTACCTAATGTATGTTAGATTTAATAGACTAATAATTAGATTGTGATGAAACAGAATGATGCATTCAGCCCTATTTTAAGACACTACGGGCAGTAACTGTACACCAACATAAGCTCACACTCGTCCCACTGAGTGACCACTCTCTCTTCTCATTATTATTGTTAGCTTCCATCAAGTCGGTGCCGGTTTGTGTCGTGGCATCGACTGGAGCAGTGTGATGTCACTGGTGATCAGCTGACCTGCCCCAGGGTCAGAGAAGGTGTGTGATTAATATGAAAATACCACATTTGTATTTGGATGAGCAGCCATTATAGAAGGTCTGTAGTTTTCTGTACAGTTTTCTAACTCCTACTGCACCGCGAAAGTCATTTCTGTGTTCCAGTAAAATTCTGTTTTGTTCTTGAAGGACTTAAACGAAGCAAAGAATCCTAACACCAGTTTCTGGAAAGTTGTGTCTTTGTATAATGCTGCAGTGGCCTACATTGCCAAATTGCTAAAGCTGGATTTCAAAAGGAAGTTTTACAAAGAGCCCTGCTTAAATTGAAATGATTTGAACAGAAAAATAAGTCATTCAAGAAGCTGAGTTTCATTTAATTTACAAGATGAAGAACCAGTAACTGCTGGCAGGATTAGGAATAATGTGAACATTGTTACAGATTTTTATTTTTTTTTTAACGAATATAATGAAATAGGGCCATCAGAAGAGGAGCTGTTTCTAAGAGAGGAAAGGAGTTTGGAGAGAAGGAGGAGGAGAAGAGAAGAGGAAGGACAGAAATGGGAGGAGAGACTGCAAGAGAACTGGGAAAACTGTCTGGTAAGTCAGCATGCACATGTGAGTGTGTGTGGTGTCAAACATATAAAGCATAGAAGAACGGACACAAAGGCGGTTTAAATCTATAAAATGAAGGCGGAAGTGAAAGAGCAAAAATTAGGAGAGAAGACGAGGGACTGACAATTCTACCACCCCTCTCTTCTCAGGAGTTGAATCTGTCCTATCAGGACTTGGGTGATGCTTTTCAGCAAGAGAACTTCCTCCGCATCCTACGCCGGTTGATTCGAGTGGAGAAACTACAACTAATCGACAACTCTCTCGCCAACCTGAGTTCAGTTTGTCTGCCAAGGTATAAATTACACTGTATCTAGGCTGCACCATGACTCCCTCACCTGGTAGACAATTTATCTAACTCAGAGACAATATTATAGAAATATATATTATACAATTTTTGTTAATGTTACATAGAAACCTATACATCTGGCTGACATTATTCTGGTGGCCATGATAGCTAAATGCATTCAGCCATTAAAATGCCTTGTCAAGTAATATCAAATTTCTATTATCAGGCTGTAGTCTGCATCTGTGTACACATGCACCCTTCTTTGGTACAAGTGTTTTCCAAGTGCAATTCCTGCCAACTTGTGGAACCTCACACTGTTTTAAATGGTTTCAGTTGAAGGTATAATTAAAGATAACAGTTCAGTGCTTTCGAGCAACTATCTTAAGCCTGTAGATCACATCTGAGGATGTCTTAGGAGCTGCTCCTTGTAGACGCTGCTGCTTATCTGTTGGTGTTGTCTGATACTCACAGCGGATTGTTTTCTCATGCCAATTTATTACATGCTACCACAAATAGAACCTATTCTCTGTTTTCTATGGTACTTTCATCAAATATAATAGCTGGCAATAATCACAAAAAGAGAGCCAAGCAATGTTTTCTCTGGGCAGGTGCAGAATGCTAAACCTGCACCGCAACCACCTGGTGTGTCTACGTCAGCTGCCAAAGCTCCCATCAGTGGAGCACCTTTGTCTGTCTGACAACGCCATCGGCTCCCTGGGGGGACTGGGTGCTCTGGGGAACAGCCCACTGCGCTCCCTCAACCTGGCCCGCAACCCAGTGACCTTCACTCAGGACTACCGTGCACGGTGAGAAGACTTACAGTATAAGGTAAAATTGGTGGCGATGCATAAACACGTAGAGAAGACAAACTTTTTACTGACCTTCATAATTTTTCTCTCAGTGGCTACGTTTACACAGACACTAGTGTTCCACTAATACTGAATAATAAATTAACCAGAACTAAAGTGCCTCATATAATCACTTCAATCAGAACAGCCTAGCCTGATAGGAAGGACTTAATAATCGGATTGAGAGGAGCAGTGTAAACCATTGAAATCTGTTCAGTAGTAATGTTTTGAGTAGCGATTTAAAAGAGTTCACAGAGTCAGCTGACCTAATAGTCATAATGGTTATCCAAATACTTGATCTAATCACTTGGATGAAATAAATACTTTCTCTGTGCAAATGTTTGCCCTGCGTGGGTTAAACAGAGTTACATGATGCCTTTCTGTGAGGCATTGTGTGAGAATCTAGGCGATAACCAGTTATTCAAACCAGATGAGCAAAGCAGGAATCAGTGTGGGCCTCACCATTGAAATCCTGGGTCTGCCTTGGTCATATTTTTCTATATGTTGCCAGTATGGGGCTTGTAAACACATATATCTTATCAGATCCTTTAATTTAGAGTAAATATTTTAATTGAAATATCAGAATGATATTCATCAAGTTGAAACAATATCATCCAAGTAAACATAGAAATTCTGTCTCTGCTTTCTGTCCGTCTTCAGAGTTTTCTCCTGTTTGCCAAAGCTCGAGGTCTTGGATGGAATCCCTAAGCTCCCAGAGGACTCTCTGCCCATCAGGTTACCATTCCCAGAAACCACCAGGATGTGCAACATTTTATGACATTCTCCCACGGATGAATGTGTACAGACTTTGGCAATCACACAGCAAAGTGCTCCACACTTTAATACTACACTGCAAGAGTCATAGACCTCCTATAAGGAAACTCAACTGGGTAATGTTTTACTCTGGTATTCATTAACGGCATTTACACACACTGTTGCTGAAAAACACTTTTTAAGGCCACACTGACAATACATTAACAGTATTGTATTGGTACTGTACCAATATGTTGCTTATATTTTTAAAGTGACACTTTTTGTACTCTTTACAGCTATTTTTGATAATAAATAGAGAATGTCTTGAAGGTATTTTTTTCTAACATCCATTTGTGTGTAGCACAGTGCAGAGAAACTGCACATATTGAATAATTTTGACAAACTTTGCCTTTGATGGAGGGGGAAGAGAGAGAATCAGATTTGCACATGACTCATCTCTACCAGCCTGACATCTCTCAGGACTTTGCTGAGCCGACACATTCACACTCTGCTACAGACTGCAACAAACGCACCCAACTGGCAGAAACGCAGTTTCTTTTATAGTTGTAGAATTCAGTGATCATAATTGGTCGCTGTCTGTTCGCCGTGTGTAGCAGGACATCCGCTTTCGAGGCTTATCAATCATTTAGTGTCCAGAGTCTCTCGGATAAAGGCCTCTTGTGCCTCTTGGCTGACTGGGTAATGACCCGTGAGCTTTATGCACCAAGTCACATGCATACGTGCACACAAAAACATGTATACAAAGAGTAATTCTTGGCAGGATTTAATGCCTGCGAAAAGTATGGCACAGTAAAGTGCTTTGGATAAAAAGAATAAAGCAAATGGCGCACATAAAGTAGAGTTGCTGGAGTTTTACACTTTGATTGTTACGAATGTGCTCTCTTAATACATCTATGGGTTACAGATTGCTCCCTCCCGTCGTTGATTTATTTATACATTGCAGCAGGGTATTCTTCTTTAATGCTGGTTTCATTTTCAGCCTGCACCTGCAACATAAACACACTTTGATATCGGATATGGCAGAACGCGAGCCTGAACGCGTGCACCCCAAGCAACCACCTACGCATATAAACATGTATCCAGGATGAACTGGGGCACACAAACACACACAGGAGGAGCACTCCCCACTGCTCCCAGAAAGGCAGACAAACTACAGCTGATATGTTCTCTAACAAGCACACAGCCAGGTGAGAGAAAAAAAAAAAAAAAGAAGACACCAGTTACATGCCTCATTGGGATTTGTTTTAAGTGTGGAAGATTGTTTGTGCAATTGTGTTTTACTGTTGTGCACCGAATGAAGCCTCCAGCTGATGAATGAGAGGCCGTTACCGCTGCAAAGAGACTGTATAATGAGCGCCGCAAACAGGATCCAGGTCAAGAGGAGAAGCTAGTCTCCTTTAAGTGATGAATTTATGGTGTCGTCAATTAAATGTGCAGCCTGTTTAGATTGCTTTCTTCCAGTATGACACCAAAATAAAAGGAGCTGTTGCTGACCGCCCTCCCCCAAAACATAAAAAAATAAAATAAATTGTGGGTGGAAAAAAAAAATAGTAATAATTTCATAGCTTAGAGCTGCAGCAGCTTTCAAGTAAATCTTGCCCTGGTGTTAAATGGAAGGTTCCATAATCGGCGGCAATCGTGTGGGCATTCGTCTCAAGTTAGATTTAGAGCTCCAGGCAATCGACACGTTAAAATTATTCACGCCTGGTAATTCACCCGTGAAATGACAGAGAGATGGCAAGAATGTGAGGAATGTGGAGAAGCTGTCGTCTCTGCTATTGGTCGTCACTGTAAAAATGCATGTGTGCGTACATCTCCCTGTGGCCTGCTATTAGCACAGTAATGAGACACCTGTTACTGTCGTGCTCCTTCAGCAGCTCACAGTCCCTCTGAGGAGATCAGCAATCTCACATCAGTGGAGGGCCGATGACAGGAAGAGGAAGAAGGGAGGAGGGCGCGGTGAGAGGCAGAGGGAGAAGAAATGGAGAGGAAGCGCAGCTATGATGACAGGAAGTGAGACGTGGAGCAGAAATAGAGGCTGAGAGGAGGAGGGACAGTCTGATGGAGACTGTGTGCTGGGGACAAACGTTGTTCATTAGACATAATTGCCTGTCTCAGTCATCCCCCTCTCGTTTGATTTTCATTTCGTCTTGATTTGTCGGTTCATTTCCCCTGTGAGCGAGCTCGTGTGCAATCTTCTCACCTCTCTGTTCTCAACCAGAAGCGGGCGATAAGGAACGGGGCCGGCAGGATTTATACTTGGGAACATTTGTGGCTTGCAGTGCAAATGTAAACAGACAAATTCAATGAATAATTATGATTTCTTCCACCTTCTGCTCGATGGATATTCATAATTATTCTGTATCTTTTAGCCTAAATTATGAGTCAACAGCCATCCATCCACCCGTTTTATTAGTCATTTCAGGCTTCAACAGCTGGGGAACATCCAAACAACTTCCTATAGATCTTCTGTTGGATGCCTGGACACTTTCTGACAATCTGCAACCATTTGGTATACCTATCAACCGTTGATGGTGTCCTCATTCTTTAAGAAATATTCATGGTATGAAGCTGAAAACATTACAAAGAATATTGTTGTAAAAACCCGACTTTAGTTTGAGTTTCCAACAAGCCATCCCCAGCAGGATGCAGCCTGACAAAGTCGCACACACACAAAAACAGTTTCGGAACAACTCAAAAAGCATGAAAAGCAGCACAAGGTGTTGACCTGGCCTCCACATCCACTAGATCCCAAACTGAGGCCCCTCCCCTCAACCCATAGGACCCAAAGACCCCCACTAGAAACATTCTGTTGCCAGACACCACATGACACCCTCAGAAGGCCCATGTCCATTCTCTGATGAGTCACAACTTATTTGGAGGCACAAGAGAGACCTACACAATATTAGGAAGGTGGTCATAATGTTATGCCTGATCGGTGTATACAGTGTGGGAGTTTATCAGGGAGGTGGATGTAAGTGTGGAGATGGTTCAGCTGACTGGAAGCAAAACAGGGCAGATGGGATTCAATTTGAAATGACAGGAGAGTTAATCTCCATAAGCAATAATTTCTTATTCCAAACTATTGGAATAAGAAATTATTGCTCATTCCTGTTTATTCATTCATTCATCTTCTGTAACCGCTTATTCCTGTTAAGGGTCACGGGGTCTGCTGGAGCCTATCCCAGCTGTCATCGGGCGAAAGGTGGGGTACACCCTGGACAGGTCTCCAGTCTATCACAGGGCTAACACAGAGAGACAGACAACCATTCACACTCACACACACACCTACAGCCAATGTAGAATCACCAATGAACCTAATGAGCATGTCTTTGGACGCTGCAGTACCCGGAGAGAACCCGGAGAGAATCCATGGGCTCAGCCGGCCCATGGATTCAAACCGGGGACATTCTCGCTGTGAGGCATCAGTGCTAACCACCTCGCCACTGTGCCGTCCAATTCCTGTTTAGGTTTTTTTTTTTGTTGTTCACTTACACGATAAAGACATACCACAACCCAGTTTTTAACTGCCAGGAAAGCTTCATTTAGCATCAGTGGTATTGCACTTCATGGTATTTTGCATCGGCTTCACTTTTGAGATCCAGTGTCTACAGGCGTCTTTTATATGCAGTGTAAGGTCTCTACGCCGAAGTGGTGGCCACTGTAGTTATTCTATTGCAGTCTGCAACTACACTGCTGCTAAATCCTAAACAGTAGAGCTTTGGTACTGACAGGACTCAGACTAGAGTGGAGTTTTATTCCAGGAGCTGCGAGCCTAAAAGACTTGTAACTCAAGATGTTCTCAAGTTCCCAGTCAGATCCACCCTTCACTCTGCCCCAGCTCTTGTACAAATCATTGACAAGATGGATGTGATGCCACCCATAGATTTTGGAAGAGCCATTTTGAATGTCAGTATGGCTCTGTGCCTGGCTCCGCCTTATTCCTGGCTAACTGAAAAATGGGCAAAAAGGTGGACTGTGAGCAGAAATGACGGGGGTGGCTGAGATTAAGACAGAGAGCTACCAACCTGGGATGGCACCCACCAGTGATCGTTGACTGTAAATACAATGGACAAACCCATCGTGACATCACCCACTGGATTTCTGAAGAGCGAGATGAAGCCAATGGGCTTGACTCACTTTTGGAAGCAGCCAACAGTTTATGAAGCTAATGACCGGGCAAATTAAATTACTGAACACCTCCAACATTTCTGAAACTCTCAGAAAATACGTTACAATTTGTCAACTATAACCTCGGTGGAAATTTCCAACCACAAGGTTGTGAATACCTCAAGAGGGGAGCGCTCATATTGACCTTTCTCCTGAACCAGTAAACATGATCCCCAGGCAGCTACTAAAGAAAACATAATACTGTGTTCCATTTCTGCCAATAGCTCCCCCTAAATCCTACAAAATGTGTCTATGAGTAGGTGAAAGTACAGAACAGTAATCTGAAAACCTTGGACCTTTTTATTCCACACACACTATCCAGGTGACAAACATGGTTCAATACAAATTGCCACTGTTTTGTATCAAATATAACTGGTGTACAAATGTACAAATATTCAGCATTTATTTTACTATACATTGTACAGTAGACTACAGACGCATTAGGTTTGTGAATTTAATTCACACCAGCAGTTGATGAGACATGGAGAGACAGTCTTCCACTCTGGCGGGACTGGTATGCTGTTATCTCTCTTTTCCGATTACAATGCTTTAAAAAGACTAAGACCTAAAAAAGGTTTCCAAGAATGGAAAGGCACATGTCAGCGTGACACTTTCAGCACAGAACAGCTTCACCAGAAATGTCTTTTTGCCTCACTTTTGCAAAAATATCCAGTGAAAAGGCTCCTGCTTATCGGTTGGTAGAAGTTTCTTATGACACAAACTAATTCAGTCAGAGGGAAAAAAAAAAATGCGGCACCTTGTACGATTGTCATAGACAATAAATAACAGAAAACAACAGATTGGAATGCGAGATGTAAATTAACATTTGAGCTCTACAAAGAAAACATCTGTCTGCATAAAACATACATATAAAGGCACGAACATGAGGACATGAAGATAATTTATCTTTACTTCCTTTAAACGTACTCAAACACAGCACATTGATAAAATACATTCTCTGCTGGATTGCTGTTAGAAAAACTGACCCAGACAGGCAACCAGGCAGACGGGCGAGTAAAAGCAAATGAGTAAAAATGATACAGTATACACCCCATTTACTACAAATTGTGTCCATTTCCACAGTGTAAGATAATCCGTTCCAAACCCACAGTGTTTTTCAAATAACATCCCAGTCTTCCAGGAATGATTTTCCAATTTTCCTATTTGGATTTCCAAATGGATGTCTGGCTTTATTCCTTTGGGAATCAAGGGAAAGACATGACCTGATCGGGTCCACGGGCGGCCGGAAAAGGAACTACATTTCTGCCCTCCGAATGGTTCCCTTCTCTCCAGCAGCCGCGTCCACCTCCAAATCGTCTTCTTCCTCCTCGTAATTCTCTTCCTCGTTATTCTTCGCGCCATTCTGGTGATCTCCCTCCTTTCTTGGTCCTTCCTGGTTTTTTGCTTCGTCCTGGGGCAAATCACAAGCACACAACTCGATTACATGAACTCATGAGAACATTAAATTCTTTTGCACTAAATATGAGCGTTAAGATTTTTAATAAATTAACATGAAACTGTGTCATTTGCTTTCTGTGCAGCTGTACATGAATGAAGCTCATGATGAACGCTCCACTGAGCTCAAGTTACAGAGAGAGCGACTATATGAAACATGAGTCTGTCAAAGAGAAGGAGGGGCTGAGGAAGTATCCAGAAAAATCATTTAATATATTCTAGAAGTTTCAAAGTATAGCCACAAATAATGTGTTAATATTATATTAAATATTATATACAGTCCTTCTGACCTAAACCAGGCACTAGAAATAATTACAGTTGTGCTCTAAGGTCAGACGTGAGTCTTAGTTACACAACAGAAAGTAGTAAGGACTCAAATGTCTTTCTTAAGGACAATAAAATCTAGCATTATGTAAGCAATAGTAACTATACCGTATATACTGTGTGGTTCTCAATTCATACAGATTCCCATATATGAGCATTTAAAAAAAAAAAAAACAAGCACAGGTGAAAATGTGACACTGAGACACACTCGACACCTGATCTGCCCCGTTTACCGTGACTGGCACGGGCTGGGGTTCAAGTAACGGGGAGAAAACCTGCACACACACACTGGGGCTGACGCAAGTGAATCCCTGCCAGGTCATGCCCAGATGTGATACCAAAACATTTTGAACAAAACACAAATGAACTGTTTCCTAGTACTCATTAGGTGGGACTGGACTTCATGAAAACAAAAATGGATTTCTCTAATTGTATAGCAGAAACAGGCAGTGACGGCAGTGATCACAGCTATACTATCCTGACTAAACTAGAAGAGAATACAGCAGAATACTTTATGGTGCAGGTCTTGGTACAAGAAAACAATGAAGCTTAGTGAGGTGGCACTGATCGTCACCATCTTGGCAGCGACCAACTATGCAAAAGCTCTAGGCTAATTCAAAAATGTGGAGTGCTTATGGATATGAGGTGGGTGACACTAAGACAGATAGCTAGTAATGTGTGACAGCAGACAGACATAACTTCAGTGTGTTGTGTCCCCATACAACTATACAGACCAAAACCGTTTTTTTTTTTTCCTGTACCAGACTGTTAACATGAAGGTATATGGACACTGACTTGTTTTTGAAGCCAGCCTCAAGTGGAAATTTAAGTCACTGCAGTTTTTGTCGCTTGGGTGTTGGCTTCATTTTTTCAAAAAGAAAACGATATGGCAACCAGTCTGCAGCTTTTGTAAATATCACATTATGGACTAAACACTTTTGATTTCGTCTACTGAATGGTGTGCTACATATTTGCCAGCTGGTTGCAGATCATCCTCTCGTTCCCCACAGAACCCACCTGTTCTATGTTGTCTTCGTTATATGGATCCTCTCCTTCCTCTTCCACTTCCTCTTCCTCTCTCTTCTGGCCACCAGCTATGTCCTCCTGGGCCTTCAGGACACCAACAACAACACAAAATAACTTCATTTCCAACGCTGTTGTCAGCAAAGATACAATTTTAAGTTTAACTTCTATCCTCCCGGTGGCTTGGCTCAGTGTGACACATGTTATGTTTAGATTAAGAAGTGTGAGCATGTGTTACCTCATCCTCTCCTTCCTCCTGGTACTGGTCATCCAGCGTGTCTTCCTGCTGATCTGGGTTTCCAGCCATCTGAAAGCACACAGAAGTTTCAACTTATCTCAGACTCTGATGTTCCCTCCCTTGGGGTCTCTATTTCTCTCATTGTCAGGTTTATCAGTCAACACTGAGCTGTTTGTGTGTATGACCTCTAACGTTTTTCCTGCCTGCTTTAATCTCTCTAGTTGGTTCTGCTGATGCTGAATACAGCTTCAGAGTATTCAACCGCTGCCTCGTCTCTTTTTTATTTATTTTTTTATTTTTATTATATCTCTCCCTGTCCCCTTTCTCACCACCAGTTCCTCCTCCACCGCCGGTTGTTCGGGGTGTGTGTCTCCGTGCTTGGCTGGTGCCGCCGGCTCCTCTTCCTCCTCTACCCCCTCTTCTTCCTCTTCGGCAACCTTGTGCGCAGGCTGCTCATCCTCGGCCTCCTCAAACTCGTCCTCTCCCTGGTTATTGGGGTCGTCCTCTGGGTCTAGCTCACCATCTACAGCGCCCTATGCACGATGAGATTACAGCAATTTCAGAGGCCGAGGAAGAGTTCGAGGTATGACAAAATGGATGCCATAAAACCGCAGCGCTGAGGATTTAACCAGTTGAACGAATTCTCTTGCTGGCATTAAGGAAGTGAAATGGCTCACTAGTTGGACTGAGAAGTGGAAGACAGAGAGGGAAGAGGAGGATGGCAGATTGACTGATTATTAAAGAGTCTGGGCTCTGATGGATGGCACATGGTGGACTGGTGTGAATGTTGAGTGAATTATGAGGACTGACAGATGTTGAGGGAACGTGTTAACAGATGGAGCGAGCAGCATGGAAAGATGGCCACAGACAATCACCTGATGATGCGCGGGCCCTCTGTGATCCGCCTCTTGCTTCTCATCCTCCTCGTGCAACATGTGACCATCTTTCTCTGTTGGAACACAAACAAAACTGCTGTGAGCTCATCCAGTTCCATCAGGATCATTCATCCATACCTTCATCCTACCATTTTTGGGGAAAGGGCTGTTTGATACAGTGTACTGCCAATATGTCGTCCTGTTCATGTACAGCCCAGGATTTATTTATTTTTATATTTCTGTCTCACCTTCTTCGTCATCGGTGTGGCGCTCCTCTTCTCCTTGAACGATATCATTGTCCAGATTCTCATACTCTGTCCTCTTCCTGATAAGACAGTACAGGACAGTCAGAGAGGTATTAATGCTGAGAAATGAGTTTTCTATCTATGCAGTGTTTAAACATGCACTGCTTGCTCTTCCCCCACATTTGACTTTCGAGCTATCCACATGCTTTCAACTGTACATCACTAGACTTTGTGTCCAGTTTGTCTTTAAAGGACACTTCTGTATGCTGTTGAATTACTGCCTTCCCTTTGTCTGAATTTAATCAAGTCATCATGTGAGTCCTCCTCCTGGATTATGGACCAAGCAGCAGATTGTCTATTTGCGTGCATTGAGACTAAAAAATGAAACACGTCGTGTCAGTGTCAGCCTTCCTCGTGTTAAAATGAAGGCCTTAAAATTATTTTCAACAGTTTGAATCAGTGCTTCTGCCTCTACTGCTTTTGTTCTAAACCTAATGTTTTCTAAAACCTATTCTCATCCTCCAGTACGGATGTGAATACCCTCAACTTAAAGCTGAGAGACTGCACTTAAATATAATCCCAAACTCTGATTTGACATCTGACCTTTGTTGCTCCTGTCTGAGCTGCTGCTCCCGCCTGTCGGCCTCCTTGTGATGCTGCTCCTCTCTTTCCTGTTCCTCCTTCAGCCTCTGCTCTCTCTCCTTCAGCACTCTCTCTCTCTGGGCCTGCAGGGCCTCCTGTCGCATCTGGATCTGCCTGCGCTCCTCGGCCCTCTGGGCCTCCAGGCGCTGCTGCTCCTGCTGCTGCTCGTAGGCCGACTTCCCATGCTCCACCTGGGCTGGCGCCTGGTGCTGCAGCTGGGCCTCTTCGTGCCTCTCCACATGCGGATCCTTAGTGATGACAAAGAAAGGAGCAACGTGAAGAGCAGGAAGAAAGAATCCTTCGGTAGATGCAAGTGGCAGCATAAAACTATGAGCTGAACACACAATGTGGCATTAATCAAAAGTAAAAACATTAAAAGGTTGTTGTTTATCCCAGTTCTGCTGGGATTACAAACTAATAGGCTTTTGATTTGAGAAATAGTAAAGCACTTAATATGACAAGGACACATGTGACCAATTCATAATTAGAACGTGTGTTACATCGAGTTGTTCTGAAACACATGTATGTACACAACTTTAAGTTAAAAAGAAATCTGAGCCACATCAAGCTCTGTTTTGACCCTGTTTAGATAAGATGGAGTAGTTTAACCAGTTCTGACCTGCTGAGGCTGTCGTCTCTGTCGGTCCAAGGCGTTCTCGTCTGGCTGCTCTGGCTCCTCCTCTTCCTCCTGCTGCTCATCCTGTGGCTGGTCCGGATCCTCCTCCAGCTTCTGAGGCTGTCCTGCTTGGGCCATCTCCTCCTCCGCCAGCTCCCTCCTCCTCTCCGCCTCTCCCTCTCCATCCTCCTCTTTTTCCAAGGCGTGCTGGGAGACACCGGCGTCAGACTTGATCTCAGGCTGGAAGGGCGCCACGACAGATATGATTAGATGTTAGTGTTTTCATATTTACAGTATACCTTTGGTCTTGATGATCAGACGACCCCATTACCTTTGACTCAGCGTCCTGGTGAGGCTGGTGATCTTCATGGACGGGCTCCTCTTTATGTTCCGACTTGGCAGCCAGCTGGACGTCATGGACATGAGGCTCAGGGGCTGCGTTGGCTGTTTGTGGCTGCTGGGGCGCAGGGTTTAGTTTAGGCTGTATCACATTGGGTACGTTATTCGTGGAGTCCTTGAGTTGCTTGTACTGATCCAACTGCACCTAAAGGGGACAAAGGGAGAGCTCTGTCATTCTGCATGATTCCTAGTATTCCACTTTACTACAGGTCCATGCCTACTGTACATTCACCATGGACTTGACTGATTATTACTTCAGCCCTTTATTAGTAAATTATATATATATGCTAATAGCAGATAAAAATTGTTAAGTTTTGCTGTTGGCAAATGAAAAAAATTAGAGCTTTTACATCTGTTAGTGAAATACTGCTCATTAGAGCTTTTCTAAACCAGACTACCCACAATAAGACACTTATTTATCAGCGTTAAAGAAGTTAACTGCAGGAGACTAATACAACTTTAACTTGAATATTATCAACGCCTTTTTTAGTATGTTTTATTATCATTAATAATAAGAACTATTATTTTTCTTATTGTTCTTCTTATTTTGAACTAGATGTAAGAATTAAGGAAATTATTAACACTATACATTTAAAATGAAGAATGTATTTGATCAAAGAAACCAAACTAGGAATGCAGCCAGACCACAAACTTTCAGCATTTGACAGACAGGTGTTGAGTTCCTGGAAGGGATGGAAACATGACCATAGCCCAATGAATTCAGTGTTGTCAACCATGTCAGGGGAAGTTTTCTATTATATTCTCACCATACACGATGATCCACAGTGGCCAGAGGCGCTTTGTGGATGTGGGAATATATGTATGCTAGACACATATCTAATCAGATCATTTTATTTAATGTTAGTCTAAACAGTCTGGTTGATTTTTATTATGTAAACAGCCAACAAACAGCCAGTGTCTTTATCTGCATTTAAGAAAAAAAAAGTTGTTATACATAAAGAACCATGTTTAGAGCCACTAATTCACCAGCATCCTGCATCAACAACAGTTTTTAACCAGTCAATGTGAACACTTCCATGTTCCCTAAAGCGACACCGACATTTTGTTTCAAGTGAACCATCCATTCCTACGGCATACCATTAAATACAACACCATCCTTTGACTTTCTAACCAGGTCAAGGGGCTAAATTCTAAAAATTCCTTCCTAAATTCCTCCCCTGTCCCTTTGCCTCACTCCAGTCCCTCCATTATACAGTAGCTTTCTGGCTGATTGGCTGCAGCGTGCTTTAGATGTACTGCTCTGACAGCCCTGACTAAACCAAACCCCCTGGAGTGAAGGAAAGCGTGTGTGTGCTTGTGTTTGTATGCGTGTGTGTTAAACCAGAGGCACTGATGGAAAGCGGGACTGGCTTTAAAACAAATTAGCAAATGCAGACAGGCAGAAAGAGAGCGAGAGTGAGGAAAAGAAAAGAGAGCGAGTGACTATTAATGGAGAGGAATCAGCACACTACTGTATACTCAGCAAACTAATTCAAAGGTCACACTCAAGGAGAAAAGGCAATATCTGATGTAATTAGTCAAAAACCTAGAAACACCTCCAGCATATTTTTCTCCCTTTCTGCTGAGGATTATACAGTCCTCTGCAACGCTCATTCTTCTGCTTTAGAGGCTTAGAGGAGGTAAGGCTAATCCTACTGAGAACACATAATGTTAAATAATCTGCAGTTTTACACCCTCTGTGTGGACACGCTGGATACAGGACTTACTCTGCAGTTTCCTGCATGAGCTGTTTGTTTTGACAAATGAAGGAAGACTCATTCAGAGCCATTTAACAGAACCTCCACCCAGGCTTAGGCCGTGTAGCTTTGCTGCCAATGTGATAAAATTATGAACTTCAGCCTCACTCGGCTGCATTCAGTGGGTGCAGTCAACGTCCTCTCAGTGCTGCTGTCCTACCTGAGCTGCAGCCAGCGCACTCTTGTGGTCTTCCAGTGTCAGTGCGAGCTGGTCGTGAGCGGCCTTCATGTCCAGATGCTGCACCTTAACACGCAGGAGCAGCAGGAAGACAGAGCCATTCATGTGAGTATGCCCCCAAATCTTTAATTTTACATGATACAACACGCTCTTCTCACATGTATTTTTATAAATCACCGGCTACAATTACAAGGACACTAGTATGCCGCTAATAATTAGGATAAAAGCCTAAGCAGAGCATAGAATGTCTCATATAACCACATCAATGAGAAAAGACTGGACTAATCAGAGGGATTTTTCCATCTGATTCAGAGGGGTGGTGTGAACCTTTGACTAATCTAATAACCATGTCAAACTCTTGGAGCTGATCGTTTCTGCGAGGTGGAATAAATCCAGAATTTCTGTGCATGTTTGCCCAATGTGGGGTAAACCTCAGGAGATGTGACAGGTTTCTAAGAGGGACAGAAACATGGCAGTAGCAATGCAACTGGTAGTATATTTCATGTATATTTTCATGTTTACGTGTGTCTACTTTACTTCTTGTGTCTGTTTTCTGTTAACTCGCTAAACTTAAGATATCAGGTCACAGAGGTTAAGATTTTCTATTAAATGATTTCAATGGTGTTAATAAAGTTGGCAAGAAATGTCTTCATCTATCACACTTCCAGCAGATCTGAGCGGCAGAACTTATTTCATATTTTAAAAAAAGCGCTATTCAGATGAATTTTTGGGGAAAGTAAACACATATGTTAATAATTGTAAACATTTCATTTCGTATCCATGAAAACAACTAAGTTGTAATGTTATGTCTGACCAAACCGTGTGTGTCTGTCCTCACCCGTGCGTCCTGTAGCTGCGTGTGAATGTCATGATGAGCTTTCCTCAGCTGTTTATTCTCCTCTCTTAGATTATATACATTGTCTGCCGTAATAAACAACAAACACAGAAAGCAACAGAAACCATGTGAAACAGTGTACATTACATAGTACATTTAAAAACAATTACAACTAATCTCAACATACGTTGCTTGTGTGTCCTTAAAATGTACGTTACACACTCTGGTTTTGCCTGATTATGTGTATAAATATTTCACAGCAATGTGAGAGGTTTAATTTTCAGAAAGAATCTGCACATCAAACAGTTTTACTTCAGACATGCAGTATTTTATTAAGTCACAAGATGGCGACAGTGGGCTTAACTACAGTACATACATGTCTTCATTTTGCACACAATTTCTCATGCTCAACTACACTGCCAAAACATTAGATACTACTACTGAGCATGAATGTATTCTAATATAATAGTCCTGCACTAAATCCTCCTCAATGGCTGTTCTAATGTTCACTTCATGTTGAAACACTGTCAGAAAGGTGGTGATCTGGAGGATCTAATTGTAAAGTGCTGTTAAACTGGATTAAATTAAACACAGAAATGTTTCTGTTAGGTAGCCTAAACTAACCACAACCTTCTTGAAGCTAAGATTTAGTGAAGGACTGTTATATTAGAATGCATTTGTTTTCACTAGTGTGCCTAATGAACTGGCAAGTGCATGTTCAAGCTCTGAGAGAATTAAAGCAGAGATAAGTTCGCTAGTGCAAAATAAATGACTCTCATATGCTGTATATGAATAAGTCAATGCCCCCTCTGTGTGTGTGACCGAGCCTACCTTTGAGCTGGGAGATCTCCACCTCTTTGGTTTGCTGCAGCTTCTCGTAGCGGTCCTTGTGTTCGTCCAGCAGCCGGCCGTGGTCCTCTCCCTGGACTTGATGCTGCTCCTGCAGATCATAGTACTGTCTCTTCAGGTCCTCGTGCTGATTCTGTTAGACATAAAGGTTCTCGTCATCACGTGGTCTCCATCAGTTACGCCACAAGGTTTACACCACAAACCAAATAGAGGAAGGATGCGTAACACGGTCGGAAATAACAGGAAGGTTAGATGTGCAAGAAGAAAGGGTGTCTACGTGTGTGCTGGGGTGAGGATGAGCCACACCTTTAACATCTGATGCTGCACTTGTAAGGAGTTGAATCTGCTGCTGGAGTCTTGCTGTTAGAGCGGAAAAACAACATTTTTGACAAGTTTATTCAGAGAGCTAATAAAGGCAGTTAAAGCAATACTATTTGCATAGCACTAACACAAACAAATGAGCTCTTCACCGACATTTACCTAGGCCTTGTAAGCAAACATGTTGTCCACTTCTTAAAAGACAGAATAGATAAGTTGTCAAAAAAAGAGTTTAAAGATAGTGTGACAGATACCTTCTCCTTGTTCAGTGACTGTTGTGCTTCCAGTTTATAAACCAGGTAATCTATAAAACAACACACACAGGTTTAGTTCAACCGATATCAAGGAAAATTCAACATTTACTTAAGACATCACATCACAGTATATTTACACATTTATTTAGAAAAGTGTCAAACATAACTTACAACAACAGTATTTTATTTCAAGGTCTGTAGTCCAACCTTGTTTTACCCATGATTTATATAAAAATAAAAAAGGAATTTCTCTTTAAGCTTGAATTGAGCGTGTGTGCTATATTTCTCACCTTCTTTGGCCTTTTTGTGCTCCAGCCTCTCCTTCTGAAGAGACTTCTCCAACCTGGAGCGATGCTCGTACACCACTGAACACACAGAACAGGGAGGGGATAAACAAAGAGAAGGGAAAGGTGTGGTGAGTGCTCTCAACGCCACTTGGACCAGGCTGAAGGTAAACCAGGAACAGAAAGAGCAATATACAAATATGTGCGCTGCAAAAGGACGTGTGCATTCACAGACGCTTCAACTCTGAGAGGCAGACAAGAGAGGATGTGAGAGCCAGGTGTGATGATTATATAAATAGTGTGTGTGACAGTTCCTCCATCAACAGACGGCTGTGGTATTCGCCTCAAGACTGAGAGTATTTCTAAATACCATTGGAACTACTAATTTGGTTCCTGCATTTGGACCTGGTGGCTGGTGTTTACCACAATCAAAAGTGAAATCATTAGGAAGCAGATCATTGTTTTTAAAGTATGCTTTGCCTTGATGTACAATTTCCTAGTCTGGATATAATTCTTAGTAAGACGTATTTTCACAAATGCTCCTTCCTACCCTAATATCTCTTGAAGGCCTCTTTATTTGACCTGAGATCATGTTTTAGTTCTTACATTCATTTCTAATCTCTTCAGCTGTCTACTAAAGCCTCTGCACTCTCACACGGATTCCCGTCTCATAACCTCCATTTACCTCTCATCAAACGTTAAATCAATACAACAGAAATAAATCCTACGATGAATCAGGCAGCATACCACAGCACAGAGATAATAAGTCTTCTGAAGCCAATACAGCAGACACTTACACCACAAATCTGTAACGGCAGATTTGCATGGCGACGGCCCTTTTTTGTCCGTTCAGCTGCTTTATCCATCCCAGCTGGTTTCTAGAAAACTCCAGTGGCACCAAGATTGTGGAATTAAGAAATCTAAACAGCACCATTTCCAACACGTGGAAGTTTTTCCTAACTTTGTCTGACACAAGCAAAGTGGTAGTAATAGCAACTCACCAACACCCTCACTTAATTTCTTCAGCATCATACATCATACATTCAAAGTTCCACATGAAGAGAGAGGCAACTTCACATTATTTCAGTTCATATTCATATTCATTAATACACAGGATTAGATTCATATACTCTAGTCTGGCTCTAGTAAGTTGTTGTGGTCTTGGGGCAGCCTCAGATTTACTTGTTCAGAGTCCAGGTTTTTAATGGGTGAGCATTAAAAACCTGGACTCTGAACATTAAGTCTGTGCTTCTTCCTGACATTGGGGGATGGGCAGTCAAACTGATGATGTGGCTCTTCTTCCCTCCAAGTGCCACCTCAACAGATTCCAGGAGAAGCATCTATCTAGTGTTAATTTCGCGAGGACAGCAAAACTCAGGAGCAGGAGGAGTAGAGGATAAGAAGGGTAGGAGTAGGGACAGAGAAGATAAGTAGAGGAAATGAACACTGAAACTGAAAGAAATACATTCACAAAGAGAAAGCAGAGGGGAGACTAAGTCACAGAAACACATGCACAGGAAGAGACAAAGAATTGGTACTATGGTGTAATAGAGCAACTAAACATTACTTCAGCTAGTAAAAATGAAACAAACTTTTTAGCCACTGTACTACACACTAGATGTCCCAATCAGTATTGGTGCCGATCCAGTCATTTCTAAAATAATCAGAATGGATCCGTATCAGGCTTCAGCCAAGCCTGATCTTTTGTAGCAATTTATTTTAGGTCTCCCGTAAATCAAAGCCACGGCCCTGTAATGCCAAAGCATTGTCTTCCTTTTCGTTGTCTAGCGTCAAAGGTGCCAAGAATCAAAGAAGAAGAAGTACCAAAATCACATGACTAAGCATGGCATGTGGAAGTACTTTACTGTGGAAAATAAGTCAGTCAATTTGTGAACTTTGTGGATGACTTGCAAGGTGATAGTAGGATATTGCCATTCAATAATACCAACTTTATTCGCCACCCCAAAAATAAACAAAATAATTAAAAACCTATACGCCGAGTACTCCCAGGCAAAGGTTGCACTGAAACAACAACAAACACTGAACACTGTGGTTAAAAGAAGACAAAAGTCCCTCTTCACACTACATTAGCTTTGACAGCCTTATTTATCTGAATTAACACAGTCACACCGTGCATATGTGATCAAGGAGAATACAAGGAAGGGATGAAAAGCCTTTATGAATCTCCAGGGAAGGTAAGTGTATTTATTTAAGATCGGATTGACCATTACCAAATGTTAAATGATTGGTATTGGATCAGGGGCAAAACTTGATCAGGCATCCCTAATCTTTATATTCAGTCAATACCTAACATTTGACTCATAAAAGAAATTCAATGCTGGCACAATGCTTCCAGAACTGCAGACATGACCATCAGGAAAATCACTTGCATGAAGTCCAGACTTCACTTAGAGAAAAAATCTTTTCCATGTAAAAGTCAGGTTTTATAAGGTTTCATATAAAGGAGCGTTTCTAATTTACTGTACTTAATGTACTGTAAATGCCTTGTATTTAGTGAGAGCCAACCTTTCAGAAATTCCATGTGAACATCAACATAGGGCAACATCAAGTGTTATAAAAGACTGTCACAGAAGTATCATATATTCAGAACTGGTGTCTCTAAAATTGTCTCAAATCCAACAAACTTTCCTTCATTCTTTACTTTCTCTGAGCGTGATCAGGTGGTCATCTAGCGTCACCCGTTGAGGGCAGTTTTATTCTGAAGTACATCCTCAGCAGTGCCAAAGATGAGGCCATGTTGCTCTTCCATGAGCTCAGCTCAGGCCACATCACACACACCCTCTCCCCAGAGGTCAATGTGACCGACCAACAGCTATAGGAAAGCAGTTGCAAAAATATCAGTGTCATAATAAGAGGTCAAAGAGAAAAAAAAGCTAGAAATATGTCTTTTTTTTTTTTTGACTGTTTTTCTCGCGCACCAAGCGCTTACTGATATTTCATGTCAGTATGACCTACACTACCACAAATGAGCATCAACTTCCTGAAAGGGTTTCGAGACTATCCCTGTTCCATTTAAACTAGCCGTTATCTTCAAGCTTCAAGGAACATGGGATCCTTTATTGTGCATAGATTTCCCCTGAGAGCAATGAAACATTTCCCTTACAGTCTGGTTAAAGTGCATCTGCAGAGTGAGAACAAGGGAGCTCTCTATTGTGGTGACCTTTACTGGCAGGCCCGTTGGTTTAGATGTGGTCAAGATTGGATTGGTTAGATTTGGCTCATGGTGTGGACGGGAACATTGGGTCCAGTGCTGTCTGTGGAGTATTTGTGTGTGTGTGTTCACACTTCAGTCCTAAAGTGCACAGACACAAACACAACGAGCTAGTTCAGTTTACATGTCAATTGGAACCTTTAGAAAAAAAAAATATATATATATATAAAGGACCACTGTGTAAGATTTCGGGGCTCTATTAGCACAAATAGATTTCAGTATTCATAAATAGATTTTCATGAGTGTATAATCCCCGATATTTGTTAGCTTCAAATGAACTTTTCATATCTATATAGGAAGCCGGTCTTTTTCTTTGGCGCCCATCATGTTTGTACTGGGGATGGCCTGACCAGTATAGCATCAGGAGATCGGTAACTAGGTTGATCCAGGCATTTTTAAAATGATTGGATTGGGCATCAGCCAAGCCTGATCTTATGTATTTGTTTTAGGTCTGCCATAAACAAAAAAACTACATCCCTAGCGTCTAAACCTATTCTTCTGTTTTAGTCACAGTTAGCTAGAGTCAAAGCTGTGTTTAAAAGAAGAGAAAAGTTTCCTTGAGACAGCGTCAAAGTGAAAAATAATGCAGAACACAGGTTTTCACCATCGTGTTGGCGCGTAGGAGCTACACTCTCAGGACGACATGTCAGACACAGCTCTACCAGAACCAGAAGGAGTTTGGGTTACAGAGTAATTACTGCATTAACTTTTGACAGCATTATTTAATGTGTTTAATACAATTGGTTGGTGCACAAGGAGGGGTTATCGGGTATTTTAGCTTTCTCTACAGTGAGAATGCAGGACAAAACAACCACAGAAATATGCGGATTTCAAAACTTCCGGCTCCTATGGTAATTCCTGCAGATTTTTCTACGATCTTTTGTAAATATAACTGACACAGGCGCCTTTGTACCCAAGAATCAAAAGTCTGAACATTTGTAAACCCCAGAAAGGTAGAACACAGTAAAAAAAAGTTGACTTCCTCATTGACCAAAAATAATGGAGTAGAAGATGAAGACCGGCAGGCAGAGAGATATGGATATGTGAGACTCCAAGAGACCTGGTACTATGAGCTCTGTATGCTACTGTTAGTCCAAAAGACATTTCAAAAGACGTAGAAAACAATGAGGTCTGTGGGGGGTGGATGGGTGTTAAACCACAAAGGCACATTTGTCAGAGTGCACGCATAACCACAAAGTGCCACTTGATCCTTTTAAATGACAGACAACTGCCAGCCTGTGGATACAGCGGGTAACAGTGAATCAATATGGCTGGCTCACAAACCCCCAAGCTATGGCCAACCTCTAAATATAGGACAAGAAAAACAGCAGCCAACAGTCTGCTGTTGTCATTGGCTGAATAATCTATCGCTTCACAATAAAAGTTAAGGGTGTGGTATGCATGTTGAGCAATGCAGAGGGAGTTACGCTACACACATTTCATTCAAAAGTGTCACATTATACAGCCATTGTCTCTGATTCTGAATACAATAGCTTTACTGCAGCTTTTAAAAGAATCAGGAGCTATTTGAGTAAGCTTGACCTGAGACTGACAAAAACAATACTCTTAGGTCTGGATATACTTTCACACATATGACAAGTAAGACTAACAAGACAGCTCCACTGCAGGCAAGCTAGACAAACGAGTAGATGATAGAGACTTGATAGTTAGGTGGATTAAAGGCTGCATTGAATGGTCAGGTTCAGAGTCTGGGCTGAAACACTGGCATTCTCTGACTCCCTGATGTGGGCACAAACCTTGCTCTGAAAAGCCATTTGGGAGTGAGGTCTCCGCCCAGCTGTTAATTTTAAACTTATGGCATAATGGCATGACACAAAACCCCACATCCTGTCAACACAGCAGAGTGTGTTTAAGTGTGTTTATGTGGAGTGAGCAAATCAGCGAGGTCACTGCTGGAATTGACGGTTTAATCTTTTGTAAGGTGGGGGTTAGTAAAAAGTTCATCAAGCTGGGATTTTAACAAATTCTGCTGGTGGTACATCATGTAGGTCTATTAATGGGAGCCTGTGTATAATGGGTGTCTATGCTTTCTTAATGATTATTTCATTATTATATTACCTGGCTGTCACTAAACAACTCGTAAATTTCATCCATCAAATCTTTACAATGCTTGCAATTCATGAAATTTTAAAGCACAACAAGCATTTCAAAACATTTCAAAAGTACAATCCTTGATCTAAATGCAAACAAAAGTATCTACCTAACCACCAGAACTTAAAATGCAGGACCTGAACCCTATGGGATTTATTTAAGATGTTTTCAATATTGTACAACTGGGCATAGAAAATTTGTCCCAACTCATCGGCTGTGGCTGTGGCTCAGTAGGTAGAGCGGGTTGTCCACGAACCAGAGGGTTAGCGGTTCGATCCCCGAAATGTGCCACATGCCGAAGTGTCCTTGAGCAAGACACTGAACCCCCAGTTGCTCCCAGTGCGTGGCACTGGTGTGTGAATGTGTGTGTGCTTGTGTGAGCAAATGGGTAGATGTGTCTCTGACTGTAAAGCGCTTTGAGTACCAATAGGTAGAAAAGCGCTATATAAAAGCAAGGCCATTTACCATTTACCATCCCTGGTTCTTAATCATATCCTCACATATAGCTCGTCTGGATGAGCTTAATGAAGTTCCGCTAAAGATGTTCCGGGCTGCAGTGCATGCATGAAAATGGCTAAATTAACTGTGTACTGCAAACACCTACTGTATTCTACCAGGGCCTAGTTATTTGTCTTTGCAGTCTATTCATGCACGTTTCTGATGGTAACATTGATCTGTGGTAAGCAGCAACTCACACAACTCTGCTGAGTTAATGCAGGAGGAGAAGCAGTAGTCACGCTGCATGACAAGAGACTTTTTATTTCTATTTATTGATTTTTTATTTTCTTTTTCGGAAAAAGACTGCAACTCAATTGATGTTACAATTCTTTTATTTGAATGACTGTTTCTTTGTGAAAAATAGTGAGAAATGTCAATGCAATGTGTCCAGAGTGATACCTCCATAAAGCTTGTTTCATACAACCAATAGCATAAACCTCAAAACTACAAAAAATAATATAAAATCTTAAACTATGCAAAACTAAAAGCAGAAGATCTTCACATCCATTAAATGCATAAATTAATTAAAGTAAAATAAGCTTGTGACCTATTTTGATCCCACCGCCCCAAAACACCTGAATCAGAATTGTTATAATTCAACCCTATTATATTGTATGTACAACCTAATGTCAACTATTATTAATTTATGACAAAAATGTAATGTGTTGAATACTTATTAACTGATTGGGCGTGTCAGACTGGGGCCTTTCTTCGTGGAGTTTGCATGTTCTCCCTGTGTCTGCATGGGTTCTCTCCGGGTACTCCAGCTTCCTCCCACCATCCAAAGACATGCTGGTTAGGTTCATTGGTGATTCTAAATTGGCCGTAGGTGTACATGTGAGTGTGAATGGTTGTCTGTCTCTCTGTGTTAGCCCTGTGATAGACTGACTCTCGCCCAGTGACAGCTGGGATAGGCTCCAGCCATCGGTATATATGAAGGCCAGATTATATGTCCAAAACAAGCCCTCACTCGTGGCAGTATGACATACCATTATCATCTGCTAGTTAGATAAATGCACCAGGGCTGACTTTCACTAGGCTATGATAACAATAACATACATGCTGAGTGAGGTTTACTTTTAGGAACGCTAACAGAGTCTTTAAAATCATCTCTTTATACAAAAACAACATGTTGAAATCTACAATCCAGTATTAATTTGAACTTGTTAGATTGAGCTGTAAAGACGTTAAAATTTCCTGGGAAATCAGTGACCCCTCATTATCTTGCAAATTTATGCAGAAAGGTGTTGAGGCAATCTGCTCCACGTGGTGTAGCTGTGGGGTCAGTATGTACACTAGGCTATATCTGCTGAGTTACAAACACCAACATGACGACATAATGTCTCACATGTGCAATGCAATGGAGATCAGACACAAAAAGTTACAACAACTGGATTTGACACTGCGATTCATCAGTTCGCTTTGCTTGGATCTAAGGTGACAGGGCTCCCCTTAACTCCTCTGTTCTTCCAGCTGTGCATGGCAGCAGCAGATGTTCTGGCTGACCTCATGACCCCTAGATATACTGCTGCGGTGAGCCTTGGGACACAGTCACTACAACCAGGTGTCTGTGAACCTCAGCTCTGGAGAAGTGTGGGATTTTACAGTACACCCGTGCAGAAAGCGGACCTGTCTGACCAGTTGAACCCTGTGGTGAACTTTAAAGCCAATCTACCCAGATCCTAACCTGGTTTAGCATGAGATTAGAAGGCAAGCTAAGGTCAGAGGTCAAAGGCAGGTTCCTGGTAAATAAGAGCATGGCTACAATGTAGTTACAGTCTAGTTAGACCAAACAGCAGACGCACCCAATATACAAAAAAGGACTTATTGTTGCTTTCGGCCATTGTTGGCATTGCCTTAGTAGTAGTAACAAGTACAGGATTGATTAATATTACATTAGTTTGCTTAATTATCTTGGCTCAAGGTTTTATAAAAATCTATTCAAATGCCTTGTCTTTTACAACAAATATTCATTCTGCTATTGTATATGACAAAGTATGTAGTTGACATATAAGAGGCTGAAACCAGAAAGCGTGGAAGTAAAATGGCTTTTTCGTTTTGGCAAATATGACAGGAGGGAAAGGATTTAAACTTAATCTGACGTTTCAATGTGTTAAGTCGATGCCGAACTGAAGCAGGGTTAGTAATGGATCATTCACAGTCCTTAGATGTGTGTTGAGAAGTGTAAGCGCTTGACAGCAAGCCCGACAACAAGAAAAGTGTGGGTTTGCTCGTGGAGTCTGGCGTGTCACTCGCCTCGCGCTCACGTCTGTCAGCTGTGGACGCGAAACAACATTCAATCTCAGTGTTTACCTTGGAGCTGAGCCGAGAGCGACTCTTGGTGCTGCTGATACTTGAGCGCCATCGCCTCGGTCCTCTTGAGCTGTTTGTGCATCTCGTAGGATATCATCCCCCCGTACATCACACCGCACACCACGGTGACCAGCAGCAGGCACTGGAAGATCCTCCGCTGCCTCCGGGAGCACACCCCGTTTCCCATATTGGACCCGCACCCCTCCCCGCTGTCTGCGCGAACAAGCCCCGTCTCTGCTGCTGGAAACTTCCAACACAACTTTTTTTCTCCCTCTCTCTCTACCTCCCGTGAAGACGAAAGAACAACCCCTCCTTTCCCCTCACTCCCCGAGCATTTTCCACGCAGAAAACACGCGTTAGCTGCTAATATTTGTGTACATTATTTTAGCATAGCCACATCCACTCTCGACTGTCCCCTGCGACTTCAAAGTAGCCGCTCAGATTTGTTGCTCTGACTTCAGGTCAAACTCCTGCTCTTCGTTGCTCTAACGCCACACAATCCCGAGGCTCGTCTCTTCCTCTTCCCGTGCACGCTTCACAGTTATCGACGCGTTTCGGGTCGAGCCTGACGGAAAAAAAGTCCAAACTTAACTCTGCTACGAGGCCTCCGCAGCACCTTTAACTTTAGTTACGTGTCAGCCGAGCAGCTGCCTGCCATCCAACAGAAATCCTGGAGGAAGTCCCTCCTCCGAAAACTGAAACTGCCCTGCTCCCGCCCTAACGCGACACGTTGGATCGATTGGTCGCTGGAGAGCTCGATCAAACAGGCAGCAGGGTCTGGGTCTTTACAAAGACCCGTTGTAATCTTTAACTATACGAGGAAATAGTTTTTAATCAAAGCTACGAAATAAATAGAAAAAGTGACGGGAGTTTAAAGTTGTACTTTAAACTCCCTGTTGTAATGTCATGGTGTTATAGCCTAACTATTGCTGTAGAAATATTTTTGAGCCTTGACAACAATGAAAATAAAGCTTCTTGAATGCTAATACAAAATACAGTGGCTGCTCTTTTCCTTTGGATGCATGCAAAACAAAAAATCCGAGTTATTTGTTATTCAAATTTCAATCTGCTTTTCAATTTTAACAAACAAGACCATGGCTTTCAGAGAAACACAACCAGAACTGAGGGGAAACCTCAGTCAAACCTCATTTGACGCACATCTTTTACACACAGGGACAAGCAATAGGAGAAGGAAAAAAATAAATAAAACTAAAACAGTGTACAATAATAATAACAGTAATAATACTCAAGTATACACGCAGGTCATGACACAAAAGTCCATGGGAAGTAGTGACTGGAATCACAATGTGTCTCACAGGAAACCCAGGCGCTGCTGGAGTAGCCACAAGATCCCTATCAGTCTGTATATGAGTCCAGAAGGTCCCAGGAGATCATCACGTCTTCCATGTTCCCTTTTCATCTATGTAGCACAGACTCATAAAATTCTGTCTCAACCATTGCATAAAGTCCTAATTATTATGTCTTCAGATTTAATCTACTCTCACTTGCCGCTTCATTAGGTACAGTGATGAAAACAAATGCCTTCTAACTTAACAGTCCTGCACTGAATCTCAGCTTCATGAAGTTATGGTATTCAGCACTGGTTTCAAATAACTGACAGAGCTGTTGATTCAACTCTGTTCTTATTCTGGAGGTTGTGCTTTGTGGTACTGCTGAAAAGTATTGTCTTGTACCAATACTTGTTTCCATTATTCCGACAACCCCATTTTAGTCGGTGGGCTTGGCTAAATAATTAAAACCCTGATCATCCACTTGAGGTATCACCTTTCTGACTATGTTTCAGCATAAACTGACTGAAGTTAAGATTTAGTGCAGCGCTGTCATATTAGAATACATAATTTTCACATTCAGTGGCTCTAACCTAGTCTTTGTCAACTTGTTGTCTGCATGTAATAAAAATGAGTTTACAGAGATATGGACCAACCCATTGTTTCAGTTTCCTTATTGAATAACGAGAGTGGACATACACATCAGTCCGCTTCTACTTGCCACCTTTTTACTTGCTTCATTTAAGCTTTGAGGAGAAAATGACGGATGTATTCAGTCAATAGCGATTATCCAAGTTTGCCAAATTTTTTAACTATTTAGTGCATTTTAAATAAAAAGTGCTCCAGACACATTTTTAGACTCTTGCGTAGAAATCTAAAGGATGCACATAAGACAAAGAGCATTCAGATCAAGATGTAGAAAAGTCTAAATCAGAAATCATCTTGTTCAGTCCCCCAAACACAGACACCAACCTTATTACAAATAGCCTTGGTCCACTCTCCACTAACATTAAACCCGCTACTAGAAATCTGGGAGTCATATTTGATTCAGATCTCACCTTCGACAAACAGATTAAAACAGTTGTCCAGTCCTGCTACCTCCAACTCAGAACCATCTCCAAAATTAAACCTATACTGTCTCATTCTGACTTGGAAAAAGTTATTCATGCATTAATTTTCTCCAGACTAGACTACTGTAACTCCCTCCTTTCCGGCATAAATCAAAAGTCTCTCTCCCGCCTCCAACTGGTCCAGAACGCAGCAGCTAGGCTTCTCACAGGTTTTAACAGACGACATCACATCACCCCAGTTTTAGCTTCTCTCCATTGGCTCCCTGTTCGTTTTAGAATTGATTTTAAGATTTTACTGATCACTTTTAAAGCTCGTCTTGGCCTGGCTCCACGCTATATAACAGAAATGTTGACCCCATATGAGCCAGTTCGCAGCCTTAGATCCTCGGGTGGGGGCCTCCTGGTGGTCCCAAAGTCAAGGCTTAAATCTAAAGGTGACCGAGCTTTTTCTGTTATTGCCCCTCGGCTTTGGAACGACCTATCTGAGGAGATAAGGCTTGCAGAATCAGTAACCTCTTTTAAATCACTTCTTAAAACTCAATTTTATAGACTCGCCTTTTTGTGATGTCGTCTTCATTTTACTCTTTCATTTTTAAGTTTTGAGTTTTAATTTAACTGTATAACTTTTATTTGTTCTGCTTTGTTTGTCAAAGCACTTTGTAAACCCTGTTTTTAAAAGTGCTATATAAATAAAGTTATTATTATTATTATTATTTGAATGGCTATAATTACAAACTTAGAGTGAATCAAGAGTACATCTGATGAAACATTTATTACATGTTCACAGTCAGCCTCAGTCAAGGCTGTGAAGATGCAAGGGGCCTTTGTGCTTTGGTGTTCTTCAGGATCTTGTCCAGAAAGCATCTGCCCTTCTCAGAGACAATCTTTGACCACAAAGATCTATCTATCCATCTATCTCCATCGAGGAGAGGGCTGATCCTCCATCCTCCTGAGAACAGTTTCTTTCTTTTGTGAAGGGCTGATGGTTGAGGTGAAGACAGTGGGATAGGGTGAACAGAGAGTCTCACCAGAACAGCATCTTTTCGGGCTTTCTGCAAAGCTCACAACCCCTCTGCATGTTGCTTTAATGCATCCCTCTTTGCTTTGTCAGCCTTTTGTACATCCAGTATGCTAGGCTATCCAGTGACACCTCAAGGATTTGCTGTGGAACATAGTATTATAAAAGTATTATTACTGTGCAAAAGTTTTTCTGTGAGTTTTTTAAGTGTTTAAGCGCTTTGAATCAAAACCTTCAGTAGATCATTAGTGCTGTTACTTACGTCACCATTGTTACACTTCCTGTGGGTCCACTTCTAAAAGTATTAGAAGATGTTTGATTTTTTTTTTTCTCCCCATCTTTTGCAGAAAAAAACACTAGGAAATATTTCACAAACAAAAACTTTGAGTCCTTTCCCTCAGTGAGATCAGTGTGTGACTGGCAGGTTCAGGTCCAGTAGTTACTAAGGCAGGACATGGTATCCAGGAGCATTCTGTTTTTGTTTGATTCAATCATAAACATTTTCAAAACCAAATACTGAATTTTTGAACATAAACAGGGTATCATCACTACTACTGACTGGAATGACTGAATGAAATAACATCAACCACAGTTTAATAGTATAAATAACACATATATTGCTGAATGCCCACACCATGAGTGTGATGGTTGGAGAGTTCATTCCTTTGTGAAAGAAAGAGAGAAATCTTTTAATTAAACCTCCTGAACTGGGGCACATGGTGTTAGTGGCACGATAAGACTAAATGGATTTATCCCCCCTGTAGTTGATGTTCTGTCTGTACTCACACAAGATGATCCTCACTGGGGTACATAATCATTTACTACACTTCCAGTTCATCACCACTGCTATGATATTAGAATTATGTATAAAAATAAAATCTATATGATTTAACTGGGTGAACCTGAATGAGTGAGTGACTATAACTAAATCTGAATTTGTGCTTAATGGTTTACTAAATAGGGTGAAATTTCTGTCAGGTAGAGTACGCTAACTGAAATGACTTTAAACAAACTTATAAATGAAAGTTAGCTGTACTATTCAAGAAATACTACAAATAGTACAAAAGCAGTATTTAAACCAAACAACTTAGCTCTAATTAACTATGTTAAGTTTACTTTGTATTTTGGGGCAATGAGTTTGATTGTATCTGTCTCTCAGTATGGCAGAGTTGTTTTAATTATAGTGTCTTTGATGATATAACTACACTGTTATGAAGGCTGTGATGCATTGAGACAATGAGACAGCAGGCAAATGTAACTTGGGTTCTGTGAATTTGTTGTCTGGGGCAGTGAACTAGAATCTAGAAAGGGTCAAAGAAAAGCTTCTGTTGCTGCAGGTTCAAAGAAAATCGATGACCAGAGGAAGCATTGCAGTTTAAAAGAGAGGGGGCAGTTGATTGATCTTCATCTATATGACACTGACAGAAGGGGTGGTGGGACTGTGGGCATATGAACAAATTAGCAACCTCTAGTCTTGATGAAAACCAAAGAAACCAATACGTAGGCGCAAACAGGATGCAGTTCCTCAGATGTCCACTAGAGCCTGACTTCAAAAGTGAGTCAATCCGCTTAGACTGCCATGTTAACATAGCAGCATAGATGAACATGTTATACACAGCCTGGTACAAAACATGTTGTGGTCTCTGTAGGTATTTTGCTTAGGAGGCTGGAAGGTGAGTTTTTGTATAATTTAAACTGGAAAAACGTCATAGCTGCTTTGAGTGACAGACCATCACAGGTTGCTAGATGTCTAAGCTCCATTCTTGCTCTACCTGTTGGCCCATTTATGAATTAGTTGGTAGTTTGGTGGAGTCACTGCCAAGATGGAGCCACCACACCGAGCCTTAAAACCACGCTTCAGGAAACCTATGTGCAATGTCATGGAAAGTTCTGTTTGTAGAGTGTATGATGCACATGCTTTAACAGTGTTTATGTAATTACCCTTACTGCCAAAAGGGGGAGATAAACATTCCAAACAGTAACTTTAAACATCTGACCAGGCACAGGACACATTAACAACATTTTATACATGTCCATAGATAACTGTTGATTTTAAAATGTTCGGATCAAGGAAATGTGAGACCATCTTTTGTTTGCATCTCATCAAAACATCACTGACACATTTTGGCCATATTGCATTTTATTCAGGCTTTGTACAACATACATACAGGTATTATAGGAAGACACTGCATGACTTGGCACACAGCTCAGAATTACAACAAGTGGCCAATTTAACACATTATGCATAAATAAAATAACTTCATCTTAGAAATAGTGTCACCAACTAGTCTTATAAACAGTACAGGTTCTACAGTATACAGTAATAATGTATACAATAAATATCTACTTATTGTGCTACACTAAAGAAGCATAACAGAATGAAGGAATTGATATGTCTGAATTGTGCAATACAAAAATATTTTGCAAAACATGTTAATGTAATTGCATATTTTGAAAATAATTTTGCTTTTTAGTAAAAAAACAAAAAAAAAACAAACCCACCCATTTCTACATAATTTTAAACTAATGCATCATCTGGTGGACTAGAATATCATAAATAAATATACTAATTAAATGTTACATTTTAATATCAATTTTTACAATTTGAAATGCTCTTTGTCCTCAACTGACTTCCCCTTAATGCGGAGACATTGCACACACACAAAGCGTTACGCTCTTATTACACATTGGGAAAAGAAGATCATGTTCACATTTTACTGAGGTAGCAAAATCTGCAGATTAGATGATCAGGTTCAACAGTGACAGTATCACATAATGCTAATGAGAATTGCTAATGATCTAAAACTAATTCATTTTCCGAACCTTAATAACGAAGTTAAACTGCTCAAAAATAAGACATAGATTTGGTCTGTTTTGTTCAGACAACTGGAGCAAAGCTAAAAATAAAATCCTCATTACTTTAAACCGGATCACAGGTTGGAATTTTGTTAACTAATTTTGAACCTCATTATGCTCAAAATACCAACCCTCTTAATGTTGCCTGTCATAGGACACATTATCAAGAGTCTCCTCAAAGAAGAAAATGTCACAAAAGATGAGGCCGTTTCAAGAAAACTGATAGAGCTGTTAATTAACGCTGCTGGTAACACCTATTTCTTGTCTAAAGACGCCTTAAATAAATCACTAATTTGGAAAGATTAACATGAAATATGCATTAGTGCAGTGCATTTATAGTAAGACTGTTTTTAGTTTATAAAGGCACAAAGTATTTCTCCAGAACAAAATAGAGAGGAGAAAGACAGCAGGAAGGAGAAAAAAGCAAAATCCATTGTAAATAGAAATGAGGGCAATATGGAGCTGAGGACAACATCAACATAATATTTTGTTTGTGACAATTTCTTATTAGCCAGGATTTCCAAATAAGAAATGCCATACAAAACAAACAAAACAAATAATGAACCTTTTTATTTCTAAGTTTTACATAAAAACTTGAAGCCGCCATGCGTCCTAGAATACTTGTCCTTGTTGGATTCAGTAAGTGTTTTCACCCCTGTCAGAAATGTGTAAATATAACCGGCACTTCACTCTTCCTTAAAGCTTGCATTTGTGAAGCAACATCTGGAGTAAAGTCTCCTCCTCTGGGTGTGTAGGCTCCCCGATGGCGTATAAAAATACAGTTATTCCATCCGAAACAAAATCAAGAAATCTCCATGGAGGAAACAGAACAGAAAAAAACAGAAAAAAACAAGAAAGCCTGGAGACAAAGAGTGGAAATGGTTCTAAATTGGTTCTTCACTTAATATCCAGTGTTACGAACATAAGGATCATATCTGTTTGTCCTCTTGACTGCAGCTTTAATAGTCAATAATAGTGTACTGCAGCTACCACAACCTTCTGCTTTGCTTCTGCAATGTCTCTGATCATACACAACCAGTCTGTAGTCGACGAAGTGTTCCATTCTAGTGTTTAATCTCAGCGTTACAATACGGACAGCTCCTCTTCCTCACACAGAAGAGGCTCCACCTCAGGGACGCTAAGTAGTGCATTGCTTTTAGCAGAGATCTTCTTCCTGTACATGATGAACTGGGCAGTGACCTGACAAGGTTAAGGCTCATACAATCACCAGAGAATAAGTAACACATTCAAATAGCACATTTACCTTTGACACTATACTTCACAATGGGTTAAACACTTTTGCAGGCATCTTTAACTTCACTCACTTTGCACCACGCATCAACTTGCGACATAAAGGATACAAAAAAGTCAAGTATGAGCACTCCCAGGCTGCCGATGAGCCAGGCCAGATGTTTGATGATGAAGGTCTGTTTGGAGCCCCTCAGCGCAGGCAGGACCACTATAACGCTTAACCCATATGTTCCATTGCCCATCATGGCCAGGGCGAACAAAAGGTAGGAGGTGCCCTCTGTAGACTGTCGCTGGAACTAAATGCATACAGCAGTGAATAAATAAACAGAGAAGCACCACAAAAAAAGGACCTCCACTGTTGGTAATACTTTTGTGAGGTTTTCAAAATACAAACATGTGCCGGCACAACACAGTGCAGTTCAATTGTACTACAACCTACAGCTTCAAGAATTAAAAAAATATATATGTTAAAGCAACAGCTCTCTGTTATTTGAAACAACCTGGCATATTGCAGTAAATTCGTTTTCAGTGGTGTACCTAATGAAGTGGCAAGTGAGTGTATACTGACCATGATTCCATTCATAAAAGCAGTAAAAAGGGAAAAATTCCAAGCGGGTTAATACTTTAATAGGTACTGTACATACAGAGGTTGTCTGGGTTCATGACTTCTATTATGAAAGATTGTAAAGACAACACTAAACCCAAAAATCTGATCCCAGGTGAGTGCTTTGATCCACTGTGAATACCCCGTAGATTACTGCACAGGTGGAACCCATGCAACACTAGGCCACTAACAACAGTTTGTCATAGAAATCTTAACAGTAACAATCCTTCATCTGTTTTGCTGTATATTGTTACACTAAACTTGTCTCCAGGAAAGATATGATGACATGTGTTGGGCTTTCCACTGAAAAAACTATCATGTTTGAACATGCGGGACATTCCACAGGGTAAATCTGACTTAAATGATTTACAGCAGTCAGAAAGCGTTACGTTTAGCTCAGAAGTTTCTCTGGCGCTGGCAGCCTACTGAGACGATAGCGTCTAGTGATTAATAGCAGCATGTTTCTTCATCACAACAGCCCCATTGTCTTCAACGTCTGGTTCTCATTTTGACAAAGAGACTGCACACACAAGCACGCAAATCCCACCTCCTGCTTTACACACACTCACGCACAATCCCTGTTTATGGCTAGCTGACGTAATAATAACCAGAGGTTACCATGAATGTCCCCCTGTCAGAGAAAATAATGGTAAGAACTCAATATGTCACTTACGTTTTTATAAAGCTGGGGAAAACGGGAGCAGAGGTAGAAGACAGACGCTACATATCCACATATATAACCAGTGATTTCCATTGATTTAGAGGTAGCTGGACTCTGGGAAAGGACAGAGATAGAGACAGAGTGAGGGAGACGCGAAGCAGCACAAACACATTCTCCAGTCTAAAATAAATAAAGGTTTATCCTACCTGGGTGTCTAAAGATGTACTATTGTCTATTAGGAGTTTGGGTAAAGCTAGTAGAACTAATGTAGCAGCACCACACCACATGAAGCACATCCACTTCAACATAGGACTTTCTAGAGGACAAACACAAATAAATTATTTACTTCACAGAATAAGAAGTAATGAAACATTTACTGTGTGTTCAGAAACCATGGGAATCTGCACAATTATCAAACGAAAAAAAAACAGGAATTCACTGCATTGTGCTCATTCCTTCTCTCAGACTGCAATTACGTCAACAATACAATAAAAGCCTAGTGTTTATTTTCACTTGAGAGAGAAATATGCAGGAATCTCAGATCAGATCTCACATACACCCCACGTGCCATTTGCTTACTTCTGCTGGAGCTGTTTTTGATCTTATAGTAGAGAAACTGGGAGATGAGGATCAAGTCTGTGAAGATGTAAAACACCACTGTCACTACCTAAGAGAGATAGAGAGAGTGAGAGAGAGAGAGAGAGAGAGACATGGTTTGGTTTATTTCGGACATGTGCATCTGATGTGATGAAAATATAACAGAAGGTTTTTACTGCCAAACTAAAATTGTCAATATAAGAAGACGACCAGATTTTTCAGCAGCATTACCCACATCAGTTCTGGCTTTGTTCAATTTTTCAAGCACCTTATTTTACCGTGTCTATGTTTCCTCCCGGAAACTCATCACGTCGTCATAACGCATACGGGGCAAACATTTGCAGAAAGTCCTTATTTCCTCCACCCAGACAGAAATGACCAGATCAAGTGTTGACATGGTTATTAGGTGCTGAAAATTCCAGTCTGGCCGGTCTATTCTGACTGAGAAAGTTACATGAAGGCATAGTTAACTCTAGCAACATGTGAGGGCCATTGTTTTAAATGTGTGAGCTAAAGTAAAATAAGTGGATAGGAGATAGTGAATTAAATGGGCAAGTTAAGACACAGCAATTGAACTATACGTAGAAAATATCAAAAAGCCTCTAGCTACAAAAAGAAAAAGAAAAAGGGCCTGAGTACAGTTGGTCTGTAAAGTAATAACTCACTAACTGCTGAGAGAAGAGAGCAAATTTCTCTGTCTGTCAGATATATTATATGTGAGTTGTGTACATCTCCAAAGGACACTAATCCTAGATTCCCTCCCTCCTCCTGCTGATCCCCTCTCATATTCTCCTCTCTTCTCTTCTCTTTTTCTGTCTCTACCTGGCTGGCCTCATGCAAATGGGTCCCTCCATATGAGCTGGGTTCTGCTCAAGGTGTCGTCCTGTTAAAAGGCAGTTTTTCCTTACCACCACCTTAGTGCTTACACTGGGGGGTTTCAGGACGGCTTATGTAAAGCCCCTTGAGACAATTTGTACTGTTATTGACGCTATTTAAATGAAATTGAATTGAACCGAATTAAAACCAGCGCTCACATGCAGTGCAGACATCTAAAAACAAGCCAAGCGGGGCGGCGTGTGTGTTCACCTGAATCGGTAGCTGGCTAGTGAGGTAGCAGCCTGCAAAGCTGGTCAGGTCTCCACTGAAGAGGAAGAAGAGAAATCCAAAAGACATGGCCTCCTCTACTTTACCGTTCCGGTAGGCCTCATAGACCTGCCTAAATAGACAGAACAGACAGAGAATGGTTTATTACACACATCAGCCACAACATTAAAACCACTGACAGGAGACGTAAATAACATTGACCATCTTGTGACAATTCACTGTCCTGCTGGGAAACTTCTGGACCTGACATTCATGTGGATGTTACCTAGACATGTAGCACCCACCTAGACCAGACCAGACACCCCCACCCCATAGCAATGACACTCCTTGATGGCAGCAGCCATCCCCAGCAGGATGCAGCCTGACACAGACACACACAAAAAGGTTTAGGAACAACTAAAAAAAATCATGAAGAACAGCACAAATTCCCTAAATCCCAAACTCATCAAGTATCTGTGGGATGCACTGGACACCACAGGACACCCTCAGAAGGCCCATGTCCATTCTCTGATGAGTCACAACTGTTTTGGACGCACAAGGGAGACCTACACAATATTTGTAAGGTGGCCGTAATGTTATGCCTGATCGGTGTATATTCAAGCGATTTTGGTCATAAATCATACACTTCATTATGCGGACAAACATCAAAATGATCACTTACGGTAAAGTGGACAGCAGAAAACAGAACATGGATATGAGTCCTATCACCACGCTGCAGTACTCCCACATATTATCCACACACTCCTCCAACAGGTACAGGATCCACGGGGTCCCATTTACACACAGCGGCCTGCCCAGCGCTGGAGCGGTCCAGTTGTGTCCAGCGCCAGCGGCCACGTCAACAGCCTTCCCGGGGAAACGCGCCGTAGCCATGGGGAGAGACCGGCTCTGTCCTCCGGCTGAGGCTGGTGATGTAGACGTGTGTTTATTTTGGCAACACAGTTCAAACCGACGACAGCAGATCTGACACCACTACCCGCCTCATTAAATAAGCAGGTAGAGACTTGTTCTTTCATTTCACGAGCCTGAAAGAGAAAAATAAATCAGAATGTCAACAAAAACAACAGAGTAGGTAGGCTACTGGAAAATCATCATAATAAGTTTTCAATCCCAGATTAGAATTACGTTTACAGTTTAGCAAACATGACAAAACTGGGACTCTTAAATTGCGCACTGTCTAACATTTACCATGTCCCGTCAGACACTTTTAGCGTTTACATTAGGTTTGGGCGATGTCATTGTTTAGGCTAATTTGCATAGAGATGCTAACAAATAAAAACGACAATAAAAATAGCTTCACTTGTCTCTCACCTGACAAAACGGGCTCGCAACGGATTAAAGACTGTTTGCGTGTCTGTGTAAACGTCCCCACCATCCTCAAACGTCTCTGGAAGAGACATGAGTCTTTGAAGAAGGATAAATATTAGCTTCACACGTTATCTTACATCACTGACGCCAACACATCCAGAACAAGGTCTAACATCCGGTGGTACTTCAAAATAATATCCTCAGAGACACGTTGTGAAAACACTAATAATCGGAACGCTCCTAATTGATTTTTATAACTTGTAAATTAACCGTTTTGGTGTTAAAATTCATTCTCACATAGACTTATACGATTGAATATTTTGCGCTGGATGTACAAACAGCATGTAATTTCATGCAGTAACGCAAAGAACTTTATTTCACGCAAATTATGTATTCAGATACAGTATTTCATTATCCGTCAACAGTCTTGAGCCATAATATGAATATGAGTTCCAATATGCATTTACAGATGTAATTTTAGTTGGATAATTCAGATTTCTCCTTGAGAAATCGTACGCTTTTACTTTGAAAGTGCCTATACTACTTGCAGCGCTTTAATAAACCGGAAGTTCAACACATATTGTCCAACTTCACTTTAGATTGGAGATGCTTGGGGAAATACCGCCATCTACTGATCACATGGATGGATGAATAAAGCATTCATTCATTCATCCATTCATTTTCCGTAACCGCTTGTCATGTGGACATACCACTCTGCCGCCCTATGAATAAAGCAATCAAAATATATGAATAAACTGGAAAATTCACCTTTCTCGTTATTATGGTCTCACTCTGTCTGTGAATGCATTTTTTTTTTATGTATTTTTAGATTTTGTTCTTCTTAAAAGCACCGCTGTGGTAGGTATTTTGCAATTTCGTTGTAACATGCATACAATGACAACAAAGGCTTTTTCTAATTTCTCATTTCTTTTATGAGTCCTTTCAATCTCTATTTTCGTTATCCTTCATCCCTCACTAGATGTTTGCATTATCATAAGTACTCATTTAATCTATAGCTGCTATTGGTACTAAGACAATAATACTACAGCTAGTAATCAATAGCATGAATAACGACAACATGTTTAAGACATAAAGTGATTTTTTGTCCAGACCAATAACTGTTATAGAGCCAGTATTCTCACTGTGGCACTCAAGTAAACATTAAGCAGTAGTCTATGTCCGATCTGGGAGAAGAGATTAGGGATAATTGTGTTTTGGTATGCAGCCATGAAGTCATTAAGCCGGCTCTCTCATGCAGGAGACCGTATGGAGGTGGCCCAACTGCCTTTCAGTGGAGCCTGATGAACTGTGTAAAGAGTGGAGTAGAGAAAATGAAAGCTGATACATTTTTATTCTGCCTGTTAAACTGCCATTCACAGCTGAAAGTGTAGGTAAACCATCTCCAAAAACAACCTGGAAAGGATTGGTGTATTTTTAAAATTTATTGTTAAGCTTCAAACGCAAGTAATTACACTTTATAATATTTCCTCAGAGTTCTTGAACGCAGCATCTCAACCCGTCTCTCCTTTCCTACATCCACCTGTTGCGCCATCGTGCGCTCCGGTCGGCCGCACGATGGCGCTCTTCCCAATGGCGACCGACGAGGATAAATATAAGGACTGCTCTGTCCTGGGCTCTGTGGGGGGAACCTGACGCCGTGCAGGGGGAAATTTGTGTTGCTATGTGCCGCTTCGGAGCGCGGTATGAAGGCACTGGACGAACCTCCACATCCAGCATCACCCAGCTCCCTCGACGCCCTGCATGGAGCAGGTAAGCTATCCCGAGTCCGTTTAGGAACGAAGCAGGGTTTTCTCGTTGCATTTCAGCCTGATATTAGAGGCTGGAGCGTTGCCGGGGCGAAATGCGTGAATGCCACCCGCATTCCTTGATGTCGGGAAAGTTGACTGGAATGAGTGTTATAGAGCTGTGCTCCCAAGGGTGCACCCTGGGAACACTTGTAGATGGGGAGGCACAGGGGAGCGCGCCAGTGTGTTGGAAAGGTGCTTTCGTGGGCTGTTGCCAACAGTGGAATACACGTTTAAACACCTCATAATCACTGAATCTGCGTTGAAGACGCACAGGACATATTATCTCAAGTGATTATCTATTAGTTTTTTGTAAACACTCTGATTCTTCCTTATCCTTCCCCCCACCCCCAGTCTCTCTCCCTCCCCCTCCCTCTCACACTCGTTCGGTGTTTCGGTGTAAATACAGAGGAATGTGTTCTGAGAGCTTGAAAGGCAAGTTTAGTCGCATTACTCGCATTTTGTCTGTGCATTTCTTCTTTTAATGCCCCGTTCAAGTCGAAATCTACTGTTGCTCTACTCTTGTGAGTGCTTGAATAGACACGGGGGGGGGGGGGGTGGCGGGTGGGGGAGCGTTCAAGGTCACAGACTTGTGAGACAGACAGATGCTCATGTCCCAGGACGGAAGGAGATTATAGACCCTGTCCGGAACTTGAGCTATTTTATCTGGATGAATGTATTTCTATAAAGCAGATATTAATGCCTCTTTGTGCAAATTAATCTCCAGTGTATACATAATTATACACTGTCAACCTTATTCAGATGGATGCAGTCCATTTAGTCAGTCATGTTTTCATTCATTTTCTCCTCTTTGCTCAGGATTTCACAGTTTGGTTTATTTAGAGTTCTCTCCCAACAACTGTGCATTTCTTTGTATATTTTTAGTAAAACAGCTTAAGCCATCTGGACCATGCCTTTTATATGACACCCACAACTGAAAGCTGTGATTCACTGCTCGTTTCTGCTATTCGTCCCACTTACTCGCTCAGGAAACAGGAAACCTGGATAATGTGCAGGGTGCGGGTTACAAAAAGATCCCTAAACTTAGAAACGCGTTAAACAAGCACTGAGGATATTTGGAAGTACGATTAATAATGAGGCCCCTAACATTTTGTGCGCTGAAAGTATTCCTTTAAGCAGTCTGCTCTTGTGGGTGAGACCTGAAAACCAGAACACGCTTCTGCTCAGCTCTCATCTGAGTTTGGGCTGTGGCCCAGCGGGGAGTAATGAATAATGAATGGTTTTGAAAATGTGCGTGAATGCTAACTGGCAGAGTGCGATGGGGATGCACTATCCCAACCAGCACTCCTTCCTCTGTGCGCTGTGGAAATCCTCTCAGCAGTTATGATTCCTCACTGCTCGGCAGAGGAGCGGAGGAAAGAGAACCCCCATCCCTTCCGCACTTTAGGCTGGATTCACTGCTATTTGACACAGTTATGCTTGCAGAGACTCAGGCAGACTCACATTTACTTTGTTGTGATTGCAAACACGCAAAATGGAAAGAGGAATGGACTCAGTTCACATCAGTTTATAGAGGCTTTCTGTTAAAAGTGGCTCTTCTTTTGATGTAAAGTTTTTTTTTATTCTTGTCTGGAGGTTAGGTTAGCTTCACCTTGGAATCCAGCGTGCTGAGTCCCAAAAGGTATTCTTGTGTGACCAATCTGGGTTGAAGCTGAGTGTCTGGATAGTGTAAGTCATGATAATAAGGCTTTTTAAGGGTAAACTAAGGGAATGGAAGTATTACAGAGCAAGAAAGTAACTTCCATTCTGATTTTAGCACCGTAGTAGTGTAGTAAGATAAAATAGCAGTGCATAAGATGGTACCAGTTAATCTAATTATTCTTTCAGTTAATGGATTATTAATGCAGTTTTCATTATTTAATTATTTAATTTTCATTATAAATAATTTGTCACAAACATTTGCCTGTTCCAGCTTCGCGAATGATAAGATTTGCTACTTTGTTAGTTCTTCCATGATAGTCAACAAAATCATTTGCGGGACATGGAGTGTGTGCAGTCAAAAATAGACATTTTGAAGATGAAGATGATTATTTTTGACTCTGAATAACATAAATCTATCGATTAATACAATAAAAGATATTAGTAACAAATCAATCAATATTTTTTTCCATTTCATTTAATCGATTAATCTATTTTAGAGATTAATCTATATGACAATTTTCGGAGTAGTAAATCAATCCTTTGGTTAACAAACCGATTCACACACTTATAGATCTTTGCCTATGCAGTTTTTCATAAGAACTCAATATATCTAGCTGCATAGGAGCAGATATCTTTCTCTGTGTCTGCAGGTTTTTAACTTTCATAACATATCTCCTCTTCTGTGACATCCATGAGTGTCACATTAAGTGTTCCTGTGGTCTGGTGCAGCTCTCTCTTATCAAGTCCACAGTGACCGCTCTCAAGAGAGAAGAAGACATATTCTCTCCCATGCCTTGCCCTCTGTTTCCTCCCCCTGTCTCTCCTTATTTCCCATTCTGTCGCTCTTCCTTTCCTTCGTGTCCTTCAGTGTGTCTTACTGTAGCTATTTTCTACAGCTCCTGTCATACTGTAATTCCCGTTGCTCCACAGCTGCATACATAATAGGGAACTATCCCTTTTTTTCACCAGAAGCACCGACACACACGTATAAAACAATTCTCCTACAATATGTTCCTATGCCGAACCCTCGGGGATGTATCTTTCAAGTCTTAACGCAGTTCCTTGCAGCAGCATAGACTCATTTCCACAGTCGTCTTCTGGGAGTCTCCTCTTTGTGACTTATTCATCTTACTTATTCATGAAATTCAAGGCATCAGTTACGTAACAGATTGACCCAGTTATAGAATAACTACTGTCTTAAACAGACGGAAGGTGGGTTTCTACTCATTGTATGTCAGGAAGATATTTGAGCCCAAAAAATATGAATATTGAAATTGATTTGCCATTTGCAGTACGAAAAGTCAAAATATAAAATCTCATTTTGGGGGGCAGTGGGAGTCAGTCCGACAGGTAGTTCATCAGGTCAGCTAAATTGGTACATTTTTCTTTACCGTATCTGTTTTATAACTGAGAATATTTTTAATTATCTCTTATTGTTGGTTGGTCCAGACTATAGATTTAGAACAGTAGATCGGAAGACACGGCACAAAGCCTTTGGCAGAGATATTATAATGTCACTGCCATTTTATTTCATGGATGACAGCGCACATCAGTAGTACAGTGTGTACAGAGGGTTATGTAAACTAGCCTTGTAGCTGTCACACTACACATTACAGATACACTAATGTGAATATCAGAATTAAATGAAGACTAATGTACAGAGGTGTGTGAAAGTGCTCAGCTATTGCCTCTAACTTTAGATCGGTTTATATCTACAGGCTTTTTGCAGTTTTGCCCTGGGGAGATTGCTAACTTGCTATACATATTAGGGGTTGTACGGACTAGTCGTCGACTAGTTGACGAGTCAACTTTACTGTTGTGCCATGTGCCAAGCTTCCTTTGTGCGAGACGCTACAATATGTATTCAGGTCAAGAATGTAGATTTCATTGTTGCAAAGCATTACTTCTACTGTGTTTTTATGTGTGATGTCATCGAGTTGACGTCGACTCGACTTTCACACATATTAGTCGACTTTAAAAAATCGGAAGTCATTCAACTGCTAATGCATATCAATAACAGTAAAAGAAAATAAGGACATAACTGCTATAGATAGAGGTATATTATAAGTCTTATTGCAGAAATAAGTAGATATCTATATATTAATACGTATGTTAAATCATAGCTGGGCTAATGTCAAATACAGTCAATATTGAGGGCCAACTTTAATTATAAATATGCTCAAAACATAGCATAATGTCAAAAGCTGTCATTGCTATATATTCACTTACTATAGGTATTGCTATGCATTTCCTGAATCTATTCAATACCAGTTCACAAGGTCCCAATTCAATTCGATATATTTCGAGAGATTTCAGTTTTGGAAACATTTTGCTTCAGTTTGAAAGAGATTTCCACAAGACTAATGCCATTATTGGTCTTGTAGATTTGTGATATTTCAACAATATTTGACCTCATTTCGTACATAAGGCTTTGTTTTCATCATTCCCTTCTCTGTGATCATACTTTCCAAATCCAAAATGCTGCCATACATAAGCTTTTGTCATGTTTTGGATCTCCCTTAAACGTGGGCTAATCTCACTGTGTGATCTCGCAGGACTCTGTGAGATTGCTCAATCAGCAAATTTACAATTATTTTTATGTTTTTTAGTAATTCTTTTAGTCTTTTATTTATTTCTTCTGTACGGCACTTTGGTTCTTTTTGGTGGTTTTCAAAGTGCTATATCAATAAAGTTGGATTGGATTAGATTGGATAGTACGGGAAATGAAATACTTAAAAATTGATCCAAGGATTTTATGAATGAATATCGTATCTTTCAAATGAAGATACCAAAGAAGTCAGGTTACTTCACCAGTGGAAGTGGTTTGGCATTCTGTGTCTGCGTCAGACACCTTTGCTCTCAACAGTTTGTAAAAAGTCTTGAAACTAAATGTGGCAGCATGACAAATCTCTTGAATCAGTCGAATGGGAGCTCTGTTGTCTCCACGAGATTCTGGTGATAGCTCCAGTTCCAGCTGCGAAACCCATAACTAAAGATCATCAAACATTAGATACGTCTTTTTAATTTTTGGCTTATGGATCCTTTTCTCTGGCATGGAGCTGTTACTTAGGGACCACTTTGTGAGCTAGTCCCTAGCAAGACAATAGCACAGTCCTTATCTGGTGTTCTACAGTCTGCAGCCAACTCTGCTCCTTACATGTAGACTCTTCATCTTCTTAGTGCAATCAGTGCGTCATATAGTGATGCAAACTCTTTTTCTGCAATGGAGCACCAATGTTGACAACACGCCATATTTATAGATACTAAGGAGTATCTATAAGTGATTTTGAGAGTGATGGACTGTTGGCACATATACTTTATTTTTTTCTTAATAATTCGAGATGAACATTTCAGCACAGTTAAAGAAAGAAACTGGGACACCTTTGCTCTTCCGCCTCTAAACGTACACTCAGATCTGAAGCAGTAACACGGAGAAAACTGTGGAATGCAGGCTTGTTTTCTTCTACAGAGTCGTCTGTCTCCCCCTTTCACTCAGCTCCTTTCTAAAGTATTTGTGTGCGTGTGTGTGTGTGAGATGTCTTGCAGGCTGAGCAGGTGCACATTACACAGAAAGATAGGGCCGACTGAGCAGAGAGAGAGGGAGGGGGCAGAGGGAGAGACGGGTGAGGAAAGGAGGGAGGGCCGGTCTGTCTTCGTAGGTCGTACAAAAGAGTCAGTGTTTTCTCTTGCTCTCTCGGAGCGCTGAGCGACGACAGTAGCGGCAGTGGTGGAGGCAAGAAAGAGAGAGTCCCTTTGGTCACATTGTCCTCACATAGCCCATAACCCTCAAATTACCCCCCCTCTCCCTCCCAGCTCGCCGCCCCCTGTTACCCCTCACCCAGTGGCCCACTCACAGCTTGCCTGCAACATGTGGGCACCTGCTATGGCTTTACATTCAGTAGAGATTCACTGGAGAAATATACGTCGTAATGTGTGCAAGAGTGAAAATGGCATAGGAAGAGGCAGAAATGACACCTCAGTTGTGCTGTTAATTGTGAAAGTACAGATGAGAATAAGCTACTGAGACTTTCTTTTACTGTGCATATGTGTTACCCATGTTGTCGGCACTAAAATGTAAACCATGAAGCTATAGGCTTAGTGAAAGATTAGATGTAGGTTTGGTATTTGGCAAATAGTATGAATGCAATGTTCTCTAAAGTGATAGAAACATGACTCTGTGTGTGTGTGTGTGTGTGTGTGTGTGTGTGTGTGTGTGTGTGTGTGTGTGTGTGTGGGGCCGTGTGCGTGTTTAAAGGCTACATTCCTAAGCTTGCTGAGCCGTAGCTGGGTGATTAATAGTAACTAGCTGATTGTTTAAGAACTGAAATTCCTCAGGCCCATTTTCTCCTCTGCTTTTACACACACACACACACACACACACACACACACACACGGTTACTCAAGCCATGACATAGTAACAGCAGGAAAGGATACTAAATAAACACAACCAGCGTGGAGAAAAAGATGCCACGTGTGTGAATGCAAGTGTTTCAGTCGGGGCATCAGGTGAAATAAAGGAAGGCCAGTGTGTGAGTTGTCTGCGGTTTACACAGGGAATTCAGGACAGTGAAACATTATCCATCTCAGGCTTTCACTCTGGCTCTCAGGCTTTCATTCTGAATGTGTGTATCCAACTCGTGATCCCCGCTCCATCTCTTCCCCCATTCCTCTGTTCCTCTGCCTTCTACTCAGTCTCAGTTTCTTGGCTTGTTAGCTAAGTTTCAAAATGTCTTTTTTTAAAAGGCTTTAATACATTATACAGTCCCCTTAACTGACTCATCTCAGTAGTGAATTTCAACATTAAGTTCTAAATCTCCTGAAACTGTCTGGACAAATTTTTTGTGACTGTGTAGGACTGTTTGATCATATTGTATGATCAAAATAATATATGTAACAGTGCACATGTGTTATAAATACATGTGTCATCATTCATGCACAGAAAGAGCTCTGACTGTTGCCCTTCACAACCAGGATAATGGGCGTGTGTTTGCGTGTCTGTGTGCGACAGATAAATCTCTTTGCTCTGTGTTTATGGTTGTTTTGTTGTTTTGGTCTTAGAGCCTATCCCTGCCTTGGACCAGTAAGAATTCCTGATGGGGTATCCTGGCAATGGCCGGGTTTCCATGGCCGTCACCAGCTTGGCGGGAGAGATAACAGTCTCCCAAGTGCTCCTCATTGTGTTTTTCGTCTGGTCTGGCTTGGGCTCGCTCCAGTGCGGCTTACGGAGAAAGGGCGTCTGACTGTAGTGTGAGGCTGGGAGCTGGAAGCTGGAAGCCGCCAGCGACACAGATACATACGCTTAGCTGCTCATCCTCTGAGAGGAGGCAGAGTTCAGCTCAGAGTGAAAAGTCATGATCAGAGGCTGCAGACAGGCTCTGTGGCTAATTTGAAAAGAAAGTGTGCAGAGTGCCTCACATCACAGGAAAAAGTGCAAACTGCATAAGGGGAGGGTGTGGTGGAGAAGGTATTCAGATTCTTTGCTAAGGTAAAAATAGTGCAGCAATGTCAAAATACTTCAGTAAACGTCTTAGTCTCTGAAAAAAATCTACTTGAGGGAAAGGACACAAGTATTAGCAGCAAAAAAGTGCCACTCTGGTTCCTCTGATTGACATATATACTCCGGCTTCCTCCCACCATCCAAAGACATACTCATTAGGGTCACTGGTGAGTCTAAATTGGTAGGTAGGTGTGCATGTGAGTGTGAATGGTTGTATGTCTCTCTGTGTTAGCCCTGTGATAGACTGGAGACCTGTCCAGGGTGTACACCGCCTCTCGCCCGATGACAGCTGGGATAGGCTCCAGCCCCCCCGCAACCCTTCACAGGACAAGCGGTTACAGAAGATGAATGAATGAATAAATTATACTAAATTATACATTAGATTATTGATACTGAAGCATCAGTGTTTAAGTTGCTGTTGTAGCTGCTGGAGGTGGAGCTAGTCTGAACTACTTCACTCACCATTTTATATACAGTACACAGTGACAGCAGCTGATTGATGGGACAGGAAAGAAGAAAAGTGGATTTGATGGACAAATCAGTTTTTACTGATATTAAACCTTGAGAGAAGTTTAAATGGGAAATTGCTGGAGCTGTTAGAAAAATACATACACTCTGCTTTTGTTAGATATCAGAAGCCAAACTGGTTGCAAACCACTGTTTTAATCTTTAACACTGTGCTGTATTTTAGAATGTTCCAATGTGTAAAATCTTTATCCTTAAATTAACTAAAGCTGCCGAATAAATATAGTGGAGTATAGAGAGACTTAGTTACTTTCCACCTGCAATGGAAGGATAGATGTGTAAAAGATATGTCATACTTTTAGAACCAAGTATGTGCACGTTTGTCTTTGTGTGTGTGTGTGTGTGTTTGTGTGTAGTCTTCTGCCCTTCCGGTGCACCTCGTAGTGTCAGTGCTTTAATGTTTAATTGAGGCTAACAGGAACAGAGATACTAACAAGTAAATGGTTAACACGGTTATTCTGAACTCCCACAACTTTAAGTCCATTCATAACACTTTATGGACAGTGACTGTATGTACTCAGTCAACCATTACGTTTGTTTCCATCAGTCGTAATGGTTCTTGTGATGATGGATATTATACTCCGACTGTGTGTGATGATAAAGCACAGTCAACGTGTAAGAAATGGGTTATGTAATGACTGTTTTACGCATGCATTTGTGTGTGTGTGTGTGGGGGGGGGGGGGGGGGGGGGGTGTGAGTGTGTGCATGAAAGGTATGTACGGTTTTGTAGCAGATCTGTCACATATTACCAAGGAGTCATTCAGATCACATCATCACATATTAACTTACTCCTGCTGCATTTGTGAAAAGAGAGCAGCCTGAGAGAAAACTGAGGGAGAGAAGACATTTCCAATACAAACATACCTTCAAGTATCATTGGTGAATGTAATTTTGACATGAAGCCTGTTTGGAAGTAAAATACGACAGGAAATAGTTTTGCATTTTGGGAAATATGCTTATTTACTTTGTGGCTGAGTGTTTGACGAGAAGATTATGTCTAATCTTTGTGTGTTAAATATGAAGCCACTGTCGCAGGCCCATTAGCTTAGCTTAGCTTAAAGACAAGAAAACAGCATCATAGCCATGGCTTTATGGCTGGATTCTGTTGACTTGGACACAGCCAGGCAAGCTGTCTACCCCTGTTTCCAGGGTGTATGTTAAGCTAAGCTAAACTAAGCTAAGCTAAGCTAAGCTATGTGTCTTCTGTTATTAAATTCATATTTAACAGACAGATATGAGAGTGGCCTCAATCTTTTTATCTAATTCTGGGGAAGAAGGTGCACAAACACAGAAACGCTCCCTTTACTGACAAACATCCACTCCTGTTAGTCTGTGGGTTGAACTTGACAAGTTCAACTGTGAAGTACAAACCGGAGGACACACTATGGTAACTTTGTTGTTGGAACAGCAGCATACTTGATGATGCTTGTTAAATTCATTCTGAGATACCTAGCTATACCCTGTCTACACATGTTAGCTCCCCATGCGGCCCCAATAAATGCATTTGCAGGACATATTGAAACATGCTCTGTTTCTTGACACCAAACAATCCAAAAAAAATCCCCATTTAATACTCTGTGGCTTCTCTTACTTGCTCAGATTTGATTTTCTCAGGCTCGGCTGCTCCAAGCTCTTTCTTACCAGAATATTTTGTAGTCAGAATGACTATCCCGTCATTTCATCATTATATTTAATCGAATCTTTCCCTCATTCTCCCCTCTCTCTTTCAGATCTCTGTGGAAAGGGTGCCATCTCCAGAATATGACTGGTCTCCACGGTAACAGACCTCAGGCAGACCCATAAAAACATTGGGTCAAAGTGGTCCAGCCTCGTCCAACCTACCTGATTCTGAAGTGCATTGAAGAGGATTTTAACAAAAGATATAAAATCAATGATGCATCACAACATCAATGACGTCTAAGCATTTCGACAAGCTGCTGTGTTCCTAGGAACCTAAAATCGTTTTAACCTGACTGCTTTTCAGAAAGTTTTGCTTTCTATTGTTTGTGAATCACAGTGCAAAAGATGTGAACACAAAGAGGTGAAAAGTTGCAAAAGTTCAAAACTTTCCTGGGTCATTATGGGGATTGGCTCATTATCAATTGAGGGACCTTAAACTGCACAGCAGCCGTCCCAGCCTGGTCTGCGAGGACTCCCAAACCAGGACCAGGATGCACCAGTTGTTTAGCCAGGTGCTGGGTCAGCGGGATCTGTCCAGAGCAGGAGATTTGTTCTCTCTGGAGGACACAGAGATCGAGGACTGCCTGTCTCAAGCTCTGGACCAGATCAAGGCCATCTCCTGCTCCCCGGTAAGTAGGCATATTTTAGACCCACACACACCCAGGCGCAGAAGATATCTATGCAAAAATTAATGCACATGTGAGTTTTAATTAATCATATCATGCATAATTCATGTTCTTTGTCCTTAACTTATCATTGCAACCTGCTGCTGTCTGCTGGCTGACAGGACTATTTGACCAATGACAACGACCAGGCTGTGGTGGAGATTTGCATCACACGCATCACCACAGCCATAAGGGAGACTGGCTCTATTGAGCGACACAGCACGGCGCTGGTGGGGCTATGGGAGTCGTGCCTGGAACATAACCTCACCCCGCAAGGTGAAAACACAGAGGACACGCCGCACGCCAAGATAGCCTCTGACATCACCAGCTGTATCCTGCAGGTACACACACACACACACACACACACACTTACCACATACTGGGTAGTCATAGGATTCTTAGCGTAGGGTACATTGGATGTCCCCTACCTTGGTAGGGCCTAGTTCCACCTAAATCCCAACAAATTAAAACAGTTGCAAGTGGTGTAGCATTTCTGGTGATGAAACGGTTGGGTGTCATCGATGTAGACAGCTAGGAATCTGTGGCGACACTAACACTAACCTGTCTCTCAAAACGACCATGCCCTAGATTATGCATAACTTTAAGCCTCAGTATAATTTAAATTGTTGAGTTGCATATAAATTCTGCTTTGTATAGTTTTCATGAATGGGGAAATTAGGTATCGAGACCGAAAGTGTTTTTGTAGCAGGCTGTAAACACATTTTATCTCTGCTGTGAAGGAGGTCTATGGGGACTGACTAACTTTTGGAGCCAACCTCAAGTGGACAATCAAGGAACTGGAAGATTGCCACTTGGTACATGCCAGTGCTTTCTAGTGTTGTATTTGTTTTACCTGAAGCAAGCTGAGTAGCTGAGTACATACCTTTTCATATGACTGTCAACACTTGGAAAATTACATGCACTCGTGGTACTTAGATTTTTCAGCAACATGTCAAACATGATAAACATGTCATTTGTTTTCTGCCGTCAGTAAAATGAGGATTGCCCAGACTATGAAAGGGTCTCATTGACAGATGTTTTTGCAGAAGTATGAGCGCACATCATCAGAGCAAGGCTGCAGAAAATCATATCCTTCATGTTATCTGTAGAGTTAACTGATGGAGGAAATACACAAAGGAAGAGCAAGAATAAACCATCTGACAATGATGACATCACTTTAATGCCACGCAAACCCTGGGGTGTATGTTGATAAAGTGGTAGAGGAAGTGTTGAGATATTTTAACAGCTAAAGTGGCAACATTGCAGGCAAAAACATCAATTTTCTCAGTGGAAAAATCGAACAATTATCATTGAAGTAACACTTAATTATTTAAGTTTTTCTTTAAAATGTATCTTCTTGCGTCCCGTCAGATTTATGCATCCACTTGGAATGGTCACGACCACTAGTTTGGGAATCCATCGACCTAACCAGCACAAAAATACACAATGCACTTTGCTCGTCTATGACCTTTTATTGATTGGTGGAATCTTTTTTCTTAATACTGCCTCTAATAGGCAAATCAAATGCTATAATCACTGAATACTCTAAAGCATCAACAGAAAACAGGAAATGTGGGAAAAGAGAGGCAGTCAAAAAAATGTGCACAAGGAATCACCATAAAATGCCACAGTGAAGATAAAGACCAATGATACATGATTTCCAATGGTGGATTTTTGCTCAGAGAGCTAACATACTTTATGTTATCACTTCCAAAAGGACTTGAAAGTTTAACTTTAAATCTTGCCTTCTTTCCCTATCAGACGTCCACAGCTAAAAGGCTTAAAAGCACAGGCCCTCCATCCTTCACGCTCTCTCGCTCTCTCCTCCTCTGTCTGTTTCTTTGGGAATAGGAATGTGGCTAATAGCGCTGTAACGAGGCCGATCCTTCATGAAGTGCACATATCCACAGTCACACACATACACACAGGTGACACTGAAACTTCCGACAGCTCTGACTGCCATTTCTGGGAGCTCTTCTCTCTATATATCTGTGTGTTTCTCCCTTGATTTCTATTTTCTACATCTCTCTCATTCTTTTAATACCCTCTCTTACCCCCGTCTACCCTTATCTCTGATCTCTTTGCCTCCCTGTCATCTTGAATCTACAGATGCACAAACACTTGTCTTACCCTTCCTCTGAAAGTCCCACAGGGGGGTAGGAGAGACGTAAGCAACAGCTTAGGAAGGAAGAAGAGTTTTCATGAGCTCGCTGCTTCGGCGCAACACATGCACACGCACACACATACGTGAACAGAAATGTTCTGCCTGTGATGGCGTTTTGAGTTCTATTTGATCTGTGCTGAGTCGAACATTAAAGGGCCTCTGCCTAATAAGATGAAAGCGCGAGATGAAAGATGAATAAATCTGTAGATGCATGCATGAGGATCCAGCGAGGAGGCAAATAAATGACTTACCATGCAAACCAACTGCCTATAGCCATCCTTGTGTACACTGTGTGTTTACCTCGCTCCCCGCCAATAAAGACGGAACAGCATGCAACCTAAAATAGCTCAGAGGATAAGTAACAACACAGACTATAACGATTCTTGTGTATTAAAATGATTTTTTTTTTGTGTGAACTGAATGGTAGATGTAGACTGACAGGTGCTATATGGTAGAACATTTTCTGAATGCAGTATCTGCACTGCCATCATGTGGCAGAATGAAGGTATGAAAGAGAGACGGAGTGACTAAAACACAGATGGTGACTGTCACACCGAAAAGCACTTTTGATATTCTGAAACAGACAGTGGAATCAGATGTGACAGATGTGGGTACCCAAGTATCAAATATAGCATCAAGATGTGTAGAGGACATACAACTTGTGTGAGACTGTCCTGTGGAGGGTGCTAGTGCATTTCAGATCCCGTTCCTCCCTCTTCATTCTGTAAATGTGCAGAGAACAAACTTCTGCATGTGGTGGCACCTTTTACTTCAATGCAACCTCCTGTGCTACGGTTCCTTGTTCCACACGCTATATGCCAGCAATTTAAGTATGTTTTAGAGATTTATTCATGTCTCTGGCACTTTTTTTATTACTTGAAGAAGGTGGTACTTATGACTGTTGCTTATTGTTTCAATGTCACTGAATATATTTGATGCATGGATATTTTTAGGGCATACTGTTTAGTGCTAACAATACTAAGTGAGGACCTGTCTACAACAGTTGGACCAAAATGCATTTCTTTATTTACCTCTTTCAGAGGCCGGACAAACACAAAAAAACTCCACTTCCAACTCCAACATGAGTCATTTCAATCCCCACTGTTTGAAATACACAAAGAAATAGTTCAATAGTTCAAATTCCTCTGTCTTCTCCTGAACATATGACAACATTTGTGTCTTCAACTCTTCTTGTGTCCCAGAACTACAGCTGTCCTTCGGTCATGGTGCTGGCTGTCCCGGTGGCGGTGCGGTTCCTGCAGAGAGGGAACAGGGAGCTGAGCAGGAACATGTCCAGTTATCTCTCCCTGGCTGCCATAGCCAAAGCTGACCTGCTGGCTGAACACACGGAGGCCATAGCAGTCAGTGTGCTGGGAGGTAGGATACCCATACACACAAGAAAGGATCTACTCTCCTCCGCTTAGCTTCAGCTGCAGCAGGAAGACACACTGCGTGCGCGTGGGTGTGTTCTTTCTGACACTTTAAAGGGAAAGAGAGGCGCAGATGCTTAAGAATTAACTTTGCTAACAAGACCTTTATGCTGTTGCTGAAAGTTGACATATGGGTTTGGCTTGTTTAATTAGTGCATACTTGGAGGGATGGTAGCAGACCTGAAACAATGGGATCAACTGTTTTACTCGAATGGAAAAAGGAATTACTGCTGTAATGTGCAGTTGTAGCAAGATGGTAAATAGCAGCTGTTAAAAATCATTGTTTCCCTGATGGAGCTTTGATGTGTGATGGAAATTCATGTATGGTGAGGAGAAAAGGACAGTTGTTGTTTTGTCTTGCTCAGTCCGTCTTGTTTTTTTTCTGTGTGGGTGCTACATAAACACTTTCCTTGATTTGCAACTCTGCTATTTCCACCTGTGTCACCCTATTCTAAACCGATGCAACTTTTGTTCACTTATCACACATATATCAGGATCCAATTCCACATAACGGAAGAAAAGCAAATATTTCTTCCATTGACCAAACAAACAGTGAAGCTGCAGTGTGCGAGGAAGTGCATGTATCCTCTAAAAGCAGAACTAATGTGATAAAAAAGGACTCTGACATTCGTCCAGGCGTGTAAGATGACATTGTCCTCAGGCACTGATCTGATCACTGCTTTCTTCAACTTCCCTTCTTTGCAGCTCAGGTCAGAAAGTGTAACTGAGCCTTGGCTGTCTTTAACCACTGACCTCTTGTCGATCCCCAGGAACATACTTTCTGGCCCTTTTAACCCCTTTTTTCAACACAGACGCTGTTCGAGCTCATTAGTGTAGTAAAAGGGCAGTTAGCGCTGTCTGATGGAGATCTGTTTACCCCCGAGGCCGACGCACACCTGCACTCTCACGCAAACAAGGTCTATTAACACGAGGGAGGGTTTCAGTGAATAGAGTGCACAGTACGTACATGTATTTACACGTGCCGTTGTGATTTTCTATGTGAATTTCATGGAACATGCTGAACTAACCTCTCACATACGCACTCACTCATTGCATGAGGCTGATCACCTCACACGGTGCCAGAGTGAGGTGCCCACCATGCCCGGCGCTTGAAGCTCCCACCAAGCACATTTTCCTGCCAGCAGCTCAGCACATGAAACAGCTAAGCTCTTTGCTGTCTGGTTCATTTTACAGGTGAGGCTTGCCAGATTTTGGGCTTAGATAATCAGTGGAAGACACTTGGCACTTTGAGAGATGCCAAGAAGTTCCTGCCAATAAGAGAACAACAATCCTCTTTTTTCTGACTTGAATGACTTTCCAAGACTTTCATTTGAAAGTTTGAAAAGTCACATTTCTGTCATCACGCCTCATCAGCTAACTATTAGGACTTGGTGGATTCCTTTGAGAAAATTGCTGCTTTTAGTTTTTGATCATCAGTTACCAGGCATGCAAACTCCTCACCTTTCGGCGAAATTCGCCGTTTTCAATCCAAATTGGGTGACTTATGTGATTCGTGCAAATCCGAGGAGAAAATATTTTTTGGGGGGGGGTAGCCTACTCGTTGACTTTTATTTTAATATATTTTAATAATATAATAATATAATGTTCTATATACCGTAAATCCTCTAATATTGGCCTGTATTCCATTAGCGGCCGGGTCTCCAACATTGGCCGGTCTCGCTGTCAGCGGAGGTAAATAAAGGCTGGTCTCTAATAGCGGCCGGGGCTATTATTAGAACCATCTCGGCGGGTCAGGGTTTCGGCGGCACGGTGTGGGAGGATCCCCTCAGCGGGACCTCTCCCCGGCGTCGGCCGGCCCCCGCCGGGCGCATTTCCTCCGTGGCGGTGCGCGGCCTGTAAGTGCTCGGGACGAAGGTGGCTCGTCGGCTCCGGCCGCGAGCTTTACAGCGACCCCCCGCATCTCACCTCACCGCTTCCCTGGGGTCGTGGAATCAGTGCTCACTGCGCCCTCTCTCCGTGCGGGGAGGGACGGGGCCCACTCGCTCCCGGCGCGACTGCCGACCGGCAGCGGACTCACTGTCCTCAGTGCGCTCCGACCGCGTCGCGCCGCTCATTTGTTGTTAATGTTCTGTATGCATACCATGTTATGGTAACTGTACGTTTTCAATAAATGAACCTAGTATTTTATAGGTTCAAATATACACAAAATCTTGTTTTTATTAATTCTACTCGTAGTTCGTTTTGCTCAAATAGAAATTAAGGCCTGCCTCTAATTCTGGCCTCCTTCCAATAAAGGCCTGGACCGCGATGTGCTTGAGTAAAATAAAGGCCCGGGCCTGTATTAGAGGAAATACGGTATATATAACCGCTGACTTTATTTACAGACGCGAACACATATTGAAATGTGTTGTCAGAGCCCCATGCTTAGCCCCTATGTGTTTATTAAACATGCACAGACTTTACCCGCCACTTGCAAGCGCTATGCACGTCACCGATCAATACCGCAGTACGTTATAGCAATTCATTAATTCAGTCTTCGACAAGGGAGAAGCAAAAGAAGACGTTCAGACGCCGGAAATCTCTCTGTTTTTCACGGCCCCAGAGTTGAATCCTCGTTCAGTCTCATGAATGAGATTATTGACGGAAGAAGTGGAAACATGAAAATTGGCACATTCAACTCCATTCAGACAGTGAAATATGCCCTTCAGGCCCGAGGAAAGGCAGCCATTGAGCTGTTCAGGCTCAATGGCTCAAAAGTTTTTTTTTTTGGTATAAATTAGTGAATTTGTAGTCTGTTGTCTTTGTAAATCTCTGTTTACCAAGCGGGGGGGGGGGGGGGGGGTCGCGGCCATTTCCCTCTTCGCGCACTCTTCTCACCTTTTTGACCCCTGACCAGTTTGCATGCCTGAGTTACCCTGTGGAGCAAAGCCAGTAAAGAAGTACAAAAATACACAGGTCTCCAGTCTATTGCAGGGCTAACACAGAGAAACAGACAACCATTCACACTCACAGTCACACCTACGGCCAATTTAGAATCACCAGTTAACCTAACAAGCATGTCTTTGGACGGTGGGAGGAAGCTGGAGTACCTGGAGAGAACCCACACAGACACAGGGAGAACATGCAAACTCTGCACAGAAAGGCTCCAGTCGGCCTGGGGCTGGGGGCTGGGGCTGGGGACTGGGGCTCAAAATCTTAGCAGCCTTAGACATAGGTTGAGCTTGGAGTACAGATGTTGCTCCATCGTGTTGAAGGCAGCCAGCTTCGTTGGTTTGGGCATCTGGTAAGGAGGCCTCCTGGGTGCCTCCCTGTGCAGGTTTACAAGGCATGGCCAGCAGGAAGGAGACCCCCAGTGTAGACGCAGAATTGGCTGGAAGGATTATATAGCTCATGTGGCCTGGGATCCCTCATGAGGAAATAGAAAACTTTCCCAGAGAGAGGGACGTCATGTAATACTTTGCCTAGCCTGCTGGTACCACAACCCGACTTCAGATGAATGAACGAAAATGTAAGGATGGATGGATGGATAAATCTTAAAACCGATTTACCAATCTGACAAGCTATTACACTCAACTTGATATGGTTTGTTGTTGCACCTCACCACCACTTGTTTGCTCACATTTGGCTTCGACCTCCAGATAGAGATCAGTAATAAATTCAACTCCATGCTTCAAGTGAATATTTTACTGCACAGCTCACTTCCTTTTTCGTTATGGAAGACATACCTTATAAGGACTCAAAGAGAGATGTTTCTAAGCCCGCCTTTGTCCTGATGTGACTTTTTTTCCTTGAATAAAAATAGTTTACACATATTTTGCCGTGGTTAGCAGTCCAATGTTTTCTTCAGACTTACTGATCCATGATCAAGTACGAAATAACAACTTGGGTTCTGACTCGTTGCCTTGCTGGCCCTCAGTGAGTGTCACACCGCAGTCAAACTCATTCGTTCAACACAGTAGAAGTTAACAAAGAAGTCCCGCATGGTTTTATCACCATGTCATTTTAATGTGTTTCATTTAACGTCTCCACATGTGTATCAAGTTTCTTAGTGAATACACAGGGGACGTGCACTAATGATGTGTGTTTCAAAAATATGACCCAGAAATTCTTTTCCAATAGATTTATGAGACCCCCAAAGTCATCTAATAATTTCACACTACTAGACACTTGAGTACAGTAATACACCGTGGAGCCTGACCTTTGTGGTGAGCTAAGCAGAACAAAGAGAAGAGAAATAAAGGTTGAAAAAAAGATGGAATAGGGGCTGATCCAGCTTGACAGGGGTTGATCAACTGATAGGCTATAATATTAAATCTGGAATATGCCACACAGAGTGGAGAAAGGATGAAAGTCTTGCTGGAAGGCTTTAATATAGCAACTTCAGATTTATGTTTCCTTGGGTAGTTTTTAATGCAGCATGGGCAGTTTCAGGTTTTTATTTGAGCTACAGTACTCTGACCATTTCAACCTCATGTTACCTTTTTAACAAGCCTGGACCTGTACACCATATTCTGAAAAGGGAGAGGGTGATGATGGTTTTCAGGACGGATGGCTTCCAAGGCTTGCCACATAAACATCTTTCTTAGTTTTACTTACATTTTTTTTTTTGGAAAGCAACACATCCGTAAATGTCTTTGCAATGTTTTGTGCTTTGTTGTATTTTTTTCTGTCCATTCATTGTGTAGGGAGATTTATGAGCTTGTGTGTGTGTGTGTGTGTGTGTGTGTTACAGGAAACCAACAGCAGGATACAGTGTGAAGGTTTTATAGCATGACTCGGCCATTATCAGATGTCTCGCGAACACTCTCACAGCATATGGGCTTGCTGTGGCCCTGTGGGGTTTCAGAGCCAAGAGTTCCTTCCATCTTAAAGTAAAACCTGATCTTTAGTTAACAGTGAAGTGTGGAATGTGACATTTTCAAAGTTATATGTTTACCTTGGCTCCACTGTTGCCAAACATATGTAGTTACTGTACTTTGATTTGTGACGTGAAGAGATGGCAGTCCGAGAAGAGTGTGGGGGGGTGGTTGGGACGGAGTGAGTGCGAAAGTTGATGTTTCCATTTCGTAAATGGCCACAGTTACAGAAACAGTTGGAGTCTAAGCAGAGGTTGTCGCTGCAGGAGAAACCTGTGGGCCCATATTTCACAAATGGTTCCATATATGCATGTGCCACACTAAACTGCAAGCATATGTCAGCGGCAAAAACCCTGCATGCTGTTTCCTTACAGATTTAGAAGTACTTTTAGTGCCATTGTCAGCGCATCTTAATCAACAAAAGATTATACTATAGTCTACCAAAAACATAAACGAAAACTTGAAATGTTTCTTAACTAAGGGACACTGACGTGCCTTAAATCACCTTCTCATATGTAAGGTGATAGGTTTCACATGGGAATATGTGTGGATTTCACATGTAACCCCCCCCCCACATGTGCTTATCGGACTTTACATGTGATTCACACATACGCACCATGCTTGTGTTTCCAAACAATAAGTTTCCCATGTGCCCTTAAACACGTTTGCCACATCAGGTGTATTCTTTTCTGTAATTCCTAAAAAGGTAGTCTATAAGATTTTCAATTAAATAAATGTAATTGTTAAAACTATCTTTTACCAAATGAGGTAACACAATGGCTATGCATGGCGCTGTGTACTGTACTGCTAAAATGATAAATGGTCTTGTATTTATAGAGTTTTTCTACCTATTGTTACTCAAAGCACTTTACAGTCACGATGACACATCTGCCCGACTCGTTCACACAAGCACACACACATTCACACACCAGTGCCGAGCATTGCCAGCATCTTGAGGTCCAGTGTCTTGCTCAATGTGGTCCATATCGGACCCTCTAGTTCATGAACAACCTGCTCTACCAACTAATCCACAGCCGCCACATTATATCATTTATATATTATCATTATTACACAATAGGTGTCTATGGCAACAGTCCAAGGACAAAAAAATAAATGCTGTTTTAAGTGCTAATAACAAATAATAATAATAATAATAATAATAAATACTAACCAGATGGTAGCAGATCGGTTCACAGAAGCTTCAAATTAAAAGCATTTAATTGGTGAATTGAGTTGACTTTTATTATTACTATTATCATTTATTACTTATTATCAAGTTTCATCAGACTTGTATTTCCAAATCTAGACAAGAATAACTCTTGGCTTTTATGACAGTGGATCATTCTGAAGTATTGTAGGGAGTACTGAAACCAGTAGTGAGCGTTTAGATGAAGAGCTGCAGCATGCACACCTCCACCTTTTCAACGTCTCACCGTTCCCTGTTGTTCGCAGACTTATTCCATGTGCCGCTTAAAATCAGATCACAGTTGCTCACAGAATGATGGCAAGTGCCCAATTGCTGCATGAATTCTTTATTAAAACTTTATTTTGTCACCCCCAGAGTTCTGTGCTGTTGCCACCAGTAACCACACGTGTCGCCAAATCCACCTGAAATGCTCAAGAGCGTCACTTTAAATTACATCTCAGAAAAATCTTTCCTAATTAAGTGAAAGACAGCAATCACAGCAGGTTCAGAAGGTGATTATCAGAGGCAAGTTGTTCATGAGCAAGACAACAAGTTGCTCTTGATGATAAGACCAGCATTCTGCATCGTAGCAGCTCTGCTATTAATGAATGGGCATTTTAATGAACGGTAGTTGTAAAGTGCCACATAAGTGCAGTCTATTTAACGAGTCTGTCTACAAGCTATGAAGGGACTTAGATAGTTAAATACACTCTGCATACCATTTGAAATGACAGAAAAGCATTTATATTTAACTTGAAATATTTATTCATCCCTCACTCTCCATTCATCCAGTCATGTAATGCAAAATATATTTATGTACATAATACATTCAGTTTAACCTTTTCACAAGATCAATTTACAGTATGATACATGACAACTTATTTAATAAAAGACTGTGTAAACATCACTTTCTTTTATCACATTTCAGCAACAATATCAATCTCACACAGCAAAACACTTTTATTCTTATTATTGTATAAGGTATCAAAAAAAATAAAGACACAAACATTACCCTACAATAAAATGAGAACTACAGAAAGCAGAACAGGAATTATATAACTCGTATGAATGTAAACACTTTAACACTTTGATGAGTACACATTTAGAAATGTCTTCCGAAAAAAATAAAAATAAGAAAATTCACAAATTCAGGAAAATTAGAATAAAAATAATAACAAGCTAAAATAGTTTCTAGAGTTACTAGTCAGCCATGCTTAAGATGAAAGCAAGTACAGCAGTTTTCAGTCACACAAGTTTTTCATACATCATAAGTTGTTCTGCACATTATTAACACATTAGTACCTTTGCTTTCGGCTGCTATGGGAGTGGATGGCATGGCAAGGAACGCATTATTATTATTATTATTGCTCTTAAAAATACATAATTGGACTAGATAATCTCCTGTAATTGCCCGTGACCTCTTATTCACCTCTCCTGTGTGGCTGTCTGGTGATGTTTACTGGCTCAGAACTTGTTCGCTTTGACAATAGGCTCTTTGTCTTTCTTGCACTCTAATTAAAGTCTTTGGTGAATTCTGCTTGCAGCACGTTTCCTGCTACGATGCACGTTTTCAAAGCTGAATGTACGTCAGTGTAAGCATGTGTGTGTGTGCGGTGTGGCCTCAGTTCAAAAGGTTCTGTTAGAAAAATTAACTTCAGTCTCTCACAGCATTGACTTTCTCTCTTTTGAATGTGTTCAGTAGAGTTCATTGCAGCATTTGTGATCATAACAACGAAGATGATGAATAAAAAGGCAGTCTTTAGAACACAGAATATTTACAAGGAACAAAGACGATAAAAGTGGTTGTTTCTTCAGTTGTTGCATGAAAACTTATCACAGAGATTTATGATGATTATGATGACGCTGATGAAAGAGTATGAATCAATAGATGAAATGGACCCCTCCGTGCGGAACCATCTCCGTCACACCCCATGCTATCATGTTCCCCCTCTGCTCACAGCCCTGGCCTTCCCGCAAAGCCAGCTGGGAAATCACCTCCTCCGATAGCACCTTATCCCACATGTTCACCCCTGTCATTTTCCCGGCGAAGGCCAGCTTGGGATCAAACCCTTCCTCAAACCCTGCCATGCCACTCCCGCTACTTGAAGACACAGGGCAGCAGCCGTTTCTTTCCTGTCCCAGCTGGAGTGAGCCTCCGCCAGGTAGGACATGTCCCTCTGCCACTCCGGGTGTGAAGGCCACCTTTTTACCATCAGCATACAAGGATGCCAGGCCCTGCTCAGAAGACCAAGCCCCGCACAAGTGGATCCACTGCCCTGGCTGCACGACACCCTTCGCCTCCACCAGGTGGGCCTCTCCTCCGATGGTGAAGAGCGCAGACGTTTGGCTGAGCAGCAGCTGGATCTCGTATGGGTTGCGGCGGTTTCCGTAGGAGAACAGCACGGTTTTGTTTGAGAGGGTGGTCGGTTTCATCCACATGCAGACGGTGAAGGAGGACGTGGAGAGAGAGATATCTGGTATGACAGAGGTGTAGATTCGGCGGGATCGCATTGGGAAGAGGAGGGCCGTTTCACAACCTATGCAACAAGAAGATGTGATAGTGTTCATTTCATTAGGAGTTGGGAGTGATCAGTATGTCCATTATGAAGGCTTATGGCAGGCACATTCTTTTTAACTTTTACTGGTATTAAAGATATTTGACACAAGACCTGCCTGTTACTACTTAATGATTTTAAAGAAAATAAAGAAAATCTCACAGTTGTCACAGAAGGTTCAAGGCTTTGAATGAGAGCAAATTGGATTACAGCAAGTACTCTCAGCATTAGTAAGTGAAAAAATATGAAGTACATTGATCAAATTCAGGGCTACTGACACCAGTAATTTACATGACCTTTAGCATAAGTCAAATAATATTCTGTCTATATGACACAACACAACTGATCCAAAAAAAACTTCACAGACATGGTGAAAAAGACCAATGAAATTGTCAAAGCTGATGTAACAAAAATAACTCTTAAAGTTTTCAAAGAATAAGATTTAATAAGTAACAGGATGTAAGTAAAGAAATGCAAGAACATATGCATTATGATATACAAAAACTAGGCAAGATGATTTTTAGTACAGAAGTAAAAGCTTGCATAGAGTTGTTCATTTAAGGTGCATGCTTTATTGAGAGGTAAATGTGGGTGTCATCAACATAACATAGAAGATTTTTTGTTGTTGTTGAAAGGTTAGGAAAAAACTGTGCCTAAAATACAGCCTTGGGGGACTCCATATTAAATGAGGGTTGATGTGGAGACTCTAGAGCAGATTTTGTGAGTTCTACTGAGAAAAATATCTTGAAGATTCATTTGCAGTTAGCTCAAGTTTCTGAACTTCTGCTACTGCTCCATTTTTAAAAAGCCACTTAATATGGCACGATCTCCCCACACCGAATGGATTTTTAAAATTTAGGTGGCAGCATTGAGTGTAGAAGTCTGATTGAATGAGACGCAGGCGAAGTTCAGTTTATGGTCAGGTGATGAGAACTTGATTTTTTAAACCAACTCAAACACTCATACACCCCCCCATGTCATCTGGTTCATTGGGTTGTTTTGCTGTTTGCCGTTTGCAGTTATGGTATTTCATATATTTTTTGTTCTTCTTCTATCTTTTAATCATTCAGACTGTCAAAAACACTCCCTTGGTTTTATTGGTAACTCTAATGGTACATACAGTAAAACAGAGAGAAACTCTGTGTGGTACGTCTGAGTGAGGCCATTACATAATGTAATGTAAATGCATTTTGAGCTCTGTTGGAGTTAGTGTATAAAAGCCTGGAGTGCATGTGTGTCTACAAACATTACACACACTGAATCCATCTCTCCCATTCTCTCCATTATCCTCTCTGCTGGCCCTCCCCCTCTCCTTCCAGTGAGCAGACACACTCCCTACTCACTAAAACTGGAGAACCCAAAATATTGATGTTACATTCGTCTCAGGTTCCTGCCACTCAGAAAATAATGGAGAAAAAAGACATTTTGAACATGCTGAGTATGTGTGTGTGTGTTCATGATGGCTTCCATCTGGTTCTACTTTCCCAGGGTGCTTTGGTGTGGGTTTTGTGGCGACTGGCTAATGATTACACCTCCCTCTGCTCTATGTGTAGGCCAGACCTACAGGTGTGTGTTTTAATGCATGCATGAGATGAGTAACATATTACAGCTTATCCTGTTTTGTTTTGTTTTCTCCAGGAAATGAAAGATAATAGAGATGTCTTACTGACACGGCTGGTGCCTTCGTCCGAGTTTACTGACTCAAACTTAGTCACTTAATCTCAAAACTTACATGGTTATTAGTCAGTGTTTGTTTCAGGGTTGGACGGTAAACCAGTAACTCTGTTAACCGGAACCACATGCATCCACAAGCCTTCATGGTCCAGTAGGAATGCTGCCGGTGCTTGTGTATCCCTATTTTAAAGCTATTATTCTATTCTATTGTTGTTTTAAACATCTAGAAACAGTAAGTATAGTGTGGTGGTTTTATAGCAAAAACATTAAGTATATGTCAATACAACTAGCTTCAGCTAAATGTCAGGTAGAAGAGGCATTATACAGGCAACTGCTAAATCTTCTTTGACTTGACTGTTTCAACTAGAGACCATTGTTAGTAAGTCAAAGGAAAATGATAGTTTGTTACTTGAGGAGGGCAACACGCCTGGAGACAGACAGATGAGGTGGAAAAGGTATTTAGGACTAACACAAGCTGGGGGGTGACATTTTTTTCACTTGAAGCCTGACCTGAATGTGTCAAGCACAGGAAAAAAACTGAAAGTGGGAAAATGCTTAGGTGGCGCAGTTGAGATCGATGAATGCAAATAGAAAGACAAGAAAACAGGTAAAGACAAATTGCTGATGCTGAGATTAAAATCTTACCTGCAGGCAAGTATCTTTGTCTCGAATACCTCTGCACCTCCTCCAGCTTCATCCTCGTCTCGTGCAGTGCAGCCAGCACATCCTCCCGCGATGTGACCTCTTGCGCCCTGGGCTCGGCCCCTCCACCCCCTGGTAGCTGAAATCCCGTCTTGGAATTCGTTGCCATCCCAGCTCCTGGGCTGCTGAGGCAGCTGGTCTCCAGCTTGGTGAGTCGGGACGCTTGTGTTCGTGCTGCGGAGAGGAGATGCTGCAGCAGCGTCTCCAGGTGATTGGAATTCCCGACGGAATTCCCAGCAGCAGAAGACAGATCTCCAAGTTTGAGGCGTTCCAGAGTTTCTCTGAGGCGACCCTCTAACTGCAAGGCCATCCGTCTTCCAGCTGTCTCCACAGCAGCCCCACAGGAGCCACCATACTGAGCTATGAACCTGACAAAGGACCAGTTTAAAAAAAAAAACTGTAATCCCATGCAATCAAGACAATTCAGAATGTGGCCAAAATCAGCAAGTAACAGAAAAATAATCCGCAGTGATTTTGATAATGACTTATTTGCTTAACTATTAAGAAAGACGGACAAAAATCACCAGACTTCATCTGGTTTTCTTAGTATTTATGTTACCATATGAGAATATGTTTGGTTTGCACTAAAATGTGTAGACATCAGTATGGAATCATTAATCAGTTAATCAAGAAAGTTACTAATTCAGTAATGAAAATAATAATTTGTTGTAGGCTTCAAGTACTCAGTGGATCATTCTTTACTGGCTCTTAATGACACACGGATTGAACCATGATTTCTTGATTTCTCATCTACTTCACTCCAACCAACCTCATCAATTCACCACGCAGCGACCCCATCTCCACCTTAATGATATCATCGGCATACTGAAGCAGCATGTTCTCTCTCATCTGACTGTTCTCCAGCATAGAGAAGAGTTTGTCCCACTTGGTCAGGTCTGAGGAACCGCAGGGGGTTGAGCTCGTGGCTGTAAAGAGCAATGGTAAAAAAAAAGAGAGGGGAAAGAGGTGGGAAAAGAGAAATGTTATCCAACAGAGGATGAACTCACGGGGAGCCCACCACCACCCTCTCCACTGCACATCCCAGGAGATAGAGGTGGATGGACTGTTCTTCCACAAAGGTCAGGGATTTACTCCTTCAGCACTCCTTTGCCATCATGTCTATGCATTCTGGCCTTCATAAAGGAATTTAAAGTTCAAAACTTTCTCAGCAGAGTTAGAGACCAGATGCTATTGCAGAGAGTGCAGGATATGTCGGTATAACGGTTTTCAGATGTGCTGAGATCTCTCCGGCTTGAAGAGTAATTTCAAGGCCATAGTTGCAAGAGAGAAAAAAAAATTTTCATTCCGTGGGAGGTCCGACTGCTGCACATGCCAAGGAAGAGATAGTGGAGGTAGATAATAATGTCAGAGAGAAACTAGACAATTGGCTCTTAATCTGAATTTGCTGGCAAAAGCTGTTCCCATAAGATTATCTGGATTTCTGCTGTGAGCGAGGAGAAAGGCGGAAGGGAGATGAAGGGGAAGACCTTCTGAGAGCAGGTAGAGACAAGGAAGAGGCGGATAAAACGAACCCGGGGGGTGAAACAATCCAGGAGTGAGAATATACATCGGACACACTGTTCTGTTTAACGTTTGAGGCTTTCAGACTCTGTTTATACCTGCAAACGTATCCCAGAGGGCCGTTATTACAGGGCTGCATGATTTGTTTTGGCTTCCTGTCCCCAGTGTTCAAAGTAAATTAGACAGAAGGTTCATGCACTCGGCTACCCTTGACTTAGCACTCCAAAAGAGCCGGTCTGACAACTGCTATGATGGATGTGGGAATAAACAGATCATAATCCATTTTCTTGGGTCTGCTTATTTTTAAGAAAGATATTCTTAAAAGAATTGATTAAATACATGCTTGCTACTTTCAATGGGATACTGTTATTTTGAAAGCAGCAATTTAAGGACATGCCCCATATATACATGGGGAAAATACTTAACAGACTAACAACAGGACACTCACAGGAGTGTTAAGAAAATCTTCTGTCTGCTGCATGTAATAACTGTGCCATGACCTGTCTCATTTATTCAAATTCCACTCAGAGATTCAGAGATTCGAGCGGGTCAGAGGCAGTGATCTGTGTCTCCCTGCAGCCTTTGACCTCTCTCCTTCCTCTCACACCTGCACACAAACTGAGCTAAAGTCACGTGACTTGACTTTTTTTCTGCTGGCATAAATAACCAGTTTTCCTCTCCGTTATGTGTGCGTTTTACTCCGTCTGTTTGCTCTAATTTCTGCCTCAACCCACGTTTAATCACAATGCCGTCTGTGCCCAGTTTCCTGTCTGTTAACTACTGTGCCGCAATTACACCTCCTGCCAGCTTTAAAAACAACAAACAAATGCAAAATGCGAGCTGGAAAGGCCTTACAGGACACACAAAAACACGTGCAAGCACTCACACTTTCTCTTTTTCATGTACACACTTGAGCACTTTCCTCTCTCTGCCAAAGAGGGAAACTTTGATGCTTACAGAAACAGCTGACAGAAGAATTTCATAATAGTTATTCTGCAAACAGTGATCAGTCACTCATGCCGTAATATGTGTGGGTCCTGACTCAGCATATCATCTGATGCTGCTCATCTCGCACTCAAGCTGTGTCTCTGCCAATGGTCTGTGTATTGCAGCGGGACTTCTTCTCTGTCCAGAAAGTCCACAATAAGCTAATCAAACTGAGCTTGACAGTTCGTAGATGTGAACCTGGAATTTCTCACAGAATAGCAGCAACATTATCATTGTCATACAAATGAATCACTGTATATATTCATTTAAGACACCACCTTAACTTTCCACTTTCCTACTTTCTTTGCTATTTTTCTGCAGTCTGTGAAGCAGGTTCAGTAATACTGGATGCAAACTGCAACACATTTGTTCTTCTCCGTCTTAGTGCTTTTTTGCTCTCTGCCATCTAATCGTGAAATTTCTGGTCAGTGATAGTGATAGAAAAAACAACACACCTTAGTCAGCTCATTTTTGGTGATTGATGCTTCATCATTTTCAGATTAAGAACTAATTGCGTGGCCTGTTGTTGCTCCCCCAGCAGAGAATTTTCACTGTAATGACAGACTGTACATTTATATTGGTGTCCTGACCTCACCTCTCCCACAGTCCCGTAAGAAAACAGTTTCACGCTCCAGAATTTAATTAAACTGCAGCCACGGCCGTTTGAGATTCTTAATCAGATACAGCTTTAGTTCCAGCCCACACACACAAATACGCACAATCTAACACTTACGTTCTGGTGTGTCTCCATCTGTGATTTCATTGTAGTAGGTGTCATCGTAGTTGACCTCGATATTATCCTCATAGGTGAGAGCTAGGCTCACACACGCCAACAGCGCACACACTGCCTGAGGGAGCCTCCAGAGAAACATGCTGCTGCTGCTGCTGCTGCTGTGTGAAAGTGAGAGAACTATAAGTGTGTGTGTCTGTTGTGAAGAAGAATTGCAGTCAGGTTTGCTCTGTTTGTGTGTTGTTTGTCTCTGCTGCTGCTCTCTGTCTCACTTTATACAGAACTCCAGGTCTACCACTCTCCTTTTCAACCCCTCACGCTCTCGTACTGTATTTGTCCCTCCTCCCTAATGACTCCCCACCTCTCGCTCTCTCTCCCTCTCTCTCTCTCTCCCTCTCTCTCTCTCTCCCTCTCTCCCTCTCTCTCTCACTCTCTTTTTTCTTGTTAAATGCTGAGCAATCCTTGGGCACGAAGCCCAGTGTTGTAGAGAGTACTCCATCCAGAGAAAAAGAGTGCCTCTCTACAATACTTAATCTCAACCCTAGGCTGCAGATATTCTTAAAAGATAAAGTCAGTTTATTGCAAGGTCACTATTACTTCTGTAACTCATTTCTGTCAGTCCCAAGAGCTTACCAATGTAACTACTATGATCTGGGAAGACAGTGACATCTTCACAGCTAAGTCTGACTGAGTTGGATCGTCACCTTAATATGAAGATGGATGAACCCTCCGTGATGGTACCTGTAGGTTTCCTGAAGAGTTGTTTTGAGGCTCAATGTGGCAGGGCCTGGTTGTCACCATCTTGACAGACGCCTAAATCTTGGCCACTTTAACTGGTCAAGTTGTGGAGCGCAAGCGGAGATGAGGTGGGAGTATGATGCCCAGGTATACAGCTAGCAACCTGTGATGGCGTCCATGTGTCATTCAAAACGACCTCGTTCGTAATAACTTTTAGCTATAGAGATGGAAAGGGTGTTTTTATACTAACCTGTAAACATGTTTATTTCAGCCATATAGTCCATCCATCCATCTATTTTTGTCCTTTGAAGTTGTTTTCGCAATTCACAACAGGCTAAGCAATGTCTTCCATCCCAAGGCGTTCCCTGACCAGTTGACGTGTTTATGGTATCTCAACACAATGCCAGGGTGACAATCTTGTCGGGTATGAGATCATCAGAATTACGCCTCTGCTTTTTGCAGTTTCGGTAAACTTCATTAGACCAGCATGCACTGGGACAGTTTACGGCTGAGTGTGAAGCATTTGTAATGAGAGTCAGCACCCCCAAGTTTGAGGCCACGGTGCTATGCTGGAAGTATTCAGTGCTTCACTGCTCCTTTGTGTTGAAAGGGGCCAGGTGTTTGGGGCGGCTCCCCTGGTGGTTTACCAGGCATGGCTAGCTGGAGACAACACGGATCCAAAATTTGGAATAATGTATCTCAACTGGCCTGCTGTGAAGCTGTGCATTTTAACAAAGAGGTCTATGGGGACTGACAGTCGTTTGTAGCCAGCCTCAAGTGGCCATTTAAGGAACTCATATTGACTTCATGTAAGCAAGCCAGCAGATTTATCTTAACCATTTTAATATAACTTAAAATCTAAAGTAAGTGCACCCAAAGAAAATTTGCGTGTGCATGTCTAACTGTGGCAAACAAGGTCAATCAAAGTCGATTCAGGTCTGTAATCTGTGATGATGTATGTTTACAGCTTTGATAATGACTTAGTCATTTGCCTTTGTTTTCAAATCAGCTAAAGCCAGTTCAGGTTTCTACAGTACTAGTGCAGTGCCCGTCGGAAGTATGTATTCCTATAGTGGGAGCCTACAGGTGCTTTGTATGAGGATTAGTGGAAATATTAGAGCGGAGAAAACCTATTTTACCGATATATTTTACATTTCTTATCCAAACAACGTCAAACTTAGCAATGCACATCTTCGTGCCCGTAGCGAGACACCTGCCCAGTTTCAAATCAATCGGGCCAGCGGTTGGCGAGATATGCGTGCCACAGACACACACACACACACACAGACGCTTCTTGATTTATAGATAGATGGCGGACTACATACTAGTTTTCCTGCCGGAGAAGATATTGAGCCTATTAGGGTTACCAGGGCAAAATATCATTTCTCCTTGAGTTTGGTTTCTTCTAAAGCCGATTTGTAAACAGTGCTCAAGATTTGTGTGCATGCTCCGCCTCTTCCTCTCCGTTTTTGGTGAATTTCTGAAAGTGGCTGTTTTTGATGCCATGGCAACCGGAGTAGTGGAAATATTAGAGCGGAGAAAACCTATTTTACCGATATATTTTACATTTCTTATCCAAACAACGTCAAACTTAGCAGTGCACATCTTCGTGCCCGTAGCGAGACACCTGCCCAGTTTCAAATCAATCGGGCCAACGGTTCGCGAGATATGCGTGCCACAGACAGACGGACAGACACACAGACGCTTCTTGATTTATAGATAGATATGTTGATACAAGTGACTTATCAAGTGACTTGCGATTCCTATTATTCCCTGTGATCCTACCACCATCCACAAACAGAGCCCACATTCCAACATTAACTTTAATAATTACAATATCAAAACCAAAACAGAAATGAAAGTTGAGCTGGAATAATTTTTACCCCTAAAGCTAGGTATTACACTGACGCCAGCCCAAGCTCTCACTTCTAGTTGTCTTCGATCCATACTAATATCACAAAATAATTTTATTAAAAACTTTTTGTAACCTTATTACATAGTTGTTACCCACACTTGTACAATCAAACACACGGGGATGTTTTTGAGGAAATGAAGAAATGATTGAAAATTCCTCTAAATTTCCATCCTTGTGAAAGCATGTGGTTCTCCTAAGTATAGCAATGTGAGAGCAGGCCCTGGCCCGCTAGTGAGGCGATGAGTAATGCATCGTTGGAGGTAGCCTGAATGTCGTAATCAGATATAACTGCAGCTCCTGCGAGTCACAGAGAGAAAAAGAAAGAGTTACTAGAAGGGGGGAGGAAGCAGAGAAGACAAACTTCCCTGATTTTTGCCCCATGCAGAGATTATGTATGTGTGTGGGAGGTAAGTTTGAATGCAACCCAGGCACAAGGGGTTTCTAAATGGGTTTATTGTTCTCCTGCTTCACTTTGTCAACCAAATAATTTCATTATTTGCCAGCCTTATATATGTGTGTGTGCATCCATACGATGTGTGATCTTCCTATATTGTTGTGTTTATGTGTGTGGGTGCTTGTTAGTGCATTTTCAATGGGATGGAAATAATGACTTCCCTGTGGAACTTTAGGATATGCCTACTCTCATCCTGCTCCCCTTTCCGTCTCCCTTTCATTGTGTCTGTTTTCCCTCGCTCAAATATCTACTGAAACAAACACTTGTTCACTTGTTATCTCGGTGAAACAGCCTTTTCATTCAGACAGCCACGCTCAGAGACAGTGGGAGATGTGTGGGAAAAAGAAAAAGAAGAAATAACTGCTCCAGTTTTCTCTCTGTTGCCAGTTGATAAAACTAAATATTTGCGCATTGCATTTATTAAAGATTTTTAATAAGAAGTGTGCGGAATTTAACACTATGATTTCAATGATTTCATTCCAGCACACCTGTCTGCCAGCTGTGCAGTTTTCTTTTCTGCTGCCGTCTGGTAGGTCCTCCTCAAATAAACGAACCCTCTAATGCACAAGAGTTGATGTGTTTTATATTTCCATCAGCAGCAGTGATGTATTTGGCATTCATACTAAGAAAGTGATTAGCCTATTCAGCAGAAAAAGAAAAGAGCATTACCACTACCAAGAAATCATATTTTTATATTTCTATAAGATGAATAGAATTATCCAGGAGTAATAAATGCGGTGATATGACAGAAATACCTCAGCCATGACATTAAAAATCAGCAACTGGAAGTTTTGTTTTTGCCAAGTTAAAGTGCTTGCTGCAGGGCCCGAAGGGAGTGCATTTTTATTGGTAAAAAGTGAAAAGAGTGTACAAGAGTGTGGTAATATACAATAGTAGAAAAACAAACAATGAACCTACAGTCTAACGATAAGAAAATACACAAAAAAAACAAACAAACAGAAAGTGCACATCTGAGTATAAAAAAAAATTAGCAAAAGAAATGTTTATGGCTAAAATAAATCAGTAAAAATATACATTAAAAAGTAACAATACCTTCTTGAGGTTGCTGATTAAGTAGGGTTAAGTAGCATGTTGGAGAATTACAGTGAGACATAAATTACAAAGATCACTGATAAAGCTGAAGGGGGAAAAGAATTAAAAAGAGCTTGTCAGAGTAAATATTTTGACGGTTAGACATGAGAAGCCACATCATAGAGCATAGTCGCTACATCAAAACGTGGTCCCCCAAAGTCTAGATGCCGAAGGCGGCGGAGCAGTTAGGCTGACAGAGACTTAAATTGAGACCGCCTGACTGCAATGAATTTGGACTGATTGACCATGGACTGATGCAATGTGGTCAAACAGATGGTTGGCCAATAAAACTGAGAAGGAAGTGGTTTTGACTGTGTGGGAGGGAGGACGTGTGGGATGGAGGACGTGAGGAAAGGCTTCAGAGCAAATGGCGTACACAGTTTGTATTGTACAAGGCTGCAATGCCACATGTACTTTCAATGGGCATGTGAGCATCAGTCAGAACTGGATCACAGAGAAATGGAAGAAGGTAGGCCGTCGGAGGCATTGGGTTGCTTTGAGCAATGTTCTGGGAGATGTGGGGTCTTGCCATTCATGTGGATGTTACTCTGACATGTATCACCTGCCTAAGCGTTGTTGCAGACCATGTACACCCTTTAATAGCAACAGTTGTCCTTGAAAGTTGTGGCCTTCAATGCCTTGCCACACAGCAGAAATGGTTCAGAAATGGTTTGACGAAAACATCGACGAGTTCAAGGTTTTGACTTGACCTCCAAAATCCCTAGATCTCATTCCATTCCAGCATCTATGGGATGTGCTGGAGAAACAAGTCTGATCCATCAAGGCCCCACCTTGAGAGGACTTGCAGGACTTAAAGGATCTGCTACTAATGTCTTGGTGTTAGGTACTACAGCAGGGTAGTCTAGAGTAGTCTAGTGGAGTCTGCTAGAGGTCTAATGGTCCATGCCTTGATGGGTCAAGTATGCAGGACCTACACTGCATAAGGCAGAACTTGAGCACAAAGCATCGGAGGAAGGTGCCATAATGTTATATCTGATTGGTGTATGTTAGCCTCGTATTTGAATTAAGAATTGCTCTTCTGCCACAATGGTCAGCATGTTCATGTTTACCCACTTGTCTTCGCTGGTAACAATAAACAATTTCTTAGAAAGACAGTGTAAACACGCTGTGCAAGTGTGTCTGTGTGGTTAGTCCACAATTTTAACAGTTGTAAAAACGTGGAACAGAGTGAAAGAAAGTGCAGGAACGTGTCCCATAACTCAAGAAACTGAGACAAGTAGAGTAAATCTGATGAAAGCATGGATTGTGATCTGTTATTGATACCATATTGAAGTGTGTAGCTCAAACTGCGACACAGATGCTAGTCCTGGGATTTTGGTGTCATAAATATCAATCAAGCACTCTTCTGTCTCCCAAGGACACGTTTTTACCATCTCTGCCACAGTTTGACAAATTAGATGTAACTCAAAGTGGCAGAACTGAACTGGGAATAGAAACATTTTGTTGGTGAAGAAATACAGAATTCCCACCAGTCTCATCTGAGTCCACAAAACGGTCACGGAATTTAATCACTTTATTCAAATTATTCTTTTGTGCCAGACCCTCTTGCAGAAAAGTTTTATTTTAATCCAAAACATGATCTTTTCCTAGAACTGAAAGCTAGACAAAAGATCAGTACAAAAAGAAAGGTGTGATGGCTGGAGTTAGGGCAAAGGGTAGGCCTAGGGCTTATGTACATGGGCACAAATTATTTTGATGGAATTCCATAACTGTTTCATGAATTGCTATGAGGCTGGGCTGGTTATTTAATAAAAGTCTGCATGCCTTACCATGGAGAGGTAAAATATGAGGCAGACAGATGTTATGTGCATAAAGAAAAATAAAGAGAAGAGAAAGAAAAGGTACATGTGTCTGCGGGGTGTAAGTGTTTCCATATTTTACCATATAGCTGCCACCTGAGGTAGGAATTGAGGCAGCTTTTACATATCACACATGTTCATCTGACAGACCAGTAAATAAATCATTTCAGTGTGTGTGTACATTATGCAACTTTACACTTTGTTTGCTTCACTTGAAACTTTGTCTTCTTAAGTACTTTTAGAGCATCAGTTCCGAAAAATGCTCATGTTTTTTTAACGCAGTGACAAATTACCCTCACTGAATTTTTGTATGACTCACTGACATAGCTGCACACCAAGGGGTTGTGTGATATCAAGCACGCAGATGCGCTGAATACATCTCCAGCTGCATCTAGTTAAGTGCTGAGTCAGTGAAATGAATTGCTGAGTTATATGTCTGTTTGGGACTCATCTGAAAGCTTCACTGATGAGTCTTATGGTTTATAATGATGATACAGGATAAAGTTAAAATAAGTCAGAATGGTAATGAGTTGCTGTCATCCACACAGGGAGATGTGATCGATTTGATCTATATATAGAGCCGTATACATCTGCTCTGCTGTTACAATGCGCATGTAGGATTTCCATATAAAGTATTTTTATGCATAAAACATTTTGACTCGTGTCCAAATAATGGAAAACCTCTGCAAGTATTTCTTTGGACTCTGGAAACGGGAACCCTTCCAGGGATCTGGGCAGTCACGTTTCATACAGACCTGAATATTTTAAATTGTTTTTACTGCATTGCGGGAGGGGATTTGTTCATGCAACACAGGGTTTCAAAGATATAGGCTTTCTGGGAGAGGTTTGTCTCCTGTCTCTTATGTTTTGACTTTTGACAGTTTTCATCCACCTGAGGTTATACGAGCTGCATGATATACGGCTTTTTACAGTACATGCATACATGGAATGAGAGTTGGAAGCTGCAGAAAACACGTTTAAGTCGTAAAGCTCTCCAGAATCGTCCCACTGGATATCATTTGTGCAGATCTCTGCAGTTTTGTCCTGTACAGTAACCAGACTTGCAGAAGAGGTCAGTCTTTAGAAGTAGTTTTCTTTCTTTGTTGTATTTTTTGGATAAGAACATAATGTTTTTGTAAGCTGTAACATATGATTAATTTATAAGTGAATTGCTTGTAGCTTCACAAATCTGCAACTAAATTTCAGGCACAGTTCACAAACGTGACCTCTGTTCTGTCAGGGGACAAAAATGCTTTAAAAGGTCGGTTTAACATGTAAATACGAGTAAAATGAAATCTTTAATTCAGAAAGTTTTGATTCACTGGTCTCTTGGCTGCTTGCTATGCTTTAAGCATATAGTTTTCACTGAAAGACATTTTTCCCATGACTCAGACTGCTTTAATGTTTTCTTGGGATTTTTCACAGGTATTTTAATAAAGTAACAACAAAGGAGGAATTTTACTGTAAGAAGGCCGGCAGCTGCATTAAAGTGCCTCTGTAGAATGGGTTAATTTTTAGGTATTCTAATGTGACATTTGGAAAAGCTGCACTCTAAAAAAAGCCATCGTCCTCTCTTCATCCTAGAAAAATGTCACCTTTGTTTGTTAAAAGAATCAAAGGTCATGACAGGATATTTTACCGAGATTTGTAAGTCATGATGACTTGTTGGGTGGATCAGTGTTGGTTGGAATGAAGGTATGAAGGTCAGACACACCCACACACATACGTAAAGTTGCAGAATAGGGCTCTCTGGCCGGAGCCTCACTAATTGCTGAATATTTAGTGTATCTTCATTAGAGTTCATTAAGTCCAGCCACACTGGATCTCACGCATGCTGTTGGTGTATAGATATACACCACACACAAGCCTGATCCACAGAGGCCCCTCCCCTCAACTCATAGGGGCTCAAAGGCCCCCACTAACAACATTCTGTTGCCAGACACCACAGGACACCCTCAGAAGGCCCATGTCCATTCACTGATGAGTCTCAACTGTTTTGGAGGCACAAGGGAGACCTACACAATATTAGGAAGGTGGTCATAATGTTATGGTTGATCAGTGTATTTGTGTGAGTGTATAGTATAAGGGGTAGGTGTACTCAAACAGGTGAGCTCAATAAATCTTTCTCAGTCTGTTTCTGTGCAGACTCTCGTCTCCTCCAGCCTTTTAACATTCCTCTGAACAGACCTGTAAACCCTACAACGTCGGCTTTATGGTTATTACCAGCTCTCTCTTTCTGTACATGAACTGTATATGTCTGCTTTTATGGTGATTTTTGTTGAAAGCATATGGTGTGTGCGTGTGTGTATTTCATGTAGTTTAGTGTAAGCTACTACGGCGGCAGTCACCATCTTCTAAACATTATGTTTTATCCTCTGTCTTCTCACACAGCAGTGCAGAACAGTCAGTCCTTTCTGCTGATCAGTCATGTGTTACAACATTAAATCTGCACTGCATTTTATCAAATATGGCAAAACTGCACCAAATAAGGTTAAAATGTTTAAATCAGCATGATTTATTTGATTCGAGTGTATAGGAGACATACAATTTTAAATGAGAGTTTGCACAAGATAAATAGATTTATATTGTTTTCACACTTTTCAAAAAAAATTAAAAGTGCTTATTACCAGACACTGGCAGATAAAGTTGTATGGTATCCTTACAACAGTGAAAATGATGGTTATATCTAGGGATTATCTGACTCAGGCAAGCTTATAAATAGAAAATAAACAAGGACCAAGAACTGACCCCTGGGGAACACCATGTGAGAGAAGAGTTTCCAATTTATGGATTTTTATGTGTATACTACAACACTACGCTGAGCTTGTGTTTTTGAAGTTGCGCTCAGTTTCAATCCAGACTTTTAATTCAACATTTTTTCCCAGAATAACAACATTGTATCAGACTTACCAGTGAAGGATGCTCTGCAAACATTTGAATGAGTGTCGGCCAATGGGAGCAAATGAAACAACTAACTAACCCTCAAGGAAACATCGTCCACTATTTTGATCAGTGTTTCCACCATGTTCATCGCAGGCTTGCAGTGTCAGGTGATCTCAGATGTAGTGCTGATGTCATTGACAGTATTTTCAAATAGAGAGCCATGACGGCAAGGAGAGTTTGCAATCCATAACATAATTTTGTAATCAGCTTGTTTCACTCATGTAACATTTGAGACGGGAAACATACAAGAGAGTTACCAGGCACACACATTTCTGATGCCACAGCTCCAAAAATCACCCAGCTTCTGCCAGAAGAGGTTAATGGGTGTTTAAAGCAGCACAAGAACAAAACGGGGTAAAGTTAGCCTGCTTCTGTAAATCTAAACTTCAGGCTTTTGCTCATTAAACTACTTGGAAATAAGGGTTGAACAAGCTTTGCATAGATTGATTTTATTACCTTTGGCCAAAGTCAGGCAAGATGTTTCTCCTTGTTTTAAGTGTTTATGCTAAGCTAAGCTAACCACTTCCGTACCATTTGAAAACAACAGTCATTGTTCAGTGATGTGAATCACTTAAAGATGTTCATATGTCAGTCAGAGAGCTGTTGGGTAATGCTGTGGGGTATGTTGGGGTGCGTGCTGATTTGCAAATGCCTTTATATCCAGTCATGCATGAGCCCTGACCTTTACTTTTTACACGCGTCAGCATCAGTGAAGCAATGTCTACAGCAATTGGAGAAAGTTTTCTTCTTAAATATAGATGTTGTCTCAAGACTGGACATCTTGAGTGTAAAGAGAAATACAATGTTAAAGCTGCATGCATCTGAAAGGGAACGTTTAACACAACTCGCTTCTTATTTTTATAGTTTTGTCTATGTAGTGATTGGCTTATCAAAGTTAATTGTTGAGATGTGTGAATACAGAAATTGACCATCAGTAGTATCCAAGGTTGGCGAGAAATCAAATCCAAAAACTAAAAGTACTATTTAAGTCGTGCAGTGGATATTTTCTACAGCCTACAGCTTCATATCTACATAAAAACCTGTTATTAAAAGTAGCTACAGATGGGGTGAGAAACATTTTCCCACTGTCCAGTCACAAAGCCTGTTCTGGTTTTACAGCCATGTACTTGAATGAATATACTCTGCTTGTATATTGTTTGTTTGTGTTATCTATTTCCTAATTTTTATATGAACACGGTGATCACCAAGTCAAATGTTGCTTTATATTGAAAGCTTCTCTATATCTTTTTCTCCACAGGTAACCACATGCTGTTACGTGTACTCCCATCAGTCTACCCCAGACAACCGGACACCATCCACCATCACCTAGGCAACCTCACTGCAATGATGTCACAGCTGGAATCTCCGGAGCAACAACACCTTATCAGACTCATTCAAATGGTTGCTGAGCAACATCCACTTGTGAGTATTTGCGTTGCATTTATGTTCCGCGTTGACAGAAGTGGTGTTGTTTGTATTTCCATGTGTCCATCCTGTGTGTTATTGTAAATGCATTATTGCATGAACACTTTGAGGCAATTTCCTTAAATATGGCACAAATTGAGTACGCTTGGAATCAAGTGTAAACTGATTTAGATGGAATTTGGACAAAGGTCGAAGGTCACTGTAGCCAAAACACCTTTCTGGCCATAACTCAAAACTCCTACTCTAATTATCACAAAGCTTCACACAAATGTCGAAAAGGATAAAATCACATTATATCCAAAACGTCTGTTTCATTGTGGCGTTATAATCATCTTCAAAAACAATTTACATTTACAATGAGTCTGAATAGACATAGATGTAAGCTGCAACTTAAGGTATCTAAATGTGAGGCATTAATTCTTGTTTAATGTTGGCAGTAACAATTGTGGGTTAATAAATCTATTCACTTTAACATGTGTTATTTTCACATGTAACTTATGGGCTAACTTAAGCATCTTTCAGTTATCCCACTTAGGTCACTATCACCTAAGAAACCTTAATGTAAATTTAGACTATACTCTGGGTTTAAACTTTGCCAGCCTTGTAGTCACTATTTCAAGAAGTCACAGCTTAGTGACACATAAAACCAGCAGTTTTCCAGCTGTGTTGTATACTATTGTTTAAAATGATAATGAGGTACAGTAAATATAATATAAACCAACTGTTTGGTTTGTTTGGCAGTACACAACTATCTTTGGCCGCAGAGTCAAACTTAGTCATACCTTATACTCCTCAACTCGTCTATATCCTGTAAATAGTTCACATTGAAACGTTGAAAAATCCACTAGAACATAGAGAGAATTGAGCAATATGAGCCATGCATGTGGAGTACACATCTGATAGGAGGAATTCCCTTAATCCTGCCTATTTTGAAGCAAAGAACGTGACTGGGAAGTACCACATACCAGAAAACAGAGCACATGCTGGGTAAACTTCAATGATCTCACTCAGAGGAGTGATCACGCACGCACAAACACACACACACAGATGCTCCAAAATATTTCTGCTCTGATTGTAGCTGCATTGATGGCAGCAGTTACTGAATGTTCTGCATCTTAATATTCACTTACTGGAACTGATGCAATATTGAAAAGACTAAAAATGACAGTGATGTGGAACTTTTTCTACAGCTTGTCATCCTGTGACTCAGATACTGTTTGATATTAACATAATTATTCAGAGCAAGTGGCTCATAAAGTTGCGGCAAAAGGGCTGGCAACGGCAGACATTGTTCTTCCGGTCCAGTCTAGTGCAGTCCAGTGTGATCAGTTGAGATAATGGGGAGAAACTGTTCATTCACTCAGTTTGTCCAGACCCTCCCACACTAAAGCTTTTGTTGACTATTAGTCACTAATCTCTTCATCTCGTTCCAAGCTCACTCCTTCATTAAAGACATCAAGTGTCTGCTTTACTTTGCTTCCCACTCTCAGTGACTGTATTTTTCTTTCCTCTCGGCTGTGCAGATGTTGAGCCCTCAGGTGCCTACACTGATCACTTATCTAGGTGACCAGTCGCTGACTGAGGCTGTGTTGGGTGCGCTTGTGGACGTGTCACAGGCCAGCCCTTCCTCGTTGGTCACTTTTCTGCCAGCGCTGAGGATTGTGGGACAGCAGTGTCCGGCTTTCCTGGGCCACGTGGCCAAAATCCATGGAGCTGTGGGCATCATCAGCGAGGTAAAACAACACACAAAATGGCAGCAGTGACTTGCACTTATCATACAAAATTGTGACTTTAAGTAGCAAACAAAAAAGTCAGTAGAAAGATGTGAAAGAATGTCATTACTTTGTAGGCCTATGTGGGGAATATAAAGGGACTATGACTCAGCAGGTAGGTTGTGTTTTATGTTTTCCAAGTCACTTGGAGCAAGACGTTCAACCCCATATTGAAGCAGGTCATGTCCTTACATGGTAGCTCACTGCCATCACTGGCTATGTTTGCGTGGACACTAGCGCTATGCTAAATAATTGTTATAATACCCCATTCAGAGCAAAAACAAACCACAGCAATCAGAACAGACTGGACCTATAAGAAAGAATTTTCATTCTAATTGAGAGGGATGGTGTAAACCTTTAACAAATCAGTTTAATAGGAAAATATTAGTGCCTAATAGCCATGTAAACCCCTGATCTGACCATTTCTCTCTGGTACATTCTCTGTACGCATGCTTGACCCAAATGGGGTAAACATCAGGCGATGCTAGTTTTAAAGTACAAGGACAGAAACATGATGGCAGCAAAACGATGAGTTATTCCGACAAGGTATCTGTGGGCAGTGCCATTGAAAATATGGATCTATCTTGGTGATCCTTTTCTTTTGAGTAAGTTCATTGTTGGCAATAAAGTTGGATGAAAAACTTCTTCTCCTTCTGCGGGCTTGACCATGGTAGCCCACTGGTCCAGATCATTCACTTGGATGGGTTAAATCCATGTGTGTACATATATGCATGGAAAATAAAGCTGCTTTGATTCAGATTCAACTATCTGCAGTGTGCAGAACCACTGCATTTTCTACAAATCAAATTCTGATTGATGCTGGGGCATGCAAATTGATATATCAATTTATTTAGCGCCCCATGTAAACAGTTATGTTGGAACCCTAAGCCCACTAAGAATGACTTCTGTTGGGTTGAAGATATATTGTCCTTGGAACCATTGCCACTGTGTCCTCATATGAATGGAACGATGGGCAAAACTGTATAGCCCCTTGTATCAAAGCCCTTCAGAAATGCGACATTCAAGCAAATGAAATCCACCAAGAATGTAAAGACACATGACAAACAATTACAAAAAATTATACTCTTGACCATCGGAGCTGTCAGCTAAAAGCCAATTGACCAGTTGTCAGTGCACTGGCCATTTACAGCAAACAAAAACACATTTACATTGTATAGGAATATTGCTCTGGATGTTGGCCAGGCAGTTGGTGCCCATGCACAGACACACAAACTGAAACAGGCAGGGGTGATTATTTTAATGAGTAGGGAAGAATGGGCTGCACATTCACATGCACATGACTTGTTCTCTGTTGTCCTGCCAAGTATAAAACACAGACTCTCACACCAGGCAGAACAGCAAATCCGGAGGTCCTGACCGCTCTCTAACACCTACATCAATGAAAGCGTCTGTCCTAAACAAACACATGCCCTCACCACTGAGAGCTCAGAAATTGCAGTCCTGGTGGGGCAAAGTTTATTTGAAAGAGCAGTAAAGCAGCAGTGTTTAAAGACGTAGCTTAATGATAGAAATATAACACATTTAGGTGAACATTAACCCCAGGAAAGGTGTCTTATTCTATGTGATGAAAAAGAAAAATCATCTGTATTTGAGGGGAAAATGGATCCTTCAGGAAAGGAACAATGTTAGATGTGCTGCATATGTGTAACAAATGTCTTTTCCTTTAGTATGCACAGTTATTTAAATCTGTATTCAATTGTACCTGCACCAAGGATACTACCAATAAAAAGTGACAATCCCTGTCCGTTTTTTGACAATCTAAAATACCAAAATTAGTCTTGGAGGAGATTAAATCTGTTCCATGTGTCTCTTGGTTGCCCCTACAGACTTGGCTGCTTATTTGCTGCTAATAGCGCTTCTCTTGAAGTAAAAAGTGTTGTTTCAGCTCTTAGGTGACTGTGATTGGAGCCCTCTGCTAAAAACACTTGGACTGGTCATTACAGGTTAATTAAGCTGGGAAATGCAGCAAACTGCAAGGTGACATTGCTGCTGACTGATGGGCTGGATTGGAGGCTGTGACGTAGTTGGGAGTGTTTCAGATTCACACATAAAGTGACAGACCAGTCAGTAACTCTTTAAAAAAGAGAATGATTTTTAGCGATATTGACAACCATTTTATGGATTACTATGAAAATGTTTCATAGTATGCAGATGATGTATTCCTACTCATTTTGGTTATTGTGATTTTTCTGTCACAAGTTTACATCAGCCTAGAAATATATTAGTTTCCATTAAACTTTGTTTAGACGTCGTTTGTTTGCCATAACTTTGGGATCCATTAACTTTAGCACAAACATAAACTTGCCCCCATGAAACTGCTAGCATGAAAGTGCTATTGTTTTTTGCATATTCAATTAAATTCAATTTTATCTATATAGATACAAATTGTCTTCATTTGTTTCTTGTGAAAACAGAGCTGAAGAGACTGACCCCTTCTGAGTGGACTGTGTCCATGGCCAGAGCAGTTACCACCCGTACACATTTGGGTGGACAGCCAAAACCAGCAGTGCAGCTGGTGAAGGAGGGGAGGGAGGAACGTGGAAGTTTGAGAGAGCGTTTTATTGGACAGAAAAATTAGCGTACGCCCCTGGGTGCTGAGATGAATCATCAACATTTTAAAATCAATGTCCACAAAATGGCAAATACTATTAACAACATCTACAAACTACGTTATGTCACCTCAAGGTTAGATATTGGTGTATAGGTGACGTATAGAATAAAGAAAGCACTTAAACGTCAGATTTAACTTCGAAGGGGCTAAACTACAGTTTGTAAAATTAGCATAGTAGCATTGTCATTGTGAGCATATATTGGATGCTCAGCCTCCCTAGCATGGCCGATGTCTTGTTTATCTGAGAGGTATAAATCTGAAATGTGTTCAGATAGTTGTGTTGATGATGATATTTGCTGCAAATCATGCCTGCAATGGATACTTGAAGTCAGGACAAGCATAAGTGTAAAGCTTTGTGACACAGTGGTGTCCAGGCAGCACTGTAATGAAACATATGCAGTCACAGCGTAATGTGTTTGTACAGAGGGATGAAAATGACTGCAAGACAAGTGAGGGCTGCCACTTTCTCTTTTCCACTGGGTGCATTTAAAGGCCATTCAACAATAATTGCGGGAAATTAGTAAAACGTGAAAATACATCACGACTGTCTCTACATGAGGCGCTCCCCCTTCACACATGCACAGACGCAGGCACATACACATAGACAGAGAGACAGACAGGCACGCACATAGAAATCATGAGATGGAAACCATAATAAAGTTTACTATTACTCTAAGGCAATGTTTCCTCTCAAAGCTCCTTTCCTCCTCAATCTTCTTGTCAAGAAAACGTGCAAACCCAGCATCAGCGCACACACACGAACACACACACACTCAGACACACTGTTTGTCGGTCCTCAATGTCCTGTCTTTCTTCACACTGGAGCCATTTGGAAAATAATCCACGTTTTCTGGGAAATGCCCCTGCTGAGGCCTCCTGGTGATGGCAGTGGAGAGTGCCTCCTGTGGGTTCGTGTTTGTGCCCTAGACGCACATACACGTCAACACACACACTTTTGCCCTGGGATGCATTTGTTCTTGATTGCACAATAGTTTCTCTGGCTTTCTTTAACTCCTGCTGGGAGCCAGTCTATATAGTGTTTCTGGATTCATTGCTTGTTAGATCAGAATATGTAATCAGTGAAAGAAACCTCTGTAGACAGTAGACTGCTGTTCCATCCAACAGCTCTGTAGTAAATACACCCTCTGAGAGTGATAAATCATTATGATTTGTTCTTGAGATCATTTCAGAGAGGTGTTGATTCAGTCCTACAGTCATTTTTGACACTGTAGTAATTGGTGGTTGGCACTGGTTTATGGCGTATTTTAACATCCATCTCATATTTATTTCATTTAGCAGTTGTTTGGGGTCACAACATATCCTAGACCATAAAACAGTTGGAAAAGAAAGGAGATTTGTTGCATTCAATTAGTTTATGGACAAAAAAAGTATTTTTTTGAAAAAACAGTTTATAAATAAACCCTTTAAACATGGAGACTACATTTAGTTTAAATAAAAGTGTTTACATGCCTCAAAACACGAAAATATAACTTTTTTTATTCCCAGAGTGGTTGATCTTTTTATTTTATCCTGTTCTTGTTTTCATTACCTTTTTCAATCCATCATAGTGAAACTCTTTCTGCATTTAATCCATCCATGTGCACACACTTGACTTGTCGACTAAGGAGTGGTTTGGGCGTTGCTGAGGGGGCTCAGACCAGCGACCTTTTGGTCCTGAATCTGCTCCTCTAACCACTAATCTATAGAGGCACTGCCCCCTGTCTCTTATGGAAAACAGACAACCGCATAAATAATCTTTTCAAATACTTGCTTGAACAATTTTTGTTTTAAGGTTGCCACCATTGAGGCGTTCAACAATCTGTAACTCTTTTACCTCCAACAAAAAAGTGACCTCCAGTCAGATACAACTGTGCCGATGGCATAATGTCAAAAGTTTACACCACCGCGCCTATCTGATTAACAATTCCTTCTGATCAGGCCAGTCTGTTCTGATTAAGGTGGTTACATGAGGTATTTCTATTCTCATTTGGATTTTTTTCTGAATATTTACTGGAATGCTAGAGTCCATGTAAATACAGTGACTGATAAGTATGTATAAATTATTATAGGACAGTCTGGGGTTAGCAAATATTGTATAATATAGAGGTATTTTGTTATTTTTATTTCCATTCGCTAGTCTTGGTGCTACTCGATATTTGCCATGAAATAATAAATACACTGGTATCAGATTTTTAAGAAGCAAATCTGATATATATTTTCTTTTTTGTACCGGGGTAATAATTTCTTCTGAAATACGGGTTGGTTGAAATCCCTCACAGCTGCTGTGAAATTTAAATAAGATTTAACATGTAAATGATCTCTCCCACGATATACATCTGACTGTCACAAATCATTATTGCTCTCTGTAACAGAAAACACACACTCATGCACAAATACTGTACAAGCAGCGGAGATTTGCCAGACTGCAGCTCCAGAGGAAGCAGAGAGATCAGTGTCCTGATGAACAATCAGGAGAAGCTAAGCGACCAAGCAAACAAAGGAAGGAAAAAATGGGTAGGCAGTAGAGGAAGGATTTGGCTCCTCACTGGACCGATGCAATGTTTTCTTTCTTTCTGTTTTTTTTTAGAGTCTGAAACACTTAATATTTAAAGTTTTTTTTAACACACCGACAGATGTGCTGCAGCCAGAGACAACTGGCTCCCATTGTTGTTACAATTATGATAGTGAGTAATGCACATGAATCAGCCATGGTGTGTCTTTCTCTTGTGTTTGTGCAAGATACAAACTATTGATTTGTCTCCAGATCTGTTTCAGGAATATCGGTTCCCCTGCTGTAATTCTTGGAGAGGGTAAAAACTGCTGATTAAAAAGTGTAAACAGTTCTTTTTTAAGATCTTCCTCATATCGTCCTTTTTGGCAGCGTTTCAGTTGAGTTGTTAGTTAAACTGGTCAAATCAAGGCCAAATGCTTTTTCCAAATAATTGAACACAATACAATATGAATTATCTGACGATTAAAGAGAGCTTTGCGTGACCCCGCAGGCTTTTAATACTGTAAAATGTCCTGATCGTCATCCAAGGAGAGGGAGTGAACTGTAAATGATGGGAGTTCTGTATGTGCTTCAATATTTGGAAGTATTGTTGTAAGTCCTTACAAAATAAAAACATCTTGACAAGATAAGCCTGATTTGTGGTGCAGAAATAGCACGTGGCCTCGTAAAGTCAGCAACATAAACTCCCCTGATTGATTTTCGCGCTGAACCTCAGAAGCCCCTAAACACCTGCTTGGCATGTCATGACACTAGCAGTATTTCTACATTTTCTGGTAGTTTTAGGAGCTGCATATGAATTAAGTATCCTACAGAGAGTGCTTGTGAAGCATGTCTGAGCCATGCCGTGACTGCATTCTTCTCTCCTCTTTACTAGGTGTGTTTGAGAGCGGTAAGGCTCATTGATCTACATGGGGGGGAAAGCTGGCCTGGGTGGTCCGATCCAACAGATGAGCTACAGTAGCTCAAATTGCTGAAAAAGTTCATGCTGGTTCTTTCAGAACCAGTCAGGTTGTCAATGATGACCCCTGTCCACAGCGGAAAGTGTGGACAGGGGTGCGTGAGCATTAGAACAGGACCACGGAGCAATGGAAGAAGGTGGCCTGGTCTGGTGAATCATATTTTACATCACGTGCCCTGCCACAAAACAAAAATGGTTGAGGAATGGTTTGAGTAGCACACCGACTTGGAGGTGTTGACTTAAGTTCCAAGTTCCCCAGATGTCAATTCAATTGAGCATCTGTGGGATGTGCTGGATAAACAAGTCTGATCTATGGAGGCCCCATCTCGCAACTTACAGGACTTAAAGGATCTGCTGCTCACATCTTGGTACTAGATATCACACCTCCAGTGGTCTTGTGGAGTCCATGCCTCGATTGATCAGGGTTGATTTTGCAGCATAAGAGTGGTAGGCAGGTGATTATGTAATGATTAATCAGTGTAAGTTGTATATATAACTTTCTTTTGGGTTTCCAAGTATGACTAACATACTGTAGGTTATGCACCTTGTTAAGAATGATTCAGTGGTTGCTGTGAGAAGAGAATATGCGAAAATATGCAGTGAATATGCTCTGCATTTGGTGTGTACAAAAAGCAGACAGGGAATTATATGCCAAGCGCATGTGTTTGTAGTTATTTTTGTTTGTCATAATTTAGAAACAAAAAACACCAAACCCCACAAACAGCCTGGAAGTGCAAAACTAATGTGTATCGAGTTAAATTAAATTCACTGTTTCTTCACCAAAACACATGTAGTGAAACGTTCTTTTCAAAACTTCCCACGACTTAAAACAGGTCCTGTTTTCAATGCGTTTAGAAGCCCACAGCATTAGAACATAACCATTAAAGTGTATTTTTTGATATGATAACTTCCTGGCCGTCTTATTCTCCGTTAATTGTCCTTTTGTTGTCTCCCTTCTCCAGACTCACGCTCACAGCTCATTGGTCTTCCTTGTCTCCCTACTGGGCAGCATGGAGCACAGCTTTCACCACACACTGCTGCTGGAGATCAGAGCTCTGACTGACCGCTACCCATCTTTACTGGGGGGCTGTGGTAAAGACATCTACAGGATGAGCAACTCATTCACTGCCATAGCCAGACTGCTGGGAAGACGACTGGAGGAGAAAACAACCACACACTGCAGGTTGGGAAAGACAGGGCAATAGGTGGGAAATAGTCTGGTGTAGCTAGACTTAGTTCTTATCAGAATGTGAGTCTGGTAACACTCCATTGGGATTTAATTATGGAGCGTGTTTCAACCAGTACAGAGAAAAAAATCCCTCTGTACACATTCTCTGCAAATGCCTTGATCGCTAAGACCTGTTTATCCTTTAAATTTTTTTGCTGTTAATACGTATGAACAAAAACTGTAATTAACCCCTTAGTGGGCCCAACATAAATGGATATGGAAATGAGGGATTGAGCTCAGATAAAACTGCTGCATAGCCTCTATCTAGTCTCATCTGTTGACTCTCTAGCCAACTAGAGAGTCATTATCAGTGTTATTAAATGTTGTTGTGGTAGTTTATGTTTTTATTGGGGTTTGTATGAGCTTTGGTGGTGCTTCAAGTAAGACATGTGGGTTCCGGTCTCTATAGACTAATACATCAGAAGTCAACTCAGACTGAGATGAAACCTGCATTACTGTGCCAATAGTATTTATAGAATTATTATGCATCTGTTACAACTTTGGCCCCTATTATGTTTTCAGGTTTTCCACCCAAAAGGGAAATTTCCACAAATCAGACACATACATCCACTCAGGGATGAACTGATTTAGTGGCCAAAGGCCACTGTGAACTCACAAAACACGTTGTTGGCCATAATTCAAGAATGCTCATCATGACAAAATTGTACACAAATGTTCAGCAGGAGTCCACCCTGTTCACTTCCTCTCCTTGGATGACAACCAGGACGGGGGCCTCCTGTTCCTTTGGTAGTCCATCACAACCTCAACGGCTTTGCCGATTTTGAGTTTCAGGTGTTTGTTGATGCACCATTTAACAAAGTCCTCTGTAAAAACAGTCTCCAAGTAAAGACACCCTGTTTCTCACTGTTAATTATTTACTTGATTCGTGCATGTCAGACTGGTGATAACTTCACTGAATCAGTCACAATTAATACCTTAACCACAAGCTGTATCCACAGATACGTCCATCCATACATTCACATACTTTGATTGTAAAACAAATACAGGTTTGTTTTTGCATTCTATTTTGTCCTCCAGTTGCTTCTTTTGTCTACTAAGTGCTATGTTTACAATAAATGCTTTGTAAAGCAGTATACATGCACAACATCACGTGCATGCCTTTGAGTGAGCATGCATGTGTACACGTTTGCAACTTAATGTGCATAATTTGACTCATCTGGCTGTAGTGTGGGAGTGACACGCACATCTCTGTTTTAAGTAAAACATTGTGTGCAGGACTGGAGGCTTACAAAAACTTTGCTTGGGGTCTTCTGGGAGAAAGATAGGAGGATTGAGAAAGTCAGGGTGGTTTATTAGTGAAAGAGCAGAGGGTGGAGACAGAAAAACAATAACAGGGCAGTTGGAAGTCCTCCTTCAGCAAACAAGTAGCATGTTTGAAGGGTATTATTGGAAAAAGTAGTAAGGATAGAAATAAAGGGAAGTGGGATGTGGTTTTGAGAGACTGAGATGGAGCCAGTCATCCTGAGAAAGTAAAACGAAATTACACAAAATTGGCATGAAAGAAAGGGAGGAAGAGAGTTAAGCTGCTGAATATCTCTCTTAATATGTCTGTCATGCATCATTTTACATACTCACCACCTGCAATTAAACCCTTTATTCTGTGTTTGTGTTTCAGGGTGGATGAGACTTGCCTGCCTTCCAGTGCATCTCCTCCAGGTGATGAAGGAGGAGGAGGAGGAGTGGCTTCGGAGCAGCGGCTGCAGGTGAAGATCCAAGCCTTTGAGGAGAAAATGGGGGAGGCTGGGGAAGAAGACGAGGCGGAGGAGGACTCTCCTGCCCCCCATCGACGCTACAGCCTGAGCCAAGCCGTCAGGGAAGAGAGACGCGAGATGAGATTCAACAGGTGTGTTAGTATGTAACAGTAACGCGATTCTGCTGAATATCTTCTCAAATCTGAGCGGAAAGTAACATTAACTTGTTATTAAGAACAGACTCATCCTGTCACTGTGAAGCCTGGTGGTTTATTTTATTTTATTATACTATTCAAAGTTAGAGACACAACTTAGAACCTCGATCTTATTACACAAATCTACGTTTTATGTTATAGTTTAGTGAGTTAGCCAACTTAATACAGCCTTTGTCTCTATAGAGCAATACGCTAAGAGAGGTTAAAGTACTGACTTTCACATTTAAATCAAGGGTATCCATGAAGAACCTTGTAGGAGCTGTAGCCATCCACCCATCATTTTGTCATACTGTATATGATATGTCATATTTCAAATGATTTTCAAATATACTTAATGGCAGACAGAAAAATCAAGATTCCAAAAGATCAGCGTCCATGCAAGGAGTTCTGTCTTAATTTAGTGGCATCCAAGCCGAAGACTAAAATCCCATTAAAACCTAGAAAACTGCAAACATTGATGGAGAAGAAGCAGAAAGAGAAAGAAATTTTTAATTGGTCGTGTTTCGTGGTCTGTCTTAGGTCAAAGAGCCTGGCGCTCCATGCTGTGCGTTCACGCTCCGTCAACTCGGACACCGGGGAGGACACCGAGGGAACGGAGCTAATTACAGACAACACCTTTTCAAATACTTTGCCTAATCAGCACTCAGAAAACCGGGAAGTGTCGTCTACTGAGGGGAAACCGACCGGTGATGGCCCCCTGCCCGTCACTGCTCCACTGGACAGAGAGGTCAAAGAGGCAGAGAAAGGTCAAAGCAGAGAAAAAGACGGAGAGAAGGTGGAGCAGGAGGAAGCTGACAGACTGTTCATCCATCTAAGAGACAACATGGAGACGATCAGAGAGTTCTGTAAAGACATGGTCCAGCAGATCCCCATACCAGAGCAGTGTGTGATAGAAGGTAAAGTAAACATGGGACCAATAGTAGAAATACTTATTGGTATTTAATATTCAATAACAGAACTACTGTACGTCCACATATATTTGGACACTGGACACACTGTTTTTTTGTTATTCCATTATTTATGAAAAACATATTGAGGTCACAGTTATAGAATATGGGCTTAAAGTGCAGACTGTCGGTGTGGGAATTATTAGTCTTCAACCCTTTATGGCAAGGAACCATATATGGTAACTTTATTAATCTTGAAAATTCTATAAAATTTTACAAAAGTAAAAAAGTCTTTTCCAAGTATTTCAATGAGTGCCCTATAAAGGGTTGTGATGTAGAGCCCACTTTCCAACTGGTGTGGATTATTCCTTCACTATTTCTTCATCAGTTAAGCAGGTTCTCCAAGTGTGACATTTGCATTTGGAAACTGATGCTGTAAACTCAAAATGTGTTTAAAGGAGCTCTCAAGGCAGGGGAGCATGCCATCCTCAGGCTGAAGAAACAAACAAACTCACCAGAGACATAGAAGGAACATTAGTGGAGGCCAAATCAGTACAAATCGTAAATTCAGAGAAAAAGTGCGCACTGCTGTTCGTCGAAGACAATCTCATCCAAATGAAGAACACTCTCCCGGAGGTAGGCATATCATCATCCAAATCTTCCAAGAAAAGACTAGTAGCTAATGCAGAGAGTCCATCAATTGATAAACCTCGTGACTTGAAAGTTGAGCTTAGACTTTCTCAAAGAAAATCTTTACAGTCACTTTTGGGCCTGTGAAAACTGGGGGCTGTGTATATACAGTAAATGGTTGTAATTTTAAAATCCTCCAATTTGCATTGGATTTTCCTCAAATTAAAGAAGATGGTCTGCACTCATATTACATAGCTGTCAGTACATTTTGGTAAAAAGTAAAAGAAATTTGTGTCCAAACTGATATGGACCTAACTGCATTGATACATTGGTATGTATACAGTGGGTGGAAAACAAGAGGGGAGTCCACAGAGGGAGGATTTATTTAACCTGCTGAACTTGAATGAGATTAATCAGTCCCAGCCAGTCAGGCTGTGGCTGGGACTGATTAATAGCGTGGTCTGAGTACATGTCCTTTCCCCCTTCTCGTTCCATCCTGCTCTATCTCACACACAATAAACACACACACATATTCGGATGCATCCATGCACAGCAGTCACTAGATGACTGATTGGTGTCTCTTAAGCCCTAAACAGACAGGGATTTATTTCTCTGCGGGGAGTTTTAATATTGCATCTGCTGATTACTGATTTCTATCTTGTCCAGGACATGGTGGGATCCCCCCGCCCAAACTATTAGTTACAGCCATGGATATCGGCTCATAATGTCCAACCTTTCTGGACACTTTATTCTGCACAGTGTAACTGTTTGTGTGCTAGGAGCTGTGTTAATTGCGTATTAGCCATTCAGTCCAATAAATCATCAACCTACCATTGAGGGTTCACAGCAAATACCTCATTCCTAATATCCCCTTTTAATCCTTTCTAAATGAGGCTTTTAAGCAGTCTTTGACATTGATTTGGCTCTAAAAGTCAGAGAGAAAAGCACACACGTGCATGCAAATTAAAAGCTATGACGGAGAGTATCCTTTATTTGCTGCAGGACTTCTTCTGCTAAGCTCCTCCAGGGTTGACAAGAGTTCAACCCACCATGAATGAATAAACAGACACAGTACAAAAAGGTCTAGATGACAGCTAATTGTCGCAATTCAGCTTCAGAATAATATCGTCTTGAAAAGGATTAGAATTGCTTTCAACATGTTACATCATTTGACGAATGTTTTGTAAATAATAGCAGTAAACCAGGCCTCGGAGGATCAAGTTGGAGATATTCTGCTGTAACTGAATCAGCACTGTGGGTCTTTCTCTCGGCACGTTTGGATTTCTGTAATTTCTCTGGCCCAAGCCTTTTCATTGCTTCTTTCAAATTTAATGTTTGTATAATGTAATGTTCTGTTAAAATAGTTTCCTTCAGCACCTGAAGTTTTAAGCAAACTAGTTGAAGCAGAATAGTGTATTTTGGGTGATTTTCAGATGCAGACTCAGTTCTTTAGAGGATATTTGTGGCAGCAGGACAGGATCATAATAATCATAGTTGTTGGTGATGTACTTTTAATAGTTTCTAAAAATGGAGCCTCATAGCTGGAGTACTCTTAAAGGCTTGTCCATAAAGATAAAATACTTGGTAGGAACAATTAATTCTCATTAGGTTTGGCCCTTTTGTGGATTATTTGGCAAGACAAAATTCACTTTAATTCAACTGCAGAAACCCATGAACTTGTAATGTAAAGAGATGTGAGCCAAACTCCAGGAGGCAGATGTCAGGGCCCTAATTTGTCAATAGAAAAATGAATCAAGGCAGAGAAGCAGATAATTGTTTTGAGGTGGGCAGGGTCATCATATTCAGTTACACCTGTACAGCAGAATCAGGACTAAACTGTCACAGCTCAGGTTTAAAGGACCCGAAAGCACGAAACAGTTCACTTGATGCAAAACTTCTCGTAGAGGTTACAAGAACGAGGCAGCTGAGCAGAAGGGGCAAGCAGAAGCATGCTTTTACACTGGCCAGCAATGACAGGCTGCTCAGAGGCAATCTGGTAACTGGTGTCTGGTGAACAGGGGGGATAAATACAGAGGGAGTTGATTAGGGAAGTGGGCAGGGAAGGTCAGGTGTGAGTGGTTGGGTCTGAAATGACTGACGAGTTAGTGGAAAGAAAGAAAACCAGAAAGAAATGAATGACGTGAGGAAAACTCATGAGTAGAACCAGAAGAAAGTCATACATACGCAGCATCTATGCAAGAAGAACATATTACACAGATCAGCCACAACATTAAAATACGTGAAATAAATAACATTGACCATCTTTGACAATTCATGGTTCTGCTGGGAAACTTTTGAACCTGGCATTCATGTGGATGTTACTTAGACATGGAGCACCCTCCTAGACCAGACCAGGCACCCCCACCCCATAGCAATGACACTCCTTGATGGCAGCAGCCATCCCCAGCAGGATGCAGCCTGACACAGACACACACACAAAAACGCTACCGGAACAACTCAAAGAACAGCACAAGGTGTTGACCTGGCCTCCAAATTCACTAGATCCCAAATCAAGTATCTGTGGGATGATCCACAGAGGCTCCTCCCCTCAACCCATAGGACCCAAAGGCCCCCCACTAACAACATTCTGTTTCCAGACACCACAGGACACCCTCAGAAGGCCCATGTCCATTCTCTGATGAGTCACAACTGTTTTGGAGGCACAAGGGAGACCTACACAATATTAGGAAGGTGGTCTGAGAGTTGCTTTGTGTGCGCACAAGTCCACCTTCATACCACAGTGCCAGCAGCGCACACAGACTAGAAACAAGGGTTCAAGCAGTTCACGTGAAGAAAAAATAAAAACACAATGAAATTAGAATCCACCTACGTCTCAAACTAATCTAATCCATTTTCTAAAACTTCGTAATCCATTTTCACAGTTCTCCACTAATTCTTCTCATGTTCAAGGACGTGATATTTTCATTTTTCACATTATCTGTGCTTATTTTCAAATTTTCGATTTGACTTGCTTCAATTCATTTGAATTCAATTAAAGCGTCACTGCCATCGTTTAGTGGCGCTTGTCATCACCTGTTTCATATCGAACTGATGTTTTAACTTGAACCAGGCCCTCTTGCAATGACCAGTCTTAGCCTGATGTGATAAATAAATAATTAAAAACATGGTGTGCGTATTCTCAACACATTTAGACCTAAATTGCATTCACACCGCAAAGATATCTGCAAATTGTGTTACAATGAACATGAGATGCGTGGAGATGTTCTATGCAACAATGCAAAAAGAACTCTAGGAGCTTACACACCTGTAGCATCTGTGCAGGCGTTCGCATGCACACATTCAATGATATACATCAGTGTGTTCATACTACCATAAACACCCAAGGGTTAACCCTAGAAAATTCCATTGTTCCATGTATTCCTTTGTATGAGCCATCTGCAGCAGTGAGCACCACCCATAAGGTGAAATGTCACTTCTCATACGCACGCACAGAAAACCAAACTTAAACACAATATGGCACTGGAGGTGATGAGATTTTGATTGAAAAGAGGGAATGGTATTGCTCCACAACGAGTCAGACAGTACCCACACATTACACACAAGTGCACACACTAACAACAGGAGACAAGACGATAAAACATAACAATCTCCTCCTTTGGCCTCTGGTTAATTGATTAAATCTGAACAGACACAAACACACGCTCCAGTCCTCATCACATAATTGGTGCTTTCCATTTGCTGTCTTAATGAAAATCAAACCCAGGTCTCATAGGATATGATGTCACCGTGCTGCTGGCTGACCCTCACGTGAGCCGCTGACCCTCCATCTCAGAGGGCGAGGAAGAGCCAGATGAATGCTTACTCCAAACAACAGCACACATGCATGTGGAGGCATGAAAAAATCTCTGACTATCTAATACAAAGGCACACGTGCTAATGAGTGAAGCGGTATATTAACACACACACTCAAACAGTCAGACCTTGGTTTTGCAAGAGCTGAGTGAACAATGCAAAACAAGGACACTACTACTGAAGTATTCAGTTTACGCAGTAACGAGATGAGGAAAGTGAAGACATATTGAAGAATACTCTGATAAACAGACTTGTCTCATCTGAATAACAAATGAAGAGTTCTGCAAATCACTTTCAACATCTACTCTAAAGTATTTGCTTTGTTTAGATTGCAAAAGATTTTTACAGTGAATAAGAAATATATTTGTCATATGTCCAACAGATTTTAGGGCCAACTCTGCGCAGAGCTCCAATTTGAGGGTCTAAGGACAAAGAGATTGCAAAGCCCCAAGAGACTAATTAGTTGAAACATGCAGAAATACAGATTTTGCTTATTTGACCAACAGTCAAATGCTTATCTGGCCATTTGACTGGTGTCATGTGATATGTTTACGTCAACAATATTGTCGACAACACGCTCATTAAAGATTCCCACTGACCCACTGGGATGCTAAATACAATGATCTGATAAGAAATATATGTGTTTACATGCTCCAAAACATCCATCAGAGTAGCAGTGTTTAACATGGTTCTGGCCACCGTGGAACCTCAAATCAGCTGGAAATAGGAAAGAAAATGAAGTGTTTATTGACAACAATGAATTCATTCAATTGAACAACATGACCAAATCAGAGCCCTGTTTTCAACAGCGCTGACCACATCGATTCTGTATTTGTTATCTTTTCAAACAGTCTATTTTAACAACTCGTTCTTTTCTGTCCCGGGTCATGTCACGTCTGATGTTTACCCCACGTGGGGCAAATATGCACAGAAGGAATGTGTTTATCCCACCCGGACAAGAATGATTCCAAGCGTTGATAATTAGGGACTAGTATTTTCTAGTTTAGGTTTACACCACCCCTTTTCTTCCGAAATTCCTTTCAAGTCAGTCTGTTCTGATTGAGGTGGTGACGTGAGGCATTTTAATTCTGACTGTGCTGTAATGCTGATTACTCGAGAGGCGAGAGGCGGGGTATGCACTGGACAGGTCTCCAGTCTATCACAGGGCTAACACAGAGAGACAGACAACCATTCACACTCACATTCACACCTACGGCCAATTTAGAATCACCAATTAACCTAACCAGCATGTCTTTGGACGGTGGGAGGAAGCTGGAGTACCTGGAGAGAACCCACGCAGACACAGGGAGAACATGCAAACTCCACACAGAAAGGCCCAGTCGGCCCATGGTTTCGAACCCACAGTATTTGCTGTTGTTTTCTGGGCAAGTGCAGAGTTCCAAGAAAGAAATTCATTTGCCACAACCCCCTGCGTTGCAGAATTAATTTCTACATGCTTGCCGTACAGGCAACAGAAATTGCCAAAAAAAACCTCTGTCGCAACACATGATAGTTGCCCCTTGTCTAGATTTTCTCCTTCTGGCTGAGAGGTGGGACTTTGTGGGAGACAGTGGCGGAAAGAGAAGACACTTTATGCGGACCAATGTAATGAATCACTCTGTAAATATGTTCCTAAAGTTGCACAAGTCCATGTGTGCAAGAGACACAGAGAGACAATCAGAGTGCAACTTAGGGGTATCTAATAAACTCAAAATATGTTCTAATTTGTCCTCTTTTGTTTGTGTGTGATACAGATTCGAATCGAGGTTGCGTGGCCAAGCTGTCGTTCTCCTGTCCTTTGAAGGGTCACTACTGTCTGTACGCCAAGTCCAGTTTCAACCTGACCAGCCGACAGCCTCATCTTTGGATTCACGTCATGCTGCTACATCTACAGGTACGACCACATACCGCATCCACCTGTAAAGCACCATACATGTTATCTACAGCCCTGTGAGATGGACGAAAACACCCCGTCACACACTTCCATCCAACTGTTTTTGTTGCAGTCATCTACCCAGTCTTAACAGCCAATATTTAAGAGGGTTTGACTGAGTTTACCATGCATTAACAGAAGCTGGAGCTGGCCCATTATATGGCCCACTGGCCCATTATATCTACAGTGATGTCCCTCACAGTTATAGTGAATTACTATGTGTGCATTTTTATCAACCTGCTTCAGCCATTAATTTCCTGCTTTGGACCGATTCAACCATTTATCCATTACATTTAGAGGATGCTTTGAAGGAGACATGCAAACTCCTCTAATATGTCCCAAGCAGCTCATTTATATTTGAAGCTGAAACAGCCCACTTTCACTAAAGTTTAAAACCAGTGACTGTGCTGTATGTTGAGCTGAAACTTGAAGTACACATTCTAAGGCTCCTTTTGATCAATCACCATCTTTTTGTGTTGATAAAATACATGTATGGTGGTTAAAAAAATAACTTTCCCCTACTGTAATCTACCAAAAAGTTGCTAAAGGTCAGGATAAACTGATTAAGGTCTGATAATATCCTATATCTATCTATGTAATTAATGCATTCTCTCTACATTGTTGCATGCTTAATGGCAACTGCAAATGGAATAAAAATAGCAGTATATAACAGTATAGAATATCTCTCAGTGGAAAGTATATTTGAGAACATGACAGTTGCACAATCATATCCTGGAATTGTAAGTGTTGGGTACATGTTTTGCTCCTTCACGCCCACATTTCTCATCTGTCTTTCTCCCAACCATGTCTCTGTTTTGATCCTTTTTTGTTGTTGTTCACTTTTCATTTTATTTTCCCTCTCTTAGAGTAAGTCCAGTGTCCCTCTATGCACCCGGGACAAATGTGTCCAAAGACTGGCTTCTCTTTGGGAGAAGACGCAGCTTAAAGGAGCTCATAGCTTTTCCATGGCTATGACACAGCATGCCACGCCGCACAGGAAGGTAATGGATCACAGTGTGTCTGTGTGTGTGTGTGCGTGGGTGTGTGTGTGTGTGCACTCGTGCTGCTTCCTCGTAAAAGTCATCTATCTCCAGCAAAGAGGATGAAGTCATCGGTTGTGTAAAAAAATGAAATTCCAAGTTAAGAAATTATCAACATCCACTTTGTTTAAATAGGGAAAGCACTAAATGGACATTTTTGTATACAAGCTCTCCGCTCACACCGGCTCCTCATCTTTAACCATGTCTGTTTGTGTGCGCACGTGTGAAAAACGGACTGACTGAGTGTGTGCGAATATGTGCGCCTGTCTCCGCGTGTTTTTGTAAATGCGAGGGTGTGGGTGGTGTTCCTAGAAAGTCCTATCTTAATGTGACAAGCTAAGTGGTCGTTGGGAAATAATTAGAGCAACAAAGAAAATACAGCTGTCGTAGTCTTTCTCAAAACGCACTAAACGCCAGCTATGGTTACCATATGGATCCCAAACATGCCGCCGCACATGTACACACACGTGCACGACGAGTCAGTCTAACACGTGTGCATTTAACTGTAGCTGTCCACTCATGCAGTTCAACTGTCTCTATCCCTTTCTTTAACACACACTTTCACCAACCTCCCTCTTCAGAGGGTGTTGCAATGTTTTCCTGGAGTCTAACCTTATGCTAACTTTAAACCAAGTCTTCTCTATTAAAAGTGATCTCTGACTTTAGGTTTTTTGTAATACAAGTAAACACACACTCATACATGTGACACATAAATACATCTACTGTAGGATAGACATCCTTAGCATTTGACCCATCCATTTGTTCACACAGTAGTGTGTACAGTTGGAGCAGTGGGCTGCAGCCTCTAAGGACTGCGCCTGAGGAGCAATTTGGGGGTTAGATGCTTGCTCAGGGCACCTCAGCCATGGACACGGCAGGAGGCGAACCTGGGACCCCTCTGTCCCAAGCTGCACCACTTAAGGCTGTCTTTTTATGGACAGCCTTAAGTGGCCATTCAAGAGACTGCAGTTTTTGGCTCATCTCTGCTGGCTTCAATTTCTAGCCACTTTGAACTCCACTAAATAAAAATCATGTGAAGGCTGGAAACAGCTTATTTTGCAAGCTTCTCCAGAAATGACTGATTACCATGTTATATTTACATATTTAAGCTGCCGACAAGAACAATAAAAGATATAAATTGTAGCGTAATGAAAATGCTCTGCTACATTTCCATTTCTCAAGTTTTTTTAAACATGTACTGACATTCATTTCATGAACGTAAAGTTTTAAAACAACTTTCCCACAAAAGGAAAAACTAAATGGCATGCATTACCACAAAAGTTTTAATTTTTCTGAGACCCCAAGCACATGCAGGAAATGCTTGACAGAAATTTGCTCGATGATCACAGCAGCAACATCGAAGTCTGTGTGTCTAAATTTTAACCAGTTAGCAGACCTGCCAGGTAAAGAGAATGTGTTCTTTTTTCACAGAAGTAGCTGTGGAAAATTTGGATTTAACGGGGAAGAGGAAGGAAGAGGGTCATAACCTTTCTAACCATCCATATGCAGTGTTTCCTCCTTGCTTCGCCCCTGTCACTGTCACCCCATTGAGAAAAAAAAAATGGGGAAGTTTACCAATTACACCTGTACTAACAGAGAGATTTAAAGGGAGGCTAAAGGGCTTCATGAGGCTTCACTGATTTAAGAAAGACGCATGTTCAGCTTCTGACAACTCAGTTTAGCAGCTTTATGACACAGAGATAATAGAAAGCCGGTGTGAATGAAAATGAAAGGCACAGTGAGAGGGAAGGAGGAAAAGACTGAGAAAGATAATGAGAAAAGGCTATTTTGTTAAGAATATAAAAATAATGACCAAATCGAGAGCTGTGCTATCTGAATACTGGCTGAATGATTAAAGATGCTTAAAGATGGGAGCAAAAAAACGAAGTGTAGCGATGACAAGATTAAGAGAGCTTTTGTTAAGCGAAAATGAAAATTGAAGCAGTTATGGCTGATATCAGTTGAGGAAGCATTAGTAACTCACAACATCAATGGCTGAATTTAAAGGAATAGAATGAAAAAACAACAAGAGAAGTGTGAATAAAGGGAACATTAACGAGTTGGGGAAAAAAGAAGAACGACAGGAACAGAAGACTGAACAGGAAGACATAAAGTTTGTGAACTTGGCAAGCATGGAGAGAGGCATCGTAATAGACTGTGGGGTAATGTTCTCAGAGGATAAGGTGAGAGCAAAGAGGAAAAGAAAAAGGAAAAGAGACATGAGATATGTGCAGAGTGGAAGCCTGAAAATGGAGATAATTCAGAAGTATTGTTTCACCTTTTCTTCCTCCGTTTGCCCAGAATGAGGGCATTTGTTGACACAACTGTGCTGCAGATAAAGTCTGATGGAGGCAGAGGAGGGAGGAAGACGGGGTACTAAGAGATAACATAAAGCCAAGGAGCCCAGCTGATTAGATAAAGATGTTTGGGGATGAAAAGAGAGAAAGGAAGGAGTTGTTACGTCTGTCTGTGTTCGTTTGAAATGGCTTTTAATGTGAGAACCCCTGCCCTACTCCAGCATTTATGCCCAGACAGACCTAAAGATGAAAGCCTGTTCCTTGTTTATTGCTTTAATCCATCTCTGCTCCACTCCCCTTCCAAACACTCCCACTTCTCGTCCACTCACCTTTCTTCTAACTTAAACTCCCCTCTCTCCTCCTCTTCCTGCCTCACCCTCTCGCTGTCCTCCTTCTGCAGCTGTAGGATTATGAAAAAATCTCATCTTCCAGATCTCTGCTTGTCTTTTCTAAATGTAGACTCACCTCATTGTAAGAAAATCTAAGGGAGACTATAGAAAGCAGTGGATTCAATGTCAATTCATTGTGTCACTTTAGTTATCATTGCACCAACTGCCCTCATAGTTGGCTCAAGTAGTGCAAAATGTACATAATGATTCAATGAGAAACTGTCTTTTCCAGTTAATCCCAAGTGACAACAGTGGGAGCATTTTCCAGGCACAAACTGGCTGAAAACCCTTTATCAATGAAGCATTATCACCTTATATATTTTTTTTTTTTATCTAAAGTGCCATTCTATGGTGGACTTCTCTTTTCCCTGAATTTTTATGCAAGACTAATCGTCTTGCATAAAAAGACATCATTTTCAGGACATATTTTTACAGCTTCAGAATCTGTTCACTGTTGCAGTTATATCCTGCTTATGGATGTAATGAGCATGCATAGTTGCATCTTGCATCTTGATCAAATTATTATAATTTTACAACAGTGGAGGGACATAGAGGTGCAGAGAGAGAGAGGGGCACATGTTGAAAGAGGAGAGAGGGTTACATGAGGATAGACGGATTATATTCAGACTCTCATAATCCAGCCATTGTTTCTTCATCTCTTTATTGAACACACCTTTCTGGTCCCAGTGAATCAAATATGGCTTTGTGTTTGTCGGCGTCAGTCTGTTGAGCCAACTGCTGATTTGTCATTCTAAACACAGCCGCCCCAAGGCTCATTCAAACCGTATACCAACCATTTGTCAGCTATGGTCAGCTGTGATGATGAAGTGCTACACTCATATTGTAGTTAGAGGTTTTTCACTTATGGATTCTAGAATCTATGCTGTGCTATCTTACTCATTTTTCTTTCCTTGGTGATTCATTTTTCACTGTGTCATGCATCAGATCTGTGCTCTGTGTTCACTCTTACACATTGTTGCTCAACCTCTGACTAACAGACTTTTATTGTCTTTCTTTGGTGCTTTATGGAGCATTGCCGTGTAATTGGTAAACAATGTTAAAACTAGTTTAACTGTCTTGGGTTTCATTGTCACTAAAAGTAAGTGAAGTAAGTGAAAAAAGTTGCAGTGAGTGTCACAGCAAAATACAAAATGATTCAATGTATTAGTTCAGTGACACACAGCACACCGTTTTATTTGGATAAACACATCGTGCACAGTTTCCTCGTAACAGCATTGTAACTCACCAATATAACTGAGTTTGTTTCTCAGCAACAAGACAAGCCTGATAAGAGGTGATGACAGAGCAGTGACGCCCGAAGCATGTTTAGTCTTGTCCAGCATATAGCTCAGTATAGTTTTCATTCATTGTAGAAAACCCTTGTGAATCATCACAATGATATAATGTTGGAAATGGAGCAATGCTAGGTCTCTCAGTCCATTTGCAAGGAGTTGATCTCCTTCCTGCACTCAAATGGGGGATTAGCGAGTACCTATTCAGTAATGGCTAGCTCCTCCACTCCATTTCTGGGGTCTTCTGTGGTTTCAAGTAATGGTCAATATTTTTGAAGCCAGGTAAGGACATTCATCACCCAGACATGCTTGAAAGTAATTAATTTCAATTCCATTTTATTTATATGGCGTCAATAAAAATACAAATGGTCTCAAGACGCTTACAACACCCGGCCTGAAACCCCCCAGAACATGCCTGAAGACGGTTATTCTCTACTGAAGTGACAGAGCTTAATCATGAAACTGAAAGGGAAGTTTAGCTATCCCTGTCTCCATAGGTGCTTAGAACTCAGAAAGGCAGGCTTTCTGTTATGCTGTACATTATTTAGTTGAATATCTGAGATTTTTTCTCTAGAAATCTCTTCACATGGCCAGAAGATACATTATGTATCTGTTTTCAGGGTGAGTAGTTTCCCTTACGATGTTAAACTGATCGATATACTGTATATACAGTTGTTTCACCTTTAACTACATTGCCATTAGTAGTTAAATATATGTAGTAAAATGTAAATAACTTTTACTACATATAGAGATGGATGTAGCAATATGTCACCCGTTGGTTTACACTGGAGCCTGTGTGAAGAAGAGAGTTGCAGCTTATGGTCTCCGACATCTTCTGTTTGGACCCAGGAGCTTCCAAACAAGGAGTATAGATTGTTTCTTTTCACACTCAAAGAAAACACTAGCTTCCTAGAAACACTGACACATGGTCCACACATAGGCAAACATTATATAATGTAGCAAAATGATGCTAACGGAGCAGATATTATAGTCAAGTGTAAACATTGGACTTGTAGATGTAGATATTACTTCACAACACACTTTGAAGATCTTGTTAATGATGTGCCATTAATTACAGTATCAAAAAATGTGTGGAAATGTTGGCTACTCTTGGCTGTGTTTATCTTGTTGATCTTTTGCCCCAAACACTCAAAACACTGGACTAAGAATGTTTTTTTTTGTCGTGGAGTGAAACCAAGTTTTCAAGTCAACCTTTCAGTCAGTAGCATTCCTCCTAAGTATAGCATTTATCATAGACATGCCATCAGCACACTTATCGGAGGGCCATATAATGAGTCATTGAAACATAAACTTACAATTTTTCATGTCATTCTTTCTCCCAATCTATATTCTGTTTTCTTTCTTTCATGTCGTTCATGTCTTTGACTCTTTCTGTGTTTTGCAACATGTGTCTCCTGAAGGACTCTCCTGCACCCAATGAGAATAATAACGTTGGTGTAAACCCACAGATGGCTCGTCTCTCTCAGCAACACATGGTCCTGGTTAATCTGTATCCGCAGGCAAGGCCCTTTCACCTCAGTTATTTAAGTCGTAACAACGCTGAGAACGCTCTGATGTGTGGGTGAATCTAAATGCACTGCCGCTCTTTCAATAACAGTTGTGCTTGTTAATGATCAGTACTTTCCGTGTGTATTGACATGAGGGCTCAAGTTTCATTGGTCCGAATGGGAACACGCACAAAAAGCAGCTTTCACATTCACATCCTCGCTCATTAACATCAAACACTGAAGAGGAAAATGTCAAAAGGTCAGACACAAGTAGCTCAACCATCACAGCTACTTGTTTTTCTAACATTCATTTAAATCCGGCTCCTTTGGGATGTTTGATTGGAGCCCAAGTTTTTGTAGTAAGAAATATTACTCTATTTCTTAAATGGATCATCGGAATGGGTGTAAGTACTACCAAAGAGTGTTTGTGTGTGTTTACAGTGAAGTGTAACTCTTTCCATGTGCAGGACGCCTCAAGGGATTTCTAAAGGGGGTCTGGTTTTCCACTGCTTTCTAGATGCACATTTGAACACTGATGTTTTTAGTATGCAGCAGTCCATGACTGCAAGTAGCTACTTCTTATATTTGAAGGCCACTGATTTGTTTGTATATGTGAAGTTTACACATACATACACACATTGATGCATAATTATCATCTAGCTATAAAGGAAAGGATTATTTGGCTTCTACTTACGTAATATTGTGAAGGTCACCCTTTCGCCGTCAAAACATCCCTGACCTGAATGGACTCCACTAGACCAGAGGTCTTCAACAGGGGGTCCGCGACCCCTAGGGGGTCCGCGGAGGTACTGCAGGGGGGTCGCGAAAATGTTTTGATTGATTAGACATTTTTTTATATTCACCTCCACAATTTTTTTTAAACACACATGAAGTTCTTTTTAAATGTTATACAGCTTGGGGATTATGGGGAAAAGAATCAAGGCTCTAACTATTATATAACATATATTTATGGGCGATTTCCTGATAGTAGTGATCATAAACGGCAACAGAGTCAACCATCTTGATGTAAATAAACGATCTATGCTGCTGTGCCATACTATAGGACCGGTTTAATATAAAACACAATTTTATACAATATATATATATAAGTAGGGGGTCCCCGCTCCATCTCTCCATCAGATTGGGGGTCCTTGGCCTGGAAAACGTTGAAGACCCCTGCACTAGACCATCTGAAGGCGTACAGTGTTATCTACCAAGACATTAGCAGCAAATCCTTTAAGTCCTGTGAGGTGGAGTCTCCATTGATATGCCTTGTTTGTCCAGCACATCCTACAGGTCTCGACTGGATTTAGATCTGGGGAATTTGAGGGCCAAGTCAACACATTGAACTCACTGTGTTCCTCAACCATTTCTTGCTTTGTGGCAGGGTGCATTATCCTGAAAGAGTCTGCAACAATGCTTAGATAGGTATTATGTGTCAAAGTAAATGGCAGGAACCAAGGTCCCCCAGCAGAACATTGCCCAAAGCATCCCACTTCCTCCACCGGCTTGCCTTCTCCTTAGTGCATCCTGGTGCCATGTGTTCCCAAAGCAACTCAAGCACACCTGTCCGTCCCATGTGAAGTAAAAGAAAACATCATTCTTCAGACTAGGCCACCTTGTTTCATTAGTCCATGGTCCAGTTCTCATCAGTGGAGAGGTGTCATATTGGGCACCCTGTCTGGTCTGCAGCGACACAGCCTTATATTTTTTTTAAAAAAAATGTGATGCATTGTGTATTCTGACACATTTTTATCAGAACCAGCATAAACATTTTCAGCAAACTGCACTACAGTAGCTCTCCCTTTGTTCCATCAGTGATCTTGACTGCCTATGACACACAGACTCACCAAAATGACACATAGACTCAGGTGTATAACTTAGGACCCAGGGATACGGAGTGTCGAGTAAGAAGTTGTTCGAATGAGTGGTTCCTCAGAAAGCTGGAATGGAAGCCGCAATCATCCAGTTCTGAACAGGCATATTTTGAATGGGCAATCCACTAACACCTGATTCTCAGTCATTTCGTAAGTATGGCAACCATCATAAACGCTGCTGAGATTCTTTGAATCCCTTGAAATGTCTCTACAAACCACAAAATGAAAGTATAAATGAACAGCAGGCATGAGTACAGAAGCAAACCATGTCAGCAATGTCATGCTGGCCCACAACCAACCACTATCTGTTTTTTTTTTATGTCTATATTTTGTGCACCTGTGTTGTATTGGTGGACTGGATATATAGCACTGTAGACCACAACGGCCCCACTGAGAAGTTTAAATATAAAGCGTTTTCATCTGTGTTCTTTCGGTTTGTCCAAAGGACCTGGACAACCTTCAGATCCAGCTGGAGGAAGTGCGTTTCTTTGACCTGTTTGGATACAGTGAGGAAGAAGGAGGTTGGCTCTGCTTCATGTGCAACAACCCTGAGAAGGCCACAGGTATACACCCCCCCACTCACACACACATACACACGCAGTCAGAAAGGATGTGAGGAATGATGGGATGAGCTGCCATTATCTTAAAATGAACCCTCTCCAACTCAGCGTACATTTGCGCTCTTGCATATCAGCAAACATCAACTTACACACTTTGCCCTACACACTACATTCCTCTGTGGTTTCCCTGAGTAGCTCCTAGCCCATGTTCTCTTCTCTAAACAGAGCAATGAACAAGTAAAGTGGGTTTTTAAAAGATTCCTTTCTCAACTCTTGTCATCTTACAGGTGCTTATGGGCACAGTTGGGTATCTCAGGGGGCCTCCGTGGGATGTTTTCACTCAAAATGCCATCAAGGGAAATAATCTTTTCCCAGAACAGTGAAGGAAACTGGAGCAAAGAGCAGCACTTTTTAAAACAGCTGCTGGACTGTTTTAAGTGTTGTGAAGGGTCAACGTAAACAGTTACCGCCATCATGACTCATTTGCAGTTGCTTTACTTTAGATCATCAACCCCCTTCAATGAATGTCCCGATGAAGTCAGAATTTGAATCATGACTAAATCTTTAGTAACTAAATTTAGGTTTTCTGTCTGTCTACACGCTGGAAACCCTTTTGTACACCTGTCTCACAGACGAAGCGGCTCCACATTATGGAAAGTCCCACATAGGCTGGATTTACAGTATGTTGTCAAGCTTTTCTCCCTGTTTCCAAAGAGCTAAGTGTGTGTAGGTGTATGATAGGACAGTAAATTTACAGCATCTATAAATCAAAGTGATGGTTTAACCTTCCGAGAACATACGGGACAGCAAATGTTGGGTTTTAGATCCACGTTCATCATTTTGTCAGCCTCGCGTGGAAGCTGTTATTAGTTATATAAGAGGAGAAGGCTGCTTGGGAAAGATGTCCTCAGATGAAGATATATGAAGTAAGGGGGGAGACAGAAGAAAAGGTAAAAAATTACATGGACTCTTAGTGTCAGCAATAGGTATAAGCTTTAAACCTCCATGCCATATGTGGTTGTGCTACTGTTTGTTTTCCACAAATTAAAAGCCATAAGGTATTTCCCAGAAAATAAAAGCAGGAAGCTGTTTGTCAGTGGAAATAAACAAGCAGATTGGATGCAGTCAAACTTTAGTGTGTAGGAAGGAGATTTGTGAGGAGTACTACAATAGTATTTGGAAGGTCCTGACAGATTTATTTCTGCACAAGTACTTAAATTTGAGTAGTCATTGAGTACCAATGTGTGCATCAAGCTACATGCTACTAGCATTCCAACAGGTCAGCACATCTGGCTGGTGTCTTTTGACAAGATTTTTTAGTTGCACATGAATGTCTTTGAGGAATGAATAGGGTAAGGCAGAATTTTCCAGCTACATTACGTCTAACTGCCACAGCATCGACAGCACTGGACTTAATAGCTAACTTACCTGTGCCCTGCCGCTTTCTTTCAGATATATAGTGTTTGGAAAACCAACTTGGAAATACATAACTGCCACTGCTACCACTTACATTTTCAGCTGTTCGTAGTTTGCTTCCGTAAAGTGGTACTGGAAGTTTTATTTGAGCTGTTGTAGAAGTATGACTCCATGTACATTAGGGCAGTATCAGACATCCTTCAACAGAGCCTACAAAAAAAGGATGCCAGCATTTTCTTCATGAAAAATAACGAACAACATAACAAAAAACATTTTCATGGGTAATTTTTCTTTATATTTTGGAGTCACTGTTTCCAGGGTTTCCTGCAGATGTCAACTGCAATGTGTACATGCTCATAATGTACACATACTCATGTGACTACTTGTATACAGGCACAGATTTAAAAAAAAATAACAGGACCTAACTCTCCACACAGTGCATTTAGCTGTCACTGATTATATAGAAATTCGGAATCTATACTTCCAGTATCTATACTAATGCTATGCAATCTTTGCATCCATCTTTACACGAATGAAAACTAGTCTGATATAACGTAATGTTGGAGAAACTCACTCTTGTACTGTATGTCATTGTTGATGATAAACTGTACCTGCCGTTAGAGTAAACACAGGATTAAGTCTAATTCCACTAAACGCTGATGCCTTATTTTTTGGATTTGTTTTTATCCTCCCATCTCTTATGATTAAAGTTTGTCTCTTACTTCAGTGTTTCTGCTGCCAAGAGCATTGGGAACAGGATCTTCCAAGGTTATTAGAAACTTAAACACAAACAAAACATGTTCTGGTCTGTACGATGTAATTTACTCTCACACATTCACATTTCTTGTGTTTTTGTGAAAGTAAAAGTAAAGTAAAATTGACAAGCTCACATTTATGAGAGACAACAGTCAGTGTTGATTAATGTGCTGATAAAGAAAGAATCAACGCTGTCCGGAAATCAAGATTAACATGTTTAAGATCTTTAACTAGGATCAGGGTATGACAACGGAAATCAGATAGTCAGGTGGAGCTGAATACAACAGTATACTACCAACTCTCTCTCATAATGCATGTATGGAGGCCAACATCCACCGTATCAAATAGATAAACTGTGTATCTGGATTGGCACTTCTTCTATTTATAGTCTAATTCAAGGGGAATTTATTCTGTACAATAATAACTTTCCTAGATATAAGATTTAGTGTTTGATTTGACTGTATGATCTTCATACATTTAACTTTTTGATTTTTTTCTTTCTTGCATGCTATCGTCTCATCTTGAAATACTAAAAACCCACAAATAGACAGATGTAAACGAACACATACACATCCCAATCCAAACAGTACAAAAATTAAATGAACCAGCTGAATGGCTGCAAGGAATGGATGATTACCTTTCAAAGGCATGCCAGTCTCTCGTCATTATAGGATTATTTACATAAGGAATATTATTACTTCCCTTCTGAGACTTTGTAATTGAAAGTGTGTGTGCATGTGGATACATGCATTTAGTAAAGAATTTGTGTCTTTTTGGTCCTGAATTTCCCTAGTACTTTCTATAACTGTGGACGTGATTGGAACAAGCTCTAACAAACACAATATTCCTAAAGATAGAATCTCCACCAGTCCACTGGTGTTCTACCCGCCTTGATACTACATATTTTAATTGAGAAGACAGATTAGGATAGTGGTACACTTTTGAACTAAAAGGATTTAAACAAAAAATGAATACATAAAAAACAATGCCGCATGTGTCCGGTGTATTGTTAGACATGCTGTACTCAAAGTAATCACCTGTGATCAAACCAGTAGCTTCACTGACATTCAGGTTTAAAACCACATTTTTTCCAATAATTGATGGTTAACAGGGGTGAGTAAGGGTACCGCTGGCTGTGGTTTACACCCTTGGTTGTCGTTCAGGATGCATCTCCTTGTTCTCCTCACACTTCATCTTGGCTTAGCATCACCACTGTGCAGCCAAAAAGTACAAACCACCAATATATACACACATGCATTCACTGTTGCTGAAAGCCAAACAAATTGACACATACAGTTATGAAGTATGTTGGTCTTTTTTATATTTGGGCCTGAGGGTGAAGTTAGGCTTGTTTTGGGGGAACAGCTGTTTCTGGTAATGATTTGGGTTGACTGCTGTCGCATTTTTGAAATCCCGTCACTCCCATGAAGTTGTAAATGTAGATCAGAGTCAGCAATAAAATGTGTTTTAGGTGATCTGACCACACGTGCGTTCACATATGGGCACTGATGCCTCACGGCAAGAAAGTTCTGGGTTTCGAATCCATCGGCCGACTGGGGCCTTACTGTGTGGAGTTTGCATGTTCTTCCTGTGTCTGCGTGGGTTCTCTCCAGGTACTCCAGCTTCCTCCCACCGTCCAAAGACATGCTGGTTAGGTTCACTGGTGATTCTAAATTGGCCGTAGGTGTGCATGTGAGTGTGAATGGTTGTCTGTCTCTCTGTGTTAGTCCTGTGATAGACTGGTGACCTTCAGACCTCTCGCCCATCTGGGATAGGCTCCAGCCCCCCCCCCCCCCCCCCCCGCGACCCTACAAAGGACAAGCGGTTACAGAAAATGAATGAATGAAGGATAATACACACACAACAGACTCTAACATGCACAAAAAGTCAGGTTCAGACACACATCCCATTACTGCAGAAATTAAATTACTATCATTAAATCTAAATGCAATTAAACCTAAAACATGCCTCACTGTTTAGGCTGCAGCTTGCACACAAACAGCCAATGAGACTTTCAAGTGAAGCACATTGTGCATGTGTGCAAATACATACAACCTGCAACAACACACTCTCTCCACAGGGCTGTATGTCTATCCTATGTGATATTCAAACAGCCCTCTGTCTTAAATAAGTGACCCCATTCAGACCTCTACCACCTGGGGTTCGACATTTTTGTGTCAGTCACACCTCACCTGCAGACATGAGGAACACTATCTGGAGTTGGTCATTAGTCAACTATCAACAGTCAACAGTATTCCTACAGTTTTACACATGCACAACCATGTTTTGACATTATCTTCTTTCAGAACAGTTTATTAGATTACTTTGTGAGTAGTTTTGCCTTTGGTGGCTATTATCAGCATAGACAAGAAATGTGAGGAGAGACCATGCCATGTTGTACACTCAGGTTTCCAAGGACATTGTGAAGCACGGTCGTTCTCTGCAGAAAATTACCCAAATTGCTTAAGAGGGAAAATTGGAAGCCATGTCTCATTTGCAGTACACAATTACACCACAACAAACTGCTACTTCAGTGCAACCTGAGCCAGTTACATGAAAGCTGTTTAAACAGAAAAAAAAAGAAGCTGCATACTTTGCAGCACTTTAATATTGTAGTCATCGTGCTACATCTTCTAAATCTGTGCTGTCAAATATTGGGCGTAAGCTGCTTGGAAATTCAAATGACTCATGTGAAGTGTTCACAAATTCAGATGGTTTATGAGAATGTGAAACATGTGAATTCAATGAAAATAAAACAAGACCACAATATGTAGTGTCAGCCAGAAAAAAATTAGAATCCACTGGGAGCGTCCTTGTCCAACGGAAAGCTGTCTAGCTACGTTACATCCAGTGTATTAGGTGAGGTTACAATAAATGACAGCGATGACTCATTTCATTTCACTGTATCAACAGTAATGACTTGACGTCAGAACCAGTGCAATTTGGATTTGAAACATCTTGCTTTTAAGTGACCCAGTTTTACAAATGTTCACCATAAATGCAGCACATACCGTGTATACATGCTGCTTATGTTACAAGCTGCTGCCGGCCAACTCTTTACTTCACTATGCTGTCATAAAAACATGCTGACTTGGCCTGAGTCACTCAGAAGTTCCACACACACATGCGAGGAGCTGGTCTCATGTTTTAATGGTAAAGGAGAATGGAGTGAAAGGTGAAGTGTTTTCCATTATGAAGGCCAAAGTGGAGCCAGTGGTTACCACAGCGCTGCAATACTTTATGATATACTGTTGAGTTTAACTACTGGAATGTCTTTGAAGTGTGCGTTAATGAGTGTGTGTGTTTGTGCAGGTACTGTATGTGTGGACATGCCAGAATAAGGTACACAGGTTGTAAGACTTTTTTTTTTTTACTGTTTCTGAGGTTGTTGAGTATTTACCCTCGGATGGCAACAACATGCCATCAACTAATCAGCACATTTACCACAGAGTAAGTAAGACGTAAGACATGAGTGAGACATTTATGATAGAGTCAACTCAAGGCTTTCACAAGCATACTTTGAAATATGCATATATATCTTCACCCCTTATCATGCCTCTACATGTGCATCTTTGCACATTTACTCATGTCTAGAAGACAGGTCCACTGCAAAAAGATGGAAAACCCCAAGTTCGACTTCACACCATTCCACCATCAATCAGCAAAGACATGCTGGACAGAAATTCTCACCTCCAGGAAATATGTTGAACTGGCTAAAGTGAAGTGTTCATTACAAGTTTAAATGAATGTCATTACTGCAAATTGAGCTTTAAAGGTTACGTTAGCAATTCTCATCTGTGCCATTAGAGGTGCTGACTGCTGTATATCCTCAGGCAGGGTTAGGTAAACATGGTAGATAATGGATCAGTGACAAGAGGGATTAATCATTTATTATTACTACTATTTATTATTAAACGTCTTGTGCGGAAACCCTTCTTTCTTCTGTTTTTTAAATCTTGATAATGGGAAACCATATAGTACTTCTTCACTACCTATGCACTATATGTATGAAACTATCAAATGAAACTTGTAACCTCGTGATTATGACATGGAAAGTCCTGTACACACAATGCTTGACGTTCAAGAATCACTGCTAGGCAACTGTTGACGTAGAAACTGCCAATGCTAACAGTTTAGCAAGCTAACAAGGGGGTTAGAAATGCAGTGGCATAATGAAAGAATGATGCCATTGGGAATATAGCATTTTACAGGTCATATTACAGGTAACAAAGAAAAATATCTGACTAATTTTAAACATATTAAGTATGGCCCACTAAAATGACCATTTTCATGGTTGTGAATCCCTCAAGCAGGGGATGTTCCTGTGGATTGTTCTCGGAAATATAACTTTGTGTGAAGGCACCAACAGTCTAGATTAGCCGTCAAACTTGCTACGTTGTGCTTTAAGACAATACAAAGAAAGTGTAACTTTATAACCTCTGAAAGCTCCGCATTTAAAGCACACGGAACACAGAAAACAAGTTATTAACCTAGTAAACATACACAATAATGCTACAAAAGTAAAAAGAGCAAAATACTTCAATCCCAATGGTAAATTAACTGTTAGCAACCTAAAGCTATTTATTTTATTGTACTAGCAGCACATTAGCCTGAATTAGCTAGTAGAATGGCTAGCTTGCTTAGCCGAATAACGCGTCCCAGAAAAAGTCACACTTACTGTCTTTGTTCTGTCATGAAACATGTTTTTGCAAAGCTAGACCTGCTGCAAGAACCTGGTATTTTCTTGGTAATGACTCAAGATTTTACCCAGTTATAGTATTCAGTCACTCCAAAAACAAAACTTGACATTTAACACCGGAGGGGACGGCTAACTTGTTTAAAACCACATTTTTTCCAATAATTGATAGTTAACAGGGGTGAGTAAGGGTACCGCTGGCTGTGGTTTACACCCTTGGTTGTCGTTCAGGATGCATCTCCTTGTTCTCCTCACACTTCATCTTGGCTTAGCATCACCACTGTGCAGCCAAAAAGTACAAACCACCAATATATACACACATGCATTCACTGTTGCTGAAAGCCAAACAAATTCACACACACAGTTATGAAGCACGTTGGTCTTTTTTTATATTTGGGCCTGAGGGTAAAATTAGGCTTGTTTGGGGGGAACAGCTGTTTCTGGTAATCATTTGGGTTGACTCCTGTCACATTTTTGAAATCCCGTCACTTCCGTGAAGTTGTAAATGTAGATCAGAGTCAGCAATAAAATGTGTCTTAGGTGATCTGACCACACGTGCGTTCACATATGGGCAGCTATAAATAAAAGTGTGGCAGAAACACACAGGTCAATAAAGCACATGCATGCACAGACAGAAGTGTTTCCTTAATATTTGCTTGTGTGTTGGTGTGTGTGCATGTGTGTGTTTTCTGTCCCCCTCTTTGTTTGTTTGACGTCAGTGTGTCTCATACCAAAGGTCGCCAACCACTGTACATGCCCGGGGCTGACAACAAATCCAGGGATCACTTTCCAGGTGTCTGCATCAAAGCAAAGCGCCGGCGCAAGGCATGATGATTTATGGAGCAGACAATATATAACTGTGAGATGTTGGAGACAAGTTGGTACCCTACAGTGTTAGGGGTTCAGAAATCGGACCAGCGAAGGGTGCATGAGCAGTGTCTCTGTCTTTTCTGCTGTTAGTGTGTAGGACACACACATACATGGATCATTTGGAAGGGATGCAGCTGTTTCACTCACATGCTTGGCATCTACATACTACTACATAACATTATCACATTCATCACTTCATCAAGAATCAACGTCCGGCATAGCAAAGTGTTTCTTTTACATTGTACTGAGTAATGTCTTGGGCTGATTTATATTATTATTGCTTTTAATCAACAATTATTTGATTCATTCATTCATCATTTCATCTCTTAAATGTCAATGCTCATAAAACGGTATCAGGGCTCAAAATACTGTCTTTATAATGCAAGCAAATGTGGCTCTCAAAAAGTTATACTTAATACTTAAGAAAAGCGTTCTTCTCTTCCGATTCAGGGGTTTTGATGCCCTTTAACAGTTTGTTTTGTTTGGTGTCCGGCACCTCTGAATGTCTCTTCAGCATACCCACACGTTTTACTAAACAGTGAACACACACTGATCAGATTCCAGTAATCTCTTCACTGCTTTGCTCGTCATCGTGGATACAAAGAGCGGCTCTGTCTGGTTGTTAGCGTCTGAAGTTTACTGGCACTAACTGTGAACGTGCCAGAACGTCTCTGGGGTTTCGCTCGGGGAGCACAATTGCGCAGTCACTGGACTGTCTAGAAGAGTACTGATGGAAAATTAATCTAAGATCCCTTTAGAAATGTAGTCGATGGATTCGTGTTGGACACAATTTGGTTCTAATTTGTATTCCATATACATAAACACAAAAACTAAATGTATGCTTACAAATGTAGATACAATCAAACTGTGCACATGTACACACTTAAATTGGTGCACTATCCAGCTGAATATGAGAGGTTAATGTGGGAGAGTGTTTCTGATCAGGCCAGTCTGGACTCAACTGTTCACTTCTCCGATATCTGATCACATACATATGCTTTTGTTGTTGATTTAAACTGAACAACTCATTGACATTGACTGGAAGTGGATGAGTTCATGTTTGTTTGGATATAACTGTTTCAAATTCAGGAAAAGGAAATTGAGAATAGAACCGAACTTTAGCATGCAAAATAATTGTGACCATGCCTGACTGGTTGACTTTGTGACCTAAGGCTCATCACCTTTGGTGGATACACTGTTCTGGGTATTATTGAATTAAATGCGCCACACCTCTAGCCTGGCATAGTTTTTATCAGAATATTAGTTTGGTAACATGGAATTTGTATTTCATTATAGGGCTGTTTCGACCAATACAGAGGAAAAAATACCTCTACATGCAATTGGGTAGTCCTACAACCAATCACAGCACTTTTGTTGTAGACATATTCAACTCAGCGGTGCTCAGATGACGTGTATGTCTATGTCACTTTTATTCTTCTGTCGATCACTGCATAAATCCCTCACAAACAATTTGATTGGCAGAGCAAAATCAGTTCCCTACGGAGCAACTCCAGACCAACTTTTCCAAAAATGTCCACAAACATTTGTGGGCGGGGAAGTTGGTCTTACTTTCAGGCTCTCCTGTATGTATGTTTAGGCATCCGTCAGTAGTCACATATTCTTTATACTACTTTTCAACTCACTAAATCACTAAAAAAAAGTGTTGTATTTTAATATTTTTTGACAACATAGTTCACAAACAGTGCTTTTCGTTAGCTGATTCCCAGATGTCAAATTGCCCATAAACACATCAAAGTGACATCAGTAATGGTTGACTATAAGAGAAATTAAGGCACTAATATATGTTCTTTCTCTCTTTCTTCCGTTTTGTGTCTGTTGTTCTGTGTGTCCCTCTAGTGGTGAACCAGGAGGGGCAGCCTCTAATTGAAGGGAAACTGAAGGAAAAGCAGGTCAGATGGAAGTTTATTAAGCGCTGGAAAACGCGCTACTTCACCTTGGCGGGAAACCAGCTGCTCTTCCGGAGAGGAAAATCAGTACGTACCTCATTTTACTCACACAAAAACCCACTCAAACCCACTTACAGTCGCTGGCCTCTCACTCAGAAAACTTTCATTAAGGTTTCCATGTTCTGTGTCTTTTGAATCATGATGAAGCCCAGCATGAAAGAGTGGAAATCCCATCTCATGATAACTACAACCGTCCCTCTGGGGGACCTGGTGAATCCAACTGTAGCAAACCTTGGCCCTGGTAAGGACTCTTGGGGGACTACCAAGGCCAAAGCATGGTGCTGCAACAACATGAGTCACTCTCACTATAACCACTATAACTCAAAGCAGACAGCATTACGCGCAAGTAGCAAACACAGAGAAGGAGGTGCGGCCTTGTACACTATGCGTGAGTGGATGACAGAATTTTCTCGTCCGAGCAAGGATGAGGAGATTTCCCTCTGGACTGCAACAGCACGGTTTTTCCTCACTGTAAGGCTGAACAAAGGCTGAGGACACTGCACAGAGTATTACTAAGATAAAGTTGGTTTAATCAAAACCACAGAGAGAAAACAGCATCATAGAGCCATACAGCATGTGTTTGTCCAGCTGGCAATATTTTTCAGCCAGCTGAGTGAAAAAAAAACATGATTTCTTTGGAAATGTTACTACACCTTAGTACCACAAGCAAGAGGGTTATGTATATATATCCAGGGAGAGAGGAAGGGAGAGAAAAAGAGAGGCCAAACATCACAGAGGAGTATCTTGAAATGCAGACATAGAGTTGAGGTCTCTTTTTTTTTAAAAAGAAAAAAAAAACTCTGAACAATAGTCTTTGTGCTCCCATCCAGATGGTAATGGATTCATCTGTTTTGCAGCCGCCACACATTGGGAAGGTTTCGTGTCTTTGTTTTCTGAGCTAAGTCTGTCTTTGTCAGCATGTTCTGGTGGTTGGTATATTGTGAAAGACCCTTTTCCCCAACAGGGATATAGAGTTAAAGAACCAAAACAATGCTTTGTTTCCTTCGCACTGAATGATCGAGCAGTTTCCGCACGATCCGCACAAAGCAGGGACTCATGTCTTACTCTGGTGCCCATGTATTCCCTTAAGCATTAGACTACTTAACTGGTTAGAACTGTGTGTCCTCCACTGAACTCTGCACTCTGTCCTGAATTGGGATGAGACAAAGACTATAAGCAGGCCTGAACTTTGGTTTGACTGACCTTGTCAGTCCTCATGTTGGAATTCAGAGAAAAAGGGTCAAGTAATAACATCTGGACTAGGGGAAGGGTTAGTGAATTACAGCCCTTGAATATGAAGGATTAATGGATTACAGGTAACTGAAAGTTGTTTCATGTAGAGGTTTTGTATATTCCTTGGTTATTTCTCCATCAGTTAAGCAAGCAAAAGGCTGGGTAATTCTAAATGGGGCATTTAGAAACTGCTGCTGTGAACCTATAACATGTGTACAAAGGATTAAAACTAGTCATCATTAAGCTGCAAAGAACAGTTTTGTCCATCAGAGACATAGCAGGAACATTTGGAGAGGACAAATCAACAGTTACATTACATGCTGTCAAAAAAAAAAGAATACTGTGGTGAGCTCAGGAAAATAAAAAGAACTGGACATCCACAGGAGACAAGAACATCTTGACAGTATCCAGATCACTCTCTAGAAGCATAACATTATCCATGTCTACCATAAAAAAAGAACACCACAAGGGTTCACTGCAAGCTGCAAACCATTCATAAGCCTCAAGAATAGTTTACTAACTAAACTAAGTAAATGGTAAAAAAGCTGAATGTTTTCTGAAGTGTATGGAAATAAACTGCTCAGATTCAGCCAAATGTAGTGAAATTAAAAGTGCCCAGAGGGTAATGGAGTTTTCCTCAAAGGCCGAGCCAGTCACCTGATCTCAACCCGACTGAGCTGCATTTCACTGAAGACAAAACTAAAGGCAGAAAGACCCAAACAGACATCTGAAGACAGCCTGGCAAACCATCACAAAGGAGGAACTCCATTCTTATTTATGATTAGGTTCATTTTTCCAATTGTATGAGGCGCTGAAAACGGGACTATGTTTAACAAATGATTGTAATTCTTAAACTTTTCCTCCAATTGGAAGTGAATGCCCTCAAATTAAAGAGTGAAGTGTTAGAGACCTATGAGTTTGAGCATGTGTACACCACATCCAGTTTACTTAAATTGTAATATTTAGTCTATTTTTGTTTGGCACTACATGTTATATTAAATCCATATAAAGTATAATTAGTAGTTTTAATTAGACATTAATAGATTTGGCACAGTGGCCTCCTAAATTGCTAATTTTCAGATGCATTTAAACACTGAAGGTACAAAGTATTAGACATAAAGATGTAGGGAGAATATCTCAACAGAAAACTATTTCACCATATGGAACAGACCCAGAGCCAGGCAGCCGGGTGGTAAAACCATGAACATATCTACTCTAAATGAATGCTTTTCAACACACACACGCCACAGAATGGATGTGGGCACTCGCCATGGATCTTGCAGCGAGCTCTGGCTGAGTGATCAGAACCACATAACTATGTGGTTCTTACCACAGTATCAGAACTGGTACTGTGCTGCAGTGTACACACAAGCGCACCTGCCCACGCACACATTACATAACATTACTTTTTGGTGGGTGCAATACGCAGACATTTTGTATTGCAGAGCTGGAGGATTACATTTCCTGCCCTGGTGAAACAACAGGAGTAAGATAAACTTGGTGTGTGTGACTGTATTGGTCTTGAGTCCTGAAACTTGAACTTTATTTGTTGACTCACTGCATGTTTACATGTCCACTACATTTCCGAGAGAAATATTGCTCCTTTTTTTGGACTAGATTTAAAGTTGTTGTCTGTCCTCCCCACAGAAAGACGAGCTGGATGACATCCCTATTGAGCTGAGCAAGGTGCAAAGCGTCAAGGTGACTGTCAACATCCAGAAACCTTCAATCCTTGACAAGTTTTCAGAACACTTTCCATCTTTGACATGTTTTTGCATCGTTTGTGGCAGAGCTAGTGCCATAGCTGTGGATTTGACTGCTACTTTACATAGTTTTAGACCCATTTATATAATCTGATCGTGGTGCAGTTTATAATACATTGCATCAGGAAATATTCACAGTGCTTCACTTTTTCCACATTTTGTTATGTTACAGCCTTATTCCAAAAAGGATTAAATTCATATTTGTCCTTAAACTTTCTACACACAGCACTCCATAATGATAATGTGCAAATATTTTTTGAGATTTTTTGCATATTTATTAAAAATAAAAAACTAAGAAATCACATGTACGTAAGTATTCACTTTGCTATGAAGCTCAAAATTGAGGTGTGCCAAGCTTGTGGCATCATATTCAAAAAGAGTTGAGGCTGTAATTGCTGCCAAAGGTGCATCAACAAAGTATTGAGCAAAGGCTGTGAATACTTATGTACATATGATTTCATAGTTTTGTGTTTTTAATAAATTTGCAAAAATCTCAAAAGAAAATTTCATGTTGTCATTTGAGGAAAAAAAATGAATTTAATCAATTTTGGAATAAGGCTGTAACATAACAAAATGTGGAAAAAGTGAAGCACTGTGAATACTTTCTAGATGCACTGTATTAAAGTTCTCCTCCATCACAGTTTACATATTTTAAGACAGCACAAGTCCCCAAAATACTATGAGGAAGCTTACTTTACAGCCAACGGTTATGAATTACTTCAGAGTAGAAAAAGGAGGCTAACCTACATAAATCTAAAACATGACAGCTGCAGCTTTCCCCTGGACACAGATGTTTCATCCTCTTTTCCTCTTCCCAATCTTTCTTGTTTTCCACAGGTTGTGGCCAAGAAGCGTAGAGATCGGGGTCTGCCTCGGGCCTTTGAGATCTTCACAGACAGTAAGACATACGTGCTGAAAGCTCAGGATGAGAAACACGCCGAGGAGTGGCTGCAGTGCATCAATGTGGCTGTGGCTCAGGCCAGAGAGAGGGAGAACAGAGAGGCTACCACCTACCTGTGAAACCCGCACCGTCTACATGTGGGCCTTTTTTTTCTCTTATACGCATTCATAAACATCCGCCACAGTTGAAAAGAAGGAAAAAAAACATCACAGCAGGTAACTCTGAAGAGGAAGACACAACATACACTGCCGGTAGTGCTTCAGTAGCACTAGAACTTCATATCTGTGGTGTACATCTTCAATCTCCACGGTGATGGAGCATGGTTAAAAACTAATCAATGGTATGCAGTATTTTTAGTATCATTAAACCAGCAATAAAATGCAGTGTGTATCTAACACAACCAAGAATAGTTAGATATTTAATGTACTTAACTGTGGACATGCTCATATGTGATGCCTCTGTACCCGTGGACCATCCTCAGTGATTACATATGAATGTTACAACAAAAAAAAAGTGTTAGATGCCCATCTGACTTGATCTCCGACTGCTTCAGCAAACAAACAAAACCAGCATGTGCAGAAACGTGGGATTTCTGAGTTGACTCAGTGAGATGTACTGGAGTTGAGAGCAGTTATTTCAGCAATAAACACCCAACAGAAGCACAGACCTTTGTAGCAATAATGAGACCAAACAGCTCCTCTTCAAAGCAGGTAGGACGAAGAGGAGCCTAATGGACAGCAGATGGGAAGCGCATTCATTGTGTGTGACTGTGTGTGTGTGTGTGTGAGAGAGAGAGAGAGAGAGAAAGTGAGTATGATGTGGTCTTAAAGGTACAGCTCAACATTCTGCGAAATACACTTGTTCACTTTCTTGTCAGGAGTTAGATGAGATGATTTATATCACTTTCACATTTTACTACTAACTGTCTTCTACAGCCAGAAGATGGTTAGCTTAGCATAGCTTAGTCAAAAGACTGGGATGGAGGGGGAAACAGTCATGGCTATAAAAATAAGTGTATTTCTTAAAATGTCAAGCCGTTCCTTCATATGCATCATATTTCAATGTGGAATCTGTGTGTGGATAATTAATCCAGTGTCTTTGTATGATGTATATTATTTTATACTGCATTTAATTTTCATCACTAACAAACATATGTTTTGAATCTATTTTCAGTTTTGGCTCTAATACTAAAGTAACTTATGAAGCAAGCCTCTTAAGGGTCTTTGTGGTGGTCCGATTTCTGTTCTTACAGTCTTGGTACAGCGTGGACTGAGCTATTTCTGGTTTTCCCAAACGAGGAATGTCTGCAGCGATTTGCTCCACATTTTTACGAGGAGCAGTGTAAGCTCAACTGTTGCTTAATAGTAGAGTTTGGACCACAAATTTCTGAGAAAACACTGCTGTTAGAATCTTTGCCAGTTCAGTCATATTGACTAAAGGCGATCCAGTAATAGGTTTCGTCAGGGCAGCAGGGTGAGCTCTCCTGTTTTAGTTCATAAAAACTTGGGTTTTGTTGTATTTTATCTACACTATGGGACTGAATGAAGTAAAAATAGAACGTCAAAATGTTAAACTCGAGCTCCGGTTCTTCCTCACTCACACTTATACAATGTTCCACCTGTAAAATGTCAACTTATGGCAGCACTGTGCACCATAACAACGCCTTCACTTTACTCACTAATCAGAGAGCAGACGTCTTGACCAGTTAAGCTCTGAGCCGCCTGCACTAGACAAACATTCACGGCCAGCCGGGGCGAATCAATTACTCTATATAATATCTGATTTTGATGTTTATCTGGATCCACATCTGAGGGGTGTGTGTGTCTGCCCACAGGTGACCGCTTCCTTGGCACTGAATGCTTTCGGTTACATGAAGAATTCAGTGTTGGGAGTACTGGTAAGGTGGTTTTAATTTGAACCTGTGTGACAGAAAAGCAAATTATCTTTGGTCTTAGTTTGTCCTCCAGCTAAAGCCCTGTCAGCTCCATACATGCAGCCATAACACAGCCTTTCCCACTGGGTCAGGTTACCGCTGTTTGTACTTTTAACTGACGATGTGCCTCCTTCCCCACGCAGCCTAGCTGACCTCCATCCGCTTACATTATATTATTTACATCATGCCTTTCCTTTAGATTTTTGATTTCCTCTTTACTCTGCTTCTCTCTCTGTTTTTGATGTATGACCTACATAAAGCTCTGGCTGTGCACCCCAAAGTCAGAGATTTCCCACCATGACTATGAGTATCTTTATGAAACAATTTTTTAACTCCAGTGTGTACTAAATGGCCGTGTCTTAACAAATATTAGATAGATTAGGGTAAAATTGAATTTATATTTATGGTTCTCAGTGGATCAATCCCGCTGACTTAGTTATCCAGAGGTTTTACTGGAAAGCCCAGCAGAATATTTACATTTATGGTTTTAAAGGACCAGTGTTTGGTATTTAGTGACATCTAGTGGTGAGATTACAAAGTGCAACCAACTGAATGTTCCTCTCTCCCCTCGCCACTGCCATTTAAAAATGGAACTGTTCCTCTGTAGAGCTCTAGCCATTTTAATCTGTCCATTTGCTTCTCTTAACATCATACTTTGGTAAACTAAATGGTGGCACCTGTAGTTATTGGTGGTAACAGCAAAATACAGTTCAATATTAAAGGTCACAGAATTCTGAGAGAAGCAAAAAAAAAAAAAAAACAATTGTTGTTTTGATAAAGAGGGCAGAAAATTACTGGCGTTTTATAAAATTATGTGAGCAACTGTGATGCGATTTTATGATGAACAGCAGGACATATCAGGCTGCTCCTTCTTGTTTCATTACTTGCTTAAATATTAGGGTGTCAAAAATGACCGTTGTCTTGCTTTGTAGATGCAGTTTGATGACTGACACATTACATTTCCTGTGACTACTTCATAATATGTTGTTAATGATCTGCCTGCTGGGTTTAATATGAAGCAGCAGCAGCAGTCTCTGAAACAATTTAGCATTCTGCATTCATATCCAGATATCCGTTGTTAGAGAATACATTAGCAGTTACTTAACACTTATTCTTAAAATGTCTCCACAGACTCTCATTTCATAACTAGCAACAGCTTTGTCCTCATCTTGTTTGGTCTGTCGATTTAAATCAAGCGAACCAATGTAGCTTTCTTGTCGCCTTTCCACAACTACTAAAGCACACAAACTCATGTAAAATGCTGGTAAAATAAATTTTATTATAAAATATGGCAACACATGTTACATCTACAGCTCCTCCTAAGTGAAGTTCAAGTCCTTTGCCATACGCTGTACATTAACTGTAGCATGACTTAACCATTTTTAGCCGCACGGTGTGGATTTCTTTGTGTTTGAATTGAATGTCTGATGATATGAATGTCAGAAAATGCTGTCTAAGAGTAGCAATGTGAGCCCTGTGAGCTGTCACGCTGCCATGTTGGCCTCGTTTCCAAACCTCCCGGGCCAACATTTTTAGAAGAAACAAGCAATTGTTTTTAGGGTTCTTTCCTCATAATGAAATACATTTGCGGGTAGCTGAGTCAATAGTCTAGGGAATTAAAAACTCCATCTATCCATCTATCTATGGTCTCACACTGGAGAATAGGGAGTTGTTCCTTTCACTGCTTCAACAATGAGATTACATGATCCAGTTCAGACACCAGGATGGAAACTGCTGTGGATTTCAACAATCACAGAGACTGTGAACACGATCGATACAAGTATTAAAGTATCCGAATGTATAAAATCAAAAACATAAGTATCAGCCTTGTGTAAAGAATCGTAGAAACTGTACTTTATAGTGTTGTTTAATTCCATTTGATTTTTGATATGAGATCAGTATTTATTTTTACAAGTGCTGTTTTAAGTCTTCAGTCATGTCTGGAAAGACTGCTGAAACGATGATTGTCGCCTCTCTGTTTTCCCTTTCTTCTTCTTCTCTAGTTTTTATATTTCAATTATATTGTATTTTATTGACCGTTAAACTGGTATCGTTATGTAACATTTGCCTGTTGCACCTTTGCATGTCTGCCTTCTTGTCTTTTTCCTGACAGAATTGTAAAATAAATCAGCAATCTCTGGAGTTTCTCTTGGTATTCATCCACACTGGGCTTAGTTGTGCTCACTTGTTTTAAGGTTATTTAAGTTTACCTAAACATATTAAAGTTACTTAAGTACAGACTCTAGGCTCTATTTTGAGGGAATTCACATCCAAATTGGTAGAAAGGGGCAGAAATTAAAACCATTTTTATACACCATCCCCCTATATTAAGGAGCTCAAATGTGATTAGACAGTTGACTGAAAAGCTATTTTAGTGTAGGAAGCAAAAAGTTCTGGAGTTGATTTCAAATGTGGAATTTGGAATTTGTATGTTTATCTTGCTGTTCTCTTCTCTCTTTCTTCTGTCTGTACCCGGCTGGCCTTAGGCAGATGGGTCCCTTCATATGAGCTGGGTTATGCTCAAGGTTTCTTCCTGTTAAAAGGGAGTTTTTCCTTGCCACCGTCGCCTTCAGGCTTGCTCTGGGGGTTTCAGGCCGGGTTTTGTAAAACGCCTTGAGACGATTTGTATTGTTATTGACGCTATATAAATAAAATTGAATTGAATTGAATTGAAAGTACTGATGTGGACTCACAACACACGTTCAAATGATCAGGGAATCCTTAGTCCATGAAACAAAACCAATCCATCAGAGAGATAGTAGATCTGTTGATGGATCTATTGAGGAAAACAATAAATCACTGGTGACCTCTACGACACTGAAGGCAACAGATGTAGTTCATCTCAGGTTCCTTTCCATGGAAACACTCTCTGGGAGGTAGGTATATCACTAACCAAGTCCAAGACTTAATAAGAGAAAGAATGGGGAAGTTCACCACAAGGTGGAATATATACATAAATCTTCTCAAGAATAAAAATACCAGATTAGTTGTATTAGCATACAACAGTTTTGTCTGAGCCCAAACATATGTGGACCTAACTGTAAAGTGAATAATGGTTTCCTGGTATGATGATGATGACCAGAAATCGATTACAAAGGTTGGATTGTTTGTGTGAAAATCCAGCCTTAGCTAAACTGCCACTGGACTGGATCTATCTACCTGTCTACCTGTCTACCTGTCTACCTGTCTGTCTGTCTATCTAAACACAGTTTGCTGCGAAAGTGCTTTCTCCGAACCCTGCCGTCTGGATCTCTCTGCCACAGTCACTGTGCTGTGACTGAAACAAGCTTCACGCATCAGCTGAAATGAGGCTGGCAGAGATGATTCCTTGACATTCCCAAACTGCCACTGGGTTCACATTCCAAGCAAATAAAAACACTTTGAGATGCAGATTTCTTGCGAAGGAAAGGAGTTTTAGAGAGAATGACTCATTGTATTATGGAGCATTTGGCAATAAGTATGGACTATCTGCATGATTTGCCACAACACAGGATTCCTCAGCTGTTAACACTGACAAACAAACTGACAATCATCAATGTAAAAAAAAAACATTTTGGACATTTTGAATTAGCAAGGCTGCACCATCACCATGGAGAAACAGCACAGTGCAGCACCGCCACGAAGAATTCACATCCTCAACATCATCAGCAGGAATTACACCAGAAATGCATCAGTAATCAGTTCAACCACTACAGTGTTTTAGTTGCAGGTCAACATCTTGGTATACTGGGCTCATTTATCTACTGGAGATAGATGACTCTAGTTGATTGTATTTGTTTGTGTCAGACTGAACGCAGCAGCATTGCTCTCAGCAGCTGTTAAGATATAAATTAGGAGTTGTGAAGCATGACAACAACTTTTCTGGCCACTTGGGGGCAGTGGAAACAAGCTGTAAGCACTACAGTGACATGCTTATTACACTATTAAAGGTGATATGCCTAATGTGTTGGCAAACAGCTGCAGACATGGTGCAAAGCTATCATTTATTGTGTGTATGGAAGGCCATTATACTCTTTAAGTTCTGATTTTGGTTATCTTTTCCTATGTTTATAATTCAACAGAGAATTAACAATATTAAACTAGGTGGTGGTCTGGTTCAAAAAAAGGTTGAGGACCACTGTGACGAATCTACCCCCAAAAGGAAAAGATTTTCCTGGCATGAACACATAAAACCATAGCAACTTAGCAACATCACTGGGCCTGTTTGCCTGCAACATGACGGCCTCATCGAGGGTAATGGTAGACACTGACACGCAAAGCACATTTCCTCATGTCCTGTTTATTCCTTAATCTTTAGTGCTTTCATGGCTGTCTCTGGATATTTAGCTTTGACTTTCATCCAATATGAGATATTATGTCAAACATACTTTCCAGCCCACCGTCATTTTCAAGGTGAAGGGGTTGATCTTTTGTCCGCGCTGGCATGGACAATTTGCAGGACAGATTCAGAAATGGGCCACAGATCCGTTCCTTTTTTGTTTCTGAGCCAGCCGTGTTTGAAGTAACAGTTCAGTTTGGTTGACATCAAGTCTGGTCGCTGCACACCAGCTGAAGAAAGTCCAGCCAGTCTGTCTTATCCCAGCTAATATGTTCCTGTTCTCTCACTGTTCCCACGGTTACATTTTGTCTTTGAATGCTGACACTTTCTGCCAACTTGAAGACACTGTCATTCTCCATTGAGTGACGAATTTAGTTCACTGAACAAGATGAACACGTCAGGGGTAAGTGCAAAGTGCTTGGTGACCCCTTACTGATGGATGTCCCAGTAAATGGTGACCTGTGGTCCTTAGCACTGGCTCCTCAGGAACAGTCACCAAATATTTCCTTGCACATTGTTTATAACAGAGACTGCATAAATCAGCTGATTCAGAGGACACTGATTGATTTTAGGCCGGCTATTATTTGTCTCAGTGGTGTATTTGGATGCCTGCTGTGCCAACGGCTGAGTCACACTGCAGATTTATCAGTGTGTGACCTGTATGTTCTGAGAAGGTGTTTTAATACGCATCATGGGACAGTGTGTTACCCAATGCTTTGGCACACTGTGACCTACCTTCCTGTTGCAGTTTGTAAAGCACCAGGCGCTCTGACATGTCAGAGTGTGTTTCTCATATTACTCAGAGGACCTGGACGTTCTTGGCAGATGTAATAAATTACCGTGTGACAGTGACATGATGAAGTGTGTAAGAAAAAAAAAAAAAAGACTAGAAACTCGGAGACAGAATACAGCTGATCAAGAGAATATGGAGCTGTGACATGGAACATGGCAAAATCAATGTGGAGGCCTAGTACAGACATGAAGAGTTGTTTTCTAATAAAAATATTTTTTATAATATACACTGTAAAATTTAATTAATTTACTTTTACGTACTTTACATAAGGAAAGGCAAACTCGAGTAAACCTGGTGAATTAGCACAAAGTTATTCGGTTTAAGTACTACTATTTGAAGTAACATCCAATTTTGAGTTTATTTTATATAGTGTCCATTACATCACAGAAATTTCACCCTTCTTAAATCAGCTATTAACTTCATATTTAATTATACTGATTCATGACAAAATCCACGAGAGGATCACTTCTGATTTGATTTACAAAATTTAAGATCTGGAGGATGCGTTTGTGTAATACACTGTATACATCCTGTTTGGCAAAGACACACAAAGTAAACTATCTTTAAAGAACTCTAAATTGAGTCATCAGTTGAATTATAGGCGGTGTCTCATTGAGGTCTGTGATTTGAACCAGTGGTTTTCAAAGTGGGGGCCGCGGCCCCCTGGGGGGCCGCTAGGGGGGCCTCAGACAATTGGAGGGAAGATAAGAAAAAAAAATTAGAAAAATGAAAAAAATATAATCGATTCATTTTTAACCATTATTATAAAATAAAATCTAAGTATTTTATTAATCATTATTATAAAATATAATCTAATTATTTTTTAAATCATTATCATAATATATCATAACGAAATGTTATTTGCCATGCTCATCTTTCTGATTCTCTGCCACTCAAAACATCGATCATGACCTCATAATATGTGTAGACCTGGCGGTTTGCACCATTTATCAAGCTGCTTTGCTCCTCAAGCTAGCGTGTAGCTAGCACAAAATGGACAGGTTTTTGACAAGAAAGAGTCGTGGAGGACACTGCTGCAAAAAAAAACTAAGAACTCCTGGCCAACTAAAATCTGAAAATATGAGGCAGCACTTATGCTAAACAAATGTAATAGTTATTGAACAGTGAATAAAAGTAAGAACTATTATAAAAGACGACATTTCTTTACATATTTTGTAGTATTGTCTGTAGGTTTGCAAATGGGGTCCCTGGCCAGAAGCTAATGCTGTTTGGGGGGCCTTGGCATGGAAAAGTTTGGGAACCCCTGATTTGAACAACTATGAAGTCAGCTGGAAACATTTGAGTCCAGCAGCACCCTCTAGCTGCCAGAACACACATTAATTCTACTGTCTGCATCACACATTAACATTTAAATGCAGTTGCTCTTAAAACAATATTGGAATTTCATAATTATACCAAATCAAATTTGATTCCAACTATTTTACAAAGGCAGATGCAACACATCCAACTAGGATCTTGATATGAAGGTTAAGTAGGTACTGAGTCAAGACAGTCAACCATCTTTACTCAGCCCACTACAATAAATATACGTTGTTCAGAATGACTCATTTTATTACAACAGGCACCAATTCAATGAAGAGTGTACAGTTCAGTGGCATAACTCATTTATTATTGAATAAAAATTGGACATGAACACATGCAGACTAAAAACCAGTGTAACAAAATTACAACCCTAAAATATTTTATAATCAAGTCTGCGTTCCCTGCTGGAAAAAAAAAATAAAAAAAATAATCTGAAAGGAAAAACCGAAGTCTATAACCTCTTGTTTTCGAAACTGTACAAAATACAGCTTTAACAACATAGACCTGTAAAATAATAAAAAAAGAAACAAAAACCACTCATCTGTCAGTCCCTTAATGTGCAAACATATTGATCTTTCCTGAATGATTTTTATTTTACACTTATTCAACACGTCCACTGAGCAGTTTGCTTTTATAAATCAAAGCGTTCACATCTTGTCAGTGGATATGAATCCATCTTTACACTGTAAATAAGTTCCTTTTCCCCCAAAGTCCGTAACTTTACATATAAAACCAAGAACATATGAGTTGGCTAGCTGGTTGGTAGGTGTGTAGGGACGACGACAATAAGACGACAGGCCAGGGGCTGATGTCACACTTCACTGGTTCCTTCCTGATCATGTCTGACCAGTTGAAAAAAGGCTCCACACAAGTTAACCTACTAACAGACGAGTTACTGCTGCAGTCTGGGTTCCTCAAATGCACAACAATCAACCACCTGTCAAATACCAGCTACATGAGCCTCAAAGCAACGAATCACCAAGACATTTGTGCATGCAGAAGCTACATGTAGCTTTAAAGCAAGAGTTTCCCAGTTACATTGTTTTCACTGGGACAGAACACAACGCAAATTGTACAAAACTTAAAGTAATAACAAGAAACTAAATTTTGGTCAGTTTGGGATGCAAATAAGAAACCCAGAATTAAAATTGTGTAGGAATGAGGTATGAAATAAATAAAAATGAAAAATAATTTCAACCAAACTTGCCGACATGCAGTCGTTGGTTATAGTCAGTGTTTGGTGTGTTGACATATTTGGCCTCCAACAAGAGACGTGTCAACAATGTCACCTGACAAACTGCAAAGATATTTGGTTAACTTCCATAGTAAGTGTAGTACAGTTAATTACCAGATGTATTGTACAACAGCTGACATGACTCCAGCTGGCATTAAATGAACAGAGCAGGGTCATACACTGATCAGTGTCATCACATATCCTTCAGAGAACATGTCCAACTTGATTTTGTTTTACATATATTGAAAATACTTCTTGTGTGACATCAGCCCCAGAGCTAGTCTGTTGGTTTGTCTCAGCGCCGGTGACGACTATGTCCTGAGTGTCCACTACTGCTGTGGTGTTTGCTCTTGTGGCTACGATCCCTCTCTCTGTCCCTGTCGTAGGACCGAGACCTCTCCCTCCTGTCTCCTCGATGACCACCGCTTCGATCATGCTTGTGTTTCTTTGAGGACAGGTCAAAGGAGCTACGGTCTCTGTCTCTCTCCCGTTCCCTCTCTCTGTCCCGCTCCCTGTCAGCTTTAACTGGAGTACGGGATCGTGACCGAGAGCGTGAGCGCTTCCTCTTGTGTCCAGAGCCTCCACCACTGTTGCTGTGACGTCCGCTGGGCTTGGAGTCGCTATTGCCATGGTGGCTGGACTTGGACTTGAGGTGGGGGAGAAGGGGTGAGGGCTGATGTCGTCGAGGTGATTGGCTGCGACTGTGAGAGCGTGAACGTGAACGAGAACTGTAGGTCCCTGAGCGACTGCGTCTGCTGTTGTAACTGTAAAAGCAAAAGTGAAAAGAGGAAGATGTGAATTAAACTAAATGATCACATCCCACAGAGCTACTGCCATACAAAGTAATATTAAGATCAGTGCAATAACGTCTACACATATTGTGAGAATACTTACTGTCTGCGAGGAGAGCGGGATCTAGACCGGGAACGTGTTCTTGAACGAGAACGACTTCCGCTCCTACTGTTCCTGCCCATCTTTACGTCTTTCCTTAATCTGAGAAAGAAATAAGGATCAATAAATGCAGTGTCGGAAAACAGACACCTCTGACAGCTCCAACACCAAAATGTCCTCCCAGTAAATATGTGTTTGTGTCTTACCCATTGTGAGGACTCTTGCTGAGCTGAGACCGGCTATCCGACTCCTTCTTAATTGGTTTGAGGGTCTGTGGGTTCGGGGACTTCTCTTCCACCTTGACCACATTTGGAGAGGAGGGCTTTGAAGCTGGAGAGAAGCCACCCAGTGTGGACAGTGCAGGGGTACCATCAGGGTTCAGGCCCTTGGCTTTCAGCTTAACCTCTGCCAAGAAAACCTTCCTTCGCTCCACCTCCTTCTCCAGCTGATCATAGTTAGGCTGTGGGGGAAAGTCAGTTAATGCAAAGTCAAAACAGAGTATGGACATGTGTTACAACAGACAGTCTCCATGGGAGGCAGTGCTGGAGTCTACACTGGTCTGCTTTTCAGTCCAGTTTAACCCTTTCCACAGGACTCAGAGATAATGTCTAAAACGTTTAGAAACAATATACTGGCTCAAGGTCACAATAATCCTGCTACTCAAAATGCTTACCTTCTTCCTGGTGTAGAGTTTAAGGGTGGTGATGCAAATATCTTTAATCTCATCTTCACTGGCTCCAAACAGCAGGTACCAATTTGGTCTGGATGGCAGAGGTATCTAGGAAAACAGGTATGAAAACCTTTGAAGGCAACAGTGTGTGACTAGATTTAACATCATAACATACAAGCAGTTTTTGCACACGAACTCCATCTCTTTCCTTCTCTTGTAGCAGTCAACAGGAAATTGTATGTGACAGATGTGTTCTTATCAGATGGAAATACCGTTTGGTTTATGTGTGAAGTGATGCCTGGCTAGTGTCTATTTTAACCAAATCCCCCTGAATATCGACAGTTATCCTTTCACATACTGGGTTATGTTTAGAAATTGTCAGGACTGCAGTGCATGTGTCAAATCAGCACCAGAAAGAGCCTCTGGAGATCTTACCTGTAGAGCTCGGGCTGCAAGGTATATGCAGGCACAGGCGATAGTCTCAGCTTGGAACCTCACAAACACATTCGTCCTCAGGGTGTCGTTCATGTAGTTCCTACAAAGGCAAAGAACACATAGAAACAAAAACATAGCATCTTCTCTACACAAAGCAACTTCTTGCCCACACCCCACACCTCTGAAGTCACACCATTAACAACTACTTCATGTTGCAGGTCGATAACCTGCAACATTTAATGTCTAGAGCGCCAACTCCTCAAGTTTTTACATTTCATAGATTTCTGTGTTTAAAAACAAATCTATAATATTAAACGCATAAAGACAACATCAATGCATTTAGGTCACAAAGAGCTGAAGTGAAAAATGCATTTTTCTCTGTCATGTTTAACTTTGTCCATTTCTCTCTGGGGTATCCATGGGAGCTGCTGTACGTCACAGAGAAAGCATGGAGACACAGATGGGGTAAAAAAAATAAAAACAAATCTGACGCCAAGACCATTTTACCACACCATGACCTCAGAGTAGCTAGATTATGCGTAATGATGATTGCGACAATGACACATGCCTTGTAATGTGGGGACCATGCAGGCATACAGATGCAGGAAACATTCATCTAGAATTCGGCTGTCTCTTTCAGATTGTTGGATCTGAAAGGAATAGGGAGACGTAGCATGTACCATGGCATGCAACAGCTTGACTGTGGGAGTCAGTAGCATGTTGATATACTTAAAGGATAAACCAAAAAAAACTATTATTCAGAAAGGACACCTGCTATGTTTTTCCTTAGTTTCTATTACGTGTTGCATCATCAAATTGTCACTTAACATGTTTAAAATAATGAAGTAAAGCATAACAAAATGCCAAATGTCAATACTTCAGACTTTTCAGGAATAGCATGCCCACAAGTTCAAATTGCAGTCTGCTTGGTTTAAATCTAAATGGCTAGTCTCCTATAGTACTGGAGCATTTAATGTAATCCAGCATACAAATAAACTACTGTTACAGTAATGGGAGTTATCTTTTCCAAACAAAACAACTAAAGTTAAGTTTTTATAAATCAGAATATAAATAGACGCTACAGGTGAGCATAACAGGTCCTCCTGAATAATGACCGTCATGTTAATTAACAGGTTCAGCTGCAAAACCGCAACCATGTCCCAATTAAAATAAGCCATGAGCTGAAACAGATGCCAACAAGACAACGGATTCTATTTACCAGCAAACGCCAGTATGTCGTGTGCCATTGCAAGACTCCTCTAAAAGATATCACCAATTAGGCTGAGATAAATCTCTGTGCTACAACACAGATTATGCGTCAGAAGGTTGTCTCGGACAATGGGTAAATGAGATTAGCCATTAGGAGGGGATTAGGAAAGACAAAATGGCCAGGCTGTGAATGAGGTAAATACAAGGTGGTGTGATGTCTATGTCCTCAAGAAACATAGAAGTCATTCAGACAAGTAACATGATGTTAAAAACCTTGGTAAAACCAACACTGGTGCCACCTATTCATCTCATTTTCATAGGGAACTATATCTAGGCATAAATATTACACCTAACCTCAAGGCAGTCAAACTTGATCTGTATCGTGGTGACAATTTTGTCATATACATTAGACCGTTTGTGTCATTTTCCACATATACATTCAATTTTTATGTACTGCTCCAGTCGAAGTTTGCTGAAAAAAACTGCCATCCTGAATATAGCTTCTGGTTTAACCTGCCTTCAACAAATGACCCAAGCTGCCCTTTTGCAGGTCAGTGTGAAACTGCTACGCAAACGCTTCTATAATTAAAACACGGCCGTTGTGTTCTGATTGCTGCCTGGTTGAGACAGGTCCTTGGAGGCAAAACCTGAGAACTGGATCAGCCTGTAAAACAGACACGTCTGGACACCACGTCATTTGGGGACAAGACACAGTATGCTACTGTCAATATAAAAATAGGCAGGTAAACTGGTCAAAAAAAATATTCTGTTGAGGCTACGTTTACTTCATTACTAAATGTAAGTAAACTAGAAAAATTTTATGAATATGAATTTATCTATAGCTACTTGGCAAAAATAGGAATTACAATTGAACACCTTTGTAGCAAGACCAAAAAATACAAATCCTTCTGGACACCCAAGAGAAAACAAGACGATGTTGGCTGTTGGGAAAGGCCCGCTCGCCCCCTTCAGTGTATCTCGGCATTGGGATTGGCTGTCAGGAGAGGGGCAGCCAGCCAATGGGGGGGAGCTTCCTGAGGTCATGTGGTTGGAGGAGGCAGAGTTCAGAGGTTCTTTATGTGACTTACCAGCATGGACTACCCTTTAATCAAAGAGTAGAGAGAAAGGACAAAGTTAAACCAAGTTCCCTGGGCACTACAATTCAAACAGACTTTACAGCAAGCCATGTAAGGGCAGACAAGAGAAAAGTAGCAGGTTTGCATTAAAACAAATTGCTCCATCAGAACAAAAAAGAAAAAGGGGTGGACGGGCTCAAATGGAGTGAGGGAATGTCGCTGTCAGACCTGGGCAAAATGGCTGTTGAATGCTTTTCAAATTTGTGCCTTAACAAAGGGGCACTTCCAAGTATCACTTATCTGACAGGTGTTGTTTCCACTTATGGGTCTGTCCCAAGTTCCTGGCAGATAAATCAAGAGGCTCTTCAGAAATTCAACCATTTGAAACTCGTTCAACTTCATCTTTAGCCCAGGTCTGGTGGCACTTCTTGCAGACATGACACAGGCTGCTGCTGTGGGGGATGGACAGTGAATAAATAAAAAAGAACTCACCAGGCCGTCTGGACCAGTGTCTGGTTCTTCTCACATTCCAGGACTTGAAGGTACATGACGATGATCTGGAATCAAACATTTGCTTCATGTAAAAAAAAAAAAAAACAGAAATAGCTACGGGCTGCATCTGAATAGCTGAATATCTTTAAGGGTTCAATAGCTCACCTATGCTGCATTACACTATTTAAATATTGCAGTTCTGAATGTGGTTTGAACTCACCTTGTGTGGATGCTTGACATGCACACAGAAGCCCAATTCCTTCAGGACCCGCCGCTCCGCTTTGATGACTTGGTTTTTCGTATTTATGTAGTTCTGATCAAGTATCAATGAACTTGGAGTCCTAGTTTATAAAGGAATCAAAATAAAATAATGTTTCCCCCTCTCGTAATAAAAGCTTAAGAAGAAAAAACAAAAGTGCCCTTCTGAATTCTTGCTCTCTTTTTCCCCGTTTCAACCAACTAAAAGCAACAGGTTTAACTGTTTGCATGCCTGACAACTTGCCGGGGTTTGTGGACTCCTGTGGTTCCAGTGAAAGCTTGTGGGATCTGTGAGCTGCCCTCGACATCAATCGCTCCGTGCCATAGCTTTAACAGAAATATCAACTCAGATCATCGGCCACATCACTACTTCCAACGCACAAAAACACTTCACTCCTCAAACGTGACCTATAAAGTCAAAAATGCAAACTATGCTATGTCACAAATAAATCTCACCTACGTTCATGCAGTGAAAACTATACAATGCTCAATTAAATTACTAAGGACGTTTTCATCATTAACAGCACGACCAGAAGAAGCGGTACAGTGCATAAAAAGAGCGATATTGGATATCTGTGAAACACTTATTAAAAACACGAGTGGAAACTAACTCTTCAACTGACATTTTTCATTAAAATAATCTCTCTCAAACTATAAAATTTGGATTACATGCAATTAGACCTTAATTTATCGCCTCCTTTCTGCATTATGCACCATGACAACATTAATAAACAGAATCTGTGTAAATCAACATCAGTGTTTAACACTTCAGAACAACCAAAGTTCAAATTTGAAATGTAAATCTAGAGTTTACATGTCTCAAATAAAGACACTTAGATGTGAATCATGCCACACTACAAACAAAATGAACAGCAAAAAACGTCACTGCTCAAAGTATCATCCATTACTAAAAATCTATCTTTACAATACAAATCCAAACGGAAAGACACACCTACAATTAACAATTACTAGTACACTTACTTTGATGCTGACTGAAATTAACAGTAGATAATGCCAAACGCTTAAGGCTACATCACATGCACTGACCTCAAACAATAACAACTCACACTGACTTTAACCAATTATTAATTACTCTAACCTAGACAATCTGGGTGATATTTCTTTAAAAGCCATGGGTAACGGTAGGTGAATGGGGTTTTGCTCTTGAAGCATAATCAAAATGCAGGGTGAGGAGCAGTCAGAAAAGAAGACTACATTACCCAGTGGTCCGCAGAAAGACCGACAGATACCCAAAGCTTAAGACTGAACCACAGGAGTCCTCAAGGTGCCCCAGGGGCCAAGGACCTTCGGCCAACCTGTCATCCCCGATCCCAGTGCCCCGCGGTGGTTCAGACCACGGGAGTCTCCCACAGGAGGGGGTGGGGTGGGCCTGGGGGAGGAGAGAGACCCCCTCGCATCATGGTTGTCATGCCGACTGCTTCATCTTACGTACCATTCCACATCACCCAGGCTTTGGTAAATGTAGCTGGTCGCTGTTAGTTGGTTGCAAGGGAAAAAAGAAGCCAAGTTAATGCCAAGGTCTAGAATATTGACATGAACAGATTTCTATGAAGACACGGGCACAACAAAGTAGATGTGCCCTGTCTTACAGTGCTTTACTGCACTCCTAATGCACTCCAATTTTTGAGGATAGTTTGATGATGTATCAATTTCAGTGCAACGTCAAACTGGTGTTAAATGTAGACAGTTACACTTTTGAGACTACCAGTGAAGTGGGAACTGAAAAGTTTTAAAATGGTTTAGAGTACATGAATAAACAGAAGAGCACTTGCACACCAAAACAAATCAGCATCATACAACATTGAATAACAACAAAACAAACAAGGTGCAACATGTTCCATATAATAAGAATTGATTCCAAAAAGGGAACACAGTATTCAATATCGAAACTTACTTTTTGCCTCTGATCTGTCTCAGGTGGTGGAAAACATTGATGACGTCTCGTATTCGCCGCGGCGCTTCTTCAATCTTGGAGGCCAGGTTGATGCAAGCCATAGCAACAATCTGAAAAGACAAAAAATCAAAGCACAAAGTTGGAAGTTAAGCAGCGTATAATGTGCTACCAGAGGGAGAGGGGCCACACATCGTATAGGATATTTCAATGTGCAGACTAATCGAGAATCCTGAATAATAATGAACACATCACTGGGACAAATATTAAGGCTGTGGTATTCAGACTAATTCACATTTGTCAGGCAGCCTGGATACAAGTTTATAAACTATTTTTGTTATGTCTTTAGCTACAGAAAAGGCTGAAAATGCTTCGATACTGTGTAATTTTATATGTAAGAGTTTAATGTTTCAAACTGATCCCTTCTTCGTATTAAAGCAGCTACAAAAACTCCGGAAGTTAAGTCTGGGACAACGTATTGACAATATGGCTGCCACGAACGTAACTGAAACGTTCCAACATTACCGACCAGACAATAATCCAGACAGTTTAACGGACTTACCTCAAAACTGTGCTTGACGAAGGACTTGGAGTAGAAAAAACGATGGAAAAGCACCTGTCCCGTTGCCATAGCCACCTGTCAAGAAAATATATAAAATTAACATGTATACTTGGTCTTGTGTAAGCCGGCCTAACCTTGCACAATGGCCCGCCGCCATTTTAACTCCACCACGCCAACGTCAAAGAGCTAACATTAGCTAAATGCTATTAACCAGGCCGTAACACGCTGGAAACTAAAGAAGCCTACTAATTGCTGTTTGTTACTGATAACACGCCAATTGTTGATTTTATGTATGATTGGCTAAGAGGGATTACCTGGGGCAGCCGGAGAAGAATACCCGCCGACTGAATCAATTCACATCCTAGGATGCGAAGGTCGCTCTCCGTGTTCAGGTCGAGGCCGTCGAGCATCGACGGTGTCGGAGACAGCCGTTCCTCCGGTATAAGCGAGTTATCTATCGTAAGGTACACCTCCGAGTAGACTTTGTCGCCAATGAGGATGCCATCGTTGTTAGTGGACGCATTGGAAGATACAGAGAGGGGACCTGCAGCCATCTTCATCCGGGAAAAAAAACAGCGGCAACCAGATACAGCTCAGCCAGCCTCGACAAGACGATGGCGGAGCAGGGAGGTTGACAAAGCACGTGACGTCACCATCCTGTCGGGACGCACACGTTTGTGCACATCCGCGGAGGTAAAATAGTGTCGCACTGTTGAATGAACAAAAGCTGAATTTCTGTTCAAGTATGTATGCGTATTAAAGCTCTCAATGTTTATCATTACCTGACTCATTTACCCTGTCCCAATTTCCCTCCATTTCTGTACACTGGCAAATTGCATATTAGGCAAAGATTAATTAAGTTAGTTATGTTAGTTAAGTTATTTACTTGATTTAGAATCATGGTGTTTTCCTATTTACAAATCTTAAATGGGATGCTTCGTTCAAGGCTAGCAGAATATTCCTACTTTAAGAGTATTTTATGTAATAATAATAATAACAGCAAAGTATTTGATAATAAATCACGAAACACCATGAACCATCTTATCCTGCTGTTAGTGACATTAGAAAAACAAATTATTAGGCGATTTACGTGTCTCAATCACCTTAGTTATTACATACTGCACATTATAGTATGCAAACATTTGTTCTGTCACTTCACAATTTACAGTCTATTTACACAACTGCTATACTACAAATTATTTGCGCTATTACTAATACTACAGAGTACTTTATTTGTATTAGGTTCAAAACAACGTATCACCCTTGTACTGCTGAATTTGTTCACATGATTTTTTGCAATACTGTGTGTTGTGCTGTACTCTGCACGCTGCTAAACTAACTGAAGGAGTATTTGTAATCACTTCGTTCTGTGTACACTTGCTGTATATACCTGAATGGCATATATTTCCGACACCACCCCAAGGCAGCAAAAGGAAACGACTCACCATCAACGGTTTTTGTGACGTATTTTACGGGAAAGTCCGGACTTCTCACTACTACGTCTGGAACATATCCATCCGCCAATTTGAAAGAAAGAAAGAAAAAAGAAAAAAAGAAAGAAAGAAAAAGAAAGAAAGAAAGAAAGTCAACATTTTAAAACATAGTTGTAGGGAAAGTGTAGCCTACTCTGTTTTGTGAGTTTGAAAAAACTTTTTTTCTATTTATATGTTTAAATACACTGGCAGAAAGAGGAGAGCATTTTTTGTCTAGTTTTAATAATAATCATACACTTGATTTAAAGACTCACTCCACAATCAATTTGCCGTGATTGTGTGCAAGACGTCACAGGTCTATGTGATCAGTTCAGGGAACAGTGTGTTCACTCAAAGCTCAGCTATCAGGATTGTAGGGCCTAACGCCTTGCAGTAACTAAAACTGGACAGCAGAGGACACGAGAGAGCCACCAGTTAAGGTTCATGAAAAACTGCCGCTGATTGTGAAGGACTGGACATCCCGAGGTTATTGATACCCACACTCTGTTCTTGCACCAAATGTCCAACAACAACCCGATGCTGCAATGCTCGACATGAGATTCACTGTCAACAAGTGAATGTTGCGTCCTCTTTCACAAACACCTCTACACTCATTTACTGGTATATCCCAGTGATTCTGCAGAAGGGCCCTACTGTAGTTCTAAATCTAGTTTCAAGGCCTTTAGGCCTCAGACTCTTCAATGAAGCAATGTCTCTACATCTTAATTGTTTAATTTCAGTACATGTTACAGGTAAAACAAACATATATTTTACAAAACAGCAAAGATTAAAAGACCTCAAATTAATATGAATTCATATTTGTGTGACAAAGAAAACATTTTCTATCGTCTTTTGCTGCCCTATTGAAATCTTGTGACCCCTCATAATTGTCTTTTGGACCGGTTTATATTTTCCTAAATGAATAGTTTTAGTCAAATAACCCTAACTACCTTACTGGGTAGTTTAGAACTCATCTTCTCTTTCCAAGTCAAGTCAAAGTCAAAGTCAAAGTCAAAGTTAGCTTTATTGTCAATTCTGACATGTGCAACACATACACAGGATTGAAATTACTTTCCTCAAAGGCCTACGGTGCAGCAACTTAAACACAAAATGTACAAATATGAGATGTAAAAAATAAGGAAGATATATATATACAAATACACACCCATATACATATACACATATATACTACACGCATACATACCTAAAGTGGGTATCAGCAAAAAATAGAATAAAAATAGAATGGCTGCAAACTACAAACTAAGACTAATGACATAAGTCATAAAGTCCTCATGCTAATATAGTTGAGCTGTCAGTAGATGTGTGCGGTGTCCAGGGATTACAGCAGACATGTATAACTCACAGACTCGATGAAATAGCGAGATCAGAGGGAGCCCAAGAGCAGATTGGGAGCAGCCCTGGGACCCACTAACAGTTTGATCCGGTCATGGCTGGCAAGCAACAGCTGTAATCATGTAAACATAGTATGAAGGTATACTGTCATTACCTGGCTGAAGGTGTATGTGGCATATAAGGTATTGACAGATAGCCAATTCAAATCCCCCCCCCCCAAAAAAAAAAAAATACGTGGCCCTCTCAATAGTAGGCTCTTCTTTGACCCCACGAGTGTAGAATAACCAGAAGCACACACCTATCCGCATTCTCCTAATACACCACATGAAGTGGCAGACTGAGGTCTCATTGTCCTTGTCATTAACCAACACCTACAACCAGCACCTCCGGCCCCCGCACTTACGCAGTTACCACGACGACAAGAATACTGAGCATTCTTTCTCTGGTTGCCTGGGTGACACTAATTATAGGGCGTGGGAGGGCTCACGGGACGGCAGAATTCCGAAACGACCATAACGACGCAGGAGAGAGGCGTTCAGGGACACCCAGTGACGAACAAGGGCTTAGTTGTACACACACGCCACTCCCTGGAGCGTGCGTGTGTTTACGAGCAACTTGCACAGATTCCCCCAGGGACGCGTGTGCATGCCTGCCCTGCTATGATAATTACTGCGAGGAGATCACACTCCCAGCATGTGTGCATGGCATGCGTGTGTGTACATATGGATGTCTGTGTGTATGGGCATTTGTTAAATGGTGATTAAATTTAAATGTTTGCGAGCGATCAAAACGTCATTCGTGTCGACTTAATGGGGCTTTATATGTTGTGTGACTATCGTGCACATGTCAAGATACGGAGTTTCAAGGAGTTGTATGGGCTCAGACCAGATCTCTCTCTCTCTCACACACACACATGCCCCGTGGCTCTTTTTCAAACACACACAAACCAGGAAGGACGCCAGGTCAAGGGCTACAAAGCAAGGGCATGAGCAAAGGAAAAAGCCCCAGTAAAAGAGCAGAGGGGAGTAGGAAAGGAGAGAGCCGACTGGATCAAAAAATAAAGTGAAGGCACAGATAGCTGAGGAGGGGAGGTTGAGAGGGATTTGCTTTTTAGCAACAGGGTCACAAGGGTTGAATACCAAAAGAAGGCCGAAGAGATTAAAAGAATATTGACACAGAGGCAGATTTATGTGTGGCAGATATACAGAGGGGGAGAGACAGATGGGTGTTTGTGTTTGGAGGGAGACAGAAGGAGACAGAAAGTTTTTGCGGTCGGCAGAGACCGAGTGTACTGGCACAGAGGAGCAGGGACAGAGTGTTAATATCTCTGAGTGGCACAGAAAGAGGTCATCTCTTCACATATGCAGGAGAATGGCAGGTCACGGTGAGAGGAAGTCTAAGAGAGGATTAAAGGCAAGGACAAAGGTCAGAGTTTGAGCAACTGCCAAAAGGTCGGCACATGTTTGGAATAGAGGCTTTTCATGGCTGACTTTCTGACTTGTCAAAGTGGGAACGGCACAGGTGTGAGTAATAGCATGAACAATGGTCCCAGTAAACTACTGTCAGAGCCCTGGGGCGAGCGCACCTAAATGAACCCTAAGGGAACCTCATGTAGAACAACATAATGGGCCCAGAAAATCTGCTTCGTATGCACTAATTCTTTGCTAACAAAAACAAAATGATTCATACTGTCTGAGTTACTACAACATAATACCATTTTTTGCGAATAGCTCCTATAATCCTTTCCTATACACTAACTTTATTTTGTTATAGGCCACATGAAATCAAATAAAACCAGTATCAGACATAGCAATAACAATAATGTTGTTTTGCTGGTATTCTTAAAGGTGCTTTAGATTTTGTCCCGGAAAACGGTACAAAAATGTTGATGACTCATCCTGCACTAGGGGGGCGTGTACTAATTTTGCGTCCAATCATATGCTTTCTCAAAACTTCATGTCCTTCCCTTCCCTTCCCCTGCGTCTCTCCATCATCATCTCTCGTGGTGGCAAGGAGGAGTCCACGTCAGAGAGCAGGATTTTTTTCAAGGCTACTGAGCTGTGGAGTGGTGGGCGGAGCCTCCTCATGGCCATAGGAGCTGACCAATCAGATCGCTCCTTATCTTGCAAACAAATAGCGCTCTCTTTGCTATTTCAAGGGAACTTTGAATGAACACAGGGTTTGGTAGAACTACTCTGTATGCCTCACAAACAATCGAAAAAATAATAATAATGTAGGTGATCGCCGTCCTGTCTCACTCGTACATAAACATGCATTGTGAGCATGACAATACAATCAGTGACCTTCTGTGATATCACATGATTACAAAAAAGTGAGTGATGGTGGCGTAAGGACAGAAACAATCACTCCCTGGAAATAAACACACACACACATGGCAAAGTCTCATGCAATGAGTAAACACACACAAGGCCACAGACTCAAACTCAGGAAGGCAACAATAAGTCAGCTGCAAAGCACAAAAACGCTACCTCTGCCACATAAATCATCTCAAGGCAATATGTATTGTTGTTTTCTTTTAAACGGGAAGTCTACTTACTCACTCAATTGATTGAAATAAACACAACTTGGCGCGTATGAACGATGTTTCTGGAGTAAGAAAGATTTATGAGAAAATCTTATTCCAGAGTCTTGTGCAACCGAAAGGATCAAATGAATTAGAAACCTGAATGAATTTCTTTATTGGGAATTCATGACAGTCAACCTCAGGAGAAACAGTTTGTTATTTGTCATAGAAAACATTTCACTTAACACTGAAAACACACATAAAAGGTAGAGAAGTAGGTTTTAATGGCTCAAACTATTCATTATTGCAGAACATCCTCTCTACAAGGACCAAGGTTTTTAATAGATAAAGCACTTGTGGGCTCTGGCACGCGGGGAGAAACGGCGACGTCAAACCAAAAGCTGGGGTGCATGTGTGCCACTAAGCAGGTAAATTAGTTCCATGCCACACACACACTTCACACGTTTCTCCCATCATGCCAATTCTTCCCAAATGTAGAGGGAGAGGAAGAGAGAGGAGGAGGGAGGGGGGGTGGAAAGACCTTCAGCAGAGTGAATGATGTCAATAACACACAAAGCCTGAGGGAAGAGTGCTGGGTAACTGGTGTGTGTGTGTGTGTGCGTGTGTGTGTGCGTGTGTGTGTCTGGGGGTGCCTGCCGTACAGTTTCTTTTGTGTTTGCCCGCCTTTTGTTTGTGTCCACGGGTGGCAAGGGACACGCTGTCATGCTCCTTCAGCCCTACCCTTGTGACAGGCTGTTTGTGTGTGTGTGTGTGTGTGTGTGTGTGTGTGTGTGGGTGTGTATGCGTGTGTGTGTGTGAGTGTGTGCGTGCGCGTCTGTGAGTACATGCGTGTGTGGATGTTTGTCTGTGAAATCCTGTGCGTGCCAGTGAGCCTGCGTGAGTCAGGTTGTGAGAAAACAAGTGCATGTCTGTTGGTGAGTGTGAGTACTGGGAGTTTACTGGTGTGCGAACAGGACTAGAGAAGTGGAGCCTTATGTTTGTGTGTACGTGTATGTGTGTGGTACTTTCAGAGGTGGCGATCAGAGGGATATTTGGCTTTAAGAGAACGATTGAAAATACTATAAAATTGGGATTAAACTAGATGAATATAAACAGGCGCAGTAAGTGCTGAATACACATACAGCCCTTTATTCAGATCTCACAGTTTCTCCTTCCTTCCCATCACTAAACTGAACTTGTGTTTGACTTCACTCACTGTGCTGCTTCCTTTCAGTCTGGGCAGTGTGCCCTCTCGCCTTTTATCTCCACAAGTACTCCAGGACTCCGCACTCCTCCCCGCTCCTCCACCATCTGCGCCCCGGCCTCTGTCTTTGTCCATGCAGCCAGGGGTGGGTCGGAGTGTGTTTGGGGAGGTTGACGAGCGAGTAAGAGGTACCCGCGCTTGACCATGGAGATGGAAATTCTTGTTCCCTTGTGGGGTGTGTCTCTCCGTGGGGTCTTGCGGAGGAGGCCTGGAGGAGCCCGGATGAAACGCTGCGGATCGCAGCCCAAAGAGCTCCTGTTGAACTTGAGACAGAGCAGCAGTCAGCTCCTCCCTCTCCTCACACTCCCTCCTTACTGTCTCCTGGAGTAACGCCACCTGGAGGATCATATAACATGAAAGTGTACCACTTAGTCATTGCAATGAGTAGTTTTTCTTTCAAATAAAACTTCATCTGTTTAATTTGAACCATTTTAAAGACACAGGCTTGGTTACATTTCATCAGTATTAACCTCATATCCGTGTTAATTACTGAGCTAAAGTAAATCTATATTTTGTTGAGCTTAGCCTAAATGTCTAACAACCACTAAAGCTAATTTACATAGACGGCATATCTTATTTGTTTAATCTCTACATACACTAAAATGCAAAACTGTTCATTTAGATTCAGATTCAGAAATCTTGGAAACAATTTAAGGCACATGTGAGCAGCATGACGTAGAAAACAAGACACTTTAAAAAAAAAAAAAAACATGGAACAATACACAATATATACAAAAAATCTATCCATCTATCCATCTATCTATCTATCTATCTATCTAGATAGATAGATAGATAGATAAAACATTTTAAAGCTCCAGAGTTCCAGTATTCAATTCAATTTTATTTATATAGCGTCAATAACAATACAAATCGTCTCAAGACGCTTCACAAAAACCCGGCCTGAAACCCCCAGAGCAAGCCTGAAGGCAACGGTGGCAAGGAAAAACTCCCTTTACAGTATGTACTGGATTTTGTAACTACATATTCCATGCTCCTCATGAAACATCCCCAATCCGATTTCCTGGATTTGGAACCATTATTAAAATCCATCCTCACTACCATTCCCTAGCCAGACATCTTGGCACATTACCGCCACTTTTCATGTCAATTAGCTGATCAGTGGCATAATGTGAGACTTCTGGAAGGAATGTCCAACTACATGCGGTTCTTTGTGCTTCGGTGGGTAATCGGCCAGGAGACAAGTGGCTATGTTCACATGAACAATAGTATTCCACTAAAAATCTGAATAAAAATGAGCCACCTCAATCAGTACAGACTGGACTGATCGAGATGAGATTTGATTATTTGCGCTTGCTAACCATGTAAACACTTTTTCTCTGAGGTGTGCTTGAAAAGATTAATAAAAACCTGTTCTAACTGAAAATGTTAGTCCATCTTGGTCTTTTTCTAGTGAATATATTTAGTGTTCTCAAAAAAGTATGCTTCTGTTATATTTCCAGCAGATTGGACCTCTTGCGGGGGGCGGAAAAAAAATCTATTCTGAGTGATGTTTTGGGGCATGTAAACATATTTTAGTTAATTAGAATCTGTGATCAGAATGATTTCTATTTGGTTGAAGAAAAGTAAACGTAGCCAGCGCGTCTGGTTTGACTGAAAGTAATGGAGGCAACTTGCAGCTTCAACCTGAAAATAATTTTTGTCATGGGGGCAGTACAAAAAGGTGACCATTCCGAACGACTGAATGACACTGAGAAAGTGGCACAGTCTCGGTCAGCGAGACCCAACAGGCATGTTACCCTAACACAGTCACAGCGATGCAGTATTAATAGCACGTGGCACACACAGCACCATGCACTGCAAAAAATAAACAAATAAATAAATAAAAAAAACATTCATACAGTCCTAGTAAAAATCACCAAGTGAGGAGTGCATGAAGCTAAGCTAAACAGAGATGCAGATAAACTGTGCAGATGCAAATTAATCCACAAACATGAGGTTCATTTCCCCCTGAATCATTAAACAATTTGAAACACCGTGATTGGAATGCATCACATGTTGATGGGAGGCCAACATGTGATAAATTATATTGTTTACATCTTCAGGTCCACTGACAAATAAAGCCCCTTTGACTAAGTCAAATCTGATTAAAACAAACAGCAGTTCCTGTTTTGTGAAAGCCAGACCAGGGCTTAAAAATAAAAAGCTATTCTTTCAATGCCCTTCATAGCTTCCTCATGATTCTACATGCATTTTCCACCAATATGGCACACGGCCATAAATACTGCTCACTGGCTCATTTAATTGCAAACATGTGCCCTTTTCAATGGTTTACATCATTACGACCATCTGCTGTTTGATAACAGACACGTGTTGAATGTATCCCAGGATGGTTAAGTGACAAACCTAAACATCAGAGTTTAACAGATACTTAAAGAAAGATTCACACAGATTCCTCTTGGCAGTCTGTGTTTTCTAAATGGAATCAACACTAAGTTACTGACTTATATTTGGCACATTTGTGCTTTGAAAAACGTGCTGCACTGGGGTGATGTACAAACTGTAAGGCTTCTATAATGGACTTATTACCTTGTAAGTATCAGATTTTTAAACAGAAACACACGCCACTTTACTCACTCAGAAAATGCCACTTTTCATTTTCATCACAATGTGGAACTTTATGTAAGCAACGTGATCATTAGAGATTTGTGCCAAAGACATAATTACCGTGGCTCAAGAAAAAGATTGATAAAATCAGTTATTTGGTTGAACAGCAATATCTACAATCTGACGCTATCCAGTGCTAGCTGTCACATCTTGCAGTACCAAATTGTTACAGACTACAAAGCAGTATGGTGGTATTAGGTGAACATAAACACTTTGTGCAGATGTGTATAGCTTTAAATGCACTTTATTTACATTTATATGGTGCAGTGTTCATCGTTCACCCCAACAGCTGCACGTTCGTAGCCAAGTTACCGAACATTGAGGGTGGGAAGTGCCCATTGTGTCTCATTTGACTTTCTGAGCGTTATGTGGATATCATTGTGTGCTACTTACAGCGCATGACATGTTGCAACACTCAATGTCAACATACTCAGCATAAGTACGCATTAGCAATTGAAAGACGTGCCCCGAGTAAGAAAAAATGTGCAAAATGTGCATTAAACTTATCAATGGTGCATGTTATTACCATTTAATGTCACTTCTCATTTGTAAGAAGAAAAGAAAAGTTAATGGTTTTTTAAAAAATTACTTAGTTCGACTTTTTTTTAAAACATTAGGCATCAAATCAAAAACATGGCTGGGCTAAATTAAAGTGGTGGAGTTGTCTGTGAGGGTAAAGATCTCACACTTTCAGTTATCAGAGTAACATTAATAAAAGTCAACCTACAGACTACAAAATCTTTTTCAGATTCAGCTGATTGCAGTATAGACACAGTGCCACACTGTACATCGAGCATTCGTACATCCATCCGTTTCACGAGGACAATATGTGACACTGCGTGAACAACTCCCTCTAGCCATCAGGCAGGGTGATAATAGGGTCAGAGAATCGCCAAGACATATATTGCCTTAATGGGAGTTGTGCATTTCTAAGGAGATATACTGTACATATTGTGTGAAACACTCTAGACTTATGAATGCGACTGTGTGTCTCTAATATATTGTGTATAACTTTCTCTATATGCGTCTATAATTGTCAGCACATGTGAATGTGCCTATATAACGCTATACCCATGTGTCGTGTGTCACACCTTACCCTATTGTATGCAATTACTGTGGGAGTGCGTGTGACAGTTTGCACACACGAGTTGGGCCACTTCCTTTAGTGTGCGTATGAAAGACTTGGAGTGTGAGTCTCCTTCCTGCCTGTTTATATGCAGGCATGTGTTAGATCACGGACGTGTGTGTGTGTGTGTGATGTCGTGCATGCCAGCAGAGAGAGACAGCCATCATTAGGGGCTCCTAGTGAGAGCAGGATTACAGGGCTATTAGATGGAAGTCACACGCAAACTCACAGGGCCCCCGCTTTTAATCTAACACTGTAAACCACATTCCACCAGCAACACACACACACACACACATAAAATACGCTCAAAGTCTGTGATCAACACATACTGTATGAACAGATGCTTATAGGCTTGCACTATGTCACCCAAACGCACAAATGCCACACGTTGAGTGGGAGGTTAAAGGTCAGGCGTCTTTTCCCCAGACACAGTGACCTTTTCCCCTTGCCCTGGTCAACTCCAACAAAGCCGCAGACAGTGGGGGAGGAGGGAGAAGGACAAGAAGAGCCAGCACAGAGACTGACAGGGACGCAGACAGATGACATAAAGAAAGCAAAACACGAAGCAAAGCAATGAGGGAGGAGGGAGGAGGGAGGAGGGAGATTGTTATTAGCAGCTTCACCTTCTTACTGTCTCAGCCATAACGTGACATGGGTAGGTACAGTATAAAGAAAGCATCTCCAAAACTATTTATTTATATTTTACAGGAATTATTATATCAGCACTACAGAAAAAAAAAATTGGTGTGAAAAATATCTTGTCTCTCAGCCTCAGTTCCATTTTGCTTGATAAGAAATCAGTATGTTTCTATTTTCTAGAAGCAGCGATGACATAAAAGACCCAACTAAAGTACTCTATAAAGATCCTGAGAGCAGTCCTGAGTGTTCGTAGCAGATTATTCTTTGATGGCTGGCTGTGGGCCAGTGCCAGTGTTGGGCCGTTAAGAGTGTCTGTGACCCTAGTTTTAGTGGTCTGTCCCGAACTGTCGGCAATACACGGACTGTTATGGATGACTTTTCAGCTGATTCAGCGTGGTGAAGGGGCTGGAAGGGCCATTAGGTGATTAATGGCAAAGGAAAGAAACTTGGCTGGTCTGGTCCAGACACAGGCGGCTTGAGGCAGCGTTACAGTTGGCCTTTTGTTGCCTTTTGTAGTTCTCTGATGTTGATTTAGTGTGTCTGTACCTTTAAACACTTGTGTACATGACACAGTAGGATATCTGATTATGTATGAGGCTATACAAAGGTAAAGATGCAGAAAAAGGGACCTCTTCCATTATTTAAATCCCTGTTGTCACATCTATCCAATGTTGGGACCAGTAAGTGTCGTCCATCATTTGACTGGTGCTTTTCTCTGCTACCAGGAATACAGTATACAATAAATACTTGTCAGCACATTTTGTTTCTCAAGTGACTTCTTCAGTGCATAATGTAAGCATATTATAAACTTGTTGATTACATGATCCTTGTCAGTAAACTTATGGATACCGTAGCCAGGATATGAGAACACATTAACACATGTAATGTTTAATGAACATAGACGTCTATCTCCTTCTAGAAGCTGTTGCAACTCTTCTTGTTTTTAAGAGGATATTCCGTCTTGAAGATACAAATGACAAATGTCCTCATGGCTATGCTGGTGAATTGTGGGAAATGTGTTTCAAGGTTGTATCCTTGGTAGAATGTTTTGGTCCTAAAATGTCTAATTCATCAAAAGACGGACGATTATTTTTGAAAACTGTTTAGGGAAAGGTTACTGATACGCTCCAGCACTTGAGGAAAAAGCCCAGACATTGCAGCAGTAGCTTAGCAACAGAGTGATATCACAAGGTCACGATCAAAACCTAATTATCTCTAACCAACACACTCTGTCACACACTAACATTTTCGGATCAATATAACTTTTACAAAGAAAAGGACGATAAAAGCTTCGGTTTGAATTAGATAAGAACTGGAAAGAGAACAGACCAAAAAAAAAAAAAAAAAGACAGAACAAAAGAAAGAAAGCATGAAAGGTCATCTATAGGGATTATACTGATCTGCTTTAACTACAGACAGCACAGTAAAAAATGGCCCCTTTAAATTAGATGAGAACGACCAGAAAGACGAGGGCGGAGGGGAGGAAGGAGCTGCTGTGGTGAAGGTCCATGAATGACATAAAAGAGCATGTCAGCTGTGAAATTGGCATCAGGGCACCTTGAACTGGCTGAACCTATGTGGAAAGGCACTCTGAAAGGGAGGCAGTTAAAGAGACAGTGGGCGAACAAAAAAGGGGAGGGCTGTCAGAAGGCAGCGGTACAAAGCTCAGCTGGAGCAATAAGACAGGAGGAGGAGGAGGAGGAGGAGTTGGGCCACGAGGTGATTAAGGAGTGATGAGAAGAGGATAGGAGGTAATGACCGGACTTAATGACCTTTGTAGACTTGGAAAGGATGGACCTTGGCTGATGAATTTTCCTGTGATTCTGACTTGTGCGTTAAAACTGAAATTGAAAAATTCCTTTAATAGAAATGGATGAAAAAGGTTCAGAGGCCTCCACCTTTCTGTCCATTTACAGTGTATCAAGATGGACCTGTGTGATGTCACCCATGGGACTCCTGAAGAGTAGTTTGAAGCCCATTGTGGTGGAGCATGAGTGGAGCTGAGGCAGACACCTTGGCGTGACCTTGGCAGTCACGACCCACTTGTCACTCAGAGTGACCATGCCCTGAATTATGTTTAGCATTGAGCCTTGACATAATTTAAACAGTTGACTTACATAAAAGAATTCACCCCATATACAGTTATTGTGATGGTGAAGCTATTTTACCATAGGCCCATGGGGATTAATTGACTCACTTTTGGAGGCAGCCTTAAGTGGACATACGAGGAACTGCATTTATGTCATTTTTTAACCCTGGTTGTTGTTGCTCATTCATTCTTCCGCTATTATTGTTTAACAAGTTTTGCAAGTGACAAATATTTTCATGCAATATGCTCCCACCTGTTCAGCCATATGTTTAGATTTAAGACTTTGCAACTATAAAGAAGACACAGATGAATATACATACAATTCTACCTAAATGTAGGTCAAATTACTCAAATTACTGTTATGTGAAAGGTGCCCCTCGTGCCAGAGAATTACCTCCTGATTTGTGTGGCCTTCTAGTATCTTTCAGGCCCTGTCCACACGTAAACGCAAATACGCCAAAACGGAGGTTTTTTTATTCGTTTTGGCCGAGCGTCCAGACGTATCCTGTAAACGCATAGCCCTAAAACGCACTTTTCTGAAAACGGGTCCCAGGGTGGATAAATTTGAAAACGCAGCTCTAGCGTTTCCTTGTGGACACAGAAAAACGAAAACGATGACGTCATCGTATGCGTCCCCCCCCCCCGAGCAGCCTTACACCTCCCGTGAGCGAGACGTCTCATAACAACATCAACAACAATGGCGGACTACATGCTAGTTTTCCTGCTGGAGAAGATATTGAGCCTATTAGGGTTACTAGGGCAACATATCATGCTCCTGTGCCACCACGCTGAGCAAAAAAGGCGATTTGTAAACAGCGCTCAAGCTTTGTGCGCATGCTCCGCCTCTTCCTCTCCATTTTTGGTGAATTTCTGAAACCGAAACAGCGCCACCTATAGGCCTGGAATAGGAAGTAGCGTTTTCGGTCGAGCAGAAACGGACCCGTGTAGACGCGGATATTTCTTGAAACGATGACGTCGAAAACGGAGAGAAAAAAGATCGTTTTCGTACGTGTGGACAGGGCCTCAGTTCGCCGTTCCGATTTTACTGCTTGCAGCTTCAGTCTTTTGTTTCAGTCACACAGATCTCAATAACCCCCTTTTCAGCCACAGGAAGCTGTTTTCAGCACATAAGCTTTGAAAAACAAACAATGCCTGCAACCTTTCTAGTACCAACAGGCACTCTAATAACAAAACGGAGCATTTAGAGGCACACAAATCAGCTAACAAGAGTAAATATTGGATTTACATTCAAATAAATGTCTGTTTGACATTAAACAAATATACACACACACACATATATATATATATGAGCGTGGTTAATACTGTATGTCTTATGTCTGTGTTTACAACTTGGCGCACACACCAAAATGATGACTTAACATTTCTTTATAGAAGACCTTACTATAAAAACACTCATTATGAAGTAGATGAAAGCAAAAGAAGCAAACAAGATGAGTGTGGATGAAGAAGAAACATAAATAAAAGTTAAATGAGAGTTAAATGAAAAGGAAAAGTTGAGCCAGGGAGCCAACAGGGAAGTGCATCCTAAAAATGAGATGTGTTTGTTTGTGTGGGGCTGTGTGTGTGTGTTTGTGTGTGTGTGTTAGTGGTAAGACAGCTGAGGTGTGTCGTGACTGTAGCCACGGACTGCTCAACACAGGCGCCCATGTGTCAACACACACACACGCAGAAATATACACAATGTCTAGCAAAGTCGCTCTTGCTCATCACTTGAGGAAACGCTGCTTCCTGTCCTGTCTTTGTTCTGGCTCATAAAAGTTGCTCCCTCGCTCTCTTTCATTCACTCCCTCACACACAGTGGCCCTCCTTCACTCCATCCTCTCTGCGAGCTCTTCTATATGCACGCCCCATCCTGCCTCCTCTGCTTCCATCTTTGCACGTTTTACTTCGCAATTTAATTCAGCTCCATTTGGACTGTGCTGGCACAGAAATCCATCACTGCACACTCTGCTGCCAAAGCAAATATGAACTCTGTCTGTCTCTTGCTTTCTCCATCTAAGACTCTCTCGCTAGCTTCCTTTTCGCTGTGATCCTGCTCACACAGATACACACTTACTAAATTTACTCCAGTCCTGTGTGAATAGTGTTGGCACAGAAACACACTGGAGGAATAGTATATGAAGCAAATGCAAATCACTTTGTTCCCACATGGGCCTTTTCAGTCTTCAGTATTCAACTGAACTTCACACGATAGAGAAACTTTGTGCAGACATGGACATACACGCACCTCTTGTTGTAGTTCAGCATTCTTCTCAGTCCTCAGCTCCACTTCAGCTTTAGCTTGGCTCAGCTGTCGTGCCTGCTGCTGGCACATCTCCTCCTCTCTCTTCATCCTCTCCTCATCTTCCTCCCTGCTCCTCCTCTCCAGCTGCATCTCCTCTTGCAGTTCTTGTAAGTCTCGGTCTCTTGCCTCCAACTATAGAAAACAATTTAAATATGTGCAGATCAATGAATACTGAAAAGAAAACAGGAGTCTGCGCATCTTTCATAACTTTTAACATTTTCAGCATTCTGTTTTTACACTGACTCATTCAAATGTGTTTCAAGGACTGCAGAGAAATTGGGATGACATAAAAGTGTAAAAGCTTTAAGTTCCTGCATCATACATTGGGGAAAACATGTTTACTGTGACCTTGCTTTCTGTGTCTAGACTTGGTATAGGAAGTGGGCAGGAGGGGAATTTGCAGTGAAAGACACAGAGGGAACTGAATGGGCACTGTGAAAACTTATTGCTAGTCAAATTAGAGATCTTAAACTTTTGGTGTATCTCATACTATAAGCAAATATAGTGGGCGGTTACATAATTCAGAGTGTAAAAGGCCTCTTTCTTTCTCACCTCTACTGTCTTGACTTAAAATCCATCAGAGCGCTCTGTCACAGCTCTCTTCCTTCCTTCTTTATTCCCTCAGACTAACCACAATACTATCCAAGCTGTCTGCGTGCAAGTGCTCTAATATTGCTAAAGGCATGCAGAGGGAAGCAATTACACACATGCAACATAAGCAGAAATACAGACAATAACGTAGACTGATCAGAAAAGGTCTGGGAGGCAGTGGCACTAGCTGCTCCACACTTCAGCCTTTTCCAAGAGTTTCCTACAACTACAGCTTCCTTGACAGTGTGCTGTAACTACTGCTTTGCTGATAGCCGTCTGAAAAATTAAAAATGCGCTGTGTCTCACAGGTTAGTTTGAAAGTAGCAAGAAGAGGCAAAAGACTTCAGAGGGACTTTACACACGAGGTGCCATCCAATCCTGGTCTTTATTTAAAAGACACGAAGGGAAGTGAAAAGGCCAAAAGGAGAACAAAAAATTGACACAAGATGGCAATTTATAAAAAGAGAACAAGAACGACAGATGGATGTGGTCATTTTTTTTTGCACCTCCTGCTGAAGCTGTGTGTTGTCCCGCTGGCACTGCAGAAGCAGCAACTGGTTCTTCTCCCTTTCAACTGTCAGCTCGAGCTCCACATCCCTGCGAAGCTCCTCCATCTGCTCCCTCAGGTACAATGTACTCTGGGATTTCTGCTCTTCTAGGGCAGCAGCCAGCTACAAATTCAAAGACAAAACCAACGGATGCGTGTACACAATACGTGTGTGTTAGCTCTCACACACAGTAATGGCAGCATTACTGCACATGTGCCGGAGCACTGCCAGTCAAACAAAGACTTCTGACAATGAAAAAAAATACACTTGTCATCAACAAAAACATCACAGTGTGTGAATATTCCAAGCAGAACATCAGTCTAGCCCACATCCTAAGGACTGTCTCCAATACAAATTTTTAAAGGAGACCATGAAGTGTTGCTATAAACAGGAAGGACGACTGTCACACTAAGCTTTACCAAACAAACATATATGATCGGAAATTAATCTAACGTACACACTATAAGGTCAAGCTGGAGATGGGTTACATTTCATTTCTCCCTTTGTTTCTTGTCTACCATTTTGGCCGTGAAGGCAAATATAAGCAAAGTATACACAGTATATATTAAAAAAGAAAACCTTTTAAAATGTGTTGTTATTGTTCTCTCCAGCGCTAATATTAAAACAAGGGATATCCCCCTCACAGTCTCTAACCTCCAAAGGACACTTTTGACAAATGTGTTATTGTTCCACACTGACTTACACCTCACTGGTGATTCAAGCTTGAAGCTAGAAACAATATCTTTACCCTTTTTTTATAACTTGTGCTTTGCTTAGCCACAGTTAAGTAAGAGAGTGTGGCAAGGCGAGTGGTGCCTGGCCTTGTCATCCTACTCTAGCAGTCAAAAAACCCATTACGTAAAACAGTAAAGTATAAACATAAGATATAAAACACTAGCTTTAGATATTTAAAAAGTGGGGCCAAAGTTGGATATCATATATTTAGTCAGGCTTTGCCAAGGCCAACTTGTTTTCTTTCCACCAGCAACAAGAGATCTGACAATTTGAGTATCAGTGCCACAGGCTGGGAACTTTGTGTGTGCTTGTTTGTGTGCATTTATGCTTGCAAGTGCGAAAAAAATAGAAATAGTGGATGTGGGTGTCAGAGGGAAAAAAAGGCAGATTGGCGTGTGAAAATGTGTATATTTGACCTTGTGCGTGCGTGTGTGTTATGGTTTTGGTTTGAGAGACTCTATGAGAGACTAAGATTGCGTGTGTCGGATCAAATGAGAAAACACCACTTCCTCTTCGCTGGGTAAATGTACGTGTGAGGAGCATGGATGGTTTGTGTGCATATATCCTTTTGTATGTGTGTGTAAGTGTGTGTGTGTGTGGCTGTGAGTGTGTGAGTGTATGTGAGTATGTACACAGCTGCCGTTTGTATTTAAAAGTGCACCAGAATGACCGCTTCCTTTTCATGGGTATAAACCCATGTGAGGTCAGGAAGCCCAGAATGAACAATAACATGTATGAATGTGTGTGTGGGAACCGTTTGAGAACACATACTGTATATCTCGATGTCTTGTCGTAATTTTTTTAGCTTTATTTTTAAGGTTAAGGAGTTTCCTCAGGAACTCTGAACCTTGTGGAACCTTGAAAAAAGTCCCTGGGATTAAAAGTTTGGGTACTTTGGGTGAAAATGTGATGATCAAAAGCGTTGCTGGAGCCATATCTGATCATCTCATGGAACAGAAAATCAAGGTTTCTTAAGTCAGTCCACCAGTCAACAAGCTTTTCAGTTTCAGTGTAGAACCAGTTAATAAATGCATAACAACAATGGTAATTTCTTCCTGTGGAGCCAACATGAAAACTAAAAACAGATTATTCAGCCACTCTTTTTCAGCTCCTTAAGAGCTGTGCTGACATACACACAGCTGGTTCTAACAACAGGGATGGCTCAAGGGAGGTCACTGCGGACTGATGAACTGAAGGCTTCAGTAGCACTTTCGCAGCCCCTCACTTTTAGTGTAAATTCCCAGTAAGATAAACTTCTAATCTGTTCTAGTCGAGTTCTGTTCACAGTTTTTCTTTGATCACAGCGACCAGAAATGCTCGATGACAGGGTGGGTTTTCTGTGATGCAGTTTGCGGGTTTAAAAATGTCTTACATGCGCAGCAGAACTGGCGCAGTGGTGAAGTTCAAATATGGGTCAATTGAAACATAGTCGTATGTTATACACGCAAAATGGATTCTGCGTTGTATTCTACAGGACTTTATTTTATTTTTGTCTATTTTATTCACATGTTTTTTATAATCAGTTTGAATCTTATTAAATCAGTAGAATAGGACTATCAAATATATACAAAATGTATAACATTTTTTGCATATAAAGAAAATTAATTTAAAGAGATACAAAGTTACAAAAGAGACAGAAGGGGAATATTATTTTCGTTCTGAGATGTCCTTTTAGTCAGTGAGGTTTTGTACAGCTAAACCTCAGTGACTCTTGCCGCCAGACAGGCAGACAGGCAGACAGGCAGACAGTCCCCGACACACTAATACACTGTTTGACTAATAAAAGACAGCCTGGTATTGTGCGTGTTCGTGTTTGTGTGTTTAGTTTATCTGGTGTTAAACAGACTGGTGGTCTTGGAGCCTCATAATCTCATCCACATTGTGTGTCAGGATCCTCCCTATTAAACTCCTCTGAACTGTGACAATGACTTGGATGCCGTCCTGAATGCCTGTTTATTTCACTACACAGGGACTACATGTCTGCCAGTAAACTGATACACCCACAGTCACTAAGTTAAGTTTTTAATTTGTTTGAGTTCGTCATCGTAATTAAAACATGTTACACAGTACATTACAGTGACACGATGGCAATGGTAAGACTTTTTCGCTAACAGGAGCTGTGTTACGTTCAATGGTATGGTTGTTTTCAGGGTCTCTTCAGTACAAAAACTCTACTTACTGGCCTTTCTTTTTAACTTCACTAAGTGTTTCCCACAGGGGGAGAAGTTAGGTTTTGGTAGCTAACAGTGCAGCATGTGATGGAAGTGCATGCAGATATATAGTTTAGAGGAGGAGTTTGTAATCCAGGGCATTTTCTGTAGCTACAATTTACCACTGTTGCCTAAACATTTGACATGCGAACTATCAGTAAACAAGCTAAACTAGCTAAGATGGAAGAAGCCAACTCAGAAAAATAGCAGGATTTGGTTGCACTGAAAGTATCCATAAGACAGAGGTCCTTAAATACTACGAGGGACGACTGATTTGCTCAGTTCAAGGCATAAGGTAGAAGGAGATGAGTGATACAGCTCTTGCTGTGCAGTTCAACTCTTTGAGTGAATATACGGAGGCTTTAAAGTTGATAACTTTTATGGTGTTTCTGTTTGTGGTAACTGGAAGTTGCAAGTCAGCAACGTGTTAGTCATGCTTGAGAATGGTTCTTCAGGCAGTTATCTGCTACATCAGGCTTTTCAGGCTTATCAGTCAACCAGGACATTCTGCCTCTTCTTACACGGTGGAGAAATGGGCTGCTGAATTCAAGTGGAAGGTCCAAGGCACTGACATCTACAACAAAGGAATCAGTCTCCTCTACTGGACTAGGCGTGTAAATGGAGGACTATGCTGAAAAATAGATTTGCCATGTTTCTAAAACTGACTTTTTATTGTGTTGTGTAATCAGTAGTAGCAGGGTCAATATTAGTACTGATAATAATTACCTTTGTGGCCAGTCGCTGTCTGTAGTCCTCTTTTATCTCATTAAGGGTTCTTCTGTGAGACTCTACCAAAATATCCCTGTGAACACGGATACAACATACACTCAGGAAAGCATTAATTCACTCAAATACATAGGTATGAAAAGACTCTACAACTCAAATGTCCTCCCTTTATTGAAATAATAAGTCAACATTAGGGCAAGCATCTGCTGTATAGTGGAAAGATAAATGCTGAATCTGGTCAACTGCAACATCTGAAACTGTGTTCAAATAGCAACAGCCCTAGGACCAAATAACTCACTCCCATACTTAATACAACCATCTGCTTCTAAAACCAGAGGGAAGACTGTTGTAAATGCTTTAAGACTCCCATATGAGACCAAATAACATGTTCACAGTCACTGGCTGCTTTAGTCGAATTTCACAAGGACTCCCCGTCCCATCGGTGTAAATGAATAGACACGAGCACAGATGGATAGAAATGCAAAAAAACACACGTACAACAAATCATCTATATGACTCCAAATTCACACCCAAAGTTGTAAGAGCCATAACCTGAGCCCTTCCATTGACCTAATGCATTCTCTAGCCCCTAACCCTACAGTACAATCCCTACAGCCAAAAAGGCTCCACAATGACAAAATGTCCCCACAAAGTATTCTCCCCCTCCCCCCAACTTAATAAAAACAAGATCACACATACACAAGATTCCAACGCTGTAGCATTTTCTGCAGTTGAATATTTAAGTATTGTACGTAAGCCAACACCACATCTGCGACAGATCTGTCACGATTTAGAAAGCTCTGATAATATTTACACATGCTTAGTTTTTGATGATATATATTTAACAAGATAACCCAAAGGATCTGAGCAGGGAGAGAAAAAGATGTTGAAAGTTGAGGAAAGGAAAGGAAAAGAAAGAAGGAAAGATGGAAAGAAATGAGGGAGTGAGAGTGTGGGAGATTAAGTTGAGATAACTAGAAAGGGTAAATTTCATTGATTTGTTGATCTCCTGTCCAAATATAATTCGCCGCTTCAGCAGCTGGTCTGGCTGATAAGATGTGACAAGCATAAATCCAAGGCCGACCAGAGACGAGCTGAGGAACTGACTGTTTTTTCTTTTCTTTTTGGAAATGTTTATAGTTTGATTTGACGGAAAAGGCTCTTTGAGAGAATGCTCAATGAATATCTGAGCCACATTACAAGGATTGTGCTAAGAGAACAAATCACCCGAACCATGGCCTTAGAAAATTCTGTGAAAGCACCTTGGTTTTGGCACACGAGAACATATTAAATAACAAAAGAATCTTAGCTTCGGCCACTTTTACGATAAAAGTGCCTAAATTAGATTCAGATTTATTTGTTTGAGTGCAGGATTAACACAGGGTTAACAGTGCAAGGAAATGTGAGGAACTAGAGAACTGGTCAGCTCAGCCATAAGTAGCACACAAAGTAAGAGCATTGCAGTATAATTATTAAATTTGACAGCATGAAAAATACAAAATTTACAAAAGGTAGCAGTTGGTTGGTAAAAGCGACAATTGGCAGTCGTATTGCACATTGTAGTGCACCACAGATTGGGTGTACGTTCAGTGTCCCGAGAGTTAGGTGATGTACAAGTGTGCACAGTCTGTGTGTGTCTGATAGAGGGGAAGATGATCCACAGTATAATAGAGAGCAGCAGCTACATTCCATCTCTTCCTAGTCGGGCAGACACAATATTATTCACTCCACTGGCTTTGGCTAATCACATCAGCCTACTCACCACACACCCACATACATAGGGGCACAAAAATAGATGCAGACAGACGGCCATGCATGAACGCTCCCCAAGAGTCGCGAGTTTTGTGCCAAGATCTGACTCCCATTTGCTCCAGCCTGACTAAAGGATGGGATTTTGAGAGGAAATGTAAGTTCAAGTCGAGGCATTGGCGTTCAGCAAGCATTATGAAACTATTAACTAGAGTGGAAAGGTTTCTTATGTTTGGAATACTTACCACACAGGAAGTTCACTTCTACCCAATTATGTTTCGTGTGTGTTTTGGGGTGGTGAAAAACCCCTGAAAGTGAGGCTTTGGCAGATTTATGAAGCCTCTGAAGCCTTTTTAATATGTAACCAACTGCTGATGCATGCTATATTTGTGTGGATGTATCCCACTGATACAGTAGTTGCCGTGTGGTTATCAAAAAGTATAACCCCTGCAAACGTGGAAGTTTTAAAATCAGCCTGTGCGTGCATGCGTGTGCATTGGCATGTATGTCTGTGTGACCCCCCGGGGAGTGTGAGCGTGCAAATTCAGCCCTCAGAAGGAGGTCTGGGGGGATTACGGGGAGGAATGATGGGAAAATCTGGGAGCACTCTCTCATGCACTCACACGGCAGGCTGCTTTTAAGGACAGGCGGGTGTGTATGTGTGTGCAGCGTGATGGACTGCAACCTCATCAAAAGGCACATTCCATTTTTCCACTTTATGCTGATACGATCTTTGTGTTCACACGCAGACAAAGAAGTCTGACTAACTGACTTTTTTTTTTGTTGTTTTTTGCAGCGAGGCTCAAGGGCGATTTTCAATAGTTTTAATTGTGTATGAATCAACAATGCAGATCAACAGTTGACAGGAATCTCCGCTGACATCATACATCCTCCGTGCCTTTTTCAGGGACACGACTCTCCACCTGGAAAGATTATTAGGATTTCAAAGTCAAGAATCTCCTCACACGCACCCAGACTTCCAAAACAGAAATAGACAGCCTTGTAAAAAACTGACATGAATTTATAGCAATGGCAATTTATGGACTGTGAATAAAAAGGACTGGGGCCATAATAAAAGTAAAGGCACGAACGAGGATGATATAATATTTTCCACTCAAGAAAACAAGGAGAATCAAAACGAGAAAATACAGAAACAGTGAAGCTAAAAAAGAAAGTGGTAAACATAGAGGAGGGAGTTATCTTTTAGATGTGCTGTTGACATTAATGTTCTCAGAAATTCTTTTATTAGCCTGCACGAGTAAAGCCCAAGGCATTAAACCACTTCTGTGCATTGGGAAAGGCAGACCGGGGAGCTTTGGAGATCATAATTTTTGTCACGAAAACGCGGCTGCTTGAAACCACTTGAAACGAGTCCTCTCACATTTAACAGATGGATGAGGAAGCACACGGATACTCCTGACCTCTCTTGACTTTTAAATCTTTTACTCTCTCCACTTTCTGCCACTTTCACTGTTTTTTTCCCACTCTCCCTCTTCTTTTGCTTTCTCGCTCTGTCTCTCTGTTTTTAACTTAGTGTCAGTTATAGTGAATCAAGGGCAGACTGTCAGGTTTCTCCTGTGTGTGTGTGTGTGTGTTTAGATCGTGTGCGGCCCCTGTGACCCAATGCTGCGTGCATGCGAGAGCCAGACAGTGTGTGAAGTAACCACCGAAACCACAGTCACGGTCTCCATCCCTCCTCCCTGCAACAGTCCCTGCCTCCCAGCTCCCCCTCTCAGTCTCTTCTCCTCCTTCTTTCCTTACCGCTCTTCTTTTTTTTCTCCTGCCTCTTTCTACTCTCTTCTTTATCCTGCTACAATCATTCTACCCCACAATCTCACCACCCCTCAATCTCACCCTGGTCTGAAGAAACTATTGTCTTTTGAATGCTAACGCTGTCTTTTCCCTGACGTTTCACAACTGGTTTTCATCAGCCAGTGCTTTGTTCCTCAGCACAAGATTCACAACTGGACTTCAAAGTCAATCGAGAGACAATAGAGGAAACTATCCTTGACTGTTTTCAGTAGCAGTGACTTGGCTTTTAGTTTGTTTTGGAAGAGACAGTTTGCTCAAAACGGTCCAATCATAGTGCTGAATAAATCACTGCAATAGTTAATTCTTTACATATTCAATTAATTCTGCTGAAGTTTCCTTAAATCTTCATTATTTAAGTATTGCTTAACGCCCCATATACATATTACATTGTTTTACTATGATTTGTAGTAAAATATAAACCTAATGCATTCAAAATGGGCTACGTGAATTGCTGCAGTGTGTCAGAAAATTACAGGAGTCTAAATACCTGGATTCCTATAGCAAGAATATAGTAGATTAAATATGACATAGGCATAAAAAATGAATGAATTAATTCAGATACTGTTTTAATGGTTCACTGGAATCAACAACCACAGTCAACAACAGTATTGCATAAACATATCCTTGTGGGCTGAAAAATGACTCAAGTATGTCCCTGGTAAGTTAAAATATGAAACAAAAGTTTGGAAACGGTGCAAAAACCAGGGTGGCACCAAAGATGGAGCATGCGTCAACAGAGGTCAGAAGGGAACAAAAGATGGAAGCAGATAATGTTTTATGAGGAAGGAAGCACAAGAGGTTTATGATAAGGCAGATACTGCAGAGGTGTAAGACCAATATACCAACAAGGAAACAGCATGTCCTCACATGGGTCAGTGAAGATGGAAATCAGTGGAAATGGTCAGATATCTTGCCTTAATAACGAGGGCTTAATGAGAAAAACAAAGTCTTGATATGTTTGTCCATGTGAGCGTACATGTATGTGCATGCTTGCGTTTGAGACATACAGTGAGAAGAGTCAAGTCAGGCTCTCAGAAATCAAGTCAGGAATAGCCTTTTGCACACAGAGATGGACCATTAGGCCTCAAACAACTGGAGTCAGCTCAGCTGAGGACGCTATAGAGAAATAAGCTTGGGTTTGATGAGATCAAGTTGAAAAAACACAATGGCTATACGAGGCAACAAGGTAACTTTGGATGGAACGCGCACACATGGCAGAGGGATATGTCCAGGGTTTTAAACTTGTTTGAAATCCTGCAGAATGAAAACAAAATCCTCTTATGGAAAATGTTGTGGTTTTCCTATGTGAGCTAATCTCCCACGACTGGCTGCCAATGCTGTCCAGGACAATGTGTATAGTCTCTTCTCTCAGTCATCCAGGTCATAGTATATCTATGTATTTAAAACAGAGCAACTGGACTTCCTTGAGTTTCACATTTCACCTCTCATCAATGTCCGCCGTGCTCCTGTGTCAACCAAGTTTTGCCTCATTCGTTTGGTGACGCATGTTTAATGCCAGGTCTGAACACATGTACCTGAAGCTGGTCACTTGCGATGGAATAGCCGAGATCCGATCTTAATGCAAGGTCTGAACAGGCCCTTAAGATCCCTCTGCAGCTTAACACCCATTCATCCAGTTAGCCTGATGAAACTAACAACTCTCACAATGGCAGAGGTGTTACTGACCCTATTGCTTTTGCTGACAATCAAAAATACCACAAGAAGTTAAAAAGCAAGTAAAAAATTCCTTTTAGATGAGAGGTGAAACATCTTCACAAACTCAAGCAAGACCAGTAACTTTTTAAATACTTAGATGTGCTTCACTGGATCATTACGTTTGATGTAGTATAAATTGGTAAATAGATTATTTTAAATGAACAAGGATTCTGCTGGACCGGTGTGTTCTGAGATCAGGGGCCAGTCAGTTTGCTCGGTTGCTGCATTATCTGGAGGCAATGATGTGATTCCATTGTCCCTGTTTCGAACCATAAGTCTGTCACAAGGGGACACTCTTGGTTCGACAATGTGAACCAAAGGTTTGGTGTCGTCCAGCTGACTGGGGCATTGGTAATTCCCTTGGAGTATCTTGTGATTTGCTGCTGGCCTTTCTGTTAGAGTAGAAACCAGTTCAGGTGCAGATCTGGGGTCAGGGGTTTCTGGTTGGTGCTGCAGTGAAATCATTGCTATAACGGTTGGATAATGATCTCTTTGTTAGTGCATGTGGTTGGTAACGCCTAACCCTTATTTATACATTGGAATGCACTGTAAGCTATGACCTTCAGTTGGTGATTGTTCTTCCTCTGGTCTTTAAAATGTTGTATTAAACAGCATGATCTCATCCAAACAAAAAGAATGAGTTCAAAATGCCAATTAAGGGCTAACTTTAATCTAACAGCTTTGTTCAATGCTATCTAAAAATACTGCAATCAGGGACATTTAATCAATGCGATGAAAAACAACAGATAAAGTATTGATAGAGACCCACAGATAAACAACCCTAAATGCAAGGTTATTGAACAGTGTGTGCAGAACAGTGTGAGCCGGCCACACAGGGAGAGGTAACATCTTACATAAGAAACTGGGCACAGCTCCCAAAACTCAATTAGATATACACTCACTCTGTACTCATAGAGAGGACACCGACTTTTGGTTTTAAATTGATTCCTGACAGTCTATATCCATGGCTGGGCCAGATTCCAAACAAGTAAATATTTAACACTACATCACCAATATGAGAATGGTTCTTACTATCAAAGTAAGCTGTATTTTCCACAACAGTAACCTCCGACCAATATGTTTGAAACTGATTTACTGCGGGCTAATGTTGTGTTTCTTCCATGTGCAACTTTTTTTTTTTTTTGCGTCCCCATTTTCACAAGCAGCTTTTCAGCTCACAACTGTGGTTCAAAACATCTGTGAAGAGAACAGAATCCTGACCTCTCTCTCCTCAGCTCTTTCATTTCCTGCTGCGTCTTTTCCAGAGCTTTCCTCAGTTGCGTCACTTCCTCTACAGCTGCACACTGCCTCTGGTTTAATTGTTCCTTTCTCTGGCTCCATAACGACAGCTGCTCCTGCATGGCATCACACCTTTGTTGGCACGACAACCATCTCTCATGTTTCTCCTCCAACTCTCCTTTTAACCTGTTGAAAAGACACACAAACACAAACAAGTACAGTAAATGTCCACACTGTAATATTCTGGGAAAGGGTATTCCTTTCATATGCATTTGAATAGGGCATGTGAGAGCAAGTTTTGAACAGACACCCAAGCGCAAACACCTGCAGGCGCAAAGTAACTCTATATTAACAAGCAGCAGGTGAGGGTAAGCATCAGAGTTACATAAGAGAGACGCTGTTTATTCTTCAACCGCATCATGACACCAACGCTTGGCCAAACCTCAGTTGCGTCAAGTAATACAGAGAATACATGCATACATGAAAACACAGAGGCGACAAATTAGAGGGATGAAAAGGTTTTTAGTGTAGGGGAGTTCAAGCAAAGACGAAGAAAGACTGACAAAAAGAGCCATTGAGTGATATCAAAGGCAAAACAGGTGTTCTGTTATCTGCTTTCTCTTCCTTGTCCTTTTTTAAAACAAATACAATGAGAGTTTGTTTATAGTTAATGTTCTAGCAGTCTGTATGATATCTGCTTCAGGTCAGCATATGAAAATAAACTACAGGGACATAATCATAGAACTATTTAAAAATGTTTGAACAAAGTGAAACAGGGCAGATTCACAGAACAGTCAACTTGAAGTCAGCAGCAGAACTAGATAGCTTGTACATATTGATTTCTCAGAGGCCAAAGCATTTTGACCAGAAAAGCAGTGTGTTTTGGCACCTAGGGTCTCCATTATGGGCGATTTGCTGAATTGTTGTCTCCTATTACATTTTCTCACAGCAATGGATGGTGAGGGTTCCTCCTCCTAACCTCTCATCCTTTCTGAAATAGCGCTCCACCCCCCCGGTGGAGAGCTATCATGTGTTGAGCTGAATAGGAGCTAGAGGGTTAGATCAGAGACTGCTGTGTGGGAAGGGAAATAAATCGACAGTGTAATTGAACACACCAGGATGCCAGTGGCTTAGAAAGGGAATACCATCGGATACCATGTGAAAAAATACACACCCTACATACATCTAACGCCTGCATGGGAAGATGAGAGGCCGCTGTGTGTATACGTCTGTCTGTGGGTATACACATGTGGGTTGGGTGTGTGTGACACACATGTGTCTGCATGCGTATTAGTGTGATGCACTCCAATAGAAGTGCCACTGCATATGTGCGGTATGTGCGTGCCTCTGTGCACAGACGAGCGAGTGCCTGTGTGTGTGTGAGAGAGAAACATGACTCCAAGCCAACTAAGAAGTGCTTCCATCTGTCGCGCCAGCCTCACACGAGACTCTGCTGTGTCACTGGCACTTTATGAAGCCTAAGATCTCCTCCACTGATCCAAGAGCAGTTCTCAGCTGACACTAATATACTGACCTCTCTTTGGGGTAAAGGAGATGGGGAAGAGGAAGAGGACAATTTGGAGGAGAATGAGTGGGATAAGCACAAGCACGGTGGGAAAGCTGGAGAGAGGAAGAAATGATAATTTTTCACATGAGATAAATCAAAAGTGTAGGGGGAAAGAAATAAGAGAGGTCAGCGAACCTGAGTAGTTTCCCTCTGTGCTCCTTCTCGGAATCCTCCTGTCGGGACAGCTGCTCCTCACTCTGTCTATTCTGCTCCCTAGAGACACAAAGTGCACGGCATGGTCATTCAATTTTCATCATTTATTGAATTAATAAATGTATGACCAAGATAGATGACACAGCTTAAAATCATGTAGACCTTCCTGTTTCCCCTAAATGTAAGTCACCTTAACTGTGCCCATAACTCATATGTTGGCAAAAGGAAATATCATTTTTATTCCCTGATTATGTTTTTACAATCTCACTGAAAAGCTCTTGAGCAAGATACCATATCCATACAACTGCTGTTCTGTGTACTCCTACGCTAAGCTCAAATCTCTGTGTGGAAGAAGACAAGCTTAACAATGAATTCTCCCTCTGGGATCGGCAAAAGTTCAAGAAAGCTTCCTGTATTATCACAAATCTTTGGGCTTGAAATGTGGTAGTGGTAGTCAGTTGAACTTTTCTGGTGTAATGTCCTTCCTACAAGTGATTTCTTTGTTTAAATCCAAAATAAATAAGCGTTTTTTTTTTTTTTCAATCACCTCTTCTTCGGCGTGCAGCTGCTGCCTCGCTCTTGAGAAAGTAAATTGGAAATCAGTTTTAATTCTAATACTGCATGCCATCACAGTATGTGGTTCTCCCGACTTATGTGCACACACACACACACACCCAGACACACAGACACACACATACAAACGGACTTTACCCCAACCCTCCAAACCCTGTCGGCTTCTCGGCCTAATCCCCTCTCTGGCAGCATGATCAGTTAATGTGTTTGTGCGTATGTGTGTGTGCGTGTTGTTGTTAGCCGTCTAGCCCTGTGACCTTGCAGCCACACGCAATGAGGATACAGAGTGAGAGGGCCTGCATGTCTGAGCTCAAAGGCAGACAGCCTGTTTTCACTTCCAATCTAACAGATTTTTTCTGACGACTTTGGGGAATTATTTGTGCATTTCATGAAAGTGGATTCAGTTAAACAGCCAGTGAAGCTCATCACTAATTTATTATATCTGCTTATCATACAGGAGAAGACTAGCGGCGTTGTGTTGACAAGAGGCCGTGGAATTTTGAGTTAAAGTCAGTTTTGCCTCTAACAATGAGAGGCAAAAATATCTATGACACAAAGTCACAACGGGTTTTACTAAGTAACCAACCAGGGGGTGATACAACCATCTATCGCAAGGCAACACCATCCACAACTATGAATCCTTCCACCAAAATCACCAGTAGTGGCCAACTGTCAGCTACAAAGTGATTGACTATGGGTAAATAGTATTATATGTGGGCAGGACTTTAGGTTGTAGTATGCTCTTATTATTTGTGATACCAGAACAACATCCCGACATTATATATAATGATGTTTGGGAGTATTTTTCAGATATAAGTGGCAATATCACCATTTGACAGCGACAATATGAGAAGGCTATTGTGCGAGTACCACTAACAGCAGCTCCAGCTAACAGCCTCCCTTTCGCTGTACCTCTCATCACACATCTTCATTCCATTTCCCCCACTCGTTCTCTCGCTCTTTTTAACTGTCTTTTCCTGCCGTGCCATCACAGCTACTGATGATTTGGAGCAGGCCCCCGAGTGCTCCTACTTTCTGCCTCTTTAGCTACGGCCAAATGTTCCTGCTTCGCACTCTGCTTTGCCTGCCCCTCGTTTGTCTTTCTCTCTCCCTTTTGTGTCCTCAAGGTTGGAGATGACATGATATCTTACTCCCAACTGCTGTTTTCACTGCTATTCTTCATCCTCCGTTCTTCTTTTGTTGACTTTTTTTTTCCTGATATGAAAATGTAGTTTAGAGCGCATGATGCGGCGGTCTTTGATGGGGCTGGGTGGTGTTTTTGTGAACTGCAGGGTTCAAAGTGCAGTGAAGTGCACAGTGCACTGTAGGAGCGGCGGCGCACTTGGGCAGATTTTTGTGGCTGCGGGCATGTGGTGCATGGAATGTCATCGAGGTGTGTGACCTCAAGACATCACAGTCTCCACCTGTAATAAGTTGCCCTGCATAAACTAAAAAAGAGGAGTTTCCTGGTTGCCCGAGATTTAATCAAGCTAACCACAGTGTATCTGGCATGTGTAATCATAGCTACAAAACATGCATCACTCAAATTACAGGCTGCAGATGGAACACATACCTGCAGCCTTCTTCGGTCCGCTGTAAAGACAGAGAATCAGCTGTTGCGGATGACAAATGCTACCAAGACCCAAACATTAATCTTCACTCTGTCATCTTGTATTTTAGTGCAACTAGATGCGTCAACCAGTCAAAGAAATAGATCATAAAACTGAAACAGACAAGTAAAGCATGCTGGTGTGCCTCCACCAATTGAGGGAAATTGTGCATAGTTTTCAGTTGATCCAGTCAGAGCAGAAAGGTGGCAGACGGCACAAAACATGGCCGCCAAAATTGCCATGTTCTGGTGACATCCCGCTGAGCCTCTCTTCCCACTGTGGTGCATGGCAAGTCACTGAAGTACCAAACAGCCACATGAGAGAGAAAAAAAACACTCTCAGCAGTTCAGGGAAATACCATTTATTGTGAGGCATGTGCTTACATGATAGCAAGGAGAGAGAGAGAGGGGGAGAGAGAGAATCAGAGAAATAAAAAGGAAAGAAATAAAAGAGCTCCTCTTTTTTCCCAAAGGGCTGTGACTGATTTGATCTAATCTGAGATAACAGCAGGCTAAGGTAGAGAAGGTATTTTTTCTCTCTCTTTCTGTGTGTGTGTGTGTCCTTGTTTTTATTAAGTTGTGGGAACCAAACCCTCAAGTAATATTAATCTTGTGGGGCCCAGAAAGAAATCAACTTTTGATTGATTTTAAAACCTGTTAAGACTTGATTTTAGGGTAAAGTTTATGGCTAAAGACAGGCCTTAGTTGAGAAGGTTGGAGTTGTGTATGTGTGTGTGTGTGTGTTTCATCACACAGCAAAGAAAGACCTTGTGGGAAACCGGGTCCTTGGACACACCCTGAGATCAATAGATACTTTGCTGCCAATAGTCACAGAGGCATCTAGACACCATACACACTTCATTATAAACGTGCACAGACACACACAGCAGTCAGCGTGCATCAGCCTTATGAAAACAAGCTGTATCACATCAATCACATCAGTCCTTTACTCTTTCTCTCTTGACCTTCACTTATTCCATCATTCCCTCTTTCATCTCTCCTCCCGTCCTCAGTGCATCCATGCTATCTTTCATCTTTGCTTCTCTTGCCTCTAATCCATCCTTTCAACCGGGCCTGCGTCTGTGTTGGATGATCTATGTGTTCATCCTCTGATGAAAGGATGAGCTATGTGACTCCTGCCAATCACAAAGCAGCAGGAGGATTCCCAACCCCTTTTACATACATATCAGCCACAGTCAGTTGAGGAAGTTTTTGAGGTTGTGAGCCACTGACAAATGCTGTCAAAGTGGCCTCAGGGAAAGTCCATAACTGTCCATCACTCCTGCAGACAGGGACCAGTAGCATGAGTTGTGAGTCAGGTAACAGAAGGTGATAATCACATGATATGAAAGTCATAGACAGCCTTGTTCACAAGCCCATGTAGTAATACTGTAAATATAGCACAAACAGTCAAGTGCACAACGAAGACTGGCAATAAGCGAAAGGATCCCAAGGAGTGTGCAAGTCCACGTGTGTGTAAATAGTCATACTACACAGTCTGCCCTTGAGTGTCCGTCTGGCATGCTGATCAGATTGCATGCTTGGATCAGAGGAATTCCACAGCCGTGCACTGTCCTCAGACTGCCCCTGAAATGCTATGTGTGTACTATACGTGCGTTTCCAAAGCAACGGGCTGGCGCCACAGGAACACAACAGGTGCGAAATGCTTGACGTTTGATGGAGGTGGGGGGGTTAAAGGTTGAGGAGTTGTCATGGCGACGCCTGATGCACACAAACAAACTTTTTGTTCTAGGATCTCCACAGAGATTCAAAGGTTGGGGAAGCGCTGGAGCTGATACAATGTGTGCTGAGGCAGGAAGGATACAGAGCACGCAAACATGCACAGCAGCTGCGGGTGTTTGGACAGGCAACCGATCTGCATCGACTGGACAGTGAAAGGAGTCTTAGCCGATCAACTCAGACGTCCCATCTGGACCTCAGTCTAGACCTCAGCTGACCGTCTGCCAAGCAGGGGACAGAAATCACTGACTTGTTGTATTACGTCAGTGGTGAATTGTCACTACTATACCTTCATTTGCTCAAGTGTTCTTGGTGTACACTGCATATAAATCTGGGGCATGTCTTGATTTTATTTAAACTATAAACTCTAGTAACACAGAGTAAAGTTAATATAATACTTAATAAGAACATTAGATTTTTAATTCATTTATTTGCTTGTTATAGTTTACCTCACTTAATTGCTAGTTCAGGCCTGCGTATTATGGATTTTAACTCAGGAAAAACTTAAGTCAGAGACAAATAATGAATAATAAGCTGTATGTGTGGAAATAATTTACTTTTCAAAAATTTCTAACTGGCTGTAATATTAAACACAGTGTCGTTGCGTGGAACTGAGGAGGCAGATGTGAGCCACTGATTTCACTCTCTAAAGTCCTCTCCACACACACACATGCACACGCGCACACACACACTCCTTATCATGCAACATGGCCTCAAGGCTGTTTCTTCCTATAGCATATGTCCATATGTCTGGGTGGGTCGCGTGAGACTGCAAACATCCCCTCCATCCTCCCTGTCTCAGCACTGATCCCTGTGCTGGATGTATGTGCACGTTCTACACACACATATGTGCCTGGTGCATGTATACTCAGTGGCATTCCAGATGTTTCATTTGTTTAAAAATAGCAAGGAATGGAAGAAAAAGAGTCTGATATCGAAAGTGTTAAAAACGTGGCTAATAAAAGGGTATCATGACGACATCAAGAGTGGTCATGTACTAAACCCCTGGAAACAGACATGCCCAGTGGAGAAGAGTTGTGTTGCAGAAGCTCAGAGGCTTTACTTGGAAACGCAAAGTGAATGCAGGTCTTGCTGAAGAGTTGGCAAATTCCAGGTTTAGCCGAGATTTTGCCCCCGGATCCCGGGACTGGAGTACGGATCGAAAAGAGTCGGTTTGTTAAAGGGGGGTTGGTTTTGTGGTTTTGTGTTTTCTAGAAGGAATTGGTGCATGAAGGCATGAAACCAGTGATAAGCTCACAAATTTGTCCATATGTTTCTGCACATTAACCTAAGTGTATTTTCAGTCTGTCTGCAAACAAGGCCTTTGTACAGCTAGTCAGTCATAATCCCCTTCTACACAGAGACACATGCTCCAAGAAGTCATGTTGTCCTTGTAACCAAAGGGCAGCACTGAAAGTAATAATAAAGAGAGAAACCAGAGCAAAATCAGCCATTTCTGGAAAATAATATTACTGGCTAAAGAATTGGAAGTGAAAAGTACAAAGTGATTGGTGGGTAGAGAGGAGGAAGCATTAGTGAACAAATGAGTGCTTCATCTGAAGTCTGTCAGGTCAAGTAGATCTTTAATGCTTTGATTATCAGATAGAGGCAACATTGAACATTCACTCCCTTTGTGTGTAGGGGGATGATTGTGTGTCTGTGTGTCCGCATGTGTGTCTCTGTGCAAACTTTTGAAGTGGTAGATTTTTCAAATGTTATGGAAGATGTTAGCAAAACAAGATTAAAAGCATTCACTGTTGCTTTAAAATAACACCATAACTCAGAATGGGGGAACATGTGCAAACATTTGAAAATGCTGCCACTGAGCAAAGCAAAGTGTTTTCAGGGTAGGACCAAATATGGAATAATTTATCAGTGTGGAGAGTTTAAAACAAAACAAAAAAAAAAAAAAACAGACAACATATTAATGGACGGCAAAACCTGGCCTACGGAACCAGGTCAAGCATTCTTGTGCATGAGGAAACAGTTGATAGTGAGTCAATACAAAACACTGCAGAGTGTGGAGAGAGTGCTCACTGCATGTCTCTGTTTCTTGCCAGAAAATATCAGAAAAATATTCTTATTTAACTTATCCATTCTTATCATAATGATTTGCTGGGTAGTAAGCTATCTATGACAGATTTTGAACTTTTTTGACTTTATTGATCAACAGGTACGTATATATATGGTCCAATCACATAAGGATGAGAGACAATATCACTGTGTTAATAATTCCATTCCAGTCTGCCTTCTTTTTGTGTCTTCACTAAGCCAGGCCAACATCACTGATGTATTCTTATTCTTCTGCTTTTCCCCGTTAATCCAAAATTGCCACAAGTCACCGGGTTAGGTTCCACTTATACAAAAACAAAAGTAAGCGTGAATCCAGAGAGAACAGAAAGAGGCAAGGCACACATAGTGTCCTCTGGGTAATGGAGATTAAGTGCTGTAAGGAATAGTGAGCAGAGGATTTAGACTGCTTGGTACAAGCGAGTACACCCGACTATGGGAAAAGTCCAGGACCACCAGGGGGTAAAACTGAGAAGTGGTGATACGGTGTATCACGGAGTTCTGACCCATTTGCAGCAGTGATGCTAACATTTGCTAATCTGCTAGCATTAAAGATACCGGTTACAGGCTGGTAGGAACGTTTTATCTGATGATGGTGACAAATCAAGGGAGCATCAACGTCATTACAATTCCTCTTGAGAAGAATATGAGTCTGTGTATGAAATCAGAACAATCAGAACAACTTACCACATAGCTAATATGACATTTCACCATAAGGCCATAAATGTCAACCATGCAGAAATGTTGAAAGCAAACTGTTTTGAGCTGACAAACTCAAATTTACAAGATTGACATTGCTGTGGCAGACCTCTGATTTATGTGACTTACTGAGTCTCTTGCTACATTTTTAAAGTGTGTTGTTGATGTGGATGTTGTATGCATGTGTATATCCGTGTCTGCAAGGTAGATAATGTAGTTTTAAGAAGGAAGTAAAAGAGAAAAAAACTCAAAGCAGTTGCTAAACCTTTGAACTTCGAGCTTCAGCATCAGCATATTTTCAAAAGCCACAGGGGCATATTTATTCCTAAGTACTAAACCCCTGACTAGACCTTTGTGTGAGTGTATACAAGTCAAATCCTCTGTTGTTGCAGCTTAGCAGCCCCGGTATGTGGAACACGAGCATTTCCTGGTTTGGGTGGTGTCAGTGGGGCTGCACAGACGGTTGTGATTGGTTGAAGGAAGTTATATACAGAGCCAAGTCTTGCAGTGACCTGTTCTTCACCCAACATATTCCAAATACCACGATCCACCTGCATCCCCATCTGTGCATGCGTTTTCATACGTGTGTTTTGCCACATACTGTAGACACTTACATCAGCTGATGAGTTAGGCTCTCTCTCTCGTCTCTCATTTGCTGAAGCTCCACGCTGGAATGCCGCAGCTCTTCGCTCAGTGCTGTTCACACACAAATACACAAACAGATTTGAGTTTACTTGACAAGATGGAGATGTGGTAAAAGCTTACAAAAGCTGCCCTGAAAACTGGTGCAATCCAATGCTGACTCAGAGCCAGGCTTGTCACTGGAGGCGGTTACTCTGGATAGTTCGCAGAGACAGGTTTACTGTAGGCAAAGTTTACCATCACATTGTTCCCACTTGAGCAAAAGAGGAGACCCCACATCAAATGATACTAAAGAGTGACGAGAAACAAAACAAAAGGCGGGGGAGGAGGAACACAAAAGACAGAGTGGTTCACACCGTACCACAAACAAGAGGTGAGGAGGAAGAGCGAGAAAAACAAAAGGGTTGAAAAAAACAAGGTGGAAAATCGAGACATAAGGAAGCAGTGGGAAACTAGAAAAAGAGGGAGAGCTGAATGGGGGACGTGTGTTGAGAAGAAGGGAGTTTGAGGCAATCTGTGTTCACGGGGGAAACCATGAAACAGTATACAGCAGTCTGGCAGTCTATGCTGCTACAAGCCTGACACAAAGAAGCTGCTGTATTGCTACTGTTTCTTGCCTTCAGTGTCTGTCTATTGTCACATTGACAGGATATGTAGACAACAAAAGACAAAAACGCAACACACACAAACAAACAAACCATTAAGAAAAATGGAAGTTAGCATTTAATAACCAGGGCAACCCTCAAAAATAACAGAGCTACTTGACTATAGGCAAACCTTTAAATCCTGCATATGGATAATGTCCCAACCTGCTGTGATATGGCACAGGTAAGAAGTGTCACTTTATTCTGAACAGACTAATTTACGGGTTTTTGGTCCAGTGAACATATTTATTATAAAAACTGATCTAAAAGAAATGCTAAACCACACTATTTAGACTTTATGCCAGACCAACAACTTGTCAGACTGCAACGCTGAACTTACTACAGCTCCAGGCAGGAGTGGTTACTGCAAAATAGAGAAGCATTCACATTCCAAGTCTAAATAGCTTAAGCCACAGTTTTCTGGAGAACACCTTGTTTACATAGCTGTCGTTAGTAGAAATATTTGCACAAAGGCCTCTGTCTTCAAGTGCATGCATGTAATGACAGAGGCTTACAGAAATGATTTGCATAATCAGCATCCCCATCATTTCCATAGCCATTACCATAGGATGTCTTGTACACCAAAGCGTAGGACCAGCGTAGGATCGCAATCATCACATGCTCCACATTATCAACATTACTGAAAGACTCCTTTTATGTATGCCAATGCAATGTGCTGAATTGGGATGTATCTTAAAGAAGGAGCACTTATCGTGGAATAATGTGGGAGGATCTCTTTATTAAGTCTGATTCATGTTTCTGAAGAAAACCTCTGAACTGCAGCAGCACCAGAGACACGGTGAGTATTACATCTTGGCTGTATCAGCAAAGTAGTAAAAGCAGTACGTCAGCAGTGTCGGTGTCTGTAGTGACAGAGACAGCAGCTGTTCATCATCAGTACTGCTGTGCACTCGAAGCATTTTGCAACCACTCACAGACCAACACTAAACCAATGTTGTTACTCATCAGGACAAAAAATAAAAAATAAAAATGTGTCTTGGCTTGCAGCTTTGTATGTAAACAGCACATGAACTTTATATGTTTGCTGTAGACAGCTGTATTTAAAAAATGAAATGCATCTGTTTCACAAAGCTGATGCTGTTTATGCGCAAATAGTACATGGACACACCAAACTGACATCAAAGATTAACCGGCAATAAAAGCTGACTGTGACACCACCTACGTCTGGACCTAGCAATAGCATTTGAACACACCACAGCACCAACCACCTAGCACATACACAGATCAACCACAACATTAAAACCACTGACAGGAGAAGTAAATAACATTGACCATCTTGTGATAATACAATGTGCTGCTGGGAAACTTTTGGACCTGGCATTCATGTGGATGTTACTTAAACATGTAGCACCCACCTAGACCAGACCAGGCACCCCCACCCCATAGCAATGACACTCCTTGATGGCAGCAGCCATCCCCAGCAGGATGCAACCTGACACAGGCACACACACAAAAACGCTTTAGGAACAACTCAAAAAACAGCCTATCCCAGCTGTCATTGGGCGAGAGGCGGGGTACACCCTGGACAGGTCACCAGTCTATCACAGGGCTAACACAGAGAGACAGACAACCATTCACACTCACATACTCACCTACAGCCAATTTAGAATCACCCATCATGTCTTTGCACAGTGGGAGGAAGCCGGAGTACCCGGAGAGAACCCATACAGACATGGTAAGAACATGCAAACTCCACACAGAAAGGCCCCAGTCTGCTCGAACCCAGAACCTTCTTGCTGTGAGGCATCAGTGCTAACCACCACACCACTGTGGCGCCCTTAGGTGATCATGTCATTAAATATTTATTTAAAAAGAAGAGAAGAGCATTCTTAGCGCACTTGATTGTCATGTATATTTTCATCACTTCCATTTCTCTGGGTTTACTAAGGTGAACAGCCAATCAGAGCGGCCTCTATCGCCGATGCGCTCCACTGCCAATTAAACATGCTGTATCAGTTGAAAAGCTGCTGTCAGGTGTGTGACTAATGGCAACGGTACAGGACATACTGCAAAAACTAGGCTCACCACTGACCAGGCACGTAAAACAGCACCTGTCTGCTTAGTGTGTCATGGCCTGGAAATTTTCATACATTGTAAGACACACAGACATAAGCTTCATTCAGATGAATCAGAGCAATTCATCTGAAACACTTATTATGGAGAAATCCATGGGTTGACATGTTTGACACAGCTGTTGTAGTATGAAAGGTAATTCCTGGCTGATACATTCTATTGCTGTGTATTTGCAGTAGATTTTGTAAGAGAATCGGTGTTACGCAAATATTCAAACTAGTGACGTTGTTATTACCATCTGTGCTACGCATGAAGCTCTTTAACGAGACAAAAAAATAAGCAGACAAAAAAGCAAGCAGACAAAGGCTCTGTGTGGGTGTCTCGCAAGTTGTTTGCATGGCTGACAGTCATGGAGTGTGTTAAAGATGTGTAATGGTGTGTCTGTGTGTGTGTGTGTGTGTGTGTACTGTGTATTGAGAAAGTTGTCTGTGAGGGTCCTTCAGAGAGGGGCACCAGGGCACAGTAGCTGCGGCCCTGGAGAGCTCTCAAACTGATCCAGCAATGTCAGCGTGACATTCTCTTCCGCCAAGTCTTTGTTTTCCTCGCTCTCCCTCATTGGTTGTCTCGTTTTCATTCTTCTCCTCACTGCTTCTCTCCTCTCAGTCTTTCTTTCTTCATCTTCCTCTCTTTCTGCAGCTCTGTTTTTCTATTTCTCCCTCGGCTCTCTTATCTTGCCTCTTTCTCTCTCCCTCTCTCAGCAGGAAGAGGGGAGTGTAGGAGGCCTCTCTCAAACCGGCAATACACCGATAATTGCTTTCTGGTCACTGTGACATGACAAGGTCCGCTAGGGTAAAGCAACACACACACACACAGGCACACACTCACACTGCAACAGACACACACAAAACACAAGAATGCAAGCACAAAGAACCACGTACACAAAGACCGACAAGTCCTGCAAAACACTTAGAAATGTCCAAACAGCAATAGTTGTATAAATACTTGATGGAGCAGAAAGGCTTTGCAGTGAAAGCAAACCAGCCTTTCTGACAGTCGGCAGAACTTCCATTATGTGTCTCAACACACAGTGTAACGAGGGGGCTGTAAAAATGACGGCAACTGCCAGTTGGCCTCCAACTTATTGCAGCAGCTTTACAATATTGTTACTGGGTTGACAGTTTGCAGTACTATAGTCACGATGACAGCTGGGATAGGCTCCAGCCCCCCCCCCACGACCCTTCACAGGACAAGCAGTTACAGAAGATGAATGAATGAATGAATGAATGAATATATTATACAGTAAATTATTTTACATTACACAACTCCAGTAACTCCTTTTGTGATAAACAAAAACTGTTCAGCTTTAAAGTGATTATTTCCTTACTTTCCTGTGATTATTATTATTGTTAGGGGGACTATTATTATTACGGATTAATCACATAATGGCTGCCACAGCTCCATTATGCGCCACCTATTTGACATGTATGGTTTAGCTAAAAGTTAGGTGGAGGCACTCAGCATTGTTGAAATTATTTTTCTTTTCAAACAGAGAGCAGATACTGTACACACACTAGCAATATTTTTATGATGTGCTTTTTCCCCCAAGCATTTGGGGTGGAAATTATACGAGAGGGGTACCTATGACACCAGAGCCTCTGATGTCCTCTAACTAACAGTCAGCTACAAAGAGATGGACAACAAGCAAACTTTTTTTCTATCATGCTAATGTCTAATGAGGACGGAGCATGTATGGCTGCATATGACTGCGCAGGGAAAAAGGGCAGCACTCTGCGTCAGTTTCAGGAGCAGACTGGGTGGATTGGGCGGAAACTGAATGTTATGGATAGAAAGAAAACCATTTTTGATGCATAGAGATGAAGCTGCCGGAGAAAAACACTGTATGGACACACGCCCTAACTCATTGCAACTATTAAATTAAATATTTAGCTATTGACAAAATTGGTTACATACTCTGTTTCTGTTGCAAAAACATACACAGACACACCCAACGCCTTTCAGTTATGACAGAATTTACATACCATAGATAATTGAGATAATGTATTGTGGGGAGCAACGTATCTAAGTAATCTACACTACCAGATCATGTGAGAACATAAAGTCCTGTAAAGCAGAGCTACCTTTACAGTTACTTAACGCGCAGGCAAACACAGCTGCGCCCGGGAATTTTTATGAGCGTCTACACATTACTATAATATCACATTCTCAAGAGTTTGGGTACCACAGCCATTTTTGGGCGTCTGCCTAGTTTATTGTGTGTAATAAAAGTACACCAACTTCTGAACCACAGCAGCTTCATGGAAAAAAATAAAATTTGTGGAAGCACTGAAAAACAGAAACACTGTTTTGGCCTCAGTAGAATACAAAAGAATCCACAGTTTGTTCTCCCAGAACCTCACATTTATAAAGAGAGTGTTTAATGTCGCATGGCTTGATGAAGGCAGCTCTACTTCACATACTAATCCATATACCTTCTAATGATTTACAACATGTTTCAGTAGACACATTTCTTATCTATATTACGTGATAGCAAGTCTGCTTATAGACAGAGACAGACAAAAGTACTGGACAAGAAGCTGACTAGGAGGAAAGGTATTTGGTAGGCTGTGTGTGAAAGTATTTGATATTTTTATATTGCTGCTGTCACTATCAACACACATATACAAAGTTGGCTTCCAAGGAAATAGATACCGTATAGTCTTTGAATGGCTCAGGGTGTTGGCAGATGGCTGCGGTTCATGGATCGGTCATACGCACACACACACACACAGACATGCATTCATACTGCTTCCGTCACGCTTAGTCACTGGATTTCTCCTTAATTTTACTGTCAGCCGCTTTCCTCTCTTCGTAAGTGTGTTGAAGGAAAACTCCCACCCTCTTAAACCTCTGTTGTCCATCACGTTAATATCCAGTTGCACAAGTCATCTGCTGACATCTGCACAAAGTAAACTGAGATTAATTAAGCCTCCCTCGTCCTTTAATCTCATTGCTCGTCTTTGTCTCTCTCCCTGTAAAATTCCACACCCCTCGAGGTCGCTCTCTCATCTCCTCCCTCTTCTCCACCTAACCATAAACCACATCCACCAGCTCGTATTAGGCAACCTCCTTACGTTTCTCTCTGCCTATTTTCCTTCACCTCTGTTCTTGGGCTGTTTGACACTCACTACAAAAGGCTGACAGACAGGTAGCACAATTTAATGGTCAACTAATGCCCATATCAGGTTGGATATGTCATATGTCATATGCAGAAAAAAGGTTTTGAAATGACAGTCTTTTATTCCAACACTATTACAATAGACTTGAGCAGGGTGAGAACAGGTCACAGAGTAATCAATTACTTGACTGAAAGAAATAAAAATGGCAGGTAAACTGAGAAGAACATAACCATATTGCCAAGTATGAAAAAAGCTAGCTCTCTGGTCTATAAACTGTCAAGAAAATACTGTTAAAAACAACACCACTCCATCATGATTGATCCATGAGGATGACTTTGGTGGTAGGAACAAAAGTCGTCAGTGGTGTTTCCTTGTAGTAAATGACTCTGTTTGCGTCATATGCCAAATAACTGTATCAGTCGCTCCCATTGAGGAGCAAAAGTATTGCCGTAATATTGTGATTAGTTCATATTGATGACCCTGAAGGTTTTGACGCCTGTCAACATTAAAATTCTAGTGGTCACCACATTGCTGCTCTTCTCTTCCGGTGTGTATGCTCCTTTACTGTGTTGTACACCACAGTCACTTGCTTGGAACTTTCTTGACAACCCATCGAAGAAAAGACAAAATACAACTGTATAACTAGTTCCATAGAGGTTAAGCTAAAAGCCTAAGAAAACATACAGCAGCTAAACAAAGTTATACATATCTGCAAACTATTAGATTTAGATTTACGGTATTTTCATTAGTCTGACCTTTGACCAACTTGCCGTAGCATTAAAGTGGTAGATTTGACATTTATTTACATATTGAGAAACAGACACACCGGCACCTACATTTTTTTCGACAAGGCGAGTCAAGAATAAAACACAGCACACAGACAGATAAAGTATCGTGTCCTGATTGCGTAGATTTGTTTAGAAGGAAGATTTAGATTTCTGTGACCACATATACTGTATACTTTGATGCTCGTGTGGATTCCTTGTTCTATATTTTATTGAAGCTGTTGGTCCGTGCAGCAGCTGCCTTTTAAGATCATGTCACTGAACAAATACATACTCACACGACATCCGCACAAACAGACTGGTTTCTTTAACCGCCTCTTCCTCTATCAAACGCTCCCTCTCCACCCTTCTTTTCCCCTCTGCCATGCACACCTATAAAGACATACAAACACAGACAAAGACACACACGCGCACACACACACACACACACACACACACACACACACACATACTTGACACTTGGCAGCTGTTTGGAACGTGCAGCAAAGAGAATAGGACCCGCCCATGAGGTGAGCCTGAGGTTAGCTCTCCTTTGGGCATTTACTGTCAACACTGAACACACACACACAACCAGCCTGCAGTGTGTGTGTGTGTGTGTGCAGTTCTTCTTGCTTGCATCTTGTTGAAATTTATAGTAGGAGTTTCATAAGTTTATAGCCTTTACACACTCATTCAGTACAGCCGTGGACACACACACGCACATTCCTCTCAGCCTATATTTTCTTTAAAGGTTAGTAGAGGTTGCCTTTTAACTGTAAACATGCATAGACAGACACACATTACGCTCCAGCCATTGTGGGCGCTGCTCTCTGAACTAAAAGAGTCTGCGCCACAGTTAAACTAATATTTATTCCTGATGAGAGATTATTTGCTCAACTCCCTCTGCTTCTTTTCTTTCAAGTCAGCTGCAGCTTTGTATAAAAATACACCGTCTGCTTCTCTCTCCTGCTTCTCTCTCTCTCTCTCCCTACTGTAAATTACCCTCATACGTCTAAACCCCTCTCATTCCGTTTATATTACCTTCAAATGTGAAGCCTGACTTGACTTGTGTTCACTGATGTCTATGTGTGTGTTACCTGAGAACACCTGCGTGCTGTGCTGCTGTATCTGAGATCTGAAGGCCTGCCAGGCCCACGTCAGCTGGCCGAGGAAACCCCGTACCTCTGTGAGCTCACTGCTGGAGGAGCGTAGCAAGGAGAGAGTGTCTCGCAGGGCCTGCTGCTGCCGCACACGCACACCTCTGAAACACAAGTTAACAGCTTGAAAACAGCTTAAATACAAAGCCTCAGTAAATAGTATTGCATTGCTATGATACATTTGGCTATAATATGGGAGCATCTAATAAGAGCTGTTTGTATAAGGACTGTGATAGCGTTGCTAATAGTGATTAATTGTTTTTAATTGCTCCACTGGAGTTTATCAGTGTCTAAGAGTAGAAGGCCGTGCTACTGTTGCATGGTGTCAATGTGTATAACAAGGAGCACAGGAGCAGTTATGTGACAACACTCCCTTATTAAATTCGATTTTTAAAAACTGAAGTTGCTTTTTCATTACACTGTTAAGTAACTGAAGAAGCTGCACTGTTTGCGTCATATTTCACTTAACTCATCTTATAGTTAATTATGTGACATTGAATGATTACTCAGCATGTGAGATTTCCTAGGGGTAGTGTGTTTGCTCCTTTATTTTGCTTCCACTGCTTTGGCAGAATGTGAGTGCTCACCATTTTTACAAGAAGCCTTTAATAGCATGTGCATGCATCTGAAGGTTAGGGCCCCATCTTAGTGGAAAAGTTGTTGTAGTTTTAATGATGCTGCATCTCTGACTCAATTCCAGCCAGGTACCTTAGCTTAGCTGTTTGGTGTTTCCGCTCTTCCTCCTTATATTTCCTCTCTGCTCTCAATTATATGCAATCAGTTAGCTTTTTCATGCTGCCCAAAGACATGCAGGTTATGTTGCCTGGCGACCCTAAGGGTTGAATGCGAGGGTTGATTAATAGGCTTGAGGCCTAACGTAGAGGGAGATGAGTTACACAGCTCTCATTACATGCACGTGCAGTTCAGATCTTTGACTGAGAAAATTGTGGCTTTCATGCATCAGATATCTTGGTGTCAAGGATTTATGGCCCAGGGAGGTCCACATGGACATTGTAGCAATACAAGGGGAGGGTGCAGAATATTACAGTATGGTTAACAAGTGGGCTTCTGATTTCAAGAAAAAAAGCTCAGAGGCGTTCAATTTGACAGCAATTATGAGATCATCTGGAGGCCCAAGACGTCACAAAGAAGGGATCCATACTCTCCGTCGCTTGTGGGCGGAGGCTAGCCTGGTCGTTACCATCCTACGTTTCCGCCCGAAATTTGATTTCGGTCTGGCACGTTAGTCTGGCCCAATGTAATAGGAATCTGTCTCCGTAATGGCCGGATGCTTATTTTGAGGTTTAAAATCATTGGAGTTCCCTTAACCAATCAGCAACGTTTGGTAATGACGTATATTGTGCGCCGGAGTTCAGGCTCTTACGCTTACCACTTCCGCTTCCAGTTAAATAAATCAAACTTTTCCCAAAGCCAGCTGGAAGGAGAGCTACGACATCCTTGCCATTTATAAAATTGACAAGACAAGCCTCTTGTTCTGGTTTTAATTCCGTGATGCTCTCAAGAGTTGACACAACTTCGCAGATGGCTTCTAGCGTCTCTTCCTCCATCGCCATTGTTGCTATGCTGTTGAACTACAAGCTTCGCTGGACTACAAGCAACTCGGCATGCGAGTTCCGCGTCATCACTCAACTGTTCGCTGATTGGCGCGGTTACACGCGAACCGCGGAAGTGCAATTTGGCCAGACTCCGTGCCAGACCGAAATCAAATTTCGGGCGGAAACGTAGGATGGTAACGACCAGGCTAGGCGGAGGCGACTATGTTGAAAAATACATGTGCCACTTTTTTTTTTAGAAGTGACTTCTTTCACATTAGGTCACAAGCCTCAATGACTCTTTGTAGCCATGAATGTTTATCTGTGTGTCAGTACGGTCACTGGTTACATTTACATGGACACTAGTATTGCACTTATAATCAAAATAATAGACAAATCGAAACAAAATTGCCTCATGTAATCATCTCAATAAGAACATTCTGGTCTGGTTTAGCATCCATGTAATGTAATGTAATTCATTCAGGTTAAAGAAATCCATGTAAACATAGCGACTGACTATTGCTCGGTACAGGGTGTAACAGGCCTTTCAACAAATTTCAAGGGGTATAGCTATTGATGTCATGTAGACTGAATAGCACTGTAATTGTTTGGTTGTCACTTAGTTATTTTGTCATGTATTGATATCCATAGGTGTGATTAATGTATGACAGGTAGAAATAGATTGAGATTATAAATAGTATAAAATTAAGAGGTTAATAAGGGGCAAAAAAGGACAGCTCATAAAAGATTGAAAGTTTTACTATAAGAGATAAAAGTAAATTTAGGAGAGATGTAACCAAGATGTCCTCAAAAAAGGTCACGTTTTACAGCACTCTCCCTCTTCTTCTCTCTCTCTAATCTCTATCACTCTCAAAGAAATATGTTCAGAGGAAAAGCACTTTGGGCAGCATGAAAGATCATTGCTCACACACATACATGCCCACGTACAGACACACACACACACACACACACACTCAATTAAGTTAGAAACCAATGCAAACCATGGAAAACTAGAGCAGGGGACTAGAACATTCTGTTATTCTGAGAACGCTTGTGAAGGAACACGTGGGGTGAAAGCACACCGAACAGTTTCCTATTTTCTTACACACACATGGAAGTGGAAGCACACATGTGACGTAGATGGATATGTCCCAGGCACAGGGACACACAAACGTACGCACACATGCACATACAGTACATACACAAGGCTGTAGACAAACATCATGGTGGGGTCTCGCGTGCAAAAGAAATTGACCGATTTGAGACCTCTGATGGGTTGAGTGGTTGTTTTTTCTTATTCAGGGTTGGAGGCACAGGTGATCAAAAATGAACGCTGTCTCAGACTAGACGAGAAGAGGGGGCAGACTGGTTTGCAGTGCCTGAGTGCATGTGTGCGTGTGTGTGTGTGTGTATGCAGAGCGCAAGGGAGCATGGCCACTGCTTGTCACGAGAGCCAGTTTTATAATGTCAGATGACATAAATCATAAGGCTGACAGCACCAAGTAAAGGAATAGATATGAGCCAGATCTGTCATCTGTGATAAGGCTAAGATAGTGAAAAACAGAGACGCAGAGAAAGAGGTGCATACATTTGGTCACCCGATGGTTTACTCATTTAGCAGCTTTCAGTGACAGCAGTCTGATTGAACTGATTGAAGCACTTTTTCCCCCGACATCTCATCTCTCCAAATCTTATTTGTCCAATTCACGCCACTGCCTCTTTCCTGTCATTGACTGCTCTTGTCATTTTCAATCTCTCGCTCGCTCTCTTTTTCTCTTACCAGGAAGTAATGAGTGGGTCCTCTGAATTAGCTTTCTGCTTAATATTTCCACTCACTCTTTTATTGTCTTCCCTCTATCATTTCACACAGTTGTTTCCCATCTGCTCTGGCCTTCCTGTCTGCATCTGGTCAATGAGCGGACAGCCAAGCAGGGTGACGCAGACCAATAGTATGCTTCTTCTTTTTTTCCATTTATTGTTTTTGTGTTGGTTTGTGCATTCTGCTTTTGGCTTTTAACCTGTTCTTAGTTATTTTTTTTTCCAATCTTTTTTTTTTTTTGAATATCCTTTTGTCTCCGAATATTATCTCACCTGAGAAGTTCAGTTTGCTGCTTCTCTTTACCAAGTAGCTGCTTAGCCTCTTCCTTCATGGCAGCTGCTGCCATCAACCTGTAATGGAAGGAATAGAGAAAAGTAGAAAAATGACAGAAATTAGTTTTTTGCAATGTCTACTCATTAAAGAAACCGTAGCACAACAAAATGCCACTGAAGTCACATTGGTGAGAAATGAGCTTATATATGATGCAACTTTAATGATATGAGGGGAGGATGGTCATGACACAATGAAATGAAATGAAAAATTAAAGTGTTCCTCGGAGGTAAATTATATAAAGAAAGACGGTTGCCTCCCCAGCTCACTGAATGGAGTATGAGGAAAGAATGAAGACAAAGTACGGATGTAGCCCTGGATCTGAAAAATAAAGTCAGTGTATAAATGGATTTAAGTTATTTCTAATGGCCAGCAGGGGGCGACTGCAAAGGTCGCAAAGAGAAGTTTGTTAGACTTGAGCCACATTCGCATATAAAGCATTTTGCTCGCTGCCTGACTCTGGTTGGCTTGGTAACCTCCTAGTATATTTCCCACCACAAGTATTTCCAACTGAAACAACATAAGTGAACATGAACTGACACCGTGGATCACCAAAAACAAGCTATTTTCATTTCAGTATTTTCCTTTCAAATAGGGAGTGACTGCTCTTCTTGCAGTCAACTCCCTATTTGAAAAGGAAAATGCCGTCAGTGACTCTGCAGCTCCACCAGGGTTCAGCCAACAGGATGATTGAGCCCTGTTGGGTAAACACAAATTCACCATGGTGACTTTGGTGCTAGGAACCAAAGTCATGGATGATATTTCCTTGTCACCCACATTGGTCATATCACCTCAAAGTTGAGATTAGTTTGACGTGGCACCCTTTCACATTGCATCACCTAAGGTGTGTTCTTCAATAAAGCGTGATGTTCATTTGGCAAATTGGTAGTAAAATAAATGACAAAGCAAGGCATGCTTTAAGGTGTGGTTACCATGTGACTGACAATTTGCTACCATATGGGTGTGCATAATGTGTTCTGGTTCCAAGTCAGATCCCCACTTCCCCCCTCAACAACTCCTCCCTTTCATCCAAATATGATCACTTAGGCACTATTTTTTGTGAATGACAGTTTTGAAGCAATGAGTCTTGGTATTTTTAGGGTCCTAAGTACACTTCTTTGTCCAACATACTGAATGAAGAAAGTCTTCCCCTATTACAATACCTGCTTTTGTAATGCTGAGAACCTCTGCATTCACACATCACAAGATAGTAGGACTGTGTGACCAACAAATGAAAACAAAAAAACTAAAGAAACTGGTGTAGTGCGCCATATTAATCTGTTGTTGTGGCCAACAATAATTTACAGAGAAGTTAAGCGTTATATGTTTTAGTCTACACACAAACACATCTGATGTGGCTTCCTATCCAGACAGAAGCAATCAAATCTGACAGAGTGCACTAATCAAAAAAAGATACTTTACTGGTGAGATTATGTGGCTCGGACACTTAGAAGCCAGAAACAACACATCCTGTTCTTCCCTACAACACCACAAATAAGCACGGAGAGCGTGACAGAGGGAAATGAATAAACATAACAAGCAGTACGAGTTACCAAGAGCAGACTAGACAAATAGAGACTAAAACCAGACGGATAATAATCATGAAGTTTAATTAAGAAGTATAATTTGAATGACACGTAATGATCCTGGCAGGGGATTTTCTGCTCACTGGAAACACTGTAGGAACAAATATGAGGTAAGCCCTACAGAGGTCCTATGCAATGAAAATATGTGGTAAGACAAATGGTAACATTTTCTTCAATTATGGACTGACAACACCTTTTTTATAAAAAGTAACTCCTGCTATCATTTGAATTTTCCTAGTTTTCTGACTTTTCCTATTTACACTACTAATTCTATGAGAATGGTGATGATGAAGTGGTTATTGACATCTGTAACTGAATCAGCAAGCTACAATGTGGAGGAATTTAAAATGAAAAAATAGTACTGTTCTGCTCACCAGGTTGAAGTAACAGTCTAAGATGTGTCAACATGTTGTCAAGGGTCAGTCTATCTGGAATTACTTGGCATTACAAAATGTCGGTGAAGGTTTTCAATCATATCGGCCAGGGTCTAAGTCCAGCTGTCCCTGTTTCAGCTTGGCACTACAAACTAAACGTTGTAACTTGTGTACATACACAGTAAGAGAATAGCAACAGTGTGGCAACAAAAGACCCATTGAATGTTAAGGAAATTCAGCAATGACAAACGAAAAAACCCTTGGTGACGTGATGTGACAAAATCGGATTTTCCTTTAACCGCCTTCGCTCCCTTTTGACTTCAGTACTTCACAGTGGGCTCAGTTGCCCCTGTCCTCCCCCGTGCATTTACTTCCCACAAATGCAGACAACATGGCACAAGCAGAGCCCCACCAGTTTGTTTTGCCATGTCAAACAGAGGCATGCAGCTGAGAGGGAGAAATGTTCCCTACGAGTTAATGCACAAGACCGCAGCACTTCACAAACACCCACTAAAGAGCAGCCACCATTAGAGGAATCATTTTCAAACTGTATCCCATATGACAAGAAAGGGGTTGGAAAGCTATTAAGAGTGCAGTTGCTGTGCATAGCCTGTTGTTAAACATACAGTAGGGTGCCCTGCCAGGGTTCATCCATTTGCTGAAAACTTCGATCCCAGGTCCCAATTATTTAGCGATTTTCACATGTACAGTTGTACAGATGAGGCAAGGGGTATTGTTTAATTCCACTACAACAAACCTAAGTTCTCTCAGAATCATGCAGCCCTACACCACTTGGCTAGTGAAAATAAATTAGCCTTTGTTAATTATATTCATTCATTCATTCATTCATTCATTCATCTTCTATAACCACTTGTCCTGTGAAGGGTCACGGGGTGGGGGCCTATCCCAGCTGTAATCGGCCGAGAGGCGGGGTACACCCTAGACAGGTCTGTTAATTATATTGTTAAAGGGTAAATGAAAAACTAGTTTTGAATTTGAATTTATTTTCAGGCCATATCACACCAGCCCTTGGAAGTACAGTATGTGTGCTTCTAGTAATCTTGCGTGAATCTTGTATGAAAGAGAGGCCATTTCTGAGTCTGAGTGCATGTTTACAAGTACATAAGTGTGCGTGTGAGCGACTGTGGCACTTTTCCAAGAGTATTTTCTCCTGTCCGTTTGTATGTTCGCCACTTTTTGACCAAGTCTCTGATCCTGTGTGTGTGCGTGTGTGAAATGCGAGTATTTGTGCATGCGTGCCTTTGCATTTCGAGTGATGGCAGCCCAGACTCCCACTGTTCACCCATCTGTCCCCACCAGTCCCAAAGCGAGATTACAAAGAACACTCGAAAGGGGTGTGCGTGTTTGCGTGAAAACGCACACACCCTCATAGCGCGTGTTAGTGTGTTTTGAATATGAAGTTGTGTGTGCTTTGCATGCATGAGCTCGAGCTCCTGTTCCCAGGGCAGTGGCTGTCAGTGGAATAACAAGGTAGAGCAGTGCCGGTGAGTGCGTGCCAGATTAGAGTACCCCCTACCAGCAGCCCAAATCAACTGCCTCATTGGGACATGTCATAAACACTCACACAGGACACGCCAGACACGAACAGTCAGGCACACACATCCCCAACATCGACCTCAGCCACAGTGTTATCGTGACCTAGCAAGTCAAATGTTTTCTGTTTTTGGGTGTGTATGTGTCAGAGAGTTTTTTGTGAAGTTTAGTGTTCCTTCATATTTTAGAGGTTTGGGCTGAGGGTCAGCATTACAAAGCCAAACTTAACATCCCCCAGTGGCTTATTTTCAACCTCTGACAGTGAACAAAATGTTCTGTGTCATTATGTCTGTTTATCCCAGTTTTAGCACAGGGGTAAAGCTGGGTGAAAATGGTGACTGTAATACTGCTTTACTGCGTTTCACTGTAGTTTCACTGCTGCAACATTTACTGTTTATCATTCATTATTTTTCTACAAGAACATCATCATTAATGCCTTCACAAATAGCCAAACATAATTTAGTGCTATTCCTCCGTTTCAGCTATAAGAAACAATCAGGTTAGCTGTTAATGGTGATATTTACCTTCAAATGGCTGTCGAGCATTTACCATAGCAGGGCTTTTAACAGCTGTCAGGGGGACATAAAGGTATCATGAGATAGCTTACGAGTGCATGTCAGAGTAAATGTGGCCACATATTTGTGTGTGCGCCTGTGCTGGTATTTTCTGTCATCATTGGAAGTGACATAAAAGCCTTTCCATATCAAAGTGTCATCTGTTCACCTGCTGTGCGTGCACATGTGTGTGAGTTAAAAGAGTGTTTTGATCAACAGCATGGCAAGACATTCAAAGCTGACAGACATTTTACTGCAACCAAAAAGGAGCACAGACAGGATGTAATACACCTAAACCCAAAGACAGATGCACTGAGATGCACAAAGTGACACACTGTGCATGTACAGCTTTCACATGTTTCTAAAATTAAAAAGCTGAAAGAACAGTTTGGGCTTGTCAGCGGTGTGTTAAATGCTCCAGTGAAATCTTTATGCGCTCTAACTGGATCACTTCACTTCCTCATCAGTTAACTGCAATCCTTTACTGAAGTGTTGTGGGTGTGTTTGTGTGTAGTGCGTCGCATGCCTGTATATATTTTGTTTTCTGGTTATCTGGTAACCACGCTGAGGATGCCATAACAGTGACTGTGATCATCCAAACATCACACACACACTGACACACGAGCAAGTACAAGCATAAAGCAGAAACAGTGATATCATGTTATAGCTAAATTAATTAACCCAACTGATCTGAAGACCTATTTTTCTTCCAGCTTGTCAATTTTAATTAAATAATGAAAGTAAATCTCTGTGTTTCATTTGTATGTGTGGGTTGCTATGCTACTGCTTCGACATGTTATTGCTGATAACCACATAAACTTTGTCATATTGTGTGTGCTTGAGAGAGAGAGGGTGCTCTTGACACACTCAGCAATATTGTTGTTTGTGTTTGTCTTGTTGTCATGAGCCCCACATCAATACTGAGACTCCATTAATGCCAAACAGGGAGAGTTCTCCTTCAACGCAGAAGAGATACGTATACACAACACAGACACAATAAGGTGTGTGCGCATTTGCAAGAGTGTTTAATGTGGTAATGTGTACGTGACATTGTGCTAATAACACAAATGCTAGCTGTGAGGCCTGTTTGACTCTGTACATAGAAAACTTGACATATTACCGAACACATATACACACACTTAAACAGAGAGAGGACAAGAGTGTATTGATTGGTGCATTGTTTCTGTGGTTGCTACGGTGACCAGAAATTGAAATAAAACCACATGAGTACATAACTAATTTGCCGCAAAGCACTTGCTTGTTACAAATGGATGCCTTTCTATTTGTCATCCATCATTTGTCTCTGCTTCACTCCCGCTCTCCCACCTGCAAGTCGCCTTATCACTGTTAAGATCCAGCCCCAGGTGTGCCCACGTGTGCGCTCTCACACATTTCTGTGACTCATTCTTCATAACTGCCAAGTCTAATTTTTGTTACTGTGTGCAACAGTGATTATATCTATCCACTGCAGGTGTATGCAAGTGTGTGCAGGCGTGTATACGCATACGCACACCCACACACACATAGGCTTGCACAAAGGTATACACAGACACACAGTCAGGTACAGACGCATACAGACTAGCATCAAGGCACAGCGTTGGGATCAAGAATGAAACCAGCCAGCCAGGGGGAAGCAAACAGAATGTATTAAATTCCCAGACAGCTCTCTCAAAGCCATAACCATGTAGACAAGTTACATGATATGTTTCAACCTGTCTTCAGTTAGAGAAGCTCTGTCTGTCCATGCCTATTTATCAGTTTTCAGTTTTTCATGCCAAGGAGTAGTTTTACCCATTGGTCCTTTTTGCCCTCTCCCATAACCCTCGTGCCCATTCTCTTCACCTCCAATAGAATGATAAAAATTTCAGTTCTCTCTCTTTTTTAGACAAAGAAAGAGACAAGCAGCGATGTAGCAACAAAACACCATGGAATGTTAATTAAACTGAATGAGTTGTAGTGATGACAGGTATAAAAGTTTTTGGCAATGTGAAGTGGATAGGCATCAAGCTGAACTAACCTCACATTTGTAGTGACACAATTGATATGATACAAACACTGAGCTCTCCAAAGGTTTATCTCAAGAAAACACCATCTACAACTTTGGTTCCTAGCACCAAAATCAACTTGCTGATAGTGGGCTTAGAGCATCGGGTGAACTCAGGTCAGGTGGAGCACCGGTGTCGTTTATGATATTTTCTTTTCAAATAGAGAGCATTGCTAGCAAGAAACCCTAGTCCTAGTGATCCTAAATGTCAGTTTATGTTCTGCTTGTTTCACTTAGAAACTTTTGGGGAATTAGACTAAATTGTGAAATTTACAAGAGGGGTGCCATGGCAACCGAAGCACAGTGACAAGACAAATACAATAATAACACTGGTAGTCGTTCTGAATGTGTCAAGCACCAACCATCCTACACAGCTTCGTAACCTTCATAACAAACGGGTTGGACATTGCTTGGGTTTAAGATGTCGGTTGGTGAATTTTAACTGTTACATAATAATGCGCTCATTTTCAAAACGTAACAGCCATAAGAGAAAAAAAAATCTTAAACTTGTTCAGAATGCTGCTATCAGCTTCCAAAAAAAAGATTAACAGAGCAGATCCCCAGCAAAACATGTGCATGCTATACCAAGAGTGACAACACAGGACCAACCAACCAGGACCAACACTTTTACAGTACGTTTCACACCACAGTTGCTTGATAGAATGTTCACATCATCTGTGCTAGAAGGTGAGAGGAGAAAAGTCTCTGGGTACTTGCAAGCATGTCTGCCAAGTGACAGTGTTACTGTTAATAGGTCTAATTTACACCTTGAATGAATATTAATCTTCTGATGAACCGGGACCAAAATAAAAAAATAAAAAAAAAAAAGATTAAAACTCAAGTCATAATAACATGAAGTGTCTGTATGTCTGTCTATTTCCAACCCCTCCGCCTTTCTCATCAGCTGATCTAAAAGCTCATCTGTTAGAACTTGTCCAACAGGTGACATTTAAAATAAGATTTAATTGCGCTGCGCATAACACTCTTTCTCACCTTTCTTTTCCTTATCACACACCTGTCAGGCTAACACGCACACCCAGACAGACAGACAGACATGTACGCACGCACGCACGCACGCACACACGCACACACGCACGCATGCTGTTTGACAGGTGACATTTTTAGTTAGGTTTGGTTTGTGTGGAGGGTGTGTTGTTACAGAGCTACCAGTCAGGTTCTCCAGCTACACACACGTCACAATCATCACTGTCTAACACAGGCTCAAACAGCTCCTGTGTAGATATAGGAACAAAGCATTGGGATGTCAAGAGAAGAAGAGGAAAACCTGGCCACTTGTATGTGCAGAGGTCAGTATGAGGATCTCTAATCAACCCTATGTACATAAAACCTATGTGCTGCCTCAAGTACAAAACAAGAATTAGAAAGGCCAGATTGCTTAATTAATTTGAACTGGAAAGTCAGAAATTTGGAACATTCCACAAGAAGTACCTCACAAACCCAGACCTAAAAGTCCAAGCTTGCTGCCATACACATCAACAGAGTGGAAGGTTTAATAATATACATTTTACAAGCAGTTCTGCCTATCTGTGTATCATTAAATCAGTCCTGTCCAACTCCTGTCTCTCAATACGTTGATACAGTGGTGCACAAAATACCATGTGTGGATTTACCATCATGGTCTGCTACTTGTTGTATTGGGGCTTGGGTGTAATATAATTTCCAGCTCCGACTTCTGAGGTAAATGGCAGTACCATTGCAGCAAGAGACATTTAGAGTCCTTCTTGTATAATTTTTATTTTTTTTGTTCTTTCATGGTAAATTATACGGTATCTCCCCACAAAAGCACAGAGGGGGAGGGGAGGCCTGTCAATCACAAACGTATCTCACTCCTGCTGTGCAGCCAAGCATTCATCATCATTAACTCCCACTTACATGTCATCTTATTGCTTTTCTGTCTCCCTCTGTTTCATTTAATCTGTTTATTACCGTGAGTGTGAGAGATGGTGTACAATTACAACAAAGCACTGGCAAATTGCTGGCGTTTCGAGGTCAACACAGAGAAAAAGAGGCGCGGGTGAAAATTTGAGTGAAAGGTAAATCAGTCGTAAACAGTTGCTGAAAGTGGAAGCGTGAATTACAATATTTAATTCAGATAAGAATGAAATATGACATACCTGAATGCAAATGAACACAGAGATATTAACAAAAAGAAAACAAGGAAGAAATGACAGAAGTAAACCACTGCTCTCAGTCCACACTGGCCTGTCATGTGCCATGCATCATGATCTCTGCCTGAACTCTGACCTTTTGACCCGCACTTGGCCCCAAGGCTCCAGTGTACACTATGTGTTTGTGTGTGTTTGCTTGCATGTGTTTTCTTCTCATTAAAGAGGTAGCATGTGAGGGAGAGATAATCAGCTTACATTAGACCAGATAGTGGATTTGCTCACCATAGACATAACAACAACAACCCCAAAACCAACTCGCCATATGAGCACACCGGCTGTGGCATACACACACACACACACACACACACACACACACACACACACTGCAATAATTAAAGTATCCATAATGAACCAGTCCAATATGGACTCAACGAATGTTTTTACAACGGATGATGTAAGCCAGGCTTTGGTGGTTGCTGTAATTTCTTGTTATAACCCAACATATACAAACAGATACTAACATTTCTCGTCTAGTTTCTACCAGTTTTTATTCTCTTCATCGCCTTTTTGATTCAAAAATTACCTATTCTCTCATCTCTCTTAGTTCCTATATTACAGACATTCAATTCATTATGTAATGAGAAGTAAATTAAGATTTTGGAACTTGTAGCTAACAACTATGACAAGGCCTAACATGCAGTAAGTGGCAACAATGCCATTATCAAGCTTGCATACAATACTAGAGTAGTACACTTCGTCTACAACAACGACGAATCGGCAAACACGGAGGAAATCCAGCACCTCCTTGGTTTTAGAGAGCCAAGTTGTTGTTTGCATGTTCCCACAGTGTCTACATTTCAGAGGCTCTTTCTAAGGGCCATAACATAAACTGATTGATCACAAAGGCCTTGCAGCATCTCCTCCAGAAATTATCACATCCTACCTGAAGAACTTTCACATATTTATCATCAAGAACATCCTGTCAAACTGATCACCTCGTAGTCTGGAACTGCTCCCTTGCACAAATGATGTCTGAACAACAAGTAGTGACAATTGCTCTAAAGACAGTTGGTGCTCAGCTCCCTGTTCTGGAGACAATCATGCAGCAGATGGTGATGTGTAAAAAGAGCGCTTAACATCATGTGAAGCCAATCAGTTCCCAACCACAGACTCTGTGTCCTCTTCCCATTCAAAAGGGATAACATACTCCAGAGGAGCCATATCAGCAGCCTCAGGATCAGCTATCCCTGTCTTTAACCCCTTCCATCCTACAGACACAGACAGACAGCCAATTCATATAGCACTTCTCTCTGTAAAATACAGTCTACCTATATAGTTAGGCACTGAACATTATAATGTTTTGTTGCCTTTGCACCAGACTCTGTACCCTGTGGCCATGATAATAAACTTAATCTAATCTCATACGGTAAGTAAGCTCAGACCACAACCACACATTTCAAGTTACTGTGTTTACTGAGGTCTCGTGCTGAATGTGAGTTGATGCTTCACTGTACCCACCAGCACGAGCATACAAGTCACTAATATCGATAATCAAGTGAAACTGTAAAAATTTATGACGTTCTTCTCAAACAGGTCTGAGAGAGATAGAAATATCATTGAAAAACTGCTGTGTGGGTGTGGGTTTGTACATATCTAGGGCCAATATTTGAAAGGTTTCCAATTAGCCACATTTAAGTGTGTCTGCATGAGTGTTTTACACTCAGTAAGTAATTACAATGGACAAGCCTTTAGCCTGTTTGCCCACAACATCCTCTAAAAGATGATCTATGTATTGTGTATTGTATTGTAGGTGAAGCTGCAGGTGTTTGTGCAGGTGTGAGTGAATAGTACAATGCAGCTGGTGCGACAAGGGATCTTGTCACTGTTTTGCGTTTCAACAGGAGACTCCTTGGATGTTTTGGGCTATCCATAACGTACACATGAGTCATGGCCCGTAAGTATTTCCTACATATTTCCCAGAAGCTTAACTTGTCCTTTGACAACTCATCCTTTGTTTAGGGACATCTGGCTATTTGATTACCAACCATTTAAAGCTGATGTAAGGGACACAACAGGAATCTTCACCACCTGTTCATTTGTGCATGTGCTTATGCACCATATGCCACTTATCGGAGTGGCTAAACACACATATACACACTTTCCCTTTGTAAGTGACATCAGCCTCCACTGAATTTGAGTGCATATTGTGGAAAATGCAGGAATATATTAACTGTAATTTTCCTGATTTTACTGCACACACTACCAAGTAAGATTAAGTGAATGAATAAATATTTGCATGTACAGTATGTATCCATCATAATCACAATCTGAACTGGTACATATGATATTTATTCAAATTCCACTTTTGGTGTACAGGTACATTTCCAGGAGTAGTTTCTAACTGCATCCAGGGAACATGCTTGAGCCTGTCTTAACAACCATAACAGTCCATTATTCACTGATGGACTGTTAGGGTTGTTTAGACCTGTTTTAATTGCTGCTCCAAGCAATTCTTATTTTCCTTTTTTCACTCAAGTTTATTTAGCACCAAATAATAACCTTAACTTCTACCATAAACTTCCACCAACTTCAACTATTTATATAAACATTTTGTCACAATCACATGTTTTGTCAGTACAATACTGACAATGCCGCCTTGTTGTTTTGAGGCTGTATATTCAGTGGATCTTCACTGCTGAGATGCTCACACATAAAAATTGTGCTACTATGGTGGGCCATTGGGTCTCTGTGTAAAGAATTCCCCCACTTTTGACAATTGGGTTTGGGCGTTTATGGTCATCAGCATGGCCACAGCAGGAGCCATTTTAAATGTGATGCATTCATGTAAGATAAGATAAGCCCTTTAGTTCCTTCCATGTATCAGACATTTAAGTTGATATTAAACCTATCTGACAGTTAACATGTTTTTCACAATGGTTTGTCCCTATGTCAGAACAGATATGTGTCCACTTCATTTAAAAGTGTCCGGTGGTGTGGATAGGTTGGCTGCACATCACAGGTGTACATGAGTCTGACTAGACTAGACAGTACAAGCCTTGAGCTTCTTGAAGCTGTTTCTTAAACAGCAATTTTACCATTGGAGGGTAATTTATCCAGCGGAAAATATTTTAAACATTTTATTGTGCTCGTACCTACTCCCTCTACAAAATCCTAAGGTGAAAATCCTACAGCATAGCAGGTTCATTCTTACACTGTTATGTAACCGATCAGGATATTGTTCGTCCACCTTACACCTCCACACTTCCTGATGCTAAAACAGATTCTGCCTCCTCATGTATCATTCATGGACCGCGATCCAAAGTGCAAAAAAAATAAAAAATATGAGCAAAAAATACATTTTCCCTTTGCTGTCAACCAGAGGACTTTTGTCAAACATTTCCCAAATGCCTGATTTGCTGACATACTAAGTCAGATGTTGCCCACAACTGTCTGTAATGTATGAGTTTGTTTGTTTTTTGTGAGAATTCAAGCCATCAATCAAAGCTAAAACATTTTTTTTAGATGTCTTACTGAGTTTCATACAGCATTACCTTTCTTTCTCTAGGAACTGGGTGATAATAAAGGGATGGAAGATGACTGTACATGTTATAATTGCACACAGTTTCAGACACACTCTCACACACACACACTCACACACATCTGTGCCAGTGGGATAGTTGATGTTTCTGAGAGATAGTTGTGTGTTTTTGTGTTAACAGCATGACTCACAGGATAATTGCCCACATGAAGCCTGGCATTAGCGATCCGTTTCACACCAGGGAAGGGAAGCACAGACAAACACCTACAAACCTCACCTCTCTTCCAGCTGTTGGGTGTTTGTTCTCAGCTCGTCGACGTTTTTATTGGCCTTTTGAAGTGCGTCACTCAGAACTTTCTCTCTCTCCTCAGTCCTCCTATCCAGCTCCTCTCGCTGGCGCCTCAGTTTCTCGGCCTCCAAGTCTGCCAGCTCTCCTCTAAGTTGTCTCTCTTTTTCTTCACAGATTTTCTGATACTGCTCTTCAACTTCTCCCCTGTTCTTCTCATACTTTGCCTCAAATTCTTCTCTCAGAGCTCTCGCCATGTCTCGGTTCCTCTCTTCAAGCTCTTTTCTTGTGTTTTGCTCTCTGATTTCTGCTTGTCTGTGCACCTCCAGGCGAAGTGCCTTCTCCCACTCCATCCTGCCCAGCTCCAGTTCCTGACGCTGGGCCTTCTCTCTCTGGGCGGCCTCTCTCAATTCCTGGAGCTCGGCCTCTAACTGAGCCAGTTGGGTGTGGAGCTGGTGGAACTCATGGAAAATGAGATAGCTTACGCCGCAGTAAAGACACACTGTCTCACTGCGCTCCATCTAAGGGGAAAATACACACAGTTTGTTGGACATATATAGACTAAAGACATAATAATTATTCATTATTTCAGAGATGCTACTATTTACAAAACTAAAACAGCCTTTAAACATGTGAATTAATCAGTTTGGAAAGTAGCTTATCATAGCCACACTAAAGCTCAAAATCCATGAGAAGTGTGCTCTTGTGGTTTGCTCAGGTCTGCCTGTAGCATACATAAACAACCTCAGAGCTGCTGTCAGATTCAAACTAAAATTTCAGTTGGTGTAGGAAAATATCACCCTTTTTCAACTCAGCGTTGCTCAGTTGTTTAAACTTTCACCTCAGGAGGAGCCCAGACAAAAACAAAGATGTGGAAATCTTGCGTGGCTGGTCTAGATAAGGAAGAAAATGTCTACAGTCAGTTCATTTTCCATGTTAAAAGCAAGGGAAATGATTAGGCTGGTGCAATTCATCTGAGTATTCTGGCACTGAATAGTAACAATATACTTATTGTTTTGGCATTTGTTGGATTAATATGATTAAAATGTGTAATGTCCTAATCTGTCCTTTTCCAAAAGTATGATAATCTTCTATTGAAGTTTGATGATTAAACCTCCACCACAGCCTGTTGGTTAGCACAAAATATAAAATTCATACCACCAATGGCAATATTTTATATTGTATAAATCCATGTCTAAATAAATACAGAAAATAAAAACATATGTTGCTTTCTATCTGGTATCAAAGTGTGGATACATTTTGAATTTCATATTTTGGATGGGTCCTTTAAATTTCATCTGCTAACACAGTCTAAGAAAAAAACATTCAGACTGACAGCGATCAAAGTCAAAGTGTTCAGCCTCTGGTGCCAAAAACATCATTTTACTCTTTCTTATGTTCAAAGCAGAAGAAGACAGATACTTTAATCCTTCCTTCAGATGGTGTCTTCACCACTGTCTGTTCTCTCCCCAAATTATTTTTTCCTTCTTTCTGAATGTCAGTGGTCTGTCCAAGCTACTGTCACATCTTTCTGGCTTATGGGGGATAAATGCATATCCCTTGAGCTTTCATCCTCATGATGATATGCGGCAGAGAGGCGACATGCTGACAGCTCCCGTGTCAGAAAGCTCCAAATAGACTGCTACATGATGTAAACAAGGTGAAATAAACTTGCAAACAAAGCTGACATGCTCGAGAAGACAATGATGAACAGAATGGCTCATTTAATTCAAGGCGCAGGGGTCATGTGGTTGTCATTGCCAATTTGGCCTTCTACTTGTCTGAGAGAAAAGCTAATGGCCATGAAATTGCATGTGCTCATTTTTTCTTTGAAGAGTAGTAAATCAATTCATAGTACTTTGGTGATCCTGTGACTCCACATTAAGAGTGGATTTTCCATTTTCTAATGAGCCTATCTATTTTCAAGGCATTCACATGGACATTCTTACTTCAGACACAAACTAGCTCATTTGTTTTGAAGACCCCATGACCTTTTCCCCATTTGCCCCTAGGCCTTTAACACCATATAGTAATGCTAATGGTGGTTTTATTGCACTTATCCTGTTTAAGTAATCCTTTAGAAAGGATACAGAGGAAAGCAGAAAAAATGCAGAACATCATCGAAAGGTTCAAGCCCATATTGCATTTACTGCTTTTTGACAAACTGTCTCTGATAGAATCAAACACTGTATATTTTCAATAATGAAAAGCTTTAAGAAAATGTTAAAATAGAGATGAAAATTAATGCAATCATGTGCAAAAGGCCCAATTCTTGAATGTAGGAAAATGCAAACATTATACGGAACTATACAGAATATTTTTTCATTTTAACAATAATAGCTAAAAACTGAAAGACTGACATCTATGCTCTGAACAGTGTGTCGAAGCATCAGACTTTACCCCAAAATGCACAAACACAATTGTCAAATGTGTGGGAATTTTTTTACCAAATGACCCAATAAAATGGTCCTCTCTACACTACCTCAGCAACAAAACTGGTACAAGGATCTCAAAACAAACAAAAGACACCATGTCATTCTCAGATCTTAAAATGACTAGACAGCACCATAGAAATTGGGACTATTACAGTAAGTTTTGTCTTATGCTAGGTTGGGGTTCAGTGCTTTGCAATCTTTGTTGCATTCTCATCTGTTGTGTTTTAGCCAAGAACTCAGTGAAGACTTCAAGAGCAGATGCTAAGGGCTAGCATGACAATGCTGTGAGAATTTTTCTTTATGTCCCTATTTACAAATGAAACTACAACAGCTCTAAGTAAGTAAGTAAGTCATACTCAAGACTATCTACGATAATTAATGGCAGAATATAGGAACCTCACCAATTTAGGCCTCAGCTTATCAAATCTTATGTTTTGCAATGAATAATATCATTAGGTCATTCAATGCTTGGCACATTTTTTTATGTTGAGAAAATTTAATGAATCACAACATCAATTTATCAATAAATAGCAACATTAAAAAATATCATCTAAACAAAATGAGTCAAGATTTAATGATTAGTTGCAGCTCAGATGACTCCAGAAGTTCCATAATGTTGTCCTTTATGGTGATCCACAGCTTCAAACAGACAAGAACAAATGCTAAATGCTGTGAAAAGAGAGTCAAGTAGCTTTAAACTCCTAAAAAGACAAAAATGGGTTTCTTTTCATCCCTCTCTCATGTTTCTTTCTTCAGTACAGTCTGAAGTCAGATAGAATGGCAGGATGGTTGACATAGACAGACAAAGCACGCAGCATCACTTGAAAGTGCTTTTGACATGACAAGTGATTGACAGGTGACACATTAATCAATTCTTTCTTTGTCTCCACGCCAGGCTCATTCAACTTTCTTCTCTGTTCCCATTTTTCCAGAGGACCTTCTTGCTCCGTGTTAGCATCTTGTCTGTCCATGTCAGGCGAAGGTACAGATTATGTCTGCCTCATGTCTTCAAGACAGTGGGAATCTGTCTTTAAGCAGCCATGACAGACAGACAGACAGACAGAGTTAATATGAGTTAAGATAGACGTATTAGTGGTTCTGTAGTCCTGGGCTGGAGATAAACTGAATGCTCACATCAACATGCAAACATACTGGCAATGACAATACTACCATGTTGATGTTTACTATATCTGCCATTCTTTTTTCCACTACAACTGGAGCTTTGTCTTTTTATTGTTTGTTCCTCCTTCAGTTCCACACTCTCAAGACAAGAGCACAAGAGCATTAAACAGTAACAGACGTGACTCTTGACTGTCTATAATTTTGGATTCTGGCATAATAAAGACAATGTGTTCTCCAAATCATATCAGATTTTGGATTCTGTATTGTTGGAAATATGCCTTGGTGAAATTTGGTTTTTCTTCTGCCTGAAAATGGGAAGAAAAAAACCACTCAGATTGGGCAGTGAAGACTAGGGCTGCAACAATGCATCAAGGTAACTAATGTAGTTTCAGCAAATAGCACTATATGTGTGGAATAAGTTTATGTGTTCATGTGTTGAAATGTTTATCCCAGTTATGGGATAATGAGGAAAATGAGCCTATCCAGAAATGTGAAAACTATACTGTCAAAAGTGTGGGAATTCTTTAAACAGAGGCCTAATAATTTGGATGCTTTGTAAGAATTAAAGGGCCTATCACAGCAGCACAACTGTTATGCACAAGAGAGAACATCCTATGGCTTTCCAGTCTCAAACCGACAAGACAGCAGTATTTAGGCTATTGCAGACAACACTACCTGCACTAGCATTTGGGCTATTACAGGGAGTGTTGCCTGATTCTTGGTTCGATGCTAATGGGTAGCAAGGCTAGTTGTAAGCAGTTTATTTATCCACATACGAACCCGAGCAACTAAAAGAATATAGCTTTCCATTAACAATATGCTCTAAGCGGGTGCAAGCAACTCTTCGGCTGATAATTAATACATATACATTTCCAGTTTCAATTGACACTAGTCACTGAAGATGATTATATTCAATAAATGAATCGACTAATTGGAAAAACAAAAGAATTAATAGATTAATCAATTGAAAAGGTAATCATATGTTGCAGCCCTAGTGAAGAAAGTAAAAGAGAGGAGGTAGTCTGTTAGTGTGGGTGGAGAAAACGCTCCACAGCATGACAACGTATTACATTGTGTTGCCACAGAATGCACTCTGGAGAATATGGGCTATTATCTCAGAGAGAGTAAGTGCGTGCAAGTGTGAGCAATATTTGGGACTGGGGCTCAGGGGGATTTAGTATTTACTGTGCAGATGTCCTTGTGGTTCCTGCAGGCATACATACAGCAAAACAAAAATGTTTATGTGAGTGTGTGTGCATCGGAGGGGTGTATGGCTGCTTCTGAGTGTGTTTCATAGTGTGTTAAAAAAAATGCTTATGCATATAAATTTGTGCGTGAGTTTGAGTGATGTAGTCATGAAGACAGACAACAAGGGGGCAACACACAACGTTTAAGTGGCCTGAGGGCTGAATCGTGCCTCAGTGGTGGCTTGACGCACACACACAGAAACGCACGCGCGCACACACACACAGAAGCTGCCTCACACTCATACAATCCAGCCAAACACAGTCTAAAGCACGTTTTGCACGAACGAGGGCAGATGAAAGGCACAGACAGAAACACACACACACCCAAAGACGAACAGTCTGGCAAACAAACGCACACATTATAGCGCACACTGATACAAGCACAAACATGTACACGCTTGCGAACAAAAGACAAAGACGTAGACAGGCACATGCAAAGGCAAATTTTCTCACATAGGCATCTCCAGAAAAACAGGAACACTCACACAATCACTCACTCTTAATGCACACACATTTTGCGCAGCCTGAGGCCAGAACGTCTACGCCACCAGTGGGTCGCGCGCTCCCCGTGACTGACTTCGACCCCGCGGGGAGACCCCTCGCCCTCGGCACTGACACGTTCACTTAGCACTCAAACGCACAAAACCAACCCGTCCACACGCACGACTGCAACCGCACAATATGCACACAAGCTTAGAAAAATACCTGAGAGAAGGAGGAAGACAGAAGAGAGAGGATGTTTTGGATGAAACAGGACGGTGATGGAGGAAGAAAGGAGGAGTGAGGGAGAGGAGGAGAAACAATCTTGTTGTCATTTAAATGTTTCATGCCAGCAGCTGATGCCTCTCCTCTACACACCAAACCTCTTTGTCCTCTAGTACACAGCAACACAGCTCGCCTTGTGTGTATCTTATCTCTCTTTCATTCTGTCTCTTGATTGACCATATTAGCTTGATTGGTTGCTGCCAAAAGAGGTTATAAACATACAATATTTATTAACCCTATATGTGCTATGAACTGTTTAGTTCATAGCACATATAGGGTTAATAAATATCTATTACAAAAAAGATTATTGTCAACTGTATATATATATATATATATATATATATATATATATATATATATATATATATATAATTATGGAAACGTGCATAATGCTTCAGGGTAAACTAGTGATGTGTCAGCCTTCAGTCAATAACCACATAGCACTGACTCATCAGTCTCTTCCTGTAACTGAACCTCCACATCTAACAGGTACCAAGACTGCTCTGTGAACGAGTGTAAGTGTGTCTTGTGACTTGGATCCTCTCCACAGTCCATGTTATCACCACAATGCCTCTACGCTCCATCAATTAAACATAGGGCTATTACCCCTCGCCTGACGTGAAACATTTAAGAGGGGTGGAGTAGTGCAGGGGGTGCAGGTGGGGGCATTCTGTGGGTGGTTGGTGTCTTGCCAGGATGAGAAACATAATTAATTCACATGATGCTTTTTGAACTGTCTGTGTGCGCATCTGTGTGCAAATGTCTGCGTTCATTGTCTCGTGCTGATGGAAGAACAGGCTGAAAAGAAATACAGGGAAATAAATAAATACATTTTACAACTCCTCTCCTTTCTTTTGTTACTTGATGTTCCATCTCCATATTGCATCTCATTCCCCTCCACTCTGTCCTTCCTTCCTCCACCTCAACCTCCTCTTCCTAAACAACTGTCCTTTCCCTCCCTCTCTTCCCGATTCTCCTACTCCTCTCCCTCTTCAGCTACAGCTGCCGTGACCCATCTGGCTCATCAAAACACCAAAAGTGGGTCACTGTCACGAACACAGAGCCTTCATGTTGCACACACATACTGTACATGCAGACACCAGACACACACACACACACATATGAATACACAGTAAGCCCCCCTATGTCCATGCACACATCCAAACATGCATTCCGTGACCAAAAGCAGGCAGACACACACAAGCATGCTAGACACACACTGTATGTCTATACCAACGGGCACACATAAAATAGCGGGTACTGAATCACTTTCCACATGCAAACTAAACACAAATGAACCAAATGTGACACACGTTTGTAGCATGTTATGACATGCTTTAGGTTTTGAGCATCTCGACAACAAACGCAGGCACTTAAAGTGATTTTAAAAAAAAAGTCGAGGAATGTTCTTCTCATATCTCAAATATGTCTTTGGCGTCAACACTGCAATTTCTTAGTACTTCACAGAAGAGACTCAGCCTGGACCTCATTTGTCCTCTAATTGTATTTGTCAAATAAGTAGAAGGTCAAAGCTTTTAATGCAGCAAGTTACACACGCAGTCAGAAACCAAGGCGGCCTTAGCACATATTCACAAACGGGGTAAACTATTTATTTTCTCTAATCGTCATTCCTTGAAAACCCTTGAAAACCCATGTGCAATTTGGAAAAGTGAGGAGGTTAGAGGCACTATAGCCCAACCTCACAGTTACAGACATATGGAGGCACATTTCCGTGCTCACTGAAATCTGTTTAGAGATGTTATGCTGGGGTACAAGGCACTTAGGCACATTTTTTTATTTTTTATTTTTTTGGAAAGGGGGGGTTGTTCCTGGAGGATTAGAGGCATTAGGATTACGTCAAATCAAGTGATATGATGGTGGATGATGGATTTAGAGAGGAAAAACAAAGGCAGGAGTGCTGCCTCACATCATACCTGGATCCTTCTAAACTCTTTCTCTTTTCAAATTCTCTCTCTTTCAATCTAACAAATGCTTTTTCCTTCCTATCTGCTAATCTGGCTCTTCATCCTGCTTCTGTCTCTCCCTGTGAAATCACAGACAGGATAGATCACGCAAGCATTTAAGAAGGGATTAAGTAGTTAAGGGACTTATCCGTGTTTTTCATCCCTAATTTTCCGAAATGATTTTCTTTTTTTGGACCGTGACAGTGTGTGAGAGCTTGAAGAGTATGTGTGTCCTACAGAAAACATTATCCAGCTGTGCTCTTGTTTTTTTTCTCTTATTTTTTTGTGAGATTTGTCACTTTGGGTGCGTGTGAGCGCTTTAGTTTTTTGTTGTTTTCCTTATTTGTGTGTTGCCGATGTGTGTGCGCGTATGCTTATGTATGTGCGTGCTCGGGATTGCATGTGTGTGTGTGATCAAGACAGCACTTCGTGACTGTGGCTTTGTTGATTTTTGCGACGATAAAGACCCCCTGTGGTGCTCAGTGTAGCGAGAGCCAACACTGAGATTCCACTCATCTGGACCCCATGGCGCACCACACATCACATGACAAGTGTATGCGTGCGTGCGTGTGTTTGTGTGTGAGTGTTTATGAATGAGTACATGAGTGTAGATGAGGAAACAGTGTGAGTGTCTATGTTCCTAAGTATCTGGATGTGTGTGGAAGAGGGAAAAGGGGACGGGTAGTAGAACTCACATAAGATCAGGGGAAGAGCAAGAGGTGTGTGAGTAGCAGAGACGAAAGAAGGGAGTGTCCAAATGGATCAGGGGCATAATGCTCTGTAGAGTGGATGAAACAAAATATGTAAAATGCTCAGGCTGCGTATGTCTGTGAGGAAGAGTAACACAAAGGAATCCATAGTCAATCACTCACACACATCTGGGAACAGACAGACAACAAAACAGTCACAGAAACAAAGTCAGAAGGGCAGACAAAGGAAGTGAGAAGTGGATTGGAGTATGTGTTGGAGAAGTGACTGAGACAGTGGGGGTGCCAAAAAATAGGAAGAATAATAAAGTGAGGGCTTGCAGGGGGATTTAATCCAGGGTTGCATGTATGTCGCGTGACTGGCTGTCCTCCTGTTTGCATATCTTCCATTTCCTTGCCTTTCCTTCCCTGCTTGCCTGACCGCCCACCTCGCTCGCTCCTTTGCGTGGAAGCAGGGAAAGGGCAGTGGCAGGGAAAGAATCACCTATGGCTGCCTCAACCAGCTCTCGGCCACGCATCACATCACATACAAACATAGGGCAAGGCACAGCACGGCATGGCACGGCATGGCACAACAATAAACCAATAAACAACTAGCCTGAGGAGCAGGCAGCAGGGAGAGGTGTGGCGGTCACCATTTGTTCCTGTGTATGTGTGAACATTTTATTATTTCTTTTATTGTTGCAGTCAATCACTCAGTTTACTAGTGACGCCCCGTTTAAATCATAGTGTACATTTACCAAAATGGCGTGTATCCCCTAAAGGTGAGTATAAGTACAAGATCCAGTGACATATGCTGTAGTTTAAGTTTGGCCTAGCCATGTTTGTTTACAAAGTACAAACTTGTAAATAAAAGTAAAATAAAATGGGTAGAACTAGTCAAATGAATAAATTAGTTGTGACATTTAGCCTGTAGCCTCCAGGTGTAACTGTAACTGAGCCAACTTACTTCAGTAGCACAGTTAGCTTGTCAACATCCGTGCAGTAAAATATAAGACGGTCAATGCAATGTATCTAACATAAAAACAAAGAAAAGTCACACTTACTCAAGTTGATATGACTTAAAGCTTGGGGAGCCAATATCATTTGGTAAAATTCTATGGATGCACCTCCTCTTGTCTTTGTTTTCAGGTTTCAGAAAATCTCACCCGTGAGGGGACACTTTGGCCAATCACACTTTCGACAGAGAGAGGGCCTTCCTAGTGGTTGAATTCAATGGCGGAACATCCTGCAGGAAAGGTTCCTGTTCCAGCATTGGCATAATAACTTACTAAACTGCAAAGCAACCCAAAAAAGATGAAGGATTTATCAGAGAGCCCGACAATAAAGACAACAATAGAAATGGAGAGAACACTATCAGGTTGGACTGCGGTTCTTTTTTTTTGGAAAAGTAAGCTGCTATATTCGTTTTTCTTTAACATCTAAATGAGTTGTAGTGGTCAGCTAAGTCATGTTGGTAGATGTACCATTAAAGTAGACTAGAATATGTTGAATATTGCTAATAGTTTGGCCTTCTGTTAACTGTAGCTAAAGGCTCACGGTTTCAGCTGTGTCTAAGTCAATTTCATGTTTATAACTAGAGCCTTGAACTGAAGTGTCATCTCAAAATGCTTTTCAGGTCCACAAGTTTGTAAAGAAAACAAGACGATAGCTCTCATACTGACTGTATACTATATTATAGCACTAGGACTGCAATCATGGAATGATAGCTATGCCTGTTCTCATCAGGTGGTTGGAGCTTAGGATAGAGAGGTGAGGGCTGTGGGAGGAGGGCTGTGTTTTTAATTTGTTTTACCTTCTTAAAATGTGTACCTGCCGCAGCTTAAGTTTACTAAATAGTTTGGCACATGACTATTTTCTGACATGACTATGATTATTTCACAGCTTGTGACGCTGCAATGAGGTTCTGGTAGCACTATTGATTGCTCTTAGTTATTAATACAGTCCCACAACCTGAGCCCTGCAAGTGATGTGATCTGCAGTTTTAACCTCCAGTACACAATGTAACATACTATCAAAAAGAGAAACACTGTATCATAAATTAATTATTCTTTCTGTCGGGGCCCTGGTTTAAAACACAGACAGGGTACAGAGGTGAAGGCAGGACAGCAGGGCAGCCAGTGAAAAAATGAGGCAGAGAAAGAGAAAGAGAGAGAGAGAGAGAGAGAGAGAGAAGGGGGAGTATAGTCTGTTACATTAATCAGAGTTAGCAGACAACACATGTGCTTCCGTTAGCCTCACTAGGCCACGCATCACAACACACAGCTCGGCACGACATGGCACGGCGCAGTAAGCCAAGAGAGGCTAGAGGAGGTAACAATGGCTGAGCTGTGTGCATGTGTGCCTGTAACACTATGCATCATCGTTTTTGTTGTTGTTGTTTTTGTCAATGAATAAGCACATTCTTATAATTTATCTTACTTTTATGTTATTTATTTGACATTCTCTCACTTTGACTTCATGAAATACAGTGGAGCACAGTAAATGTAACCTCAAATAACCTTCTCAAGCAAGAAAACAAGTGTGTTGCCCGCAGTGTTTAACTCTTTTCTATACTTATGAATGAGTAAAACAGGGAGGACCGAAGTTTAACTGTGCCATCTCTTGGCTTGGCAAGACAGAATGTTAAATTAATGTTACCCGTATCCATGTGCAATACTGTTATGTAGCTCAGTAACTGAGATTTCCTAGAAGGAGTTTTTTTGTAAGCAACCACAAAAAACATGCCAGCACAGGCTGTATTTAGCTGTTTATTTGCAAGCGATGAAAGCAGAAAGCAAAAGTATGAAATGATGAGAGATGATAGTAACAGTAGTAAAAAATGGATGGGTGCAAAAACATTTGTGTTAAAATCATAGAAAATGGTCCTTTAGGACAACTACTGTTGTAGTGCAAAATAATTATGTAAAGTTGTAGATACCTTTGCTGCCCTCAAGCTCAGTAACCTGAGGCATCTTAACATGACATTTACGGGATGAGAGCAGATTTACCACACAACAATAGGACAGAAATTTACAGTACTACTCAAAGTGAATATTTCTATGTCATCACACTTGATTAATGTGTCTTTCAAAAAATTATTACCACAGCTGTTGGCATGGCAACTGCTTCCTAAAAGCAATAGTGACCCTGTAATGACCCGTGGATTATCATGCAGTATTGTCACTTTGTACTAACCCGTGACAATATTGCACAATAATCCCCCCACTGTCTGTCTGTCATTAAAGCAGATCAGCATTCACCTGATGAATCCCCACTGCATCACCATGTCTCTCGTAATCTCCCTCTCTTCCTTCAGATTTAAGAAAACTGTCTGAAAATGGGCCGGAAAGGTTAAGGCAGAATAGGAAAAACAGCCAGAAGAAGAAGAGGGAGGATGGTGATGAAGAGGGAGGAGGACTCTGAGATACACACACTAGAGTGAACGGACAACACATGTGTTACTATTATCCAGCGACCTCCTGAAGTATAATTGAGAAGGAGGATATGGAAAAAAGGGGGTAGTGATTCCGGTTTGAAACTATCCATTATTCAAGGAAAGTAGAGCTGCGGGAACGAAAGAGAAAGAAAGTTAGACAGACAAAGACAGAAGAAAAAGATGTGTAGCCTGGTGTAATTTACTGGGACATGTGGCTTGTGTCTCCTCTTTTCTTCTAGAAGGCTTTGCCATGCTCGCATCAAAAATGAATGGAGGGAAAAGAAGAGCCAGAGAATTTGAGAGCCCTCGGTTGGACGGTCAATAGTCAGAGGCACGAAAAGACGTGACAGAGGCTACGACTTTGATTTACACCTTTGGAGTGAATCAAGCCGGGCGGTTGGCCATTTGCTTGGGTCGAGCGATCGGTGAGCGTCAGTGGCCCTAGTTTTGGTGGTGTGTCACGCACCATTAGCACTAGTCTGACCCCGTCTGTGCAAATGACGTAATTAAACAAAGTGATGAAGTTAAAAGGCCACACACATGGCTAAACTATTGAACAACTGATCAGCATGATTCAGGAGAGGCCAGTTCTGTAGACACTTTGTAGCTCTTCCTAACTCCCTAGCCTCTCAGGTAATCCAGCTTCTCCTTTTGAATGACAAATACAGACTTCTGCTACCTACTGGTATAAAGAATAATTTCATTTCACGCAGACTCACGGTGTATTTGCTAGCTTTTTGGTCTAGACACAAGTGATGTGAGGCGACATGAGACAACACTAAGTCTGCTTTTGTTGCCAGTAGTTCTGTTATGTGTCCATAAGTAGAGAAAGACTTTAGGTATAGAACACAAATAAAATTTGTGTTCTGTAATACTCATTCCCTTGTGTGAGCCTATTAGGATGCTGAACTTCACACAGAGCTTCAGGGCCACAAAGAAAATTTAGGTTGGCACTTACTTGTGAAAATCCATTATTGCGGAGTCCATTACACAGAATAACACATTTTATTTTAGTTTGAGAGAAACAAAAGATGGAGTTACATAGATATTAAGTGGTCAGATAAAGAGATGGAGGATCATTGTTTGGTTTGGGGAACACTCAAAATTTGAATATGCAATAAGGATGAGCTGTCACACAACATAGGTAATTTGCCTTTTTCATACCTGTATAATCGACATACAGATGCAAGTGTGCCCACAGCATGGGCTCTGATTACATCTGATTACATCCACAGGTCTGTATCAGTACACCAGGAATCACACATGCGGAACAGTGGCTATAACAGTTATTGTACAATTTAGATATGAAGTCTGCCTTCAGGACAGAAACAAAATATAAAGTCAACCTAAAAGTTAAGCTTCACAATATGTGTCATGGTGTACATAGAGGAGATTGCCCTCAAAAATACTATCAGCTCCTTATTTTTTGATTTGTTAAATTATAATAAAACATTAGTGACATGCATTATATAATGTATCTTCTTAATTCAAGTTCTTCCACTTTATGTGCATGACTACAGTGACTGTGTCAGATTGAGATTCACGCTAATGTTCAGCTATTGTTACAAGGACAGGGCAGAAATGATGTAGCATTATCAATAAAATCGAGTTTCAGAAGTGTTTGTAACATTCCTTACTACAATGTGTAGATGTGAGGCTGGACCTTTAAAAATCCAGGAATACAAAAGTCTCTCAGTACACTTAATACAGTTTTACCTGTGGTTCTGTTTTAGAAACAGCAGTGATAGGGACCCAACCAGTAACTGGCAACAAATGCTGCATCTATCCTCTGATAGATTTACTACGTAGACCTACATAAGAGAGAGTGATTTCCAGGGGCCTGAGGTTTAGTCATGAACAGGTAACTTGACTGGTGATAGTCTGGCAAGAACCTCTCAGAATCCATGTATCAGGTGCACCTGTTTTGACACAACAGTGTGAGAGTGGGCACCAAAACGATCGTGTCTCTTAGCAACACATAGCCAACATCTACCTACTTATCTAGTGATGTCAGAACAAAGAAAGAGAAAGGTCCTCACCACAGATGCTGTTGAATACTTAAAACCCACACTTGACACCAGCAGTATTGCCAAAGTTCAAGTTCACTAACTGTGTTTTTGTGTGTGTAATGAATGATGTAATCTAAAATTTGAACGTAACAATAATCATTTGAAAATGTGAGCTAACTCTGTATGTACTATGACTGGGGTATTCCTTGTGAGTTTTTGAGACTGCACGCATAGTCATAACATTCCTTGTCAACTCAGTATTCAGACAGGCTACTTGGATTCTGGATAAAATTCCTCTCTGACCCTGGTGGCCAAATTCATAACTAGTAGTCTGGCAACCATTATGTCAGCAAATAGAGTCTATAAGCAGTGGTAGTTTGTGCAAACAGGATGGCCTGGATGGAATAAAATTCCCTGCCTGATGATTTCACTGAAAGAGACAATGGCACGGGAAAAGTAGTACGTAAACTGTTAAGAATCCACAGTGCGGATAACAGTTTCTATTTGGCTGAAACACACAGTAATATAAAAGCACCTCTTCACATACAGTGGCGTGAAGTGTGTGTCTGTGTGTTATTATTTAAGCACCAATGTTTTGTCTATGATCTCCTGAGAAAGGAAACAGAAAAAGCTACAGTAGACACTTAATACAATTAAGCTTCTTCCTTGTCTGCTTTTCTGGTCTCAATCTCCGATTTTCTATGAAGTAAACAAAAGAGAAACTCTTTCACTTATCTCTCTTGCACACAACGTGACATGTTCCCTATTCAATCTCTGCATTCACCGCTCTCCACTCGCTCTCTAATTGTCTCTAAAAGTGAACGTCTTGTCCTGTTACATTGTGTTTCACAGCTCCTCACAGATCACAACATTTCAGAAGTTGACACAGAGTATTGTCTCTCTACTTGCTTTTCTTGCTTCTTCTCCTCTCCCTCCATGTGCTTCTCTCTCTTTAGAAGGTGAACGTTTTGTCCTGTTACACTGTGTGTTTGAGCACCTCTCAGACTGTGACACTTGAGCAGTGAATTGGTAGTATCAGCAGCTCATGGAGAACAAGAGGTGCTCAGCTGCTGCATAAAAAGACTGTGGTGTACTCTGCTGGGTGCTGCACTGAAAACAACTAATCCTTCAGCCACATTTGGACTAGAACACGCTGCCAGGAAACAGGTAACACGCCTTCCATGTTTAAGGGCCTGTTAAAGACCTTGCATTAAGATCCAATCTGGGCTATCCGATCGCAAGTGATCAGCTTCAGGTACATGTGTTCAGACCTGGCATTGAACATGTGCCTCCAAATGCGTGTCTAGATCTGATCTCAGCTGCTCCAACATTGGCGCAGTGAAATATTTTTAAGTGTCACTTGGACAGCTTGGAGAAAAATCCTACTCGGCAAAGGAATGAGTGGAAAAGATTTGTTTTGAGTTTTGGAGGGGTGACAAAAAAAAAGCTTATGCCATGTGCAGGTCAACACTAGTAATGCATTAGCACAGCAGGGGCCCTGAAGCAGAAGGCCCTCAAGAAAAAAAATCTGGGTTGTCCAGCAAAAAGAGTTGGTATATAGACCAGGCAGAAAGTCCAAATGCAAAATTAAGCAAGGCTACTTTCTAACAGTAAGTTGTATACTGCTTTTTTCCTGTTGATTGTCAATGGAGAAGAAATACAATCATTGATAACTTTGCAGAATATTAAAATCTTCTCTCGCAGTTTTATAAATGATTCTACACTGTTTTGGCATCGTATAAACCTTCAAATTAGTAGAAGCTTCAAAGTCTTATTAGATTTATTTTTTCCCCTTCCTTCCTTTTAGGGGTTGACGCTTTTATTATCAAGTCGACGAGTCGTCGATCCCATGACAATAACAACACAGACGCCTCCTAGAAGACAGGTGAGGAGCCCATTCGTAGCAGCAAACTAGCAGTGGTTCGTCGAGTTCATCACCAAAGATGGAGCCCATTCTGCCATGACATGCAGAATATATAAGTCAGTCCTGAAATACAACAAATGTACTACTGCATTACACACTCATCTGAAAAGGCATCCGCTAATGCTAACAGAGGAACAGTCCAAATCCTCTCAGCGGCAGTCAATTAACGACTACACCAAAAGTCCTGCGGTAACAGAGAGAAGGAGGCTGCAGATCAACAATTTGCTGGTAAATTGCATTGTCCAAAGTTATTAGACCTTGATTGGCTACATTATATTCTTTTATAACATCTTGGGGAGTATATAGACAATACATATCTGCAGCGCACAGTATTGATAAACGTATGTCTTTATATTCAGTTCTGTTCTATTAGTTGACATTGATGCTGTGGTTGTAGAGCGTGTTTTTTTTGTTTGTTTTTTTTGCCGAGTGAGAGTCGCATATTAGAAGTGTCAGACTGACAGTGTTTATGGTGTTGGTGTGGGCTACGGACAACAGCAGTTTGTGTTGAAGCTTCAGTAAACTTGCAGAAAATCCTTCATAGCTTCTTTGTGTGAAATGCTACTATATGTATTCAGGTCAAGAATAAAAGTTTCATTGTTGCAAAGTATTATTTAATACTGTGTTTTTATGTGTGACGTTATCAACTAGTCGATGTCAACTTTAAAAAAAAAATCCAAAGTCTTCCCTGTAGTTTCTTTATCATCACGCCAGCCACAATCTGACCACTGACTTGGGGAAGCGGTTACTTTCTTTAATACCAAGACCATTAACTGCCTGTGAAAGATGAGTGTGAGTATTTCTCTCTGGTCTCCGACAAATACCTGCTAATGTGCCTTTGAGAAAGACAAAGAACATGATTAAAGGAAGTGTGACTTCTTCACATGACACAGGGTGAAACTGAAAAACAGCATTCGTTCTCAGCATATTTGAGCTAAATTGAATGTTTTTTCTTCACAGAAATATGAGGGGGGAAAAGAACAATAAAAGTGTTCTCTACAATTCTTTTAATCTCAACCAAGTAATTAATTTAATATCAAGCCAGAAGGCAACAGAATAAATATATGCTCTAATTTAAAAACACTCACAGAGAAAATGCAGAATAATTATGAGGCAGTTCAAACTACACCAATACCTGTGTTGTCTGGCAACAGGATGTTGTTAGTGGGGGCCTTTGGGTCCTGTGGGTTGAGGGGAGGGGCCTCTGTGGATCATCCTGCAGATACTTGATCAGTTTGGGATCTAGTGAATTTGGAGGCCAGGTCAACACCTTGTGTTGTTTTTTCATATTTTCTGAGTTGTTCCTAAACCGTTTCTGTGTGTGTGCCTGTGTCAGGCTGCATCCTGTCGGGGATGGCTGCTGCCATCAAGGACTGTCATTGCTATGGGGTGGGGGTGACTGGTCTGGTCTAGGTGGGTGCTACATGTCTAAGTAACATCCACATGATTGACAGGTCCAAAAGTTTCCCAGCAGAACATTGTGTTGTCACAAGATGGTCATTGTTGTTTACTTCTCCTGTCAGGGGTTTTAACGTTGTGGCTGATCAGTGTAAATGGGATGCAGGATGCCTTGGATAAGCTGGAAATACCAGATGTTGCAGGGCTAACAAAAATACACAGATTCATGGAGGTGGATTGGAAAGCTATGAGTATCCAATCCACATCACTTTTACGTTCTTGAGAGGTATCACACCCTGTCTAACATTATCTAATTCATTCAGCTATTGTTTTGCAGTGTATGAGTAGATATTTTCACGTGTACGCTACGTGTACCTGAGGCTATTTCAGCTGTATCCTTGTAAGTGTGTAGTCACAATAAACACATATGTTGACATCAAAGTTCACAGCAAGTATATGTGTTTCAGTGCCAGGGTGTGTGTGTGGGAGGCATAGTGTGTGTGTGTGTGTGTGTGTGTGTGTGTGTGTAACCGCAGCCCTCTCCTTCTCAGCAGCCCACCATTAAACCTTAGTGCCAGCCCTCTCCCAGCACACCGGGATTAACAGCACTTAAACAGGCCTGTTAGTACACCACCACCTCTTCGCCTCCCACACCGTCTAGTACATATAGTGCTGCCCACAGCTCTGTGCTTGCAATGCACAATGCCTGTTTTTTTTGTGTGTGTGTGTGTGTTTTTTTGTTCTCTGCATGCCCCCAGCCACCTAAGCCTCCTCCAATAAATAGTGCTGAAGTGCACTCAGCAGGGGGCTAAGCCCAGAACATCCTCTATTTTACGGACCTATTGGAATCTGAGTAGATGACAGAGGGAGGAATATAGAGAGGGAGGGAGGTAGATCCCAAGACTGGGCAAAATACCAGTCTCTCTCTCTCTCTCTCTCTCTCTCTCTCTCTCTCTCTGTCTCTCTCTCTCTCTCTCTCCCCCTTTCTCTCTCTCTCATTCTTAGTTATTGTCACTCTGTCTCTATTTCGGGTTATATGTGTGGTTATCACATGCCCCTTGTGATGAATCATAAACAGAAGGACAGAAATGGGCACAAACACACTGGGAATGAATGAATACCACGGAAATAAAAAAATAAAAGGAATTTCCATTTGAGTCTGTTGGCTATGGTGCAGCAGCAGGCAGAACGATAGCTGGACAATTGGATGGATGAGAAAATGGGTTCACTGTGCAAGCATGGGAGACTTTGGGGGGTGGACTGGGGGATTTTACATCTACATGGGCATGGAATAGCCATCCTCACATGATACCAGGCTGGGTATTGTTCGCAGCCATCTACTGGCCTAAATGAGAAATTCCAGAAATTACTAGAAAGCACCAGACAGGGGAAGTGAGACAGCAAACAGGAAGAGTGGGAAGAGCCCAGAGAGTAAGAGAATAGTCTCACGGCGCAATATTAATACTATGGGGTCATACTGACATATGTAATTTTACTTTTATCAGCTTAAAAATACGTTAGACCGATTATTATTACAGATAAACATTGCAGCAACTAGTAATAGATACCATACGTGAGCAGGAGCTATTCCATGATTTATATTCATCCCATATGGCACGTCATATGGGAATATGCAACTGCCACCTGACTTGACAAGGACATAAAAGCAGCTTGCCATCATTGCCATGTTATTTCCCATGTGCTTTATCTTAAAACAGATGGAACATAAAAAGAGAAGTCATTGTCCCATTTCTTATTCAGATCATATGGATTACTGCGGCATATGGAGATGGTGCAGTGTTGAAACACTCATCAGCATGTAACAAATGTGTTTTCAACACATTTACGTTTCTGTGTTGTAGAAAATGCACACATTTGTTAACAGCATATGTTGTGTCAATATGGTCTTTCCTTAGTATGGTGCTTTGAAAAGGGCCGTGCAGCATGGTCCTGAACTGAATGCAGGTATGTGTTTCATAAACATTCCATATTGATTCACTTGAGATGGGAGTTTTTGTTCTGATAAATTCCAGACAAAAATCAGTCAGGTTTTCCAGAAGGTTTTGAATCAGTGATTACCTTTTTTATTTCTTCAGGCAGTGGGTAAATCGGAGGACATTGAAGAACCACCTTCATTTCATTCTCCTCCACCTGCTCTGTCTCCATAGATCCCTCTTTGTCTCCTAGAAACAAGGAGCAGAATTAGCTAGGCTGGAAATGGTCAACATGCAGGTCTGTATTACAGATTTTCAATTAGTGCTGCAAACCACTACTGCAACAATCACTTACTGTAGACTGAATGTCTGGTATTTTTGTCTGATAAATGATTAATATATTGGCAATACTATGTTGGATTTTAAGGGAGAAATAAATGCTTACATGTCTTTTGAGTTTTGTGAATATTTGTGATCTTAAAATGTAACTACTGTGTCTGTGTTTACCATATTCCTGTATTAAAACCCCTTATGCTTCCAGAAGTGAAAAACCAAAAGCCTACCTACTTATTTAAAAAAAAATAAAACCACAACAATACTACAATCACTCACTGAGATATTAATCCAAGACACAGTTTTTTACACCATATCACCCAGGAAAACTCCTCTTTTCGTGATAAAAGTGTGTGGTACTATTAAACTGATGAATAGTGCTTTGTCTTTGAGGTTAATGTAATGATAAATCCCTTAGCGTGATGTCCACCATATTAAACCCATTTGCAGTAAACTCTATTCAATAGATGAATCTGTCAAGCTTATGGCATTAAGCTTATGGACTGTAGATTATGGCATTTCACAACTAAAGGTATTTTTTTATTTCACAGCCATACATTAGCCTGTCCTTCATTGCAGCACAACACAAGGACTGGTTCAACCTTCAAGTGTGGAAACTTTCCACAGCACAAAAATTGAATGAATATTTTAGCGCATGTTGTTATTAATGACAAAGAGAATAACATTATTTGTACATGTTGCGTTATCAGTTTTGTAGGAGCAGTTCCCATTAAGTAATAGTGGTCTCTGAGGTGAGTTATGTGGCCATAGGTGCAGGAAGTTGTGTGAGGAGGCCACTGTCTGTCTATCGGTGCATGCACACTTTCAGGGCATTTATCAGCTCACCATTAGTGAGGGGAAGTCAACACGCTGACCTCTGATTAAATACCTCTGGCTAACTTAGGGCCAGAGGTCACTCGTGTCAGATGGTCCCTTGGTGCATGCCAGACATTAAAAGCCCTCGCAGGCCAACTCATGGAAATAGAGTGAGAGGACACATGGGAAATGTATAGCGCAAACACACAACAATTTGGCCACCAGCGCAATGCACACACGGACATTCATTCAACTACATGCAATCTAATGCACAGACAGGCAGGTTTGTCTTGATGGACAAACTAAAACCTGCATGCATTAATAAAAAGGCACGAGTACTCCCTCAGTCTCGTTTATCCTCACATGCCAGTGCAGGCACACAGGCCCTGCCCAATCAAAGAGGAGGCTTCATGCTCACGCACGCTAATAGCTTGATTGCCCCCCTCCTGTCTCTGGGCTCTGCATTTAAAACACAGCAGAGATCCTCAATCACCGGCTCACACAACACAAATGAATTAGTAACGCCGTGTGACAGCACTAAGCAAGCCTGTCCGTTTAGATGGACACAAATATAAAGGGCTGAATCTGCATGACAACTGTCCCCCTGTGACATTTTGTCCGTTTTAGCCCTGATTGAACTATTAATCAGTCTTACGTGCGAGAGGCAAGCTGTTTATAAACTCATCTATTCTGCATGGACGCATGCCTGAATCGTGAGAGGAAGCATGCACGAACATCATCGTCAGTCGTGAGGGCTCACAGCTTGGTTTGAGCATGAATACAAGCACTAAGAGGGCAAGAAGTATTTGGTTACTTAGGGAGATAGGGCCAAAGAATAAGATATCCCCACGACTGACCTCGTCCAGAAGGAGGCACATGGAGATAAAATGATAATGTTACAGCAAATAACTACTTTTTTAAAGTAGCATTTAACAGCTATCTACCTGAACAAACTTTGAAAAAAATACTTCACTCACCTGATATAATTACATGTTTGCTTATGGTTTAATAAACACAGTCCAAACCTGTTTCCATAATAAATTTTAAGAACAGTTTGTAGGTCCATACAGATACTCTAGGAAAGTACTGTTAACTTAGTAACCAAGTTGCATCTGTTATCCACCTTATACTACAACCAGTTGATAGATCCCAAATAAATTCAGCAACAGGACCCATGATCCATAACAGTGAGACAGTCACAATGTCCTCGTGCAACAGAAGGCTTAAAATATCACAATGAAGACGAATAAATTATCTAACGCTGAAATGCACGAATTAATGACTAATACACCCAGGTACATGTGCTAAATTAGCTTAGCAGTGTGTGGACTATTGTGTCCAAAATAATATTTTGTTTTGATGCTAGGCTAGTAAACACTATATAGTGTTAACTCAAAACTAGTACGATTTTAAATTAATGCATGACTGAGTATATGTGGGGTTGAAAAAAGCAGAAGTAGTCGCTAAGCAGATTCTAACTCACTGTAGCTCATCTCAAACATCGTCGTAATACTGTAAACAAATCAGTGCTTCGCTCAGATAACTTACCACTGCAGTCATACGAGAATGCAGCCTTGTTGTGCTAACTTGTAAACGGAACAATCCTCTACCTACCCATTTTTCAATAGTCCTGTTTGGAATAAAGGCAAAAAAACCCACAAAACATTGAACTTTTAACTGGAGTGAAGTGTGCAGGCTGTTGCCATGGCTACGACGTTACAGTGTCACGTAGCCACGCCGTCAAACGTCAAACGACCAACTGCGAGCACCGGAAGTTACTTTTCTACCAAAATAAAAGCAACTTTTGCTGTTCCTGCACTAGCCACCTCACTTCAAGTAGTAAATTTAACTTATTTTTTGCTGTTTATAGAAAATGTCCTAGATAGAAACCTAGACACAAACAGGGAAACATGCCTGTTCACACGGTCATGGTCAGACATTCAGTGGAAGCTTCTCATTTTACCCTCTTGAGCAACAGTTACCCCTTACCACAGCCACTTCAGTCTCAGGGGATGGAAATTTCAGTTGGTAATGGTCATCACTTCAGCTTTATGCTTTGGCAGCTGGAGGCTTCACATGACAGGAAGGGCCCTGATTGACACAAACAGGCCAATTGCATTCCTGTGGTTGTGTGACTGCAACAACAGAGTTAACAAATTGAGTGAGGGTGGTTATGAGATACAGGGATGTGAAACTGATCTTATTATTCTCATGTAATTTGATACATTCATGATATATTCAGCAAGTATTTGTTTCCAAATTGTCAGAAACACACAAAACACAAATCCGCAATAATAAATAATAAATTATTAAAATGAATGCTTTGAAATAAATGAGTTATTGTATACAAACTGCATACAGACAGTGCCATGAGGTCACATTGTCTGAGCTCTGAATGCATGCATGCACAGGTCACACTCCAAGCTGTGTTTGGGTTGTGTGCATTTAATTCATTGCCTCGGAACTAACATGAACTAGCGGCCAGACGGTCCCTTAGGGGTTTCTACGGGGTCGATCATTTAATGGTTACACATTGCTGACAAGTGTTTTTATATAGACATTTATGTCTTTCTATGTGATATTATTGTCCTCATTTTCTGGGACTGACAAAAGCAACCTGTGTAACCCTACTCCAATCGAGAGGGAGAAGTATGGTATGAAGTCATTGGGGACGCACGTAGTGCCATTTATGGGGCCGTCAATGAATCGTGCTTTGAGTGCTTTCAGTCGCTCTGATGCAAATTGCACTTACTTACTCACCCACTCAAGTCTAGCCTACCTTCCTTTTTGTGCTTGTTTAGCTGCCTCCACAGCAGAAAAAAAAGGTGAACGTGACAAAAGGGGGGGGAAACAAATTTTGTACTCAGGCAGAGACAATTAACCTCTCACCATATAGTGCCAAAGAGAGGACAGAGAATACCACTCTTCTGTCTGTCTCACCACCTCTTATCCTCTCTGAATGTGGTCTTATCCTCATATACCCTTAAGGGAAGGGTATGAAACAGTTGTCATGCATTTTGTCTTGTCATCTGTAAAGTTTATCAAAGTGAAACCTTTGAGTATTTTGATATCTGAGTATTATTGTAATTTAGGTTAAAGTCTGTCTTGCACTTCTGCTGGTCTTATTATTGAGCCCAGCCATCCATGTTTGTTGATGAGAACTGGGAATGTACAAAATTCTAATCTAATTATTTCCCTGCTATAATTGTTTGTGAAACCACTAGACTGTGTTCTGGGCAGTAACAGTGGCAAAAGCAAATTAACCTAATTTGGGAAGGTGCACCCAGTGTTTTAGGGGCACTGAGCCTGCAGGGACCGGGAGCTTGGCATCTATTGAGTCTGTTTCCGGCACGCTATGCTGCGTGGGCAAGTGTATAATGAAGCATGCTGAGTGTGTGCTTGCGTGCGTGTGTGTGCAAGAGATAAAGGAAGGGGGAAGGGGGGGGCGACAGTTGAAAGTGTTATGTGTATGTGTGTGCGTGCACAGATTTAAGGAGATGGGGGGGGGGGGGGGGGGGGGGGGGCTGTGACCCATTCTTTTTTTGTCATGAAATGACTAATATTGTCACGCTTCACATAATGAGGCTAGACCATGCAGGACAAATCCTATGGCCAAATATGCAGGCTGAACTCAGCTGAAGCACTGCAAAATACTGCAGGACCAGCATAAAACAGAACGGCGACTGACAGTATAAAGGAACACTGACAGAACACACGCACAAAAGATGTTTTTTCAGTATTATGAACTGCATTTCGTGACATAAACTTCTCTACACTCATTCACTTAACCCAAATAGCCCATCCCACACATGCTTTGCTCCTCAGATATGAGCAGCTTTTCTTGGTATTTCTTTAGTCAACATCAAATGGCCCCCTTGAGCACGCAGTGTTCTACTGTACAAGCACAGTCAACTACATCTAAATGTGAGACTTGTCCACCTGTTAAGTTGCGTCAGTGTGCGTAGCTCCCTGATCCTGTTTTGCCAACCGCTCACTCACTGGTTTCCTTTTTGAGTAAAATCAGAAAAACCCCACGTCTGAGTCATGAAACATTTCCAGACCACTGATTTGTTCATTCGCTTACATGCCAGGCTATTTGTCACTGGCTTGTGTAAATGTCCAAATAATCTTACACAAAGACAGGAGTCTCCAGAGTCATACACAAATACTGAAAACCATAGTCAAAATCCCAACTACAGTCCAGCAATGACTACATTATTAATACTACATTATATAATATCTTACAGGCAATATTGTCACAACCATGTCTTGTATCTGGCCTTTTGAGTATCCTCTAGCTAACACAGTTTAAGTTATGTTATATGGAGAATAAACCATTCACAAAACCTTGTCTTGGCTGTGCTGTCATGTCTGTAACCTTAGAAAAACATTGCTCTCCATAATTGGAATAGATTTGGCAAAGCTGAAAGGGAGTTTGTCTTGGCAAAAGAGTTCCTCACAAGAGAAGTTGTTCAGTGAGGCTACAGATAGGTGAAAAAGGCTGTTATGCTAGCCCAAGCTAACGTTACGATACCTTAGCTGTAGTCACTGTTAGCTTAGCTTACATAAACTTACACAATTAGCCAACACATTATAAAAAATGTTTAGAGTTGTGCTTTTATTGTGATCATGGAATCACTTGTTAGATTTTGTAATCAAAACTGCAGTTCCTTAAATGGCCACTTGATGCTGGTTCCAGAAGTGAGTCGATCCCATTTGACCTCCATACAAAAAACAAAAAAGAGTTTTGCTCCCTATAAGTAATTTGCATGACAACTGTACATGGGTGATTTGTTAATATAATTAATCAGTTAATCCGTTAAATTATAATTTTATCCAAACCACTTTGAGTGACAAGTGGATCCTGTTATAGGTTGCTAGCTGTCTGACTAGGTACCTAGGCTCAGCTCCACTCACTCTTTCTTTTCTTTTCTTCATTGCTTTGCCCATTCTTTTTAATTAGCAGAGAGTAAAGTCTTGCAACCCTTGTTTTTAGAGTTCTCACAGCTTGTTCTCAACACATCATCTAGGCAGAACTTTCTTCTCCTGTGGTGTCCGACAGCTATTCTGTGATTGGTCAGAAAGTGAAAGTGGGCGTGGTTAATGTGAAAAATCAGATATGTAGCCCAGCATCGTGCACAGAGGAGTGCGTCCATGGCAAAAGCTTGAGAAAACGAACGTATGTGTATAGTATGTAAAAGCCTTTAGGCTAGTCAAGAACTGGCAAGATGGCGACAGCAAGAAAAAAACGGTTAAACAAGCATCTGAAATGTCCTCCGCCCACAGTTGTGACTGACATCCGAACTGTGAGGAGGTTCTCTGTGTCTATGTTTCATGTTATCTTCCAAAACCAATAATCGCACAAGTACATACTTCAAGCATCAACCGACCAGGTATCCTTCTATTTATATATAATTGTTAAAAGTAGTTGCACTAGTTTTTGTTACAACGTGAGGCCACCAATGACTGAAGAAGCTCACAACATCTTTAAAGACAGATTTCATGTCTGCAGTGAACAATGTAGGCATGAAATCTGTCCAGCTGTATGCCTGACTGTTTAAATATATGTGACTGTGTTTTTAGTTTGATTTGCTTCTGTCCTTTTTGCTGTCTGTCTCTCTACCTAGCAGTGTTCCTATCCACTGGTCTCTCTCTACTTGATTCTCTATATAGATTTCTAGTTGGCTGCCTGTCTGTCTCTCTGTCTTTTTGCTTATCTGCGGGACTATTAAGCGTGTGCGTGTGTGTGAATGTGTGCTGTGTGTGTGCTGAATGGATTTGCATGAGAGCCAGTGGGGTGACCCTGCTCTCTCACGCCAAGGCTTCTGTGGAACAAATAGGACTAGTCGGATGTCGTGACAGCACTCACATCAGTTTAAATAAGAGTGCTGTGCTGCAGCCGCGTGGGTGTACGTGTCTGTGTGTGCGTGCATCTGTGTTTGTGTGTGTGTGCTTAAGCAAGCAGCCAGGCACACATTTTGTCAGAAAAGCTTTGCAAGGTTTCGTATGTGCTTATGAGTGAGTGTCTGCGTGCGTGTGCAGAACTGTGTGTTTCAGGCACTGAGCATGCAATATCTTGCGAGGTTTGAGGTTTTGTGAGGAGGAAGACAGCAATATTAACAGTTTAATGAGCTCAGTGGGGTTCACACACACACTGACACACAGGCCAAACACTCCACAGAGCTCCTTTGAAAGGGAACAGGTTTGTCCTGCAAGACCAACCTACCTTCTAAATAAATGAATGTTGTCATAAGGTCAAATAGAGTTCACTTCAATATACATCACTGCAACATGAATTCTATTTCTAACCACAATTAAAACACGTCATCTTAGTCACAATGTGTGAGACTTTAAATAGATATGTATTAAAGAAGGTGCAGTCAGTTAATGGTAAAAGTTAATTATTTTTAGATTGTTTATCTGAACAAGCCCTCATTTTATGTCTGTTTCCATTCTGTCACTTAACATATTTCTTTTCATTTCCGTATTTAGGCCACACAGCTATTGTATATTTTCTCATGAATATCAAACCATAACGTGCGCAATACATTTTTAAAACACACACAAAAAAGGTGTCTTATGAACTTCCCTAAAAGACAGGCATAAGACAATAAACTGAAAAGGTGGAATGTTTCTGATAGACTATCATTTCCTTCCATGTGTGTCAATAAGCAAAAGCTAATGAAATCCACACCCAGTGATATAAACTCTTTTTATTTAATTTTTACAGTTAAGTTACAGAGCTAAACAAATATGTCTTAACCAAATCAAGGTTTATATTTAACGTAAAGGCTTACTTTCACCAAGATCTGTGCCCCAATACTGAAACCTGACATCTACTGTATAACTATCCTGTGTGGTGGCATCCTTTGAAGCTGTCATCAGCATGTCTTTGTATCATAGCAGTTGTTTATTGTGCCTTACAACTGTGGGAAAAGTGCTACATAAATATGTACTCACATATTTTGCGATTTCCGTTTTTGTCCTTGCGGTGCCGTCTCTACATTTTCTAGCTTTAGATTTATTGCACCATGGAAAATGTTTGTTTGTGGCAAAACCAAAATTAAACATTTTATGTGCTCCCAAGTCATGCTTAGACGGAGACAGCGCCATAAAGGAGGGTTTCGTAAAGACAGTGAGGACAGTAAGGATGGAAGATTCAGGTTCAACTATCCAGCACCAAACTGTAATTATTTTAATTCCTATACTCTGCAAGTAGTCAGAAAGTAGGAAAATAATTTTTGTATTACACATGTGTGATTTTTAGTAATAATTATTATATACAAGATATATGTAGCTTGTATCTCACTCTCTCTCTCTCTCTCTCGTACTTATCGATGACCGATTCATGAAGTGTGATGGACATTTCAGCTATTGCAATGATTTTTTTATTTATTTATTTTTTATGTGGACTTATATGGGGATCCCCTTAAACTCAACTCCTGAGAACCCAGTTTGGATTGAGGAAGCCCACTAAGCTTTGCGTCAGCTCACACCCCGAGGCGTGACGACTGATGAGGCATCAGGAAGAAATGCGTCACTTTGTAGGACGGAGGAGATCAGTGTGATGCGTATAGTGGGTGACTCTTGTATTACAAAAAACCCTTTCACTGTATGGGGCGTCACAAAGCCATTTTTTTTTTTACCCTAAAGCTGTAAGGGGATTCCTTTGAGTTGTATCTCGGCAGTAGCAGGCCCGTTGAATGGGTAGTCCTGAGTCACATATACACAAATGCGCAGTTAGATAACCAGAGGCGGTTACCTGTGATTCTGTTCTCCTGAGAAAAAGGGAGACAAAGAGAGAGAAAGGAGGAGAGAAAAAAGAGAGAGAGAGACAGTCAAGGAGACAAGGAGCTGGTGTATGTGTGTGACTGTGAGTGAGCAGGCTGTGAGACATAATTATGGCAGATTAGTGAAGCCACACTGAGAACCTGAGCCGGAGCCGTCTGGACCCAGAGACAATGACCTCCGGGAAAGAAAGCCACTCACGCATTTCATACACACTCGCATAAGCTTGGAGAGCTCCTCACAAAATGGTGGAGTTAAGTGGAAAAAAATTACATGGTATCTACACATTTATCCCATGCTCATGAATTCCAGTCTGGGCTCCACGGTTTTAGTCTGTCAGCACTCCTGAGTGTTCATGAGTCCCTGAGGTACAGCAAAGTTCCAACATGAATAACATCAATGAAGTAATGACAACACATTAGTCCACTATGATGACTCACCAGACGAAGGGCACCTGTCATCCATAGACACATTCTACTGCACTCATGGTACAGCACTGCTTTGGTGTTAAATGTGGTACCTGCATGCATTTTGATGAAATTAGGTTTGACGGGATGCTTCAATGAAAATGCAACCTCACATGAACCAACAGAGGCTGAGATATTCCATTAAGGCCTCTGTCAGATTTGAACATCTGAAGCCTATTTCACAGAAGCACTGCTTATGCACAGATTATTTATTCATATAGCACATTTCATGCAAGAAAGTGAAATATAGAGTGCTAACAAATTGCATTAATGTGAGTGAGCAAAAATATAGAAAATACTTATAGGTAGCATTACTGTACACTTAAATCCAGAATATCAGTCGTCTGACAACTAGTAAGCTAGTAATGGCTGCATGCACAGAAAAGAATGGGTTCCAGGATAGAACCCTGGGGGACACCACAAATAACTAAAAGTGAAGGGGGACGTATTTACATCAGGAATGAAAAACAGGAATTCATTTTTGAGAAGACAATGGATAGCCAAGTAGTTGTGAAAAATAATTTGAATATAGGCCCGAAGAGCTGGATTGCAGCTTGAGAGAATACGTGCAAATAGTCAAAGCACAAGCAAATCAAGAAAACACATTTAGCAACTGGACTGCACAGGTGCAGCATTCAGAAAAAAAAAAATGAAACACTACAAACACAGAAAACCAAACCAAATACAGAAATGAAAATAGTACAGACTATAACGGGAACGTTTTCATGTGGGCACTAAAGCTTGATGCCCAAGGCTGGCATGACTCATAAACCGTGTCTCAATTCAGGGGCTGAATACTTCAAAAGATGACTGATTGCATCACAGCAGCAACTGCCCTTCAGAAAAACCCACTTGTTGGAACATTTTGCAATCCAACAATAATTGTATGCTGGTGATGATCTGACTATTCTTTCTTTCAGAAGTACAACACGGCAAACTACCCAAAGCAAAAAAACAATTTGGCTCCATCCATATCAGCTTTATCTTGATTGTCTTGCTTGGTAATAGGATAGGCGTTTGGTTACGCAAGGGCAATGGCAAAAACTGCTGATAGAGCAAATATGACAAGACCGTCTCATTTAACTGCACCGTTGCACATATCTAGATTAGAGCGCAGTAGGCAGTGAAAGAGTTTAAACACTCTCGCATTGCACGTTCACAGTTAAGGGAACTTGACATGTTTGACAGAAAAAAGAACTTCCAGCCGTCTGTTCTCTTTCACTTCTCCTGTGACAGGCTGACAAACAACAAAAAGCACATTTTTCTTTTCTTTCTACAGAATGCCTTTTTAATTTCCTCCTCATTACCGTGTGTGTGTTTGTGCGCGAATGCATCTGGGCAGCACTCCAGTCTGTCATCTCAATCTGATCTCTATCACCCACGGCTGTCTGGCTGGGGTTATCTATCTAGAGGACCACCCCTGCGGAAGGGAAGAGGAGTGACACCATAGCACTACTCGTCCTACCCGCATGCTACATCTACATTCAAAAGTCTTCTTCCTTTAGGTCTTTCTTTTCCTTCATCAGGCAGAAACACCTGCCTCATTTTCCTCTGTAATTCATATACCCTTGCCAATAGTTTGATGGAGCCAGAAGATTTTTGTTTAGCACAACAGGAAGTCTGACAACACAGGAAGCCTGACAACAGAAAAAAATAAATAAATAAAAAAAAATAAAAAATCATAGACTAACACATTAGATATTTTTTGTTTAACATGTAGAAGAATGAAAACTTCAAAATGGGGTTTTACAGAACACTGGCACTGTGAGAAAGACTTGTCTTCGGACAAGGAGGTCAGCTGTTTTCCATTATTGTCAGAATTTAGCCCAAGCTAAGCTAACTGTATCCTTGCTGTCCCTTCATAACTGAGGAACTACTATGATATCAATTCTCATCTAATGGCAGGAAATCATTTTTCAACATAACATACAGTAGATCTATGTACTATTTAGTACCTACAGACCACAGATGAATCTGACAGGGCAACAAAACTCCTAGCACTCTGTCAGCCCGTTCCTGTCCCACCGCCAGATTTGTGTCCATTTTATAATGCACAGTGTCGCGATAAAGAACATACACACAAAAGAGTTTCTGGCAGAGACTGGAGAAAATCTGCTTAAACCAAAACATAGCTGACTCACGTAGCCAGAGGCCCACCCTTTGAGTCAGTGTTGATGGTTCCTTCCTCGCTTCCTTAGTGTGAGATAAGAAGTTGGTCTGGCCCTTTGGAGGGGTGTGTGTCTTAATCAAGATCAGTCGGCACAGAAACACAAGCAGAGCGAACAAATTAGACTTGGCAGGGACCAGGGGTGAGTTTATTAGGAATGGGATCTTGGAGGGCGTACAGGAACTCCAGCTTCTATGCAAAGTTAGCAATTTTAACTTTGCTACTCATGTAGTACTCATATAGTAGACACTGACTTCGGCCTTCTAACATGCAGGGGTAGCATTTCCTGTTTTAACAGAGTAATGAAATATGTAGAAGAGCGGATAAAACTGTCTTCCTTCTGAGAGAAGCTCAGGTTTGAGTTTAAATACCTCCTTCTGCTTAGGTTCATTTTTTCTTTCTATACCTGCGCAATCCTTTCTTCGTAGTTAACATCTGGCAAATTAATCTTTAATTCATTTTAGGCTGCAATCCAAGACCAGATTATAATCCTTTGATCGCTAATTCTGCCAGTGAAGGCTGAACTTCACAGTGTCATTCTGATCTTTCGCATGGCTAAGCGAGATGTTTGCATTTGAGCTGTCCCAGATCCATTTCCCCTTTGGTAATGCTTTCTGCATTTCATAGTTAATTAACACATAGAGCAAGACACACGCAGGAAAGAGCTGACATCGCATACACACACACAGACACACAGAAACACACGGACGCAGATGTGAGCACTGGCTTTCACACACACAAAGCCCCCTAAGCCAGCCATGAATGCTTTCTCTGTACCAGAAAGTGCACATTAACACATCTTTAAAACCTGACATTTATATCACTCCCTCTCTCAACTCCCCTTCTCAAAATTGTTTGCTATATTGGCTTGTGGTGCCGCTGGCTCCATTTGAATCCCCCAGCTACTAATTAGGCATTTGTTTTGAATTTTTGTCTTGATTTTGCCTGGTCGTTACTTTTCCCACATTTGCATGTGAAGTGCAGGCACGCCCAGCCATTAAAACTATCTCAGGGCTCTCTGGGAGAACGACACATGAATGACACATGAGAGAGAGAAAGAAAGAAAAAGAGAGATTATCAAAGCCACATTCGTGAGTGGTTTAGAGGAGGAGCGGCCTAATGGTAAATGCCTTGTTATTTTAGTAGAAAGCACTGTTTAGAAGAAAGGTTCACACATTCAAATATTCCAGGATTTAATGTCAGTGACACTAATAGGGAACATATAGATGTGTCATCAACATAAATTCTACTTGTGGGCGTAATGTTGGACGTACTGGGAGCAATGCATCATTTGCAGAGTCTGTGTTAAAACAGGACACTAGCTGTGAGACTAAAGATACAGCACTGTATAAATAAAACTCATGACACGTCGCCAAGTTTAGATGCCCACTCATCAGCTGAAGTCGTGAAAGGTTCCTCGGCTCCAGCCTACAAATGCTCGCTCACGCTGCAAAACACAAGTATGCTGACGTCTTTGGCACACGTGTCTGAGCGAACTATACACTTCACCTGTGTCTCTGTGTGTGTGTAGCTACTGTGTTGCCTTGACAACCTTGCCGCCGTTTCCTTTTTTGTTTGCCCTTGGAGCCGAGAGCGGGCTCACACCAACGCAGGAGCAGGAATCGGAACAGAGGGAGGACGGAGAACGACATCGGCCTCGCCTTTTCATTTCACCTCTCCTGTGAACGACACCCACGGCTCTCCCACCTGCTCTCACCTGTCAAGCAGCAAATGTAGGCTGATCGTGCTGATATGCGGTTAGGGAAGAAAGAAGCACATCTGTGAGCTTCAGGTTTGAGGCCAGTCCTTCTATGTGGCTTTGGCTTTAGGAAAGGATGTGATACCTTAAAGAAACTGTATTTTGGAGTATATTAGTCTGGCATAAAGACTCAACAATAGCTAGTCTGGCCCTATCCGAAGTTCATAATCCACCTACAAGCACATTATATGTAGCTTGTCTAATCCCTACAAAAACTAAACTGTGAAAATGACAAGTTACAGTTCTACAGTCATTTATGATCCAGGCTGTTTATTATTGGCCAGGATCAGAAACTTTCTAAAGTTTCAGCCAGTTTCTTGGCAATTTCAAGGTGGTGACAAACCTCCGTCAGACATCTAAGCTAACTGTTTCCCCTGTCTCCGGTCTTAAAGCTAAGCAAAGCACAGCTGACTGGCTTTGGACAGATGTGAAAATGGCATCAATCATTTCGCTCAGACAGAAAGTCAGTCTCCCCAAATGTTGAACAAACGTGATTATTATAGCACAACATACAGTAACTTTTCACATCTCAACAGTAGCTAAGCTGACTGTGACGTCTTGACCTACAGTTCATCTGACCTGTCACATTATTCACATGAATATGAAAAGGGCAAGGCAAATGTATCATCTGTATCTGTAACAGTAGCAGTGTTTTTATTTAGCTTTATTGTCTTGTAAAGCAAGAGATGTATTTCAGAGGCACAAATACGTCAGTGACTAACATGCTGTAGTGCAGTGATCCCGAGTGCCTGCTCTGCCATTCATGCTGCTTTCCACTGTACCCCACAAACTCCATCCCACCCAGCAGCTGTGTTTGGCAGTAAACATTAGCTGGCTAGTGAGTACAAACAGCTTTAGACTGAGTCAGTGAAAATGACCCGAAACACCAGCCTTCCTCCACTGCACAAATGAACTGAGAGTTTGGAATAGAAACAGAGCAGAACAGGTAAACCTGTCCCCGGTGAATACAAGGATCTGTTCCTTGAGGTCTGGTGTTTGTCTCTCACCATCTCCCTTGTTTAGGGCGTGCGTAGGATATTTACCAGAGTACCAGACACTGTAGCTGTGATCCAACCAATATCCTGCAACCCCCTCCTTTACCACCTTGTCAAACTGCAGTCTGTGTGTGTGTGTGTGTGTTTGTGCATGTCAATTAGGAGGGACATAGCGACTGCCAAAACAATATCAGATGATTGGAGACCATGAAGCCCACAAGGATTGTTGCCATGGTTACCAGAGAAAAGAAACAACAACAAACTTTTACTGAACACACCACGGACAAAAGACAGATCCATTACTGGCCTGTGCAGGTTACAGTAAGAGAGTTTTTTTTTTCTTTTTTTAATTTTCGACTATCAGCCAACGTCGATTACAATAACGACAACTTATTTTTTTAGTTTATAAAATGTCAGGAAATCTATTTTCACCTGCGGAGAGAGGAGACATCTTCAAGTGTCCTAATGACAGTCCAAAAAGCAAATATATAGCTTCATATTCATTTACCCATTGATTAATCGACTAAGTTTGACTGGCAACAATAATCAAACCTGAGAGTAGACCCTCATTAGCGCACCACATGAATCCAATAGTTTTAGAGAGTAACTACCTAAAAGCCGTCAGTGTTGAAAGACGTAATAGGAGGAGCAACGAGCCCATGTAGCAGTCAGACAGCGTGTTCTTCAGGAGTGTCTTTCTTTATCATGTGCAACATTTCAAATCAGAAAGAAATTCATTAAATGTAAAATGAACGCTCATCTGGCATATTGACCAAAGTGGCTGGAAGTGTAGTCTCAGCATTAATGCAGCTAAAGATGTTAATGAAAAGCCAGGACAGTGTTTTGTAGTCTCTTTTTCTAGCTTAAAACCAGAATAAAGTAAAACCAACTCTGTGGACTACATGTTGACATTTTTTGTAAGGATGCCTAGTGAATCAGAGGTCTGACATGAATGATATGGATCAAAAAACAACTGCAGGCTGGACAGATGCCATTCTGTCCTCCCGTCTGATTTGGAACAAAGAGCTTCTGAAGATAAATGGCCTGGTAAATGGTCTGATCTTATGAAGCGCTTTCCTACCTTAGATGTACTCAAAGCGCTTCAAAGTGTTTCTCATTCACCCACACACGCACCGGCAGGGGAAGCTGCCATGCAAGGTGCTCGGCTGCCATTTGGAGCAACTTCTAGTTCAGTGTCTTGCCTGAGGACATCTTGGCCAGCCTTCACTTAGCCAGGGATTGAACCACCAACTCTGTGATTAGTGGACAACCTGCATTATCACCGAGCCACAGCCGCCTTAAACAAGGGAGATGGTGAAAGCCACTGAAAAGTTATAAACGTCTGAGTGACAGCTAAGCAGAATACACTGAGTGTGTTTATACTTACCACTCTGTGATCAGTAATTTGTCACTTACACTGATTCTACACCAGTGATCTCACCAGTGTTTCCCTTCACGAGGATGATCCATGTGGGACACTTTACTCCAAATTATGATGACCAAGCCACTCATATGAGACACACAGCACACGAGTCATACAGTGAGTCACAACGGTTCATTGTAGTTACTGTTTACAAGCTCTGACATTTCCACAGCTTCTGTTTCTGTTCAGTGCAGCGTTGGAAAATGTTCTCGGGTCAGATTGTCTGGTCAGCGGTGGAAGGTTCTAACAGTGGCACAGAGTGGCTGCGTTTACATGGAAATGATCTCTTCAAGATTCGAACTTCAAACTTACACGAACACTAAATAAAGCGCTCTGATGAGACATGTGTTTGCATGCCTTTGTTGACTATCAATCACACTAGAGCATCACATCTACCAGCAATATAAATATATTTTTTTCCACACAACTTAATTGACAACACTTAATTTCATCATTTGACATTTGAATGTGCTGCCCGCATTGATTCCGGCTTTTGTTCACTTTTTCAACCACTCGGTTTAACAGTTCGTTGTGCTAACATCCTGCTTCTGACATTCTTTGAAACTCATCATGTTGCTTGATGATGATCAACCAGAGATAAACCATCAAATCAGGCGTTTACATGGTTATTAGGGGCTAATATTTTAGCCCTCTCAATCCAGTTGAACACTAGTGTCCATGTAAGTGTAGCCAGTAACACACATGCTTGCGCCCTATGCTTGGCAGCATCTCCTTTAGCAAAGAATCGTATTGTTGTCCAGTATGTCAGCAGCTATGTAGGCTAAAAAACAACAACAGCTATTTAGGACAGGACACCACTGGATGTTGTACGTGAAAGGTGTGTCGGTTTAGGTACGGTTCAGTTCAGTACAGAGCTTGCAGGCTGACTGTAGAAGGCTGGAATGCAGGCCTGCTGTGGCTAGTTAGCCAGCCGGAGCAAAGCAGCATGCATAAAGTGCAGTCTGTGCTGTTCTGTTACATGGTGTGTTCTGTTCTGGTCTCCGGGATAATCAGGACGAATGGAGAGCAGCTGTTTTTTTGGGAAGGGGGTGGTGGTGTTGGGGGTGAGGGAAGAGGAAGGGGTGTACAAGAGAAAAGAAAAAAAAATGGAGGAGGCAGAGTTTTTACATGGGAAAAGAATGTGGATGAAATGGATGGGAAGAGAACATGCCCAAGGCGACATGTAAAAAAAAAAAAAAGACCGGAGAGATCCGGCCTTGGAGCTGAAGCAAAATATGAGGTAAAAGTGCAGGTGGAACACAAGCGATACAATTAGAAGTGAGACGGATGTGTTTTTCTGAGTTTTTCTTTTTCTGAGTTTTCCATTTTTTAGGGATACTCCTGCAGGAGGAGGGAGAGATGCAGCAGAAAGGTCAACACGTCACAAGTCGTGAGCTGCAAGTTCCCTGCGTATACGTGACTCATGCTACGGCAGCAAGACGTGACCCATAGCGCTGAAGCGGGGAATCACCGGCTTTGAGTTGCTGCAGGCGATCTGAGAACGCAGAGTGATAATGGGATCATGTATTCTGTTCTCAGTGCTCAGATATCCATCCCGTCCTCTCACACGCTAGCTATCATTCTTCATTTGACAGCAATCTCTCTGACCTTTTTTTTATATAATGCCCCCCATCCCAAAGGCCCTCTCTCTCCCCTCTGCCAGTCACCAGCCTCTTTCATTCCCGTCATCTCGCCTTTAATTTCCCTCACTATCTCACTTTACAGATCTCCCTTTTGCTCGCCCGTGCGACTGATGTCCCGTACAGAGATGGGAAGGGACGGCAGCGGGGAGACGGAGCGAAGGCAAGAGGGAGAAAAAGAAAGCGTTGCAGAGGAGGGAGGGATGAGTTTCACAGACGTGCCACCAGGCTGTACACATTCCTCAAGGGCTGTGCATCCTGTTCTTTCGCTCCCCACCTCCACCGAGGCTCACACACCACGCTGCACGTACGCACGTCTCACATACTCAAGCAAGCAACCCCCCCACCCATTCCTCCTCCCACTATGGTGCCCACTCTTCCTCCAGCACACTCCCTAGGACAGGAAATAACGTCATTTTCTTACTTTCTTACTCTTTCTTTCTTTCTTTCTTTCTTTCTTTCTTTCTGTTTTGTGCATTAATGTTTGTTCCCTCCGACACAAGTTTTTTTTTTTTTCTAACTCGGTGAGCTGTTTTCCATTTCCCCCCACATACATTTCTGGCTGAGATGGCGGGGGAACACTTGGTTTTGATAAGCTGACTTTACACTCTCCCATCCTTCTTTCTCCTCCCTGTAACCTGTCATTGCATCATTCGGCTGCAGGGTTCAGCAGCAGTCCGGGACATGGGGCAAAAGTGACACAAATAGGAGGGGAACCAAGAAAGCTAACAAGAAAACATCTTACATTTCTCCTACATACAGTATAAAAATTTACACATACCGCAATTAGACGTCAACTCATATTTTCTTTCATTCTTTCTATCTGCCTTTTGGATCTTTACAAAAGGCAGATAGAAATAACAGTTGCGAACCTGTTATTTGATGAGTCACACAAATATGGCTGCAGACCTCCATGTTAGTAATTCTGTCCCTCTGACGGCCTGTGTCATCTGAGCACCATGACGCAGTCAGCGTAAAGTCACTGTCCCTGTTACTCTGGATCATCCACTGTGACATTTTCAAAAGGGTGGTTTCTCATAATTCAAGTAATTCATATGAAAACTATTTAGGTGTCATCAAAGCGTTACGAGACACTCTGACACCAGACACCAAAGCTTACCAAAAGGAAGTTCTATTGATTGAAATGATAGCAAAGTCAGAAGCACAAAAAACACCTCAATTGGTGACGTGATTGGAAGGAATTGGGTGGTGTAAATGACTGACTTGAGTCAATAAAGTTCGGGGGGGGGGGGGGGGGGGGGTCCATCTTCTATTATATCTCCAGCAGATCAGACACTCTCCAGTGGTCCGAATCACTTTGGGTGTTAAGATGGAAACTCTTATTGGAATGATTTCAGACAAGCTGACAAAATATTGTCCACGTAAAAATAGCCACCACTGAGGTGAGGGTGAGCTTCAGGAGTGAGTAAGTGGATGCTCTTTGGTTTCTACACCCACTCAGGTGTGGCCGGTCGAGATAAACGAGAGCTCGCACCACCCACAGAAACTTGCACCAACAGTTCAAAGCCCGTAGGGGTGCAAAGGCGTGTTACAAGCGTCAACGTAGGATGGCCCATTCTACATGGGACTGACAAGTGTTTGATAATCGAGGAATTAAACTTTCAAAGGCAATGGGATATAATTCTTTCTTTCTGTCTGTCATTCTTTCTTTCTCTTACTTTTGTCTTTCTTTCTTTAAGAAGCTCAGGCGAAGGTTCAATCTGAATGAATGTGGCTGACTGGACCGTCTGTATCTCTTCCATTCCCCCACGCTGTCAAAATCAGTCCGTCCTCAACTTCATCACTTTAATCCAATGAACTACCTGGCCCCCTTCTCCGAGCCAATCATTCCCTTGTCCCTTTGCTCTAAGTTCTCGGTCACTCTGTCTCTCACTCTATCTCGCAACTCTACTTCTCCCCATCTCCACCTCTCCATGGTCACCACAAATGAAGATTCTCCTTCAGCCACCTGCCAGCTTCATCTAATACACCGCCGCCACCACTAGACTAGACCATCTGTTGTTGCTCTACAAAAGTATAATTCAGCGCTTTCTCCTGTACTTATCCTATACATTACACACAGTGCCTCCAAAATTGTTGGCCTCCCTACTCCAAACATCTCAGACCTCAACAACAAAGCCATCATCTATCTATCTATCTATCTATCTATCTATCTATCTATCTATCTATCTATCTATCTATCTACCTTCATAGTTTAGGACTCTTCTGAGTTGTACCACCAAACAATCCCCTTACATGTCCATGTTTTCATCAGTAAATGTTCATTGTTGTTTTGGCCTGATAAAAAAAACCCAAAATGTATATTTCTAATGATTCCCATTATCTTCCAGCATAGCAAAGCTTTTCGACATTTAATTTTTAAACTTTTATGTTTTTTAAATAATCTTGTTGCTGCATTTTCTAAAAGGACACATAGTTTTTACTTCTAATGAAATAACCTTGATAAATAGAATTGTAGGTCATTCTTCTGTAAGAGGAGCATGTTCCATTCGGGACCAAGAATAGGCCTGAACACATTTAGCCTCCGTTGGAGACTTGGATTAATGAACAAGACATACAAGTTCATTTATCACGTCTGGAGCAGTCAGACTCATTTTGAGTTCCAGCCCATTATGTTAAGAAACACTGCAGTACAGAAACTAAGGTAAGGGTGGGTGTGCTGATTCATTGCTGGACGTCATTTGGCAACTGGTGGAATTTAGTCACTGTAATAGTTTAATAATTAAATGTGTATGAATAAATGAGGGGCGGAGAGGATTTACTGTGATCTGGGTGTGAGATCTACAAAACCAAATGTCTACAACTGCTTATGTATGAGCTTCTGGGAGATACTGAATAAAGATAAGATGTGCAAGACTGAGTGAGTATTAGTGAATAGCCCCTGTGCGTGCGTGCGTGCGTGCGTGCGTGCGTGCGTGCGTGTGTGTATGTGTTGTGCCCCAGCTATAATCCTTGAGGCCCTACGAAAGTGCACACAGTCTTTTCCTGTTGCTTCCCATTAATTCCACCTGTATACACTGGGAATGAGCCCATGCTGGCTCTCACCCTTCCTGCCTCCTCCCTCGTTCCATTCCTCCCTGTGTCTAAATCCCCAGATGTAGGACTTACTGAACACCCAGAAAGACCAGGCTGCTCTCTTCTGTTGCACGCTGTTCCTCGCTGCACACGTTGTCCTCGGCCGCGGCTCCACATATCCCACTTTGAATGGATAGGAGGCGCAGCATATTTATTCAAATCAACATCTGAATGGCCATTTTGCTGGAACGCGTAAGACAGCTGCCACATGGCTGCTGAACTTTTGATAATGTTGCCATGGGAATGAGCTGTTGGCACGGTGCATGAGGCTCTCAGAGCTGAGGCGTTGCCAGCTGGGAACATTTGGACAGTGTGTGTCTGTCGGCACAGCCCGCACACACTTGCACAAATACACACATTGCAAAACACACACACACACATTGCAATCTAACATTATTTATTTAAGTAAAAAACTGTTTGACAACAATTTAATTAAAAAACTGTGACAATACAACACAACACTACCTGTCCCAAATAAATCAAAAAAACCTTAAAGAAAAGCCACTCCAGAAGCTTCAGAACTTGGGTTTAAATTGTCAAAATGTTTAATTCTCAGAACCAGAAGCCATATCGGCATCATGTTGATCCACTTGCATACAATATATTCTATATTTAAATGTACATGAAGCTGAATTTCAGTTTGCTTTGTTTCTTTTAATGTTCCTTTCTGTGGATAAAATGATGTTTGGAAGAAGGCTACACAATCTCTGAAAATGCGTTTTAAGAATCGGTCTAGACTGGCTCCACCTGATAATATCATTTATTAGATATAATCCAGTGAGCACAAAGTACATAATACCTGCTGATTAAATTATCCCACACGATAAGCATGAAACACTCATGGGTAATATGGCAATTTCCTCAAAGAAAAGAAAAACTAAGAAATGGGCAGTGATTTGAAATGTTGTTCCTGGGATCATTAATTGTTAAAACCTTTTGAATCTCAGACTTGTTCTGCAGGTTTATGACTCACTGTTATCCAGACTACACCAGCGGTGTATTTATCTTGATAGGAACGAACACAGAAACACACACTAGACATATAATACAGATTATCAGTGATCTTGTTTTCCAGTATGGTTGAAATAAATATCAAACCGTCTCTTTTTAAGGGCGGTGTGAAGAGAATGATGGTGTTTGTGACTAATAGATGAGTGGGCAGGCGTGTTCCTGTATGTGAAATCACTTTTAAATACCTTGTGTTCAAAATAATCATGCCATATGAAACTGATCCGAAAGGCTGGACACGTTATTGGCAGTGAGGGACAGGAGGACACTGGACAAAATGCTCTCTGACTATAGAGGAGCAGCAGAGCTCATTCTCCAACAGACTGATTCAGCTCCACTCCCACAATGAATGCCACAGGACTTCATTCATACCATCCTCAATCTAGCTGTACAACAACTCACCATTCTGTAAAAGATAACACCATCCATATCATTGCACCTTACCATTATCCTTCCTATGTATATAGTGTTTACTCCTATTTTTGTCTCTTGTCAATTTGTATTTTTTTATTTATTTTTTTGCTTATACTATTATATTATATTGTATTTTATCGTATTTGTTTCATTCATTCATTCATTTATCTTCTGTAACTGATTAAAGGTCGCGGGGGGGACTGGAGCCTATCCCAGCTGTCATCGGGCGAGAGGCGGGGTACACCCTGGACAGGTCGCTAGTCTATCGCAGGGCTAACACAGAGACACAGACAACCAGTACTCCAATACCTGGAGAGAACTTACGCAGACACAGGGAGAACATGCAAACTCCACACAGAAAGGCTCCGGTCGGCCTATAGATTAGAACCCAGAACCTTCTTGCTGTGTGGCAACTTTGTCTCCCTGTATTTGTTTCATTATTTTAATTTTAATTTTATTTTTTTAATTAAATTATTTTCAATAAGAGCTACTGTGGATGAATACAGTCTACATAAGTCTAAGTCTAAGGAAAATTTACAGAAAAATATGCAACAGCTCAGTTTCTTATAGTATACTTGTATCTCTAGTAACTACATGATGTTGTCCTCAGTCATTCTGGCCCTGAAGATGGCTCCTTATGACTGTGGCTAAATGGTTGCATTGCTTTGTGATGGTGCCCAATGAATCCGAGTCCTCTCTGATGCTATTGTGTTACTGATAAGAATGTAAACCCAAAACTTGAAGAAATTATGACTGAAAACTCTCAGTAATGACCACCGTAATGCACCAGAGCAGGTAAACTAGACCCATACTGGGCACACGAACTGGTGAATAATTGAGTTAGGACAAACATTTAGCCGCTCTCATGTCTGAGCCATGACTGACTGCGAGAGAGGATCATGATGTTTTAACATGCGCTTGTTAAGCCTCAATTATTAAGGCAGGATTCACGACACTGTGGCACGGATAACCTTTTGAACTCAGCACAGACAAGCTTAGTTTGCGCACTGGCACACATGCGCCTGCACGCACTCACGCTCCATATGGCACAATTAACCTTTTGAACCTCCAACGACACTGGTAGACAGATGCGCATGAACATACATGGACGCAGACGCTTAAACGAACATCCTCAGACCCTGACACGCAGCCTTGTGTGAGCACGTTCTCCGAAATCTCTCCTGCCTTTGAGCACGCAAATTATACATTTGGATCGGTGAGCGCAGACGCTACCTGATTCTCATGCATCTGAGTAAAACTGCTGCATATGTTGCAAGAGAAAGAAAGACTGTTGTGTTCTTAGGAGTGGCAAAAAATTCATCATTTCTGATGCTTTGAATTGCCTCTTCAAAGTATAGTGGTACGCCAAACAGGATGTCTTTGATGGCTTCAGGCCCTTTCATCGTATACATACGTACAGATGGACAAAGTGAGCAGAGAATCCTGGGAGGGTTGGAGGAGAATTGTGCGGCTTTAAAAGCAGTTTTTCTAATTTGTTGATTTAAACTATTTAGATTTAAAGGAGAATTACAAAATGATGCTCGTTACAGATGCTCATTTCTGTGTTTATTTCCAGTCACACTCTAAAACTAAAGTTTGAAATTATTCATTATTCATATAAGCTCTACCTTGTACTGAAATTGATAATCAAGTTTATCGACTGTTGGCTGACCCATTACACTGCTAGGACTAATTCAGTAAAATAAATCAATTTACATTTTTAATTTATTTTATTTAAATACCGTCATTAACAATTAAACTTGTCTCAAGAAGCTTTATAAAACCCACAGCCTGAAACCCTCAGAGCACTAAGGTGACCGAGCAAGGACAAAACCTCAGCCAGCACCCCAGGTTGGGTCAGTAGAAAGACAAAGTTAATGGTGTGCAATGGGGGCATATGAAAGCACGGACAGATATGTACCATGGGACTTTAAATCAAAGCTATTATTACAGGGGTAGTGGCTTGCTTGAACTCCCTTTTTGGTAATGGAACAAAACAAGGCTGAAAATTCTATTTCCAAATGATGTTTTGTTTCTCCTGGGTCCTGGTGAATTTCTATGAAACAGATGTGTGGACACCTAACATTAAAGCTAATATGCTGCTGTCGTCAACTCATATTCAGAGAGTAAAAAACAAATCTCTTTTCCCGTGCAAGAAAAATTAATCAAGAGCAGACTCTGCACCTTGCTGGTTATCAAAGAACTTCTTTAATCTTCATTTTTCCTGCCTACATCATAAATAGTGCCGCTTAAACACTTACCTCCACCATTAAGCTCACCTCTCCTTGCCGGACTTGAGCCCTCTGAACCCCAGTTAAATAAACAGGAGTTGACAGAAGGGCCGGTGGAGCACAGATGATGATGATGATGATGATGGTAAAATAGAGAGAGAGGGATAGATTTGGAATGAATGAGAAAGCTAAAGAGGTAGTTATCTGGTTATGGTCACAGGTGGATTTTTTTCTGTAACCAACATGTTTTGGTACTTACGTGCATCACCATGACATTACATCCCACAATTTTAGATAGTTGTAGTTAACTGTAGTTTGTTATCCACCAAATAGAGCAGACGTTTCAAGTTCCCTAAACAAGATGTGGCCTCATTTTAGGCCTTAGGAAAGTACGCTCCATCACTGTGAACCTTTACCACTAAAACCTGTGAGAGAAGACAGGTTGACACTCTATACGGTACAGTTCTGTTTCCTATATCTTTTACAGCATTAAAAGGAAGTAATAAAACTGCAGAGAGGAAAAAATGAGCGCACAAAATACGTGGTGGAGATAATTACCAAGCCATAAAACGGGGATAAAAAAAACTGTAAAATGAGCCACTAAATGGTCAGAAATATTTATCGAGATGCAGGTCATGAACTCTCGCTCTCCGACTTACCCACGAGAGCGTTCGCATGCACACACACATCTGATTTTCCTTCCGTGGTCGTGCGAAAGCGAGCCTAAAGCTCAGCCTCGGGCGGGGTCTTAAAGGTCACGATCTCTGTGCCGCTTTAGAAGGTCGTGCAAAGTTCGTGACACAAGCCTGACCATATTTGGCTGCTTGCTCTCCTAAAGGCTTAGAGCTGAAATTTGAAATGATAGAGAGGGAGGGAGAAAAAAAACAGTAACTGGAATGTTCATTGGTTGCAGCTGGGCATCGTTGGAGCAATATGGACCCGGGCTTAATGCAGGAAGTGTGTGCGTGTGCATCTTTGCGCATGTAGGTCTGTGTGCATACATGTGTGCATGCATGTCAGTGCGTTTATGAGTGCATGCGTGTGAGAGAAGAGTTATGAGATACTGGGTTAATGCAGACCAAAGCTTAGACATTTCCAGATACATGTGTCCACGGGACTACATGTGTGTGTGTAAAAAAATAAATACATGCATGCTAGCTTCTGCGTGTGTGCGTGACTGCATACATGTCGGTATGTGTGTGAATGACAGAGATATTAGAGCAATATGAGAAAGCTTAAGCCGGAAGTACGGGGATACAGTGAAACCTGTGTGGAGGGGTTTGGCTGAGGAGAACAGAGGAGCAGAGGAGAATAGGGGGAAAATGACTTTTATGAGCCACTGAAATTTACTAAAAAAAAGTTTTTTTCCAGTCTTTGTGCTTTTTTGGGATTTTGCAGAGGAGAGAGGCAGAAAGTTATGGGGTAAGAGAAAGGGGATGACACGCAGCACAGTGCACATGCTGGAATCCAACTTGCTCCACTGTGGTGAGGGTTATAGCCTCAGTTTGTGTCGAATGTAGCTCCAACACCACTGAACAACAAAATATTTTAAGTTCAATACTTGTCTCACGCTCTTTAAAATTATAAGGCATGCAATTTAAAAAAAGAAAAAAATCTAAAAACTGAACTGAGAATTGAATCCCATTTTGTGGGATCAAAACCTGCTCAAATTTATCTTAAAATTCCGAACAAAGAAGAATTCAGGCATTAAAATTCAAACTCAAAACCTTTGGGCTACTGAAGAAAATTAAATTTTGACTTTGATATTTCATTTTATTTTTCATTCTTTGGAATATAATTTCAACATGATGCCATTGGTAAAGATTAAATGCTACTATTAACTCTTTAGATGGTTTCATTCATGAGAAGCAACAGAATACATATCAAATACATACAAGAGGATAGAAACAAAGTCAAATGTGTCATGGGTGTAGCAAGGAAGGGAAGACTAAAAGTCAGTTTAATGATATTCTACAAAAATAAAGAACAAAAGGTGCAGAGGTAAGCAGGTAGAGTACAAAACACATATCCCAAAAAAAAAAAAAAAGAGAGAAACAGTAGTGGATTAGGTAATCCAAAGCAAAGGTATACAGAATGGGGGAAAGCAGGCAAGAACAACTGGACAACAAGCTATAATATACACACAAGGGCTGATGTGTTAGCAGACACAGGTGAAACCAATGAGGGCGGAGCCAAAGACAAAACACACAAGGCAAGACAGGTGAGTGTAATCACAGAGGCGGGAAGAGACAAAGGAAAGACATGGGAAACAAAACTGGATTACAAAAGGTTTGTTACCTTTTGTAATCCAGTATCATGACACAATTTCATGTGCATCCCTTTATGTGAAAAAATAACAACAGTATTCGACTGTGAGAGTGTGATGCTGCATGATCCGTACATCTCATCTTTGTAACACTTGAATGCATCCTGGGTGATCAGATCACAAGTGGGCGGTCAATCAAAGTTTAAATGACCATCAAGAAGACTTCTGATCCAATCACTCTAACAACTTGGCAAGGTGGTGTGGGTCTAATTTGATTTTTACTAGTGAGAATGCTACATGTCAATGATGGAACTGGAAGATAAAATGTGCTGTAATTGTTTTTGTGAAGCTTGTGTGAATAAAATCTGGATCTTGCCTGGAAATGAACTGATGTAATAACTGTGTGCAGGGCTCTTTGACTCGTCCAGCAAAAGTGTATGTAGACAGTAACAAAGTATGAAGATAACTATTGAGCTGAACACCTTAGAGACACATGATAGACACGGGTGTAAAAGGTTATGGGATAACCTAATAATGTTTTTAAAAGCCAAGAAAACTCTCACTTGAAGTAATTATGAAACCCTGGTTGGTTGCACAGTGCATAGGATATAAACTGTGGTGGGGTTTGGCTGCTTTCCAAGACAACAGTCGGTATTATCTGGCTGTCACCATCAGGACAGGCAAACCAAGCAATTGTTTGTGGCCTTGTGAAAAAAAAAAAAAATTGAAAGGGGGTCCCCAGATGGACCACCATAAACCACCTTAAACCTATGAATGTGCTAAAGTGCTTCAACAATGCTCCACCACCCACCCTCAGGCCCCTCTTCTATCTACCTTATTACAGACTTTGGACTCGAAAGCAGACGTATGTCTTTACCTGAGCCAGAACCTAGGTTTGCAACTGGTAACAGTGTCAACGTTCTGTAGATAAAATAACTCTACAAGTCAAATCAATTCAGCAGTGGCAATAACAGTGTTTGACTGTCTAGTTCATCTCCAAAGAAAACCACGTTTTACACAGGAATCAATTTATATTGGTTTATATAAGTTTAATAGGCTGGATTCAAACTGACGTGTTTGCGTACCACATTTAAATCTAATGTGCTACGGGACCCAAATGAATTATAAATCGATCAAATCTGATTTGGGTCTATATAAAGTGCCTGGTCTCCACTCAGTGTCTTACTTTAGATGAGCAAGCGACTTTAAGAAGTAAAACACAGACATATATGGATGCAGTGAGGCTGCACCAAACAACACACTCCTTTGAATAATTCAAAGGTCTGACGTCGCTCTTATGTCGGTTATACTTTATCTTTCTCTCACACACTCAGTCCTCAGTGTGTTTCTGCAACCTCATCCCTCCTCTTCGTTAAAACTGAACACACACACACGCACACACACACACTTGTCCTTCTCCCCCATCTATATCTTCTCCTGCTTGCCTCTTGCTCTTCTTTTAACCCCAGCCAACAGGTCTACAAAGTAGTGCTTTTGGTGTGCCAGCAGCAATTCCTGGAGGGTAGTCAGGCAAACAACCCCAGCCAGTCCCCGCTGCATGACAGAGACCAACAGAGAGAGAAAGAAACAGAGAGAGAGAGAGCTAGAGCGAGAGAGAGAGAGAGAGAGAGAGAAGGCGGTAGAATCATTAAGACAATAGGGAAGGATTTGAAGCTGTAAAAAGCTGATGAGAAGAGGCAGATTGGGGAAGGTGATTGAAAAAAAAAAGAGTGGGAAGAGAACGAATGGCTGCAAGAGAGATTAAGAGGGACTAGAGGAGAGGCTAGAGAGAGAGAGACTGGGAGATAGAGAGGGATGGGGGCAAACAGAGGGCAACCTGCGCGATCTTGCATGCACACGAAAGGAGCAGACAGGCACGCAGCTCAGCAAAATAACTCCTCCTCCTCCTCCTCCCTCTCTCTACACCTCTCTGTCTGTCTCTCCCCCGTCCTCTCTCTTCACTCAGTCTCTCTCTCTCTCTCTCTCTCTCTTCTGCCAAAAAGCAGAGCTCAGCACGACTGTCTCACAGGACAGACTGGGCTGAGGGCGGCAAAGACACAAAGGAAATGGAAGTGAAGGGAAGCTGCTGAATAGACGAGGAGTCCCACGTCAGGATACTTTGGACACGCACAAGCAGTAACAATTACCAGCAGGTCATTCTTAAAGGCAGCAGTTCTCAAGCTGGGGGTTGCATCGCCTGAAAAGCTCCATAAAGTACATGAAGGGTTCCTAAATGATAAAGAGGAATTAGCTTGAGACGTGACCACCTATAAAACCACAAATGATTGTTTTTACACTTCAACAGGATATAACATGTTAAAAAGTGAGGTTTTGACGTGCTGGTGGGAAGATTTTAGCTCATTTAAGACCAGGGTTGAGCCTGAAAAGCTGGTTTTATGTATTCTGTTCCTGGTTGGCAGAATACCCAGATTCATTAATAATAATAATTTATGGTGTACTGATCGCATCCATTTGTTCCCACAGTAGTGTGTACAGTCTGAGCAGTAGGTTGCTGCCTATGAAGGGCCGCCAGGAGCAATTTGGGGATTAGGTGCTTGCTCAATGCACCTCAGCTATGCAACACTTCAGTCCCAAGCCACATCTCTAACCACTACTCCACAGCTTCCCGTAATGCCAGTTTTCAAGACTGTAGCTTTAAACATAGAGAGCATGTGAATAAATCACAGAGTGTGTATATTAATATAACCATCGTCCCTGGGTGGGCTCGAACCACCAACCTTTCGGTTAATAGCCGAACGCGCTGACCAATTGCGCCAAAGCTAGGGAACAATACTCTGTTAAGGGGGGGGAAGAGACTTATTGAGAACAGAAGGCATGCAGGGTCGGCCAGCTTCTTATTGATCCACTGTTGCTTTTTGTAGTTTAAATGACCAACATGTTTCGTTATTTCAGTGGTAGCTATTTAATGTTAATTGCGTAACAACCGCACTGACGCTGTTAGTTAATGTGGTCTGGCAGCTGTGAGTGAAAGGACACCACCAGTGTATTTCATCGGAGTGCTGACAACAACTTCTTATGCATATAAAATAATATTATAAGTCATCACGTGTAAAAGTCTGTTGTTGCAGAATAACATCTGTATGAAGCAGGAATCAGTAACTTGTTGCTAATTAATCTTGAAGTTGATAAAAACTGCAATATCTATTTCTTTCTTTCCGCTTAGCAACAGGTGATCACAGAGCTGAAGCCTGAGTTGTAGATATTTATAACTTAATATCTGCACAAACTGGTGGCTGTAGCTTTAAAGTTCACACACAAATACATCGAATAAAGAAAAAATTAGTCAAACTCGTCCATTAACCATCATATATACATAAAACAGAATCAGATACTGACCTGTTTACATGACCTTATTGTCTTTAATCGTAGCTGTGGCAATGGAAAGAACTGAAAGTTGCATACGACATCAACTTGAGAGAAAGGAACGTTAGATAAAAGGATTAGTCATTAAAAGATGGCAAGAGGTGGAACATATGACAGGAGTGGGGAGTTTTTCTGAGAAATGAGAAGTCAATGAAGGAGGGGTGGGGCGCCAAGCTCTTCAACTCTTTGCCCCCGTGAGCTGTCTCTGGGCTGGGATAGATCGCTGCCCCCGCCAGCCTCCCTCTGGACCGCATTAGACATGGCGCTTAGATAATACACTGCTGGAGGTGAGGGGAGAGCAGAGGCTGGGGAGGTGGCAGATAGAGGGCTGAGCCTGGGGAGAATTATTTTTCAGATTTTATTACAGCTGGACCAAAACAAGAACAAATAATCGGATAAAAAAAAAAACTACACTCAAAACCGCTGACGGTAAAATACACGAAGTAGAAGTTGAACTACTTCCATTACGTGTTGGACTGAACTGAAGTTCTTTTGTTTGACATTTCGCTAAATGTGCTTATTTGCTTTTGTGTCAAACGTTTGATGGGAAGATTGATAGCACTCTGTTAGAAGGGTAAATATTGTTGGAGTCAGGAGACAACGAGTTCATCATAGCGAGACTGTAAACAGAAGGGAACAGAGGGCCTGGCCCTGTCTGACGTGTTGGACATATTTTGATTAAAAGCAGAAACATCCAAATGTAAAAAAAAAAATTGCAGGGAGTGGATTGGTTTCGAGTTGTACGCCAGCTGAAAACAGTATGCCACTAAAACCACTCAGCAGTTTCTGTGAAGATAAAACACGCTAATTAGTAATCTATCCCATGATACAGGCTAGCGGTGTGCAATTTGTCACTGCATATTTACAAGTGACAAAGATAGAAACTACTCCCCCCCCCCCATGCTAACACACACACAGTCTGCTCTGATTGGTCAGCTCAAATGGCCTGAGCAGGCACCGCCCATGCATGTTCAATTGAGACAAAGCCTGTAGTGCTGCTAGTGAAGGAGAGACACAGGAGGAGGGGGAGACAAAAAAATGTGTGAGAGCATTTCATTGGATGTAGGATTTGAACACGCCCCTTCGTGCAGGATGAGTTGGCAACATTTCCAGTAAAGGACAAACAAGAATCCTTACAAAACTACTTTTTTTGTGTCAACAGTAGGGTAGGTACTGTTGTAAAGGTAGTGTACAGTGCGAGAAATTTACAAAAATTTGTAAATATATTAAATTTTTGTGTATTTTGTATTGTCTTGAACAAGCTTGAAGTTTCCAGTGGTGAAAATGTTTCTAGGCGGGGTTGTACTACATCAGACCGCTGTTATTAGCTGCTTTAATGGAGTCCAATTATCAATAACAGATTAATTATCCAATTATCCAACTATCAAAAACTTATTTGATTAAATATTCTGTATACTGTGTAAAAGCATCTAAAGTTCAACTCAAACCTCTTGGCCTTTCTCCATTAAACAGCCCACATTATACGTGTCCCTGCTGTTTAAGGAAATAAATCAAAGTGAAGGCTTCCAGCTAGCATATCTGCTGTACCAGATAGAGCTTTACCTTTTACACAAGCCTGCAGCCTGTTATTATGTGGGCCAAGCTCTTGTACTCTCTCCACTCCGTCAGCTGAAATAATTTTAGATTTTATTAAATTTGAAGGAGACAGAGGTCCAGAGTCTTTGGTCCCCGCTGTCGTCATTGTCAGTAACGACAGGCATCATCATGCTGATGCTGATTGATTTTGCTCAGGGCAACAAAGTGCTTGCCCTTTTTGTGTCTGATTGGAGGTCACTGATTTTCTTATAAGTTGGCTGCACTGGTGACTGACTGGGTGACGTTTTTCTAGCTCCTAAAAGAACGGTTTATTGATAGGGAATAACAGGAAACTACTGCAAAATTTCCCTCCACCAATAATAATGACTTATATGAATGAATGAAGGAATGAAATCTGTATTGCCATGACACAATTAATCCCCCACTTTCCTAGCCTTCAGTGAGTATTGATTAGCCTGATGTTTACAGGAATATTGACCTATACATTCGAACAAAGCACAAGCTGGCCACTCAGTCTTTTCCTCGTTTAGATTCTTTATTAATCAATGTTACATTAAACTAACATAAATAAACATTTTTATGAACAAAAGGCACACAGTTCAAATATAAACAAAGAGAACGCCTGTACAGTTTGTCTCAAAAAAACAAGTCTACTTTCTCTGAGCGAGAGAGCGGTCCAAGAGAGATGAGTTTCAGGGGGTTTGCTGACAAAAAAAACGAACAAAAAAAAAAACAAATACGCCACAGCGCTGCTGAGTCTCACCATGAATGTGTACGCGCTTCAGTCCCTCCGACTGGGACCAAAGCAGTGGGCGCAAAAAGCAAAAAACGGCAACCGGGAGCAGCGCTGGCTTCATGTGACTCCTCTGCTTGGAGGTTTACAGTGTGTGGATTTCCATTTGTTAAAGTCCCTCTGAAACTCACGTCCGTTGTCTGGTTGAAGAGGCCACAATATTAATGTCCACTAAATCAAAAGATCCAAACACGCAGCACATAGATCTGAAACAAACGTATGGGCCGGAGGCTAGGTAAACACTCACTATGATTTGAGAATGGTGGGAGGGTCAGAGTTGTCATGGAAGCCTCTGATTGGTTGGTTGCGGCTTCCTCAGCATAATTATATTATAATAATAATAATAATAATAATAATAATAATATGGCCAGCTGGTCATTCACAGTACTGGCAGGACGCTAACTGTCTACTGCAGCGTTTGTCCTGATGTGGAAATACGTTCATGTACAGCCAAACGACAAAGTCAAAATGATAAGGGGACTAAGTTTGGTTTTTCCTGCATCTGCTTCAAATCAACAGATAATTTGGGCCGGTGATTTGCATCACTAGGCACCCAGTTCTACTAGATACTTAAGAGTTGTGTATGAGTCCACTCAAGTCTGATGCAGCAGTTTTCAAATGTCATCCACCTCAGAAAACTGGACGGAGCAGGTGTTGTCCTTCGCTGGTCCAGTTTTGTCCAGTAGAATCCGCCCTGTTGTTCCTTAGTGCAGTCCTGTCTAGTTGCATCCAGTTGATTACAGTCCTGAATCAATGAGTATTTGCAAACATGTTTCAAGCACCAGATGGGGTGACGCTTGGAAGTGATTCAAACAGCGTTGGTTACACCAAAAGTCCCACTTTGTATCGGTCTTCTTTGTTCTTTTTCAACATGAGCTGCAAACTCCACTCATCTACCAGCGCAGCGAGCTGTGCGCAGAAGTATTTGCAGATAAAGGTCTGATGCAGGGCTTAGACGGCAACTGTGCTGGGTACCTCCTCGTAGTGAATGATAAAGTAAGGGTAGCTCTGGTCGTCGTTGAAGATGACGTAGATCTGGGGGTCCACCCAGTTGTCCACACAGGAGTCGTAAAGGTCACTAGAGGGATCGCGAGGGTTGATGGGTGGAGGTCGGCGCATGGAGGGATTTCCTACAGTAAACCTGCATGAACACAACAAAGAAGGAGTTTAAATGCTGCTCCAGAGACAGACTTTCATTGACTTATTCATTTCTGGAGTGTCGGAGGAATAATTTACCACCTAAAAGACGACTCTTCTAAATTTAATGATTACAAGACTGCAGCTTTTCTGTGTGTCTTAGGGCACCTTAAATAATATAAGCATGTTCTGTAAGTGCATGAAATTAATGTACTGCATGTATACGAAATGAGCCACTCCATTGTAACCAGTTTGTTTTTCCTCTCTTAAATATTTATGTCAAGCCCCAAACATCCATCAATCTTTGCCGCACTTATTCGGGGGTTATAAATAAAGCATATTAAAATAAGAACACTTTCAGCTACAGACAACGACGTGGAGTGTACAGTATATCCCTACTCAGGTCTGGAAGCAATGTCTCTGGTGGAACAGATTGAACCCAGGTTTAGAGTGTGTGTGTGTGTGTGTGTGTGTGTGTGTGTGGAGGGTGGGGTGGGCTACGTGTGGTGCGTTTCCAAACCACTGCACAATCCTCTGGCCGCACCAGAGACTGTCTGCTGCGGCATAACAAAGCCAGTGATGTATGATAGGTGCAGCCAAATCAGCTGTTTTACATGTGCGGCTCTAGATTTGACTTGCACTTTAAGGAATGGGGGGGGGGGGGGGGGGGGGGGTAAGCATGATGCATAGCATGACTGAAAGATGGTTTATGGAAAAGGACCTCGGGATTTTCATGATCCAAATCAAGGCTGATGTCTTCTGTAAATTTAATCCGAAAGTGCGAGGGAGAGGTTGGGTGAAAAAGGAAAGTTGTTTAGGAAGAGGTACGCGCCAGAGGGAACACACTTGTCAAACACGCCGGACTGTTCATTAGGGACGCTAAACCATGAAACCCCCAATAAAAGCAGAATGCATAAGGCTTTGATTTAGCATTTTCCAAACTAAGTTCTTTCCAGTTCCCTTCAAACCAAAGCAGGGTGACGTAGCTAACATATACAACTGAGACGAGGAAGAATTAAACAACTTATGGCACTAGTATTAGAATAAGTGGTGCATGTGGATATTCATTCATCTGACTGTTCATGTATTTAATTCAATGGCTAAATCACCAATAATATATAAATGTATGAATATCTAAACTATTTAATTATTTACTGCACTCATTTCCAACAGGAAAATACCAAGACAAACATCCTTTTTATAACAAAACAATTGCAATACTAACTAATTCAGTTTTTAACAGCAGCGCACATACACACCTGCCAGTGAGGACTTTGGCCAGGAACATGCAATGAACTCCTTTGGGCGAGCGCTTGGAGAAGTTGTGGGAGTAGACAGCCTTGCGGGCGAAGTAGGAGCCCTGGCCGAACATGGTGGCGTGCTTGCCGCAGACCCGTGGGTCGAAGTTGTGCTTGCAGATGCCCTCCACCACGTCGGCCGAGGTGCCGTGGAAGAGGTGGCGCTCGCTCAGCAGCCGGTCCATCTCAGACATGCGCCGTGACATGTACTCCTTCTTCCTGTTTGAGCAGAGATGAGGACAGTACAGGTATTTAATTCAACGGGTCATTACTCGGAATATATTGATAAGAAATAATTAATCTGAAGCAAACAACTGAACAGGCAGATGCAAAGACATTTCATCTCTTAAGTAATTAAATGTTAAACACCTCGGAGAAATGCGGGGCCTAATCTGCTTCTTGAGAAACAAATACATTGACGCAGGGCTTTTGATGTGAGAAGATGAATCAGGCATGCAGAGGAGAGCGCGTTTCAAGCCAGAGAGGCTGTGACCCAGGCATGACCTCCCCTGATCCTGCAGCTCGTGACCTGACACAGACTGCCACTGCACGCATCCAGCTATGCACACACACACATACTCGGAGGCACACGCTTCATTTCCTAGTGCTATCCAAATTTAGGGAAAAGCTGCTCCCTTCCCTTCAGATCAACAACCAGCCGCTCGCACGCCAATACACACACACGCAGACACGCAAGCGAGGCATTATGGTTTCCTGAGTGTGGGAAGAGGAAATCAAGTGACGTTCAGCAGGGGCATCACTTTCAGAGGCGGCGTCATGCACGTTCACAAACACACACTTTCAGTCATTGTGAAACCGTGTGGTGCCAGTCAGTGTGGGAGAGTTTAACTGTCACAGCTGATAGGACCTGCCCTGCTCAAACCGCAGCGGTTAGCCCACTGTGTTCACGACAGGAACATCGCCATCACCCAACATCTCTCCATCTGCTGCGTTCACACACCACTGTCAACTGTTCTCACGAAGTCCCACACAGCTGCTCCCATCTGCACCATGTTCTTTTTTTTTTTTTTTTTTAATTTTCTGCCTCTTACACTGTTTATCATTCCCTCTGTGTTTATTGTTAAGGATTTTTCATTCTTGTTTCTGCCTAGAACATACACAGCTGGGTCTGTAACATTCTTCAGTTCAACAACAGATATCTGGATAAGATGTTGATTATCTGTTTTGTTCCAAAAATGGCAAAATATGACAGACAAGGACTGTTCTCGCACTCTTCTGGTATTACTTTAGAATCATCATGGATTTATCATATCTTATAAACATAGATGCTGCTGCTATGTCATATATGATGTGATAATTTCTGCAGAGCTACGTTCAATAACAACCACAAATGCACCAAAGTCAGAAACCACAGCTTCAATGTGCAGCCTTTAAATAAAAAATAAAAAAAACTGCATGCAAAAGAAATGCATACACACAATCCTGCCAGCGGCTCACTTCCTGACCCCAGCACAAATACGTTACGGCTACAAGTTAAGATTTATGGAAATAATTCATGATTTTGTGGTTAGATTAACAGACGATACCTGCAGCACGGAGGGAGTGCTTTAAAAAGAAATAAAATGCTGCAGCTCTCACCTCTTGTACTTCTCCCAGAGAAAGGGGTTCTGCACACGCTGGATCTTGATGATACGGAACTTGGTCTCCGACACCGTCTTGTGGAACAGGCTGTACACCGTCCTGTAGCTGCGGTCCTCGCGGGACACGGGCACGCGCAAGAAGTCCTGGCTCATCGTCATAGGCAGCCACGTTTCCGGAAAAAGGCTGGGCGGGTTGGTGGATGTCGGCGAGAGGGGGTGCGACAGGGAGACGTCCATGGAGGAGGAGGAGGATGAGGAGGAGGAGGACGAACAGGGGAGAGGAGATAAAGAGAGGCCACCCAAAGTCCTGAAAAATAAAAATTATGCAATCAGACAATACTGTTGATGGTTTTGTCAACTTCAGCACTACAGCCAGGGTAACATTTTCAATTTATGGCAAGCACTCTCTGAGGGAAAATTTCCAAATATTTGTCAAAACAAGCATATGTATAGTCATCTGCTTAGGCTCTGGGAACTTCTGATGGGTTTTGACATAATTTCCTGTAAATGAATTGCAAGAAATGTTACTGGAAAACCTTATGTAATCCAGTCCTTATTATAGAGAACTCAAGATGATGTTAATTACATGCAGTGCATACAATGAATAAGTAAACATTAAAAAATGTTCATTCTTGACTCACTCTTGCTTTTTAGTCATTCACATAAAGTACACATCTTGGTGCATCAGCCAACTCTGAGCCTCTGAGCCTTGACATACAGAACTGAAGCTGGATCAGAACAGATTATTCCTCTGATCAAGATGTGTTTTATGTAGAAAACAAAGTTCAAATAGCACCCACATATCTCATCTCTACAGATAATACTTTTTTTGTTGCTATTATCCATGCCTGCTGAGGGTCAGTGAAAGCACCGTCGCAGGCCTGTACAGCAACAAAAGCCACACGTCCCTGTGTGCTACCTCCACCTTCCTACAGCTACACATTCCCATGTGCTTCCAATCAGAGCTGCATCCAAACGTAAAACAAAACCGCTGCAGTGAACCGACACGTCTGCACGTTCAAAATCGCTCCGCATCGACTGTCAACAATGACATCACTGCACTGCGGAGCAGCTCCACGGCAGCCGTCACCGACCAAACAAAGCAACAGGGCCGCGCGAAAATGAAAGCCAGACACCAAACAAGACGACGGGGAGGCAAAGCGAGAGAGAGACAGGAGCGAGAACAAGAGGGAGAGGGGAAATAAAAATGGCAATTGTGGAGCTGTCATGGAAGTGACAAAAAAACTATTATGTCTGGCATTTGAGTCAATATCAGCAGTTGGGCTGTCAAGTTGTCGCTCTCTGAGTGTAAATGCTGTTACTTCTATCAGCCATAAGGAAGCGTGTGTGTGTGTGTGTCTACGTGTTGTCAAGAGACTGTGATCAGCGCGGCTCTGAGTTAGTGTGACAGGTTTTCTCATCTTTTTTCTCTCTCTTTCTTATCTCATCTGTCCGGTCTCAATCCTTCCCCCCCTCAATCGATGTCTCTATTCCCTGTGCGCTTTGAAGAGATCACAGACAGCCTGCTGCAGAAAACAAGTGTGAAATGAAAAGGGACAGATAACAAGAGAATGATGGAGTTGCGGAGAGAAAGAGTGAAAGGGAGAAAGATTAGGACAGATAACAAGGGAGGGAGAGACGGAGGAGATGGCTGAAAATAACATCATCAGGAGAGAGAGAGATGGCAGAAGGAAAGGGGGATAGGTGGGAGGGGGAGCGAGGGAGAGTGCCAATCAAGCTAATGACCTCAACCTCTAAGCCTAGCACAGATTGTTCCGGATACACACACACACACACAAACTACTTTGGTCACTTGGGAGGACACTGCGCTGACTTACATTCATTCCCCTGGAAACACATCACATTTAAAGCCTGAATACTAGGCGTTTAACAGTTGGTCTTTTTGGAAGCAGCCTTTTGTTCTCATCATGTGACTGTGATCAGATTCTCTGCCCTGCTAAGTGATTAACTGAAGCGCACACATAACAAACAGATGACAAAGTCCCATGAACAAATCCCTCGATCCAAATTCCGGCTTCCCACATTAACATGTCACACTCCTTCACTCAACAGCTCCACTCTGCTGTGCACCCAGTCTGGAAACCATTTAGGCCTCTCTCACTTCCTCAGCTGGGCTCTCTAGCTCGCTGTCTCTTTTCTTCCTCATTCTCTCTCCCCGTCTCATGCTTCCTCCATCTAATTTTCTCTCTCCTTCCTCCATCTCCTGCTCTCCATTTTGTTTTCTCTTGACTGCCGGGGCCCGGTAGGAACAGCTCGTTCCGGCGTTCGCTCTGTGTGGGAAACTGGCAGGACACCGCTACAGCAGCCTGCTCGGCGAAGGAAGTGAAAAAAATAATCTGCAAATGGGGTGAAATGACTCCACTTGTTTCCAATCTGCTATCACTTGTTTCAGAAATAAGACTGGGACAATGCTGCAAGACAGATCGCTTCATAGTTGTAAAGACAGGACGTTTTGAGAAAAAGAAACTTAATTGCTTATTACAGAGTTGAAGAGGGACTGGAAGCATCGATGTTTTCGTTTCATTTAAACCTTTCTTCATTTATCAACTTTCCCCTCATCGCTTTTGCCTCATTATCCCATTTTCTGTCTGGCTCAGGCCTGCTTTATTCTACACAGGACATCTACTGCTTCCCGGTGACTCCGTTTGATTGCCAAAAAATCTGATTCATAACAAGTGTTAATGCGGGTTTCGGGTTCAGCTCCGGCTGCCGTTGTGAAGCAGCACTGGAATGGATTAAAGGCAAATGCAGTGCTCGCAGGATTTCGAGAATGCAACCCTGACTGTGACATTAGCATCGTGTACCAACCTCTGTGTGCCCGCATGTCTCCAAATAGGAACTCATGACGCTCGGAGAACACAGAGAGACATGCAGAGACAGTGTGCCACGTATTTCAGTGCCAACTTTCTGTGTGAGTGACTTTTTACATGCTGGCAGGAACTTTATGTAAATCAAGGCCTTTTTCTAATAGCTGGCGTTAGTCCAAAATACTAAATGTCTCTGTTGAAATGTGTGTGCTAAATGACTGACACGGGTCTGCTAGAGAGGACGAATGAAAACGGAAGCATGGAGAGAGAAACTGGTCTAATTTCCTTTACTATCAATTAGTACCAGTTCCAAACCTTAGTCCTCATCCAAATATTTGGCTCTCCTTTGTAGAGGTTAATGGACTGCACATAGACAATGCTTGTTGGCATCCACACAGCTTCCATATTGACAAGCTCAGCCTTCATCTGGTTGGCATGAACAAGACTGCTAACAAGCCATGTTAGCAGCTTGGTGATGCCTGCATGCTAACATCAGTGACAATGCTATGGAGAACAACTGATTACAGGTAATAATACTTAGAATAATAGTTAGAAATCACTGTAGTTTGGACCATAATTGGTTGACAAGCTGACCGCCATGGCAATGCTATGGCTAAAACCTCAACCTCTGGATCCTAGCTAGGTGCATGTTGGTGCTGACCTCCTAACCGTAGCAGCACAGGCTGGTTAGAATGAGCATCTGTTGTGTTTACTTACTGTAGGTGTGGCGTGAGTATCACAGACGACATGAACATGGGCCGCTTCTTGATCTGCCGCCTGAACCCGAAGACAGCATTCTGCTGGAAGCCCTCCCTGATGTTGAGGATATACTGGTTTTGGAGCGTAATGAATCGCACCTCCTTAAGACCCCTTGAACTCGCCTCCTCTATTAGCTTCACCACCGGCTGTAGAGGAGGACAGGATGGAGGACAAAAACGAAGCAGAGGAGGAGGAGGAGGAGGCGGTGGAGAAGGAGTAGGGCAAAAACATAAAGAAGAATTTAGACTGAATTGCTTGTCATTTTCTGCATTTTCATTCAATAGAGGAAGGAGGAAGAGGGAAATGTCAGTGGTGCGTGCCTGGTTTTTAAATGACAAAAGCTATGATGATAATACGTGCCACTGTACTTATGATACTTATAATACTTTTCACTGATTTGGCGGAATGGATTGATGTAGGTTGGGGATAGCCATGTCACAAAGGGTGATTAGTTTGTATGTGTTATCTAATTGATTCTATCACAGTGGCTACACAATTGATCGGGGTTGGCGATGTTAATGTGTCTGGCCACGTGTTCGCAGAGCGTGCACTGAATGACTCACCTCGGAGTATTCCCTCCAGCCAAAGTTGTCTCTGCAGTAGTACTTCCACACCGTGTGACAGCTGGGGGTTGGGTTTGCGTTCGTTGCGGGGACGGGCAGCGGGCTGGGCGGAGTGGTCAGCCGCCGGACGCAGTCGAACTCGAGGTCACACACTCGCATCGCCCCGAAGTCTAGGGTAAACAATCGGCCCCTGAAACACAAGGTTGACGTCATTAAATAAAATGAAATAAGCAACTGCTGTGAGAAGGGCAATGCTCGCACGGTCAGCTAACATGCGGCTGTGGCACCTTGTTGTTAAATGGTCACAGTTTGTATTTCCATCAGCAGCCGTGTGATCAAACATGTGGGTACAGACGGGACCTTAATTTAACCCGTGCGCCCTGAAGCAAGATGCCCAAACCTCTAATTGCTCACTCAAGATGAGTCACATGGCATCAAATACGTGACTTTCAAGCCACACGTAAGCAAGGAATAGAAATACACAAGGCACACATGATCAAAACATCATCGTAACCCCCACAGAATACTCCTGAGAGTCAGATGAGAAGACTGACGCTGCTGCCATATCTGTACAAGCAGCATGTTAGCTTAGCTTGTTAGCTTATATTAGTATACCAAGTCAATTCTGGTTCTGTCACCTTGGGCACAGCAAGCAAGCTGTGACTCACTGTTTCTGGTCTTTGTGCTATGCAAAGCTAATTGCCTCCTATATGTAGCTGCATGAACTCTCACTTAACTCCCTAGAAAGAATGCTAATAAGAATCCAAAAATTCTCAACAATTGTTTTGAAGCTTTGCCTGTCCTCTTATAGAGAAGTCATTGATCATCAGCATGCATGACGAGATTCCCCTTTTCAATTGTGTGTTTAAATAAATAGCAGGCACACATGAGCGTGTCACGTTCATACACCCTCCCTTAACCCCTCTTTGTCTGGACGAGTGCGGGCCGTGTGCATCAGTCTCTCTATATTAGTCCTTCATAGGGCCTTGGGCAAATCCTTTCTGGGTCAGACAGACCACTTACATGGATGTGGGCATCATACACTGGCACGCTATGGCATGGAAGGCATACAGACACACACATACTGTACATGCAGCCAAACACATATAGAGCCATGCAAAATTTAAAAGACGCGCACAATGACAGGGCAAACAGTACGCTGTGTTAATGGGCTCATTGACTTTTTATGGCCGGGAAACTAAGTGGAAGCAATGTCAAAGGTTAGACATTTGCGAGCGTGCATCTGTCTTGGAGAATGTGCGTGAAGAGCATGGGGTGTTTTCTGGTAATTTGTGTTTGTTCAAAATAAAGGAAGTGTTTTTAGGCCCTTCACACAAAGAAGCTGAGTAGGAATGTGTAAACCTCCTCATTAGTCAGCCTAAAGCAGAGAAACCGCATATTACAATGAGTATGCAGTACACAAGCATCCAGTTTCGGCTGCTGCGAGTGCAGTTACTGGTCAGTGGGATTACACGGGATCACACACACATCAGTTTCCGTGAGGGAGGTGATAATAACGGGCCTTGAGTCATTTTCCAAAAACGTGCACACGCAGATAGAAATAGTAGTTCTATACACTATATTTACAATCTGTTTCTGCTAAGTCACAGTGTGACTGCATGTCCGTAAGAGGAAGTGAAATAGGAGTTCATTCACTGAGCACGTGCAGAAACAAAACAGTAACTGTGGAGTGAGTCACTGATTATCAGATCACCAGATTACCAGAAAGACCAGACACATAGATAACATCCACCTGATTTCAAGACCTCACGTCAATAAAAAGCATTTCAGTTTCGCACGAAGAGCAAACCAAACCTTTAATTTGACTGTTAAAGGCAGCAACAGATTCAGGAGAGCACTAATAAGGAAGCAAAAGGCAAGTGACTGAAGACGCAGTAAAAACAAACTAACTGAGGACATGGTACATTTTCTGTTTCACCTCTTCTGCTCACTTTGTTTCCTTGCATTTTTCTCACTTTGTTCTGTCATACATTCGCTCTGTTCCCCGTTTCACTGCTTCTTTCGGTCTTTCCGCACGTCTCTGTTCTGTTTTTTTTTTTTCATTCTGAGAACTAAAGTGCACGCCACACACCTGCATAGCATTTACTGTATCTGTAGAGAACAGTTTCTGCTTGCAGCAGTGTGTCACGATGACAAGAGATTCCGTATGTGTGTGTGTGTGTGAACTCAAGGGTGACCCATGGTGCGTGCATAAATATTCCAGTTTCAGTATGAGGAAGTGAGCTTTAGCGCATTTACAAGCAGCCTCCCCACCTCGTTGATTACCTCTGTATCAACCTCTCACACGCCCTGTCTCTTACTGACAGTCCTTGTCCCTTTGCTCCCTGACTAGTTTGAGTTGTTCTAAAAATAAAATTCCACCAGTTAAATTAAGTGCACTGAGATTCCTGAGTGCTTTCAGCGCGGAGGCCAATCAAAAGTTGGAAAGGGATGCAACGCACGGCCACAACGCAAGGTCGGAGACCACGCTCGAAATGTCAGGCTGCTGACAAGTTTGTGCAATGCTATGCACACAAACTGAGAATGCAAATTCAGACAGCATATTTAAAATGTCTTTTGTTATTTAAGGAAAACGACTTTTGAATAGCAAACCCAACTGCGGGCTAGGGAGGGGGTAGCCGTAAAAGAAGGAGGCCCTTGAGCAAAGCAAGTGGCTCTGAAAATGCACCAAACCCGCTTTGTTCTTGTGGCAGCTCCCAACTGGGAACGCACAAGCAGGTTGATGGAAAAATAAAAAGAGAGAGAGTGTGTGCTCAGCAAAATGCTTCCCTGGATGAATAAAGAAAAACTCACTGCACGGTCAATATGACTTTTAATCCCCCCTCACGCTGCCTCGAGCGCACACACACACACACACACACACACACACACACACACACACACACACACACACACACACACACACACACACACACACACACACACACACACACACACACACACACACACACACACACACACACACACACACACACACACACACACACACACACACACACACACACACACACACACACACCTTCCAACTTTCTCACGGCTGCACATACAAGGACCCGCATTCCTGCATCAGTCATGCCATTGTGAGCGTCACCAGCTAGAAGAAGAAAAAAAATAGAAGACACTCTTATACGCACACACACATTCTTTCGACAGCTTCGTGTACACACATGCAAACTTCATCCAGTCACGCCTAGATAAGCCAGTCAACCAAATCTGCTGACGAAGGCTTCTTTCACACTCACACTGCCTTGATGTCATGGGTTACTGTTAGTTCCTCATGTTAAACCTACTGACTTTCAACTTATCTATTTAAATGAGCTTCATTTGATTCCATTTTTTTTTTTAGCTCTAAAGGCTGTGAGCAACCAGAGAACAAGTACAGGGAAAAAAGTACACCGCCGTCTCTTGAATGTACTAGATTGTTCCTGTGAGAGTGGATCTTTCTGTCCACATCATTAAGCTCATAGTTCGCGGTGTCCTCTCTCGGTCCTTTCACCCTTTTTTAAATTCTTAAAGCTGCCCAGGGTATAATTTGTGAGGATATAAAACATGAGATAAAAATAGTGGAGATAAGCACTTTAGTTCTGCATTAAAATGAACACTTGGCGACACCTCAGAGGCCAAGAGCTGAGAAAAGAAGGACTGAATGGGTGATTTTGCTTAAGGAGGGGTGAAAAAATTGATACCGAGACCAGAGGTACAAGGAAACCTAGCGAATGATTGCGGGGCAAAAAAGGCAAAAGGAGGTGAAGAGGAGAAAAAAAAGATGGAGGGAGGAAGGCAGACTCAAGAGTAATGAGAGGCAGAGCGACCCAGACCTCGCCCCTCTGATTCATGGCATGATCTGTCTGACACGTTATATCCTCACACACACAAACACACACACACACACTGATTATCTTGACACCGCTTATTTTCGAGCTCACAAACAAGCTCGCCTAGGTTCAACCATCCTTCATTTTCTTTGATTCGTGGCATGGCAAGGTAAAATGGAATCCCTGCGATATAAACACAAAGACGCACACACGCTAACACACAGACACACACACACCTTGGTGTCAGGTCGCTCTGTCCTTGGTACTCAGTGACTCTTTATGTCAGTTAATGACAAGCAAGGCTTTTATCACCTGGCTGACAAAAGAGTCTGTCTCTATCACTCACACATGCACACACACACACAAAAGTGGGCTTCATCAGGGTTATTTAAAAGTGGCCGAGATGTTTTTGAAGTCCTAAAGTCCCAGATATTACAGGAAATTGGCCCAATTATGGGAGATCTGGTCGAGGCCTTCTGTTTCCCTGTAAGTAATAGATGTCACGAAATGCTCTAATCGGCCAAGTAGAAATAAGATTAAATATATTTTTAACACACTTTCCTCCTCACACACACCACCGCGCTGTTCGCTGGGTAAGTTCGCTGAGTAAATCTGTTAACAAGCAACTCTACAGCGGAGGATTATTACAGTATAACTTTTAGAAGCGATGACTGCGACATTCCTCCTTACTGCTGAGTCCATGAGTAAGACGGATTAGCCAGACTTCCATTCCTGCTTATCATATGGATGGGATTAACCTGTGCTATGGATCATACACACATGGGAAACAGCTCAGCCGGTGAACAGAACACACACTCACATGTCGCGCACCTCAACAGGCCGCTCAGCACATAATCAGACGCGGATACATGAAAAAATACTTCTTTTCTGTCCTTTTCCTCCTTTCCTGCTGCACACAGGAGGCACAAGGCAAAACAGGGCCGCGTTGCCATACCGACAGTAGAGCTTGTTAAGTCATCTGCTGCTCTTTATATCGCTAACGATGTTATCATTTGGCTGTAGTAACCACGGCGATGCCTTCGCCCAGTGTGTGTGTACTTGCGAGCATGAAAAGACAAGCTGGGTTGCATTTGTAAAGAGGAGGCATCAAAAGGGCTCTCACACACACCCAGCGCAACACAAAGCTTTGAGTACATGGTTGAACTGAGCACTGAATAACCAGAACAGTTTGCTGACTTTCCCCGGGTTGTGACTCAACAGGCTGCACCACTCTCAAACCAATACCGAATCCGCCCATCATCAACGCAACACCGAAACAAACTATTTAATAATGTCGGTATCCACCAGAGACGAAACAACTGTATATTTACAGGCCTAGCCCGGGATCTCTTCTTGGGTTGCTATTTGTCAGAGAGGTCATGAGTTTCAGGAATGTAAGTGTCGCCACTCGACCATTCGCAAACAGTCAAACCTGTTTTTATGTTCGGGGTAAGAATATACACTTCAGCCACATTCTTTAGACTATTATGCTCTGGTTGCTTCGGGGAAAAAATGTAGAAACTTAATTCTATACAAGCAACAGAAACAAGAAAGCCTATGCGGAGAATTTTCTGACAGTGCCAGACCAAGTTCAAATGAGTTCACAGTTCCCAGAAGGGTTTAGTTAAGTGGAATTAGGTTGGATTCAATAGTGAGTTAAATACTAATTATCACAGTATAGGTCTGAGCTAGCCCGGTGTAGCCAGACTCCTTGTCAGAATATCAATCTGGTATCAGGGCATTTGGATTTCATCACAAAGTGTGCTTCAACCAATACAGAGAAATAAATATAATCCCACAACCAATCAGAGCCATTTTGTTGTAAACAAATTAAACTCCACAGCGCTCAGGTGACTGTAAGACTACGTCACTGCTCATCTGTCCATCCCTGCATGAAGCTCGCCCATTGGACGAGCAACTCTTTGCTGGGGCATAATCAGTTCTCTACGGAGTGGTTCCCGACATACTTTCCGCCACAGATAAACTGTGCGCAAAGAAAAGCCCTTTAATATTTTACACACTAATCACAAGATGAACAGATATAATGTTCAGTACTTGATACAAAACAGTGGCTTTTAGTAAGTTCAAAGCAATCTTGATTATGGTTTTAGCGACATGCCAATACACATGAAATTTACTGGCAAAATGTTTCTGGTATTTCTAGTTTAATACTAGAGTTTCAGTGGAGAGTGCCAGATGGTCTTGTCTGACAGTGTAACACACTCAAAAGGCCTCTGAAGAATCTAGGTTGACACCTACAGGTGCATATCCTGTTTGGGGAGCAATATGCACTTTGCATAGAGTTTCAGCTGAAAACATGAGTCAACAAGTCACACACACACACACACAAGCCCGTGTGTGTGTTGCGTACACACAGACATAAACAAACACACATGGCTACTTAAATGCGATTGGAGGTTTGGATGTGGTTGATAGATTTAAGCGTAGAATACTGAGCCGCTGACATAGACCGAGACAATAATGTGACCAAAAATATGCTGTAATTTGTTATGGGGACCTTTTTCCGTCGTGAGTAGGAGAGTTTTAAAAGAATAAACGATAAGCATCTTGTGTTCAGAATAAGGTCTGAAGGCTCATTGTGTATGAACGCTCGTGTATAAATGCGCTTGCACACAGCACGGTTTCACAGGAAACAGTGCATGCTCCTTTATGTCACCCCACTGTGGCTTGCCAAGTGCTAGCATGCATGTGTATCTTCTGGGCGTGTGAGAGAGTCAAAGAGAGGTTTATCTCTGTCTGCTATAAAGCGTGCGTGTGAGCACTGCGAGCCACTCAGCTTCCCTCTGCAGTCGATCCGTGCGAACGTCTGCGTGCCAAGCAGTGCGTGCGTGTGTGTGGGTGTGAATGTACACAGCAATGTGCATGACTCTGACCGAGGGAAGGAGAGAAGCTGCCAAGTGCGTCTGTGTCACTGACCGCACAAGGCAGCCGAGGGTCACGGAAGTTCACAGCGCACTGCCGTGAAGGCTGTAAAGTCTGGTTTGTACGGGGATCCAGCCAATCAAAGGGCTAGGCTTGGAAGAAGGGAAATACAGGAAACAAGATAACTAATATCAGGAGATGGGGTGCCATGCGTGCACAAGGGCACGATAGCAGTTCAAATAAAAAGATACAAGTAGGGTACACATTAACTTGAAGGCATGTGAAGGCCAAAGGGACTAATGTGCACTTTCCAACGTGCACAGATAAATCACATTTGCTGCACCGAGAGCTGTGAAAGTAACACCCAAACAGGAACATTCACCTGGCTACAGTCCATCAGCCACACATACAGACAGAACACCTGTAGAGCCGAAACCTTCAGTTTGTCGCCGGCGGTGAAACCAAATCGGACGTTCAGGCCAATGTCTACTGTTTCCAACACACGGAACCAGAAGTGGCTTATCATTCAAAGGCACCCTATCTCAGCTTACTGCACCATTGTTGCCATGTCACAAATACCTATCAATTTACCGCACAGCAGTCTTTTCAGCAGTACTTACAACACAACAGTTTACTGCAGTGCACTGCACTTTCTATTGATCCAGAGGGTGGATATTTGTCGCAATGTGAAACTTGTTCTGCTTTAATGCTGCGCTAAATGTTGTGTGGAATAAACAGAAAAAGTTGAAGGCGGATGAACTTCCACATGCTCACAAATTGTGGTTTCAGTTCCTATTTTGAATTGATTGAATTGAAAGTGAATTGCCCCCCTACCCTCTTCCACAGATGGCACAGATCCAGATCAGTAAAACAGACACTGTTATTGCTTCCCTCTGCAGTATCTAACCGTATGGCGTCTACAGAGAATAGAATAGCTTAGGTCTACAGGTTGCAGGGAAGTGGGGTACTTACTGAAACTTGAGCCTGATTTGCTCATTGTCAGGGTTGCAGTACAATCTCTCCAGCTGTTCCTGGGAGTCGTCCACTATGCTCTGCCACGTCTGAGTGCTGCTCTTGCGGATCTGCCAGTGGTAGGGCAGGACAGTGTGGTGGTGGGCACAGTCATTGCCATAGACGCAGCGTCCCTGGAGAAAATCCACACAAATGTCCACTGAGTCCGACTGGTGTGTGTGATACTGGAGCTGGGTGAGCAATTCAAAAACCAGGTCCAGGGAGGCCTCTTCGCTTTTATCCTCAAATAGCACCCCTTTGTCAGGCTGCAGGAGGAGGGGATGCGGGTCCTGGATTCCAGTGCAGTCTTTGACTGGGAGATTCTTAGCCCCGGAGGTCAAGAGGTCGTTGCTTTTGATGGCCCCCTCTTGGTGAGGAGCTTGGGGTGCAACTGTGGGAGGTAAATCCCTGCCTGGGGGTGTTACTGTCACTGTGCTGCCGGCTGCCTTGAGGCAAGGTTTCAGCTGAAAACAGTCAGGGGTAGATTCCGCAATCTTGGGTCGCTCCCCTCGCCTCTCTGTCTCCTCCAGCTCCGCAGTAGTATCGGCTATCTCCACATCGACGTCCCGGGTCATCAACCCACCAACCCCCGCCGCAGCTGTGGCATCTTCAGAAGCTCCCGGGCCTTTGAGACACACCTGGCCCATACAGTTCTGTTTCACCACAGCCGCAGCGCACAGATTACCCGGCGTCCGGCCCGGTTGGTTCCGGGGAACAAACACCCCATCCCCAGAGACCAGCGTGTCCGTGCTCAGCAAAGTGGTCAGTATAGGATCCTCCAGGGCGCGGTGGAGGCATTTAGCATCCAATTTCCTCTGTTTCTTCTTAAAATAAGGTTTCACCAGAGGTATTTTGTCCGAGAGCCCCACGATCTGCTGTTCCGTGAAATCCTCTCCGTCGTCCATATTTAAACTCATGTCCAGGGAGATCCCAGCCGGCACACCGTCTGCGGATTTATGGAGAATGTGCAAAGTTTTATCCATGGCCCGCTCCTAAACCCCGACAGTCCTAGAAGAGAAAGACAGAGAGAGAGGTAGTCATCAAAGATAACTCGCATAATCCTATAATCTCATTTTCCAAAGGTGAAGTCATCCTGGCGCATAAAGCAATGATTAATAGGTTGGTCAGAGGAGCTACAATGCCAAAAAAACATAACCGTGAAAACTCCTCTTTCCTTTCCTGGGCAGAAAACCGTCGCCCTGTTGAAACGAAACTCGCTCGCCACCTAAAGCTAGCCTGGACTGATCCTGGAATGACCCCAGCACAACGATCGGACACATTATCACAGGAACAGCCTGTTATACCGACTCTGGATTTGGGAGGCTACGGGAGGTTCGCGCAGCTTAGCGCAGCCAGGAACTGAAGCGTAAAAATATTACCTAATCCTGCTGCAGGGAACTCGAGCACCAGATTAATCATAGAAGACGAGGACATTAGTGTAACTGCGTGCGCGTCTTTTGCCTCTATTCCGGTGTCTTTGGTCTCCGGCTAACGTCATTCCCGCAATTACAGCTGCGTATCCGAACAGGAGCGATAAAATCATCACTGTAACAAAACCTCCCTCTCTCGGGACTATATATTTTGATCACGGGAGTCCGATACGCGGCCCCTGCCGTCTACGTGCCGCTTACACATCGCTGCCCGAGCAAGTTTGCACGTAGGCTCCAGCTGACATACACACACACACATACGCACACACACTCTTTCACACACACAGGCAGCACTGCAGCGAAGCAACGACAAAAGACAAGCGGGGCACCCCGGTGCTTTATTTCACCACCGCGCTACAGCAGCTTTGCTCTCGTTAAGAAGCACTTATTCAGCAGAGCAGGAGCTTTACGCACTGTGGACTTTCAGCTTTTAAATACCGAGCACTGCAGCAGACACACAGGGTGGTTTGTTACAGAGCAGCAGATTTAAAAGACAGAATACCCTCTCAACATGTCTCTAAAGCCGAGGCGACAAAAAAAACCCTACCTGCGCGACAACGTCCACCCCTCTCCCCCTGATCTCGACACTCTTTGGCGTGTAAAATCCAGTGCGCACATCGGCGAAGCTTCGTATCCAGCCCGGGGATAATAGTATCCGTGTCTGGGCTACACTGTGGTCCGGTCAAGCTGTTCGTGCCCTCTCGGTTGCCCCCGCAGACCTCATGTCTATTTCGTGCCGTCTGTCCCTCTCTTTGTATCCTTGTACCCGGATAGAGGAGCGCAGGAGAGCACAGACCGACAAAGAGCGGAGCACAGCTGTGTCGAGAGACGCTCTGACTGCCTCCCGGCTCCGAACGGCCAGGCTCCGCCCCGTAACCTGCCAGAGGCGGGGCTTCGCTTCACAGACACGGAGAGAGAGGGTGAGAGAGTCGTCTGGCGGTGATCGAGAGAAGCTGCATGGGGGTGTGTGGGGTGGGGGACCCTCGGGCCCCTTCATGCCGGCCCCCGGATGTAGCCTCATAAAACCGGCCGGCATTACAACATTACAGCGTGCAGCCTTCAAAGCAAACTGCAAGCAGCGATGGAAAAATCATTTAGTAAATTACATGGAACAAATACACTACTGCAGGTGAAACACACACTCCCAAGATGCTCAGATTAATGAGATTAATGCAGAATACAACACCCTGCAATTCATCAAATTACTTAATCAAATGCATAATATTGATCTTGACAATTACAGCAAAGCTGGCTGATATAAACGTGGTGAAGTTAAAAAAAAAAAAAAAAAAAAGGCTAAGTATTTGCACGTAAGAGTGAAGAATAAGCACCCTAGCTACAGCTCTTAAGCAAATGTACTCCTATTTGTTCAGTTTCCACTGCTCATTATGAAGAAGTGCAAAACTATCGTCTTTTTTTAAACATGACACATCACATTTGGATACAAGAAATGTATGAACTCAAATATTTTTCTAATTAAATCTTGTTTGAGCAAAGAGGTGAAACTCCACTGAAACCCTTTGCATGACTTATTACCCAAGATAGCAAACACGAAACCTGTTGAGACAGAAATATCATTTTGCTTATCTAGTAGTCATCGGTTCCTTTAAGTGTTTAGGCGACCTCAGTGTGACTTGTGCAGCTGATCAGTCTCATTTCCATAAGGGAGTGTAATGTTTACTGACTGTGCGTTGAGTCAGCTTCCCTCTCCTGCCTGTTTTACCAGAAGAAGGTTTTTAGGAACCTGCCGTGCTGCGCTGCCTTCCGGCGTCAGTTTCGTCTTTTGAGCCAGCTCAACCAAAACAGTTTCTGGTTTCTTAAGGGTGGACCTCTAAGTATACATTTTAATCTAGCTAATCAAAGAGAAGCACTGTGGAAATTCTGCGTCTGTTGTAACATGTGGAGAGATTTTCATTTACGTTTCATCTGAATACATGAGCAAGCGTTTATCACACAATGAAACATTCAGTCCTGTTCTCTTTCCTATTGTTCTAGAAAGTGAAATAACAGGAAATTAAAGTAACCCTCATTTCCCCGTCAGGATCTCCGCGTGAGTCACCACAGAGGAAACACTGAACTGAATTTGCTATTCATGAGATTGATTATCTATTAATAACCCTCCTCAGCGCTGTTTTGAGCATATCTTTTAACATATCCCACCGTTAACCTCTTGATGACACAAGTCAAAAGGCCAAACCTCTCCGGAGAGTTTCCGAATTATTCATTTCTCAAAGGAGTTTCCTTCCACATAAGAGAAATATGTACTGCCACCTTCCTGGCAAACACTGATGCCGTCAAAGCAGTTCCAGTGATGGTTAGTAACTGGGAAATTACATTATTGCTGGTGAGGACGTTGGTGTGCTGACGTATATGAGAATAATTGCCTTGTTGCATACCGACGGATCTCAAGCATTCCTCCTCGGCTGACACGCATAACGACGTCCCATTGTTCAAGTTTTGACTTGTCTTAGGGGACGCCCTATAAAAGAGATACCTGCCTGCCAGCTTGCTTGTTGTCTCACAAAAGTCAGTGAGTGATCTCAGCACATGAAACAACAAGTACTGTGACGAACCATTAATCCACCTGGGAATGAGTGCTTTTATGATCAAAGGTGAAAACCTAATTAGAGCAATATTATAGCATTGAAGATGAAACATTGCACAGACCTATAGAGACCCTAGAGCATTCGGAAAACATTTTTTTGCCAAAGCTAACATTAATACATGTGTGTGATCCTATATGTGTTAAAACATTAACACATATAGGATCATTTGGAGTAATATTGTGCCAGGACTGGAGCTTCTTCCGTCCATGTGAGTAAATTCCTAAATGCTTACCTCCCTGAAAAGGAGGTGAGAGGTCGGAAGCAGCAAGGCGGTTGCTGTTGTAAGCAGGAAAAAAACCTGTTTTCTAACCAATGGTGGCCACTCAGTTCCAAATAAAACTGACGGTAAACCGATTCTGCCAGCCAGCGGGGTAAAGGTGCTGTGTTTCAGCCACCACCCTTTCAGTCTTATCTGTTCACATGCCCACACGCAACACAGTTACTGAAGCCAAATCAGTAAACACTGGTGACAGGCCATCAGCCTTGACACGCCTGTTTTACGCACGCGAAACACTTCCACGGCATGGAAACATAAAAATACGTTTTATTGATGTAACTGAAGCGGCGGTGGAACCCACGGCTGTTATAAACAACGATAAAAGCCTCACTGTATAATTATTGTCATTACGGCAAGTAATTTTACCTCTTTCAAGTGAATCATAATGGTTAAATTTGGGGATTTTACTTTGAAATAGCTTCATTTTGTTACTCACTGCATTTACTAAAGTAACATTTCCTTTTGGGGACTTGTAATATGTAATATTTTCACATTGCTGTCAAGTCTTCTCTGATGCGACAGACAGCATTGTGAATGACCTCAGACTGTTGTCGTTATATGACTAAAGTTCCTGATATGCGTAACTTCCAACGCCCATAGCAGGTGCCTCAGTTAGTAAGTCGGTGACTTAGCTTGTACCATTCTTTCAGATCGAAACTGGTTCTGTGTGTATTATACTGTCTTTCAGCTCTGCCAAGACCTTTTTTTTTTTCACTTTTTTTTTTTTTAAATTGTTTTCTTGTGACAGATGAAAGGACATGAATGAAGGAGTTTGTGAAGTGTATGAAACACATAAATACTGTGAAATGTTGTCAATATTGCTAAAAGACATGTGGTCATATACACATTTACTATTTATTCCTTTAATCCGGCAAAACAGTACAACAAATGAAAAATTCTGTGCAATACAAATAAGAATGAATGAGGTATGTAGCATTAAGATAGAGTTAAACATACCCACATATACAGCTTCTGTCTTGCACTGGTTGCTACCCATCTAAACATTAACATTATGAAAGGGATTTCATTCCCTGGAGAAACACTTGCTTTGTATTGCAGATATTGCAAATCATATCTGCATCTCCACAGTCAGCAAACTGCCAAACAGACCGAATAAATTTAACAAATGAAATGCAAACAGCCAGTAAAAGAGAAGTGTAGCATCACCGGTGAGCTACCTGCAGCAGCCTGCATGCACCCTCATAGACCTCATGTACACAGAACTCGGTTAGTTTTAAATATAGCTCCACAGTTTTCTCTCAGATGATGAAAGAAGGCACTGAAATGAATGTTTTTTTGTTTGTTGTTTTGTTTTTTCTTTTGCAGGGAAGCTTCGATTTGTGAGAACACACCCCAGAAGTAATCTGGAGACTAAAATAGTTGAAATTGTTTTGTGTCTTCTCTTTGTGTATTGTGCTACATTTGCGCTTATGCAACCAAAACAGGAAACACTTGGGGGGTGTGGGGGGGGAGGCATTTTTGCAGACAATCTGTCAGAGATATGTGCATTCTATGAAGAGCTCAATCTAGAGGCAAGCTAGAAATCAAGGGTGATATAACCAGGTGACTAAAAAGGCCCGTGGACTGCCCAAAGTGTTGGAAGGAACACCATGGTTGTGTGACCCATTACAAGGTCACCCAACCATGTGAGGAGAGGAGTTCCTCTCATCTGTCAAATCTTCCTTCAGCATGACTCAGGATCGTCCTACACAGTAACTGTGTCTCACACGCACTTATCCTCTCTCTGTAATACAACACACTGAGACTTCATTCTCTTTGTGCTCCATCCAGTCAGGTTTCCTTTAAATGCCTTTCCGAACTTTTCTCGATAATCTGAAATTACTAGCACAGCTATGACAAGCATGCTAGTTGAAGTGAAATCTTAAAATACCAACTAGTTTAATGCGTCGTCTGCACACACGCCGTTGCTTCAGACTGAAGACATTAGCTTTCTCACACAGTGCACTGTGTGCCCTTGTACAACTGTAGAGCTCAGTCACATGTGGTGGCATGTGCATTAGTACCTCATTTGCTGGTGGATGTGGTAATAATTCTTGGGATGCAGTGGAGGGTGAAATTACAAGAACTTTCATCTTTTTTTAGAGGCCTGTACCGTAGAACAAGCATTTATGCAATCTTCCTATAGGAGACATGACAGTAATAACCTTCAAGATTTAAGTCTCAGTTTTAAATGTATAAATTTGTGTTATTCTAACCTAAATGAATCCGAACTAAAACTAGTTTTATACTTCTGCATCCAGTCTATGCCATGGGATAAGCACAGCTTTGTACCTTCTACTGTAATCTGCACTGTTGCCTGACATGCATCGTCCAGAAATGGAATTACATGCCGTGGCAAAGACTGCAACAGCTGTGATTGATCCAAAATGCTCCCAGTGGTCGTACAAGCCCAAAAAAATCCATCCTACTTCTGCCTTGTTTTCTCACATTTGTGTATTTCAAATTAAAGTAAAAGAAGCAGTTGTTCATTTATCAGCTCCAACTCCAACATGAGTCTCTCAGTTTTCGTTGCCATTGTTTGAAGGACACACAACATAGCTCACAGGCGACCAACTAGCAGCATAAATATGCGTAAATCCGTAGCAGAAGTATAATTTATGTTAAAGAGTCTGCAGCCAGCAGTGCTCTGAGCTAAATGCTACTGTCAGCATTTGGATATGCTCTTGAGTTAACAGGCCAATGTTTAGCAGGTGTGCCTGAAACAGTTGTACCCTAGCACTCTAACACTATCTCTAAATAAAAAGTGCAACTGGGGATGCCATTAGTTTTGCAGATATTTCATGAACCGAACATGAAAATGTTGATGACAATGGTGCTACATCAGAAGTTAAGCTACAATCTGAAAGTCTGTAAAACATTTTGGGACAGGGCTTCTTATATACAGTGCATTGAGATATTCCACCAGACTGTCAGGCTGACCAAATTTACAAGCCCTAAAGCTAAGGTACTAAGGAGGCTAAAAATACATGTGGTGGATCATTGTGACCACTCTCTAAGTGCTGCTCATCACTGTGTGTAATCCATGTTATCTTTTCCTTTCCAGGCTTCTAACTATACATTAACCTTTAGAGGGAACCGTCTCAGTGTCACATCCGATCCGTCTGAGTGGACCCCTAAAGGTGAGAATGACCTACTCACACACAGGTTCAAAGCATACTATCAGGGATCTCTGCTGCTATGGCAACGTAACAGGAACGCATGTGTCTGTGTGTGTGTGTGCGGCTGTATAAACGTGTGCTCTGGTGGTCTCTTTGATGATCAATTCCAAGAGTCTGGCATTAGTGTATGTTTGAGGTTCAAGGAGAGAGGGAAAAGGGACAAGAAGAAAGATGGGGGAGGGAAGGGAGACGGGGAGGGGCAGGGGGGAGTTTGAGGGTCAGCTAAACAAAAGGCTCTTTGGCTGTGGTTCCCCGGGTCAGGGCTTAGAGGGCAGGAAGTAGCGGAACAATATCCGGCACTTCAGGTTAGGACTTCCCACCCCCACCAATCTTCAGGCTCTGTCCCTCTCTCTCACACACACAGGTCACCCAGTGTGCCTTGACAATGTATTCTGATCAAAGGCAAGCCCTGGCTCCTGGGGTTGGGGTCAGGGGGTGGGGAAGCTGTATGGAAGATTAGCCCGGGAGGGAGCTGTGTGTGTGTGTGTCCATGTGTGCTGTGGGTCAACAGCTCTTCTGTTATTTCCCCAAAGCCTGCCATTTGTCAATGTCTCGAGGTGCGAGGGAAGTAACATCACACTGAGAAACACAAGAAAGCTTTTGGGTAGATACAAATGTTAGACCGCGAATTACAGTAACAAGCACTGTAGTTGCTTTACAAATAACAATAAAGAAAGGACTTTTCACTTGTGTCATTTGGCCCAAAGGTCACAGATATATTGCCAAATGATTTCTGTTAGCCCAGCATATCATGCCTAGTGTGCATGCTAACACAATTATTGCTGTGTTCAGCAATCAGAAGTGACAAATAGCTGACAAATGGCTTCTTCAGCTGCTGGACTTGTTAAGGGCATCAATACAATAAACATCTCTCTATAAAAGCAATAAACCTCCACTCTCTTTGTGTCTTTTCTTTGATTTTCTCGAGAACCATTAGTCAATCTACGTCACACTTGGTGGGTATATTGCTAAGGAGCAGAATAAGTGCAGTGTTGAGTTTGAAGCCACTCAGATGAGTGGTCCTCATATCACTTGGCTAAATGTTACGTACTGCTACTGCTCAGCGGAGGAAATATGGCACATTATCAGCAGGACGCGGCTCACTGACTGCAGCTCATTCACTCTTTTGCCGTTTTTTTGGATGAGCGGTGCAAGCCTCAGTTCGCCCACAAGGTTTTAGTATCACACCGATAAGGGCAAAACCTGCAGCAGACACCAAGCTACATAACACTGTCAAAGTCCGTTTGACTCTCGATGCCTTTGGAACGGCCACGTCTTTCAAACTCCTTCCACAATAGAACAATAAAACAGTCTATGCCATGTAAGCCACTTTCAGTTAATAATTGTATTCTGTTGCATTGTATAGTTGTGTAAACCACTGCAGTGTCACATCCACAAAAAAAAAAAGAAAAAAAAAGATGATGATGTGGCCTAAAAGCTCAGTCGACTACTCACTCTTCTGAAAGCAATTGAGTGGCTCTTAAATAAGTAGATTGTAGTCAGGTAGTTATTTTGCCTTCCTCCTACTCCAGATAAACATGAGTTATTTCCTCAGAATTTTCACAGAATCTCCAGAGCAAAAGAGCTGTTGCTGTTTTTATGTGAAATATGTGGCACTGTTAAAAGGCCTATTAACTGTCAATTAACAAAACATCTCATAGGGTAATGGACGGAAGTCATGATGGGTTGTGTAATGTTTTGAGTAACTGTCCATTCAAAAAAACTGAAATGTACTGTTGAGAGTGGTGCCACTTGGAGTCACAGATGAGGTTAATTCAATTCCCCAGGAAGTCCAGCAGCCGTCTAGTGACGGCTAGAAGTCCTCTGTTTTGGGATTTAAAGGAAAATTACATTATATTTCAACCTGGCACAACTTTATAAATGTGTCCAGTCTTATAGGTTTGTACATTTTGCACTTTGGTTCACTAGCCAGTCTTCATCTCTTGTTTTGTTCTGATTTTTAAGGCTAACGTTAAGAGCACAGCTAATGTCACTCAACTACATAAAAGAATACTGCGTACAAGCTGCATAAAGCCGTGTTTTAGTCCATTTGTTATTGCACGGCTAACGTTTTACCAACGTTTGCAGTTATTTTTAGAGCTGGTTGCAAGGGCCCGATTTATGTGTTAAACCAGTTAATGTACACCTACATTAACTGATGGTATGTTCACCAACATTTTCTCTTTCGCTTGAAAAGCAGTTAAAAGAGCCTAAAGGTGGACATATAAGAATGGGAGACGCAGAAGAACGGGGGTACTTTCACATTTGGAACTAGATGTTTGAACGTGACAGTGTTATATTGTTTTTGATGGGCATCTTGTTTGTCCCATGTTTATGGTTGGAGGAAGCTTGGACTTTGCAGCCTTTATGACTGAAGGTTACAAGACCAATATTTCTTGCATGGGCTCAGCTGTTGTATTGATGCAAACACTTCAGCTCATTTTGTGTCAGCATGTAGAGTCAGCATCAGATATTGAAGGTGTATCTGCCAATTTAATTCCAGCATGAAAAAAACTCTCTAACTGAGCACTGATTTGCAATACTTGTTGTTTTCTCTCTTGTGTAGGTGACATTTGGAAGTGCTTGGGAGCTCGGGTTGCCTGTACATTTTTTAGTCAGGTCAGTGCTGTTTTTGTTGTGGTCGTTGCTGTTGTTGGCAGGGGATACTTAAACAAGTGGTAAGAAGTCTGGGCAGGTTTGACGTTACTTTGTTTGCCTCTTCATCTCGGATTTGAACAGAAGTGACACTCTAGAGAACACAGGCTTACACGCTTCGCTGGAGAGAGAGAGGGAGCAGACATAGAGAGGAAGGTGAGCTAAAGGGGGATAAAATAGAAAAGCTGGAAGGAAGGAGACAAAGATGAAGGATGGCTTTCTAGATCTGTGACATCAAGGAGGATTAATTGTGATTGCATCTGAACATAAAGGAGCGAAGGTACATGAAAACATGAGGAAGCCAGGAACAGAAAACTTCTAGAGAAATTTGTCTTCCTTACTCACAGTAGAGACAGTAGAGGCAGTGTGCTCTGCAGCAGGGAGATAACAGAGAGAGAGAAAGAAGAAGAGGGAAGGCAAGGCCGAGCAGGTGGACATGAGCCAACATGTCGCTTGGGGCAGAAACTGTGGCTTTGGAGAGGAGACGTGAAGAGAGGAGGAATTTTAATGACCCAGAAACCAGCCTAGCAGGTCTGGAGGGCTAGAATGCCACAGATACCTCCCTCGTCCTCCTCTAAATCTAAGGGACCCCTCCCCCTTATTAAGTTAAATATCCATGATATTATTCACAGGTAGCATCTTTATCTGCAACACCTTTAGTATACAGCTTCCCCTGCTTGTCAAAGCTGTTACTTTGTCTTTCATGTGGCTCTCTGTTCTTTGAATTCCATGACCCCGGTTGGTATAAAAGATAGTTAATGATTCTTTTAAGTTTCTGTTCACAGTGGCTGTGTGTGTCCTTTCCCTTTCCCTACATGAGTCTCACACTCCATTTTCCTTTCTCAGTCTGTTCCGCTTACTAAAGCCTTGGGAATCAATCACTTTTTATTATTCTAACCAGCCTAGGAGCAGATGACTTGTTACTGTCCTGCTGTAGTGCTGAGTGCAGGGCTCTTGTGCACGTGACCTGTGAGTGTTTGTGTGTGCTGGGGGAGTTTTGGTTTCCATTCTCTGTCCTTGTTTTGGTACTAAGCTTTGCGCACTACACAAGCTCATTGTGTAATAGCCAGATGTTATTTATAGGCTACTTAATATCACTTTAACTGTTATTATAATTAGTTTATTGTGCTTAATTTTAATTATATACTGCATACTGTATGCTTGTACCTGAAAAATCCCCGTCTCTCCTGGTTTCATTTCATTGTATTTCTTTGTATTTGTCCCTACATCATAAGTATCAGGTTACAAGAATACAAACAGCATGAAAGATATAGATTAGGTGCTTTGAAGGGTTATCTTGAAAATGAAACACATCGTTGCACCTTGTCTTGCACAATAGTGTGATCTCAGTGGGTGAACTACAGCTTTTGTTTTCTTTAAAAACATACATGTGGACAGTAATGCAAGCCTCGTCTTGATGTCAATTTCAAGGTCAGTGGTCTCTCCTGTGCCTGAAATCAGCCGTGGCACCTGTGTCTAAGACACTGTTACACCTACTGATCAGGGAATGAACTCCAGCGAAAGGTGACATTATCGCCATGGTGACCTCCAGCGCTGTCTCTGTGGTGCCTGATTTCACCAAATAAACTCACGAGGTCTCAGGAAATGAAAGGCCATTAAAACGAGTTCTGTTCAGGATGTGGTAACGGTTGTTTTGCTTACATCTATTAAACAGTATAAATTCTGGCACTTGACAGGCTGTGTTTACTCCGTACTTGATTGAGACATGTCATCTGAATATCATTTGGTTAGATATGGAACATATTTAAACCAGTTTTTAAAAGGGGGAACTTACTGGCGGTTTTTCCTCCCTCCTGCATGCTAATTTTTTCATCAGATATTGATTGCTATCTGTGGAGGTTTTAATGTCAGTCGTTCGGTCCATCTGTCTATGTGTTCATGTGCCCCAAACATTATTCCACAGGCAGATATTGTAAAAATTACAAGCCATGAAATACAATGAGCTCTCTGTTCATGGTCCCCAAAGCGGTCCCCAGTGGATGAGCCTCTCATTTAGCGCCAGGAACATCTAAAAGCACCGACATTTAAAACACAACCCTGTCTATTTTGGATTCTTCTGGTGCTTTCCTCTAGTGCCAAACACCAGGCAAGATATGCCTTATCTACAGATTGCAGCCAGCGTTACTGAGCACAAATGAACTCTGGAGGAGAATGTATTGATTTTTGAGGCCCACTCTCTCATCCCACCATATAGACCAGTTTATAATTTGTTGTCTGATCCTGTGTGATGCATTGCGGAGGTCTAGCGTTCACAAAACTGAATTTTTTATTTGAAATCATTACAGTAGCTGTTAGGTTGTGCCTCAAACTGAACTTTCTTGCTGTAAAAAGAATCATTCTCCGCTCGTTCTTTCCCCAACTCTAACCTCCCCCTGCCTGTTATCTTGTCTTTCCCTCTCTTACTGATCTACTGATACTCTCTTCTTCCTTGTCTTCCTCCCTCGCTGACCGTCCATCACTCCAAATGACAAGTACACAAAGACATCAGAGGAAACGGAGAGAGAGGCAGAGATAAAGTGCCGAGAAAGACAGAGGTAGTAAGAGAGCAGGACACTGACTGAATGAGTGGTGGAGGATGATAGAAAGAATGACACTCCACCATTTCCTGGCTGGAAAAACTGTTTGGAAGAATGGTCAGCTGAACACACACACACACACACACACACACACACACACACACACACACACACACACACACACACACACACACACACACCCGTGCACAGATACAGCAATGTTGACAGGAAAACAGCTTGTTGCCAGGACAGAGTATTCATTTATTGCTTCCTCTCTGTCTCTGAGCACGCACCATAGGGCACTGAAAAACACACACACACTTTGTCCTGTACATTGTTCTGTATGTGTTCTCACTTGCATGGCAACCGCAGCAGTTATGCAATGAAGTGGCAATAATAATGTCAGAGATGAACTACGGGCAACGGAGCAAAAGGTGAAAGGCTCGTGTGTGTGTTTTTGAGGGAGTGTGTGAGCTGAGCATGTATGCCCACTGGTATACTTGTGCGGCGTTTGTAGGCCAGCTGGCTCACAGGGAGTCTGAACTTTACCTCCTGTACATTCTACACAGGAAGCAGTTGCCTTTTGTTTCGCGGTAGGCTTTGAAACGGAATCAGTCACCTCATTTCCTGGTGAGAGGGAAAAGTGGCACGAGAGGAGAGGAGAGGAGAGGAGAGGAAGAGAGGAGAGGAGAGGAGAGGAGAGGGAGTCTTTTTAAAATAGCAAGTCCTGGAAGTGTAGGCAGCAGGGTGATATAATGAACAACAAGTTGTCCTCCATCTTCAGGTCATGACCTTCCGAAGATAAACACACTCCCTGCTGAAGTGTCCTTGAGCAGCATGCTGATTCCCTACCGGCTCTCTAGGGGAGGTGTCCTGTATCTGAATGCGATCTCTAACCTCTTCCTTTAGAGGAAGCAGAACAAGTAACAGTTCCTCCACAGGGAGCCACTTGTTTTCAACCGCATTTTATTAACAGTATAACTTAACTAATTTGTCTGATATTACTAAAATATGAAGACTTTAGCTCCACCTCCTGGCCTGTTGCTTTCAAACACGCCCTACCTGCAAGAAGGACAAACTGACTGGAAAAAGGGACCTTCTACTGACTCATTTCTTCTTAAATTCGGGTCACACACAGATGCTCACACACTGCTCTGTATTCTGTAGTCTAAACATGAAGGCATTCAGGCTTTCTGGCGTGACAGCCTCATCTACTCCTCTTTGGTTTCCTTTGTTCCGTGAAGTCAGCGAGTGGAGAGACCTTGTGCGTGAAGCAGTACACCTGAGTAGTCTACAAATCAGACCTCTAAGATCCTCCCACTCTCTTCTACTGGCATGCCAGCCGACACTGGTCTTTCTTTCGGGTTTGTGTTTCACGTCCACGCACTTGCCCTCTACTTTACACTAAACCGGACACTGAGTACACTATTGACCCTCTTACAGACATGCCTTATTTGACCTCAGATGTGTAGCACTATATAAAGATGACAGTACTGCTCATCAGTTTGATCCTCACATGACATGTGCAGTATTTGACTCTGAGCCACACTCGTCTTGCAGTCTGACAGGCACAGGGATGTCTTTCCGTGTCTGTCCCTCAATGACTAGCAATTTGTGAATTAAATGTATGCACAATAAAGACCCAACAATCAAACGTATCAGTGCCTCTAAAAAACATGTGTCGCAAATAGCAATATTGCAGTGGCACTACAAGGTCCATTATATCATTATACGGTCGATAATATCTGGGCTTTCTTGTTGGATGACTCATGGGACTACCTCATACATCTTGAAAGCCCTGCTAGACATCAGAGATTTCCAGACTTTTAGAACTGCTAGAAGCTACTGCTAGAAGCTACTGCTGAAGTGCGCCAGAATACACTATGGTCGACTGGAGGCTAAAAACAAATGCAGGACGAACTGTGTACACAGGAGAGACTACTGGTATCTACGTAAATAAATCGTGGTGTACAGATGGTACTGTGGTTTTCATTTGCTGCTCTGCTTAACTTCTGCTTAAGTTCCTGATGATAAGGTATAAGCCCCTCTATACCCCCAGGGAGTTTACAACAACCAGCTGCAGTCTCTATGCCACCAGATGTTGATGCCAAACTACTATCTACAAGCAGGGAACAGCCCACCTGGAAGGTGCTTTTATTGTTGCTTCTGTCACTGTAACTTGAGGACTGTACTCCCCAAACGTCAGTAAAATATCACACCAGAGGAGACGAGACACGGGACCATGTTTACACAAAAGCTGACGGGGCTCACAAAACCATCCCCCATTCGGGACAGTCTGACCAATTTCTATTGTAGCCTACTCTTTAAATACACCCCCACCTCATTATCAGATGTGTGAAGCCAACAAAGGCCATGATCCCACCTGGCATTATAATGCATCACGTCTGATCCGGTCACATGTGGACAGCTCTAAATCCAGGTGTGAACGCGTTGATCACGTCTATTCTTTTAGCAGTGTGAATGTTAATGTATCCTGGGCCATTCTGAGGGGCTTAAATAACATCCTCTTCCATAAACAGAGTTATAGCTCACTCGCTTTCTGCAACAGTTTTACATCTTGTTTCGAAAACAGTACTTTTTAAAAGAGAAAACGTGCATAATGCTCGAGCATGGCTGATTGCATTTCTGGTTAACGCCATTGCAATTTGTTGTTCTTTACATGAACATTAGTAGTTCGCTGATGAAAAAGTCAAATTGAATCTGACTAATGAGCCAGTACGAAGCTGGAATTTTATGACAGACAACACAGAGACAACATTGCCTGGCAAAATCAACCTACGAGCACCTTAAAGCACTCGGATTATTATGGTATTCTGAATCTCAAGAGTAAAAGCGATCATTTGCGGCGTGTAACTACAGATATTCTGATCTGAACATTTGGATTGGTATGCTGTGCATACTGTGAGACTAGTTTATTGACGACTCCTGGAGCAGAGTGAAGTTAAAAGTTTACCAGTTGTTATCTTTCAGCCATAACGTGGTTAACTAGACTTTTCATAGATCTTGTTCAGTGTGTTTGAACACTCCTGCCTGGCCGGAACCTGCACTATCTCTTCCCTGCTTACACTCACTAGACCAGTTACAATGTGGATCTCTCTGAATACAAGCACCAATGGAATCAGTGGCAATTCCAGAAAAGTTTATCAAGACAAGATGACTTGTCTTAAATGAAGCCAAATAGTGAGAAAGGCAAAACTTTTTTTGAGCATTTCTTCTGTTTAAATCACCCCAATTTGGTTAATTTAAGTTAATTATGTTGCACTTGATTAACTTTTTTGTGCATCTTTACTTGACAAGTTATCTTATGTGATGAGTGCATGAACTATTACAGTAAGAATGACTGCCAGGATTCCACTGTTGAATGTTGAGTATTTATCTGAATAAATGAAATTACCTGAATAGCCTACATGCATTTTTTCTTTCTCTGCTGGACTGAATACACTTGAATTACATCCCTCATGAAAAGCGAGGGACTGTTTCTTGAACTGTCATTCTTGTCATTATTGTTTCGGTACGCCCAGAAAAACTTTTACAGACAGGCCCGTGAAATAGCAGCTTGTTGATTTCACAATCCAAGGTTCTGATGAATTTTGTAAGTTCTGTTTTTCTGTTTCCAGTCTTTATTATAAGATAACCCAAACGTCCTCCTCACATTAACTATACAAACATGAGAATGTTTCTGATCGTCAAACTCTGGATGGATGAAACCTGATATACTGAACTAATATTTTAAAACGGGACAACTACTGAGCAGCAAAACACAGGATGCAACGTTAACAGCAACATTGACGGAAGTTGTTTCTTTTTAATAAGATTAGAGCTGCCAGTAGATTATGAACTTAAAAAATAAGTTAGAAAGGAAATTATGTTACCCAATACTTTTGGCTGCTGAAGTAACAGGATGACACAATGCTGGAAACACATTAACAGACATGGTGAGGTGGAATAAACCACAGAGGAGACCTAAATAGAAACCAGAGTGAGGGAGATATGGAGGCGGACAAAGAAAACACTAAACAGCCGAGCAGATAGAGGAGAGTAAACGTGACAGAGGGAGCTAACAGATAGGGGTGGGAGTTGGTGCAGCGGTAGGGAGGAGGTGGTAATATGGAAAATGTGCGGCCTGCTACTGTCTTTGTGCAGCGGTTAAGTCATAGAGATTGTATGATTCACCGGAGGATTGCTGACCCATCTGGAACACAGCTGCGAGCGTGCTGGATGTATGTGTGTGTGTGTGTGTGTGTGTGTGTATGTGTGTCTGTGCTGCCTACGTGTGGGAGATAAAGCCACCATGTGTAAAAACTTTTGAGCTTTCTTGAAAACGGATCCCACAGCACCCTCCCACACAGGTCACGGAAACACACACATACAAAATCAGTTAGATCAGGAAACAGGAAACACATCCCAGTCAATTCAAAAAGACTTCACAAGGAACACAAAACGCACATTAGTCTCTTTTCTTCTCTTTATTGGCCTGTTTTCCCTTTACCTTCATCTCCTTAAAACCTGCATAATTTCAGTATGATTGCATGTGACTGATTTGCTCACTGAACTGATCATGACTCAAAGGAAGAGTTCCATATTGACAGTTTATTAATTCACACCTCTTTGGTTCCCGTTGCTACGCCTGTCACGCTATCCATTCTCGTATGGTTCACTTTGATATTGGTGGCAGATTTACTGAAATTCGTCATCATTTTAAAAACGAAACTTTTCACACAGAGGAAGACAAAATCAGCCTCGCATTTCTTGCCACTTTCCATCTGTTGTGTTGGCTTGACCTACACAATCAAGTGAGGATTTTAAAGCTACTAGAACTACAGCTACTTGACTAATAGATCTAACTTATAGGCAAGGCAAGCTGGCGGACTTTTTAACATTTCCATTTGACTTAATTTAAGACAATCCCTTTGAAAGCAGTAGTTTATGACAATGAGGAGCTTTGCTCTTAGCTTTAACTCTTTAACATTCAAGGTGACATTCAGGAGAAATGCAACAGTGACCTCCCCTTAGTCTCCTGATGCTCTGTGGATATGTTCACATTTAGCCCTGCGATAGACTGGTGTACCCTGCCTCTCGTCCAGTGACAGCTGGGATAGGCTCCAGTCCCCCACGACCCTGCAGAGGACAAGTGGCTACAGAAGATGAATGAATGAATGAATGTTCACATTTGTGCTGTTTGTCACATATTGTTGATGACCCTTTAGCAAATTCTGTGAAGTTGATTGACTTCATATGTACATTAAATACGCACTTGATGGCTACATGCATAACAACATGTTGAAAGGCTCACGCTATAGCACGCTATGAATGTATTATTGTGGTTAGTACACTCGTGCTACACCTCTCTGCTGATCATTTGTTGTCCATTCATGGTACTGCAGCCCAAAATCATTTTCCTATAAGTATTGTAACAAAGATGTTTGTAAAAATGTAAAAATGTAAAAAAAAAAACACCCTTCACAGCAGGCAAGGTCAGATTTGATTCTCTCTCTCTGTTTTGAATATTAAAAGGTGAATTTTATTTTCATCACATCATCCCATCGCAAAGTGTAAAGCAGGGGTGTGTGGGTGAGGCCAGTGGGAAACATGACTGCATTCCAGCAGTGGGCTGTGGAGTTATTTAGTGCTAGTATTATTGCTATGGCTGGGGAATTATGTGAAATGAAACTGTTTAAGATAAGTTAGACCACGCTTTATTCTATTTTCAAACAGTTCCATTGTTGCAAGAGAAAAGTGAAAAAAAAAAAAATCCATTGATACCTCAGATGATGTGCTTGGCAGATATTGCAATATCTTCATATCATCCAGATCCAGGAGCTGCTTCTACACAGTAATCTCATAGTTGTGGATGACTATTTTTCTCACATGACATGCAGCCCCATATCATGACGTAGAATGAATGGTATCAATTCTTTACACAGTTGCTTTAGAATTTTGATTTTGAAGATGACAAGTCATGTTAACATGTAGACCAGGTCTACCATGCCTAGATGTAGTTGCTAAAACCACATTTCCAGCGCACCATGCTGCTGGACTCTATTCTCTTTTTCAGACATCACTCTCTTTTGGTATCAGTTATTTCTATAGATGATGATACTGCAGAGGACGGAACTGCCATGACATCAACTTTAATATGATGCAAACAAGGAGAAAATGGACAAAAATCATTTCACACTTATCTGCAATCAAACAGTTGTACTCTGTCAGTGGCATGCTTTTGCAGGATGCCATTATTTTTGTAAATCCTTCATCAAGTAAATGTTTGATGTTACAGGAAGTAACAGTTTTAATGACAATTCTCTTTCACCAATGAGTGGTCTGCAGGGTTTTCATGCCAAGCTCATTGTTTTGGTTTCACTCAACAAATCGGCAATGGAAAGCTGAACAAGAGATGGTAGCAGTCCAGTAGATTCGAGCTGTACAGCTGTACAGCGGGTTGAGGCTCAAGTTACTGTGGAGATTTAGCAGTAAAACTGTTAAAATTTTCTTACACAAATACCCACAAAGAAAGTTATTTTATCCCTTTGCACAAACACACTCTGAAGCATGCTTTTGTCTCACAATATTGCCTAAACCTACAATGTCTTCACACACACAGGCTCGCACGCAGTCACAGTGAAACACGCCATTGTTATCCCGGTTATGCTCCCCAGTGCATGTCAGCGAGGCTGTCTGCTTTTCTGGTGTCAGGCCATGGTGTCTATCCTTCATGCCAGCAGCTTCATGACCGACTGTCTCGCGTGCCTTTGTCTGCATGCATGCGTGTGTGTGTGTCTGGAGGCTCCCGGACTGCCAGCTGTACTATCAGCATCAGCAAGCCTTGCCTCGCAGGATAGAAAAGACAGAGAGGGGCCGTGACCCACCTCTTTCCACGCTAACGCTTCCATGTTAACTCGAGTCATGCGTGGATGTCTGTTTTATATGTGTGATAAAGGGAATAAGGGGGAATACATTTGGACGTGTGTGTGAGAGAGAGACAAGGGAGGGCAGAGGTGACTTGGAGGGCTTTCACATTTAATTAGGACTGCTCTTCACACATGTAAACACACACACACACACCACTCCACGCACTCTTACCGCCTGCTTTGTCCACTCCTCATTTAGCATCCGATTCACTAACATGCTTACTGCCTTCTTCCTACATGCTCACATGCGAACACGCACAGACTCTTCTCATAAGACCTCGCCTCCTGCCAACCAGTAGCCCACATTGAAACTCTTACACGCAAATGTGTCAACCCCTCACAGGGAATTGGACGTTAACTCTGATTCACACATGCACCTTGAACGTATGATCAAAGTGGCAGGCACACCAGCAAACAAAGTGCTTTAATATTCACAGCCTAACATGCATACACGTATGCAGAATAGCATGCAAATATGTTTTCTATTACCATGCCATTAGTGGCCTCGGCACACGATGCATGCTTGACACACATGTTAGCTACTGGTGGTGTGTGGTAAATGCGCATTCAAACAGTTTTTTGTCAGTTGCATGTCACAAAAGAAAAATTTATGTTTTAAAATGTCCATATTGGATGAACTGTCCACCACAAGGCTGCACTGAAAATATACAGTTGGGTAGATAATAGAACAGTACCTGGCTGCAGGAACCTCTTATAATTCCTGTAACTGTTAGATAATAACCCCTTTTCTTGTGTGTCAGCATGTCTGGAATGGACAGTGATCACAAAAACTACTACACAATAGTGTGAATGTTTTTTGTCACACATCTTACAGTTACAACTTAATTTTAAAAGGTGACTGAGGTGAACACTGAAATCTTTTTGTAGACCAAAAAAAAAAAAGAAAAAGAAAAAAGATGGTTTTGGCATTGTTCATTCAGCTTTGATCCTGCTTTTTTATATGGAGTATGAGTTCAGACACACTTAGTATCCAAGAAGAATTCCTGTTATCTCACAAATGTTCTCCAGCCACATGTCTGATCGCTCATGATCCCCATATGGTGCATTGTACACATTTAAACACATCACACAAAGCAGCGTCTGTACCTAATTTAAAACTCGACTGAAAAATTCTTTATTAGGATAAGATAATTCCTTTCACCAAAACTGTTTTATTTTGATTCTTTACTCTCCACCTCAACACAACCTTTGGACACTAAGCAAACAGTCTCACATATTTCACACTCTCACATTTGGAAACAGTAAAATGTCCCAGTGGTGCATGCAGCGAGACCCAAAGGTCAACATTGTCTGCAAACAGCAGAGATTCTCTTATCTCATCCATGAGCATCATAAACAGCACATCTGACACCCAGCTTGAAAGAGCTTGACTTGATGCCAAGAGTGCAAACTTACCCTAAGTGTCTAAAGTATGTCTAAACTCGTGGCTTTTCACACGCATACAGTACATGGGTTATATTTGCCTTTTACAGGTCTATAAAACTGGCTAAGTTTATCAGCTAAGCTCTTTTCTATTTACATATTACCTCTGAGAGTGTGAAATGCTCATCTCTTGTTAAATGACGCGTTGTTCAATATAAATATGAAGCTACACACTTGGTCTGGATGCCATTTAACCAGGCCATCAAGCATTCATTTGACTATGTACCAGGGCAGACGCCACTCTGACAGGCAGTGGACATACTTTGGCCATAACTCCTCACAGCTGCTTGCACAACAGTGGATCCACTTCCCGTCAACCTCCTTTGGCACACATGAACAAGTTCTTAGAGGAGACAGTTGAAATATTATTTCCAAAGAAAGCATTCCCGACACATCCCTGCAGCAGGTTTGTGCTTATGAGCCACAACCCATCCCGTCATTTGATACAACTCACCAGCAGTTGCCCTCACAACTGTGTTGGTTATCCATTGCCTTCGCTAATGTGTCCATTTTAGGTCCTAAGAGAAAACAGCTAGCATCTCTGCTCATTGTCAACGTTTGCTTATTGTCTAGCAGCACTTAGGTACTCTGAGGTTGTGTGCAGAAAATTATATACGAACTTGGCTGTTGTTTTTAAATAAAACCAAGCTGCCTGTTTGTGACCAGCCTAAGGGCTTTAAGACACAAAGCAGACAGCCAGCCGTTGCCCATTGTCAGGCCACCAGTGAGCACCTGTGGCCCTAGATTTTCACAATGTGGACTCCTGTGGTTGGCTTTTAGGCAGATTGAGGATTACTGAACCTGCGTCAGAGTGCATTAAATCTTCTAGCGCTTCTCATTTTTGATCTTCATCTCATCTGAACTTTACAGAAATATTCACAGCTTTGTGGTCATAAATAGTCCAAATGATAATGATGATTAAACAGAGGATAGGTCTGTATGCTTTGCAGCTAATACCAGGTGTGAAGCTAGGAGGACCCATCCCTTTTTTCCCTTTGAATGACTGCCACCTACTAGTATGGAGATTTATTTCCTGTCATGCAGGCACGTGACATGTCAGGTGGCAGTTGGCTGTTGTGTTTCTGGTCTATTCAAGTGTAAGGTGTTGACCCACTAGGGTGGCATTGCTGTTGTCAGCTTTCTTTGCTGCCAGTTTCTTGATAGAAGCTTTGTGTTTCTGGGCCTCAAAGCTGCACTAATCAATATTTCTATGTTAACAGAGAATCAAATTGTAAAGGTAATCTGATGGACACAAAAGAAGATCTCCAAAGCACATTCAATTCATTCAGTGAGAAAAGGTTTTACTGAATGGTCATTAAGGTTAAAGGCTGCAGATGAGTGCCAGTGGTCGTCACTGAGGGCAGGGCTGGTACGGTGTAGATTGCAGACATAACAATTTGTGGCTGGTGTAGAAAAACATTCAACGCAGGTAGAGCAGTCTTAGGTCATAAGGCACAACAAGACAAATCACTTACACAAACGTTCTTGTTTGACAGAATAATCTAGCACAGAATGAACTCAAGAGCAAGAGTATATATATATAGATTGGCGAGCCTCAGGTGTGCACATGGGTGAGTCAACTGAACCCCGCCCAGACAAGCACACAGAACAAACAAGAAACACTAGGGAGGGGAAAACAGAGACGCACGTTGGGGACAAGGAGGAGGCACAGTCTGGAACATGACACAACTGTACACACTTAATGCGGACGAAACCGCTGACAACTATTAACTACCCAGTTTTCCCTTTGCTTTATGGAGCCTTTTAGGATCTTTCAGCTCGTTGTTTTGGTATTACTGCCCACATCTTTACGGTTCTGTTTCATGCTTCCCGCTCTCATTGATCATTTTCAGCCACAGCGGGCATCTGTTTTCACTGAAATGCTCTTCTAAACCGCCTGTATGCAATCTGCTAAGCACCAAAAGGCAGATAGGAAAAGTAAGCAGTTACCCTGTAGATGGTGAACATATTGGAGCATTTAACAACCAAACAGACAAACATTAGTCAGTGGAGACCAAATTAAAGCTAAAACGAGAGAGAACCTAAAACCTGACTTTATATAATTCAATGTTATGAATGTCATGATTGTCATTTTAAAGTCCTGTCCCTCCTGGATTATGGTTGGGGTTAACTCAATCAGTAAGAGAGTATTTTCTAGGCTGTTTTATAGTTTCTATAAACATCTTCAAAGCAGGAATGTGTGTGTGTGAATGTATGTGTGCGTCAGGGTGAGAGGAGGGGGGTGGATTCCTACTATTCTGTTTGTGCTATGCCCAACACTTCCAGCATCTTTGTTTATAGCTCTCCTCTGCTCTTTTCACACAGAATTGATGAGAAAGACACTCACATGAAACACATTGCTTTTGGCAGCCGTGGGGACACACACACAGACACACAGTCACACACACGCTGTGCTCTAAAACCCACCGCAGTGACCTTTCAGATGCAGATGGAACAGCAGCTTCCCTCCTCTGCCAAAATGTCAACATCTTCTGCTCCCTCTCTGCTTCTAAGAAAAACCAAGTTGGCAGCAGGTTAGACTTTGTGTCTCACATTGGCACACACACACACGCACGCACACAGACACACAACGTACTGTGCAAAGTGTTCTCATTGTTCGGTTTGCTTAAGCGAATGAATTCCCACAAAATTCATTCTAACATCTTCGCAAATAGGCGACCACCATCCGTATCCCCACCTTAAAAGAGAGCGGTACCATCTTATCTATCTGTCTCTCTGTGAGTACACTGTGAAATCTGGGCTTCATTGGAGTGAAGGAATGAAACCCAGTGAGCATTTGTTTTGGGACTGAGTTCTGCCTGGAGGGTCATCATAACTCTGCCAAGGAAAGCCAAGCCTGTGTGAATCTGAACGCCTGGGTCTAGCTGACCTGATAAATAATGTTTATCTGACCGCAGTTCCACCTATCGTATGACTCACACAACATCACTGTCGTTATCAACTCGGAAACATATGCACGCACCAAAAGATAAATGCATCGGACAAGAAAAAAAGATAAATGCATCAGACAAGAAAATACCATTTTTTTCCCTCTTGAATTTTATAAATGAATCTGCCTCCGGCGTCTTGGAGTTTCATGGAATTCTCTTGAAATGATGAGGAATGATGAAAAGCATTTTCCAATGAGCCATAACTGCATTGGAACAAAAGAAATCCTGTCACAATTGTCAGATGTTGAGACTTTTTAAAAGAAAATTCACTTAATTGAGCAGTGCAGGCTCTCGTAAATGTATAATCAATCACATATGGAGAGCACTTGTGTGTGATTGTGTGTGCATTTGTGCACTGCAACAAAAAAAATCTCCACCTTAAAAAAAAATAAATAAATTTAGAAAATTATAAATTAACACTTTTCATTGCTTTAAAATGTTTTCTTACCTCTTTCCCTTGATCACACACATGCACACATTCATGAGATTGTATGCTGGTTCACATGCAAGCGCGCAACCCTGAGGGTGAGGAAACTATTTATGGTGAAAGTGGGCAGAAAGTGTAAACACATGTCTGGCATCCTTTGAAAAGACAAATATTTCACTCCTTTTCCTCCCTTCATCTCTCTGAGGGATCCCCACCCCTCAACCCCTCATCCCCTCACCCCACCCCACCCTCTGCCCTCCACCTTTCCTCGACCACCTCTGCCGTATCACGTTCTCCTCCGTGCCTTTGAGCCGAAGGGGAAACATAAATCACAGGACACGGAGGAGATAGGAGCGGAGAAACACACGCAACCATTTGAGCAAATGTCGGCGAGAGGGGGGGACATTATGGGTGGGGGACGAGGGGGCAGGGTGCGTTTGCGTGAGTGAATGTAGATGTTGATGTCTTCAGGCATTGAGAAACATCTCAAATCTCACCTTTAAGGCTCTGGCACGCCAGAAAGTGGCATGAAAAGTCAAAAATACACCGCTATGGAGGACTGGTGATGTAGTGGTTAGGTGGTGACAGATTTCCTTTAGCGGTTAGCCTAAAAGTGCATCAGCTGAGCTAAATGCTAGGAAGCTGGGTGCTAGCTCTTATCAGTCATGATAGCGATGTCTATTTTTAGATTCCCTTTACTTGTTTGTCTGCTTTTCCTTGATTTTTTCCTCCTTTTTTTTTTTTTTATCTCAGGACAGTAAATGATCTCATTCAATAAAGAGTTACTGAATGGGGGTAAAAATGTCTTGGAACCAAAGCTTCAAAGTGTGAGCTTGACGACAGGTGAAAGCAATGGGGGCCTCAAAAGCATGACTCAGAAAGAGAAATCATGATAACAGTCTATACTTAGAAAAAGTCGGTGCAGGCAGCAGGGGCACCTAAAAGTCAGACAATTAGATTTAATAGGAAGGCCAAATGCTTGCTTGCAGTGAAGTAGAAAAATGAACCAGACACAGGCTGTAGTACAGTAGGTGTGTGTAGCACAGTGTTGCCTGATGAAACAGCCGATGGTTTCACAGACTGATACTTTGTTCAACCGTCCAGACTGCTGATGGTAACGTAGCCTTTCATAAATGCAATGCAGTCAAAACATAGAAATGGTACAGCAACAAACCACAGCCTCCAGCCAATGCTGCTACTCACACCTAGCTACTATGGAGCCGTTCGATGATGTCATGTCACTAATAGTGCAGGTGCTTGTCGTGTCAAGACGAACAATGACAGTACAATAGGCATCTTCGTGTTTGTACAGGCAGAGCACATTCAGTGTGATTACACAAACACACACAAAGATGCATAACCTGTGTTTCTATTTATGAAAGGACTTTGCAGTGACATAATGCACTCCCTAACCCTAAGCCTAACCATCTCAAGTAAGTGTCTAACCCTTAGGTAAATTTTACCCCAAAACCAAGTCTTAACAGCTTTTAACCCTCACGAAGTGGAAAAATGGCCCCACAACGTTGGCCCCCACAGCATGCTCAAAACAAGAACACACAGACGTGGTGTCTTGAAAATAGTAAATGGCTTTGTTTCAGTTGATCAGATTTAAAATGCGTTCACCAACTCTATTTTTGCCCGCAAGATAAATCACCTGATCTGGCAACCCTGAGAGTAAGGAGAAACAGGAGGGCAGGAAGCTAGGCCTCTGGGAAGACAAGAGCATTTCAAAATAAAAAAAGAAACAATCACAATTTGGAGACAAGGAAAAGCATGACCCCGAGAGCAATGCGATGCATTCACATGGTTTATTCATATTTTGCACGACACATCAAATCCTGTGTCATAACTGAGAACCGCTTCGCATTCAAGCAGAGGCTGTTAAATAAAAACAAATGTGGAGCACTGTCAACTGCTTAGGATGGCAGATAACAACAGCTGACTCCAGATTTTCTCTCAGCTGTATACTCAGCACTGTCAGATGGTCTCCTATATGCCTACAATATACATTCACCTGTATCATTTCACCAACCTGGCACTTGATGCAGTGATGACAGAGCTTTTCCACTTAACTTTTAACTCTGGAGTTCTTAAGGCATGATAATAACTTGGACAGTACGTAGCTTTTTGTTTTCAGCTTCATGTATTTAATTCCTGTTTGTTGCTAACTCCGCAAAGCACATCTGCTGGAAATCATTATATAAGAAAATAATAACTAAAACACACTAGCAACACATTTGATTTAAATTATATGTTTTGTGAGATAAAAACGTATTTGAAAAAAAGCTCTGGGAAAGTAATTTAGTAAATTATGAGATTTTAGCAGAATAAAACTGCCTTGTATATTTCTCTCTGTTTCTTTGGAACCAACTCTGAAAGGAAACTTAGAAACCAAATGTTTTGAGGGGGAAAAAAAGCCTATAAACTCCGTCTCTGAAACCTCCGACTTAAAAACTTCCATGCCACATGTCTGTGATAAAAGATTAATAAATGCTGTTCCTCTTTTATCCGTCAGAAGACAGAGGATGTTGTCTGACCACACGCCTGCTCGGTCATACTTTATACCATTTGTGAATTATTTTTGCAGTGGCGGGGGACTTCCATTATATCCAAAGCTGTGGAAAATGACTTAGGACTGTCACCACTTCTAAATCCATTGTTTATATTCAAGAAATGTTTGTATCTGAGCTCATGTTTATGTGAGTTTGTCACAAATACTGATTTAAAAAAAATAATAAAATGATTTCATGTTGATCTCATTGCCTTGGAAAGCTGATGGCTGCTATTTTAAAACAGTATCGTCACACATACATATAATGCAGTGGCATGCAGATGTAAGAGCTGTAGCGCTCCTTGGGCTTAGCTTTAGGCAAGTGAGAAAAGATAACTCAAAAAGAATTTGTCATGGTGATAGGCGATCTGTCATAAACACTCCTCAGGGTACAATGGAAGAGAGCTAAAAGAATACCAGCACCTTTGGACTAGCCTGAAGAGCCCCTGTGTGTGTGCGTGTTCCTGTGACTGCTCAGTATATGTGCCACATGGTGGGTACGTCTGTGGTGTTACCAAAGCCAGTGTAATCTGGCATACACAGTTACACACAGAGAGGAAGAGAGACAGAGAGAGAGAGACAGATCACCAGCCCCATCTTGCATTCTGTTGGGAAGCCTTTTGGCATCACCACCTCACCCACCCTGCTCCTCCTCTTTGCCTCCTTCCTGCACCCCTGAAGTGCACGGTTAATCCCTAAGCTCTATCCCCTTTTAAAGACTGGGACATCACGCAAACCTGCCTGTCTGCATCGCATCCCAGCAGCACACACACACACACATAACCGCGCGCTCACTCGGTCACACATGCTGTTCGCTCCTGCAAACATGGAGTAAGAAAGAAAACATCTCAGCGGGGGGTTAAGCACTGTGCTGGCCGAGTATCTGTCTGTTTTTTTTATTTTTTTTATGCTGCCCTTAAACGTCTCCAGCGGCGTGCATGCGTGTGAAGGGCTTGGATGATGAGATAAGGAAGAAAAGGGACTTTTTCAAATGCGCGCCCTCTACTAATGGATTGTGCATCTGTGCCAGCAAATGCACACCATGGCATGTTTGTCAGATGAGGATGAGTAGAGGAAGGGTTTTAAATAGGACACCGAGTAGCGTACGCGTGTGCACCAAGATGGCCTGCAGGGCAGAGAGAAGTCTGTTTTACTTTACTTAAGTGTTCATGAAGATTGAGATCTTATTGGCTGTTGTGATTTTAAAGGAGATTTTGATCACTTTGACTTATACCTCCAAAAAAACAGTCTTCACAGACTTCAGTTTCAGGGCTGAAATCTCCCCGCCGAATAATATCCACCTCTCAACACTCTGTAGCTGCTGTTTAGAAATCCTAAAACATCAAATTCTTTTTTGTCTCTGTAATATATACACTACGAGGCCACAACCTTACTCTCGTTGATTGCTTATAATCCTGCTGATTAAAGACTTGTGGATCTACTGTTGCACTCCTTTAAGAAGCCGGCGTAAACTAACTCTTATAGGCATGAAGATATTGACCTCTAGTGGGCAAAATGTGAATCAGACTTGTACTTGTGGCTGCAGCAACACGTCTTTTATACGTACACAGCAACTAGATTAGTTATGTAGCAGTAGCTGGCTCTCTGTGAAGAGTTCTACAAATAGTCAGCCTTACGGAAGCAGGGTGAGACTTAAAATACCAGAAAAAAAATGTAGCAAAGTTTATTTTGTATTAAAATTTGTGGCATGCTGAATTATTCATGGAGAAGTAAAGACATCGTGGATGATGTTTCATATTTTCTTTGGCATATACAGCATAGCAGCATGGACAAAACCATATGCTTTTTTACTTTCTTTTCTTTCTTTCTTTCTTTCTTTCTTTCTTTCTTTGCAGGTGTTACAATCTATAAAACATACTATCAACAGTTTCAGTCATAGAGACAGCTGTATTTTCTCCAGTTTCTTCTTTGTTCACCTTGAGTTACAGGCTGAAGCACTGACAGTTTATCAAACTTTAAAACTAATAAACTGAATATGGTAAAACAAGAACTAAACTAAATACCAGATAACTTTTGGGATACACTTTATTGCCCTGAGAGCTCTGTTTAATAAATGATGGTATTATGGTACTATGTTATTATTTCCCCATGCTTCTTTGAGGCATCCTCTCCTCTTTTTCATTACAAGAGCCAAAGCATTCTGAGACGATGAATAATCTTTCATATTCAGCACCATTTCTACTTCATCAGTCAAAATGAAGCAGTGCCATTGACTCTGTTAAATCCTTTTAAGGTTAGATATCCTATTCAAGCACATTCAGATGACATGGATTTAAGTCAGCTCATCAGCAGCCATTGCTGACCTGTTATAAACATGGCTGTGTCTCAAGTTTCCAGCAATACAAGGCTTACTAAGTGGCACTGTGATGTTGCAAAACAGAACTAAGTCAAAGAGCCAGAAGGCAAATTGTTATTCTAAGGAGAAGTAGTTGTGTAGCTCTCTGTTCTTCAGAGGCATGTAGGACCCTCTGGTTTGAACCTTTATGGAGATTCATTTGTATTTCAGCAGCATTGTGAGTCCAAACACAGCTTTGAAAAACTACTTGAAGAGTGTTGCTGTCATTAAAGCAGAAAGGAGGAAGACCAAATCTGATAGTTCTTATTGTTAAAAAAGGAGTTGTATCCAGAAACAAGCTGATACAAGGCCAACTGATCCTTGGAGTTTCTTCAGTTCTAAAAGACTGGTGGCGAGTTGGCATTGTAATAGGAACGTCTGCGGGTGTTGCCCATCTGAAAATCGCATGACTTTGTTAAGAACCAGCTATAACTGGAGGAATCCTGTTTTCCTTCCTGGATGAAAGGTTCCCTAATAACCTATTATTGGTTCAAGGTCTTTCACCTTGAGACTGGAGTCTCTGGCCAATAATGGTTTCTGACAGGACTATTCACTGGGGAAGGAAAACAGGATTAAACAGTTTCCTTCAAACACCAATCATATGACAGATCATAGTCATGCCATTTTCAGATGTGCAACACTCACAGAGATTCATATTTAAACCCAAACTCCCCACCAGTCTTTAGAGCTGAATAAGCAACTTGTATGAGCGGCAATAGAAGCTTCTAGAAACTCTGCAAGTCCAGTTGCCCTTGTTTTAGATTGCTCTTTGGATATACCATGACCTGGATGACTGGGAACCTTTACAGACTTAAGCGATATTTTATCAATATTTTAAAATGTTAAAGTATATTGCTACTGTGAGGACCACAAATAAAAAACCATTGTACTAAAATAAACTTCAACAACACGACACATGGATGCCCATGCAGTGTCTTCGTCTTCCTGCGGAGGGCAGCATTGAGCCGCGGCGTCTCATTTACGGTCTGAACAAAGAAGAAGTCGTACTTCCGGGTTTATGCTGACGCGTCCCTCTTCGCTTCGTACACCGACGTGTCAGTCCCCTTGTGTCCAGAGCTGAGCAGCAGACAGTCCGGTCAGTCCGCAGACATGGCTCCCAAAGGCAGCAACAAGCAGCAGTCAGAAGAAGACCTTCTCCTCCAGGACTTCAGCAGAAACCTGTCGGCAAAGTCTACAGCTTTGTTCTACGGAAATGCGCTCATCGTCTCTGCCATCCCCATCTGTGAGTATTACTAGCCGCTAGCTAGATGCTAAGTAGCTTAGCTAACAGTGATTCATTGCAGGAGGAAAACAGAGAAAAGTCGCTCTAAATAGGAGCTTGTCGGAGAATCTAGCCTGAAACTTAACGCCACGTAATGGTTCAGATAGACAATAGAGCGTTATAAGACAACAGACTCAATAGTAATGATTTAAATGCTACAATGAGGTCGATATTTGATATAGATTGCAGATAACTTACTGCACATTAGGTATAAACACGAAGAAACGACAAGAAGAAGACTATACCATAAATACAAATCAGACCACCTGGCTACAGCTCAGTCTCTGCTCCTTGATCTAATCAGTGTTGTGTCTCTGTCTTCCTAGGGCTGTTTTGGAGGATCTGGCACATGGACCTTGTTCAGTCTGCTGTTCTGTACGCTGTGATGACTCTGGTCAGCACCTACCTGGTCGCTTTTGCCTACAAGAATGTCAAATTTGTGCTCAAACACAAGTAAGAAAGATAAACACACTCCTCCTCATTTGTCCCTTACAGCTGTCTGTGTCTCTCTCCTGTGTGTTCCAATTATTTTGTCACATTACTGATATAGAAAGACAAGTAATGCAGCATTCACCGCAGACACTTTCAAACCAAACATTAATCTCAAATGAAACGCGGTTTTGCATAACTAACGTGTAAACTTTTTGTCAGTCTATTGCGGTTTAAACTAACTTCTGTTCTTCACACTACTCCCTTTGAGTCTGACCAAAGTCTTTCACTGACCATTAATGCTGTGAACCCTTCTCATCCTCCAGAGTTGCCCAGAAACGTGAGGACGCCGTTTCCAAGGAGGTAACCAGGAAGCTGTCTGAGGCGGACAATCGCAAGATGTCCCGCAAGGAGAAAGACGAGAGGTGAAAGACTTAATGTTTTTAAAGAGCCGCTCATACAGCCATTGTGTTGTGGTTCCGAGGTTATTAGCTTTAACAAATTGACTTGACTGCATCGTGTCGTAGTCCTATGTGTGCTGTTGGCGTCTGTTTTTAAAGAGCACTCAACATCATGATGCTGGTTAAGTTGATCTTTCTTTAAAGAGAATACTGACTGGGTTATCTGCTCATCTTCAACCTGGGTCTCTACCAAATGACCATGTTATTACCTCCTTCATACCGTACATTATATAATGCACATTGAGTCTTGAGAAAAAGGAGCTTTTTAATTGCCCGTTGGCCAAGATAAAGTCTTTTAAATCGCAATACGTGACGAAGACCGGGAGTCATGTTCATTTTTTCTCTCCTATGACCAGGATCCTGTGGAAGAAGAATGAGGTCGCTGACTACGAGGCCACCACCTTCTCCATCTTCTACAACAACACTCTGTTCCTGGTCCTCGTCATCATCGCCTCCTTCTTCTTGCTCAAGAACTTCAACCCCACTGTGTATCCTTTCAGTCGTATTTCAAAACATATATGAAGAGTTAACACGCATCGCACAACTCTCCTAACGTTTACTCTGCTTTCATCATAAAGGAAGACCTGAGTCTGATGAACACACTTTAGACACTGTAGATCTCCCAGACACACAGTGAGCATATAGTTTTAGTCCAGGAAGACTGATGCTGCACAGTTCCACACGAATCCCCTTAAAATTAGATTTTCCTAAGCTTAATGTCTTGAGTGAGTTGTCATCCTGCACTGTCTTGATTTATGTTTTTACCTTAACCCACCTTTTCCCAGCAACTACATCCTGTCCATCAGTGCCTCGTCAGGACTTATCGCTCTGCTGTCCACAGGCTCCAAGTAAAGGAGGAATGAAAGGAGGAAAAGCTGCAGGGATGAGGGTCGATGGGGTGGGAATGGGTCTGGTGGGAGGGGAGGATATGGGGTAAACAAAGATTTACAGGATATTGTTTTTCACTTAAGCAGGGAATTGGGCTTACAAGGGGATTGAAATGTCACATTTCAACTTCATGAAATTCATGATCAAATGTCTGGAGCATGTTTCTCCAGTTGTATTCTGTTTTTTGTAACAAATAAAGCTACCAGGTATACTTGTCCTGCACGTTGCGGTCATTGATTTCTGTGCTGTCCATGTCAGACTTTTCAGAGGAAGAAATATGTATGCATTATTTCGATTAGCCGTAACATAATGACCATCTACCTAATATTGTGGAGCATCCTTGTACCATGTGTTCCTCAGGTAAGTGATGGAAAAATAAGCATGATACCACCCTAACTGGTCTGCAGCTACACAACCTCATACAAAATAATCCGCAATAGACTGTATTCTGACCCCTTTCTGTCAGAACCCAGCAGTAACTTTTCATTTTGACCTACAGCATCTCGTCTGTTGGATCAGATCACACAGGCCAGCCTTTGCTCCCTGTGGGCATCAATGAGCCTTGGCTGTGTCCCTGGTTCATCGCTTTTCTTTTCTCTGAACAAATGCAGACTGGGAACACCTCACAAGAGCTGCCGTTATGGAGATGCTCTGACTCAGTCGTCAAACCATCACAATTTGGCCCTTCTCAAAGTCCCTCAAGTGTTGCCACTTGCCCATTTTTTCTTGCTTCTAACACATCGACTTTGAGGACAAAATGTTCACTCACTGCCTAATATATCCCACCCACTGACAGGCGCCATGATAACGAGATAATCAGTGTTATTCACTCGACCTGTTATATTTTCCATCAGTCAGGTTGAACTAAAGCAGCAAAGACACTCATGTTTCCATTGACAATGCATTTATTTATAATCACACTTTCATATAGATTATTTACAGAGAAACCACTGTTCAGAAAGGAAACAATCCAAGGGTGATTTATGTCACACAAAGAAAAAAACAAACTAAATGTCCCTCAAGTCTTTTCCATCCACACATCAACATGTTGCAGAAAACAATGCTGGTCTGTGGTATTGACCGCTTTAATCTGGTAAAGTCGGATTCTTACAAAACAGGATATCTTGGGTAAATGTTGCAGGATTTTATAATATTGACAGAATCATCAGGTTATAAATCAGCCACAGATGAATTGTTTGTTGCTTGGTTCCATTTTGGCCTTTAGATTTGTTTCCCAGAGAAAAAGTTTTTCTCGGCTCAGACAACAGACAGAGCACGGTCCATTTTGTCTATAGGGCCAGTGTGTAGGACTTATATTAGCAGAAATACACTAGATTAATCATTGTTACATTTTCATCAGTGTATTTCATCAGCTCTAATAAGCCAATGAGTTCTTCATGTTGCACTTTCTACACTATGTTTTTAAGTTGAAGTCGTGGCCACCTCAGATTCTCCTCCATGCTTAGGCAGGGAGGGCTGAGACACTGGTATTCAGGCAATCTGCCACATCACCACTACGTGTCACTAAATCCTCCACACTGGTCCTATAATTGTCACTGCATGAGTTCATTAATACAGTATGGGTATTTCCTAATCCCTAGCAGACTCTTGTATTGCTCGTTTCTCTCTAGTAAAACAAAGTAGAGTTTGTCGCAGAGTCACTGGAGCTGATAATTGTTTGAATGACTCTAAACAAATCTGGTCCAAGCAGAAACCATGCTAACCACATCAAAGAATCACATTTATCGTTATGCGAGTGAACGCTTGGAAGAAAAGAAAGACCATAGTGGAGCTAAGTAACAATGACAAATCAAGGAATTGTATACTTCACTTTATAAACTTCCTTGTGCGCATGTTAGGCAAACTAATGATAGAAATGTGCATCTATGATCTGCATAAATATTGTTCTATTCTCACACTACTTTACGGGCCAGCACCCAAGCTCCATTCACCAACTTGTGATGAAAGACATCCCTGAATTAATTCCTGTTGCGGGACTCAAGTCAAGGCACTCTGCCGGGTGGCCACAGTCCACAGTCCTGACTCAAACCTTTTGCAACTTGTTAACTTGCACACAAACTTAAAATACATATAATCAAGCATTTCTGCCAATAGGTAGATACGACTGTGGAGCAAACGCTCACTGACTGTTCAACCTAAAAAACAAAACAAAACAAAGGTAATCCTTTTTGTTAGTATAGGTCTAGTTGTTCCCGATACAATGATGACTAAAGTTGAAATCTAGTCATCATCCAAGACTAGTCTTAAGATAAGGGTGAGCCAAGGGCAAGCTTCTTGTTCTTTCATCCAGACATGTGGAACAGAATTTCTGGCAAATCTATGCGTGGCTGCAATTCAACTGAGACGTCCTCTGATTGAAATATAAAAGGTGTTTGTGCTGCAAGTCAACAAATGTGCACAAAGACTAAGCTGGAACCTGGCCAACATTTCTGCTGATCTCAGTGATGGCTTGTTTTCCAGATGAAACAGAACAAAAAAAAAAAAAAAAAAAAGACGACAAACATGAACTCTTGAGAGCGGAACCACCTGGTCGGAGATAATGAGTCGTCAAGTCAAGTAAAGTCGTCAAGAAACATTTAAGCTCATTATCAGGACTCATAACAGAAGCTCATTTTTAAAAACCTCTATTATTAACACAGAATTCATAATTGACTTCACAATGCAAAAACAATAAATATATTATTATAAATGTGTCTCTTTCAGGAGTCAGAAATGAATCCTGTGACGGTGTCAGGAGGAGGAGGAGGATGGGATGAAGAGTGACTCAAACACTGCAACTGATGCAGTGCGCCTGCAGAGGAGCAACAAAATAACTCTATTTACATCTTATTTATATATTAGCCATACAGTACGGTAAAGTCCTCACATGTAGGAGAGGCTTCTCAATGGTTTTGCCTATGTTACAATGTATGCCATAACATTTTATACACATGTAACATCGTCAAACAAAAGCAATATTTAAAAATAAATCTACTCTAGAATAAATACTGTAATCTTTGCCACATCCCAAGTACCTTGCTTATATGTCATATCGTGCCGCTAGCAAGCAGTTTTTGCAGTTATTTCTTATTATGACCAAACCAGAGCAGAGCCATTCTTTTATTTCATAGATTCATCATATGCTCATTCATAAGTCCTCATCCTCGCCTCGAGGTTCTTTCAAGCAATCGAACGATGCAGGTTCAGTTCACAGGCAAAAACATATCTCTCCATAATGAATGCAAACAGAGAGGAAAGTCTTTTTTTTTTTTTTTTAAATCAACATTTCTCTCCTCTGTGTTATTGTGAAACAGCGCTTCCTCAAAAGGACCACATGGGGGCTTCACACATGCTTCACACTCTCCAATGTGTACTTGATGTTTTAACAATCCCCTGCTTCACCAGGTGTCCCTCACAGTAGCCTGCAGTCTTTTTGATCCTTTCTGCCGTTTACTCATGTGCTTTGTCAAAAAGAAGAAAGAGGCACACTATAGTATGGAAACATGCATCTGTTGGTTAATACGCTCAGGATCTGCTGCCTGACTTCTACGTCATACTGTGCTAAATATGGTTGGGTACATTTGGTAGGTAGTTGAAAGCTGATCCGAGCTAAAAGGGAACTGGTTTTGTTGATTCCTCATTCATATTCATAAAGCCCCATTGTTCTGGGAAGGGTCACCTTGTCACTGCCAAATCCCGCATTTCATGGAGAAGGCGTTTTACTCCACGACTTGAGTGTGTACTTCTGACACGGAGGTTAAAGTTTTAAGCTCTTATGGTAATTTTGTTTGCTGCACTGCATTGCAATTTATTGAAAGCACTGCCTAACTGACTGGGGGTGTTCAGCATGCAACTAGAGCTTCTTCAAGTACAATTTCAGGAGGTACCTCTCATTCCTGCGTCGTCTAAGGTGCTTGCATTGATGCATTCAGCTGTAGTACAGTAGTCCTCATAAATAAAACATGTATCCAATATGAATTTTGTGCTCATATTCAATCACTTGTGAATGGAGGCCTCAATTTTAAACAGTCAGTCAAGTGACTGAAGGGTCTGAACTGGGCCATGGTGCCAATGAGCAAGGCACTTTTACTTTAAATACTTGTGCGTTGCTGCTCTGTCTTTATCTACCCAGTGGAAGCAGAAGTGTAGTTGAAGATCTCTAAAACGAGGAGCTGTGGAGGGAGTTAAGCGGCTTTTAAATGAATCTGAACTTTAACATGGGCTGTTCTAAGCTCTGCATAGTTACAGTACGTGTGTGTGGGCCAATGCCAAATGCGGTAGGTTAGTTGGAGGGTGCAAAGTTTTTACTCATACGGATAAAGTTGCGTTTAAGGCTGCAAAAAAAGCTGAGTTTGTTAAGTGTTTCTTGGCTGAGCTGGACTGCACCTGAGATGAACCTGGCAGAGCTGATCTGAGCAGGAACGAGTCTCAAACAGACAAAGTTAGAGTATGCAACGCTGGACTTAGCGGGGCTGTCTGTTCCAGGCTGAGGTGGGCTGGAGCTGAGTGGGGCCCAAGGAGAGAACCATGGACATGAACACTGAACGGAGGGTCCAAGGTAGCGGTATGGTTGAGTAAGTAGGTACAGCTGACCTCTTGGTGATCCACCAGCCTGGTCTAAGAGCGGTAGTCCTTCTTACCGTACGGTCTGTTGCCCAGGATGTGGTCGATATCTGACACCACATGAGAAGTCATCTTAGGAAGGACCTGCACAAGATAGAGTGGAAATTATGCCTTAAAGAAGAACTGAGAGACATGGGGAGGGAAATGGAAAAAATGTTAAGAAACAGGGCCATCTAAAGACATTCAAAGATAAACCAGGTGCAGCCCTTTAACCTTGCAATCAATAGAAGAGGAGGATAGAGGATATATAAACAGTGTATATTCTTACCTGTATGGCCCCAAGGTTTTCAGTGAGCTGTTCAGGGTTGGATGTTCCCAGGAGGACTGAGCTCACTCCTTCATTTCTTAGACACCACGCTGTAGACAGTATGAAGCAGGAGTTTGTGGATGTCTTATAACTGACCACAAATATAACTGAGCTTCTAGCATTGTCCTCAACTTGCTTTTCCTGGATGCTCATAACAATATCAATATCCCAAGAAGAATCAAGGTATTTGTTGTCTAAACCTGACAGTACTGCTTTGCAAGTAGATCTGAAAAATGTGTGTTCATATGAGAAAATGAAATCTTCAAGTCAAACGCAAAGTAAACACAGGCAATATAAAAAGGGGTGATGACTAATTAGGTTGCATTAAAAAGGCTCCACTTTGACAGCCCTGGGCAGTTATGGCGTCAAAGCCGGCCGTGCTTTAAGCTGCTTCCACACTAATTGTTAGAGGACAGGAAAGTCTTACCCACAGCCAGTTGAGGCAGGGTGCATCCCAGCTTCTCCGCAATGTGGTTGAGCTCTTTCAGCTTAGCCTGCTGCTTTCTTCCATCCTCACTCACTATTTTCTCCTTCAGCCACTGGTAGGACTGGGAGGAGATAGGAGGAGACAGCAGAGACAGATCAAAGTGGGAAAAGTACAACTGGAAGTATGTGATTAGGGCATAAAAGGAGGAGAAGTGAACAGGTCTCCAGGCATGTTGTATAATTTAAAAGTACTGACTGGAAAGACTGATGAGGATTTAGCACAAATGATGCAGACATGTGTTCATTTATTCATCTATTTTAAATGAGACAGCCTGTACTGATCCATTTCTTCAACACATGCTGTACCATAGCCAAAAGCATATACTGGGGGGGATGGGCTGGGGATGCATAACATGACCTCCATTCAATGACTTCCAGTCACACATAGTACTTCCTGGTTACAGTAGTAGTATAACTACAGTTTTTATCCTGATTTTAAACCACATGTCTCACCTTGTATCTAGGAGGAGTTAAAGCAGTGCAAAACCTTTCTGTTGCTTAGAACTGCGTATAAAGCTTATAGACCACGGACGTCAAGCTCATTTTAGTTCAGGGGCCACATACAGACCACTTTGATCTCAGTAAGCTGGACCAGTAACATAATAGCATAATAAACTATAAATACCAACAATTCCAAATTTTTGCCTTTGTTTTAGTGCAAAGAAGTACATTATGAAAATATCTCCATTTAATGAACTATCCTTTTACAAAAGATTTTATGAACAACCTGAAACTTCTTAAGAAAAATAAGCGCATTGCTGCCCTCTGCTGTTAAGTTCTGGGTCTCAGGGTTGCGTTACGTCCACAACTCTTAAGGTGCATTTAAAGTACTGGGGGACATAGACGCTGTCACCGCAGCTAAGGCGTCAAATTGACGCAGAAGCCTTTACCGCCTATTACTAAAACAGTTTGAGCCTAGATTACAACTACAATTTTTCAAAAAAAGTGACTGCTATTACTAATTTAATGTCTATGTAATTTTTGCACTTTGCACATTTATCCCACGGGCCTGACTGGAGCCCCTAGAGGGCGGGATTTGTCCTGCGGACCGTATGCTTGACACCCCTCTCATAGATTGTATACAAATAATGTCACAGTGAAGAAATAGTTATTTAGTTTGTGCTTATTTTATGAAGGAAGTCTAGTAATATTTAGATTTAAATTTAAAATTTTACCAGCAGCGTCAGTTCCAGCAACTTCAGTCCCCAATCTGTGTTTTAGGAATCTTTATGAACCACATCTCATTTTTCATTCGACACTAACTGAGTCTATGGCTCATTCATTGTCGTCTCATTTTGGGAGCACAGCCGAGGTTAACCCTCCAACTTACCTTCATGGAGGCCCTGGAAGATTCAGGAATGCCATTTTCATATTTCCCTGTGATGATGCCGCAGGCAAGCGGTGACCATGTCATTGCCCCGACTCCTGTTGCCACAGGGAGGTTTAGTAAAATCGGAGGGAGAGGTGTGAAAAGATGTGCAAGAGCAGAGCCAGAAAAAGTGATAAGACGATAAAAAAAAGAAACCATGATTAAAGCTCAGTGGGAAATGAGCAACAGAGATTAGAGATTATTTTTAAAGCACAGTTAGGACAAACGTCTTGGACGAGTGGCTAGAGACATGGTTTTTAATCAGTAGGCCCGTCTGTGATGGATTAATCTGCTGCAGTGAATATGTTGTAGACACAAACACAGAGAACACTTGCCTATCTTATGGTAAAGCTCAGGGAGCTGCACCTCTACTTTCTCCCTCTGGAATAGATGATACTCCGCCTGCTCACACACCGGAGGGATCAGATTAAACTGCCTTGCCACTGAATACGCCTCCTGGAGATAAAAGACAGAGAGCAACCGTCAGTTATAATGCCATATTTTACCCTCTTACCTATTTTCCTCCTCTGCATTCATTTGTACTGCCATAATAAAAAAAGAAAAGCTTCTCTTTTGGTGAGAAAACAAGAAACAAAGGAAAAACGAAAAGGATGACAGCATGTACGAGAGAAGGTAGGAACGGCAGATAGTGAAGAGATAAGCTCGGGGATGAAATGAAAGAAGGGGGGTTGTTAATCAGCTTGTGGAAACGTGACACACATTCAAATGCAGAGCTCTCAGTAATTCACCAGATCAATATTCCTTATCTGAGGCATCATATTCTATTTAACTTATACACTATATGCTTCTTATCTATTCTCTCCATGTGGCCTTCCAGAAAGCCAGAGGAAACACACACACACACTGTAACTCTGTAAACACCCTTTTATTTTGTAGGTTTCCTGCTGTGGAACAAATGTCAGTATGTGAGCACGGTAGGAGGGGGGATCCATTCAGTGTAACGCTAGTATAATGTCGGTGCCATCACTCAACAAATTACCCGTTGCCCTTCTGTGCCGCAAGCCGTGACATGCGCCTCCGGCCTCTATGTGCGTGTGTGTGTGTATACTGTACTTCTGCCTCGTCACGTACGCCGAGGAACAATGTTTAACCCCCTTCATTATTGATGCTATCTAAATTACACAGCTTTCATCTGGGCTTGTGTTCTCCAAAGATATCTACTCCCTTTCACTGTGATCACAGAGAGAGGATGTCAACACATCGCGCTGTGCTTAGAAGGAGAGGGATAAGGCGAGAGAGAAACATGAGAGGATGGGTGTAAGGTCCTTTAATGTCACTTGAGGTATGCTTTTACTTCATAGCTCTCTGCCGCGTGTTTATATTAATTAATGTGGCAAGAGTTGAAACGGCAGGTAGATTGTTTCTGACAGGCCAATTTCCCCTCTTTGTCTTTACTGTAACAATGAATGAGCTGTGTGTCCAAGTCTCCTGGGTGGATCATCAGTTCTAGGACAAAGGAAAGGCTTTAGTTTCTGGCAAGCAAAACATCTATCATCAGTTATTCTTGTCACAGGGTGTGAAATACAATCTGACTAAATGGCTTGAAACATCTCCCAGAAACTGTATTTTCTTCCCCCATCCAACCAACTGTGCCAGGTTTAAAACTGCATACCGTAGCTCAATAACAGGTGTTCAGTTGGCTGCCAGCTGTGTGATAGTTAAAAACATTTATTTCGCTCTTCAGACAATTTTGTTTATCTTGGTCAAGTTCTACATTTTCTAACGTGGGAAAAAAACTATGTCAGTGTGTCACCAGGTTAACAGAACAAGAGAAATATTCATTCAGCTTCATTTCAGTGACTGTTACTCCATAAATAATTTCACTAAAAGCTCTCTGCAGCTTACCATGATCTCCATGGCCGTCCATCGTGATGTCCCCCAGTACATCGCCATGCCTTGGTTTATCACGTAAGTCATGGCCCGGACGATCTCTGTAGAGAAATGTCACATCCATACCAGTCAGCTGGATCAATGCTGAGCAATGTATTAAGTGATATATAGTGACAGTAAAAGATAAAATACTAGCATGATTCCCAATCTGAATTAATGTATGTCTCTAGAGGACATCATCAGAGAAAGAATCAACATGACACAAATTTTATGTAAGTGGCAGATATACACTGATCAGCCACAACATTAAAACCACTGACAGATGGAAGTAAATAACACTGACCATCTTGTGACAATTCATTGTTATGCTGGAAAACTTCATGTGGATGTTACTTAGACATGTAGCACCCACCTAGACCAGACTAGGCACCCCCACCTCATAGCAATGACAGTCCTTGATGGCAGCAGCCATCCTCAGCAGGATGCAGCCTTTAGGAGCAACTCAAAAAACACGAAGAACAGCACAAGGTGTTGACCTGGCCTCCAAATTCAGTAGAACCCAAACTGATCAAGTATCTGTGGAATGATACATAGAGGCCCCTCCCCTCAACCCATAGGACCCAAAGGCCCCCACGAAAGCCCATGTCCATTCTCTGATGAGTCACAACTTTTTTGAAGGCACAAGGGAGACCTACACAATATTAGGAAGGTGGACAAAAGGTCCATGTGGAGCTTAAAATAGGTGGAACACCCTTTCATCCCCATTGGCAAGCAAGTTATCACATTGTGTTTCTCAAATAAGTACCTTAAATAAAGTCTTGTGGTTTTAAAATGCTTACTTAGAGTAAATGACTCGATCTTAGACATCAACTTGAATGTTTGGAACTTTGCAAGCTGGACTGTAAACATTGACCGAAGTCTTGGCCCAGATACCTCCCACCAGAAACCCCAAAACATAACACAACTGAAAGTCATCAGTGGATAGCTGATGAGTTCCAAGATTAAATGTGGCTTCTCAAGAGATCAGCAACATGTTCTTAATCAATAAAAGTCAAGCTATATGTGGCAAGAAGAGATAGGAAAGAAAACATACTTCCAAAGAAAGACAAAATGAAACAAACAATGAGAAAGCACCCGTTTACAGTCCAAAAAAATGATAAAAAAGACTTATAAAATCAAAAGGCAAAATCTGAGATAAACGCCGTCCTTGAAAGAACAGCAACTTCTTCAATCTGTTCCAGGCTGAGATGAACTGATAAACAAAACTCAGCAGAGGCCACACGCCTCCTCAAGTACCTCTTACCTGCCGACGGCTCATCACCCATCTCTAACGACTCCGGGGACAAACTAACAAGCTCACACACTAAAGCACCTCTGATCACATTCAAGCTGCTGCATTTTTAATGATGCAATTAGCTCCAGCACTGCTGACTGTGCGAGCCACCGGCAGTCAGGGCCAACAAAAACTCAGATTAGGACTGTCATTAAGGTTATTCATCATCGCCCTGCACTCGCTCCAATTATAGTGCAATCATTCACTGTGGCAGGACTCTTGTACTTCACTTTGGCAAGACAGCAGATTATGTGGGATAAGAAAGTTGAAGAAAACAGAGACAAGACAGAGAAGAAAGTCAGAAACAGAATTATATAAAAATACAGAAGATGGGAGGAGAGTTAATAAGTAGATAAGCACACGCACAATAATAATAAAAAAAAGCGTATATATATAATCAGGACGACTCTAAAAGACTGGAGATGGCAGGTTTTGGTTTTCCCTTCAGTTTGGCAGGGGGTAATTAACAACCTGAAACACAGATGCCTTACTCAACAGCATCCTGTCAAGGGAAATAACACAGTGTTAAGACAAGTAAACAATTCAATTTCTTTCCTCTTGTAACTCCTGTTTTTCTCTCCATCCTTCACCCGGCCCTCCTGACACCCTCGCTCTGTTTTCAGCAGCATGCTGTGCTCACATTTAAATGCAGCCTGCCGCAAGTCCAAGACAGTATAACAAGAGATAGAGAAAAACAAGTTTGAGACAGGGAGGACAATGTATCTAACCGTGGACAGAATTACATAAGAACTAATCATGGGGAGATGTGAGCTGAAATTCCAAGTCAATGGAAATAAATAAAAAGACCTGGGGTAACATCGTCTGTGTGCGTGTGCAGTATCAGATCCTACAAAATTGCAGCAAATGATGAAATCAAGACCAAAACCTTATGCCGCAAGTACAGTATCTTCCTGTCTGCGTCTATTCTCATCAACAAGGTCTAGAACGCCTCCTGAAAACTCCGCAGTAGAAATGGTATTCACACCAGTCTGCCTCGGCTTCACTCACGCTCCACCTCTATGACTACTTTTTAATTGGCTGGGAGTCAGTCAGGCAATGATGGCAGCAGCCGGGGCCAGCATACTGAGCTTCAAAACCGGTCTTTAGAAATTATATGGATGATCCTTTGAATACAGTCAATTACTGATTACTTATCAGCGACTGTTATGCACCAAAATACCACAAAAACTGCGTGCAGAGTACATGTAAACTTACTTGACAATAAAGGATAATCTAACCACCAAAGCTTAATTCACATAGCATCATCCTTATTGACATCATTATTGATTAGTTGGGAACTAATAAGGTACTGAGAGAAAGACAACTGTTAATTGACTGTATTTGCTGAAATCAATAGTACACAATTAATTTACAATGACTAATGAGGAACCAATGCACTACTAATATGCATGTCAATAAGCAACTTCTTGCTAATGCATTATATAGGATTGCCTGCCTGACTTTAGCTGTGCTGTAAGACACATTTTGCAGGAGTAAAACTGGACTCAAATGTCTAGACTTAGGAAGACTCTTTTCATGCACAAGTGAAATTGTTTGGTCACAGTAGCTCAGTTGCACATAAAAACACTCTTGAGACCCACAAGTTAAAAAAATAAATAAAATAAAAATAAACTATGAGTAAAATAAATAATAGTATAAGCAAAAATGTACAAAATGTGCATATGAACAAATGTACAAGAAATAGAGGTTGAAGTAAATATACATTATATATATATATATATATATATATATATATATATATATATATATATATATATATATATATATATATATATATAGGAAGGATTAATAAGGTGCAATAATGTGCATTAACATTATTAACATGGAGTTATCTGTTGGTGAGTTGGATTGAGTAGGATATGAAGTATATACACTGCCTGCCCCAAAAAAAAATAAAAATAAAAGGCTTCAATTTGCTAGGGAGCATAAAGATTGGACTCTGGAGCAATGGAAGAAGGTCATGTGGTCTGATGAGTCCAGGTTTACTCTGTTCCAGAGTGATGGGAGCATCAGGGTAAGAAGAGAGGCAGATGAAGTGATGCACCCATCATGCCTAGTGTCTACTGTACAAGCCTGTGGGGGCAGTGCTATGATCTGGGGTTGCTGCAGTTGCTCAGGTCTAGGTTCAGCAACAATCCCTAAAGGCTTCTGTCTCATTTTATTATTGATATGGCTGCCACATGCACGCACTCGATGATTATAGCATCTTAACAGGTTATCTGGACATCAGCGAATAAATAAAGGTGTAGATCACAGTGGAAGCTGATGTAAACAAAACAGAGACTGTGATGCATCAGCTTTCTGTTAATCTATAGAGTCTTGTAGATGGTGGTAATGTACACTAAAACAAAAAGAACTCACTGTAGATGTGTAATCATTTGCACCGAGAAAGAAGCAGAAGGATAAATAAGTGTAAACAAGAAAACTTTTAAGAAGACTTCAAGATGTCAACAGTAGTGTTAGCCTAGAAGGCTAGTCTGTTTACTGCTGCTTCACATTAGTGACAGCTGCTCTGTATACACGACATAAGCTCTCATTGGCTTGTGTGAAAAGAATTGGTGTAATTATCCAGATTTTAAATCCTAAATATCAAATGACAGGTAATCATTGAGACTGCCTGGTGAGTATGCAAGAAGTTTAAGAGATGTACCATTAGATCTGTAAACTCCTCCCAGACACTTGGGGCCAAACCTCTGTACCGCATGACATCTGGACCGGATTTCTCCTTCAGTCGTAGCGAGGGGTAAATTCGTGTTTAAACTGGCCCCAAACTCCTGTAGTCTGAGCCCAGCCTCGAGCAATAAAGGCCAAACTTGACAGAAATCACAGCTCAAGCCACAGCTCAGTTAAAAACTAAGGAGGAAAAGGGATTAAAATCCTGCCTCTGGTCTCCATGGTGGCCACCTCCAGTTACTCATTTGATCATCCCAGAAACTTTTCAGGTCTTTATTTCAGACAAAGGTCTCACATGTGGCCTCACTGTAAAAACCCTAAGGAAATCAATGTCCTTACAGAGCACCGGAGCTCATGACATGAAAGTAACACAATGGATACTGGAAACAGCCCAGTGCCAGATGAGAGGCTCCTAACCCCCAATTTCAAACATTTCTCAATCAGAACTACAAACCATGTAAAGCATTCTTTCACCCAAAACAAGACTAATTTAATATGGACCCTAAACCTGGAGCTTTGGATACCTAGCTGGCCTTTGAGAGGAGCTTCACCTCAGTACTGTCATGATGATCTTGTGAAACTGTATCGATGGCTGTACAGTCAGTTATGTAATAAATCTGTTCAACATTCTCTAAATTGATAACTTGATTGATAACTAAAACAAAGGCATATCTCTGAACATAACAATGCATCCAACATCTGGAAGTCAGACACCTCAGGACAAACTGTCAGTGATGCTTGATTTGATATTTCCAGATGTAGTTGAATACTGATAAGCTGACTCACCTTCCATGGGAGTGTTGCTGTCTGGGCGGTTGGCGAAGACTACATCTACATACTCCAACTGCATCCTCTGCAGAGAGCCTTTCAGTCCTGAGAGACACGGGAGAGATGTAGTGATTGACATTGTGAAAGGTGACTGCGTAGGTGGAAAGAAAGCGCGCTTAGTTAAATAAAATCCTAGTTTGATCCAGCAATAAACTCTCCGCTTTCACCATTTCAAGCACAAATTAGAAGCCTCAAGTTGTTGTACATTGCACACAATGTTGTTTGTGTATTTCGCTTCTCTCACCTTCAATAATGTGTTTCCTTGAGAGTCCTCTCTCCGTCTCTGCCCTGAAAGGATAAACCAAAACAAGCAACAAACCAGTTGTTAACAGAAACGTATCTGTGTTCACTCGTGGGTCTTAAAAATGAAACCTCACAAACAAGGTTGGAGCATTGAAGTTCAATGGTAGAAAGGGTTCTGAATGTGACTTTAATGTTTACTGAAATGTCTGGGCTGTCTAAGCAAAATCAAAGTAATATTTCAGTCACTTATGACGAATGGCTGGGTGAGAAAAAAATATACACAAGATCCCAATGTAGTTTTCAAGCTGTTTTTTTGTAAATGGGTCAGTGCACTCCAAACTGTTCAGCATCATTATGCATCCAAACTCTGCGGGAGGGAGACAGAAGACAGAGTTTTCCTAACAGGGAGGAAGAAATGCCCAGGAACTTGAGAATAACTTCTTCCTTATCACCAGAGCCAGTTGGGCAGTCTCTGCTGTGGAGCCTCACAGCCTCTGTGTTTTGCGTTCTGTGTGTGTGTATGTATGTGTGTGTGTGTGTGCACGCTATATAACGCATTTCTTCATCCCAGACTCAGCAGTGGAATTGGTTCTTCCGTTGATTTTTACTGTATGTGACATGATGTTGCTCAGGTTGTTAAGAGAGAAAAATGGACACAAAAGCACAGTTGGAAAAGCATTATATGTTCTTGAGAGGCTAAACTGTAACCATCTCTCAGTTCAGTTCTAAATGTAGCAAAAAAGGATCAAATCTATTTCAAACTCATGTCTGTCAACTGATTTCTGCCTTCTTGGAGGAAAATATAATTTTAATTAATGTGTCCCTATGAGTGATGACTTTTTTGTATTATTGAATTGTCATCAAGATCCCCTAAAACATCTAGAAGCAATAATTCTACCACTAATTTTACTCTATTCTATGCAGCATAGAAAAGAGTAAAATTACTGTGGGATAAATTAAAGGATTATCTTATCTCATACACGCAATGCAGGATTTAATATGTTAAAAATGATCTTTGCAAATGTTATATGAGGAAGAGAAATGCATGTATTGTCCTGGAGGATACACATACTGTAATGCATCTCTATGAGAAAGACTGAAAATAAATTTATCTTCTTTTCAGGACATGTCATTTTTTTAGTCATGGAAATTGTACAGTTTTCCAACTTACTTCCCTCCCCAGTAGAGTTTAGTCGTAATCACCAAACTGGATCGCCTAAGAAAGATGCAGAAAAAAACAGAAGAAGGTGGATGTGTCACAGTCAGTAGAAAAAAACACAGGTTTTACTAATAACATTAATGATGGCTCTGCTCTGTTCACGAGTTCCAGTGAGTCTCGAAAATGTGACTGTGATGCTGCCTTCAAATGGAACTAGTTGACATGGGAAGTTGCGTACACAAACTGCTTGACATTCAAGTGGTAATGTCAGCTGCAAGTCACGAGAACACCGCTACGAGGCAACTGTTGCTATCTAGAAACCACTGGGGCTAACTGTTCAGCAAGCTAAACACCAAGTAACTTAACATAGGAAATATAGAGGCATAATGAACAGATGAGGCTACTGGTATAATCAACATTATCCCCACACATACAGAATTATAAAGTTAAAAAGACAAGTTTATACAACTAAATTATAATAGATAAATGACCTAACTAACTAACAACCACCATAGCCGTTTCTGCAACCAAGTCACAACTTGTGAACTAGGACTTTTCTGTAAATTTGAGGATGTGAATACCTCAACAGGGGTCTGCTCGTATGGTCTCACCTCGTGAATACCCTAAATACAACGATTTGACGGCAGAGTGAGTCTGCATGAATACAACCAGGACCCTGAAACTGAAGTGTCTAAATGTATTTCAACCTTAGCTCGTGTCTGAGAAGATTCTCAGTCATCCAGGTCATGGAATTCCCCCAAAAAACAAGTCCAAACAAGGGCAACTGGACATTTCACCACTCATCCTAGTAGCTTCTTCAGTTCTAAAAGACTGGTGTGGAGTTAGAATTTAAACAGGAACATCTGGAAACACTTTCTGAAAAAGTTACACTTCCCATACACACCTTGAGATGGCATCACTGACCAATAATGGGTCGTTGGGGTACCATTTATTGGGGAACGAGAACAGACAACAATTACAGGTAAGTATCAGGTCATTACCAGACTACAGTCATGTGAGTTTGGGTTTGATGGGCGACACCCATGGATATTCCTATTTAAAACCCAACTTCCCACCAGTCTTTTAGAACTGAAGAGGGTAGTCGAGCAAGTCCAGATGCCCCTGTTTCAGCTTGTTTTGTGGATATCACTATCTCATGCTTCTCCCTTCTGTGATCTCACAGCTCACAGCTTTACTCACTACCACATCTGGTCCAGTCATAGATTTTTTCCCCCTGATCTCGCAGCTAAATTGTGTCCTCAAAACTCTCAATCATCAGCCTAAAAAGTAGGCTGTCAGACCAATCAGTGGTACAAACAACAGGTGTAGATATTCTATGCACATATTGCTTAACAGATTTACAGGACACCTTGTTGGTGCACATCTGGTGCTCTGTTAAATCACTAAACTCTACACATACTCCACACATTCTTTCACAGAATGTGGCCAAGAAAAACAACATTTCTGTTACAACTGCATTAGAGGATAAACCTGACAGATTATTTTCATCAAGTGATAGTTATGGCGTTGCTAATTAAATGAGCAAATTGTCATAGAGTTCAGTCCTATGTTACACTTCAACTATTTGAGAGTTGTGTGTCATGTTACCCATTTTTTCAGCAACGCCTGTTCTCTCCTCCACTTAGAAACCTCAGAGACTGAAATGTCAGGTTCATTGTGTCTCAACTGTTCAAGCATCAAAACGTCTACTGGTGTAATGCGGTCGGCGTAGTACATGACGCTAAGCTGCATAATGATGGAACAACGAGTCAGCACAGCGAGAGGAGACCAGCAGCTAAATGTTCCCACATTAAGAGCTGCTTCATGCTGACATATCACACAGTGGCCAACGATGTTACAGAGAGCGGCTTCATTACTTACTTCCTGCTGCTTTCGTTTCGTTTCAGATTACATTTGAAATAATAATTTGTAATGTGGTTTGTATGCCCACATTACATGTACATTTTATGATATAGAAAATGAACGAAAGAATAACTAAATATCATGATTTCACCTCAAATACATTAAATAATCAATATTTGTATTCAAAGTGTTCAGTCTGTATCAGTGTTATCAGCTGCATCATTTTACATCATTTGATGTCGCTAGACTCAACTAATCAGATCCATTTTGTTATAAACAAATTCACCCCCAAGGTGCTGAGATGACCTGTATGTCTATGTTACCGTTCCTCTTCTGTCCTTCACCACATAAAGTCCACCCAAATGATTTGCATAGCTGGACATAGTGGGTTTCCAAAAGAGTTACTCCAGACCAACTTTCTGCTGCAAACATTTTGTGGACGGGGAAGTCATGCTGGACTTCCAAGCTAGCTCATTTTTATGCTGCCGTCTTATGGGCTTCTATTTACAATGTCCATATCCGATCAGGCATAATATTATGACCACCTTCCTAATATTGTGTAGGTCTCCCTTGTGCCCCCAAACAGTTGTGACTCATCAGAGAATGGACATGGGCCTTCTGAGGGTGTCCTGTGGTGTCTGGTAACAGAATGTTGTTAGTGGGGGCCTTTGGGTCCAATGGGTTGAGGGGAGGGGCCTCTGTGGATCATCCCACAGATACTTGATCAGTTTGGGATCTAGGAAATTTGGAGGCCAGGTCAACATTCACTTCTCCTGTCAATGGTTTTAATGTTGTGGCTGATTGGTGTATGGTCCATATTTCACAACCTTGAAAGTGAAAATTTTATGAAAGCTCTAAGTTCAGAAGTTGTGACGTGTTGTCAAGAATGGCAGGGACCATGGAAATTAATTTTTCAGTGGATATATTGGCTAGGGCAAAATTTGATATTCAGAACGGCCTTGTCTATTTCGTATGTTTTTCTTTCCTACATAAAGTTAGCTGCTTGTTGGTTTGGTAGCTTCTAGCTTCTAGCTCTAAAAAATGACTCACAGCCTATGTTACCACTTGAAAGCCATACAATGTAAACCAATTATCATGTCACAAGCTCAAGAGTTCTGTTTCAAGGCAGCAATAATCTTCTTCTAGATCTTCAGATTATACTAAAAAAAACACAATGTAGAAACGATTTACAGATCAACAATAAAATATTAATAAAAAACTGAGCATATTTCAATTCCATAAAAAGAATATTTGAAATTTGTGTAAAACTAAATGGTTGCAGACACACAATAACTATTTCATTATACTGCATTGTGATCAGTAGATGTATGTACACAGCGAATACCCTGAGAGATCAGTGACAGCCAGGAAAGACTGGTTGACAACCATGAAGAGTGTGGTGACTACTGGAGAGTCAGTGACAGCCCGGAGAGACGGCAACCGGGGCAGAACGGGTCGGCAACCCAATCTGCATCCTCTGAGAGGAGGAACCCAACCAAGCTACGATGAACTTAATGGAAAAATACCCCCAGGGGTGCCCGAGAGGGGGGGAGGATGAGCACCCCAGTCGGACGGACACAGCGGTTACAAACCCAGGCAACGGACAATCGACTATGAGCAAGACGTGTACATGCGGCAAGGTCTGCAAGAACATCCATGGCTTGAAGATCCACCGAGCGAGGATGAAGTGCCCGTTGGGAGCAGAATCAACACAACGCACAGGTGTTACACCTGGTGAGACGCAGGAGGTGCCAGGCCCGGAGTCACCCCACAGTGCCCGGAACCTCCATGTGTTGCAAACTAATCCCGCGAGCATCAAGTCTGACAGGAGGCGGATCAAATGGCCTGCAGCTAGCATGACCTCACTCTGGAAGCAATTTGACGACGATGTCGACCAAATTCTGGAGGCAATGGCGAAGGGAGAGGCCGACGGGAAGCTACAAGCAATGACAGCAGTCATTGTCAGCATTGCAGCAGAAAGGTTTGGCGAGGAGGAGAAGAAAAGCTCCGGAACAACTTACTCAAAGAATCAAAGAGCTGTAAGGATCCACAACATCAGGCAGGAGATGAAAGCGCTGAAGTTCCAGTACAAGGCGGCAGGACAAGAGGAACGCACTGGCCTGGCCCAGCTAATGTGCTTCCTTCGAAAAAAGATCAGAGTTCTCCGCCGCGCAGAGTGGCATCGGAGGCGGCGACGCGAGAGGGCACGCAAGCGTGCTGCTTTTATCGCTAACCCCTTCAAGTTCATGAAGGATTTGCTGGGGCAGAAGCGGAGTGGCAAACTGGCCTCCTCGCAGGAAATCATAGACCAACATCTGAAGCAGACGTACAGCGACCCCGCAAGAGAGCAGGAGCTGGGAGGGTGCAACATCCTCATAGACCCCCCTGAACCAGAAGTGCAGTTCGACATGTCGGAGCTGCAGCTTAAGGAAGTCAGGGAGGTTGTCCGCAGAGCAAGGGCAAGCTCTGCTCCAGGACCGAGTGGCACGTCATACAAAGTGTACAAGAACTGTCCCAAACTCCTGCTGCGTCTGTGGTCAATCCTGCGAGTCTTCTGGAGAAGGGGAAGGATCCCTGAACAATGGAGAGTGGCTGAAGGGGTATGGATCCCAAAGGAAGAAAACTCCACTCAGCTAGACCAGTTCCGCATCATCTCCCTGCTGTGTGTTGAGGCAAAGGTTTTCTTCAGTGCTGTTTCCAAGCGGCTGTGTATCTACCTGGCAAAGAACTCCTACATCGATACATCTGTCCAGAAAGGTGGCATTCCAGGAATTTCAGGATGTATGGAACACACCGGTGTGGTGACACAGCTTATTCGGGAGGCCAGAGAGAAGAAGGGTAACCTTTCAGTGCTGTGGCTTGACCTGGCAAATGCATTCGGCTCCATTCCACACAAGCTCGTCCAGCTCACTCTGACGAAACATCATGTACCCAGCAGATGCAGAGACCTCATTGCTGATTATTACAGCAATTTCAGGATGAGAGTCTCTTCAGGAGCAATTACATCCAGTTGGCACAAGGTGGAGATCGGTATCATCACAGGGTGTACTATTTCTGTGACACTGTTCTCACTAGCCATGAACATGCTCACAAAATCTGCTGAGCCAGAGTGCAGAGGGCCCCGCACGAACTCCGGACAACGGCAACCACCCATCAGGGCATTCATGGATGACCTCACAGTCACGACAGAATCAGTCCCGGGCTGCCGTTGGATTCTGAAGGGACTTGAAAAGCTGGCGGAGTGGGCCCGGATGCGTTTCAAACCCGCCAAATCAAGATCTATGGTGCTGAGGAAAGGGAAGGTGGAAGACAAGTTCCGGTTCACCATCGCAGGCACAGCCATTCCATCTATCTCAGAGAAGCCTGTCAAGAGCTTAGGCAAGGTTTTCGACTGCTCTCTGAGAGACACAACATCTATCCAGTCGTTATGCACTGAGTTGGAAGGCTGGCTGAAATCCGTGGACAAGTCAGGCCTACCTGGGAAGTTTAAAGCCTGGGTATACCAGCACGGCATCCTTCCCAGGATTCTGTGGCCCCTCCTGGTCTATTCCGTCCCCATCTCAACAGTTGAGACCTTGGAGAGGAAGGTCAGCAACTACCTTCGGAGATGGCTTGGACTACCAAAGAGTCTGAGCAGCATTGCTCTCTACGGCAACAGCAACAAACTGCAAATGCCCTTCAAATCCTTGGAGGAGGAATTCAAGGTCACCAGAGCCAGAGAAGTGGTTCAGTACAGGGACTCAAGTGATCCGAAGGTGGCTAAGGCAGGGATCCAAGTGAGGACTGGCAGGAAATGGAGGGCAGAGGAAGCGGTTGAAGAGGCAGATGCTAGGCTCCGGCACAGGAGCTTGGTTGGAGTGGTCACACGAGGCCGAGCTGGGCTAGGATCTTTTCCATCTCCCCAACTGAACACCAAGGGGAAGGAAGGGCGACATCTTGTTCAGGACGAGGTGAGAGCAGCAGTGGAGGAGACGAGAACCTGCAAGGCTGTGGGCATGAAGCAACAGGGAGCTTGGACAAGATGGGAAAATGCAGTTGAGAGGAAAGTGACCTGGGCAGAGCTTTGGAAAGCTGAGCCTCAACGCATCAAATTCCTCATCCAGGCAGTTTATGATGTGCTTCCAAGCCCGTCAAATCTGCACACATGGGGCATAGCAGAGACACCAGCATGCCCACTGTGCTCCAAGCGAGGAACCCTGGAACATATCCTCAGTTGCTGTACAAGGGCACTTGGAGAGGGTCGGTACAGGTGGAGGCATGATCAAGTCCTTAAGACCATCGCGGAAGCCATTGCCGCAGGACTGGCATGGGCTAAACAGTTCCGCCCCTCCAATAAAACCATTGCCTTTGTCAGAGCCGGGGATAAGCCTACCCCGGCCAGAAGATCTTCATCTGCAGGCATCCTGTCGTCTGCAAGAGACTGGCAGTTGTTGGTGGACCTTCAAAGACAGCTGAAGTTCCCCAGTCATATTGCAGTTACCACCCTGCGACCAGACATTGTCCTCGGGTCTGAGTCCACCAAACAAGCAGTGCTACTGGAGCTGACAGTCCCGTGGGAAGAGCGCTTGGAAGAAGCCTTTGAGAGGAAGCTCTCCAAGTATGCAGGACTGGTCAGCGACTGCCAGCTGGCGGGTTGGAGAGCAAGGTGTTTCCCTGTGGAGGTTGGTTGCAGAGGATTTGCAGCCCGTTCCTTGGCCAGAGCCTTTAGCAGCTTAGGCATCGATGGAGAGAGGAGGAGGAGAGCCATCCGCAGTACCACGGAAGCGGCAGAAAGGGCCTCAAGATGGCTGTGGCTTAAAAGAGGAGATCCATGGAGTCATGGTAGCTAGTTAGCCGTCTGGACACAAGCCGGGACTTGATCAACCCCGGCTGGGTCACCTGGAGGAGGGCGTATGATAGTTGAAAGACCCGAAACGCCCAGTGAATCCAGGTACATCACTGAGGATGTGTCCAGACTAGGCATCAGTAGATGTATGTACACAGTGATGCAATGTGTGTGTAAGAGATTTAATCTCATTAGATGAAGCATAAACAAAATCGAAAGAAGGCAGGCATCATTTTTCACTTTGACATGAAACATCTGTAATAATACATGCACACACCCACACACACTCAACGTCCGACACAAGCAATCACACACATTAATGTCACCATTACCTCCAGCATTTTTTCTTGATAATGTTTCCTAGAATGACTTCAGCCCTGCAAGGCAATATAAATGAGGCGGCATTATTAAACTGCAGTGTGAATCATAAACATTTCCTCCACATTAGCAGCCCTGCAATTCATTGGATACAGTTAAAGGGTCTTCTAAATTTTGTTGAAACGATGCCTGTAACGATACGGTGGAGCGATTTTGTGTTATTCTTTTTCTCCACTGTGATATACATTACATTCTAGTAGAGGGGGAGGAAACTGAACATTATTGTCCCTAACGGAATAATGCAAAATAACATAACTGTTTGTACAACTTTTCCCAAACACCCCCTGGAAGAGGTTTCAGGTTGCTAAGGTGAGCTGCATTCTTGTATGACACCAACAGGTCAGACTGCTTTAATGTTTTCTGTCTCTGTTTACCAGCAATGAGCTGTAATGCAATTTAAGAAACAAGAAAATTCAAACCATTTGTATAATCTTACAGATAAATGTAAAATTATGCTTGCATATTCATACTTTACACTTCTCCAAAACTAGCCCCAGTACTTTTGCGTATCCAGTCTCAAATGTAGAGCATGTAATGCCAAATTCATTTAAAAACTGATGTGAAAAAGTCCTGTTATTTTTTCTAAGGTTCTAAGGATATGCATGATAAAACTTGCCTAACAGTCCATATCTGTGCATTAAATGAGCTGTTATCAGCTTATATTAAACCTTTTAGGCTAAATATAAATGATAAAGGCACTTGCCAGAAATCTGCACCTAATCCCAACAAACCGTGAACATAATACTCACCGGCCGCCTGCATAGACCTCAGCCGTGTCAAACAAGTTGACTCCGCTTTCATAGGCGATGGTCATTAGCTGCTCTGCAACCTGGCAAGAGGTCACACACACAAAGGGAACACTGTAAAGGGCAGTGTGGACACATTTGTTTTTCATTTCTGTTTTATTAAAACTGGAAATCTCTCTTTTTTTATGCACTCCCCGCTGGAGTCGGCCATTAGAGAGTCGTAGTATTCTGGCATATCAATATCCTCGTCATAAATATTCATGTCTTTCCACAGCTGCAGTGTCCAAGCTTTAGCAAAACCACTATCAATGTAGAACAAAATCTGTGACACACCATCAAAGACACGCAGCTTCATATTTTATTTAAACGTCAGTGTTGCTGCTTTTCAGCCAGAGGGCTTCCCCAGAGCAACAAGCAGAATTGAACTGCATGTCATTTTTTACTGAATACAGCCATTGCATCATTAATCAAGAAACTCATTGTGTGCAACAATGGAAAGGACTTGAAAATAAAGCTGTTACCAAACCTCTCAACTTAAGTTGATGGAATATTTTGTGAGAACTGCTTGTTGGGCTGTCAAACAGCTTCTGAATCCAATTTTCCCTAAAATGTGGTGCTTTCCAAAGTAACAATCTAACATGCTTACATTTTTTGTTGTGATGGTTTTCATCTTTTGACTTTCTTTTTTGCATTCTTGATTCTTCTATGAAAGCCCTCCTCTATACACTGTCTTAATATGCATGGCTTTCTAACAATAATTTAACAATATTACACCCTCCGTTATGACGGCCAGCGTTTCATCCCACCTTCAGCCCCCTATTTCTCATACAGTTGAATGACATTTTGACGGAGCATAACTATAACCTTGTGTGGTTGTACTGTAAGCCTCTGTATGTATAGATTTTATCGGGCAAGTGGGATCACAGTGTAATTACTGGTGAAAAATCACTCCATGACGTACGGCAGTGTCAAAACATTCCTCTTTAGTTAATTAGTCCTCATGCTTTGTATTAGTGTGTGTGTGTGTGTGGCATATGTGCAGATATTCCTCCATATTTTTGTAGGCTTCATAAATCATCAGACAGAGATCCAATTTCCCTGTGGTGACTTTTATTACACAGAAGGAGGCTGTGTGGTGTTGTTTGTTTGTGCACAGGATGTTTGTGTTGAGATGAAATGTCTGCCTTTGTGTGCACAGCATGTGGGAGTGTGTGTGTGTGTTGCTGTTTCAGTGGTGGCAGACAGCGGAGGTGTTGTTTCTGGAGGAATTAGATAATCTCTCCTCTGAGAGTTCATCTCCACCTTCCTCAACCTTCCCACCGCTACCCAACACAAACCGGGTAAGAGTCCAAGTGTGATGATGTTCCAGTGATAATAAACTTTAATTTTATTATGCTGTTCTGATGTCATCTTAACAGAGAGAGACAATAAGCCTTCGTATAAAAAAGACAGAATACATAATAAAAAAAGGAGCAAGAGTAAAAGGTAATAAAATGGCCATTAAAGGCTGATTTAGAATGTTATTCCAGTCAGAGAGCAGCTATCACGTGGGGCTGGGCCACACCTGAATATTAGCTGTACTATTTTAAAATGAATTTTTAACAGTGACCCCCTACAGATATTAAGTGCTTATATGGAGGTAATGTCATATTATCTGTTAGCAAAAGCTGTGACTGCCCCCACTAGACAGAAATGTCAGCAGTTCACAAATCCTAAAATAACACATTTTTACATTAAGCAGCAAAGAAGGACAATACATAAAGTCTTAAGCAGAGCAGTTTTAGTTGCCAAGGCTTGAAGGAAAGTACTGACTGCTGTGTCTTTGTCCGGGTGCACCGGATAAATCAACAAAATACTCATATGAGTTCCTCTGAACAGTGACTCAATTCTTGATATTCCATATAAAGAATCAATATTATAGACATAGTTTAAACTGTGTAAGCTCTACTTTGCCTTCAGTTCAAATATGTGGAATTATTTTCATTGAAATTAACAGCAGGCAGGGGATTGGTAATAATATCAGTGGTGGGCCGTCAGGGCCAGCTAAGTCTTCTCTGCCATCACGTGTTGCCCGAGTCAAAGAAATCTGCCTGGGCCTACACAACTAAAACTGCAGGAGGCAAAAGCTTGAAATACATTGTAATGAGGCTGTTCTTTTAACCAATCACATTTCAAGTTCGTATTACTAGGCCTTCTCTGTGGCCTACGGTAGAGTCAGCATTTTCGCGTCCTCTGACTGGAATGTCAGAGAGCCGCTCCGTCTAAGCCAAGCTCGCATTTCATGTTCGTTTGTTACGAGCTGCACAACCAAATCATCCCTGTTAATGTTTTGATAGCTATTTTTTGAACTCACAGTGGCAGAAGGAGGAGAGGCTATTGATTTGGTTGAAGATCTTCTCAGAAAGCCATTTTCACGGCAGACTTTGAAGGAAAAGCTGGATATTGTGAGGAAACGCCACCTGGCCCTGGGGCTCGGTAGCCTCACTCAGCCGGGAAAACTTTTAGGACAGCAACTATGAGCGCTACCCTTGGTTGACAGGATCAGAGGAGAAAATGAATTATATTTACATCTTTGCGTATATTTTTGCCATTTTATTGGGTTGACATCAGAGGTGGCAAAAGTACTCACATTCTGTACTTAAGTAAAAGTATGGATACTTGTGTAAAAAAATACTCTCGTAAAAGTAAAAGTACTGATTCAACTCCTTTACTCAAGTAAAAGTAAGAAAGTACAGGCTCTGACATGTACTTAAGTAAAAAGTAAAAAATTTTGCCATTAACAATTCATCCATTGATAATTTTGCAAAATTAAAAAGTTCTAGCAGAATAATCTAGACTTAATTGATCAGAGGTCCTGCATGAGCACCCGGAATAATTTTTAATAATAAATTGAGGGTTACTGAGTTGTTGTTTTTAAACCGCTAGCTAGTGTTAGCTATACTATCAAAAGGTGTGTTTCCATAGCATTGCTAACGTTGTAAACTAGCTTCCAAAAAATCCTCAAAAAGCTAATGATAGCAACAGAAACCACACCAGACCAGTACTTCTCAAATAGTGGAGTCAGGTGGACTTTCAGTATTAGTGTCTTTATTGATGCTTGATAAACAGCCTCCAGTCACTAGGTGGCAGCAGAGTTCAAACTAATCAACAGGCTGCCTGTTCAAAACAGTAGAAGAACACAGGACGCGCATCGTCGACTTTCCTTCTCTAGTCCGATGCTCTAATCATGTCCGATCATGTCACGTCTTTTACGTCTTGTCATCCGTGGAGGTTAAAAAAGTAACGAGCCTGTTTTTCAAATGTAAGGAGTAGAAAGTACAGATATTTGTGTACAAATGTAGGGAGTAAAAGTAAAAAGTCATCAGAAAAAGAAATACTCAAGTAAAGTACAGATACCTGAAAAATCTACTTAAGTACAGTAACGAAGTATTTGTACTTCGTTACTTGACACCTCTGGTTGACATTGATGCTTCTGCTGGATTTGATGTAAGTGGCGCTGGTGCACAGCTGCAGCGCAGCGGAGGCTGCAGTGAGTGAGAGGAGACTACTACCGGCAGACACCTTTTTTTTTTTTTTTTTTTATTGCACCAGGCTTTAAAAGTTAACCAGCCTCAAATTGCCACTCAAGGCCTCCAGTTCTGAGGCATTAGATTCATTTTGAGGTCCCAGAGGTTGGCGCTTGGTCATGGTTGATCGATACTGATCTTGCACACTGTCTACTATGAAATTAAATTAATGATATTTTAGTAGTAAAATAAACTAGACTTTCTGGAAGTCATATTGTAACAGCATCATTATCAGATATACATTTGCTGCTTTCAGAGGAAGTTGGACGGACAGCAAGGGGGGAAACTTAAGGACAGAGAGAACAGTGTCCACATTACAAAAGGGCTCATTCAGTCTCTGAGCCCTGGACTGCCATTAAGGCAAACAGAGCAGAATAAAAAAGATGGAGCTGGATAATGGAGAGGTTACAGAAAGGAACAGGTCACTTAAGGAGAGAAAGATTTGGGTAAGATGGATGAGAGAGACAATGAACAGCATGTTCTTTCCCTAACTGGTCTCTGCTGAGTGCAGATGGGAAACAATCTCTGTCGCGACTGTTGGGGGCACTGGAGGGCGATTTTCAATAAAGTGAAGGAACGAGGGGTCATGGGATTTTCTTGCAGAGGGAAAAAAATAAAGGAAAAAGTCAGTGAGATGCTGCAGGATACAATAAACTTTGTGCATGTAAGGAGAGAAATCTACAAAAGAGAGTGTTAAAAATAACAGATTAAAGGAGTAATCTGGTTTATTTCAGCCTGGCTCATATCCCATTCATTGTGAGTCATGCTAACTTCCAGCTCTTCTCCTCCACTGTACAGATTTGAGTAGTGATACAATACAAACAGCATATACTGTGTCAGGCCCACTAGCACAAAACATGTGCAGCTTTTTAACTTTTTTTAATTATATAAATCATTTAAAAACTTTTGTTTAACACATACATCCTCATAAGGGATCACCATTCATATTTCCTGTTGTTTCTTAACATGTGTGACATGGACATTTACTGAAGTCAGTTAAATGGAATGGCATATTACCCAGTGCACCACTGTGAGGAGGATAGGATTCAGTTTCAGTTTGATGTCGGCAATATTTATTCAAACATAGACGAGAATCTAAATCAAATGAGACACAGAGGAAGGAGGTAAAGAGACGCCAAGACTATCCTGAAAGACAATGTATGCGGGAACAGGTGGTGATCTTGTGTAACTGAATGAAATCAGGATGTATGTGAACGTTCACATACATCCAAAATACCCAGTATTACTTATTCATGTCTCATAAGAAACTAAAAATGTCTCATAAGATACTACAAGATACTAAAAAGTCAATCACTGGTGAAAAGAGCTCAAAGTGACATTTGCAAGGTCAGAGAGATTGTGTTGGCGATGAGACATTTCTGCTTACTCACAACTATATCTGACTTCTAGACATTTCAGATGAGCAGACTTTACTTTCTGTGCGATTAACAAGCACAATCTGCAGAAACAATCTGTCTGTAAACCGAGAACACACAAAATGGGCACATGCACCTCTACCCTCCTCTCCTACAGACAAACACTGAGTCACTGTGAAGATGCAGAAACACCTGGGTGGCTACGCTTCAGGCCTTTCTCTTTGTTTGTCTGTGTTGGCAGAAAAAAAAATAAATCTATCAAGGGAAGAAACATAAGAAAAAAACAAAAAAACAAAAGCGTTTTCTCTCTCACAAACCCCAGAATCAAGGCCGCGGTATCTTCCCACATGCTACCCACACGACCTTGACAGAGGATTTCATGACTGTGCTGCCTCCTCCCCTCCAAACACGCTGTATCAGGGTAGATATAGACAAGAGACACAGTCTTCTTCTTCACTTTTTAATTTATAGATCCACTGTTACCCCTTTTTAAATGAATAAACAATTCATCTGAGAATGTGGTGAAACAGTCTTTATAGCAATTTGATAATACAACTTTAATTATATTTAATGACCTAAAGACTGTTTATTTCTCCCTAATGTAAATATTCGCACTGCTCACAAATATTAACCGATTCGACTTTTGCTTTTATGTAGTAACTGTGTCTCAGAGTTGTTTGTGCTTTCCTTAATGAGGACAGGGACGCTGAACTCTGCAGAGGACATGCAGTATATTTGGGGCACATTTGACAACGATGACATTGAAGAGGGCAGCAGAGGACTTTTTAACCCGACAGCACTGCCTGTGATGTTAGTACTGTTGCTGTGGTGTCCACTGAGACACTCTGTCCGCAGCAACAAGCTTCTTTTTTCTTCCTATATTCAATGGCAAGAATTCACTATTGTTCGTCTCTACGGACAGCTTCAACATTATTTTCAGCCAAATAATATAATACATAAAACAGACTTTGCATGAGCCAAGCAGCTTTTCCCATGTGAATCTCAGCTGTTCAAGTCCCAGCCTGAAGTGTTTGAGCGATACTGCTGACATTGAACGGGGGACAGACAGAATAATAAGGGGGGAAAGGGTGCTAAGCTTTGAGGGTACTGTCTGAGTTGATGGCACTAATCCCTAAGGTAAGAAAAATAATACTGTTACATAAGCTTACTGTTTCCCTGTCCCCTGGGGGGAGCTCTGTTCTCCTTTGTGTCACTTTAAGAGTGTTCATATGTGTGTGTGCCTATGTGATGAGCAAGGCCCTGACCCCAGCAGCAACATCAGAGCATGTCAGACTCCATCAACATTAATGTAAAGGGGACATAATGTGTCAGTATGTCCTTTTCTATTCTATGGAACACAACATTTTGAGTCCAAACAACGTGAATCACCACATTTAAAGTCTGTGTAAAGGTTACGACTTTTTATATTCAAGAATCTAGGAAACTTTCATTAGAAGCATGAATAAATGTGAAAGAGCAATACGATCTGGCAGACTTTTGGGCACATTTTCAGCGCATGGATATACATTGTAAGCTTTTTGCATTTTATGGAGGATGGTTAGGGTTAAGGAGATAGACGGTCTTTGATTGGGACTTCGCAGACTGAAATAACACGGCCAGAGCACAAAATGCACACTTAAAGGTACGCAGCATGACTCAGATGTCAGAGGATAGCAGGCTGGCCAGCCATGAGTATGGTCTGATCAAGGTAAACTGAGACCACCATCCAGTTAAAAAGCAGGAACGTTCGGATGACTGAATCACTCTATTCAGTCCCTCTACTTTGGTGTTCCTCTCCACAAGACGTTTTGTGCAGTGTTCTGTATAAGCAGGGTTAACCAACGTGATAAAATGAGGCAGCAGTAATGCAAAATTCATCAAAAGTTGCTTCAGTTCTCCGAGTTTGTAATTTCAGTTGTTTGTGGTATTTATGTGAAAACCAACAGAGTAATGATTGAAAATGATGCCTTAATTTGTTTTGTGCACAGGCTCAAATCAGATTGCAAAGCTTTTTAACAAGCAATTAAACAGGGGAACATAAAAATGTCTACGGATGGCCATACTTCCAAAAATGCTGCCAGCTTCTTTTGGCTGTGGACTTCCTGACTTTGTGGTCCATTTTCAAAAGTCACCATGTTGGCCAGCTAAATGTATGGTCTGATTAAGGTTAAATATAGCAACATTTTTTGAGGTATGTGGTCATTTCTGTGAGGTTTTGCTGTGTATGTCCAATGTTGCTTCCCTCCAACCAGTGAAGAAGTGATTTCAATGGAAGCTGGCCATGTGATGCTGCAAAATGATGCCCGACACTTGGCGTTGAGTGTGTTGAGTGTGAGGCACTACAAAGAAAAGTTAAGCTGGCCTCCACTTTTTTCAGTGGTTAGATGACGCATCAGTCAGTCATATGTGTCATCAGTTTTGAAAAGGACATCATCCAACAACATCAATGAGTGCCTGAGCAACACCTCTACTGTGGCTCAGACAGTGGAGCTGGCTATGCTTGACCATTTAGTAACTTTAGTCCCTGGAGTGTGAACATAGCATAAGTTACAGCGTCTGAAACTTAGCTCTTCATTTACGTCATTATTAGACTAAACTGGCTTTTCTCAGAATGTAAACAGATCAACTCAATTGTTTAAATCACAACTTAGATGTTGTCCTGACGTACAACATAGAATCTGAAGGTTTGATAGTATTTACTCATAATTATCTTTTGTCTGATCATTTTCTGATAAGTTAATGGGGATAATGGATTACACAGCAATTGGAAATAAATGTCATTACAGCAGATGCTTATCTGATGATGCTGTAACTAGATATAAGGAGTTAATTCTTTCATTATTTAGTTCAGTTCCATGTGCCAATATTATGGACTCAATAATATTCATTATTGTCTGGTTGTCTAAATAGCTATTTAAAAAGCCTCCAATTGATTCAGCAGCGAGAGCTTTGGTGGAATAATCATATTAATCCACTTTTAGCTTCTCTTCATTGGTAAAATTCAGAATAGAATTTCAAATTCTCCTCTTTACATCCAAAGCCCTTAAAGGTCTAACTCCACTATATCTCAAAGATCTTATAGTACCATATCATAGACTAGAAAAAGTCATGAGTTTCTATTCTATGCATACTAATTTGTACAATAACTTGTAAATGTATGCTCAAACCAAACCTCACTAAATAATATGTTTCAAAAAACAAAAAAGGAACCACAAAACACAAGGTAGACAGACAAGAAGTTAATCCAGAATGTAAAAGTAGTTTCACTAGTGTACAATGAAACTGTAATTAACAGAAGCTACAGGAAGCTTGTCTAAAGGCTTACTTACAGTTGTACCTAGGCCTAACATCATTGTGACAGTTTATACTGGTGTGTTTCTACAATTATACCTCCAAAATGCTTGTTGGCAGTTGTGTATGTGTTGAGATTGTGTAACTAACAGTAACTAAATGTTAAACAACGGTTAATTTTATTTAAACTACTGCAGTGCAGAAGATGAAGTTGGAGATGAAGGGCCCTTGAGCATAAACTAGGCTTCATGTGTCATATAATGGAACCTCTCCAGAGGGTTATACATTTATGAGGCAAGCCTCAGAGGTTTAAATTCAGTATTGTAATTAATGTTAAAGGTTTATTACAGTATAAAATAAACATCACTGTGTCTTCAGAAGTACATTAGAGGACATTAGGTACACATGTTCAGTCACTTTTATATAACAAAATCACAACATGTCATAAAATCAATGTCATTAATGGCCAATGTTCATTCAAATCCCATGTGTAAGATAAAGGAAAATATTTCATACCTCGTCTGTTATCTGTCCTCCAAATGTCACCCACGTACCTGGAGTGGAGAGAGGGAGAGATATTTCAACATCAGGCAACATTTCTATGCTGTCACTTCTTTCTGTCAGTGTGTGTGTGTGTTTGACATCCTGGGGTAAACACTGCTAATCCTCAGGCTGTGACACCAGTAGAGGGAGGCTGTCAAGTTCCCAAGAGAAAAATCTGTCCCGTTCAGAGCTGCTGCTCAGTGCTGAAGGATCACCTTGTTTGAGTGGCTGTTAGCACAGTGTGTCTGCGCTGAGGATGTGTGTTTGCTACAGCCACACATATCTGGAAAAACTTGTGTCCCCCGTTTGTCACTGTGTGCATATGTGTGTAATGAGCGTGTGTGTAGATCTGACTATATCCCCCCCGATTGCCCTGCAAACACTGCTGATAAGCCAGACAAAAAGGCTGAGCCGCCCCTAACCAAGGAGACGCTAAATCCTCAGCACATTCCCTCGGTGCATTATGCATGTTTTGTTGAGGCAGAAAATGCTTCCAATTCAGATTGTGTCAAAAACAGTTTAAGCTCTCTGAAACTGCCCTGCTCAGCCAGACAGACGCAGAGCAAGGAACAAGTTTTTATATGGAAAAACAAATGCAAACATGCAGTTAGGCTTATGTGTACCCCACAAGAAAAATCCATGCTGCCTGACAAGATATGAGGAAGATAAGACGAATAGTTTCCATATGGTACACCATATAAACCTGATACAAACAAGAGTGCATGATACTAGGTGATACACTGGGACATTAACAAAGGAGAAAGGAAAGCCATTCAAATTATTCATTGTAGAACAGCTTAGTGGGCATTTTCAGCATCGACCTTTAACAAGCAAATCATTTTCATTCAAATTACTTTTCTAAGTCACAGTAATCATTGATTATATAACTGTTCCAGTTGTTACTTCTGTTTCCCTTCCAGAAATTAAATCCAGTTAAACGTAGCCACTACAGAAATGAAGTTGTAAAGAAAAGCTATGTTAGATACCACTGAAAGTGGCAATCTCAAAGATTTCAGTACTGGATGAGTAACCAACACTTCTGGGGCAGTAAAACAAACTATTGTCATTTTAATAAAGAAGTTGAGCAACTGTCTTTTTTTCCATCTTATGACTGGGATCTGAGTTTATGCTGCACTGAGTCTGTGTACAGCCGGGCGCAATAAACAGAGTTGGCTACCTCTCTGAGAAGTGCTATTCACAAACTCATTGCATTTGCTGTGACTACATCATAATAAAATGCGTGTTTTGCTAGCTAAATGATTTCAATGTGAGACTGTGACAGTAGGAAATGTTCTGCGTGACAGTTATTTGTTATTCATATCCAAATATCTGTTTATACATTAGCGGTAACTTAATAGAGCATTTTTTTTTCAGTAAACGTTGCCACTGACACCCAGTTCATGCCAATACATAAAATATACTTTCAGTTGATTATATGAAAATCTGACTAGCAAGTTAAAGATTTTGTGTTACACAAAAAAATAATGTGGAACAATTAACAATGAACTATAATGGTATCAGAATGTGACGCATTATTTTGGGCTATAATAAATAAAACTGACTTGATCAGCCCTTTATACATTACTTTAATATAAAAGAGGCTGTAGCCTTTTAGCATTCCTTCTGTGAGTGCTTTCTTTAAAATAGTAATGAGGACAATAATGCAACCCCTCTTACCAATTGTGCATTCTGTTTCTTTTAAATATTCATTAAATCCCATCAGGTTACAAGAGTTTCCACCTCTGTCTGCTATCTATTTGATCCTGCAGCTGAATCCTTTATATGTCGGTATCTCGACCCCTGCACCAGTGACCACCATGTCACACCAAAGGAACTTAACCATCTGCTCATTTGAGCACACAGGATGCCATGATGCAGTAAAGCTCATTATTATTATTCTATACACTGAAACACCATCAACTCCACAAAGGTTTAACTTACAAACGACACTCCGTAATGTCAATCACTGGTGGAAAAAAGTTGCTTTTGCACATAGTTAACACCTGTATCCATGGCAACTTCACTAAGCCTCAACTGCACCTACAGTCATTATGGTTTGTCCTTATTGGTCAGTAGGCTAATGCAAGCAGGTATGTAAGCATTGCCTGTGAGTATTTGTTAATGTTTCTGTGAGAGTATACATTTGTGTGTGTGTGTCTGTCTGTCTGTGCGTGTGTGTGTCCTCAATCATCCCCGTAATCACAGCTGACGAAGTCCAGTTGCAGCTCTGTGCCTTGTGTCTGAGCAGAAGGCTCAGCATGGGATCAAAACCCGGCAAAGCTCTAATGTCAAGGCAACTGCACTTCAAGACTCAACTGAGTTTTCTGTTTGATGGAAAATTTAAGCCCTTTTTTTTCTCTGGCGGCTGCTGGTGGAAAGTGTTCGAAGAGTCACTTGATGTTGCTACGCAACAATAGTAAATCTATTACCTAAAAGTGCCTTGTTCTAAAGCTGAAAAAGGTTCAATTCAACAGGCAAGCTCAACACTTTAAGAGTCTGTTACATTTACATCAGTGGTACAGGAAATGGCAGATGTGATGTAAAACCTGAAGGCCAAAATCCTCTGACATGCAGTGTCTCCACTTCATATCATATCATAATATTGTCAAAGTTTTCATGCATTTTGCAATCAAATCCTAAAGTTCAGTAAATTAGGATGACCTAGGATGTTCACAAGAAAGGTTCATATGAACGGCCACTTCTTGTTGTATTCACAGCCTTGTAAATGACAACGTTTGAAAAGGTCCCAATTCTGTCAGGTTTGCTGACCTTTTTAGAAATGGAGGAGATGGATGGTAAGTTAATATTACATGTTAATTTAGTTGTATGGAGTTTTCTACATAACTTGATATGTCAGAGGAAAATTTTGGTATTTGCAATGGCTTCATCTTTTCATTATGCCTTTGGACTTTCTATCTTAAGTCATGAGGTCGATGACTTGCTAAACAGTTACACCATCAACTCCAGGTAGATTTCTTGATGCCAACAGACCACTTTGACCTCCATGGCTTCTTGACGCCAACAGACTTACAGCTGACATTACCGCTTGAACGCCAAGCATTTTGTGCTCTGTACATGACATCCTATGTCGTAACAACATGTTGTAACCACTAGCTCATAGTTCATTTTAAGGCAAATTTATATTTTTCTAGTCCACTCAACTTGTAGAACTCTTTGGCTCAACTATCAGCCAGAAAGCTAACATTATGCTAGCAAGATTCAAAGCCAGTGACAATGTGTATGGTAGGCAGACCGCAAATATGATGTTCAGCAGTAAGTCTTGCTACCTATATAGCCATGTCATTGTACCCTAAGACTTTCACAAACAAATGATAAACCATCTGTCAGGTGTGCAGCCTGAAATAGCAAAGTGACAAGCCATGTGAGCAGAGCAGTACTTCTTGAAGCTTGTGTGTTACAGTTACCATCCTGTGGTGTTCAGAGGATGACGCACCTAAGGATTAAATGTTAGCTTGCGTAGTGCTGTAATAAATTGTGAAGGGAGGTCTTAACTTCATCCTAATTGCTAGGGTTACCCACAAACTGAGCCACCACATTAATTTACGATGGTGACCAGAGTACTTAGCAGGTGTCCTATATCAGGAATTAATGGACACCCTGCAGACAGACAGAATCAAGTGTTAACCCTGACTATGGTATAAATTACAATGTCCTTGTCTCTTGACATTCCTCTTTTTTTTCTACCCAGTTACAGTTTTCTAATTTTATATTTTCCTGTCTTTGTGATACCTCTGCCCTCCATCCTCACATCAAACACTTAACCTGACAGATCAAATGACACTGACATGGTCCCAAGAAAGGAAGAAAAACATTAGGAATATGAGGATGATAATATATAGTTGGAGTTTCGGCAAGAGGTCAGATTTCTTCCCTCAGTTTTTTAACCTGAATTTTGCCAGGCAGTGTGATATATTGCCCACATTTATATAAAGCATTTCTCTGCGCTGTCTCAGTTTAACTGACCTCCTAATGCTCTTTTTTCAGCATTTTCAGCTGTCTGCCCACAGAAGGAAAGTCTGAGTCATAATTTTTGCAGGATTTTTGCAGTAATTTCCAGCTCCACTAAAATGACGCAGTCCATCTCTGAGCTGAATATGGTAGCCAAGGATTCAGATGAGACACAAAGGCAAATGATAGTCGAGTATGAAAAACTTTCTGCATCTCCTTCTCACCTGCACATCTTTGAACTATAAGAGTTAAAACCAGTTTAGTTATTATTTTTGGGTAGCCTGGCCTGCACTGAATAGCTGATAACAAAACAGGAGACGGGCTGAAATCAAACCGGGATCCTTTGGTTATGAAGTGTCCCTCAGAACTCACCACCTTTCTGTACCATTATCATTAAATAAAAGCATTTTTGTTCTGCAGAAGCTCGCTTAAATCTCTTTGAGTCCCACAAAGCTTTGTAAACAGGGCACTTGTCATTTTTGAGAGGATCAGAAATCCATTGTAGACTTACGGTTTTCACTAATTTCTATGTGTATGGTTTTGCAGTGTGAGCTTGAAGATCTGGTACAGCACCTCATATTTTATAATACAAACACAAAGAAAATCTCTGATTCTCTCTCTCTCTCACACACACACCATCCGTCCATTGAACCTATTTTCAGTTCTGCTGTGTGCCTTTGTCTCCTGTACATCAGGTCTTATTGATTTCCCTCCTTCGTCTACCGTTATTTCTGTTTCTGTCTTGTCTACACTTCTGGCTACAGTACTGTTTAAAACTTTGAACACTGTGACAACATTGCCATGATTACATCAATGCAGAAGGTAAATCCAAAGCATTGTTGATGATCAAAGGTGACGTACTACATCTGTAATAGAGGAGAGAGAAGAATCTATCAAGGTAACATGAACTTTTACTTTACTGAAGGTAAAAAGGGTGACACACAGCTAAGGATGTCTGATCTTTTAAGTACTGCGAGCATGTGAAATCATCATTTGGATGCTAAAACGTACATTTGATGAATTTAAAAGATGAGACTGGAGGACAAGTCAGAGTTAAAAACAGGTAAGAGGAAAAAAAACTGCTGTGGAAGCTGACGGAGGCAGACTATGGCACATCTTGGTACGTTCTGTACCTCTCCTGCAGAAGTACTACAGCAACACATGCAGAGGCCCATCCTCCTGCTGTCTTATATGGTGCAGGACTGCAGGATTTTCTGGAAGAACCGTTTTAAGGACTCATCTATCTGTAGTTCCGCATTAGTGCAGCAAGGACTCAGGGAAAAAGCATAGGCCTGGATCGTGTGGTATGCAGTGTTGGGAGTGAAACTAGTTAGAGGTGTCGGAGTTAAATTCCAAAATCAATGCAACTGTTACCGAGAAGGAATAACACATAGAATACAATATAGTAAATATATTGTATTTTTTTTATTTTTTCACTTCTGGCATGTTTCCAGACTGTGGTACAGATCAGCAGATGACTCCATGTCTACACAAGAGCTGTTTGTTTGGCAGCTGACTCTCGTTTTGTGCTTTGTTTTTGATTTTGGTTGGCCTCCAAGCCAAGCATGGTAGTCATGCCATCAGTCAAGACACTTTTCAGATTCTTTTCAGATTCCAAGCTGTGCAAAAGCTTCATATGTCAAAATGTACAATGTCAAACCAGAGCAAACCTCTACAGGTAAGTTCTTGAAATTAAAAAACAACCCCACACCCCATTTTATTTATATGTGTTCCAGATGTGATTTCCTTGAGGTTATATCAACAAAACATAAGACAGTGTATGGTTTAGACTTCCTGGTTTTATGTTTTTAGGATAGCTATATGGTTTTCTAAACAATCGTTAGAAAAGTAATTGTTAATCACATGTAAAAAGTTCTATCATTCTGATGATGTAATTAAAATGGTTATTAGATTTTTAATAGAGTAATTATTAATCTGTGTGTTAACCTGTTAAACTATTACACTTCAAAGGTAACCTTCCCAACGCTGGCAGTAGTGTGAGAAGACAGAGAAAAAGCTTTGGGTTCACACGGAAGTTCTGAAGTTTCCAATAATTCTGATCATGAATTCTACATTAGCAAATGCACACAAACCAAGTGGGTGGCAATGTTGGAGCCAGGGTATGCATGTTTTGACAGCACAGTGGAGCCAGCGCAGACCTCCATGTTAGGAACAACTCAAAAAACATAAAAAAAACAGCACAAGGTGTTGACCTGGCCTCCAAATTCACTAGATCCCAAACTGATGATGTATCTGTATGATGATCCACAGAGGCCCCTCCCCTCAACCCATAGGACCCAAAGGCCCCCACAACAACATTCTGTTACCAGACACCACAGGACACCCTCAGAAGGCCCATGTCCATTCTCTGATGAGTCACAACTGTTTTGGAGGCACAAGGGAGACCTACACAATAATAGGAAAGTGGTCATAATGTTATGCCTGATTGGTGTATTACACAGTATGTGGCACAGAGCTAACCTCTATCCAACCTGTTAATCTGCTTGTACCAGCATCTAGGTCCCACGGCAACAGCGAGGGGGAAAAAAAACAATCAAAAGTGGAGCGGAAATTGGGCAAAAATGTATTTTAGGAAGCAAGACATGGGAAAAGTGGGCTTAGAAAAATGAAACAACAAGATGAAAGCCAGAATGGCATCTATTTCTCTAAACTCTTTCTCATGGGACTAACATTCAATATTTAGGTCAGTCTGTTCCATTCACTAAAGGCCTCATTTACTTTGAAAGCTCCAGTAAATGAAGGAGGTGGGCCCTCGAGTTAAGATTAACCATGCTCATTCATGTCCTCTTTTGATTCCTCTTACTCCCGTATTCTTTATTATTGATTTGCCTATTTCCATCCTTACTTGTGTTTCCAGACCTCTGCATGCCTGTCAGCTTTTATCACAGAGGTCACTGTGCTCACTGATTTAACTCTGTGGCTTTAAAAAAAGGTACTGACACACTAGTTTCACCATTAAGCTGCTATATCACGTGCGTTACGTACAGAAATGCCCCCGTGGCTAAACAGAGCAAATTTATACTGAGGATTACCAAACATATAACTTCTATTGACATTAAGAATCTGGATTATGCTACCTCCCTTCATTATGTGAAAGCAAATCATGGATTGGGCAGTTCTGTGAAGTTTTGGTGTGCTGTGGAGCTCTTACCAGCTGTGGGGGCGGCTGTGGCTCAGTAGGTAGAGCGGGTTGTCCACGAACCAGAGGGTTAGCGGTTCGATCCCCGGAATGTGCCACATGCCGAAGTGTCCTTGAGCAAGACACTGAACCCCCAGTTGCTCCCAGTGCGTGGCACTGGTATGTGAATGTGTGTGTGCTTGTGTGAACGAATGGGTAGATGTGTCTATGACTGTAAAGCGCTTTGAGTACCAATAGGTAGAAAAGCGCTATATAAAAGCAAGGCCATTTACCATTTACCATCTGTTACAGGACGTCTTGTAGTCAAAGATGATTCTGGCTTCATGTACTGGCTCAGCACCACGCTAGAGAACAAATCTGAGACAATCAGATGCCTCAGTGATGGATGGATAAGAATATAAACAGTGCCTAGGACTCGTGCACTAAATTAAATTATTAAATTCCATCACTGAGTGCTCTTGATTTAATCTTTCTATATCTTGTCTGTGACAAGGAAACATTTAGACAAACAGAGACAGAGAGGACAAAGAGTTAGAGAGACAGAAAGGAGACGAGGACAAAACTGCCAGGACTGGAGTCACGTATGTCCCTTTCTTGATCCTGATCTCGTCTTATCACTTCCACACTGCGCTCTGTCTCTGGGATAAACAGTGTGGGAGGAAATTTTAATTTACCTTCCTGCACAGGTTCATTACTTTCACGCTCACCACAAGAGACTAAATCTGTAAATGAATACTGCAAATAACTCATCGGCTACACGCGTTTACTGTGCATATGATATGAATATCTGAGTCACATTTGGGTGGATAAATGCGTCAAATTACAAACTATCCAGCATACTGAACATTAACACAATGAAGGGAAACAGAGAGGAGTGCTCATGAAGCCTAATTTACATTTTAAACCAACAGCAAAAAGTTAAAGTGAAAGCTATTCCGATGATAATTTGTGGAAATGCACACTCACACATGGCTAGTAAGAAGACTTACATTGAAGTTCAGGATCACAGCCACTGACTAATTACGTACTGCTTTTACTTAGTGTCCAGCCCATTAATTTAAATTTAAATGGCAAGAAAGAGAATTGTCTGCAGTGCAAAACGTTGCAGTGCAGACAATTCTCTTTCTCAACTTTTTTTCAACTATTTAAAAACGATCTGTGAACTGATCTGAAAAGTAGATTCGGTATAATAGTAATCCATCACTGTAATGAGAATTCAAATTTCTCCACACGGCACTGTATAATTGATCAAAGTTTCACTTCTCCTGCCTTCTAGAGCACTTCAGCAATGCTGCTCGAAGCCTTACATCCAGCAGCAATCATTACTTTCCCTGTAGCTGCAGAGTGAAGTGAGCCACTCCATGTCAAGGCCAATTTGAGCTTTTATTGTTATATAACTTTTGGATTTGTCATCTAAAACACACACTGGTTTCTATGTTTTAAAAGCAGCCTCGGGATGTCAGTATGCTCTTTAATGACAACACAAACTGAAGAGTCTGTTTTGATCTAATGTTTAGGTCTTTATTTACAGCTTGAAAACCGCTCTGACTGTTAGTATTAGTGGCTGCATTCTGCGTGCTGCAGTTATTTGAAGTGTGGAGAGCGGCTACAGGAATTCTGAACAGCAAGAAACTGTTCAGAATTCCTGTACATTTCTCTGAGAAAGAAGCCTCCGGCTGATTGAACCATTATGTAAATGAAGCTGGTGAGGCGGTGTTCCACTCGAGGCATCATCATACAGTTGCAGATTGCCTCCGTAAAAAGTGTGACTTCTGGGACAGTTGCGTCTCCTCCTGGTTGCGGTTCACGCAAGCAATGACAAACGGAAGCAAATGACTGAGTCACGATTTACCATTACTGAAGGTGCGTTTTGTTATTGTTTCTGTCTGCTGCACTGTGGGCGGCTTGGCTTGTGAATAATGATAATAGCTGCACACACTACGTCCTCAGCTATTTTGGCACTAATCCTTCAAGTGAAACAATGGAACACCGTTTAGCATCCTGCTCTTTGCCCTCTCTCTTCCGCCTCTCCCCTGCCAGCACCGTGTCCGCCCTGGGCGCAGCATGTGGCAGGCAGCTGGCATTATGCTGACCTTTTCTCAGCCAGTTTGAGTCAGACCTCTCAGTCTACAGTGGACCACCTGGGGCTACGCTCTTCAGAGTTGTCCCGGGAGACAGAAATTACACCGTGAAAAACAAAAGTTCTGCACGCCACGAAAACGCCTCTTTGGATGTAATCTAGCAATCACAGCAGGAAAATCTCTTAAAGGTAGGGACATTTCTTAAGGTTCAGTGAAAAGATTTTATTTTATTTCACTTTTTGTGTTACAGCTGAAGTGTAACCTGAGCAACATGTGGACCACTCATATGATACAATGCATATTCATTAAGTCAGACTATTCAGTATGCTACAATGACAGAGAGATGCCTTAACCTGCCTTAACATTTTTTCATTTGATTTGCTGACCTCACAACATACTGCATGTGTGTGTGTATATATATATGCAATTAGATGCAATATAACATGCAATTACAAAACTTCAATTCATTTTTTTTGTGCTAAATCATAAGTCACATCGGGACACTTTATGAAATGTCAAGACCTGAAAATATTACAGAGAGAAAAACAATCTGCCCTTGAGCAGCACTTTGCGTTAAAGGGGAAGAAAAACTCCTTTTTTCCAAGAAAAAAACTGCCACCTCATGGAGGGCAGTAGTCTGCCTCATTCAAGTAAAGTGATAATGAGCAAAATACGTTTTTAAGCACAAGTCTTCTTTAAAATGCCAGTCAGGGTAAATAAAAGCAGGATTCATGAGTGAGCTGCTCTGTGATTTTTTAACGTCAAGCATCACAAATGATGCCTGCATCACAGGCCTAAAAATATCAAGTGTCTTGTGCAAAATGTGCTGATTGGAATTTAGCCTGTTGAGAGGGAGCAGCTGAAAAATATGACGAGAATAGTAAATGGAGCCAAGTTGAAATCCATGCAAGGATGCTTCCATGCGAGATTACAAAAGAGCCCTTCGGTGAATATGAGGAAGCTTAGTCAGCAGAGCTACTGCTTAAACGTGACTCTGGGACTTATAGCAGCTATGACGAGATGCACAGGTCTTACCTTCCCACAGCTAATAAGACAAATAATCAACGGCTTAAAAAGGGACAAAAGAGAATGTCAAAAGTGCAGCCGAAAGTTGACAAAGATAACTAAATTAAACATCTTAAAGGTCAGTCTATCTAAGCATCTGTTCCATGAGCACCAGAAGTTTTGATCCGATTTACAGGACAGTGCTGATCTGCACCCTGAAGGTGTTTCTTTGTGCTTGGATGACGGTGAGGATAGTGTTTAATCTCATGCCAGGCCTGATACAAAGAGATACTAGAGAACCTCTTGACAAGATTTTAAAAATGAGTTCTGGAGCAACGTGGTTGACATTGTAGTACATCAGTCTGTTGGTTAAATATATATTTCTTGGACCAAACAGCCAACAATCCCTATTCCTCCTCAATATTTATCAAATAGTTCATGTTTATGTATTCTGATTCTAATTATTCATTAATGTTTAACATTTTTTTCCCAAACAAGCGTGATTTTAGGGATGGGGAAGGACTCTTGGGAAGGTATATGACTTATTCATAAACTATACTAGAGTGCAGCTAGTACGATTGGATCAGTATGTGCAGTTTCAGTGGGTTTCCACAAGAACTTGGACAGGAAAAATTAATGAATGTTTCATGTTTGATGAACTGGCGAGGATCTATAGGGTTTTCTCTGAAATTTCAAAAACCGGACTCATGTCCTGTATTAATAAAATCCATGTGATAAAGGATTCTGGTTGTAAGTCAGACTTGGAAAAGAAAGACCCACAGCCTGAAGCTTTTGGATTTTGCAAGTCAAACAGGAAATATAATTTAATATTATATAGAATTTGAAACTTTAGCAACGTTAGAATACAACAATACAACACCAGACGATTTTATGATTTTATAAAGCAATGTTTTCTGGTACCCAAATGATGAGTTGATAAAATGACTGAAAGCCATTCAATCAAATAAGATGCAATCTTCACCCACAAAACAAATCAGGAAGAGTTAGTCTTTAAAATCTTAATCTCTGTACACCTATAAAGTGATTCGCTTGTTGCTTTGCAGCTGGCAGTTGGTCACTAGTGTATGTTCCAGGCTCTGGTTGCCACTCTTCATGTTATAAATCTATATAGTTCCCACCCCCAAATCTTTCAGCGAGAAACAATAGGGAGAAAAATAAGAAAAGTACTGTGTGCCAGGGGTACGTGTGTTCTAAACTTAATATCCTACTATTGCATTGTATCTGTCCAACTCTGTTTGTCCTACCCAGCAGTTCTCCTAATAAAAGAAACAGGAAATATCTGTATGTTTCTTCTTTTTCTGCGGACTCACACAAGAAAGAACAGGAACCAAATGGGAAGGTTGACCACAGGGTGAGTGGGTGTGTGTGTATTTTGTCTCTTTCCCACTCTCCGGCTAAATATTGAATCTGACTTGGGGGTGGGTTTGACTCTCTTGTATGAGAACTACAGAACTTTTTCCGGCAACCTACACTGTTGTGGCAACACACACACACACACACACATACCCACACACCCACACACACGTACTAAATAGTTAGGTTTCAAGCCCGGTTTTGAATTTAATGTTGTTTGCATAACCTTTGTGTACCTAACGTCCAAGCCTTTTACATATAAAGATTAAGCTAAGGTAAATCTCTTTTTTTCTGGAGTTTTAAATCTGGTGGCATGTTGGAGTTTGATGGAGTGAATGTATTTAAGGTTCTACGAAATCACCATCTAGTCAGGGAGAAGGAAATAGAACCTATGAAGAAGAAATGTTCATGATGCCTCAGATGAAAACGCACTCTGTTTCCAGAGGAAGGATTACAGTCTAAACAAGAAAGTGATCTAGAATGGGGGCAAATACCTATTGGTGTTGCTTTTCCTCGCTAGACTTTTAAAAGAGGAGAAGGAACTGATGGTCATAGACATACAGTACATCATATGTGCATGCTGACCGTGTTTGTGTAGTTACTCTGACTGCCAGAAGGGGGAGACAAAAGTTCCACATTGTAGCTTTAATAGGTGTCTTCATTGGGAAATTGGGGCAGCACTGTAGAGCAGCCGTTAGCACTGTTACTTCACAGAAAGAAGGTTCTGGGTATTAACCTGCCGGCCTCTCTGCATTGAGTTTTCATGTTCACCCTGTGTGGATTTTCTCCAGGTGCTCTGGTTTCCTCTCACATTCATATCAAAGATATGCATGTTAGGTTAATTGGTGATTCCACAGCCATGTAGGTGAACATAAATGGTTGTTTGTCTCTCTGTAATAGACTGGATGTACTCTGCCTCTCACCCAATGCCAGCTGGCATATGCTCCAGCTTCCCCCCAACCCTCTACATAGAGAGAATTATTCAAATGAGTAAATGTGAATCCCATCCATCAGTAACCACATGTTGCAGAACAAATATTTTCAATGTGTTCTGTTTTGTTCAGCTTGTTCCTTATTTAGTCTAGGTATTTAATTTGAGTGGTTGTTTCCTTATAAAGCCTGATGGAGATATACTGAGATGTGTGAGAGCGCAATCTACTCACCCAGTCCTAAGCATGATACTCTGAGTCCTGACTTTCCGAGGTTCCTGCATAAAGAGAAAAAAAAGGAATCAGATCTCCTGTACGTGGACACAGGCCTTTGCTAAAGTGTAGATTGGTGTTCTAGATCATGTTTGGTGACATGTGAACGATACTAAAAAGATAAGAATATGTCAGTCCAGTACAAATTCAGATTAATCTTTATTTCAACCTGTAGTAGATAAAAAAGGGGTATGTAGCATGACGTCAATGAAGCTGACAGTGAGGAGACTAACGAGCAGAACTTTCATTTTCACAAGAGGCTGGATGTGGTTTTTCCTCAGATAATCACATGACAGATTGACAGCAGTCAACACTGCCTGATTTCTCCCTGACAGGAAACAGAATTTCAGTTTCCAGATAGGTGATCCGACACGGTCAATCTCCTGCCATGCCTGGATAGTTCTGTGGCTGTACTGTATTCAGAAGGAAGCCTCGAGAGGTAATTGAAATGGTTATCTTTCCCTTTGATGTGAAGTTTCAATGAGCGGGGAGGAGAAAATCCCAGAGTTATCAATAACACAATGATGCGGTGAGAGAAGGGTTGATACGCAGAGAAAAGAAAAACACACTGAAGACTAGAAAAAAAATTAAAAAACACAACTGAATACCTGACATACAACAGTACGGGATATGAGTACACAGGACAGAGAGATCTGTGAGGCTGAGAGTGTGTATGTGTGGGTGTACTATTATTGAATGCTTCTTTTTATTCTTCTAATAGCTTCATTAGCTGTGTCATTAAGACCACACAAATCATATGTTGAGTCCATTCATGCATTATGTCAGTATTTACAGTAATCAGACGATCCTTAATTCATCATTCCATCATTCCATGATGAATTAATGGTGTGGAACCAAAGTCACGCACAGTGTTTTCTTGTAATAAACATTTGGGGAACTCTGCATTTAAGTCATATGTCAGTCAACTGTTTCATTCACTGCCAATGGTCGTTGTGTCAGTCGTATTGCTGCAAAGTTGAGATTGCCTCATTTTGGTACTGATTTCACTTTTTAGCCTTTCACCACTACATCTCACTGAGTTTCATTAAAGTAGGTCTCTATATATAAATAAGAGCATGTAGTGTTCTATAAACGAATGTACTACACTTGACAACAAGAAAGACACAGATCCACTCTCAGATTACAGTTTTATAGCAGTGATTGTCCTTCCTGTCTGTTTCATCGCTGTGGGTATCCGTGCCATGACCGATCAAGGTTGAGGACCATTTATTGTCCTGTCAGCTTCCTGTGACAGTTTTTACTGGACTGACAACTACACACACGCACACACATACAGACAGACACACACGCACTTTTAACTCTGACTTGAGTTTTGAGCAGGTGCACAGCTAAAACCACTGCTCTAATTCATCAGCTTGTAGGCAGTACGGAACAGTTTTCCTGTGGGAGGAACTCTTGTACTTCCTCCTTATCTAGAGAGAATACTTCAGAATTGATCTGGGATTCAAATCTACATCATCATTTTTATTTAGAAACTTTACTTATTTGCTGCAGTCATTATTTCTTAAAGTTGATAGTGCACCTTGAATACAATACTTATAAATGGTTTTTTCGCACAACACGTTTTCTTAGGAGGACTTATAGAAAACCAATTCACTCATAGCAAGTCTCTGTAGATAAGGACCTGCCGTCGTCATTGAACAAATGAAATAATATAATTTTAACACCTTTGTAAGGTGTATTTGAAATTCTCATTTTCATTCTACCCAATTTTACATTAAAGCCCAAGCATACTCTCAATACAGCATCAACTTTGCAGGTTTAGCTCTGTTAAATCATTGAACACTACGTTATTCACAGCTCTCAGCAATCTTTTGCTCACCATTCAAAAAAGCTTAAGTTATCCATTGTTAATGTGACCTCTATATGAGAATACTCTATTGGAAATAAATCCCAAGTCACACTAAAAAAAAATCATTTAGGATGCATTAGATCCTCTATGATCTTTAAAACAGGTTACAACAAATGATTATGTTGCAATACAATATTATAATATTTGTGGAATAGGCATTCTATAGTTATGTGCTGTAAAAGTTCAGTTGAAAATGAATGCAGGTTTTTAAAAGTAGTGTCTCTCTTAGGGAAAAGATGAAGTAACTCCAAAAGTTAAGGAGTTGGGACAATCTTTTGAATTTAGATCATGGAGACTTGACCTGCTGAGTCAGGCTGTGAATGCCCCTGTGCTGGCGATTAATGATGATGCTGCTGTTTTCCAGCCACCACCATAAATGATGATACAGGTGCACTCTATTTCAGATCTGAAGAGAAAAACTTGGCTGGAGTTACAAGAAAGCTCCTAACAAAGCACAAAACTGCCCACTATGAAGAAGGATAAGGCAACCACCAATCGATGTAAACATTGCAATTGGAGCGAGGGGTGATTTATGTTAGAACTGGAGCTGTTTTCACAGCAGAACTCTGGCACACAACCCTTAAATGCGGCAGTATATAGTTTAATGTCTGTTGGTCTGGTTTGACAAACTCTCCATAAAAGTTTGTCCTCCCATCATTTGTGCAAGTAGTTAATGATGTCCCATAGTGGTATCTCACTGTCAAGTGACCTCTAGTAGCTAGATCAGACATTTTAGCAAATGCCCCTAAAACATTGTAGGTTTACTTTCAAGTGACAAATTATAATTGGAGCACAAAAGGATGTCTGATGACCTTTACATAGGGAGGAGGTCAAGGTGGATGGAGAGTTCAACAAAACGTTGGGCAAACTATGGAGGTGAAAATTAAAATGACCTCCATCCAGATGAACTTTCTAACAATGTTATCTATTCTAGTGTGGACCGGGTGTAAACATAGCCAAAGTTACTTGTTTTAAAACATATAGTGGACATGTACCTACAGTATCTGCGGCATATCTCACGTTGGTGAACATTCTTAGTCATTTGTCCTGGTGTGTCTAACTGCTAAAACAAAGACAAATTTCTTTCAAGAAAAAAACAATAGGAATGACAACAATGACTCAATCTGCTAAAACAAAGAGTAGAATCACAAAATCATTTTGACTGGTCTCTATAGCTGCAAACCCAGGAATTCACCACTTATTGTGATATAAAAGGGAGGAGAGATATAAAGAACTATTTTTAAAAGGCCTGGGCGTTTATAGCTAGGTATACTTTCTTGCTGTTTGAAGTACTAACAGGATTTTTTAGATTACTTTGGTAGGCCCATACACCAAACTGCTGAGCCTACACAATATGTTCCCTCATTGCGCATTGAAGAACAGATTGGATGAAGAAATGGAGGTGAAGAGGATAATAGATGAGATGGAACGAAAGAATAAAAGTGGAAGAAATTAAGACTACCCCACATGGGAGATGAAGTGAGGAAGTGATCTTCTTCCTTATTTCAAATGGCTGCTCATAGGAAAAGCTTAGAGCCACACATAAATTACCAAACCACCACCACTAAACACACACTCAAGCTAATACAGCCACCCTCTCCCATCAAATATTTATTGAAATATGAACTCCTCCATAGACGCTTTCCCAAACAGATCGACCATAATAAGCCTTCCCCATCAATGAGCCTATTCATCTCCACTTAAACATGTCTTCATTTGCCTGATGATGGACAGTAATGACTTTGTCTAATACCCCCGGCACTGTGGCAATATTATCCTCTCTCTTCATCTGCCAAAACACTCTCTCTCTCTGTCTCTCTCTTGCATGTCAACAGTCATCACCACAGATCTGTCACTGATTCGTCCACAACCTCCCCCACTACAATAGTAAAGAGAGCTGTATTCAGGAAGCTGAGACAGGCTACATGCTTCGAGTCTGCATTTTTAATGAGATTACTTTTTACCAGACAGTTGGGTGTAATTGGCCAAGAGGCACTGAGGTAGTACTCTAAAACATCTTTTAAGAGCTGAGCTGACATATTGTCATTTTGCCCATGTTTTAATCTCATCATCAGTGTAAGGACTAAAAGGTTTGTCAGTTACAGCATTTTACAAGACTGTAAGCGGTCACATTAGGTTTATTACTATCCAACTCATTTGGTGTAATGGAAAAAAAAAAAAAGATAAGAGCTGCTGTGTTTTTAACACTTTTAACCACTCTGGAATTTATTTTTTTTTTTTTTAAAAACTCACCGCAGGACCAATTATTTTATGTTTCCTACTGTTATGTCTGGAAGTACACGTCTTCAAGTTTATTGCCCAGTCCCCACAACAGTGTAATGTGATAACAAGGCTTTAAAGCCAAATACCATAAAACTTGTGTTGAGTGTTGAGTAATATGTGGTGAAAGTCGAGTTGAAGTCGACTAGTTGTTGATGATGTCACTAATAAAAAGATAAGATAGGACTTCATTTATCCCCGTGGGGAAATTAGGGACACAGTAGTAATGCTTTGCAATGAAATCTATATTCTTGACCTGAATACATACTGTAGCGTCTCACATAAAGAAAGTTACGGAGGCTTTTCTGCAAGTTTACTGAAGCTTGAACACGGACTACTGTCGGCTCTAGCCCACTCCGACACTGTCAGTCCCACACTTCTAATATGCGGCTCTCGCTCGGCAAACTCTCAGCTCTGCCATAAGTTCCGTCTCTCGCATGGTGCATTCACTGACATCAAGGACAAAAAAAAGCACGCTCTACAATCACAACAACAACGTCAACTAATAGAACACAACTGAACTGAACATAAACACAAACTTATCAACACTGTGGGCTGCAGATATGTATAACCTATTGAAATCCACGCCGTCAAGAGAGTCACCGCAGAATGGGCTTCATCTTTAGTGAAGTATTTCCACATACTTGATGAACCGCTGCAATGAGTCAACATGATGCTTAAAGCGTCATGGCACAGCAGTGAAGTTGACTAATCGACTAGTCGACCAGTCAACCCCTAATGTCGCAATAACACAACATCTGTGGCTGGGAGGCAACACAGACTCTGACCTGTTCTTATGATTGTATATTCATTTAAATATATTGTTATATAGTGTCATTGAAATGTATAGTGTTTGTACAACAGTGGAAATCACAAGAAAGCACAACAATATACAGTACATCTAACTAAAGCGTACATGTGGAATCTTATGATACAAACTGATGATGTTACATGACTGTTTGAAAATGTAAGAGGAATCATAGGCAGGTTGGAAAATTGTTCATTCAGGTAGGAGTGGATAACTGCAGGAAGCCATGAAGACTGGGCAGGTTTTTCTCCTTTGTCACTTGAATGTACAACAAGTAAAGCAACTGTGCAACTCAGGAATCATAATGTGTTGCTCTATAAAAGAATAAAGCCCTAGACACTTATCTTAATGAGAACTGATACAACTATGTGACAAGTGGCTGTCCTTGTAATCAGATAATGGTCACCCATTTATTTCTAATTATACTTTGTACAATAATGATTTTACGGATACCTTCCAGAGGGATTGGTCTGACACTGGCAACAGTTTTGAAAGTGAAAATAAAATCGTTGTTTGTGGAAAAACAGTTATGAGCCACAAGGGACCGCCTGACACAGTTCTCCATCGAGTGTAAAACAGTCTGAGAGACAGAGAGAGGACAAGAGGGAGGCATGGGTGCATGCCTTAGGCCACCTGAGCTCCAGATAAAGTAGGTTACAATGTTGTAGTAATGACCCAAAGTCTGGCAATGTGCTCTCCCTGTGTGTGTGTGTGGCATCACTTAATGGAGACATTAGCAGTTAACCTCATTGTTTGTCACACTGATTCCTGAGTTCCTTCTCAATGTGTTTTATTCTTAGTTTAGTTTGTTGCTGGAACATCTGAGTTTTGTACAGAATAAATACCATAATGGCAGCCACAGCTCCCAAAGACGATGAAATAACACAGAAAAAAACATTAAAATGGTTTAGTTTTGCAATGTCCAACATGGAACAGACCACCGTGCTGTGTTACACTGTAAAAATCTGTGGCAACAGCCGAAACACAAGAATGCAGTGAACAGGAGAAATGTGTGTCTGATGCTAGTTCCCAACCCACAGCTCCAAAACCGCCACTAAACAGCAGTAAGCTTTAGCTAATTCATTTTCCACTGTCCCCTTATATGATTGGCCAAGGCATCTGTGGAGGGAATTTACAGAAGTGTAAGCTTTTCATATTGGAAAAAAACATGACTCTGCTCAGTCAAAAAGCCTGGGTTTGTAAAGACCTTGAAAACTATTGATTACAAGCATAAACATCAGGCTGCAAATATTTAGTGGAGGTAGCATTTCCCTGTTTGTCCAACAAAACACGAGAAGAGCTGGCGGTGCAGCTGGAGAAGATTGCAGGCATAGATTAAAATCGTGAATCACCCAAAACACACAAAAATCGAGGTTTCCGTTTTTGGCAGTATTACTCACTACTCTGGGTTTACACATGAGTGCTCAAATTCAGCTCATCACACAAATGATTTGACCTGCACTTTACAGAAACCTCATGTCAACCCTGTGGCTCAGTGATCAGTCACGTAAAGTGTCTTTATAGGCGTCTTTACCTCTTTTCTACAGAGTTGGTAGCAGAGTGGTTTGGGGTTTTATTTTAGAAGAAACTGAATGTGCATGCAGTTGTTTCTTGCACTCTTTGTCTTCTCATTGTTTGTGAACCAAAGTGCATAGTGACACAGTAGCCAAGCATGTTTGTTTCCCTCTCCTCCTCTCACACAAACCAACATAGTTCTCATGCTCACACTTAAATGCCATCATCTTTTAAACATGAAAACTCTTTGCAGCTTCTCTACTGACCGTTTACATCCATATTGATCACATTTTCGACTCTAAAGGGCTTTTCAAGGGCTTCAATTCATGTTGCTGTTTGGCTGGCAATAAATCCCACAGAGATAGTATGGGCTGCTTTCAAAATTAAAGCCTGTTAACTTTCCGTCTCATAGCTGGCGCTGCTGTTTTTCTTACGCTCTTCTCTTCCTCATCTTCAGCCACTGATTTCCTTGACACATCTTTGCTGACTTCAGCATCACCCGCAAGAATAACCGTGCCAAGTCCTGTTAGAGGTCTGCTTATGTGACAGGGATGCAGAGAGGAGGAGGCAGTGGGAAGCCATTGTATTTGTCAGGCATATACATTTATTTTTATTGGTCAAAAGCGAACGGTAATGATTCACTTGCATACAATCTTCTGGTTAAAACGCTGCAATGTTAATGATTTCTCTGAGAGGAAAAGAGAGCTATTGATAATTATCTTCTTGTGGGAACTAATTATCTCTCCATATTTAATTGACTGAGTAATTAAGCTGGAGATGGCGTCGGTTGAAGAAAAAAAAAAAAAACAGCTAAAAAGCAAAACAGATCTGCTGAGATATCACTTAATTCACCCAACAAAATTGACTGAAGAGAAAATTCTGTAATCTCCAATTAGATGTCACAACTCTGAAGTCTGAGCATCTTTTAATGCAAATATGTAAACTGCATGGAAACGATGGGGAAAAGTGAAAACTAGAATCAAAGTAGATAAAGCAAGCAAGACAGTGATGAACTGCACCAGGGAGGCATACATCAAACAGAGCTCTTCAGTGGGAAACTGGTGAATAAAAGTTTGTCTGTGGTGATTAATCATGTGCCAGTTAAAATCTGGAACATAATTATGGCTGACAAATGAGAGCGATGAAGATAGATTGATCAATAACCGCTTAAAGTTTTCTTTCACTTTGTTGGCACCTGCAAGACAAAGCGAGAGGAGGGAAAAGTACAAAAGGGGGAGAGGTGATCGCACAAGATTAAAGCTGATGTTGATATATGGCGATGAGCTGACACTCCTCTTCTCGCCTGTCTTTCACCTGTCTTCCTGCATTTTGTGACCTTCCCCTGACCTTTTTTCTGATTCTGTTATTCACCACCGTTAAGGTTATTTGGAAGAAAGAGACCGTGGAATTCACTCGCGGAACTGACACTTAAACTGCGGGTGCTGATTAATGTCTCGTCACTGAATCGTGGTTTGGGATACAAAAAAAGCAGATGTGTTACTACGGCAACAGGGTCATGTAAATTAACATAGTGAAATCAGCTACAGAACAGTCACAGTACGTTCAGTATTTCTCTTCTTGTCAACAAATCTCATCAAAACACAACAAAATGAGCACAGATTCGACGCCAAAAAACCCAATTAAGGAGCCACATTGTCACACTGAGACACATGTTCCTTCATTTGTGATGACCCTGGGCTCAGACATTCACAGATTAAATACTCAATAAAGAACAAATGTGTCTCAAAGCACAGCTTCTTTGATTCTTTTTTTTTTTTTTGAAAGCCTAATTTGGCATTCGTGTTAAATGACTTGTTCAGCTGATCAATTTAACTTGGGGCTGAGTGGTCAGAACGTATTGAGAGATGGAATAAGGCATTGTTGGAAAATAGAAAAAAATAAATCAAGTGTCAGTCATTCATCTCTTGCCTCAAACACAACACCTATGAAGGTTCCATAAAAACAAAATGTTAAGCTAAAGAACAACTGCGTATTTGCATATTTGTGTTCCAGTATTGCCAGCACTGTAGCAAACTAGACCACCGACATCATGAAGCAGGTAACACAGGTCCTCTATCAGCAGGCGAAACTCTCCATGCCTATGACGACTTCTCAGGATTTGATGGACCAGATATTTTCTTTTTCCATTTCTTAGAAATGAGAGGATCACAAAATCATCCTCACTGCTTACTCAATTTTGTCTCGTATTACAAATTTTTATTGTAATTAAACGACAAATTAAAAACATAACCGATAGACATGGAGTTTGCTGTATTCCTGAGAAACCTCTCAAAAAGAAAGCAATCTGCGCCTTGCGTGTAACTATGCCTGTCCAGCCATGCATGTGTGCATTCATAAATACAAGAATACTTTTGTATATACGGCATGTGGGTGCAAATACTCTGCTGTTCAGCATTTTCCTCTGCCTGCACGTGTATGCGTGTGGCTGTATATGCGTTCATATGATGCTAAACAATTTTGCACAAACTAAGGAGCAATCTCAGCAGTGGGGCCATTTCACGCCTATCAAAGCCTGAACACTGAGTGGGTGGAGGGGTGGAGTGGTGAAGGAGTGACGGGAGGAGTTCTTCAAGCCCACATCCAGGCAGAGAAATGCAGCGGCATGTGTACTGGGGTAATTTAAAAGCTGTCACCGAGCAAGCAGAGTGAGATAACACTACCAATGGGATCGGCATGAAACACGTTTTCAGCCTTCTTTATCAGTCCTCTGACACATTCACAGTTGCAGCTGCAACATACACTGTGACAAGAGCAGTGATTGTGAGCGTGGAGAGATTTGCGGTTGGTGCTTTGGCACTGGTTCATGCAAATGCGTTACTTTATTTGTCACCACTCAAGTAAGCTGCAAAGCAATGCCACGTGCATTAATCATCATTTGGAGAGACATAAAGCACAACATGTGTTAACCCCAGTACAATTACCTTTAACAAAGAACACTGACAAATGTCCCTCTGGGATTTGTGGAACCTAATTTGATTGGAAACAGACGGAGAAGTGAAAGCTAATATAACAGAAGCTAATCTGGACATGACTCCAGCTCGTTGCAGTGGAAAATAATAAAGAGATTCCAGTGTACTGTAATTCAGCCCCCACAGTAAAAATATACCACCGGGAGTCATATTGGATCATTACCGGAGCCGCTTTCATCTCTTACAATAGGATTGCTGTCTGGTGGTCCCCTTATAATGACAAATACACACATACCTCTTAATATGTCTCTTGAGGCAAATCTGCATAAACACAACATGTAAATTACCCACGATTAGCTCGGGGCTGGGCTTTGCACACATGTAATGGCGCCACTAAAGTTCATTCTGTCACCAGGCAAAAAGCGCAAACGTGTTTAAGAAGATTCCATTAGATGCCATTTTTAACTGTGTGCACAAGTCGCAGCTGAGTAGTTGCAGGACACATTCAAACACAAGGCCATGTGTGCCTGCAGTGACTCAGAGTGGCTGCGTGGGCAAAGAGATCCTCACATTTCAGGTCTGAATCATTCTGCTAAAGGGTCTGATCTCCAGTATTTGTTGTCAAGTGGCCTTCCTGTTCAGCACCACAGCCTGACTGCTTCCCAGAGCTACAGTATGTAAACCCAATACTGTATATCCGAGAAAGAAAAGCAATATCCACAAACCTAGATCTACAATGTTACAGTCCCTTATGTCAGGTAATTCTGTCATCTGTAGTCCTATTAGTTTTTTTTTCTTTGCCACTCTCTGCCAACTTAAAACAAGCAGGTATCCATCATCCTAAAACATTCCACTGCCTCTCACAGAAAAACACACACAAATCAACTTTCCCTCAGAGACGCAGATTGGACGCATTTAAAGAAACTGCCAAACACTATACTTGAGGGGCATTGTGTATAAACTGATATTATTGCTGTGGGAATCTGCAGCAAGTGCAAACTGAGGACAGACTGTAGACAGAATGCTGACAAGGACAAATTCATTTATTTTTGCAAGCTGTGTTTAAAGAGCTGAAGCTTATTTTTTCACAGTTCAAAATGCTTTTGTCTCCAGCTACAGATGTCTTGTAGAAATCTTTTCCAATTCAGAAGTTAGAAAACTCAGGGATGGCCTGAATGTTAACTAAACCTTTTCAACCTTATAAATATTTCAAGACCACCTCCAGGAGTAAGTACATCCGTACACATGGATGAACACGTGCTCAACACATGTTCATTAAATCGTTGTTACAGAACATTACAACATTGTTTGTAGTCTTCATTAGAAAAAGTAAAAAAAAAAAAAATCAATGCATTCTACATAGCATGCAAGAGAACAGATAGCTCGGGTTTAATTTCCCCGAACCTCAACTGTGGACCTAGATGACTCAGAGCCTGGAGGCAAAACAGAACAAGCACCAAATGAGATTCTTTCGAAGATCCCACAATCTCCTTTGGCAACGATTACACCCACACACGCAGAATCAAAGGCCTACAGTTGTGATGCAGACTTGCAATAACTGTTATGAGATTCGACACCATATTGATGACTGTATTTAAAAAGGTCTCTTTGGATTTTATGCTATTGAACTGGATCTGAGGAAAGAAAAAGGATGAACATAGGATGGGTGGAATGACAGGCGAATGCACCGACTGACCAACTGACCGTTAGTCAGAGTGAAAATAAATGATGTAACATGAACATGACAAAGTCAGTAAGGTCTACTACTGCAGTAAATACATTGCTATATCAATATACTAATACATCGTACTGTCATTATATCAATATAGAACGTTGGAGATTTAAGCAACTATCAGAATGTACTCTAAAGCTTGGTGTATACTCCCACAAGAGATCTATGCAGAGCCAACGCTGTAGCAGTGTTCACCGGTTTAAGCGTCTACAACTATGCACTGGTGTCTTGGCACCTCGTTGGCCGAGTTTCTCCAAGTACTATGTGTGGCAGCTTATGTTGAACAGCAGTTACTTTTACTGAAATCACTGCAACACAGAATAGAGAGAGGTCATTTGAGATAATGACCAGACACTGAAACATATAAACTCATTTTAATCAAACAGTTTGAAGCTGAACAAGTGATATTGACCTAACTCATGTAAGGGGACAATGTAGGGGCACAAACAAAAGAGTTTGAGTGTACAGTGTTTCTGCTTTTGTTCCTATAAGATGTACTACACGTAGATGTGTAAACCATAGGCTGTATAAAGGCAGACGGCAGAACAGCTCCTCAAAGTGAAGCCAAAGCAAGTAGAGCTCCCCCTGGTGACTGGCTGCAGTATAGGTCATAAGCTCCACCCCCTCCATGTCAGTGGATGGGACATGGGCCAAACTAAAACACTAAAACACACATCAAATACATTTTTAAATCCTTAAAACAAGGATTGTTGTAAGTCATTTTAGGTAGGCTCCACTTTCAGACCATAATACAGACTCTGGCTCCAAAGTCACAAGATGGCGCCTGTATCCCAGGGAAAATAGTGTCAGTTTGGCCAATGCAAGGAAGTGGGGACACGTTGTCCATATTTATACACAGTCTATGGTGTAAAAAGGAAAAGTTACAGCTTTGCGAGTTCCCCTCTGTTATTGACTACATGACCTTACTTACATCACTACGCGCCTGGATTCTCTGGAGAATCTTTTGTACAGGATGAAACTCTAAGTCTGCATGGGAAGCAGGCTGATCTTCCACTTACATGAACAGCTGCTCAGACAATCTGGTGCATGGCAAAAACATAATGTAGTGTTATTTTACACGTTGGGCCCAATTAGTAAGCATTTAAGTGTTATTTGTCGGCTGAGCTCAAATAGGCAGTTCTGGATTTTGTATTTCACAGTCTTTTAAAAAGCACAGCAGATTCAGAGTGGATTTAAATGAAGGACGCCACTTGCAACACCCACTCATCAGACTAAGAAAAGTCTAATCCTGTTTAAACATGGCTTAGCATGTCTTTCGGCCTGAAGTTCTCTGTAAATAAATGAGGAATTAACAAGCCTATGACAACACATTTTCACGAAAAAAAAAAAAAAAAATGTATAAGAGGACATACAGGACTTATATTCCCTCAAGTATCCATCTTTACTCATAAATACTGATTCAAAGATATTTATGATCACCAGAGGACTCACAATTAGATGACATTAAGCTTCAAGGACAGCCAGAAGCAAGAACAGACATCTCATTAATACAAGCAGGCTGGAGTTGAGCCAGTCAGAGTGATGAGTTTGCACGGTGCATGATTAAAATGTACAAATCAGGAGAAGAGACAGGGAAGTGAGCCAGAAATGAAACTCAGCAGACCTTTCTGTCCGATGTCCAAATATATACATATATCATTCATCAGCCACATTACAGTCACCTTCCTAATATAGTGTGGGTCTCCCATGTCCCTCTGACTCATGTGGAAATGAACACAGGCCTTCTGCAGGTGCCCTGTGGTGTCATTAGCAAACATTGATAGAGGGAACCTTAGGGTTGAGGGAAGCCTCTGTGGATTGGGTTTGTTCAAGCGCATCCCTGGATACTCGATCACTTTGGGGAGTTTGGAGGCTGGGTCAGCACCTTGGGCTATTTGTCATGATTTTTGAACTGTTTCTAAGCAGTTTTTGTGGTGTGTTAGGTCATCATTTATTTTAAAAGTGTATTGCTGGGGATGGCTGCCAGGAAGTGTTTCTGCTATGAGGTTACCTGGTCAGCAACAACGTTTAGATGGATGGTACATGTCCAAGCAACATTGCCATGAAAGCTAGGGCCAAAGGTTTCCCATCAGAACATTGTATTGTAACAGGAGGATCACTGTTATTCACTTCACCTGTCAGGGATTTTAATGTGGTGTATCTTACTGCCACCTGCATTTCTGTTATTGTGAAGTGGACCACAAGGTTGATCTGTTCCTCTGAGACTAACTGCTGTGACAGAGCCAGCGAGCCTGGACAGAAGGACAGGGAGAACCTGAGCCAACAGGCAGCTCACAGATGTTGTATCTAAGGGGTCTTGACACCAGAAGACTGGTGGTCCATATCCCAGAAGCAGCTGGGAAATGGAAATGTGGAATTGGAATGAAATCTTCATCAATAACCACTGTCATGAACTGAGAAGCACTCTTTCAGCTGTGCATTCCTTATTGAACACAAAAACAGGCTAGTAAGCAGTAACAAGATACTTTTGTAATGCTGTTCATGTTTCTGTCCATTAACACTGTGCTCAACTAATCCCAGTGGGTTATTAAATATACCAATTAAGAACACTGCCAATAAAAAAGATTAATCCACAGACACACACACACACACACAGAGTATCACACAAAACGCTGACTTGTGTTTACACCGTATATCAGCCACACAGAGATGAACCCACAAACATATTCATACACAAAGTTGTTGTTAAAAGATATATGAAGATTTAAAATGGAAAAGTTATCCGTGTTTGACAACATACATCTTTCTGCCTGAAAGCAGACCTTGCATCACGAATCAGTAACTTTATTTGCTGTGTAAATTATTTAACACTTTAAAACTGCTTGTTTTCAAGTAGGTTGGTAATAATTCATTAAAAAATTTAAACTTTACCTTCCAATTGATTGAGAGCTTTGGCATTTTAAAGCAAACTGTACACAGACACAATGCTCATAAAATATAACATGTCTATTCGTTCATTTCTGGTTTCAGAGGGTCTCATTTGCATGATAGCCTGCAAGTCTAAGAATAATATTGAGATACACAATCAAACCACCTGACACTACTATTCACCATTCTGATGGTTAATCTATGCAGAGTATAGTGGGGAAACAATGTAGATCCTATAACTATCCCACAGTGAGCCCGGGCCTCTTATTAATTATTTAGACTGATACACATTTCTTTCATCTACTGGGTCAGGGTTGATACATTAGAGAAGCAAGATTTTAAACTAGCATGACACTGAATAAATATAAGGGAGAGTCCACACGGAATCTGTTAATTTAGCAACGAGTAATTACGTTCAACCGTGAAAAGATGCTGGCGGTGAAAGGGAGGCAGGGTGTGTAACATATAAAAGGCAGCTAATGTATGCTAATGATGTTTTGCTACCAGAAATGCTGATCAGTATAAGTGAGGCAATGGTTGTAAAATAAAAACACAGAAATACAGTATGTACTGATGTTTTCCTCCATATATAGGATTTTATCAATATTGGTCTGAATTCGAAAACACAAAAGTTCTGTAATGGGATTGTTCTGATTTACATTGCCAATGAAAAAAGCTTGCTCCATATCAGGCAGGTGCCAAACATAGTGCTACATTAAATAAATGAGATGCAGTGAGCGAACACCTTCTCTATTACAGATTCATATATTTGGATCCAGCATCTGATGTTACTGTGTTTCAGTCGCACTAACCCTGCACGTGTGCCTGGATCATTTGACCAAAGCATCACGACTCACAGAACACATACAGTGCCGCTTAAAATTACCTGCACCCATTAGAATATCTGCATAAAAATGGCATCAGTGGATGTTCACACAAGTCCTGAAAGTACACAAAAAGAAATCCAATCAAACAAATGAGTCAGGAATATAAGACTTTAGTAATGATTATTGAGGAAACTTTTATTGAGCCAATATTACATATCTGTGAGGTGCAGAAGTAAGTGCACCTCTAGGATTATACGTTGATTTCAAAGCCAAATTAGAGTCCACCTGTTCAGAAGTGTTTCCAACCAATGTAATGAGACTCAGGTATTGTTCAGTGCCCCATTTGTTTATAAATCAAGGATTTGTCAAAGTCTGATCTTCACAACATGGTAATGTCCTCATTTGGGCCTGTTTTGCTGCATCTGGGTCAGGAACATGCCACATTCACATCCATCATTAATGGGCCAATGAATTCTGAATGACACCAACCAATTCCAAAAGAATATGTCAAGACATCTGTCAATGAGCTGCATCTTAAGAGAAACTGGGTCATGCAGCAAGACAATGAGCCCAAGAACACTACAAGTCGTTCTACAAAATAATGGTTAAAGAAGAAGAAAATAATTGTTGTGGATTGGTCTAGTCAAAGTCCTGACCTTAATACAATAGAAATGTTGTGGAAGGACCTGAAGTAAGCAGTTCATGTCAGGAGACTCACCAACACTACTGTACTAAGGAATGGGCTAAAATCCCTCCCAGTTGTTCTAGATGACTTGCTGGAAATGATCACAGATGTTCAGTTGCTGTTATTGCTGCAGGGGATCACACCAGATACTGAAGTAAGGTTTGCACCTCACAGATATGTGATAGTGTTGTACACTAACAATTGCAAAACTTCTGCAGAAACGCAGAAGTTTTTCATCGTTTTGGCCTTTCGTCCACACGTATCCTGTAAACGCATAGCCCTAAAACACACTTTTCTGAAAACGGGTCCCAGGGTGGAGAAATTCGCAAACGCACCTCTTGCGTTTATGTGTAGACAGACAGAAACTGAGAAAACGATGATGTCATCGCCACACTCCCGAGCAGCCTTCCACCTCACGCGAGACGTCCCATAACAACATCAACAACAATGGCGGACTACATGCTAGTTTTCCTGCTGGAGAAGATATTGAGCCCATTAGGGTTACTAGGGCAAAATATCATGCTCCTGTGCCACCACGCTGAGCAAAAAGGCGATTTGTAAACAGCGCTCAAGATTTGTGCGCATGCTCCGCCTCTTCCTCTCCGTTTTTGGCGAATTTCTGAAACTGAAACAGCGCCACCTATAGGCCTGGAATATGAAGTAGCGTTTTCGGTCGTGCTGAAACGGATCTGTGTGGACGCGGATATTTCTTGAAACGATGCCCTCGAAAACGGAGAGGGAAAAGACCGTTTTCGTACGTGTGCACGTGGCCTTACTCTTGAGTAAAACTGAAAGAGTACAATCTTCAGAAGACATCTGAATAGCTCCAAATGTGAAATGTGAGTCTGTTTAATATGAGTGATACAGGACGGGTGATATGACAAGCTTCTGGTAGGGACAGAATCTTGCTGGGAGCAAAACATTCAGTAGTAATTAGGATCTGTCTTTTACATTTTCTTCTATTGAATTAATTCATTCTTGTCAATACAGTTGTGAAAAAAAACAGTATTCCAGCAGATTACTCACAGCAGGAGGAGTCCCTTTGCACTTTTCCAAAAAGATCTATTCAGATTGATGTTTAGGGGCATATTAACACATATATCTTAAGATCATTTCATTTAGCGTCCATCTAAAGAGTTAAGTTTGCAATCTCAGTTCAGAATGATTTCAGTCATGAAGAAATATTGACCATGTAAACGTAGCCATTGACATTACTGATGAAAGAGGCACATGCAAGCGTCACTCAGATGAAAGGAGACATGGTGTCTAACACGGTAATGGATCCTATTGGTACACTTTTACAGACACAGTGACACATCTACCCATTTGCGGGACTGAATTAAATTTACTCATGGGATGCGGAAAAAAACTCGAGGCCAGCACATTTTCCGGCCACGTATGTTGGGGAGCCGCAGTGCGTGGAACACAATCAATAAATCCCAGAGTATAGCAGACCAGAAATGCTCAGATGGATTTTCTCTACATTACTGCTTTATAGACTCAACTGCGCACATGCACCCACCACGAGCATGGATACAAGGACAGATACGCCCATGTCTACACATGCACACATTACTGTACTGTACAAGTGCACACACTTGAAAGAACTGTGTATTAAATGTCATAAAACTGCTGTGCACCATAAAAAGAATAATATACTACCAAAGGCTCTACCGAACAAGAATCATACACTGCCCAGACTATTGCTCATTACTGCGAACACTGCATTGTTTTATAGTGCTAATAAAAAAAGGAAACTACCTACCTTTGAGTTTTAATAATCATTTAAATGATTGTTGAGAATGTCTTCTCAGGAACACATTAAGGCTGTATGAATCATCTACCAAGAGGTGCTAAGAAGAAAACTGTTTGTTTTCATGAAGAAAATAGCAGATGCCACCTTTCAAAGAGCAGAGTATATGTCCCTCACAACGGTGTTTCTTTGACAGCGGGTCTTAACACCCTTGTTAAAACAGCAGGAAACAAAATGATAAATCATGTCAGATGCTTTGTAGCTTTATTTAAAAAATTTCAACCTATGCAGTGACACCGAAAAGGAATGCGATGTATTTTATTGCAAGATGTGTTATTTAAATGTGCCAGGTTGTTGCTAGATGTGGTTGTAACTTGATACACCATGTATTAATATGCATCTCTGTGTCCAGCTCAAACCCTCATTTAGTTTTCATGAATTCAGAAGAAGGAGAAATAAATGAACTCCATAATTAAGGACTGCGTTGTATTTTCTGAGCTTTGTGTGTGTTTTGTGTATAACTGATGGTTGTTAGCTGCCTGGCTGCTATCCCGCTGGTCACATGTGATTAAGTCACCCACATTGTGGACTGTATGTTGACTTAGAAAGCAGTTGCATATACACTTGTACTCAGTGCAGTCACAATACATCCCTGACCACCTACGGAAGTGGTACGGTCAATCAGATCACAGTCCGTCCAACACGGGAAGGGCCAAAAACTGCAGTGCCTTCAAGGCCACTTGGAACATCTTTACAGCCTGGTACAAAAACTGATTTTAAAAACTTTTTTCAACTGTACAGGGTGATTTTGTATACTAGTCACATTTTAAATTATGTAACAGATTAAAGTTAAAATATATCAAGGCTCAAGGGCAGGGCAACTTTGAGTGACAGGTTAGTGCTGTAACAGGTTGTCTGGGGTCACCTGCCCACCTCAGTTCCATTCAGGCCCGACCCCTTTGCCCATTTTTGAATTAGACTGGAGTTCAGTGGAGTCAGGCACTGCCAAGATGCTGACGGCCTGAGTGAGCTTCACATCCGCTCTTCAGGAAACCCAAGGAGGGGTCTTTATTTACACCTGGACTTTCAAGTGCTCAAGCACTCAGATTGCAATGCAATACTCCTATGACATGTCATGTTTGAATGCATTGTGGATGTTGATAGTAGAAGACATTATTTTACAATGAACAGTGTGACAGTTTGACATTTAGACTGCAGCAACAATCAAAGCAGTGAAATTCTGCTCCAGATGCTGATGTTTGACAGCTCAATCCCCTCGGGGATCAACAAATGTCTTCGGTTCTTTGATTCAATTTTAGAGTTAGTAAAGGTTAATGAAACAAGCAAATCTTAAATGAATTGTAACAAGATGACCTTTGCCGAACTACAATTGAATTTCCAATGTGCAGGTTTGGCAAACAAAGCTCCTTCCAAAGCAGGCATGAGGAAACACGGGGCATACTGACAGGCTTAGATTCAAAAGAAAACCTTATGCAACAGTACTGTACAGTACAGTATGTCCATGCTTTGTAGTCGTGTTTATGACACAGCTACAACAAAATCATTGGAGCAACTACTGAAAACACAGGGCCTGTAAAAATGGGTGACATGTTCTGTAATGACACAAAAACACTCTTCAGTCTCCACACATAGGATTCCTTGCAATTTTTTTCCAAACCTTAAGTTGATGGATCTGGATAATAAAATATCAGCATTAAGAACTGAACGTTCGTCAGTCAGTCAAGCATGTGACCTTTGAATATGTTCATGTAGATTCTGAACACACTGAGGAATTCTTGCTACACTCTGCATTATTCACAACACAGCATTACAGCTGACTCGGCCACGCACCACACTACAGGAGCCCTATCACCTTTATAGCAACAGTCAGTGCCTTTCAAATGTGCCTCAGATGGTATTGGGGTTTATTTGTCTGAACACATGTACTTAAGGCTGGCCACTTGTGATCGGCTATTCCAGATCGATCTTAATGCAAGGTCTGAACAGGCCCAAAGACTCTCCTTCCTGTGTGGTTTAGAGCCTAAAATATTAGTTTCAAGAGAGGACCAGTCTCCAGTCAAACTAGAATGGGAACCACGGTGGCATCATGAGTGGGCAATTCCTCAACCAAGCAAATTGGAGACGACGTGTGTTACCTGATTGTCCAAAGAAACCTGATGAGCTTCAGCAGATGCTTAGGGGCTCTACTCGTGACGCAACGTGAATGCAGAGGCTGGATTCAGCCGCCTACTGGTCTGTAAACCAGTGCTGATGTTGAAATGCAACGGTTCATTAATTAAAAAGCCCTTTAAGAGGAGACAGGCTGAAGAGCTATACTTAACTCTCACATCGAGGCACATATCATGTATCTTCTTACCAAAATTAATGCAGAGAAATAGTCCCCTACCTATGTTTGCTGACGTAAACAATTCTTTTTCTGTAGATGCTTGCTTGCTTATTGTACTGTTGGTCTTATAATTTAAAATGTGCATTGGTGGTCAATGGGAAAATGGTAAACATATCTAAGTAATCTTAGTGTGAGTAATAGCTGAGTCTTTGACAGGATCCTTTCTGGTTTGCTTTAAATATATATTTTTCCTCACACATAGTCTGGCTTTCTTAGAAAAAAAGAAAACAGTGAGTTTTCTTGCTTTTGGCCTTTTTTTTACTTTCTAAAAAATTACACAGTCAGCAATTTTACAAATAAAATATTATTATTATCAGGTTGCACATTATCACTCTACTGTGTTATCAAAACGCACTAAGCTATCTTCTTTGTCTTTTATGACAAACTTATTTATTATGGTTCCAAGGTACAAAATGATTCACCATTTTCCCTCAGAGATGTTCATTAGTATACTCGTTGAAGGTTTTATGTGGGCTGATGTTCCTAAATCTATTTGTACTTGCCAGGTGTTCATGTCATATTTTCAAAAGATTCCTGAGGAGTAACCATGATAAATTAGGCTTCAGATAAAAAATGCTTGCTAGGCAATGTAAATAGAATAATGCTGTGCCCTGCTGGCTAATGAACCCCAAATCCTTCTTAACAAGCAAAATTACATCATTAAAATGGAATCTCTCCAAGGATTCTCTTGACCTCTTTGCTGTTTTAGTTTCTCATTTTCTCTTAAAGAATATTACAAAGAATGTGGGCAATTTTAAATTATAATCTGACTCCAAGAACAATGCTATCATGGTGTAAAATGCTCACGTACATGCCAACATGCAAACATCCCAGTTTTAGTTTTTTGCTCATGAGCTTATTAAGTCATTTGCTCTGTATCACTTCTCACACTACACGTGCTTCCAGTTCCCCACTCACTTATTTCCACTCTGGTAATCAGTCAGCGAGTGATCCCAGCTCTCCACCATCAGTTGCCAGATCCTTAGTGCTGCTTTCAATCTTAGCTTTCCAGTATTCTGATCCTCAGTTTACGTTGTGTTATCTCTCTTTGAACCTTTTGGCATTATCTTGGTATGATGCTCGTGTTAGTTTTGTGTTAGTTTCTATGTATTTGCTCATGGTGTATACAGCACCCCCGAACACATACTAACATTGATCCACTCTAATGGAAAACCAGTAAACTAAAGGATGGAAACACAGAAATGTTCTATAATTGGAGAGGAACTGGAAGGGGGTCATTCACTAAAGCTAGCCAAGAGAACGAGTGGGTTGCCACGCAGAAGTAATCACATGTTTCCTCAAAGGGCCACAAGCTGATAACGTTGCATTCTGTAGACTCACACTAGCACACAGATCCGGAGATTAAGTATGATGGAGGGCTACACAGATGAAAAGATGCAGCAATGAAAAGGAACAAGAGTGCAAGGACGTTTTGGACTAAAGTGCAGTTCATCTTCCCTCTCTATGAATAAACACAAAACACACAGGTTTTTACATTTCAGATTTTTACATTAAAAATGTATTTTTTTATTTTTTTCATAATCTTGAGAACAGCTAATTTAAACTCTACAATGGGGGGTATTGAATATGGAAATGTAAATCCACAAATAGCCATTATCCAAGAAATACCAAATTGGAGCCTTATGATTTTCAGCAATTTTTGAATCAACTATATTTTGTCTAAACACAGCAAGATAAGTAATTTTTATTTTTCTATGTTTTCTTTTTTATGCTGGGCATGCTATTTGTAAGGCTGCAAACACCAGTGCATGTTCTATTACTTCATTATTTCAACACTCATCTTCAGGCAGATGCTGGTGACCAGAAGCCAAGAAAATGTTCCCATAATATTGGGCATTCATCAGTATCAAGTTGACAAGTTCAACTTTGAAGTGCAGAAGACAGGATGCTGTACGCAAATGCAGTCTTTCCAATTACCTTTTTGTAATTACTTTGTAGTTACTGTATCGTAAATTGATGGCCGATTATATCGCAGTCCACTTCCTGTTTTCAGAGAAGGATTTTCCATTTTTGACAGCGATGGCTTCCTTTACTCCTCTTTTAAACCATCTGTCTTCTCTGGTTAAAATGTGGACGTTGTTGTCTTCATAGTAGTGTCCCTTGGGTTATGGAGCTGTGGCTTAGTGGTTACAGAAGAAGCTTGGGATTGAAGGGTCACAGGATTGCATCCCCTTGTGTCCATGTTCGACGTGCCTTAAGCACTTTGAGCAAGCTCATAACACCCAAATTGCTCCCCAAGTGGCAGCCCACTGCTCCGGGTATACACACTATTGTGTCAAATACAGAAAAGATTTTCAAATGAAGTATCAATAAAGGAATATTTTTTCGTCCTTTAGGTATAGGTGGAGCAGCTGACTGCAGCAGACTCCATACTTCACACAAGTGAAGCTTTAAACTAACCAAATAGGTCTGATTATCATGAACGAGTCCCATTTGGCACAACCCAAGCCAAGGATGGACAAAAGAAGGGGCTCGACGCAGGTTAAAACTAAAAATGAGGTTGTTGCACAGAAAGAAGTAAACGAGAAATGAACCCAAGTACAACCAAAAACAAAAACTGATTAATAGAAACCACAGATATGTCCGTCAATTGGCAGGTACAAAGAGGGACTCGACTTTGCTGCTGGGTTTAATATTATGGCTGGGCCATGTGCACTGCATGAAGATGAGCACAGGGAACATAAGAGGTCAGGCATCTCCACAGGAAGAATTTATTCTGTCAGCTTTGAAGTTGACACAGTAACAACCAAGTGTGGAAAAAAGAGGAGCGGAAGGAGAACAAATCCATCTCAGTCGTATAACTGTCTTGGCTGAGGGAGTTTCTCACTCAGCGTATGATGGAATACCTGTCAATACACCTCTCTCCATTGTTCACTGAAGTCCTCTCATCATGTTTCACTCATTACTCCCTGTCTTTAACACTTCCCACACGGTCTCATTTCAGTCTCCCTATAATTCACCCCAGCTCTCTTCAAACATCACTCTTATCAATCTGGATAGTAACTGTGAAAGTGTGTTTGAGTCTGAATGTGTGTGTGTGAGAGAAATAGAGGGAAAATCTGAAAAATGGGCTCATTTTCGCCAACCAAGGACCAGAAATTATAGCGTGCACACCACTAAGCGTTCTGAAATCATAAAAGAGTAAACTATCCACACACATATTCTAAGCATACTGTATACTGGACAATACAAAATTCAAATACAGCCACAATACCTCTATCCTCTCACACAAAAATGCACACAAGACTAGCTCTAACTAGCCGCTTCTGCAGTCATTCACATCTCCATGAAGATGGCAGTATGTGGTCCTCATATACATCAATCAGGCATAACATTATGACCACTGACAGATGAAGTAAATAACATTGACCATCTTCTGACAATTCAATGTTCTGCTGGGAAACTTTTGGACCTGACATTCATGTGGATGTTACTTGGACATGTACCACCCGCTTAGACCAGACCAGGCACCCCCACCCCATAGCAATGACACTCCTTGATGGCAGCAGCCATCCCCAGCAGAATGCAGCCTGACAAACACACACACACACTGTAGGAACAACTCAAAAAACATGAAGAACAGCACAAAGTGTTGACCTGGCCTCCAAACTCACTAGATCCCAAACTGATCAAGTATCTGTGGGATGATCCACAGAGGCTCCTCCCTTCAACCCATAGGACCCAAAGGCCCCCATTAACAACATTCTGTTGCCAGACACCAGAGGACACCCTCAGAAGGCCCATGTCCATTCTCTGATTAATCACAACTGTTTTGGAGGCACAAGGGAGACCTACCAATAATTCCTTGAAACATAGGAACTGTTTTATTGTTCTTTGTTCTGTGTGTCTGCACTGCAGAAAGTGAGAGCATCTGTAATCCTTTTTTTCAAGGGCCTGTTTCAGGATGGGCGCTTTCCCATAACAAGAGAAACCTCTAGTGAGGTAAGCCTGTATGTGTTGCTGTGGGTTGTAAAAAAAAAAATTACATTGCTGACACTGTGGTGTTGACATGCCAACCACAGGCAGGTTATTACCTCACTTCAACAGTCCTGGTGGTGTAAATGCAAACAGAAAAAAAAAGCCTTTGTACGTATAGAGTTCTTAGGGGAGCTCTCCAGCAAGTAGATACCCTCAGAGAGTACCCAGAATTCATTGGTCCAAAGTCATCTATTGACAGTTGGGTTGATTGGTGGAGTTCATTGGCTGGAAATTAAACCCAGTTGGCTTAATTGACTGTGTGTCTGTGTATTACAGGCAGTATTGAAAAATGGGATTGATTCGTGTTATCGGAGTTTCACAGTAGGCTCAACAGTTATTGTCATGATAGATTAATTGGCAGATTAGTTCACCAATTAAGACATAATTTGGTTAATCTGGGGAATTTCAATTTACTGATGGTAAAAAAAGAAAGGCTTGACAAATGCAAAGTGATGGAGAAAGAACTATTTTCCATTAAACTATAGACAATAAAATCTTCTAAAATGTAGGAAAGTGTGTGTGTGTAGTAAGTTTCCCCTACTGCCCATTCAGTTCATTACCATAATGTGCATTATAGTGAATGTGTTGGTGTTAACATGTCTGCATTTTACATGTGAGTGCATCTCATACGGGGTATGAAAATGTCAGCCTACCGCTCAGACAACATAACATCAGTCTCAGGGCATAGTTAGGTGATTTTCTACAAAGTGGATCAAAGGCACTGAGCAAAGCAGACGCTGCGCTGTTAACACCTATCCTTTATATGCTGCTGCTCGCTGTTGAGGGGAGGAAAGAGGGAGAAAGGTGAGAGAGCTGAGAGAGAAGGATAAAAAGGGAATGAATTTATCTCTATTCACTGTCAGTGTTTGAGAGCTGTGCGTCAACTAGGAAGTCACAATGTCTGTTTTGTAATATTTCATACAAGTACTCAAGGAAAAGCACACACACACTACATATAGACACACACACTGTACAATCACACAGAAGATACATATTTACAGTTATGTGCACCAGATCGCTGAGGATTTGCTCAAACTGAATCTTTCCGACGCCTTCTCTCACTTTCTACCTCTCGATCCTGTTCTGACCGCCCTCTGCATTGCTGGCTGCACCACAATCTGACAGTAATACACTGTAATTCCACTGTTGTCGCGTCAGCAAAATGTCCGTCCTGTTAAATTATGATGTGGAGGAGACGAGCAGCATCAACGTCACTGTCCTCGTTGAGGCGGATGTTAATATTTTTATTCAAATATGTCAGAGATCAATGCATGTGCTGTTATGTTTCTGAATCTTGTACTCAGAGGTGATTCACAACACCCGTTTCAGCAGAAAAAAAAAGCTCTGCATTAGATTTGCAAGAGAGACAATTATAAAGACAGAAGGTCAGCTACAAATAGTAGCAGGGAAAGAACGGTTTCTGACTGGTGGTTAAAATGAGAAAAGGGTGTCATTGCTTCGATTCAGTCAAACACAAAAGATGGTAACATAACACATGGCAAAGACAGATTATCGAGAAGAGGCAGTAAAAGAATCAGATATTCTCCCTTTGTCCCTTTTTTTATTTTTATTTTTTTAGCACAAATGCTTTTTTTCTGATAAAAGAGATTAATGTGTATTTCAGCCCAGGGGTCGAGTTAATCATTGACATTGTCATTGACTGTTTTTTTAAACTGTAACGGAAAAATCTGAAGGCCATCTGTCATTTTGACAGATTGCAATTCACACCCCTGACCATTTGGTGGCGAGTGACCTTATTAATTGGCTCTTGTCTCTCATCGCAGTTTGCTTTCCAAACATCGCGGAACTTTTATCAGAGCACGATTTCCTGGTACACCGATTATAGTGATGCACACGTCAGAGCTCGGCTAACCATAGACATGTATATGTCATACGTCTATGTGGCAAACGGCTACCAAAATGGAGGAATCGGATGAAAGCACGTTGCTAGGACTGATGAGTTTTTGTGCAAATTGTGCAAAATAAAAGAGTTAGCATACCACCGAAGCACTTCAACCCTACGGTACCGTCTAAGAGCTGTTAGCGCTAGCAGTCCCGGTCTGAGTACGGACAAGACGTGTCGGCAGCCCAAACTTTTTTTTTTTTCCCTACCATTTAAAGTCAATACTGTCAATACTGAAAAAGTACTTAAAGTTAATGAAATTTTAATGAAAATTAAATGTTATTGAATTGCATTATCATCATTTAAAAAAATTAAAGTGACGGGTAAAAATAGATTATGACGGGATTTTTATGACCCTGTCAGTCAAAAAGACAGACAACGAAAAAGTCCAACGTGACCTCCGTTTCAGCCTAAGCTGTAGCTCATTCATCAGACCCTCTATTCCCTTATATAAGTTGTTTAAGGTTATAATATTCTCCTTTATGGTGATGAATCTACTTCAAATCTTCTTTTGAAACTCCAGATCCTCTAATTAAAACGTATGTATTTTGTTGATTAAACATTATACAAGTCATATATATTCTTCCAAGTCAAAGATGCATTTGTTTAAATGATCTATTCAACACTTCTGTCTGGATATTTCCTTGCAACAAAAACTCCTTTCATTGTGTCTTTGTGTCAAGTCTAAAACAAACCACCTGTCTGATCATCACAGCATAATCACCTGTCAAGACCTTCAGCCGCGTTTGAATCTTTTTGCTACTTTACCAAACAGACAACCTGACAATCACACCCACTTTAGTCCTTGGCAGGTTTGTGTCTGTACATCCATTTGTATTATTTATTGTGTGAAGACACCAAAGATGAACCCACCTACCACAAGACAAAGAGTTCATGAAGAGAGATTGGTGTAATGCAGTTTCAAAGAGGATGTGCTGGAAAGTTTTTCACCCTGATATCACAGTTCATTTTATACAGATATTTTGAATAATAAGTTAATATAGAAACAAAAAAATACACATACGTACTTCTGTTTCCTACCAATTATGCAAGCAGGCTACCTAAATTATTAAAGTTCATTAATTCAAATATTCTTGTAGCACTTTATATGATAAGCCAGGATCAAGATGGTTTGAAGGATACTGCATTTCCAATTATTCTTTTCTGTAAAGAAGATGCTCCTCAGTCTCATCTACTATAGTAGCAGAGAACTTTATATTGGAACCAGTCCATCAATGGCTGATAGTCACCTGTAGGTTTATCATTGTTTTTTTATAAATACACTTTCAAACTTTTTCTTTCTATTTGCATTGTATATTTAATAATCTACAGCCAGTTCTGCTCCAGCCTAATTAATAATATTAATGCGACATTTCTTCTCATCAGAAATTTCAACCTGGTGGTGCCAGACTCAGAATCAGAATTTGAGTTAGGGTTTCAAATAGAACAGAGAAAAATAAAATACCTGTCCACGCAGTTGGATAGTCCTACACCAATTCCACACCACTCAGGTGACACGTATGACAACGATGCTGTTACCTTTCTGTCCATCACCATATAAAGTCTGCCCAAACAATTTAGTTGTAATTTGTAATCAATAACCCTGCTAAAGTTCTTCTGATGAATTTTCATTGTCTTTGTCCATAAATGATACAAGCTAAGTTTGCTGAGAATTGGATGAATAGTCAACAATAACCCACATGTTAGACTTGGCTTCGTTGTGGTTTTTACTGTCATTTTCGCACAAATAAATCTGCTTTTTTTGCACTGCCTTACCTTGCATGAACCACTAAGTCACCATCTTATAGTTTTTTTTTTTAAAGTTTTAGCAATTATTTATTTGTAAAGTTTTTTTCCACCACCATGTTGCATATACAGAATGTCTTTATATTTCTATTTTTCTCTATATATTTTTAGCTATAGTGTTATTTTTTTTGTATATATTTTTCAGATTTGTATTGTTTATTGGTAATTCCCCGTCAAAGTTGTTATCATTTTACTATATATATTTTGCCAAATTCCGCGCTACTGTGACATGGTAATTTCCCATACATGGGATTAATAAACATGCCTTATGTCTTATGTCTTGTGTCTTATGAACGGGCTAGGAGGAGTTGATTTTATTTGCATGGACCCCTAATTAAAACACTCATGTGCCAGTTCATTAGGTACACTAGTCAAAACTAATGCATTCTAATATAACAGTCTAGCACTAAATCCCACTTCATGATCCTTATAAAGTTGTGAAAGGAGGTAATTCAACTGTGTGATCATTTTGGAGGATGTCATTTGTGGTTCAACTGTAATAAGTGTATGTGCATGGAGATGAAAAAGCTCCGAAAATATTAGACAAAAAACTCTCAGCAAATACTACAGAAATATAAACTTGATACTCAAATCTCTGTATAGATATTTGTGTTAATCTATTAAAAATATTGATCTTGTAAATGAATGGCCTATTCTTCTATCAATTAATAAATGAATCACTTAAAACACATGTTGATGGACTTGCATTGAAGTAAGTAAAAGAACCTTTAATTAAAGAATATACACAAGTATGGATGTGATGATGGGCTAGTGATTCACCTCCATGTAGTTATCCTCACATATAATCTCTCTAGTGCTCCACCTGTCCTGCAGTGAGCAGTGGAACTGGAAGGGGTACGCGGTATTAGTTGACTTTAAAAATCCGAAGTCGTTCAACCCCTAATAGAAGGCAAATCATTTGAAGTGATCTGCAAGTAAGAGTGAACAAGAAGACTCTTAAAGCCTCTGATGTCTTATCTGCCTTCAGCTACAGCAGCTTCATAACTTTCAAGGGTGCATTCTGGGCCACACACATTTGGATTATTATTATTATGATTTCACTATACCTGCAGAAGTGCTGAGAGCACCTAAAGATTTCAGTGAACCCACAAATTCCATGTAAACCCAAATTAAAACTAGCAAAGAATACAGAGTCACTCTCTCCACACAGTAAGACATTAGACATGTATTCACAATCAAACATAAATGTGGAACGGACATTCACTCCGGATGTGAATATTTTTATGGACAAATCATTATTATTATTACTTTTTCATGATGAACTCAGTAGTTTTCTTAATGGTATCCATGTCATGTGACCCACTGATCCAAACATATGCCCAACTGTACTACTACACTGGACAAATAGGACACACCTATTTATAATGGATTCGACTAATTTTTTCATTTTAATCATAACAGGTTTTTTGATGTTCGCGGGCATTTTTACAGTGTGTGCATCCTGAAAATCTTGTTTGCCTTCATTTTCTTTAAAGAAAAAACTCCAGATTGCTCAATAACAAAATTTTATCCAAACTGTTGTAGAACTGGTTTTAACATATTTATTATATTGAATGTATAGAAACAACAACCTTTCTTAAACAATATTAATCCTGTCCAATAATTAAAATAACCTTCATCTTCATCAGACTAATTGTACAATAAAATGTATAAACATTAATGAGTCATTGAAAAGAGAAATAGAATTTGTTGCAGTTGTATTTTATCATTTATTGAAATAGTTTTTAATGGTTAATAATAGGGGGGGGGGGGGGGGGGGCAATTTAGAGTGTCCAATTAACCTAAGGTTTGTGTTTTGGAGTTGGGGGGGGGTGGGGGCAATTTAGAGTGTCCAATTAACCTAAGGTTTGTGTTTTGGGGTGGGGGGCAATTTAGAGTGTCCAATTAACCTAAGGTTTGTGCTTTGGGGTGGGGGGCAATTTAAAGTGTCCAATTAACCTAAGGTTTGTGTTTTGGGCGGGGGGGGGGGGGGGGGGGGCAATTTAGAGTGTCCAATTAACCTGTGTGTGGGTGGGGGGGGGGGCATGGAGGGAGGGAGGGGGGTGAGTCAAGGTGGAGGGGTCATGCAGGGAGGGTGGAGTGTTGAAGTTGATGGGTCATGGAGGGATGGAGGGTGTTGAGTCGAGGTGGAGGGGTCATGCAGGGAGGGTGGAGAGTTGAAGTTGATGGGTCATGGAGGGATGGAGGGTGGTGAGTCAAGGTGGAGGGGTCATGCAGGGAGGGTGGAGAGTTGAAGTTGATGGGTCATGGAGGGATGGAGGGTGGTGAGTCAAGGTGGAGGGGTCATGCAGGGAGGGTGGGAGGAGAGTTAAGGTGGAGGAGTCATGCCGGGAGGGTGAAGAATCAAGGTGGATGGGTCATGCAGGGAGGGTGGAGAGTTGAAGTTGATGGGTCATGGAGGGATGGAGAGTGGAGGGTCAAGGTGGATGGGTCGTGGAAGGAGGCCGGAGGATGGAGAGGTGAGGATGATTAAGATGGAGGAAGGGCAAAAGAAGGTGGTTAGAAGGAAGATGGAGGGATGGTGTAGGTAAAGGGAACTACTGACGTCTTCCCTAAACCACTCTCACGATGGGGGAAGGGCAAAAGAAGGTGGTTAGAAAAAAGGTGGAGGGAGGGTGGAGGTAGAGGGAACTACTGACGTCTATCCTAAACAACATTAGCCTCCTCTTCCACTCTCACGTTGCAGAACTTTCTGCGCAGCCAGCTCCAGAAACCCTTCTTCTTCTTCTTCTTTTCTTTCTCCTTTGACTTTGTGGAGTCAATTTCCTTCTTCTCTCTTTCCATTTCTTCCTTTTCCTCAAGGTCTTTATTCCTCTCTTCCAGAGTAGCATTTCTCCTCTCCATTTCTCTCTTTTCCTCTTCCATTACTCTGATCTTTTCCTTCAGATCTTTGTATTGTTCTTCCATTTCTCCATCCATCAGCTCGTTATATTCTTCCATGAGTTCTTTCTTAGTCTCATTCAGTTCTTTATTGCTCTCCTGAATTTCATTACTCCTCTGCTTCAGCTCTTTATTTTCCTCCTCCGTTTCTTGATTCCCCTCCTCCAGGTCTTTCTTGTCTTGGTCTAAAGCTTCATTCTTCACCTTCAGTTCGTCATTTTTCTCTTGAAGCTCTTTGATGCTCTCCTTCAGATGCTCATTTTTCTCCTCCAGGTCTTTTCTCTCCTGTTTCAAATCGTGGTTCTTCTCTTTCAGTGTTATGCTTATGTCCTGCATTTTGTTCCTATTCTGCAACAGATTTTTCTTTGTCTTTTCCATTTCGCTGTCCTGCTCCTCCAGTTCTTTATTTTTCTCCTCTACTTCTCTCATCTGCTCCTCCAGGTTTTTATTTTTCTCCTCTAGTTCTCCCATCTGCTCCTCCAGTTCTTTATTTTTCTCCTTCAGTTCTTCCTTTCCTCTTTTTAAGTCTTTAAACTTCTGTTTCAGTTCTTCTTTCCTCTCCACCATGGCTTTATTTTGCTCCAGGTGTTTGTTTTTCGCCTCCATATCGTCCTTCTCCTGCTCCAACTCTTCATTTGTCGCCATCATTTCTTCATTCTTTATCTCCAGTTGTTTGGTAGACTCCTCCAGATGTTGAAGGCTTTTCTCCAGTTTTCCCTTCTCTTGATGCGCATCTTTATTCTTGTATTCCAGCTCTTTGGCTTTGCTCACCATTTCTTTCTTCGTCTCGTCCACATATTTGTTTATGTTCTTCACTTCTTTCATCTCTAGCGCCATGTCAATATTCTTCTGCCTCAGTTCTCTTCTAAGTGCTGACATTTCTTTCTTAGTTTCTTCCAGCTGTTTGACTTTCTCCTCCAGTTCTTTGTTCTTGTCTTCCAGCTCTTTAATTTGGTCATTCCTCTTCTCTGGCTCTTCATCAGTGGAAAGCAGCTGTGTCTTTTTCTTCATCAGCTGGTTCTTCTGCCGCTCCAGAGCCTTCTTATTTTTCTCTATCTTTGCGTTGTTCGACTGCAGTTCTTTGAGTCTGTCTTTGAGTATTGCAGGAAAACTCTCCTTCTCTTTCTGGAGCTTCAGGATTTTTTTGTCTTTCTGGCTGAGTGCCTTCTTCAGGTCAAGCTGGAGCTTGTTCAACATCTTTGAAGATGCCTCGTCCTTCAGCTCATCAACTTCGGTGTTTTTCTGCTTCTCCAGTAGTTCCTTCAGCATGTCATGCTCACGCTTGATGGAGCTGTAGTCACTGTAGAGCTTGTCCTTTTCAGACACAAGCTCATTTTTCTGCAAGCAAAATGTTTTTAGCTCATGCTGCAGATTGCGGATTTGCTCAACGGCGAAGTCGAGTTCCGTTTTGTCCCCAGTGAAGGCAAAGATTTGCGGTGGGGCATCGTCCTGAGGAGTCATTGCAGACTCCTGTCTGGGTGCTGGGCTGCTTCTTTGGGCCATTGATCCGGGTAACAAGGACAATGTAGAATCAGCCGTACGCTGGACTTTTGAAGTCTGCAGCTGTCTGTTGTAGACTGTATCGAGGTCTGTTGTAGACTGTATCGAGGTCTGTTGTAGACTGTATCGAGGTCTGTAGCTGTCTGTTGTAGACTGTATCGTGGTCTGTTGTAGACTGTATCGAGGTCTGTTGTAGACTGTATCGAGGTCTGTAGCTGTCTGTTGTAGACTGTTTTGAGGTCACGCAAAGGTAGTTATGTCTCACCAATCGTTCGTCAAAAATGTGAAGTTAACATGTGGATCGCGTCTATATAAACCCTCTTATTTTGCCTTTGATGTTTGCCTTTGATGTTTGCCTTTGATGTCTGCATATAATCACAGCATTCTTTTGTCTCTGATGTCACCCAACAATCATGTGACCACATTTGTTTGCTCTTGAAGATGTTGCCTAGCAGCAGCATCATGTGACCACATTTGTTTGCTCTTGAAGATGTTGCCTAGCGACAGGGATTCCATAGGCAGTCCACATATGCTGTGTTTTTCCACTGAGTTCTTAAACATGAATGACATGCGTGTTCTTCAAAATTGAAACGGCTGGCTGCACTATAGGTCACAAACTCTGCTCCTTCCATGTTAGTCAATGGACATGGACTAGACTAATAAAACTGACTGCACATCCAATCACATTTCCTCAGGAATGATATCTGTCCTCTCAGTTAGTTCTTACCACTGCGTTTGTTCGGGTGTTCATTTTTTTGGTAACACCATTTTTTTTTTTTTTTTACAGAAATGCAGCATTAACTTTGACTTTCCACAATTTAAGTACGCTGTTTTAAAGTGACAAAAAGCTGTAATCTACAAGTTAAATTTGTGTTTTGTAATCTTATCAGTCATGTTACTAATGTTATTAGCTAACTGACATTAAGCAGTCATACGGTAGCTTGGAACAAGCAGATGATCAGTTGCCAGCAAATTTCTTCTTTCTTTATTATTACTATTTTAATAAGTAATAAGGTAAAAATCTCATTCAGTGACAGGCTGTCTCTGTCCTGCTCCACAGACAGGTTGAGGAGGTTGTTTGTCCCTCAGGCCATTTGACAACGAATTTCCCTCGGGATAAATAAAGTGAAATCTATCTATGAAATTGTGATGTGTGACAAATCCCTGATTTTTAAACAAAGGCTGGAAACCGTGTGAATTTTGACAGTCGTTTTGGATTTAGTATTAGACGTCAGTATTATCTTTCATAGTTTTTAGGAGACCAAAAGTTATTGCATTTTTGTCAACTTTTAATTATTTAATTTAGTCAAACTGTAACTAACAACATTCATTTTGGCAGGTATTTTATGTCATCTTTAGACAAAATAGCATAGCTCAAGCAAAAATACAAATCCCTTTTCTTTGACGTGTTGTTGCGGAAAACAGCATTTACTTTGTCAAACTTCAAATTAAAAAGCAACAGATGTTCAGAGGCAACAGAGTGTCTCACCAAGATTGACCTGGCTTGATTACATCGGCCCTGACTCTGGTCACCTATAATACTGAAAACTTTCTCAGCCAAAGCCTGACATGCAGGCATAGCGAGAAGGCCTTGTGCTGGGCTTTTTAAATGTGGACAAGTATTGAATAAATCTTTGTATTTCCTGCCTGACACAGAGCTTTGTTTGGCTTCTTCTAGATGACCTGTTTGCACTCACGTCTAAAGCCTCCTCCTCCTCCTGTATTACAGCGGACACATAAGACATGAACACCTTGAAAGGTAAAACACAACTTCATAACCTTTAAATAAATTTTGTCCCATTTCAGAAAGAAAAGTAAAATAAAACTAGATGATCGCAAGCGATCATAAAGGGGTCCATGCTATGGCAAAGTCGTCCCCGAGCGGGACGCAGAGGCATAAGCGGGTGGGACACGGCCTGAAAGGAGGCAAAGTGTCTGCGAAGGCATCCTTTGGCTGACAAGTGAATGAGAGTTAGGCGGGTCAGAAGCAACGAAATTTGTCCAGGATGTACCCCACCTCTCACCCCATGACAGCTGGGATAGGCTCCCGCACCCCCCGCGACCCTTCATAGGACAAGCGGTTACAGAAGATGAATGAATGTTTTATACCAAACAACATAAATGACAGAAGATGGAGTTACTTAAAGCACTTGTTAGCGTATTTGCGCATTTTGTATTATGCATTAGATTTAATATTCAGGTGATGTGTTCACATTTATATTTCCAATCACTGCACCACGCAGGGATTCATCAAGGTATTTATCAAGTTGCCAGGGTCCACTGAGCACAAATGTACAACCTCCAACATTTTAGACCAGCAGGACAACATTCACACTTCTTCGTGGCACGTCCAGTAAAAGAGCTGTTAGGTGATGTAGTGTGAAAGAGACAGGTCTCTAGAGGGTATCAGCTGTTACATACTGTCTGCCTGATGGGCCGGGAGTTTCAACACTGGCATCGCAATTATGGTGACAAGACTTTCAGCTGGAAGCAAGAGGGAACTGTGTTTCTTTCTCACCGATCTCTCTGACTTCTGGAAGTCGTTTTCAACATGTTAGGTTTTCAACAACCAAAGAAAAAGGGGAGCAAAGCTTGCTTTTTGTCATACATCCGCTGCAGCCACGAGAGTGACAGGCTTGAGAGTGGGCTCAAGCTCAGCCTGCCTAAAAACATCTGCTCTGAGATTCCTGAAATGATCCACACACTTGGCACCTTCTTTATAGGCCAATCGTCTTCAGCTGGAATCAAGTCGAGAGCAGCATCGATCCAGCACCAGCATCTAATCCAGCTGATTATTTATTAATGCCCCTCTGATTATTCATCCACGATAATAACAAGGGAAGCACATTTAATTCATTAGCAGTTTCAAATTTATATTCATCCTGGTTCGCTGCCAAAGTCAATCAAACTCCCTGCAGATGTTGGGATGGTAGCGAGGAGGCAGATTACTTAAATTCTGCATGTAAATGTACTTTAAAAACAGTAGAAACCCAATATAGACTCTTTTAACAATGCCTGGAGAGCTGTTTGAGTTAACTGCTAAGAAGTCTTCATGTTTACTGCAACAGTATTTCTGTGACAAAGAATTAGTTACAGAGTTCCTAAAGCTTTAGGGAGGAATTAATGTTCCTTGGAAGGACAGATTTTGAAAGAACACACTTTATGTGATTAACGTTTAAACAGCCAGCACTAATGAGTTTTAAAAAAAGTCAAATTACTAATAACCTTCTTAGTTCTCGTTCTTTCTTTTCCCCTTTCTCTTGTATACTGATGGACAGCTAAACTCCTTAGCGACTCCATTAAAATGTGTGATGTCTGTCTGCATTACCTCTGCCACTCTCTCCATTTGAAACAAACCTGAAAAACCCTCCACTTGATCCAAGAGAAGAGCAAAACACTTACCTCAGAAATCAAGTAGGCTATTTTGATTAAATCAGAGCGGATAACAAGGCTAAATGATGTGTATAAATACTAACTTCAAAGTCAACTGTCGAAGCTATGCACAGAGAGGTATAATTTTTTACCGGTTGCTGTCGCATATAAGATAACAGGTTTGAACGGAGCGCTAGCTGCAGACCTGCCACTGTAATTAATAACACTATCAGTGTCTTACAGGACACTCAAGGGCACGCCAGCAGTTCACAGACATCCAATAACAACCAGTGAGTTAGTAATTCTGTCCACAGTCCAAAATGATAGGAGCCTGTAGGGATTTAACCTCATTCACAGTCTTGACACATTCTCTTACTGTCTTTCTCTCCTCTTTTCTTTTCACTTGTATCATTCTGAGTGAGCTAAATACAAGTGCTTCTTTTCTAGCTTTGAAAAGAGAGTAAACTTTGTCACAGGCTCAATTAAGAGACGTGCCTCAAAAATGAAGACTTTTTTTATTTACGACATCTTTTTGCAGCTTCTTCTTCTGCATCTGTTTATTGGCATCTGACTGGAAATTTAGCGCCGCTAGCTGTTAATCTCAGTGAACCTACTCATAATATTTGTATAATGGTGCTACATGAAAACGGGTATTAAATACATTTAATACTGTCACTTTTCTGGTTATTTAGTTAACATTTGCACCTCATCTATCACTTCCCATCACATGATATCACCCGGCCTTCCCGTCCCTCTTTAGTTCAGTTGTTTTTTTAGTATAGCCCACTGGCTCCAAGTCTGGCTTAAACATGTTTGCTTTTTGCGTGCATGTCTTTTAAAGTGTTCCAAATTGAAAGATGCCACTACAGAGCCAAGGACACGATTACCATAGCAACAAGCACAGATAATGCCGTGGTCAGGGCCGTTGTGTGTTTGTTGTTTGATGGTTTGGATCTCAACCAGAAGGCAAATAATTCCTTCCTTTATTCATTATCCTTCCTCTCATTTCGCAGCTCCTCCGTAGAATGGCATGGCACATTGACACGTTTACTGTAGCTGCTAATGTGGCCCTTCACACCACTGTGCTGCGCAAGCTCTCACCAGGCAATGTACAGTAACAGAACTGACACCAACACTCTTCTGCCAAATTAGCAGTGTGTGAATTAGCTCCTGCAGAAGCTTGCCCAGTTTCACAAAGCCTCCGGCAAAACACATCGAAACGTCGTCATCAGGAATTTGCTTTTTCTTGTTGAACATTATGTTGTTGTTTTTTTTTTTATTCCCAACATCATGGGCGCATCATCTTTTTTTCTACTAATATAAATAAATGTGAATTTCAACTGTTTTAATACTCCTTAATGCCTACCCTCTTTCCTGCAATGACTACGTTTTACTTTTGCAGTGGTTTCAGTCATTTGTTCCTCACATTTACTATTGTTTAACTCCACCCAACACCTTCCCGCCTCCCTCTCTTCTCTTTCTCTCTCTTGAAGGGAAAAAAATGTGATATACACAGCTATATATCCATAGCAAAAAATGGTGAGAGAATGGTGTTTACATGCGTGTCTGTCAAAGCCTGAGATGAGACTCGGTGTTGACGTGAAACATTGACATGAAACACTCCTTCATGGCTCTGTTGATGCCCCAAGACAGAACTACTCACTCTCCACTTAAGCTACAGTTAAGTGGTAGCATGCCCTGCAAAACACAGAAGAGAGCTCCATCCTGTTCCCTGTGTACTCACTCAGTGACCTGAGAACACATGGCCAGCTGCTGTTAAAGGGCCACACACATAACCATACAACTGGAGTCACTTCAGGTAAATGCTACCTATGAAACACATGGCAGCCACTATTAACAGGCTGTCCTATAGGCAAAAAAAAAAAAACAGGAGTCAAATGCTGTTGTGATGTTCTTCAGAATCTACTCTACGCATGAAAAAAACAGACCTTTGACTCAATCCCTATGAAAAGGGGCATAAAGACAGGAAATGTATGGAGAGACATAGTCAAGCCGCAACTTCCAGATTCTTTGCCAGAAGTAAGAAAACCTAATTCTTACCGACATTTGTGTCACTGTTAATGACCAAATATCATAATTTGGACAAGACAGACTGCATATGAAGGACTAATGTAGACGCAGAGACATCACCTATTGGTTTTTGTGTGGCCTTGTAGCCAAGCAAGGGGTGGATCTGCCTGAGAACCCTAAAGGTACAAACCAACATCAAAGAACGAAGGCCAGCTATGACGTCCCCTCACGTCGCCTGCTTCATTCATTCATTCATTCATCTTCTGTAACCGCTTGTCCTGTGAAGGTTTGTGGGGGTGCTGGAGCCTATCCCAGCTGTCATCGAGCGAGAGGCGGGATACACCCTGGACAGGTCTCCAGTCTATCACAAGGCTAACACAGAGAGACAGACAACCATTCACACTCACATGCACACCTACGGCCAATTTAGACTCACCAATGAACCTAACCAGCATGTCATGAGTACGTCGCCTGCTTGTGGATCAAAAAATAAATAAATAAAAAAAAATGCACTTGAACACGCCGTAAAAACTACAGTCTGGGGTTTGTTCATTATATCTGTCTTTCTCTCTTTTTTTTTTTGGCACACCATATTCCATGACTTAACATGGTAAGTAGTTCATAAAATGCCACGAGCCATGAGTCAGATTGGGAATATTACAGATACTGAAAAAGGAAGAATCATCTGTAGATTTTCTGCTCATGAAGTGAGCCAATTTATAAGATGTTCAAATTGTAAACGCTTCACTGTTAAATAACAGCTGCTATAGTGGAAGCTAAATTGTCAGAGATTATGTTATTGCACATCTTGTCACTCTATATCCCTCTGAGACAGATTGTAGCTGCACAAATCACATATGTCTGTTAAATGACTATACAAAGAAGAAGCGTCAGGCTGAAAAGTGCTTCAGCAAAACGGCGCTTATGGTGAGTCCTGTTAGAAACCAGGGCACGTAGTAAACTAAATACAGCATTTTGATGCTGCATGCATGTCTGTGAGTGTGTCTAATGATTTATTAATAGATTTTATATTAGGTCAAGCAGTCAAGTCAAGGATCCTAATGCATCCCTTTATCAATTACACCTATCTCCTGCTGGTCTTCTTCAGCTTTTCTGTTTGTACTCTTCCTATCTTAGTCACACACTCTACTCTTACTCTTCCTCTTCCTCTTCCTCCTCCTCCTCCTCCTCTTCCGTCTCAGTAAAGCATGCACAGAGACCTAAGCCCAACAAGGAAACAACACAACAATCACCGCAACGCTAATTCATTTTAAATGCTGCCAAGCTAGGAACCGATTCAGAGCTCATTATCACAACACACAGCAATTCAGGAAAGAGGACACGAGAGACAAGTTGCACCCTGGTGGCTCAGGCTGTATAAGTACACAGTCACCCCTCAATGAGGCCTTTGAATCCTTTCATGAGAGCCATCTCATTTAATTTTCCTCTCTCTTGTGCATCAACTTCACCCATGTGACTGATGCAAATGTTGTCTATTCAGACTGAAAGTAAAAGAAATCGTTATCAGTTCAATGAGCTCTTGTCACAACGCCGGCGGGAGGTTTTTGCAACACGCTGAAGGAATAGACCTTTTGTTTTTGATGCACTTTCAGAATAAAACGCAAAGCATGCGTCCATTAATGCAGCATGATCATTGCTGTATTCAGATGTGAAGGAATTCATCCACCACCCCCACCGCTTCACACATGCTCAAACTAGGTTTGCACTGCTCCACTGCTCTGCAGCGGTCAGAACTTATTAAAATTTAAACGATTTCTACTCTGCCAAGCTTGCATAGGGCGCCACTAAACAATGCATTAAATCAAGCAATATACTAATAAGCTAAGTACTAAAAAAGTTTTGAAGCAGCGAATATGATAACACTTACAATAAAATCACCACAGACACTGCGTCAGTAGTCACCTGCCTGAAGATTGTTGTGCTTTAAAGGTCCCATATTACACCTATTTTTGTTGAGCTAATGTAACTCTCCTATGGCCCCAGAATGTGTCTTTGAAGTTTCAGCTCGAACTATTGCACCTTTGGTTCATTTTACCATGCCTATAAGCCCCTGGACTTAGCCCAGTTCCAGACAGGCTGTTTAAATGTCTGCAGCTTTAAATGGAAATGAGGGTTAACTATATGTTCAAAACAATGTAAAGGTGCATTTTACGAGCACCCAATTTCATTCAGCAGTTATCCTCTACAAACCATAAAGAAATTCATGAATGTTTCTTTTGCGTGAGCCAGGTGCTAGGTTGACCCATTTCTCTAATATGTTTGAAAGGGATAAATAGTTAAAAAGCCTAACCCACTGTGCGTGTGTTTATTGGCCTATACAGTGCTCTAAAAAGCATATGAAATAAAACACACACACACACAAAGTTAAACGCTGAGAAGCCAACGCATCCTCAGTTGCCGTGCTTTCACCTACACTGCAGTGCCAGAGCAGATGGTGTGTGCAACCCTGGGTTCGCTTCCTGAAACAAAAAGAAAAAAGAAACACAGAGAGAGAGAGATACGGGAGGGCGTAGAGACTGTATCTCGTCCCATACTGTCCGTCTCAAAGCATTACTGTCAGGAGAAGACAATGCAGCGTGGAGTGATTAGCGCACACACTGGTATCTGCTCTCTCTGTCTGTTTTCGTTTCCATTTCTCTCCTCTTTTTTCTCCATCTCCTCCAACTCATCTATTGTCGTTAGTCGTTTTCACCATCCTCTGCCTCCTGAACATTTAATGTCAAAGTGACATTAAGACTGCTCTAGCATATGGTTTGCTATCCTATAGAGGAAGCTGTTGTGAGGGGAGTGTGTACAGAAGTGATTTGTGTATGTGTCGTGTACCGTATATACTAGGGTTGATTCTAGTTGGACACACTTTGCTCCATATGTGTTTGGACACAATTCTTGTTATTTTTGTTATTTACCAAATCATACTGAAGTTATATAATGATTATGGGCATAAAGTGTAGATGCTCAGCTTTAATTTGAGAGTATTCACATACAAACTGGAGGGAAGTTGTAATTACAACCATTTATATTCAGAGTCTCCTATATTCAGAGGCTCAAGACTGATTCACCAAATCATGAATACTACTTGTAATCATTTTTAATTATTTGTCCAGAATCATTTACGGGAAATAAAGTCACCAAAGAATGTGATTCTTACTCCAGCTGTCTTCAGCGGTTGTTTGTCCGTCTTTCAGCCTTTAGTTTTGTCTTCAGCAAGTGAAATCAGACACATCAGAAATAAACACCAGTGACCCGGGGGCGCTGGAAGCCATGCATGCATCCACTGGCATTACCAGACGATGTTATATGCTTCAGATCATGTGCCATTCTAAGCCTGCTTCATACATTTTTCTTCACCTCATTCTGAAATGAATTAGTTAGTATTATATACGTAGTTAATCCGAGTTTCATCTGTCCAAAGACCGCTGTTCTAAGCTCTGACCATCGTCATCTCGTTTATGCCTGACTCCACCCAACTATTTTTGTTATCCAAAAATTTGCGAAGAGATGGAGCATGAGTGGAGATAAGGCGGGTGGGTGACAGCTGGGCAGACAGCAAGCAAAATGCCACTCAAAAAGGCCTGGCCCTTAATTAGGCATAACCCTTAAGCCTGCAATTAAAATTCACCCAACGTACAGCTGTCATCAGAATTCTGGGAACTTACATTTTTAGCCTACTTTTTCAGCTCTCGGGTTTGCCGCTTGAGCTCACTTTGTACCTGAACTCAAAATCCACAGAGGGATTCTCTAACCCTGAAGGAAGTTAGAGAATGTCTTTCTGACAAATAACCCCTTGAACTAAAATCACTAAAGCTCATGCAGGCAACTTCGGTCTTGCTGTTCTCTTCACTATCCACACCCCCCTGACACGTGGGTATCCTTGTAGTGACAAATGTATGACTAATGCTATAAAATCCTGGCACACACACTAGCATCCTCATGGCATCATGACTGTTGGCATGTGGCTCCGTTTACATCTCCGTACATCGTGGCATTAACACGCTGACACATTAAACATATGTAAGACAGCATACAGTACTGTTCCCTTTACAACACTTGAATAAAGTTATGCCATAAACGCTATTTATGATATGACCTTTGAAAACCTCCCTGGACCAAAATAATTTACACACTACTGTCCACCAAATCATCATGAGCGCTGGTGCAGTGCCAGAGTTTAAATACATTCTCCATCCACTTCCATCAGCTTATTAACAGCAATGTGTCACACGAGAACGTGTCACTGTAATTTATTTTAAGTGGCCCCAACAACTGGCATCTAAGTATTGTCAGAACCGTTGCCAGCCATGTCTGCTTTCAAGGCAGATCAGTCAATACCCTATCGAACCCTGTCAGGACGTGTCATGACACATCCCGCAAACAGACATGAGCATGTTAATATTCTAAAGTTCACTTCATAAAGCAGCGTCCAGATCAGTTCTTCCCAGCAGAGCTGACACATCGTCATGATTAAGCAACGTCACTTTAGAAATTCACGCAGACTCTATGGTCCTTTATGAGAAACCCAAAACTGTGAAGTTTAAGGACAGTCTTCAAGGACGTTTTTGGATGCCTTTAGTTCTTTAAAACTGAATCAATTTCCTGCCAGATTTTAAATGCACCTGCCAGTTGCAGCTCTGTAAATTTCCATTTTTGGTCCAAGCATATGAATTTACTTTCCCTAATATTTCGATCTGTGGTTTCCAATGCACAGTGACGTACAGTAGCACTGAGCCACAAGATGCACACTGCTCACCTGTCTCCCTGCTCCCATTACTGGTCAAGCAGCATCATAGAATGCTTATATTACACATTGTCTAGACTAACTTCAGAGTCTAGACAATATGTAATGTAAGTCTAGTCTTGATCGGTGTCATAATAATCCTATCACAATGCCCGGGATGCAATTTCTAATGGGTTGCCTGATAAATTTTTCACTAAACTAAAAAGATGCCACATCCTTATTTCACATCGGGTGCATGTTCAGTCTTTGTTGAAGATACTGTATGATGTTACCTACTGTATCTTGTGTTGATATTCAGGTTTTTAATGTGTTGCCATGGTCAACAATTCAGGAGTCAAGAACACTCATATTTCCATTTATAGCACAAAGCAGCGTTTGAGCAGATGAAGCTGAGAAACAGAAACAAAGGAAATCTAGATGCATAAAAACAAATTTTCTGAGATGTATGTGTTATTTCACGCCTTTCATCTAGGTTAAAAATAAAAAACGAGGAAGAAAAATCGTTCTGGCAATAGAAATGACTGAATAAAAAATGCATTTGCCTGCAAGTCTTGCAAAAACAACTTTGCATCAATAACCAATTTTACCACAGAGTGAGTATGACAAGTAACAGGAGTCCCAGAACAACTCCACAATGTACCTACTGCAGCAAAACTGCTGCCACATTGAGGTCTGATAGAATCTGCTTTGACGCTGGAAGTTTTCGAAGAATATTAACTCCACAACATCATAAATAGTTGGCACTCTGCAGGCTGAAGATACTGAGACAGTTTGTCATCGTCTCATCTCTACGCACACACACAAAGTAACAGCATTCACAGGCATTTTGACACACACACACGCTCCAGTCTGCTTTCAACATGATCTGCAGGACTCGGAAAGAAACTAATGGCACCACATTTTACATAAGATTCACAGCTCGAGGCTATGAGAGTCAAAAAACACAAGTCAGCTGAGCAGCCGCACTGCTGAGGTCAAATCCGACTCAGACACTCTGCCCACACTGCAGAGCTGTCTCACCAAACCACACAGAGAGGCAGAGGGAAGAGAGGTAGAAGTGTTTTTGCGTGTGGGAGAGAAGCTGGAGAGTGATCTTCCATTCATGGCATTTGAAAGCATCATAATTTCTGTATTTGTGAGGGAAAAGAGAGCGTTTTAAGACTGTGACTGTGAGAGAAACAAAGTAGGTGAAAATGAAGTGTGGTGGAGGAAAAAAGGAGTGACAGAACAGATAATGAACCTGTAAGAACTGCCTGCGAACACTCAGCCGACAGCGTCTATTCATAAATCCTTTAATTGTGACATCCACTTTGAATGAGCAGCTTCTGTGTCTCACTGATCATTGTGGTGACTGCGGATCAGATTTGAAATGTGTAGCGCCAAGCTCACTGACAACATAAAACAGGCTTGGCAGAAGGTGCTTCAGATGGTGCTGGCAGCGGCTTTATGAAATGACACAATATGATTTCAACGAAAGGCACGAGGGAGGGAGATGTAGCTGCCTTAGTTAGTACTGTAGATCATGAAGAAGATTAGAAGCAGTTTTGGTTTTTCCGTAAAGAAGGATCAAATTCCCTTGGTTCAAATATAAGCATGGCTAGGAGATATGGTGGAAATTTGTCAAGATGTAAATTACAGTATTTTTCAGACATTCATACTGACCACACTATAGCAAATGTATCCTAAATCCTGTATTATGTAAAGATCTTCATGTGTAAAACAAGTCATTCTGGATCAGTATCTTGGACCAAAACCTTTTGTGAAAAGTTAATATGATCATTTATAATGTCTTTATCTTATCCCAATAAATTCTGACTAACAGCATAGAATTGTTGCCAATCATCTTTTATTTGTTATGTATCTCCTGAAAAATTTAAGATTTAAATACCAGAAAGGAACAACAGTAAAAAAAGTTGCATTTAAAGTCGCACACGTGTAGATGTGGATAATATATTTCTGATCAAAAAGTGAAACTGAAGAATATAATGAAAGAATAATGAAGATTTTTGCTGATGAGTTGCGGGTGGATGAGTGAGAGAATACAAACAAAAAGCCTGAGCTGGACAGCTGCACAGTTAAATGTGGAGGGTTTCTCCTGGGATCTTCTCCTTTCACTCACTAAACCCCACACATTATGCACACACACTCTGACGCACACACCTGTACTTCATGCCCGTGTGTTTCCCCGTAGACTCCTTGAGGGAGATGTGGCGCGGCGTGAAGGAGCCGAAGCTGCGGGCGATGATGGCCACGGTGCGGAACTTGGCCCTGGCTTGGTTGACCACGTTGGGGCTGGTGGCGCTCTGCTTGCTGTGGTCCCCATTCCCTCGCTTCAGGTTGTGGTCCGTGCAGGCGATGGACACCTGCATGGCTGCGCTTCAGTCGAGGGAGCGGAGTCCGAGACGCAGAGGAAAAACTATGGCTGGGACAGGAGGGGAGGAAACGGAGGCTGGCAGGGAAACCTGAAGTCTCGATTCCCCGTCTTCGTTTGAGTCCGCGTTCACTGTGTCCTGTTTGTTTTGAAGTTCCTTTTTCTTCCCTGAGTGGATTAAGTCTTCAGTTGCTCACTTCCAAAGGCTGTGTCTCTGTGCGCATCACTTTGCTCTGAGAAGCAAATTAAAACCTGCAAAAGCTTTTCTTTTTCTGTGTGTGCTCACATCAAGTCTTCCATTTCAAGTAGAAGAAGGGCAGAAGAACAGGTCACTCATCTCAGAAGAACAGAGACTCCTCACTTCTTTGAGGGATCCCCAATTTATTCCCCCGCTGTTATTCTCTCCTCCAGAGCTTCTGATGCACAGTTAGTTTCTAACAAGGTTTCAGCTGCAGAATGACAAACAGAAGAGGTGGAGAGAGTGGCACTGGAAGGAAAGAGAGAGAACGAAGGCAGAGATGCGACCCAGGCGCTGCGCTCTGCCTGGTATGAATGTGGGAAGAGAGCGCGAGCGATAGCATGAGAGAGAGAGAGAGAGAGGAGGGTGAAGGAGGAGGGGACAGGGTCAGAGAACGGATGAGGAGACAGGGAAGAGAGGAAGGCAGAAACAAAAGGAGTCGCTCTCAGGTCCGGGAGAGGTGCACCACCATCAGCACTTCTGCCATCAGCACTTTCTCCCGTGTTGTCACTTCTTCTCCTCTCTCCTCTTCAGCGCTCCCTCCGTCCCGGCTGCCGATGTTAATGTGTGTCACTAATGTGCTTGTGCCCCAGTTTCCCCCTCTTTCTCCCCTCTCCGCCTCTGGCTCCCTTGCTCCCCGATATGTGCTCTCTATCCGTTATGTGGACGCTCAGCTCTTTTTGCCTTCTTCCTGTTGTTTTTGTTTTTCTCAGCGGGGCAGCTTCTGCATCGACAGCGCACCTTCAGGGAACTGAGAGGCATGTGGTGCAACACACTGCTTTCTCTCCCTCTCTCTCCCCCTCCCTCGCTCACTTACTCCCACTCCCTTTCAGTCACTCTCTCTTTAGCTCCCACTCTACCTGTCTCACTCCCCCTTTCATTCTATTTTCTCACCTGTCACACATCTTTGAAGGTTCCTTTCTCTCCTTTTCCTCCTGTAATGTCCGTACAGGAAAGCCGTTGCCTTTTATTCCCTCTGCACACAGTATTCTCTCTGTGGTATTCCCTTTTCTTCTTCTTCCTTCTTTTTCTGTCTTGTTTACTGGACTCAGTGATAAATGTAATAGTAGCAGTAATCGTTATGCTAAAGCCTTTTCACAGCCCATCAGAAAGAGATCGCATGCCTTGAAATTGGTGGATTAAACTCATCTTGTCCTGAAGCCAACATATTTTGTGCATCAAATAGTTACTGTATGTGGAAGTCAGAAATATGTATGTATTTGCAGACCTAAAGTCATCATATTCCCCCCAAATCCCTCAACACACTGTACACACAACCCCCATAGGCAGCTACAAATCAAAGTGAACCAGAGGAGGATGGATGGATGGATGAGATGGGGGAGGTGTGGAGTGTTTGGAATCAGGAGAAAGGAAACGACAAAAAAGACCAGGCATGACAGACCTGAGAAGAGCGGGAATTACTGCATCTGCGAGTGTTTGATTGCAGTACACCCAATTGCGACCGGCTTTGTGTGTGTATTTGTGTGTGTGTTCAGGCAGTAAGGTGTTAATGTTGTGCACTTTCCAGTAATTCTATAAGGGGTGTCAAGCGGCGGTAAATGGAACATTTTGCTGCAGGGTCTCTTAACACTCTCTTTTTTTCCATTTGTGTGTAGATGTGTTTGTGGGTGCGCATGGAAGCACGCGCTCACACAGAGTGGCTGAGCACAGTGTGAGCACATGTGGTGTAAATGTCAGCGCTGCCGACGGTGTTTATACATCCAAGTGTTTGGCTAGAACAGGCAGACCATATCATTATCAGGACTCAGAAAATCCACAGGAAAAAAATCTACATATACATAGTGTTTGTGTCTATACAGTACTGATGTAGTCCATTCTGGTTTGGTCTGTTAGTGTGGTTATCACCGTCATCTCTGCAGATGCTTTTACTTTAAATGCAAATAAATGTCACACGTTGACATGCATGGAAAAAGAAGAAAAAGGACTGCACCAATAGTAACTTACACACAAGTGGATGTGGCTCTGAATGCCAAGGGAATGTCACGCTAACTGCATGCTTATCCCTGTGGCTCTTCTTTCAGAATCAGGAGGAGGAGGCACAGAGCCAAGGACAAGGAATTAACTGTAACTCTAACCCTGCAACCCTAACCCTGGTAACCCCTACCCCCTAAACCCTAACCTTCTAGCCCCGCCTCCACAGTATGCTAGCTTAGCGGTCAGGTCAGTGCCCTTCCTGAGGTTTGGATATTGTTTAAAAGTGCTATACATTTTAAGTAGTGCTAAATCTACTTTAACGGGCTCATACTCTAAGATAGTGAACATAAAATACCTCCCTAATGTCAACATGTTATCGTTGTCATTGCAGTCATAGCGTTTACCTCAAAGCACCACTGTGCCAGCTGCTTCACAGAGCAGCTACCTTGAAACTGAAAACTAACTGCTTTATACTGTGTATAAAAGTATAAAAGCTTATCCTGCAATTCATTAAATCCCTGAGGCACCTCAAGGCAGCAGGAGAGATATAAATCTGCACAAATCTAATAGAAGAAGTGTCACATCGAGCATATCTTCTACAGGTTTTATCTTTATGAAGTCACATTAAATGACATTAGGGACCATCTTAGAGACCTTCCTCACCAGCTGGGACTCTTCAGCATGTTGATGCTATCACGTTGACAAAATCTTTCCACAGACTTTCATACTTGAAGCTGACATTGAGGTAGTTTCGAATACAGTAAGTCTGCCCACGATTACTTTTACTATTAAATACCGCCGCTCTACTGCAGCTGGTAACCAGGCTGCTCCAAAGCAAACCCATTCAATACTACAGACCAAACAGGTTCTTCAGAATTCAATATGCCATGTCAGATTACAGCAGCTAATCAATCCTGAAAGCCACTCTCACCTTGCCAGTGATCATTAAGTAAGTAAATTCCATCTTCCTTCATTTTCTGTAACCGCTTGTCCTGTGAAGGGTCACTGGAGCCTATCCCAGCTGTCAATGGGCGAGACGTGGGGTACACCCTGGACAGGTCACCAGTCTATCACAGGGCTAACACAGAGAGACAGACAACCATTCACACTCACATGCACACCCACAGCCAATTTACCAGTTAACCTAATGAGCATGTCCTTGGACAGTGGGAGGAAGCTGGAGCACCCAGAAAGAACTGAAAAGTAACATACTGTATGTTGTTCTTTAAGTGCATGAGAGCACTTAACACTTGTACAGCTGGATCCAGAAAACACATGGACTAATGCAGTTCTTTCTATTAATAATATGCAATGATGATAAAACTAAATGCCAGGTAGTGTCTGATGATTAGCAAATGGTGGACATACAACCAAGCCTTCAGTGTTTTCTGTACTTCTAGACAGTTTGTATGCTATTGACACAGTGACCAGTAGCAATAAATTCTTGAGGTCAATTTTATTGTAACCTCAAAACCAAGGGGTTATACCGAACATTTCTGAGACTGTGGTGTCATCAATACAGAGGAAATGACTGAGGTAAAATGAATGTATGTGTGTATATAAATTCATGCGCTGTCTATAAACGTGACATGATAAATTCATTCATTCTGACCCCATTACGGGGACTCCTCCTGATAAACTGAGCTTGTCTAAATTGGGCTTTGGAATCACTCAGTAATTGTCTTGTAACAAAGTGGCCCCTGGAAACCAAGGCCAGAGGTGATTGGTGAGGTAACTGGTTACATCTGACTATGATTGATGTGGAAATGGTGCATTGTTTTAGGCTGTTGTGTTTCAGTTATTTGATTTCTACTGCTTAGAGGCCCATTGTTTAATCCTGCAATCAGCCCTTTAATCATCGACATCTACACCACTCTGTCTTCAGACTGTCTCTACAAAAACTTGTACACATTAAAAAAAAAAAAGCAACATAATTGTATCCCTGATTGGATGTATTTCATTTTGTGCTTTTTCTATTGCTAGTTGTAGATTTTTTTTTGTATCATGCCAGCATACAAATATAGCAAGTTCACTGTTCTGCAAACCCATTTCAGTTTAAAAATTGACTCCACCTAAACCATTCCTCTCAACTTAGTAAAAGGATGTACACATCTTCAGCTCCATCTCACACCAAATGGAAAAGCAGCACATTCCAGATCAATACCGCCCTGCTCCTTGGGGAAGCCACAGAATCCCAACCAACTCCACACATGGAATCGGAGCTGGCTTAAATCTTCTTTCCTCTAATAAGGAGCGGGAAAGTGCTGAGTTTTAAAGGACTGCGGTCACAAAGTGCGACGTGTGATGGAGTGAGTGCATCACAGGGGATACAGACACACAATTGTGACTGTGTTAAGAGCGACTGCGCTGCACATCAGTCTCCAAACAGTCACTGTCAAAATAAAAAGGCAGCTGAATAAAATCCCGAGCAAGTGGGTGTACACTTGTTTAAAATCTAAACACACTGAGCCTGTTGAAATGAAGGTTATCACATCTGTGGGCCTGACTAATTTGATATTCAAACTGTGAATCACTGCTGTGACCTACACATTATATCATTTGAGTCAGACAGGTCAGCAGGGATTATCCTCCCATAAAACACACACACACGGCCCATTTGTTCCCACAGCTTGGTGAAAAGCACGGTAATGTTTTACTGTTCAGTGACCTCAAGCAGTTGAGTTAGACGGCGTCAGTCAGACAAGACAAGTCAGGTGATGTCATTATAGGGAGGAGGTCAGGGTGGATCGATGGGTCAACAAACAACAAATCATTGGGCTTTAACATGGAGGGCTGGAGTTCATTTCTTGTTTTGAGAGCCATTCCATTGTGTCTTTTCATCAGGAAATAAAACTAATAAACCCAACATTGTGTTTATTATTATAACTATGACGACAAAGTTCTCAAATCATTATCCTTACAAAAACCCAACCAAACTGTTAGTGTTTAAACTTAACAGTGTATCTGTAGCATGTCTCTTGCCGCAGTATGGATCACATTACTGTAAAAGGAAGAGGGGCAAATGACCCAGATGACCTTTTAGGTTGGAGGACGAGTTGGGTCAATGAGAACCATGTAGAGCTGGTGGAAATGAGTCAGACCCTTCAACCAATAACAGCCGAGTTTGAGAAGTCAGAGTAGATCATTAGTCAACATGTAAATGTCACTTATAGTGTACTGTTGTGCTGCTGGAATTCACCACATCAACACTGCTCTGATTAAAACATTAATGATAGGCCTCTCGTGTGTGTGAACTTAAGGCACAACGAGACAACAAAGAATCTGTGTCAGACTGCAAATACATACCACTAAAGCAACTCTATTACAGCTTGGGATCCCTGGCTCTGCTCATCCGGATGAGTTAACCTCAATCTGATACTGCAGTCAGTTTGTATGAGTCTTTGCAGCCGTATCCCATAACGCCACATGTACTGCAGACGTGTGTGAAATTTTTAGAAGCAACTAACTAACCAAGTGTCAGAGTGACTTACAATATCTGCTGGCTGTGGCTAAAAATAATATCTTGTAGGTTTAAAATACGCCCCGATTCCTGTGATCTATTAGTCAGGCTGCACATTATTTCAGCCCTTTTCACTATTTTTCTGATTATCATCTCTGTTGTCTTTTTGTTTACCCAGCAGCTGCCCCGTAAGCAGCAAGTGATGACACACTCATAACTCCGAGCGCAAGGTAGTAAGTGTGTCCTACTTTTGCACCTGTGTGTGTGTATTTGTGCGTCGTGTTCATACTAGGTTATGAGCTTTGTCAGCAAAAGCCCACGCACTGCATCCTGAAATCCCCACGGGATGCTACCTCATGTTACGAGAGTGCGTGTATAGTGGAGGTGGGGATCCTTGGCAATCTCATTATTTGATTTGACTCGAGTTCTCGGCGTCTTGATTCAATTCAGAATCAATTTTGAAGTCACTCTTGTTCTGACAAAGAGAACGCGTCCACTGCGTTGTGTTCCAAACCACTGCACCTGTCCTTTGCCCACTGAGCTGCAAATGAAACATAAGCTACAATTATGCTACATGGTTTTGATGGTCGCTGTCTGACTAAAAAGCAGAAATCTGTGACGGTTGTTTAGCTGTTTTATTTAAGTAATTTTATCCATGTAAGTTAAAAAATTAATTCATTAATAAAATCTTTTTTATAAACATTAGCTGGTTTGTGTATGTTGGAGTCGAACATTCACAAAATAATTTATACATTTAAATAAATAACTACATTTAAATAATTAAATATCGGGCTGCATTATTTCAATTGCGCAAATCAACTGAGTGTAATACAGTGAAGTAACACAATTTACATTCACACCCAATAATGACAGCTTCCACTATCAGGCACATTGAAAATGATTCTTTAAAAAGGGGACCTAACAAAATAGAAACTTCATAAAAGCCAAATGGCATACCACAGCAACACGACCACTGCGGCATGGATTAACACTTTAAGGAAGATACAGACTTTAAGACAGTAGCCTCAGTATTTAGACTGTTACAGTGAGTTTTGTCTGATTCTTTATCAGTAGTCATGACCAGAAGCTGACATCGTGTCCTCATCTGTCGTGTTTCAGACAAGAAAACAACATGCCAGTGGCTAGTGTAGCGACGCTGCTTTCTAGTGCATTTGTATTTTTTCTACCTATAAAGGATATAAAACTAAGCGTGTCTTTCCACTGAAGTTACGCTCTGAGGCACAGATAGATAGATAGATAGATAGATAGATAGATAGATTTCATTTTATTTCATTATACTGAAATGTCTGTGGTTTGTTTATAAAGCAATGACACTATGCTTGGTTTAACAGCATCCCAGACTGCACCAAAACACTTTTAGTATGACTTTATTATGTACATATTAAATTTATAATAATTACAGGTGATGGAAACATTAAGTATGAAAAAAAAAGTTAACTACCAATGTTTTCTACTGCCCTTTGACTGAGGCTCTGCTTTGAGCGTCATGATACATGTCTACACAGCAGCATCAGTGATGTGTGGCCTCCTTATGACTCTAAGCTACTCATGTCCTGCCCATAAGATGGGCCCTTCGAACTAACACGGACTGAACTACAGTGGCAGCTGCAAGGGAGGCTGCTACCAGTCAGATATGATGCTGCTGTCAGGTCTGACTTGTGTCCTCATATTAGTACCAGAACTGCATGCTAAGCAAAGCCTGAGTAGAACAAAGAACAAACTGTCGACGAAACCACGTAGGAAAAGTTTAACACCATGAAATGATATTGAGGTTAGAGCTTGTTTCAAAGGCTTATTTTAATCAGAGTGCCAAACTTCCAGAGTGCCACCCCTTGGAGAGTCAGGCACTTTAATAAGCAACTCCAGGTGTTACAACTAGGTTGGAAGCACTGTTTTTCCATGAGATTTGCAGACAGTAATAAGTTGAATAATGCCCCGAATGAACCTAACATTTCCTAAAGTGTGGCAAAGTGATTTTGGGGCGTACAGTTGCTGTGGTTCTATACTTGCAGATTATGCAACAGAAACAACAGAAAACTAGTAAAGGAAAAGAAACGTACAAACTGTGATCTCAAACGGGCCGGACCAGTAACATAACAGTATAATAGACTATAAATTTTGACCGTTTGTTTTAGTGCAAAGAAGTACAAGTACACTATGGTAATGTTTACATGTAATGAACTATCCTTTTACAAAACATTTTATGAAGACCTTAAATTTACTAAGAAAAAAAAGTGCAATATCTGCGCATTCCTGCCTATCTATACAGTTTAGTTCTGGGTCTCAGTGTAATGTTATGTCTGCAACACTTATTTAAAAAGTGCAACATCCACTGTAAAAATTAGGAATAGCAGTTATTGAAAAATTGAAGTTAGTGTCTTCTATGTCATTTTTGCACTTTGCAAATTCATCCCGCTGGCCAGATTGGACCCACTAGCTAGCCAGATTTGTATGTTTGATAACCCTGGTTTACAGTATGAATATGTTCTAAAACCAGGCCTAAAAAATCAGATGGTTTAAGACAAAGTGAATGCTAACCAAATAGCTGATTGAAGCACAGATTAGATTTGTCTAAACACAAGGTGAAGCAGAATACTGATACTGATTCCACAGAAACGCTGACCTTGTTCACAGCAGCTGCAAACTCCACGGATCATATATACCAATGTATTCCACACCAATAGCTCATGTTAAAATGTTAAATGTTGGTTCGCACATTTATTTTTTTTGTCTTAACTGGATAGAAGAAGTCTCTTTCTTTTCTAACATCTACTTTGTGACGTACAAAAGGGTTCGAAAGTTAGAGACATCAGCTACTGGCCCCGCCTTTAAAGTCTTAAAAGTCAACATGAAGAACGAGCGAGCGACGAGAGGTCGCGAGTGCGTAGGGAAGGTCAAGTTTGCACTTCGTCGCAAGGATGAACTTCCGCTCCCGGGCAATGTTCTCAGCACTCATAACGCGTGCGTGGTTATGTGCGTGCGTTTTGAAACTAATTAAATGCCATATCTCCAGTCTTTCCAGGCATGACTGAGATCACAAGTCAAAGGGCAAAGTGACAAGGCAAGGAGGAGAGCATGAACATTTCATTAGTCAATCATATTTATTAAAATGCATAAAGCCAGCATTTCAATTTCACCCCTGTCACAGGAGAGTGATCTCGCTTTCAGATGGCACCATGAAGCAGTCATACCTAACTCCCTGCCAGCAGTAAGCATGAGGCTGAACCAAGTAAACATGATGGCAGCTATATGTTTGATTTTGTATTGTGCCAACAATATTCTTTTGATATATTCTACATATTATTTATATAGCATATATTATAGAATAGATTATAATACACCAATCAGCCTCAACATTAAAACCTCTGACAGGAGAAGTAAATAACTGCCTTGATGGCAGCAGCCATCCCCAGCAGGATGCAGCCTGACACAGACACACACACAAAAAACGCTTTAGGAACAACTAAAAAAAACATGAAGAACAGCACAAGGTGTTGACCTGGCCTCCAAATTCACTAGATCCCAAACTGGACTGTATATTTCAAGATCAGGAAGCAGCATTTTAAAACACTTTCAAGCACACAGGATAATTTACATCACATCAGTATTAAGATCTATTCATGGAGTTATATCCTATGCCTCTTCCCCTCATATCGTGTGCAAATATTATTACACATACATTATTCTGCAGAATATCTGAAACACCATTATGGAAACAATGTTAAAATGTAAATAAGGAAAATAAATAATACTGCAGTCATCAGCACATTGCTATATTACCATTAGGGAGCCTTCAGATAATCTTGGTCAGAGCTCATATGTGTTGCTGGAAATGGAGCATGATCTCATTTCCTTTGCAGATTTTTAATATTAGCAGGACATCGTGAGTAATACGTTGCTGATGGTAACTGAATGTCAAACATTACTCTGAGGGATTTATAGCCGTATCATTCGTGTCATTAAAGCATGAGTTTTACTGCACCAGGGCAGATCATGGGTCAAGGTTGCTATAGCTGTAAGCGTATTACAGTGATCACACATGTCAACCACAGTGAAATGAATATCACTCATTCTCTCCTCCATAGCGTGCACAGTGAGAGGACACACAGTGAGTTAAGGATGGATTGCAATCGGATAATGACGCATCACTGAGCTGTATGATTGTATTTTATTCATACAAACTGTTTCGTTTGGTTAATGAACATTTAACAATTACCACCTTTTCATTTTATGGACCACAACAAGGACCATAAAATCAAAAACATACCCCGCCCCCAAAATAAAATACATCAAACTATTTGTTTAGCAGAATATCATTTAAAGCCATCTTCCTCATGTTACTTTAGCCCCGTCCAAATATAAAACCATTTCAATTTGCCCGACATCAATTACTCTGTAGCTAACAGTTGGACGCTAATGGACGTTCAAGGTTCTGGTTACCAAGGTAACCCCCCTGTATAATTCCCACCCCAAAATAAGAGCTAAAGCTACTTGCTGTCACCACTCTCTATTAAAAAGAAAAAGAAAAATCCCACCACTCAATCTGGGTTCACCAGCAATCACCATGATGAATTTGGTGGCATGAACCAAAAGTGTTTCCTTGTGGCTATACTAGATCCAATGCTCCGATTGGCTGTCACCTTTATCGTGTTGCCTCAAATTTGGGAGTGGATCAAGTTTGTGACTGCCCACTTGACATCACCCCACAACTCACAGATGTTTTTATTTCCATTCACTGTTCTATTGTTGCCTATAGTGCTGGGAATCAGTATCACAAAATGCCAGGTAAACAGTCCAAAAAACAAAGGTAAATGTCCAGTCCAGTTGCCTTTGTTTCAACCTGGATGACTGACACATCTCACAGCTGGGTTAATAGGTTTACTCCTCAGCAGTGGTATCCCCACTCAGCTTAGCGTGAAGACAGAGCTGATAGAGAACCGGTGGCAGAGTACCGAGGTGTGTCGTAGTGGAAAGATGCCAGGCCGTCTGCAGCTGCCACCTCCACTCGCAGTATCAACATTACCCTTGAAAATAAAACCACATCTCCTCCAGGACAGCAGGAGCTTATGTAACAGTGTATGAGATTAATTACTACAGCAGATGACACTACTTAACTCAATTAAAAACGAACTAAAATTGAATTCTCTCGTAATAAAAAGTATACTGCCGCATATGATCACACCCCTAAGAACATGGTAACATTTCTGATATTTTCTTTTTTTTGTTGCTATGTCTGTATCATCCAGTGACTTACAACCAAACTCACACAGGTCACCACTGGGTCATAATCCTGAGAGTATCCATTAAGCGGCTGTCATTGTTCTCAGTGAAGTATTATGTTACAGCTAGTTAGTTTAGACTTGAGACAGCTGATGAAGAAGGGTCAAAGTGTCATGACCCTCTATATATCACTACCACATGTTCCCATCGTCGCTGTATTCTGAACAGTCTTACAGCACTTATGGTGTGATCATTAACGCCAAGATGGCTGCGGGACAGACAGGTTAGTTCAGTAGCATATACTGATGCAGAAATCATTACCTTTCATGCTATAATTAGTGACATTAGTGACAGTCCAAGAAACGATAAAGTGTGAGTTCACCAGTAGTAGCTGCTACAGTGTAGACTATATTCCTGCTGTGTAACGACATACATATAAAAACAATCATATTAAATGACAACTAATGTAAGAAACCACTGGCAGATGACAGCAAAACATGATAAGGACTTGTATGGGATGAATATCATTACGTAATTGAAAATACAAAAGCCTAAAAAAAAAAAATCTGAATTTCAAATTTGTCACTGTAAATGGTGATATGGAAACAGGAGTGCATGTTTGAGGGAAAAAAAGACCTAAATGAAAACTTGACCTTCTATGGGAAAATGCTTTATTTTGAAACTATGTACATTTGCATGTCACATGTCACTGCTCCTTCAGAGGTGACTTCAGGTGAAGTCATGTGATTTCTAGCACTCTGTTGTTTTGACCCTCTAGTCTAATAGTCCAGTATTGTTGATCATATCCTCCATATGTGCTACTATCATGTCATTTTTACTGGATTAGGTGGGTTTGCCAGATTGCTCCATCGAAGACTGATGCAAACAGGATGCACAGTTCTCTATGTTATCACCAAGCAACGTCTGTGGCAGGTTTGGACACTGAATTAAATGAGCAGCTCGGCCTGTTGTTAATGCTGCCTTCAAATGGGGCCATGTTTACCATGTTGTTGTGGTATTCACAACCTTGTCAGTGGAGATTTTTGGTAAATTCACGAGTTGTGACATGTTTTCTGACATTTCAGAAATGCTGTGGGTGGATGGTAAGTTAGCACATGTATTTAGTGATATATACATATGTGTGTGTGTGTGTGTGGAACAGAGTAGTAGATTCTAGCATCAAGTCAATTAAACTTCTGGGCTGGGATATTGATCTGGTCAGTTAAGTAGTGGAGAGTATCCGTCTCAGCTGCTTATGTGTTAATGAAATTAACAGGTGCACTAGAGGGACAGCAATGACACAACCCCCAAAACAGGAATGCTTCTATAGGTAAAGACCACTGCCATTTTCCCTCCACATCTTTTCTGACAGTTTTTCACTAGTTTTGCATTTGGCTAGGGTCAGTGTCACTACTGGTAACGTGAGGCGATGCCTGCACCCTACAAAGGTTGCACAGGCAGTCTAACTCCTCCAGGATGGTACATCAATACATGCCACGGCCAGAAGGTTTGCTGTGTCTCCCAGCACAGTCTCAAGAGCATGGAGGAGATTCCAGGAGACAGGCAGTTACTCTAGGAGGGCTGGACAGTGCTGTAGAAAGTCTTTAACCCATCAGCACGGCCAGTATCTGCTCCTTTGTGCAAGGAAGAACAGGATGAGCACTGCCAGAGCCTACAAAATGACCTCCAGCAGGCCACTGGTGTAAATGACCAAACAATCAGAAACAGACTTCATGAGGGGGGCCTGAGGACCCGACGTCCTCTTGTGGGCCCTGTGCTCACTGCCTGGCACCGTGTCTCTGGGACATTATGTTTTGGTCTATTCCACATTACCCAGTCCATATCAGTATAGATATTAAGCATGACTTTCCCATTGAGATCTGATGTGTTTTCAAAGTGTTCCTTTAATTTTGAGCAGTGTAGTTTTCTTTGTAATTTTAGAATATGTCTGAAGAATATACTGATATTCCCAAACGCTGCATCCTTTCAAGGTTCTCAGTCATTGGACTTGTAGAGTTGAACGACTAGTTCCTCGAAGATGTTTTGCCAATCATCATAGTCATTCCAGAAACTCTACAAGTTGTTGCCCTTGTTTTCAGCTCTATTTTGGATATAACTTAGTACATTGTAATTCAGGGTTTGTAATTTTTTAATATGTCTAATGAAGATGATGATGTTCCCAATAGCCACATATTGTCACTCTGTCGTTAGCTTGCTGGACGGTTAGCCTCTGTGGTTTATAGATGCCAACAGCTGCCTAGCAGCGCTGCTTTGACATGTTACTGATGATGTTACCACTTTAAAGCCCAACGTCCAAACTGTGGCCAATAGTTAACAGTTTTGAGTGCACAACGTCCCATGTCATAACTACGAGCTCAGCAGTTCCATCAGAGCAGCATAAGTTACTCTGTTGTTCTGTTCCCATTAAGATTTACTTCCGAAAAGCGTTTAGGCCAATCTGAATGAACTAGTTGTATAGCTTATAACAGACAGCAATGAACTGCCAAATCTGTAAAATTAAAAACAAAGCTAAGTTTTAATTGTCCTATAAATTTATAGCATTCATTCCATATTCACCAGACTAATAAATGAGAGTATATAAAGTAAATAAATTAGAATTTACTTCTAATCTCTTGTGCATGGAGCCATATATTTAAATTAATTTGACTGGACAGATGTTGCGTATGTACTTATTATAAATGGCCTGTGAGCAAAGCACTGTTTTTCTCTGGTAAAGCTTCATCTGGGCTGTTTGTCTTGAGGGATAAATCTGTGTGTCTTTGTCCACACTTCCTCCCACTGCAGCTCAGGTCATAGCTGTATCCATCCAGGGTCACAGCTGTTAATATGAAGCAAGTGACAGAAAAATAGAGGAAATAAAGTTTTCATCTCTGTGATTCCTCTATAAAGTAAAAAAAAAAAAAGTGTACACTTCACATCAGTCATTAAGCATTACAGTATGTCTCTGAAATAATGTTAGAAAGTGCTTATATAGAGAATTTCTGACAACATAAATGTAAGGCAAACTTTTCTTTGTAAAGTTTTGTCCATTGTCCCTAAATGCATGATAGCAAGGTGGTTCTCCAACGGGTACCATGTAATAAGCTCAAACGCCTACACTACCTGCACCACAATTAGCTATTTGTTGCAGAGAGCAATGTTCCTGACTGCTAGAGAGTCTCCAGATATGGACACTTGATAGTCAAGAGCGGTAACAACAAGAGAAAACCGTCATCTCAGTAATAGCATTGCTATGGAAACAGTATGGAGGCGTTATGTGTGTGGGAAAAAGCAGCAATAAAATAACACCAGCCAAGAAGAAAGATGCCAGATGGCAACCAGGCAGCAACTGTGGGAATGAAGGATGTGGTTACGGTAGAGTAGGAACTATATGGCACATAGTGTCACAACAAAGGATGTTGGGAGACACTTGTGATGATTGGCCAAGAAGTCAGTCTTGTAGGAGCACATACAGCCTAAAAATACTTAATTTAGTGAGTGCTCTTTACCTCCATAAACTGTAAATACCTTCACCACCATCTCTTTTGAGCTTTAAGAGGAATCGCTGCGCAAGCCTGAGTAAAAAATGAAGAATTTGCACAAAATACAGCAGAAAACAGGCGACAAGAATGCAGCACTGGTACTGATCCAGGATGCTCTTAATCTTACTTAATATATCGTATTGGTGACCTTCTTGTCACTTCTCTAGCAGGCCATTGTCTCTTTTCCTTTTCTATTCCATCATTCCCTTTCACATGCACACGTGCACATGCACACACACATTTTTTCTGTGCTGCTTGTGTTTTTCATGTGAAAGTGCTCGGCTGAAAATATGCACTAAGGAAATACAGGGTGACATTTGGGTTAACTTGTGTAAAAAAAAATAATTGCAAATCAGTGTAGCAAAATATCAAAGCACATACTGTACCAAGTAACACGTAGTCATCCTATGTTCTTTACATCGAAGTGTGGCATTTTTAGCTTGTGCACACAAAGGTCAGAGTGCCTTATGTACTGTACAGCAGAGCACACCAAGACTTTAAATGGGCTCTAAAGGTTTCATGACCTTTTCTATCTGAACACTGAAGCTGTAGCTGGGGTTGCAGTACATTGCTCTATTTATATACATTGTTGTTATGTTCTACAGTATTGGTACTGTATATTGCAGCCAATTGGTGGTCTGAGGCAAGTCACAGTATGATAATGAAAAAGCACACTACATTCTGCACTAGAGGTTGTCACATGGTCACAAAGGAACAGGCTCAAAATGCAGTTCTCCCAAACAAACTGAAATACACTCCAACCACCAATTAACAAGCAACAACAGACAAAAACAACAACAAGATGTTGCCATCCTCTCCTCTAAAACCCCATTTTGTTTCTGTGTTGATTCAGATGTTAAGACTGGATCACAGCTCGCACCAAGGGAACAACGCCTGATCCAGACCTTGTTAGACTGAATATAACCTGCACCCAGTCAGACTGGGGCCCCAGATCAAGTTACTGGGAAAGAAAGGACCCATGAATGCCCCTAACAGCTGGATTTGGACATAAATCATGTACAGTGGTATTGTTCAAAATGATTCCTCAGGAGACTTGGCTGCTCAGAGTCATGTTGCTCTTTCAGTTGCTAAATTAAAGTTGGTGCACGGCAGCGTTGCTATATAAAAACCGTTGGAAAAAGACTCGGTGGTCGGCTGGTTGGGTGAGCAGGAACATGTACTGTAAATTGGAGGGCAGAGAACCACAGACAGGAGTATTTAATTCTATTCTATTCAGGCTGTTATAAAGGGTTGAGGTTCAGTGAAGTAGAAAGTTCATTTTTCATGAAAACTGTTCATCATGTACTGCAGGTAAAACCTTTTGGAGAGGATCAAACATATGGTGAATGTGTTTGTGTCTCTATGTGATTGTGATTGTGCTTTCATGTGTTCATCATGAACATTCACTCTTATATCAGTGTTTTAGTAACTTCAGTAACATCATGTTGTTAATTAGATTTTACCTGGGTCTAGTCTAATGTGCGTCTCCCTCTGGTTTCATTTCATATTCTAATTACATGATCATTACTGGCAGGGTCAATAAATACTAACTTAGTTTTAGACTTTTACTTTGCATTTACACAATTTTTTTCTAAATTAACTTGACACAAACCCTTTCAGTTTGTCTGTTTCCAGGTGAGGAGGTCCTTTCTTTGCTAAATAACCCCTTTTTCATTTGTTATACATTTCAATCTGGTGAAAAACAATACAGAGCACAGATATAGATCTGTAGAAATATGGACAAAGCAGCTGTGTAGATGTAAAGGCCTCGTTCTAAGCAGTCACAAATCCAATGATTCATGGTAACCGGCGCTGACTGTACACTAAGGAAAACATAATCAGTTCTATATTCAGTTTCTGCAAATAGATTCAGCTAAATCAGGCAAATGGACTAGTGTGGAGGATGTTTAAATACTGAACTTGATTGATATCTCCCTCATGTGAGCTGGAAAAATTACATACTGTGCATGAGTGCTACCTGGTGCTCTAAAATTACATTCTACCACTTTATTGTTTATTTTCACATTATGCACTGTAAGCAGTATCTTTCAAATTAAGTGTCTACTGTCGATTTTGGAACTAGAGCTTTATAAAGTGATAGCTCTCCATCTGAGATTCATCTCTTTCCTCAGTTAAAGAAAATAATAATTATGGTCTAAGCAATTCAGCTAAAGTGTTGTAATGAAACCACTTGAAGATAATGGAGAAGTGAAGCAATCACATGAAGAAGAGCTTTTATGTCCTGCTAAATAACTTGGCTCTTCTGAGAGGTGCTTTATCATGGCTTTGTAAATCAACAGAGTGAGACAACCTTAAAGGACAATGAGGTTACTTTAAAGTTGAAAAGAAAGTCCACACAAAATTCTTTGCCATTGAATAAATCTGATCTGCTGCTAAAACTAGCTGGGTTTTCCAGAAATGACTTGTACTAGGATTTTCTTTTTTTTTCCAACATCAGTAACCTCCTGGTGTCATGAAATATGCACAGAATTAAAAGACAGATAAATCTGCAATATTATCACATGAGAAAAACAAATAATGACCTGCCACATAATGAGACAGTTAAATCCTGACCAAAATATACCCAGAGCTTGCTATATAAAATAAAGATGTAGAACATGGTGCTCCAGCAGATAAGCACATCTCACTGGCTGGTTGAGCTGCATGAAATGTCTTTCTAACCAAGAGTAGGCCAAGATGCAATGTTTAAAATGTCAGACAGTCACTGAATCTACAACACTTCTCTGAGCTGTTACGACCAAGCTTGAGGGCTGCAACATAAAGTGGAGACACAAAAATAAATGTCAGCTGTGGCTGGTTAAGGTGATTTAGCCCATGCACCAACCATTAACATCTGAACTGCCACTGCAAGGCCAGCGGGTTGTAGAGGGGCGTAACAGAGCCAAAAGACCGCCTTTAAGAGTCAACTAACTTGCACCTAATGCTGCCTGCCTTCTTCCTTTTTGGGTTTATCGGTATTTGGCAAACCAGTGTGGACTTGTGCAGCTAATTAGAGAGTAACGCTACATTGCAGTAAAATGGGATCAGTTGTGAGTATCTGACACACCAAATCATCCTAAAAGTAGTACCAGCTGTGACATCTCCTCACCTCCATGCCTGCGTCAGGACCAAAAGGATATTACATACTAGGGCTGCAACGACTCATCAACGTCATCTATGACTACCTAAATACCTTGGTTTAGATAGAGTATGTCAACGCGTCGCATTGCTTATTAAAAAAGCCCTTACCCAAACATAAAAAATGAGGAAATCCATTAAACAGGGGCCCAGTCGGTAAAAGACGCTTGTTGTTGTTGTTGTTCATACTTTTATACTTCAGAGGGCAGTGATATAACCAGTAGCTCATAACTGCCAGAACCCCCCAAAAAACAAGATGAAGTGGTTGCACAGTTACTAAAATTTTAACTACTCCCAACTGTAGCTGAGCTGCTGAGTATTTGGACTGTTACAATGGATTTAGTCTGATCATTGGTTGGTGGTTAGATCCTGGGAGTTGTTGTATCCTCATCAGTTGTTTTTGAGAAAAAGACTCATCTAGAGTCTGAAAAGCAGATGTTGATCGCAGTGCTGATCACTAGCATGGTAGCACTACTTCCAGCGTGTTTTATGGGTTGCACGACTTCATATTTTTCAAAAGTCGACAGTTATGTGCTGAAAGTCAAGTCGCCGCCAGCTAGTTGCTGATGATAAACACAGTAGAAAGTAATGCTTTGCAACAATGAAATCTATATTCTTAACCTGAATACATACGCTGAGAACAGACAGCTTATCCGCTACATACTGTGCGCTGCAAATATGTATAGCCTGTATAAAAATAGGCTGGCACTCAGCACCACCAATAGCCTTTAATAGTATTCCACAGTGCGTTGTAAGATGGGATAGTGAAGCCAGGTTCAAAAACACACCTGTTTTCTCTGAGGCATGTTGTTATTGTCACGTGATCAGTGGCAAGTCGGCATGATGCTTAAAGTGTCATGACACAGCAGGGATGTCGACAAACCAACTAGTCCAACAGTATATACAACCCCTAGCGTGTTAACAAGTTGTAAGCCTAAAACTAAATAACGTTAATTTCAACATTACACTGGTGGGTGTAAGAAACATTTAGTAGTGGTTATAAAAATCACTCAAGTCAAATAATACTCCATTTATGCTAATTAAGGACATAATATCGTAAAAACATCTTTCCGAATTACACTGAATAAATCTGAACTTTTGCTGAATAATATAAATTGGTAAAACTTCAGGTGTGAAATTGGGTTTTCATCAACATCAATATGTCATCATATGTTTGAATAAAATGTATTAGGAAACGTTCTGTTATATTTTAGTCGTTAATCAAAAGATTAATCAACACTTCAAGAACATTTAACACATTCATTAAAGAAAAGGACTGAAAGATTCATCGGTTTTTAGAAAAAATAGTCGTGGTTGCAGTCCTTGTGTATACATTACGCACCTGAGTAAAAGGAGTAACTCTCCATACCAGTAGGTGGCACTAGTCTTTAATTCAAAAGGGAAACAGGGAAAAGCTAACGATTCAGGCCTCTTCTTTCATTCATTCATTCATCTTCTGTACCCGCTTATTCCTGTTAAGGGTCGCGGGGGTCTGCTGGAGCCTATCCCAGCTGTCATCGGTCGCCAGTCTATCGCAGGGCTAACTCAGGCCTCTTCTGAATCATGTTAATCAGTTGATCCGCAATTTATGCATTCTAGATATATTCATGTTCATTCTGTGATATAAATGTTCAGCTGAGATAAAAAACAATATGAGCATTTGTGTGCCCATAGAACTTTGTCTTTAGTTTACTTTGTCTCTTATGTTTCTCTTCTCCTTCAGTGATTCTCTTAGCTGAACAGCAAATCAGAGTGATCTCTCTTCCCGACGCACTCTGCCGGGGCTGAATTGTCTGAAAAGCTACCCACAGGGGTCCAACCTGTGGCAACAGCACTGGACAAACTTCAAAAACAAGAACCACAGACGCTCAGCAAAGGCCAGACACTAACAAAAGGCATCCATTAGAGTGATGTGCAGTGCAGTATATTCATTCATTGATTAATTTTCTGTAATCACTTGTTGTCCGGAGGGTCACGGGGGGCTGGGGCCTATCCCAGCTGTCATTGTGCGAGAGGCAGGGTACACCCTGGACAGGTCGGCAGTCTATCACAGAGCTAACACACAGTTGTTGCTGTATGATCTACAGTCAAGAGATTCCCCATCACTCCAGTATGCTGACAGGGAATTTCAGCAGCACATCTCGTGCCATTTATCATCTGCGCAACACACAAGTCATCAAATGAGATTTATTGACAGTGTGAAACAGGTAAGATTGTTTTCATTAGTACTGTTCCAGCAGAGGCCATTCAATCATTTTTCTATAATGTTACAGTGACACATCACCACAAAGTAATCCAATAATAAAATTTGTACAAATGAAAACATACATGGTTACAAGTTACATTTAAACAATGCTGTATGTTAAGACAATGTGTGACAATAGGGCTCAAGCCTGTTGTCACACATCCTGTACACAGGGGAAAATCCAATGTGGTTCGCATGACGATTAAAAAAGATACTCCATCACACTAAACAGAAACTATTTAACAACAAACCAGGATACCATACTGACACACCATACTAGTCAGTGAATAGCACTAGAAAAAAAATCTGATGCTTTTAAATCCATCCGGAGATTGGTGTGGAAGTGAGCTAAACTATTTTGGATTGTGTTTGAAAATGTATAGAATGATCCGCTGTGAGGAGCTGCATTACCAGCCCTGGTTTGCTGCATTGCTGCACTAAAACCACTAAAACAATTAAGTGTTCATCTATGGTTATGAATTCATACCTGAAGCGTATTGTGACTCTGAGGGCACAGTGTTCTCCTGTTCCTGCGATATTTAAACAGTGACACACAGTGACTGCAGACCACAGAGTGTGTATGTGCACGTGTCTATGTGTGTAATAGGTCTACACTGTGCTGTAGTTATGACAGAAATCTTTCATACCCCACTCTTTGTCCCTTAATGTCTCACCTCTCCTCTTTCAATAGGCCTTGGGGGAAATTACAGTTCACACAGCTTTTCTTAAGACAGCACTGCACCCGAGAACACACTCAACACAAACACACAAACTGCCGAAGTCTCACTCCTTTATATCACTATCTGGGAAGACACACAAAAAAGACAAGAAAAAGTGCTGAGACGAGGAAGTATAAACTTTGGCTGCGTCAGTGTATCAGCTTAAAGCTGTAAACTGGAGATATATGGTGTCACTAAAACTGAGTGTCCATTGGAAGCATGACTGCGCAAAAGCCCTGATAGAGGGATAAAACTAATGACGCAACCAAGGGAGCGTAGAGGACAAGAGGACAAAATGACAGACAGAAGGGAGGAGAGAAAGGCACACAGAGAGAAATAAAGAAAGTGAAAGGCAGCAGGGTGACAAGAGAAGTAAGATAAAAAGGGGCTCTGAGGAACTTGGTTTAGTGGAAGTGAGGGAATATGGGAGCGAGAGAAGTGGAGAGGGAAGGAATAAGCGCTTGCTGTAGTTGCTGAAGGAGCTAGTTTGGATGTCTTTATTGACCCCTGCTGAGCTATGGCTTTAAAAGTCTCTCTGAAATTCACAGTAGGCGACACGCCAACTGATTCCACCTGTGCACGAGCACTGCAGCACCTCTCAAAGGAACATTTTACTTTGGTCCAACATTTTCTCCTCTCTTGGCAAACTCAGAGTCGGTCTTGGAGCACTGGAACTTTTAACTGCCATCAGCTGTGCCATCAGAGGATTTTTTGCGCGACTGGGTGCCAATAAATACTAAGAGGAAATACACTGCCTGGCCAAAAAAAAGTCACTACCTGGATTTAACTAAGCAAATAGGTATGAGCCTCCTGTTGGATAATTACTGCATGGGCGACTATCTTTCAGCTGGCAACAAGTTATTTAACCCCAACTGATGCAATAAGTAGCTTCACAGTTCTTAAACAACCCTGTTGAAAGACACATCCAGTGGTCGTGGAAAAGATGTTAGTCTGTTTGAGAAGGGTCAAATCATTGGCATGCATCAAGCACAGAAAACATCAAAGGAGATTGAAGGAACTGCTAAAATTGGGTTAAGCACTGTCCAACGCATTATTAAAAACTGGAAGGACTAGTTCCCCAGCGTCTTCGAGTAAGAAATGTGGTAGGAAAAAAAACCCTGATTGATCGTGATCGGTGACCACTTAAACAACTGATGAAAACAAATCGAAGAAAAACAACAGTAGACCTCAGGGCTATGTTTAATAGTGAAAGTAAGAGCATTTCCACACGTACAATGTGAAGGGAACTCAAGGGACTGGGACTGAACAGCTGTGTAGCCTTAAGAAAACCACTAATCAGTGAGGCTAACCAGGAAAAAAGGCTTCAATTTGCTGGGGAGCATAAAGATTGGACTCTGGAGCAATGGAAGAAGGTCACGTGGTCTGATGAGTCCAGATTTACCCTGTTCCAGTGATGGGGGCATCAGGGTAAGAAGAGAGGCAGATGAAGTGATGCACCCATCATGCCTAGTGCCTACTGTACAAGCCTGTGGGGGCAGTGCTATGATCTGGGGTTGCTGCAGTTGGTCAGGTCAAGGTTCACCAACATTATATGTTTTTTTGGCCAGGCAGTGTAGTAGACACAGACAAATGCAGCATTTATGTCAATGGTGATACTCTTTGTGATGATGTTCAGCTTTTCAAAAGAAGTGATTTCATACACTCACTGCTCCTCAATCTACTGCAGACAAGAAAAAAACACACAAATAAAAAACACTGGTATTTTCATGTCTACTGTCAAAATGACAGCAGGTCCACGGCTCCCCCTTGTGGTAACAACACCAACTAACACTGTAAAACAAAGTACCAAGACACTTCAAGTATCTCTCTGCCTCCTTCTTTTGATGTCCTCCTCTGTCTCCCAAGACTCTCATTTCTCTCTATAAGTAACCCACTGGAGCTAGCTCACCCACATGCACCGTGTAAATGTTTCCCCTCTAGGGTTTCAGCACACACCCACACCCCTCTATTACCCCTCCTGAGCACTGCACCATCATTACAAATGATACATTTAACTGCTGCTCTTATCTTAAAAAAAAACGGGTGAACAGGAAATGACTTTCAGTCTCACATCCAACACTTGGCGCAGACACGCTCACTTATTAGTGAATCCCTGTGGGGATTTCTTATTGAGTTACACAAAAGTGTGCTCAGACCTTACAGACTATCATTATGAGTTGTAGTACCTTAGGCTGATTTTCCAAAGAGAGCTACAGAGTCACCTTGCACAACACTTCATAATATTTAAAGTAAAAAGATGGGTGTGCATAAGAGCAACAAAGTCAGACTTGGCTGAGATCCTTTCAGTTTACGTGAACCAGTGTGGGAGAGTTAAGTTGAAGCTACATTAAGGGCTATCCTCAAGCAACCTCCCTGAGACCCAAGGAGAGCACCGCCTCCTAAATAACCGCTTATCAGCCCTCATCAATAATGGACAAATGCCAAGAGAGGGGAGGAGCAAGGCAGTGATACCTTGAGCCCAACATGGAGAGACAAAACAACAGGGAGAAAGAAATAAAGCGATGGATCATTGACACCTTTCCCATTTTCACAGTCTGCAACCAGTAACAGAGGCATTAAAGCGGTATAAAAAGCAGAGATTGGCTGTCTTTCTCAGGCTGAATTCAGATTACGTTTCTAAAGCTCTCACCGTTTTTAAAGCTCAGAGAGTTTCAGAGACTGATCAGCCAAGCACGGTGATCCACAGTGACTGTTTGACCGACAGCAGCCAGCTCCTGTGCGGCGCTCTACTAATTGACCATGTCAATAGGGCAATCTGACGCCCTATCGATTCGCACAGCCAGCTAGTGCTGACACAAGTGAAACACCAGAGGTCTGTGCATGGGTGCGCTTCTGTGTCTTGCTGAAAAAACGGCGTGTGATCAGAGTCCAGCTGATTTTTTTTAAAGCCGTGGACTTGATTTATTGATGAGAGTTACTTTAAGAACTCGCATTAGTACACTCAACACCAGGCTAATGAACTGGAGACGTGTGCAAGTGTGTGTGAGAGCGCCATGGGACAACCCGTTATCAATTCAAGGGTACATGCGATATCAACAACATAAATATACGCTCACCTGCCAAAACATTAGGTTCTCCAGTGAAATTAAATGCATTATAATGTAATGTTTAGCAATGTGTAACTTAATTGAACACGATAGGCATTTAAAATACATCCCGTCATTTAGTTACGGCGATAAGTACGTTTTAAACCGTACAGAAATGTAAATCTTTGTGATGCACAACTAAACATGCGCCCGCACACACACATTTTTTTGTGAGTGCCTCGCCAATTAAGTATTTAGAAAGGATACCACCTCTTCTGTTAAATATTCACTTGTTTTCCAAGATGAATAAAGGATGAGCAATGGAAGGATGATCCTGAATAAAGGATCAGCATGCATTTATCTGTATGCCTGTGTGTGTGTGTGTGTGTGTGTGTGTGTGTGTGTGTGTGTGTGTGTGTGTGTGTGTGTGTGTGTGTCAGTTCTTTGTGTGTGCGTTTTGCTTTATGAATCACTGGTTGACTGCACAATTTTACCAAATCTTTCTTGGTTACAAACTACAGCTTCCTAACTACACAGACTGACGCACACACACAAATTACTGCACATCCAGAAAAACTGACTTATCACTAACCAGACCAAAACTATAGTATCAGCTTGTTCTTTTTCATTCTAAAATCCCTTTTTTATTTGTATTTTAGCTTTGTCCATCTCCACTTACTGCCCGCCAATACTTCACTCGCGCCTTTTCTCTCTGTCAGCCAGCATAATAAATAAAGTGGCGTGCCTGGACAGTTTCTCCTTACATAGACAGAGGCAACAGTCTAAACACTGTCAGTAAACACAAGGCTCCAGCCCAGAGAGGATGCACTTGTGACTGACTAGCCAGTCTGCTCCAGTAGAGAAACAGGGTTTGGAGTTGGATTTTAATCACTTTTTCTCAAACAAAACTGATAAGTTAACAGTATGATGAGTTTACAACAAACACAATTTCAGCTGTTACGTAAAAGCTTCACTTCCTCTACAAATAACGTGCTGGAGTTTATGTCATGTAGTATAAGGGGAAAGGTGCAAAATGCAAAATTAAGATCCAACAGGAGGACATTGAAAGTGGTCTAGGCTTGGTGGTACTCTAAAGCTGAATTCCACTTAACAATTTGGCACTTTTACAAATTTTCAGTCATCCAGGTCATGGTATATCAAAAAAACAAAGCTCAGTCAAAGGCAACACTCATCCAAGTAGTTTTTTCTTAAATTAACATGCCAATTGTGACGTTATGGACCCTTTTACTTTTTAAATTGAGAGATGCTTGTGTGTGTCTTCACAAAATAGCATTTGCTAGCTCCCACTAGAAAGTTAGCTAACGTTAGCTATGCTGATACCTTGATAGCAAGCTTCATTTACTTCATATTTTACTGTAAACATACACAGCTAACAACATTTACATTAGCCTCTTAGCCATTAGCCTGTGTGATAGTCTCCGTTGGCATATTCATTAGCCTATATATCTATCGCACATATAACACGTTTGTAGTTAACTATATGGAAATAAGAGATGTAGTTTACTTACCCAGTCATGCTAGTGCCGTTAGCAGTCAAGACGTAGCCGTTAGGTTTGTTCACAATAACTCAGGTCTGATGCAGGTTTGTTTTCCAGCCTTGCCGCTAGCTAGACACAACTTCGTCTGGCACAACACGAAACTCATCTGTTAAATCTTTGTAAGTTACGTCTTGTTTCTGGCCATTCAGAACATATTGTATATATTTAAATGTCCTAATTTTCTCTTTAGTGTACACGTTTGGTTTCTATGCCAAGTGTCCGACCGCACAGTAGGTAGTCCTGTCAGATCCTCCATCCATTGTGTTACTGAGTATGGGTGGGCCAATCTGGTCCCGTTTATTAGTGTTAACTTTTTCAAGTAACACTTGTGGTTCTGGGGAGTCTTCCACCACTGTCAAACACAAGGTGACAGAAGCCGCTAGTCCGTATTAACAAATGCTAAATAAATAATCCTGCTAAACCCCGCCCACTAAAAACATCAATCTGTTTACTAACTACTAACTCAAAAGGGGTCCATAATGAAAGATGAGGACATTTTCCTCTGACATATTTTCAAATTGCAGAAAAAAGCCTTTCACCTTAACCATTTCTGATAAAGTCATCAGTGAGCTTGGACTTTTCTGAGGTCAAGGTTATAAATAAAATACATGGCTGCTTAAACACAGATATGGCATAACATTATTACTACCTGCCTAATGTAGGTCTCCCTTGTGCCTCTAAAACAGTTGTCACTCATCAGAGAATGGACATGGGTCTTCTGAGGGTGTCCTGTGGTGTCTGGCAACAGAATGTTGCTATGGGTTGAGGAGAGGGGCCTCTGTGGATCAGGCTTTTTCCAGTGCATCCCACAGATTAGTTTGGGATCTAGTGAATTTGGAGGCCAGCACCTTGTGCTGTTCTTCATGTTTTTTGAGTTGTTCCTAAGGCGTTTTTGTGTGTGTGTCAGGCTGCATCCTGCTGGGATGGCTGCTGTCATCAAGGAGTGTCATTGCTATGTTGTGGGGGCCTCTGGTCTGGTCTAGGTGGGTGCTACTGACCCTGCTGGGTCTTAGTAACATCCACACGAATGCCAGGTCCAAAAGTTTCCCAGCAGAATACTGCATTCGTACAAGACGGTCAGTGTTATTTACTTCTCCTGTCAGTGAGATCCATGACACCTGTTTTGCAGTATTTGAAGTGACTGACAAAGACATTTCCACACATAATGTGGAAAACAAGCAGAAACAAAAAATAAAATGAGTGACAGAGAAGCAGAGAAGCAACTGAAGGGAAAGTGTAACTCTGTCACTTTCACACCACAGTCATCTATCAGGACCCATGACATCCAGACTGTCTGCTTACTCACACACGCTTCAGAGGACTTTATATTGGCATACATCCATTTCCTGGAGACCAGTCCTGACCTTGACTGCTACTTGTCTTTTCCTTACAGTAAACCAAGTCTTCATGCTAAAGTTTACAGATTTACATAATGGGGACTTTTTGTGTGAAAACAGATTCATTTTCCCATAAGATGATAAATACAAGCAAACACACACACAACAACACACACACAGAGGCACACTGTTCCACCCAAGAGCACATGGCATATGCTTCATAATGTGACCCTGTGCCCCCTGAAGGTTTGAATGCCCCTTCTATGTCACTCCCTTACCCAGCGTTCCCCTGCTCTGTATCCAATAATATCATGACCTTTTTATTAATCTATTTCCCCATTAGGCTGATTGAATTGACGTCCGTTTTAATTCAGTGTGAGTATTTAAAAATCACCAGAGTGCCTCTGTAACTACTCAGGTTAATAGGGGATGTACTAGATGTTTCAGCTTAATATTCATTAAGTTAACAAAATAAAAATAAGGGTTCCTGTCCCACAGTAATAAATACCAGCTCAAACACAAACATTATTTCACCAAAGCACTTTTTTTTTTTTACAACAAACCAATAGAGAAACTGCAAAACCGAAAGTATCGCTGTATCACAGCAGACATAATGCAGCATTTTACAAATATAAAGTGATTTCCTCACACTGAGGCAATTCACAAATGGCAGATGGTGTTGACTGATAACACACTGTAACAGCTGCACCCTCCAAAGTACAATGTGAGAAGATTAAGAAATCTAATACAGCAAAGTCTGGGAATGACAGAGCCAAAGGAAGCACCTCAGTGAATCTCTGTCGTGTGTTCATTCACTCGTGAGGCGTTCAGGGCCGGCACATGCGCCAACTGGCTGTCAAAATCAGTTCCTGAAGCTTTTTTAAATCAAGTCTGTGGCTGATAATTTTTTCTCTAACATGCTTCACAAAGAGTGCCACACAATGACAGTATCTGGCTCTAACTAGTTGATTAGTGTCACCATTCGGCACATTAGCCCAATTTAAATGTTGTATGCATGTATTCTGAATCGAACAACAGATAGATAACGATACAGTGAGAATGCACACATGAGAAGGAGCATTTGCTGTCTCACAAACCCTCGCAGATGCTCTTTCACAACTGAAGACACACACCCACACACCAAGAATCAGACCCACACACTCATAAATAATGAATTGTAGGGTACGCGAGGGCAAGCTGTGAAGCCGAGGCTCTTGTCTGCATGTGGTCTCTTCTTCCTCTTCCCATTTAGGCTCTTTGTGTAATTTTGAAGGAAGCCGAGGTTAGGGGGAAAAGTGTAGAAATAGTAAATGTGGTGTGTGTACTCTTGATTTTGTGCTTTTCCAAGGATTAATTGCCAAATAGAAAAGGAAAGGAATAAGTGAGGACATTGGTCTTCATATTGGGACCGTAGTTTGGTAGTGTACCAGGACTATATCAGTGTCGTTCTGGTGTGAAATTGTGTCCATTCTTAGGGGTTTCAAAAAATTTAGATTTATTTGAAACAGCTATCGTAGTGCTATTTGAGTGCACATATTTACCCGTACATTTGAGCCTGACTGAAAAGGCCAGTCAGCCTCAACAAGGAGAACACTTTTTTGACTAATGTTGTGGCTGTTTTTTGTTATTTTATGATTAGAGCTGTGGAACAGGATTTATTTTTTAGGAATTATAGGAAAAACAAATAATATTCTATCCACTAAAATAACATTTTTGTGTGCCCAGATGATGGACGGCACAGCATGGGTCTGGTCCACTGATACACACTGACCTGGAAAAGGATGTGGACAGCCAGCTGTTTTATTCAATTGCCATGGCAACAACCAAAAACTTTTCAACACGCACAGGCCCATGGACACAAATATGCCAAGGTCCCAAGGTGAAATGCCAGGAGCGCGTGGCCATATGAGCTCCCATAGCCAGGTTGATCCAGCAGGGATACAGACTGCCATCGCTCCTCTCCTCTCTACTCCTCCTTTCTCTGTCATTGGTCGACACAGAGGTGTGATGGAAAAGTCACGCTCTATGCTGCCATTTCTTCTATTCCAACACAACAACAGAATAAGTTTAGGCAACGTTATTATTACCCTGAGTGTAATACAGTCAAATATGCGGGGAGAATTTAGCACGGAATCACTGATGAGAGAGCTTGGGGACTCGATGGGCTGTTCGAATGACCAAAATACAGTTCATGGAAAAGTTAAATCAGCAGCCTTACCAAATATAAAACCTACATGGACACACAATTTTAAAGCACATTGTGTAGACTAGTGTAGACAACGCATGGCTTAATACATTCATATTTCTTTAAGACATGCCTTTAGATCATTGTAACCTGATTCTGATTGCTAAAATTGGTGCAGATGAACGCAACTGAGAACAAACTGATGTTCTCTGGTGTCGTTAAACATCAAGCTATCAAATATTTGCAGAGAGCATCCAGGATAAAGATTATTAACAAGTCTGTCAGAGAAACTATTTTACTGGAGATAACAACCCAGAGCAGGCAGTGTTGCTACGCACTGTTGTCTAGCCTGAGGGCTGACGAGCAAGCCACAATGTCCCAGTCGCACTCACTCAAACCGCTCAACAACATGACGCTTAGTCACAGATGACGAAGTACGAGAGAAACAATGAACCCATGACAGCGGATTCTTCCGCCGCCCCAGTAATAAAACTGCTTTACCTTTGTTTAACATGAAACATTTGTTGGATGATTTAATCCCTCTTTTCTGTCAGGCACTAGACGGACACTGAAACTTACTCTAATTACTCTAATGTCAACTGTTAAAACATGTGCATGTGTGAAGAAAGTTTGTGCTCAGATTAATGTTTGTTGACATTTTGTCTTGCCTCATGAGTTATATCTGTATGCATGTGTGTATGTCTCTACATAAAATACTATAAGGTTCAGTCGAGTATGTACCAGAACTTGAAAAACATTTCAGTGACTCATTACAAAATTAGCATAGGGCATCTAATTTTCCTGTGCTTTTGAGTTTAATAAAGTATTTGTCAATCATTAGTAGAATCCGATCAGTTCTGCCTATGCAGACACCAGGCTGAAATACACACCTTCAGAGAGAAATCTATCTGCTGGTGGGTTTCAAAGAGAGATCAATAGTCCGCATGATGCAGTGAGCTTTACATAATATAACAAGGGTGACCTTAAAATTGTTGACACTAAGATGCAGCATGTGGGACTAATGCCAGGCTCACTGAATGTGTTCACTCTCTGCTCTCTGAAATCATGAGTCCATAACTTTTTTGACCCCTTTTTTCCACACATTAGATTTAAGTTGGTTCTCATTATTCCAGTTAGTGATGGGCAGACTTCTGTTTTTAAATTAAAATAACAGGAACATGACAACTTTTGCTGAACGAGCCTGATGTCTAATGTCTTAATCTGTGTTTAGAAAAAAACTACCAGCAACACCTAACTGAAACAGAACATACTATTTGTATAGTCAACTCAGGTATAAAGGGCAGCACATAATAAAAAAACATAGGTCTGTCAACATTTGCACACACACAGTCAGGTAAGGTTACCTGTAGACCATCCCTGTCTGACTCTTCACTGTATCCTGCAGCGACAACGAGTGGAAGTTGAGAAACCCCTCCAGCTGTTTCAGCTCCACTACACTGTTGGGTTTGTTCGCCGTCCACAGCATGAGAGGTGGGTAGGGTCGCGGCACTGTCCCCGTGGACGTCTGCCTGCCGAGCCTCCCCTGAGCCAGGCCTTGAGCCTGGACCCCGCCCTGACCTCCGCCCTGACCCCTGGCGCTCTTCTGCTTGGGGTTGGGAATCTCCGGGCACGTCGCTTTGTACAGGTACATCTTCCAGCTTTCCTCTTCACTTTATCCTCTCCTTCAGCCTCTCCCTTCTTCTGCTAGCGTGTCCCACAAACATGTACGCTCTGAGTAATCCAGGTAGGCCCCTTGCCCACGCAAGCACTACATGGAGCAGAGGAATGTGTGTGTGTGTGAGTGTTTAATGAAAGCGTGAAATATTCCTCTGGATATAGCTCCACGTAAAGTATCTCACTCTTATTTAAAAAACAAAAGAAGAGGTCTAGAAAAATCCAGCATGGAAAAATAAGGCATTCTGAGTGGAAGAGTCCACAATTTAACTTGAGTCCAGTCTGTCTGCAGGCTGCACGTCCACACATGAAAAACAGGCTTTTCCCATACATGTGGCTCTCCATGCGCGGTGCCACATATGTTGTCTGAATACATACACACATGAAGAGAGAGAGACACGCACAGATAACTCCCTCTCTCCTCTCTCTCACTCTCTCTCTGTCTCACACACAACACACACCCATGCTGTCACTTTGCCCCCTGCTCAGCCAGTCTACATTATAAGCTCAGTTTGGTTTTGCTCCCTATTAAATGGCATGGGAATCTGGGACGTTTTTCTCTCCCTCCCTCTCCTTCCCTCTCTCTCTCACTCTCTCACTCTCTCTCTCTCTTTCCTTTTTTTCTCCAACTCCCTCTTATCCTCTCTCCTCTCATCATCCCTCCTTTGTCTCCCAGTATTCCCTCCGTCACAAGCCTTTTCACTTTCTCCTGATTTCCTCTCGCCTCTCTTCCAGCATTTACATCTCCTGCTACTTGCTTTTCTTCATGTCATCTTAGTATTCCCTTCATCTGCCACAAAGACACTCGTTACTGTACATTTTTGTAATTTCTTTAGCCTCCATCCTCAACTCACCATGTACCATTTCCTTTTATTCTATTTTTATCTCTTTTGCCCTTCTTTTCTTACCCTGCCTTCTCTTTTTCCACACTATTAACAAAGTGTACTCTGGATTTTTGCCCATAACACGCACTGTAACACACACTGTAACACGCAGCCAGCAACATGTTACGCACAATAGCGCACAGTCTGAGGGCAACGTTTCTGTGATGAAGTGAGCCACAAAATAAAAGGGGAAAGCCTCTGTTTTCTCTCTTTTCCCTCCTTTCTATCTTTGCGAGGACGTTCCATTGACATAAAGCATTCCCCAACCCCTTCCCCTAACCATTTTAACAGGGCCCCACAATCACACAACGGCCCCACAGCATTAGCATTCCCCACAACTTCATAAAAACAAGGCACCACGCGCACACACACATGCACACACAGACTCAAGGGAGCGCTCAGTGACATCACGTCTGGTCTTCCAGTGAATTGTGGGAATCATGGGGAATGCCATTCTACCATATCAGGAAATTTAAGATACACCCACACAGACACTTGTTCTAGGAACACACACACACGCACAGATTGTGGAATGTGGTTCTCCCACTGCTTTGGGATTCATTGATTTGAAGGTTCGGCTCGTGCTCTCTATCATAATAAAACTTCATAAATTTTACCCAGGCTCAAACTTTGGCTTTTCTTTCTTGTCTGCCAACTGACTGACTGTGTATTGTTTCTTAAACTTTAAAAAACACTAAAACTGCCCAGCATGCAGTATATTTTCCTTGTCAAAACTGATCAGAAAAGCATTTGATAAAAGAAATTATACAAGCAGAACTGACCCAAAACTTGCCACATTTAAAATATTTAAGCTTTTATTCACATACAACGTGGACATGTACATTTTCCCACAGCCAGCTCTTATCATCTACTGTATTTCTGCACCTGGAACAACATGTCACAATGGCAGACTATCCGTGCAAAGATGACAACGAGCGCACTCACGTCCCGAAACTCGGAATTAGGCAGAGAGGCCGATAGAGCAGCAGCTGTGTCCGTTGTCCAGCAGGGTCGGTGGAAAAACTGATCCCGTCTGGCAGGAGGAATGTCATCTGAGCTTATGCAACGCCACATTGTGTTTACAGTGTATTTATAGACTCTGGATATACACATCCATCCACATGCATTCACGCACATTTAATTCAAGCTCAGAGAAGTTTTACAGCTCTTAGTTCAAATGACAAACACTATGAATTTGATTCTTGTTGCTTTTTAGCTTTGTTTCTTTTTTTTTCTTTTGGTTAGTTTCTCACTTCCTTGGTTTCAGAACACTCACTCTCCTTTGAGCTGCTCTGGAAGTGGGCAGGTGAATCACTGACGAGAATAACAGGAAAAGACAGAGAGAGTGAGCAGGAAGAGGAGAGAGCAGAGAGGCACATGGATTCAAAGAGGATAGTTTGGGGAATGCAGATCTAATGAGAACTACACAAAATAAACTAAGGCTCAGATCACACTTTCCTCTCAGTCCTTGTTACAGTATGCCACAATAACTCTGGCCTCTTATACTTTCTCCCTCTTTAACTTAGTATTTTATTGAATTTCCATTCAGAGCTTTTACAATGAGCTTCTTGTTTCCTGAGACTAATTAGTCGTCTTTTTCTGTCTCTTTCACTTTGCTGCCCCCACAATCCCCATGTATACTCCCTGCAGTGAGTAAGTCCCTGTATAACGGTTGCATATACTGTATTTGACAATTATCCAGTGTGCACAATATGATAGAGACCTCACAAGCAGTGCAGCACATGGTAGGATTTAATAATCTATATGCACGTCGCCTGAGCAATCCGCAGCGTATTCAACCATCAGCTCTGTGTTGTTTACTTGAATGATAAAGCTCTTTCTACGCCGTCTGACTCTGTGGCAGCTATAATTATGTCAGTGATCGGTCTCCAGCCCTCAGGGACTGTCCTGCTCCTGTTTAACACCAGCGTGTTGGCCTACATTCTCCACCAAATCCCATTGTTACTATCACTGAAAATCTGGATTAATGCTGAGGGGTGAGAGTAGAGCGGGGATAATAATATATACATTAACAGTAACAGATAAATGAATAGTACATCAGGTGCAGCTTAACTTAAATGGAATTTCACCTGTCTACAAAATGTGATTTAAAATAAAATCACACGTGACAGAACTTATAGAACTACATAGTAACTTTATTAAAAGGTTTTACAAGAAGGCAATAAAGGGAGTAAAAAAGATGAAAGGAACATATACATAATAGTTTTATTCTAAACAGAGCACAGTGAGCATGTCAAACATGTAGGTAGGAAGGAGGTAAACCCTTCATGGATTTAGAGACTATACAAAGCATTTTAAAACCAGTCATTAGTTTTACTGGGAGCCTATATATAGCATTTAAAATAGAGCAGGTGTGTTCATATCTTTGGGTTTTAAGTCATACTTTCAATCACTAATGATATAACAAAAAGAGAACACACTATTTTTTTTTGTCAGGCTATATCAGAATAAAGTGTTCCTGTGTATTGTGGAATGGATACTTTCAGCTGCATGTGAGTAAGGCCGTTCTATGAATCAAACAACTAATCTTGGCACCTCCGGGCTTCATCCATCAAGCTCTGCCACAACATGCGTTTTTGTTCTCTATGTAATACTATCATGTCACCACACCTTTTGTCACACCCGGTGCCAAGGTGTATGAGGAAACATAATCCCAGTACCTGTTCAGAGAAGGGCAGTGATACTGTTGGCTTTTATTATCATTTGAACCCATTATACCTGGAATACTGTTGCTCACTGGCTGAGCTGCTGTACGCTATGAAAATGGGTTTGAGTAAGTGGGTTTATAAAGATACGTGCTGCCCTCAAACAAAACTTGAGAGCTTGTGGTCACGACATGGAAAGTCATGTACACAAAACACTTGGAGTTCAAGTGGTAAGATCAACTATAAGTCGTGAGAACACCGCTGCAAGGCAACTGTTGGCATCTAGACGTCTCCGAGACCAAAACTGTTTAGCAAGATAATGACAGGGTGACTATGTGTGGGTGTTGGGAACATCATCATTTTTATTAGACATGTTACAAAATTATAAACTAAATTACAATGTATTAAATTATATCCAAAATAAAGCTGTTACTCAACTTTATTTTGGATATACTATGACCTGGATGACTGAAAACCTTCACAGACAATATATTAAGTTACCATCTGCCTTCACCAACTCGTAAACTTGGATGTTAAAGAAAATTTCCACTTATGAGCTTGTGAATAACACAAGAGGGTCGTTCACATGAACTTTCCTCATAAAGGCAGCAGTATTAGGACAAAGAGAGGCTGCATCTTGTTACTGACCGGTAGCCTATCACTAACATCATCTGAAAATAACAGCTCATATAGCTGTATTTGATACAATAGTTCACATAATCTGTTGCTCATGGTCTGGTATCATCACATGGTCTTACTTGATTTCTTTGTCCAAAATCATTGGTGGACCCTTCAAGGCCAACATAACAGTGTGAAACACAATGTGATTCTAAAAAGCACAATTATAGCATGATATGCATGAACAATGCCTTGCAAAAGAAACATTTACAAGGTGGTTTGTCTTATTATTTTCCTGTGACAGGAATTTTTATTCAGTTCCCTTTCTTTGTTGGGGCACAATTTGTTAATGAGATTTTCACTGTTTGCAACCAGGCGAAAATACTGTTTAAATATTCTGTCTTTGTCAAAAACAAATTAGCATTCATTTAATTTGCAGTTGTGGGAAACAAAAGTGCATATTTAAAGGAGAGGAAATGCTATTTATAGAGCCCAGGATTTCAGTGGTTATATTCTGCCCCAGTTTTTATGCACAATCACTGGAGAGCAAAAAAAATTGCAGCAATTGTTCTGATTTAAATGAGAGAGAGAGGATATCCAGCCATCGCACGCTGCTTGGCATCCATGTCAGGGGCTCAGAGAGGAGAGCTGGCAGACGTACGTTTGTGTGGGTAAAGAACGAACTGGCTGATTGACAAGATCTGGGACTTTTGGAAGGGTTCAGCTCATGCTCGCGTCTTTTCTAGGTCGGAGCCAGTCGTTAGTTGTTCTTTCAAGTACAAAGCTGGCAAGTACATCATAAAAGAGTCCTGGTGATCGGAGAAAACGATCGGTATCAATTCCCCATAGGGAAAGGAGGAAGGTTGTGCTAATCTTACAGTGATTCACACTGTGTAGTCCTTTTTATTGCTGGTCCGTTGAGCTCATCACTTCAGAAATATACCCAGTAAACACGCTCACACATACTACACAGAATCCTCACGCCACACACACACACACCTGTCCTTTAGTCCAAGAGACGCTTTTGGTCATATTTTATGAGTCTGTAAATAAGGACAGTGCAGCCACCAATATGTCATCGGGACGACTCCTAAATAACCTGACATAGTGTTTGTGGTAATAACACAAGCAGGCTACAATCCCACAAGTGCATTATCTCTTTGCATGTGCTTATCTGCTGGGGTACACTCAAGGCCCACAGTGACAAGGCAGAGAACCCTCACTGATTTATGCATCATACTTGAAGCCTATGCTAAACATCCCATCATAAGCCTGTGTAAGGGGAAACAAGGAGGCACTCATTAGTAAGTATGCCTTCACATTTGTGACATTTTTGTGAAAATCACTGGGCAAAAGTGTCATTGCTTCTGTTATTTGTCATTATTCATTAACAAACAAATCTGGATTACAGAAATCCTTGTGAGTTATAGCTCCACAACCCACACCGATCCACGAGTATTTGGTAGACATTTCCTTGCCACGACGTGTCCTCACTTCTTTATCATCCTGGTCTCTTGCTTCTGCACTCCTTTGTTTTCCTATATTAGCAAACGAACAAAGCCAAAAACCAGCAGGGGAGTCTGGAGAATAAGAAGAGCGAGGGAAGAAGAGAGGAGAGGAGATAGAGTGATGAATGAGGAGCTTTAGGTTTGAATGATTGGAATGGGACACGGACGGATTATGCATTTAGCAACAGGAAAAAAAAGAGCAGAGCGATGAGAGCTAAGACATGGTGAGGGGGTCGCATGGTCGGAGCCCAATACTGGAATTATATGAGGGAAAAACGTAGAGATCAGATAGAAGAATGGAAATAAATAGACTGCCAACAGCTGACACACTGAAAGTCAACTTCAAAACGCAATGTTGTTGGTGCTCGCTGTCAAAAACCTTTCTCCTGCCTCCATGTGTTTGGTCACCATGGCGGTAGAAGATGTCAACACAGCCTAATGCAACAAGACAGATGCTGGCTATTAGCATTATGGTCAGATCAGGTGACACAATGCTAAGCTGGAGGTCGTTAAGACCAGCGTGACTCCTGCGACACACGAGTGAAATGATAGGACGGAGAGAGAACCGCTTGTCATCAGACAGCACTGATGGTCCAGCTCAGAAATACCTGAATTATCTACGGGGGGACATGTACCCTCACAAACCTTCTGATCCTACTGTTAATGATGTGTAGAGAACCAAAAAGCCCTTGAAGCCTCCATGTGTCTGCGTCTGTTAGCGTTGCTCTGTGTTGTACTTGTGAGTGGAACCAAATGATTTTGTGCATCAACGAGTGGCTCTGTACACCACATAAGGCCTTCAATCTGTTCGCTGTGTGTTAAGTAAGACCACATGGGCAGTATTTAAGCTCTCTGTCAGACATACACTCACGCAGGGCTTAACTGACCTGTAGAGCATGCCAGTCTTATGCGCCACTGTCTCCTCTTTGCCCAGTCCAAACATTTTCAGGTACCAGTTGGTCTCCAACTCTCTGATCAGCACAGCCTTGTGCCGGAGCTGCACCACCTGCCTCCCGGCCGAGGAACCTCGCTTGGCATCCTGGGAGTTGCTGCGCTTAGTCCCGCTGAGAGAGGCCACCGATTGTTTTCGGTGCACATTGTGCGGCACGCCACCGTGCCCAACGCCCCCTCCGCTGCTTCGGGCGGCAAGCATGGCCCCAGAGGGTGCCCCCTCCCCTCAAGGGCAGAGTTCAGAGATCAAGGTGAAGAGGAGGAGCGCTCAGTCTCCAAGTCCCTGTCCCCCTCTTCTGGAAGACAGATTCCTCTGCCTCAGAGAATGATGTATGTCCTTGGACAGCTTGATTTTTCTAGATATCCTAAAATCAGTTAGCACCCCTTAATTCTCTCGATATTCGTTTTAAGGAGTTTTGCATCAGATCCCCTCTCCCCCCCTTTCTGTCTGTCTGTCTGTCTGTCTGTCTGTCTTTCTGTCTTTCTGACGGTGCAGTGTGCTCTCTGCTCTCTTATAGCCTCATCCAGGCTGAAACAGGATCCCGGTTTCCTTGTCTCGTCACAGCCTGCCCTGGCCTAAAAGGACGGAGCCAAACATGCCAGGGTGTCGACAATGCACACACACCCCCACACACACCCACACACACACACAGCATACATGATAGCCGTACACAATACGTCCAACTGCTAAAACAACACATTAAAAATAGACACAAACAGATATAAATACACACAAACTGCATAAACATGAGCCAAGTTAAAGTTCAGTTTTAGACACATACGTTCAAAAAGTACAGGTGTACGTTGTCTCTCTCTCTCTTGAAGCTATACAGAAATAAGAACTAAAACAAACAGTGAATGAAAAAGGCCACAAATAGGAGTAGGTAAGACACATACTGAACACTGGCAAAGAATCTATAATGTGACAATACAACAAAAGTACTTGAGGTTGAGTTTAAGCAATAAACACTGTGAAAAATGTTTGAACTAGAGCTATTATCAATGTGCACACATTGTTTCTTGTTATCCTCAGAGTTGGTACCAGTGGCAACTCTATATTTATGCACGTTCTGGACCACTTCTGAGTCTCAGAGACTTAACACCATTCTTTGTGTCATATGACTCCGGACTGGTGTGGAAGAAAATTTACACCATCGTCTCGCAAAACACTGTGCAAACGCAGACGTTTGTTTAGCAGGATTTGACATGTTTAAGTATGTGAGCGTTTTAGACTAAGTCCATTAGTTCTCCTCACCATTCATTCAAATATACACAGACCTCAAAGAGCCTTTTTGGATTCACAACTGACTTTCTCTGTTTTACTGTCTTCAACCACATGTAAACTATAATTTCTCAGTGACCGTGCCAAAAACAGAGCAGCAAAGCAATACTGTGTAAAAAAAAAGGGGGGAAATTATATTAGTTGAAGGTAAGCATTAGGACCCTGGAGATGTACTTGTTCACTCACTGTTTGTGGGGCAGAAGGTAGTTGCATGCTGATGAGATGTTAATTCATGTCAGGTGCTGCAGGAAAGCAAGGGCTTGATGTGGCCCTTTTACCACCTGACTCAACACAAGATTGGTCAAAAGGATGCAGAATCAGTCTGTTAAAAGCAAAGGAAGGAGGGGAGTAAAGAACGAAAGGGAGGGCAGGGAAGACAGGAAGAGGATTTGGATCCATCATGAAGTTTCTTGATAGCTGGTTAAGAAAAGTGTTCATGGTGCAATAATAAAGAGTGAGCTTTGCGCAAAATGCAAACATTTCAGTGAGGGGTAGCCAAAAGAAGCTTCTATGTACAAGAAACCCCATAAACCAGTGTAGTTATACTGCACAAACAGGTCTGTTAGTTGTTTGTTTAAGGTTAAAACACTTAACAGGCGGTTGAACTCCTCCATTAAACAGCTTCTTGGGTTCAAGCTGTGTGGTCCCAGCATCCTCCGGATCTCTAAGCAGACACCCAGAGATTGGTGTCCCCTGAGGTCAAGTGAAAAGATCAGTGATGGAGTGTCAGCCCTGAATTATTCAGCCGAGTAATGAGAGCCTGATGGCTCTCTGGTCATGTCTGAGGGGCCTAGGGGAAAACGTCGGGGTCAGTGCTGACTGTACAGTGTCAGCACTGCTGGGCAGCTAATTTGGAGATCCTGGAGTTTGCTGCGGGGTTGTCTTTTAAGACCATGTGACTGATAGGTACCACTTGGGAAAGGTATGAAAAATACCCCAAAATATTACGAATGGATTACCGCACAGAGATTTAGCCACACCGAAGTAGCATTTCCTTCAATATCGATAGTACCTCTGATTCTATAAGGCATATTATGCTGTGTTGCACTCACAATAAATATCACCATAAAGCAGGACTTCTATTGTTATTCTGGTACCAAGTACCTTGACTTGTAGCAGATTTAATGCAGTGAAACAAAAATAAAGTTTCCAGAAAATATACTACATTCAAATACATCAATGTCTTGGTAAATGTTCTGAATATGGTAAATGGTAATATGGTCTGAACTTACTGTAAAAGCGTGTTTTTTACCTTGCCATCAGGACCAAAGACAGTTGTGATGTCGTGCCTTAGGATATTTCAGCTTGTGGAGTGGGGATTGATTTGCCAACTCTGCAATTAATGGACAACCTGCCACACTACCTGAGCCACTGCGGACCAACATATTAGGTGATACGAGGAAATGATTTCTGTATGATGAGTGTTACATTCAGGTCAAATAAGTAATGTCATTAGTATGTGTCAGCTGGACAGGACCTTGCATGCCTCAACATTTGAGTACTCTCCAGTGTTAGAGGTTAATTTACCCCTTGGTTACACACTGTGTACAGACTGTGGGTCTCTTTGGATAAAACAGCATATGGCACATATTACATGGCTCAAATGGGGCGGCACGCTGCACCTCGACTGGATGACCTGTTGTCCTTCAAGGACGTTGCCTGAGAGGGTTCGTCTCACAAAGCGTATCTAAGCTGACCTCTTTGTAATGTCTTCGTCACTAAGAGGGAAATTCTAGCATGAACAAAATCCTTTCCTTTATCCCGAACCCCCACTAAGACGCAAACTGATACAGTGTACTTTACAAACGCACGCACACCACAGGCGGACACAGGCACACACACACAGGCCGGTCCTTTCTCCTATTTAGTCAGATACTGGTCGATTAGTCTAATTACCACCGGTACTTTGCCTGATGTGGCAACTGCCTTCAGTAGCTTTTCCACAAGTTGTTTGTGCAGCTCAAGACTAGTACTTGAGTAGAGACGTGGTGGGTACAGCACTTGAAGTATCAGATGAGATTATATGTAATTATCAGTTGCGTAAATCCTTGTTTATACAGTACATGACAGGTTTTAAATAGAGCATGAGCCATTTATTTATTAATGAAGAAACCTTTTTAAAGACTACTGACTCATGCAATGCTACGAATCTAACAGATGAGTTATATGAGAGTTTTGACACAAGAGGGAGCATTGCATGTGTTAGGGTTATGTTAGCCCACTGCTCCAGGTGTTCTCATTTCTCATTAAATATTTCTCTCATATGTTGTGTCTGGAAAATCATGACAAATGTTAATAATTCATGAACAAAATCTACTTATCTTACACATACAATAATTGGTATTATCTTAGAAAACAAAAACAGAATTTTTTTTTATGAAAGACCTGATGTTACAACAAGATAATTGGATGGAAAGGAGTGTGAGAAGGTACTTACAGATACAGACGGTTTATAATTAGAGCAGACTGAAGGAATGGTGAGAAGGGGATAAAGGACGCGGGAAAACTTGGTGCCACTGAAGTACAAACGAAAAGACACGCAAACACACACGCCGGTGGACAAGCACACAGGCGCCAAACTATATGGAGCAAAAGAGAACAGCTGCTCCCTCGACTGTTAAATTAGCAGGAGAAAACTTGAGACTGTGAACCTCCCATTGGTCTCCTCTCTCCCTCACAAATCATTAGATGAAGGCGTTGGTTTAAAGGGCAGGAGCCACGCAGCTCAACTTTAATGACAAATGAGTAGGATTAGAGGCTGAAGGCAGCATTATGTGTACAGTAAATAACAGAGGACTGTAAATGGAGGCAGGACAAAAGAAGTAGTTTCAAAACCCTGCTTGTGGTCTTCCATTTAATTTCCAGGATAACTAAGAATATTTTTATTTATTGTCTTGGAGGGACATGCTGGTGTCAGGTTAGTTGTTCATCATCTTAGAGAAGGTTTGGTTGGAGTTGAATTTAAATCTGCAGCAAGAAAACAGAATAGAGTTAGTGATTCCTCTCCTTAAACCCTTTTTTATGCTATTCAGAACTTCATTCTTCTTCTTCTTCCTTCTTTATCTTTATCCGTCTAAAGTCAGATTAATATCAAATAACTGCTCATTAAGAATTTACATAATCCAAAAAGGCTTGTGTCAAGAGAAACGGAGAGTGCCTAACCCTATCCCTTAACCTAAAACCAAGCCTCAAAAATGTTTTAGCACTCAAAGGGGCCTATAATGACAAAATGGCTCAACAACCTGAGATAAACACACACAGTGTCACTTGTTCTAGGAGCACACACACAGAATGTATGACTCACCCGGAGCACATACGATCCTCACTCAAGTCCCCGAGTGCAAGGTATACTTTTCACACAAAGAATAACATTAAATGTCCACTGGAAACTATTCTTAAGAGGCTGCATGATGAGAGGCCCTTAATGGTGCCACCACCGGGTGAGCCGAAGAAACAGGTGAAGCCACGTACACGATAAGGTTCATATAAAGAGGCGGGTTTGTTTTAGCGTTTCTCTTTTGTTGCTGTTCTTCTAATGTACAGAAACGGGTGACAAATGAAAGGAAGACTCTGAATAATGAGTCCAGGGAACTGACAGAACTCCTGCGGGAGATTTTTATCAATATTTTCCACCAACAACAACGACATCTTTTCAAAACACCAGCAGAGTTTCAGGAAAATCTGTGCCAAGATGCACTGAAGCTGCCCCGAAGGATTATGTTGACCCAATGAGACACTTTAGTACCATTTGTGATATGTACACAAGTTTAAAATATATCAAGACCTGCCGTCGTGGAGTTGTATTCAGTCTGGGAATGACCCTTTTGCAAACATATACAAGCAAAAAACACAGGTTACAAGTGTTAATTCCCAGGCCTCGGACAATCCCATCCTCCTGATTAGAGAGCCTCGCTGCATCCTATAAAAACTGATCAACTCTTCGTCAGCAGACTGTCAACAGCTCTCACCAAGCACTTCACTTATGTCATTTAGAAAATTAACAAGTGACATTGGCTATTTGGCTCATTTGAGTTTTGTCACACCTGCTTGTTTTTTGTCAATCACACAGAGACTGAAGAGGGGAAATGAAAGACCTGAAGTCCATCTAAAAAAAAGAATCCCAATAACAGTCTAGTAACAACACAGGCTAATTTAGAGTATGATCCTTAAACAGTGTGGAACAAAAGTCCCAAAGGTGCAATGGCTGCTGATGAGGGAAATGCATGTGACGCTTTCTATAAAAGCTCAGTGGAAAATAGACACGGTTACATTTCCTTATTTAAAGTCGACACGTGTCATTAAGGGACAATTACTCAAACCAAGTGAATTCATCATAGCCAGATGAGTTTACAATCTGATAAAACATTGTGTTAACAGCAAATAACTCCTGACAGTATGACTGGACACACGTAAATTGTGCCCACATGCGATGGTGCACGTGTGCACATTTTGTCTTGATTTAGCACCGGGGTTCCTGTCCACTCTCGTCAGCCAACAATAAATTATAAACACATTCCCTCACCGCTCTGTCAGCAGGAGGATTTATTGCCGTCCACACTGACAGCTTTGATTGGACACAGTTCACAGCTTCACAGATTCCTGGAAAGTCACGTGCTCATGAGTGAGAGCACCCACCGACCCCATGCACGGTACGCAGGCTGACTGGTGGAAAAATAAAAAGTATGGAAGATGAAACGACACAACATATTAGCTCACTGTCCTTGCTATACGGTATCATCAAAGCTCATTATATACAAGACAGCTAACACATCCATCCTTATTAATGTCATTATTCTCTCTGTCTTGTTAGTGTTAGAGAAGAACTGTCTCTCTGTGCGTCATCTTCTCAGCACAATGACATCCATCACAGCAGACTTTATTTTCCTCCACCTCATTAAAGTAGATATAAAGAGGTGAATTTATGATATATCTTTCTGTAATTATGACACCATCCACCTTCCAACACACTTTAATGTCTTGAATCAGACTGATGGTTGTGGTGAGCAACAGAGTGAGGATACATAAGGTGCATATTTCCAAAGCAGCTTCCTGCAGCTCCCTCTGCTGGACTGCTCTAGTCAGCAGAGGGGGTCAAATGTAGAATCTGTCATGTAACTCAGAGGTTAGCATCAGTGCGTAATTTGTATATCCAAAGGTGTCGAAGTGAAAATGAAAGCACTCACACCATTCTCTTGTTCCTTTCAGGCCGTGTTTAAAACACACCAAGCTGTCGAATCACCAGCTTAAAACTGACTATTTGGTGGTTAATATCCAGCAAATACAAATATGACATAAATGTTATTTATTCATTCTTGTTTTTATTTACTCCTGAGGGAAATCCTGTTTGTATATCTTCTGTACTGTAAAATCTAATAAATTGACCATGAAGACCATGGAGTGGCTACTGCTCCATCACATCAGGCCCCAGGTCTGCCACGCTCTAGACCCATTGCCTACCAGGAAAAGGTGGGCATTTGATCTATCAAATTCAGATTTAGGTATAGTCACTCACTCATTCAGGTTCATCCAGTTAAATCAAATAGAGTTGAATTTCATACATAATTCTAATATCATAGCAGTGGTGATGGACTGGAAGTGTAATGAATGAATCATCTTGTGTGAGTACAGACAGAAGATCAAGAGGGAGAAATCCATTTAGTCTTATCGTGCCACTAAGACCACGTAACCCAGATCAGACGGTTTAATTAAAAGATTTCTCTCTTTCTTTCACAGAGGAATGAACTCTCCAACCATCACACTCAGGGTATCAATCTGTCTCCACTATTAACTTGACAGCTACAAACGTTTATTACATCTTTTCTTGAATATAAACAATCACTTAGCGACTTTTGTAGAACATTTAAATGATTAAAAACACACTCACTAGTCACTCAGTTCTCTCAACCATTTATATAAATGGTTGTACAGTAGCTCCTATTGTTGGACATATACTGGACAACATGGGTGACAATGGCAGGGTTGTTTGTCAGAGAGTTTATGCAGCCATACATGTGTTATTCAAACTATTAAACTGTGGTTAATGTTATTTCATTTAGGCATTCCAGTCAGTAGTAGAGATGATAAGTATTTATGTTAAAGAAAAAAAAAAAAAAGTATTTGGTTTTGAAAATGTTTATGATTGAATCAAACAAAAACAGAACTTTAGCACTGTAATAAGGCAGTAATAATACTTTTATAATACTATGTTCCACAGCAAACCCTTGTGGTGTCACTGGAGAGTCCAGGATACTGGATGTACAAAAGGCTGACAAAGCAAAGAGGGATGCATTAAAGCAACATGCAGAGGGGTTTTGAGCTTTGCAGAAAAAAGATGCTGTTCTGGTGAGACTCTGTTCAGCCTATAGATAGACAGATAGATAGATAGATAGATAGATAGATAGATAGATAGATAGATCAGATGTACTCTTGATTCACTCTAAGTTTGTAATTATACCCATTCAAATAATCTAAATAGACTTTTCTGCATTGTGATCTGAATGCTCTTTAGATTTGTACTCAAGAGTCTAAAAATGTGTCTGGAGCACTTTTTATTTAAAATGCACTAAATACAAAATGCAATAAATAAAGCTCAGATAATCACTCACTCACTCATCTTCTGTAACCGCTTGTCCTGTGAAGGGTCGTGGATTTTGGCTGGAGCCTATCCCAGCTGTCACCGGGCGAGAGGAGGGGTACACTCTGGACAGGTCGCCAGTCTATCACAGGGCTTTAGATAATCATCACTGACTCAATACATCTGTCATTTTCTCCTCAAAGCTTAAATGAAGCAAGTAAAAAGGTGGCAAGTAGAAGAGGACTGATCTGCATATGTCCAATAAAAAGCTCTTTATCCAAAACCTTACTGTTCCTAAGGCGATTGAACTTAAAAACAATGAATTGGTCCAAAATTATTTTTAGTAAGTGCAGACAACAAGTTGACAAAGACTAGGTTAGGGCCACTAAGTGTATTTGATTAAATACTATGTTAGAATTTACAGTGTAATAGGCTCACCAACTATTTGCTATCTCTGCTAAAGTTAAGAGCTACAAAACTAAACCTGTGAGCTGAAAGATTATTAAACACCTCACAGAGTTGAAAAACAAAGACTGCTAAGTCAGGCGACGATTTTCTGTCACCGTGAGTGATCCCTTTCACATCAGTGTCATTCAATACGTTGTTTATTTAAAAATATCCTTTGGTAATATAAAAAATTCATTAGTGCAGCTTTAATGAGTCACTAGAGCTGAAAGCTATCAGTGACAGATTGACCCAAAAAAAGAACCACAAATTTCTAGCACTCTGCTAATTGGATTAGCATTACTCAGCCACTCACTGACCTAAAAAATGAACCACAAGGTGCAGCTTCCAAACTGGGCAAATAAAATAATATTAATTTATTACTTTAACAAGAAAAAACACATGTTATAGTGACTTAAAATAACATTACAGCAAGTTATTATGGTAAGAGAAAGTAAGTATTTTGAGAGAAACACTGTAAGCTAAATGCATGACATTTTAAAGTATATGCATAAAGGTGCAGCACTAAGATATCTGAGGTACATGTTGCCAATAGTAGTGTTGACATTAAGAGGCTGAACCTGTTTTAAAAAATGGTTTAGAAGGCTTACAGATATTGTAATTTTGACGTTATTATTGTTGAGGTAGCAGTTTTCTTTCCTCATGGACGCTGATTGTCAAAATGATCCTGTGTAAAATGACCTACATACATTAAGTCAATATAAATATAGATATTTGTGAGTAATATATTTTTAAAACAGGATGAATAACAAGCCCAGAAAACCCTAATCAGAGGCACAGCTGCACTTTACATGATTTTCAATTTGTAGCTTGGTTAGCTTCTCCACTAATCATCTATAGCAGTGGATGCAGTTGTAGCAGTGACCTCAGTGGCATTTGTAGCGAGAGAGGCCGAGGTCCCGGTCGAGGTTCCGTCTCGGGGTTTGGCGCGGGGCCTCATCATCTCCTCCTTGTTGCGTTCCGGTTTGACCAAAAGGACGTAGCACTTGGGCAGGAAGATGCAGGTCAGCAGGCCAAAGCTGGAGGCCAGGATGGCAAAAATCTGGACGGCAACCATGAACTTGCCGCGTGTGCTGAGGTAAGCCGGGACGAAGGAGATCCACACGATGAAGAAGACCAGCATGCCGAAGGTCATGCACTTTGCCTCACTGAAATATAGATCAAAGGCACAGGTATAACTCGGAAATTTAAAAGAACAACTTTAATACTGCCTCTTATATCAGTGTTGTTATGTATTTGTATCAGTTAGGTTCACATGTTTCTTGCTGATATCGGTGCACAGAATGATACTGTATATTTTGTACTTCATCCCATAGGTGTTGCAAGACTGGGTTCTAGATATACGCCAGTGTTTGCAGTCATGTTTATGTAACTTATTTTTTCAATTGCTTATCAGTTATACCTGAAACTTTTGTGTAACCCACCTGAGGTGGTCCTCTAGTTTGCGGGCTATGAAGGCAAAGATGAAGGCCAACAGAGCCAGCAGGATGTCATAAGCAAAGATGCAACAGATGAAGACCACAGAGCCTTCGTCACACTCAAGAATGATCTTTATGTTCTGGGCCGAGGTGTTCTTGACCGGGTAAGGAGGGAGGATGATGAGCCACACTGTGCACGCTATAGCCTGAGTGGAAGGAATGATAATGGCAGTAATGCTAATTTAATGGCAGCTAAATCCTTTGTGATGTGACCCTCTGTGATGATTTGATCTTATCAACAAGTGCCATATTCACTTACATGTTTACCTTATACTAGATATTTACCTGTATTAGTGTTGCCACTGCAGCTATTACCCTCTGCTGGGCGCAAGTAATGCGGTCTACTTCAGGGTTTGGAGCAGCACTGGTATCATTGTTATTAGTCGTGTTGGTTACAATGACATCAGGACTCCCACTCATCGCTGCTGCTTCAGCTGCTGCCTTTGCAGCTTTGGCAGCTGCTTTGGCTCTGACTCGGGCTGCTTTCAGGGCCTGAGCTCTCAGCATCAACAATGCCGACTTACCTACAGCAAAGAAATAAAAGTGTAATCTTTAACCTTGTAAAAAAAAAAAAAAAAAAAAAGCATTATTACCTAACAAAAAGCTCAAGAGAGGATGAAGTCATGTCTAATGGTAACCCACCCATGATGGAGGAAAGGCAAAGAGCGAAGCCCAGAGCCAAGGCTACTTGGCTGGTCATGCAGCTCCAGTGCTGGGGCTCCCCGAGGAAGACAATGGAACAGAGGAAGGTCACCACCAGCGAAAAGAGAAGCGAAAAAGTCAACAGAGCATCATTGGCTTTCACCAGAGGTGTGCCAATGTGCACAATAAACAGCACCTGGAAAAAGAAGAAAGATAAAATTAACTCTGCACAACAGGAGATCTGCGTGCAGGTACGTACGTCGTTGTGTGATTCTGACCCCGACAGCAATAGTGACTAAAGCTCCAAAGGCAGAAATGACGATCAGAGTGATTCCTAGAGGTTCTCCAAAGGCCAGGAACTCGATGATCTTTGGTATACAGGCATCGTGAGCTTCATTGGACCAGTCATCTCCACTGCACAGGATACATTCACGAGCATCTGGCAGTAAGAGAGAAGCGCGGTTATTAAACTTTTTTGGAGCTATGGGTCTTTTGACACCAGCAAGTTACAGCACACACACACACTAGAGTTTGATATGTTTGCAGATGCAGTCTTGCTTGCTTCTGTTGCGGTTTTCCTCTAAAACATGACAGCATTTCCCAGCTCAAGTGAGATGGTTGTTCTTCGAGGTTTTAAACCAATGTACTGTGACAAAATCTGAGGGTTTGAATAAAAGCATGAGCCCTTGGTCTTCAGCCTAGACAGGAGAAATTTTGTCTGCCTGAAAGGAAAGGCACTGGTGCAGAAGCATTTATCAAATCCAGTGAGGACTTTAAAACAGAACAGATCACAGGTCACTCCCATTCAGTAAAGGTTTTTAGCGTTTAATTTGACAGATTTCTCTTGCTCCTTGTTGTTTGTTCTTTGCAGGTCTTATATTTCTTTTATTTATTCATTTGATCATCTTAATACTGACTTGTCGTGTTGCTGATCTCTCCGTCAGCACACGGGATACAGTCGAAGCAGCAGACTGGCTCTCCCTGCCGGATCCCCTTCCTGGTTCCTGGCTGACAGTTCTCGCTGCACACTGATCTGGGAGGCTTTATGCACACAAAAGCACAGATAACTTAACTTGGACACATATATGAGCCAGCTATTTGAGATTTTGAAGGAGCAGGCAGTTAACTGCTGTCTAAATCAATATGCTACTGACCTCCAACACATCATTGTTCCACACAATGGAGTCATTCATTATGTTCATTCTGTCCTCTGGGGCTGCAGAGACGTTGTAGTGTCCCACAGTGACGTAAGAAATCTCCCCATCGCTATTGACCTGCCAGTTAATGATATCATAGAAGCCCTCCACGTCCCCATCGTCAAAGTAGAGCTCCTCCCCTGTGTTCGGCACTACGAAACGCACGTTCTTCAGGTAGTACATCAGCTAATGAAGAAGCAGATAGGAATATATGCAAGTGCCTATAGAGTAAAAAAAAAAATGGCTGCACATACTTTACATTTACACATGCTTTTACCTGCCACGGCTCAAACGCGGTGATGTCAGCACAGCTGCCCCCATTGAAGGGCCCCTTTCCATTTTCACAGTGCTCCAAGTTGTGTAAGGCATTGGCCACAGCGTACACTGCTTTGTACACACTGTGGGAGACACCTTCATCATTATCTGTCTCAAAAACAAATCCTGATCCTCATATGCACAGTTTCTGCCATGTATGAGTGGCAGACTGGAACCTTGTACGGCACAAACAGTTCCCATGACAACTGATCAAAATACAAAATGATCAATAGTTCGTGCATGATGCGAGGGTGGCATCAAAATCTCAGCAAATAAAAATAAACTCTTTAACTGTTTGTAACTGTTCCTTAAACCAAATAAATTGCAGCTGCATAAAGATAAACAGAGTTTTATAGTGTGATGACATTACTAGCATCAGTGATAGCCTTAGCGGTTGCCTGAGTCACAAGAACTGACCTGTAAGTGATTCGTAACTGGGAAACGTCAGAGTAAGTGTTACTGAGCTTCACCAGAGACTCACTCCCAGTACAGAGCCCAGGAGGGACCGCCCTCACCGCTCTGGATAGTGTGCTGTTCACTTCCGCGGCCCTCTGTCTGGCTAGCGTCAGTGCTGTGCCATAGTCCAACGTGCAGTTAAACAACTATGAGACAAAATGAACTTTACAAAATGTGCATTTTCTCGGAGCTGCGTGCGACATGACAAGCAGTTGACAAAACTTCAAGATGTGTGGCTGTATTTCTGTCAAATAGAGATTCTTCCTGGTAGATATGTGGGATGAGACCTATACTTCACTGCTAATTACTATCACTGGTTTAAACTCTGGTTTATTACATTAGCTTAAAGGGATAGCTTGTGGGGTTGCATTAAGCATTTATCCATAGTCAGTGTGTTAACCACAGTGCAAGGGGGTTAGCACAGCCACAGTCTGGAGAAGCAGACATGAGCACAGAAGCCAAGCAATGAAATGTTGTGGACGGGGTCAGCAGCAAGACATATTTTAGCCACCGTAACTGACGTCTGCCTCAAAAAAATCAATATACGTTTAAGTGTCCACTATTTTTAGAATATTATCCCCACTTTACTTTTGTGGGAATGGAAATATTGTTATATGGCTTATACTTCTTCTAAGACACCAGACTCCATTGACAAGACAGTCATTTTCCTTTGCAGAATATGGGAGTTGCTGGTCTACCACTGTCTCAGTGGGTTAGTTTGTTTGTGTATTTGGCCGTGTTAGTTTGTGATTAGGCCTGATTCAAATGAATGTGCTGAAAAACCAACGTCATACAGAAGTAGAGCCGAAGTAGAGATTTTTGTTTTTGTCCACACAGTACGGTGGTTTTAAAGAGAGCAATAAAATAACTGTAGCAACGTAAAGCAATCAGAACATTCTAAATACTGCGCGCATTTACAGTGATATATACAGATTTTTATAGGTGTGTCTTTTAAGAGCTGACCACATCCACATCAGTTCTTTGCTTGCTTTCTGTGCCTTTCCAGTCAGCTTTTCCAAACTGGGTGCACACCAACTAACATCTACTGTGTCGTAGGTAATACTCTGTTTATGTATAAGTATATGTCAAAGAAACCTAACTATCCCTTTAACAAACGCACCGTCTCCCAGAACTCCTCAGTAAGCTTGTCAGCATAAGGGTCCAGATCCAGTAGATGGTCCTGAAGACCAGGGATGTCAGCCCTTTTCACCCCAAATCCCAGAGTGCCAGCCAGGACTGAGTTCACCTGGAAAATAAAACATGCACAACATTAACCTCAGCTCAAAATCTGCAGTTGTGTTTGGACTGGTTCGAGCACCTCAAACATCCATATTCCTAAAGTTCTGTTTAAAGATCAATCAGAGAGCTTTCACTCGAGAGAGTGCTCACCCCAGGCTGGTTGATGAGGGCAGAGGTGACCCAGGCCTCGCTGGCGATCCAGGTGCGGTTGGTCACATTGTTGCGGAGCAGCTCGCCTATGAGAGGACTGAGGTCCACGTCTGATGAGAAGACCACGATGATCTTGGCTGTGGACTCAACTACAGTCTCAACAATACGCTGGATGGCTTCTGGGGAATTCACCTAAAGTTTATGCCCAAGAATGGATTGTGAGACATGTTTTGAAAACCCAAATAACATTGAACTGATCAACATAACTGAAAACTGAATGCTGTTTACCTTGGGTAGCGTCTCAGAGAAGGAGATGCAGACTCCAGCTTCCTCCACTTGCTCCTTGAAATCCTTGATTCCATACTTGCCATAATCATCATCAGCAGCTATGGTCCCCACCCAGGTCCAGCCGAAGTGTAGCACCATCTGGGCCATCGCTGTAGACTGGTGCTTGTCATTGGGAATGGTCCTTAAGAAGGTGGGGAACTGGAACTTGCTTTCCAGGGCAGAACACGTTGAACAATAACTGACCTAAAGATGAGAGAGGATCAACAACTTGTCTCTCCTGTTCACTTGTCTTCATTGAACTTCATGGCTTTCACCTCTGACCTACCTGTGGGAAATGATAAAGTCCAAGTATCCTGGCTGTGGCAATGGACAGGTCAGAGCCGCCTGCGCCTACTAAAGCTGCCAGTGGCGCCCCACTGCCGCAGCGGTAGTTGGGTACAGCTTCATCTTGGCCCGTCAGGTAGGTCAGGGTACCCTCCACGGCCTTGGAGATGGTGAAGCAGGAGTCGTATATGACGTAGCCCAGGTCAGTGTTGGGAAGCAAGTCGTTCCTCGCGTTAATTTCATTGATGGCAAACAGCATGGTTTGGGTCCAGCGGAAGGTACGGAAGTTAAATCTGGAGGATGACGGGGCAGTTATGAAGACGCAGTATGTTTCTAGACATCAGTTTTACTCTATTGTCTCCCAGTATGAACAGTTGTGTTTAGAAATAATTAACTCAGGTCTTCATGTACAAAATTAAAGTACTTGACAACTGGAAGATACTGTTTTATGGTGTTATTAACCAAATTGGGAGTTCACCGACATGTTGATTATTGTTGCGTATATACTGTAAAGGCCTGTCTCCTTAACTACACGGCCTACTCTTGCTAATTGGTCCCAGTGGTGCAGCACTACTCAGATTTAACTTCAGTGGTAAAATCATAAAGTTGAGATTCGGAAATCTCAGGAGTTCTCTATGCACTTGAAACATATGATTAAGATACTCAAGTAACATTAGTAATCACTGAAGGACTAAAATATTACATAACCTAACTTTGGCAGGCCTACAAGATTATCTTTGATTTATTTAACAACATAATCCTCACAAAGATGAAAAAGAAACACATTTAAGTTGGCTCAACTCACCCCTCACACCCCGATGAGACAGGCACACTCGAAGTGTTGCCATCAGTGGAGGCAATCCGCTTGTGAACAGGAAACATCCCACCAATGACGACCTTCTTCTTTTCTACATTCTTGTAGCCGTTCAGGTTGAACTTGGCCTTCAGCTTGCACGTGGACTCTGCTGAAAGGGATCTGCAAGCGTAGAAAAGGACACATAATCCAAGCAAAAAGCGTCTGTTGTCCATGCTACGTGAGAGCAGAGAGGAGTTCGGAGAGCTCTCTCTACGGCAGACAGCGAAGGAAGCAGCGAAGTGTGACAGGTGTCTTATCTGCTCTCGAGGGAGCAGAGCTGCCTGAGGTAGCCTAACAGAATCAGAGGTGCAAGAGTGAAGAGGAGGACCTTGGATTACAGTCACTGGATGGTTGCCTATTCATCTCTATTAATCGTGAAACATATTCAATAATGACTTATTGATTATTTGTTCATTTTAAGACATATCATAGCATTATTACCATCAGTCATTAAAGGTGTATACAGTGAAACGTGGTCCAAACTGTGTCACTTTGATTTAGTCTCCTAATGAAATACTGGACCACTAAACATCCACCAACACACACACTTCTGCCTCAAAGAAATTCAAAGAAACATCCCATCATCTCAGTCCTCCCCGTCTTCCTGTAAATACCAATCAGTTCATTAGCCAGTGCTGGAGATAAACTGCCACAGGCCAGGAGTTAATTGGCAGCTGCATGTGGTAACTTGTAAGAAGTATTACAGCACCGCGACTGTTCTAAAATGGTGTCTCGTCCCCCGAGTGTGAGGGCTGCTGTGTGTTGACGGGTGACTGAACTTGTCTGCGCTTGTCTCTCAGTCAGAGGGGAGCAAAGCACACCTGAACCCCTGTCACAAGAAGGCGCGCCTGCTAGGTAACAAGAACTAACTCAACACAAATAGGTTCTTAATTAGATAAAATGACCTGGTAAACGTCTTTCAGTAATATGGCACTCACATGCGTCACTGTTATTAAAATGCCCCAAAGAGAAGTTCTCACGCAGAAAGAGGGAGTCTAAAGGGAAAGGAGATATTTAGATGTATTCCTTCCATCTTGTGACAATTCAAGGTTCTGCAAGGTGTTGACCTTGCAGAACTAGGAAGTTGACTAGATCCCAAACAACTAACAACATTCTGTTGCCAGACACCAGAGGACACCCTCAGAAGGCCCATGTCCATTCTCTGATGAGTCAGCTGTTTTGGAGGCACAAGGGAGACCGACACAAAGTTAGTCATAATGTTATGCCTGATCAGTGTATACAGTAGTTAGGAATCAACAGAAAGCTAATTTCAAAGGGCTGCTTTGTGACCTGCATGAAGAGATTTTATAAGACACATGGTTGAACATTTTTTCAATGTATTTTGCTTTCCTATTATACTTTTTCATTTTTCTTCACATGCTACCAGGAAAAAAATTAATTAATTCATAAGGGTGAATGGAAATAAGCAAAATAATTTCCACTCCCAGTGATTTGACCTTACTATTTCCTTTGTTAAATGGTCTTGTTTGTCTGTAGCTCTTTTCTACCTATTGGTACCTATTGGTACCTATTGGTACTCAAAGCGCTTTACAGTCACAGAGGCATCTACCTATTAGCTCACACAGGCACACACACATTCATACACCAGCAACTGGGAGCAACTGGGGGTTCAGTGTCTTGCTCGAGGACATTTCAGCACGTGTCACATTCCAGGGATCGAACCGCTAACCCTCTGGTTCATGGACAACCCGCTCTACCTACTGAGCCACAGCCACTTTTTTTTTAAGTGTTAAAAACACTTAAAAAAAATTACATTCCACTACATGAATTTTCTATGAAGCCAGTTTTGTTGATCAGATTTGGCTTGGTAATGATTCGCCTTGCTGAAAAATGGAGGAAATTTCTCTACAGTTTCGGCTCTAGTATACATCAGAGCTTTCCGTCTATAGATTGACTGGTACTTTGAGCTACAGTATTCATGATCCCTCCATCTTCACCAAAGCCCCAGTTCCAACTGAAGAACAGCAACCTAAACATGATGCTGTAACCACCATGCTTCACTGTATGGCGTGTCTCTGCTGTTGTGATGTGTTTTTCAGTAGAAAATTCTGTCTTGTTGCCATGCTCCCCCAAGGACCTGACAGATGAATAAGAGAGAGATAATTGTCACAAAGCTCCTTTATTGTTGTTGCCAGACTCTTGGAAGCCACACTGACCAGCTCTCTCTTTTGTCTTATCATCAGTTTTGATGTGTGTTACATAGTATATCCAATGCTTTGAAATGTTTTTGCTATCCTCACCTGAGTATTACCACGCAACAAAGAGATCTTATTGATGCGTTTTAAGCTTTTTGTGTTTTTTCCACTTAATTGGACTTTACTGGACATCTGACCTCGAACCATTTTCTTTCCTTAACTTTTTTTCAAAGTCAGAATGTCCCTACAAAAGTGAACATATTTCATACACATTAAGTTTTGTCTGACACTGCAAAGGCTAAAAAAAAAATTCTAAAAAGCAAAAAAGTTCACCATTATCGAAGTGAGAAGTTTCAACATTGAGATCTTTATTAAAGCTCAGTTTTCCATTGTACAAATGTCATAGTTGAAACTGCATGCGGTGGCTTGGTTTGAGGCACGTTACTAAGGAGAATGAGCACTGTTGACCAAAATTAAAAAAACAAAAAAGAACCTGACATAGAATTGCATAACTTAATCTTATTGATATTTCAATTAAATCCAACTACAAAATTATATTTCCATTGTAGCAGTTGTTTTTTTTATGGAGACATATGCAACATAAAATACACACGTATAAAAGGCAAAACGGAAGGAGAAACACTAGTAGCGCTTAAGACACGTTAGGAAAACCATTCATTTTGCCACTAAAGGTTAAGAATAGAACAGAGGGATGAGAGGCACCAAAGCAAATTCTGGAGGCGTGAGAACCACCACATCCGAGTGAAATGTCTCTAACGGGGTATGATGCGCTTTTTAAAACTCAGTTAAACCTGAGCGTTGAATTCACTGAGGTCTAAATAACAAGACTGAGACTAGAGATGGTGTTGATGTGAATGTCCTGACAGTACAGTACAGTACAGAAATAAATCAAGCTGTAATGCCTTTCTGTGACACAGTGAACTTATGTTAGAAATGGCAACACACAGTACTCTCAACTTGACCTTTGACAATACACACTTAAGGTGGTGAAGGTTCCACTGAATGTATGATTTATGTTGATAAAGCACAGAGGCTTTAAGGGTGAAATAAATGTGCAAAATATGCCTCAGCACAAGAAAAGAGGAGCCAAGTCATGATGGAGTGACAACAGCAACTGACACAATGTGGTTATAAACTCTACTGTTCTTATAATTTTGTTATTAGTCCTCTTGCCTTTTTATTCTTCTTCATAAAAAGCATACATATTGCAGCATGAGGAGAAACAGTGTTAGATCCTCCTTTCTGGAAACATAAGAGTCCAGGTCAGGTCACACACCAAAGAAAAAAACAAAAGAAAAAAACACAACAGAACAGGCACATACAAAGTTACCCCATCACATTGGCCTCCTCCACAGCTGAACATTAGTCATTACACTGAAGCCATCTTGGGTTGACCTCCGTCCACCGATGGGCACAAGTCAACAGCTCTCGTCAACAAAAGCTCAGAGAAGCTTTTAATGTAACAAAATTATAGATCACCACAGCATATTTTACTTTTGGCAAAACAAAAAAAGCTTAAAATTTGTTGATTGGTCACATAGGCTGCCCGTTCAGTTTTAATTCTGCTCAGCCAGCCTTCGTCGTAGCACAGTATACAGGCAGAAAGTGAAAATGAACGAATAGAGAGGATAGTCTTAGGCTGAAATCCTTCTGACTACAACAGTGAAACAAAAACATCCAACAAAATAAAAATAAGAATAATTCAAACCCTCTCCTTTCTTTTTTTTTTCTTTCCATAACACTACTGTTTACTTGTTTTAATCATCGTATAATGCATCCTGAGGCACAACATCAAGTCCACTTACTGAACTTTCACAGCTTCCCGCCACTTGCCTTTAATGGTTGACGTCACGAAAGGAAGCAGCGATTTAACATTTCATCTTATGGGAGGAAATACACTGTTGTACATGAATTAAAAAGGACAATATATTATCAACATTAATCAATCCCTATCGCCAAAAATATTAAGACCGGGGTAGAGTGGTGGGAAGAGCAGAGCGATAGCGCCTTTGCACATGCGCTCGTCACAGTACGGTCTGCCTTCCGTGGGAATGTTAAAGAGAGAGGGGAGGTACAGGAGGAAGGAGGAAAGGGGGGGGGGGGGGGGGGGGGGGAGGAGAGCGGTTGACCAGCCCTCTCTGATTTCTGGTGAGTGTGTTTGTGCATTGTGTGTGAGTGCGTGTCCTGTCAGGTGCGGTGTCGTGTTGTGTTTTATTCCCACTCTGTGGTGCCGGGCGGTTTGGAGGTCAGGTCGTACATGACCCTGGAGATGCCGGGGATCTTCTTGATCTCATTTACCATCTTCAGCACCACCTGGTGAAACAGAAAGGGAGGAAAAAAAGAATTTAAAACACTGAGCTACAGAGGAAAGTTTAAATACTTTCTAAATAATAATAATAATAATAATAACCCCTGGATAGTGTCCATGATTAGTAATTTTCCAGATTTGGGGGCATAAACATAGAGGTTAAATGGCGAATCATGTCATACCTCCTCTGGGATATGGTTGCCCGGCATGGCAGCGATGCCCGTCATGAAGTCGCTGGTGATAAAGGTTCGAATGACCACTGAGCGCCGGCAGGACGGCTGCTTTTGCAGTGGGTCACGGTCAAAGTGCAGGGGGGTTAGGATGACCGGCATCTGGCTGATCTTACCGGAATAGCCTGACAATAAAACATTTATTGAGTATGGTTACAATGCCTAATTGTCATGTATCAAATGCATTTTTGTTGCGCAACATGAAATATCTACACACTAAAGACCCTGAAGAAAAAGACTGAACTCTGCTGTAGATCGATGCGTATAACATACGGATGGCAATGGATGTGATTACATTGCCTTAAATGTCCCAGTTATGATTGGGTTTATTCACTTATTCCATATTAGTTTTTGCAGACTTAAACATCTTATTTATATATACAGAGATGTGGACATACAGAAACATGCTAAAATGTCCTATTTTAAATCATATTTTAAGTTGTACAAATAAATACAGAGCTTAATCTTAGAGAGGCCGTGGTTTGTAGCAGTCTAATCCATTCATTATTGTATTTGTGTCAAAGCTGATTTTCTTTAATTCACTTCTTGATGACATTTAATAACTCTCTGCCACTTGACTTACTATACACAAAGCAAAACTTCCACTTATTTCATTCATTTCTCTGTGAGGACACTGCTCCTCTAGGAATCTAAAAATACTTTTTCTTGTCTTTTGTCTCAGAGATTCTTTTTAAAGTTCATAGAACAAAATAATTCATTTGTAATCCAAAACACACCGAGTTTGAAATGTCTGAAATATCTCCAGAACACACACTTACCAGACTCTCTAAGAATAGAATGAGCTACAAAGTCAGCCTGTCTGAGCGTGCTCAGAACGCCTGTGGTCAGGAAAGTTGGGGTAATGTCTGTCGGCGGCTCCTTCACATGGGACCCAAATACATACACAACTCTGTAAAAAGGAGAGACGTGAATAAATGAATGGGTTATACTGATCATTGGAAGACGACCATTACAGAGAAGCTGTATAAAATAAATAAATAAATTATTTAGGTTAAAGTTACCTATTGATGCTATGGCACATGCGAGGGATGAGTCTGGCCAGGAACATAAGCGACTCCCAGTGTGGAGATTCTTTACTTGTGACGCCGCACACGTAACTGTAAGACCGGCAATCACCCTGAGACACAAATATAAAATTAATTTTTTGTTAAAACAACTGTGAAATTTCTAAAGTCTACATAAACCGTCTGTTACTTCCAGCAAAGGCCGTGAAAGCCGTCTGTGTTTGTCTCCTACAGTCTCCTGTCTCACCCACAATTTGAGGTTTAGGCCAAATTTAAACCACTTGGCCTTAAACAGGAAGCATAGGACACACCTACGGAGACACTCTGTCACTGGCTGACTAAAATGTTTATGTGAGGAAAGTAGTCACAAGCTTCCTTTTGTAAGCAACACTGAAAGTCAGCTTTAACAAATGGAAAGTGAATTTATTTTTTTTCATATCATTTCTACAGAACTCACGTAAAAAGAGGTAAAGAGAGAAAAGAAAAAAGAAAAGTCTTTATGTGGGTGTGTCTTGTGGCTGGCCACTAAATTACAGTTCTAACACAATAACAGAAAAACATCTGGTGTCTAGGTCCCACTGCATGTCCAGACATTTGGATTCTCTACATACTTATGCAACATCTCAGGTGTCCACATAAACAAATAAACTGTATTTGGACCAACCTTTAACATTTTAGTGGGGCTTTGAAGAGTTCGACAGGACTACCCGAAGTCTATTTTTACTGAAGATCAATAAATTTGAGTTGTATAGAATGGATAAGGGTTGATGCGCGGTTTGAAAAGGTTGTTCAATCAGTTACCTGGACGCCGACTGTTTTGATGGGCAGCAGGAAGGCATTGAGTGAATGAAGGCTGGTGATCTGCATGAGCTTCTCCTCCTCCTCGTCTGATATGCACGACTTGACTCTCTGCAGCAAGGCGTGGGGCTGGAGAGGAGAGAGAACGAGACGCAGCTTTATAAATACGGAACTGGAGGAGACCAGAACATGTTGAAAAATTCAGCTCTAAGTTGCGATTAACGGATCATTAAGAGAACACTTGGTTACACCATCTGTTTCACTGCACTGGCCCACATTTATTTGGTTAAATCTCTCCAATGTCACACCAATACGCTCTCCTGATATTTGCTTTGACAGTCTTTCATCTGAACATATATAGTATAATATCTCAATCTGGACTCATTTCTCAAGTTCTAAAGCTCTTTCCTTTAGCCTCAACTAGACACAACACAGCTATAAATCACCTCTGTTGTTTGGCTGTTGGTGCAATGCGACCAACCAACCAGCAGAGGCTGCACATTATTAACTCCGTAATTAAACCAGACAGCACTAACAGCCATGAATGTCTTCTCATTGTGTGTGTGGGAGGCCCTTCTACTGTTCAGTTTCTGTTTGGCATATTTATTACTCAGATGCTGTGATTCCCGAAAATGAAACTGCATCTGACAAATGAATCTTGTTGCTAATGAAACTACAGGGAGCTACTGATGGATCAATACACAGCTCCATGCACTGCTTCTATTCCTACAGCACTTTAATGACCAGTATGTTGTGATGCTCGGAGCTGATTTATTGTTATAATCCCTCAGTCCTCTGTCTGAATCTGTGTACAAGTTCTAGTAACTGATACTCAAAAATGGGCTTACTGCAGTGCAAACACTTGCAAGCAAAGCAGAGTGTCAGTTTAAAGTATTCGTAGGAAGATCTGCCAACTGAACTTTACAGAAAAATATCAGATGTGTCAGTGCTTAATGCCTTGCCATTAGATTTTCATTAGATTAGATGTATCTGTAATTCACTGACCTTTTTGACACTTGCAGAGAAGTCTGTGATGATTTTGAGGATGTTGTTTGTTTCGGCAAAATCCTTACAGATGTATGGCTCCTCTGCACAAATCACTCTAATGGACAAACCAGGACCTAAAGACAAAGAGAGAGAGAGAGATGATTTGTTGTTATCATATACAGGAGTGGTGTTAAGTCTGAGTCAGTAACTGGCAGCATAATGGAGAGGAGACATGTTTAGCGAGAGGACACAGACAGAAAGAGGTCAAACACTAAATATCACCGTAAAATATATTGATGCCAGTCTATCTGGTCAGACACATCGTGTGTGTTCATGTACTTGCCAGGAAAAGGATGCCGAGAGACAATCTCCTCTGGCAGGCCCAGCTCTCTCCCCAGTGCTCTGACCTCATCTTTATGGAAATCTTTCAGTGGTTCGATTACTTTGCCCTGGAGGATTACAAAGGAGAGGAATCAGCATGGAAACAGTGAGGGGGAGTAAGGGATATGCTTGGGTGTTGCATCGCTGTGCATTTATATGAAAGGGCGGAGGAAAAGAGGAACAACAAATAATACAGTATATAAGCATTAACCAGCTAATAAGAAGAAGAAAGAGCATCCTTCACAGAAGCTCCTGTGACTTCTAGTGCAAGAAATATAAATCTTGTGCGACTCTGATAACCTCTGATTATAAACTGTAGCAGGACTGAACAATTCTTCTGCAAAATGTTCTCAGCATGAACATGAATATTATAGCAATTACACCGATCAGCCACAACATTAAAACCACTGACAGGAGAAGTAAATAACATTGACCATCTTGTGACAATCCAGTGTTCTGCTGGGAAACTTCTGAACCTGGCATTCATGTGGATGCTACTTAGACATGTACCACCCACCTAGACCAGACCAGGCACCCCCACCCCATAGCAATGACACTCCTTGATGGCAGCAGCCACCCCCAGCATGATGCAGCCTGACACAGACACACACACTGTAGGAATAACTCAAAAAAACATGAAGAACAGCACAAGGTGTTGACCTGGCCTCCAAATTCACTAGATCCCAAACTGATCAAGTATCTGTGGGATGATCCACAGAGGCCCCTCCCCTCAACCCATTGGACCCAAAGGCCCCCACTAACAACATTCTGTTGCCAGACACCACAGGACACCCTCAGAAGGTCCATGTCCATTCTCTGATGAGTCACAACTGTTTTGGAGGCACAAGGGAGACCTACACAATATTAGGAAGGTGGTCATTATGTTATGCCTGATCGGTACATAATAGTGAATTTAGTTTTGAGGAAGAACAATGACTTTCAGCTGAAGCAGCGTGCTGAACATGATGGCTATACTCTGAACCTGCTGTATGTTTCAAAGAGACTTGATCAAGTCAGTATTTGTGTAATCATGTGATCAGGTAAGACGAGATAGAACTTGATTAATTGCCAAGGTAATTCTTGAATGTATGCAGTACCTCATCTCTGAGTTTGCGGATGAGCTCAGTGTCGTTGTGGTGTGTCTTGATGACCTCTGCCTTGCCGCTGGCAAGATGAGAGGCACTTTCTATGAGATCTGGCCTCAAGGTACCCTGGGCCAGGATAACGTCTTCTGGCTTCAGATTCATCTCTCCAATCACTTCATTTGCCACCTGTCAGGCAACAAAATGTTCAATGTGAAATACAACATACTGATGCATAGGCACTATATTAAATGTTGAGACATTACTTGTTAGTTAAGCAACAAAGATAATCTGGCAGGTTAAAAAATGATTTAAGAATCACTTAAAAGTCAGCGCTCACTTTGACAAATGTGTCTCCAATAATTTTCCTTTTCTCCTCGGGGTTGGTAGTCATGTTCAAGGTCTTGCTGATGCGTTTCCGTGGCGTCCTGTCCTCGTCAGAGATGGGAAGGGTTGTCGTTCCGTTATAGAAGGTGTGTGCCGCATTTACCACTGAAGAGAGAGTAGGGACAGAGTCAGGGTTAAGAGAATCACAAAATATTTACAAAATAAAATCTCATTTTCAAACACCTTTTCAATATAGATTTAGTCTGCAAATATCAAAAAAATAACAACCGTCAACACAAAGTACCATTTTCAAATACATTTCTTTTCCACTCCATTATGAACTCCTATTAGTATTGTTTCTGTGTATCACCAGACTACGAGGTCTTGCTCCTACCTTTGAGTTTGATTCCCAGCTTGGTGAGGGCCTCCTCCACACTCTGACTCTCTCTCTTCCTCATGAAGCCGTTGTCGATGTGAACAGCTATCACCTGGTCCTGGTTCAGAGCTTTGTTGAGGAGGGCAGTGCAAACTGTTGAGTCCACTCCACCACTCAGTAGCACCTGAGGATATTATCAGAAACGACGTCTTTAGAGGTAAAGCTGTACTCTGCTGGAGTCGGTTCAAACATGAATCACTTGTCTCGAGTTTACCAATAATTCAGCTGTATCTGTGTAGTTTGTACTCATTTTAGTTTTTTGTTTTAGCAGTCATAGACGTGTAGTTTCATCTATTGGTGGACTGGAAAATATTAAATCTAAGGATGAGATGAATACAACTGTGGAACCGTTTTCCTTTTAATGAGCAGACTACCAGCTCTTGGAAATCATCCAAAATGACATACTAGCTGCATTAACAAGCCTTAGCAGAGAAGAGTATAGTAACACATAGTGACAAATGTGGCCCACAGACTGTATTTTAGGAAAAAAAACATTATAAATCCATACTCTGAGCCTGTTTTCCACACTCTTTATCAACTTTACATTCCCCTGAGATGAAGCCCAGTTTGAAACTGCTCAGGGAGTCGACCATCTCTTCTCAGATAGAGCACGGTTTAATTTGAGAGTTTAATTGGTTCTACTTAACTTCCCACCACTCCTGCTGTCACCGCTTCCTCACACTTCACATTCGGCAGATAAATTGTGCCAAGAAAATGCATTTCTTCTGTCACCCCTTGGAAATAAAATGGTTTGGATACTAACACACGCGCCAACAGAGCTCTGAGCAGTTTCACTTACCAGCACTTTAGACTTGTCTACTTTTTCTCTGATCTCGTTGATGCAGGTCTGCTGGCGGTTCTGGACTGTGAAGTTACTCGTGCATCCTGCAATCTCAAACAGGAAGTTACGCAGCATCTCCATGCCTCGCTCCGTTAAGTCAACCTCAGGATGAAACTGTGTCCCGTATAGCTTCTTCTGTTCGTTAGCAATCCCTGGTGAGAAGAGGTGATGAGAGGTCCATTATGAGGTTTTCTAACATAACAAAATACATCTGTTTTTTAAGGACTTGCACATAAGTCTATGACCACAATCTGCTTTTAGATTATGTAACGCCTCCTATGTTGTCTGCTGCTCACCAGCAACGATGTTGCCTGACTGGGCCACCACTTTAAAGCCATCAGCAACTTTATCCACGCTGTCTCCGTGGGTCAGCAGGACCAGTTCCTCCTTCTGCAGGCCTCTGATAAGAAAAACACACACACAGACGTCAGAGGAAGATATGTAGTGTTCATTAATACGCATATATTTACAGTTACTGTTTTTGTTAAATTATGTGTGAAAGACAGTAATAAGACCCTGCGGCCTTCCATATACGCCTCTGCAGCATTTGTGTAATAACCAGGGGAAATATGTGACTGCTGGTATGCAGCTTCTGTAATAAATATGACGGTGGGACAAACCGGCTGGGTAGCAGTCACGTTTTACAAACTGTAAACACATACACACACACACACACACACAAGTTTTCAGGAAGCAGGGCGATTACAGAGGCTACAGAATTAATATTTGAAAAATGTGTGTTCTGTGTGAACAGCATACAAGTTAGGTCCATTTGTGATTGGAAACTAACACATTTTTATTATTTTAGCTGTTCATCGAAAGATACAGAGGTTACAGTTATGTAATAAATATGGGTGGTCAGGTGGTCCACTGTCTGCAATGGATTCTGGACAAAGTATTAGAAACTAACATTTTTACTTATGTTCATTTGTCCAATCACGTTTAGGCCCATTACCCTCAAAATACTCTCAAATTAAAGCGGATAGAGTGTACATGTGTGGACCTAACTGCATGTGCCAATAGTAGTTGCAATTATATGCTCTGTCTAGTGAGCCATTCCAGTTGAGACACAAAGTGTTACAGCACTGGCCTCCAAATTCTAAAACCAACGGCGATCAAGCCTTTGTGTGCGACACCTCAAAAGCTTGTGCATTATAAATTCAGCTTTAACTTAAAATCAGTTCACAGAATCTGCACACTCTGATAGGTTGCAGTATACCAAGTAAGAATATAGAGCTTCATTCTGCACCTAACGCAGGATAAATGAGCTGTGTTCCACTGTGGGACGATGCTGGCCAATTAAAGAACAACATCTCCATCAGCCTCCATTACACTGAGTTGCTCTCTACACTGTGTGTCTGACCAGGCTGGTTTAGCACCAAGTACATCTGTATTTTCTGTCCACATCCACAAATTGCAAGAATGAAAACAATGACAACCACCACTGTGTGTATACTATCTACTGACATGTACATATGATATAAGAACGCATGAAACAAGACTTTAGTCCAGATCATAAAGCACAATACCTGTAAAGGGAGCAAGTGTTGTCCAGCCCAATACTGAACACTCCATCCTCCCTTACACTCTTTCTGTGGACTGTCCCGCCGAAAACTTTATTCATCATCTGAAACATAATCATACAGCTGAGTCAATACTGAGAGATAGAATTTATAATAGTGTGATTAAAACGACGGTGCAACTGCACAATAGTTTTGTGAAATGTGCTCAAAAAGCTGCTGGTTTTACTTTTCCTGTTAGCTGGGCAAAGTGAGAGATTAATACCCTCAAACTACTTAGCTAGCATTAATGTACGCCTGAAGATGATGGAGAAGCCAAAGCCGATACAGGAAAGCAGTTTGGAGTATAAATAATGTGTCACTACTACTAATACTACAGACGCAATCTGTGTAACACTATTGTTTCCTTGAACAAAGGGATTGTGGAAGAAGGCTAATTATAAAAAAACCTGCCCTACCTGCATCCCATAGCAGATCCCAAGGACAGGCTTTCCTATGGTGAATATAGCAGGGTCAAACCAGGGGGCATCTTCTGCATACACAGAAGCTGGACCACCTGAAATAATGATTGCCCTGAGGAGTGGAAGAGAGAGGAAAAACAATCAAGTCAAACATGCGTTTTAAAGAACTGTTAATACTTTGATACTGACAGAGCTGCGTGATAAAGACGCTGGGAGGCATAAAAAGGAAGAACATATGTGGATCATGTGCTTTTCATTCTCACCTGTAGCCCTGTTCTCTGATGGCGAAGGCCGGAGTCTCTAAGGGGAGGATGTCGGAGCGTACACACAGCTCTCGCACCCGTCTGTCAATCACCTTCCCATACTGGGCCCCTGCATCCAGGATTGCCACCGCCCCCTCACATGACCCATTCTGCTCTGCGCTGCTGATCTCCAGCTGTGGGCACACACATTAAAAAACACATGAATGTTTACACACACAATTCTTTACAAAGAGAACACGGCCCTAATACTGTTATACAGTTTGTTGGAGGAGGCATAAGGTAACTAATTCATTGTGGACTTTACCGTGTCCCAACTCTGACCTCCCCGTGGAAAATGTGACTCGATAAGGCCTAACATAATTAAGAACATGTGAGCTACAATTCAGAAAGACAGCCACTCTTGTGGAACGTGCTGCAACCATTAACCTCATCACCATGATCACATGAAACCAATGGTTATTAGTGAGGAGGACCCTTGTGTGAAATTTCAAATTTTAGCAGGATAGATTGTTTCTGCCCAGCAAATACGCACACCTCTGCTTGCTGTGTTTTTTAAATATATTAACAATATGTGCAATGTTTACAAAGTTCGGCACACGGTCTAGAGAGATGGCAGATAACAGCTAATTAACCTTCTTAAACAATAAAAAAAAAGGGGGGTAAACAAGAGCTGCAAAGAACAGAAACATGATCCCACGTGGTTAGTGAGTACACTTCCGCCGTGGATGTTTCTGAGACAAGTTGCATTAAGCTGCTACCCCTCAACTCTAATTTCTTATCAACAATATAACCGTTAAGCTTGTAGTCACAGGAGCTGTAGCAGTGTGACCACAAGAAAAACATCCCACCATTTTACCGCAAACTTTGCCAAATCAGCTGACAACACATCAGTAGTAATAGTATCCCGGACCGGTAACCACAAGTTGGCTCTGACTAGCTTAGTGACGACGTTAGCAAACTGACAGTTGACATTATGTTGACTCAAAGTGTATGACAGTAGCGGTGTAGAAAATAATTGTGTGTCCTAAGCTGAATTTCCCTAAATGAACATCACAGCTAGCATCGTGTAAGGTTTTCACTCAGCGGTACTGTCTTTACAATTTCAGACCGCCCGGCTAAAGCTAGCTAACAATTTAGTATGTAGCAAGCTAGCGCTGCGATAGAATAAACAGTGGGCATCAGCGTTAGCTTGTTAGCATCACGTCCTGTGAGTAGCTGGCTAGGTTAGCGGAGCTATGCTAAAACCCACGCGGTGCTTAGAGCTGAGGGGTTTTGGGGGAGAACCACCATGAGAAGGAGGCAACCAAAGCTGTTAGATAGATATGTCAAATGTTTATTTTATGCTAAACATTACAACTATAGCGTCCTTCTAGTTAGCAGCCACGAGCAACATGTTAATACTGCAACAGGCATACAATCGGGTACTCGTTACTGTAGATAACGTTACATGATCCCTAACTTTCCCCCCCGAGGTACACACAGGCCGTAATTAACCGGGGGGGACTACAGCAACAACCTGGGTCTTAACACGAAGTCAACCGGGCTACCAAGTACCGGGGCCGCGGCTTCTCCCCGCTCCACTGACCTTGCTGTCTCCGTTGCACAGAGCCATGGAGGACTGCCGTGTTGAGGAATGAGCTCTCCCCTTCGCCTCGGTGTCCCAGGTCTCACAGAGAGAGAGCTACTGTTAGCCGCTGCCTCAGCACGCCGACTACTGTCAGGAAGGCAGACTGGGCTGTAGAAGATGTCACAGTCTCTCCTCCGGCTCGGGAGTAACTTTCACAGAGGGAGCAGACTAAATAAGTATGTCTGTGTTTCATGGGTGGAGCGCAAAGTTAAGTCCAAAAAAAATCAAAATGAGAGTGAGGGAGAGTGACCCCAAGGAGGATGGGCTTAGTGCGGTTTGACTCAGCCTCTTAAAACCTCAACAAACTCCGATAATTAAAATGTTTAGGTCTTTATAAATATCATATAATATACATTTATATAACTATAAATATCACGGTAGGGTTTTTACATAAATAATTTAGGGATGTGTCTTGATCTGTTACCCTTTCAAAAAAACTACAAGTACGTAGTTCATAATATACATCAAAGAACTCAGTAGAGAACGTCTGTAGTTTTCAAAAAAAAAAAAACTCAGATGGTAAAGCATTTTTAGATTTCTCCAGTAAATGAGTTATCTGGCAAATTAAGTATTTAATCCTACACCAATCAGCCACAACATTAAAACCACTGACAGGTAAACAACATTGACCACCTTGTGACAATTCAGTGTTCTGCTGGGAAACTTTTGGACCTGGCATTCATGTGGATGTTACTGAGACATGTAGCCTAGACCAGACCAGGCACCCCCACCCCATAGTAATGACACTCCTTGATGGCAGCAGCCATCCCCAGCAGGATGCAGCCTGACACAGGAACACACACAAAAACAGTTTAGGAACAACTCAAAAAACAAGATGGCTCCGCGGAGGGTAGCCACGGTCTATCCTTTTGGACCAAAGGAAATTCCTTGTATGTGTAAACATGCTTGGCCTATAAAGTCTGATTCTGATTCTGATTCTGATGAAGAACAGCACAAGGTGTTGACCTGGCCTCCAAATTCACTAGATCCCAAACTGATCAAGTATCTGTGGGATGATCCACAGAGGCCCCTCCCCTCAACCCATAGGACCCAAAGGCCCCCACTAACAACATTCTGTTCCCAGACACCACAGGACACCCTCAGAAGGTCCATGTCCATTCTCTGATGAGTCACAACTGTTTTGGAGGCATAAGGGAGACCTACACAATATTAGGAAGGTGGTCATTATGTTATGCCTGATCAGTGTATTGTCAGTATTAGCATAAAATAGTTCTGCTCATTTATTGCCAGCAGTAGTCCAATACAAAGGTATTAAAAGAACATCTCACAGTATACGTTGCCACATTACGTAACCCTACACCTCAGACTGTGTCAGGCAGAAGCAGCAAGTATGTGTGAGGAGAGGAGGCCCCTGTACTTTAACACGTCTACAGTACTGCATGTTCCAGGTGTGGGTTACACTGAGGACTTTATCTTTCCATGTCTTTTTTAGACAGTGTCAGTTAGACCCGTAGCATAGAGTAAACTACCTTCAGGCTCATTGTTCATAATATGGCCAATAGTTGTATTAGTTGTAGTCGTAAGTATTTTATCCATATAAGGATTTTTACATGCTCCTATGAAAAATTTCCTTGAATGTTAAAGAGGAATGTCACAGCAAAGACACAAATTCCAGCTATCAGGAAGACAGCTTTTTTTATCCGTCTATAATTAGTATCATCTTTCCAGGTATAAAAGTGATCATGAATATACTATGATGGTGTCTTAAAGAAATCAGCTTTCAGATGTGATGTTTTAAGGTTAACAGTCTTGTAACATAAGACAGGCGACATGTTATCAGATGAGATGAGATCTGTATTGAATCCAAGTAGGAAAAATTCAGCATATATAGTTGTGGTAAGGAACTATTAGAATAAAGCTAATGTCTAAACACATGTGTATTGCTCCGTTCAGACCTTGCATTAACATTCGTCCCCGGGGAATCCGATCACAAGTGACAGCATGAAGTACAGGTGTGAATACACCTAGGACACAATGAGGATGCATTTGAGCGATCCGATTTATATGTGCAAGCATTTTTAAAAGCCGATGTTTGGGTGATTCAAATAACTGATGATATTCTTAAATGCTGCACTGCAGACAGAACAGAGCCATTTTTCATGCTTTACGTTCAGCCTGTGCATTTCCCGTTATGACAAGTCAAATATCTCCTTACGTCTGGTTCTCTCTCCTCCTCCTCCTCTTCTCCCTTCCTTTCTGTTTCTTTACCTGGCCAGCCTCAAGCAGGTGTGTCCCGCTACATGAACTTTGTTCTGCTCAATTTTTATTGTTAATGATACAATAAAAATCTAAGTGTTTGGATTGAACTGAGGTGTCTGCTACTACAACTCTCAGCCATTTGAGAACAAAAAAGAAAAATGCTCCCATTAAGCCACATTTTGACTTGGAAGAAAAAAAAGTCACCAACCACAAGATCATTCTGAAGAGCTGTTCTCGAAATTCACACATTAGAGCCTCACGCACACTATGTTCAGAACCAGTGGGGTAAGAATCATAGATGTCATCAGCACCATCCTGTGGAAAATGTGATAAACAACAAAGGTATTGGCATGAACAGTACTACATACTATTTTATGATTGGTTGGTACGTGTCCCTTAAAACCACTCAGACTTGACTTTAACCATCAACCTGTGCACAAAGAATATTATAAATTAAGTAACCTTAGCAACAATACCTCTGATTAATTTTACTAACTGGTGAAATAAACTTGACCATGTTTGATTAATCCATCTGAGGTTATGGTACACAAAATGACCAAAACGCACCTCTGGAAATGGATTTAAAGAATATACAGCATGTTTATTATCATGTTCAAAATCCCCAAACAAGTCATTTGTTGTGAATATTCTTGAGCAAAATTTCAATTCATGAGATTAACTGAGAATTAAACAATATAAAGGCTTTTGTGGGTTTGTCTAGAAGTGAAATAAGCTAGCAGATGTAAGCTTCAACACAGCTTAATCATGGTAACCATGCAACAACCACACATTATAAGTTTCTTGAAATTAAAATGAGTTGCATTATTTTGCTGTATCAGGAACCTTGCATGCAGATCGATGTTAGACCCTCTCACATGGCTACAGCTTCACAGCAGTCATTTTTATCACATGCTGATGCACCCAAATATGTCTCTTGTGTTGTCACATGCCGTTTACGGGGATAAGCAGCTTCACATGTACTCACAGCAACCACAAGGCAGAGCGTGTCGTTATTCATTACCTCTAAATTAAATGTGGGGAAATGGGTGCATCATGACCCTTGACAAAAGATCAAGGAAAAAGATTCTTGTTCAAACATTTTTAAAGGGCCAAAGAGATTTTAGATGTAACTTGATTCTTTTGTTTTCATAGCATTTTTATTTTTTATTGTTTGCTTTCATTCGGATTATGAAAATTAGAGCAAGTGCAAGCCGTCGGAGTAGTGTCTCACAACTCCGTTTTAATTGGGACAAATGTTAAGGACAGCAAGAACATGTGCAGATTATTTAGATTTAGGGTTTAACCAGAGCATAATTATTCACCATGGGACAAGAATAAAACAGTTGCAACATTGTGTCAAACAATGTTAGAGTATTAACAGACATCACTTTAACCAAGATATATTTTACAGAAACCATTTCTGTTTGGATATGGAAAGTGGAAATATTATGACTGCACTACACCAGTCATGATATGTAAGATTTTCATAAGTTGTGGTTGCAGTGATGGACAAAGACACACATCTATATTTATGTCCTACTTTCTTTACATCGTGCACCATATGTTAGCATAGCACAGTAGCCTCACTACCATGAACTATTGTTATATATAGCATTTTTCAGCCAATTAAACTTTGCTTTGTTTGGCAATGAATGCTCCATTTTCGATCGAGTGAAGATTATAGATAGTGGGTAATAAAACTACTTCATACAACACAGTGTTAAAGATTAAACAAAGTATTTCTAACCCTTTTGGCTTCTGATGTCTTATTAAAATCAGGTTGTAGTCAGGGTCACTCTTCAGATGCAGCTTTATCAGTTTATCAGTGAATTCCTCTAAACTTATGACATGGATTAATTTCAGCAAATGATCACATGAGCTAATAGCTAACCAAAAACCAAAGCTTCAGACTCCATCAGAATCAAAAAGTCCTTTCTTTTTCCCTCTCTCATTAATCATCTGATGCCCCCTCAGATTTATCAGCTGTCTTTGCACCTATGTAAAACTGTATGAAACTGTTCAGACGAGCTCCACCTCCAGCAACTACAACCGGTTGCTTACATTGCATTAATAATTTTTATAATAATAAATCAGTCAGAGTAACCAAAGCAGGGCTTTTATATCAATAATTTAGCTACATTTTCTGCTAAAGCCAACTTACTTTTACTCAAGCAGGATTTTTCATGCAGGGCTTGTAAAGGAGTATTGACTTTTCGTTAGTGGTACTTTTCCACCGATACGTCCTCCGGCAGAGCTGAAAAGATGATGACCATGCAGTGAGGAAGGTGAAGACCCCTTACCTGACAACCCATAGCGGTATGTAGTTGTCTTTTGACTTCTGTGCATTACAAAACATTTTTATTTGCGGATACGACATAGTACTGTTCACTAATACCTTGAGGGGGAACCTCCTGCAGTTGAGTTTTGACACGTCAGCCGACGGAGACGGACACATTTAGATGCTGCACGCTGCACACTTCCTGGTTCTTCTGTGTTGATGTCCACCGATGTAAGGAGTGTTAAGTCAAACGGTAGTCTTCTTCTTGTGTTTCTTACCTTTGTCGGGAGGCTGTGGACTTTTCGATTAAATAAACTTAGTAATAAAAATCGATCTTCCGCTGATTGGCTCTGTGATTCAGCCGTCTGTGCTCTGTGCTTTGTTTTGGCATGCTGTCATCGGCAGGTATGCATGAATTCACCTATTGATTTGCTTTTCCTTCTCATCAGTGTCCAGTTTCTGTCATTCATATTTGTCACAATTGGTGTTTTAGACTGTTTTGTCAATTTAAGGTCTGTTTTATTTTCAATACGCCGCCACACGTCATTATAAGGCGACAGCTGTGAACTTTAAATTAACAATTGATTAAACTGCTTCATAATTATGCTGTCACGTCATATTAATATTAGACGGTGAGTGTGTAGCTTCTCTTCTACACATCACACGTTTTCACATCCCTTTTTCTCGGCTATCGCAATGTGCATACTCACTGTACTAGTAGACTGTCAATCATTGAACTCACCCACTCTGTGCAACAGTTTGAGACAAGTGTAGTCAATATGTCACTTTTTGTAACTCACTGCCCCCCCCAACTCAATCATTGCATGTCCAGTAGACTTATATCATTACACAAACCTATCTTTCAACATTGTGTTATACTTTGTATCATTTCTGTACTGTATCTGTATTCTTGCTTTGATCACCCCGCTTTTCTGATTTATTATGCTTAAATAAAAAGGTAGTTTCATAGACTTGCACCTAATCATAAATCTGTTTATCTGTTTCAGTTGTTCTCTCTCATCTCATTCCACAGATTTGCTGAGGGCGCTGCCAGTTTGAGGCCCACCGCTCCACGATGGAGCCCTCAGATGTGATCACGCACAAGAACGGGCGGCAGAGGAAGCCGGCGGTTGGCATGATCCCGCCTGAAAACACGAGGGACATGCTCAGGGGACGGACGAGCTCCTCTGAGTCGGAAGTGGAAGACGAATCGGAGGTACTCGTCAGAGGGTCAGACTCTGAGGACAGGAGGCACCGCAGGGTCCGGCCTGGGGTCCGTGGCGAGCTGGGGAATGTGCTGCTGCTTCTGTTCCTTTACGTGCTGCAAGGTATTCCTCTTGGGCTGGCTGGCAGCATCCCTCTGATCTTACAGAGCAAGAATGTCAGCTACAAAGACCAAGCCTTCTTCAGCTTCGTCTTCTGGCCTTTTAGTCTCAAGCTTCTGTGGGCACCACTCGTGGATGCACTGTACTTCAGCAGGTTTGGTAGAAGGTAAGAAAGATGCCTATGTAGTAATTATGCTGATCCTTAAAATCTGCCTGCCATTTTTTTTCCTCTATCCAGCGCATATTTTTCCTAATAATATCTCTCCTGCTTCCCTTACCTCCCACCTATCTCAGAAAGTCGTGGATGGTGCCCACACAGTACCTGCTGGGCCTATTCATGCTCTACCTTTCTGTTACGGTGAATTCGCTGCTGCAGAGTGAGAGAGGCCCGAACGTGTTAACACTTACTGCAGTCTTCTTTATGCTCGCATTCCTGGCGGCCACGCAGGTAAACAGAAATAAACACAGCGACACAAACATTGTATTATATTCCGAAAGATGAAAGCATTCATTTTCCCTCTTTAACTTCTCTGTGTTTAAGGATATAGCTGTGGATGGTTGGGCCCTGACGATGTTATCCAGAGAAAATGTGGGCTATGCATCTACATGTAACTCTGTAGGCCAGACAGCTGGCTACTTCCTGGGGAATGTACTCTTTCTAGCTCTGGAGTCAGCTGACTTTTGCAACAAATACCTCAGAATAGAGCCAAAGGAATCTGGCATTGTCACCTTGTCAGGTATTCATCCACAACCTGACAGTTCAAACAGACAAAATTGATTTTTTTGTGATAGCTGACAGTTAAACAACAATTGTTTGGGAATAGTTGAATAAAGTGTATTTTTCTGTTCTACTGCTGCAGATTTCCTGTTCTTTTGGGGAGTGGTGTTCATGGTTTCCACCACTCTGGTTGCCATCTTTAAAAGGGAAAATGAACATGGGAAAGGGAAGAAGAGAGTCCTGGAGGAAACTAAAGGCGTCAAGGAAACCTACAAGCTGCTGTTCTCTATCATCAAGATGCCCACAGTCTTCACCTTTTGTGCCCTGCTTCTCACTGCTAAAGTACTTAAACATTACCAGATAAATGTTTGGTTAAACAGGGCCATGTAATTTTGCACATTTGTTATGTAAGAGGGTGACCGGTTAACCTTCATGTATGTATGTCTTCTCTGTGTTTTTTAGATCGGTTTCTCTGCAGCAGATGCAGTTACAGGCCTGAAGCTGGTGGAGGCCGGAGTTCCCAAGGAGCAGCTGGCGTTGCTGGCGGTGCCCATGGTTCCTCTACAGATCCTTCTTCCAGTGATCATCAGTAAATACACAGCGGGGCCCAGGCCGCTGGACATCTTCTACAAGGCCTTCCCTTTCAGGTTGTAACACACACATGCATAGCGGCACACAAACCCATGCGTACTGTACACACCCTCTAAAACACTGAACCTTGTCTTGTGTTACAGGTTACTTATAGGGCTGGAGTATGCTCTGCTGGTGTGGTGGACCCCCAGTGTAAAACAAGGAGGAGGCTTCCCTGTTTACTACTATGCCATAGTGCTGCTTAGCTACGCTTTGCATCAGGTTCAGTATTGCTTTGGGGCTCACTTTGCTAATCCTATTTCTCTCCTGTTATCTTCTTCTAGACCAGATCATACCACAGTTTATCCAACTGGCAGGATTATAGCAGCACACTGATTACACTACCTCTAAGACAGGGCTGTTGACTCTCTGTAAAAAGTATATATATATATATATATATATATATATATATATATATAATGAAGGACTGTGTCACTTAATCACAACTACTGAGACTTAAGGTTGAACATAAGGGTCAAGAAATGCAGAGGAGGGTTTCATTTATCTTCTGTCAAACACTAATTTTCTCACTGAGTAACAAGTCAGACAGTGCGGTTTCTTTTATATTGCTGTCACATTTATGTTTTTTCTTGGAGTTTAGTTAATTCACAGTTAAATAAATCCTCCTTGTGTGTTCTCTCCAGGTGGCGTTGTACAGCATGTACGTGGCCTGCATGGCCTTCCACGCCAAAGTGAGTGACCCCCTCATCGGCGGGACCTACATGACCCTGCTGAACACGGTCACTAACCTCGGAGGAAACTGGCCCTCCACCTTGGCTCTGTGGATGGTCGATCCTCTGACCTCTAAGGAATGTCAGGGGGCTGTCGGGCAGAGCTGCGGCTCAGCTGAAGAGGCAGAGGTGAGTCATCAGGGGGAGGATGTTCATGTGCATGTTCTCATCCTGAAAATGCCCAAACTTATTTTATCCCTGTTCTCACCTCCAGCTGTGCGTCAAGGAAGGCGGCGCTTGCGTGACCGCGTTGGATGGCTACTACGTGGAGTCTGTGGTGTGTGTGGTGATTGGTTTAGCCTGGTGGCTGTGGTTGGGGAAGAAGATGAGGCGGCTGCAGGAACAGAGCCCAGCTGCATGGAGGTGCAATGTGGATCAGTGACGACACTCTGTCATTCACAGACACTTCTTGGTGTGCTCCATATCCTACTCCAAAACTGCTAATTGCTGGACATACTGTAATTCCTTCTTCATCCTCCTGGTCCTTCATCTTCCTGGTCCTGCTCTAGCTGCTGCATTCAGAAAACATTCACCCTCACACTCTCTCGCTTCTGTCACCCTAAAGTACGTACTCAGATATTCACTGTTGTTGTCTTCTCTGGAGGTAAGAATCCACCTCATTATTCCTCTTGCTAAATGTCAAAGTGTCCTACTCAAATTCAAACAGCCTGTCAGACTAGCTGAAAACTATCACGCTGCTTGAAATAGCTCAACCAAACCAGAGCTGAGTCAAAGAGTACTTTCAAACCATTTTCTGGGTTTGTTTTAACCTGCTTGGATTGCCAAGTTAAATCATGTTAAGTGGTTTTAGTAAAACTCAGCACTTCAGGCTTGTTTACCTTCCTGGCCACCATTTAAGCTACATGAAGGGAAAAGAAAAGCAGAACATACAGATGCATTCATCTAACGTAACTGTAAGGTCTCCCATTGGTGTCTGATCTGATACAGGATCACCAAAAAAATAATCCAACTAAAGCCCAGTGTGAAGAATATCTTTCATTGCTGTGTGACTCAGATCTGAACCAGTATTTTCTTAAACGATTATTTAAATATATTTTTTCCTGTAGAGCAATTTGTGCCTTGTTTAGTTTTTCTTTAGAAAAACAATTCAAAGCCAACGTTGTCTGATCTGAAGGTAGAGGACGTGACAGTGGTTTGAAGTTAAATGGACAAAAATTCATTGCGTAACACTGTTTTCAGTAACATGCTGTCATGCCTCAGAGGCAAAAATAAAATAAAAAAAAAATATCACCTGTTCTTATGTAGAATTTCATTTGCACACTACCTAATATAAAAACAGTACCATCACTTGTTACATTCAATGGCTTTGTTGAAGGAATATTATCAATTACATCAAATAAATATTACTCAGCATTATTTGCCAATGCAGCTTTTTACCGTTTCACCATCTTGTTTTTTATTAAGGCTTTTTTCGATATTAGCTTACATTCATTACAGTTATACACCAATCAGGCACACAATTCTGACCACTTTCCTAATATTGTGTAGGTCTCCTTTGTGCCTCCAAAACAGTTGTGACTCATCAGAGAATGGACATGGGCCTTCTGAGGGTGTCCTGTGTTGTCTGGCAACACAATGTTGTTAGTAGGGGCCTTTGGGTCCAATGGGTTGAGGGGAGGGGCCTCTGTGGATAAATTTGGAGGCCAGGTCAACACCTTGTGCTGTTCTTCATGTTTTTTAGTTGTTCCTAAACCGTTTTTGTGTGTGCGTCTGTGTCAGGCTGCATCCTGCTGGGGATGGCTACTGCCATCAAGGAGTGTCATTGCTATGGGGTGGGGGTACCTGGTCTCGTAACATCCACATGAATGCCAGGTCCAAAAGTTTCCCAGCAGAACATTGAATTGTCACATGATGGTCAATGTTATTCACTTCTCCTGTCAGTGGTTTTAATGTTCTGGCTGATTGGTGTAACTGTTATCATTTTCCTTGGCGGTGTTGTTGTCATATTTCTGTTTTCACCAAGGATCTAGTGGAGGATAGGCATCATTCTCCAGTTATTACTACAATAATCAAAAATACCCCTGCAGATCTTCGTGGGTTATAAACCCCAGCCGTCAGGGGAAATGGTCGGTTTGAGCTGTAATAATGTGCTTGGCAGTTTTCAGGCCTCCCTGTGGAGCCTTATTCTACACCCTCTGTCGGCTCCACACATGTAGCAGGTGTATTTTGAGTTTCATCACTTGCTGTTGCCTGTAATAAATACACTGCATTTACTGCCCACAGGACGTTTCATATCCTCGACCAGCAGCCTTCTTGATAAACAAATGTTTAGTGTTTTTCATACTGTAGAACTTAATGTTACCGTATTTTCTCTCAAACCAGCGCTCAAAACCCAAACGGCTCTTTCAAATGTAAATGTGCACAATCAGGGTTCATGTAAGGGTTTGTGTCTGATTGCTTTTATAGTGAACTACAGGTTAAAATGTCCATTATTCTTGAATTACTGTGGTATGTCTGTGAAGTCATCCAGGCCACCGTATAACCAAACAAAAACTAAGCTGAAACAAAGATCATTTGACTTGCTTGAGTTTTCTTGAAGACGTTTCACCACTCATCCAGGTAGCTTCGTCAGTTCTAAATGACTAGTGGGTTTTTATTAGGAACATCTGACGCCCAATAGAAATTCATGAGTAGGGACTATTAATGTCCAGATACCTACTTTCAATTGGACGAATTTGTTTCTGGTGGCACTCGAATGGCACATTAATGTCCACAAGCTCTAGACTCTTTGTTTTTTTTGTCTGATACAACTGAAATGAAGTCCCTCGTACCATACATGAAACTCACATCCTCTCACATTATGGGGCCTTTAATGTTTTTGAAATGACTGAACTATATCTTGAGTGTTTTGGCATTAAAATGACACTGTATTTATTTTGATTTTGGAAACCATTATAGTAGATACGACTGTGTTCTGTTCTGACTACAAATGCATTCCTTTTCATATGTCAGAACTCGCTGGTGTAGTGTAACTGACCTGTAGGTGGTGGTGTTTAATTTCATTTCCTCATAAACCTTCATGTTTTTTTTTTTTTAAAAGTACATTTGATTTTTTATTTTGCACTGTTTTTGTTTACAAGTCCAAATCTCAAATCAAATAAAAGAAAAGGAATAAAGCACAGGGTATGGTGAGAAATTTGAATGTGCTAGCAGCTGTCCAATGATGTTGAACTTTGACATTGAGAGGCTGCAGATTTTAAATAAATCTGTAATTAAAAAAAAATATATATGCACACTTACGAGGTCTGTGGTTGTTCTTCTTCCAGTACACAAAAGACACGATCCACTTATTTTTCAGTTTTTTATTTATAATTTTCTTGCTTTTCGGGAATTCTAAAACTTCCCTCCTAAACAAGTTAATGCTGATGCAGGAGGCTGTAAATGTTGCCCCAGTTTTTTTTTTTTTTGTTTTTTGGAGAATTAAACCCCCGTAGCGGCAGACAGTGTCCAGATCAACTGGCGGCACAATCTCTCCAGTATGAATCACTCCAGGGGTCAGACTGGGGTGTCTGAAGTCCCGGGCCGCAGTTGTTGCATGTCCCTGTGCAAAGCAGCACTGAGATCAGTGTGACGTTTTGGGCGATGGTGGGAAAAGCGACGTCCGTCTGAATTGTGTCTGGTGACAGCTAATCCAGTGACTGGTGCATCTGAAAAGCAGATAGCTGAAGTATGGATCCCACATCAAATAAGCCATCTCACAACCCACAAGGTTAATGCTGAAAGAATGTAAAAAGTCAACATTATTTTTTTTTTCTTCTTTAATTTAGGCTCTCTCTGATTGATCACTGAAGTATAGCACAGGTAATGCATCCATCTTGTAAAACCTCGTAAGACATAAAGCTATATTCATCAATACCAGAGCCTCTGCCTGTCTACTACTACTCACAATGATCCTTCATTTGATCTTTTTTTTTTTTTAAATAATGAACCTAATTAATACTATTTCATTCAGAGCCAGGAAGCATTTTGTCTAAGAAGAAGTCAAAATCTCCCAATGGAAGCAATTTCCTCACTGGCATTCATTCAAATCGCACAAAGCACTTTGGACAAGTCGTACATCAGACTGTGTTTCAGTTTGAATCGCGTGCACGCTGTGTGATACATTATCAGCTTTGATTCACACACACAAGCTGCAGCTCCTCAAAACATTTCCAGTCCTTCTAGTCCATTTCAGAGGAAAAAAGGGGGAACAAAAGACGAAGGTCGACAGACCTGAGGTGACGGAGAAGTGGTGAGACGGTGATGTTGTCTGTAGCACTTAGTCGAAGCACGCTGGAGTCCCAAACGCACGCACAATCTCCAGGCTGTGACAGTTCATGTAGTGTGCGGATGTGCAATTTTTGGATTTTTCATTGTCTCTAGCATCCGTATCTTGTTTGTTTTTTAAAAAAAATATCAACAAAGAAAAAGAAAAAAGTCAAGAAATAAATTTTCCTAAACGGGCGCGGCGGGGTCATAGGTTCATACGTAAATGCTCGGGGCGTTTGGCCACGACAGGATAGGTTTGCTGCTTCATCTGAGCGAGGTTGACCCCGGCGGGCTGACGGATGGGGAGAGGGGCCGAGGCCTCGGAGCTGGTCGTGACGTCCATCTGCTCTGGGGCGGACACTTCCATGGCCTGGTCCTGAGGGGACTGGAGGACACTCGATCCACCGCCCTGGAGGAGGGGGCTCCGGGCCCAGCAGTCGCCCGCTGAGAACTTGACCGGGCTGAAAGGACAGAGGAAAGAAACAAAAGGAAAAGACAAAAAGGTCATTTATGAAGTGTTTATAGTGGTCAGGAACACTGCAGATTTGGTTTCTTGTGTCATTTTAACAGTCGTCATTTGTCACCACTGACATACCTGAGAGGTGTTCTTGGGCTGCCCATGATCCGTCGAGGCGAGCGGATTTTTGGCTCAAATGAGAACCGTTCTTTGATGTTTTCCAGGACTGATGGAGCAACGTAAGTGAAACCCTAGAGAAGCACAGATAGGACATGAGAAGGGTAGAAGCAGAGCTAATGTGAGGAAGAAATTATTAACTGGCTAAACATTTTGTCGTATTACTACTGCTTTGTGGCAGAACAGCTATGTTTGCATGGACCCTAGCATGCTACATCCCAGGGTCCATGCCTCATTAACCGCTCAAAGGGAATTTACAATCTGACAGAGAGAGCTGGTGCAAACCTTTGAAAATATTAGCACCTAGTAACCGTGTATAAGCTCTCAGGGTGAAATGAAGACATTCTTCCTGCACGTGTTTGCCTAATGCCAACATCAGGTGACTTGAGGCTGTGTGGTAGAGAAATGTGTTGTTCAAACAAGTGTTTGAAATGATTAACGAAGCCGGAATTGATGTCGGCAACTCTGGTCAAAACGTGGTCACCGTCTTACACTGAATGATATTAGTCAATAAAGTTGGGAAAAATGTCTTATTCTATGTTTTCATTTTGATTGTGTGAAACCTGACTCGTGACAATACAGCGAGACTTCAAACAAGCAGATGCAGGAAACTGTCTGCATCTAAATAAATCGTTCCAAGGGTTGTATGCCTCGATATCAGATCGTTCAAATGAAGATTGATGTGAATCGAAAAACTACGTTTTTTTAAACCTAGCCATAATAATAATAATAGAAAATGCATCATGTCAGTACAACCTTCTAAATCATTAGCTTATGTCTGATAACATTAGGTTCTTGTTTGTTCTCTTGGCCTTGTGAGATAATGCCTACTTGAAATGAGAAACCAACATTATTAGAACAAAGAGAAGCTGAGGAAAGCGCAGTCAGAAGTTACCAGGAAGGCTTGATTGGCACTCTCGCTGAGGGTCGAGTCATCCGGGCTGTCGACTGGCGTCTGACTGGTGAACTTGGAGTCAAACTGACTCACGTCTTCTGCTGATTGCTACAAAGATAGAACAAACACAGGTGAGGAGGTGTTGCAACATGAGCGGACGTGTCGGCCGCCAAGATGAACAGGAGACGGCCTGAAACGGTAGAACGCCTGAATTCAGTTCCTGAAACGTACTCCAAACTTGAAATTCAAGAAGCACCGATTGTGAGCGTTGAACCTGAAACTAGGGGAAGCTCTGTCCACCGATACTCACTAGGAAAGGCTTGAAGGGAGGCTCCACTTTTCGCGCCAGCAAATCCTCCCAGTTGATGTGTCGAAAGAAGGGATGAGCCTGTGGGATAAGCACATGAATAGAAGGCCATAAAGCACACATGTAAATATACTGAGTGCGTCTTAGGAGGGTTTGTGGCTAGACTAAATCATAAGAACAGTCGTGGCATGTACACCAATTATCCATAACATTATGACCTTTGTACAAGCATATTTAATGAATTTAGCTACTGGCTGCAGCTAAAAATAAGAATTACAGCTATGTTTACTTCATGAACTGAGATTCTCACCTGCACTTCCGTGGCGTCCCCTGCTCCTGCTCCCAGCCGTGATGACGCGTTTCTCTTCAGCAACTGCACAACCAAAACAGCACTGAAATGTCAAAAGGATACTCTGCGGAGAAGCACCTCAAGTAATCTAAGCTCTGAGAAAAACAGCAAATACCCGTTTGAGGAGATCTCTGGCTTCTTGTGTGAGGTAAGGCGGGAGGCTGAGCTTACACTTCAGGATCTTGTCGATGGTCTTTTTGCGGTTTTCCCCAGTGAACGGTGGCTATGGTAAAAAATCAAAAACAAAAAACGCAGAAGTCAAAAATTTGATGAATATTTTATAATATTTGTGAAGCAGAAAGCTTTTTTTAGGTTGTAAATTTTTAACCGACCGCTCCCGTGAGCATGTCGTACATCAGGGCGCCCAGACTCCACCAGTCCACCGCTCTGTTGTGGCCGCTCCTCATCAAGATCTCCGGAGCCCTGTAACAATGCCATACGTCTTATGCGTTAAGGAGCAAATATCATCAGTGAGCTTGAACAAAAAAAAAGGAAAAAAAAGAAGAGGAAAGCATGCTACTGAATGAGATATAAAAGACTTACATGTATTCAATGGTACCACAGAAAGTGTGAGTGACCGTGCCGTCGTGGATGGATTCTTTACACAAACCAAAGTCTGTCAGCTTTACGTGACCTGAAAAGAACACGTCAGCACACATTCATTTACAATACGGCTTTCTGCACCAGCATTCAGTCAGAAAAAGATCAAATGTGAAAAGTAATCATTACATGGCTAAATCTTAAAGCCACATTTCTCTGTCCGCACCCACCTTGGTTGTTGAGCATGATGTTCTCAGGCTTCAGGTCTCTGTAGATGATGCCCTTCTGGTGCAGGTGGCCCAGAGCCATGGAGATCTCTGCCAGGTAAAAACTAGAGAATGAAACAGAAGACTTTTCACTAAATGCTACAAATGTAACGCCAAGAAACGGCACTTTGTATCTAAACAAAAGAACAGAAGCACTTCATGGCCTATGCTCACCAGGCTGTGTCTTCCATGAAGATGCCCTCCCTCTCCAGCTGCATGAAGAGCTCTCCTCCTGAACACATATTTGTGATACATTAAACATCTGCTATTTGATGGAAAGAAGAGTCCAAAAAAAAAAAAAAAAAACTACTGTATTACTGGTTGACACGTGCATGCTCGTGTGCACTGACCGCTGAGGTACTCCAGGATGAGGTATAGCTTCCCTCCCGTCTGGAAGGCGTAGATGAGATCGACGATGAAGGGGTGCTTCACCTCCTCCAGGATGTTCCTCTCGGCCTTGGTGTGGGCCGTGTCCTTGGCGTTACGCACAATCATAGCCTGGTGACCCCCAGCACAAACGAATAAATGAACATCAGTGAAGAAGCAGATACGGCAAAGAGAGGAGCTGCTTGCCTGTTTGTTAAGAAGGACTAGAGGAAAGTGTTGCTGAGCAGCTCAGTCAACTGTACCACTAAAATAAAGGAGGGACGTCAAATTATTCCTGACACGTTACAGAAATTAATGAATTAAATTCAACAGCAGAAATTGTGCAACATCTAAATACTGACTGTTCCTGAAGTCGCTCACATAAACGCAACCCAGAGGTTTACAATGAAAACTATTAAAACAGACGCAGCAGAGGGAGGAACAATGATATTAACAAACCAAGCACCATTGTGGTTTTATATGTGCACAGACAGAGCCTTTAGTTCCTCTCCACCCCACCTCCTCTCTGCCGCACTTAGTTCTGTTTACGAGTCTGTCTGAAAGCTGAACAGCTGACCGTCAGCGAATCTTTTTTCAAATGGGCTGATTTAGGATTTACGCCATTTTATTTGAAATCTCAGCCCCCACAGGCTTGTGTTTCCTTTACCGAGCAACCGAAGGAAACTATTTTTAATGGCTCTACTACGCTACTGGCCTTTACCCACCCACGTTTATCAAGCATCTCAGACATCATGACAGGCCAGTGTCAAAGTAAAACACACACACACACTCAGAGCACTGACTTAAACTTCTCTCTTCAGAGTATTTGTGTCGTAAGTGTCTTTTGGATTCAGAACGACTATTTTGTCTGCACAACTTACATGTTGTTGTATAATTGCCTTTAACAACCATAGCATCATCATAACATCCCTGCTGTTCTAACTGTATTTTAATTAAACATAAACAGCAAGAATAATTGTCTGTGAAGGTTCTTGGCCATCCACCTGGACTTGTTTGAGGTTTTCTTCAAGGCGTTTCACCACTCATCTAAGCGCTTGCTCACCTGCAACGGGCGGTGAGTATCTGGCTGCGACAGACTCTTGACTCTCCTAGTTTAGGTGTTCCTAATCAAAACCTAAACTTCCCAGTAGTCAGTTTGAACTGAAGAAGCCACATGGATGAGTGGTGGAACGTCTTCAAGGAGTTCAACAAGTCAAGATGCCTTTGTTTTTTTGGATATGCAGGGATATTTAAACTCTTTTGTTTGCAGTGCATCAAATGTTAGACACTGGAGGTCTTCATACAAACTAGTTTTACTCCAGTTTGATCTTTGGAAACGCTCTAAATCAAATTAGGAATGCACACTGCATATTTTACCCCTCACTGTCCACCTGCTGGCAAACCCTGACAGGTTGGGACACATCTGTAACTCTCCTAAATCCCGGAACAAGGACCCCTTCCTCAGCTGAGAAACTCCATATGTCAGTGACACAAATATTTTGGGGCATCAGGGCTGATTTAATCCGCTGAGATGCTTCATAAATATGAGGCCTGGCGTCTATCCCAGCACTACAGTTCTTTATCAAAGCTGTGCGGCACATAAACGCTCTCGCAGCTGAACAATCGAAACGAGAGCCTGAACTCTGGCAAGCCTTCAATGTGTCACTAGGGTCGTTAGCCAATCAGGAGCAGAAGCAGCGTGAATCTAATGTGCTGAGTGTTTACAGATGCCAAGTCTGCAGTAGAGCAGCACAGTCGGCAATCTACCAACTAGCAGTGAAATCTTACCCCACCACTGCCATCAGCGACAGCCAGTATTTGCAGACAGAAGCAACATAATGTCGATTTATAATCACAAGCATGGAATTATATTCATACGACACAAACTTAGAGCAGCTCCACGTCCCTGTAACTGATGTAACTTGATTGTGTTTGGTGTCGATGAGGGGAAAAAGTACCTTTTTTAAAACTTTCATGGCAAATATTTTGCCCGATGCGGCTCCGACCACTTTCCGAACTTGGAAAACCTGCACAGCAAGGAAAGTAAAATGAACATGTTTAGGGTAGGAACAGCCGGACAAAGTCAATATTATTCCACACTTCAGGTTACAGAGGCTGGCTGACTAATATGTGGAGTGTGCGCACATTCAGTGTGCATTCTCTCAGCAGTACCTTTCCATAGCCGCCCTTCCCCAGGACCCGCAACAGCTCAAAGCACTCCGGTCTGATGTTCTCCGTCCCCTGATTGACGTTGTCCTCAGAGATCTCAATCTTCTCACAGTCGTCCATGTTGCTGCGGTGACAAAAGCTTGACATATTATTCCCTAAAAATATGCCACCATACAACGACATAATAGACATATAAATACTTACAACTCAAATCCAGTGCACTGGTCCATGATATCATTAATCTGAGCCTGGAAGGAAAAGCAGAACACTGTTTTCCAATAAGGCAGTGGGCAGAAAACTACTATGTAACTAAATTCAATATATACTGGATATACCATCACACTGGTGACAACTAATGCACTGCACTAAACCTCCCTCCATGACGATGATCATTTTAAAGGATGTAGTTTGTGGTGCTGTTAAACTGGATTGAATTAAACACCAAAGGGTTTGGGGACTAAAATGGGGTTGTCAAAATAATAGAAACATGTGTCGGTGCAACACAATACAATTCAAAAGTACTACAAAATAAATATTAATCAAATGCTGAATACCATAACCTTCATGAAACTAAGACTTAGTGCAGGACTGTTACATTAGAATTTATTATGAACTGGCAAGTGAGCATATACTTAGCCATTAAGACCAATTTCCATTTACGAGACTCCAGTGACTCTAATTCTTAGTAAAAGAATTTCCCTAACACATACTTGAGGGCCTAAAATAAATCCTATGACCAGAAAAAAAAAGCTGCAATTAAAAAAATCAAGCTTATTTGAAACTGACATTTATGTGTAGTTGAAATCATGTAATTACATGTCTATCTATTTACTCTATACCTACTTATAAGTGCACAACCAGTTTGATCATTTGGCTTTTCAGCAAGAAAGACAAATATCATCTCATTCCATTTCCTGCACTTAGCGCTCACTGTCAAATGAATATTTCATACATAGGTTGCTGATTGAGATGGATGATTGAGAAATAAATAGTTACTTCACATGACATCCATCAGTAGGACAGGTTTAGTCCAAATAGTCTGCCAAACAGTAGCTGCTGTGATTTAATAGATGTCCAATCCTTGGTATCATAAATGTCATGATGAAAGACATCCGGCAAAGGACAAAGGTTCTTTAACTTCTTTATGAAAACATGCACAGACTGTATATGTGTGTGCAGATCATTTATGTACATTACCCTCAAATAACGGCAGTTGGTGTGTTGTAATAAGATAGCTGGAGTTGTGCATTAAGCTGTAAATGCATGTACTTTAAATAATTGATATTTTTAAACACATATTAGTGTTGGTGCTTTTTATATCTCAGTATGAACGGAAACACACAGGGATCAGCTCCCCGTCCGCACAGACCCACTCTGTTTCAGCCTTGCCAAAATAAACTGTTGCACACGGAGCCACATTTAACACAGCTGCACCTTTGGCCAAGTAAGGGTGGCTTGCACAAGTCCAGCATGACAGCAATGGCTTTTAAACGGGACAGCGTCAACGGCGCGTGCATTTTATCGCTAGCTGATATTACTACTGAAATAAAAAAAACAGGACAAGTGACAGCTCTGTCATGATCGCTGTCAGGCTAGCGGTGGTGAGCTAGCATTAGCATGTGCTATGTCGCTGCATGGACAGGCCCGAGAGCTCCGGCTGCAGGAGCAGGCCTGCGGTGGTGGCTGGCAGGCTACCAGGCTAACAGCTAGCTACCGTGCGTGGAGCGTTTCTGCTGTGACAGCTGCCCCAGCCTCCTCTAAAGTACCTCATCAGTCTCGTCGTCGGAGACATTTTCCTCCGGTTGGTCCAAATCAATGTCAAACACTCCAGCCATGGCAGCGCTTCGCTCGGATCGCTCTGTCACAGACCGCAAGAATAGCAGGCGTCCCCCACCTCATGGACAAACACACACCGCCGCCATAACCGGCTACTACACTGGGCATGCGCACTGCAACACTCAACAAAGGGGGCGGTGACATGTTTTATTTGGTCATAAACTCACTGTGTTCACCACGTACATATAAATAAACAAACATATCAGTATACACAAACTAAGCACAGTGATTTTTATTTGTATTGTAGCATACTTTCAACTGTAAGTTACTTATTTAAATAAAATTTAAATTAATATATATATATATATATTCACTTTATTCATTTATTATTAATAAAGTGAGTAATATTAATTTAAGAAAACTGCATTAAACAGAAAACGGTATGCTTAACATTGTAACAAAAACATAATAATAATAATAATAATAATACGAAGAATAAGAATAAGAATAAGAATAAGAATAAGAAGAATATGAACAATAATAATATGACTGAATACGTTTTAAATTTAATTAAATTTGTGAGACTTATTTGTCAGCAACTCCTCCTGTGGTCATCCATAAGTCTGGGAATAGAGCCTAGAGGTCATAAACAGACAATAAAGGACATGATATGAAAATTTAAATCATGTTTACTGAGAAATTGTGGGGACCAAAAAAAACATCGATGGCATGGAAAGTTTATTTGGGAGTTTTATTTTGAAACTTTTGACGGTTTTAACCGGAAATGCCGGTCTAACTTGTGGCGCCCGCGTAGCTCCGTTTCTACCCACAACAAACTACTGACAGCTCATACACTCATGTAACTTTACTTTTACAGCTCGACTTCATCGATGGATCAACCGAACGCTGTTCCACTGTGATCAGAAAGTTATCCTTCCTTGTTTAAGGTCCGGGTGAGTGGAGCATGTCCGTGGTGACCGTCCAGCTGGGTCAGTGCGGTAACCAGGTGGGACAGGAGCTGTTTGACATCATCTGTAGCGATGCTCAGGAGGGACAGAGGAAAACGTACTGCGCAGCCAGCTGTGAGCGGTTCTTCCACCAAACCGCACACGGAGGTAAAGACACCTCTTCCGGGTCTGAATAAGTTTGATTTGTGTCTTCTGCACACGTGTTTTTACCTGCAGTGTCTCAATGTGTGTCAGACCTTGTGGCCAGGGCGGTGCTGATAGACATGGAGCCCAAAGTGATCAATCACAGTATGATCAAGGCTGCAAAGACTGGCAGGTGGAGGTATGGAGACAAGTCACACTTCAGCCAGAAGCAGGGATCTGGAAACAACTGGGCTAATGGGTAAGGAAAAAAATAAAAATAAACTGGAACGTGACCTCTCTTTATAACTAAACAATCCCAGATTAAGATCCAAGGTAGATCCATTGACTTGTAGGACATCTGAGCAACAGATCTAACAGAGAAACAGCCATCTTGAACTCAGATGTCACTGGAGGTTGGGGTTAAAAGCTGACCATGTCCTTCTCGTGTCCATCAAGGTATTGTGTCCACGGCCCTCGTCACAGAGAGGCGGTGGAGGAGCTGGTGAGGCGGGAGGTGGAGCGCTGTGACAGACTCGCTGGGCTCATGGCCATGATGAGTGTAGCGGGGGGAACGGGGTCAGGGGTCGGTACCTACGTTACACAGTGTCTCAGAGACATCTACCCAACGTCCTTCATCCTCAACCACCTCACCTGGCCGTACGGCACTGGGGAGGTATGGAGACTGATTAACTTATTTATCTTAAACAAGTTTTACAGTAGTAAAGTAAAGTGAGGTGACACCTTTCCCCCCCATCTGTCCTTTCAGGTGATCGTCCAGAACTACAACTCTGTGCTGACGCTGGCTCATCTCTACCAGCTCTCAGACGCTATCCTGGTGCACGAGAACGACACGGTGCACAGGATCTGCAGTCAGCTGCTCAACATCAAGCACATCTCCTTCAGCGACGTCAACAGGGTTATCGCCCACCAGCTGGGCGCCGTCCTGCAGCCCGCGCTCACTGCTGAGTCCCACGGAGCCTACAGCAGAAACCCTCTGGGTGAGATAGGCTGACACACACATATGAAAGCTTTCCTAGAAGGCCTTGATCATTAGAAATATATCACTGGTTAAGAAGAGATGTAACTGTACTGTAAATATGCCCAAATACAGATCACGAAGTCGCATATGATCATCAAAAAAACTAATTAAAAGAGTAATTCAGTGAAATCTCTATCAGAAATGCAATACTCTGATGAAAAATGAGGGCATCTAATTAAACAAGTGGAATCTAATTCAAAAATTTCTGAAAAAAATGGAACTTTTAAAACTTTTGTCAGTGAAAATAGCGATCACTGAAAATCTACATAAACCAGAAACAACCAAGTGATGTGATCACGCCCATGGACTACTACACACATCTTCTGACTCACCCTTCATTTTGATCTCAGCTACACGCCAATAATAAATAAATAATAAAGTTTTCAGGTTGGCAACATCAGTCCACAGACACAGAGACAAACATACCAGACCTCCAACTTCCATCCCAAACTGATCAAGTATCTGGGATGATCCACAGAGGCCCCTCCCCTCAACTCATAGGACCCAAAGGCCCCCACATTCTGTTGCCAGACACCACAGGACACCCATAGAAGGCCCATGTCCATTCTCTGATGAGTCACAACTGTTTTGGAGGCACAAAGGAGACCTATACAATATTAGGAAGGTGGTCATAATGTTATGCCTGATTATTGTATAAAGATCAGCAAAAATACTGAGATCCACCTATGAGATAGTTCTTGCTAAAGTAGGAGTTTCCTGAACCAGATTTAGCTACGATGACGCATACAAAGACTCACAAAGTAAACACAGTACCAGTAACACCATTGCATCTGCTAATTCTAAAATCAAGTTAAAAACCAGACGGAGAAAACTACTGAGAGCTCATCGTTTTTCTGGCATCCAATCCCTCTGCCACTGATTAAGCCACACCGTTAGGGACAAACCTGACTCGGTCAAACTTTCCCACATCCAGCCTTTGCTGTCCTCGCTAGCCGGCCCCTCTTTAACTTTATTCCTTAACATCTCTCAGGTGAGCTGGTGAGTGCTCTTGCTTGCCACCCAGAGTACAAGCTGCTCAGTGTGTGCACCATCCCCCAGATGCCCAGTTCCTCCATAGCCTACAGCACGTTCAGCTGGCCTGGGCTGCTTAAACACCTACGACAGATGCTCATCTCCAACTCCAGGATGGAGGAAGGCGAGTTCAGTCAAAAACTGATTTGTAGTTTAGTCTGATATATTAGTAGTAATAGTGTTTGTTCGGGAATTGTGATGAAACGCTTCTGTTTGTCTTGTGTCAGGTATAGACTGGCAGGTGCGTCCATCTGCAGGCTCTGGGCCGACCAGGACTCTGACAGGAGGCGGCTTCAACACCTCTCTGGCCAACCTGCTCATACTGAGAGGGAAAGATGTCTACAGCACAGAGACAGGTGAGAGAGGACGATTATTACTATAGCTATTGATTTCACCTGATACATCTATGGCAATCACAAAGGAGATGTTGTTTTTGAAACAACCTGTGTATTGAAACCTTTCAGATTATACAGAACAAGTAAATATTTTTTTATCTACAGGTGGTTTTGAGGATCCGGCCCTCTACACTTCCTGGCTCTCATCAGGAGAAGCTTTCAGCTTGTGGAAATCCCCAGTCCCCTTCAACAAGTATGAGAAGTCTGCTACGCTGGTCAGCAACAGTCAGGCTCTGCTCAGACCTCTGGATGACATGGTGGGAAAAGCCTGGAACATGTTTGCTTCCAAGTGAGTCAGTCCGTTCACTCGCACGCTGATTTTTGTGCTCTGTAAATGTCTGAATTATCTGAGGGACTATTTCTGTTAATGCAGTTTATGCTGTATATTTGAGCATCCCACTTTACTGAAAACTGAAAATCCTGAGTAAAAGTTCACCCTGTGTCTTTCTCATTTCGGTTCCTGTTACAGAGCCTACATCCATCAGTACATTAAATACGGCATCTCAGAGGAGGACTTCTTGGACAGCTTTACGTCTCTAGAGCAGGTCATCTCCAGCTACGGTCAACTGTGCTAGCAGTGGGAAACCACGAACTTTATGTAAATAAGAGAATACACCATTATGTTGGATATTGCTGATGCTTAATATGTAAATAAAATGTGTTTTAAATTTGGCTTAAAAGGAATTCTTTCAATCCACTTTGTCCGACACCTGGAGTGGAAAGAACAGAGTCAACTTCTGAACCACAAGTTTCACCGTTGTGCACATTTAGTGTAGGGAAACTCCACGGGAAAGGGTTGGGGCTATGATGACTGTGTGTTCGGGGAGGTAGAGTGGCTTATTCATTAATTTGAGGGCTGGTCATTTGATTCGCCACCCCCTCCACATGCTTAAGTGTTCTTGGGCAAGACACAGAACCCAACACAGCTCCTTAGCACGTTGCTTAGCAGCTCAATTGCCATGGCGTGTGAATGAGAAACATTGTAAAGCACTTAGTACACACTATTTACCATCTATTTTAATGTATTAGATTAGATCTATAAAATTAACATGAGCAAGAATGCTTCTTGAGTTTTACCAATAAATACACTGCCTGGTAGTCAGCTGACCTCATTCTTTGGGCACTTAATGTTGCTGAACCTAGACCTGAGCAACTGCAGCAACCCCAGATCATAGCACTGCCCCCACAGGCTTGTACAGTAGGCACTAGGCATGATGGGTGCATCACTTCATCTGCCTCTCTTCTTACCCTGATGCCCCCATCACTCTGGAACAGGGTAAATCTGGACTCATCAGACCACATGACCTTCTTCCATTGCTCCTGAGTCCAATCTTTATGCTCCCTAGCAAACTGAAGCCCCTTTTACCCCGTTAGCCTCACTGATTAGTGGTTTTCTTAAGGCTACACAGCTGTTCAGCCCCAATCCCTTGAGTTCCCTTCACATTGTACGTGTAGAAATGCTCTTACTTTCACTATTAAACACTGACACACAGCTACAGAAAACACAGGTGTAGTTTATAACTATGCACCAAAATATAAGTTGATCATGACTTTATATGTAATGTATATGTGACTACTTTTGAGAAGCAGCAATGCACAAATAAAAGTGGCAAGGGCATCATTTAACATCCATTTCAACTCTTTATTGTTTGTAACTTTTACACAATAGAGGTGGGGTGACAACAAAAGCACTTAAGACGGACCACCAGAGGACCAACTGAAGTGCAGTCTTGACATGCTCCACATGAGCCGAGGAGCTCCACTGAATCGCTGAAGGCCCACAACTTCAGTCAGCTTACAGACCGCTGTTGCCGTACAAATTTAACAGCCAACACCAGTCTGATAAGCTAGCTGATGGGATGGGAGCGTACCTCGCTGAGAATGTAGAAGAGGATGTTATCCATGAGGAGGAGTAAACCAGTATCTACAGAGTATGATTCAGGCATGACATCCCCAACCTAGAGAGGGTGTGGGAGTCAGCACAGATCAACTGAGACCCATGACGTAACGCAATTCTTCTAAGAATTACTAAAAAGCAGGAACATGAAAATACACGAGGGCTGATCTGTTCACTTACCTTAAAGATGGTGATTTCTAAGAGAAAATTCAGAATGATCTCTGTGGGTAAACATATTAGGGTAACAACAAAAAGCTTTTCAGTACAGGATGAAAAGAGAATCCAAATCAAATGACAAACTCAGACTTGGAAACAAGTGCCATGATTTCCACATTTTATATATGGTTTGATCCAAGTTTCACCCTAAATGTACAGAATAGAAATGGGACTAGTTAGCCGAGAGTACAATGTCACTTTACAAATGATATCATCTTTTCTTTTGTGTTTTGGTTCAAGTTGACTCATGTCCACACAGACCGTCTGAATAGAAATACATCTGAGCATACCGTCAAAAAAGATATTAAGATATTTACACAATGTGCAAACCGTCAATACCACACTGTTTTAAGTTGATATTGCTTTTTTTTTCTCCAACATTTTAAACTCCAGAAACAAAAGACGACAAATTGGTCTTACTGTTTTAAGAGGACGAAAACGTGAGGACAATTTAACCCTGAAAAGAAACACCATCCATAGCAGTAATCTTGGCAGCACACTGTACAAACAAATCAAGATCCATCCATACATAAATGTTACAAAATTAAATAAAAATCAAGTCAGTAAGTCAAGAGCTATATTCAAGGGAAGCCGGACCTTCCCGTCTTGCATAAGGCATAGCATCTGATGGGCACTGCCCTTACACAGCAGTTACCACCAAACCGCTGCTTTACTTCTGAGGTCAATGAATGGGTTAATTTAACGTTTAAGTAACATGTTAAGATCAGCAGTAGAGCCAGTCACGCTACACACAAACCTACAGAGTGAGATGAGAGGAAGAACTACAAAACCTGAAGGGAGGGGAAACAAGTAGACAGCACATACATCCTCAAAAGCACACACTCGCACACCAACGAACAATGCCTGGTTCTTTTGAGCGTCCAGCCTCGTTGAGATGGGATGAGGGTGAGGTTTGTTGTTCGAGGTTGTGACCGGCTGAGGCTGAACGGAGGGCTCTCAGCGGCAGCAGAAACACAGTCACTTGGATGCCAGTACCGTTTTGTATCGCCATCACTTGGTTTTCTCCTCCGAGTGCCTCAGCTGCTGCAGCCGCTTGGCGTAGCTCTGGGCCATGGAGTTGACGATGGAAATGACAAAGTAGCAGACCATGACCAGCACCACCTTCTCAAACACCCATGACAGCCAATTCTCATCCTGGAAAACCCCCAAATCAGGGAGGAGATGCTGTTAATTACCCTCATACATGAAAACTGCAAAAATGGGTTGTGATCACAAAAATCTAAGTATGACAAGTAAGATACTGTGAATATTATTGGATGATTGTCGTAAGAATTAGACAAAAATACTTTCTCCATTTGCTGGCTATGTGATTTAGCAGCCATCCATTGATCTAAACTATAAAAACTAGATCTACACTAATAAAAGCAGATGTTATAAGCTTCCTCATCTCCCTTCCAAGTACAGAAATGCCAAAAAAGACCTTTAAGGTCATATGATAATAGTTGCATAGCTTGTCCACTAGAGGGCACCAACTATTTTAAACTGTAAAATTTCACACAATTCTGAATAAAAATGCTAAAGTTATACTACTTTCTAACCGCTATTATATTAGGCAATAATGAAAACACGATTGCCCTTTACCAATAAAACAATATTTAAAAAACTAAGAAATCTAAAGATGCAGATATTTTGTTAGGTAAGGTTTTTTTTGTTAGGTAAGCACTGTTCCATGGACTTGTATAAAAGGGAAATTTTATGGCCCTTAATTTTATGATTTTTAAGTCTACAGGTTTATACATAAGCTCACCATTATATAAGTAATTTCTATAAATATAAAGTAATATTTGCGGGAAAAAAAAGGGTGTCACTTGAGAGTGGTGTTAGATAAAATCTACTTACCGCTGGTGCACTTCCTCCAGCATGGTGCAGCTTGTTCCTCTGTGCTTCCAGGTAATGACTGAAGGGCTTCTGAAGAGACGGTCCTACTTTGGGAACAGACCTGGCGCCGTAGAGGAGCACAAAAAAAGAAGAAGAAAAGAAAGAACATTTAGTCACTTACCTTTTAAACCCTTCCTTAGAGACAGAGCTCAAAACTTCAACACCAAGGCTTAACATCCTGAACACTGAGTCCCTAGAAAAGCTTCAAAAAGCTGCTCATGAAGTCCTCTCTTTCCCTCAACGCTACAAAAGGTCCTCACTGATCCACCAGTCAACCAGCATCCACGAGACAGAGGCTGAAGGGCCCATCCAAGATGTGGGCCCTATCTTGGAGCTGCCACCTCCTCTAATTGTTACTGTGAGCAGGAGCAGGCAGCAGAGAGGAATGAAGCAGAAGCTCTTCGGCTCCCCTTTTATACTGTTTAGCTCTCTATAGGAGCCTGTGTCAGCCCCTTCAATCAGGAAGTGAGTCGACATGATGTCATCACCTTTACCACCACTGCTGGCTTCTGCGTGGAAAGATAACTAATCTGGGTGTGCTTTTATCCTTATTAGGAGGTGTGAGTTAACTCACCACGGGGCCAGTCATATAGAAAACCACTTTAACAAACCATGCCACGCATCAGCATTGGTGTATTAGTTTTAGATTTAGTCAGAGTGCGAGACAGTTTAAAGGAAATCTCTACATGATGTCAAAGTTATCATTACCATGAAAAGAATAATATACTGCAGGCTGGTGTAGACACTCAGACACAACCTTCCCACTGCATAAATTCAATTCTGTCCCTGGTCAGGACATAAACACGTTGTCTAGACTAAGCAAAAACATGGGAGATAACAAACACCACACGGGGACTGGGTAATTGCTGATGTCAAATAAATCTAACTAGATCCGACTGACTCATTTTTGTCATTTCTCCCACTTTACATGTTAGAACACATGAATAGACAGAGCAGTCAGAACATCCTGTATCAGCACTGAAGCACCACACATCATAGCGAGTCACTGAAAGTTCTCTCAACATCATGGGAAAGAAGCTTGAATTCAATTTTTCCCACGAATAAAAGGTCTAAATATGGTCAAAGTCACTATCGTTCATATTTGAAGACTTATTATCCAATAGATTAATAAAAATTAGTAGATCTGAAATTTTAAGTTTATGGCAATCATAACTGACTGACTAAACTCTTTGCTGGCCTTAGTAAAAATGTCTTATTTACTGGCAAATGGGTTATTCTAATTCTTCTGAATTAATTTTGTCTGAGATGAGTTAAACAGTCAGCTTTTCAATGTCTACGATTGTGCTTCCTGCCTCAGCGGGCAATTCTTTCAGTCAAAGCCGAACTCTGAGTCAGATCAGCATGTTCGGATGGGACCTCACACGCCTGACCACCAATGATGAAGAGATGGATTGCACGTGGGGGGCGAGGGGGAGAAATACCTTTGTGCGGAAAAATGCAAAAACGCGTGCTTGTACGCCCCCGCAGTGAAAGCGTTTATTCATACAGGATTCCCTAATCAGCGGTCGAAATGCATCTGAAAATGTCTACGAAGGCACAGCCAACCACTAAAACCAAGACAATGACTACATAAAATACCCAATTAACGCAGCCTTTCACACACATTACCACGTAGTACAAAAACACTTACCCGATGAGTGACACCATTTGTTCCACTATGTGCTTGCTGAAGGTAATGATAACAAATAGTTTCTGTAGAAAAATCAGAGAGAGATTAATAAGCTTTAAAATTCGATCAACTAAATACGCATATGCAGACATACACGAAACAAAAAAGTATTCATAGACAATTGACGTGTTTTAGGAGCAAATAATTGAGTAAAGTGTGGCTTGAAGAAAGTTGTAATAAGAAGACACATTTTCAGTCTTAATTTTAGTGGTCCAGCTGTTGGAAATTGAGGCCACATCTGCCACTGTTCACAGACACTAATCACAAAACTGGGCCCCGAGCTTAATTTTGGGCTGCGAGGGGCTTTGTGTGGTTTGCAAAGCACCAAAGCGGAGGAGTGGGTGGGCGGGTGGGGGACAAAACCACAATACACTTCTCCGGTTCTGATCAGCTTTAAAAAGCGTGACACATGGCCCCCTGGACAAAATCAGACAGGATGTAACATGTGATGTCCGAGACGTTCGGGGTATAGAAATGGGGGGGGGGGGGGGGACAAAAAAGAACCTAACAACAAAGTGTTCCCCCCGAAGTCTCTCACAGTCTGCTCGGTTTCCTCTACGTTCTAATGTCCACTCTACATCCTCCATTACCTCCTGCGGCTTCACGACCCTCTTTGTTCAAAGGTCTCAGAGTGAGATCACTGACTGGTACCTCCAAGAGATGGATAGATCAAGACACTCAGCGACTCACCCTCACACAGACAACCCCTCACAGCCCAGGTTTATATTAGTCATTGGTGTGGCAGACTCAACAATACCATAGGTAATTAACTTTTTCTTGATCTAGTACATTTTTAAAAATCTCAACTCTCGTTAAAGGCTTCTTAAAAGCGTCCCTCCTTTCATCTTGAGAATGGTTAAGTGGTCTGGACTCATCTCAAAGCTCAAATAAGAGCAAGGGATCCCCAAAGGAGCGGGGCCCCGTCAGAAAGAGTTAACCATAAGTGCACAATTAGGACTTTCTCATAGTCCCCGAGCTCATGATCTAAGCAGCAGTGTAGATCTTTCCCACACGTTCTGTGGTTGTGGTGATTGTTCAGTGTATCAGTCAGCAGTGCCATGCCTTTTTCTTCAGCGCAGATATCTGACATACATCATTACGTTGTGGACGGAGAATTGTGAGGAAATGAAACAAAAGATGAATCACACTTGAAGCCAAGATGTTGCAAGTATGTGGGCATGTGCCTGCACGGTTAACGCTGAAAATGGAAACACCTGATGTGGCGTTAGAGGTGGATCGGTTATAGGGTTTTAACCGCCTTTTGGCAAGCTTTTCAGAAAGGCTACAAACCTGTATATGCATCTTGATGATTGCTTTCCCAATCAGAGTTGCTCCAAAGAAGGTCCAGAAGGGAACCAGAAAATGGCCGCAGGTTATTCCGGCCAGGTCAAAGAGAGGATTTGGAATCTGAAATCAACACATAAGACAATCGCTTTAAATCATAGTCGTAACGTGAACACATGGATTTGTCTGTGAAGATCTGACATCATGGTATATCCATATAGCTATGTATTTGGATAAATATATGGATTTCCTTTACTACATGTGTCAAAAGCTTGGGAAACATTTAACACCATATCAATGTAAGTCAAATAAAAAGTACAAGAATGCTTAAAGGATTTCTACTCACTGAGGCACAAGCCAAGATCCCAAAGAATCCTACTTTCTGCACCATATGCTGGACTCCCAGTTTGGCTCTTGTGACAAAGTCCTGTAAAAATTTACAAATAGAAAAAAATAGAGTAAGTAAACACAACTGCCAGATATGACTGTATATATTTGGGTATGGTATTTTCAGGTGTGGTATGACTTTCATAACCCCACCATGGTTTTCAAACTCACTCCCCTGCATCGCAGATTTTACATGCAGTACACATGGAGACATCTGAACACACAATCTCTCTTTCTTTTCTTAAAATAATCGTGCTGCACTCCCTGCAAATGTGCGGTTTTTGGACACACTCTTTTTAACAGCGGTGCTGTCTGCAATGTTATTATAAGGAACAAGAGCCTTGGTAAGAGTGCTGTGGTTAAATACCTGCTATTTCTGAGCACTATAGGATTTTTTTTCCCCCTTCGGTGAAATTGATGGCATTTCATGTAAAATCTGTGTGGTATAAAAGAGGATCTTTTGATTCTATCTCCATCCCTGTGGGGCTGAAACGTCTGTGGTTGCACGGTGAAGATCACAGACGATACAGGAAGGAGATTAAGCGGCAGTTACAAAAACTGGCAGCTCATCAATGTTTATTTTTTTCAATCAACTTTCCATTTAATCGCGGTCTTAGGTCATTTTTGGGTTTGATTGTTTTGTTCATAATTTTGTTTTTCTCACAAAGGTAATGGAAATATTTCATGCCGCGTTTACAAGTGACGAGTTCTGATGAGTTATTCATGTTAGTTTCAATCCGGCTTTCTGCAAGTGTACTTCAGTTTATTATAATCATTACTGGGAGTGATAACTACAATTAAACTACATATATTTAAGGAAATATATTACTTTTTGTCTTTAGATTTTTAATTTCTGCCCTGACTTTTGATTAATAACTACAACATTAATTCAGTCTTTTTTTATTTTATTATTATTTTTTTTTTTAAACCTTCATTCCCATAACTATCATGTGCTGATCAGGTCTCAACAAAAGCACTTCTGACTCGCCATGAGGTTATTGCTTAGAAACCTATGAGACATGCAGAAGTGTAGCGATCCTGAGAACAATCCCACGATGAAAGCCGTGATATGACGTTAGCCTCCTCAGCGTGTTCAGCGGAGAACTAATGAAGTGAGAATAGGTGATGGAGACAATGTACACAGTTTCTCTAATTTCAGTTCTGCTGATTCAGCATCTGATCTCAGCTGTCTCCGGTCATGTGAACTCGGTTCCTGACAGAGCTGTCTGTCATTCAAATTAGAGGCCGGTGTAAAGAGAGATGGAGGGAGGAAGGAGGGAGGGAGGCGAAGCCTGAGGGATGATTAAAGAGGGAGCTGTGCTCAGGGTGACTCACCCATGAACAGACAGATTTACTGGAAGTGCACGGAGGGAGGGGCTTCACTGAAGTCACATGCTGTTTTAAGACCAATCACTCAATAGTGACTCTGTGGTTGGTTGTACATTATGAAAATGAGATCAAATAAAATCAAATCATTTCATATCAATTAAGTGGTGTAACCAACTATGTCGAAATGAGCTCAAACTGAGCAAGAGATACTTTAATATTCAGTGTAAACGCAGTGGTGTTGAACATTAAGGCATCAGCGCCTCAGGATTTCAAGACCTTCTAAAATGAGTTAATGTTAGAAATGAACAAGCCATTTCATAAGAAATGGCTAAGTGTGTATAGCTCTAACCTGAGCACCCTCAGCTTGTTCAAGCATCTCCTCAAATTCTTCATAGTCTTCATCATCTGGATCAGCTCCTGACTGACGAGCCGCTCTGGCCATGAAATAAGGAGGCAGCTCTCCGATGGCAGTGCCTGCGCCCTAAACATATACAACAAAATGTTACGTGACCGCATTTGCGACCTCATTTCCTCCAACAGAACACAGATGACGACACATGGCACAAAGAACTTTTTGAGTTTTGATCCATGCAATTCTTTTGTGAAAAGTAATGAATAATGCATAAGCCGTTTTTCATTCAAATTCTCAGACCAGTTGCCAGCTGACACAATGCCACTGACGGCCGGCACTGCCGAGCATTCTTGTCATTTTTCAGTGTGGGTCACTGTGTTGAGTCCTCATTAAAGCTACTACTCACCCACATGCAGGCCTCCAGGCGGACCTTTGACATGATTGAGAAGAGAGAGATGCTTCCCTCCACCACTCCACCTTGAGGACAGACAATATGGTCTGGGTAGGGAGGCTCTGGGAAGTCTGTGGACCCGCACTCATACGCTGCCAGGGTAACTGATGCTATGTGAGGGCCCTGAGAAAGAGAGAGAGGGATTAGACAGACGGAGACAATGCGATATACTGGAAACCAAGATGACGGTGTTTGCCATGAACAACCTGGCCCTACATATGATTTTAAATGTTTCAATAAATATTAAATACAAATAATAACAATACAAATACTGTAGCTTACGCGAGTTGAGCAAAAGGATACACGACATACCATCAGTCTGCACTGTCAAGAGTAACGTTTAACATTGTTCAATACACTTAGGCATACCCGTTCAAGAGCTCATTAATGCAAAGCTCTGATCAGCCAATCAACAACTTAATGCATTTAGGCATGGTGACATGGTCAAAACCTTCAGTGAGGAGCAGTTCTCTAAGCAAAAATGCTTTACTGATGCCAGAAGTCAGAGGAGAATGGCCAGAACGGTTTGAAGCTGACAGAAAAGCTACTGTAACTGAAATAACCATGCGTTACAACCGAGATAGGGAGAAGAACATCTCTGAACAGGTATAACCCTGAAGAAGATGGGCTACAGCAGCAGAAGACCACACTAAGGGTCAGCCCTGTCATCTAAGGACATAGAAACTGAGGCTACAGGCTCATCAAAATTGGACAATAGAAGACTGGCAAAATGTTTCCTGTTCTGATGAGCATAAATTTCTGTTGCAACATTCAGATTCAGATGGTAGGTTCAGAATTTGACGTCAGCAAAATGAAAGCATGGCGCCATTTGGCTTTAAATGAGCCGTTCAGGCTGCTGCTGGTAGCGTAATGTCGTGGGGAATACTTTCTTGCCACAGTTTGAACCTCTTAGTATCAATTTAGTATCGTTTAAATACCGCAGTATTGTTGCTGGCCATGTCCATCCTTGATGACCACAGCAAACCCATCCTCTGATGGCTACTTTCTTCAGGAAAAAACACCACGTCACAAAGCTAAAATGATCTCAAACTGGTTTCTTGAACATGACGATGAGTTCACTGTACTCCAATGACCTCCACAGTCACCACATCTAAACCCAATAGATTTTGGGGTGTGCCGGAATGAGATACATGCAACATGTGCAGCTAACGTGACATGACATGAATAAATAAATCATACTTCTATGACAGTTATAAATTTTTTTTATTTCAGTTTATAAAGGTTTCTGTGACCTCTTTGAAGCCTGTAGCTGAACTATATTTGAATAAGTGTTGTTTTCTAATATTTAGTCTGCCCTCATTCAGTGTTGTTATAAATCAGCCTGTTGTTTGAGTTTAAACACAGTCTCTGTGTTTAACACCAACAGTAGCTGATTCACTCGTTCTCTCTGACAGTTAGGTATGTCATCATGTATCACCGTTGAGGATGTCTGTTCAGACAGAGCCACCTGGCCTCAGTAACCGTTGGCCCACCTGTACCTACAGCACAGCTAATCCATTATGCCTCTTTAAGGTGATGTAGGAATGCTGACAGTAGATGGACAGCAGACAATTAGTGCGTTGACTGCATCTGCTCCACCACAGAAACTCCACACCCCACACTAGGTATGAGCACACAAAAAGCTTCTGTAGTCTACACAACAAGCTCTCTTTGCAACCAACTTAATATTTCATAATATAAAATCCCTCGTTATTCAAAAAGTCACAGTCAGGAAGAGAAAAGCTAAGCTGTGATTCAGACTTTAAAATTCCATTTTTATTCAGTCATCTGAAAGGAGATACTCTTTGTTTGCCGACTAATCAACTAAGTGGATAAACTTGTTCTTCTGATGGATGGAACAAACACACAGACTTTATTCTTATTATAAATAGTGGTTCTAAATATGTGAAATTATTAGACATGGAGTGCAACAGGAAGGGCTCTATAGTTATTCTTCCCCTGAGCTTCATGAAGGAGCTCGGCAAACTTCAGAAAAATCTGCAGTGAGATTTTGACACGCGGATAGTGGGTGTGATTCCTGTTTGTTGCCAAAAACGTTATGATTCACCCTCTGAGGACCATGAACAACCACAACAAATTTTGTGGGAAACCAATCGTTAATTTTAAAAAATACCTTGTACTGGGTTAAGTAAGGTTAAATTTTGCGCAGGGAACCAAACTATATTTCTCATTGGTAGTCATCTAAATGGATGGACAAAGGGATGACACGGCAAAGCAGTGGATCAACAGCATCATCTAAAACTGAAAAAGGCTTTAAATAACTGCTGATCCGTCTAACTGGCTAATAGACCGGGCACTGAAATGCCGGGCAATGACCTCTGAAACATCATGAATCATAAGACCATACTGGTGAGTGAATCTCCTCGCCTAGGAGCACAATGACCTCATTCTCTCTCTATGGGGCAGCCTATTATTGCTTCAGGTCTGAGGTAAATTCAAACTGTAACTCTGCTGATGGGAAATGTGTTTTTTCCTTAAAATCACCACCATGGGTTACTGTTTAAGGTAGGCATCAAAAATGAGTCGTGCACTCTGAACTAGAACTAAGTTTCAGCGAACACAGAAATGGGAAATACTATTCTTATGAGCAGCAGGCTTATATCATTTTCCAACGATGTGGAGGAGGATAACCTTTGTGAAAAATATGAGATGGGGGCAGGTATTTAAGGATGCTTTGCGTGGTGCTCTCAGTGAAACTGATTGGGATATATATCACTTAAATTGGACACTGGCAGCTCAACATTCACTCGATGTTATTAGCTTATGTATGGACAAGACTATTCTCATCAAAAGACATACGGTAAGCTACTTCTTAAACTCCACACCCTGACTGAACATGAGCCTTAGGTGACTTGTCAACAAGAAACATGTGCATTAAAAATTATGGGCAAGGTCGTGGAAAAGCGGAGGCTACAGCAAGAGCACACACTAGAATATAAACTACAGGGAAATAAGATAAAGGATGTCTGGAATGGAGAAGGAAAGAGAGACTGCTGACTTTAGACAGATGGCAGGAGGTGTAACAGTGACACATTGTACAAAAATAAAAACGTGAGCGGAATCCACTTTCCAAACAAGCGCTTGTCTCCGAGTCCTGCAAACAATCTCTTGAACGTTTAAATTGAACAAGTGGAGGATGTAGTGTGGGGTGCTGTTAAACTGATTTTGAATTAAACACTAAAGGGTTTCTGTTATTTAGCCTAGCCCACTGACAAAGACGAGGTTGTCAAAATAATAGAAACATGCGTCGTACAATACGAGACAACACAATTCAATAGTGTTACAAAGCACACAGCTGAATCAACAACTCTCTCTGTTATTTGAAATAAATGCTGACACTGTAACCTTCAGGAAGGACTGTTCTATTAGAATGTATTCATTTTCACCCAATAATCCTATTTATTGGCAAGTGAGTGTTCAAAGAACAAAAGAACAATTCCATACACGTGCAGAGAAAAGCACTAATACCTAATCTGATCATGTGTTTAGCGCATGACTGTAACAGCTATAACAGAGGGAACAGAACTTTCACTAAACTGTGCCTTGCCTAAGTGTCCTATGTGTTGAACTGGGTGGGAGAAGGTTAACCATGGACTGAGGGTCACGTGCTGTGGTGAGGGCCATGTGGGTTAGGGCTTCGGTGACTGGCTGTTTTTGACGCAATGGATGTAATACGGAGCAAGAACGGACATGTTGGAGAGAAAACAAGGGGAGCGGCATGGTGGGATTGCCTGAATGATACTTCCTTAAATGGCAGAAGAAGACAAATGGAGGGTTAAGTAAACTGTCCAAAGAACAGAAGTTGGAAAATCGTCAGTTGATTACCATTGTATTGTATAGACACAGTGTTTCAAGTAATAACTGATTTCTAAGAGTTTTCAGATAATTCCACTTGAACTGAAGCCAAGTTTTTTTTTTGTCTGTGTGGGAGATGACAGCGCTGACGCATAGAAAACCTCCCTTACACAATAAGGGGAGAGGGAATGAGGTTACACACTGACCCAAGCAGTATATGGTTTGAACCACAGCTACTATAGCATTACTGTTGGACACAGTACATTAAAAAGCAGAACACTACTGGACAGCAGAGAGCCCACTCAAGCAAACACATAAAGCTGTAAAGAATTAATGGACTGAGTGAGCATCACTTGTGAAAAACAGGAAGGTCACAGTTGCATCTTTTCCCATTATTTCATTCTAATGGAAATGGCTGACTCAGCTGGCTCACATCTGCACAAACCCTACAGAACCGAAGCCACATCATCAGCTTAAAGCGAACAACGGTGGAGAATTTCTTCCACTCTTTCATTTGACTAAATTCTCCTTTTTTACCACACACACAAGACAAATGACACATATTTCGGTGACTCAGTCATTCAGTCATTCTGTGACTGCCCGTCTGAGGGAAATTAAACTTCGCTGTTAAACAGATGGATGGCAGAAGTTTGAAGAAGCAGAAGATTTCGAGTGTGACGCCATCATCTGGCAACGACAGGTATCAACACACAAGGGTTTTGTAGCAATTAGTTTAGACCCGTTATATCTATGACATAGATAATTTATGGTGTTATCTATATTAAAATAACAGCCTTGATATTGCTGCTAGAACATTCTGACCTATTTAGAGTACGAGCAGATAATTTGTTACTCAAAAGGCAAAGTGGCTTATGGTTGTAAAGAGATAGTGTTCAGACCTGGGTTACATGTGGGCCAGCTGAGTTCATTTATCCCAGAAATATGGAAATGTTTTGTCTGATAAGAACTGGCCTAAGTGGACATTTGCATAGATTCCATTTCCACTATAGAGTGTACACATACAGAGGGTGAGCAGCTGAGTCGTTCACTTAAATTGCATTATATTTAAACAATGGCAATAGCATACAGTATACTCAAATTTATTTAAATTTTATGTAGAGTAAGCTTCACATTTTACAGACACGCATTTGTTTTCCCTTTTCCTCTTTTTTTTTTTTAACACTTCTGCTATTATTCTCACTTTTAAAATGAGTGTCTTGTATCCTATTAGAATTGTACCACTAACTAAATTAAGCGTTGCCGAACACAATTTAACATCTGCGAGGACTGTGATACTCCCAATCGTTCCATGTAAAACCGTGAACGCATTTAAAAGTTGTTCATCCTACCTACTGTGTTTACTGCTTGCAAGTGTGTCTTTCTTTTGCATGAATGAATACATGGAAATTGTGTGTGCACCCTCCTGTCTCATTTGTGTCCTCTTACCAAATAGAGAAGGAAGGTGTGCAGACCAGTCCCAAGGCCTACTGAAGACAGGATCCCGAGGCCTACCCAGTAGGCACACCATAGGAACTTCTTCTCCAGGTACCGAACATACTGCAGGGAAACAAAGTGAAGAAAGTAAACCAGATGACTATATCAGAGGAAAAAGAAGACAAGAGATAGTCGTAAAACTGCAGTTTACATTAGACTTTACATATTTTATTTTAGCGTCACTTTCACCCCGTTTATTGTATTATAGTGATATTTATCACACCGTATTCTGCTCAGGAACCCTTTCTTCCAAATTAATCCAAATGTAAAATTGACCTTGTTTTAAAGGTTAAAATTTTAATGTTGTTTTTCCTTTAAATCTTTTTTTTTTCCTCATGTCGTCTCTTATTTTTCCTTAGTTATAATTACAAAGATTAATTATTAGCTCCTCTACAGTGGGTTTAAAGGAAGGTATTATCTTTACACTGAAACACAGTGGTGCTTTAACTGAACTGTGGCAGACTACTGGTAAACAACACTGTCAGCCGAGTGATTGTATGATCAAGGGTTACTTGACAACGGGGCAGACCGCATAATCTCCTAACACATCCTCCTTCCAGGAACGTTTTTAGGTGGACAAAAAGTGACTTATCATTAACCTTTAAACAGATCAGCGTTGAAGTAATGCTGTTGATTATTAACATCACACGAGAAACAAACCAAGTCAAGCCTTACTTGCTGGTGCGAACCCTCGGTGGAGTATGCGACGGAAAAGAGGAAACACAACACCAAAAATAAGAATACTACGCCTCGTCGCTGCCAAAGCCTGAATGAGAAAGGAAGAAAACGAAATGATTATGAAACAGGTTCCCAATATATAAACGGTCTTATCTGTTAAATTTGAATAGAGGAGAGACCTGCAGCTATGGCCTAGTGGTTAGAGACGTCTATGTAGGATAGTAAGGTCACTGGTCTTTCAGCTATCGGTAGTGTTCATTTGTTTTTTTTTAGAAAAACTGATTGTTTAAGTCACAAGTTTGCGTCTGTTTTACAAACTGACGAATAATTCAAGGAAAAACTACCAAAACTAACACAGGCCAGCACAAGCATCCTGAAGAGAGGTATGCTAAATGTCAGACACACTAGAGAATCCGGTTTAACTGCTTACTTAAACGTCAACTCCTTTAGCTTAATGAAGGTCTCCAAGAGAAAGTAATGTAGAGTGGTAACAGGTCTCCTCCATAACACCAGGGACAGGCGCTCTTCCTTATCTCTCTGCCGCCTGTCTCTTACCGACAAGTCTGGAAAACAAGAAGAAGCGGAGTCACCCTGACCCTCTGCGTTACTTGGACATACATCAATTATTGTGTCCTGCTGAACTGGTAAATGCATGATGTCAAAAAGTCTTCAGCTCGTTAGGGAAGTTGTTGTGGCACCCATGATGAAAACTGAAAGTGTCCTACAAGGAACCGGCATCACCATTTTTTATGGCCTATGCATGCCAGGCATTGATAGATAAAATGCATTACGATAAGAGTTTACAAATCAGTCAACTTTTCAGGGACAGTTAAGAGATGAGCATTAACTTAACTAGTGTATATTTTAAAAGTTTACCAAAAACGAACCTGCTGACTTGCCGTTCTGTTTGTCTTTAGGTCCTGCACGTTTCTGAGGCTGCTCACAACTTGCTCCATTGGCTGCCATGTCAATCACCGTTTGGCAGGTCAGGCAGTCTGGGACAAGAAAGGGGATGAGTAGCTGGCGTGTTTTTGTTTGTTTCAAGCAGCGTCCACACAGATTCCCTGCCTCCTACTACCACTGACCGGGAGAATGAGACAGATACTGTGTGGGATCCAGTCCAGTCACGCTTATACAGATCCTTATCAGAGGCTCTTAGGCAATAACAGTTACTGCGAACATTTCGGCAACACGCCGGCTAGCTCAGATTCAACAATAGCGGTGACAACTGTGAAAATATCGCACAAAGCAAAGACACCAAAGTGGAGATATCACCGACTCCCTTACGACCTTAGCGTGTACAATTAGCTGAAACCCCCGTCTTTCTGTAGGTCAGCGTGTAACGAGTTATGATGCCAAATGCGTCCACTTCCCAGCCCACATGCTAACCGGTTAGCCAACACGCTAGCGGCTAAGCTAGGGACGTTAGGAGTCCTCACATCAAAATAAGGCTTTTAAAATCAATAACGGATCATCTTACTTGCGGAGAAATGTGTAAGACGATTTGTTGTCGTTGTGATGTTATGTTTATTAGAAAACAAACGCTCCAGAAAGTGGAAGCGGAGCGATGTTTGTTAAAATTGAATGACAGTCGTCGTACCTTTCCTGTCCTCTTTACCCGGAAACACACGCTAGGCGTATCAAAGTAAAATTTGCGTAGCCTTTTCACACTTTAGATTTTTCTTCAAATAAGTTTGATATTGACGGTGTATAGTGACATAATCAACTATATGAATGTGGAATCAAGGCACAATGCAGCTCTGGCATTATGTTACATTTATTGACGAAACGCTCATAATTAAATGCTTTTATTGGGAAATTGATGTAAAGACGTGTTTCCGGTATCGTCATGTTTTGAGGTCCAATCGGAGATCGCCAGATTTGCCAACAATGTGTCAGCTAAACACCCCAACCATACTATTACAACGGTGCATTGATTGACCTTGGTTTGGAAAGATCTTTAACCTCTTTATGGAAATGTTGTTTCACATTGATTGGACATATTAATACTGAAAGGTCAATGGGTTCATTTCTAGCTGGAGCCAACAGTTCATGGATGACAGGGATGCATTGCTACTAAGCAGATTCCTAAAATTGTTGCCAACTCCCTGTCTGCTTTTCTGCCCATTAGGGGTGAGGACTGTCCAAATGTGAAATATGCAAGCATGCTAGAAGGATTTCTTACATGTTGAGTCTTTAAAATGCATTGCTGTAGACTTGAGCAGGCCATGATTAAGTGAGACGGAAAAACACTAATTAGTTAAAGCAGTATATTAAATATAAGTCAAGAGCAAATCCTTCGCCGCTGCAAGTTCTGTTCCATTCCCCATGCAAACATATTGGGCTCTTTCACACATTTTGTTAAGTAAAACCACCCAGGTTTAGTGATTATGACTTTAAATGTAATTAGAAATCAAATGTCTGTATACACAGGAAAGCAAGACCGTTTCGTTGTTTTATTACAACACAGAATAAAGCCTATGCAAACCTAAACAGCTGCAACAATGCATCGGATTCTGCTGACAAGAAAAAAGAAATATGCATATATGCTACAGAAATTTATATTCACATTAGTTTTTTTTATTTTTCACATAATCTGATAATATTGAACACACACAGGAACTAAAAGCATTGATATCTTTTCATTCAGTGTTATAAAGTTATTGGTAGACATATTCAAAAACGTTTTGCTTCCACATACCAACAACAGTGTTAGCTGGATTCATCAAAGGAGAGTCAAATATTGACCAAGGAAATGCTTTGAATCACCAACTAACATGCACCATTATGTCAAAGTGCCCCAAAATAAATGTATGTTTTGTTGTAGTTCAAACCAATGATGACTAAAACAAAACAGAAAATAAAATTGATCATAAAATAAAAAGTGCCATGGTTACCATAAAACTGTTGCATGTGAAATGATTTTATTCCAGATATACTGGAGAACAGTCAGAATAAATCAAAATCCAACACTGGCAGGAGGAGACGCTGCAGCTTTTAAGGTCTGAGGCGAGTTTACTAATGGGAACCATAGGCACTGGTTTAGCAGATGGCTTGTTCTATTCCTGGACAGTAACTTAAGTAGGTAGTGGTATGGTAGTCCTTTCCTGCAGGTGTGTCCACTTTCATTCATCATAGTGAAGTGAAGACAGGAATTTATCTACATCCAAGTCATGAGGAAAACAATCAACGAGTTTCTTCCTTTCCTGCAAATTAAATAGAAACCAAAGAGTCAGTTACATGACAGCAAATATCAAACTCCTGCCTTCATTTAATTCATTCAAAGGTATTCAATAAGAGGGACTTCTACACAAGTAATCAGACACAGCATCTACATATATACTTTATATAAGTAGTGATACAGGATGGAAGTTCGTCTCATAAAAATCACAATTTCTTGGCTGACTCAACATTTGGTAAATGGTAAATGGCCTTGCTTTTCTATAGCGCTTTTCTACCTATTGGTACTCAAAGCGCTTTACAGTCATAGACACATCTACCCATTCGCTCACACAAGCACACACACATTCACACTGGGGGTTCAGTGTCTTGCTCAAGGACACTTCGGCATGTGGTACATTCTGGGGATCAAACCGCTAACCCTCTGGTTCGTGGACAACCCGCTCTACCTACTGAGCCACAGCCGCCCCATTTGCAGCCCCATGTGGCAGTGTTGCGCCTTACACACCAAAATACACACATGTAGGATGGATGCAAAACAAAAAAGTTAATTACGAAGGGGGCAGAATTATATTGGCATGGCACTGACACCAGAATAAACCCCATGTTGCTCCTAAAACCATCCACTGACACTCTGCTTATCCTGTTCAGGGCCACAAAGGGCCTGTCCAGACCTTGCATTAAGATACCTGGAGAGTAGGTCAGTCAGTCTCCAAGAAAGATAAACAGTGTTAACTTTCACACCTATAAGCAGGAATGTGACTGCAACTCATTTGTGTGACTATACTGAAATTTGACTCAAAAAATATTATAATATAATTAATAATAATATAACTAGTTTCTGGCAATTTATAGATCAAACATTTAGCCTAAACATCTAACATCTATCTGTATCAGAAAATATTTGAAACATGAGTACCGGATGGCAAATACTTGTGCTGTACTCACCCGGTCTTTCTTTTTACTGGGAGATTGTTTTGTATCCTTCTTTGCCGGTGGGCTAGCTGTTGGAGAAGACTGCTTGCGTTTCTTAGAGTTCTTTGCGCTTGTGGGCGACTTTTCTCCTACTCCCTCCTGGCGCAAACTGTCCTTCAGTGGACTGCCTGTCCTGGCGATAGCAGCCCGTGAGAGGATCATGAGGGTGTGAGCAGCCATGTTGATGCTGTTTTCACTGCCAGCCTCACTGGCAGGGCTGCAGGTGGGTACATCTGGAGTGTTGGGAGGCATTAAACGTTTGGGAGTCGCCTCTCCATCTTTACCCTTCTTCTGTCGGGAAGGAGTCCTGGGAGAATCAGCAGGCCCCTCCTGGTTATGGGAACTCCCAGGAAGACTAAAGTCTGAACTGCCAGCTCCAGGCCGTGTGCAAGGAGAGCTGAGCCCTTGAATGTCCTGCAGCATCTCAGCTGCCTGTTTGGCCAGAGAGCTGGTCATTGATTGAGATTTCGTAGTCTTAGACTGGGTATTAGATGTCTGCTGAGTTACAGCTGCAGGGCTGAAGTCTTTTGTTACCAAGGATGAAAGTGGTGACTGCTGCTCTTGTGTGTGACCCTTTATTTCATTCTCCTTGTTAGCTGTGACATTTGGCATCTCCTGGGAGGAAATCCTCTTCTCTGTTCGTCCCTCACGTGATTTCAAAGGAGCCTTCTCTGCAGGTTCTTTCCTGCTGCTCTCCTCTTTGTCCTTTCTACTTCCTGATTTCAGTACAGAACCAGATGACAATGACCTGGAGCTGTGAGAATCCTTTGATTTTGCTTCATCGCTACGCACATCAAGATTGTGTTTCCTGTCCATAGATTTCGACCCCATCCCCGATTCTGAATTTTTTAGGACCTCAGTCTGTGAAACATCAGTACTGCTGGTACTTGCAATTTGAGACTCTTTGTTATGGATGGTATGATTCTGTTTGCGAGCGTTCTTTTTAACAAGATCTTGCTGCTGCTGTTGTGAAGAAGTGAAGTCCTTCACTGAGTCCGTTACAGGAGAAGTCTCTGCTGAGCATCTGACAGTCTCTATCCTCCTCTTGGGTTTGTTGCCACCCAAGATGGTGGGTCTTGTTCGGCTGCCAGACTGTTTATCATCTTTCCCAGTCTGCTGGACTGATTGTGATGTGGATGTATTTGGAGCTGTGGGTGTAACCGTTTTGGAGGTTTGTGGCTGAACTTGGGATGAAGAATCAAACATTAAAATTCTCCTATGACTGGGACCCTTTGCTGCATCCTGCTGGCTTGTGTTTTCAGACAACACAGGATGAGCCGCCTTAACAGCCAGATTTTTCTCAGCGCCTGTAATTCAGAGATGGTAGGCAGTTTTGTTTAAACATTAAGCACAATGAGTTAATTCTTTAAAATTTTCCACAAAAAAAATGACATTATGTCATTCTCAGGCATTATACAACTCTAGTAAACAGGAATTAACCTGTTACTTACCCGCAGCTGGAGACTGTTTGGTCGCCACAGACGGAGGTTTGGGCTTGACAGTTTCTTTCTGCTGCACTGGTAGAGGGTTTGGTATGGCAACGAGCTGTAAACATAGCAATTCCATTGTTATGTTGTTGTGGACATTGCTAAAAGTCTACCCAAGTCCTAAGCATAGAGGATAGAGGGAACTGAGCCCCAGATCTGGACACTATGTTTGCCAGTTGCCTACAAAAACATTAAAGATTTTATGAACAGTATTACGAAGTGTAGAAATCATCATGTCATTCTGGTCAAAACAGCAAATAGAAAATAGAAAATAAATACTTTTGACTACTAGCTCACAACAAAGATACATTACCTGATTGGACACCACCTGGACCTGCCCCACAGGATTCTGCCCCACAACATTAACAGGAAGCATCATGGGCTTAACAGGTGATGGCAAGATGAGTGCTCCTGGACATAAAAAGCATCAATTTTATTTTTCAATAATACTTGCACTTAAACATAAAAGTCATACATAGCTTGAAAGTAATGGGACATCATATAGTGGTTGGTGTGTGTAGCTCTAGAGTAGACTACACTTAATTGTGAACATCTTAGAATAGAGAACAACCGACTGCTCTGAGGTTAGAAAGCTACTAATTTTTACTGTGTTTATTTTAGTAAACGGCATCCTCTTATACACCATTTGTAAATTGGTATATTCTACAGTGTAAATTAGCAGGTTTCACGCTTCAGTAATTTGTCATAATACAGTTAAATGTCCATTAATATTAGTTCAGAGAAGGAAATTCAACACAGCTTACAAGAATCAAGACAAACTATGCTCCAGCGTTTTTTTTTTTTAGAATTTTCTTTATATTTTAAGCTACTATGAAAAACAACCTGTGTTCATGTATACGATCACCTCATAGAGTATCTTAAGTGGTTCACAGCAACAAAACTACATGTTGTCAAGGCAAACCTGCTTGAAGGGCAAATATCACAACCAGCTAGATATTAATTATTGTCTACTGAGATGACTCACTGTTGCATTTTTTTGTCTCTTACCAGTGGAGAAGCCTTGGGAAGGAGTTGCCGTGGTCACCCCATATTGGTTGGTGGGTAAAGGCTGTCCATTTGTAGCAGGAAGCAGCACCTGTCTGGGTTGAACATCTGTAGTTGGAGGTTCGGTTACAAGGAAATAACTTGCAGTGGCTCCTGGAAGGGCAGGGTTAGCGGCGTCCAGAGGAAGCTGAATTATATAGCTTTGCTGTGCCTGTGACGTCCCAACCAATGGAGATGAAATTACTGCCCCAGCCTTACTCCTGAAAGGACTAGCATGAACCTCAGATCTTTGTAAGCCAGTAACCGCCTGTGCCACCTCGTCAAAGTGGCTCTTCGAAGGGCCAGGGGACTTAGCTGGAGATGAAAGGTAGATGGTGGGAATGTGGTCCCCAGAAATGCTGGAAACTGCCTGATTCAGTACCGTATCACTGGAAGAATTCTCATCCTGGTTGTCACTTATGATGATCTTCAAAGCCACTATATTGCTGGAGTCTGCTGCAGCCTTGCTTGGAGTGCTTGAGTTGGTCGTGGAAGCATCAGGTGCAACCGGGATGCAGGAAGAGGAGGACGTGGGCGAGGCAGGTGTGGATGAGGCAGGCGTAGCTGTAAGAGTTGCAGAAGTAGAGGCAGATGTGGGTGAGCCAGGTGTTGCTGTGAATGGTGAAGTTGTGGAAGCTGATGTAGGTGACGCAGCTGTAACTGTAGCAAACGCAGAAGCAGCAGTTGTAGAGACAGATGCAGGTGTAACTGAGGCAGCAGACACTAGCAGACTGTCTCCTTCACTGCTTAAATGTGATGTATGAGGTAGGTTAGCAGTCAAAAGTGGGGTGGTGTTCAACTGAACTTGTGCAGGAGGCAAATTGGCAGGCTGATTACTCAAAGCTGTAGCCAGCAGCTCTTCAGATTCCTGTGCTTGTTTTTGCTCTTGTGTTTTGTCCACAGTTGAGGACGAGATGTTTTCGGGTTCTGCAAATGCAGCAGAGTCTCTTGATGAGGGGATGTTGGCTGATTCACAGAGGGCAGCTATGGTGGAGGGGCTGTTTGTTGTGGTGAGCTCCTCAGTGGGAAAACTATCTAAAAGAAGAGGAGGTGTATTCAGTGGTTCATCAATATCCATTGGTGTTGCAACAGCACTGTTGCTGAAGGAGGAGGCCTTTTCTTTTCTGCTCGAGTCCACTGCAGCAGATGAGATGCCCTGACTCACTAACAACCTGGCTGAACTGTTTTCAATTCTGGACGACCGGCCACTGGAGCCAAGAACCGTTTTCTTAAACACGATGGGAGCTGTAGACTTCCTGGTCTTACGCTCTTGTCCGGCTCTCATCTTCAGTGCCATTGGTGTTGTATCCAACGCATTTTCATCTGTCTGTATAGCACCTGAAAAATAAAACAGAATACAATACAATGATTAAGATGCACTCATTTGTAACATTGCACTGGCACCATAAGCTATACATCTAACTGTATTTGCTATGTTTTCAGCAAACATAAAGGTTTTTCAACCTATCCAGTGCTAAATTCAGACATCAGTGTTGACTTCTTATAAGAGACTACTTTTGGTTTGTAAGAATACCTTGATCACCACTCTCAAGGGGTCTGACTGTAGAAGAAGGTCCAGCTGTGTCATTCTCTTCCGGACTGCTGCTAACATCTCCATCCCCTGGTTCGCCATCAGCGAATCTAGTTTTATCTGCAAATATAAAATTATAAAAAAATCAGTCGATTGTGCCGTCATACTCTCGCCCGATGACAGCTGGAATAGGCTCCAGCAGACCCCCTGCGACCCTTAACAGGAATAAGCGGGTACAGAAGATGAATGAATGAATGAATACACAATTGAGGACAGTGACTCAGGAGTCCTCAACACAAACAATAAAAGCAAAGTAGGTCATAGTTACTGTAATCGAAGAGGTCAAAGAGAGCCTGAAAAGCTGGGTCAGACTCCGTTTGCTCCAAAATGTCATGGATGGCGTCATCACTCATGTGTATTTCTCCCTGAGAATATATATCACACAAAGGCAAATCTTTATGAAGTGCTCATGATTCTAGTTTAAAAAAAAAAAAAAAAAAAAAGTACAAGAAACTACACTATTATGATATGGCCATGTATAGCACCTGTAATCCAAGGATTTCATCTATAGACTGGTCAGCCTCCACTGTAGCGGCCTTTGGTGTTTGAGGAACTGGCTCACTGACAATAAAGAAGTGAAACAGAATAGTGGATTCATATTATGATAGGATTACATAAAACAACATTAATCCAATGTGCACAGATTACTCATCACTTACTTGGCAAGGATTTTGTTGATGTTTTCAGCAAGCTTCTCTTGTAACGATCTGTCCCCTAATATCTTGTCACGTGCATTTTGTATCACGAGTTGCTGTAAAGATTGAGATGGTTCATGTTAAGTAGAAAACAATCCAATAAGGCTCTATTATCTCCTTTGATTCAAGAGAAACTGAGAGGTAACGCAGAGAATCCCCAAAACTCTGACTGAGAGAAAGTTCAGTGTTAAAAGTCTTATTGCACTTTGCCTGGAACACTGAACATCCCTCGCGCAACAAAGGTGATGATTTATAGGTAATTCAGACCAAATCTGAAACATTTTGAGTGTTCAGGAAATACATGAACACCACTTACAGGAAAATTCTCATCGACTACCTCTTCAGGTTGGGGATCTGCACTGACGCCGCTAACAGTCACAGCAGATCTGCCTGGACCACTGGAGCCACTCGGAGCACCTCCTCTCTTCCTGGGGGTCTCCCTGAAGGCAACAGGAAAGATTATAGAATAGGCCGACATAAAACTGACTGAAATATGAAGCTTCAGCTGACAAGCTTGTCTTTTTCACAGTGGATATTCTGAATTGTCACAGCAGAAGAATTAAGTAATAACATGCTAATAATGTCTCCTTTCTGTTTAGGTGAAACAGTTTCAGTCCTCAAATTTATTATGGGCATTGGTTTACAGATTAATTTGGAAAAGCATTATAATTATTACTTGTCAATTGCTGTGAAATAGGAAGATACAAGACCCTCTAACTACCACAAGGAAATTCAGCCTTTATAAGTAACATCCAGTTGAGTATTCTATCTGTGCACTGAGAGAGTGGATAATGTAGTTATAAACATAACTCTCATAATAAGAAAGTTTTTTTATTAACATGTTACCATTTCCGCCGACCAGGAGACATTGGGCCCGGATTTAGTCGATGCTCCGAGACAATGATCTGTACAGGTGACTCCCCTATAATGGACACATTATGTCATGTATTGTTCAGTCAAAATCAAATTCAAAATACCATGCCAGCAAAGTAAGGGAGCAGCCACTCAAACAATGACTGGGACAAAATTAAGACAAAAACCTTGCCAACTGCCACTGCATCTACATAGTTTTTTTTTTTTTTTTTTTTAAATGTTTGCAGATGTTTTCTAATACTGACTGGGTGTATGTATCAATCGGCTGCCATCAGCAATTTGCTGCAGTGTGCCACTGCCAAGAGCTGGTCTGGTGCCGGTGTAGCACACGGGAGTGGAATGGCCGAGCATGCTGTGGGAGGTGTGCCCAGGGCTGAGGATGGACCTCGTTTCAGAAACTGAGGAGCAGAGGACACCACCAGCTGAAGCCACGGCCAGGACCCGCTGTCTCGCCATGTTCTCGACTCCAATACGTGAACGTGCTGCAATGAACAGAGGCTGGTAAATACGTGGCCTACACAGATGCTGGTGTACCCTAACAGTTTGACCTCTTGAAAGCGATTTCCAGACTTAATCTCAGTGACCAGCGATAACATTTTGAATGACTGGTCATTATCACTGGTCAAGTGAATAACACTTGTCCTCAAGTTAAAAAGGAAAAATGGACAAGTGGAAGGATTTGAGTAACTTTGACATTGGCCAGCTGTGATGGCTAAGAAGTCTGGGTCATAACATCTTCAAATCTTTCTCCATATTTTAAGTGTATTATAACATTATAAATGCATCATCAATAGACTCACTCTATAGACTCTGCGGCTATTCAGCACCTTCAGCTACATTTCCACATGTGTAATTTTCAATGATAAAGTGCTGAACATCTTCATATCTGAGTCAAATCTACTTAGATGGGTGCTGAATAAAATTTACGAAAAAACACTGCAACGTACTCTGCAACCATCTGGAAAAGACTGTAGAGATACAAACAAAGGAATATTAAATAACTAACCTACTTAACAAACTTACTTCTTTGAGATGCTGCTATAGCAGGCGAATTCTGCAACGACCTAAGGAAAGATAAAGAGCAATGACAGACCAATATCAGTGAATGTCCCACATTTTCTATCTATAAGTTTTATCTTAAAGTAGTTGAAGTGATTCATGTGTTCTTACTTAATTTGGTTGAGTGTAAAATCCAGCTTTTTCCACAACGAAGTCATCACAATAGGAACCTCGTGGGAGGTCTCTGTTGAAAAAACACAAGACAAAAACAAAAATCATCACAAATAAGTTAATAACAGATGGTCAATTTAAAAATGGGAGCAATGACACGCACGCTTACCTTTTGTTTTGGCAGCCACATACTCATTTAAAATGGTCGTGAGGCCTTTCCCAAAGAGAGACTGTGTGTGTGGAGACAACAATAAATCATACAGGCAAATATCTTTAACAGCACAATGTTTACTTTCGTGACATGGCTTTTAACGGAAAAAAGGCACACTTACAAATACACAAGCAGGAATAGTCCCATCTCCTGTCGTGTGTTCTGCATACTCTTTTAGGTTTGGGCTCTCATGAATGAAAGCCTGACTTGTAGCTGACAGTCCCTCCTCTTGGAGGTACCCTGAGAAAGAACGGCAACCAGCCCTCAGAGAAATAATACAAAGCAGCACAACAATACTCAAACACTAAGTGTTACCACAAGCTGCGGCTACAATGTTATTAATTTGCCTACTTACTCATTCTGAAAGTGAAATTAGCTGCGGCTATCAAACATAAGCTACATGCTACAAATCCCAGCTGTGGACAAACTGGTGGAGCTGTCTTTGTAGGACACTCATTTAAATTCTGTGCAAATTAGGGTTTCTTACTGTGCTTTTGTGTGTTGTTAACGTTTACACAATGCCTTATCTGTTATCGCTACTCTGAGTCTGTGGGAAAAAAAGGTTTAATTGATTTTAAGCTCTGTGACGCCCTGTTTACACTTTTATGTAGCATTGCTAACGCTACAGCTTTGCTATGTCCGATTACTCACCCAAAACTAGCCGAGCGACGTCGGACGGTAACAACATGGTGGCTAATAAAAGAGATGTAATAGTGAAGAGTTGGCTACATGTTCAGAAAAAAGTCTCCGAAACGCGTTATATACGACATTAAATTAAACAACGACAGAGGTATTATTGTGAAGGCGACGTCCTTAGAATACTGCTCCAGTACTCAAAAGGCGGGGAACTCAAGCACGTATAACCCGGAAGTGTCAAAATTATCTAACAATTAGAGTTTTGGTATTTGTAGTCCAATCCGGGAATTGAAACCCCGTAACACTCAACAGATATACCACATACATATACAACAATTTAACCGGTTATAAGATATATTAGTCTGGAAAGTATGGGTTCAACAACTGTACGCCCAACAAAACAGAAAGATTGTTTAAAGGTTGACACCAAAGCGAATGGACTCGGTCTATGCTAGCGTGACCAGGAAGTGATGTAACCCTTTCGTAGCTTCCGCTGGGGCGGGAGTTTCCAGCGTGTCCTGCGTATGCGTGCGTGCGTGAGACCCTTACCGCACGTCAAGATGGCAAAGTTGTCATGAGAGGCAAAGTAGCTCCTCGGCTAACATCTGCATGTGTTTGGCAGCTCAGTAACTACAATCATTACAGTCATTTAAGGTCAGTAAACAGACTGAGAGCAGCTGAGAGTTTGAATGGATGTTTGGCAGTCACGTTCAAAGATGGCAATGTTGTGTTGCTGAAGTTGTTCGTCGACATGGCCAGAATGGCTATACAGCGATAATTAGTGGTAACTGTTTAAAGTGTAACTTCTTTAGTCTGCAGCGCTTCAGAGAATAAAGCTAATACTCATACTGAGTAGCTATAGAGTAAAGTGGATCAATAACAACATCCTATCTTGTCAACATCCTGTCCCTGCAGGTAGAGCAGTCTGGACTCACTGTGAAGCACAATGAGTCTGGCTCTTCACGATCTCCTGGTCTGCTGCAGAGGGCTGGAGAATGACAAAGCTACGGAGAGGAAGGTACACAGATCTATGTGTTAGCCGGGAAAGATCAAGCATTGTTCCAGCCACACCCACTTGGTGCAATATAAATCCTGCACCTTCATGTTTTTGATGTTTAATCTCTTTGTGCCACCAGAAAGAGGCTGAACGCTTCAGGCGGCTCATTCGATCCCCGGAGATCGTGCAAGAACTGGATAGTAACTCAGGATCTAAAGTTAAAGGCTCCAAGCAGCTCTCATGGGATGCTGTTTTCAGGTAACATGCCTCTGCATATTTGCATTTTTGTAAATGTGCAGGAAAGTGTATTTAAAGTTATTTGTGACAGACCACAGATGTCCTGGTTGTATGGGATTTTATGCACACTTTTGGGCGTATTTTCCAAAGTAACAACCTTACTGCTGATTTCACTTGTAAGTGATTTCCTATATCTAGCCATCCACAATAAAAAAATGTCTTGATTTGTCTTCTTCGCCACAGTTGGAACTTGACAAACAAGCTTGTCTGTTCTCATACCATGTCCGGCAAATATCTATAAACTGTGCTTGTGCAAATATTTTGTTTTATGAAGAATTTTAGCTTAGTTCAAGTTCAGTTATCTACCATAAGAAACAAGCCTGTTTATGAATATTTATCTGTTCTGTGTTGCATACTCTCATCAGGTTTCTGCAGCGTTATGTCCAGAAGGAGACAGAAAGCATGCAATCAAGCAGAGCCAACGTCACAGCAACGATGCTGGCCACGCGGCAGAAGAAGATGGCTGAAATGTGCAGCCTGATCAAATACTTCATTCGCTATGCCAACAAACGTAAGTCTTTGAGAGTCTCTGATGCCTCACAGCAAGAAGGTTCTGGTCCTCGAGTCCATCGGCAGACTGGGGTCTTTCTGTGTGGAGTTTTTTTTAAACAAATTGTACCGTTACAGTTAAAGTGTCTCTCTTTTGCTGCAGGTGGGCCTCGTCTAAAGTGCAGTGAGCTGCTGAAGCATGTGATGGAGGTCCTGCAAAGTTCATACTGCTGTTCAGCCTATGGAGAAAACTACAGCAGCCTCCTTATAAAGGACATCCTCTCCGTCCGCAAGTACTGGTGTGACGTCACTCCACAGCAGTGGCGCGGTCAGTGAACTATTTTCTAAATATGTGGAAACTTCTAGCTTGTCATGTGTTGAGTATTTACATTCTAAAAGACTGTTGGAAGTAACGATGGATTGATTTGCTCTCATGTTTTGACCCATAGATCTGCTGGACTTGTACTGTGGCTTGTTCATCTCTTCTTCCAAATCCATCAACCGAGTTTTGGTGAGCAGAGTTGTCCACACGGTGGTGCAGGGCTGCTGTATGCAGACTGATGGATTCAACAACGCTCTGTTCAGCTTCTTTTCCAAAGCGCTGCTTAATGCCAGGTGGAGACAGCTCTCAACACTGTTTAGACATTGCACTGAAGTAATGTTCTGGTATTAGCTGTGGTTGTACAATGGATCAATGTAAACATCCCATGATCTTGTCAGGCAGGAGAAACACCTGACTGTTTTGGAGCACATGGTCTCAGCCCTGAACATCTTCTTGAGATCTGCGGCCATGAATTGTAGGATGAGAGTGTGTCGGCTGGGAGAGGAGCTTCTGCCTTCTCTGCTGTACATCTGGGGGGACATGAGGCCCAGTGCTGCTCTCAAGGAGGAGATTGTGGAGTTCTTGAACCTGCAGATCCGTGTTCACCACCCTAAAGGAGCCAAGACACAGGACACAGGTTGAGTTATCAAAAAACAATGTTTCTTTTAAACAGTGGTGAAGCCTTCATCAATCTGTGGTAGATGATTGATGTTACTTAGCTTGATTTACAAAGATCAAATTGGATATCCAGGAAAGAAAGCTCAATTAAAACTTTATAAAATATGATTTTTATTCAATAGAAGCTTGAAAGATCAGCGACTGTATTAAAGATGTAAAGGCAATTAAGGAATACATTTTAAAACCAAAGCTATGTCCTTAAACTAGTAAGTAACTAAGGGTCTTTTTCTTGTTTTTTTTAGGTGCTCATGCTGAGGACTGGACCAGGTGGCGGAGTCTGCTGTACAACCTCTACGATGCCTTGGTCAGAGAGATCAGTCACATAGGCAGCAGAGGGAAGTACGTGACAGGGACCAGGCACATAGCCGTCAAAGACAATCTCATCGAGCTCACAGCTGATATCTGTCACCAGGTGAGAGGCAGCGAGCATTATTTCTATAATAACACAACACATGTATGCACAAAGCAAATCACAACTTGGCTTATTACATATATTGTATATTACTTCACTGAGACTTATTATCTCAAAGGGGTTACTGTGTGGACAAATTTATTCCATAGCTGTTCAGTGATGACAGCGACGCCTATATCTTGGGGGTCACCCAGGCCTCCATCAGAGCCACGCAGATGGGCAGTCCCACCCATGGGACGGCCAGCAAGCGACGCCGCATTGAAATGGGCTGGGAGAGCCTCCGAGACCACCTGCAACCTCAGCATAGTGACTTTGATATTATACCATGGTACGACAATCACAACACAATTATTTTAACGTCAAAGTAAAATTTGCCTTTACTGGTTTTTATGTGAAGGTCAAAAGGCATATAAAAACTTTCTGTTTTTACATTAAGACATTTCTGTTTTTAATTATCCACTATCAGGCTGCAGATCACCACAGTGCTCATTTTTAAGTACCCGTCCATGGTGCCCGGCCAAGAGCTGGTCCCACTGCTGTCAGTGTTGCACCAGCTCCTGGCAGAGCAGCGGAGAGGAGAGAGGGGTCTGTATGTGCTGCGCTGCCTGAGGGAGGTGGCCCTTTGTCAGGCCCGCTACCCACAGAGAACCCAGGTCCACCGGGCAGAGCTGAGCAGGCTCTGGGTTCGGGTTTGGGCTCTGGCAGTGCGAGGGGTCAGCTCACCCCAGACAGAGTCCCCCAGCCTGGACCTGTTGGCCTCCATTGTCCACGGTGGGCTCATTAATATGGACAGAGAGTTCTGGAGGCTTTTCTCTGGATCTGGATGCAAGCCGTCCCAGTGAGTCTTTTGTTATTGTTCGGTTTTAAATTTAGTCACTCGATTCTTATTCCTTTCTTCTTTGCCTTCACTGTTTTCTTTGTTATTGTTTTTTTCTCTATTGTGCAGGAGTGCAGCAGTCTGTTTAGCCCAGGCCCTGCTGAAGTGTCCAGTCCCTAAAAGGCTCACGACATGCTCGGGCTGGGACCACGTCGGGGCCACAGAAGGATCTGCATCACCTAGTCTGAAGGAGACCCTCGTAGCCTGGCTGCTGATGAGCGATCAAAGTGATGAGATGGAGGATAGCTCCAGACCCCACCCCATCATTTGCAGGTTGGCATCAGATATTGACTGCAGATAACAATACTGTCTCATTTAGTAATCTAGTATTGTAAGATAAGCTGTTTTTGTGATGACTCAAGTTAAAGACATGTGTTGTTTATGGGATAGATTCTTGTAGTTGCATGTACTGTGCAAAGTCTGACTTCCTTTCAAAAGCCTTTCTTTGTTAATCTGCTATATGTCTAAGTTATCTATGTTTTTAAGACAAGTGTTCACAACGTTCTTGTGTGCAGGGACTTTCCTAAAAATCTGATAGCAAACATTTTGGTCTCACTGACCTTAAAAGACACAAGTGCTGGACTGAAGTTTCTGCTGGGTACTGAAGGAGTAGAAAGGTGAGTCGTTCTGGTCTCATAATGTGGACAATGTACCCTCTATTCACCCTGTTTTTGTTCAATAAATTTTTATCTTGGCATCATTACTACTAATATTATACCTGCCCTGCATCACGTTTCTCTGTCTTCTCTGAAATTACTAGTTTCCAAAGTGCCTTTGTTCAAGAACAAAAGTCATCGGATGCCAAAGACGACCTGGAACAGGTTGAGAGACTTTACCAGCAGGTCAGCTTCAACACGCTGCCTCCAGAGATCCAAGCACCTGACGAGTCAGTGAAGACCCCTTCAGCAGACTGTCAGTTTGCTGCAGTCCCTGGTATCAGAAACAAGCTGGAGCAGTCACTGCTTTGTGTGGTGGACAATTTACTCAACAGCTACTCTCCTGATGTAAGTTGAAGTTAATGTGCGTGTGTCCAGAGCGTCTGTGCAGTTTTAACTGTGAGAAACTGACATTTATTCTGATTCATCATCCACAGTCTCAGTCCATCCCTCCGGAGTGTCTGGTGCGCTGTTTCAGTCTGCTGACTAGTGTTCTAGCAGGATATGTCTCCATCGGGTTTCTGACTAAAGAGGAGGCCTGCCGCTCACCGCTCTTCTCTAAAGCAAAGGTATACATGCAGATTCATCTGGTGGGCAGCTTGGCTGATGACCCTTGGTCTCCTACTCCACATTTGTCAACATTTATGCTTCCTAAAGTCCAGTTGAATTGAAATATGAAGACTAACTTTAAGTTTTTACTCACCAGGCGCTGGCCCAGGACTTCAGTGGGTTTATTTCTAGTGTGAAATTGAAAATGACAGAGGAGGGAACCATGTCCATGCTGAGGTCTGTTATGAACCTTTGCACACAGTCTGCCAGCAGAAAAGTCAAGGTGAGAAAAGCCTTCCAGTCTGATTTCATAAATTTGTCAATATACAGACAATGATTGACACTAAAATCTCTCCTCTGCAGGATAATGTTTGTTCCATCTCCTCTGGTTTATTCATAATGACTCTACCAGCCAGTCTCCTCAGTGAGCTGGCAGAAATCTGCAAGCTTTTGGTAAGCTTTTAATATGATTTGTGGTGCAAGGACATAAATGTGAGAACATTAATTTCAAGAACTCATCCTTTCATCTTTTCTTGTCTCGTCAGCTAAGCAGCATTTCCAAGAGAGTGAGTGCTGTGGACGAAGACGATCCTATGGACGATGACTTAGAAATGACCAGAGCTCAACAAGGGGATGACTTTGACCTGTTTGAAGATGGTGAAGAGCCCCACAGCAGCACCAATGGGGCACACACACAGAAGGGAGCCAACACTGACACAGCCTGTGGACCAGGTAGGAACAGCTTCTGATGATGTGTCTGATGTTTCTGGGTTCAGTTTGTTCTTCAGTGGTGCTAGTGCTTTAGAAAGTAACCACATTATCTTGGGATTCATAGCATAAAAATATCAGCATAGTAAACATAATAATTAAAATGACAGGACCATCTCTTTTATTAGAAATTTGCACTGTCCATAGTAGAGAACTCTTTTAGGAGACTCATTTATCATCATCTTATCCTGTCAGGTGCAAAAAGTCTGCTCGCGGATGATCATCTGGCGCAGCAGGACCTGGCTCTTCTCGCAGTCCTGGGGTTCTTGTGTGAGTGCGCCTCCGTCCAGCCCGTCCACGGTCTGCTTTTCGATGCACAGGAGGTGCGACGCAGGCTGCTGCTGCTGGTGAAGCAGATTGACTTCAGCAAAGCCCTGCACCTCAACCTGGTGAGTGTGACTGGTCAAGGTATGTCTACAACAAAGGCATCTAGACTTGTTCATGGTCCCTTGAAGACATACTATAACTCACACAATAGGCTTCTCTAATTCTAACTGACAGGTTGGGAGTCAAGGTGTTGTGCCTACTATAGCTAAGGCCTGGTAACGACCTAATACACACCTAAATTAGAGGATGGTGTTCAGATTAACCTGGGTGGTGTCTCTGCAGAGTCAGTTAGAACTGAAGGAGCCACAACGTCAATGAGCCAAGTCCAGTTGCCTTTGTTTTAGCTTATTTTCAGGTGCATCCATGACCTGGATGACTAAGAGTCTTCAGACAAGGGTCAAGGTTTCAGTGGTAACAAGGCTTTACCTGCTGATCACTAATACTCATTTCTCCTGCAGTATCTCGTCCTGTTAAAGAAGCTTCCTGCAGAAGACTCGCTCTCTCCAGAGGAATTTGATTCTCTGCTCTGTCCCCTGGCGTAGGGAAACCTTTTTTTCTCCTACACAAATTCATTTTTTTGTTGTTAGACCAGATGTTAGTGACATTCATGTTCATATCAGTTCAGGATATGTAATATTTTAGGTGTCTTTGTTGCTGTGTTCACAGGGACCTGTGTTCCTTGTATCGTCAGGACCAGGAGATCTGCGCTGCTGTGCTGCTGAGTTTGTTGCCCTCCATAAGGAGCCTGGGGAAAACCCACCATGTGCCCGAGGACATGAGACACGTTCAGGGATCTCTGCTACAAGTGGTGTCTGGCTTCTGGTTAGAAGCATATTTTTATACCATGACCAGATAACTGCCTGGTCTTTAAGAAAAAATAATGAACCTTCTCCTAAAGTAAAGCCAATGCATGCTCCAGTCTGTCCTAGAGGAGAATAAAGTATGAAATATCCCTTCTCTGGTGTTAGCATGAAAAAGTTATTTTATAATCTGTTTTTTAACGGTTAGTTATGATATTAGTCTTTTGACATAATGTTTTTTGTGTATGTGTCTACACTCCTCAGCCACGAATATTAATCTTCTAAACCCATGTGCTGTGTTTCAGTTTCCTGAGCCAAACAGGGAAATGCGTGGGGACAGTTCGAGCTGCTTTAGTGCAGTGTCTGGTTGCTTTGCTGGAGGTAAACCCTTAGAGAGGTTGACTAGGTTTCAGTTTGCAAACACTTTTGCACAACATATTGTCTGTAAAACTGTACGAACATCACACCTGCTTTCACTATGATCCCTTTAACTGTAATTGTTGCCTGGAACCTGAGTCTCACCTTTGACATTTTCAGTTTAGTTCATGAGTCAAAACCTGAAGTTGTAGGATGAGAAATATCGGCTATCACTTAAAGTTTCCCTTTTTGTGTTTTCAAATCTGCCAGGCTGACCCACGTTGTAACTGGGCAATCCTGAATGTCAGAGAAAATGAAACACAGGAAGATCGTCCAGTGTCCTCTATCCTTCCGTCTCACCTCGCGGATGCCCACCACCAAGTCCGAATGCTGGTAGCTATGTCTGTAGAGAGGTATGCTTCATCTAATTATCAATGAAAGCAGCTAATAGTGTGTCAGAATAAGTTGAACGGGGAGCTTATTGGATATGTGATCATTGTTGTTGTTCTCCTGTGGATCCAGGCTGTTTCTCGAGCTGAGACCAGAGCATCTGGAGAAGAGGAAGATGCTGCCGCTGAAACACCAGCAGACGGCTTTTGAGAACATCTACCTGAAGGCTCAGGAGGGGATGAAGCTCCCAGTAAGATCACACAGTGTTGCCACAAATCAAAAACGCTTCGTTTTCTTCATCTTTGGTTTTTAAAACTTGCCTTGTTAACATTCCTCATAGTTTCTCTGTTCATTTATTTGATCGTCCACAGAGAAGCAGCTCCGCGGAGGACCAGCAGGACGAGACGTTCAACCGCAAAGCCACGCTGCTGAAGAGTTTGTCTGTCGTGATGTGTTGTAGCCCAGTGTGTGAAAAGCAGTCTCTGTTCGCTCTCTTCCAGTCCTACAAAGAAAATAACATAGAGGAGCAGCACATCAAAAAGGTAACAATTCCAGGTCCTTTTGCATTGTAGAGATGAACGGTTGAACTAAATCAAATGATACATCAACTATCAACTCCTGAAAGCCTTCTTCTTTTCATTACAGGTGTTGTGCAGCGTATCCAGGGTGCTGGGTTACAGGAGTGTGAAGACATTCGTCAGCTCTCACCTGTACTACCTGGTAGCGGAGTGGCTCGCACAGAGACAGTCTGATGACCGCTACACCTTGGGATCTTTCCCTTACAGTCTCCTAGACCATGACACTGTCAAAGACTTCTACAAGTGAGGAAATAATACTCCCCTTTGCGTTCATTTGATGAAGCAGTTTGTACGATGATATTAAAGATAATGATGAATATCCAACATCTTTACAGCTCTTCCTACCAGGTGCTGATCCCCCACCTGGTCTTCCTGGACGACTTTGAGCAGGTGAAGTCTATCGGCAGGTGTCTTGAGAAGGACTGGAGAGACTTGCTGGCCCACTGTTTCCCCAAGATCATGGTCAGCATTCTGCCATACTTTGCACTGTCTGGCCAGGATTCACAGGTTGCCCAGCAGAGAGAGAAGGCCCACAGAGTGTACGACCTGCTCAAAGACGCCAGCTGTCTGGGCAAGCAGGTAAACACCATCCTACGTGTACGGCACATCGGGAGAAAGAAAATAACTTTTGAAAGCAGCGAGAAGAGATGCAGTGATGTTACATTTGCGGGAGGCAGTAAATGTTCAGAATATGTTGCCCCAGTTTGAATAAGATACTAACCTTATACAGGATCACAGGCTCAATTAACTAAGCAGTGTATGACGCAATTTAATGGCAGATTACAACTTCTCTTCACTTTATAATTTGTCCTTAGCAAATTGACAGCCTGATCCACAGTAACCTGGCTGACATCGTAGTGGAACTGCTGATGACTCTGTATGAAGGAAGCGGAGCTGATGGAGACAGAGGAGATCTGAAACGCTTCATTGGGTAATGATTAAAACTGACCATGTTCATTAATGTTATTTATTTGTCCTGTTTCTGTCCATTCATCGAAATATCTAATATCTTTCTCAGCGAACTAGATCCTGTGCCAAATCCACCATACTTCAGCTCTTACGTTATCAAAGCTACACTGGACTACCTCAGCAAGTGCCACAGTGCCAACCATAAGTCCCTGGTAACCATCCTGTCAAAAACACCGGTAAGATTCATTTATGTGTGTTATTTCCTAGTTAAACGATTTGCCTTGACATTAATCACTATTGTTTGCTCTGTGTGATGTTTTATGTTTTATCTGTGCCCCGTAGATTTCCATCCAGAGGATTCTGCTGGCGGTGTGTGAAAGAGCAGCCGAGACGACCAACAGCTATGAACGTCACCGCATCCTCCTCATGTACCATTTGTTTGTCAGCCTGTTGCTGCGGGAGGTGAAGGACGGCCTCGGGGGAGCCTGGGCCTTTGTCCTCAGAGACATCATCTACACTCTCATCCACCATATCAACAGCAGGTTGGCATGCGGTAACGCTCATGGATGACACACATATTGTCCCCACCTTACGTCTGTCTGTCAGTCTAACCGGTTTGTGCTCCAACCACAGGCCGCTTCAGTGTGATGAGGTTTCTAACCGAAGCCTGTCTCTGTGCCTTGACCTGTTGACCTCAGTGTGTCAGGCGGCTCTTCAGTTCTGCGATGACGCTCTAGACTGTCATCTGCAGGTCATCGTCGGGACTCTAACTCCTCAAGTTACCAGCCGGCCCTCTATCTCACAGCAGGTGAGTCACAGATTCACAGCTGGCATGGACGTGAAAACCACGGAAAGCCGATATGTGCACCTGGCACATTGAGGACTCACTGAGATCCATTCGCTCGAACCACATTAGGAAGAAGCCTGGACTGCATTTCATCTGAGTTTATAAATGCATATAGTCTGATCTGTTTACTAAATGTCTATGTGATTTGTGCCATGTCAACTTTATTATCATGCAAGTTGTTTTATTGTGTGCATGGATACATCCCAAACGACGTATGTCTTCATTTGCTTAAAGAGCGGGAAGTGAGATCCAGTCACAAGTGGTCACTCGACATGCATGTGGAGATGTTTTCCAAACATAGACATGCTTAGAGCTGTCCGCTTGTGATCAGATCACCCAAGATGAATCTTAATGCACAGCATGAGCAAACAGTGATTAACGGTGTTACACAGAAATATAAACAAATATTCCTCAGAGCTGCAGCTAGAGGCTGCTAAAGTGCAACTATATGTAATCTGCAAGTCTACACAGGCTTTGTGAGTAAATAGTTAATTAATATGTGGTCTTTTTAGAGACGTTTTATAATGGTGGAAACCACCTTTTGAAGCCTCTCAATCAGCTAGCTGAGTGATATTTCTTTCCTCATATTTACATGTTCCCTGACAAAACAGAGCAAGAGCCTCCCTCCCAAAAAGCACAGTCTGCTCTAAAATGCCTACAAAACTACATTTTGATACTTATGGGACACATAGTGGAAGACATATGTAAAAACATTTAAACAATCTCATGTGGACTTTTAATCACAAAATATTTGAATTAGTGTCTCTCAAGTACAGACTCATGGCTGGACTGTTTGCTTCTTGTCAAATAAATCGAGTTTGATTACCTTCGCTTAATAAGAAAAACATATCAGGATTCACCAAATCACATGCTGATTGGTCTCTTAACAAACTTCTCTTTCCTATTTTTGAGAAAAACGTTTTTTCGGGAACACGTGAGCAGCACGTTTTCATTTTGAGCTCTCTTTTTTTCTTTCAAGGTGCTCAGTCTGCTGCATTTCCTTGTGATAGAAAATCAACAGAAGTTGAAAGGAGCCATCAGCAAGTTGGAGCCTTTTCCTAATATCCCTGAATTCAGAGAGCTGCGCTCTGTGCAGCACAAACTCAAATACAACACTGGTACCTTCACGCTGAGACAGGTAACAACAATGGACATGTGTTTATTATCCACACTTGATGTAACTGCTTGAGTGTATTAATGCAAACGTCCTAAAATAGTTCCACTCACACTACATTAGTAGGGCGATGTTGCTCTGATTCCTCAGTGAAGTGAGAGCTGGTCAAGGTCATTAATGGAAATTAACAATCTCACATTCCTTCCTTGATGTTTCTCTTTTACAGGAGATAACTCACTTCCTGTCAGTGACGTCCTGTGACTCCTTACCTCTGACCAGACTGGAAGGATTAAAGGAGCTGACCAGACAGCTGCACGACAACAAGGCGCACATCCGAGAGCTGCTCAAAGAGTGCCATGGTATTAAAAAAATAAAGTGGAACAAAAATGGGCAGGTCTAATGTGTAATGAACTTTTGTTTAACTGCTTTGTCTTTTCTCTTGTGTTTTTTCTTAGCTGATCCCTCTGACAGTGTGCTGGTGAAGCTGGTCCTCAGTCTGCTGCAGCTCTGTAAGCTAGCAGTCAACCACCCGGGAGGAGCTGGCATTCTAGGTATAAATTCAGATATGTTCTACAGCATCAGTATGTTGTGTTCTTGGTCATATGTGGACAGATTTTGAAGGATTTTCTGTCTAAAAACAAATTTTACTGCAGAGGCATCAGGCAGCTGTCTGGGAGAGCTAGGCCCTGTAGACTTGTCCACCATCGCCCTGCTCCACGGCAGAGACCCCATCTATGAAAAGGCCGTGTCTCTCTTCACCTCCTCCGAGTCTCAGCGGCTTTACATCATCCTCAACTGCATGAACGATGCGCTCACTCAACAGCGGTACAGAGAATCCTAAAACTATAGATCGGTTAAATGTGGAGAGTGGGTTTCATTGACATTAACTGTGATGTGATGTGATTGTATGCCAGCATTGAAGTGAGACAGGCGGCATCTCAGTGTGTGAGGAACATCCTTGCAACTCAGTCTGGAGTTGACTTCTGGGACCAGCACAAAGACAACAAAGACCCAATGCTGGCTTACCTCAATCCCTTCAGAACAACCAAGAGCAAGGTGGGTTACGGACATGTTCCTGTCTTAACATTACTGCTTTGCTTTTGTTTGAGAGTTTGAATCTGTGTTTGCTTGTTTTCACTGCCTTTCGTCCCTGATCAGATGGTTACTGTGAGTCCTGAGGAGAATATAGAGGCCAGGGGGAAGCTGGAGAGCCAGGAGTTTTGGATTCCTCAGGCGGGCGGCCACAAGGCGTGGCTGAAGGCTCTGTGCACAGCTCTGCTGGACAGTGGAGGGGTCAGGAGTGAGGCTCTGCTGCTGTCACGGCCGCTGTGTCAGGTGAGAACACGGAGGACACCTTAAAAACTCTTAACCATTCATAACCCACACTTCCAGATATAATATTGGCGGAATAGGAGAGGTTAGTTAGAGTTCTGTTCCAGACGTCATCACACATTTATTATTCATTGAATAGTGTCTACTTCTTCTATTTAACTTTTTGTTGCATTTATTTAGTCTTTGTTTTGTCACTTATTCTGTGTCAACCACTTTCAGTTTGAATCCAATCTCTAATCCAGAGCCAAAGATATAACTGCTCCTAATCCCCATCATCCATCTCCAGGTGTGGGTGGACTACTGTCAGACGTTGCTGCCTCTCATCATTCATTCCATCCTGCTGGATGATTCTGATGGTTCCTGGAGGGAGTTGCTCTCCTCCCACATCCAGGACTTCTTCAGCTTTTGTTCCAGAAGTGCTCAGGCCTCCAGTCGGTCCGCCACGCCTCTCAACTCTGACTCTGGTAAGTTTAGGCCTTGCTAGAAGTTTGTAACTCTAGGTAACTTTCATGACAATCACATACAGTCCGTATGCGATTGTTTGCCTTTAATGATAAAGATTTATATGTTTGTTCTTTACAGAGTCTGACTCTGCCAGCCAGGGCTTGTACGATAAGACCTCTCTGCGTTCGATGCTTGCTGTTATTGATTATCTGAGACATCAACAGAGACCTCTGGAAGCTGAAAGGTTCGTAATATTGTAGAAATCAAGTGTTTTTTGTTCTTTTTTTAGACTGAAGTAATGTTCAACGACTTCATTGTCTAATTGCACCTGCACTAATATAAGTTAATATATAATATGCCGATCGGGCATGACTTTATGACCACTGACAGGAGAAGTGAGTAATATTGAGCATCTTGTGACAATTCAATGTTCTGCTTTTGGACCTGGCATTCATGTGGATGTTACTTAGACACGTACCACCCACCTAGACCAGACCAGGCACCCCCACCCCATGGCAATGACACTACTTGATGGCAGCATCCATCCCCAGGAGGATGCAGCCTGACACAGGCACACACACAAAAACAGTTTAGGAACAACTAAAAAAAACATGAAGAACAGCACAAGGTGTTGACCTGGCCTCCAAATTCACTAGATCCCAAACTGATCAAGTATCTGTGGGATGATCCACAGAGGCCCCTCCCCTCAACCCATAGAACCCAAAGGCCCCCAGTAACAACATTCCGTTGCCAGACGCCACAGGACACCCTCAGAAGGCCCATGTCCATTCTCTGATGAGTCACAACTGTTTGGGAGGAACTACCGAGACCTACGCAATATTAGGAAGGTGGTCATAATGTTATGCCTGATCAGTGTATGTGTGCAGTGTGATATAAACTTTGATATAAACTCCTTGTTCCAGTAACTCCTGTGGGACAGTGTGCGACTCAAACTTCTGGCTGGAGCTGAACTACCTGGAGGTGGCTAAAGCCGCTCAGTCCTGCTCAGCTCACTTCACCGCTCTGCTGTACACTGAGATCTATGTCGATAAGATTAAAGCAAACATGGAGGAAAGTTGCAGGTACGCGGGAAGGATTTAAAATTTTTAATTAGTTTTATGTCAGATTACAACATTATGGATGCTGTTTCATTTAAATACATCTCTTTTAATTCACTGTTTATGGCCAAATAAGGCAACACAATTTAGCTGTTGTGTGTGTTGTGTATCTTTTATCTTTTCATCTGTTTTTTTTATTCTGCTTTATTTTATTTTATTTTATTTATTGTATTTTGCTTCTGCGAAGTAGAGTGGGCCCCATGCGCCAAGAATTCCAGTACTGGTAATGATGCTGCATTGTTACGGAGTATTTGGCAATAAAGAATCTTTAATCTTGAATCTAATGAAACTATGGAAGCCCTTGCATTTTTAGTATTATAAACTGGGTGTCTGTTGCAAAAGTCCTGCACAAAACTACAAGCCAAGTTCAGTTATCGAATCAGCCACTATCTTCCTGCCAGACAGGGTAGACGGAGCTGACGATTAAACGTCCAACCGACAACTGCACATCAATGAAGTTTAAAAGCTGCAGTTACCTGCTACTCCCTTAGGTGTCACCAAAGACAACAAAACAGATCTCTGGGATGGCTACTTTAATGTAACAATATTTTCACCTTTTAATCCAACTGTCTTATATTTTGAATCCATTTTTTGACCAAATGTGCAGAACTAAATCCAGAGCAACACGCAAAATCAATTTTGAAGACAACAGCCAGACCTTCACCATCTCCAGCCTGACTGAGAAGAGTATGGAAGACACCAATATCAGTCTGCAGGTCTGTTCTTCATGTCGATGTTCTACACTAACTGTATAAAGCAGTTTATAATACACACTTGGCCTCTGTTTTACATTCGTTCCCCTATAAATTGTGTAAAATAATATGTGGTATGTATATGTGTCTTTGCAGGACCTGCTGATTGAGGTGTATCGGAGCATCGGAGAACCTGACAGTCTGTATGGCTGTGGGGGAGAGACAATGACGACTCCCCTGACGAGGTAGAAAACAACTAGACTGAGCGAGCTATCACATCTTTCACATGATCACAACTAAAAGTGTTGTTTTGTCACATTCATTTTTAGGATTCGGACTTATGAGCATGAGGCTATGTGGGGGAAGGCCCTGAGTTCATACGACCTTCACTCTACTTTACCTGAAGTCACTCGACAAGTGGGAATTGTAGAGGTAAGATGAAAGCCTCGTAAGATTATGGAAACTCACTCGTCTCATCAGAATAAAAAAAAAATACATAATACTGTTATGAAGCATCTCCAAATGTATTTTTTTTAATGTCTATAAATGTCTACAAATGAATCTTTGACAAATATGCCAACAGGGTCTGCAGAACTTTGGCCTGAGCAACATCCTCGCCACCTACATGAGGGGTCTGGAGAGTGAAGGGGTGGAGTGGGGGGCCGAGCTGCGAGAGCTCCGCTTCCAGGCGGCCTGGAGGAACACACAGTGGGACTGTGAGCTGTCAGAGAAGTAAGGGCAAGAAGGCATCTGCTACACAAAACACAACTTTATTAGAGTAAATCCAATTCAGAAGTCATCCCTAACTGTTTTTTTCTTTTCTCTCCATCTGTATTTTTCTGAATCAGAAGTGAGAAGTCCACTCCTGGCTTCCATGAATCAGTGTTTTGTTCCCTGCAAGCTCTCAGGGACAAAGAGTTCTCCATATTTGATGAGACTCTGAAACAGGCCAGGTACGGTGTCAGGTTTTACCTCCAGGATAATGATATTATTTCTGTTTCACCAAAAGCATTCACACACCTGTGTGTTTTCTGCAGGGGTGCTGAGGTGGAGGATCTCTGCAGAGGCAGTTTAGAGGCGGTGTCCTCTCTGTACCCGGCGCTCAGGAACCTGCAGAACATCAGGGAGCTGGAGAGCGTTAAACAGCTCTTCTCCAGGTGACAACAGCAGCGACATACTGTGACAACCATGGGATTTACTTCATGAGTCCAGATTAATGTTTTGTGTGCTTTTTACATCAGGCCTTTCTCAGATGTGACTCTGAGAGAAGTTTGCAGCCAGTGGCGGCAGCACTCCCAGCTGCTGGTTGACAGTGACTTCTCCTTGGTGGAGCCCGTTCTAACCGTCCGCTCTGTGGCCCTGCAAACCCTGTTATCCAGAGGGGGAGACCCCGACAGCACCCAGTACCTCAGCTCTGTGCTCACTGACCACCTCATGGAGCTCTGCCGTTTGGCCCGCAGGGCTGGAAACACACAGGTAGCCTCCGCAGGTTTTCTTTCCCAGGTTAACGTGGTGAGAAGGTTACCTGTATAGTACTCACAGTGTTGTAACGCTGTCCAGCTGGCAGAGCGTGCAGTCCACCAGATGAACCAGCATAGCAGCGCGGGGACCTGGGTGTCGTCACCTGTGTCGTCATGGCAACTGGAGGAGGCCCAGGTGTTCTGGGCTAAGGGAGAGCAGCGTCTGGCTCTGGGCCTCCTGAGACAGATGATACACAGCCTGGAGGAAAAGGTCAAACACACACACTCAAACTGTTATAATGCTCTGCAATTAGATTTCTTTTTCACACTGCAACAAGGGAAATCCAAAAGGTCAAGATGCTTCATTAAACTGTTCTCTGTATTTTGCTGTGTGTCGACCAGGTGGATTTAAATCCTGCTTTAGCACCGATCTACACCGAGTGCCTCAGGCTGTGTGGAAACTGGCTGGCTGAGACCTGCCTGGAAAGTCCTGGAGTCATACTGGAAAAGTACCTGGAGAGGGTAAGAGGAAGTATGTGGTGTTCTGATAATCTGGTTATAGCTTCATCAGAAGATGATAGACCAGCTTAACAGACAAAGATTAGGTCTTGTTGTAGGACTGGATGTCAGCTGAGGAAAACGGTTCAATGTGATGTCCCAATCAAGGTATTGTTAAAATGATCAGATCGGATTGAGCCTGTAGCCAAGAACGATCTTTTGTATTTGTTTTTCGGCTGCTGTCTAGAAGTACTTCACAAAACCAAGAAGAGATTTCTGTTGTTTTATAATGCAGCGTTGTGATTTAGTATATGTTGTAACAGTCTCAATGTTAAAGCCAATCTACACACCACTATTTATAAAGATAGTTTGGAGTTAGTTTGTTAGTTTTTTGTTTTGTTTTTTTAATTTTGTTAAAACCATCCAGCATCTTGTGCAATGAAGAAGGCAGAAGGCTCAACTGTTATGTATATGTATAAAATAGAAGAAAATGCACTGCATAGCTATTCTTGTGTCAAGAATAAGAAATTTGGAAGTTTAGCATACTTAATGCAGTTATACAGGGCACAAATCAGTTTGGAGAAAACAAGTAAGCTTTTATCAATCATCAGGGGAGGACATTTTCTTCATTTAAGATCTGATCAGAACTGGGATCAGCCAATACTCAATATTAAATGATCGAGTTCGAAAGGAGGGCCAAATAAATTAGATTGGGACATCCCTATCTTTCATATTAAAGTTCCCCAAAAAACTCATAAATGTCATATACTTGCTCCAGCGGAAACCCATTCTCCACCAGGATCTTTTTTCATAAGTGATCTAAACGTCTGTCGCTTTCCCAAAGGTCTCCGAGAATCTAATATATGTTACTCTCTAACACCCAGAAGCGCACACATGCAGCAGGCGTCCCTCAGAGACGTGAATGAGTTATTACCCATCAGCCGGGCAGCATCCAGCCACCCGCGCTCACACCCATGAATAATTTATTTATGTCCAGATAAATTAGGAGTAGGCGAAGATATAAATATTAAACTTGTGCAACTTTACAGTTTATGTCCTCTGGCGGTGGCAGATTCATATGGACAAAATTAAATAATTCATACGTCTGTGTGCCTGCGTGTGTTTATATGTCGCCACATGACTTGCAGGACCGGTCACAGTGTTTTGAAGTACATCTCTGCTTTTTACATTTTCACACTGACACCTTTTATTTTATATTTATTTTATATCTACGGATTGTAATTTTTTTGATGTACTTGTTGTGGAGGAACTTTTAAGACAAATGAAAGTCTGTGCCTGTGCTGTTGTTTCAGGCTGTGGAGGTGATAGAGGAGGAGTCAGGTGTTCAGGACTCCAGGCTGCAGAGCCAGCGGACCGAGGCCTTCTTGTCTCTGGCTCGTTTCTCGGACGCCCAGTACCAGAGCATCGACAAATACATGAACTCCTCTGTGTTTGAGAACAAGCAGGCGCTGCTGGAGAAGGCCAAAGAGGAGGTGGACCTGATGAGGGAGCGTAAAGTGACCTCCAACAGGTTGTTCGCCACAAAATCTTTGACAAAGTTTAGACAAAGCTGTACCATTTTTTGTCTGACTCTCTCTTTTACTGATGTCACAGGTACACAATAAAGGTGCAAAGAGAGCTGGAGCTGGATGAAAAGGCCCTGTCCAACCTGCAGGCAGACAGACAGCGCTTCCTGTGTAAGGCGGTGGAGAATTACATCCAGTGTCTGGAGCAAGGCGAGGAGCACGACACCTGGGTGTTCCGCCTGGCTTCGCTCTGGCTGGAGAATGCACACATTAAGGTCGTAAATGACATGATGAAGGTTCGTAAAACGTATGAAGAGCTTATTTATGCACCTAAAACAAAGAAGGAGTTTGTCTCTTTTCAGTTTCTTCACCTGCTTTGCTTTCCAGAAAGGGGTGAAGCGGATCCCTTCCTACAAGTTCCTGCCTCTCATGTATCAGCTGGCTGCTCGCATGGGAACCAAGATGGCTACGGGCGTCGCTCAGGACACAGGATTCCACGACGTCCTCATAGACGTAACACAACGCTTTTTTAAAACATAATAATAGCAGTGTATTTCAGGTTTGCTTGACATGGCCATGTATACTTTCATTGGTTTGTTTTCCATCTCTGTAGCAAATACAAGATTTTAGCTTGACACAGTTAAAATGTATCATTTAAATATATGTATCTATACTGCTGCTGCTTCAGTAGTTCTCTCTTCTCATAGCTGATTTGCAGAGCATCTCTGGAGCACCCACACCATACCCTCTTCATCATCTTCGCCCTGGTGAACGCCAATAAAGACGAGAACTTTTGCAGGTCCCGGCCGTCTAAGAGTGCTCCACGGCAGCCCTCACAATTTGACATGGTGGGACTTTTACTTATACAAATCTAAAGTAAATCAAAGTGTAGGGCCACATTTTATTATTCTAAATGAAACAGAGACAATAACGTAATTCGGTTAAATTCAGACTCTTCTCACCTTCTTACTAATAGTGTCATAGTTTCATTTGCTGAATGCACAGCTCCCCCACTGCACAAAGGTGCAAAAACAAGGTATGCTTGTAAAGAAAATGTCATCACTAAACTGAGTAATATAAAGAGCCGCATTATAAATGTTGCTGTTATGGTCTGTGACCGCTTCAAGATAAAAACATGGAAGATGGAATTTAAAGTGCACCGTGCATCCTCAGTACTTTAGCCATTAGTAGTGTCATGCTGTGACAGTTCATTTTGAAGTAGTGAAGTATAAACGTAAAGTTCTCTGTAAAGCTCCTTATACTCTGCCAGTACTGTTTTATTTACGAAGTTCTTCCTCGTACAGGAGCGTTCGGATGTGGCTCAGAAGATCATCAGTGTGATCAAAAAGAAGAGGGGCTCGATGATCCGAGGGATCGAGCGTCTCTGTGATGCCTACATCACTCTGGCTTACATGGACGCCAGCAGGCACAAGACTGAGAAGAGTGAGTAGACCAAGCATCCAGAGCTGATGCATGTCAAACACACTAGATGACTAGTGAAGGTTTCAGGAAGTTCTATCCTTGAAATCTCAAGAAATTCTCAATTTATTCTCAAGTTTCCATCTTTTTCAATCTCGTTTTTTTTTTTGTGGTTTACACAGTTTGAGATTAAACATAGAAATTGCTGTTGATGACTCAAGAATCTGTGCTTTAATTATGACAAAATTCCTGCTATCTAATGTCAAATAAGACAAAATGGACAAAGTAGGAGAAGAACATTTTAAGGTCAACTTCAAAGAGCTGTGGCTACATACTTTATATTATGAGTCTGGACAGACGTATATAATGTAGTGTTATAAAGTACATCTCTCTCATTTTAGAGGCTATTCCCATCCCTGCTGATCAGCCCATCATGCAAATCAAAGAACTTGATGAGGTTGTCATCCCCACAATGGAGATTAAGGTAAAGAATGGGTTTCATGATGCTCAGTAAGTCTTGATAGAGAGTTTCATTGTTAATCATTTTGTTACGGGTATAGTTAAAGTCTTCTTACATAATATTAAACACATAAGAAAGTATGTTTTTTTGGATGTTAACAAGAGCTGTGTACACAGGTGGATCCATCTGGTTGCTATGACAACCTGGTGACCGTTAGATCCTTCCTGCCCCACTATCACCTGGCCGGAGGAGTCAACCTGCCCAAGATCATCGACTGCGTCGGCTCTGACGGCAAGAGCAGGAGACAGCTGGTCAAAGTATGTGTGTGAGCTCAGCGTATGTGTGTTCAGAAGGTGTTCGAGGTATGCCTTTGATTCCGGCATTCTCCACTAAACAAAGCTGCCCTCTTTGAGGTCAAAGCCGTGTGTGCCATGTGTAATGAAATTCTGAACAGCTCTGACGGGACGCTGCTCACGTTCGACTTCAGTTCTTTTCTGTTTGTGTTTGGCCGTTGGTAATAATTAATCCTGTTTTTGTACCAGGACAAACACTCTTTCTTGCCTTTATAATGAAGACATTCTTGAGGAGGCAGCAGGGGGGAGTGTTTGTTATGTATGTATGTGTTTGAGAGCATGTTTGTGTTTGCCAAAACATTCGACAGACACTTAAAGGCTAATAATTTACCACCTGAGAGAGTCACGGTGAAACAACATTTGTTTCTGACCTAAATATATTCTGAGAGGTGAAACAACATTTGTTTCTGACCTGAATATATTCACAGAGGAGAGGACACAGAACAATTTGATATGTATATCCTGCTCTCAATAATAGTTTTTGCAAGATTAGTTTTTGGTTTGGTTTTTATGTTGGTAAACATTGGTACTAATCATAGTCCTGATCAACAGAGGTGGGAGTCTTCCACGCAAGGCAGGACTCGGTGTGCTGGCTGTGCAAACTGCATTGTGTAATGTGCTAGTAGGCAGGGCGTACATGGAGTGTCAAATCCAGTCTCTGGCATAGTGCACAAAAACATTTATGCAAAGTATAGGCTAGAGGCCCCAACATCAAGGTGGGAAACACCTCTGAAGTGTGGGACTAACGATGGCTAACCTTCAGAATCCAGTAGCATTGGACAAACAGTAGAATATGGATAACAACATCAGACAAATTATAATTCCCTTGTAAAAGCTCAAAATAAGATTACTGCATGTGCATAAAAACTGCTGAGAAAATCATCAGATGTCCTTTGCCTTCCTTGGAGGACATTGCCAGCTCCAGATGTCTCAGCAGATCCAGGAACATTTTAAAGGACAGTATGCACTGTCCTGAAAAGCAGGACCAACAGACTTAAAACCGCTTTTACCCCTCGGTCAACTGAAAGAGAATGTATTTTAAACAACATATTAGTGTAGTATAAATCACATACTATTTATTGGCTTTATGTTTGTATGATTGTGGATATTGATGGCTGTGTGAATGTTCTTTTTTGATTTTTCTTTCACACTGTTCAGATTTGGCTCATCTAATTTAGTTGCACTGATATACAATGACAATAAAGCATTCATTCATTCATTCACCCACTGATTTCTGCCCTCTCTGCGTGAACAGGGCCAGGACGACCTGCGGCAGGATGCGGTGATGCAGCAGGTCTTCAGCATGTGCTCCATGCTGCTGCAGCGCAACGCAGACACTCGGAAGAGGAAGCTCAACATCAGACGATACAAGGTTGCCTTTGTTTTTCATTTAAAGAGAATCATAAATCAGGAGCGTGTTGCTCTGATGCGTTCTTCTTTTGATCTTTTCATTAATTCCCTTGTTTTCTTTTTTAAAAAAAAAAAATAATAATAATTTTAAAGCATTAAAGCAGATACCTTGTGCTCACCTTTCATGCTTCATTCCAGGTGGTGCCGTTCTCTCAGCGTAGCGGCGTGTTAGAGTGGTGCTCTGGCACGGTGCCCATCGGGGAGTTTCTAGTGGAACCCAATAAAGGAGCCCACAAACGCTTCCGACCTCAAGACTGGACCAACCTAGCCTGCCGCAGGAAGATGATGGTAGGTGACGGGGTTGAAAGAAAAACACTCTTTCATCAAGAACTCATGTTTTTGAACCTCATTCCTTGTCAGTCTTCGTATATAATCTAAGAACATTGAATTCAAGTCGATTCAGAGTCATAAAGACCTCATAACTGCCCTCCCGACCCTAAAAACGGCAACATGGCTTGTTAATCTTTGTTTTGCTGTCCTTACAGGAGGCTCAGAGACTTGCATTCGACGAGAAGCTCCAGGCCTACGTCGAGGTGTGCAAGAAATTTAGGCCAGTCTTTAGGTATTTCTGCATGGAGCGATTCCTGGATCCTGCAGTGTGGATGGAGAAACGTCTGGCTTACACTCGCAGTGTGGCCACTTCCTCTATAGGTACACAGTCGCAAACACAGATCATTGTTGAAATTTGACTAATTTGAGGTGAAGCAACCAGGCCTGTATTGTGCTAACTTTAACTTATCGACATTTCATTCTCAGTGTCTGTTCTGCTTATCAAAGAAAGGTGTTGGTGCCCCTCTGTAGCTCACTTGCTTGAGTGGGAACCCCATAAACTGTGGATATGCACCAATCAGGCATAAAATTAAAGCCACCTTCCTAATATTGTCTAGGTCTCACTTACGCCTCCAAAACAGTTGTGACTCATCAGAGAATGGACATGGGCCTTCTGAGGGTGTCCTGTGGTGTCTGGCAACAGAATGTTGTTAGTGGGGGCCTTTGGGTCCTATGGGTTAAGGGCAGGGGCCTCTGTGGATCATCCCACAGATACTTGATCAGTTTGGGATCTAGTGAATTTGGACGCCTCACATGTCTAAGTAACATCCACATGAATGCCAGATCCAGAAGATTCCCAACAGAACATTGAATTGTCACAAGCTGGTCAATGGTATTTACTTCACCTGTCAGTGGTTTTAATGGTGGTGTAGTCCTCATCAAATGAAAGCATTTCATATTAGCAAAGATATGGTGAAATAATGAACTCACACAACTGCTTCCAGGTCATGAGTTTGTTTCTGTGCCCACAGTTGGCTACATTGTAGGCCTGGGAGACAGACACATCCAGAACATCCTGATTGACGAACAGACTGCGGAGCTGGTGCACATCGATTTAGGTATGTTCTTTATTCTAAACATGGATGAAGAAGATTTATTTCTAATTTGTGAAAGTTTTATCAGAATTGACCTTTTCATTCACTAGTCTTGTCTCCTCTTCACCCGCTTGGCGTTCAGGTGTGGCCTTTGAACAGGGCAGGATTCTCCCCACGCCTGAGACGGTGCCCTTCAGACTGTCCAGAGACATCGTGGACGGGATGGGCATCACTGGAGTGGAGGGAGTTTTCAGGAGGTGAGGAGAGGAGATGATTCTGCTTTGATGGTGTTGTCTTATTTTAGCCAATTAACGCCAAAAATGTCTATATTGCGCTTAACATTGCTGTTGCTCAAGAACATTGTATTTTTTAAGAGTGATTTCTTACCCTGTACTTAAGATAGAAACTCTTTTTGTTTTTGTCTCGACTTGAAAATACTCGAGATAATAGACCACCTTTCTTCTTGGATACATTAGAGAAAGCTGATGAGCAAACTCAAGGCAGCAAAGTAAATGTAAATGTTTAAATAGTGAGCTAAATGTTTAGTAGGTTTGTTTCAAGCCATGGATTAAGGTCTGTGTTGTAGTACGTTATGTAGATACTGTAAATGACCTGAATGTTTTCTCTGGTCAGGTGTTGTGAGAAGACGATGGAGGTGATGAGGAGCTCTCAAGAAGCCCTCTTGACTATCGTTGAGGTACAAAACAGTTTATTTTCACACACATAACACAACCCAAAAGGCTCCTTAGCTGCTCTTAAATGTTTACTGAACCTATTATTAAACAACGTTGCTCTTCTGTTTTTGCTGTATAGGTGTTGCTGTATGACCCTTTGTTCGACTGGACCATGAACCCTCTGAAGGCCTTCTACCTGCAGCATGATGAGCAGCAGGAGCTCAACGCGACCCTGAGCTCCACTATGGGAGGAGACGACATAGACAACCAGCGTAAATCCAGGTGATCATGTAGACAATGTCAGGAATGAACCTTTGGAAGGATATTGTCTGCTGTCTCTAATGGATCTCTACCAACCTCTGTATCGGAACCATGAAAAGCAGTTCGTTATGTGTTCACACTACCAAAGAAATGTGGTCAAATGTGTCTCCAATGCATCCTGGGTGTGTTCACACCTGTACTTTAAGCTGGTCACTTGTGTTTGGATTGCCTAGGACAGATGTTATTGCATAGTCTAAACAGAGCTTTTCAACTATCTTCTCTGGCTAAAATGTTTAAATTGAGTGTATCATTAATTTAATGTTGCAAACTAAATTTAATTTTACCTCAGTTAAAACTCTTCTTCATCCCCTCAGTGACAGTCAGAGCTTCAACAAGGTGGCAGAGCGGGTGCTGCTACGGCTGCAGGAGAAGCTGAAGGGTGTGGAGGAGGGCACGGTGCTCAGTGTTGGGGGCCAGGTCAATCTGCTCATCCAACAAGCCATGGACCCCAAAAACCTCAGCAGGCTCTTCCCAGGATGGCAGGCCTGGGTATAGACCTGAGAGAAGGTACACAAGGACGCGGTTACATTCCTGCTCTACTGCCTGAAGCCATTCCTTTCTATATCCATCACAAGAGACTGAACAGAATTAAATCTCCTTTGAAGCAGTTTTTAAACACTTGAAGTTTGTACTCACAGCAGTGATCTGTAAATTTGACTCCCAGTTGGTTTGACTAGTGTGATCGCTGCTTACCGTGCTCTGGGCTAGATGAAGGGATGCACTCGGGCATGGTTCGGTTGGGCTCTGGCATGACACACATCCAAACCTGTGCCCAAACACTGAACCGGACCACTAGTAAACCTCGAGGTAAATAGACATTCTCTCCATTTGGGCTATGCAAGACGATGCATAGTTGTACCTTCTTGCATCCATATGCCCAAAACACTATGTCCAATGGGGGAACAAACAAGTTCCTGGTACAGTCAGTCAGTACTGGAAATTACAAACAGCAGTACTTGGAAAAAGAAAACTTGTGAATCAGCAATCATTTCGCAGGAGTAAGCTGAAAATCCCTAAAATCCTGAAAAAAAAAAAAGACCAATCAACTGTGTAACTGTGAGCAGTCTGGTTTGAGGACTGTGGCATGTTTTTATGCTTTACACAAAGAAGAATGTGAATGTTTTCCAGATGTTGACTGGGGAACAAATCAATTATTGTCAGTGAATGTCCAAAGCTCTTTACTTTTACACGGTTGATGAACGCGTGATACCTTTTGCCATTAAATAACCTCAAAATGCCATTTTTTAGTTTCACTTCTGCCATTTCTCTTCTTTTATCCATCAGATGACTGTATATGGCATCATTCTAAAGGGAACTTATACATGTAACATGTGTACAGTTTGTGCAATCTACACATGCTTTGTGTTACAACTGTGTAATTAAATAAAAATAAACAGTTTTTTTGTTAGCATTGGTTCAGTTTATCACTTTACTTTCACTGGCTACTAATCCATTACAAATGTGTCTACAGATAAAGACCACTCTCTGTTTCTTCTCGTCACCCATTGACTCAAGCGTAATGTGTTTGCCTGCATACATAACAGCGTGGTACCTTTCCATTGCATTGTCACAACTTCGCAACTTCGCAACTTCTCACTGACAACTCGGCAGATAATGCCGGAGTCATGTTTGGAGTAGATAACAGCCCTCATTGTGCTTGTTGTGTGCTCAGGAGGGAAACTTCAAACCTCTTGAAGTGGAGGAGTGGCCGTTCATACAAACCCTTCATTTGATCATAGCGGAGCAGGACAGGGAGAGTGTAGGAGGAGATGCTGGAGGTCATTGTTTAATATTTCTAGAGGACAGAGCTGTGAAGCGTTTCTCTTACAGCTGCGGACACTCATACTGAGCAGAATATTTGAATGTGAGGTTATTAATAAGTACGGGACATTTTTTATTTTGCAGGATATAGTTTGTTAAACAAAAAATGATGACCAATCTGGTAAGTTTTTATTTTAGATCCATACCTTCTCTTCATATAAATTATTGTTTGTAGTTTAGAAATGTGACAGAATAGTGTTTTTCACTGGCATATTTAATCTTTTTGAGCTACACATCAGTTTATAAGGAAAAAGAGCCTCAAATCTTTTTACAGTATTCTCTTGCTCATTCCTTCACCAACAGTATCTGGACTCAGGTCATGGCTTCGATCATGAAGATGACAAGTGGAGATTTTCTCCACCCAGCAGATCAGAAGTGAAACCCCAGTATGTTCACCATCAGGCCCTGAATCCTCCACCTGAGATCGACCACTCCGTCCCTAAAGGCAAAGGTATTCCACTTTGATATTTAAATCCAACTCTAACGCAGCCGCCGTGCTCCTGAGCCTAGTTTTGAAAAGAATTTCATGCAGTCCCCTGCTTTTAATCTCTCAGCTCTCTGTGCATGAGTATGTGCGAGAAAAAAAACTTGAATACATGCTCAGAACTAATCTCTTTATAACCTAAATAATCCAAATGAATAATTATTAAACGGGATCAACTTTAAAATGAACTTTTCCATAGTGAGGATAGCCATTCTCCTGCATATTATTCCTTTAATAGTTTAATTTAGTATGCATGTCAATGTGTGAGTCACGTTGTGTGTGTGTTGTTCTGTCAGATGTAAAACGGCGCTGTGTGAAGTTCACTGTGGCTGCTGTGATCTCCCTGCTGCTCCTCCTGCTACTGGCTGGAATCCTCCTCGGTTATTACTGTGAGTGCAGGATTTGTCTCCACCACCGCTCAAGCTTGTACATGGTACAGTTTTTTTTTTTTTTTTTTTTGTACATCAAACCTCAAACAGTCTGCCTGGTCTTTCAGATTCCTCGCCCTGCATACACGGGAGGCAGTGCGGGGATGTGGGGTGTGTGTGGGAGTCCCAGTGGTGTGACGGGGTGAAGGACTGTCCTGCGGGCGAGGACGAAGCCAGCTGCGGTAAACAGACTTGTGCATGGCTCCCCTGCAGGATACAACCTGCTGAAGCACTGCTACATTACATTTACATTCCTAAAATACAGTCCTTAATGCCTTCATACATTTATTTCTCATCTTTATACTGTTTTATGCAAGCATTGTACACTGTTAATGATGGGTGAGGTTTGATTAAATGAGGTAAATGAAGGCCTTCCCATCAGACGCAAAAGAGATCTTGTTACTGATTGTCATCTTCACATACTTGTCCTCAGTGAGGCTGCACGGCGACAGTTCCCTGCTTCAGATCTACTCCACTAAGACTCAAGAATGGAGGGCTGTCTGTTCTCACGGCTGGACCGACCAGCAGGGGAGAGCGAGCTGTCAGGACGTCGGATACAGCAGGTGAGATTCAAAATGTCCCCCAGCGTATACTGATGTGTGGCGGACTCGTGTGCAAATGAAGTTCCTTTCTTTGTGGGTTTGAAAGGAGCACGTACTTTAAATCAGGCCAAAGGCAGACTGAGTCAGACGGTGGATTCTTAATGGTGAAGTCTGATTTCAACCCTCAGGCATCGATTCTGACACAGCTTGACCTCAGGTGAGTGAGCCGGTGACATGAAAGCACGATGCTAATATTTAAACATTGTCAAATCAAACATATTTCCTCTCTCTCCACAGTGATTCATGTCCTTATAACAGTGTGGTGACGCTGCATTGTACTGGTATGTTGTAATGTCTTGTAAACAATAAAAACAAGTCAGCTTGGATACTGGTTGTTATTCATTTCCAGATTTTAGACCTATTTTCTAAAAGTTTTTTTACGGTGAGCTGCCAACAAGTTGAACAAAAAAAGTTTACCTAAGGCTTTTGGAAAGTCGCTTGTTTTGTCATGTTCTCCAGCTGGCCGATGATTACACACTTTTAAAAAGTAGACTCACTAAATTTTCACAGAATAATAATTTCTTTCCTACCATCTCGTAAAAGCCCGCAGCTGTGAAGTGCATCCTCTCTAACAGCAGCCTTATTTCCAGATTGTGGGAGGGGGATGAACTCACCCAAGGCCTCCGAGGGCCAGACGTCCTCTCTGGGCTCCTGGCCTTGGCAGGTCAGCCTCCAAGTTGCGGGTTTTCACCGCTGTGGAGGAGCCATCATCTCCCCCTACTGGATAGTAACAGCAGCACACTGCGTATCTATGTGAGCCCTCCACCCCCTCCAACACAATCTCTAAAGCTGTGGTCCGATACAGCCTGACTGTACTCTCTGCTGTTCCTCTCCCCTGCAGGGCCTCCAGTCCTGGACATTGGTCAGTATATGCTGGGACGGTGACCCCATTAAACACTCTGTTCGAGCCTGCTTACTCTGTGAGCAGCATTATTGCACATGAAGGCTACGACAGCAACACTCGCAAGAATGACATCGCTCTTATGAGGCTCGCCAGACCTCTGGATGTCACAGGTGCTTATGGACGGATTTACAGACACAGGGGTGCTAAATAACGCACACGTTTACTAAATGAACAGCACAGCACTCCGTAAAGTTAACCTCATCTTAAAGGGGTGGCATCTCTTCTTCAGAAAGAGCCTACACTGACTGCAACTCCAGTCTAAACACAGAAAATGCCCTCTATAGAGTCAGTGTTATGTTCGTTCATTCTGGGCTACCGTAGAAACATGGTCTCTGTGGAAAAGAACCTGCTCCCTGTATAGCTATGAAGGGCTCAGTCTAAGATATGGAAGCACAAGTTCAGTTCAGGAGATTATAAGAAGACATCATTATGAATACTGTATTCCATTTCTGTAAAAAGATGCCTCTGAATCCTACACCCTGGTCCTTTAACACTTTTTTTTTGCCATTTTGCAGAATTTACAACTAAATCTATTTGTGAGCAGAGGTCTGAATAACATGAGAGGGTTGCTCAGTAACAACGTAACACAACACAGCCCTTCTGTAAACTCTGTGGTCAGTTTATTGGGCATTAGTTAAAACTTCCACTTTGAAAGTTATAATGTTCAGTCTTTCTTTAAATAGAGGAGTTGATGCAACACTAGGGAAAACTATTGCATTCCAGCCCTGCACTAGTTAGTTTCAGTTAGCTGCATGAAGTCCTGGTATCCTGCATTTGTTTCAAATAACCGAGAGAGCTGTTGACTCAACTGTGTTTTCATTTTGTAGTACTGCTGATTTGTGTTGTGTTGTACTGATGCATGTGTCTGTTATTGTGACGTCACCGTTGTAGGCTCGGCTGAATAATAGTTAATTCAGCCCAGTTTAACACCACCACAAACGACATCTTTTTGTGACGGGGGACTGTTATATCAGAATGCTTTTGTTTTCAGTACCTAATGAATTGGCAGATGAGTGTATATTGCATGTAGTTCATACACAAACTAATACTGTACAAGATAGGATGCACTGCTGGCTTCTTATGCCATAGTGTTAGTTTTAGTAAAGTGTTCCTAATGAACTGTCACCTGAGTGTATGTCCTTTTCTCAGTGGAAATCATGTCCAAAGATCTAAAAGGCTATGAGACTCAGCACAATAGCACTATGTTCAGTAGTGTTGCTTTTCCTTCTATGTTAACTAATACCCGTTCTTTTCTTTGGTAGCTTCCAGTAATATCAAACCAGTGTGCCTCCCAAACGCTGGCCTCAACGTCACCGCTCTTCAAACGTACTGGATAACACGGTTTAGTCTCAAACCAAAAGCAGGTGAGAAAACCCTGTGGTGATGCAGTGCATGAGAGACCAGCATGTTGCCTCATCAGTGGAAATTCACAAGTGAACACATGAAACTGGGAAATCCTTCTCAATGCCACCACTAGATGGCACAAAAGCTCTGCACCCGTTGCCTTTGATTCTGTTGCCAAATAATATGTTACTCTAACAAAATTAATAAGTGGTATTTCATTCTCTGTGGCTCTTTGACAGATAATAACTCTCTGCACCTGACGGAGGCCCAGGTCTCCATCATAGACGCCGCAGCGTGCAACAGCTCCATGGGTTACAGTGGCAGGATATCTCAGGACATGCTTTGCGCCAAGGAGACGGATGCAGGAGCCAGTATGTGCCATGTAAGACCAATGCTTCATAATTATATCGTATTACAGAATATTTACCACACTGCCACCAGACTCACTCTCATTTTCGTTTAATTACTGCTGCGCTTTGCTCTATTTCCACCAGTTACAAGGAACTGTTGGAATATATACTGTACTTATTTTGTCGCTATTATGTCACATCCTGCTAATATAGATTCAAATAACAAATAAAAACTGACACTTGAACATGCATCAACATTATATTAACTACCTAAAACGACAGAAACCATCCTTGGAAAACAAAATATTTGCCGTGTATTTTAGTTTTTTAATTTGGAACAAGTCCCTTCCACTAACATGGAGGAGGTGAAGCTAATGACCTATACTGCAGCCAGCCACCAGGGGGAGCTCTACTTGCTTTGGCTTCATTTTTGATGAGCAGTTCTGCCGCCCATCTTTTTACAGTCTATGCATGGTACACACTGCTGGTCCACTGCAGCCTGGGGTTATCTTTAATCTCTAAATACATTCTCTGATCACAGGCTGAACTCATCCTGTTGATCCATGTACTCAAATTCAAGTTATTCTAGCACAAACACATCAGTCATTAAAAAAAAAAAAAAAGTTTCTGTTCATAAGCATTTTCACGCTCTTATGTAACTTTGCTTTGCGGCGCAGTCAAACAAGAAGAGGACTGTGCTCTGCAGCTTTAAATAAACCGTTCCGTTGTGTGACCTAAAACAAACCATTTAGACAGTCAACAATGAATGTAAAGTTAGAGCGCGGGGGAGGAGGAGGCAGCTGACTGTGAAATAATGTTTTATATAGAGCATTCAGTGATTCTCACTGACCTTAGAAATCCCCAGAAAACCGATTGTAATTCAATTCAGTTCAATTCCATTTTATTCATATAGCTTCAAAACAACAATACAAATTGTGTCAAGATGTTTTACAACACTCGGCCTGATACCCCCAGAGCAAGCCTGAAGGCGACGGTGGCAAGGAAAAACTCCCTTTTAACAGGAAGAAACCTTGAGCAGAACCCAGCTCATATGGAGGGACCCATCTGCTTGAGGCCAACCGGGTAGAGACAGAAAAGAGTAGATACATAGATACATATATCTGACTAAAGTGTACGTATTGAGTCTAATCGTGATACAAATACAAGATATAGCTAATGATGTTACATGAAAGATTGATAATGAATATAAACCAGAGCAAAGAGGCATAAGACTGTTTAATAGGAGACAAAAGGAGTTCTCTTCCAGGTGAGTAAGTTGGTGTAATGATTGAATATAAGAGGTATCATAGGCAGGTTGGAGAATTGTTCATTCAGGTAGAATTGGTTAACTTCAGGAGGCCATGTGGACTGGGCAGGTTGTTGAGGGCAGGACGACAGATGAGTAGTATGGAGCTCCACAGGCCAGAAATACACAAGTCCAGGCCAGAGACACTCACAAGAAGAAGGAGTAGAGGGGAGGGAAAGGGAGATGAAGATGAAGTTTCCTTCTCAAACCAAACAAATCAACTTTTGAGTCTTTGTACTGCAACTAAAAATCACTCTAAAGCCCTGGATCAGTAAAAAAGTATCAGCCATAAAGTGTAGTTTACCAGTTGTTTCAGTTCGACCTATATTTTTTCTCAGACTGACAGTGGCGGCCCTCTGGTGTCCATGACGGATGGAGTGTGGTGGCTCATAGGCAACAATATTTGGCAGGAGCACTGCACTGAGCAGAACAAACCAGGCGTTTACAGAAACGTCACATCCGCCCTGGACTGGATCTACCAACAGATGAAGGTAATGACCACACTACTACATACAGAGACTGGGCTTTTATTCAATCTAGTTCAGTGTCACGCTGTGTCATTTCATGTACAAATAATTCCTTGCGTTTGATTTAATCTCCTCGGAGGACCAGACGTAATAAGAAGGTTTACTCATGTGGTGCTGTAAGTCGTACAGCTTGACAGATGTTGATGTAATGATACATACAGTATGTCTGAAACACAGCAGGGCCTGGACGCAAGCCGGGATTTTAATGCCGTTGTGTGTGATTAGTCTTATTTACTGAACTGTTTGACAAGTCAAAAGGGTAAGCCATGCTCTGACATCCTTTGGTTTCCTGGTCTGGAGAAAATCAAGAAGCTCGGTTTGTTGAGAAGACATTTAAATAAATACAATAATATCTTGAAACTATCAGTTAGATGATCATTAACATATTACCAGATCCTATATAATAATAATAATAATAATAATAATAATACCTTTATTTATATAGCACCTTTAAAAACGGCGTTTACAAAGTGCTTTGACAGTCGAGCATGAACAAAATACTCAGGCAAAATAAGAAAAACCAACAATGATATTCTGATCATTAAAATTAGTTGTTCATTAAAATGTAAATGTAGAATAATGTTCAGACACACATAATAATCTGTGGATTGAGATACAAATTCTATTTCCTTTGTTCTGTTTACAGAAACATCAAGATGCTTGATGAGAGGACGCAACCTGAACAATATGAGTTAAATGTTTGCCTCTGGTATTTTGGTATCTGTATCACTAAATTATTCCCCACGTGGCATGACTGCCGTTTAATTTTTTCATAATTTGTGTCCGTTATTTGCTAACTGAACAGCAGCACAGTCCAGATTTAAGCTAAAATGACATCTTCTTATTTTCCTGTTTTTATTTTGATATATCTACCGAATTTATTTAATTTGCTTGTATATACTGTGAATGATTAAACATTTAATTGTAATTAATAGTGATAGTTCATTTGAGCCATTCCGTTAAGAGCACCAAAAACAAAGCTGAAATAAGACCATCCAGACTGGTTTGAGGTTTCTTGAAGATGTTTCACCATCATCAAAGATGCTTCTTCAGTTCTAAAAGACTGGTGGGGAGTTACAGGAACCTCTATGGGTGGTGCCCACCTGAAACTCACATGACTAGTGTCTGTAAAAACCACATGCTGATCAGTAATTAGAGGAATTTGTTTTGGGGACAGATGTTAAGACTGTGTTATAAATGCTTGATGAATTATATCTCAGTCCACCTTCCCTGTTCAGAGATGGGTTTTTCAGTGTAACATCGACAACTTCCTTTACTTCTCTTTCAAACCATCCGTCTTCTCTGGCTAAAATGTGGGCATTGACGTCCTCAAGAGTGTCCCTTGTCCTTCAGGTGTAGGTGGACAGCCGAATCCTGTCCGGAAGAGCTGGCCAGGATTCGGCTGTCCGCCCTCACAGACATGTGTCAACACAACACGTCGCTCAGAAAGTGCGCCAGGTTGGTCCCTCTGGCTCACCAAATATTTTTTCATTTAAAACGGTTCACGACTCTGATTTGTAACAGGTCCTTTTATTTACAGCACGAGTAGAAATTTGGCACGGAACAAATACACTTATAAATAGGTGAACATCCACAGATTCAAGTGTACCTTTAATTTAACTATTTTACAACTTTAAATTTTGGCAGACATATTAGTGCAGCTTGGGTCATTCTTCTCAAAGCAAAATAACACAGATTGATTGTGCCGCGCAGTCAAAATGGCACCAGTAACATATATATATATATTTTTATTTTTTTTACTGCTAACAGATCAGTCAGCTTTGCTAGAATGTTAACTGTAATATAAAGACACCCAGAAGGTGTTTGTGTCAGTTTCAGAAATCCTTTGGCTTCTAATTTAGTGTTTGATTGGTATAAAACGTGCAGCAGAAACTCCCCAGAACATTTAGTCTAAAAAGCAAAGATCTGTAGTAATAATGATACAGTCACATTCAATGTGATTCAAATACAAAGCTGAACAGAATTAGTAAAATGACGTAAATACAACAAATCACAACAGATGGAGAAATATTGATCTGTCGCTTTGTTTTACACTTTTGATCGACTTCAGAAACAAAGTGCAATTCAGTAGAGTGAGCCTCAAACTGCTGGGGCTGTTTGTCTTAGCCATGAGACCGAGAGGCACTACAGGCACTGTAAACATGTGTTTCCTATTAACAGTGGATATTTGAGCAGCTTTTCCCCTCAACTTCAACATACAACAGAAGTCACTGAAGAATATCAGAAGGCACTGATTGGCAATCAATTTAAAAAAACTAAAAGACAGATTGGTTGGCTGCAAATGATCAACTGCATAGGCACTTTTTAATGAGGTTTATGCCCTTAGAAGTTTATAATAAACAGTTTTCTTGGAGATGACATCGGTTTTGTGCATGTTCCCCCACTGTCCTGTGATTGTCTGCAAGAAAGAAACTCCACATTTCTTATTCACTGATGTTTTGTAATCAGCTGTTTCATTGTTTGGTGCGTCTTTCCAGATATTCCAGATATTCCAGAATACCTTCTGACAGCCCAAAAGAGAGTTTCTATTATAGTCCATGTAGCTACAGAGGGCAATACTGTTAGCATTGGGGTCTGTCCAGCTGAGAAGTAGCTCATATTAGCCATTACTAATTGCCATGAAAAGCGATGGTCAGAGGACAAATTGCACCTCTTCTTCAATGTCTTTCTCTGTGTTAAAGCGTCCTCATAGATGGACTAATTATAAGTGAGGTTGAGAAATATCACCTGCCAAGAAACTGGAACCATACATTTTTTTTTTATCAACAGCTGTTTTAAGAAGGGTTTTGGGCGTGGGTATTCCCTTTAAGAGGCAGTGGATCTGTCTGTTTGTCTGCCTCCGTGGGCCAAGCTGACGAGTGCAGTCTAAAGTTGGTCAAATGTTCAGAGCTGAGTGTCACCGGTCGGTGCAGGCCGACCCTCACCCCCTTCTCCACAGCTGTGGACGGGCTCTGCTCGCTGTCCCCGTGCTTGTTCGCCCGTCCGATTCCTCTCAGTCACTTGATGCGGTGGCGGACCAGCGAGGACTCGTCCGTGATCTCTCCAGAGCGGTCTCTGCGTCTGCAGGGCAGGATCATCAGGAGCAGGAGGATGAGGAGGACCACGGCGCACACCGCCATCAGAGTGTAGGAGATCACCCACAGAAGAGGCTCCTTCAGCACTCCGCCAGAGCAGTTGGCCGCCACGTCTGCTGCTGAGAAGGGTCCCGCGATCTCCGACACAGCTACCCCACCACTCACTGAGGAGAAATGCAGGAGAGAGAGTTGCACAAGTTGCAGACTTCAGTTCTGACTGGCTCAGTCATAAGTCACTGCAACAATACTGTTCATTAGGTACAATAGAGAAAATTCATTCTAACGTAACAGTCCTGCACTCAATCTTATCTTCATGAAGGTTATGTATTCAGCATTTGTTTCAAATAACAGAGCTGTGGTTTATAGTACAATTGAATTGTACTGTGTTGTACTGAGATATGTTTGTATTTTGTTTACAACCCAATCTTAGTCAGTGGGCTCGACTAAATAACACAAACACTAGTAACTCAATCCAGTTTAACAGCATCACAAACTACATCCACCAAAATGATCATATAGTTACCACATTTGTGATGCCGTTTCAATGTAAACTGAACACTACAAGAGTCATGAATCCAAGATATAGTGCAGGACTGTTATATTAGAAGGCATTCGTTTTCAATAGTGCATCTAAATATCAATGCAACTACTTTAAATAACCATTATTTACTAAGTAAAAGCAAAAAAACAATAATAATGTATCTGAACCAACTCTTTTATAACTTCTGACCTATGAGATCATGGATTTGAGTTTTGATAGTTTACACTTTGATGATAATAAAAAAAGCTTTTTCCAAAGCACTTAACTGTAACAGCTTGTTAAAACAACCGTAGTCCTAAGACTGGCACCATCATCCAAGTAAATATTTGAAACTGAAATTATTTGTTTTCCTCATCAGTACTTGAATTTCTGTCTGGATCTTACCAGCCAGCTCAGGAATTAATAAGCTGGCAACTCCACTGTCACAAGCCTGCATCCTTAACCTTCAGCCTACATCTGCTTAATACTGAACAAAAGTGATCTTTGTCCTTTAAGATGAGAGTGGGAAGCTTTGCCCAAACTCATGTTTACACAGAACTACAGAGACGCACCACTGCTTAAGGTTTAACCTTTGCTGTTTAGGTCACGGTCAACAGGATATTGTATCAAGGTGTTGGTCAGTGGACCTGTAAGTGTTGTTAAATTTCATTTACAGCTCACTGGTTAATAAGTTGTCAATCTAGAGACATCTGGACAGGAATTTTCCTTTCTCATCAGCAACTTCTGCTATAGATGGACGTCATTTGCTGACGTGTCAGTGCTGACACTGTAACCAGCTGAAACCCTTTAAGAGACATTACACAAACTAGCTTTAATACTTGGAGCTCTGAACAACTAGAGTGCTGTGTTCATCCTGCAAATGACAATGCAACGAAAATGCTAAGTGTGGCCAGCTATAATTCTGTTGAGTCGCTGTTGAAATGTTGCTCAAGCACTCGTCCTAGTCATGAATGTATGACTGGCTGATGCATCACTAAGCGCTTAAAAAAAAGTTAGCTCAGCTCAGCTTTGATCAACAGCTCATCTATGTAAACCATCACGCACTGACAAAACATCTTAGATTTTTGTAACATGTATACACTGCTGGTTTTGTAAGATGGCCTAATATCCTTTCATTTTCATAGGTAGTAGTGTAGAGAGACAGGAAATTATGTGACAGAGATATGGGATGACATGCAGCAAATGGCACAGGCTGGATTCGAAGCTGCACCCCTGCACTTAGGACGACAGCCTCGGTTCACAGGGCTAATAGTGTGATAAGAGAATTAGGGCTCCATCTGCATGTTTTAATAAAGATAATGTGGAATCGTTTTTAGCAGCGCTAAGACACGTTGATTGAACTTATTATAGCTTCTTTCTTGGAAGTTCTTGCTGATATTTAGAGTGTGATTTTGAGTCACTATGATAAAACGTTCTGATAATTTTAGATGACATTATGATGACTGTAACATCTCCTTATTGTCAGTCTTTTCTGCTGCGAATGATAAAGCTCTGCACTTTATAAAGATGCACACAATAAACATCGAGTTTAAGATATTCAGATCCAGCGGTAGGGAGACTGTTGACATTGTTATGGAGTTAGCTCTACTCCACAATCTCATTGTATCCTCACCTGCACAGCTGCTGAGTGCGAAGCCCAGCCTACGCTGAGCACGGTCGAACACGACATAGAAGCCCTCCATGACCGTAGCACCGATCACCAGCCCATTAGCCGAGGAGGACACCCCGAATCGGAAGCAGTCCAGCGTGCCGTCCACATCTGTGATTGGCTGGATGTACAGCTGCAAAACAACAAGGAATGAGTGAGTCTTTCATAGTTTGATGATGGGGAAGATATGACTTGTTTTTGTGTACCTGAGGCAGGATTGTGATGCGGAATGACTGGCTGGTGTTCGTGGCCCTCAGGTAGATGGACAGCTTGGGGAAAAATCTCCACGGGGTCTCTCCCTTCATCCAGCATGCAAGCTTGGTGCCATCCCAGAACCCTGAAGAAAAATCTTGGATCTGAATCAAAAAGAGAAAAATAAGAGAGATGGAGGAAGACAGGCAGAGATGAAAAGACTTTAAGAGAAGGTCAGTGCAGCACCAAAACAGGTTTTGATGTTCTCTTTCATTTACACACTTGGGATTCATCTTCAAGGATGTGGGCACTTTAATTTGAAAGTGTTGCTTCCAAGTTCAAATTAACCTTGAGGACTGTTTGTGTGCAGTTCCAAAAGGTGAAAAAATACGTGCAAAGCAGAATGGTAAACAAACAAAGACAAGGAGAACATACACATGTATATTTTTTTTAATAGCAGAAAAACTCCCAATGCTTCCACTTAAAGCCGCTACGTCCTTGAACAGTGAGTGTGTGCTATCCTCCCCTGCATCTCTTTGCTCTGACAACATGTTTCATCATTGTCTGTGGAGAGAAGGCAGCGTACCAGAGAGCTGCGAGTGATGGCTTCTACCACCGCATTGAAGACGTTGACAGGAAGTCGCAGCAGTGTCGTCCCACTGTCAACTATAGCTTTATCCATGTTATACTGAAAGACAGAGAGAGAGAGAGTGAAGTGCAGTAGGATTTTTTTTTTCTGAAGTATGGTCCAGTGGAAACAAACAAAGGACTATAAAATGAGGAAGTTCATTCAGAAGAAGGCAAACCAGATTCCATTCAGCACTCCTACTCAAATTCATTTCCGTGTTTTAGCTTTGACACAATCTTATCAAGAATGTTACAGTTTCCACTGTAGAACCAGAATTGTGTGTTCATTACTTAAAGGTAATATTTCCTAGTGTTTAAGGACATTTAGAAAAGTAATAGAGTTGGAAGTTCACCTCTCTGCAGTCCAGATCCAGATTCTGGTCTCCAACCTCCAGCTTCAAAACCTCCACTTGGTAGTACCACTCCTCTATTATAGGGGTGTACCACACTGACCCCCGATAAAGAGTTGGTTCGGCCCCACCCATTACCTAAGAAAGGGAAGAAGAAATCTCCAGGTCAAGTGTGACATAGAATAACTAACACTTGAGCAAAGGTTTATCTTTCTGGCCACAGTCTGGCAGACCACAGTCAGTAAACACACATACACACACAAGCACCCTGCCATCTTGTCCATCTGTCTGCATCAGTGGGTCACATGATGGAGAGGCAGTGAGCGAGGCACAGAGGTCGTATGTATAACAGTGACAGACCTGCTCTCAGCAGGATGCTATCTTAGCTTAATTAGCTCCACTCTAACTAGACCGGCTTCCAACAGGGAAACACACGGACAAAGAGGATACCAGCTATTATGTGTCTAAGATGATCAGCCCTGCTCTGTCTCATTTACCTAAAGAAGGATTTCATTTATTCTCATTAGAAGAGTCCTCAATTCTATTTCAGTGCTTCAGTATGACTGAACCACTTACAAAATAGATACATGATCACACTAAATATAAAAAGTGGCTGGCAAACTTTACAATCAAACCCCATTCAGTATGTTTTTATAATCAAACTCCTCCCCACACAGCCCCTCCTGACTACTCACAAGACTGCCACCCAGAGGGTCAGTCGTACTGCTGGCTGATAGTCCAGCGCCACACATCTGGAGGGAAAAGATGTCTGGAATTCCCAGCTGTTTCACCACAGAGTTGAAGAAGGGCTCCACTGACGAGTCAGGCTGGTTGAGAGACAAGAGAGATGTGTAATCATTAACCTTTGCTTTTTGTATTTATAGTTTGGGCCTGAAGTAAATGTGGTTATATATCTATGTCCTCTTCACCAAAGTTTAGAAAACCAGTGACACAGAGTATGAATTCAGAGACACAATACAAAAGTCAACCAAAAACACAGTTTGATGGATTCTTCCAAAATATCCTGTATAGAAGCACTGAGAAACAGAAATCATGACTCCAACGGTAGGAGAGTAGGCAGCATGGGGACCCTGACTGGTCTACAGCTGCAGAGCCCCTTACAAAACAAACTCTGATGCACTGTGTGTTCAGACACCTTTCTATCACAACCAGCATTAACTTTTTCTGCATTTTCAGCTAAAGTTGTCTGTCTGTAAAATCGCTCTCCATGTGGATCAGTGAACCTTGGTCGCCCATAACCCTGTCACCAGTTCACTGCTTTTCCTCACTTGGACCATTTTTAACAGGTATTCACCAGTACAGACCAGGAACTCCAAAAGCTGCAGTTTTGCTCTGACCCAGTCGTCTAGCCATCTAAATTTGGCTCTTGTCAAAACTGCTCAAATCCTTCCACTTGCACATTGCTCCTGCTTCTAACACATCAACTTTTTTCACTTGCTGCCTAATATATCCTGCCCACTGACAGTCACCATGGTAACAAGACAATTAGTGTTATTCACTACCCGCTGTTTATGACCAGTTGGTCATAATGTTATGGCTGATCTGTGTCATCACTTCATCATTTTATCCTACTAGACATTTGGGTGAAATTTTGTCATAATCAGAATACATTTTGTTGAGGTCACAGAGACCTTTGGCCACCAAATTCTAATCAGTTCCTCCTTGAACAAATGTCAAGAGGACGTTTGAGTCAAATTTGAAGAAAATCCTTTCAAACATTATTGCTGATGTTCATAGGTAAGACGTTACCATATAAATTCTGTTTTAACAAAGTTCTGATCAAAAGTTACAAATGTGTGTCGACTGCTGTGCATAGGTATTAGAAAGAGGTCTGCCCCTTTGACTAAATTATGTTCTCTAGTTTTTCTCAGATAGTTTTCCCCGTTAGTGCTGTTATCATGTCGTGCATGACAAACAGCCCTCAGGCAAGTTTAGCCTGAACACTCAGGAGACACCAGCAGCACAAAGTAGTCAGTGTGAGCATATCTGCCCCTCCATCGCTGGCATTTTGATCCCAAAGGTTGCTGCAGTCAGCACAGAATGAAAGAACGTATTGTGCTCGTCAGCGCTGACGTCTCTCTTGTCCCATCAACGCTACATTACCACGTTAAAGAAAGTTGACGAAGTACACGAAGCACCTTGGTTTTGTGCCGTTGTCAGATTTCACACAGAAACAGGATGCTCATTTCCTCAAAACAATAACAGATTCATTGAATTAATTTATAGAATATTAGAGCAGAGAAAGTAAGGGGACATAAACTAACACCAACTAGGACAACAAAAGTAAGTTAAATTGGAAATTATTACACAAAAGCATCACACCCTTGGCTGCTGCAAATAAATCATGAACATTATTTTTTTCCGTTATCATGTGAAATGTACATGACTACACTGAGATAACAACTGAGATTCAAATGTTACTCAGTGCAGCAAAAGAGATGAGGGTCAGTAGGAAGTTATGCAGCACCGCTAGATCCGTCTGATAAAAGCAGATGTTAAGCAAATCATTTTTCTTCTCAGTGCACCAACATTTTCCCCTCAGGGTTTGCTTCCTTCCTTTACTATCTGTATTTCAGATTGATTAATACAAAATCTTAAAACTAAAAACTATAGATATGATAACTGTACCAAAATAAAACAGTGAAATACGTAATTAGGTGTATTAAACAGTAATTAACAGTAATTACACAGTAATTAAGGTGTTTTTTAAATACGGTATTTAATTTATATTTTATTGTTAGACTGGTTATTTTCCATCCACTTCAGCTACACAAGTTTTTTTTAAATTTCAGGACTTGAACGATGATTGAATAGCTAGCATATTCAGACTTGTCGGTCCTTACTGATATTTAAATAAATTTTTAATGATGATAATTACAACATGCCAACAGCTGCAGTAGACTTATAGTAGCACTAAGAAATAAAAAATACTTTCTCTGTCATTGTGACGGGAACCTGTGCAAATATTTGACCTATCAGACAGAGCCACGGGCAAATGAGCCATGCAATCGCACCATCTGGCCAGTCGGATGAAGACTAGCTAATCGTCAACTTCCATCAGGTTAACTCGCGTCAGTTTGGTGGTGAGGGTAGCTAGTGCAATGACTAAGCAAGAAGAAAAATGCAATTATTAATTGCAAGTTATATTGTTATTGCAATATTCAATGTTATTGTGCACAGGGTTTCCGTGGAGTCTTAAAAGTCTTAAAAATTCTAAAATTTGATAATCGCAATTTAAGCCTTTAAAAAGTCTTAAATACGAGCATATTTTGCATTGTAGGTCTTAAATTACATTTAGTCAAGTCTTAAATCCTTACGTCTATTTTCGCTTTATTCGCTTTTTGTTCAATGCGTTGGTGGCATTCACAGTTAGTTCTGCGTAGTTCTTTATGAAATATAACTATTAGCAGTACGCAGAAATTAAGACCTGGAAGTGGAATTCAGTGTTCAGCCCAGTTTGGAATGTGCTGCTGCACCGGGCATGGTACACACTGCATACGAAGCGGGGAGATTCTTTCATCTTGTAACGTTTGTTAGTCTTATGGATTTTGGCCACCTTTTGGATTTGAGACTTCTTCTGTCACATGAATGATTGCTGGCTTGAACGAAATGATTTTGTTGATCGGCTGAAATGTGTGCTGAACAATCCTTATGAGGCATACTGCACATTGTTCAAGAGCACACTCAAACTCTTGGGTGTGAAGGCAGTGGAATCTCACTTAAAAGCAGAGAAGCACCAGACTGCTCTTAAAAGTCTCCAACAATCTCATGCGATCACCCAGTTTTGTTTACCGTTGCCAGGTTCAAGTACAGCCAGAGACAGTGTTACAGCCAACTCTGTGCGAACTGTGCAAAACACAGACTCTACCGATTCTGCTGCTGACTCATCGTCATCAAGTCACGTGCGGGAAATCTTTGGATCAACCGCAACTCTGAAAGCTGAAGTGTTGTGGATTTTAAACACTGTAACAAAGCATCATTCCTATAAAAGCAATGACGGTATTGGGGAATGTTTTCAGGCTATGTTTCCGGATTCAAACCGATTCAACCAATCCAACCCCAACCCTTAAATTTAACTCATAATGGTCTTAAAAAGGTCTTAAAATGTTAAAATTTCACTTGTTCAAACCTGCAGCATTGTGTACATTGCAGAATTTCCTCATATTGTGTTGGGCAAAAAAATGGTCAATGACTTAAAAGGAGTTTAAGCTTTCAGTGTAGAAAGACTAAGATAGGTTTTAAACTTTTCGCTCTCACCCGTGCCAGCATAGGATAGGCCAGTCCCAGGATGCCCTGCCAGTTGATACCAGGGAGGAAGAAGCCATCAGACGTCAGGATGGCAGCGATGTTGATGGAGATGGTGCCATTCGGGCCTTTGGGGAGGGAGACGCGGTCGACGCCCAGTTCACCTTCCCAGTTGCCTTGGGTGTACCTGACAGATACACTCCGACCAGTTGACTGGTAGGTACTGGAACTAAACACACGGTGGCAAGTAGTCAGATTAGCATCAGGGCTATACAGAATAATGTAACACAACCTGCAAATCACTAGAGATTATGTAATTCAGTCAAGAGTGTAAAAGGCAAATGCTTTATTTCTGATACACTTTAGCCACAACAGACGGTGAGACTATTAAGTTTCCGTGTTCCAGCCACTCACCTTGAGGTGTCAAAGTAGTGAGTAATAAACGGGTGTGGAGCTGCAGCCACGGCAAAGTTACTGCTGCCTGTATCTACCAGGATGTTGAGCTGAAAAACACAGGGCAAAGTTTGCTTTGACAAACATTACAGTTATCAGTTTACTTGCCATGACTTTCACAGCACCTGAGTCACACAGCAGACATCATGATATCACAGTGGGACACGCTGATAAGAAAATTTCAGGTTTGTTTTACGCTGTTTTATAGGAGGGCATGAAAATGCAAAAAATTGGGTTAAATAAGATATCACCTGAAAACAGTTGGTTGGAGAAAGGACAGCGTACAGATGGAAATGTTATGTTTTTAAAAAGTGTTCACCAACCTATCAGAGTTTCATGTGTTTTTTATTATTAAATTTTAAAATGAATTGTAGTTGGAGAATTGTAATAATAAAAAACTCCCACAATTTTTATAATATATTTTAAATCATTTGGGCACTATTAAATTAAACTGAGCTCCAGCCCTATCACCTCTGTACCTGCACTCTGCACAATGACAACAAAGCTGAAACTAATCTAGACTCTAGGGATTCTACAAACTGACACAAACTGGTGTGAAGACCTTTGTTCTGCAAAAATTACGATGCACCTCTGACATAATTACTCTCTAATGTGTGATGCCTGAGTCAAATGATGGCCTCCAGCTACTGACACCAATGCATGACCCATACAGCTATCCTGGAACGTGTCATGTGAACAGACCAGCTAACAGAGATAATGCTGTCTTCCAGGCATCAACTCAACAAGCAGGAACTAATTAGCTGGAAGACTTCCGTCACCTCCGCGACTGAGCAACAGCCATTGTTACGCTCACTACAAAGAATTCCTTGCCTAAGGCCCTCACAACTACCTGCTGACAACAAAGACGCATATACATACAGCGGTTCTTTGGGATGTCACATGACAGTCTGCTCGGCTGCAAAATAAACAATCGATTATCGACTGCTCCGCGACTGCTTGATTTTCAGCAGACCACAACAGCAGGAAATAGCTTACTCAAAATGGAAAAAAGCAAACAAATTATGTAAAAAATCTTCTTCTACACGCTTTGCTCCTCAAGCCCATTGGCCGATCACACCTAAATGCCTGCTCATGATCATACTGCACAGTTGGCTCAGGAATTATAAATAATTCCTTGTAGCCGCTGTCAGGTGTGCGTTTAGTCATTATGAAACAATTCAGTCATTATCAACCATGTGTTATCAGCAACCGGATTGGTCAGCACATGCTGGCCTGTCTGTAGGAGTCAGGCTTATCAGTTCCTCCTCACTTCCCTGGCTATGGTCCCACCACTGTCAGCGTGCCATCTAAAACCCCTCTGCCCACATACAGATGGCAGCAGTCCACACACACGAGGCCTGAACAAGCCAAACAGGCCGGACTGGAAAATACTGGAACCTTGTGGTGAGGAAGATGGGCGGGGTGGGACAGCAAGGGCATTTTCTTATCCCCACACGACCTATCTTTTTCTAGTCACACAGTCCTCACTTAGCTCAGCTCCTGAGCCTCGGGCAAAGCTCTTCCCCCTGCTGTGGCAGCCCGCAGTTGAGCGTTCACTGTCTAATTGGCAGAGGCTCCACGGCGGCAGCGTGCATCTGCTACCTGTTTGTACCAATTAGCTGATGTGAGGCTCTCCAGCCGACACCTCAGCCTGGCTGTGCCGCACGCTAACAGATGCGGCAATTAGAGGCTGATTTGAATAGCGCCTCATTTAACACCACGGCCCTGTAATCACATCATCATTTAGTTAGGATAATATTGAGAGTATAACTCAATAGTATTGAGTTACAGGACATTTTGGCACCGCATAACCAATCTGAACCAAAGTGGATTGAGCTCTGCTGGCATGAATAACTGATGCAAAGGTTTCACAGTAATTATGCACAGAGGACATGAGTGTAATGGCCTGAGTATTAGAGGAGGGCTATCAAGAGGTGGTGGAACTGTTCCGTCCGTCTGTATTGTGTATTATAATCCCATTAATTCCCAAGACTCCGAGAAGATGTGATCTACAATTCTGTTGATGCAAGGTCTGTCTGTTCATCTTGCATCTACAGTTTTAACAAACTAGACATCCAGCAAATAAGTGCTAAATTATGCTGCCTTCAAATGGGGCCCCCTCTTGTGGCCTTCACAACCTTGTAAGTGGAGATTTCCACTTAAGTCTGAGTCCACGAGTTATGACGTTGTCTGTTGAAGTCTTTGGAACGGGTGAAAGTTAATGGTAATATCCTGCAATATAGAGTATATAGAGGTTCCTTCATTATCGTAAAGTATGTTAGCCTGGTGTAGCCAGACTCAGTTCTTATCAGAATATGAGTCTGCTAACACTTATTTCATTACTGGGCCGTTTCAAAGGAAACCCCAAAAGAAAAAAAATTACCTCTGCACGCAACTGGATAGTCCGACAACCATTCAGAGCTATTTTGTTGTAAACAAATTCAACTCCACAGCAATGAGATGATGCGTATGACCACCTCAAGTTACACAGCCATTAGCTTACTAAAATATTAGCCTCTGTGGCTTCTAGATGCCAAACATTGACTTTACATGTTGTCATCACAAGCTTACTCGCTAATCACACACAACTGATGCATGCACTGTAATATATTTCCCTCTAAAGAATCATCCATGGGTTAACAATAATGTTTGCTGGTGAAATAATGTATTCACATCAGTGTGTACTTCCTGGGTTTCTTCTTTGTCTTGATCTCACAAACTTAAGTATTTGCTGATACAAAGGCCAATCCTTTTCCTCTCTTTTAGGCAACAGAAATAACATATTTGTCAGGATGCACTTGATTCCATGATGCTTCAGCAAGTGCTTAACCAAGTCCGTGGTGTTGAAGTTTTATACACTGCCTTTGATTGCATTAATTGCAAAACTTTTTGGTTGTTCTTTTCCTTGAGCTGTCATAACGAGCTGACATTTCTCTCTTTGCAGCATGTTTCTCAAAGTTTAGTTAAGCATATATGTGATGGTGACAGTTTAGGCAAATGGGTCCTATTGGATTACAGTGTAGAGAAACACATCCTAAACAGGTTCCACAACTGTCTTGTGTCAGCGCAGGAAAAACACCTAGACGTGACTAATGACTTTATAACCACTGCTGTCCATATAAGGCTCTCTACAATGGTTTACCAGGAAGCTTACTGGAACCGATCCATTCTTAGTGTTATTAGTTTGTGACTTTTTCTACTGTCCAGTTGCTAAGTTTACGTGAACATTAACATCCCACTTATAAACAGATTAATAGCTCAAGTGCCTCATGTAAGTCAGAACACACTGGTCTAATGGAAAGAAACTGTAAATCTGATTTAGAAAGGTGGAGTAAACCTTTTGATATCGGAGATATTATAACCTTGGATTTTTTCTGTGTGTTTCCAGGAAGGACAGAAATATGGCGGAAGCAATATAACAAGGTGCTTAAACAACTGTTTTGAAAGAAGAACAAAGCCGGAATGGATCTGGGCTGTTAAAAAACGTGGGTCCGTCTTAGCCATTTTCTTCTAATGAATTAATTCAGTGTTGTCAGTAAATCTGGGGGGAAAAAAAATCATCTTATGTTCAATGCAAACTGGAAGCTCTGCAGAGGGCAGAACCAATTTGAGCTTGTCAAAAAAAACTGCATTCTGATTGATAGGTCTCATCAGATCATTTTATTTAGCATCCATGAGCCCAACCAACACCAAACAACTGGATATAAATGAATACATGGGTCAGATTAGTAGTTATGCATAGGACCTAATTGTTTAAATGGCTCATAAACCACTTCAAGTATCTTAAGGAACAACAGAAATCCCTAAAAAAATCACCACAAGCACCCAACTGTTTGCAAATTTGAAACTGATCATATATGGACAATGTGATAGCTGGTTTGTTTTGTAGGTAATAGCTTTAGGCTATCCTTTTGTATCATTTTATCTACTGGGGGTTACCAAATCTAAGAGTCACATGATAATACTGTAAATCTATTGTTATTGTTATTTATTTGGAGAGTTTCCTCCTTTAAGCAACACCTTAATCTGTGGTGATCAATCATGACAGGAGATGATAAATATGTCTCCTTTGACACAACTTGGGACTATTTGCAAAGTTGTGGGAAGTATACTCTGGCAAATGTCGCACTGTTGTCTTCACGGAGGTTGACACAGGGCAGCAACACATCAGGCAGCACTGATAAGCTTCCATGAGCCTGAGAAACTGAGCCGTGCAACCCAAGACTCATAAAAGCTCTGATCTGTTTAACTTGAGAGGCCCTGGGTGCAACAGGTCAGCTTCCTAATGAGATAATTCACCTTTGGTTTAAGCTCCGTTTCAAACGCATCTACTTGCGACTCACTGGCAAACAGTCCCCAACCCTTAAATGCTGATATATTTTTGATAGCGACAGGGGAATCTCTTTTCCAACTCGCTCTGATTTAGTCCCTCTTAATCATTGATATGGTCTGTGCGTTTCTGTGCAACCAGGAGAAAATATGCCTGAACCAGGGTTAGTGGTGTTTTGTACAACTCTGGGGCTTTCTCCCTGGGAGCCTCGTAATCCCAGTCAGCTGCCTGGTAGGAAACACTGGTCCTCACAGGCAGCATCATGTGAGTGCATGTGAGTGGGGCTTTAGTCTACCTACAGACCCCTAGGCTGTAGAGACAGTAGCACCCCACAGATACCATACTACTCTTCCTTTATGGTCCCAGCCAGGCCTGGTATGAAATTGCTGATTTCATTCTATATTAAAATATTCCAGGGATGCAGGGATTACGCTGTTCCAGTTCATAATTTGAACACTTACATATTATTTCAAGACTGATTAAACTTATGAAAACAAAAAAATACACATGATTTTAAACTTTGATATGAAATTCAGTGCATGTTATTGTCATTATTTAATAAAAAACATTTATTGCTATAGGCTATATGGTGAACAATTGGCCTATAGGCATGTTTGTCAAAGGGATTGCTTTGTAGTACTATTAAATTGTATTTTGTGATATGGACGCATGTTTCTATTATTTCGACAACCCTGTTTTAGTCAGCGGACTAGACGAAATAACAGAAACACTTTTGTGTTTAATTTAACCCAGTTTAACAGCACCATAAACTACATCCTCCAAAATGATCATCCATTTGAATTACCACCTTTCTGACACTGTTTCAGACCAAGCTGAACATTGTAACGGTCACAAATTCAGTGCGATACTGCTGTATGAGAACACATTCATAATCACTAGTTGTCAATTGTCAATTTCCCTGCGGGAACCTCCCAAAAGGATCAATAAAGTTGTCTATCTATCTATCTAGTTGTACCTATTTTTTATTTATTTATTTATTTTTAACATGGAATGAATACATTTAGCATACATAGGCAGGAAGTCAGGGTGAAACTGTACACTCAGCCCACCTTCAGTTGATCACATGGTATATAATGGACCTGCCTCTGTTAACAAACAGACGTCAATGGCTACAACTAAAAACCCTGTTTGAAGAAAGTAAAGTGACACATTTAATTCCCAATTTCCCAATCAATTCCTCTTGTCATGGCTATTAAACAAAACATCTGCTGTAGAGTAACACACAGTGAGTGATACAGTACCTGTTGACCAGGCGTGCCAATGGACATCTGTATGTAGTATCCTCTCCCAGAGTCTCCCTGCAAGTTATTCACCATGTCCAGAAAGTTCACCGTTCCTGCGGGATCAGAGGCCAGTGAGAGGCCATTCCCATCGGCCGTCAACGCCACCCGCCGAAGAGACGTCAAATTCACACCCGAAGACAAGTTGTACTTCCCCGGGTATATTTTCAGCGGTATGGAAAAATAACACTTGGACACGGCGACGTTTAAACTGAAAGCCAAAGCCCAAATCCAGACAGAAGCAGAGTATGCCATAGTGGTGGTATCAGTTTCTATATTGACAGCAGGGAAAAGTGTCGATAAAGAACTCCTTGCTCAAACTTTGCTCCTCAACTTTTCAGAGTGGCCACCACGGAGACGCCTGTACTGTGGTGGTAGCCATCACGGAAACGTTGCTTCTCCGCCGTCAAAGACACATGAAACATGCCGACATGGTAAAACGCTGCGGCTGACACTGAAGGCTGTCTGAAGACGTAGGTATGTTTCTAAAAGTTATTTCGCCTCCATCCACTCCACCAATGGCAACAAGCTAGCCAAAGCAGAACACACAACTTCCGCCTAATACCTTCAAATTAAAAGGAACGCGAACGGTTACTGTTTATGTAAGTGTTCGGTAAAAAGCCACAAAAATCATTTTTTAAAAAAGCCACAAAACGCGGTTAAATTAAATATGTAATTAAAATGCTCAATTATAAGCTAAAAAATGCAAGACAAACTATCATTAATGTTACTTGTCCAAATTGTCACCGTGTATACATATCTTTATTTAAGTTTTATTTAATGCGTATTGTACAAATTTGAATTGATTCAATTCGTTTTATCTCTGTGTGTACAGGTTTTGTCTTCGTTTGACCGTTTTTAAATTATTATTTCAAAGCGAACCTTTTATTTTGAAAGTAAAGCGGCCCAACCACTGGTCTTATTTTTCCTTGTCGTGTTCACCACTTCCTGGACGCCTGCTGACTGATTTTAATCAAATATGCATGTCAACTACTTCCCACCACAACTTGGATTGTGAATTGGTCGACTGATATGACTCGGGGGCGTGTGTCCGATCTTTAAAAGTGTAGAAAAAAAAAAAATCGCTTGTCACAGTTTTTGCTTCATTTATGTGTCTGCACTCACAGTTGCTCATCCAGTTTCGTTTGTCATTGGCCACTGAGCCTTTGGTTATTTATTTTATGTAAACTAATAGTTGAATTTAGTTCAGTCACGGGAAATTCCCACATGCTTACAAAAGACAGTGTTACATATGGGAAAGTTTATGAAACCTGTTTTAAAATTAAAAGTGAGGCGTTTTATCAATCAAGTCGCGAAATTTGTGAATATCTCAAGATGTTTTCTGTTTTTGTACACATACGTTGTTGTATTTGTGGGATTGCTGTGCAGCAGCAAATTTTCATATTTATTTGTATTATTTAATATTTTCCAATGTCGTTTAGCTCTAATGAGCTGATTAATGTGTAAGTTTCTGTGCATACAATATATTTTTTATTTTAATCACCACATTTATATTTAATCCACTCTACACAAAGCTAACTGTGTTCACATTTCAAAATATCCATCACTGTAGCCAGAACAGAGCCTGTGTGGAGAACAAAATGCTCAGTAGTATGTGAGATTAATATGACATCAGTAGCTATTTACAATAATTTAATACAGTTTTTGGCATTTTTTTTGGTCAGCCCATGAGAATGCAATCTTTATCTTTGGTACACAGACACTTCTGCTCAGTTAGTTCTCCTACAAGGAGGATGTGCAGCAGCAAATTTGCATATTTGTTAATGTTATTTTTTGTCTTTCCACACAGTTTTTCATTTTTTTTTTTGTAGATTGTTGCTATGCCAGAAATTTTAATTGTTGAATTGTTTTACTGTATTTGTTTTTTGGAATATTACTCACCATAGATTTATATCTCATCTCCTTTGTAGAGAGCAAATTCAACCGAAAATACTCAGTAGTGTAAATAACACATCACTTGTACAGAGAAAATCTGACTGCATGTAAGATTATTATATGACATTAAAGGGTACATATCATAAATGAATAGGGTTTAAGTGTTTTACATTGCTTGTCAGTCAACATGCGACACAATGCAACTCCTTCTCTGTTTGATTTTTTATCAACGTCTGTTCAGTTTGTTTGTTTTTGTTTGTTTGTTTTGTTGGCTACATGTCTGAGCCAAGAATCTCATTTGCCACACTGGCAGTGCAGAAAAAGAGGAAGAAGATTTCGGTCGTAAGGCAAGATCAATGTCACAGGTCTTCTCCATGCTGCCTGTTTCACACAGAGACAACCACTGTCTCACTCGTAGTTCCTCATGAGCCCACAGCTACACTGTCACATGTTCGTCCTGTCTCCCAACCCCCCGTCTCTCTCTGTCTCACCCTCTCATTGAAGTTGATCACTATAGTTGCAATAATCGAACTACGCGGGGGAAAGAGTGTGACCACAAAAAATCATCTTTCCGGTGCATCGTTTGTCACGCACTGGGTCTTGTGAATGACCCATTTGAGCACAATTCCTGTTTCTTCTTCCCTGTGACACCAATATATTTCTTTGGCCTGAGAGTATAAAAACAGGGGGAAGCTTTAAAGGCATTGTCTAATGACTGTGTCTAACCCAGAGAACGCTGTGAATCCGGCAGCCGATCATGTGGGTTATGCTGTAAATCCTTGGGTTAAAGGGTCTCTCAATTTTTTCTGGCTCTTGACCTGATTTTGATAAATTATTTAGACCTGTGAGATTGCCACACAGAGCTGATTGTGAGATTGTCTGTCTGCATGTGTATATTAGTTACGAATAAAATGTTTTTCTCAAGAAAGTATAGTGATGATCATAGAAGTTACCTTCTAAATCTGTGACCCAGTTCCATGGTACTGGCTTCTTGCCATGACCCATCAAAACTTTTATTTGCATTGCAGCATTGTTATTAATTGTTATTAAAGTGCCTCTCTCTCATCTGTGGATTCAGGGATTCTAATGGGGCCTTGCAGCATCATCCTGCAGTTCCACCCTCAGCCACAGCAAGGCGCTCCATACCATTCCTGTGCATTTAATCCAATCTGAAGGAGCAGGAGCATCTGTGGATGAGCAAATTAGGCAGTTTAGGGGAGCCAGTGGTCCTACATTTGGCTTTGCAAAGCTCCTTTACTGGGACATCGGTACTTAATCCTCACAGCTCTGATCATTACTTATGATGAGACTAGGAGAGTGCTCCACATTGTCTCATATGCCCCTGCTGATACGCGCCCAGACAGATGCAGGCAGTGCGGATTTGGCTTTGTGGTCACTCATTATTGCAATTATGGCTAAGACGTGTGTCAGCCCCATGTAGTGTGGGCTGATTTTGAAGCAGCAAGGTGATGATGTAACAACACAATATGTATATATTTATCTAATCATATTAACCTGCTGACTAGGACCAAAGAAAGTAGATCACTTCCTTTACTGATTTTTATTTTATTATAATAATATTATATTTTTTAAAGTTTTATTTTGTCTGACCAGCAGTCAAATGATAATAATATCTACTTTATACAGATAAGGAACAGGGGTAGTCTGTAAATACTAATACACCATTTTCGCTAGTGCACCTAATGAATTGACAAGTGACTTTATGTTGGTACAAATGAGAGCGAATGAGTGCCTTCTCTCTTAAGTGGCATGCAAATATAAATTGAAACATGTGATTCCATAAACATTTTTATGAAAATGTCTTAAAAAATTAGTGTGCTGTTTTACAATTAACAAAAAAGATTTCCGAGTTTATTAGTAATGTTGATCATACAAATAATGTATAATGATGTTATGAATTAGCTGTATTGCTTGTTCAGTGACACCAGCTCTCACACTTTTTTTTTTTAGCATCACTCAGAGCTATGATAATCACCCCCACAGACAGCCCAATCACTGTAAGTCTATAATGCCGATCAGAGATTTGCTGAATCTGCTAGCATTTTGGATGCAGTGTAATTACAGCACAGACGTGATGGAGCTGGATGAGCAGTGAATGGGGATCACAGCGAGGCAGATCATAACGATCAGGGCCGTCCGCGTGTCTCTGAGGCCAGTCGCGTTTCTGCTTTCCAATCCACCATACTGTTTTATTAGCAGAATGCCTCCAGTCAATTAGCAATTAGAGGATTCGTGTGGATTTTAAAGAAGATCTCTTGTTTGTCTGTTTTGTGTTTCTTCTCTGCACAGCAGAGATTGACATATAGTTAGCCTGTTCTTCATAACAAGCTACTTGCCTGTCTCTCGCTCTGCCAGAACTGTCAGCCCCCTAACAAGGTGTACATATTCACAGCTGCTGCTGCTGCTGCAGGAGAGGAGCCCAAATGAGGAGAGTCGGGATAAGATGAGAGGGACGAGCCAGACAACAGGTGCATGGATACATCACTGCTCATTCACTGGTACCACACTGAATGTTTCCAGCCATATAAAAGACAGCTGGTTTTGATTTATTTAGTTTTTTTTAGATCAATTACTTGTAACTGTATGGCAACTCTCACTGCTCAGACAGGCGGGAGTATGACTAAGGGTGTCTCATCCCAGTCTCTCAGGCTATTCACACTTACTTTTCCCCCCGCGGTGGTAGCGTTGCCTCTCTGCAGTGTATCTGTATCTGTTTGTTCATTCATAGGAAAAGCATTAGTGACACGTAGATGAGTCATAGAGGCTAGTGTCTAAACAGGCCGTGGTGGGAGTCAGAAAGCCTGCCACCCTTCTGCTCCTCGCCTCAAGGCTCTACTCATACCCTCACCCAGTCTCCCTAGTTACTTGCAGACACGTACATATGCCTTCCATGTTTGTTCAAACACCATGAATCCCACCTGGTGCGTCGGGTGCCACGCAGCAGATGCTGCTGTGGTCGTGGGCCGGAGAGCGGCAGTAGGCTGTGGACGTCCTCATTAGCGAGATGCCGTTAGGGCACAGCTCTCCAGTGGGATGTGTTTAATGAAGTGGTTCTTATAATCACTCACTACAAGACACACATGAAATCTATTAAAAAAAATACCCCGTAAAAAGATTCATCTGAATGCACCCAGAGCTAATATTGCTCTCAGGTGAGACGACGTGGCTTAGACAGAGATGTTTGTTTGGGTGTGGAAATTTGTTTTAGACTTTGTTAAGACAGAAAACATTTAACTACCAACAATTTTGCTAGTTTGTGGTATTTTTTGTGCACAAAACTAAACAAACTTCCCAACTCTTCAAATCCACAGCTGAATAGATGATCTAGAGTTTCCAGATCTTTGCTCTGTGAATCCTGACATACTATGGCCTGGCGGTGTTAATTGTAGCACAGGCAGATGGAGCGTGTGTGTGTGTGTGTGTACAGTATGTGTCACACTCCCCCTGTGACTTCCAGAGGTTATATCAGGTGCAACACCTGGAGTTTGTTTCCTCATTAGGATGGGCATCTCCAAGGTGATACCCAATTAGAAAGGCTGAACCTGGCTCTCAGGACTCATGAGTGGCTAGAGATCAGATACATCTCATCTCTCACCAGCAAATTGCTTTCACAAATATACCACATTTGTGATGCTCATTGCGGAGATAAGCCTCTTGTATTCCTGTTGTTTCCTTGTACAGTGAAGCACACTTTCTCACACTCTGGCATGTTTCTCTTCTCCCACAGCAGCCTGAGCAGACATTCCACTCTGAAAGAATATTATCATGAAGGCTGGTGCACCAGCTCACCTTGCGGTGTGGTATTGAGTCTCCTTTGCGCTTGACTGTGTCCCTCTATTCTTACAGCTATCTATCAGTTTCATAGCATGCAATCTTCATCCTTCCTGCCTCCCACTACCCGCCCACCAGTGCTGTATCTGCTGTGTTCTGCGTGCATACAACCGCATTGTGTTTTTGCAAAAGGCTCATGTGTGTTCACGTCCCCCTGACTCCTCCATATGAAAAGAGAGGTGAGCTTCTGGACAGCCCACCACAGAGCTGCCCTGGTAAGGGTAGGAGAGTGTGGAGGGTGCTTGCTCCCTGGCTGGATGCTCCTCAGAAAAAAAAGCTGTGAGGTTGGTGGTGGGGTTGTAGGAAGGACTGAAGGAAAGCAGGCGAGGAGGAGGTTGGAAGGCGTGTGTGCGTGTGTGTGTGGGGGGGGCTTCTTCTTCATACATTTTTATGACCACATAGATAAGGTCAGTAGTGTGCCATCGTTACTAGGCAACACTGCGACCCTGAGTTGGATTGAGTTGTGAAGCTGAGAAGTCAGATATTCTTATTACAACAGCCCCGCTTAGGTTCGGCTGTGTGCATTTGTTAACAAGCATCCTGTCTCCGTGCGGCGCTGTGAGAGTCAAGGCTGGAGGACTGCTTTAACTGGACGATTAACCAAGGCACTGAAATAATTAGAAGGCCATTGATTGGGTTATTACATTGTTACAGCTGGTACGGTGATATACTGATATCTGTGGGCCGTTGCGTTCAGAAACGTGATGATGGTAATGGTGATGAAAAATGACGACGGGGTGTTTGATTATATATTTTTAATGATCCAGTTCATGTGGGGATACACTAGACTGTGGGTGTATTGATTTTTCCAGTTTTCAAGCAGAGAATGGAGGAGATGGAGACCAGGCGCATATGCAGCCGGAGTACAAATCACCCAAACCCACCCTATTCTCTCCCTCCCTTTACTTTCCTCCTCACCACCTTCGCTCCCTTCTCTCGCCGCTGCTCCTTTCTCTGTCCCCTCTTTTCCATCACCCTCTCAGCTCTCCATCCTCACTTCCTTATTCCTGCCACTCCTCCAGCAGCTTTTCATTACGTTCCCCCCCCCCCTCCTTTTGCTCGCTCTCCTGCCTCTACTACTCTCTCCTCCCATTTCTGTCCCCTTCAGCGTCCTAGTTTAGCACGTCAAGGTTGGCTACAGATATGCTCCTCTGTGCCTTGGGGCTAACCAATGGGAAACTGGCTTGGGTTGCTGTTGCAGGCTGGGGTGCGGGTATCATGAATTGAGAGGGAGATGAGAAAAGGTTACTGTAGTGCATGTGCTGTGGTCCACTCTGCAGAGTGGAATTGAAGCCTGCCCTGAAAAGCTGCAGGGTTAACAGGAGATATCTGGAATAATAGCTGAATCATGTGTTCAGAATTTATATATATATAAATATATATATAAAAAAATAGCAACAAAAAAATAAACTTTTTTCACCAGAGGTGACTCTGATATCTCCATGAATCACTATAGCAACAACAAATGCATCCAAGTGAGTTCATCACTTTTTAGTGTCCCCTGGAAACATTCTTGTGTTACTTCTACTTACTACTGCTACTTGCACATGTTTTGTCTATTTGCCCATGTTTTCATAAGCTGCCACGCATTGAGCTCTCAGGGTGATCTCAAGGCCCCCGACCCATCGACCCGACATCAAAGATATATGGAGGCTGATGGGATTTTTACCTCACATCGCCTGTGCCTGGATAAAAAAAAGTTGTACTTGAGCACACCAGCTGGCACATATGTTCTGCTCCTGCATGACAGCAAAGAGCTCTTCAAACCAGCAGTTGGCAGTAGTCCGTATTTGCCACTCAAAAGGGGAACGCATAAGAGCTAGGACTAGCTTGTAGGCTAGGAAGTTAGGTGGAGCTACAAATTGTTGTAAAGAGCTGGCCTCCGCGAATCACTCTGATAAGCTGGTCTACAGCTTATTCATTCCATTCATTCTTGGACCATTGCCGCTAGCCATCGCAAGGTAGTGGTGTGGAACCCTTGCAAAACAAGGATCATGGGCAAACCACTGTCATTTTAGAAAGCAGTAACTCGGCTCTTTCCATCGTTCAGTGTGCAGCTGTGTCCTGATTTTATACGGCACATGCTATGAATTTGGGAAGGGCAGTAAAAGAAGATGTTTGCCTCACCGATGCCACTTTCACATCACGACAAACACCGTTATAAAAAAGCCAAGCGTGGCCCCCTGCAGTAACTACTGAAATGTTCAGAGTTGGAAATGTTGCTCAGCTCCTTCTTTTTCTATTACTCAAACTGATCAATCGTCAAAAAATGACAAAGATTACCATCAATGAACAAAAGCACTAAGTACCAACTCACTGACTCAACACATATGGTGAATACATACATTACAATAAAAGTCGACTCTTGTTTTTCCAGTTGGATGTTGTTAATGTGAAGCTGCATTCATAATCTGTTTCTGGGGATTACATTAGCAATTTTTCCCAGTTTATAATCACTAAAATATATTTTCATAAGGGCCATAGTCACCATGACTTAACCTTTCATGACTCAACAGAGTTTTAATTAAATGAAAATCTTCAAGATTGACATTTTAAATATTTGATCCGTGGCTTAAAAGCTTTCTGGATGTGGGTGGTCGCCCAAAGAAGGTAATGAAACCCCTTACCCCTACCTCTTTGCTCTATCGTTTGACCTCAGCAGAACCATCTTAAGTGTCTTATCATTAGTTCCTTTGACTTCTTCAACCTTGATGCCACAGTTGGCACATTCTCCAGTGATGGCAGTCCTAATTTAAAGGGTGTGCATGTGTCCTGATGCTGATTGACCTGCAGGTGTCTTTTCATCCCAGTGGGACCGGCAGAGAGTAAGAGTACACTGCCCTGAACTCTGTTTAGGAGTCACATCACTCTGGCCCTGGCAACATGTAACCTTATACACACTTGTTTCAGGAGCCACGAGCGGTGGCTTGTCTCTTATCAATGTCATTGTCTTAGCAAACAAAAGGGATCATTATACCGGCACTGAGAATGTTTCTATTCTGAGTTAATGGGTCGCATAGTGTAAAGGCAACCTGATCCTCCTTTGGGTGACGAAGGAGTGAGCTGAGGGCTGACATTTTGCTGATGATAGGCCAGTCTGTGTTTTGTTGTAAGAGACACTGGGCTTCACAGGAGTTGTCAAAACAAGAGGCCCCATCCCGAGGGATTACCCTGCCTGAGTGCACACACGCCAGGGACAGGGTCGGCCACAGGGACAGGGAGGGGCGCGCGTGTGTGTGTGAACATGGGTGGTGTGTCAGTGCCCTGCGGAGAGGAAGACACTGCATGGATGAGGAGACGTAGTTGAAGGAGTGTGCTCTGTCTTGTAATTGTTAATATATTTATATAGATTATATAATTTTTAATATTTTGGATCGACAGCAGTTATTACTGAGAGGCAGAGTTAATCAACGCAGAGCTGGTATATGTTTCAATTACTCACAAGAGGAACTGACTTGGTGCAGCTATTGTTGTGATCATAATATGGTTACCTACCTACTATTTGGAATAACAATACCACTTGATAAAAAGTAGTGTTTCAAGAATATTATGGAATATTGCAATACTCGGGACCACTTCACTGGAGTTTCCTTTTCTTTTTTATATCTATCTTGCCTATTATGATTATCAGAACTATCTAACATTTGTATTTGAGATTTAGACATTCAAACCTAGAAGAAAACATTTTTAATTTCAAGAAGGGACAATTTTATTATTTTTATCTCTAAAGCTTGTCATGAAGTCCAAGTGATCCTTGAAGTTGAGTTGAGTGAGTCATCATGACCAAACTTTTAACTACAAATGCTGATCATTTAATGACTTCTACTTAAACTTAATCTTGATCCAAGTCATAGACGTATCCATGTACGGTATATATAAGACTAATATGCTAATATTTCTAGGATAGACTCCAACCCGAACACAACCCTCTAAGGATAAGCAGTAACAGAATGGATATATATTAGTGGTGGGACTTTACCGTGTTAATTACGATGAATTAATTACAAAAAAAATGAGCGCGTTAAAAAAGATTAACGCATTTAATCGCAGTTTGCATTCCAAACAACGCAGAACTTTTGTCAGTGCACGATTTCCTGGTACACCGATTTCACTGATGCACACGTCAGAACTCGGCTAATGGCTATTGAAATGGAGGAATCAGATAAAAGCACATTGCTAGGACTGATGGAAGGCAAATTTTGTTTCAAAAAAACTACCTGATGGAAGCCTTGATAAAAGCGGGGTTTTGCAAAAGAGTTTGCATACCACCGAAGCACTTCAACCCTACGGTACCATCTAAATATATATTTAAAATCTAAATATATATATAAATGTAAATATCCAAACTAATGACTGAAATGAGGTACAATAGTGTTGTTGAGGCATCGACCCTTAAATTGTTAAATTGTACCTCTGCCACCGAGGCACAGGTCATATCTCAGTTTAAAACCCTTCTTTAACTCATCTGCTCCCATGTGTCAGTCTCCTCCTCTTTAAAGAATTCTTCTTGGATTCATATACCTAGAGTTGACAGCATCCTGCATCTATAAAGTTGCTCTCTGATGTTTTTGTTTCTGAAGCCTATGAATGGCCTGTTTCGCTTGTATTGAGAGCTCCTTTGACAACAGTTTCCAATTTCAAATGGCACACTTAGGATCAACTGCAGACGTTTTAGTTGCTTAATATAAAAAACAAAAAAAAACAAACAAAAAAAACCGAATGAATGAATATCTCGCATCTGTCCATGTCCTTGAGACTCTGCACTTTAAGCCCACATTACATGTATTTAATTTTAACTTGAATATGTTTTAATGAACAAACAAAATAACAAAAGATGTGTCAGTGTCCAAACATACATGGACCTAACTGTATATTGTAGGAATTCATCCACTGACATCAACAACCACAACAGTATAACTCAACAACTGGGACAAGACACATTATAGTCCTCAGACTGCTATGTGTGAGATAAATTATAATAACTTTCACTGGCATAACTGCTACCATGACTCCGATGAATATCTAATTTTATCATCCACAGCGCGGTTGGCAGCAAGATAAAGAGCGTCAACAGATCCCGTGCCAGTGTGAGCATTACGGTCGGAGGAGTCACGACCTTGGCTGTGTGGCGTTCATGAACTGTCTCGTATGTGCTCCGCTTCCTTCCTCTTATCCGCACACAGATATGGTGGCGCATGCAAACACACCCACAGGAGGAGGAGGAGGAGGACGCGCACGCATGGCCGCACAAGCAAAGCCAAGACGGTCCGCAGTGGCTCAGGGGCCTCATTGTCACATTCGCTTACCGCTGTTTAGGCATCGCGCTGGGGGGCTAAAGTGAACTACTCTCATTTCCTCAAAACTACCCACGCAGTAAATTTAAACCCCACCAAAAATCCACACTGCTATAGATATTGTACTTACATGTTTATGTCATATATTCTCATCCATGCACGAAAGTCATATGTAATGAGGCTTTTCTTTGTTGTAATTTATGGAAGACTGCATAAGTGGCAAAGTTACATGGTCGAAATGAATATCATAGTGATATACTGAAGCTTTAACTTCAGTATATCAGCCTTATAAGTACATACACACATTGGTTTGACAGTTATACAACATGTGTGTCTCTCCTACAGGCCTGAATGGAATCTATTATGGTTGACCACTGGATGCCTCAGCTCTCTGGTCACAAGGTCACGGCTCTTGTCTTCAGAGTGAAAATCAAGGTATTGTCTTTCACGTAGCAAGTAGCCTGTTCAGTCGTACAGCTGTTGGCCTGGTGTAAGTGATCAACTCTAGCACCTGTTCTTTCATAAGGATGGTGTGCCACCAACGTGAACATTTGATCTGTGTGTGTCTCTACGGCCCGCGGATGCAGTTCTGTGCACTCAGATGCTCAAACTGGGATCTTTTTGTCGTCTATTATGTCTCGGGCGTCCCTGCACTTATATTAGATTACATCGTAGTGCAAAGCTCCACTCTCAGATTCCCCCATTTTTAAAAATAGACAAGAGCGAGGAAATTACTTTTTAATTATGGTATTTAATGTGAAAGAGCAATTAGCTGGTGCTAACCAAATATTAAACACTATAAGGGAATCATACATAAAGTGCTGTAATTATAAAGACCAATGTTATTGCTTATTTTAACCGATAATCCACTACTCGGGTCAGACGACTGCGATAGGAACCGTCCACCCACACCTGCTGTCAGCGGTTCGTTGTAAGGTCATTCTGCGTTTGTTTGCTGTCAAACACGCTTTGGGAAACTGCGCTCATTCTGGAAAACCCCCACACGTGGAGTGTGTGTATGGTGGTGTGACGGTGTGTGTACTGTACACACACGCCACGTGCAGTGGCCCCACCTTGCAGATGACAACGTGGCCTGCGCGCCGGGGTGAAACGAGCCGTCGCACCACCCTTATATGACACCGAGCATTAGTTTTCACATCCCATGCAAACAAATATAACCTTTTGATTTGCATTCCTTTATTTATTCCACTTTTTTTTTTTTTTTATATTTAAGCTTCTCATGAAATTTTGTTTGCTGAGCTAGATGACACCAGTGCTTCATTTCCCCTAAAATGTCAGATGGCTCCCTCTAATGCCGTGTATCCCTCTCTCAATCCGTTGAACCAGTCAGATCTTTTTTTCCCTCCATCTTTGGCAGTGGCAATCCTGGGTTCTGTGGGGCCCCAGGCAAAGATGTACGTGTGCTATCCCTCTAGTCCAAAATAGCTAAATCAGTCACAAGGTAGATAGAAGGGGGCCCGGGGAGGGGGGTTATTAGCCTGGCGTAGACTCTGGTGACACGTCATTTGGATTTCATTATGGGGCGTGGTTCAACCGATACAAAGAATAAAATAGCTCTGCACGCTGTCGGATTTTCCTGCAAACAATCAGAGTCATTTTGTTGTAAACAAATTCAACTCCACTGCGATCAGATGACATGTATGACGTTGCTGTAACTTTTCTGTCCATCACCACATGCAGCCTATGCGGGGCATAATCAGGTCCCAACGGTCAGACTCTAGACCAGGTCCCCCTCCAGAAATATTTTGTGTGCAAGGAAAGTTCAGGCTGGCCTCCAGGCTTTATGGTGGTTGGAGTTTATGGTTGTCATTGTAGAATGGCAAAAGGTAGCCTTTTGTTGCCCCCTCCTCTTTTCATTTTATTTTCACTATGCCCCAAACTATTGCTTTGTTTGCCTGTCATGATGGTGTGCCCCTGCTCTTTGGGGATTGTTTGTCTCTGCAGGTTGTGAATGTCACCTTTAGTTCCTTTTAACACTGGCATGAGAAGCTACATGCAGTTCTGGTCTGTTTGACTACCTGTAGGGCCAGAATGGGCTTTGCCTTTGGCATCACACACACACACACACACACACACACACACACACACACACACGTACTCCTTGAACTTTATAGAGAAAGTGAGGAAACAGAGATACCCTTGAGCAAGGCCCCTCACTTTGCCTTGTAAAATTTCTTAGTGGGAGCAGAGGCTTTCGTTATGCAAAGTGCAGTATGTAACCAGTGGGACAGGGCAATTCTGAGAATGCTTGCATATTGGGAGGGAAAAAAACAAAGCTCTGATGAAACTGCAGTCAGGATGACGTTACAAATGATCATATCTCACAGCCTGCAGCAGCTAATGAACTTACTCACTAGTCAATGCCAAGACTTTTAGAGTCTAAACAGCAGCACAGTGCTCTTAATCCACTCTAACTGACAGGCAGGATCTCTGACCCACTGCCCTGATTCACCAATGCTTTCTCCTTACCACCATGAAGACTTCAACTTGTTTAGGGTTTAACTTACAGCTTAGGCAAAAGAAAGTAAGCAACATTATCCTTTTACTGAATTAAACATTTTTTATTTTTTCACTATACCTCAAAGAGCTGATGAAAGAACATTTTCATTCGGGGAAATTGCCGAATAAATCAAACAAAAGTTAAAAGAAGGAGCCACTTAAATCATTTTGAGGCGAGCGAGAACAGTGTGTTCTGGTACAGACTTCAAGCTAATGCAGAGCAGTGTTCCTGTTTGTCTGCTGCACCGGAGTGAACGCTGAGAGAGACAGGCAGACAAGTGGGCAGAGACTGTAGACAAACATACAGTAAGAAAAGCAGGGAAATGCACTGATCAAAACCTCGGCATAGAAGCCACGAAACAGTACCGAATAAATCATGCATCCTCACCAAAGAAACACACAATTATTGACTCACTTTGAAAACACATATACTGGTATGTAGAACTATGGATTCACCTGCATAAAAATGCTCTCTTTATTTTTCTTTGTACACAACCAAAGTGGTAAAGATATTTGCTTATATCTAAATGGAACAAAGCCATTTAGATATAAGCAAATACATATCAGTATCCTGGGATACATAACCAGGATTTCACTCTTAGTATATTCTGTCATAGAGAATGAGCTGCACACTGTGCTGCTGGTTATATCACATTCAGTGTAACCCTGCTCTGTGGACAGGCCCACAGGCTTCCACAGCCCACTACGGCTCTACCCTTGACTTCAAGGCAGGCATTAAAATGGAGGGGTGGTGGTGGTGGTGGTGGTGGTGGTGGATTATGGGGTTGAGGGAGGCGATATGAATTGTGTACGTGTGTGTGTGTGTGTGTGTGTGTGTGTGTGTACGCGCCTTTGGGGTGAGGGACGCTTTATGTTAACCCTTTTCTCCACCCACTCACAGTGGAGTGTTGCCTTTTCTTTCCGTTTTCTCTCCTCTACGATTATTAAAACCATTCGATCAATTCAAAAGTGTGCTTCAATTAAACAAAAACTGCCTTGGCTCGCCCACGTCAGTGAACACAAAACGTGCGTCATTGGATGTCCTTGTGGATTTCCATTCCTACTGGGATCTCTCATCTGTTGTGATCCAGAGGAGAAATGCCATGTTAAGTCAATTCAAGCTAGATCTGCTACCGAATGCTTCTTTTCTGGGTACACCTGCGCACCGGCAGACAGCGCTTTCTGTTTGAGCCGGCGCAACTCCGTGCGTAAAAATCCTTGGTGCCTCGGTGCGTCAGGTGCAGCTCATTTCCTTAATGCAAATGCTCCACTCGCTGCGTGCTCTCGCGCTCTCCCACCTCCTGCCCTCAGGACCGACCGGTAGCCGCCTCTGCTCCTTTAAGGCAATGAGGAATTAAAGCGTCTGCAGGGGCAGGGGAGAGGGTTATTCTGTGTAATGCTCAGAGAGTCAGTGTGGTGCGATTAGAGAGCGGCAGCGGGGAAAGATGCGCTTGCTCGCCTCTTGCTGGACGCTCAGAGGCGATGAAGATGATCTGACTTTGGAGTCTGAGAAAAAAGCGTGTTTTTCATTCTTATTCTACCACCCTCTCCCCTCTGTTTGCTTCTTTGCTCTTTTAGTTATTTTAATTTCCTAAAGAAATATCTTTTTACTCCACAGGATGATCCGTCAGTCAGTGTTTTATTTAGGAAATCGGAGCTTTTGACATTTTCATTTTACCAAAATTTTGTTTAGCCAGTTCTTTTTTTTTTTTTTCTTTTTCGGAATTTATTTATTTTTTTTGGTTTCAGGATCCGCTTTCACCCGGCTCTGACTCAGCATCACACACACCTGGGCTTCACCCCTTCAGCATCCTCTTTGAATAACGGGGAGAAGCAGCAAGACGCGGAGCAGAGGAGGAGAGTCTGAGCACAGCTCTCCCCAAGACAATCACTGAGGATCATTTATGGTCCGAGCGCAGAAAAAGACAGCTGAGAAAGAAGAAAAAGTAGGGAGGAGATATTAAAAGTAGAGACTCGGACCGGTTTGCTTCAAGACAGTGGCAAATGTTTAACCTTACCCCAAGCGCTCAGAAGAGAAACCCAGGGAGGCACCGGTCGGAGGAAGACGAGAAAGCATAGCTTGGGGGGATTGAACGGAGCAGGGCATGTGGATATTGGCTTTTATCTTTTTCCAGAGCATCTTGAATGGTAAGTTTCACCTTTTCACATTTATTTATTAGCGCGCATCCCCTACTGCGGAATGCAAATCACTGGTAGACAGCTAAGTGACTGGAGAGGGAGGATGGAGGTCACCTGTGACCCACATGAAATGGATTTTATATGGTTGTCAAAAGGCTGACACCCTTGATAGAGGGAGAGACACGGGCGAGGCATGAATTGCGTTTTAAATCCTTCAGGCTCTCCCACAAACCACTAAACACATCCCTGGCCTTCAGATATACCTCCTTAGCCAGATTGAAAAAATACATTATGTTTGTTTTTAATTAATTACTTTAATTAAATTGGTTAGATTTGATTGTTTGAATTGTTTTCAGTTTGCATCAAATGAATGTGATTTGTTTTCATTTTCTGTCTAATGATACTTATTCTGTCACAACCTTGCTCCTCTGTGGCCCTTAGTAATAAGTGACGTCTTGGATATAATGGACATTTGGTTTAACCCTTTCCCCCTCCCCCACAGCGAGCTTATTTTTCAAGTTCAAAATGGCCTAAATGAATGGAAGGTATTAAAATGGCCACTTTATATACACATTTTCAAGCCAGTAAGCTGCATTTGTGTTTTGGAATGGATTTGATTTCAAATTTTGCATCGCACTCAGCGCTCTGGCAGTATTTTTGCATCAACTACACAACCAAATTTGAACACGGCTTTACGTTAGTCACCTTTAAATGGAGACAAATCAGAGAATCATTGGTACAAACTGTAAAAAAAAAAAAAAGAAAAAAAAAAGTGATGTCTTTTGATGAGACACATTCCACAAAGGTCACATATTTGTAAGGAAATGCAAAAGAACTTCATAAATACACGCACACAATAAATGTGAGATAAATTTTTGAATTTTCCATTCAAATAGCCAGAAGACATCCACCATTCAAATGCAATAGCCCAACACATTTGATTGTGCATCTTCTCCTGTATTTTCTTGCACACTTGCGTAATTGCATGCATGTGCACCGCTGCACGCATGCGAGTGTCCACACGCATTTTGTGTGCTCATACAGTGTATCCATAATCAATAGTGGAAAATTGATACAGTTTATTGCATTCACTTATTGGCCAGAGTCCCTTCTACAGGGAGGGATTATGGCTGACTGGGTGTGTACGAAAACAGGGAGAGTTGGGGAAGGAGATGGAGAGGGAAAGAAAATGGAAACATGTCTGTAAGGAAACACGTCGGGGTGACAAGATGGGGATTGTTGGCGTGTTTAGAATTCAGGCGGCTGGTTGAATTTGTGTGAAAGGGTAAAAAAAAAAAAAAAAAAATGCGGAATTCATAAAGCAAGAATTGGGGAAGTGAGGATTTACAGGTACGAATACATTTAACCGCATCAGGGGGTTTTGATATGATATGGTGTGTCCCCAAAATGGATTTTCCCTTCTGGCCGGATGATAAAATAAGGCTTTGGAAATGGATTTTTGTTTCTGTGTCGACGCTTTTTCATTGCTGAGGCAGCCCTCAGCCGGTGCCGTTTATTGACACTGACTCCATATAAAATGGTATCTCCCTCAGCCCAGCTTGTGCTGAAACTCATAAAGGAACAATAAGGAATCCTCATTAATCATAATCATCTGACTCTGACATTAGATCAACTGCCATGCAAGATTGTGTCCGTTTATTGCATAAGGGATTATTGAGGAGGCCTGTGGCAAACAACCGATAGGGATTAAGCAGTAGACGGCGTTGAGTACAGACGCCACACTTTTTTGTGTTCGCCATTTGTATGGCAATCTTTTTTTTTTTTCTCTACACGTTCTTTTTTTTTTTTTTATCTTTTGCATGTTTTTTTATTTGATTCCTTCATCTCTGTACCGGAGCTGTAGCTGTACGACTTTGTCCTCTGTGGCAGGATGTTTTGTTGATTATCATGAAAATGAGGTGTTCATCGGCTGAGCAGTCGTTGTCAGAATGAATGAATGACCTTGTAGATAGAAGCCGGCGCAGAGATTGGATTCCAGACAATTCTTGCTGTTTCAGAGTTAGGCCTATCACGTGTTCGCTGGCCTGTCTCTATGGTAACCTCCTTAATGGATGTCAGGGGCTGCGTCCTAAAACGTTCGCCCATTCACTCTTCGCTACGTGGGGTAGAAAGCTATATGTGGGGTGCTGCTGTCTGGTGTCAGAATCTATGACGGTGGTTGGTTAAAGTCTGGTGTTTGTTTACGCCATCATTTTTATCTGTTATGTTGAGAGTAGTAATTCTTCACAAACTGGACATCTCTACAAAATGGCAGACCCACATGACTCCTGACATGGAAGTGTGAGTTTGGCTGCAAACTGAGTTGGCCCGGAAGTACTTGATCTGGAGCTAATCACATCCTGTTCCATCAGTACGTCCACAGGTGTATTAAAGCGACCAAGCGACAAGCGAGCTGCTCAATGGATTCTGGGTTTTCCTTTGCATTGTGGTTCTGCTTAACGAACCCTGCAACCAATTATAAACAGATACACACCTGCACAATGCTCGCAAATGTCAAATTTTTATTTTCTCTGTGCAAACCGTTGAAATTGATTGTTCATTATCAAATGAAGCAAAAGACCTTCTCAGTCCTTAGATTACTCTGTTGTAAGAATCTGCATACTGAAAAATTAAATGTTGAATCTGACAATTATTATTTTTTAAATTCTATTTAAGACTAGTCTTTTGCACTTATCAAAGCAGGATCTATAAATTCAGTCATCAGAAACAGGAGAGGAAGCATTAAATATCACTGCCTGAAAGCTGCCTCCAGGCAAAAACCACAGCGAGCTAAACTGGCCTATTCAAATTCTCATTGCAAAGCTGTAACGAGACAAGTCTTTCCCACAGCGTCCCCTCCAAGACTGTGATGATTTGTAGACATGCACACTGTGGCTTAACCTGATGCTTGTGTCTTAAAAGGGACTTCTCTCTTAAATAAATGAACATTTGTGCAGAGGTCAGGAAATCACGCAATCAAATTCTGATCTCAATTAGCTGTGACCTTTCTAAACACACATCCAAGTTGAAATAAGGAGGCACCTACGGAGCATCTCGCCCAGTGTAGCTTACGGTGCAGCGAATAGCTGCCAACATCAGTTAGCCTGCCAATTTTACATGACCCCACATTATTAGCAACCTGAAACACTGGATGGAAATGCTACGGGGGCTGGGGTGGAGAGATAGATTGAACTTGGCTGCAAGTAGAAATGGGGAACTGGTGTTTGCTTGGTAATAAATCTACATGAAGGCGATGAAGGCAGTGCACTGATGAGAGCCTCGTTTGTAGGAGCTGTGACGCGGATCTCAAGTCTGTGTGGGGATGTCTGAAGATCAGCGGCCTCCCTGGCCGTTCATAGGTTGTAAAGCAGAGGAGTGAAACCCGACCAGCTTTCCAGCTGCACTCAGCCATTAGTCTGTTTACTAATTACCAATTAGGGTTTGGTTGCACAAGCAGTATCGTAGCTCATGAAATTAAATTACCCCATGAAAACACGCAGCGTACAGTCAAGTGATAGATCATCTTGTGCAGTCTTACTCTGATATGAATATCTAATGGGCTAAATTAAGTTTACAAACCCACTTAACTCTTGCTCACTTGTGTGAGTTATAAGAGGGTTTGTTGGGTTACATTTTGAACTCTGAGCGTGATTCCAGTTGAAAGGGCTGCTAATGTTGGGTAATGGATACCCTGATGTGTGATCATAATAGATATCCCCTTGTTCATACATCCTAGCTGTATAATGAGGGCTACTCTACTGTACCGTACCTCCTCGAGCCTGTCTAGCTCTCTAATTAGGAGCAAGCTTTGGTGACTTGTGTGCGTGCCTGTGTGTGTGTATGTGTGTGTGTGTGTGTGTGTGCTGTGTTTCACCCGATGTAAAATCTAATTACCGATCACACAGTGTCTGTCTGGATTTCACTGAATCAGAGGTGTAATTGCGCAAGCCGGCGTGTAAATGTCTCTTGCATTAAAATGTTAACGATATCATTTAGCATCTGCGGGGAAGAGCAGAAAAGCCCTCAGCACCCAGATGTAGGTGTTTGATCATGCGTGCAAAGTGAGGTTGTAGTACATCTGGCGGGGGTTTCCCTCTCAGACAGGGTTCTCAGTAGAGAGGATGTTTTTAATTCACTCAGCACCTGTCAAAGTGACATGTTATATTACTGTGCTGCGCTGCACAGGTACTGTAGTGGAGGAGCTGCTATAAAAGCTGCATTTGACACTTTAAAAACAGACTAAGTCAAGTTGAAAGCACTTCTGATCTCCTGTGCAGAACGCATCTATTTAGATTTGGTTTCAAACAAGTTTAGAATACGCCTACTTACAACATGATTTTTGAGATTTTTGACTTATGGCTTTCTGCATGACTTCTCAACAATTTCATAACTCCTCCCTTCACCCAAGAGCCAAGGTGTGAAGATGTGCGCAGATTCTGATATAACAGACCACTTTCACAACAGAAACTTTGACTTGGCACAGTAGGGAAAGCACGAGTACTTTAATGATGGCTCAGTTCCATTAAGTGCCACAATAAGCAGTAAGTGAACAAGTATGCACTGACCCGTGTGGAATCTGGCCACCATTAATATACCTGTGCTTACTGTTCAAATTTCCTTACTCCAAAGCTTTTGTCTCCATTGAATTGATTCCAAAACTCAAATACATATTCTAGTTGCAGACAGACTGACTGGCTGAACTGGGGGCTGGCAATTTGGATGTGGCAGTTGTCTGCCATTGACATGTAATTTTATCCATCGTGTTATTGATACATATGAGAAAAGCTCAAGAGAGCTCACTAGTGGTGTGTCAGTTGCGAACGATGCGGGCAGGGGTGGGACTTTGTTTTGATGGGTATTTGATACGGTGACCAGTGTCATAATGTTAACACTTTCCTGTATTTACTTGATTTGTTTGCCGTGGTTCAGTTGTAAATTTTAAGCTTTGATTAGAATGTTAAACAATAGTGACTGTATTTTTTTTGTATCAATAAAATGAGGATTTTATGAAAAGAGCAAATCGAAAATTGCTTAGCATCACACACACCATTCATAATTGCTAAATTAGGCTAAAATTGAAGGCTCAGAGTGAAACTGAATGAAGAATTATTTGGGAACTGTTTGGGAGCCATAAGAGCCGACTCTTCTAAGGGAGCCGAGCCAAAAGAGCCGAATCTTTGGAAAGAGACGAAACTCCCATCACAAAGCTCAACATGCTGCCACTTAAGAAAACACATGCAAATAGATAAAACACAAGTAATGGGTAAATGCCCTGCACTTATGTGATTTGGCATTTGGCAACATAGATGCAGCCCTTCATTCAGAAGAACTGAATGATTATGTTTTGGTTAAAAACAAAACTGCGGACAAATAATATCAATACAATATAAATGTCATTTCTAGGAGACATTAGCTGCTGCTACCTTTTTTCATTCCAGAAGAAGATTTCTGATTAACTGCTCTCATTGGATGCGGTCTGAGCTTAAGGTTTACATCCACAGGCCTGTGTAATCAGAACATCTGTGTGATGTGCTACAAAGCAATGAATTTATCATTGCATTTGTCTTCCTCATCTCATGCCTTTGGCAAGAGTTCCTATTATTTCTTTCATTGAAAACAATCTTTCTGCACACGACCACTTCATCTTAGATGGCGCCATTTTTGGGAATTGGCGAAACAGGATGTATATCTCACGCCTTCAACTAAATTTCTGTCTGGTATCATTACATTTCCCCTGTATTCTGATTTAGGCGTCTATACGGATCATTTTCATCATGCATAATCTGAATATTAGACTTCATTAAAATGTTACATGCTACACTTGCCAGTAGTCCATGCTGCGTTCCATCTGTTGGATGTCTGTTGTACGCTGTGCACCAGGCCACACTCCTTTTGGTGAGAGTCCCACCAGAGCTTTTGTTCATTGTGGAAGACAGGTGGCAGAGGTGTGATGAGTTCCCTATCCATCACCCCCCAAGACAAACATCCATGCTGGACCTCATAAATACTGGCTCTTAATCCAGTCCTCCACATACCAGGGCCAGGCTTTGAACTCGACACACTCGGTGGCCCAAGGCTGAATTGATCCTCGCGACTCCGGCCTGAGCATGATGCATGCGCCTGATGTATTGTGGCTCGCTAGCAGTCTGCCAGCCTGTCTCTGTCTCTGCCTTTGAGCTTGGCTTTCCCCTCCCGCATTTCATGGGATTTTCTTGTATATGCCAATGTTAAAAAAAAAAAAACAAAAAAAAAAAACACAACACATCTCTTTGACCTCTCTGCTATTTTCCAGCCCTTGCGTCCTGCTGCATATTTCCCATCCGCATTTCAATCAGACTATTCAAGGCTGCGTTTCCAGTAGACATTTCACCATCAAGTCTGCCCCTGAGTCTCAGGCTCCACGGTCCGAATATTAAAGTAGGCTAAGGGATAACGAAGGAGGCAAAGCTGGATAGACAGAATGACAGAAAGACAAATGGGTCCAGCTTGGTTTCTCGACACTGCTCTTTATTTTTAAACCAGGCACAGATGCTAAGATTTAAGACCAAGTTAGTGGCGGTTATTTTTAGCCGGCCATTTTTAAAACGCTGTCATCTTGTTGGTAAGGTGTGTGTTTATGTGTGTGTGAGAGAGATGTGCTTTATTTGTGTGTTTGCTGGTGTTTGTGTATCTATACGTGTTGGGAGGCTTTACAGAGTGCGTGCTTTTGCGCCCATTCGAACTGAAGTGCGTGTGTGTTTAATTGGGGGAGCTGGGTGGGTGGGTTAGGGTGTGACATGGAGTGGAGCCACAGGAGTCTGATTTATGCCCTTCCAGCCACTCATCGATCCCCCGGCCCGGTGTGAGACTGAGTGCATTGTCAATAATCTTAGCACTTTGTGGTATTCCTAGAATTCCCAGACCTGCTCTGCCTAGACCAAGGTGCGATGCTGCAGTAAGCCATCTTGTCCAAGATCAAATAAGAGGGCACAGGGCCTGGCAGCAGTGCATTTGATTGTAGGGCAGTCTGGCAGTGAATAGATCATTCTGCAGAGGCTGCGCTGTTAAAGAAAAAGAGAATTGGCTCCATTGTTCATACAAAGGGAAGTAATTTGGACAGAATTCTGCATGGGCACCTGGAAGCATGTAGCAGTTTTGTATGTGTTGCTAAGTGTCCCGTAGACACTTAGCAACACGTAGATGAGGTCTATTATGTGTTGCTCTGTGTCTCTCTCTATCTAGACCATCCATCCCCACAAGTGATTATGCTAACTAGTGTTTGATCAGATGATTAAATTAAAACTCGATTCATCCAAAGTGCTAAATGCTCAGAATACATTTGTGCCTGCCTAGAGTCCCCCGGCGTCCCAGCCATGGGAGGAAAGGATGACCGGAAAGGAGAAGGAAGAAACTGTACAAAAATGCCTCTGCTTTTTATCCAGGCAGCGGCACTGAGGTTGTAATAAAGCAAGCCGGGGGGCTGAGGGAGAGAGGAGGAGAAACGGAGAGAAACGAGAAAAGGAGAAAATAAGGATGTGTGTGTGTGTGGATGTGTGTGTGTGTGTCGTGGCGGTGGGAGCAGGGAGGGTGGGGCGCTGAAAGGAGCCGTGCTGTGGTTCCCTAAGTGTTGAATAAACATGCTTGGTTTAGGGAAATGGCTGCGATAAATGTTTAATATGATAAGTCCATAAAGACGGTCAAATGAGTCTGGAGTATTAAAATGAGCATGGCAGCAGTTGCAGCAGCTTTGGAGGAGGAGGAGGAGGAGGGGGAGGAGGAGGAGGAGAAGGAGGAAGGGGGGGTGGGTGATAATGGCAGGCAGAGCTAACAGGATGAGAGCAGCCAGCTGCTGTGACATCAACATTAACACACTCCACCAGCTGCTGGTCACAGACGTCTCTTGTACAAAACAGGGACAGCGGTGCGTCTTCAAAGAGCCACTGTGGCTTCATAATGGTATTATTACCTGTACAATGTTAACAGCACATTCACCAAGCACTTTTCAACACAGAGTTCAAGAGTGCAGTGAAAAAGGTAGAAAGGAACCAACAAACAGCTGGAAGAAAGGGAGAATTATGCCGGCAACACCACTCTAGCCAGCAGCTCATTAAAAGCAAAGAATAATAAAAAAAAATCTAAATAATAATCAAAGAGAAAGCTGGGATATGATGTTTATGCATCAAACAGTTAAATTATTTGGAAATTATATTAAAATTCTTTAGACACCAAACCAGCATCCAAAACCTAATAACAGCAAAGGCCCGCTGTGACGTTGCCTCACGTTGCCTGTTTCTGGAGCAAAAAAAGTTGCACTTAAACACACCGCAAAGGCAACAGCCAACTAACAAATACCTTTCCATAGCAGCAGGTGGCAGTAGGCTGAATTTGTCATCCAATGAGGAAACTGGACTACTATGCGACATACAAATTGTTGTACGTCGTGTTGACCTCTCCTGAGTGATGCTGATCAGTCGGTTTACAGTTTGTTCATTCTCGATCATGAAGTTGTAAAATATCCGTGCATTTAAACGTTCAGAAGAGATGAAGATGAAAAATGAGAAGAGCCTCTTATGTGTGCTCTTTGCTCTTTGTTCTTTTTGCGTTCTTGTGCACTGGTTCACTTCACAGCCAGTCAAAGTGATTTCTCTGACTGACTCATTCTGAAAAGTCAACATGCTGAATGGTCGGAAAAGCCGGCAACAGACGTCGTGTGGCAATGGTCACGGCTAGGTGTGTCACAGCCTTTGGCGAAAGAAAAGCTAATACAGACTTAGTTTCAGAGATAAAATGCCTCATGTAACCACCTCAGTTGGGACATACCTGTAAGGAAAGAGTGGTGTAAACCAGATAATCCAATCAATGGGGAAATGTTTGAACCTAAAATCCACGTAAACCCTTGATTTGGTTGTTTCTCTCAATGATGCTTGGGGGGAAAAATCTTCTTCTTCTGTAATATTTCTGCCAGATTTGATGCTCCAGAGCTGGTCGAACCATTTTGCACATGTCAAAATATCTGATTGATGTTTTGGGACATGCAAGGCATACAGTATATCTTTATCATTAGTGTCCATGTAAACGGTTAAGATGAGTTTTTTTCGTTCTTTTTGCTTTGGCCTATCAACAGAAAAAGTTCTCACTGCCACCATTTCACCAAGGTGTGCCGTGTTTACCAAACTGATTCAGGTAACACAGGTGAAATCAAATCCAAAGCCAAAGACTGTTTGTGTCGGGTCATTCTGCCTCACAGCTCTATGAACACCAAACAGCCTTTGGACGTAGCGTTAGCTTACGCGGCATGCAGGTGGACAGCGGCCGCGTTAAGATGGCCGACAACAGAAACATCTCCGAGGGCCCTTAACCTTAATGTCTGGTGGCATAATAAGGTTGGTTGTCCAGCATGTGCCACGTCTGCTCGTCTAACTGAGGTAAGGCCTCTGCCAACAGGCATCTGTTCAACGAGAAGGCTGCTGCTTAATCATATTATGAAGAGAGACAGTGTATGCTGACCATTAGATTAGTTTGGAGGCTATTCGATTATGTCCACTCAAGTCTCAATCAGACCTGTTTAAGTATAATAGTAGAGAATCTTAAAGGATGTCTTAGTGTTCAGAGCTTACTGGCAAAACTGAGCTACTGTATATACTCATCATAGCCACTGGTGCATGGAGCAGAGCTGAGTCCAGCATCTGAAATAATTCTTTGTGTGTGTTCAGTGGGAGACCAGGTTACTTAGACACAGAAATATTTGTTAGAAAGTAGTAGCTAGTTATTGTTTTCAGTTCCGTTCATGCTATGTGCTCACCTGCCAGTTCATTAGGTACATTAGTGGAAACAAATGCTTTCTAATATAGCAGTCTACATTAAAATTTACCTTCATGAAGGTTGTGGTGTTAGTTTCAAATAACTGACAGAGCTGTTGATTCAGCTGTGTTTTCATTTTGTAGGCTGTGGTTTGTAGAACTATTGAATTATACTGCGTTGTACCTACACGTGTTTTTATTATTTCGGCAACCCCATTTAGTCAGCAGCTAGGTTAAATAACAAAAACACTTCCAGAAACACCTTCCTTATGCTGATTTATGCTGATTCAACATAAACTGTACAATGTAACAGTTGAGAAGGACTGTAATATTAGAATGCATTAATTTTCAATAGTGTACCTAATAAACTGGCAAGTTGTTTGCCACGTATAGTGATCACTCTGTTCTTACTGCAACACAGATGACTTAAAATCACGAACTTGTTTATCTGACAAAAAAAATACAGTTTACCACCACCGCCACTGCCATACCTACATCACGCTCACTTCTTCTTCCTAGCTGTCTCTGTATCACTTTATGTGGAACTACCGTTGCACCTCACCCCCAAAAAATATATTTATAAATGTATTCGCCTAGGCCTGTTTGTCAAAGGGATTAGCATTAGCTGTCTATAAATACACAGTTTTTATTCCCGTTAATTAGGTTGAGGAGAGGCAGCACCGTGGCGCTGCTCTCTTCAGTTCCTGGTAAAATTAGAAAATGATTTTAATTAATAGGTAAAACTGCGGGTGTTGAAATTTTAAGTGTAATAAGCTCTTTCTAATTGCAAAGGCTGCTGTGGTTCAGCTGCAGCGTTGTTTGGGTCCACATGGGGGAATCTAAGTCATCGTAAATATGCAAAGAGTCTATGTGACAACCTTGTTTTATTTACTTTATTAAAGACATGGGTTTCCCTCCACTTTCTTGTTACATCACATAGCAATGTCAGATTAGTACGAGCGGAGGTTTTTATTCATCATTGGCAGCAGCAGAGGGAGCCGCTATAGTTTGCCACATTATAATCCCTCATCAGATCCACTCTCATGCACTCATCATCACCATCAGCAGCAGCATAATTTAGACATCACAGTCTTTATTGCTCAGTTTTACTAACTGAGAAACAGACCAGGGTCCCTGGCTTTCCCCTTGATGAGACAGGCAGCCACACTGGCCCATTTAAGACATGAAAATAGACCGGGGAGGGGGAGGCTTCATCTGCCGTGGGGGCCTCGTTTTAGCGGTGCCCTCCCCTCCTAGACATCAGAGGACAGATCTGTCGGTGTGGATCAGCAGCTTGCGTACAGCCAGCCCTTTCTACTGTCACAGCACTGCTTAATATTCATGAGAGCAAATTGGAAGACAGTCATTTAACTTCCGTGCATGCTGTATTGCCTCTGGGCAGATAGGATCAGTGGGAATGCTTACTCACACTGGACTCCCCGGCCATAGCTGGTTATCGTCCGCCTGCATCAGAACTTCTAGCCACTTTCAAGTTAATGGACTTTGATATGCGACAAATTCTACTTTGGTGAAATATGATTTCCACATTAAATGAAAGTCAGTAAACCTGTACAGTGCATTTGAAATCTGGGTCATGCACAGGTCAAAGTCATATTTTTAGCTGCTAGGAACACAGCTTGATCACATGCTTTAGCACTGCATACATCAGTTCTGCTATCCCTGAATCTGCAGAGCAGGAATAGGAATTTGTTAGGGTGGAAAATTGCTTTAGCTACTGTTAGTCTTGAATGTGAGTGAGCCAGGTATGATCTCCACATCCCAGGCAGACTTGCCCTGAGGGCACAGAGCAGAGAGCTGCTTTAATTACCCAAGGTTCCCGCTGTCACATTGTCACTGTGAGGCACCCGGTGCCACGCTACCGTGCGGTGCAGAGTCCCCCTGCCGTGGTGGCGATGACAACTCAGACAATGGATCTGCTCGCTCAACAGATGCAGCACAAGTGCCCTGTGAAATATGGGAAGCTGAATCAATCCCACTGTCTCTCTGATTCTCTCTTTGCCTCCTCTTGTTTGCTCTCTGCTCTTCTCTTCCCGTGTCAGGAGTGTTCAAGAAAAAAAAAAAAGCAGCTGCTTGAAAGACGTAATATGCAACTATGAAATGAACATTCCCACATGGCACCAGGACCATGCATTCAAGAGTTAAATGTCTCACAAACTCCAAGAGACACTTATATGTTTTGATGGGACATTTGACTGGGAATTTCCGTAAAAATTCACTAGACCTTAATTGTTCTCATTAGCTGTGATCGCTGGTTTGTTTAAATTAGGAGACCCAATGGCTCTGAAAACCCACCTTCGTGGTTGGTTGGTAATCATTCAGTAGCCAAGCAGTACGACATTGTCAGTTAAGTAATGTATTGTAAAGCAGCATTATTCTTATGCACATCTTCAGGATTGGTAGTCAGAAGTCAAATATATTAATCGCTGCTGGATTATCCAAATGTCAGATTATTTGTCTTTGATATTAAAAAAACAACAACAAAAAAACGGTTTATTATCCAGTAAATCCTGGCAGCTTTAAGTCATGTCATTTACACACATTTTGTAATATTCACAGATATCTGTTGACGTGGGGGCTTGTGAAAGGTTACTGGTTCATTCACTGGAAATGACAAATGCTGCCCTTTTAGAACAGCAGTGCCGTTAAGCAAGGCACTGCTTGAATTCTATAACTGTACACATATGTAACAAATAACACTGACCTGTTTTGTGTTGAAGGCAATAATTAACCCAGTATTCGGCAGATTAAAAACCCAGTCTGAACAATAATGTATCATGTGACCACCTCAGTTGGAAAAGAATAATCATAATACTCCAACCATTTCGTGTTGAAATGACGTCTGCCTGCACACATTTGCCCCATGTGGGTTAAACATTGATGACGTGACAAGTGTCTGGAAGGGACAGAAACATGGAGGTAGCAAAATAATCATTTGCTGAAATAAGTGTTTGAAAAGATGAACGGGGACGAAATTGATGTGGGCAGTGTTGTTGAAAATGTGGGCCTGTCTTGGTTGTGTTCTTCCACTGAATAAATTCAGTATTTTTCATAAAGTTTTGGGAAAAGCAATCCTCTTTTCCTTGTCCTGTTATAGTTCCAGTGGATTAAACTCTCCAGGTCATGTAAATACATATTTCTTAACCAATGATTTTTTTTTACCGTCCATGTAAACAGTAAATTTGGAATCTGTAATCAGAGCGATTTCAGTCAGGGTGAAGAACCATTGTCCATGTGTTGTTTGTAGAAAGCAGTTGTTTCCAGCACAATAAACTGACATAAACACTTTTTTTTCCCTCCACCTGGCCAGTATTAAACCGAAGTCTGACTTAAGAAGCAACTATGGTGAACATGGTGAGAGGTGTTTAGCAGCTGGAAAGCCAGCCAAGTTGGTGGAGACCAAAACAGAGCAAAAAGAAAGCGAATGACGTACTTACATTCATAAAATTTGGCCCAAAACAACTAAAACTTAATAATAACAATAAGGTTCCATATTTCTGTTAATGTAAAGGATCGTAATATGTAATTTTCAATACATTGAAGCTGCTTTTTTTGTGATAGAGTCCTCTTTGATCTATCAATGTACATCGCCTGGTTGTTCTGGTTGTTTCTGATCTTAAAGTTCATTAATAATGAATATGAGTGGCAATTAGTTTTGGCCATTTGGTCAGAAGTAGCTACTTCTGTGCTTCAACCATTAACAGTTCTTTCACCAGTATCTACAATCTATCTAAGCCAACAGAATGCTATCGGAAATTGGAAACAGCACTAAACACAAATGGACAGGATAAATTAAAAAAAAGCAATGATTTCTAGCTCTTCATACAGCCCCCCTTCTTCCCTATTCTCCCTGAAGATATCCTGGTGGAAAAAAATCATAGTCAATTATAGATGCATATAATGCATTATTGAACAGTGTCATTTATTTCACCTTTGCAGTTGAGCTCATGAAAAATTATGCCAATTACTGATTTTCTCCCGGGCAATGTAGTAAGTGGTTGGGCCCTGAGGCCATTTGTTGGGGCATGACATGGTGCTCTTTGTGAGGTCTACGGGGGTGATGTACCTGCGTCACTGGACCATTTGTGGTCTGGCTCCTGAGCTTAGTCAATTAGGAAAACGAGTAGCACAGTGATATGCGCCCTTCCGCCAGAGTCCGTTTCTTTTTTCTTTTCTTTTTTAATTAAATCAATCTCGCTATCACTCAGCCGGTCTAAATTGAGTTGCTCTCGCGTGCTTTTCATATGTGAAATAGACGAATATCAAAACAGCCGCAGCATAAATCCTAATCCAATTTCTCCGATGCTCGCACAGAATAGAAGCTTTCAGAGCAACCACACGCTTCTTTGATCTATACTTCTCTCAAGCCATTTGCTATTGTAGCACTGTAATGTTCAAAGTATCAATTAACTAAGTAACCAAATAGCATTTGCAGAAAACTTTGACGTGTGCCAGTTGTGTGCTGGATTCTTTTAATTGAAGAAAATATTGTGGTGTTTTTTAATTTGTGAAAATAATTTTTGTCTTTTGTCTTCACTTAGTTCCCCAGAAAGTACAAACAAACACTTACCAATAATGTACAAGCCACATTTATTCTTTAGCATGCTCAGCAGCACATTTCAGGTTTCACACAAAGAATTCCTCTGCTGGATGGAAATCAATAAAAGCTGTGTGATTTAAAAAATATGGACATGAGTGATTTCAGTGCGTCTTCTCCTCCTCGCTAACCTTGAGCGCCATCCATCCACGAACAGGTGGGGCTTTGACCCCCCACCACCCCCACTTCCAGTCTGTATTATCAACAGAGCACTGAGAAGATTGATACTCTCTGTGCCAGCTGAAAAAAAAGAGAATGAATCAGAATTTAATATGACTTTGATGTATTATTTTCATCTCGGCTGGGGCCACAGATTCATCGAGAGCCCAGTACGCTACCCTGCTGCATTTTAAAAGATTCAAATCGGCTAAAACTTTTTTATGTGAAAGACTGTATGAGAGTGTATTCAAACATTTCTCTCCTGGAAGACTACAGTCTGTACTGCACTCCTTTACATTTTATTTTGAACAAACAACTAGTCTTTTATATCCAATATGTGGAATTTAGGCTGCCTTGAATGGGGCAGAGGCCATGTATCAAACACGTATTGTTCACTGATGGGAACATTTTGTTAAAAAAAAAAAGAAAAAAAGAAAAGACAGCAGTAAGCACAGTGAAAAACTTGTTAAGACTTTTAAGTCATAAAAAGTATACATTTAATTTATTCTGGGACTAAATCTGTTCAAAAATAAATGTCACTCTGTTACAGTATATGTACAGAACTGTACACTTAATTCATGCATTATATAGCAGCATTCAGTGCTGACATTATGCAAAAAGATATATCTAATACACTTTTCTATGATTGAAGAGTGCTAGCATCTACAAAAAGTCATACATATTAAGGGCTGCTGGATTTCTCAAATTATTGGTCTTCAGCATCAAGAAAATTCAATATATGGCCTCGCTTCATGCACATACTGACAACTGCAACGTAAACACATGCTTAGCATTGGTATAGCCTATGTAATACAGACACAGCCTTTTTGAACAGGTTGCTGATTCAAACACAACAAATGAGTAATGCTGCTCTGCCCTTTTACAGCAAATGTTATACGACCTGTTAAGGTCGTTTAACATTTTAGGCAATGTGTTTCCCTCTTAAAGTAGCCAACCCTGAACATTGGATGTGCATAGCTTAATAAATATGTGGCTTATGGTACTCAAAATTTACAGCCTTGAAACAAACTCAATACTAAACATGGCTCTGATAGATCAAAAATCTGGAAGAATTTCAACTGGCTCTGGCTAAAAACTGTCAGGGAACCAGAGGTACTATACTGTCACAGACAGGCTGAGTCACAGCTGACATGTTAAAGAATATGATTTTATCACTGCACATAGATCTAAAAATAAAATATGGTATGGCATTGTATTATGTGTTATTATTATTATTATTATTATTTTTAACCCATATGTAATTAGAAGAAACTGTACTGCCAGCTGTTGATGGTACTCAACAACATTTAAATATAAAGTTGTTGCTTAACTACAAACTACGTATAATGTTTAAAATATCCTATACTAATATAAAATAAAAAAATAAAAAAATAAATGATAACATGATAAAGCCTTTAGTTCAGTAGTCATCCTTTACAGATTACATTTCTAAACAAAACGTAAGCTGTTTAATTAGCCACAGACATGCAGCTGTTTGCTAACACAACGTCGTCCTTCCCAAGGAGCGACTGTTAATTTAAAACAACTACAGGTTTGTTTGTCTCTTTCACTTAGCTACTCTATAATAAACCCAGCAGACATTTTAGAGCTCGAGACGCTAAATACAGATTAACGCATTTTCAGTTTTTGACCTGTTTTGGTTGAAGCTAAAGTTAACGTAAACTCGTTAGGTTTTAAGCTAGCGTTAGCCCAAAACGTCAGTTTATATTTTCAGTATTGCTCGAAAAAAATAGTCGTACTTGCATTCTCTTTGCACTACTACACCTTAACTCGTAATATTAGATAGCTGACATATGTAAAGACAATTTTCAACCCATACTTTAAACAGTAATGACGTATTTGCACAGCATAGTACATCCACTCAGGCGTTTTCACTCATTGAGAGTTTTGTAGTATTTGTAGGATAATTTTCAGTACGCCTTTCTCATACTATTAAATAGTTTCAGAGTCATCACTGAAAACTTGCAAGCCTAACAGTGGTAATTATTGATCATGACTCTGTTTTCTGCTGTCATTCGAATGAAAACACCCCACGTTAGTCTAATATTATTATTTATGCCAGAAGTGCAAAGTATTTCAGAAATGGTGCAGTTGTCCAGATCTCCAATATGTCAAATAAATCTTCTAGAAAATAGTTGCTGTATTGATCTGTAGCCTGCTAATAATTTTCTCTGAGCATTCCTAATCTGTGACAACAAATAAGCATTGTGTGGATGTGTGTGTGTGCAGTACATGAGCAGGTCACTGGAGTGTCTCATTGCTGGTCTAGAGCTGCTGGAGCAGAGAAAAGGGTGGAAACGTCTGCAATTTGAAACCTTGTTAGGAATTTATGAAGTGCTAAAATGTTTTCTCCCCAGGGAGGGTCCAAGCCAGCTGCCAGTGCCACTGTAAGCCATTTAGTGCAGAGCCTCATCACAACGCTGTGATGGCAAGCGAGATACACTAACATACAAAATACCAACAAACTATGGGTCCGTCACGCACTGGCCTTCAGATTACAAACATCTGCTGGGATCTTCAACCTGAAATCAAACAGCTGTAGATTTCTATGAGGCTAATTGCACCGACATTGACATTTATTACCCTCGTCTCCTCTAGAGAATGCTCCCGCACAAACTGCATTTAATGTCATTCGCTTTACTGTGATACTGGCTTAAATTGAAGCTCGAACATAATCAAGGCAACTGACCTTATTCCATAATTGATGGTAGTTTATGTTAATTTAATGTTCCCAAGATCCCAGGGATGGGAATACGTTGATGAATCCAAAACGACTGATGATCATCTATAAATAGAAGCACTTACGTGGAACGACTTTTGAGGAATACTAATTTGAGCTTTTCTAAATTTAACTAATCAATTTTCTACTCAAATACCAAAATACCATAAACAAGAAGAATTTTTGAGATGTTAACATCTCAAGGTCTCATCAGATTTTCATTGAGAACTTAATTCATGGTGTTGCATACAAACTTTATTTGCTGGAAAGCAGAGGTACAAATCGACTGAAATATCAGTCCAATGTGTAACTGTGATAATAATAAAAAAAAGTCATAGTTCTAACAACAAACCTCCTGTGTTTTCTCTTTTCCAGTTTTCAGTGAGGACCTACATTCCAGCTTATACTTTGTCAATGCATCTTTGCAAGAGGTAGTATTTGCCAGCACCACAGGGACCTCGGTGCCCTGTCCTGCTGGGGGTGCTCAGCCGGCCTCGCTGCGGTGGTATCTGGCTACCGGCGAGGAGATCTACGATGTCCCAGGCATCCGTCACGTCCACCCTAATGGAACCCTCCAGATCTTCAACTTCCTGCCATCCAGCTTCAGCAAGCTGATCCACGACAACACGTACTACTGCACTGCCGAGAACCCTTCTGGCAAGATTAGGAGTCAGGATGTCCACATCAAAGCTGGTGAGTCCGGCACATACAGTAGTTGTACTAAATGTTGTTTGATGTAACAGTTGCAACACTACCAGGATTAAAGTGGTAAAGTCTGGTCAAAACTGATTAATCACCACAAAATTAATGTGTGTAAAGTACAGTATGTCTGTCCAAAAATAACTCTGGCATGTACCAAATTTTCAGTGGAAAAGTGTACTAAGTACTAAAAGTTTTAAATTTGCAAGAACCAGAATATTATAGACATTATCTGATGTACTATATATATTTTTATCGGTCCGGTAACGCGCCATTTGGATTTCATTATGAGGCATGTTTCAACCAACAGAGGAAAAAATATAGTCCTACAACCAAGCAGAGCCATTTTGTTGTAAACAAATTCAAACACCCATGTTACCTTTTCTGTCCATCACTGCATAAAGCCCGCCCAAATGATTTGATTGGTCAGGCAGATCTTTGCTGGGGAATCATTTACCTGACCTCAGACCAGTTTTTGACTGCCAGAATTTTGTGGGCAGTGGAAGTTGGACTGGCTTCTGGACTAACCCTTGTCTCCCCCAAGTTTTGCAGAGTCTTGAGTAGATTTCCTCACTGAGTAAACTGTTTATGCGGCTGGTGCTGTAAGTTTCCATTTGTTTTCGGAAACTGGGTCCCTCCAAAAAAGTGTTCAGTAATGTAATAAATTTTTCTGTGTTCTGTATTTATTTATTTGTTCAACAGTTTCACGGGAACCCTACACAGTGAGAGTGGCAGACCAGAAGGCTATGAGAGGCAGTGTAGCCGTCTTCAAGTGCATTATCCCTGCTTCTGTGGAGGCCTACGTCACTGTTGTATCATGGGAGAAAGACACCGTTTCACTCAGCTCAGGTATGACTTCAATACTTCGCATAAAGACATCAGTCATGTGCTAAAGGTTCTGTCTCTAGCACACAAACCATCCAACCTGTTAAAGAGCAAGATGATGTGTTAAATCTGAAGGTAAAAAGCCAAAGCCGATGTTAAAATGAAATGAAACGTCCATATTAATGTGTTTTGACAAGGTTTTTTAGTTATTAAAGAGCACAAAGTGAAGCCTTTTTGCGCCCACTCTGGTTACGACAAATTTGCAGGATTAAATTTGTCGAAGGAAGAAGTGTGCTGCCTTTTTTGTGTGTTTATCCCAGCCCCCCTCCCTGATTTGCTCTGCTCTGCACTCTTTGAACACTATGTTCTGTTTAACTGTGAGTCATCTTCTTACCTGTTTACTGTCGTAGTCTGCCATTACTTGGGCTCTGCAGCTCTGTGCAGCTCTGTTCCCCCACTGGCCAGAGGATGTTGATAACTGTCACATTGAATCACTGGGCTTCTTTTACCCTTACACTCTCCACCTCAGCCAACTCCATTTTGAGTCCAGCAAGGGGTAAAGTGGAACAGTTTACATAGCATTATATAGCATTGACCTAGTTACCCTCCTTGTTTGAATACAGGGGCACTAGATACCAGAATGTTCTCTGGGTCCAGTTTTTACTCAAGTCAAATGGAATGGTTATCTGTTTGATTGCTCGGTGTACTGCCCGCTGGCTGATTTTGCTTCATACTGGGCGTTCAGGGACCTGTAAGTGAGCACTTGATGTCATTTGACTTAGGGCAGAATCTGGGACGGTGTTTTGGTGGCATTTTAAATGTGTCTGCTCAAGCATGAAGATGTGTCTTCTGATCCATGCCAGCGACTTATTTACTTGAGGTTACTCGAGTTACTTGCCGCGAGCTGCTGGTCGAAGACATCGCCTAATGTCATGGAGAGCGAGCAAATATGTAGCATGCAGATATGATTAGGTTGTGCAAATGAAATGAATCGTGTAGACAAGGCTCAGAAATTACGTTTATCTCAACTGTGGCTGAAGACATTGTCCATTATGAGGATAAAATAATTTAACACATGTCCTCTTTTTAAAAAACAAAAGCCTGTTGACCTGAATTATGAAATGCAGAAAAAAATATCTCTTCACACAGGTACTGTAAGTATTATGTGGGCCATTTCTTTATACTGTAATCCAATCATTGCTAATCATCTCTTAGACAAGCTCTCATTGTCCTGTATATCGTGATATCTTTTCATTTTTTCAAGCAGGCCTGACAGCCTATAGAATATGCAGTGAAGTTTTGATGGATTATATTGTATGCTCGACGTTCTTTTGAGTTCTTTCGCAAGCGTTCAAAAGAACAACGATATTGGATTGTCCGTGTTTACTCCAATAAGTATTGCAGCAGGCGAGTGCTGTCAAAAGCATGAGCACACGGTCAAAATCACTGCTGCTCGGTGATAAATATTTGATGGTAGATTCTGATGCATGAGCGGATTCACCTCACACTGTTATGGAGAGGGTATGTTTACTCTAGGAGCGAGGGTTAGAAGGAGGTGTGTGTGTGTGCTTGAGTTTGTGCATGAACAAAGACACTGCAAGGAGTACCAACAGAGCTTGACAATGGCAGCTGGATGCAGTTTGACCCAGCCTAGTTTTTCTGACTTCTTTTCCAGACCCTCTTTTCTTTTCCTTTCCAGTTTTTCATAAAAAAATGTCTTTGGTCTCTATGGACACAAAATAAAGCTATCCCACAGCCACACTGAATTATTAATCTCAGGTTTTTGTTGGGAACAGTAGCATCAAGCACACGCCGCTACTCTTGCATTGTGCATCAGAATGAGACGAAAACAGGTCTTGAAATATTTCTCTTAGTAGACACCGAAATAACCAGGATGGCTAGAAAAATATCAGTTGTGGATGTCACTTTCTTATTGAGCAAACGTTAATAGAGAGGTAATGGATTATGTGCCTGCTTGATATTGTCAGGTGTAAATGTGATGTGAATGTGAAAACCAGCAACATGTAGAGAAGATAGTAGCTTAAATCACAGCAGCTGAAATCTCTGAATATCCAGTGATTCACATTAGGGTCAAAAATAGATGCATAATTACAGACTAGGGCCTGTCTTAATTAATCAGCTGTGATTGAAAAGTTAATTACAATATGAATTACCTTTCAGAATGAGGACTGCTTAGTAGTCATTTGAAGCGGCCTGTTTTCAATGTGAATGAGCACGATGCAAGCTCACCGGGTCCTAATGTTGTCACTAACATACCATTAACCCGTCATGAATTTTAAAATGGATCTTGCAGCACAAGCTTTCAAATGCCCGGCACCGATCGCCTCCACGCTGCTTTTGATTAACAATTGACAGAGCTAATAGAGAGATGAAAGAGGCGAGGGAGAAAAAAGAAAAGAATGAAAGTAGAGAGGAGAGGGGAGGAGTCGCTCCGTGTCCTACTGTGTTCCTGCCAGGATTTTATATGATAAACCTTTATTTGAATTCATGTGTGTCACACTCACCTTTGTGTGTCAGTGTGCACTCGTTTGAGTCTATGTAGTTGTGTTTTTTTTTTACACGCCCCTGTGTTTTCATGTCAAGTGGTCATGCTTTTGTAAAGGGATGGAGCTGGCATGGTGTGTGTTTTTTAGTGTTCTTCCATCTAACTACCTTTTGTCTCTCATCATTCATGATATGAGGCAGCGTAATGAGCTGGACGGCCTCGGATGCAGACAAGAGCTTCAGCAAAACCAGTGCTTGGATATTGAATGAGCTGCAAACAACATGCTGTCACAGAGACCTTGTACTCTTCTTTAAGATACATGCTGCTGAATGTTGTGCAGTTTGTGCATAACTTTTGTGTCTTGGGATATCAAGTGTGCCATCACTTATTATTAACCCTTTACACCTAAGGCGCAGTTTGTAATTAACATTAATGTCAGTGTTTGTGCTAATTAAATTTATCAGTTGACAAATAAATCCATTTGACCACCAAGCCAATAGTCAGCTGTCTGCTGGTGTTTGGCCATTGGTGGGCATCTGTGGCCCTGACACTGGCTTTTCAACCACTTCAGCAGGTTTAATTAGCTTGCAGTCTTGCCAGTAGTTGTTTGATGGCATCACTCCCGTGATATGGTTTTATAATCAACCTTCATCATTATTATCAGTAATTTGACAGCAGAAACACAAATGGATATTTGCTGCCAGGTTGGTCATGGAAAAGACACAGACAACACGACAGTTAATATTATGTTGAAAGTATGATTACACCTAGTGTATTTAGGCTTAGATACAATTAAACAGTAAGTAAGTAAGTTGTTGTCTAATGGTAGCTAATCTGGCACATTCAATTTGTTGACAGAGCAAAAATTATTTGTATACTAGCCTGGCATAACTTTGCATATTTATTTCACTTTTGGTGTGTTTGAACCAATACAGAAACCATTACACTCAGTTGGATAGTCCTAATAGTCGGAATCTTGCTTCTCCGACGTCAGCTATTTTGTTGTAAATAAAACTCAACAGTACTCAGATAATGAGTATGACTACACTGTTACTCCTCTGTCCATCATGGCATAAAGCACGCCAAATAATTTGATAGGCCCAGCACAACTTTGCTGACCATAATGAATTCCCCATGGAGCGACCCCAGACCAAAATTTCTCCACTAAAAGTTTTTTAGTGTTATGACTTTGGGCTGGCTTCTAGGCTACATTTATACAACAGCAATGCAACATTATCCTTTTGACTACACCATTTGAGCTTCTCAAATTAGAGTGTGACATCAGAAGAAAATCGAGGAAAATGTGCAGCTGTCTTAGACCCTACAGTTTCAACATTGTTTACATTCTTGTTTTGCTCACGTGGATAACCATTCTATTAGAATTAGATTATGTGACAATTCAGAAAACTTGATCTTGTGACATTAAAGCTGTATATTTTTTTGTTTGTCGTCTAGATATGACAAATTATATTTATTTTGAGCAAGACATAAATAAAAAAATCTTGCTTCTGTTTAAGGTGACATTCTCACTCTTTCAAGTTTTGATTGTGAGATTCTCACAATTTATCCAAATGAGGAAAAAAGTTTCTCAAAAATATTTTGATGTGGGATTGATTGTCATTTATCAAAAATGCCAAAAATTGTCTGTGGTTCCACAATCTCAAATGGGAATATTTTTTGTCTCTTAGTAATTCTCATAGATTTGTATGGCTAGACAATACAAGGCATTTTAAGATGTGCCTATGGGAAGTGTGAGGGGTATTTTTACTATTTGCTGACTAAATGATATATCTATCAACCAAACTGGATATATAGTGATATGATTATTTTCAAAAGACCCATTTGGCCAAATGCTAACTGTACTTCGGGTAAGGAAACGCTGCACTAATCCACGGGGAAGTCTGACACAGCCACAGATAAGGAATTGTTAGCCAGACTGACAACTTGCCCCCGTAGAGGGCAAGAAAAGAGGGAAGAGGTAAGGGGAGGTGAGGTGGAATGGGAAAAAGGAAGGAAAAAAAGACAAATGGAATGCAGGTGGGGATATCTCTCCTCTGTCATGGAGAGATAGGGTCTCCTCCTTGGAACGAACATGCAGGCTTTTTCATCTTTTCAGGCTGGAGATTACGATAGAGATGGAGGACAGGAAGCTTTACTCTGTATTAAGACACAGGCTTAGAGCGTGGCCGAAGGAAAGGGAGGGGTGGCTAAGCCATTCTTACCCCCTGGATGCGCTGCCATCTTGCCATTCCATCCTTTTAATTGCATGTAATGATTTTAAATTTTTTTTTCCTTTATGTTTAACTAAGGTTTGAGTAATATACACCCACTCCGCACCCACTCTATGATGAAACTGAAGGGTGTAGTTTGAGATACTTTTAAACTGGACTGAATTAAACATTAAACTGTTTCTGTTATTTAGCCTAGACCCCTGACTAATATGGGGTTGTCAAGATCACAGTACAATCAATCGTACTGGAAATGACACAGTTGAATAAGCACCTTATTTGAAGCTAATGCTAAATATCATAACCTTCCTGAAGCTAAGATTTAGTGCAGGATGGTTATACTAGAATGAATTTGTTTTCGCTAGTGTACCTAATAAACTGGCAAGTGAGTGTACATTGTGAGGCAATATACATTTGCTTTGTGCATAATGACATCTAGTGTAATATTTTTATATGGCTATTGTTTTTGCAGCCATGCTTTGATTTGTTTGATATATAATTTGCTTACTGTTCTAGTGTATACCCCTTATAACTGTAACAATCAGGATTTTTTTTCTCTTCTCTTCTCTTCTCTTCTCTTCTCTTCTCTTCTCTTCTCTTCTCTTCTCTCCTTCTCCCTCCTCCTCCACTGGCCTTGCCTATCAGACTCTTTTCCTCTTGTCTCATTGCATAACCTGCTTGGCACACTGCCCCAGTCAATTTCCTCCTGCGTGGGAAATGCTGTTTTTTATTTGCTTTATGCAAATAAGTCGGTCCAATACTCGCAGCATCAGTGAAAAAAATCTGTAGTTACATTTTTCAGTCACATTTGTGCTGCCTTCCAACTGGCGAAAGTGCTTCTTCACTCTGGCATTCTGCTCACTCCTCTCTCATGGGTTCTTGTGAGTGCTTATAGAGGCTAATTAAACAGTTTGCTTGCTAATCGAATTGCAGTCTTAACCAGCCACTGGCCCAGGTCACGGGAATGTTAAGGATGTCTTCAAAGGGGCTACTGTAAGGTGTTTGGTTTACAGCTCCACTGCTCAGTGGGAATTTATCATGCCAAGCGATGTGCCACCGTCTCCATTTTTCACAGAGACTGACAGTGAGGGCACTAAGAGACAGGCAGAGATGGGGCTGTAAATTCAATACGCCCAAAGTCAGACCAACCTTGAAAGGAGGGCACAGTGTTAGAAATTAGATTGTGAGGAAAGAAGATGCAATGAAATGCAGAGAAGGACAGGGCAGATTAGAGGGAAGTGAGAAGAGAGTTGGGGAAACAAGAGAATGAGATGAAGGAGTGTGGGTGAGGCTTTTTCTTTGGTAAACACGAGACTGCGTCACGTTAGCCACACGATCCTTTTCCTCTCTCTTCCTTCTTTCCTTCTTCATACAGTCTTCCCTCACTTCATTCTCCATATCGCTCAGATTTCCGTTCTCTCACAAACATGGTTTGTTGATCTTGTTGTTCAGGGGTTGGAAAATGGGTCATGGCTCAAGCAAGGAGTGCGTGATCTCTGCAAGTAACCGCATAGCAATTCAGAGGACGATCATGTATATGTGCAAATATGCTGTACATGTATGTGCGTGGGTGTTTGTTAGTGGGTGCCTGCTTGTGTTTTTTTGCATGCTACTCCACCCATCCTGCAGTGAAACCCTATGAAAACAACACAGCCTATCATTTTGCTCCCCCCCTCCTCCCACACAGATCAGCAGTTAGTGAAATGCTGACCCTTGTCTTTCACTGCACCCCTTTTCCCAGTCCACTCACACACAGCTGCCTGAAAGCTCACGGTGATGGGGTGCTTATTGTTTGTACTGTACTGCTTCTCTGTTATTTACTTTCATTTACATGCATATTCACTGTCTGTACACATGAAAGCCAGTGTTCAACTTGTGATGATGTCAAGAAGGAGGTGTTTGGGGTTGGGGGAGCTCCTGAAAGAAATGAAAAAAAAAAAGAGCAAAGAAAGAAAAAAATCAATAGTTGTGTGCATTAATCACGTTGCTGCCACAGAGAATTATGGGAACATGAGCTGAAGGATGCATTTTGTGCATTTGCAACATATGAGTGCTGTGTGAAGGGGGATTTGGGGAATTGGAAGAGGACGAGACGAGACCCTTTTAGCAAGGATTGAGGTTAGAGCAGGGAGAGTTGGAGGGTGTTTTCTTCTCATATTGTGTCCATAGTGTTTTCCTTTTGTTGAAGTCTCAACCCTCTGTCTTTTGTAAGGCTTCCGTTCAGTGTTAATTTGAAAGCTTTGATGTCGCTTCTTTTAAAATAGTAGAGATATTAATTTTCTTTTTTTTTTTAAGCAGCAGTTTTAGGGTTTCTTTGTCTTTTTATATTATTATTGTGTTTCACGTCCTCCCTCAGCTATGAGTTTTGCATTTGGAAAGAATGTTGCTCTCCTTTGACTTTCCCTTTGAGCAGCAGTTGTTTGAAGTCTCCATCTTAGCTGCGGTGAGGGCTTGAGGACGTGTTACATATTTGATAAGGATCGATAGAAGGGTTACTGAGACTGAGATGGAGGGAAATCGATCTTGGACCGGGCTTCCCAAAAGCATCTTAAACTTAAGGTGATGTTTGGAGCATCCTTCTGGCTCAGCAGCTGTAGCACTTGTAATTTCCACAGAAATACAATTTGAATTCTTCCTTTACTGTCTCAGGCAGAAATACTGAACTATTCTCAGCTCTTAAATTTGTTGAACGTTTTAAGCTTTATGTATTATATTAAGCCATCTGACCGACATAATTGCTATGCACATAAAACAATAAAGCAATCTGTTTAGTGACGGGAGACTGAACAGCCGACATTCTGGCATGGTGGCTGTGATTCCCAGCTGATACTCCATACGGATAGACAAAATCAACAACTGTTGAGGCGGGCACTCTTCCATCAGTGTTTACTAATAAACAGTAGCAATATGGCAGCCATTAGGCTGTTTAGGCAGGGAATGATTAGGGTGGTGATGGCTGGGCGCAATGGGAGACTGAACATGCTCTCATCTTTAATAGGCAATTTGGCTATGGGGATGCCTCTTTGTTTTTGACTTGGACTGAAGTCAGAAGCTTAAATAAGCGCTGATTTGGAAGAGTGTGCCGCCAGTTTGCTGCAGACACAGACCAATGAGAGCCACTGAAATGAAGTGGAGATTTTCACCTAACTTAATTGTGGCTCACGATTTGTTATGGAATCAGGGTAAAATTGGGACTTTACACTCACTTGCGAATGCATTCTAATAGAACAGTCCAGCATTAAATATAAGTTTCATGAAGGTTATGGTATTAAGTACTTGTTTAAACTAACTAAGAGAGCTGTTAATGCAACTGTGTTTTCATTTTAGAGGCTGCAGTTTGTAGTATTATTGAATTATATTGTCTTGAACCAATGCATGTTTCTATTATTTTGGCACCCCTATTTCAGTCAGTGGACTAGACTAAATAACAGAAACACTTTTTTGTTTGGTTCAACTCAGTTTAACAGCACCACAAACCACACCCTTCAGAATGATCATAGAGTTGAATTACAACCTTTCTGACTCTGTTTCATCATAAAGTGAACATTATAACAGTTATGAAAGGGGATTTAGTACAGTGAAAGACAGGCTCATTTTTTTGCGTGTAAAATGGTCTGAGGTCATTCTGCTGGGAACTGATTATGCTCTGGCAAATCTGCTGGCCTGTCAAATTGTTTGGGTGGGCTTTATGCAGTGATAGACAGGAGATGCAGGGGTATGTTTTCTCTGTATTGGTTGAAACACGCCCCATAATAAAATCCAAATGACGTGTTACCGGACTTATATTCTAATAGTCTGTCTAAGGCAGGCTGTGGTTTGTACATTTTTTTATGCTATCGTAATAGGAGGAGGTTACTGACAACATGTGTTTAGAGAAAAGTTAGAAATGTGGCTTAATAGTTGAGGGAGGCTCAGCTGGAGGAAAAGGTCCATCCTGCCATAGCTCATGGTTTACTGTAGAACAACTGCTGAAAATGGACTGGAGCTGGGCCAGAACTAGCCTGGCATCAGTCCAAAACACAGATTAGTAATAAGCATGGTGTGAGCTAATTACAGCCGGAGCAAGCAATTAATTTCTGTTTATAAACTCTTCTGGATGTGGGCTGTAGAATGGCTGTGTAGGTGCAAACACCCCATGTTCATGCATGTTTTGCGTGTGTCTGTGACAGGTGGTGGGGTTCACGGAGGAATGTGTCCATATGTTCCCAGCTGAAGCGCTGGGGTATAGAGAGACAAACTGGTGCGCTCAGTCACATCCCATAATGCAGCAGTGTCTGATCCCATCTTAAAGTGACTGATTAGAGTAAAAAGGCACTTAATAACTCAAATCGCTCTGCTGACCTAATAAGGATTTTTAACTCCATTATTTCTCTCTCTCGTCTTCCATCCAATCAAGGATTAATACATGGTCTTATTCTGCTCCCAGGGTGGTAAATCTAGAAAAATACAGTAAATCACCCTGAGCCTCTTTAAACTTTCACACAGAGCCGCGGAGCCTGTGGCCCCATGCTGATTATCTGTAACACTGATTAGACATGATCATGGTTTTAGAACACCTGCTGGACATTAATCAGAAGAACACATCTAATTAAGTTTTACATTTGTCTCAGAACACATTATTATACATTTTTGGCTTAGTCATAACAAAAAGCACTAAACATCCTGAGAAAATAGGATCATGTGTTATGTGGCACTGGAGGGAGTTGTTCAAATCTGAAAGAATAACCCTGATCGCCATTTTATCTCAAACTGGAGACAATTTCATTTACCAGCTTGTATGACGAGCACGGAATTCAGAAGAGATGGGCACTTATGAGGAGGATTGTCATTGAGTTACATCATGGAAAACAGGATCAAGTGTTTTCAAGCTAAAAGTCAGGGTGTCTGTATATCTGGTGGATCAGTTTTTAATTGTCATGGAACCACGCCACTTTGCAGTTTAGATCAACCTCACCACACCACAGATGCTGCTGCTCACCATGTATTATGCCTACAGTGGATAAACATTTGGAATTATAGGTTAATTGCAATCACTTTCAGCAGTAACGAAATACTTGTTCAGAAGAAAACTACTTACTAATTTGGTAGAGTGAACAGCTTTGGGGTGTCAGGAACTGTAATGCACTGAACAGATGCAAGAATATGTAATGCATGTGTAAGTCAAGTGGTATTCAGTGGTACGTCAACGTGTGTGCCATTCCCTGTCTACTGATGTCAGCAAGAGAAGCAATGTGGTTCCTTGACAATATGAAACATAAATCTGTGAATTTAATCTCAGAGAATTTCCAATGCATTTCTCACATTTCTGACTTTATAATTTGAGAATGTTTAGTTCAGCCAATATCAGACCCGTTATGGCTTTAATCTCATATATCCTGTGTGATATTACCTCTCTCCCCTATCTTCATCTATATACTGTATATATACTGTATATTTTAACTTACAAAGCCGTAATACACAATAATTAACTGCAGTGATTCTTTACTTTTAATAATTCACAATGTACTTAGCTCACCATTTTACCTGAATATTTTTAAGTGTGTTGAATCATTTTAATAAGAAAAAGGAAGAAAGGTTGCCTGACTTATTTTTGCTATTTTGAAGTTTTTGAGTGTGTGATCATCTGTGTCAGCATCAACCCACAGTAAGTGAGCATTTCAAAGATTAATTATAGCTTTGATATTTTTATTTGTAATATAAACTCTACTTATTTGGTTGTGATTCATAAAGCCATCTGTACCTAGATGACCTGCTGTTCTTGTTGGTGAAAGCAGCACTTTTAGAACAATGGAACATGACTGAATACAGATTGGCTTTCCGTGTCAAACCCTAAATGCCTAAAATTAATGAAATTACTGCAGTCTTGCTGTGCTACATCAGTTTCAGTTGACTTCACCTGTAATTTCGACAAATCGTTCTCCAGACTGAACCCTTCACTAGCAAATGACCAGCTGACTTCTCGGCAAGGTGACCCTCCGTCTTTTTCTTGATGTATGAGGCATCAAGCATCATTATTTTTCTTCAAGGCTCGTTTTCTCTCCTCCTGCTTCTTCTTTGGCATGAGCCTTGAGAACACACTCAGACACACACACACACAGAGGATACTTGCAGCCTGTCTTTGACCTCACCTTGCCGTCGTGCAGCCAGCGACAAAGATCCAAACACCCAAACTCCCTGCAGACGGCCGCTAAGTGGCTGTGGTGAAAACAAGGAGGCTGGATGGGCGACAGGCAGTCAGTTCCTGCCATAACCTCACAGTGCGTTAGATGATCAGAGCATCTATGTGTGCGGGAGTTTAAAAGCAGCCTAGGCTGTTTGTTTGAGGCATTTATGATTATGCTTTTATGATGTTATTACAGTGAATTTCTCATTTAGAGATATGCCGAGCACCGTTTCCGTAATAGGTTCTTAAATCTGCGGGGATGCGTTGTGCAGAAACACTGATGGTGGAATGATGTAAATCTCAGGCTTTGTGCTGTGAGTGTGGCCAGTCAAACTGTCATTTGCGGCAGTGACGCCACGAGGTGACAACCACGAGCAGAGTGGCCTTTTGACAGACGCAGCCTGCAATCTTCACATCAGCGTAGGAGTTGAGCCAGCCAATCAGAGCCCAGCGCCCATCACTGCACACGCTTATCACCTGCATACAGCTGCTGTTGCCCCTCTGAGGGAGCGAGTGAAGAGGACAGAGAGAAAAGAAAGAAGGAGCAAGAATGAATGGTGTGCCTAAGACAGAGGGTGATTTGTGTTGTGTCGTAGCGCGTTCAAGCCTGCCTCTTTCTCTCACGCGATTACAGAGGTGTGCAGTTTGGTTTTCTAGACACTATAATCCACATTTGTCGTAAAAGGGGAATGAAAAGAATAATATTTGTTCTGATTAGTGCTGCATCAGCCTAGCAGTAGTTAAAATGTAATTGAGAGTGGAATCATGCTTTGTAGCCCTATGTGAAATGAGAAGGGAAAGAGAGAGAAAGAGGGAGAGATAAGCTCAATCCGAATTGATTTTCGTGTTACTTTCTGCTGTACTTGAGTTTCCATAGCAACGTGGTCAGGTTCCCTCGGCCTCCTAGGGCAAGTGTAATTGTTGTCTGTTTCTCCCAGCCAAACTCTCAGCTTCTCTCCCTTGCATTTTCATTTCCTTTCCTTTCCTTTCTGTTTCCTCTCAACAATAGCAACATGGTGTAGATAATCTTCTTCTCTGACTTTTCCATAGTTGGCTCAGATATTAGTAAGTAGTTTCACTAACCAGCCAAATCAAAAGCTGTCATGTTCCCTGGAAAGGAGCTTTGCATATATTGCCAACATAAAGTTTATGTTTATCCAACAAATGTGGCTGAAAATCTCTCTCTCTATAGGCAGAGGTTACGTTTTCCTTACTTAACAATTGATTTAAATGGCAAATCTGTGTATTCATTTATTTTCAAGTAAGACAAAACAGAGAAGCATCTGAGACAATTGAGTTTAGATTTTTTTTTTTGTGGTTTTTGCTTGACTTTTGGTTTGATAAATGATCCCACATGTAGTTTATCAGTCATAAGCGCAGGCCCTAGACAATCAGTGTTTCTGCAGTGTTATTTTTTTTAATGCAAAGCCAGTTCAGATTATGTTTAGCTCAACCATATATTCCATTAAAATTTACAACACCTATAATAATTATAATAGTTATGTATTCATAGATTCATTATTTCATCTAATGCTCCAAAGCCTAAAATTAAATGCTCAAATACTGCTCAATCTGACCAATTTCAGAGTAAGATCAAGGACAGAAACATCTTAGAAAACTAAGCATACACTCTGTTTGTGGGTTTTGCTTTGATAAATGGTGAATCCGTTATCAGAATTAATGAATTTATTCACAATGAATGAAGCTCAGCTCTAAATAGGTTCATGAGGTAAATGTTTTGATTGGTGTCTGAGAGTGAGTTGTGTTGCTTTTGTTTTCTGCCGCCTGTGATTTATTGCTGTTTCTACATTATAGTCAGTGAATTAATTTTTTTATCCTCATAAAAAAATCTTTGCATTTCCAAAAATAAAATGCAGCTGTTGTCCTTGGCTGACTGAATACCACTGAGTCACAAGTCCCAAGGATTTGAACAAAAGCACAAAATGTAAGTGGAATAAGAGACATAGTGGTGACGTAGTTGATAAAGAGACACAGGAAGGAGGAGCGAGGTGAAGAAGAGCAGAATAATCTTAATCTCAGTTTGTTTCACATGCAAACATTTTCTGGTGGACTCTTTTTTATCTGAATTACATATTACCAGCTCTCTCTCTCCAATGATACACCGCTGTGCGCATAACAAGGCATTCACAGCTGTTTGGAGCCTAATAGCTCAAAGAGGCCTTGCCTGCTCAGCAAGAAGAGGATGGAATGCATCTTGGGTCTACGATTAGGACTGCTGATCTAGAAACATTTACATTATGACTTTCAGGACATTACAGAAGAAAAATGGTCAGAAGGATCCAGGTGAGGGAGCCTGGATCAGCACTATGACCCTGAGTAATGGATAGTATGTTAGAAACAAAGGACTGAGGGGGACAGGAAAAGTTTGTAGTCTGAAGTCTCCCAGTTAAGTAATTGTATTAGTAACATATTGTAGTGTTAATATATGACTGCATACAATCCAGATCAATATTTCTACCTGGACATTGTTGCACCGCTGCAATGCTCTGGATGTCAGTGAGCTACCTACAATGTAAAATGTAAATGTATTCTGTGGCGTATTTCAAGTGAGCTCCTGTGTCTGTGATAGCCTTGGACCTGCCCCAATCTGCTCTGTGTTTTCTTGTTCCAGATCAATGCTAATTAATACACATCTCCCTCAGGGACGCTGGGAAGGCCACGCTGAGAATCAGAAATTGCCACGATAGGCCCGACTTAATCTGGACCATATATGTAGAAAAAGAAACCTTGACAAATATTTGCATACAGGAAGTAGCTGCGGCCTTGTGTTCTCTGTACTCACATGTTCCCACGTGTAATTTATCAGTCATAAGCTCAGGTCCTAGACACTAAATGGACAATCAGTGTTTATGCAGTGGCAGGTGTTAATTGGTTGTTAGCTTGTGGTTGCACTTTGTTTAATAATGTGCCTTAACGTAAATCCAGTTCAGATTATCTTCAGCCGCACTCTTCTTTCAGCAGCCATATATTCCATTAAAATATAATAGAAAGGTTTACTGTACAATCAGCTGAGTGACACAGAATGGCCATGCTCATACAGTAGACACACCTTTAGGTTTAGTGCATGTTTTTTTTTCTTCTCCTGTTTCTCATTCTTCTCTTTCCCCTCCATCTTCCTCTCTTAAAACAAGCACACACGCACAAAAAAAAAAAATTAAGAAGGGAGACATGTTTTTGTGCATGCCTGGCGGACAGATAGGCGCTGCATAACTAGCAGTTTCCTCTGAAGTAGGGAGAAATCTATTTGCTTGTAGAAGCTGCTTGCATAATCCTTTAGTTACACTTGCCAGCTGTGAGCAAAGATACGGCACTGTGGGATTTGGCATGAATATCATTGGGAGGACAAAGAAATGAAACTGATAAGTGTTTGTGCATGGGTTCTTTTGCATAATCCAGGATAACCCATAATCTGAGTTCTTTAAAATCATGCCCAAATAGATGTAGTGAGAAACCAGTAATGAAAGCAAACTGTTTGGTTTTATCAAAAATAACTTGAGCATTTCAGCTACTCAGAGATCAGGAGTGACATTTTTAACCATCAAATATTAAATAGAATGACTGATGGTTAATTTAATTGGAGAAAAAATAAAATATACTGAAGTCATTGTTGTACTTTGTCTGTTGCATTTCCGTATATACAGTACAGCCTGGTCTTGTTTTGGTTAACACCAAAATGAAAGGATTCTATTCTTGCTGCAACACTTCACCTCTCTCTTTCTGCTGCATGTCCTTCTTTCCTTCTGTCTCAGTCAACAGTGTGCGCAGCAATAAAGAAAAAACACATCACTCAACAGCTTTCAATACATCCCTCCTTTCTCTCTCTGCCTCTTAGAGTGTGTGTTTGCTCAGACTCCTCTGCCCCAGCACCTGCATTTTAGACCTCTCTCAATGTGTTATCAGTCGGTAATAGACAGCTACTGAAAGCTTGCATGAAATAGTTTGAATGCTACTGTGTATGAACCCCATATACTGTATGTATAACACACAGAGCTCTTGGATGTAATAAAACAATGTTATTGGCATGATTTATGAAAATCATTTAGATCCACCACATTTCTAGAAGCTCAATTTAACAATGAAGACCTGTTAGTAACAGCAGACAAAGAGTCCTTTGACTGCAAAGGTTAAATTATAATTACTCCACTAACCCAAATTACAGTCATTAAGAACAAATAGGTTGTGATATTTTAAATGAATTTTGTGGTCCCAAACATTTATTATATTGTTCTATTTCTTAAAAGCTATTGTGCACCGTAGATGTTAGTAATTGTTTGTTAAACAGGTATAGATGAGGGACATGCAGATTTTTACATTGGTGTTGGGGAATATTTAACGGCATTCACTGATGCCAGTGACCAACAACCCTATTTATGTTTGTATTTATTAACTTAAATTTTACTTTATTTCATTTTATTCATTCATTTATTCATTCATTCATCTTCTGTAACCGCTTGTCCTGTGAAGGGTTGCAGGGGGGCTGGAGCCTATCCTAGCTGTCATCGGGCGAGAGGCGGGGTTATTTCTTTTCATTTGGGTTCAAATTTACGTTTCATTTATTGTCACTTGCTAAAACATTAGGTGAAAATGAATGCATGCTTCCCCTAATGCATAATTAGGGATGCACCGAATATTTGGCCGCCGAAAATGGCCCAAAAGTGCATTTTCGGTTTTCGGCCGAAAGACTTTTATCGCCGAAACAACACGGCCGAAACAGGATGTTGTGATGATGCAAGCAACAACCGCAGCCAGCACAGGCATGTCTGCCGTGTGGATGTATTTCAATACATAAAGTATTATATAAATATATAAAGACCCACTGATAGCGATTTGCAAAACGTGTGATGCTGAAATTTCAAGAGGCGTGCATCTGCAAAGTCGGGTTTCATTTATCACCTGAAATCCAAACATCCAAGCAAGGTTCCCAGTGATGGTGCCGGTGCCCATTACGTCGATCGTGATCGACCGGTAGATCGCGAAGGCAGTGCGGGTAGATCGTGTGCCATTGGGGAAAAAAAAAATAAATAGTCTAATCATTTATCTGCTGCACTTCCAAAACAAACAGCAAGACAAATGTTCATCTTTTTGTTTAGTTTTTTCACTTTTTATTGTGACATGCCTGTTCAGCGGCACACATCCACAGCCGTGCACAGCTTCAGTTAAGACTACCGTCTTTCTTAAAGGGACAGCGCAAGTTTCCTAAAGGTGCAGTGTACCAATTTTCTTTTATAAAAATAAAAACAAATATGCTCAGTCTAACAGCACAGTGGATCGATGCAGATTTCCAGCTGCAAAAGCTTCTCCATTATTATTTAATGTACACATGAGTGGGGTCCAGTGTCAAATTGTATTTTGAATTTTATTTTATTTTATATTGTGCATTGTTGGAATGTGCTAAATAAATATTTTCATAATTTTGTAATTGATTTATTCTTTGAAACATTAATATTAATTTATGCAATTGCAATGCCTTGATTTTAGTGAGGATAGTACACAGTCATAGCCATAAATGCAATGGTATTAATAATTGTCATAATAATTTCTTTCGGTGTTTAGGTTTCTGGCCCCGGGTTCTTCATTTTCGTTTTTTGGTTTTGGCCAAGAATTTTCATTTCGGTGCATCCGTAATGCTAATATAATAGTCCTGTGTTAAAGTACGTTCATGACTGTTCTAAAGTTGTCAAAATAATAGAAACGTGTCGGTACACACAGTTCGATCAACAGCTCTCTCAGTTATTTGAAACAGAAAATTAATTTTCCTGTCAGAAAAAGGTGAATAAATAAGTATTGATAGTTACTTTGTTGGGTCTATTTTCAGAGGTGGAAAGATACAGATTTGCTGCACTAATGCCTACCCACTGCCAGAGAACAGAATAAGCAGGATCAAAACACAAATATGTTTTAGGAATGATTTTTTTCTGTTTTCTTGACAACAACAAAACCAGTGCTGGTCTGAAAGGATCTGCCCATGCAGATGGCCTTAATATTCTTGGTTTTTGCAACATGGCTGCCATGGTTTTCCTCAGCCTCTGTTTATGTCTCTCAAGCCTGTGCAACATTAACATTTCATTATCCAGAGCAAACAATAGAAATTTACAAAAAAATGGAAGTCCACGCATCCAGAAGGACTTAAATATTGATGTAGTTGCAGGTAAATGACAAAAAAATCTGAGCGAGAGGGTGAAAATGGGAGCTATGAGGAAAGTGAGCAAGGCGAAGAGGGGAAGACATCGCTTGTAAAACCGGGCTCCGAGGGGCTTGGGCGCATAATCAATGAAGTGAAGTGTGCGTTGTATCTGTGGTGTTGAGTCTGCTTCACAGAAGCCAATCCTATTTTTACAGGGAAGACAGGTCTGTTGCTATGCTCTTTCAGAAAGTCTCTTGCAGCTTGAAAAAACACAGGGAACATCCACTTAGGGTTCATATCACACCTCCAGAGTGGACAGAAGAAAAAAAAGAGCGGCCAAAATGAGGGGAGCTGCCTCTACTAGGTGACAGATTCAATTGATTATTGATGATTTGATCCATTACACACTCAAAGGAAAGTGTTGACACCAGCAGAAATAGACTCTGTACTTATTCATTTCTTTTTAGGCAGAGGTGTGAATGCAGTGCAGACGCATGCTGTCTAATAAAAGAAGAAGTATACATTAAGAGCGTGTTTTAACTATTTAGTAAGTATTTCATTATTAACAATTGAATTATTTACGTTCGAAATCCCAAACTAAGAGATACAACCTGAAATTGCATTTTAAAAACTTTGTAGTTCAATGAAAGTACATTATGGTCACATTTTTGGGTTTTAGTGAAACAAATTGATTAAAAATGTAATGCCAGACCCCTGCCAGGATGGGTCCTTGTACTGGAAGCTTGTCTCTTAAAAAAGATTGTTTTTATCTGTTGTAACATGCTGGTAAACAAAGTTACTGTATAGAGAAGATTATTGTTCCCAAACAAGTCAATCAGATTGTCTCCGGGCTGTTTTTTTTTTTTTATGTCATCTTGTCCAGATGTCGTCTATTAGACATCAGATTAGGAAGAGTGGTGTTGGATTAGCCAATCCAGAGCCAGAATCATCTTAGATTAGATTATATTATATGGACATGTGGGTCGCTGCAATGGCTCTGCTCATCCAAAATAACATTAAGTCAGTGTTACGCAGCTAGACAGTACACAGACTGTAATCAGCAGCCGAGCAGAAGGAGGATGACAGCATTAGGACATAGATGGATGAGAAATCCTCTGGTTTTACAACTTCCCAATTACAGTACAGAAACAGACTGCATAACAAAAGCGGTGGTGCTCGCAGTTGTCTGTATGAAGTCAAAATTACAAGGCGAAACGGGAGGTGTATGTGTGTGGGTGTGTGTGTGTGTGTGTGTCATCTGATTGCATAAAGCCCTGAAAAATCTGAGCTTGTGCAAAGAAGGTGATCAGGCCTCCAGTACAGACAGCCCCGTCTGCTAATAATAATGGTGATTTTCTCTTCCTCTCTCTCCTGCTCTCTCTTTGCTCAGCGTTTGTGCCCAAGCCTCCTGGCAGATAGATGTGCAGAGATTACACCTTCTAATTGGTGCTAGCGGCTGTGGGACAGTGTGGTTCACTGTACTTTAGTGCTGTGTAGACTGGTTTTTATGTGCTGTGGATTTGTAGTAATGACGATAATGACTTTAGAATGGTATGGTTGTCGAACGGCAGTGAAACGTAGTGAAGCATGTGTATGTGCTAAGCAATAATAATACAGTTTTACTTAAACACATTTCTGATGAACTAAATCTTCATTTTTAGGACAAATGAAGTGAATGTTTAAACTGTTTTAACTGAGACTGGCAGTTGCTGGCAATGACTGACTGGTACAGTATAACATGAGAGGGCCCCTGTTTGCAAGTTAAATGTAGCTTTATTGTGGCTTAAGTAGTTGTCTCTGGATTTCAGATTTGGTGCTGATATTTGGGAACTATTTAAACTAAAGACCTTACATAAACATTGAAAACAGTATGAGTTTTTTTAATGATCACTATGTCAGAACAAGCATCAGTACTTACCTTTCACTGAAAGCTATCATTCAGTTTTAAATTATAAATATATAAATATCTAACATGTTTGATTAATCATGGTAGCCCAATAAATCTGCAAGTGGTTCAAAAAGTTTAAAAGCAGATCTGTTAACCATCACATTACCAGATCAAGCAAGGTCCAGACCGGATTTCTCCATCGATTGTCGGGAGGGCCAAATTTGGGGATAAATCTTCCTGAAAGACTGTAGTGCACAGCTAAAAGAAGTTACTTCCAGATTTTCCAGCGTGTCACATATAATTATATATTAGAGCAGGTAAAATACTTCTATAGCAGCATTACGACAGTATGTTTTTACCATGACTTTCTTCTACTTCAGTGCTTACGGAACACACATATAAATTAACTTGGCCTAAATTAAAATTAGGAACTGTCATATCAAACAAACACAAAGAATCGGAAATTACCAAATTATAGTGAGGTTTGACAAGCAGTCCTAGTTAACGCACACATATACTGCGCATACATGCGTACTTAAAGCTTCAGGAATAATATACTCAGCATCTGAATGAATCAGGCTGAACAAATACCTGACACGACCCATATGATGAATGATAAAGTTGTTAATGTGTGACGTTATTGGAGGTGACAGTGTGATCTGGATGACGGTGCAGTGGGCCTGGCTATGGGAAGGCATCGCTATCTCAGCCGTTTGCATCAGTGGCTTTTCTGTCTTTCTCACAGTCCGTAGAGAAGTGAAAGAAAATTCTCTCAAAATGAAATATGATGTGTCATTTTTTTTGTATTTGCTGCACATTTTGCAAAGGCTCCCATGATGCTCATCGGCAGGAAAATGACGCCTCCACGCACACACAGTATGTCTGCTGTATGTCATTTGTGCATACAGTATGTGTGTGACAGTCTGTCTCTCACTGTGCAGCTGTATCTATGCAAGTATGTGATTCTAGTTGCATTTGTCACTCCTTTTTCCTGGGGTGTGTGTGTCATGTCTGATTAAAGTTAACCCCTGTGAGACGGCTGGTGCACCCCTCCTCTGTGTCTCCCATCCCCCCTCAGTCTCTCCTTTCCCCTCTCCCTCCACTCCTCCACCCTTCTATCACTCCATCCTCGTTCTCCTTCCTCCTGGCACTCTGACAGCACAGGAGAATATGCTCCCTCAAGGTCCCACCCTCCCTTTCTGGCTCCCGCGGGTGGCGTTTCCGTGGAAACAGTGTCAGAGTTGACTGGGCGGGTGCAGATAGATGGCTGCCCTTTATCGGACTACACCACTGGTCCATTAAAAGCAACCAGACAGGACCTGTATGCACACATGCACCCCTCTGTTCTCACCCCGAATGGACCGTTCCACCTGACACGCGTGAATATTAGCTCGACCCAGGCAGAGTGTGTATGTGTGCGTATGTGTGTGCTCTTTTCTTTTCTGTGTGTATATTGAATGTCAGTGTTTCTGCCTTTTGTGTAGCTTGTGTGTGTGTATTTGTGTGACTGACTGTCAAAATCTCTCATTGAATTAGACGTATTTGGGGAGAAATTCTGTGTAAGTGTCTTCCCTCCTCTCTGTCCTTGGGAAAGAAACAAAATGGAGACTGTTTTTTTCCTCTGCTTTGTCTCCCTCCTCTTCAAATGATATAGCTAAGAAAGCCAGATCCCTCCACTCCTAGCTTTAGTCAGAGCGAATGCCACTAATCATTTCAAACAACTGTATTACACTCCCAGATATATGACTACAGTAGATGGCTGTTTAATTATTGAAATGCAAACGGTTGAAACTGTGTCGAGGCCACACATAGACAAATTGATGTCACCGATTTCTTCATTTAAAAAGAGGTTGATGTAAATACCTCATTGTTGGATGTGATCATAATTGCCCTCAATATTAAAGCAATCTACCACAGAGAAGATCACACTAAATGTGCTTTATTTGAGAATGAGCACAACATTTAATGTGGCTCCAAACATTAATGAACAATTAGTAAACAGATATTCTGTCATTTATGAAACGATGTCAGAGATCTGGTTACTAGAGTTGCATCCTCAGTGGAAGGGTGTTACTAGTTTTGATGACAAATTCCTTAACTTTTTTTGATGTGATTTGAGAGTAATGCCTGCCAAAAATTGTATGTCTTATCAGAAAAATTTAAACCATACCAGCAAATAAAAAAGTTTGTTATCCTGAACCTACCTTCTGAAGGAGACACAAGCAAACATTAATCAAAGTAACAGTAATGTTGCTTAAAAGATAACCAATATTATTATCAGTTAAAATAATGTAAAATTAACCATAATAAAATTACAGTTGTTCCTAAATGTGTTGGTTTTAAAATTATTTTACAAACATCTTCAACTGTATCAAATGTTGACAGCTTGTCAGTGTACATATAATTATTTTACAGACTGCCGTTTTAGGAGACACATAATTCACAAGCACATGCATACATACGTGTGTTTAACCTTGCTGCAGCTGTATGTGAAATCATAGTATGAAATTGATAAGTATTGACAGGAAATATACTTATTAATAATTACCAGATCTAACCAGCACAGTTTTTTGTCATGAACATGGTGTGGCTGACTTGCAATGTAGCAATGCACATCAGGGCTGCAACTTTCGAGCCTCTCCCTCTCTCTCTTGCTCACACACCCTCACACACACAGTATTATGTATTTAAAGTAATTACCTCAGGCCTGATCCAGACTGAGTTTAGTAGCATGTGATAATCCATGTAGGCAGCATATGGGAGGAGGGGAATTAGAAGTCCAGAAGAAAATAAAGAAATTAAAGTGTCCTGGTGGCTGTCAGCAGGAGGGAACATTAGGCGTCTCTGTGACACTCCAAGGGTGGGGTTGTGTGCCTGTGCGTGGAGTCTTGTAGAGAGAGTGAGATAACTTCGATGGGACAGTTACACATCTGAGCGATCATGTGTGTGATCAGCACTTGGATGCAGGAAGAGGTAAAAGAAGACGTTGCACACCAGGTAATTGAGTATCAGACAGATGGTGTAATTAATGACATCACTGGTAACAGAGCGTGTGACTGCATGCTGCAAAAAAAAAAGGGTCATCATAATATCATCACAGGAAACATCACAGGAAACCTCATCCTCTTGATAACAAGATGATGAAAAAATCAACTCCATATTGTCAGAATCACATACTAATTTGGATAACCTCCCCCACAGAGGCTTTGTAAATTGATTGAACTGCCACAGAGCCTGTACTTTCGACAAATTCTCATCCAATTTCACCTCCTGTTTTTTTGGCACCAGGGTATCTTTTCCTGGTTGATTTGCATCAATAAACCTCAGTAAGCAAGGCATTGTAATGCCTAATTGGGCGGTAATGAGCTGTCGCATTATGCAGAGTGCTGAGGTTCAAGCTTATTAGTTGCTTGGTTGCCCATAACATTTTCCTGTCTTCCCTCTGCTACTTCAGTGTTGCATGATTGTCAATGCAATCTCCCTGTCTCTCTCACCTCCTTTTCTCTCTCTCTCTGCTTTACCCCTGTACTTACTCTTAGTCTCTCTCCCACTCCCCCCCCTCTCTCTGTGCTGTTCTAAAAATAGTCTCCTATTATCCAGAAGGCCTGGGCCATGTACAGTGAGGCAGCAATCAGCATGGCGGCCATGCACATCAAGATTCACAATAGCTGTCATTCTGCTAACGCTAGCTAATATAATTCTCTCTGCATTACTAGGAGCCCTGCTGGACTGAGCAGAGGGTTATATTCCAGGCTAATTAAAGGTCTTGTATTTTTTTGACAAGTTAATGCACTTCCCTGAGGTTGTGAAGTCTCTCTAGTGTTTAGAGGAAAATACCTCACAAATCTAGCATTTTTTGTGCTTGTCTTTTCATCTCTTTGTCACAGATAGCCAAGGATATTCTGTAGTTATTGCTTTAAATACAGATGTGCCACTGTTTGCCAGCCTCCTTACCTGAAACAGGTGGACGCAAGGGACCTGGATACCCACATTTAGGATTTCCTGAATATAATTGAAATCCTAATTGGATATAAATGGCATACGTTAACTAATTGGGAGAATTAGCTGCATGAGGATCACAGTGCTTGTTAGTCAAACATTTTCAAACCCAGAAGACGCCAGCCAGCATATTGCACAAATCTCCCAGGGCTCAAACCATCCAGCAGCCTTATGGGGCCAGCAATTAACGCTGTAAGAAGATGGGTGTTTCTGTGTTAGGGTGGCAGTGGAAGGTGTAGGGGGTGAGGGGTGGTGAGACTTTGTGAAACATTTTCATCTTGCAATCTAAACGCAGTAAGGAAGAAAAACGTGGCCTGGGGCAACTGTTGACACTGCGTTCAGAGCGCTCTGTTGTGAGCTCCTGCTCAGTATTGTTCTAATGTATTTATATAACGCTGCTAAATGGCAAGACCTGTTCCACATTCATCTACATAAAGCAGCACTGTATTGCCTACGGCTTGGAATAGACACACACAAACATAAAGACGCACAACTACACACAAGCAGATGAGATTGTTAAGCAAAGCCCTCCCATTGTAACTCCCAACCCCTCATTGCACCCTGCATTCATTCTTGATTCTCCTGCTCGCTTGTCACTCGTGATTGCCAAAAAGCAAGGCACCATATGCCATTCTGTTTGTAAGCGCGACCACCCCCCGTGTCATCTTAAATACACACACTGCTGACACATACATCTACATTCATGAACGCTCCTATGCACACACACAACACAATTTTCCAGTCGCAGTCAAAGACAGCGACAAACTGCAATTCCCCTCAGCAAACGGCTCTCAGATGATGAAAGTGAACGTTTTCTGCCGCTGATTCTTGGTGTGCAGCGTGGATGTGATCAGAGAGGCCTCACATTGCCACTCTACTCTCTCTGTCTCAGCATTATGCAGTCAGTTCCACCCCCCTGCTGTAACAGAAAACACTCACACTACAGAAGAGCAAACAGTTTCCAGCTGCTTGCTAATTTTTGATCTGTTAGTCTGGCTAGCAGGTGTTTTCCAGGGAAATGGTGACTTTTCCTCCAGCGTCAATAGGGGGTCAGCCATTCTTTCATCCATCCTTTTACTGTAATTTTTTGTGGCAAGATAAGGGATACTGTATCCATCAGCCTTCCCAGTGTAATTCCCATCTGACAGTTTCAGTGGGCTGGATGTGTTCACATGTTGACACATTCTTAAACAGCAATAAAGAAACATCTAGCTGTGATACTGTCTGACATTATCCTTCATGAGCTGGTGTTTCATCATTATCACACTGACTGGCTGACTGACAGCAGTCACTGATTAACATATTGACTGTAATTGACTGTCTGGCTGGCCATCTAAATGACTGACTTAAGTGGAGACTTACTGACTGGCTGGCTGGCCTGCTTACTAACTAATACACCCACATGGCTGCTTCACTGACTCACTAATTAACTGACTGACCCACTAAAATCCTGGCTCTCTACTGACTGACTGATTGACTTACGATCTGCAGACTGACCAACTGACAGTCGCCCTGACTCATCTGTCTCCGGATGTGTTTTCATCTCTGCAGTAGGGGAAGCCTCACTCCTGATATCAGCACCAGGACTGCCTGACTGACAGGCACATTTCCATTTTTTCCCATTAACTCTGATGTGGAAAGAAATGTGAAGAAATGATGAGATATGAAAAGAACCTGGGAAGAAATAGACTGGTAGCTCTGCCTCTGCCTGTGTGTGTGTATGTTCGTGTGTATTTGTGTTTATTCAAATGAAAGAGACCAACCCCTCAGGTCTGTTTCTTCCTTATTGACAAAGTTCTATCTAGTTCTGTTGCATTTGTCCATAATGTGCAATCAGTGTAGAAAGGATTTGGAGTTGCTGATATTGAGTTGCTGCCTGATTTGCACATTCAATTTCTTACTTGCATTCAGGCTTGCAGTTTTTTTCCTCGGCCTCATCTCTCCTTTATGTGCATCTGTCCTTTATGACTGAAATGGACCCCATAGGTAAGATTATTAAGTGATCTGCATTTTACATGAAATCATTTAGTTATACAATTTTATACAAAGCTATTCCTATAGCCTGGTGCTGAGATAGCTGTGTTTGTATATTATTAGTGCTTCAACAATAGCTTTTTATTTCAATTACTATATCAGTTATTTTTACAAGTAGTCAAATAGTTATTATGATGAATAATACTTTGTTTAACTTACTACTGAAAAGACAAATGCTTAAATTTTCCCTATGATACTATTCATCACAGACGTTTAGATTTATGCAGTGTAGCCCTAATTAGGGAAGGTGTTCTTAACTATATTCTGTCATTAGTTAGCAAAGACAGTGTTGAGTATGACACAAGTTTAGAGGCTTGTACTGATTTTAACTGTTATGCCCCTTTTTAGACTTGGAGCGTAACGTTAATGGAAAGGTTTTTTCATTTTATAGGTTTATACTGTATGTGCATAACAGACAAGGAAGCTACAAAAACACCGGGGCACTGAACACCAACCATCAGTCAGACAAATGTCACTGTGTTTAGGTTGGAAACTTTGGATGTTGTTTGTTGAGATGCTTATGCTTAGCGTATGCTGTCGTGGTAGGGCAGCATCTATTTTATTAGGTCTCTGTTTAAGGAATTTCCAAATTGTTTCCACTTTTTTCTATGTTTAAGTAATCAATTGCGTTGTCATTGCAGGCCTAATTATTATTATGAATTATGTTATTTATTATTAGTTATTGTTTTCTAATTTATCTGACTTGCCTGTCTACAGATTTTATTAGGAAGCCAAACTATACAGAAATGGGAGGACAAACTTAATTTCATACAATTCTTCGCTTAAAATAACAGCTGACTGCACAGGAAGCAGGTGTCACTTTTATAAAGAAAACAGTAAGATGTAAGGGTGTGGAGGTCACCTTTGACCTTTGCAATCCTGTCTCTTCTGTTGTTGCTTTTCTCACTTTAACCTACACTTTAGTTGACTAAAACAAACCTAAATAATACCTAATTTTACTAATATTAACATTCCAATCTCAATCTATCTCTTTCAATAAAATAGTTTCTTTACATTAAGGTCTAAGGTCTTGCCATATCATCTTTATTTTGCTTAGATGTCGATACAGGAGATGCTGTTTATGAGCATGTGAATGTGTAAGTGTATGTACAGCATGTGTTTGAACACATGCTCGTGTGTCTGTGAATGTAACCAAGTGTGCGTAGTGACTCATAAAACATGGCAATGAAAGCTGACTGTGACAGCTGCTACATAATCAGATTACTACTGCTTCAATTTGGGTTGGTTTGTGTGTGTGTTAATGTCTGGTCATTTGGACAGGACCCATCTCCGTTAGCAGTTGTGGCGTATGTGGCCAGAACACATTCATTCAGTCTGATCCTTTTACCTCCTCTGTACTTCAGATAGTCCAGAGACAGCGTCACCACTCCTGTGCGTATGCACGTGTGTTATAACATTCACGTGCTTCATGTGCTGCATGTTTGTGGGTGCACAGAAGGTATCTGACCCAGAATAGCAGAGATTAATAGGAAGCGTAGCATGTCAGTGTGTCACACAAGCTGTGCTTTTACATATTCTGCTCCATTTAATGCAGACACACCAGCCTTCTCATCTTTGCCTTTCATCTTTCATTTTCCACATTCTCTCTTCTCACTTTCTGACTCTTGCTGAATTCTCTAAAGCTAATTAATGATGAAAAGGACATTTTTTAGCAAAGTCCTGGAAATGCTTTTCGGCTTTCCCTTGGGGCCATCTTATCACATCCAGATTCTGGTTTTTCATTATTAATTTAAATTTCTTTTCCCGGGTCTTTCGTTTTTTTTTTCTTTTACTGTTGAGTTCAGTATGTGTGTATCCAGACTTACAGTACATGCATATATAATTTAATTCATCTCTGATCACTGATCAGTGCACATGCTGTTCCCTGTCTTTCAACACAAGGTCATCAGTAGTGTGTTGTTATCATTGACTGTATATAACTGACTGTTAAATTCAATTCAATTCAATTCAATTCAATTCAATTTTATTTATATAGCGTCAATAACAATACAAATTGTTTCAAGGCGCTTTACAAAATCCGGTCTAAAACCCAGCCCGACACCCCCAGAGCAAGGCTGAAGGCAACGGTGGCAAGGACAGAAAAGGAAGAAAACTTGAGCAGAACCCAGCTCATATGGTGGGACCCATCTGCCTAAGGCCGGCTGGGTAGAGACAGAAAAGAGAGAGAAGAGACAGGACAGGAGGAACGAGATAATCTATGACATACATCTGTCATGGATACATACGTCTGACTACAAGCATACATGGAGAATCTGATGATGATACAAATACAAGATATAGCTGAGAGGGTGAGGGACACACATCAGTTAACATGCTATACAGTAGTAGCGTAGAACTGTATAACTAGTAATAGAGAAGGAATTAGATAAGAAATTAGAAGATAGTAGCTCAGTGCCAGAGAAAAGAAATGAGAGGATAGGAGCTTGGTGCGAGAGAGAAGAGAGAAAAGGACATATGCTCAATGCATCGTCCCCCAGCAGCCTAGGCCTATTGCAGCCAGACTTTTTCATTGTCTGTCATTTTGACTGACAGGGTCATAAAAATCCCGTCATAATCTATTTTTACCTGTCACTTCAATTTTTAAAAATGATAATAATGACATATTCAATAGCATTTAATTTTCATTAGCTTTAAGTACTTTTTCAGAACAGGAATACAAACTGTGATTAGACAAGAGCCAATTAATAACGTCACTCGCCACCAAGTGGTCAGGGGTGTGAATTGCAGTGAATTGTTCCGTCACGGTTTTAAAAAAAACGGTCAGTGACGGAACATATTCAGTTAACGCGACCCCTGATTGCAGCATAACTAAGGGATGGTTCAGTCCAGCCCTAACTATAAGCTTGATCAAAAAGGAAAGTCATAAGCCTGACCTTAAAAGTAGAGAGGGTGTCTGTCTCCCAAACCCAATTTGGGAGCTGGTTCCACAAAAGAGGAGCCTGATAGCTGAAGGCTCTACCTCCCATTCTACTTTTTGAAATTCTAGGAACCGCAAGTAGGCCTGCACTTTGAGATCGAAGTCATCTTTTGGGATAATATGGTACAATGAGGTCTTTAAGATATGATGGAGCTAGGCCTTCAAGGGCCTTGTATGTAAGGAGGAGGATCTTAAATTCTATTCTAGATTTTAAAGATAGCCAATGAAGAGAAGCTAAAACTGGAGTAATATGATCTCTCTCGCTAATTCCCGTCAATGCTCCTGCTGCGGCATTTTGAATCAATTGGAGGCCTTTTACAGTGCTATTTGGACAGCCAGACAGTAAACAATTACAGTAATCCAGCCTGGAAGACACAAATGCATGAACTAGTTTTTCAGCATCACTCTGAGACAGGATGTTCCTAATTTTGACAATATTATGCAGGTGAAAGAAGGCAGTCCTGGTTGCTTGCTTTATATGCAATTTAAAAGACATATTCTCATCAAATATAACACCAAGGTTTTTCACAGTAGTACTGGAGGCCAAGGTAATGCCATCCACAGAAACCATGCGATTAGATAATGAATCTCTGAGATGTTTAGGGCCAAATACAATGACTTCTGTTTTGTCTGAAGTTAAAAGTAGAAAATTACGGGTCACCCAAGCCTTTATGTCTTTAAGGCATGCTTGGAGTTTAACCAGCTGATTCATTTCATCTGGTTTCATGGATAAATATAGCTGATATCTGAGTAGCAATGGAAGTTAATGCCGTGTTTCCTGATAATATTGCCTTAGGGAAGCATATATAATGTGAAGAGTATTGGTCTCAGCACAGGACCCTGAGGAACTCCTTAACTTACTTTTGTATAAACAGAAGAAGCATTGTTGACTTGGGCTAACTGCAATCTGTCTGATAGATAGGATTCGAACCAGTCTAATGCGGTTCCTTTAGTCTTGATCACATTTTCAAGTCTCTGTAGTAAAATATTGTAATCAATAGTGTCAAATGCAACACTAAGATCTAGAAAAACAAGTAGAGATACAAGTCCATTGTCTGAAGCCATGAGGAGATCGTTGGTAACTTTAACCAGAGCTGTTTCCGTACTATAATGGACTCTAAAACCTGACTGAAACTCTTCAAACAAACCATTCCTGATTAAATGATCACACAACTGATTAGCAACAACTTTTTCTAGAATTTTAGAAATAAAAGGAAGGTTGGAAATTGGTCTATAGTTGGCTAAAACATCTGGGTTTAGAGTGGGTTTTTTAAGTAAAGGTTTAAAAGATTCAGGGACATACCCTGTTAATAAAGATACATTTATCTGGTTTAATATGGAGGTGTTAACTAATGGAAAACCTCCTTGAGCAATTTAGTTGGGATGAGATCTAGAAGACAAGTTGATGGTTTAGATGCTGTAATTGTTGAAGTGAGCTCTGAAAGATCTATTGGAGAGAAGGGTTCCAGATATTGATTAGGTCCTACAGAAGTTTCTAATGCCACTGTACTTATCTTTGACAGCTGTCGAAAAAATGCCTTGATTTTTTTTCTCTAATGCCTACAATTTTATTAGTAAAGAAGCTCATGAAGTTATTACTACTGAGGTCAAAAGGAATAGATGGCTCAACAGTGCTGTAACTCTTTGTCAGCCTGGCTACAATTGTGAAAAGACATCTGGGATTGTTCTTGTTTTCTTCTATTAATGATGAATAGTATGCTGTTTTAATATTAAGGATAGCTTTTTTTATAAGATGTTAACTATCTTTCCAGGCTATGTGAGCTTCTTCAGAATTAGTGGAATGCCAAATTCTTTCCAGCTTTCGGATTGCCTGCTTTGAACTGCGCAATTGTGAATTATATCAGGGAGCTAGCCTCCACATTCATGACCTTCTTTTTCAGAGGGCCAACTGAGTTTAGAGTTGTACTAAGCAATGCTGCAGTGCTATCAACAAAATAATCTATATGTGTAGGAGTTAAATTGTGGTTGCTGTTGTCCACATCATTGGCACATGGCACTGAGGAAAATAATGAAGGAATTAACTCCTTGTAGCTACAGTTACAGATAAATGTCTACTGTAATGAAATGTCTTTCCGATTTCTGTGTAGTCCATTATTGTAAATTGAAATGTTATGAGGAAATGATTAGACAAAAGAGGGTTATAAGTAAATACTGTACTGTATGTTAGTACAAGATTTAAGGTGTGATTTAAACAGTGAGTTGATCTGTTTACATTCTAAGAAAAACCAATTGAATCTAATAATGACGTAAATGAAGAGCTAAAGCTGTCACTGACAACATCAACATGGATGTCAAAGTCACCTGCAGTAAAGACTTCATCTGTTCTAAGCACTAAATCACATAAAAACTCAGCGTAAGGAGCAGGTGGGCAATACACCACAACAAAAACAATTGTTTTTTGTGTTTTCCAGTCTGAATGAACAAGACTAAAAGTAAGGCTTTCAAGTGAATTAAAACTCTGCCTAGATCTAGGATTAATAGATAAATCAGAGTGGAAGATTGCTGCCACTCCTCCTCTAACTGTGCTTCGAGGAATGTGATAATTGCTATGACTGGGTGGCGCAGAGTCATTTAAACTAACATATTTTATCATGCTGCGGCCACGTTTCAGTCAAACTGAATCAATCTGATAGTCAGTTACCACATCATTCACTAAAAGAGATTTAGACGAGAGAGATCACACACCACATTTAATTTTCCTATTCTTCTGTTGTACCAGTGCATTTTTATTGATTTGTATAAGGTTTCTATGAATAACTCCTCTTTTGTTGTTTTTTGATTTAAAGAATCTGGGAGCAGACAGAACATCTATGGAGTTTGGAAAGTTTTGGGAGCGAGACAGTCCTAGGGAAGTGGCAGAGAAGTGTGTAAAACTGCAACTCTGCCTCCTGGTCTGAACTCTGCGTTGTCATGGGGGTTAATAAAATCAACCATATTCCTAGATATGAGAGTAGCACACGCTGAAGTGGGGTAGATGCCAACTCGCCTAATCAGAACAGGCTTTCCCAGAAAGGGTTCCAATTATCAATGAAGGCCACGTCACCACACCACCTAGATAACCAGTGATGGAATGACAACATGCAACTAAACATGTGATCATTGGTCAGAGTGGGCAGGGGTCCAGAGAAAACTACGGAGTCTGACATAGTTTTGGCAAACTTACACACCGATTCCACATTATGTTTAGTGACCTCCAACCAGCTGTCATTACTGCCGACGTGAATAACAATTTTGCCATATTAAGCCTTAGCCTTAGCTAGCAGTTTAACTACGCATCTAACCATGGTCGCTGGATTCTCTATCTTCACGTTCTGCAAAATAGAGTGGCCAGTTACCAGAGTTGGTTTCTTAGCGGGTGTGTCATGTGGGGATAACTGGTTCGAAACATGAAAAGGTTGGTGAGCCGGGTAGGACTGCGCTTCCTTCATACCGTCACGTAGCCGCCCTGGGACGGCTAACAGGAGCTGCGCTAGCAGGAGCTACTCTCGGTTGGTCCGCACCGGCTACAGGGCCAGGCTAGCTACTGTGGGCCGGAGCTGTGCTTCCAATTCAGAGAGCCTCACCTCCAATGCTACAAATAAACTACATTTAATACATGTACCATTACCGTTATAGGAGGCAGAAGAGTAACTAAACATATGACAGGACGTGCAGAAGAGAGAAGGAGAAGCAGAGGGAGACAGAGTAGCCATGGCTAACTGCTAAAGTTAACAGACCAAAGTTGATGAAGCGAGAACGAGATGTGAGGTTCAAATGCTCTGCTGAGATTGACTCGACAGCCTCAAGTGGCCATTCAAGGAACTGTAGGTTTTTTTTCAGCCACAGGGGTTGTCAGTTGGTCCTTATGAGTGTAAGGGGCTCAGTATCTTTCTTCACAGCACCATAGCATTGTTGCAGGGCATTACAGAATTAATGCCAACTATCTCCTTGCTGCCATGCCTGACCTTGAATACACTCTGCTATCGGAAAGTAAACCTGTGACCTCCGTCAAACTATATTTCTAGGCCAGCTGGTTGCCCCTGTGTGTGTTTTACCCCTGTGTATGTCTCCAGTGTGGGTATTGTGTCTACCACAAGGACATTTTGTCACCTCCCAGCTGGTCTTATCAGAGTCTTGCAGCGCTACGTGGTGTTGGAAAGGTCATCCCCGCCACAGGAGGCAGCAGACAGCAGACTCCCTGCTGTGTTGTTTGCTCTGTCTCTTCAACTCCTCACAGGCCTCTGAAGATCATGAGGAACCTCTTTTTTTGATGTAGATTTTCCTGTGAAATATGCGTGTTGGTTTTTCACTCAGGTAAAGAGACAGCCGAGGTTAGGGGTCAATGCCACAGTTCCAATGCTCCAAGGACATTTCTTGTTGTTTATTTCAGTCCCTGAGAGAGAGGAAGGATTGCACAAAATGTCCTCAACTTCCTCATTATCTCCTTGACTGCTTATGCCCTCATGTAGAGCTGGCTTACTCTGCTTCATTACTGTAAGGAGACTATCTTAAGGGAGGAATGGCAGGCTTCCAGTTGGCTCTATCGACCTGTCAATCACTCTGGTCTAATCTTAGCTCTGCCCCTCAGTGCTGCCCATCATTTCCTGGCACTGTGGAGCAGTGAGCAGATTCTATGTGCCTAATTCCCCCTGAAATAGATAAGGACTTTAATGGATGGCCTACTCAATTATGCAATGGTGTTTTGTTGTGTCGCGTCTTGCTGTTTGCCGTGGTGCTTCATACTGCGCCACTCTCTTCTCTTCTTTTCTTTTAACTCAACTGATTAAGTGTATTTTTGGACAAAATAGGTGATGTTCACCACTGAGCTGCAGTCAACTTCCAACACATATACTGCACAATACACATACAATATTGGTTACTTCTGAAAAGCTTCCTGTAATCACACATATGCACAACTGCACAAACACACACACACACACACACATAGGCTGCTCTCTGCCACTCTGCCCGTCATTCTCTGCTGTTGTCACAGTAACCATCTCACCTTGCCTTCACAGTCCCGCCCTAATGAGACCACTGGAGGACAGAGAGTGAGAGAGAGAGATAGAAGAGCAAGGGGGTGGAAGGGAGATGCAGCCACAGAGAAAAGCAGAGATATATCACAGGGAAGATAGGCAGCATGGAGGCAGAATTGCCATTGTCTTGTATCACACAAGAAACCCTCTCTGTCAATTGGCCAGGATCGTTCTAGAAACAAAAGCCACTGCCCTGCCAGCAACATCTGCTGATTACACTGTCTGCTCATGACCACACCGCAAGTTCAGTTTGCTGCCTGCGCATTTCCATATAAATCCAATAACATTATCGTTAATAGATAATTACCCTGCACTGCATGATTTGTGACCGCAAACACAGATTAAAATTCAATTAAAGGTAAAAGAGTGTGTGGGTGCAGCCTGTTCCGCTTTGCTGAGTGGCTCCATTTAAACCCGATGAATCAGTGATTATATCTAATGTACATGTGTGTAGTGAGACTAAAAACGTGCTTTCACGCAATGGAAGTGTGTTTTTAATATCATGCTAGTAGGACTCTGCCACATGAAGGTTGATAACCAAATAGATACTGTACAGCATGTAGACATGAAGAGAGAACAAGGCAGCAGTATGACGTTAACATCTGTTCCTTTATGTACGTTTAAACTCTCTCCGTCTGCTGCAGCGCCATAAAAGCTCTAAATGAAGTGAACGAGGCCTCTGGGCTCGGCACAGATTGGCAATTATGCACCTCAACATTTCAGGAGACCTTTACTGGTTCAGACCTGAGTATTTCATCTGGGAAAACACATCTGCCAAATGTTAATAGGTAGGCCACTTGGATTAGAATATGAGTGTGCGCAACAGGTTAAGAGACTGTTGGTTGAAGACATATGGTGTACTCATTTGAGACCAAACATAGGGTGTGTAAGTATATAAGGATGCATGTGCCTTAATTGTGCATATACAGCGATCAGCCACAGCATTAAAACCACCTTCCTAATATTGTGTCGGTCTCCCTTGTGCCTCCAAAACAGTTGTGACTGGACAGTTGTGAGAATGGACATGGGTCTTCTGAGGGTGTCCTGTGGTGTCTGGCAACAGAATGTTGTTAGTGGGGGCCTTTGGGTCCTATGAGTTGAGGGGAGGGTTCTCTGTGGATCATCCCACAGATACTTGATCAGTTTGGGATCTAGTGAATTTGGAGGCCAGGTCAACACCTTGTGCTGTTCTTCATGTTTTTTGAGTTGTCCCTGAACTGTTTTTGTGCTTGTGCCTGTGTCAGGCTGCATCCTGTTGGGGATGGCTGCTGTTTAGAGACTGGGTAGCTCTTGCATGTCTTTTAGCCAAATTACTGTGTTTTGAGAACTAAGCGCTAAGGAACTGCCTGAAAAGGAAGATGCTAGTACCAGTCAGTGCATGACTGTCAGCTAACAAATAAAGCAGAGTTGTTAACTGTACAGTATGTAACTTTAATTCAGTTAGTTGAAATGTATTGGTGTTAATAAATCCTGCTTTCTTATAACGTTTTATGAGCCTGTGGTGGAGCAGTTCATATTAAGGGAGCATATGGTTATACTCAGGTGGATGTTAGAAGTTAGGTTGAGGATGGTTTGTTGTTGGCAAGTTTGCATGTAAAAAATCACAAAAGTTGAACTTGGCACCAAATACCTGGATGGATTTTCCTTCACTGGTTACAAAAGTAACCTGCTGGTCTCACAGATTCTATGAAAATGAACTGATTTGTATCTGATTCAATTTTTTCATTTTTAATGTTAGGATAACTGGGACTATACAAGGTCTGATACCGTAAAGCAGCAAAATCATTTATTCTTTAGGACAGAGACTCCAGTCTGTACTGTCATCACATCAAATCAAAATAGAATCACAGCTAAGCTGTGGATGAACGAGCTCTCTAATATTTTTATTGGCTCCCTCCCTGTGTTTCAAAATACGGTCTCACTTGAAGCTTTGAAAATCTACTAATGATATCACTTCACACATGGTACTTAGATTCATTTAATGAATTATCACATTTCTGAGTATAACTCACTTGTCTCTTCACTTCCAAAACGAGGTGCAAAGTCATTTGCACATGTATGCCGCAGACCGTGCTCATACAACACGACACATGCAGTGCATTCACACTATCTGCAATGAATGATGAATACCCTTACAACCCTAACAGGCCTCGTCCTGTGATACGTTCGCTCCCTATCAACTTCTCTTGTCAATATTTACTATCGTCTTGCATTACATCAGCTGCTTTTGCCGCTCTCTCGTTTCTCTCCGTCAACTTAATTAGTCACATCTCTTGGTTTAATTACATCAAGTGGAAGGAGGTTGCAATCTCAAGTAGATCAAATTAAGCCCTATGCAAATGCTGGAGTGTCTCGTTCCAGGTCTCTGTGGCAACAATGTCTCTATCTCCCTTATTTCTGTTGGGAGAAGTCACGTAAGGGTTGTCATCAGTTTCTAAATGAAATCCTACACTGGAAATCACCCCTATTAGACTGGTTAAGTGGTTGACTGTCTGTTTAAGTTCCCTATGAGAAGTGACTAATCCCCCGTGTGTGCGCATTTGTGTGTGAATGTGAGTTAGAGAGAGAGAGAGAGAAACAGGGGCACAATTTAAGAACGAATCTGCTTAAATTTGTGGGTTGAATTATGTTTGGTTAATTTTGTATTGACATGCAACCTGTATGCTCATCAAATTCAGGAGCTTGAAATATCACCGGCACGTACACTACCGGTCAAAAGTTTTAGAACACCCTAATCTTTCCAGTTATTTATTGCAATTCAAGTCGTGCAAGTCCAATGAATAGCTTGAAAAGGTTTGGTAAAAATGTATTCCGTATTTATACATTTATTTATTTATGTATTATTTTACCAGCATATTTCCCTCAGATTGATTCCCCAAATTAATTTATTGCTCTTTTTCTTTTTGCTTTCTTTATGCAGTTTTCCTTTATGCCAGTGAGGGGAACTGTCATTCAAAGTGTGTAATGGGGTCATCTTTTCACCTACTTGTTTATTAACATCTGTTGATACCAACAGAAGACGTTGTCTTTAAATAGTAGACCTGTAAAAAATAATTTTATCACACATGTATAACATACTGTATGAGCATTCATGTGATTTACATTCATTTCAGGAGACAGTCATAATTATAAAACTCTCAAAATGTAATTCCTGATGGAAATGGGGAGTGTCACACAGCTTTATAGCCCAAAACTGAAAATTGTGACGGCTGCAAGACAATGAAACATGACCTTTTGTTTCATGTACACCACCCCAGAAAGCAGCCATATTTCTTAAATGCAAAGCTGTGACCTTGTTGCATGTGGATTTCTTTCAACAGTCCCATCCACGCCGTCATTAAAATTCCAGCCAGCGTCTTCTTTTTTACCTCATCAGCCGAGGCCCTTTCTCCCTGTCCCACCCTTCCCATTCTTCTGTCCTCTCTCCACACATGAGAAATGCATTAACCATGTGATACCGGCAGCACTCACAGCCACATATAAAGATTATTCCCGGCCTTCCTCTGTTTAATGCTTTACAGCATTTTAAAATATTTCATGACAAAGGCAACATATACAAGAAATGCCATTTATTTAGAAAAATATAGAGACACCAAGGTAATTATGCGGCTTATGCTTCTTAACCTTGCTTACATTGGGATTAAATTATGCCATGTGAATTTACGTTTGTAAATGTACACATCATGTATGGGGCTTTAATCTCCACCACATGCTGTGTATTAATAGGAAGATTTTCATTTTCATTTGTAGCGGTTGCTGTTTTGTGTTTTGGTGGACATGTGGTCGTCTATAATCCCGTCCTATGAAACAACTGCTCATTGTTCACTGGTACCCCTGGATGATCCCTGAACATTAAATAATGTATTATAAGGCCAGCTGTACAAAACATCTCTGGAGGTCAGCAGTATTTCTGTGTACCACACATTGGACCAGAGATAGAATGGAGGCTAAAACTGACTAGCCTTTATTTACCTGCCTAATTGCGAATCTCAGTAAAGAGAGCAAGAAAAAAAGTACAAAAAGTCATAACTGTAGCTGACAATTTGCTATACATAAAAAGCCACTGAGGCTGTGAGTGTGTGAACTGCCCTATTTATCCATAATGAAAACCTCAGATTTACTATTATTGTTGCTTCAGCTCATCACTAAGCTTTAACAATGTCCATGTAGCCGTGCGCATGAATCAGGGGAAATTATCACACATAAAGCACAACACAAAGTATTCGACAAAGATTAAAAACTGGGGCACTGTGTGGAGCAAAAAACCCCCCAAAAAACTGTATGCCTACAATTCCTTTGTAGGTATAGTGTGCGACTTTTACATGTAAATGAATATTCTCTACATTCCAGTAAATCTCTTTCAATATCACGCTTTACTGGAGGTTTAAATCAGTTTGCAGTGGCAACATTCCTATGCTGTTGCACTGTATTTTACATAAACCATGAATGATTGTCACTATAGCAGCTATGGTATATGGTGAAGCCTATGGCAGAGAACCAAGGGTTACAAATGTAACCAAGGTTCTATGACTTCACTAACTACTGGTGTGGCTTTTTGTCATTGGAGAATGCTGAAAGAAGAGAAACGACTGAAAGACTGTAGAATCTAGGCATACGTCATTTGTTTGCGTTGACAGTGTATGTGTAATTATTTTTTTTCCCTGCCAGGAGGGGGGGACAAAAGTTCTGCACCGTAGCTTTGATTAAATCTCCAAATTATCCATGGCGTAGCTATTGCTATGTATCGTGCAGTGTGCATTAACCAGTAGCCTGTGACTGACAACCTGTCCACAATGTACAGAATGCCAGCTGAAAAAGGCTCTTCCCCCTTTGCAAATCTACAAGAATAATTGCACATAAAAAATGGATATGGACTGATTGGTGACAGATTGGTGATATACTATAAACCTAAAGAAATATGAACTGAAATGTGAAGTATAAAAAGTATATACTGTGTAGTATAGTGTAATTTATTTTATTACAGTAGTGCTGTTAAATGTTTTTCCTGCATTTATTTAAATTAAAAGTTGACAAAATCTATAACTTTGCATAGAAAGTAAAAAGTGAGTATACAGCTTAGTATGAGTTCACAAGTCATGCATGCTGTTTTTATGTATATTATTATTAAGTACAGCTTTTGCCTGGTTTGATGAGTAGCCTCATACTTGATTGTGAACACACAAATGTTAATATAAATTAGTCTATGCAGGGTAAAGCTGAAGCGGCCACTATGGAACAAACCTGATGAATAATTTTTCATATGAATTTATATAGTAGTTAATATGGTGGTAAACAATAGGTGTTTTTCAATTGTATCTGCATATTAAGGACTACTATGATCAGTACGAAGCTGCATATTCCTTGTTGCTACGGGATTATAGTTTAGACTGAAGTTAAAATCCTTCAGTGTAGCATTGGTTGACACTAAAAGGCTTCCATTACCGATCAAATAGAGGTAATTTGTGTCACAATCTGACATCAGTGATGGGCTGCATCTGGCTGCACCCTCTCTGTATATTCAGATGAGAGGCAGAGGGAGGGCAGACAAGGAAGGAGGAAGGGAATCAGACAGAGGAAGAGGAGAGAGAGAGTGCAGCTTTCTCAGACAGCTGGTGATGTGCAGCTGTCTGGGAGGCTGGATTACTCCCTAAAGTCTGCCCTCTGAGGGAGAGGCGAGAGGGAGAAGAAAAGAGGGAGAGAAAGTGAAATAGATAGCAATGGAGACTGAAATGGGACTGAGAAGGAGATGGATGGAGAAAAGTTTCGGACAGGCGAAGATGAGGAAAGCAGTAGGGAACAAAAGAAAATGGATGTTGTAAGGTATTGAAATGGAGGACGAGAGTGGGAGAGACGTGATAAGGGAGATCATCAGATATAAAAAGCAGACAGAGGAGAGATCAGAACTCATCAAATCAACCCTGCACCTGATGATCTTTGAATGTGTTCAACCTTCGTCTTGTATTTCAGTGAAGTTACACTTTGTTACAGCATACTTATAGTTAGATAGTTCAGTGTTTTTATTGTTTCTCTGCACTACAACCACCAATACTATGGAATTAATACAATTTTACCTCAATATTATTCCTTTATTACAATAGTAATGCTAAGCAGCAATCTAAAGTGCCACTGTCTGAGTTAAAGGTCACCCACCCGCGGTCACAATGGACTATCATTATAGGGATTATAGGGAAACCTTTCAGGCTGTGACCCATATGGTTGTCCATTTTCCAGTGTTGGGTAGCTGATGAGTGTTTGTGGCCCTAGTTTTTTTTGTGTATCTGGCACCATTGCCACTACTCACTGTATGCTGGCTTTTCAGGAGATTCAGCATTTTCAATAATTCAGTAGGGGCCAGCTTTACGATGATAGCTTGCAGCTCCTCCTAGTTTCCTAGTCTCTTAGCTAATAGTAGCTCTTTCAGTTTCACGTTTTTTGCGGTGTGATCAAATGCAACTTTTTAGTTCAGACTCAGGTGATGTGAAGTGACGTCACAGTCTGCCTTTGTTGCCCATGGTTCTTTGATTGTTGGAGTGTTTTTTATTTGAGGCTAAAATGACATTCTTGAGCGTGAAAACCGCAGTTTACACAATAATCTCAACACATTATTCATTAGGAGCTTGTAATTATGTGACTGGAAATTTCCCCACAGAGCCTGTGAATAGCGATTGATTGAGAAGTTCATGTAGAAGAAGAACTTCAGAAAATGGATGCATCTTTGTTCTAAGTGATACAGTTATCCACTTTAAGCAGCAAAGACCAAAGCATTAAGGATATTACATTAGGTTTCTAGGCCTACAGATCTATACAGCCTACTGAATGCTGAATATTAATATGTGGAGTCACTTTGTGTCATTGCACTGCTCATATGCAAGGTTGTGTTTTCTTTGAACCAGTTACCCATTGAACCACTGGTCTACATGATGTCTATTTCGGAATATTACTCTGCACCATGTCACCAGGAACATTTCCTGTGCCTTTGCTGTCAGTTAAAGTGATTTTTGATTCTGATCAAAGTGAACATGGTATCCTGTCTAGCTCAGAACATAATAGAGGAGTGAGCGAGGCCAGTAGCAGCTGGAGATCAGTTGCAGACGCTGCCAAAGAACAGGAACAGTAGCTGGCTGGCTGGCAGGCTGGTATAATAATCAGACTGCCTTCTGCCCATGTGTTCCCCTCAGACTGAACTAATATAGTTTTTGCTGGGTAATGATACTGAGACGCAAGCTCGCATTCCCCCATAATTGATCCTGCCGGCTACCGCCACACACTAACGAGCTAAACGAGGAGGAAAACCCTCCCAGCAACTGGAGGGCAGGAGAGGTAGAGAGAGAGAAGAGGGATGGTTTAGACAAGCAAATAAATGCATGCGAGTCAAACTAAGTTAAAAGAGGGAGAAAATCTTCTAATACAAAGACACTGAGATTTTGATCCGTTACTATGACGGCGGCATGCTGTAAGGAGATCAAAGCAGTAGTGTAAAATGGTTGAAGAGTGCAGGAGCTACTTGAGCATTCACTTTCTTTTTTCTCTCTATTCCAGAGAGAATGAGCAGAGAGAGAAAGAGAGAGCAGTGCGGACAGAGCACCAGAGCATGCTGCCTCTTTCATCTCTGACAACATCCATGGGGGGATTGGGCTATTGTGAATTTGGAGTGAAATATTTCAAAGGGGTGTTGGAGTAGAGCCGGGGCTGGGCTTCTTGGCTGGGTTCAGGCTGTGTTTCAGAGAGATGAAACACACCTGGTTCCCAGCCTTTCCTCTGATTAGACGAGGGTTCGTACCCGAAGCCATGGACGCTCACTGATTAATCTGCTCTTTATTTAATGACTGACTGATAGTAACAGATGATATGCTCCAAGTGCATTTATCTATGGAAAAGCCATCAAAGGCAGACCATTGTATTTTTAAATTGGCTTGTCTTTGGTTTTTAATGGGTTAGGTCTTTCATAATTTTACTTTTTAGAAGAACAAATGGTTTGAATCTGACTTCTGATCAGTTGATTTCAGTGCCAAAGGTTGCATCCTATAAACATAGCTTAATTAATGTTGATGGATGTCAAGCACATGAGTGATGTGAAATTATAATCAATATGCCTACATACTGTATAAATATACACTACTACATGGGTCTGGTACTGCAGTGCATAAATCTAATCTTTCTCCCTCTCTCTGTTTCACGCTTTCCCGTCCTGGATCCAGGTAAGTGTTACAGATACTCTAAAGTGAAAAACGTTGATTTGGTGTCCGCAGAATGGGCGAATATCTGCGCATTGTGAGAACTGCACTGCTGGTTCTCCCCTGGCTTTTAATCAATATCTCTCAGATATACACTGTTCGTACTGTAGCAAATGAGGGGAAAGAGACAAACGAGCTAAACTCAGCAAAGCGTAAACAATGCCCGTTTGGAAATGGTGGGTGCAGAAGAAAGGCCATATCTCTGTGTGTGTGAATGTATATGTGTGTTTATGTGTTCTCTCTGCACGTGTGTGTGTGTGTGTGTGTGTATGTTGGCAATTGCGTGCATGCGCCTACTGTTGTCTGCTGAAACGGAGATGGAAGCTGCTGAATATTCATGGCGTCTGTGCTCGGTTGGGGCCGAGAGATAAGACGTTTATGTTCTGGCAGCCTGAGAGGAAAAGACTGTGTGTGCGTGCGTGTGTGTGAATGGGGCTGTGGGGGGGGGGGGGGAATGGGCGCGGCGAAGATGTGTCGACATCAGTGGTTTAATGGTTCGAATCTAACTTGGGCCAATTAAAAGGCATGCCGCGTGCACAAGGGTGGGCTCCCATTCATTTCGGGGGAAATTGAGGTTGAAATGAGCCATTGTCGGGCCACGTGGCCACTGTGCATACTGAGTGGCAGGCCCGCAGTGGCTCTCCAAAACGGTGGATAGAGGACAGAGGAGAGTCTTTGACTCTGGACAAGGAGAGGCAGTGTTTGCTTTGAAACCAAGAGGAAGGAGAAAGGAAGGCATGCACGGAGAGAGAGAGAGATGAGACAGATGAGGTGAGACAGAGGGAAAAAGGAAGAACTAGGGAGAGAATGACAAGAGGCTTCAGAGGAAGGCGCAGAATAAATGACAAATATATACTGTAACAAAATAAGACAGAAGTCGACAAAGAGAGTAGAGGTAGAAACAATTAGAGAGGCAGTGGTGATGAAAGAGGAGGGAAAGATAAGGATAGAAAGAGGCCGAGAAAATCTCATATCAAATGTAAGGAAAATGAGACAGAGCAGAATGACAGAGCCATATGGATGCAGACATTGAAAGCTTTCACAGGGCTGTGGATGGGGGTTGCCTGGCTGGTACAGTAGCTCTTGCCCTCCTGACGTCAGCTGGACAGCACCGTGTGGAAGTGCTGACTGAGCCCGAAGCACACACAAAAAATGCCTGCCAAGACAATGCCTGAATATTGTACATCACAGCATATCAACCAAATGTGTACGTGCATATGCTTGTGTGCCATAGACGAGGAGCTCCAAAATAACAGATGCCTGATCAGATCCCACACACAGACAGCATTCCTATTCGTGCCATTGCTCTCTATCTTCAGCAGTTTACAGCATACATATTCCCAGATGAGCACGCATTTCTGACAACTAACAAGCCCCTTGTCAAATAAAACAGCCCATTTCTCATCATCATCATGAGTCCTTGGTATCCAAATCCAGATTTGAGCTGCCAGAGGCGCTTATGTCACAACACTGTCCAATCGAGATAGAGAGCCACACAGCTCAGAGTGTATCACTTCCTGTTTGGCTTTCCTCCCGTCCAGATGATTGGATGATAGCACGTATCCCTTTGAGGCTCATCGCCATTCTGGCTGTAGAAGGAGTCTACATGCGACCTTTGGTTAATGTCACACGTCACTGAGTTTTATGTCACTGCTGGATGACGACGTGACTTGACAGGAGTCTTTAGAGTGTGGTCTCCTTCACAGAGGAACGCAGGGCCTCATCAAGGATATTTCAGAGCAGCCCGGCAACATTAATTATCCCTGGGAGTGCTCTTGATGGAAGAAGGTTCGTCGTACATTCACAAGCGACAGTGGTCAACTGTGTTCTTATGAGTTTATACACCGAGGTCTACTCTGGAGAACATACACATCGGTTTGAACTTTCAGCATCTCAGAAGCTTTTGTTTTCTTCTTTCTGACATGCATCTCTTTGAGGAAAGTCTACCAGATACGAAGCACTTTGCTCAAAGCACAAAGAAAGGCCCTCCTTTATTGCAGAAGCTTTTGAGTGTGTTTGATGAAGAAAATGGACAAAACCCACTGAAGTTCACAAAAAGCTGCATTAATATTTCAAACCTGAAAACTTTGGGAGAAGAGACTGAGGGCAGGAGGAGGAGGAGGAGGAGGAGGAGGGATGTGACACGAGGGAGAGTGAAGGTGGATATGATATTAAAACTAAACCTTGCTCAGGAATTCCTTCATGTTATTGTAAGACTTGTCATGTAGACAGACAGATAACGAAGCTAACCAAGAAACTATTACCTTTTATAATGGAACATTTCTTTTTAGGTACAAAGTTAATATGGATAGACTTTTAATGGAAGCGTTCAGTATTGTGGCTAGAATACTAGCAAACTTAACTTGGTTGTGACTGATATCTTTTTATGTGTAGTGTCATCTGTATCTTATGAGACTAAATGTAACATACTGTGCAGAGGGAATTTTGTCAAGCTTTGGCGTTAGTTCTGTGCTGTGCTATGGGCAGTTTCTGCACTGTGTGAAATAATCAGGGGGCGGCACAGTGGCGAGGTGGTTAGCACTGATGCCTCGCAGCAAGAAGGTCCCAGGTCCTGACTGGGCATTTCTGTGTGGAGTTTGCATGTTTTCCCTGTGTCTGCCTGGTTTCTCTCCGGGTACTCCAGCTTCCTCCCACTGCCCAAAGACATGCTCATTAGGTTCATTGGTGATTCTAAATTGGCTGTAGGTGTGCATGTGAGTGTGAATGGTTGTCTGTCTCTCTGTGTTAGCCCTGTGATAGACTGGAGACCTGCCTCTCGCCCAATGACAGCTTGGATAGGCTCCAGCCCCCCTGCAACACTTCACAGGACAAGCGGTTACAGAAGATGAAGATGAAATAATCAGGAAGTGCTTATTAACATTTAGCATATAATATAGTGTTGAGAGTTGTTGAATTGTTTGCCCATTCAGTGCAGACAAATGGTACAGTGAAATACTAATGATGTGTTTGGGCACCTGCAAAACTACTACTAGTTAGAAGGCTAGGAACCTAAATCGAGTTATGAAACATCTTTAGAGAGGGCCCCTCCTGAATCATGCTGATCAGTTTGTCTGTAGTTTGTTCATTCCAGATGATCAAGGTGTGGATTTGTGGATTTGAACGTTCAGATTAGATGAAGAAGAAGAATGAGAAGAGACTTTGGTTTTGTTTTGTTCACTTTTGTTTTACTTGTTTTTCTTTTCTAAGCTGAACAACTGATCAGAGTCATTTCTCTGTGAGTGACTTGTTCCAGTGATTAGACATCATTGTCTAAAAAGCCTACTACAAGGGTCCAACTAGTGACGATAGTGCAGGACATACAGTAAAAACTACAGACTTTTACGGATGTTCTGACGCTGGCTTGGTGTGTCATGGCCCTTAAGGGGAGCAAACTTTGTGTATTCCCACTTGTATATTCAGCATATGTAATACTTACACTGAATATATTATTCTGTTGTTATATGTTTTGCTTATTAAAAAAACAGAATCTACAACTACAGAACTGAAGCTATCAGACATTGCATGCACACTGTCACATAGATTAATTACAATGAATATTGTGTCATTTTTCATAAAATAATGCATCTTCTGGCACTTACATGACACAGATTAAACTTAATACGGTCAAAGTACAGTAGTGTTGGCTATAATCACTGCTTCTCGTCAAGGGTAGAAGAAGCATCACAACATATTCCTCTTGGTCTGTTTTCACCACGTCATTGTGAGGGAAATCATTCCAGCCATGGATGTGTATTGTCCCTGTCACGGACTAGCTATATCTGTATAAACTGGTGTTACAGTGAACAATGAAAATTCAGTGCGTGTCTTTCAGTTTAGCATTTAACACATGCCATCTTACAGCAGAGACATTAAATAGAGGTTAAAGAGAGCCAGCTTCATTAGCCGCTTACATCAAAGGCCCCACGCACGTTTGGTCCACCCACACAGGTGTCTTCATCTATTGTGTCTGATTACACCTTGTGTGAGGACTGTGTGGGTGTGTGCAGACTGTGCTCGACTGACAGCTGCGTGACCATCTTCTTGTTGCATATGTTCGTAGAGGGACTCATTCATTTAGGACTTTGTCATAGCAGATATATTGTCTGACTGATAATGTTACCTTAGCTTTGTTCGGAAGAAGCATGCAGCCACCATTTGTTTTATTATTGACACTGTGCATATCCTTACAGTAGTTGGAAAAATGTCTTGCATGAAAAATTCATATAGGTGGTGACCTCATGTAATTCCAGTCCTGAGCGGAAGCGTAATTGGCAAGAGTAAGTGAAGTAAAGAGTGTATACAAATATTGATTACATGGAAGTCGGTTTTCTTATTTTTGCTACTTTCCTTTACCTTCTGTGTCTACGTTGTACATCTGTGGAAAGTGTCAGACTTTTGGTCACGGTGGTGCAGGGAGTGAAATCCTGTATGTCATTTGTCATCTGTTTCTATGAGCTCTAATACTCGCCATTCTGTTTTTTTTTCCTTTCTCTGCAAACACTGATTTTTATTAGCGCCAGCCCATAATAGAGCACACTAATACTCACTCCTGCAGGGCCTGCCTCTTCCTAACATCCCTGAGACCTGATCACTCAGGTAAATTAGGCCCTGAGGCAAATTTGCAATCCAGAGCAAGTTTCTGACCCTGTTACATGCTTCATTAAGTCATTCTCGTTAAGAACAACAGGGCCGCATTGTGAAAAGGATTTTATTGTTGCTCCTGTTGCTTAAAATCAAAAAACAGTCATGATAGTTTTGCCGGTGGCCACATCCGTCAAAAGCGTGATATGTGGGTTATTTCATGTTGTCATGTTCTGTTGTCGACATTTAGTTTAGATTCTGGATCATTCATCTGGTTTCACCCTGTTATTGTTCCATAATGTATGTGTAGTAAACTCATGTCCTTTTTTTGTAAAGGAATGACTGTGTGTTGTAGCCGCAACCAGAAATGAGAAATTTGTCACAAAAAAAAGCAACAGAAACGTCTTCATCACTTGTGATAATCACTTGTGATAAAGCTGCATAAATAGCCTTGCAACTTTGAATATATTGATTAATATCTTTTATTACTACGTCTAAATGTGAACTATTCTATTGTTTTGTATGATCTTAACGCTGCACACAGTATGTGCTGACCTTTTCTGAAAGCTTTTTAACGGGTAGCCATCAATAACAATACGTTTTCTAATCTCAGCCTAATTTATGACAAATGCTGTCAATACTTTTGATAGCATTTCTTTTCTCACCGAAACAATCAATAGACAGATTTATATCCTGTTCTACTTCATGGTGCACAACTTGAAATCCATTCTGTTTACCTCTTTGTATCACAGAGGCGTATGTGCAGTTCCTTGAGAATGTCTGTATTTTTAGAGGTGCTTGTTTGTCTTGTGCTGATCAGTGACTAATCCCATCAGTTGCTGCTGTATTATTATCTCTCAAAATGGACAGCTATTACTCACGGACGACTCATGCTACTTTTGATTATTGTCGTTGTTGATTTTTGTTGACATGGATTTGAAAATAATGGAAGATTGTGTCGGGGACTGTGTTGCGTATTGTTGATGATTGACCAGCAGCTTGATAGTGTGTGTGGGTGGATCGATGGTATTGTTATAGCTTGGGGCAGGCTTACGAGGTGTGACGTTGTGTGTGTGTCTGTAAAAACTAATAAGTCTGCATTTTGAATCCCGCTCTCAGAGACAGATGGACAAGCTTAACAGTGTCATTAAATAATTCTAAATAAAAAATGATGCACCAAATTCTTTCCTGCCATATTGGGTTTGGTTAGCTGCACTGTAAATACATAAGAGTTGCTCCTAGCAATTGTGGCTGGTCAAGGTCTGCTTGCTGCAAGCAGCACTGGGTCTTAAAAATTAAGTACCACAAAAGTGCAGCTCCTCAAATAGCCGCTTGAGGCTAGCTCCAAAAGTGATCAAGTCCTCATAGACCTTCTAGTTGAAATGCACAGCTTTACAGCAGGAATAAATGTTTAAAACTTGGTACAAAAACAGTTCTGGTCTCTATAGTTAATTTTGACATTCGTGACAACCCATTTTGATTATATTAAGGCCTAAACTTTTTGTAATTTTAAGGCGTGGCCAATTTGCACCGTCTCAGGTTGCTCATTATCAGCTTTGTCATCACCCACCCACCTCAGATCCAAGAAGACTTGAACTCTTTGCCCATTTTTGAATTAGCCAGCTGTCAGGCACTGCCAAGATGGGCACTGCCAGTCATCCTATGGGCAGGAAGAGCGTTTAGTCAACTTAATACATGGTCAGTAGTTTGCTGCCCTCAGCGGGTGACAGGTGACATTTCAAGCAGAATCTACAGTATTAAATTCACTGACCATTATTGTCAACAGCCAATGGTATCATCAAAGCAACTGACATCTTAAAGATTATTTTAATGTAACACTATGACATTGCATGTGCACATACTTGATTTAAACCTGAAAATGGGTATATTCTCAAAGTCTTCAAATGTTTAGTGCGTTTCAGACACTAAAATTACAAAAGCTGTCAGAAGACCTCACTGAAGCACTATAGCTTGCACAACTGCATTTTGAATGAATCGCTAATGTGGATTCCTTTTAGAAAAAGGCTCAATGAGATGGATTGGAGGGTCAAGATCTTGGCATTGCTTGTCTCCCCAGCAATGAGTGAGGCCTGCACTCCTCTCTCATTAATATATTTTTTATGCTTCCTACCCTGCACCCTTGCAGACTTGATGTAATGACACTGACTGCTTTAGTTGTGTCACTGTAAGAGTGAGGTTTGTAAGTGTGTACCATCTCAGTATTGGAACTGAAGGTGGGCTTTAGTTGTGACATTAATGTACTGTAACTGCTGGTTGAAGCACACATTTATCTTGTGCTTTGTTGCAGATATATGTGTAAGTTTTGCATGCACCTTGAATGTTTATAGGTTGTGTTTGCATGTCGTGTAGCACTGCACCACATTCAGGCGGTGTATGTCTATATTATAGTGTACTGTATATCAGTATGTCATAGTATGTGTGCTTTTGGCTGTGCAGAGCAACCCAAGGAATCGATTACTGAGGGGGCCTGACAGCTCTGCACGCCGGATGCAGTAGAATACATACTGTAGCAAGGGAGCGCCATCAGTTGCCCTGACAACACCAGTGCCTGTCAACACCTCCGTCTTAATAGTGACAAATTGTACTTATTACATCAGCGTTAATTCCCCCCGATCTCCCTCAGATGAAGATACTTAGCCCCGCGCTGATCAAATTGTGTCAGCATAATTACTGGGAACAGAACCCTATTAAAAACCAGGGCCTCAGACGCACTGTCCAGACTCATCCACAGGCCTATCACTCAACATGCATCTCTGCGTAGGAAGAAAGGGGGGGGGGGGGGGGGGGGTCTGAGGGTGGAGGAAGACAGGGAGATGGGGAAATGAGGGGGATGAAGAAAAAGGAGGGGTGCGGAGTGTTATTCAGAGGCAGTTGCATACACAAAGACTGCTGGAGTTGTTCACCTTAAACAGTTTTTGACTGATGTTGGTGCATCCACAAGGGAGATTTCTTCAAAAATCCCAGAATACTGAGAAATATTAGGGCAAATTATCGTTGTTGTCAAATTTTGGCAGTGCTGTATATCTTTAAAGCAGTGAATACGGCTTCTAGTAGAGATACCTGCATTGTCCACCTCTACTAGCGTGTTTTTAATAAACATTTTCAAACCTTGAAGGCACAGGCCAGCACAGTTTTAGGTTACTGAAAACAAGTCTTTGGGGTATCTCATCTCTTTCCAGAGAAGTGCTATTCAGTTAGCTTTATGTCATCACCTATGTTCATGCTTGTGTGGATTGTGAGTTTTATGAGCACAAAGCAGGAAAAATATCTTTTTAAAAAATTACCATTTACCCGTGGACTACAGGTCGGTTGATTGCTGGTCCCCCTCAGTCAGAGTTTTTTTAGCATCTTTTACTGGCCGTTGCAGCTTGCCTGTCATGTTTGTTCACTCTCAGTTTTTTTGTTTTCATCTCCTGCGCATATGTGTGTGTGTGTGTGTGTGTGTGTATGTATATATATATATATATATATATATATATATATATATGTGTATATATGGGGTGTGGGTATTGCCAAAATGGGATTCTCCATTCCCTCCAGAGTGAGATAGAACAGTTTCATTTATCTCAGGGAGCTGTCGGGGAGAGCCATTTTATTGGGAAGTCAGATGAGGAAACATGGAGTCCTTCGGGGGAGCAGTCAGTAAATGCGGACAATACAAAAAAAAAACAAATGATTAAAATTTGAAATTTCATTAAAGCGTCAGCCTAGTTTTACAATAACTGCAATTACCATAAGCAATTTTCACAGCTCTATAGATATGGATTTAGCATTGCCAGTAGCTCAACAGTGAATTAAGTCCCTCTCTTTCCCAGTGTGTTGGTCCTGAATGGAGCTGGAATGGAATTCACAAATTAGTGTCGTCTGATGGAAATGTGCTAATTGCTGTTGTTAAGCTGCTGCAATAATTAGGTTATGACGGCAGACTGCTACACATGTTGCGTACACGAACACATAGACACACATATATGCGTGCACACTACTGAACAGCCCAAAGCCAACATCCCCTCTCTCCAGTATGGAGGAAATAGAAGGCTAGATTTAATTACTCATTTTACTATCCATCTACGAGTATAATTTTCAAGAGTCAAACACAGAGTGCATCAGTTGACAACAGTTTCTCCTGCTGTGGCTTAGAGAGACTCTTTTTTTTTTAAACTATAGTACTGTAATGTAGTAACACTAAGTAAATGATTAGATTATTCTGCAGGCCATTTGGCTGTGGAAATATCTGCGTAGTAAGATAAAATGGACATCTCAGAGGCAGGAGGATAAAGGTTGGTGTAATAAGAGCTGCGATTGTCTTTTGGCTTGAATCTTTTTTTGTTTTTTTTTCGCAGATAAACACGTGCTTTAGTAGTTACATATGTAATAGAGCTACTTGAGCGATGTGCCACCTTACTGCAAACAGCCTGGTTACTTTTCTCAGTGACCACTGTCAAAATTTTAATGTCTATGACTATATTCGCATTGCAGGCCATTACGATTTGTTTCTCAAATCATATCTTCAGGACACACTGTCAGCACTGTTCAGATTGTATTTACAGAGCATATCCAGGCATCAATAATTTATCTACCTGGGTTGTCGGGGTAACAATGTGCTGTAGGCATCATTAACTACTTACTTGCACTAGTGTTGCAGCTTTAAATTGTCTTGTTCCAGTTGGTTCCTTGCAGTTTTACCTGCGCAGAGGCCTCCCCCTATGTGCCAGTAGAGAAATGATTGCTAATCATGTCATTCTGGATTTTACGGCGTTGTTTTGTGTGATGTTGCAAATGAAATCACCATTGTTTTAAAAGATACAGATTTGTGTGGCAGTAGCATAAAACGTGTTACGGATACTGGATTTTTACTTAACCTTTGGCGCCTTGTCAGTTTGATTGCAATTCACAAGGTCCTAAATCGATTTTACTCAATTCAGTTTGCAGCAGATTCATTTAGAGATATTTCAGTTTCAAAACAACTTTGCTTAGTTATTATTAGAGGGATTTTCACAAAGCTGATGTCGGTTTTGGAGATTTGTGGTATTTCCACAATGTTTTACCTCTATTTGGCACATCTTGCACATGACTTTGCTTTTGTCCAGCTCTTCTCTGATATCATACGTTTTAATTCCAAAATGTTGCTAATCTTGTTGTCCAGTTTCGTGGGGTTTTCTACATTGAGAGGATGCAAGAAATGGCACATATCTAAAACAAAATGGAACCAAGGTTTCAAATGAAGACTTGTATCAGACAGTCAAATTTTTAAACCCCGCCTTGGATCGAAACACCAGTAATATTAAATAAAAATTCTATCACCAGTGTGAACACTCTGCTCAGTCCTTAATGTGAATAAATATGAATATAGATGAGACTTACTGGTTTCATATTACCTGCTTTTTGCTAGCAGTTATTATCTCTATGTCTGGATACCATCATGTTTATCCTCTTCCTTGCTGAACAACTGCCTCAAACTTGTGTTGCTATTTTGATGCTGCTGTCCTGACATTCTTCAACGCACAGATCTGCTTATCAACATGCTGTTTAATGGCTCTGTGCTTCAGCAGAGATTACTGGATTGCTAACCTCATCAAAGACATCAGCAGCAGCAACCCCCCCACCCCAGACTCTTTAACCTTGGAGACCTGACTCTCTTTTTCAGCAGTTTTTGTGATGTGTGTGTGAGCAGGTGCATACCTGCAGCCTAGCTCAGCAAGCTACTATACATTAATGTAAAATTAATCCTCTCTCCATGCAGTCTTGTACAAAGGTGCTCTCCTGTCGTGACATAAACCTTCTCTTTACTGCGGTGCAGTGTGCTGCTCCTTCTTTGCCTCCATCATTGTACCATAATGTAATTTCACATTGTGGGCTTGGATTTATGTTGAACATAATGTTGATTTTGGCAATACTGGTTCAAAACATGCCTGTTTGGAAAAGGATGTAAACAAAAAAACAAAAGTAAAAAAGAAAAGCTTGCAGCTTTCTTGAGAACTCTTCATCCAAACATGATGTACCATATGTACCGAAAATAAGGTAATGATGAGATGCATTGCATCTAAGTCATTCTCCATTTTATACTTATTTTCTAGCCTGGTAGAGCCAGACGCAATTCTTATCAGAATATAAGTGTAGTAACACACCACTGGAATTTCATTATGGGGCATGTTTCAACTGTTAGAAAAATACCTCTCCACACATTTGCCCAACAACAAATCAGAGCCTTTGTGTTGTAAACAAATTCACAAAGATCTCCGTTTTATTCTCTTTGGCAACCCCTTTGGCAATATGTTTTAATTGCAGGTGTGTCTTTGAACCTACCTTGTCAGACGGTTTAATTTCATTACTGGGGTCGTAAGCTCAGTCACTATTTTGTCATCTCGTTTGGCAAGTGACAGTGAACATTTTATGTGCAGTTTTGAATGTCCTTTGTCATGATATTGCAATAAATGTTTATTTATTGTGTTCAATTACAACACACTATTTTCACTAAATCTGCTGCCTGATACAGAAGCAACCTGACCAGCACATATTCTGAAGAAGGGTAGGAGTCATGATTTATTAAAATGACATCTTTCACTTGTTAAGCTGTTTATTAAATATGAATTGTTCATCTCATGGCAGTTGGCCATTTTTTGCATGAATTGTAATGCACAAATTATTTATGATAAATGAAAATCCATGTTTAATTAAAACCAGTGGTGGTATAACGCTACCAATCACTGGCTTTCACTCTGCCCTCCTTGTAACAGTTCCCTACTTGGAAATGCCTCTTAAAGGTAAAGATAAAGTGGCTGGCATTTGAGTGTTATTTTAACAGATTTAACAGTTTGAATGATGGATCCAGACTCATGGCATTAAGTGGTGTTTTGTTGTAGCCGCAACACCAGGAAGTGGAGCAAAATAATGCCAACACACATAATGACACATAAATTTACATTTGTTGTTGATGCTCCAGTGACTCTTTGACATTAGATAACTGATTAGATTAGGCATGATACAAGAAGAATGATACAATCATTATGATAGAAAAACAGGTGTTTTTCTATCATAATTTACCAGAGAGCCTTTAATTATATTAAAACGAATATTCCTAAAACGAAGATTTTTTGTTCACAATCCTTTAATCTCTAATCTTTTACAAGACACGATTACACAAAAGGATTATATAGTATATAACTACACATTTCACAAAATTGAAATGCTGCTTCTGTGTAGTTTTGCCCTGAAATTCATTCATTCATTCATTCATTCATTCATTCATCTTCCGTAACCGCTTGTTCCTGTGAAGGGTCGCGGGGTCTGCTAGAGCCTATCCCAGCTGTCATCGGGCGAGAGGCGGGGTACACCCTGGACAGATCGCCAATCTATCGCAGGGCTAACACAGAGAGAGACAGACAACCATTCACACTCACATTGACACCTAAGGCCAATCTAGAATCACCAATTAACCTAACCAGCATGTCTTTGGATGGTGGGAGGAAGCTGGAGTACCTGGAGAGAACCCACGCAGACACAGGGAGAACATGCAAACTCCACACAGAAAGGCCCAGTCGGCCCATGGATTCGAACCTAGTTTTGCCCTGAAATTTCAGGGAAAAATAATTACATGTTTTCATTATCATGGTTATAGTTCAGTTGCACATACTATTTCTCTTACTGGCAGATTTTGTTGCACTTGCAGGTATATTGAACACTATCATCATCAACACATTTAAGGTATAGTTTAAACCTCGTTTCATCTGCTCTGGGAATAAGCATAGAAGAAAGCATAGAGAAAATCCACACACAGATGGATGTTTTATATGAATTATCAGGAGTAATAATTAGTTAAAATCTTATCATTTGTGGCATAACAATCGTTAAGTTCAATCGTTAAGTTCAATCGTTAAGTTCAATATATCGGAACCAAAAATATTGTGCATCCCTACATTTGGGGTCAGTGTCTTGGTAAAAGAAGGAGTTTACTCGATGTGGGCGTTTGAGACTGCAGGATTTCATTGCAGTGTTCTGACACAGCCAGCCACTGTTTTAGCATTCAGGACACAGAGGGGGAGAAAGAGAGAGACCGAGCACTAGAGAGCAAAGAAGCAGGAGAGGAAGTAGAATGAGCCAAACAGGAACACAGAGGTTTTTGAGGCTGAATAAGAGACAGAGAGTTTCTTAGCATTCCAGCTCTGATGCCAAAACTTCCACTGAATCAAGGATGCCTTCTTCACAGAGACTTCAATGGCAGCTCTGTCATTTACTTGTATTCTTGAAATCTATTCACACTGCAGGTGCATTGAGAGAAAGAGATTTTTATAGGTGACTTTTACAGGTGCTGAAGATTTGTCCTGAGTTTAATATAAGCTCTAGCTTTTGCAAGCTAATGCATTTTTTTGTCCGATGATAGTCCACGTTCTAATGCTTTGTTTCAGAACAACTGAGTTACGTTATGAGTTAGTTGATGAAAGATGACAATATTCAACTTTATATTTTAACTTCTGCCTTGTTGATGTTCTTCTTCTTCTTCAGCTTTCGGGCCTAAAGACAAATCCTCTCCACACTCTTTTGTGATTATTATCTCACGTCTTAGGATTTTCTTCAATATTCATCTTTTTTGTTTTTCCCACCAACTTAATCAATTCTTCTTAAAATTGTAAACATGATAAAATGCAAGGCAAGGCAAATTGACCACAGTTTTAATCAAATGTGTTGGGTGTGAAACAACACCATAACTTTTAGGAGATTTTAGCTGAGCACTTTGAATTACAGATAATTCCTCATTACACACTGTACCCCCAGGGCCTTAGTTCACCTAATTCCCTGCACTTCCCTTTATCTACCAGATTATGTTGCTTCATCACACCTGTAGTAACCTACTTAACTCATTCTGTAATTTACTTACTGGTACTCTTCACAGTAGAAAAATCCACTGGGCGTCCCATCTGCACTCTCCTGTATGTGACTACATTTCCATTTCCCTTTCAAGTACACTGCGGTAGTTAGGATAAGGAAGCTTTATTCCCATTTCTTTGTCAGGCTAAATTTGGAGACCTTAGTTCAGTTCATTGTCATTTCTTTTCTTGATGTCATTATTGCTGCTGTGTACGGACATTTAAATAGCCGGAGAAGCTGATTAACTATAGATATTTCCTGGTTTGGTGTGCTGAATAGTCATATCAGTGTCTTCAGTTTCTCTCCATGTAGCCATGCAGCCCAGAGGAGCTCTGCAGTGGAGAGTTCAGTGCTGCGATCTGACCTCAATCAGCTCAGATTAAAGCTGCGATCCAACGTCCGGACCCCTGCGACCTGTTTCGTGATGCAGCGTACCCGGACTCTGAACAGGCAGAAATTAGTCTGAGAACACAATGTTCACTTTTCACCACCACAGGCGTCAGTGCAGTGTTTCCCCCCCTCATGTTTTTAGTGTAGGGAGTTTTTAATATGGGTAGTAAATGGTATTGTTTCTTTGTCAGATCCCACCATATTTGATGAAAATAATTAGATGCATCTTTTTCAACATACAATAGGTAGTGTGCAGCAAGCCAATGACAGAAAGCTGTCTGTTTTTAATTTTAATGTAATATCTGCAGTGACACAGGGGAGCTGAAGTGGGCCAAAGAAGGAACCACACAGACCTAGAACATTCATAAGCCCATTCATCATCCCTCTGTCTCTGCTGACCCGACTAGAACTGGGTCCCTTCTCAGTGTGTCTGACTCACAGTTTACTGAGAGCCAGTCCCACCTTCATCTTTAAACAATAACAACACTGACTAACCGAGTCAACCTTTTTAGAAGCGAATACCCACTACTAAACATTGTTAACCCTTTACATTCAAACCAGGAGCACATACAGCATAGACTGTATGTACATGCGCATCAGTATGCCTGTACTATCCTCTTTTGATATGACATTTACATAGAACACAGAGAAATCTGATATTCATATCATCATATAATGTACATGATAAATAATAGTATCCTCGTAACTGATTCATGGAACTTGTTTGTGCAGATGCAATGAAGGAGTGAAAAATAGTTGAGATGTATTCTGCTAACAAAAGCAAAACTAAGCCGCTTACCAGCTCACCACTCTCTTCTTTAGCGGCCAGTGCGTGGTGGCTAAACATGTCGTCCAGAATCTGGTATGATATTGAGGTTTGTGGATCAGAGCTACAGTACTTTTTTGGTTTTGATATTTGGTCACAATAGTGATTCTTTAGTGTTTTGCGCCATCAAATCAATGAGACAGCACCATCAGAATTTGGGCTGTCACAGTGAGTTTTGTCTTCAGTGCTCAACTCGCAAAATGAAAAAGTAGTTTAAAAGTTCAGTGAAGTTTCTGATATGTCACTTGGCTGAAAGCGTAGTCAGAAGTTGTCAGAAACTGGACTAACACACATACATCGTCCTGGTTTCTTTATGAGTACTTTAACTAGCATGACTGGGTTTCTCAAAAGCAGGAAAGGGTTTATCCAGGCATCTCAAATCAGGATATGATGTCTACATAGGCGAAGAAATGCCCTTGTAATGTCAGTTTTGCCGTCAGTGTAACATTAGAGTTTAAGAACATTGTTTCTTTTATTTCTATGTCTTAGAGTTGTCTTTTACAGTGCTTGAAAAAATAATAGTAATCTGCTATTTATGTGGGCAGATGCTGACTGCATGTCCATTTGGAACAAACTAGTTCAGTTACTGAAATGCGCACTGTCCGCTAAGATCCGACCAGCTCGGGTCTCATTTAAATCACAGCGACTCCAGAGCGCGTGGATGCTGTGACACTAGCTCATCTGTACATCAAGGCTTATTTAGCCTGCTGAGAGTGAGAGCCCGCTGTTGGTATTAGATTCTGTGTCTGGCAAAGTGGGGATGATTAGATAAAGTGTGTCTGGTGGAGTGGAGCACTTTTTCACTTTACAGTAGCAGTGCCCGTGAATGAATGGAGAGAAGGACTGTACTTTCTGACGGTAACAGGAATCTCTGTCCACGGGATGTTTAATGCTTCTGGGAACTGAGGCCTCAATTACTGCCTTTAATTAATCCACAGCGGTTTATATACTATGCTGCACTGCTCTCCACTATAAGTTTACAGTCGTTACATTTTAGTGTTTAAATGTCATTGTACAAAATTTCTTACTTACTGGCTTTGTGGACAGAAATGACTCCTAAAGATGATGCAGTCAGCGAGTCAAAGACAAAGCAGAGGAATTAAAGAGGAGCAGGTTGCAAAGAAGAAATACAATAGAATACAATTCAATACAATAGCTCTCATTTTGAATCTCCACCCTCTGTAGTGTCCCCTTTTCTTGCACTTCATTCTGTCATAACACAATAACCCAGCTCTGATGTCTTAAAAGGCATTGCAGGAGCATAGAGGTGCTTGAAGAGAAAATTGCAGCAGCTCACAGCGGCTGGAGTGAAATACCATTTTGTCTCACTCAAGATGGATTCCACAGTGAGATTTCAGAGGACCAGTACAGAATCAAAATGGAGAAAGCCAGAAGGGAGGAGAGAAAAAAGGGAGAGAGGCAGTGTGTGGAGTGGACAGCTTCGGAGGAGATGTCTGAATTTTGTTGTTGCGTTAGTTTTCAAGGTTTTCACCATTTTCAGATGCGTTGTTATTTATTGATGAAACATATCAAGTCTTTTTCCAGTCTTTATAACATGCAATCTGTGACAAAAAGAGTTTAATATTAACAACCTAGAGGAGCATTTATAAAATAAAGATGCACAAACGGTCAAATACCCACTGCAGATGTTTACCCAACAATGAATGCAAAAGTAGCTAAAAAGCAAAAACAGTGATTAAAAAACAGTTCTGTTTTTTCTTTCTATTTTGCATCTGGCCTCCTCGACCTCTGAGAAGATTTCTTCTTTCCAACCGTCTCGCATACCGGCATACATGCATGCATGGCTGCCGGCGTCTCCGTGCATACACAGTTGCACCCTCCCTCCTTCTCTTTATAGATTCCACTTGCTGGTTGCCCATCTAGCAGCCCTGTATGTAAACCCGTGAAACCCCTTCAGGACATCAAATCCGTGGAATCTGTCTGTCGTTTCTATCTAGGTCAATGCTTACAATAGCTGTGCAGTTTTGTTTTGCTTCTCCCGCCTCTCTCTGTGTTCCCCCCGGTTTCCTTAACCCCACAAGGTTGATTTTCCTTTGCTTGTATAAACATCAAAAATGCAAATAAAATGTAAGCATATTACGAATGCTTTGCTTTTTTTCCATACATATTAGTCTCTAGTGGAATATTAAACTGTAGCGGCTTGATGTTGACATTAGTGTGTAATCTAAAATTACATTTAGGTTGTTTCTCATACATTTTTATTTACAGCTAATAGGTTTGGACTGACTTATTATCAAACAGTTGGGTCTGGTAGCACAGTAACTCTACGCGACACTGAAGCCGAGCGCTGCAACATGAAATGTAGGAGAAGGGCCGCAATTATAGTGTGACATACCGTTGTTTTCTCTCTGATCTATAGGGGATGATGTTACGTGACCTAAGGGAGGTTGCATCTAATTTGTTAACCCACACAGAAAAGAGAATCCTCTGCACCTGCTGGTCCATGCATTTTTCATAGGGTTGTCAGATGTACTGTGTGTTTGGAAAGCCGCTTCGGCCAAAACCACAACAATAAGTATTCTGATTCTATTGTCCAGAACCTTCTAATTATTTTACTCTTTTTATCATAGATTTAAAAATACATCAAATATAGGGATGCTGGGTTTTACACAAGAAAACACACACTCCCCCTGTTCAACTTAAATTAATTATTCGCTGCTAATCTGCTAGCAGCTCCCACACAGTTGGTTCTACTTTGGGATAAATTGCTGATATGTCTGCCTTCAGACATGGGATGCAATCAAAGTCGGATATGCAAAAAGATTTTTTTTTGGCTAAACCAGGCAGTTAAAAACATGCAACTTTAATCAGAGTCACTCTGGACTATGCTATACAGTATTGTAGGTTGCTCTCACTTTTAATAATTTCCATGCACATTTATAAAAAAGTCCCCGCTTGATAATTCATCACAGTATTCATCACACAAAGCTTTCAATTGCTTTTGTCTAAGTTCCCCTGTTCATTATTATTTTCTTGTTCCAGTGTATCAAATGTGTAGATCTAAATAACACACAGCAAGTAACAAAGAAACTCCCTCCAAGAACTATATGTGTATATCTGTTCTGCTTAGCGAGCAGGTCATTTAAAACTAGAAGATCTTTGTAGAGGGAAATGATGATACGCTCTAAACTGTAAGTGCTTGAGCACATTCAATTTGAAATAAAATTATCAATAAATGCCAGTGTATCAGTTCCACTGACAGCCAAGCATTCATAAACACACTGCTACGTTTGACAAACAAGTTGCTTACTTTGGTCAATCAACCATTCTTTGTCTTCTCTTTTCTCTTTCCTCTTTTCATCATTTTGATAGAGGTTGCTTTTTATTGCATTAGTCTATCAGTGTTTGTACCATAACTCTGCATTATGTTCTCCCTCCTGTTTCTGAGGCTTAGCAGGCTTTGCATCTTGTGCTGAATCATCAGAGATTCAAATATTTGATTGTTGACAAAGAAACATGTATGTCTGCATTCCAGAAAGCATTCTTGACTTTCTGTAAAGTCATAGAGGTTTTTTTTTTTTCTTCTCAAGCTCATCCACAACATTTATTTCTGTCCTCTGTCTGTCAGTTCTTTTGCCATTTTCTAATTTCCCTTTGCTGACCAGTGTTTTTTTAAGAATGAATCCAAACCAACTCTCAGTCAAATCTCAGTATTTTATTATTATTAAATACCTTTGATTTATTGCAATTTTGTCTCCATATGTTTCAAGCTATATCTATATATTTAATAAGCTTACTCAAATTAAAGCTGATGATGAAAGAAAACAGTCCTAATATTTCTCTTTAAGTTCTGCTCTTTATATTTACACACATCGTACATGTCACAATCAGAAGAGGAAAGTTTTTTTTTTTTTTTAAATGTGCCAAACTCAACAACACAATTTCCTCAACCCTGTGATATGACTCTATGATATTTTGCTTCTTCCCTGTCAGCAGTATCTATGTATAGTTGTGTCTGCTCTAGCCTTAAGGGCTCCCCATGTATACGCAGCCTTTGTCTTAGCATGCCCACCACTGCACAGAGAAGACAGTCTCCTGTAAATTGCTTTTTCAATCAGTTTTGACATCAATCTGCTCCCATGGGAATGTGGCCATCCATTTGATGGCGGAGAGGAAGGTTTCCTTCCTTATGGATGTTGACAACCCCACTCAGCCTGGTTTGATCTGCAGAATTAACATAATATTACCGTACTTACAGAACTGGCTGTGACAGCCAAAGAGGGATTGGCTTTCTGTAGCAGACACTGGCGCCAGTGAGGTTACTGCAACAGCACAAAGACAAGACAATAAAAGCTGTTAAAGGTCAAAGACGTACATGATATGCAGATCTGAATGTATTAACACGATTTGTCCACTGTATGTTTGTTTATGTTGTTCCACTGTGATTTCAATTCAGTGGTGCAATTATTTGTGGTACAGTTAGCCATTTTGTATCTATTGTCTATTTACATGAGATATGGTGTCTTATCTCTTGTAAACTCTGCTATATGTTTAATTAACAAATAATTATGAAGGTTTTGTGTGCTATGAGCTTCAAACTTCACCAGCACAGTAAGGAGAAAGAAATCATTCAGTTGTGCTTGGGGGAGTGAATTCTTTATACTGTAAAAGTCTTTCTATATAACCAATACACAACTGCCGCCTTTCATGTGTTTCCACTCCCTCTTCTTATCTGCTCCAGGACAAAGATATCTCATCACATCCACGGGAGCCTTGTATATTGTCGATGTCCTGCCTGAGGATGGGTTGAACAACTATCGCTGCACCACGCGCCATCGCTACACTGGTGAGACTCGCCAGAGCAACAGTGCCCGTCTCATTGTATCAGGTCAGTGCTGCATTCATACTGGAATTGAATTGTAAATGTTCATGTACAATACTTTTTTTTTTCTTGGATACTTGGCTGAGACCATCCTTACATATAAACTTTTGATTTGGATTTAAAACCTTAAGAAGATTAAATCTCACTATCTCACTTCCAGCACCTTGCTGACATAGTTTTGCCAATTTTTTCATTTACACTCTATTAGCCTTCAGCTTTTTTTTTCTCACAGCAGTTGCAGATTTACAGAAAGTTGTTTGACCACAGTTTCTGTTTTGTTAACATTTACTTCCCAGGGTGGTGCATTCAGTGTTCCCTGTCATGATAATCTAAAAAATATCCTATACTGTTCCTATATCCTATATCCTATAGTATCATTTTTAAATCCTGTACTGTGTGCAAGTTTGGGATTAGATAGAATAATATCTGTGGATTTCAGGTGCGATGCAACCTGATTTAAAGATTCATGCAGTCCCTTTTTGAGGCCATAGCAAGTAAACAAACACTGCAGAGTCAGGTAGTTCGACAAAAGAAACTCATTTAGCACACGATGGATAGAAAAGGACCAATCCATGGTGCCATCTCTGATTTGACTGTAGAAGACACCCTCCTGAAATTACAGCAGCACAGTCTGTTTCTGTGCTCTCCCCCCACATAACAAAATATACAGTATACAGAAGTGAATGTTGACCCCAAGAATCAATATTGGATTATACTGTCAAGCGCCTGGCAATGCTCACCGCTAATTAACACTAAATTCTCTGCTCCTTCCAGACCCCACCAATGCTGAGCCAGGCATCTTGGATGGCTTTGACCACCGAGAGGTGATGATTAATCATCGGGTGGAGCTGCCCTGTAAAGCTTCAGGCTACCCAACGCCCAAATATCGCTGGCTGAAGGACAACAGCCCTCTGGAGCCTGACAGCCGCTTTCGCCAGACCATCTCAGGGTTGCTGATAGAGAGCGTGCAGCCCAGTGATGCAGGAATATATGTGTGTGAAGTGTGGAACAGTTACGGCAACGCTGAGGTCATGGGGCGCCTCTATGTCAAACGTAAGTCTTTTATTAAAAGGGGAGGCTCCTCTAGAATATCTATAAATGAAGCTGCTGTACTACAGTAAAAAATGCTTGTTAAAATAGTGACGTTTGTGATTATGTTAAGAGTAGATGGCTAGCATGATTTTATAGGGGTGAAGTGGGAATGACATGCCAGCTAAATTAAGCGATGGATTTGGCTGACAAACATGTCTTGAGGATTATGAAGCAACTACAAGAAAGATCCTTGTAGATTGTCGTAACTTGAACTGAAGCTACACTATTATATACATGTGAGGTAGAAATGACAGACATCTTTGAAGGTCAAGTTTACAGGCAGGATACATGTGACCTTGTTCAGGAATTGTAATGCTCTATCCTCAGTTGGGTCAACAGCAAACCCAACCCCAAAGTTGTACTGTACATTTGCAGAAAATGATCATTTAAAATTGATTTTCCTTTATCTCAACCATCAACTCTTCAGTGGGCAATGTGGTGGTGCAATGGTTAGCACTGTCGCCTCGCCTCACAGCAAGAAAACTCAGGTTCAGTCCAAAAATGTGTTTAATTGATGATTCTAAACTGGCTGTTTGTGTGCATGTGAGCGTAAATAGTTGTGATGCTCCATGGTGTACCTTGCCAGCTGGGATAGATTCCCTGTAACTCTCAACAGGATGCAGTTTGGGATTACAGTTACATATGGGATTGATCGATAAATCATTAAACATTTTCAGCTCTAACCTAGAAATAGAGACGACAACCTCTGAAATAAAGCCATGCTGGTCAAATCCCACGTCGTGAACTTTCCCTCCTATCTTCCCTAATCTTTGACAGCATTACTGTTACTATAACAATACAAAATACATACAAAATCCTTCTTTGAAAACAATATTTCTTTGTCCACAGAGCCCTTGAAAGCGGTGATCAGCCCTCGAAAGGTGAAGGGCAGTGTGGGTAGCAAGGTGTCTCTGTCCTGTAGCGTGAGCGGCTCAGATGAGTATGAGCTGTCATGGTACCGCAACGGGGAGATCATCTACCCTGGCAACAATGTTCGTTTCACTGGGCTCAACCGGGAGAACCTCATCATGGAGGGAATGTCGAAAAGTGACGGCGGAGCTTACCAGTGCTTCGCCAGGAAGGGCAAGATGTCTGCACAGGATTTTGTGCAGGTTATCCTTGAAGGTAATGCAGCTGTAGTATAAAGTTATCCTTGCACACAAATGCTGACCAAAAGCCACAGTGCAGCAGCTGTTCTATGCATAATCAGTGAGTTAGCAGAAACACATTCAGGCCTCGAAGATCAATACATGGTTTATGCATTAATGGCACGCTGCTGTGCTTCTCTGCCACCACTAGTATGATCGTCCCAGACTTCACAAACACGTACAAAAATACACGCACACACTCTTTAATCCAATAGCTTACCTTGGCAGCGTTGCTTAGGCAACTGTCTCCTGTGGCCACAGAACTGTAAAAAGAAGATATTGATAATCTATAATCATGTGGAATAGACTTAGATTATCAAAGAGCAGCAGCAGGCAGCCATAGACATTTCAAAAGAAGAAAACACTCCCTGTGTCTGAGAGGAAGGCTCCTGGATCACTGTTTATAATGAAAACTCTCGTATGGTGAAGCCAGTCCTGACAAAAGTCATGACCATTTTCCTTTCCTTTTGATGCCACACTATTATTTTAATATATACATAAAAAAGAGAAAGACAAAATATTTCCCCCACCAGTAGATACACTGTAACATAACTGTGTCCATTCACAAACTGCCTGTCAGACACTGTGATGAATAACTGCTGAGCAAATAAACTAGTTTATGACATGGTATGACATAATTTCATCAGGGTGATCTAGCCATTGATTTTACTGTTATTATATGCAATCCAAAACCTTTATCATTCTTGTGGCCTCAACAAATTTACACTGCAAATTAAGGACCAACTCCCTGAGTTTGTCTCAAAACACCATACCTTACCCAAAAAAATCAGTCCTTTGCGGAAAGGAATCACTTTGATCAAATGCCAACTGAATAACCGTCAATGTAATGTAAAATCCACCAACTGGTTTTGCAGCTAGAAACAAAATAAAGCAACCCACTGCATTTGTTTAGTGACATTTAAGGCATTTAATTTTTCATTCAAGTTATTTTTTATCCCTAATAATAAATGGGAAGCCCTCCGCTATCATCTTGCAGTGATGACGCAGCTGATGTTTTGTTGTTTTCAGCCAGGGAATTGTTAGGGCCAGCTTTTCTCCCTGTGGTCGCCCACACTTTCAGTCAGTCTGGCCATTTATGCTTTACTGCCAAAGTTAGACTAATTAAAAACTATATATGTATATATATATATATATATATAACACCTTACTGAACATTTTACTGTGAATAAACTGGGACTACCAAAGCCCGAACATAATAATACCAGGCATCTGATATCTTCTCCTTTCTATGTTCAGTAAAAAGCTACAATGACCATCAAATTCTGATATTTATTAATTTACTCTACCTGTCTCACTGTAAAACTATGAATTAATGCTTTCTCATATATATGTGTTTTTAGTTTGATTTTGGCTTCTGTTTCATTCATACCACCTTGTCCCCAAATGCAGATGGTACTCCAAAAATCTTGTCCTCCTTCAGCGAGAAGGTAGTGAACCCAAACGAGCCCGTCTTCCTGGTCTGCAATGTCAAGGGCACGCCGCCTCCCAGGTGCAGCTGGTCGCTGGACGACGACCCCGTCATCAAAGACAGCCACCACCATCTGGGCCACTACGAGACCCACGAGGGCCATGTGGTCAGCCAGCTCAACGTGACCCACACCCAGGTGCCGGACGGCGGGGTGTACCGGTGCACGTGCAGCAACTCGGCCGGTGTCGTGTACCACCAGGCTCGAATAAACGTAAGAGGTGCTTGTCAAATCAGCTCCTCCAAGAACAACAATACACATACCTGTCTGTCTCTGTGTGTGTCTTTGCAGTACATGAGCGCTGGGTGTTGTTTGCCTGAAGATTTATGTTTTTTCGTTGTTTTTTTTATGTTTAGTTTTATACAGAAATTTTAATTGTAATATGAAATCTTTAATAATAGTTACATCTCTTGTTAGGTTGTTAGTTTATTCCTTTTTATGCATTTTTGTCTTTTTTTCTCTGCTCCTTGTAGAATTTTTAACATTTTAGCTTTTTTATTTCAAATTATCTCTGCGCCTTACCACATTTGCTGTATTTTTAGGTCAAACAAATTATCCTTGCTGCTCATAAGCGTATCTGGATAGAGTTTGTAAATAGCCAGAAGAAAAATATATTTTTTTAGTTTGAATATATTTATCCGTAGCAAGCTTGTGTGTGCGAGTGAATGTTCATGTGTGTCTGTGTGTATTTACTCAGGCAGCCAATTCAGCTCTTCAGGATCAGATGTTAAAGCGATTACTGTGTTTCTATTTTATGAGACACAGCACGTATTACAGCCCAGGTATAAGTATCACAAGTGCAGTGTTATTTTAGTGTTCTGTTTTCCTTCAGAAGGTTAGTACAGTTTAATCTGCTTGTCAGTTCACCAGCTTCTACTTTAGATCTAGCAGTAAAACAAACAGAAAGAGCTTTAAACAGCAGTTTCCTTGCATATGTAAGTATTCTGGTGGCAGGTACCATATGTGAAGCTGTAGAGAGAAACGTTGTTATGTTTAAATTCAAGATATAGTTTGAAAGTTATAGGCCTATTTATAAAAACAACAAAGCAAACATCACTTCTCTTATCATTTAAATGTTTTTATAGACAATCCCTTCTCAATCTCTGTCCCTTTTTAGGCCGCGCCAGCATCCGTCCAATGAAAAACATCACAGCTATTGCAGGACGGGATGCCTTTGTTCACTGTCGTGTGATCGGCTACCCTTACTACTCCATAAAGTGGTACAAGAACTCTGCACTGCTGCCGTTTAATCACAGACAGCGAGCGTTTGAGAACAACGGCACACTGAAGCTGACCAACGTGCAGCAGGTTGACGCTGGCGAGTATAACTGCAAGGTGATGGTCCAGCCTAACAAGATGGACTCCCAGAGCGTCCATGTTCGCGTGAGAGGTAAACTGGCGGATATTAACACTGAGACATTCAATACTGAGCATGAAATGTGTAAATCTTTACAGATAATATTAACATTTAAGGATGCTGGTGGAATATATGGAATATATATATTGTATTTTCTACTGACTATAGTATTATTAATATAGTGCAATTTGAAATATAGCATCACATCTGGTTATTTTATTGAAAGAACGGATTAGCACTTTGTGAAACGTACCTGATTTCTTGTTAAGAATAGGAATAATTAGTTACAGAGAACAAAACTATTTACTGTACCCGTAAACAAGTTAACATGGAGGTCTGTGGGGATTGACTCACTTTTGAAGCCAGCCTCAAGTGGCCATTCGAGGAACTGCAGATTTTGGCAGTTAGTTTTTCAGCTGCAGAGACTGCCACTTGAAAATAACCCTAGAGACACAGTGTCAAGTAAATATATACTCCTTCTACCACTGAGTATGCAAGACACAGAGAAAAGCTTAAGTTTGGCCTCAATAACTCTACTCAGCATTCAGAGGCGTCTCATCTGGACATTCATTTTTACCTTACTGAGTCTCGAAGTACAAATTAACAGTGAAATATTTCACTTTTTAGTCCTGTTGCACAAATTGTATGCTAGCTAGCAACAGTGCTCTGATAACTGACTACGTTATGTTTTTATAGCCTGGTTAGCCTATTCTGAGCCCCACCCTGTAACTGTTAGTAGCCTAGAATTAGGGTCACACTGGAAAATATCCTTTATATAAATATAATTCCTAGGTTCCAGGAAGCTATCAAGTTTTGTACAAAATTTGTCATTAAAGTTATTTCGAGCTGTTTAATTCCTATCAAAACAAGGCTGAAGTGTGTTCCAAGTTTCTTGATGTGCCAGTGTGTTGTATTTTACTATCCTCACTTTTAATATAAGGTTATGGCTAGCAGTCTTTTAGCTAGCTTAGCATAAAAATTGGAATAATGGTGAAAAAAACTAGCCTGAATTCATTGAGAAATAATGAGTATTGGCACCTCTAAGGCTCACTAATGTTTATGTTACCTAAAATATTTAAAAATAAGTACTTTTTTACTTTTGAACAGAGCTATCCAGCTGTTTTTATTTAATGCAAAGTCAAATCCTTATCCTGTGTGTGTGGTGCCAATCTACTTATTTAACATTTAGCCAGAAAGCAAAGATTTGTTCCCCAAACATGCTGACATAAACTGTCCCACTTGTAACTTTGATTTTTACAGATGTGAAGAAAATGATAAATGATTTCATGCCAAAGTCAATTAATTTATAGTGGTGGTGATGAAGGTTTAAATGATAAATGACTTGCATCCCCCTGCAATATATATATATAAACACATCCCACCAGACATGTGAATGAATCTAATATTCCTCAGTACAAAAGTGAGGCCTATGAAAACTGAAAGATTGCCAGGGATGTTACAGGGCAAAGTGACTGATCTCCATTGAGATCTTACAGCTGTAATCGGTAATAATAAAATAGGGCTTCCCCATTATGCCCTTATTTCCTTCCCTTCATACGGTATGTTTGGTTGTTGTCACTGTATTACACATTCCCATGGAGGCAGGGAAACAGAAGGAGACAGAGAGTGAGAACGAAAGAGGGAGCGATGATATAGAGCAACACTTCCCAGTGGTGCTATAGTGAGTGAGTGCATTTGTTAATTTACTCTGCTCATGCTTAAAATGCGGAAGTGTCTTTGGGGATCCCTGGAGTCCATTATCTCCACTTTGTTGTGAATTAAATAAGCCGCTAAAGTGCTGCTTATTTCAGTGTTATTTGAACTCACTGGACACTCACACAGATGACTTGTGTGATGGCTGGAGATTTCCCAGAGAATATAGCACAGACAATTTGAATAGATATGATTGTAAATGTGTCATGATATTATGGAGGCTTGTTTCTGGATTTAAGTGTTTTAAACCAGGAAGAAAACAAGATGATGCATCTCAAGGAGCTTATTCTGTATTTGTATTATGAAATACATGAATATTCCTGTAATTAATATTTTAGGACAGTAATTAAAATACTAGACTTCCAGGATGAAAGAAAGATACTTATAGGTTATAAGATCAATAGATAATAATTTAAAGATAAGCAAAAAAAAGTTCTGAACAACCTGAATGAGTCACCTTTTCTGTTGTTCTGTTTCAGTATGCTCATGTAGCTTCTTGAGCTAAAAGGACAAAATGTTGAGGCTGACAGGGAGTTATTGCTGAATGTTTTGCTATTCAGGTCTTTTGTGTTCTTTCAGTGACCTCTTTAAGGATTGTGGGACACTTTTAAGATTACTCTGAAAAAAGGAGACAGTACCTGCCACAGAATCCAAGGAACTAAGATGATCCTCACTAAAATCACATTTGATCCTTTTTTCTCCTCCTGTCTGCAGTCCCTCCCTACATTCAGCCCTTTGAGTTTCAGCGTTTCACCATTGGTCAGCGTGTGTTCATTCCCTGCGTGGTCATGTCGGGTGACCGGCCGTTGGACATAACATGGCAGAAGGATGGACGGCCAATCCCCGCCAGCTTGGGCGTAACTGTGGACAACATCGACTTTACCAGCTCACTGCGAATCTCCAACCTAACGCCTGACCACAATGGCAACTACACTTGCATTGCCCGCAACGAGGCCGCTGCTGTGGAGCACCAGAGTCAGCTTATTGTTAGAGGTGAGAAAGCACAAAGAAACTAATCACAAATGTGATGGTACCTAATGGAGTGCTTTAAACCTTCCAGACAGTTCCTTCTGTCTGGCTGAAGGTAAATCATAGTGCTGGGCTGGAATGAAACCCATGAAACAAGTGCTTTATAGTAAAGACACCACAGTGTCATGTATCACTGTCAACTGCTTATTTGTATTTTTGTGTCTATGCACAGTTCCTCCTCAGTTTGTGGTTCAGCCTGAGGATCAAGATGGGATCTATGGGAAAACTGTGACTCTTAATTGCTCTGCTGAAGGCTATCCACCACCCACCATTGTCTGGGAACACTCCAAAGGTACTTTAAGCACAGTGGAAGTAAAGTTCTTTCCAAGTATACTTACATACTGTAAATGAAGTTTTGTAATACCACAGCACAAAATGATGTTACATGTGAGTGTGTTCTATTTGGTTCAGTGTAGATGTGTGTGAATTCACAAACACTCACATCCATCTGCACTGCAAACACGGGGGCTGGGGTATTACAGGGTTTCCACCTGCATTATCAGAGAGGGAGACACAGACAGACTGAAGCAGACAGACATGCACAAGGTAGCAGGTGAGTTCATCCACTTGAGCAGGGCAGATGAAGAGGGGCCCCAGGTGTTTGCTCCATCATCCATATAACCAGGGATGAAAGCTTCACCAACTGAAGGACAACAACCAATGAGGAACAGAGTGCATCTGTGTGTGTTCAGCCCCATGATCAAAGGAATGAAAGAATCAGATCTGTTTTTCACCCTTTAATGGGATTTGTGTGTGCGCATGTGTGCGGGTGTGCGTATGTAAGACAAGCAGGCCTCATGGCTGATTAGCGCTGTCTGACCAGTCCTGATCAGTATGTATGGAGAGATCAGGCTGAGCAGCGTGTGTCTACTCACTTGTTGTGTTTGAAACAAGCTTTCGGTCCAAAGGAAAGCACCACGTGGTTCAGCTAAGCTGCAGGTCAACTTTATGGCTTTTGGACCTCCTTCACATATTTTTACAGTATATTCACACCCCTACAGCTCTGTAATATGCTGTTGCACTGAATATCAATCAGAGCAAAGGGGGCAATAAAAATCACCTCAGAAAAAAAAATGTTTCCAGGGCAGGTGGCTTGGGAAGCTAATGTGTAATTTGTTGTAAGGCAGAGTGCAGTTTGTCCAGAGAATAGCTGCGTGGCATGCTTTTAATGCAACAGAAGTAGCTAAGATGAGTGTCTCTGGGAGATATGAAACAGTAAGTAAAGGTCAACTGCTATTAGCATAACGACTAGCACTATTTGGATATGCAAAATCCATAATTCAAGGAAGAGCACATCTGCCTCCCTCTCTCTCATTCTCAGAGCCAGGGGAGCAGGAACAAAGTCACCACTTGACCCTTCGCTAGCAACGGCCACTTGACTGCATTTTAATTAAAAAGCAAAAACCCACAGCTCCCTAAATGGCCTAATCGCTACACGCTAACTTTAACACAAGCTAATGCTCAGTTCATATGTGTTTAATACTAAAGGAACAAGGCGGAATACAATGCTCTCAACGCTTTGAGAACACTGAGGCTACTCTAAAGACATTATTATTCAGTGTTGGTGCCTACAGATTTAGTTGCCAGATGATATATTGTTTAACTGAGAAAAGGATGGTTATATCCTTTACTGTTTAAAAAAGGATAGAGATTATTTGCAATTTTAACATCTTCACTGACAGATTTCAAATGTGAGTGATATTGAACTTTTGAGAATTTAGAATAGTGCAAATCATTACTGCACTTGTTCCCAAACCAGACAAATCCATGCCTTTAGGATTAGTCTGTCCTCGACTTCGATCATATAGAAATATGTTATAAGGCCATTTATGAATGCGTTATTTTGAATCTCAAATCACACAAAAATAGAGAGTCAGAGAAAACCCTGGTTTGACTTAAGTGGACATCTTGGACTCTTTGTGGACGGTCTGAGGGCTGAGTGACAAAGGCCTCTCTGCTCTCCTTCTCGACTGCACCAATCTGACATCTTGTTAAACATGAGCATTATGTCTGTTCTGATTGCATCACACCAGCAGCTCAGCCTGTTTTGCTCTACTCAGCAGCTGTTTGGCGATTTAAGGATTTAGGCCTGGTGTTAAGAAACATGTTTACAATCCTTCCTAAATCTGACGGGCTTTGTCATCAAATCCGTAAACACAGACGCATGGTCAAATGAATGCACACACAAACACTTTAGGTCTGCTGTATGTTGTTTTAGCTTTGTACATATGTTCCTCCACTGAACATTACATACATGTAGTCACATACTGTATGAGTTGGACATTAAAGTGTTTATTTTCTCCATCATCTACTTGCGCCAGGTGCGGGCGTCCCCCAGTTTCAGCCCATCCTCCTGAACAGCGGCTCTCGTATCCAGCTGCTGAGCAATGGTTCGCTGCTCATCAAACACGTGCTGGAGGATGACAGCGGTTTCTACCTGTGTAAGGTCAGCAACGACGTGGGAGCTGATGTCAGCAAGTCCATGTACCTCACCGTCAAAAGTAAGAGCCTGTGTCTGATGCGTTATCAATAACAGCTGATGTCGAGCAATCGATTTGTATTTCAGTGTCTGGCCTGGTGCAAAGATGGGGAAACAATTACAAGTGACTCATAATACATTCAGTCGATGCGCTCTGCAGATTATGTGGAAAATGAGTGTGAGAGTTACAATTTTTGGCCTTTGGTTAGCCAGGTCAATTTGAAAACACGTTAGCAGTAATCATTTCTATAAAACAGGTTACAGAGACTTCTTATCCACATCAGCACTTATAACCCTGACAGTAGAAACACTAATATTTTTCCGTACAAATCTATTTGTATAAAGAAAATTGCATCCTTATTCAGACCTCCATCATATACTTGTACTGAGGACATGTGACTGCGTTTTCACTGCTCTCTTCAGTCGGTATGTTAATGTCCCTGACTACAGGTCTCCAGCCTCCACTGAGCATTAGCATGTAGCTCCCCTATAGCGCTAGGAGTGGCTCCTCATTTTCATGGTGCTTAGATGTGAGTGGGGCTTATTTTCCCTTTGCCACTGTTATCAAACTGGAGCACAAGGTTCCCCGCTGATGGGCAGCTCTCTTTCTGTCTCTTCCTGCTCTGTTTCTCTCTCTTCCTCTTTCTCACTATATATGGAAACATGCACAGTACGTAATTACAGTTCAACTTAATTTTAAGGCAATATGATACGACATGACCTCTAACCTCTTTGTCGAAGGGGAGCCAAGTAATTTTTTTACCCGGGACTGTCCTTCTGGGTAAATCAGTATTTTTTATTATTAATATCAGCAGACACGTCATGGATATTCATGTGTCACTGTAATTAAGCCTTGCAGTGTACCAGGCTGAGAAGCTGTCAGTAATACAGCAGCAGCCTCAGACAGGAACATACTCTGTTTTCATAGGTCAGCTTGCTGACTGTGGCACCCAGTTGCTATGCAGCAAGTTGACCTATTGCTGTGCTAACCTTTTTTTCTTTCATTTTCTGCCACGCAGAGAGCAAACACTGACTGCAGCTACAGTAGACTCAACTCTCAGTAGCAAATCAAACTCCACACTTTTTAAGAAATAGATATAAAATTACGTGGGGCCAATACATGTGGCATATAGCATGTTATAGCTGAAAACTACAGATAATAAATTGGACTTGTATTTGTTCATGATGGGCTTGTGCTGTATCTGTTGGACTCCATTATAAGTACCAATATGCGTCCTTCAGGGTCAAAGAGAAAGCTAAACAGGTTAGACTAAGATGATATAGCTCAGTAATCTAATCAGTGCTGTTGTTGCATTGAACAACAGTACAGTTCCTCTCCTTTTCTCTCCTCTCTGACCTTTTTGTTATTGGTCCAGGAGGCCTGTTAGTCCCTTTGTGAGGTCATCTTACAAGGACAGGAGTCTACTAAGAAAATGCACAGCAGTCAGAGGAGTGTCACCTACATACTGTATACCGGTGACTATGTCGACATGAACTATTTCTTCAAACTGATTTATATATTTCTGACCAGAGTTTCCAACTGAACTGTTTACATGTACACTAAATAAAATCATCCCTTAAGATGTAGGTATTTACATGTCCCAGAACAGAACATCCCAGTAAGAACAGAATTGTTTGACATATGCAAATGATAATTTGTGCAGATTGGACCGGTCAGTTCAGATTGCAACGGTTACATGAGGCATTTTTATTCATATTTGAATATTCTGCCAAGAAGATTATTGTCCGAATACTAGTGTTAATGTCAGTGCAGCAAGAATTTAGCAGGTGTATGTGTGTGGTCCATGTCACAGCATAGAAGGGGTCAGTAGAAGCATATACCAATACATATTGGTATTTGCATGAGGTTATAGGCCCAATCATCTAGTATCGTAGTCCACTTTCTCCTGATGTGTGTGTATGCACTTTTCACAGATGTGAAGAAGATGAGATGGATGCTGAAGCGTATTTTCCTCACTCTGCCGCCATTGCCATGACACCAATCATTGTGTGATCCACTCTGCTGAGCCCCCTTTGCCGTTGGACATTCAGTATAGTGTATGTGTGTGGGTGTTTGGAGGGGATGGACAATAAATAATAAATACCCATACCGCAGGATGGAAAGAGCAGTGGTTTGTTGATATAGCTTTACTGGCATGCATTTTGTAGTGATGTAGGAAATGAGTTGTGTGGGAAAAGTAAACAGAGATTGCACGCATAGTTTCAGTTTCACTGGTCAGTTGTGTCATCTTCCATAGTAGTCGTGGAGAGAGAGAGAGAGAGAAGAAAGAAAAGAAAGAAAAGAAACTGAAGGGAGAGAGAGAGGTTTGACCTATCAGATGCACTCTGCTGTTGCTCCAGGCTCCAGTTTCATGTTGTACTCGGCTCTATCAAAGGGAATTTTGACAGCCTCTGTGTTGAATTATGTACACTTACTCCTCAGAACTAGTAGTTTCACCAGCATGAATGTGATAGTAATATTATTTACAGCTTCCATGATTTAAATAACAAAAAAACATGTTTTTTCAGTAATTAAATGAAAATTCATTTAGCTCTCATTTTCATTCAGATTCCTAAGTTGATGGTGAACCGTGCAGGTAACTTTTATTCAGTCAGTATCCGTAGTTAGATGCTAGTCACTGGATTAGACACATTAACTGGTGATTCTGAATTAGCTGTAGCTGTACACAAAAGTGTGAATGGTTGTTTGTCTTTCTGTGCTAGCCTCGTGATTGACTGATGACCTCTTACCCAGTGCTGGCTTGGAGAGGCTCCAGTCTCCCACAGCACTCATAAAAGGAGCAGTTATAGATAATGAATGGATGAAATAAGATGTATGTCAAAGTTACCAGCATATGTACTTGCATATTTACTTGAACATTGTTGAATGCAATTATTTGCTATACTATGAATTCACTTTTTCGTCAGTCTTGACTGCCTTTGTCTTTTTTCCACCTAGATCAGAAAAAAAAAATCTTTAACAATTTGGTTCTTTTCTTTGTTGATACTATAAGTGCTAACCACCTCACACTTAAAAATGCAATGGTTTACATAAACATCTGAAATTTTTACTCAGGGCCAGATGATTTTTTGGCCAGAATGGACATGAATTTTTCATTTTTCATTGTACCTCTAATAAATAATAATAACAAAAAGCTGACATCATGTGAACATGCATTGTCACATCAAATGTAGGCACAGTTCTCTTTAAATGTTTTAAATTTTTATGTTTTTCTTTTGGCTTATGACTCAGTTGGCATTGATGCATCATCTTCACAGTTTACATTACAGAAAACAAATATGTTCTCTGGGCCTATGATAATACTTTGTTTGGCTATTTTTCTGCTGCTTAGTCATTATATGCTGCCACATATTCACTCTTATGTCACTCATCAACAGATCACATTTCACATTTTAAGCTCCAAAATGTACTCGTACACTCAATATGCTTTCTTAAATGCATACTTACTCGCATGAGTGCTTTGATAGTGAAAAACTCACTATTCACTAACACCGTTATGTCCGTAGCTCAGTGTTTATGTGTGCTTGTGTGTAATTACACATTTCATATACATTGCATTTATTTTTATATATAATGATGCCGTATTTTATTACGTGTGTGTATTTGTGCATCCATGCATGGTGCATTGTGGGCATTCTGCTTGAATGCAGCGGGTGCAGGTGTGTGCATGTGTGTATTCGTGTGCGTGTCTGTGAGAGGCGGCATTAGAACTCTTGAGTGCATTTCTGCCTCATTTAAATCCGTCAATACCTCAATTACAAGCCGAAGTGCAGCTTAAGAAAAGAGCAGTGTGCACGTTTCTCAGCTTTATTTGCACTCTCGGTCTGTCTTTGTTTCTTAGACATTCAGCACTGAGATAAAGATTAAAAGCATAAATTAAACAATGTATTTATTTCAATTTAAACACTTGGTCATTTGCAGGCAGCTGTGTACATCATCCAACTGTCTAAATCCGCCGTCACTGCCAACAAAACATTCAAGTTATTTACTGTCACAGATCGACTGCTAACTAGATTGTTTATATCTGATTGATATTTGACTAATACATGATATTTCAAAATCAGTATGCATCATTTGACTGATAGTCCTTTTTATACATCTGAGCTGACAATTGTTGTACTAAAGTGTATTTTATTGTATGAAATGATACTATAAACATCATAGTGTCTAGTGCAACTGAAGAAGAACTATGCAACTCACAATTATTTGTTGGACAATTATGTTCTTGATCAGATCTTTGATTACTGAGTCTATGAAATGTCCAAAAAATAGTTAAATATGTCATGATAAATATATCATATACCATTTTTATTTGATATAACTTATTCTGCAAAAATTGAACACGCTATTGAACTAGAATGCAGCATTATAGGTAAATGGCAGTTAGGGACATTGTATTCATATAATCCCACTTCTTTGTAATAATTAAAATGATCCACGCAGAAATAATGCGAGGTGGACCAAGCATTTTTGCTTGAAGCTTCACTTTTATAAATTATTAATCTCCTATTAACCAGTTACTAGTTACGTTCTCTAAAATCATCAGTTTGTTTGTGTCCAAGGGGACTACATTAAGAAGTGCCCATTTTTATACGGAAGATGTTGTGAGAGACTAACCTGACACACCATCTCAGAAACCATATGGAAAGGTAACTGCCATTTTCAAAAGAATTGATGATTTGACTCATTTTAAGCAATAAAGTCAGCAAACCGGACGGAAGAAGAAAACAATACAATCCACTGTCTGAGGAGCTTTGAAAGCTGGCAAGCAGGCCAGTAGACAATTCTTGCCATCTTTGTATGGACATTTTTAGGTTTAAAAAGTTTACAGCATTGTTACTTCTGAGCAAAATTTCTTCTCACCATTGTCATTATAGATCGTCCATAGAAAACATGCGCATGGCTGTCAGGGATTCCACACAAGATGCTGTGAGCTAGCATGAAGTTTCCATGATCTCGTGAACTTCACGCACTCTGACAATCCAGCTGCCTTCCAAGCAAAATGGCGCCACTCAAATTGTTCATACTGTTTTAATATACAGCATTTATCTTTGTAAGAGTAAATTCCACAATGTCTGGTGGCAAAGTCTGACACAATGAGGAGAACATGACAACATTGTCAAATGATCTGAAGGGGTCCACTTCTTTTCACTTCTTCTCCTATCTCTATACCTCCCATTATTCCTTTTCTACACTTTGCCGTCTTTATTTCCTCTCTTTTCCTCCCCTTTCTACCCTCACAGTTTTCTCTTTCTCCCTGTCTCCCCTCTTCCCACTCACACTCACACTTTCTCCTCTGCCTGTCCGTGTTTTATTGCAAGGCCCCTGTAATATTGCTGGATATTAAAAAATATACATCAACCGAGCAATTACAGGCTATCAAAAAGAATAGGTTTAGCCCGGGGCCCTGCAAGTGCTGCACGGTAGATGCATAGAGATGAGAGAGGAAGCGAGCGAGAGGTCTCACCATAGCTCGGGCTGCTGAAGCACATCCATGATCACTGAAGGTTGTAGAAAATTTTAAGCACTGCAGTCGACTTCACATGCTTTATTCACACGCATGCACAAACTCACTGATACAAGGTCAAAGACAGATGTACTATTTCCAGCTACATACAGACATATTTATATATGCATATTCATAGACAAGAACATACTGTTCACGTACCTATGCAGACAGTCATCTGCTCAGTCTTACAAACATAAATCTATCATTGTAATTTCATACAGAAGCTTTACACACATATACAGATTCACTGTGTGCCCTTTCTGAAGCTTTTTTAATGAGCAAACATGATCTTCGTTGATGTAAACTTTCTTTGTCAAGGCCTCAGATTTAGGTGTAGAAAATAACCCCTGTTAAGGAGCAATAACATTTAGAGAAGGAGCTGAGGAGACTCTGTTAATAGGACTCACTTAAAATTCATAGTTGCTATGCAAAATAAATCAGCGGTTTCCTGCGCGGGGGCAGTGGGTAGGGGAATGATGGTGTGGGGAGCGAGGGAGAGGGAGGGGCTGCAAGTGAATAAGAAATGAGGTTTAAACGTTGGCAGTCCCAAGTCTGACACACACAAAGACGCACAGACCAACGTACACACCCGTACACTCACACACAAACACATGCAAGCAGCTCCCTCCTTCTGATTGTTGCTGGCTGCTTCAAAGAGGGAAATGTACTGTGAGAAAAAAAGACAGAGAAACATGTTGAAGGAGTCTGTGTGTATGCATTTATTTGTTTGTGTCGGGGGTTACTGTATGTGGGATGTGTTAGTGTGTATGTGATTGTTAACTCTCAGTTTGAATCTACAAGATATGAAAGATACAAACTAGAAATCATGGCTGATTTTACTTCCAAATATTTAATTATCATATAATCAAATATGGGCATCAACATTCATATCTCCTTATGGTTTATTACTAGATCCATTTGGGAAGAAGTCCTTGAAACAGTTTGGAAAAGCCAAGAAATACTTGGCAAGTGATTCGATGCACCCATCACCATCTATCATGGGCTGACTTCAACCTATCTGATCAATGAAAGATATGAAAGATAGAAGTAGGAAAGGTTAAACAGGAAACGCAACATGCTGTTAGCTGAGGAGCTTTGAAAGCTAAAAAAACTGTCAGTGTAGTTACCATGATGGCATGACAGCCAAAAACGCAAAGCTTGAAGCCTGGCAAGAGTGATTGTCATGTGATCTCAAATTTTGCAAGACTGTAACTGACTTGCAAGCAGCATGGCTTAGAAATGGTGGCCTATTTGTGAAAGTATTGATGTGTAGAATTTTACATGAAAGTTTTCAACAACTATTGGATGGATTGCCATAGTGTTATGTCCGGATGTGCAGACACTCCTCAGGACTAATTCTTATTAGCTTGGTAATAACTTAACCTTTTCATCTAGAGCCATCATAAAATCTTTTTTTATATATTATGTTTATTCTTCCAGTCTCTTAAAAACTAAAACTCTTGACATTCTTATCCACTATAGGTTGCTGTTTATTGTGTTTAGTGCAAAATGAGTAAAGTTAGCATGCTAGCCTGCTTTGTATCTGTTAACTACAAGTATTTTAACTTTGGTATTGTTAGCACATTAGCATGTTGATTTTATTTAACTTAAGGACCATTGTCACTGAAATGACTATATAGGCTTAAGCCTTGTTCACATACTATATAAAGCTATTCACTCATTGCCCAATTTTTTCATAGCTAATATTTAGTTGCTAAGGTTCTAGGCCATGGTTGTCTGGCTACCGCTTTATATTGCCAGACATGTATTTGTGGAGTTGGGGTTAGCTGAAGACCATAATGATAAGCTGCTCTTCCATTTAGATGTGGTTAAAATGGTAGGAACCAAAGGAAATTTGGGAAAATTACTCTCTGGTCTTTAAAGTTTCAGATACTTTCAGTTTCAAATACTGACAGAAATTGGTCAGGCTCTAATATGTGTTTAGGATGTAGCTCCATCTATACTACATGCACCACTAAATGTTAGATAACAACTAAGAAGAAATAATCTGCAGCATTTGTCAGCCCGTTTGAAGTTTAACACCATCAGGGTATTTCAAACAGGCAAATTGCCATCCACACAAGTACAGTATGAGAAATGATTAATTATAACTTAAAGTCCTTTAATTGACTTGTGATGGTCTAACCTTTCTGGCACTCAATCAAAGCGGATCAGTGCTTTTATGGAGCCAAAACAAATGATTACAAAGTTATCTACAGATGCTGTTTGACCCAAGGGAAAGCTGTATGTGTGGGAGGCATGTAACTGTTGCTACGCTGAGTTTTCTGTGGCTTATGTGTGTCATTGGTTCTATTTTGCATTTGTTTTTGTGAACATGCATCCCTTTTCTTTCCAACAGTGTGTACAGATGAATGTGTGTACAAGGCCAGAATCTCTGTTTTATGTCTTGACTTGTGCATTTCTGAATGTGAATGTGTGTTGTTATGTGTGTGTGTCTGTATATGTTTGAAAGCGCGTGCTTGCCCGTGTGAGACAACAGCACGGCCAGCGGACTTGTCTGCTGTGTGTGAATAATCAAAGTGGTCTCTCTCATCATTAAATCATCGCTGTCCTGGTGGGAGCCTGAGGAGGGAGATGGAGTGAGAGAGCGAGGGAGAGAGCGAGGGATCATAGTTAGCGCTGCAGGGGTACATGCTCTCCCTCTCTCCTCCATCGTGTACTGTGGCTGAGATGTGTCATGAGCACAAGTCTTTTCTGCTCTCTGTGCTCGCCCACTTAGCTCCCCCAGACACAGCCGCTCTCATTCGCACACATCCTTACATATGCACGCACAGTAAAACAGTCATGCACACAGACATGTTACACGGGAGAAGGTACAGACATTCGCACACTGACTCAACACACAAATTGCATATCTTCTCAGAAGAGAAACCCTCCAACCTCTGCTACACTAAGTATTTGCCACATGACGCTGCCATTACTGTTTGGTTCAGTGACACAGTGCTGCCTACACTACAGATGCCATAAAGCTTATAATAAATGTCATGTTCTGTCCAATGTAAGAAGATTTGTCTTTTGATAGAAGAGACCGTGTAACTGATGACTGTCTACAGCTGCCCAAGACTATTCACGGACTCTGACGTTTCCCTTCAGCTTTGCGTAGCTTTATAGCATCTTTCCACATATTGTTTTGGTTGTAAACCCACTATTTTCCTTTTATTAGACTGAACCGACAAAGTTAGCTCTTAGCCAGAGATCTCAGTGACATTTAGCAGCTGAAGGGCCAAACATTTCCATCAGGATTCACTGAAAATCAACAAGATCCAAATGAAGAGTAAATATTGGACTTATGGATATGTTTATGAGCTACTATTTAATACACCCATTCAAATTGTTTCCAAAATTGTCTGCTTATGCTTGTGTTTTATATTCCTGCCTAAAAGCAAATTACAAACCATAAGAAGGACATTACAAGGGTTGTTATAATTGCATTCCCTGCATGTTGCTTTGAAAGGACTCCAACAATTGTTTTCACCTAAAAATGTGCCTAGACTCACAGAGATATCCTTAAGATTAGAATGACACAAGTGGCAATCAGATAGTTTGAAGCTGAATTAATTGCATTACAAGGTATGTAATAATACCTGAGATAATGTCTACAATGATGAAGATTAACATACTCATTCAGTCTGCTTAAACTGCAGAAGTTAATACAGTGTAATCCATTCACTTCCACACTTCCACACTTTAGAGATCATTATACAGTGACTAGCACATGAAAGTCTCTGTGAGCGCTATGATGGGGAGACAGCTTCATGTAGAGAGAAAAAGAATTAAACAAAGTGTGAGTACGAGAATAGCGTGAGTACACACTGTGGGTGAGAGACGTTCACAACATATACCCGTTCTGCCGAAAGACCCACTCTTGCACACGGGCTAGATGTGTTGCTAATGAGCCTGGTGTGCGGTTACGGCGTAGAGCCAGACGGCTCCACACTCAGACCGATGGGAGTTCAGTTAGGAGTCACCGCTTTTTTCTCTTTTCCTCTGCCTCATCTTCAGAAAGCAGCACGTTACCGTTCGCTGTCGTTATCAAAGCAGGCGCAGGCTTACCTGAAGGGCTGCTTTGCAATCTCAAAGTATTGAGGGAGACAGGTAGACTCAAACATGAGTTCATGATGCTCCCTGGAGTCTTTAAGCGGTTGTCATAATTTTCAGAGAAAAACAGAAGTGGAGTTTCCTCAGAGTATGACAAGAAATAGAGTCGTATGTGTCGTTTTAGAAAATATTATTCAATTTTGCTATCAACTGTCATGCTATCAACTCTTTTTTTTTTATGTAAATGTGTGCCAACTACAATTCTGATATGACTTAATAATTATCCAATGTCATTTATTGCTGTTTGTCATCTCTGTCCAGTCCCAGCCATGATCACCTCCTATCCCAACACCACTCTGGCCACACAGGGTGAGGAGAAGAGGATGAGCTGCATAGCTCACGGGGAGAAACCCATCATGGTGCGCTGGGAAAAAGAGGAGCGCATCATCAACCCAGAGACCAGCCGATATGTAGTCACTGTCAAAGAAGTGGCCGACGAAGTCATCTCTACTCTGGTGGTGAGTGCTCGGTTTCACTGTAAATTGAAGGCATTATGAATCTTCGGGGAGCTCGCCAGCTTTCAGTCATTTTTATCTACACAGACAGATGGAAAGTAGAGAAGGAGATAGAATCGGGGAGGCAGGGCAGAGAAAATTCAGCCTAGAATACATTCACATAATATTAAAATCTGAAAGTAGAGTATGAAATATTAAAGAGGAACCGTCCACTTCAATTTAATGGTGGTTAAAACACAGTATGGGTACATATGTAAAGCAGTAAATTCATGAAATATGTGCCAAGAGTTAATGTAGTAGTTAAGTGTCTCACATGGTTTGGGACAGTTCTGTCTCTCTCTTTACTTCATCTCAAAGTAAAGGATGAATGTGTTGAGTGCACTGTCCTTCCTTCTTTTTTGGAAGAATCACTTGCAGTGAAACAATATTTTATATTCCTTACTTATTGTGAGCCTTAAATATGGTGTATTTCTCCGTAGATTATGCCAACAGTTCGTGAGGACTCTGGGTTCTTCTCCTGTCATGCTATCAACTCCTTTGGCGAGGACCGAGGCATCATACAGCTGACAGTGCAAGGTAAGCCTCAACTCAGACTTAGCTTGGCTTTTTTTTTTTTCGACCAGTCTGAAAGAAAACGGGGAGTGGTAAAGTTTTCACTCATTTATTAATTTACCTGCTGCACAGTGTGATTCCTGATCTTTATCCTGTCTCTCACTGGGGAGGAAAACCAATACACCAGCCTTGTGTGCCTGCCATGCAGTTCTGTTTTAAGATAACCACTCCACAGTCTCACTCTATCTCAAACTTTCTGTTGTGTTTACGTTTCCTCAGAACCTCCCGACCCTCCAGAGGTAGAGATTCGGGAGGTTAAAGATCGAACCATAGCTCTGCGCTGGACAATGGGCTTCGATGGCAACAGTCCCATCACAGGATATGATATTGAATGCAAGAACAAATCAGGTAGACATGGGGCTAAAGCAAGAAGACCCAAAAAGCACGAAATCCAGAAATGTGTTGCTATCCATTGCCAACTATTCTCCTGTTTTGTTTCCTCTAGCTTCATGGCTATCAGCGCAGGTAACCAAAGATGTGTCACCACAGCTTAACCAGGCCACTATTATTGACCTCCATCCTTCCTCCACGTACAACATTCGCATGGTTGCCAAGAACATCATTGGCAATAGCAACCCTAGCAATGAGCTCACCATCACTACTGATGAAGCAGGTCAGTGAGCTTCTAACGATGTTATATTGCTCTCTGACATAGTCCTGTGTTATGTTCCCCAATTGACTAGGGATTAATCAAAATTAACCAAAAGGAAGTCCAACAATGTATTTTATTTACAGTGAAAACAGCTAGCCAAACAACAACTAAAACCAAATAAAAAACAATCTAAACACCAAAACCAAACTGAAACAGCCCCCTCTTGTAATATTGTAGCTTGTAAGCTTGTAATGTTTTCAGAATTAGCAGAGCTGGATGTTGATTTAATTTCATCACTTCTTCAACATTTTATATTATGACTGAGGAAAATGCTGATATTCCCAGTTGCCTCATATTTTCATTATGACTTGGCATTTCCCACATTAAGTTTTGCGGCTGTTAGCTTGCTAAACTGTTTGCCTCATTGGCTTCTAGACGGCATTTGTCCAGCAGCAACATTTTGCCGACTTGATGTTACTACTTGAATGCCAAACATTTTGTGTACATGGCTTCCTAATGATTAAACACAAAATTACATGGCAGTATGAGGTACAAAAAAACACACACAAAAGCAACTTAAGTTCGGCTAGACATTGGCAATACATCAATTGCCCAGAATGGTCCACTTGGCAAATCACTGTCTTCTCCCTTAGCCTTAATGCTCCCTTTATTCATTTCCCTTCATGAGAAAGTGGCATCACCTGCTGAAGCATGGGAGAATGGCAGCAATTAAAAGCAGAATGGAGATACAGAAACACTCAGCACGTAACAATTTGTAATAGTCTTCAACAACTCAAAAGTAAAAACTGTGTAAATTATATTGTTCATTGAAAAATGTGTAAATGAATTAAATCATTTTGCTCACCTGTGTGCTGATTGAACTCTCATTGATTTAACATTATCATTATAAGTTATTTTACCCCTTAAGCCTTACTCTCTTGATAATGAACACTACAGTAAATGATAGTCTAAAAAGAAATTCTTTGGATATAGAGTCTGTTTCCTCCCGGCCCATATACCTGTTGAGTCATCTCTGACATAATTATTATCTTGTAGTTGTAGTAAATGGAAACCATCATGTTTTATATGTCATCAGTTCGCTGTTGCAGCTCTATCAGCACTATCTGGTGTTCGCTTATCTTTCATTGCCTATAATGGTCTGACCGCAGGCATTCCAGCACATTAAAATGGACCATTTTATCAAATTCATTGCTAAAATAAAGTAATAATCTTCGAGTGTCAAATTATTTAAGGTTAAACTTGATGATGTTCCAAGTTTTTTTTCTTCATAATTATTAAGTTAAATCGAAACATCTGCAAGGCTCCCAAATAGGCAAGAGCATGAAGGCAAATAAATTCTCAGCTCGACAGCACCATCTAGTGAATCTAAAAGATCTTTATGGTGGATCATCTCTTCCATTTTAAGCACAGAGGTAGTCATGTTGAATGATACGGTTCATTTACAGCTCCTGATGGCCCTCCTCAAGATGTCACTCTGGAGCCCACCTCCCCACAGAGCATCAAAGTTTCCTGGAAGGTAGAATCCAAACTTTTAAATGTCACATAATGAGCCAAAGCATTGAAACAGTTATTAAAAAGGTATATTAAATCCTGATACACAGAATTGATTACAATGGTTAGAAACAGAGAAATAAGCATGCTTATTCAATTTAAGCTCCATTTAAAAAAAAAAGAAAAAAAAAAGGTGTTATATCTCAGTGTATATGGTTCTGGTTTGTTATACATACATAGAGCTGACAGAAGATAAAGCATAAAGAATCAATAACAATACAATCAAGCTGAATAACTTTACATAATTATCCAATACCAGCATTTCTGTAGTCCGCATATTAGTTATATTCTTCTGACCATGTTTCCTGTACTAATCCTCATTTTGCAGCCCCCCCACAAACACCTTCAGAACGGTGTGATCCGTGGCTACCAGGTGGGCTACAGAGAGTACAGCCCTGGTGGGAGTCACCAGTTTACCATCATCAGCGTGGACACTACAGGAGACACCACAGAGAGCATCGTGCTGGACAACCTGAAGAAGTTCACTCAGTATAGTGTGGTGGTGCAGGCTGCCAACAGAGCCGGCACCGGGCCGTCTTCACAGCAAGTGGTCACCAAGACGCTGGAGGACGGTAAGCAGTGGATGTGGATGGCTCAAGTCTATTATATATACATATACAGTGTATTTGTAATATAATTGTAGACTATATGCAGTTTAGGTTGTTACTTTGAAATGGTTGTGCTGGGCCCTTTAGATGCAGTGAGCCTGAGAAAGCACCACCATATTTTTGTGAAAAGGTTTCCATCTCCTGGATATTTTTTGAACTACAGTGTATCATATCAGTAAATTTCATGCCGTGGAGCTAAAATGGATGTGTATACAGATTCTCCAAGTAAAAGGTGTTGCTTTTTCTTTTAAAATTCAGATTTTGTCACCAAACCACACCATATTATTCATATTGAAATTATAAATTGAACCCTCTTATCAGTAATTTTGTAGTGTCTACAATAATGTCTTTCATTTGTTCTCATTAATATATTTGACTTCAGGGAACTTTTCAATCAGAATAATGACATTTGTTGGTAAATGCGAGTAGCCATTAAAACATAGTAGAATTAAACTATACCTTTCGCTGATGTTGCTTCTATTGAATTTAAATAAAGTTTTCCTTTTAAAGAATGTGCTTTTTTCAAAGATAGTATTCGTTATTAGTTAAAAATTATTCACAATTTAAACTGAGGCTTGACTCAATAATTGATGTAACTCATTTTGGGTTCTCACTAAATTGCCTACATGAGTGTACTTGGCCTGATAATCACTGCTATTGACACTGAAAAAAATCCTCCATTAAGCCTCCTCTCCAATGCCTTTCCTCTTGTCTATGTTAGTGCCATCGAGGCCTCCTGAAAATGTCCTGGCCGTGGCCAAGTCTCCAGAGGTCATCTCACTGTCCTGGATGCCTCTGCCCAGAGAGGCTCTCAACGGAAACCTGCAGGGCTACAGAGTCATCTACTGGGCCAACCTGCCAGATGGAGGTATTAACAGATAGACACAAACATTGATATCACTTGTTAAAGGATGCTATCTAAGCCAGTGCTCATTTATCATTAATGCTTTATTTAGTTGCTGTTCCTCGTTCATCCATCCACTAGGGGAAACTGTGCTTTTGTGTTTCTGTTCTCAAGAGGGTCACGGGAGGGGGCTAGAGCCTATCCCAGCTGCCTTTGGGCAAGAGTCAGGGTACGCCCTGGACAAGTCACCAGTTTATCAGAGGGCTAACACAGAGAAAAACAGCCATTCACAATCCCATGCACACCTATGGCCAATTTAGAATCATATTGTCATGTCTTCTTTATTTTTACTGTTGTGTGTGGGTTTTTGTTGTTTTGTTTTTAATTAATGAAAAATACCTACAACAATTCCTACAAAAAGGGACAATTGTAGCTGATTCACGACTGTGAATTAAACTTTATGTGACTCATCCTGTTTGAAGTTTACAGAATGAGACACTGGTAACATGTTTGTACATTTTTCAAGGTTTAAAAACCACCTATTTTGCACTTACAGTATTGATGGGTTTTTAATTGCAGGTTGTCTTTTCTCACTGGACCATATAAGCTTACGTACATATTTGGTAAACATTTCAAACTATACGAGCCGCATTACATTATAAGGTGATTGCTTTCTAATGCTGATGAGCAGTGGAAATGCACAGAGGGAATATTTGTGGTTGTTTTTCCTTCGACTGCGTAGCAGCAGTGATCCAACCTGCAGCCTGGCTGGTCTCCATCAATAATTCACAATGCAATAACCCCAACCAGGCTCGATGCTTCAGCTCTGAGTGACAGGGCATAAAGAGAGTGGAGGAGAGGAGTAGGAAGCAGAAAGTAAAATCCCATAGTACCTGTTTTGTTGGGTTAAAATACTTTATTGTACAGTGGAATGTTAACCACCATCTTTTGTGCTTTCATCAAATGGGAAACGTGAATATTGGAACTTCTCATTTCTGAATGAGCTGTTCCTCACTGATCCCGTTTGATATCTAGACTTATTTTGATATCTCCTTTTCTGTGTCAGAACTGGGAGAAATTAGAAATGTGACGACAAGTCAGCCTTCTCTGGAGCTGGATGGCTTGGAGAAGTACACCAACTACAGCATCCAGGTCCTAGCTTTCACAAATGCTGGAGATGGTGTCCGCAGTGAACAGATCTACGTCCGCACTAAAGAGGATGGTATGACAATCATTGACAGATATCACAAATTGGTACTTTTTAATTTTATTTGGGATAGACACTAGAAGTTTTGATGTATTCATTTCCTCCATAGTTCCTGGTCCTCCAGCAGGAGTGAAGGCCGCAGCCTCCAGCAGCTCAGTAGTGTTTGTCTCCTGGCTGCCTCCACTCAAACTCAATGGCATCATCAGGAAATACATCGTCTTCTGCTCGAACCTGCATCCGATGGTAATAGTATTTGTATACCACAAGATTTTCACGACCTTCTTCTTCAAATTTACCTTCAAAATTTTCACAGTTGGTCTGTCAGTTGTGACCTGTATCACATAAACAGCTCCATCTCTGCACTTCTGGACACTGCTGCTTCCCAATGATACATTAATCCTTTCTCTCTCTCCGGTTTACAGGTGATGAGTGAGTTCGAGGCGTCTCCAGATGCCTATTTCTACAGGATCCCAAACTTGGCTCGTAACAGACAGTACAGTATTTGGGTGGTGGCTGTGACTGCTGCAGGTCATGGCAACAACAGTGAGAAGATCACAGTGGAGCCTCTTGCCAAAGGTGCAACATCCTAACTCTCCTCCAGCTTTTTCCCTTGAACAGAGATTTTCCCAGACTTTAATAGAATTGCAAGGATCATATGCCTCAATATTGATACTAAAATCACATAACGTCTTTGCTTATAAGGATCGCAGTGAACCTGTTTTGTGCTGCTTTTAGCTCCAGCTAGGATCCTGACATTCAATGGTACAGTCACCACGCCCTGGATGAAGGACATTGTTTTGCCGTGCAAGGCTGTTGGAGACCCTCCTCCTACCATTAAGTGGCTCAAGGGAAAGTAAGCCACAACGAACATCATGTAGTGATCATCATCATCTCATCATCAGTGAAGATACAAAACCTTCACATACATTTTCCTGTTTTTTTCCCAGCACCAATGGAACACCTACACCTGTGCTGGTGGATGGTCGACGTAGTGTCCATGGCAATGGCAGCTTCATCATCCGTACAGTGAAAGCAGAGGATTCTGGGAACTATAGCTGTGTGGCCAGCAACAACTGGGGTTCGGATGAGATCACACTCAACCTGCAGGTCCAAGGCAAGTAGTCGTTGTTCTGGAGATACTTCACTGATCGCATTATTCTGTGAAAGAAGCTACATTATCTACAGGAGAAAAAGAAAACTACACAGTGAACTATGTGCAGTACAAGTGTCTGAAGTGAACCTTGACAAGGAGACAAGAAGCAGTATAACACAAACACCAACCATGCAATGACCTTTTTGTTTGTCCTCACATTCACAGTCCCCCCTGACCAGCCACGCCTCACAGTTACAAAGACTACCACCACATCTATCACATTGTCCTGGATACCTGGAGACAACGGAGGGAGCTCCATCAGAGGTGAGGCTGTCACACATGCACATCCAACCAATGAAACAGCAAAGTGGACAGTTTCATCACAGTTAAATGGGACGTACGCACCCACACTAACTACATATATTATCCATTGTATGAGAGCAATCACCTCCCTTGAGCTGTTTGTGATAGCCAATGTCACCTCCTGCGTCACTGCGGTCGATCACCGCTGTTCTTGTGCTAGCGTCTCATTATCCGCCGGTACAGCACAATACTCGAGACCAAAAAGGTAGATTAAAAAGCAGCAGGGAAGATTAGGTCTGTTTAAGTGAAAGATTAAAGCATTCCATCTTAAAGAAAGCACAATCACACTGAGACTGCTTGTGGTGATTTATCATTGCTCCTAATAAAGCTGTTCTTGTCTCTGGAGTTATAGTCACTGTAGAAGCTTTGTGATATTTATTTTGCTTCCCTGCTTACAGCATCATCATCATCATCATCACCGGAGCTAAGCATTGTCTATTTGTAGCCATGCTGGCAGCATGCTCAAGGGATGCCCGTGAGGGCGGGCTGTCAGACTGTCACCACAAAATTTATGAATGAATATTTTGTATTTATTCACATCATTCTTCCTGTAAAAGAAAAAAAGAAAAAATAGTACCAAATCTATATGAAAAAAAAAAAAAATGTTGCCTTCATTGCTGGCTAATAAGAGGCAACTTGATTTGTACACCTCTGTTTAAACTGTAGGTTATTTTGATGCATAGGTGATGTCTTCACCATCTGACACATCGGGAACATTTTTGAAAAGTGGGAAAATATTCCAAAGTCAATGTTTCATAATATAATAAAACCAACAGACACTTAAACTAAGTATTAGTTAAGCAGCGCACACACTAATGTAATTTTTCAAAGTTCATTGGTTTTTTTTTTAATTATTTCTACATATCTTTTCTTCTCTAAAATGTTTTCATTGTCTTGACTTAGGTTGTAATTTCTTTATGTTTTTTCACAAAAACTTGCTTATTTAACAAGCATTTTCACTCTTTTTATACTCATTGTTATAGATGCTTATTATAATCATGTCATGTTAATCTAATGTCTGAGCAACATTTTGGACGTGGAGAACAATAAACTTCCTCCTTATATGTGTTAAAGGACAGATGACTAATGGCTCCAAATTTAATGACCTCACTTTTCTCCCCACAGGTTACATCCTGCAGTACTCAGAAGACAACAGTGAGCAGTGGGGCAGTTTTCCCATCAGCCCCAGCGAGCGTTCTTACCGTTTGGAGAATCTAAAATGCGGCACCTGGTACAAATTCACCCTCACGGCCCAGAATGCAGTGGGGCCGGGGCGTATCAGTGAGATCATTGAAGCTAAGACCCATGGGAAAGGTAAGGAGAGCTGAATTAGTTTAGTAAGTTGTGAGCCTTAGAATGAGACAAAATACAGTGCTGTGATAATAACTGTGATCAATCAAGGCAACTTTGTTTGGGAGCCAAACTCATATATGCACAGTATATTACTGTTTGTCTCTAATAACTCTAGAGAGAGAATCAAAGAACTTAGATAGGGGAATATTTTATTTTTTCCAGCTAGGTCAAGATTACATTTTCATTGATTTAAGAAACTCATAAGCCAAGAGAGTCATTTTACATGTGTTTACTTGTAAAACTTACTATGTTGCTATCAGTTTAACCGTGACCTGATTGTTTGGCCTGTTTTTGTGATCTTTTTGAAGTCATAGCTTCAACTTTCTGTCTATTTTTTTCCTCAGAACCACAATTTGCCAAAGAACATGAACTCTTCACCAGCATAAACTCCACAAGGGCCAGACTCAACCTGGTTGGCTGGAACAACGGTGGCTGTCCAATCACCTCCTTCATACTGGAGTACCGAGCAGTGGACTCGGCCACTTGGACCACAGCCCAGCGCACATCGCTGACCAAGAGCTACATCCTGTATGACTTGCAGGAGGCGACCTGGTACGAGCTGCAGATGAAGGTCACCAACAGCGCCGGCTCAGCAGAAAAGAGGATCACCTTTGCTACTCTCAATGCTGACGGAAGTGAGTTTGGATTACACAGAACGCCTGCACAGTTACTGAAGATATTTGGATCAGGACAGAATACAACTGACAGTAGAAACTCTGAGATCATTTAAGATCATCCAAATTGAATAAAACTAGATCCTATCAGATTTAAATAGGTGTTAACATTTTTTATTTAGGGCACTGCAATGTTTCACGTCAACACAGTAACAGAAAGAGTTCCATTTCTGTTTATTAGTTTAAGTTAAGAATCAGTTCAAGAAAAACAAGTTATTGTAAATCATATTAAATGGTAAACAATATAAACGCATGCATAAAGAAGGATCATATCTTAATAAAAATGGTATCAGTATTGCATCATGAAGTGCCATTTAGCAGTTCTACCTGCAGCACAGTATGTGTTTAAAGATTATTTGTGTACCTGACATCCTTTAAATAAACTGAATAGTATTCTGACGGCTAAGCTGAGTAAGAGAATGGGGATGGTGTTCAGATTCTACACAGGCCAAGGTGTAGCACTGTTTGTGTTGGGCTACAGATTGTGTCAGTCATGCACAAAGGAAGCGTATAATCTGTGAAGAAGGATAGGAGCTGGTTAGGGCTCTGAGCTGCACTCCAGAGTGTTAATTCATCTCCTTTTAAGAGTTTTACTGGGATGTGTAAGCTGCCTGTCAGCAGATGATGTGTTTGTGTGTGTGGCCAAGCAAGCATGTGTGGATGCTGTTGTCAGTGTAGCTCATCTCAGCTGCTGAGCCTCAACCCTGGAGACTAACAGCACACATTCAGTCTCCTACAAACCTGGTGCCCCAGCCTCAAACCACTACAGGCTTTTCTGTTATAATCATTGTGAAAAATATGTAGTTTAACCATCAAATTGAGAAAAGAGCAGCCATTAGGAAAAAAGTTTAAGATCATTGGAAATCATTTTTTCATAATTCAAGAGTGTCAGTAAAGGTGGTGTGGGTTTAAATCTAAAAGTTGGTTTGTTATTTCTAAGTCCAGGTCATCTGACATCCTGCAGACTTTCTGTAGAAGTGAATGTGTCTGTCTACATGTTATGTGCTAGATCAGATACAACCAGATAGAATTGGCTAAAAATACTATAAATATCACTGCTAATAGTATATGTGTATTCTACTTGCTTTGACTTTGTTGTACAAAACTAAATCTTCCATCTTTTTTTCACAGGAATACACCATATTTTGGTGTTGCATGAAATGAGCAAAGTGTTGTGATTTTGAACGAATGTTTAAAAAAAAGTGTCTGAGCAATATTCAGATGAGTGTATTAATTACCCAAAAATGACTACATCATGTTAATTTCCATCAAGGTACCATCCCTCCCCTGCTGAAAACAGGAGACCCCATCTCAGACAACATGTCAGGCAGTGGAGGTCTGAAGATGGTGGTGACCATTACCTCTATTCTCGTGGTGGCCGTGCTGGTTTTTATCATGCTTATGGTGCTAAAGAGGAGAAGGAGGGAGCAGAGGCTCAAAAGACTCAGAGGTGGGTTGTAAATTAAATTTTGTTGTTAGTATATTTTGTATAAAGAAGCCCAAACTTCAGCTTGTCCCTAATGTGTGAATCATTCCCTGGATGAATCACACATCGAGTGTATAAACCCAATATGATTGTGTGCAAACACACCCAAAGCACAGAGACAGCAGGGGAGAAAACATTCAGAGTACCATTGGATTAAAATCTTGTGATGTTCAAGAACATCTGAACCGATTAAACTCTATTATGCACAAAAGAAAGGCTAAAGTGTGCTTTTGTAATTCACTAGTTGTCTCTGTGTGTAACATCCTTAAACATCCTTTAGTTGCCTTATTTGTAAGAGGAATTGTCAGTGATTGTACAGTCTTTCCACTGCTGTAGCTTATCAACTTGGACTTGTGCTATTATGGTATTAACTACCTCTTTGCTGACTTCACAGATGCCAAAAGCCTGGCAGAAATGCTGATGAGGTATGTATTCTTAATTTTAATTTATGAACACTGCTTTCCTTTAAGCGGGGGACATAAATCACAGCGTTGCTCAGAGTTACGGTGCCTATCAGGAAAAATCTAATATATTGCACTCTTGCTGTCCCTCTTGCCTTTTCAGCTACTTATCAACTTAAAAGGAATTGAATTAGCATTTCTGCGATGCAATGTAAAATTGCACAGCTGAAAAGTAATGAATTCTTCTCATTAATCTCCCCAGTAAGAACACGCGGACGCCGGACACAGTGAACAAGCAGCAGCAGACGTTAAGAATGCACATCGACATCCCCAGAGCCCAGCTCCTCATCGAGGAGAGGGACACCATGGAGACAATCGGTAGGATACTCAGAGTGATACCTTGCCTTATCAGTTACCATATCCGGGATACTTACAACTTCATTCCTGCGTTCCCTCTCTCAGATGACAGGTCCACTGTGCTTCTGACCGACAATGACTTTGGTGAGACCAATAAGCAGAAGTCCTCCACAGTGACGCACACAGTCCACTACCAGTCTCTGTCCCAGGCCACTGGACCGCTGGTGGATGTGTCCGATGCTAGGCCTGGAACCAGTGAGTCCCACCACCGTCAGTGCCCAACATTTATTTCCTTTACTACTAATACTAATGCTAGTACTGTGTTACTAACAATAACTATATAGCTAAAGGTTTAACTGTTTCTTTTTTATTCTGCAGCTATAAATCTTACTCTGCTAATTTTCTTCCTGAAGATGTCACTTTAAAAAGAAATCTGCCTGAGCAGAATTAAATACAAACACTGGAAACAGCGTTTCATTGCACATTCATCTGATTTACAGGCAAGGCAAATAGCTTTTCCACCCCATCTTAGTTTAACTGTAGGCAGCCCGTCATACAGTATGTGAGCCAGAGATCACAAAGAAGCAGCAGCTGTGCCTTAGAGCCGCTTCCGGGCTTCTGGTGTTTGAGCTTCAGTGAAGCAGAACTGATGAAGAGTAGTGATCTCTGTGCTTCTTCTTGACACATTCTCAACTGATTGCCCTCCTCCAACTGGCCATTTGGGCCTGAGCGTAGATGTAGAGTACAAGTGATGTACTCAGATGAGTTTGTGCAGACAGCTGGTCAGTACACATTCAGATAACATGGTTAATTTGCATTTTTACTGCTCATAGACATGCAGTTGATCTGGTGCTGATACAACGGCTTGAACTTTATATCCTGCTTCTAATTACAGTATGTGGTTAAAAATATCACTGTAATAGCTTTCAAATATCAGGGCACAACATTATATAAACAAATAGAAAGGAATTGAATGCATAGAGAATTATCTGTGCCAATGCACACTTTCATACACAAACGTTATGGATACAAGCATAACGTTCATAACAGTGAAACACACATACTTTTGCGCACAAGCAAACTGTCACACGATTGGTTCATTTAACCTGACCAGTGGAGCATCAACCCAGATTGCTGACTCAGACTTTTTTTTTCTCCCTGCTGTTGGCCAAACACCTCCATCATTTCATCTCTCCACCCCCGCTGATAGAATTACTGTCTGACCTACTACAATTACCAGCGCCATTCTTTTCTGCACAGATCCAATCCCGGCCTTTTCTAAAGGGTCTCATTCTGAATTGGCCCATCAGAGCACGGAGCAGCAGCCTGTCTGGGTCAGGCTGAATGTGATACTATTTATATGTCTGTGTGGAGACAGTTGGAGTTTGAGATTGATGGGAATGTTCAGCACTAACAGAGAGAGAGAGTAAATTGTTGATTTGTACTTCAACACAGCAGGAAACCCTCCCTTCCTTCAAATTTAGCTTCAATCTGTGTAGTTTTGGTTTTTGATAGTCCACATAAATGCAATTTCAACTTTTCTGATTGTGTGAATGATCGAGAAACAGTATAACTCTTACTGTTGTCTAGAGTTGTTTGTGTGTTAAAGATTAGACTGCATCTGTTGGATTTAAATGTGTCCCTGTGGAGGTTTATTTCTTCAATTCTTTCTTTATGAAAGAAATTTTTATGTTATTCTGGTATTGACAGAGATTTAGAAATGAAAATCTCTCTGAGAGACTAATGTCATTCTAATTTAAAATTAGATTTCAAGAACAAATCTCAGTGGGCACTTCATAATAACATCCCAGGTACACATTTACTCTACCAGCAAACACTGATCTATAGTATACTGAATGGATTAATGATTTACTCTTTTGGTCAAGCAAGATTATCTGTTAATTCACAGAGAGGAAGCTCTCGTTGAATCTGTTGCGGAGTCATTACCAGAACCCAGATCAAGATGGTAAGGCTTAGTATCATGATAACTGACAACTGAATGAAAAAATAATCCAGTCAGACCACAGACTGTAAATGAAGATGCACACACTTTGAACCCCCTGAAGAGTGGTTTTGATGCTCAGCAAGGTGGCTCTGGCTGGTGCCATCTTGGCCGTGCCTGACTCCACCCTACTCCTGGCTAATTCAAAAATGATCATACAGGTAGAGGCAGACGGAGGACACTCTGCCAATCTGTGAGACCACTTATCTGTCACTCAAAGTGGCTGATGCTAGTACTGAACTATACTAAATTTAAACCTTGAGATTACACAGATGTACATAGATGAGTGGCATAATAAATCTCTACCATTCAGTTGCCATGAACATGGAAATTAGAAACCTAAATTGTTTTTTATTAACCTGTAAGCGGATTTTTTCTGTCCTCTAAAGTTGGACATTTTAACATTGAGGTCACTTTTAGAGCCATACACAAGTGATCATTTGAGGAACTGCAGTCTTGACACTTCTTATTGGGCCTCATTTCTCAGCCCTGGAAATCTGCTTGAGCCAGACTGACAAGTAGTTAATGTTGCCTAGAAATTAAAGTAAGTTATTTTATGTTATAACCTCGGTTCACAAACATTTTGCCCACTCTGTCTCTACTAGATCCCACTGCCAGACGCACTGCCAAAGCTGGTCCTGCCGCAGCACGGAGCCGCTACGCCAGCCAGTGGACTCTGAACCGGCCACACCCCACCAGCTCCTCACACACCCTGACCACTGACTGGAGACTCCCCACGCCACGTGCCACTGGATCTGTGGACAAAGAGAGTGACAGCTATAGTGTCAGCCCCTCACAGGATACAGGTAGAGGAAGGGGTTGCAGTGGGTTTTTTTTTCTCAGGTTTCTAAAGTTGGTGAATTTGAAAGAAATCATGTTGTTTTTGTGAGTTTGTCAAGCATGAAGAAAGTCTCCATGTTTCTAATGCTGGCTTCTCTACAATCCAAATATGTTGGCCCTAGTTTTATCCTTTCAAAGTCTAACTGGGGCATACTGTAGGCTGAAGGCTCAACACTATAAATCCAGCTTTAAAACACATGCCATTCGCCTTTATTTCTCCCATGCTTTTGTATCTCTCACTCTGCAGTGCTATATGAAAACAAAATGCACCAAAACGCCACAAAGTGTGACTGTATTTTAAAATGTATATTTCAACTGTTGTAGAAACACAAACTGCAGGATGCATTACAATAATATGTGTCACAATGTGTAATCATCAGATCGTGCACGGAGCAGCATGGTGTCAACAGAGAGCGCCTCCTCCACCTATGAGGAGCTGGCTAGAGCCTATGAGCACGCCAAGATGGAGGAGCAGCTCCGCCACGCCAAGTTCACCATCACCGAGTGCTTCATCTCTGACACCTCATCTGAACAGATGACAGCAGGGACCAACGACTACACCGACAGCCTGACCTCCAGCACACCGTCTGAGTCGGGCATCTGCCGCTTTACCGCTTCACCGCCCAAACCTCAGGATGTCAGCAGGGTCATGAACATGGCCGTGCCCAAGGCGCACAGACCTGGTGAGGAAATGGACTTTACACCAAGCACGCACACAACTCATTTGTACTTTACATGCAATAATTGATTCCCCCCTGCCCTTCTTTTCCATTCCTGCAGCATATTGTATAATTAAAATCATAGAATACTCTAGGTTTAAAACACCTTTACACATCAATACAGTTGAGGATCTCTTCAGGATGCCTTCACCTGCACCTTTCTCAGCTGTTTTCTCAATGATGGACCTGATTGGCCGAATCACATTTGATTGGGCACATTTATGCATAACATAACATAAGAGGAAAGTGAGATTTTACTCCAAAATAGTTTGGTGTACATTAAGCATATAACAAGATGTGGACAGATAATCTAAATCAGAGACATACAGTAGAATTGGAACTTAGAAAATGTATTTGTTGTACATCATTACTCTTTTTAGTACTCATCAACCTTTATTTTCTCTCATGTAATGAGAGTGTTATGTTTTTCAAATTTGACAAAAACATTTAATTGGACTCTACAATGGAGTGATTTTGGTGGTCAAAGCTAACAGCAATATTATTATTGTCCATAACTCAAAACATTCATACATTAATTATGAAAAGAACATTTTTGCACAAATGTTCTCAACTAAATCTACATACATACATTATAAGTCTGGATAGGAACAGGAACTTGACCTGGTAGCGGAAGCTTTCTCAATTAACCTTTTATCTAAATTGTGTCTCAGTTAAACTTTGGTCAGCTTTCTGTTCTGAGTTTTCATCCTATTAGTATTCACATTGCTTCAAACTAAACCATTTCACAGTATATACTAGTTTTGTTCTTGTTCTTGTGTGGAAGTAGCTGCTTGTTTTTAATAGCCCATCACACGTCATGAACAAGGATTATGAGTTGCACCATCTCCTACAGCACCCCAGGGATGCTCTTTATTGTTAGAAAACCGAAAACTTTTTTTGCAAGTAAGAGATTTTATTTTTTTGAACTCTATAAAGAGTGTCTCAAAAGCCTTTCGTCACATCTGCAATGTGAGGAAACTGTGCTGTCTCCTCTCAGGTTGTAGTCTTACCTTACATGACCCTCTGCTCCTCCTGGTAGCACTGTGGATCAATTACGAGGTCTAGCAGAGCACGCTGACGGCCTGCAGACCACACACGGAAGCACAGACACCATTCTCCTCGACACATGTACACAACTCATCCATTATCTCTTCTGCTGTCAGGTTATAGTGTGTCAGGGCCTCTAATAATTAGCAATGTTGGAGGTGTCTGTGCGAGTACCAGAAATGTGGGTGTGTAGTGTGCTCAACAAGGGTAAACTGTCCCAGAATCCTCACTTTGAACAGACCAGAGTTGAGGCCATCAGATCTTCTTAAGTTTCAGACCTCATTATGTTTTGAACAGTTGTGTGCTGGACAGCAGACTCATATCACCAGTTGGCCAGGCAGAGGGGGCAACTAAAGGCTATCTGTCTGAAACTATTGTCAGTCATTACAAAACAGCACCTCACTGCTACAGCAGAGACCTTTCAGTGTAATACCAGACTAGTCTTTCAGGCTGGTGTTGCAGAGTACTGAATGCTCTGACCCTGGTGTCAGTTACACTGGACATACAGTACAGGCATGAGAATCAAGCTGTGTTAGCTCAATGGGAATCAGTTGGCTGAATATTAAATAAAAGACGTAATATGTACTTGTATAGAAAGTGAGGTTCAAGCAGAAAATGTTGCATATATTTTAGAGTCAGACCTAAATGTGTATTTATGTATTTTTTTCAGCTGCGTCAAACTCTGTGTTTTTCCGCTGCCTCTGGAGTTAGTGGGCTGTAAATCTGTGAATGTGGTTTTCTGGAAGGCATACAGTACAACTAACAGATACTTGTCACAACTTTGATAATAAGCAGGTATTCGGATAAGGAGGGACTGCTGGATGAATTGAAATATAGGACTTCAGTGAAAAGCCTAAACATATAGTACTGTATATTGCTGCTCTGCCCAGTGTTTGTACTTGTACTAAGAATTAGTTTTTGCATATCACATGTTGACTTGTACTTCAAGCTACTTGACCAAGTATGTTACTTCTTGCCCCTGGCAGCTCTGTGGCACCTTGTGTCAGGTGGAGTGATGTGGCGCCAATTCTTGAAGACTAACTGATCTGTGGTATCACAGATTGTTGCCTATGTTTATGTTGTCTGTAAATATTAACGGGAAAGGAGCAACTGTTGTAAACTAGTATAGTTGCCAGATATTATGTTCTATAGCATTAAGAGTGCAAATTCAGGCTGTATTTGGAGTACCAAGAAGAAGTGGTTTTACATTCAGTTGGGGATGTTACAGACTGGTGTTGCCACCTATATTTATGCTAAGCTAAGCTCATGCTAGCTGCTTGTCCTAGCCTTATATTTTGCACACAAAGGAAAGTGGTGTAAAGCTTCTCATCTGACTCTCGAGAGAGTGAATTTTCCAAAATGTCTCCATACGTGTTTATTCCAAGTGGGGTGCATTACAGTGTTGACACCCAGGCCCAGTGTGGAGGCCAGTGTGCCTCACTTCAACCCCATGTTTGTCTCTATTACATCCAAGTGACCTGAGCTGACCTCGTCTGTCAGTCACAGAGGTCAGAGGCAGAGGTGCAGCCTCTCCTTTTGTAGCTGAGAGAAGAGTTTATGTCTCTTCATTGGCTCATAGGAGCACATCCATTGAGCCTGTGTCCCATTACAACTCGTTCATCAACGCTTACAGGGCCGCAGGCAGGAGTCATCGTATGATAGTCCTGTAAATATGTTGTATGTCTGGATGTGTGTGTCTCCCTGAATGTCGCACACATTATAGAAATACACACAAAAGGCAGAGCTGATGATGCAGCAGACACTTATACAGATTAATGGTTTAGCAGAGAGTAGCTGTTGTATTCTTGTTACACACACTGTCCCATTACTGTACAATCTGCAATTTACTGGCTGATGAATTTTCAAACTACGTTTCTAATGAGCTCCTGCAGAAACACTTAAATCTATATTTAATTCAATTAACACTCCTAGCCATTCATCATCTTTGCTGGCACTAATAGGGCTTATTATTAAACACAGTGAATTATTCATCCTCGCCCGGAAATCCATTCTCCAAGGTCACATGTTGGAGGGACTCTGCAGAGATCACCTCGTCTGTGCCGGCATTATTGGGCTGGCAGAGAGTGAGTGTGTACATAGAGTATGTGCGTACGTTTGTGCATGTGTGGGCTGTGTACATGTGAGAGTGGAGGAGAGAAAGAGCATGTGTTGAAAAGTGATTTTAGCAGCGGATCGTATGTACACCTGTAGACACTTGTCGATCTCTGGAAAGCTGGATGTTTCATTACTAACAAAACAATACAGATGTTAGTCCAGCAACCATACACTCTCCTATGATGTGTTTATTTGCTCTGTTAAATATGTAACCTGTTCAGTAGAATAGATACAATAGTTGTAAACTCACTGAATTTCTCCCTCTCATCTAACACCTGAGAGAGAAAGACAGCATATAATGATGGTTTATCTATCAAATCTGACCTTGTTTATCTCTCTAAAGGAATTTATAGGTTATTTAACTAAACGTTCAGAACAGAGAGAGAGAGAGAACTGGCAATTGACAAATGTAATCAAGAATTTATGTGTGTATGGACTGGTCACAGAGACATAGAACGTCATTCAGGAAGAAACCATAACACATCACTGCAAACGTTGTAATATTCAGCTTCCCATTACATTATGTTCTGCACATTTGTCCTGATAGCAACTATTAAATGAAATGGATCCACACTTGGGGAAGATTGGTATTACATTAAAATAATAGTTATGTGAATCATAATTCCAGAAAGGCCCGAGGTGCACAAATGAAACAGTGTGCATGGGAGTTAAATATGGATTTTCAGCTCTCCATGCAGTTAATTTAAACTGAGGGGAAGGACAAATATAAATGGAGTCTGTGGAGGACCTGTTGAGAGCACACAGTGTACCCACAGTGGGACCACAGAGAACTGCTACACTGTCTCAGGGGACGAGCAGGAAAATCTCCTGAATATTACTATAGCACCAGGTTGACCTCAAAGGAACATTCGGATCATGTTTGCAATCACATCGTATCCTTACAGTCAACAACTATCTGAAGGCAAGTTTTCAAGGTTAAAATTGAATAAAGTTCTGTTTTCAGTATTGTTATTTGCAGTGAAATAAAAGCTGCACAAATCAATATTTTTATATCAACAATGCGTCAAACATCAGTGTGTAATGTTACAGGGGATGCATGGCAATGAACCAAAGACAATAAATACTCAACTTAGTGTCTCAGCGCTCTTAGCTTTATCTCCAGGCACGCATATATATAAAAAAATGCATTGTAAAATATCTGGCTAGTACCATCCTAGTGACTAGTTGGTGAACACACAGAACCTTTAGCCGCTAAAAGCCAGATATTTCTCAGGAGTTGGTAGAGAACAAAAGAAAGCCATGTTGCTATCGCCCTGGTTGTAATGTAACTACAACTAATGTTTCCACCTGTTTCTTCTCTGTGTTTTGCCTCCCAGGAGGAGAGCTGGTCCACTTGCCACCTTACCTCCGTATGGACTTCCTGTTGAACCGTGGCGTGCCTCTGCCAGCCCGGGGTGGTGGGGTCAGCAGCAGTAGTGGCAGCAGCAGCAGTGGAGGAGGAGGAGGAGGAGGAGCAGCAGGTGGTGCAGGAGCGAGCGGAGGTGGCGCTGGTGCTACAGGGGAAACAAGAGGAGGTGCTGGTGGAGGAGCCATGGGCCAGACCTGCCTGGAGCCCCAGAGGAGTCGCACCTTGAAGAGGCCACCTCCCATGGAACCCACCCCAATGGAAGTGCCCTCACCCAGGGAGGTACAGCAGTGGCAACCAGGAACTGCCTCCACCCTCCCCCACAGGGATGTCCGGGAAAGGGGAGAGGCCCGGGGTGAAGTCCGGGGAGATGTCCCTTCCACGGGAGATCTAGCCCAAGCACAGGCTGCCAAGCTCAGCACCTCCCAGGAGTCACTGCTGGACTCCAGAGGACACCTGAAACAAAGCAACAACCCCTATGCCAAGTCTTACACTCTGGTATAACACTGGGACACACCGGACTGCTTCAGACAACAGGACTGCTGCAGACAGACTGGAGGAGGGACGACAGCAGACAGACGACACGCACAGGATGGACAGTTTTCCACAACAGAAACTGTTGTATATAGAGCCGTTTCTGACATGCGTCTGAAGTGGATGCTTTTCTTTCTTTCTTTCTTTCTTTCTTTCTTTCTTTCTTTCTTTCTTTCTTTCACTCTTTCTTTCACTCTTTTCTTTCTTTCCTCTCTCGCTCTTCTCTGTTGCTTTCACACTTTTCATTCTCTCACACCTCGCTCCTCTTCTGATGAATTTTCTCTCACAGTTTTTATTTTCTACTTGAGTATTCTTTTATTCTAAAGTGATAAAATATGAGGATTGCCAAAATGATTTATTTAAAATTTGAGAAAGATAAAAAAATACTATTAAATTTATATCAAGGACAATTATAGTCATTATTATTATTATTATTACTATTATTATTATATAAAAACAGAAAATATCTAAAAAAAAAAAAAAAACAAGAAGGGAAAGGGAGGAGGACTCTGGAGCACTGTGCAGGAGAACGTTGCTTTCTTAATTTATTTTTATTTTATTGTCGCAGTGTGATGAAATCTGTGATTGGGAAACCGAGGGGGTTTTTAGCACTACGGAGAGCCAGTAGAAGAGAAGAAGAGCGACGCCGGACAAGAGCGCCAATGCTGACCAATCGTAATGTTTTTCAACCTTTCTGACGACTGCATGGCGACTGATCAAATGACATTAATAGGAATGGCTGGAAATCCAAAAAAAATAAAAGAGAATTTTTGTCACACTATGAAATTATACAATGTGAATATATATAAAGAGATCACTTTTATTTGTGGATATTATGGGGAAAATGATTTGGTTAATAAAGTCCTTAGTCATGTTTGCACATATCTGAGTTTGATTTATATCGTTCCTTTCACTAGTTTGTGTCTTCCTCCTCTATCCTACATCTCTGCTCTGCTTGGTCCCAATTTCTTCAACTTAGATTTCTCTTTCACTTTCCTCTGTGACTGTCATATACCAATGAACCCATGCTATGGTTGGTAATATTTGAATGGGACCAGATATTTAACTGTGAAGAATCACACTGAAAATTGCTAATTAACTACAAAATAACTGGTGAAGTGCCTGATTTTAATGTCGCCTTTCATGTCATCAAGTAGGTATTGGTGTCCCTGTGTTATGAGCGCTGACAGATAAAGTGAACAGTTAAAGTGACAGGGAAGGAAAAGAGGTGAACCGGCGACAGGATCATGGGTGGCTAAGGCTCACTGATGCACGTGGGGAGTGAATCCTGGCCCATGTGGCCCAATCCAACAGACGAGCTACTGCAGCTCAACTGGCTGAAGAAGTTAATACTGGTTCTGATAGAAAGGTGTCAAAACACAGTGTATTGCAGTTTGTTGCGTACGGAGCTGTGTCAGACCAGTCAGGGTGCCCATGCTGACCCATGTCCACCACCAAAAGCATCTGCAATGTGCACAGAAACATCAGAACTGGGTCACAGAATAATGGAAGAAGGATGGACTGGTGCATGTACGCTGCTTACCTGGGGATCCCATATAGCAATACTTTGCTAAGACGACATTGGGTTCTATGTCCATTGACGTAGATGTTACTTTGATACATACCACCTACCTAAGCACTGTTCTCAATCAAATCAAGCATCTGTGGGATGTGCTGGACAAACAATTCTGATTCATTCGAGCCCCACCTCGTAACTTGTAAGCCTTAGAGGATCCATTGCTAACCTCATGCTGCCAGATACCACAACACACCTTTAAAGGTCTACTGGAGTCCATGCATTGATGGGTCATAGCTGGAAAGGGGACCTACACAACATTAAATGTAAATTGTAATGTAATGTAAATAATCTGTAGACAGTGCTCTCTCTCGCTCATTAGAAAATAGCATAGAAAAAAGAGCAATGTTGCAGTTTAAGTATTTTTGCCTGTATACGGTCATGTCCTGTTATTTGCATCCTCAAATGCCATGTCATATCTCTAAGGGGGCATACGTGCTTATGGCACTAAAAGTCAGGATTTTTTTTCTTCTTTACATGGATTTTGAACATTATTATAAAATTTATTATAGGTTTTCTCCCAAAGTAACAGCATAATATTTGTCATTTTTGCTTGGATTTCCAACACTAGCTTTCATTTATAAAATGCAGATTTTAAATGCTACTTCAAAGTAACAAAAAGGTGTCCTCAGCAAAAACAGATCCATCGCTAATCCTTTAACCTGGGATGTTTGAGGGGATTATATTAAAGACTCTATTTCTATCATCTTTCTTTCAGTGTCAAGTGATTGGCACTAAGAGGAATTATTTTCTTATCAACGTGCCACAAGACCAAACCTGTGCACACAAATAGACAAACAAATAATATGAGAAATGTAATATTTACTGAAGATTATTCTTCTCTGAGTCACGTTCATGCATACATGAATTTCATCAGCTGGAAGATTGCTCCTGGTCATGTCAACCAACCAGCAGGAAGCATGTAATAACCTTGGTCTGGCACAAACATAAACTAACACCCCAACAAATAAAAAGCAAGTAGAACAGGTTTATATTGATGCTGTGTCTTGGTTTTGATCAACAGATGGCACTGTGCCGTCACTGAATTGAGTCCATTTGCTGCTCACAAGTAGTGAGTGTGTGGACTTTGAGGAGGTGGAAAGGGACGGTTCAGCACCAAGACTATTTGTGACAACCTGGAGGGAAACATCAAGGGCAACCCAGCGGTCTATTCCAGCGTGTGTCTGCCATTTGCCGGAGCACACCGCCCTGAACGCGGTGAATTATTCATGCCAGAGCTGACACTGGGACCCAGATCGGGTTTACACTGTCAGGCTGATCCCCACTGCACCCCAGAACGTGGATGAATCGGCAGACACAGAGAAAAGATTGCATACACATAAATACACATGCACTATAATGTGCACGTGTAAGTGTTTCTGTTGCTTGGCAGAAATTTTTAAAAAACAACAACAGTGGGATATGTTTGTGTGCATCTGCTGTGTGCTCACAAATGAACTGTCATCCTGCTAAACCACCAGGAAACCTTAATGCACTTCCTATAAAGGAGTCAAGGAAGATGGTGACACTAGAAACAAAATTTACAGCGAGTGAATGACAATAATTGCAGTTCCTTTTAAAATCTGTGGACTCCCCTCGCTGGTGTGTGGTAGTATAATGAAGACGGATGGCCCACCTGCGCACTGAGTATACTTTATGGCTGCTCGCTTGGCCTCATACATTAGGAAGAGGCAGGATTGGAGTGCTAGAGTGTGACTTGCCTCCTGGCTGCATGCCACTATCTCACCTCCCACCACGCTCAGCAGCCAGAGAGGAAAACAGTGATATAGGGGAAAAGGAAGAGGAGCTTTCAAAGCTCGATCCACAGTGAAATGGTTCTTTGGTTCTTCAGTTTTTTAGGTGCACCCTTGCCCTGAAGGAAGAACTCAAATACGTATTCAGCCGCACAACCCCTCTCATTCAACTCACTCAAGTTGTATGTGATATACTGTTGCAACCTAATTATTGATTTACTATACAACTGAATTGTTAATATAACAATTAAACTATTATTAATGTTAGTATTCATAATAATAATAATAATCATATATACAAATTAATATGGTTTCAGTGGCTATCTGGTGCTAATTTTACTAAGTTATTTTACAACAACTATTTATCCATTTTCCACTACCTTCAAAATGTGTCCATTTTAATTTATTTTAATGTGTTTGCTATATAATATAATTGTATAATAATTGACTTTCTACACAATTTAACTATTGTGCTAGCAACAGTAGCAATTGTAGCAATTAAAGTGGCCGAAGCCGAACATTTAATTTTAGCAAGTTAGCTAAATTTAGCTAGCAGTTTTACATTACTACTGTACTGCCGTTCTTAATTTAGCCAGTTATTTAATCTGTTTCTCCATATTTTAAGATATTGTATATTATTTCTGCACTGCTATTTGACACTATCATACATGCGCTTATTAAGCTTAGCTACTAATATTTATTCATCTGTTAAGTTTAGCTAACCTAAGCCATGTGGCCATTTGTAATGCTAATATTAGCTTTTTTCATTCATCTGGTACTAGATACTGCATCTATTCTGTCTAATTACTGTTGCGTAACTGTTTAAAAACATCAAATTTGAATGCTAACCTATACATTTAAGTATTTTGTCCAAATCTTTTAATGAATTATACATTAGACAATAAATATACATAAAGATATTTCTACTTTCTTGCAAAATGTAGTTGATACAGTGCTATCATGTGCTATTAAAATAAATAATGATTTAAATTTTTTTCAATGAATTGAAAAACTCAACCTGTCCACATGCCCTGTTAACTGCAGTGTCCTAGGGAATCACTGATGCAGTATGATTGTAAATATTCAGTCGCACACCCCTCGTGTTCTACAGTAAAGATTTGTGTAAGGATCTTTATTTTAGCAGTTAGATGAGGACACCGTAGCGTGACGTGCAGTCAGTGAGCAGAAGCAAGTTAGGAATATCCCTGCTGGCTTTCATAATGAGGTGCCTGAAGGGTTGGCAGGAGACAGGGGGGCAATTTAGAGAGCATGAGACGGAAGGACTTTCCCCCTGAGTTCACACAGCGCTCCCCTAATAAGTCACACCCTCACTTCTCTCTCTGTGGTACTGCCATCTCCTCAGCACTGTGCTCACTGTTTATCTCTCTTTCAGACCCATTATTTTTCTGCTCAGTTTTGACCTCTGTCTCTCTCCTCTCTGTGTCAGATCACTCTATTGATCCAGCAGCTTGCCCGTCCTTGTCCTCAGTGAAGGACTTCAAGAGCGCAGGATGCTTCAAGAAAACTGTTTCCCAAGAGTTTCCTTTGTCAGAAGGAAACTGATGTGTTCACAGCAGCTAACTGGCATCTTCTAGTGGATTAAGCATGTGGACACTGATGAAGGAAATAAGATGACAGAGAAGGACAGTATTGGTGTATTAGTTTTAAATGTAATTATATAATGTTTTATGACTTAACTGAAGTAATGCCAGTTTAAGAGATTTTAGATGAATGGAGGATATTGATTGACGTGTTTCAATGACAGATCTAACACATTATAGACTACAAGTCTTATTAGGAGAGGTGAGTGCCTTTAGGGTTTTTAATAATACCATATTACATACCAATAATAACATCATTATTTTTTGACACAGATGAGGAGTTTGTTAAACACATTGCATCACAAGCAGATTACCTATGATAGTGTGCGGCATAATGATTTTTTGCTCTTTAGTAAAGCTGTGTCTCGATCAGGCCACTAATAGAGCCAGTGTCAGGGGTCTAATTCCTGATGGAGCTGCCATATTAACTCTCAGTGTTGTAATGTGCATCAGATAAGCTTCCACCAACTGCCTCAATTTAGGTTTTGCTCAGATCACTAATCTGATTTGATCTCCAGCTGTCATTATAAGGAGCACATAGCTTGCATATCTGAATGAAAAAGTCACCTGACAGCCTCTATTTTTGGACTTTCCAGTGAGACTGTGTTATTGGCAAAGCAAATTACAGTAAACCTTTCAGTCTTACATCATATTTCATCACTCATCAATGAAAGACATGTCTGCTCAATGATCTGCTTGTGTGTTCATATTGTGACTTAGCTCTGGAGAGTCTCAATGAGGACCTACAGGAGAAATTATCCTGGAACCATCACACTTAATTAGTGTCATTCAATATTTATATTAATCAGCCACAACATTATGACAACTGACAGGAGAAGTAAATAACATTGACCATCTTGTGACAATTCAGTGTTCTGCTGGGAAACATTCTGACCTGACATTCATGTGGATGTTACTTAGACATGTAGCACCCACCTAGACCAGACCAGACACCCCCACCCCATAGCAATGACACTCCTTGATGACAGCAGCCATCCTCAGCGGGATGCAGCCTGACACAGACACACACACAAAAACGCTAGGAACCACTCAAAAAAACATGAAGAACAGCACAAGGTGTTGACCTGGCCTCCAAATTCACTATATCCCAAACTGATCAAGTATCTGTGGGATGATCCACAGAGGACCCTCCCCTCAACCCATAGGACCCAAAGGCCCCCTCTAACAACATTCTGTTCCCAGACACCACAGGACACCCTCAGAAGGCCCATGTCCATTCTCTGATGAGTCACAACTGTTTTGGAGGCACAAGGGAGACCTACACAATATTAGGAAGGTGGTCATAATGTTGTGGCTATTTGGTGTATGATGGTTTTCTACTGATATCTACAGTAAAGTATATTATTATTATTTTCACACCATAACCTTTAGATTTAAAGCGTATTGACAATCATTTTTATCTCATTTAGACAGATATAAACCATTTGAGCTCCACCATGACTGTCTATCACATTTTCTTAACAATGAGGCATTATTTAGAATGTATTGCGATGCAGAAACAAGAGCACAATGCCCCGCATGAGCCACTTTTCTCATAATCCATTATTATTATTAAATCAAAGCATCGTATAGTTCTTCTTCTAGCCTTAGAAGCTCTGTTAGGTTACAGGACATGGATGTAAACTGCAGTCCCATGGTGACATGGTGTATCTGCAAGGGAAATGTTTAAACACACAATGTACACAATGATTAGGTACATGAGGTCAGTCAAATTGTATTGTTTTGGTTGTTAAAGAGTCTAATGTGCACACTAATAACACGACCACCATCCTGTATAGTTAGTTTTACAGAGGGCAGGATAGATGGGTGGAAGTTTGATTACCAAATGTTTTGCACTCTAACCTGCTCCAACCCTTTTCCTTTGAGATATGTAAATTGTGCAGTCAGAAATGCAGGCCTGTAAATATAAACATTCTCCTCCGTCCCTGTCATGTTTTTATCTCAATGCAAGAGTCTCTGAAGATGTTGCCACAGGTTTTGAGACTTAGCTGAGTGGCACTGAAAACAGTAACACAAGCATCTTTACAGAACATGTGCAGTGCTGATCTGATCCACAACACCCAAACAAAATTGGATTAACTTAAGTTTGCTATTTTTAAATAGTCTCCACCTCACTTTAGGATAAAGCCTTCACAGCTCCTTTTCCAGTCGGCTGCTACTTTGTGGCCCACGTTAGGATCCTCAGCTGGAGTCATCACATGTTATCTATCAGCTTCACTAATAACCACATCTCTGTAAAAAAAAATGGAAGCTGAAAGCTTCATTTTCATCCAGAATGCAACCTGAGATAAGAGAGAGAGATCATTACTGTATATAGTATACAGTAAATACTATATTAACATATTATAAAAATAGTCCTTTGAAGTAGGAAACAGGGAATGGTGAAGTCTCATTAGTGAGAGAGAGAAATCAGGTATAAATAGCACCTGGTTTCTGGGGTTGATTCACAATCACAAGGTCAGTGGAGCAGCAGTACTGCCGGGGGATAAGGTTTCTAGGACAGCGTTCAAAGAGATGAGAAAATATACTCCACTGTGCACAGAGACAGAGAGAGAGAGAGTGAGATGACAGAAAGTCTGGAAAGCCAAGAAGAGTGATCATCTTAGACAGTAGTGGTCTTTAACTTTTCAGAAATGGTTTCATAATGGGTGATTTTTATAACATTCAAAACCTGGCAAGTAGATATATTCTGATGATCTCTTAATTGACATAGGTATCATCAGCCGGTCCCTCTCTGCTCAGAGACTTTTCAACTGCAACTGCTACAACTGTCACTGTACAGCATCCATGCTTAAAGGCATGGTTCACTAGTCATCAGCTGTTTCTCTATGTTCCCTTCGCCTTAAGGCTTTGATATTGATGAAAATGTGATTGTTGCTCACAAGCTTGCCAAGACCCTAGCGAAAACGTCAACAGTTGCTGTTGGACTCTTTCACTTTATGTTGGCCTTTACATGGAACTTGTGAGCTCCTGATTATGACATCGGAAGTTGGGTAGATAATATGCTTTGCGTTCAAGTGGTAATATCAGCAGTAATTCATTTGAATATCGTTGCTTGGCAACTGTTGGCATCTTGAAGCCACGAGACCAACAGAAATGCAACAGTATAACGAAAGGATGTGGCAATTGGGAATTTCAATATTGTCCTCAGATATGTTGCAAAACTGCAAAGACAACTCTACAATACTCAGGTTTATTCACTTGACTAATAATGTAATGCAAAAATGTATTGTCCATGGTTACTGTGGCTACCGTACTTCCATTACAAACAAATTGAGCGGGAAAGAGGAAGACGGTGAGATGGTTTGCACTGGGTTCTTGTGACAGTGAGTCAGAATATCCGGAATGCAATCTCAGTGGCAGTATTTCTTAATATTTTTTTCCAGGATTGCTTCCAGTTCAACGCTGCTGAAAAAAAAAAATTTTTAATAATGTGACAACATTCTAAATGTTTTAGTTAAGTTCACTAATTTTGACACTTCTGTCGCTAAGCTAACTAGTGGCCAGCCTAATTAGCCAGATACAAGTCAGTAATGCATGTTTGCCTCTTTCAAAAGAAACACTTAATGCACCCAAAGCAAAAAATACCCCGGTCTTGTGGATACAGCAGGAACAGGTGCCAGACCTAGTCGAACAAAGGTCACATAAGACATGTTGTTTGCTCTCTTTCCTTCCTGCTGCTGTTAGGCTCCACAACTAGCACTCCTAATACACTATATTACCAAAAGTATTCGCTCACCTGCCTTTACTCATTCTATGAACTGAAGTGCCATCCCATTCCTAACTCATAGAATTCAATATGATGTCGGTCCACCTTTTGCAGCTATTACAGCTTCAACTCTTCTGGGAAGACTGTCCACAAGGTTGAGGAGAGTGTTTATAGGAATTTTTGACCATTCTTCCAAAAGCGCATTGGTGAGGTCACACACTGATGTTGGTCGAGAAGGCCTGGCTCTCAGTCTCCGCTCTAATTCATCCCAAAGGTGTTCTATCGGGTTCAGGTCAGGACTCTGTGCAGGCCAGTCAAGTTCATCCACACCAGACTCTGTCATCCACGTCTTTATGGACCTTGCTTTGTGCACTGGTGCACAGTCATGTTGGAAGAGGAAGGGGCCCGCTCCAAACTGTTCCCACAAGGTTGGGAGCATGGAATTGTCCAAAATGTTTTGGTATCCTGAAGCATTCAATGTTCCTTTCACTGGAACTAAGGGGCCAAGCCCAGCTCCTGAAAAACAACCCCATACCATAATTCCATAATTCCTCCTCCACCAAATTTCACAGTTGGCACAATGCAATCTGAAATGTACCGTTCTCCTGGCAACCTCCAAACCCAGACTCGTCCATCAGATTGCCAGATGGTAAAGCGTGATTCATCACTCCAGAGAACGCGTCTCCACTGCTCTAGAGGCCAGTGGCGGCGTGCTTTACACCATTGCATCCGACGCCTTGCATTGCACTTGGTGATGTGTGGCTTGGCTGCAGCTGCTCGGCCATGGAAACCCATTCCATGAAGCTCTCTGCGTACTGTACTTGGGCTAATCTGAAGGTCACATGAAGTTTGTAGCTCTGTAGCAATTGACTGTGCAGAAAGTCGGCGACCTCTTTGCACTATGCGCTTCAGCATCCGCTGACCCCTCTCCGTCACTTTACGTGGCCTACCACTTCGTGGCTGAGTTGCTGTTTTTCCCAAACGCTTCCATTTTGTTATAATAGAGCTGACAGTTGACTGTGGAATATTTAGGAGCGAGGAAATTTCACGACTGGATTTGTTGCACAAGTGGCATCCTATGACAGTTCCACGCTGGAATTCACTGAGCTCCTGAGAGCGGCCCATTCTTTCACAAATGTCTTGTTTCACAGTCTGCATGCCTGAGTGCTTGAATTTATACACCTGGGGCCAGGCCAAGTGATTAGAACACCTGATTCTGATCATTTGAATGGGTGAGCGAATACTTTTGGTAATATAGTGTATGTGCAATATTATTACACCTTATGGTGTAATAACACCAGTCTATGCAATATATCTATTATATCTCTGTCATTTCTGCATGCTGTTGCAAAGTGCAATTCCCCCATTGTGGGACAAATAAAGGTTTTCTTATTCTTATTCTTATTCTTATTCTTAAAGAACTTACTGTTGTGGAGGAGAGAAATATTAGCAACTGTGCTAACCTCAGCGGACACTGGAAATATTTCTAGTCTAGTCTCTTTTATATATATATGATATATTTCCTCCGCTGTACCCACACTTGTTTGACTGTACATTATTGAGGAATCACAATTACAAGTTTCAGCGCTTTTATATTGGAATGGACCCCCTCTTGATTGTTTATCATAGCAACAGTAGCATAGGAAGTCAGGAACGGTCAGTTATAAATGTAAATGTGATTTCTCCTTATTACTGATTAAAGAGAACAGCAGAATATGATGGTACGGCCTGGATTGTGTTAACAAGTAAGTCTACAGTGTAATTATAAGTGGGTTACCTTTAGTAATAGGAAACACCATTAATATATTTATGTCTTGAACATACTGAGTTATGTCTCTGTAGAGGACGTCATCTTAACAGGATCATAACTCTGTGATGGAGAGTGATGGACTTACTAATTACCTGAGACAAGGTGACACAGCAAACCTTATGATGTATAGATGATATTAGACAATTTAAATTTTAAAGATAAAGGCAAGTTCTGATCAAGCCACTGTATCATTGTACTGAAGAGAGACCGAAAGGAACTCAGTGTACTGAAATAAACTTACCCTTATACACTTATAAAATACTTATAACTTTGTTGTTGGATTTTGCTCAAACAAACAACAAAACATGATTCCAATAGTACGTTTAGATCCACAAAAACCAGTGGTTAGACAAGAAGAACAGCATAAAGGTGTGTTTTATGTGAAAATATTAAATCTAACTCCTCTCTCTGTGTTTCTGACAGCAAGGCTGCAAATGTAAAGTTTCACATCTTTAAAAGTTTGTCCAGCACTGTCAGAAGTAAGTTTTTATTTAATCCATCAACACTTAACTTTCTGTTTTGTTGACAGAAAAAACAGTGTTGTGTAAAAGAAGACAGCTTTAGATGGAAAATGCTGCACGTAGCCAGCAGAGATTTGGCTATGCTATATGCCAGTGGAATGAGGTTAGTGGAGAGAACTGAAAGATGTAATTAAACCAATCCCACTGGAAGCATCCGTCATTTGTACACACAGTTGGCTGTTGTCTTTGACAGTAAAATTCCTCACACTCACAGTCACACGCACTCACTGATTAGATCAAATTCACGTTACTGTTAGTGTGACAGGCTACTAATGACTAATGTCATTTTAATGAATCAAACCTAGTGAAATCATCCATCTCCATGTCTACAGTGACTATGAGGCTACAGCGCAGGAAATACCCATGTCTCCGAACAACGAATGGAGCAACGCAAGATGAATGTGTGAGATGGCCTCCATAATGCCATAATTCCTTCCGAACAGTGGTGGAAGAAAGCAAAGTCAATTGATGGATTGTACAGTATATCTACAATGCAGCTACGTTATGTGTTGCGTTCACTAACTTTGAGGTGTAAAGTAAATGCTCCATCTGCCACCTCCGGATATTCAAGATTTATTCTGCTGTGTGCATGAGTGATATTCGTATCTATAGGCGGAACAGAAGGCGCGCAGCAAATTTCACAGGCCCATTCTCTGCATGCAGAAATTGTCAGTGCATGTATCACCATATCATTATCACTGCAATGTCCCCAAAATGGTCTACAGTATGTCCCTGCTTTAGCCACTGTTGTATATAAAAAAAGGTACCTCAGCTGACTGTAAAATCCACACTACAGACATTAATTTCAAAACGGTACAGCTCCGTCTGGGGACTGTGGGACTGGAATCTATCTCCTGTTTCTAAGTGAGAGAAGTACATCTTTCAGACGCACTCAAGGGATGCAGTGTTCATAGAAGTGATGACACAATTCACTGTCATCCTCCCATTCGGCCTGTCCTCATCAGCTAAGGGGAGAGGAGAGGAGAGGAGAGGAGAGGAGAGGAGAGGAGAGGGACTTATCACAAAGCCAGATCAGAGCAAGAAAAATCTCCATATGTTAATGTTTTGATTTAAATACTATTAAAATACGCTTGCACGAAAAACAAAAGAGGAGTCTGCCAGAGCCTTGGGAGGACTGCTACTCTCTGATGGCCTCTGGATGACATGTCAGGATCCTTTTTAGTAGTCACCAGGGTGACTGTGGGGTCTGTTATTTCCACAATGACCTTCACTGAAAATCTAAAGGTGACTGCACTGCTGCTTTATGGGAGCAAGTCACCAAATCTGCTTTGTATTGATTTCTCTGCAGGAAAATAAGACATTATCACAATTGACACATTTGACAGCTTTTAAAAAAGTGAATCTAGATGTACGATGTAATGGATGCACTGGCTATCTATCTGTCCGTATACACTGAGAACTTTGGCGTACTTGTCTCAGCAGTTTAATCCTCTCAGGCTTAAAAAGCTGATCTGCAGTGTGGATCAATTCCCTGGGGCGCAAAGGTCATCACTGACCTTGATATGGGTATAGCATAGTAGCTCACTATTGTGTCTGATTATGAGAAAATGTGTGCCTCTTCTACTTAAGCTTTAGTCTTTTAACCTCTTTGCATGATTCAGCGTCTTGTAACGTATAAGTCAGCTTTTTCTACATTACGTTATCGTCACATATTTGTTGTTAAATAGGTTTAGATTTCACAGGAGCCTCTATTGATTTATGTTTTTAGACCATACACAACCTGGATGAAAAACCACAGTATCTCTGCTAGCATATAATAAATGACTCAGTACTAACATTAGCAATGCTAACACAGTCAGCGTGCCAAGCTAACATGCTGATGTTTAGCAGATTGATCACAATAGCTCTTCATCCTCAGAAGGACATGAATGTGTTTATTTAGTTTCTTGGCAGTCTGAAGAAATTACATGATTCATCTGGTTGGAACCATGAACGTCTGAACTTTTTTTCACTAGATATTTCAGTCTGAACCAAAATGGTGGGCTGGCTCTGCTGTTAACTATAAATATATAAATATAAGGCACAGATAAATTGCTTGCTAAAGCTGTGTGTTTTGTGTTATGCTCAGATGCTGTACGTTTGAAGCAGGACTCCAGACTTTGACGCACGCAGTGTTTTTGCCAGTGTTGGCTTGCGCTTTCATCATTCAGACTAATGAGGCAGACCACATAATGTGCTGTGTAACGATGGAAGCTTTGTGCTGTTCTGTTATCATCTTTAAAAGGAATGAGGATGGTTTGTGACAGCTGCTTGCTGCTGAAATCTTGACCGCCCAGTCATTTACACAAGGCTGAAAGACAGTCAGCCAGACTAAGAAAAGAATCAGATGTCAGTGCTCGTTTAGATTATTTTTGCATAAATTTATATTGAAAACCCAAAGGCAGATAGCGTTTTCTGATTATTCTGTACTTTAAAATAACACGCTATAATCCTGAACCAATATATTAACACGTTAACCTGTATTCAGGTTTATTTTACTGGGTGGTGCCTAAAGCTGAGAGCAGCTCAGTGGGAATCAGTCACTCACTTAGGCCGACTCAGCATGGATAAGGTCATCAAGCTGAGAAGGGAATAGATTCAGCTCATTCAAAAGCATTTCTATTTATAGTTTGTCATCAGAATATACTGTAAGTCTCCTGGCATACAGTGCATCCTGCTGAAATTCAGCGGCCACATGTTGCTTGAAGTGTGTTTGACATATTTTGGTATTTCCATACACTGTACACGGTTTCCACACAGAGTTTTTTATTTATTCAATGTACATTGACACACAGCTTGATAGTACCATGCAGGTAAGAAAAATGCCTCCGGGTGAAACTTTCTGTTCAGGATGAAAAGCTCCAGGCTAAGTTTCCTAAAAACAGCCTTCACTCTAACATCAGCTTTCATTTCATCAACTCTCAAATTACAAGTGCTTTTGGGGAAACATAGACCTAAGCAGGACGGAAAGGGACGGTGCAGGTGTAACTATTTGGATAAGTACAAAAACATATTCTAACACCAGCTAGACTTGATGATATATGGAACATATATGGCAGGACAGAAACCAGATCTTTATAATGCCTACTGTTACTTATTTATTGATACAGGAGTCAAACAATAAATAATAGTAATTATAATAATAGGAGAATGAAAATTCACAGACATGTCATATGGTTAACAGGCTATTGCATTCTCTCCCTCCCCCAAAACCCCGTCACAACCCCTGGAGTTCCAACAGGTATGAATTTGTTTACATGCAAATGTCACACCATCATCACTGTGTCGTCAACTCCACTCGCCGTCCCCCCACACAGTGGCAGAGCAACGTGGCGCTCACTAGGACTTCTCAACACGCTTCTTCTTCTGGAACTTCCTGAACTGGGACTGGATGGCGACCGCTGCCTTTTCGGTCTCTGGGTTGTCCATGTCGATATCAAAGTCCTCTGGGACGTCCGTCTTGGATGCATCTGGAAAGAAAGTTATTAACATGGCCAGGTCAGGTGAGCTGACATTCACAAAACCCCTCCCCTGGACAGGAGTTGTCCAATTGTAGATTAGCAGGAGGAAAGAAACTCGGAGTTGAGATTAACCTTTGGATTTCTCTACATGGAGCATGTATCCAGGGCTGTATTTGCATATAAAGATTTTTAAAGGTGATTTATTTTTGAGCATTTCCAAAACCAATATCTTCCCTAACATGCTACATACCGCAACAGTTAGTTTGTCAAGCCAATTAGTCCAGCCCATCATTGCTGATACTTATGTTGCTAGTAATATATGTATATATAACATGTTGCTAGCTATTTGGTTCATCTTCAAGATGAACCAAATAGCTTTATTAGGCTGTGTTCAGACTAATTGTGAAAAAGTGGCAGACTACAAGTAATTTTCAATGTAATGATTTCTCGACATGGGGTTTATTCCACGTCTGCAAAGTATCGATCTGCCTGGGTTTGATCAGCAGGGCTTTCTGTAGAGACACACACGACAGACAAGGAGAAAAGCTGAGAGGCGACTCATGTATTGACTGTGGAGCTAATCCTCGGTTTCCCTTGGGGGTTGAGTTTGAGTACCTCCCCCTAGCTGTTCAAGGAGGAAGCGCTAACTGCTGTGTCAAGCCGGGCTCTGAGTCCTGCATTAATTGATATTGAATTTTCCAACGCTGTAATGCCTGCCCTTTTCATCCTTTTGCTTCTGAGTACCAGGTAAGTTATTTATGATCTGAACAAATATTCTAAGTATGACCGCGACCCTGCAAAGTAGCACTGATGCCTCACAGCAAGAAGGTTCAGGTTCTCAATTCCATCTGGGGCCTTTCTGTGTGGAGTTTGCATGTTCTCCCTGTGTCTGCATGGGTTCTCTCCAAGTACTCCAGCTTCCTCCCACCATCCAAATACAGTACATGCTTGTTAGATTAATTGGTGATTCTAAATTGTGAGTGTGAATGGTTGTCTGTCTCTCTGTGTTAGCCCTGCGATACACTGGAGACCTGTCCAGGGTGTACCCTGCCCTCCAGAGGATAAGCGGTTACAGAAGATGAATGAATGACTAAGAGCCTGGAAAATAACAACTTTACACTGTCGTTTTTTGTATAGTTTTATTTCCATAGTTAAAGGGTAAAAATGATGGTCAATCCACGCACTTTCTCAATCAGACTACTTCAAGGAACATGTTTGCACCTGCTTAAACTTCCCAATCACCTGACTGCCTCGTTCACCTGTCCTGACTTTCTCCGCCCATTTCCACACCTGTCCCCATTTTCCAATTAGCACTGCCAGTATATTTATCAAACCCCGTATCAGTTTGTGGGTTTGTTTCTTCTTGTTGTGTTCTAACTGAACCCTGTGCCTCTTTGCCTCAAATACCTTCCTCCTTCTACACAGTGTTCATCTTTGAAACTGCCACTGCTGTAGAATTTATTCAGATTTCTAAAAAACAAAACAAAAAACAGAATAGATAATAAAAATGTTGTTGTCAACATTTAGTTTTTGTTTTTTAAGCAGTTTAAGTTCCGATGTCAATTATCAATTTGCTGCCAATGTTTTTTTGGAACCACTGTAAACTTAGTCCAGTCTAATATTTCTGAGGAGTCGCATGTGTCAACCTAAAAGAACCAACATCTTGCTGAAAGCTTGGAGTCCTGAGGGCTGATTTTCATCAGTTTTCATGAGACAGGAGGCTGAGAGGAAATGTGACAATGACGGATCATTCCTCTCAGTTTGAGGATACATCTCCTCAACACACACACAAAAGATTACCAAGCACATTACCCCTGGCAGCACTTTCAGTGTCTCTGTCTTGGCCTAATGGGTGTGTAATATTTGCTGTCAGAGTGCCATTCCGCATCATCTAGACTGTGCTTTCAGCTAGGCGAAGAAAAATGTATTTATGGTGTTGGTGTGTGATAGCTGCTGAAATCCCCCGTCCCCCACCGTCCCCTCCCCTGCTATCAGATTGAGGCTCAGGATACTGGCTTCTTCCATGATTTAACTTTACTGCATGTTGCCAACTTTTTCTATAGTCCTGATGAAATGGATTTTTAAGTGACATTATAAGACCGTTACTGGTTGGCCATCTTTCAAAATGTCTTTTAGAAGCTGCTCCGAAGCCCGGGGAGAGCTAAGGCGTCTTATTGATGTCACTGCTTAAAACCAGTTGAGCCATGAGGGGGATTTGTGTGAGCAGGGGACGAGACACATAAAAGAAGGACTTTTATACCTTGAGACAACAGAGACAGATTGTGGAAAGTGGAATGAAACTTCTGTAGAGCTTGTGGACATCTTTCTGATCTTAAGATCCTGCAGAGTGAGAAATGCTCACTCTGTGCTCACACAGAGAGACAGACAACCATTCACACTCAGATGCACACCTACGGCCAATTTAGAATCACCAATGAACCTAATGAGCATGTCGGTGGGAGGAAGCTGGAGTACCTGGAGAGAACCCACGCAGACACAGGGAGAACATGCAAACTCCACACAGAAAGGCCCCAGTCAGCCTGGATTCAAACCCGGAACCTTCTTGCATCAGTGCTACAGACTCGGTTACGTCACAGGTTATTAAAAGTCTCACAGGTTGTCTGTCCTATGTTAACAAGCTTGTAGATTATCACTGACTGTGTGTAAAGATGGAGGAATTCTCCCTCACGTCCCCGTTTTGGTTTGCCAAAGACTAGTTTTGGAGGTCAGTGTGGGTGAGTCTAGCCGTCCCCATCTTGTCAGTGCGTGACTTAACTCCTGGCTGATTCACGAGAGTTTGTCTGTCGCTCCAAGCAGCCACACCCTAAATTATGCATCATTTTAATGATATAATCTAAACTAGTGAGTTATATAAAAATCTGTACAGTTCTCGCCCTTTCCCTCCCCTTTCTCTTTTTCTGTCTCTACCCAGTTGGTCTCAAGCAGATGGGTCTCTCCATATGAGCTGGGTTCTGCTCAAGGTTTCTTCCTGTTGAAAGGGAATTTTTCCTCACCACGGCTGCCTGTGCTTGCTCTGGGGGTTTCAGGCCGGGTGTTGTAAAACATCTTGACACAACATATGTAATCATTATATGAATGTGTTATGGGATTGTTTTGGCCATGGTGCACATCTAAAGTTTACACAAAAAACTAATTTCTTCTTTATAGTTCAGTTTAAGAGTTTTGAAGACACAAGTGTTGTTGCTCAGTGACCACAGAACAGTATATGGATTTAAAGGCATCTTGTATGTTTAAAAAGAATGTCTGAGCGTCTGCATGCAATGTGTATTGTGAAAGTGTGTAAGAATGTGTGTATGTGTGCATGATGTGACTGCCAGTTTTTGTTTGTCTGCCAGTTGAAAGTCAGCGTGTGAAAGTCAAGGAAAGGCCAACGACCCCTGAGGCCTTGAAGCACCAGAGGGGGCAGCAAAGCGTGAGAGACACCACAGCGATCAATAAACAAATACACACGGAGGACCGGGGTCTCTATTGATTGGCACTGTGTGTTCACTGGATGTCAACCTTTATTTCGCTTCGGGTGGAAATGCCTGAGTAACCTGCACAGACGGGGTGGCAGATTTTTAAAAGAAGCCAGAAAACATGGGAAGTTCAAAGAAGTGCAGAGGAAAGATGTGGTTTCAGCTCGTTTTAGCTCTGAACGCTTCTGGAAAACCAGTACACTGCATTCAGTTGCAGTATCTGACAGGATAGGATGGATTCATTATGGCTATAATTTTAGCAGAGTAAAGCTAATTAAAAGGTGTATGTCTAGAAAATGGGTCATCTTCACTTTGAGAGCTCGTCACAAGCTAATTATAAAAGGATGACTTTGATCTCTAAGGTGAGCCTGCTTGAAGTTATGCCTGTGTCAGTTTAAAATGAGGAGAGCGGTGGTGTCGGTGTAGAAGTTTCCGAATTGTTCTTAAACAATTCTCTGCTAGCTTAACCTTTATAGTTCAGACATGATGAGCATCTTAACATGGATTTCCTCGTACTACCCTTTAATGCTGCTGTTAGCGCGGCTTGTTCGTACTGTTTGCTGGATCGTGTGAAGCTGTAGCAGCAGCTGCTGTAGGGCCAGGAGAGTCTGTGTTGTACTTGGACTCATAAGGTCATCAGAAATGGAGCGTATGGCACACACACACAACATATGGACTCCAACCTTGTTGACCAATGTCACGTAGGACCTCTAAAAGGTTTGTACATGTGGTGGAATGTAACAATGATATTTGTATTTTTCTTGAGTATTTACATTTACAATTTAGGTATTGTTGCAGTCCATTTCTAGCGACTTCCCCCGCTCACAAAATTTAGCAGTGTAAAACTGATATGGGATTGTGCCTTTGAGAACCGGAAGCCCTGCGAGGCCAATCAATGATTTGGGTGGGCTTTATATAAAATGGCTCTGATTGGTTGTAGGATTGTCCAAGTGCACGCAGATGCATTTTTTTTCTGTATCGGTTAAAACACGCCCCATAATGAAATAACATCTGTGCATTCTGTGTTGAATATCGGTGATGGTAGCTTTCCAGTGTCATGGCATAGCAACGGTTATACTGTGATTATGATGTGATGGAATTAGTGCTGTGGAAATGTGCGTTATTCAGACTCAGATTTCAAAATTCGAGGCAAATACGAAGGAATCAGTTTTGTCAGGAGACAATTAAAGCAGGAGCACATCAGGACCTTTAAGTAAAATATGATTAAATATGCTTAGGACACACCAAAAATAAAAGTCTCTTATATAAGCCTGTTCCTAGGTAATAATTTGTGCGTCTTTTCATCAGTAACAACATGAAAATAATGATAAACCAGTAATTTAATGCAATAATATAGCCGTGGAAAAGGGAACGCTGTGCATAAAGAGTATCGTTAAGTATGTTTGCTTTGGTTTATCTTACTGTTACTTATGTAATGATTTCATTTTTTCCTGTTTCCGCACTGTTTTGATATTTATGCAGCTGAATACCAGTCGGCTGTAATTTTTTTCTCCCTCTCTTCTGTCTTTTCTTATCAAGCCTAAACGCCACAGCTATCAACAGAGACTGTCCCGTGATTCTGAATGTCTCGATCGCACTTTGTATTTTGAGGATGGATTTGATTTTATGCACTCAAAAAGCATTCAAACTCATGCCGTTATCTGTAAACAATAAATATTTCGATCCTTCAACTACCCTCTTGCTGCCAAACAGCCTCTGCTGCGTCGCTGGCAAGCAATCACAGCTGCATTTTCTCATACCTACCCAGTGCAAAATGAGTTCCCATGAATATGAATACTTGTGTTTGTGGCCATCCTTGAGAGCTTGTTTCTAAAGACTGTGTGTGCTGGGGGATGTGGAGTGGGCGAGAGTCAATAGCAGTGCTACTCCCTCCTCGCCCACTCTCAGAGCGCTCTTTCTTTCTCTCTCTCTCTCTCTCTGTATTAAGATACACACTTCAGACACGCTGGGAAAGCAGTTTTTACAGGCTTCAAATTAATTTTCAAGGTCAGACAACAAAGAAGCACACTGTGTTTGTGTGTGTATGTGTGTGTGTACTGCAGCCTGTGTAGTTTCCACCACTTCTTTTTATCAAGTGAGCGTAAAGGTACACCGGAACTGTGCAGGCAGTGAAGAATTAGCTTCCTGCATCACAAAATTTCCATTGCTTGAAATAATCTGGAGCCCATTAATTGCTGTTGGTTGAATAATGGAGCTGACCGGTGACTCTGTTCAATAGGGCGATATATTTTTTTCAAACAGGGTCAGTTACAGCATGAGCCCAATTTAAATCTTCTTTTAGTCACAAATGATGCTGCATATTTTCCAACACACCTTCTAGTTTTCCTATTTCTATTAAACAGTCATCCACATGTCGACTGAATAAAGTACGGCCCTCACTGTTTTATAATATCGAAAGTAGCTCAAACTACTTGCTGCCATCTCAAACAGAGATCTGTTGCTGAGTCATAACGACACATCAAATCACTGGCATGATTTACAGGAGGTGAAAGCTGGGGGGATATTAGTTTTCTCGTTGAAGCCTTTATTTGCCTTGCTGTGATAGGTTTAATGACAGAAAGCTCAACAATAAACATGATTTGTAAGGCGCTTGGTGCGGGGAGCTGATCTTTATTTCCCCCCGGACTGAACTGATACAGCCGATCTGTCTCTGTTCAGGGAAGCAATCACCAGAGAGATGCATCTGCAGAAGATGAGGGTCATCTCAGTTCTTTGTGTTTTGTTTTACCCAAATGAGTCACAGGGCAAACCTCAAATTTGCAAGCGATTTATAAGCAAACTGTAAACCCCATACGGTATAAAATCTCTGGGAAACGCACAAAACCAAGACGTTTCAGATTATTTCACTGTTAAGTGGGACATCTGCTAAAGTTGTGTACAGTACCTTTCTGCTGGACAGTGAGTCATTGCAAATAACCAATAATGTCCAGCTTCAGAATAAATAGCACCGTTCTTGGGGTCATACGATCATGACTCAACGGTGTCAGTTATGATGGAAATGCATAGAATTTGATCAAGGATGATAAATCGAACTGATTCAAATGCTCTCTGAAATGTTCTCCATGTCATTTAAATGATGACATGACACCTTGAACTCTTGTAAGAGAATGATAGGATCTGACGGCAAGCCCTGAGGTTAGACTGTGTTTGTACATGTGTGTCCTTCAGGCCTGATTACTGTCAATCATTCGACACGCGCCTTTTAAAGCTCATCTTAGATACATGGGCCCTCACTTAAACCCCGTAAACCCTATTACCCTCCCCCTCTTTTACATGCTATATTAATTCCAATCATAATCTGCCCCTCAGATTGATTTATATATATATATATTTATTTTTTGGATTAAAATTAACATCTTGAATTAAAAATGGGATAATGTAACTGAAGGTTGTTGTTGTTTTCTTTACCTTGTGCCCCAGAGGTCTTGTTGTTGCCAGCAGCTGCTCCAGATCCTTGTCTCTGCAATGCAAAAACAGCAAAACAGATGAGTTAGTGTTGTGCATTTGCATCTAAATTAAACAGAAAATGATTTTCCTTAATCCTGTCATCGTATCCAAAAGCACTGACTACGTGCCACTGCTCTGTGCCCTTTAGTAATTAAGCCATGTCCTCATAATTGTTCTGACATCCGCTGAAGGTTGAGCTGGCACGCTCTCTAAAACCTCCACTCTAGTATTTCAGCCGTCGGGGTCCTTATTCTGACCACATTAGCTGGCCCTGCAGCCTGAGCGTCCTGTGACAGTAAAAAGGCCTGAATGCAATTTACAGCATGAGCGGGAGTGACACAGTACCTGAGGTGTTGCTCTGTATTATACCTAGGTCACAAGAGTACTGACATGAAACAACGCTAGATCCCACTGTGGGATATTTTATTGTGCTGATATTTACAGGCGGGGAAAGAAGAAAAGGTCCAAAATTATGGAAGCTGCATCATGTGCATCATGTGCATCATTGTGTGTGATTGCATAAAAATATGTTCAACTTACTTTTCCATGTTTTCAAAACCTAACCACAAACCATACAGGACTTGGGGATTGCTCACAGTTGGAAAGTAAACTCTTTAATAATTAATACATTTTAAAGGTTCCCTACTGACCCCTTTTTGTCAAGTAAATTTTAAATTGTATCTAGAATGTGTCTGTCAAGTTTAAGCTTGAAATACTTTTACCCTTCACCTACACCCCTGGTTTTAGTACAGTTCCAAATGAGCTATTTCAGCGTGTGCAGCTTTAAATGTAAATAAGCTGGTTCTGCCCACAACCCTTTCCAGAAATGGGCCCGGTACTCTGGCAAGAGGCAGGAGGACCAGTGGTAATAAAAACGCAGGGTGCATAAAGAAACACACAAGGACATGGGGCATGGGGCCTTTGTTTGTGAGTTTGTTTAGATAACACATAACACATCACCCTGTCATATAAAATTGTATAACATAATCGAAAGGTTAAACTAAGGATACATTCATACTTTCATATTTTTTCTTTGTATGGGGACATGTATCCAAAAATCTGTGCATACTGATTATGAAGTGTTGTTTTGTTCTGATTTGATGTGATAATAATTTCTCTCATTTAAATTCACTTCACATCAGACGTGTTAAAATGGGCAGACTGATGGACATAAACACGAAAACCTCAGACCGTACAGATGAACCAAACATCTTGTCTACACAGCCTGAAGGATGCTGTCAGCCTCTGTATACAAATGACTTTTCAGATGTGATGCTACATAGCCACCCTTGGCTGATATAACATAATTATTATATCCATACATACTAAATGAGTAACCTTTATTTAAATGTCAACTTTCATTATCCTGCAGTGACGCAATATTACCTCTGAATTCCAAACACAGGGCTTTCCGCAAATTGGAAGCTGATCTCCAGAGGAATAACACTCCAACTTGACTATGATAAGGCGTGTTTTGCCCATTTCTTCTTGTGGATGTATACTTAAAATGACAGCAAACACAAGGGAGCTTGAAAAGATTCACCTCATGATGAGATATTGACTTTCTGGCTGACTTTATGGTGCAGCTGCTTTCTTGTCTTCGCTGAGAGAATAACTGTTCATCAGGTTTAGATGTAAATTTAAGAGTCCAAGTAAACAAATTTTACAAAGCAAGATTGAAATGAAATCCCTCCATTTGTCCATTCAACCCTTTTGGGTTGACAGGTTTACTGACAGCATTAGATGTGTGAAAAGGGTAAAGCAGATATTGCGTTCGAAAAGAGTACAAGAGTGACACTCCACGGTGAGCAGATTAGGCAAAGCTATTCTTAGAACCACATTATAGTCTTGCTTTTAATATGCAGCAGAGTAAGAAAGAGAAGGGATATCAGAGGGAGTGATAAAGGAACATGAGGAATCATGGAAATAAAAGGAGGGACTGAGGAAAAGAAGTCTGCAGTGAGGAGTTACATCACAAGCTTATTAATACCCTGTATACAATAGACACAAGGGAGAGAATTTCTAAAATGGTACAATTCATTCATTCATTCATCTTCTGTAACCGCTTGTCCTGTGAAGGGTCGTGGGGTCTGCTGGAGCCTATCCCAGCTGTCATCGGGAGAGAGGCGGGGTACACCCTAGACAGGTCGCCAGTCTATCACAGGGCAATGGTACAGTTTTATATGGCAAATACTTAGTTTACAATTCAGTGTGCATAACCTCCTCATGCTTGTAGAGCATGACATGGCTGAGGATTATCGCTACCAAATAATTATATTTATATTCTATTCTGTTCAGAAAAATAAATTCTGCCATGTCCTGCTTTCTTTTAAGGAACCATTTCACATTTAGGCAAATATGGTTCTGTTACTGAAAGAGAATTACAGTAGGTGACACTTCACTATCACTCATACACGTCTGTTAAACCATCTGAACCAAGTGTTCTTGCTGCTAAACCTGACCAAGTATTCTTTACAATAAATCCACTGGTACTGACGCTAAACCTAACCAAGTGTTCTTGGCACTAAACCTAATCAAGGGTCCTTGTTGCTAAACATAACCAAAAGTTTGTTCTTGACACTAAACCGAGCCAAGTGTGCTGGACACTGAGCCTAACCAAGAGTTTGTTCTTGATGCTAATCATCACCCAGAGCTGCTTTTAAAATATGTGACAGTCATAAAAGATACTGCCAACTGAAATACATTATCATCAAAGGTTTGTTTAGAAATGTCTAGAAATGAAGGAAACATCTATCATGACTCTGTTTAAAGGTTAAAATATCTACCTTTTAGTACCTTGAAGCTCATTATTTTCTAGAGAATGATCCCACTGAAAGCACTGTTCAAAGTAAGTGGAGCTAAAAACCTGATAGCATCAGATGATCCTCTTATTTGCTCCTCTGTATCATCCCATACTAATTAATTCAGTATTAGTTATCCCTGTCCCTGGGCCTGTGTTTGGGACCGCCTTGGTGGCCCATTTATCTTACAGCCAACTATTCAGGGGAGAGAACAAGTGCAAAAACTCTAAGCTCCAACACTCTGTCACTGCCAGAACAAACATTCAGTATGTACATACATTTTACAGAGTTGATGCCCTGGAGGAAAAACTCCCCTATGGAAATACCCCAATACTGTCAAAAGTGTTAAAACTGATGTTGCTGGTAACATTTTGTTACAGTGTAATTTCCATCTCATACCACACACAGTGGACTTATGAGTCGCTGTGCAATCAGTGTTTCAAAGTGTGTGTGCAGAAAAAAAATATCCCTCATATGAAATTATTGCAAGAATTACGCTGTCACCTTATCACCAACTTACACAGTTTATTCCTAGCTGACAGACCATTTCTCAGTTCGGGTTTTGCATAGCCACGTTGAAGCAGTAATAATTTTTCTTCTCTAGTGAAGTGGAGGGGATGAAAGACGGGAGAGCAGGATCAATACCTCCCTCTGCAGTTAAGATGTACTGTACAAACGTTGGCACTGGGAAGATAAATGACCAGAATCAACTCTCTGACTGCCTCCTTTGGTCTGGAGGAGCAAAAAAAGAAAATGGGGTTTGGAAGAGAGTTGGCCTTCCAGTCCTTGCAGTCAAACATGTTTCTGGAAGCTAGTGGTGGCGACCAGAAAGCGAATTATCAGACCCTGGAATGCTTCTCAACCTCAACGGAATAGTTTGACATTTTGTGAAAATCCACTTTCTTGCGAAGAGGAAGGTCAGTCCATTAAATATGCTTCATATTTAATATGAGCACACATCCATCTACTAGCCCCACCGCAGGACTCTAGTTCAGATTTTTGTCTCACTTCTGCTGCTGATTGGCTCACAGTAGGGCATATCAGCAAGCTGCTGCTAAGGCAGAAAGTTGTACAGATACACCCAAAGAAGACACATGATCGATTTGAAAGCTGGGCACACTGACCAGCTAAAGTCACGCGTAATTAAGGGTGAGGCCACTTTGAGTGAAAAGTGAGTGCCGTTACTGTTTGCTGGCTGTCTGCATGAGCATCAGCCACCCATCTCAGCTACATTCACACACCACCTATTTGATCATTTTTTAATTGAACAGGAGTTAGACGGAGCTATGCACTGACACCAAGCTCAGCTTCAAAATCACTCTTCAGGAAACCAATGGATGACATCACAGTTCACCCATCTTTACTGATTGTTTGGTAGCTTATAAAGATGCTCCGACGGTGCATGATAGACAGATGGTTTATCCAGTCACTTGCCAAGTATGTTCCTTGAAAATGCTTGCCCTTTCCAAACAGTTTCCAAGGACGAGTTACCAGATGGAATCCGTGTAACAAACCATCTGGCGGGGCAAGTTAGTGTACAGTAGTATTTCCCATTTGACATAAACTGGGTGTACTTTTTGCACATGTTGATCTGTGAGTGGAACATACAAAATAAGTAAGATCTATGGCTTTTGTACTTTATTTCAGTCAACATTGATTGTTTTTCCACCTTGAACAAATTCAAAAGTGAAGCAGTGGGGAGCAGGCAGGGTAACAAACAGAGAAAGGAAACGGTTTCATTTAGGTAGAGTGTTTTATGGCTGCCTCCTGAGGGATTTAGCGCCAGCTACTTTCACAGCAACCTTTCCACAGCTATTCCCCCCGCACGTTCAAAGGTTTCCTATTTGGCCATGTCAGAAGGGTTTCCATGCTTTAATAGCTGAGGAATTGAGAAGGCATCATGTTATGTGTCCTCTTTTCTGAGCTTCTCTCTCTGCATTATTAATCCAACGCTTTCAATGAATTTCAAACAGCGTGCGCTGCTCTTTGATGCTGGGGAGAGGCATGGGTGGTGAGAGAGTATGAAGAATCTGTGCTAGCTCAGAGCACATTTGTGCCTTTTGGGGGAAAAAAGCATCTAATTTGAGGCTGGTCTTTGATGCAATTCTGAAAAAAACTCATTACTCAAAGCATGTTAGATATGCTCATTCAATACTTCAGCTGATGTTTACCTGCCATGCATCTCAAAGTGATGCAAGTTCTCTCTTTTCATTCGTCTGTCAGGAAAAACTTGAAGCGACTTAGCAATTTTCTTGGTGGTGTTTTCCATTACAGTAACACCGGTTAAGCTCTCCTCCAGCTCCTCTGTAGCTCCAAACAAATATCAGAAGCAGATAAGAGCAGGGTTTTGTTCTTCTCTGTTGCTAATCCCAGTTCAAAGAGAGAAACTGAGTCTCTCCGGCAGCCATTTGTAATGGCCATGAAATTAACTGGTTCCTGTGTTGGAGCTACTGTAGCTGCTCGACACTAATGTGGCTCCCAAAATCTGCTATAACACCAACTTAAACATACACACACACACACAGATGAGACCAGTCAGACCGCACTGCATCAGTGCTCTCTGCAAACAAACCTGCCCTCAAGTTATTCATGTTTGCTTTTGGAGCTTTAATATCAATGTAACATTGCAGTTTTGTTGCAGCAAGACCAAATGGTTAATAATATTTTTACTTTTAAATTAATTCTCTATTTATTGACTCATCTGTTGCATTGCTGATAAAACAATTTTATTCAGTCTAAGGATATAAAAAACTATTTTTATATATGTAGAAACCTCAAGACCAAAAAAGCTTGGTTTATACTTCTGTGCTGAATTGACCAAACACTGTTAGGAGCATTTGTACTATTACACCGGTGCCAGATCCTAGCTGTCAGTCTGGTTCTTCTGTCACTGTTTCTTTGTGTATTTCATGCTACAGGGAAACACTGTTAGAGTAGGAGGTAATGCTTGTTGAGTGACATTTTACACAAGAGAGAAGACGTCACTGGAGATGGCGTAAAGGGCCACAAACTGACTGAGGAAGGAAGAGGGTGAATTGTTTGCGAGCTGGTCAGTCAATGAGACACGTGGACGAGGAAGTGCATTTTTGTACCAGTCACAGTTGTTGCGGTCCGTGTTGCCACGTCGTGTAGTTACATTTCCGATGAAGTGCACATCAAGCCATGGTGTATAGGCTACGCAGCTGTGGCATACATGTGGCTTAGATTTGACAGAAAGGCGTGCAGTGAGCTTGATCACATCACATTTAGTTTCATTTATTGCCATTCTAAACACACTAAGAGACTGGTGGCACTTTTAGTCATTAGTGAAAGAGCTCACATGCAAAAAAGAATTGATTTGGTCAGGGCTAATAAATCACTGAATTCTGATCAAATTTAAGGGGGTGGGTTGTAGAATCAAATATTCATAAAGTAAAAGTGCTCTAGAGCATGGTTTACTCACCACTAAAAAGACAATGTCACAGTTATGAGGTGTTTGCATGTGGTGCTCTATGATACCAATCAGCAAACTTTAAGACTCTTGGATAACACTGTAGATGTAAGCTCCGCCATTCTAATCGTGTTCTACGCACAAGAAGCTCAGCACTTTTTAACAGGTGATAACTTGAGTGAAATTCAGACCCAGGGTCATTGAGTTTATGGTGAGAGTGCTCAACTCTGTGCAGAGGTGATGAAAAACTGCTCGCCGGGGAAGCGGGGAGAGAGAGGAGAAACCATTACGGCTGAGCAGCTCTGGAGCTGAGCCAAGTGTAAATTGCAATAACGGCAGCTCCATGAGTGAGATTACGGAGGGGGAAAGGGGCTATCCTCGCTCTGCAGATAAACCCTGCACACGCTCACACTGGTTAACAAATCAGTACACCTGTAGACACATCAGGATATCCAAGCACACAGGCTCACAACGCTCCACACGGCAAGAAGGACCAGCGAGTAGATGAGAAACCAATCAAGCAGAAAAAAAAACAGTAATTACATGACGCTGACAAGGGAGATGGAGAGCAGAGAGATACATCTTTGTGTCTCTCGTTAATCATTAAGAGACTCTGAGGGACACAAGGTCAGTAAACAATGTTTTGATGTGTGTGTGTTTTTGTGCCTTTAGGTGAAACTACTGTCGCATACCGCCTGCAAACTCCTCAGAGGCTGCATCAGAATGTGTACCTCCAAGCTTTCAGTTAAGATACTATAAGGGGAAGGCACACAAACAAACAAACACATACAGGGAAGACAGGGACTAACAGAGAGTGAGTCAAGCAGAATAACAGGATCCAGAAGCATATACTGTAAGCACATTGCACATCAGAGAAATGTAAATATGTTTTATCTCTGATCGGGCATTCATCAGGGGACGGAGAGGGAAGGGAGCGAGGAGGTTTTCAGAGAGAATCCTTTAAAACAGCTTCCTCCTTTTTTTTCTGCTGAGAGCATGCCTTTATTTCCCTCACCCCGAGCCAAACTCGTTTTTCTGACCTTGCATATTAGGATGCTAGAGACAAGCTGCCACTTTGAACCCGTTTTTTGTGCGATTCCTCATCGTGTTTTTGGTGTGTGGTAAATGTCAGCGAAAATGCAAGTCATTAAACTCCCATTTTTCTAAACGATTTTCAGTGGATGTCAAGATTAATATGGATTCATGCTCAAAAATTAAGCCCGGGCGCTCAGATTTAATCCTCGTGTTGTTGCATCTTAATAAAACTGATCCACATGCACACAAAGCCTTAAATGAGGGCGTTTATTCCACTGTTTATTCCGCTGTAATCCTGCGTTTAGATGCTAATATGACGAGTGACTGTTTTTTGTACCTTCTCACAAATAACATTTTAAAGGAAAGAGGAAAGCGTTCAATACTTCAGGAAACACATTTATTGTCTCTCTTGTGTTGAGTTGTAACCCCTCATATCTGTATAATTAATATACAGCCACTGAGCTTTGCTTATCATTAAGGCTGGAAACGGGGAGAAGCAGCAAGCCTGGCTTAGGTCAAAGGTGACAAAATCTCCACAACAACTATCACAAGTAACTTTCTATAGTCTTATAATTGGTTTCCACTGGTGCCTTCAAATGCAGTCGCAATCAGACACCAAAGACACCAAATGAACCACGACCACCATGGACACAGTGGATCAGGATGCTATATGTAATGCTAAGTTCTACTGTGCTACTGTTTTTCTGAACTATATAAAAATGAACTGGTGCTTGATTGATGCCTTGCTGCATCTATGTAGATGAAAAAAATTGAGGCCAGCTCAACTTTGATGTGCAGTGCACCAGTTTGTAGCTTCGAATCGCTGGCTTTCATTGGAAATAACTTGTAGACTGTGCCAGTGTTTTCAGGGTCAGAAACTCATAAAGCATTAAGTTCTGTAGCACCCACCATGTGATGTATTGTTCCTGTGCTGTACTACTTTAAAACATCACCATGTTGAATAAATGTTTGTGTTTCACTGGTTCAGTACATAGCAACATATCAGCACACACATATATGAGGATGAAGACTGTTTCCACGACATGTTCATACCATCCACAGAGCCCCTGATCTTGCCTTTTGTTGTTTAACGTAGCAGTGTATGTGAGAATGCAGCCTTCACAGCAGAACACTGTTTTCCTTTTGATCCTCTGACCTCACCCTCCTCCTGCCTCTTCAGCTCCTCAGAAATCAGCCTGCTCATCTGCCGTGTGCACGCAGTGGGAGTGGGTGTCTGTGTTTGCTCTTTACTATGAGTGTGTGTGCATATGTGTATGTGTGTGTAAGATTGTGTGTTACAGACCACTCATCTGTATGAGCTCCATTGGCAGTTACATAAACCATACTGTCATAAGGGCTACAGGGCATGCTGAAGCATTGCCAAATCAGTGCTGGGTCAATAACTCCCCACTGCAGATTTTTTTGGATTTTCTTTCCTTTGTTGGGCGGCCAATGCATGTCTGCTTGAAAGTGAGGAGGAAGTGGGTGGGTTTTTACTCCTGCAGTGCATCACAGAGGTCACTAATTACCATGGAACCTAATTACAGAGTTTCCCTGGGACCTTTTTCGTCTGAAAAGACAGACTTTAGTTTGACCACAGTAATTAGAATATAAATAAAGTTATTTGTGAGGCACAGAGAAGCGTTTATTAAGGCTGAAATGTATCTAAGCTGCCAGTCCAGATATGCACCTGGCATTTATGCTAAAATCCACCTCTGCAGCCTCCTTCACTCGGAAAATGACAGCATGCTATTTAGAGGTGACACCCCACATTTAGTTTGACTTCTCTCATTAAACTATTTGAAAATGTTTGCTATGCTAAAATGCTGTTTTCTACAGTTGCTTCAGGGAACATACCTACAGTGGGTTTCAAATATTCCCAACACTGTGTCTGGAAAAAATAAGCAAAAACAAAGGCAGATGGACATGAACTAAAGATGCCACTTTGATGAGTGGTGAAACGTCTTCAGGAAAACTTAAACAAGTCCAGTTGCCTTTGTTTTAGTTTTGTTTCTAACATACCATGACCTGTACAACTAAGACTCTTCACGGACTTATTTCAACACAATGGTTCCTGTTAATCCTCATGCTGAGCGTGGGTGTGGGAATGACTCTGAGATGAAGGCAGGTTGGTGTCTTTTACTGTGTACAGCTTAAGTCTGGAGATGTTTTTTCTTCTCCTCAGCATTTGGGAAGGTTAAGCCCATACACACTGAAAGTTTAGTCACTAGTGGATGTTCCAGGTTCTGATTACCATGGTAACACTGCATGTTTCTCACCCCAAGTGCAAAAAGAAGAACATAAAAATATTCGTAGTGTATGAATGGAGCTAGCTGTCCTTGGCGTCGCCTCTCGATATCAAAAGAAAATAGTCGACAGTGCTGCAACTCCATCACTCAGAGGCCGATGGTCTTGAAGTAAACGTTCGTGTCCTCCACCATGGCTTCACCTCAAAACACACATTTGTTCAACCTGGTACCTGCTCACTTCTCGCCACCAATTTATTTTTTTCCGCCTATTTCATTAACATTCCTCTTGTCGCAACATTGCTCTCATAGCATGTTCATGCTACGAGCTACAAAAACAAAAGCAGAGTGGCCATTAGAGTGTCTCCACGGCACTTGGTGATATCATCAACAGGGAGGTTTGGAACTGGCATTGATTGTATGACTATAAGTAAAAAAAACAAACAAACAAAAAAAAAGCTAGTTCAACTTTTAATGTCACGCTTCTTACCTGAGACGTGGCAACAAGAGTCAGACGTCAGCTCGTTCATACCACTGGTTTCCATTGAAAATGTGTTGCGTCACTCTCTCACTGCCAGTGTGAACAAAGCAATAGTCTCTTCCTGTTCCATTCCCCTTAAGAGCGAGTCGGCACGGAAAGGATGTCAAATGTACAATATTTATTCAATTTGCATAATAATTTCACACTTAGCTGTAAGCTAAATTGTTTCTACTTTTTTTTACATTTTTTTGTGTGTTATATTCTGAATTGGAGTGTGGATAAGGATAGTTTTATATTGTTCTTATCTCATTCTAAGGTAGTAAAATATTTATTTTATTGTGTCTGAGTTTATGCATCTCACTTTCCTGTTTCTTTCCAGTCGTTCATGCCTGTTGTGATGATGCATGTGACAAGTTACCTTTCCTAAAGCTGATAAAGTTAGCATGTCATTTCATTCAATTATGACACTAATTGATTAAGAAACACTTGCATAGTATATGCCAGCATTCTTTAGATTTTTCTCTTAAGCAATGCACATTGAGTTGAAGGTAAAGTCATTCATCTCAAAAAAGTGTTTAAGCCTGTTCTACCGGTTATAAAAATATGATAGTTGTAAGGTTTTTGGTACGATACTACTAAACATCTATCTAAGCTGACAGTCTGCCTGGTGAACGGCAAGGCACGGAACCTCAGCTGAACACATCCCATTTAATCAGTGGAGGTGATGATGTTGAAGATGAGCTCCCCTTTTAGTCTGTTAACTAATGAACTGCTCTACTGCTCTCTTTTCTCTGCTGTCGTTGCTAAGCCACCTCGACGTGGAGCACATGGCTGTCAGTGTGAGACAGGCGTTCAGTAGTTCTGCTTCCTTTGTATTCCTCTGAGCTAAAATTATGAGTCTAAGCAAAAAGCGGGCCAGCTGTCATGCAACCAACGAGCCGTCCCCTGGAAAAGCTCTGATCAAACCTCTCGCACTGAGTCACAATTTTGTCTTCTCTTTTTTTTTCGTAAATCTAACACATTTTGGAGGATATTTGCTCTGCAGCAGTGAAACTATCGTCTCGTATAATGTGATCGACACCAAGCCAAGAAGTGCTTATGTCTCTATGGCCCAGAAAAAACTACAAATAAAATAAAATAAAGAATATTTTTCATCTTAATATAGTCGGAGTTTCCGCAAAGAGAAGAGAGGGAGGGAGCGAGTGGAAAGGGGGGGGGGGGGGGGGGGGGGGGATACATTACAACCCCACTTCAAATTATTTTTTCAAACTCCCGTCTGTTACACAACTTAATGAGCCTTGAAATTGGCGAGATTACATTTTTCTGTGTTTCTTTCATTAGTGAGGGTGTCGCAAATCTCAGGGGATTGGTTTCCCCACTTTGGGATTGCGAAGTGTGTACACGGCAGTGATGAAAAGAGCAATAAACTAACCAGCAAGCCAGTAAATAAATGAGGGGATCCCTGTGATCAGCTGGTGGTTTGGTTCAATCAGCCAAAACTGTGCAGCGACAGAGTGAAAATAGGTTCCTGCTTAATCTTCCAATGAGGTGAGGTAGTAACACTTGTTTTCACAGCATGGTCCCTGAGTTCAAGGACATGGCTGAGTCACATTTCGTTGTTCATTTAAAGGAGTAGCTCAACATTTTGGAACGTACGCTTTTTCCTACCTGGTCTTGAATTACAGAGATGATTGTTATTGTCATGTCAGTGCTGTTTTTCTTAGTAGAAAGACAGGAAAAGGGGGAGCCAGCTGCTTTACAGCTCTCTAATGAACACATTATGTCTTCATCGAGGTGAATCTGTTCAAACCACACATTCAGCATGTGAAAATGTAAAGAACTATTCCTCTATGACTGGGAGAAGAAGATGATACTGTGTGAAAGTAAGGCTGGTTTAAAGCATTCATCAACAGAGCCTGCACCTTCATGGAACCTGCTGAAAACTAAAAGTTTCCAAAATCACTGTCTAACTGTCTGGTTACTTCACTGTTATCAGACTACATCTGATGGGTGTGAAGGAAAATGTGTGAATAATTTGAAGAGCACTCATTTTGAGCTTCTCTGTCTGTTCTAGATCTGACAAAATCCCAACTCAACGTTAACCTGTGTGTTTAAACCAAATTTGCATCTCTCACAGCTTGGTTAACTACTAATCATAAAGTCAAGACTGAACACTGGCAGAGAAGTCCTGGAGGTGCTCAAAATAACAGAAGGTTTGGACGCTGATGATTGATGATCGATGAGCTCAACGTTCGTGTTTTCCAAGCAAATCATATTTTAATCTGGGAAGCAGAAGTTCTTTTGATATGTCTCTTGTACTTTCCCAGATTAACTCTGTTGTGTGGAACAGTATTTGTAGCAGATGAGATGAAAATCAAAAAATCAATATGCCCGCATCCTGGAAGCTTCTTAGTTTGTTAATCTCTGATAGCTGATTTATAGCATGGCAGCCATAATGCGATGATTGATGTTTTGGCTTCTGTCGATTTCTCTTCTGGCTGAAGAGCTAGGACTCTCAGGGACTGTCTTGTTTAGAGGTGGGCCAACCTGTTAGCTGGCTCCGGCTCCGTTGTTTCCGACCCGATACGAAGCCAAGCAGCCAATCAGCTGTGATGGGGCTGTGGGGGCGTCCATGTGTCATATCAAGTGCTCACTACGTAACCAGGCGACCCAGATAGCACTCCAGCCTGCGTTTGTGGGCCAGGCAGCAGGAGAGTAGGTTTGCAAATGAACTGAGAAGAGCAAGGTGTTCAAATTAAGACTCTAATTATGTACAATGATAAATCTGGCCTCTGCTTGTGCTGTCCCACCAGACACTGTTGGATAGAAACGTCCCACTGAACAACTTCCCAGGGAAGAGACGCTGTTTGATGTGATAATAATGTGAGGAATCATCTCATAGTTTGAACACCTCTCAACTAAGATCATTTCTCCCCGCTCTTCATGATTCCTAACCCCCACACATTTTGTACACACAAGTGTACTCCTTCTTTGTAAAAATCAAAGCAGAGTGGTGGATGAAAATGAAGAGTGAGGAACTGGCAAAAATAATTAAATGGGACTGTTCATTTGTTTCTGAGGTTATTTTAAGACTTGGCAGCTTGGTCTGTCCAAGAGTCCCTGCCACACTCAACGGCCATTAAGAATTTAAAAAAGCAAAAGTAGGCCACAGAGAGCTCAAGCAGAATGAACATACGGCCAAACCGACGCTTTTTTCTTTCAGCTCTTCAACTTTAGGGCAAAGACAGATGAGTCGTTGGTCTTTCAGTGAGAGGAGAAGCCATAGAAAGATCCGGTCATGAGCAAATTCAAAAGGGTTCAGTCCAGAAAGTTTCTCTGAAGTGGCAACGACAGAAGTGACTTAACGCTGTACGATGCCAGCAAACCAACTGCTCAGAATTTCTTCCACTGTCCTTTATGTTCAAAACAATCCCTCAAACTTGGCTGAGGCCATGTGTTGGCTTGTGTTGTCTCTGACCAATTCATTTGATCCATCCAAGAGCAATCATATATTTACTTTTGGCCTAACTTCATTTCGGTGTCAAAATTGAAGCGCATAAACAGGAGCATATGGATCGTCTGGGCATTCCTAATTAAGTGTCGAGATGCTGGATGACAGACTTTTATTGTCGGCACATTATTTATATCCACTTGTCAAATAAATCCATGTTCCATCTGCAGCGCCAACTATAAATCTCTTCCCAAACAGGCAGTTTGTCTCATCTTTGGCTTTTACTCTTAAATCCAAAGACACACAATGTAAACTTTCAGCAGCAGGCTTTGCATGAGCAAATTTAACTGCAAGAGTTAGGCACCATTTAGGCCATTATGCATAATACTGAAACAAAGCTACAGACTTGGACTCCTAGTCAATAACTGTCCTTCCTTTGTTTATTTATGTTGCCATAGTGATACAGACCATTATCTTATTAAATCTAAATATTAGTAAACCAACCTCTGTTGTCCAATTTTGCTGATTTCATGCCTCTAGCGTCTAGACCTAGTGTAACATTTGGTAGACAAACTCAATTCTTATAAATACAAAAACACACAATAGTAATTTTTTCAAGGCAGACATGGTGACTTGGGAAAGCACTGGTGAATTAAAGATGGCTCTACATCCCAGTATGCCATGCCAATGAACCAGTATGCATTTAAACATACACATTTGCTTTCCCTACCACGTGCACCCAGAGATATGATAGCTGTAAAATCTTTTTTACGAAAGATAATTGATTTTTTTATGCATGCTTTTGGCACTTCGTTGTTGCTGAAGGGTTAGTAAGATCTCACTACCGTAAAGCTTGAGGTGCAGGATTGGAAAAAAAATCCAGAGTTTGTTTCACTGCTTTGCTCAAGAGCACACTGACAGTGATGACTGAGGGAATAAAACATATTAGTAAGTGTCCAGCCAGCATTTGTCCAGATATCTAAACTGGGGGCCCCGCAGTAGCAGACCTATTTCTGTTACCTCATTACTTATTAGATTGGCCTGCAGACCCCTGCAGTCCCAGAAGTGCTCCTCTCGGTCGCAGATCGGCAGAGTGTGATGCCGTAATGATTTTGTGGGAGTAAAAATTGCAGCTTCCAGCAGTAATGTCGCTCTGCTAATTCAGCCCTTCCCCTCCCACTCAGCTCGTAAGGTGAATGACTGAAATACAGACACCAGTGCGCACGCATGGTGCACTATTGCTGAGGCTGCTGAAATGTTTGATTTACACGAGTGCTGTGTACACAGGGAGCAAAGATGACTGGAGCCTTTTTCCACATGGCAGCAGCACCTATTATCATAGAATAACACATTTTATGTTTGTCAGGCTGTCCTTTCACATTCCAATATGTCATGTTTCAATTTGAATATTTAGATCTGGTATGTTAATGTTCAGCTATAACATGCACTGTTTGAAGTTGGCCATCATTTTTCATTCACTTCGGAGGCAGTCAAGAGACAGCAACTCATCCATTAGCTTCAAGATGAAATAACCTCTGTAAACACCTTCCAAAGCAACAGGCTTAATAAAGATGTCAATTTATTTTATTGATTTACTCCACATTGTGTATTGGCAGTTCGAGTCTCAGTCCGTGAAGCCGAGAAATGAGAGCCCATCAGCCCCGTGTACGCAGCTGGTGAATTTATGAGTGCATACTAATCAGCCACACGTGCACTACAGAAACTGTTTTCATCTCAGTCGTTCACCCACCCAGCGTCTAATAGTATCACTCTGCATGCATAGATATCTGTGATTTATGTTGCTGTGGTTGAGTAAATGGCCATTCATATCTTATTCGCTGTTGATAAAGATCGTGTTGGCTGATGGATGGTTTGCTGATAACACTCACAAAGGAAACTAAACCTGACATAAATCAGCAAAAAGACTCTAGAGACTAGATAATTAGACTGTAAGACTGTTTTACAATGGAGAAAAAATAGAATGTACGTTTGGAGCTGATGGGGACACCACAGTTTTTCAAGGTATTTGGTCATAAACAGAAGTATTATATACATACATTAAATATTAAGAAGCACAAACCTACGATGGTTGTGAAGGAACAGTTGAGCTTAGTTTACACCAATCTGCTCAGAGCCTGGGTACTAACAGCCTATGCAAGAGGCCACTTTAGGGTTTCTCTGTGTCCTTCAAAAAAGGTGACTGGAACTGACTAGATCACGAGGAACTGATTAATGTTGAGCAAAGTCACGCAGAAAAGCGAGACATTGGAGTAGCTGGTGTGTACGACCATTGAACCAACTGAGGAAGAAGGAAGGTGAATTTCTGTGTTTGCCCACTTCAAGACGGGGACAAAGAAATGCATTTCAGAGCTATTGTTATTGTAGCTTGCGTCTCTGAGACGTGTAGTCACATTTCTGGGAAGGTGCACGTCAGGCAACATAAGTACCAGTTAGTGATGTGTAGTTCATAAACGAGACGGCTCTAAGAGACGATTCTTTGTAGCAAACGAGAAGAGACCTGAAGCTTCAGCCGCTCCTGAGAATCCATGCACATCCAAGCTGAGAGATCTGGTATTTCTGAATGCCAACCTGCACTAAAGACTTTTATCTAGTGTCATAACGTTAAGACTTAGACTTGTATTTATTTATTTAGTTTGCTGTGGTTCAGCTGTTCATTTTAAGCTTTGATTACGACGTTGAACAATAGGAACTGTATTTTTTTGCGATGAAAAAAATGCAGAAAAACAAGACTTTTATGAAAACAGTGAATGGAAAATTGCTTATTAACACACAAACCATTCATAATTGCTAAATTAGGCTAAAAAAGAAGGCTCCAAGTGAAGCTAAATGAGGAGCTGTTTGGGTGCAGAGCTGGCTCTTCTCAGGAAACCGAGCCACAAGAGCAGAATCTTTGAAAAGAGCCGGACTTCCCATCACTAGCTCTAGTACAAAATGCCATAGCAATCCATCAGACTATATTCCACTCTAAATTCAAATTGTGGGTTGGTTAGATCAGCAGTCATTGCAATCTATGTAGCTAAAAACATACTGTCACATTAAAACTAGTTTTACAAGACAAACATCTGTAGACATGTAATGAAAGTGTTTTCATTAAAACAGTGAGTATTCATGTTTTGAAGTTAGCATTTTAGGCCATTTACGAAGACAGCCAATTTAACCCTGTGTACCATTAGGATCAAAAACAATCTTAGCTAAACAAGGTCCATCTGCCCGTTGGACAGAGTACGAAAATCTGGCCAACGACTCAGGGGGCTGCAAAACAGCAGATCTACACAATCCCCAAAAGTCCCCTAATCCACCCGTACATGCTCTAAAGCTGCTTAATATGTGAACGTAGGGACAGACCAGTTGTAGTTTTACCAATCCGGAGAGACGGGGACAGACGTGTTTGGCTTTTGCTGAGCATAAATGCAGATTTTTACCCTCAGATACAGCGTGCATTTCAGGGATTAAGCACCCCATGGTACTCATGGTAAAACCTGCTGGCGTCAGTTTTTAAATGGGACGGAGGACAAATGCTTGAACTCCGAGATGAACAGTGTCGACAGCAACAAAAGAGCGGGGGCACAGTAATTCCTCACATCTACCCCAGATAATGAGCAAAAATGAAAATGGATGCCATTACTGTCAGAGCTTTAATAAACATGATGCATCAAGCTGGGATATGAGTTTTGACTGGAGACATAAAGACTTGAGGATTTATTACAGCTCTTGTTACAGCTCTTACCCAAAGCTCATCCTTTCTGAGGAGTGCTGATGCGTGGAGGTGTCAGACTATAGATGAGTGGTTAAGTAAGAAGTCTAAAGTCAGCCTAAAAACTACGATGCTGTGGAGAGACTCCTGATTTTGGGCTGCTGGCATCACCATTACATGTGCTGGTTGGGGTTATTTTAGTCAGTCTTTGCTTGAAGTGGATTAAACAGCTTTTTCTATCACATTTATGTTTCCGGTTCACGCTCTGATGAATTCAGCCCAGAGTGCGGCAGGGCTAATTCACAGCAGCCTGAATCACGTGTAGGATTTCTCTCCACAATCATCCACATAAGCAAAGACTATCGTTAAAAAAATTTCTCCAAAGGAGCTGGTACTCGAAGTAATGATCTGGCAGCCAATCAAGGGAAAGTTTATGCTAATTGCTAATCAAGCTAATTAGCATGTCTGTCCATTCCCATCTGGGCCAACTTGTTCAAAAATGCCGCACGTTGCAAAAATTAAAATCTCAAATTACACACACACGCATACAATTTTCTTACGATCACACCCATCCACGCTTTAAGTCACAGCAGTGTGTAACAACAACTTTGATGTTAACTGGCACAGCAGAATATGGATGGGAGGTGTCAAGAGGTGTAAGATCAATAACATCTAAGAATATCATAATTTCTGAATCTGTGCGCTGCACCTTCAAGTCTCACGTGACACAGACAAAAAAAGAACTATGTTTGTGCACGAAGCTGCAGAAAGACTGTCTGCAGCTGTACGTGCCGCTGTGGTTCGAAGGCGGCTCAGTTAGGAGTCAATGACTGCAGGTGTGTAACAGCAGAGAGACAGTTTGTGTTTCAAAAATACCTGTGAGTCAATGTTGAGTTCAAGCGTGCTAGGGGAATTGTTCCAGGAACTCATGATACAGATTAGAAGGGGGAAATACTTCTAATGAAGAAACTTTGACGTTCTTCTTTTGCAGACATACACTCCATTTTTATTTAGGTGGATGGTGAATACAAAAAAACAGACAAATCTTGGTGGTAACACTATCGAGTAAGTTCTTTCATTTGTCCATTTCATTATAAAACAGTAGTGAGCCTGTAACAGTTTCAGATCAGTATCGTTCTAAATCAAAATTGATTTCTAATACATGGGTGTGTCAGTTTGAAAAATGACTCCCACGAACGGTGGTCTCTTGTGTCTTCAGAGCAGGAATAAGCTGACTGGAAATCTCCTGATCAAGCGAGGATATATTGACTCATCAGTGACCACAGACAATGATAACCCATGTGCTTAACTTAAATTGGTATTGCTTAAACTATCTGTCTTTAAGAATGCTCTATTGTCAAAAACAATAAAAAGACTTGTTGCTAATAAGAGAATGCCGGATAAAAACCAGCATAATATTGTAATGGAAGGTTTCACCTTGTGGTGGCGGTGTAGTGTCACTGTCGCAATACACACAACTAAATACACACGCAATGACACAAACGTGTGACTATTTGGCTTATTGGGCCTTCTTCCACTGCAAGAACGTGTATCTTTATATGTGCTTCGGCCACACGAACTGCTCTTGAAGTTGAAGAGGGTGAAGAACTGCTGGCCAGGTTACGTGCTGATTGGTTGATCTTGGAACTGATATGTCTGAAGCTGTTGCAAAATGATTACGTCACCTCTTGAGTCTGGTGGAACACAAGCAAAGCATAAAGACTGTCATGACTAATTACGAGGTCAACAACTCACGACCGGCTCCAGTTCCTGCCATTAAAGAAAAACGTTATTGTCGCGATTACACGGTGGACACGATGGCGCTGTGGCTGGTTAAGGGTTTAGTTCACAGCAGAATGTTTTTGAGGACAGTTTAGATGACAACAGCTCTGCAAACGAACCATTCACGAATCAGATCATTTAAATCCAGAACTGGAGCATGAAAATCACACAGCCATTCAGGGAGCATTTCCAGCAACAGTGGAAAAATGTTGGCGTTCAGCTGCTGTGGCCACAGCTGGCCTAAAGAAAAGCCATGCCATTATCAAATGCTGATAGATGCTCTTTAGCTTTTTCATCCATCAGAGCCACTTCAGCAATATCTCCCACAAAAACGGAAAGACGCCTTATCTGTTTGGTGATTACTATCCATAAACATTTCATGAATGATAAAACCTTATCATTATTCATTATAAGCAGTTCAAATAATTGTATGACTTAATTCACCTTCTATATGTGATATGTAACAGTGGTTAGAACACAGCACATGCATTTAACGTTTAAATGCAGCTGAACATTACATTCAGGTGAGATGTTTCTACAGTAGAGCTGCCTCACGAGTCAGACTAATGCAACATTTATCTCATTTATACATTTATACTAAAATGGTCGTGTTAGCCATTAAGTTCAGAGTCGGATACATTTAGAATTAGCAGGTAAAAAAAAAGCCAGGAAGTGTCAAAAACTGTTGGTGAAGTGGTAACAGTAACAGTAATACAAATGATACAGGCACTTTAAAAGGAGGAACTACAGAATGTAACACCACAGCGGTCATGAAGAGTGTTGCTAATGTTTTTTTGTATCGTGAAAAGCTATATTTTCATATTCTGTCGGGTGAATTTAATATTTATCGTACATTCTGCTTATTATTTCTCATGCAAACATTCGAATGATGCTGTGTGATCAAGGAGAGTCAAAGCCATGTCAAACAAAAAAAAAAAAAAACTGTCAGAAACGCAACTACAGCACACAACAAGTTCTCAGGAAGTGGAACACCAACTGTCATGGTGGTTGGCAGCTGTGATAGTAGCTTAAATCATGCTCTGTATCAAACAGAAACGTATTAAAGCCTCCGAGTCATCCGTTTTCTCCCATCAGGAGCACCTGACAGTTTTCAGTCCCCCTCGTCAGCCTGTTCCTTCCTGCTTGACATGAACACACTGACAAAAGTAAGGAGCTTTAGGGGCTTACAGCGGCTTGTTCCACTGGATTTTTAGCTTGTTTATGTGGTTGATTTACTGTGAGACAAAGAGAGAAGGGTGGAAAATCAAAAATGTACTGTAACTCTGACAGTATTGCCTTTGCACTTCTGAGCAGGTGAGGAGAGAAAGATGGTGTGAACAAGGGCAGAGTGTGGGGAGGGGATGAGGGAGGGAGCACTGCAGTGCTGACCACTGCGAGACTCATCCATCCAGAACATGCTGAGCTGCTCTGCTTCGGTTACTGGCTACAAGTCAGCATCAGAGACTGAATACGTTCATGACTTTGATTGAGAACAACTTCACACAGCACTCGACAAAACGCATCAACCGAGCGCAGAAGTCACTTCACATCCTCACCAACACTGCCCGTGCTGCGTTCTCACATTCATACCACAGAGCTATGTTCTCCCCTGACTTTCACCTCTTTCAATCAACAGGACAGCTTCTCTTTACTTTGAACATTATTACCAAACAGAAGGCTTGGGTCGATTTTGCACCCGACAGAGGATTTAATTATTCAAACACTGTTGTGTGCCTGCACCCCGAATTCATCTTTTATTGAGGCAGCCAGTGAATGGCTTGTTATAAAGAGCTTGCGGCGAAGTAAATGTGATGTGTGCCGCTGATCCATTTCAGGGACTGACAGTCTTGCAGCGTACCCACAAGTGCAGGATTGAACCTGGACAAAACTACAGCCTTCTTAACCTCAAGGCTACTGTTGGTGTGTTTGGATAATATTCTTAGTGCCTCACACTCTTTAAGCTAATGAGAAACCAAATGACTTGACATCTCAGACTTCCAACTCATCCTCAGTGCAAACAAATGTGCCTATGTAAATGCACAAGTGTAGCCTTTAAAAGTAAATAGACAGAGTGTCTTCATATACAAACAAGAAGACTCCCACAACTCCAAGAACACTTAAATGTCCTTTGTAAATACTTCAATTAATGCTGTTCTCTCTGTTCCCACTGTAACGTGCAGCTCAAAGTCACACTATGTTACAGAACATATGGTTAGAAATCCAGAATTAATTCAGTCAGTTGAGGTTTATTATTAGACATAAAAATATAAGATTTTCTTTTTCATTCTCCATATAAAAATGCAGCACAAATTTTGCTAAGCTGATTGAACTAGAGGTGAGTTTTCTGCGTCTCTTCTGCACAAAATATGTGATGTCCCACAATCTGCTGACCAGGATAGGACATTTTGAACACCGGCAACAACTGGATGTGTCACTTGAATGCACATTATGACAATGTCCCTGGTCTGACAAGCAAAAAGAAATTCAGAAGCAAATGAGGAGAACTGTCATAGGTTCAGTGCTTTTTAAGAATTGGTGTACTCATGTTATACGAGTATCTTTTAGTGAAATAGAATGTCAGAACTGTGGAAATATTACCCAAACCTAAACACAAGTGGTGACATTGTGCATGATAAAACCTCTCCATTAGAAAGAGCTATTTATATCCTCTTTCCTCCACTTTCAACTGAAACATCTGTGGGGCGCGTAGAGCGCGCTTTGGGAAAACCTAACAGCAGTTCTCCACTGCAAGCTGTGATGTTAGACCTCTTTACACGGGGCTGCTTTTTAGGAGGCGAACCTAAAATATACACTGCGTCCACCTGGGCTACAAAGCACACATAGATCATTTGCAAAGTATTCCAGCAGCCGCACTATATCCCAACAATATAACATTTAAAATGCATCCTTTACACTCTCTCTCAGAATTGTTCACTTTTGTCACAATAGGCTTGTAAACCTGTGATCAGCTCTCTCCAGAAAACTGTGTTCCCTGCAACTGTTTTCACGTCTCCCTGTATATTTCAAATTAAAAGTCTTATCCACAGTAGTAAAAAAATCTATCATAAATCCACTGTCACTTTGGGGGCAGTAGCCCGCAGCACCTTGGTGCGCCCTGGTGTTCCCCACACTTTGCCGGCGCAGCTGTGCAGCATCTGACTTTCTGTAATAAATCATAACCGTAACAGCCTTAACAGCAAATGTGGAGAAATCTCATCGTTTAACAAAAATCCGTCGCGATCAGTGGCTTTCCTGCCTGCTAAACCTCTCATTAACGATGTATCCCTGTGCGCTCTAGTCTAAGGAACGCGCGCAACTGGGTTAATCCCCCTTTGTTTCAAATCATAAAACATTCCTACCTCGCTCATGATGGACAGTAACGCCGAGGTGTCTCGCCTGCTTCCTTGCGCGGTGAGAAGTTTCAGTCACAGTGGTCTTTAAAAGAGTGGCTCGCCGCGGACAGAGATGCTTTATAAAGTGTTAAGCCCGACTCCTCCGTGTCATCACGTCACTAATAAACCAATAGGAATGCCGTGGGCAAATGTGTCTCCCAAGTCACCACCCAACTTCCTCAAGCATTCATACGCTGTGTAAGCCCTTTTCGCGATGATCAGCCAAACGGAGCAGCGTTCTCCTGTTGATGAACACCCACTCACAAATGTGAACATTGGGAGGCATTTTACGCACCAGTCATCATGTCATCAATAGAAATTGTTATTTTGTATCAACACAATGTGCAGTTGTTATTTCCACCTGAGTGGGTGTGAGCTAGATAACAAAAGCTCTAAAGTGAAATTATCTATTAAGTGTTATACTCTTCCCTTTCAAAATCAACATTTTACAGTTTCTGTGTGGTACTTTACTGTAGCCTAACGCTCTTATTTGAGCTCACAGATGCACTGCTCTAATATTCATATGAACAGTAATTTTATTTTATGAAGTTTGCTCTGGTGTTTGCCTAACATTCCTTTCACATTTATTATAGAATAAATTATGTCTAGTAAAGGTTTAATGTGGTACAACAAGCTAATAAGATTTTCTCTGGTGCATCCCTTAACAACAGCACATAAAATCTATTGCATCAGAGCACTGAGCTTTCCGTTTTCTAAATTTCTTGGCAATTTTTCAGAAAGAATAGTGCCTATTTTAGGTTGTCTTGTAGAAACCTTTTGTTTCAGTCTAACTGCATCCAGACTCATCATTCCCCTCTTTTCATTCGCTTTCAACATCAATTTCAAACTGTGGTTGCTAATTATCAGTTCTCTTCAATCCATGGATCCATCTGTAAAATTAATGTGTTTGACCGTGTTTGTCAAATTTAGCGTTCAAATAGCAAGCTGCAACTTCAGTCCAACATCCAGAAGGAAGCCTGCACGGTTCCTGCACATCTAAATGGAAATTGTTTCAGACAAAGAGAAGCAGGACCAGTGTCCACACGGCTCTGATGTGAATGCAATTTGAAGGTTGCTCGGCTTCCTTATGGACTTATCACTGGAGCGCCATGAAATCCCAGAGGAGCTTTGATGGATGGAAGAAGAGGAAACCGATTACAAATGAAGCCTTACATCTCTTGCTGCTCTGACCTGACCCGTGTGTGTTTCTGGGTAACTGTCAAAGCGCGTGACAAGCTGGAGCAGATTTATACTGAAAATGGCCGTGGGGGTCTTTGTTCTGCAGGAATAGTCCTCATATTTCTCTGCTTAAGATAGTTGGAGGGAAAGAAGTCGCTTTGCTTTGCCAAGTGGAGCAGATGGTATTGAGGTTTTTTGTGGAAGCTTATGAAGTTAGCTAGACAATCTGTGATGCCTGCAGTGTAGCATTACAGCTGAGATAATGTTGTCCTTCACGGTGTACAGGACACAAACAGTACAGTTAGCTGCAGAGAAGTTAAGGAAGCTGACTGACTCATATGTGAGATAAAGGCTGGACTTCTGCAAGCTGCAAATGAACAAAGCCTAAGGGCTTCTTTTATAGTTGCACATATTCACTTTTTACATCTTTCTTGACGTGCAGTTTTCCATGATGTGTTAATTTTTTAGATTTAAGCACATCAGCTCTGTGGCTAACACAATTAATTTCAGCAAGCAGTAGGTCTGCAGAAATGTTTAACTCCTACTGTCTACACATACAGACTGTCTGACAACCTCAGTTCATTAGCGGACTTCTTTTTTTCAAACAATGTGGTTCCAAAATGTGTGAAAATATTTAAACTTGTGCACTGAGGAAAACAAGCAGGCTTGATAAGGATGTTTACAAGTCAGTAAAATCGTAATCAATTTCCTGTGCACTCAGACTCCTTCCAGTAAATCAAGCCATGTCCTGAAAACAATGCACCCAGCAACATAACCAAATGTTAAAAGTAGAAACTGCAGCAATTAAAAGGCAAATGATCAGAGTTGAAACAGCGAAGACAAAATAAAGAACCGTTTGTGTCCACAGGGAAGGTAGCAGTGAAACATTTACGAGCAGGGACATATTGTTGGTCCGCTACTGGCGAGTAGATGTCAGATGTACATTTAGGGAAACAGCTGGTAGCCCCACAAGAGTTAGTCACCTTAAGGCAAGGAATAATTGCATATTACATAAAATGGGCACTGCAAAAAGAGATTTGTACTGACAGTGTGTATGTGCACGTGTTTGGTTTTACTACCTGAATAAAACAGCCCATTACTAAAGGGCTATAATGTAAACCAGTCGAGTTGCACCACAAGTTATGGAAAACGTGTGTAAAGAAAAAAGGACAATATAGTGTACAAGAAAACTACAATCGAACTGCACTTGAATTACACACAGTGTCCTAATGCAGAGGTTATTGTGTTTTCTGCCTATAATTGTACAACACTCATATAATATGGTGCTAATGATATTTTGTTGATATTTTTAGGTTTTTCACTGATCTGATCTGAACGTTTTTTGCTTTGTTTTGTTGCCGCCCTCAGAGAGTTGCTATTTTTGCTATTTTTATACACTACTTTGTTGCATGTGGTTGCTGTGGTGTGCACACGCAGTATATGTAACTGTACGCTAACTAGGCCTTTTGTAGAGGTTTGCTTTATTTTAGAAACCTTGAATACTGGCTTCTGATCTTAAGTCCAAACTTTTACCTTTTTCTATTCTTACACTACATAATATTTCATCTTATTTTGTACTATCTCAAGAGCGGTGCAAGATTTTGAGTACACAAGAGGTGTCTTTTTCGCATCTATATTTATGAATCAATCTTCTTTTCTTCAAATAATAATAAAAAAAAACACAATTCCATTCAAGCTGCTGTATACGGTATCTGTGTTTACCCAGTCCTGCTTTGCTTTGTCTTGTCTTCCCTGGTGGAAGAACATGAATAAGACACATCCTGAAAGTGTGTTGTTTTACAGTACACCAAACACGCAACCATCAACAAACCGTCTCTGTGTTTGAACATGTTACTCTTCCAATCTCATCCATAAAGAATGCGCTGGCTCTTGTACACAGGAACAAAGAAAATGTCCTCTGTGCCCTTCTTGCTGCTGGGTGATGCTGTGGATAAAAATAAACACCTTCGCAGAACCACTTGAAACAGACTGTCAGTATGAACGATATGTAGCTAAACTCCTGCAAAAATTCTAATATCACTTTTGTTATGACCACAATAGTAACTACTGGTTGACATATTACTGTATTTTTCACGTTGAAAGGAATGAGGTGGAGCAGTTGACAGTGTGGTGCAGAGCCAACAACTTGCTGCTAAATGCAGCTAAGGAGATTATTGTGGATTACAGACAGAAGAAAACAGACATTCAGCCCTTATTGATAGGTGGGGATTGCGCGGAGAGGGTGTCGGACTTCTGCTTCCTGGGAGTCCACAGTACAGAAGAACACTGTGGAGCTGGTGATGATGGCCCATCAAAGACTTTTCAGGGCTTTTCAAGAAGAACAACATCCCTCAAAAACTGCTGGTGTCCTTCCATTTCTGCCCAATATAGAGCATCCTGACATACTGTCTGTGTGTGTGGTTCTCCAGCTGCAGCACCATAGCACAGAGCAAAGCGCTCCAAGGGATCATAAAGGCTGCCCAGAGAATCACAGGCTGCCCTTTTCCCTCTCTGGAAGAACTGCACAGCTCACATTGCCTCAGGAAAGCCCATAATATACAGAAGGACTCATCGCACCCTGGTCACAAACTCTTTGAGCTGCTGCCATCAGGCAGACAATACAGGTTGATGAATACTAGAACTAACAGACTGAAAAATTGTTTCTATCCGACAGCTATTAGTGTATTAAACGCTGCTAAATCAGAATTCATTCATATTCATTAAGGGATTGTGTAATAACTGGAATGTAGATGTCTGTGTGTGTTTGTCTTTCAAGTCTTAACATGTTTAACTTTTGAATGACTGCACTTCATTTTGTTGTATATGTTACAAGGACAATACAGCTATTCTATTCTATACATTCTGAACCTGTTTGTTCAGTGGGTGTTACTCCGAGCATCACAGAGAGTTTAGGGAAGATGGAAAATATTGAGAGATGGATTCACGCACTGGATTTGCTGACTACAAGAATAATACACAGTCCCAACAGTCTGAGAAGCCAGGCAGAAAGAGATCAGTCAGTTAACAAGGACATATTTATACTGTAATTTTCCTCATGGTTGCTATGGTCTGTTTAAAAATTGCATAAGTGCAGAGAGCAGCAGATCTTTGCTTTGACTCTGAAAGACTTTTCATGCATGCTATTCCTATTGTATATTAGAGCCTCGTTCAACCCCAGTGAGAATAACGGTCATCTCCTATTTGCAGCAGAGGCAAATCAAGTGGAGCCACATGTGAAATGCTGAGTTAGGGATGTGTACTGCAAATTAGTAGGAAGAACATATATATTTCTAGTAGAAAACAAACTGAAGATGGAGTAATCTGAAGGCATGCCTGTTATTCATTTCAAAACGATAGCAGCATTTTTTACATTTTAACTAACTTTATCTATTTGTAATCACATAATATGTAAGACATCAAGGTGCAGCTCAAGCAACCTATAAAGAGTCCAGCAGTAATAGCAACCAGCTGGAATGTTAGCAGCATTTAGCATGATCTCACTGACCAAAAGAATTAGCCTCCAATGATCTAAATAATGAAGACAACCACAGCTGCAGCAGTGTAAAGACATTTCACCAACAGAAAAGTAAAACAAAACACTGCATTGCAATTGTACTCAGTTGCACATGAAGTGTATATACTGTGTATATGCCTTTGTGTGTATATGTGCATGTTCTTATTAAGTACTAGAGTTGCTAATTGGTGTTGACGAGTACCCAATAGTAAGCACTCGGAGTTGGTCTGATAAAAAAGTAGTATCAGGACATGGAAAATCACCACTTCTCCCAAATTTCATGAAGCCTCATGGACAGTGTGAATATTTCTAATTTAATCATTTCTTAAATAATATGATATCAGTCTTCAAAAGACGGGGCTTCTGGCTCAAGGCATTTTTTTCACAGGTGCTTATAAAGCAGCTATACTCAGATTGAGTTTGGAGATGCTGAATGTTTAGCCTATGGCAAGTCCAGAGAAGGCAGCGGTGATTGGCAACAATTCCCCCAGCAGCTGAGAGAGACTGAATGATGAGACTTCTGAACAATGGTCGAGATTTAAAAACTAAATTTCCAAAAATTGTTGCATTGAAAGAGTTTCGGAAACTACTTTGCATCATCCACATTCAGGAGGATCTACAGTCCTTGAATCAATCTGAGCACAGTAGACGCACACAGATTTGTCTCGGTGACACTGGTGCGGACTCAGCGACAGCTCACACAGTTTCACAACAACAGGAGCTAAGTGTAAAGTATAATTCACAGTCACTCTGCACTGCAGGGGACATCACCAGATATATGATACACAGCTGAGTACTCACTACAAATCGCCCCTCGCGCACACCCTGCAGCATTATATAGTAGAATGAGGTCTCACACTGTGTGCCACAATATGATCGCATCTGCAGGAAAAAGTGATTTATCTGTATCATTATATGATTTCAGACTCCATGGAACTAAGCTGAACCCCTCAGTGGCAGACTGCAGTTAACCACAAAGAAGAAAGAAGAAGAAAATGCCATTCACTCCCTCTCAGATAGTACTGTTTTCTTTGGCTGGCAGCAATTTCCTTCCGTATTAACTTCATATGTAGTCAATTCATATTCAATGCATGTTCCATCCAACATTTCTTATCCATTACTGAAAATGTCGAAAAGGGTTAAGAGATGAGAGGACTGTCAATAATCATCCTGCTGTAACAAGGGTTTCATCTGTGCAGCTAATTAAATAACACATTTCTTAATTTCTCAAATCTGTTAAAAATCTCCAGCTCAGTTCAATAAATGACAATTGTGGTCACTTGGGGATGAGACCATAGCAAGCAGGAAAGCAAAGGACCAGAGCAGAGCTTCTGAAAAGGAGACGAGTTTTAAGTATCAAAGGTAGATTGGAACAGCTGATGAAGGACATAAGAAGATACTGAGCAACAGATTATACAAAAAAATAAAGTGAAAGAAGTGAAGCGAATGAGGGGGCTAGAGAATAATAAGAGCCTTATGGCCAAAAAAATGTGAGGCTTGAAGAAGATCGTTAATGTGGTGCTCTGGAGAAGAGCTTCAGGAAAGAGCTGACTGAGGATGAAGATAGCTTGAACATGAAAGTGGAGGAGGTGGAGAAAGAGATCAAACTGGAGATGGTGGAGCTTGCAAACGAAGATGAAAAGAAAAGCAGGGCTCAGTTAAATGGCGGAAATCAAACTCCTTATTGTTCACACTCAGCTTCAGATACGCCGCGTCAGCTCATAATTCTTCTGCATCAGATCTCTTCAGATCAAGTGTTTGAAAGTAGAAAATGAATAGTCTTTGTCATATATTTTTTATAAACTGGTTGTGAAGTTTCAGCTGGACAGGGGAAGATCATCCTTTCAGCCCCAAGTCTGCAGATAAAATGCATTCATGCTGGACACTTATGAATCCCTACTGATGTGCACCGCCAGCGTTCATTGCCAGCCCAGGAGGTAGTGTTTGTAATGAGGCTGATAGTAATAGATTAGGCTGTGCTTGCTGTCTGAAATAAAGCTGAAATAAATGGTCCTATATTCTACTGACCATAGTCACAATCTAACCTCGCCTCAGTGCTTTAATATATTTTTATTTTACCCATACCATAACCAGCTTTAAAACCAGATGTGACAAGTTTCTGTTCAGTTTTTCCTCAGTACATCAAGCAACTCTGTCCAAATTCATTGCTGCAGTTTGACAAAATTAGAGAACTGGGTTTTCACCTGGACATATTGTAATTGTAATCCATACTGAATTTCAAAACTGGTAAATTCCAGACCAGACCGATAACTCAAATGTTTGTTTTGCGGGTCTTGTTCCACTACAAAGCTAGAATGAACAGAGAGGCACCATCTTTTTTCTTGTAGAGGGTTGTTGTGTTTGTAAGCCTCGGGCCATTGTATCAGCACTACATCTCTTGTCTCCACACGTTTGATTAAATGAACAACCACCCAGCTCTCAGCAGTGGCTCATTACAAGAACAGCTCTTATAATTCTTGTCTGGGATGCTTGGATGTGCAATGTGATGTTAAAATTGTGCTGCCGGAATATAGTATAGCTCATATAGTCAATTTATTGGGCTCATAACTAGTGTGTGTATAATTTATTTTTTTATAGTGCTCTGCAGTCAGGACAGAAATCCTTATGTCTTTGCTATCATTAAGGAACCTGTGGAACGTTCCTTCTCTTTAATGCTCTTTAATTTGCATTAAAGGTCAGCAGCTGCATGCATCTTTTCATCTGAGCAAATATGTGGTATTTTACAGCAACTGAGGGACGGAGCTGCTGAAGTGCTATTTTGTGACAGAGGCTGGTATTTTATGATATACATATATATAAAAGACAGAGTTAGTCATTACCATCTCTTCTTATGAGCTTTACTACATACTGCACTCTCATGTGTTACCCACTGTCACTGATTGCGTGTGCCTCCTCACACTCTCCACACAAACATTGTGTCAAAAGAGCCTGGAGACATTCTCCTTGTTTTTATGACTGTGGCTGGCAACTTAATCTAATCCTGCGAGCACAGCTACCACAGCTACCAGAGACAGCTGCATAATGAAATCTCACACAGGGAAAACCTGACAGCTCCGCCTGCCTGGGATCCTCTTCTTCATGATCTACAGCTATTGTCTCTCTCTCTCCCACCTCACTTTTCTTTTGTCTTCCTCTTTATGTCCTTTCCTTACAAACCCCTCCTAAGCATGGCTGCTGTCACACGGCTCGTGGTCCATTCGCGTGATGCTCTACGTCTCTGTTGCTGTGTCTGCCGTGGACAGGTCCCTGCGTGGTGAAGCACTACTCCTCATCCAAGTGTGCAGAACCATTTTTATAATAAGAGCTAGCTGCTGGGCCCTGAAAGCCACAGAGCCAATCAGTTTTTATTAGCACACAGCTCGCTGAAGACAAAGTAGGGTAGAGCTAATGAGATGTATGCTGTGTGTTTGTAAAAACAGCGCTCACCCAGTGCTGGAAGAAGCCAGGAACCAAATGATGTACTAATATACAGAATATATGTTCAAGTATGGCGATCAGTGTCAAATGAGTGCACTGTCTAGAAAACACTGTGAGTTCCATGAATGTGGATTCATAAAATCAATGCTGCAGAAACAGACACAGAGTGCTGTCATCATTATTCGCTCTATTGTCTTCCTTTTTTAAATCCAGTGCCTTCATTACCCACAGCGCAACTCAACCACCGACAATTGTAGATTATTATGCTCTGTTATACACTTAAGCCTCTACCCCAAGAAGCCTCTGGGTGCTGAAATCAGAAGCTAATGTGAAAGTGCTTAAAAATGCAGTTCCTCAAATGGCCACTTGGGGGTGGCTCCTAAAGCAAAAGTCTACTGCCTCTTCCTTCCGAGAGAACCCACACAGACACAGGGAGAACATGGAAACTTCACCTCCAACCTTTTTGCTGTGAGGCATCAGTGCTAACCACATTATCCGCACATTATTAAAGTTCATTTCAAGACACCACCCTCTCTGGGTAACTTTCAATCCATGAAACTACCATACAGGTTGTCAAAATAATGATGTTGTAAAATATTTTAGCATAATTGAACAGCTGCCAGCACCAGGTAAAAACAGCTGGATAAAAGCAGTCCTTGTAATGTAAAAGCTGTTTAAACACGTCTGGCATCAAAGGAAATAATTTTGTGTTTTGTAAGAAGCTGACACACATTTACCTGATACATATGACTTTAGAGGTGATCATCTCATCAAACCCCTGGCAAAAAAGCCTGTGGCCATATTTCCCAAAATGTGTTTCTATTTAAATGTAGGTTTCTACTAGTAGGAAAAGACATTACCAGATATGGAAAGGTTACTCATATCTGGCCCTACAGCATGGTGGGAAAACACTCATGCATGCACACACTGTATAGTAGGTGCACATATGTTTTCTTATGCCACCTCATCCCTTTTCACATTCAGTTTTCCAACTGCATAGTTTTCCAGCTGCCATGGCCAGTGGGGCTCTCCAGCAGAGCACAGACAGTTCATTTCATGTCTCAGCTTTGCACGCTGCAGTTATTAGTGACTAATTACTAGGACTGTTGCCCGTCAAGGGAAAGTTATGATAGGCAGTCTACATGTCAGGCGCCAGTTGAATGTCTGCCTGTGACTGTCAGAGAGAGACAGCGATGAATAAAGTGGAACTCACTGACTTGATGTCCTGAGTGCTCTTTGCCTACTGGTGAGGTCTGGACTCAATTCCTCTTACCCTGTCTGTGCTGCTGATCAATACCAATTGTATTACAAGTGGAGCATGGCCAGACCAATGTGCGCTGTCAGCACATGCGCACAGACAGATTGGTGTGTGAATATTGGCAACACTGCCATTTATTCATATCAGGGAGAACCACATTGATAGTAACTGAATCAATCTTAAACCAATCCTTCTCATCATGTACGTCAATAGCAAAATCAGGATAACTGTATTGTCATTTGATTGCAAAGTCAATCCGTGGAGTTTTGTGACTCATGACAACACTGCAGGAAATTTGAGAGAATTAAGACTATTTGTCTTCTTGCAGTAGGATAGATGATAGATAGTTAATCATCTCCATCTGTTTGTCAAATATAAAGCCACAGTCAGGAAATAGTTAGCTAAGTTAGCTAAGTCATTTTTTGGGCACTGTTACAATGTCAATGAAAAATACCAATGTGCTTGCTAAAAACTGTGTTTTTTCTTGTTTTCTAAAAACATTAAAATATGACTTAGGTAATTATGCTATGAGGCTAACGATATGTGACTTTCTTGGTGTCTCAGCTCCAGCTAGTATTTGTAAGAACTGAAAGACATAATATGTTAATTCGTGAAGTTCAGGTAATCTTATTTTGTATGTTTGCCCATTTCCTCCTGTTTCAAATCTTTCTGTTGAGCTAACTACGTCGTAGACGTGAGATTGGTGTCGATCTGCTCATCTAACTACAAGAAAGTGAATGAGTGCCCTTTTTTTAAAATTCTAAGTTATTCAATTACCTGTAAACTTAAATAAAACATTTTATCTTACATTTTTAAGGCTTCTTGTACCTTCGTGTTAGTGATAACATGAAGATACAAGGTTTGTTTGCAGATTGTTCGTCCTTACTATACTTACGTGAATCAACCGCATTCGTGACGCTATCAATGTCTCATGGTGCGTTCACCCTCCCAGTGAGAGAGCGAGAAGCTACTGTTTCCAATGGAAGCCACTGATATAAAGCACCAAGCTGACATGCAATATGAAAGTTGAGCAAGCTTCAACTATTTCTGTTGCTCCCCTAATGCCTTGACGCGTCAACCAGTCATATGCATTTGCCTTGTTATAATATATGCAATGACTATACAGTCTATGGGTGATCCTGAGTCCTAACTTCCCCTTGTTGATAATGTGCTTGAGTGACATTCCAACAGCCAAGTTGTAGCTTTTGTCGCTCTTAGTGAATTTGCCTCGAACCTCCATTTCAACTCAAAAATGAAATGATTAGTAGTTGGTGGTCACAGGTCAAAGGTCAAAGGTCAAGGTCACCGTCTCAACAAAATTTCACATAGCAGAATAAAATGATGACATGAGGACATCTTATGTCCAAAGCATCAAAGGTCAACTTCACTGTGTCATGTTTTCTGTCATGGTTTGATTAGTTTCTTGGGTTTCTGTTTATTGTATTTTGTTAAGTTCTCAGTTTATTACAGTCATGGTGTTTAGTGTTTAGTTTTTCTGTTCTGTTTTCTGTTTTATTTTGTTAAGTTCTTGATTTCCTGTTTATGTGTTACTCCATGCTTTTTCATTTTGATTAGGTCATTGTTTTCTCCTTGTGTTATTTCTTGATTTGTTTCACCTGTGTCTCGTCACCCCTCTGTTCCTCGTGTGTGTTTATATAGCCCTGCCTTCCCCTTTGTTCCTTGTCGTGTCATACTGTTTGTTTGCCATGTTTGTGTGTTTCATGCCGTAGTTTTTTCATGTCTTGTCCAAGTTTTCATAGTGTTTTTTTTGTGTATGTGTTTTTTGGATAACCTGGCACGTCAGCAGCGCTCTTGGTTTTTGTCAGCTTTGTCTTTTTTGTTTATTAAAAACCTTCTCGCCTACTCCTGCCTCAGTCCTCTGAGTCCTGCATTTGGGTCCTAACTTCCTTACCCCGCTACCCCTACTTGACAAATCTGTAACTTGACCTGCTGGTGTAGGCATATGAAAGAACAGTGGTCTTTTTAGTTGGCATCGCTTTTAACAGCAATTTGAAAAAATACAAAGAAAACTTTTATTATTTTTGTATCATTTATATCAGTATTAATATCTCTACATTATTGCTGTTTCTGAAGTTTTTGTTGCTTTAATAGTTTTTATAAATTTCTCTTGGTCATCATTTCTTGTTTTTAAATGTACCTTGATAAATAAACTGGCGTCACTGTATTCCATCAATCTTGACCAAAAGGCCGCAATAACCACTGGAAGTGCCGTATGTAAATGTGCCACAAATACAGAATAACAATTAATATATTACATTTCAAACAACCACATACAACTGTCAGGATTTCATGTGTTTGATGATTCTCTGGCTGGCCTCTATGGGTACTTAAAAAATAATTCCAGTACAGTTAAGCAGCTGACACAAAGTGAGATGGAGGGAGACGTATGAGGCTTTTAGCAGAGACAGGTGGCATAAGGGCTATTGCCATATCTTTGCCATCATTTTGTACAAGAATTATAGATGTGCATGTAGAGAAATGTTTAAACAGCTTTTATATTACCAGGACTGCATTTATGGAGCTGGTAAAAGAGCAGTTCCATTATGCTACTGTGCTAACGCTAAAGTGTTTTTTCTGCATCATAATTTTGACAGCCTGTGTGGTAGTTTCATGGATTCAAAGTTACCCAGAGAGTCTGGTGGCTTGAAATGAACTTTGATAACGTGTGGACATGTTGTTCTGAAACTACGATTCCTTGCAAACTGTTGGAAATTACCTCTGAAGTGTTGAGTGTTTTCTGTCCGAGTGAAAGAAAATACTGTTTATGTCAATGTACATCAAAAGCACTATAGATATTCTGTGAGTGAAACTGTCTTGGGTTCTTTTGCAATAAACACAATTTTGACTCACATGGGAAGAGCGCGAGACTTTTTGCTACCACACCTGAACAGTGCTCTTTCAGAGAGCAGACAAACTTTAAGCTGAAATCGTTACATAACAGAACCTCAACGCAGTGAGCCTGAAAATGTCAGCCACAATCAGACAGCACAGTGACACTTCAGAGAGTTTCATTTGGAGGTAAACAAACTTTCTGATTGTCTGAGAGCAGCTTTTATGTCGCTGGAGGACAGAAAGAAAAACAGATCCGAGGAAATCTATTGGCTCAGTGAACGGATGATTCTCTGTTGGTTTTCATTTCCTCAAAAGAAACAGTGTAAAATCAAGATGTTCAAGACCGTGCACAAAGAAATTCATTCTAGCAGAGGTGTGCAATTATATAGTTTCACACTATCCCTGTCATTGTCCTCCATTCTGGCATTAACTGAATAACAAAGTAATTCAGCCAAAGAGCGTAGAGCGGTCCTGAAATAGAGAACCAGTCCACTCAGCAGCAAACAAGCCGCCATGATGAGTCAGTGTTTAATTACTGCACAGCCAGAAGACCTTGGTTTCCAACAAGTTCCCAATGACATTATTGGAAACTGATTCTGAAGATTACTGCAAGCTGTATTTTATGAGACATGAAATTGCTGAACGAAGCAGAAGACCTTCGTGAACACGAGCACAAAAGACCCTGGCAGTGCATGTGGGTACATTACTGATGGCCTATCAATACCCATTAGCTTGGAAAGCTATTAATTATTTCTTGTTCACCCAAGTGCCCTGGAAGAAAGAAGACGACAGAGGCAGATAGAGACACACATTCATTTGGGGCGCAAGAACATGTGGAAACATTTCTAACACCTGGATGTACTGTGACAGAAGGTTAATATTAACTGTCTGGCGTGAAAACCAAATTAACAAGGATCTTGTCAGCAAAGATTAGAGATTTAAAGGGTCTACACAGTCTCTACAGGACTAATGAAGAACCAACTGAGTGTGTGTTAGTAAGTGAGGTCAATGATAACACGAGGAAAGTACCACAGTAGATCCCTGGTAGAGCAATACCTCTTAGGGTATAGACACACCAAAGCTACCGGCAACAAAAGCCGTCCAAAAAGTTAAAACCAGTGATCTTTTTGCCTGAGTTCTCCAAGTTACAGCCAATAGCCAGCTGGCACATATGTTCTGCACCTGAAAGGAAATAACTATCCATACCAGCTGGTGGCATTAGTCTGTCATTCATGAGGGGAAACCAGAAGAACAACTACCTAAAAGAAGTCCACAGTTGCTCCACAGTTTAGTCATTCTAGATGATCATGTCGTTCTGAAAATATTTGTGTATTTGAATATTCAGATGAGATGGAGGTAAAAAAAAAAAAAAAAAAGGAAGAAGAAATGAGATGAGATGAGCCTCCTGAGCCTTTTGATCTTGTTTTGCTTACTTTCATCACTTCCATTTCTCTTCTTAGGCTCTGGTTCTCTGAGCTGGCTGTTCAACAAGATCTCTTGCTCCAAAAAGCCTTCAACTGGGGTCCAACTTCTACGAGGGAACAAAACCAGGGTCACAGACACTCACTGATGGCCCAACACTGGCCAATGGCCGACTGTTAACTTGCTGTGCCATGCCCCTTATTTTCATATCTATACTTTTGTTCTGTCTGTGTTTCGTTCACAATCAGTAACTCTCGCTCTTCAGGAAGCGACAACAGATCACCTTTATCTCATTATCCATACCACACTTCTATTATGTTTCTGTTATATTTTTTTTTAACTCCATGATAAGTCTTTATCCAATCAGAGCAGCTTCCCCTGCAAGTTTATTTCTTACAATCACTTCCAGCACACGAACTGCAATCGTCAGCATCAGGGCTCAACTTAAAGTCCATTATCTCCCTGTACAAATGCACCTGATCCAGTGCTCACTCTTCTGAGAAGTAAAATGTGTGAGGTGCAGGGTTTATCAGGGTCTACACACATACAGGACATAAAGTTAATAGCTTAGGAGCCACTTTTGTGACAGATATTGGGCAGTGATTGTTTTGGTGTGAGTTTTTGTGTGTATGTGTGTTTTTTAATCAGCTCTCTACATCATCAGTATAAGTCAGCTTAGTTTGATGTTGACATTTGTTGTTCAATATTCTGTCATACGCACCTAAAAAAATTAGCACACAGTGGTGGTTTGATCGTATTTAAGTTTGTACTAAGTTAATCACACAGCTTGAAAAATAAAAGTTTAAAAGGAACTTCCTGTTTATAATTCAAGGTGAACACATTTATACTTCCATTATCACCTGAAATAGACTGACTGAGACTGCAAGACTGCAGAATTAGACTCTGTAATGTGTCAGTGAAGGGCCCAACTCACTACCTACCTGGTTAAAGTCTGCAGCCAGCACATAAACTATTCGTTCACTATTCAAGGTGTTTTTGTCTTTTTTTTGTTGTTGTTGTTTCTGTGTTTGAAGAAGAAGAAGAAGAGGATAAAATCAGAACAATACAGACTGTTTCTTGCTGTGTTCCAGGAAACTCGTGATACATCTCTATGATATTGTGAGTCCATATTTTCAGATACACGGAGGACGTCAGTTGAGTTGATGATACATTCACGTTCAGACTGCTAAAAAAAAAACCATGGTCATACATTCAGATCACCTCCTAACGTGGAGGTACTGGCCAACCCACCTTCTCTCTCGCCCGTCAAACCATCTACTCATCCACCCTACCACCATCCACTCCCCTGTTCCGACTCATGTCATTACCTCCTCTATATACATACATATACCAGCCTTTCTCACTCTTGTGTTTACCTTGCACTCTTGCCTTGCCGTGTTTTCTCTGTCTGGTCATTTTGTAAACATCCAGTAAAGATTTAACCATCTTTTAATTGCCACTCTGAGTATTGTTGTGCATTTCCGGGGCCTTGTCTGAGGCTGTTTGTAATGCTGGAGTTGTATTAAGCTGCATTGTGAGGTCTAATGCATTCCTCTGGTGTAGAGCACAATCCAATACAACATCTCAGACTAAAGCCTCAATATACCCCACAAAATTAGTCAACACATAATTTAATTATTCTTTCCAAATAAACATTGTGGTAGTATACCTTGCAGGGCTGTTAAATTAACCGTACTTCATACAAATGTTTCTGTACTCTCAGAATATATGCAGGTTTCTTGGAAGTACTTTATCTCTGCTCTTTGCCTCAAACACACCTTAGAACCAGTTGTCTTAACACTGAGTTGAAGAGCTTCTTAAATATGCAAAGCTTCTTCCAAAGCGCCATTGGATAAGTCTTCTCTCTTGTATTGAGGCATTCAGCATATCTCTTTCTCTCTCTCTCTCTCTCTCTCTCTCTCTCTCTCTCTCTCTCTCTCACCATCGACTCTCATTGCTTAACTTTCGTTTTATCTTTATGTTAGTGATGTTTCATGTTTTTTTTTCGATCACTGGGCAGGATCATAGTGGAGGTGGGGGAAGATGAAGGGTACTCACTGCACGGAGTTCAGGCTCAGGGAGTAAACCCACCCACACTTTATGTGCTAACACGTCAAAATAGTGGAAGAGAAAGAAATCAATGGTGTGCTTTACACACTTGAGAATGAAAAGCAGATATATTTGTTGCAGAAAAGCTTTGAAGGGGTGACATGAGAGTTGTAGTCAGCAATCTGGGTCTTCAAATGCATCTTGTATGCTACTATGTCACACACACACAGTATGGATACACATAAACAAGGACTGCAGATGGTGTGTCTTTGTGTGGAGGGATGGTCAGTTTGTGTTAAGATGTTTATACATGGTTCATAGCCTAACTTCTTGTGAAAAGCTGACCAAATCAAACAATTAGCTGCTATATTTTGAGGGACACACATAAGGAAAGATCATTTGGCGGTGAGGAGGAAAATTTACTGAAACAACGAGAGCTTGTGAGAATAATTTGGGTGGTTAGACTCTGAGAAGCACCTTCACTGAGCGGAGTCCCAGATAAAGGAAGGAGAGAAGAGTCTAGAGGCTATTGGGGGTCGAGCAGATGGATGATGGACACTTCAGTTGAGACTCCTTGTCTCCTTAACCAAGATGAGGTGGAGATGGGGAGAAGGAGTGCTGAACAACAGATGATCTGAAAAGCAGATCAGAAATGCAATAAATTTAGGTAAAGGGGATGTGGGAATAGCGGGTTTGAGAACTGAGGCAAAAAGATTATTAGACAAATGTAGTGACGCTGAATTTGACACCGTGGGAAAGGAAAAATGATGGTGGGAGGGGAGCAGCAGAAATAGCCTAAACTGAATAAAGACAGAACAAGTGAACAAACCTTTCTTATTGAACTTTTGCCTAAACTTCATCATAAGTGGCAATGTTTGGCCCCTGATCCGCTGTCTCAGGTGAAAAAGAGAGAATGTAGTTGGTCCTATAAGAGGCTTTCACTTCATCACAACATGCTGTACAGCTTAGCCCACTGCAGCAAATTATCAAATGGTGCAGCTGGCCTTTTTTGGATGATCCCCTTATAGCCCCTAGCCTGGACACCACGTCCTAAAATTCAGTGTTTCGAAACATCTACACACTTCTAGCGCTTGTTGTCTGCTGCACTGTGCATTAAGGCTTGTTTTGCCGTGTAAGAACTGGGGCCTGCGGTAAGCCATTAAACTGAGGCTGACATTTAAGATATGTTAGGCTTATAATGAGCATTATAAAGACATTTAGTAATATGTCATCAGGTTTATTAATATCTGGATTTCATTCATTTATTCCAACCTCTGACTGGCTCATTTTTCTTATTACGGAAAAATTTTCTTTTTATACAAAGGACAAAAGAATGATCATCTTTGGATTCTGTCTGCAAGAACAGAATTAAGACACAAATCATGAATACATTCATAGTTTTTCTTTGTATAGAAATCAGGGAGATGTTTTTCTTTCCATTTATATGCTGTACGTTTTTGGGAGCCCTTTCAATGATCAGATCACATCCCACATTGATTACCGTGTCCTCTGGGCTTTCAGGGAGCCAACTGAACAATGCCCTCAGTTTAATTGAAACACACCAGTCAATGGCAGTAACATGACAAATGCACTGACAGCATAAAGGCAGTTTGGAAAATTGCAGTGGCAGCCTTATTTGTCAAAGTCTGCTCATTTCCTTTCTTGTTTGACAAACCACCCTTATAATGGAATTCCCTTTGACTGTTCAATCTGTTCAGTACATTTTCAAAATTCGGATTTTATGTTTACATTCTAAAACTAATGTGACAAAACATATTTGTTATGTTGATGGGAAACCTTCTTCATTTTCTTTTTTACATGCAGACTTTATTTGTTCCATAAACCTTAGCAATAGTAGCAAAACAGGATGTTGGTGTACCTGACGTTTAGTATTTTCTTCTGGTCTGCTATGACTCCAGACCAAGCCTGGAGCAAGACATGATCTTCTACAAAATGTAGTTCTTCACAAGACCGCTGGCTCCAAATGTGAGTTACTTTCCAAAGACCACCCTTTTAAAATGCCCAACTTTTCAGCAGAAATAAACATGTCCTGGTACAACAAAAAATGTTTAGTCAGGACCACTTCAGTTAAGGAAGTCTTATTTGCATTTGCAATCAATTATTTAATAATTTAATAATATAGTTTTATGGCTGTTTTGGAACCTCCTTGCCCTTCCCCTTGCCTACACGGAAAGTCTAAGGCAGGGAGAGCAGCAGCAAAGACACCCTGGATACAGAAAATAACATTGATTATGTCTGAAAAAATAAAATAAAAGCAGGAGCTGTGGTGGAGGTGGTGAATTTCTTCCCCTCTCTCTCTTGTCCCATTACTTCCTGTTTCTTTTCAACAATGACTATTCAATAAGGGCACAAAATGTTAGAGAATGATGAGAAAAAAGAAATTCAGAAGAGATTCAGAAATGTGTTATGGGCAACCAATTCAGGATTAAATCATCCATACAATAATGGGCCTGGATTAAACGATTTAAGGCTTGCCTTCATTTGCATGTGTCCACTTTCCAGCATTACATTAGTTTACAAGTTTTAGGTTAGTGCACCAGTGATGTTCAGTATATTACAGAGAGTAAGTCCTTTGTTTCTGTAGGAACAGCTTACCCGGGTATTGTACAGGTTGTCAGGTTGAGCAACGAGTCCATACTGGATTTTACGAGAAGGACTTTCTGTTACAAGGGAGCTAGTGCGTTATTCTTTTTGGGTGCCCACACGATGACACCTGAATATCATTTATCAGGACAGCACTATCAGGGGATGTGGTCTGCAGAAGCGCTGACGTGCTGAACTGCTCCCCCACTCACTGCCAAAGTTGTTGCCATCTGAGCCTGGCCATGATAGATGGGCAGGTCTGGGCAGATGGAGGAATGGCCTGAGAGTTTTAAGAGTCTCTGTCCCTTTGGGATAGACACAATGACTCCTTGTCCACTAGGAGCACAGGTTTGAAGTGGGCTGGTATCAATTCATCTTCAGTTTGGTGCAAAAATGTGTGGAATCCAAACTTGGTATGTGAAACTAAATGTCTCTATAGCTGTAAGAGATCCTTAAACTGTTGCAGTTCGTATACGTCAATGTGCAACTTTCCAGTTACTAGGTTAGTGCAGTATACAATACTTGAGTAGCGTGTTAGTGTTATGGTCAGTGTTGGGCACGTTACTTTTAAAAAGTAATTAGTTATAGTTATTAGTTACTTCTCCCAAAAAGTAACTGAGTTAGTAACTGAATTACTCCACTATAAAAGTAACTAATTACCAGGGAAAGTAACTATAGAGTTACTTTTTAAAAAAATAAATATATATGTTTAAATACGTCTAAGAATTAGAATTTTTGTACACTTCAATGAGGTTAAAGTAGTGCCTGTACTTCCACCTTGAAAACGGCAACTTTACCTCTGAATGCTCCGAACTCGCCATTGCTGTCTATCTCTGATCGCTTGTGTGAGATACTGCTATGCGTGCGTTTGTATGTAAACAACACCCGCCCAACTGAACACTGCCCTGCCGCTGATTGGCTTACCATGAAATTTTACCCTACCTTAGCCAATCATCATCACTTATGCGGCTACCCAGTCGATAGAGATTGCATATCCAGTTGGACCTCTGCATAAGACTGGATAGTCCAGCCATTTTGTTGTTAACAAATCCAACTCCATGGTGCTCAAATGTTTCTATTACTATGTCCTTCACCGCACAAAGCCTGCCCAAACAATTTGACTTGCAGGTCTTTGCAGGGACATAATCAGTTCCCAGCAGAATGACTCCAGACCAACTTCCATACAAAAAAATTAGGTATTTAAGATTTGTAGGTGTGTCTGTCTTGGCTACTCAACCAAGATGGCTACCATTGAGGGTGAGAAGTGTCCATTGCTTTACACTCACATTTATTAGGAGTGTAATGTGATTCAGTTGCGCATTGTTGTGTTGTGTTGCACCATGGGATGTCGCTGTGTGCATTGTGGGCTCAGAGAAGCGGGGGCTTCTGGGAAAAAGCTAGCATTGTTGTACTTTACACATTGCCTGTTATCGTGGTAGCTCCTTACTAAACGTGTTTGTGAATTTCATGACAAGGAGTATACCATCTAGGTACTTATAGTGGACCACATATTGAAACACTGGTCAGTGTGAACACAAAATATATAATTCTACCAAAATGGAAGACTGTAGATGTAATCAGTCAGTGTAAAAACTACAAATAAAAATAAAACCACATGCTAAGGTGTCTGTGAAAGTTCCCAGTCATCCAGGAAACAAAGGCAACTGGACTTGTAGAGTTTATATGATGAAGATGATTCACCACTCAACCAAGTAGCTTCTTCATTTCAGAAGATGTGAAGAAGATACTGGTGATACTCTTGGTTTGGCCTGTTTTTCTTTAATATACTCTAAGGTGTGTATACTGTATAATGTACACAGAGACAAGACATCAGTCACTGCTTTTATTTTAAATATACAGATACTACAACAGAGCGTATATGTCTTCATATAGTGAAAATCTAAAAAAGTTATTTCACATTTTATTGACTACAAGCCACTTTTAAAGCATTACCATATTTGCTCCCCTCTCTTACTGTATCAGGTTTTAAAGATAGACTGTGTCTGCAGTACTCTCCTCTGCTGCTGTTCGTATTTGTCAGTGCTAATGAATGAAACGGTTTTCCAGTTTTATTCATTCATTCATTCATCTTCTATACCCGTTTAGTCCTGTTAAGGGTCACGGGGGTCTGCTGGAGCCTATCCCAGCTGTCATCGGGCGAGAGGCAGGGGTACACCCTGGACAGGTCGCCAGTCCATCGCAGGGCTAACACAAAGACAGACAACCATTCACACTCACACGCTCACCTACGGCCAATTTAGAGTCACCAATGAACCTAATGAGCATGTCTTTGGACGGTGGGAGGAAGCCGGAGTACCCGGAGAGAACCCACGCAGACACAGGGAGAACATGCAAACTCCACACAGAAAGGCCAGGAGGCCCATGGATTCGAACCGGTGACCTTCTCGCTGTGAGGCATCAGTGCTAACCACCTCGCCACTGTGCCGCCCACTTTTCCAGTTTTAGTCTATTGATAATGTTGGACAATGTTATGTAACTCTATACTCTATAGTCTATGTGACTGTGTTTAGAAGTTTATTTATGTGCAATTTTGGTCATCACAGAAAGAAAATCCAACTTATTGAAGATAAGATACAGTGATTTTTTGAGTTTTTAATAGTGCTTGTAGTTGGAAAATAAAAATATAATCCCACCTACAGCACTGCCCATCACAGCCACAGTGATCAGAGACCCAGTGCAAAAGACAAGTATCACCATCTGTTTTATTGACCGCTGAACTGCTCTTCATGATCACTGTGGTGACTGGCTTGTGGAATCATTTGCTGAGTTGCATTAAACAGCTAATAAAGAGAAGCCGATACTAACAAGGTCAAGGATTTTAACCTCAATTGCCGTTAATGGCTCCGGACACATAATACAGTGGCACTGAGTAACTTTTGAAGGCATTTAATTTAGCTGGAGCCCTGTGCCATGATGCTCTTAAAAGCATTGGCTTTCAATAATGAGTGGACGTGTTAAGTTATTCATCAGTGAGGCTTTATGGGTGCTGGCCCTTGAGAGCCCAGACAAAGCATCTACCCCTTAATTTGCCCTGACCAGTGCCAAAAGCGTCCATTTAATTCAAGTCAATCAACACCTTGGCATTTTGAGGCGGCCGAGCTTTTAGGTGTCGCCATGGTGTGTGCATGGATAAATATTTATGAAGCCGAAGATAAAGTGCTCTCAGGGTTTATGTTCATTATCATACTCATGTTGGAGGGGAAACAGAGGAGTCCTTGTGGCCCCTTGTATTTAACTAGAAATGAGGACTTTTAATCCACAGTCTATAAACTAGCAAAATAAGCCCTGATTCTTTTTACCTGTCACACATCTGAGCTTATAGCTGACATTTTAGAGACATTGTTTGAGCTTCCAGAGCCTGTTACAGCTTATTTGTCTGAGCACACAACTTAATTTCACTAAACTTATTAAGAACACAGCAGCGAGCCGCGGCTTTGCAGCTCTGATATGTCTCTGCTTTATAATGAACATGGATGCTTTAGTTTATTTTGAGCCAATCCCCCATGTGCCATTGTGCCTCTGTGAATTTAGAATGCCAAATGTGTATTAACACACATCTTAAAATAGTCCCAAACTATTTTCTATTCCAAGTAACATTTCATAAAATCTACACAGTCCACATACTTGGTTTTGGCCCTTGGTATTTTTGACAGCAACAGGAATATTCCTGACTTTTTTTGGTTTTATTTCTTTACAGTTACTTGAAATAAATTTGTATGTGTGCGCTTTTAATATGCTCTTCTGAGGGCCTTCTCTTCCAGTAGCAGTTCAGTGACTGGACTGTTAATAGACCCACATGAACAGGAAGTGGGAAGCAAAATATAACAAGCCACTGGAGACATCACATTGCACTCCAGAGAGCCATTAACCAAAGTTTCCATTTATTTATCCATACACCAAAAAAGGGAGTGCAGTGGCTTCTTGCTAATTGCCAACACAAAACTGTTGAGGCAGCCGGGGAGCTGCACCTTAGCAGCAGACTCCTCTCTTGTCGTCCCTGATGGTTTGGTTCCACTCAGTAATTTTCTGTGATGCATGCAGCGAGGAAGGAGATACCTGTCGCACTGACACACTGGAGGTAGCACGGTGACGTAGGAGTTTGGTTGCAAGAGTGGCCCTTGAGACTGAGCTTGTGCAGTGTAAGAGTAGTGTCACTAAATGATGCGAGGAGGAGATGAGCTTGAAGCAGACAGGAGAAGCAGGACACAATGAGTGACAGGTACTCCAGAGGATGGTTATGAGAGGTGAAACTGAGGGACCTAACTACTTGAAAGGCAGACACTGACCAGACTTGGCTGTCTCTGTGAGCTTTAGAGGCCTCCAAATGATACGAGCGCACCATTTTGTGAAGCGTAACTGACACCCACAGAGCACCCTAAGTAAGCCCCAGGGAAGGGTAAGGTTAAGCTGGAAAACAAAACACTAAAGCAGGACATGTAATAGGCCTCTCATTTCGCTGCCGTCTTTGTCAAGCTCACTGGAGGAAACCTAATTTATTTAATAGCCTGTCGCTTCAATGCCGAGCGTTTGGTGCGAGAAAACAGAAGGCAGCGTCGATGAAAGCATAGCGGGAGAGAGAGAGAGGGGACAAACACTTTCTTCACATTCGCTGGCGAGATGCGATTTCCAAAGCGAAGATCTGTGTCAGCCATCTGGTGATGGAGAATAGCAGGGAACTATGTCAGCGTGCTACTTTCAATAATGCAAGCGTGCATGCTGTCACTACATAATTGACAATTCAAGGCGAGATGTCTGTGATTTGCAAACTTCTGTGTATTTATTATATATGGTATACCATCTATTTATACCTACAGAATAAATCTGTTTCTCTTTAACTGTTCTCTTGGTGAAAGATGAAGAAAGACAAAGACAGAGCTGCGTTTATCACAGAGTCCTTCACACCTAAATCTTTCATACTACTGAATATTCTCAAATTATTCTAGCTCGATGCAAATGACTGCATTTGTTTTCAGTGGCATTTGCATCTGCAGGGATTTAGCCGGCATCCCATTCTCTTATGTGTTTGTGTTCACATTCAGCCAGCAGAAATAAATCTAAAGCTTAAAGGCCCAGTCAGACAGTACACTAGCCTTAAGAAAAACAAAAGAGTGTTTCCCATCCAAGTAAATATAAGCTGCTGCACTGTAAAATCTGACTTTACTCATTGCCTCAAAAAACATTGTAAAGTAACAAGTAAAGTATGTAAAGTAAACGTAACATGGTGAATTAGAGCTAAGTTGTTCAATTTACATACTACCCATTTAATACTACTTGAATATTTAGAACAACTAACATAAAACTCATAAATATATGAATTTGTTTAATTAATTTAATTTAGAGTCCACTACTTGACACAAATTGCACCCCTTTTAAATCTGTTAATTTCAGATTTAATTATACTCACTCAATAGTTCCGATTCACTTAATTATATCAAATAAAATGCTTGAATCTACGCAGTCCTTTAAAACAACACACTGACATCTGCGGAAGCCCAAAGTGGGCGGGGCCCGGGGGTTTCCATGTTGGTTGTGCTATACTCCTCCCAGATTCTGATACTCCAAAAATAGGGCATGGGGGCAGCCCGAATGAAGTGCAGTTGTTGAAACACACCCTCCTAACTCTCAGTTAACTTGTTAGCTGGACAGCTGAGTTAGGCTAACCGCTATCCAAGGCGCTAGCTAATGCGTGATTTATATCAATTTGACACTGTGGCCCCGGACACTACGCAGGCTCTTACGTCGCCACCTAACGTGCACCAGAGGTCACAGTAGGCGACTAGTAACTTCTGACAGGTCCCATCTATCACCTGTCACTCAAAGCGGGAACATTCTTTAGGATTTAGTTGGAAAAATGCTTGTAGCATATTTTCTTGAACATAAACAACATTTAACTAATTATTGTCCTGAACATAAACACTTTAATCATTTGTTTAGTTGTTTGTGGGCAGGGCAGGTGTCAATGCTGGCTACAGTATGGTAGTGAAACAAGAAACAAGTAAAAAAGCTGCAAGTAGAAATGGAGAGATCTACGTATGTCCAAATGTTGAAAAAAAAAGCTATTTTTTTCAAAAACATACTTTTTCTAAGGGAACTGAACTTAAAAACAATGAACTGGTCCAATTGTTAGATCCCAAATTGCTGCGAACTTGTTTTTAGTAAGTGTAGATAACAATTGACAAAAATAAATAAATAAGTTAGGGCCACTAAATTTATTTGATTTAATACCATGTCAGACTTTACAGTATGACAACATGTTTCTCTGTTTCTTCCAAGGCCTTTGCGGTTGTGGGAGGTGAGAAATGATGCATTAACACTTAAAAAGAGCCTGTGATACAGATATCCATGTCATATTACGATATTATAAAAATCAGGGCTTCTTATGTATGAATTATTTAAGTGGCATCCTTTTATCCACTATACATATGATTCTTCTAACCAGCTGTATGGATATAAACAGGACAATGAAACTGCCAGACACTCTACAGTGACTCTATAGAGAGTCTGGCAGTTTCATGTACCTCTATCTCCACCGCTCCTGCCCCCTCCATACTTTACTATTATGAAATGCAAATGTTATGTCACCCACTACACACAGAGATGAATCTGTTATCCTGTTCGTGTTATTTCGAACCTCGCTGCGGCAGCGTTCTCATTGCAGCTCCAGTCACGATGTTAATTTACTCTCCAGTCTTTACCACTGACCCTCCGTCTCTAAGCCATTTCGTTTCCATAGCTGTGGAATTAATTAAGATGCTACCAAATATGCTAGACGGCAAAACTGGATAATAATGGATAATAAATACTGGAACAGGCTGAAATTGATATATCTTTCTTGGTAGACAGAGAGTTCATTTGGATCAAATAATTAATCCGTCAGTAGTAACAACTTGGATATCAGTTGACTTGCAGCATCTTCATGAGATCCCTTCCTCATCCTCTTGCAGATTTCACGGTGATTAGATTGCTGGACAGTTACTGAGAAGATGTCCCAAGAGTGAGGGTTAAAACAGCCATCACCTTGCCCCCATCCAAATAATCTCTGTAAAGCTATTTTTGGACTATTAAAACTTGAAATTTCATTTTTGAAGTTTTAGTCACTCATTAGTATGTGTAACAAAAACACAAGACTGCCAAGTTCCTTGGTGAGATTTTGGAACACAGACAGACACACAAACGCTGGCAGTTAGACGATCAGTTTTAAATAAACTGCCAGGTTGGCCAAGGGTATCTGGGAGAGAAAACAAAGGCAGATAATATAATTAAACATCCACCAGACTTTACACACCGACTTCCTGGTTAAACTGTGACTTATTCTTCCAACACAATGAGCACCAACATTTGGTGTGTTTTGGGGAATTAGGTTAAAGTTTCTTGGAATCTGTCTGTTGATCTGAGTAATTTGTGCAAAGTTGCTGGTATCACCAACTTAAGCAATTTGTTGAGTACAATAAAGTTATTATAACTTCAATTCAAGAACAAAACCTCTCATGTCCTCTTATGTTATTCCATTTCCCATGCTTACCTATAAAGGTGTGTCTCATAGACTGTATATAAATATTAACAATGTGTCCCCACTTTCTTGCACTGGCCAAACTGGCGTCAGTTTCCCGGGGATAGGGGTGCCAACATCGTGTGAGTTCGGAGCCAGAGTCTATACCTCTTTTTAAGACCTACTGTATTTTGTTACATATTATACCTGAACGTTATTGGTCATTGTAATCCTCCCATAACCACCGTGGCCTTAGTGTCAACACTCCTATATCATGCATTTATGCAGTTGCCATCCCTCCCAACTTAAACCTGATTCAAGATTATGTCATCTTTTAACCTGTCACATCCCATCAACCAATCAACTTCCTTGAGTCAATCAAGTCGTGATCTTAGTTAGTAAACTGAAAGTACTGTTGGCCAAAAATAGACTCAAAATTAAATTGGACCATCAAATCTGTGTATGAAAATCTCATCTCTTCTTATATTACAAATTACTGTGGCACACACAAGCAATTTAAATACACGAGCCAAGAATATGAAAGTAAACAAAAGAGTATTTATTGAAAAAAATATAATGTGTCTTGAAAGAGTTGTCAATTATTTTAGGGATTCATTCCATTATATCCATTAAAGTATCACATCATAATATTTGTTTTGCTAAATAAACACATTAGATGCGTTCAACTCAGGATTACAAAACCTTTGGTTGCAGCTTTAAGAAAAAATGGGAAACATTGTACATATAAAATCATGCAAACAACATACAATAAAAATCTCAAACTGTGGTAATTCTCCTGATGTTCTGGCTGCTCTCCTCTGACTGGCTCTCACTGGGTAGAGACTGGCTGCTGGAGTGCACAACATCAGGGACCTGGAGAACAACCATCGCAGCTTTGGTGTTAGTGACAATGCACAGGTACATCTCTTCAGCAGAATACAAACATGTTTCCAGAGGGTGGGATGCTGTGTAAATTGGAACTTATTAAGGCCCACATTTCATTTAAAATGGTCCAAAGACAAAAACTCAAGTGTGGAAACTGAGAAATTGTTATTTTTTTTTTTTTTTTAAACTGCACGCACTTTTTGAATTGAATGCTGATAACACATTTCAGATGGTCATCAAAAGACTGGAAAAAGTTGGGTAACAAAAAATACCTCAGAGAGCATCTCAAATAGATTTTCAGAGGCAACAATAAAGAAACTTTACACTGTGTAAAATACTGCCTGGCCAAAAAAAAAAAGTTGCCACATGGATTTAACTAAGATTAAACGTACGAGCCTCCTGTTGGGTAATTAAATATTAGAGTGTGTGACCTTTTTTTGGGGGGGGGGGGCGGCTTTTTTTTGGCCAGGCAGTGTAGTTCAATAATTTTAGTAAAAAAATGCTTCTCAGTGAATTTGCAAAGAAATTAGCAATTTCATTGTCTTCATTCAAAGAACCCGGAGCCTACAGTTTCAGTGGTGGAAATTTCTGCATGGACCCAGGAACACTTCCAAAAACCACAGTCACTGAACACAGTTTGTTGCTGCATCCACAAATTAAACAGTTAAAATCCCACACTCATTAAAGATGCACTGAGATGAAATTGAAAAAAAACTGTGATTTGACCATTTCAAATTCTAAACTCCTTTTGGAAGTCATGGACGCAGCGTCCTCTGAGCTAAAGAGCAGAGGGACTATCCGGCCCGTTATCAGCACACGGTTCAAAAGGCAGCCTCTATGATGGTATTTTTGCTTTGGTAAAAAGGTTGCAAAAGCAAATGGAAAAAAAAAAATACAACAATGGATGCCCTGAACAGTTGAGCTGCTGAAATCCAACAAGCCACGCAGTGGTAAATACTGCTGAAATGTGTTTCTCACATCAAATTCAAATATATGTTTTTGTCACAAAACAATAAGATTTTCCAGTTTAACATTTGATCTACTGTCCTTGTACTGTATCTTTTAAAAAGAGACTTTAAATTATTTGTAAATCACTGCATTTTGATTTTACAGCCTCCTATTTCTTAGAAACGGGGTTGGATGAGATTTAGATGAACTGGCTAAAACGGACTTTCCTGTCTCTTAAGAAGTTCGACTACCCTCCAACAGATTTGAAAACAACTGAAATACAATTAATGCCCTAAAGGCCTCAGAGTGATTGTCCTCCACTTTCAGTACCTCCAGATGAAGTAATCCAATTATCAAACTTAAAGCACTGGTTCATTACTTCAAAGACAGTGAATCAGAACTGAACTTGTGACCTCCAGTCAGAGCTGCTCCACGTCAGAGGTAATTGGGAAAAGGAGCCACGTTCCCCAGCCCTGAGGAATGCAGCTCACCGTTCATTACTAGACACGGAGATACCACACAGGATATCAATACAGTCTGTAATCAATGTGACAATCAATTAGTCGTTCCCAGGAAAGCCTCTGAGACTAAATTACCTCATCAGCACTGACCGGCTGGGATCGAATGAGGGCCATGAAAATAATTAGAGGATACAAATAAACAAAAAGCATTTTTCTGTGCTTGTGTCACTTTGAGGGGTCACAATATTAACATGTACAACTGCAGATCATCACATAGATTCATTGTACACCACAATGATGAAGATGGAGCATCTTAGAAGGGTGCTATATGCTAAAAAACTGAGTTTTTATTGAGTTGTTACCTTTAAATGTGGATGACCAAAAATCGTCTTATTCCACATTTCATTTCTCCTCATGCTGTAATGTGCTCAGATTTCTGACATAACGCTACGTGATGGGAGGCCAGCGGGGGTACAATAGTATATCAGGGCTGTTCTCTTACGCTCTCATCAACAGAGGAAGGATGTGGCAGGAAGTCCAGCTGCAGAATGACTGGCTGCATTATTCAGCTCCAGTTGATCTTTGTCTCTATTGGCCTTTCTCTCTGTCTCTGTCTCTGTCTCTCTGTCTCCCATCCCCCCACCCTCTCTCTTCTTCTCTGTCTTACCTTGCAAAAGGTGACAAAGTCCATCTGGCTATGGGCTTCCATGGTTAGCCCATTGTAAACTGCATCTGCAGGGTGAAAAACATCCTTTTAGCTTGATCTAACCTAACAGCTCATCCAGCCGTCTGCAGCCCACTTTGGACTTAAAGTAGACCTCAGCCACATAGTAGGATTCAGGAGATTTTGTGTCCCTGAGGTTTCTGGATGTGCACCGAGTAAACACTCCATCCGGAGTTTAAATCCGTCTACTGTCTCTAAATGAATACACATTGGGGTCATCTGGCTATGATGTTATTTGGAAGAGTTGCAGTTGAGAATTTTTAGAGCAGGTTCAGCAGCATCTGTGTTTACTGACGCGCTGTTAAAAGGCTGCTATTTATTCTCTGATTTAGAATTGTGATTTGGCAGAAGAAAAAATGTAGAAATGTCCTTCCAACAGATCTCACTCTGGTCTGCTGATGGAGACAGAGAAACACACAGCTGTCATGTGCAGGGAATTTGACTGTTTATTAAATGTAAAATTTAAAAAAAAAAATAAAAAAAAAATAGATGTTTCAGTGAACAAATCATATTTTATTCTTTCTTTTCCAATATGTAATATGTGTTTGGATCCGGCGTTTTCCCTACTATTCCTGACATCCACTGCCTTCCTTTCGGTTCCATACATTATAAATATCTATTAGCAGACTCGTTCATGTTGTGGCTTTATGACAGTATGTCTGTTAAATGTCATACATTACACAACTAATGATAATTTTAAGAGTTTTAGGAGAAAGCCAGCTTGCAGAACCCTACATCAAAAAAACACCAAATGTCCTATAATGTGACTGAAGCTATAATAAATAACATAGTACATGTATTTGCATGTACTGACCTCTGTCTGTGACAAGTTTGAGCAGACATGCAGACATAACAAATGTTCCCTTTAGACTGCCATGTTAAACTGAAACAGTTTCCAGAGCAAAACAATTGTGCATCTCATTGAGAGACTTTCAATTCAGTGGTAATGAACAAAGCTGGTCCAGAACATCAATAACATATTTTATCAATACATACAATCCGGAGTACATCAATGCAAGTGCAAATGAGAATGGAACTTTCTGGTACTCTAATAATAAAATCAATGATTTTCTGTCCAGTGTATTGTGGTATTGAGTTGTTTTCTGGTGAGATTAGATTTATTTTGGATTTTTTTTTTAACAAGGAAAAGATGAGGGGGATTGATATGATATCAATGATAAAAATGAAAAGTAGATACTACTAACATGCGGGACCTACTCACAGATGTTGACAAAGTTTTCCCTTGGGCACTTTGGGGATAAAAATGTAATAAGTCTTATTATATTGCAATATCACAACAGACGTTTTAAGTCCCAACAACAGTCCCAGCATCACATGGCCTCTGGTGAATTCCACTCCTAGCAATGAATTAAAAGTCATTTTTCGTTAAACCCCACCCAGTATTACTATTGTGGTCAATGAGTCTGAATTTAAACGAATACCAGTAGAGTAAAACCTTTATATTGTGACCTAATGAAGTTGACTTTTACAGTTGAGTCACGGTGAGCCATATGTCACTCTCTCACCTGTGGGGCCCTCACTTGAGTATCCCAGGTTGATCTTCCCCCCTGTCGCCTCAGCAACCGAGCTTCTCCCAAACACTGATTGGTCGAACCTGCAAAAGCCCAAATGAACAGTCCAATGGAAAAGATAACCTTTAGCACACAGACGCTGTCAGAGTCTGTTGTGAACAGACAATTTTCTTTTCTCCCAAAGCCGCACTATATCAGAGTCCTCCTCGTTGTGTGTCTTGACAGATAAAAAAATGAGCATCCTCATTGCTCACTGTATTTTATGATACAACTCTGTATCCCCGCTGCATGGAAAATGTGATGTTTCGTTTATGCAAGCCTCTTGAACGAGCTAAAGACAATTTAAATCTTAATCAAGCTGTTACAGAATATAATCACTGTTTAATGTATGTAATTTCAAATTCGAGTCTTAAATTTTATTTTATAATTAGGATCAAAAAAGCCAATTTATTCCCAGAAATAAGCTTTATGTCTTAACTAAGATTCATGCTGAGTCTTCATATTAGCTTCTGTTAAATCTAAATGGAGCTCCGGGCTCCGGACTGTGCTGTTTGTCTCGGATTACTGGAAGCTCCACAACAAAATCATTTTCTTGTGAGGCGCCACAATTTAAAGTTCTTTTTATGAAGCAACAGAAAATCAGAAGTTGTTTAAAAATTGCTGCATAAAGTAAAAGGTGCTCCGAAGAAGAGTTTTTCAGTCTTACCTTATAGTCTCCCGTGGCTTTGATTCTGAAAGGTAAACGAAAAACGAAGTATGGAGTTTATTATTATTATGAGCTGCTAAATATATCATTCTCACTGCACTGACCACAGAACCAAAAGAGCAATATGAAAGCTGTAAGTGTCCTGCTGTTTATTAGGTTTGGGTTCTGCACTAATATCATAGCCCCCAGTCAGTTTGCAATTCAACAGTAAAAGCTGGAGCTGAGTGTTAATGAGTTTTTGTTACATGGCTTCGTGGTCGCCTTTGCCAAAAGGTCCTCCTGGCCACAGAGAAAACACAACAATATTACAGATGGCGCTAGCCTCGAGAGAGATATAAACTGTTCCCTCAACATGGAGAGAAATAGCCTTTGTCGTTATATTTTAAATCCCCGCTGTCATGCTGGCGACTGTATTAGACTCCTTCTACTTTCCCAATAATTACAAAGCATACATTACTCCCCATTGAGGTGGATTACTCAGAGAGGAGCTTAGTGACTTGGAAGTGCGCCACATCCTCATGAGAAACATGAGAAACATCCTCGTGAAGTTAATTTAAGTTGCTCAGGGATGGTACATTAATGCTGTAAGACCCCAGCGAGGACAATGGCGTCGGCGGGTATCAGTCGCTTCAGGTACAGAATCAGCCGCCGCAGGAGAAAGGTCGCACCTGCCTTATGATAATCCCTCAGCTCCAAAACACGGCCATGATTTGAAATGGTCCGAAATCAGTCATGGGGATTACGCTGACTTAAAATGTGTGACTCAGGGCCCCTTTTTGTTATCGCGGGCACACAGGCCTCCTCTGCCTCTTAGGCCAGGAATGCACTCAGAGAAGCCTTTTTCACCTATGGACTTTGACTATGATCTGCAACAAGAGTTGGTGATTAGATTGATGCCATGTTCATGTAAGTACAGTAAATATGAAGACACCAGTGAGTCTGAATAGATTAGCATAAAAACTGGAGAAAGGGACACACGATGGCTCCGTTCAAGGTGAAATCTAATTAATCAGTAAGATATATCCAATTTGTTCAAACCCTTGAGCACTGACTAATAAAGCCGAGCATAAGTTCAATCAGGAGGACCATCTTCATCCTCACTCATTCACAACCCTCTCTATCTTCCTGCTGCTGTAATCAGCTGACTGGGAGAGTTTCAGGTTCAACCATTCCCATTTTGCCACAATCTCTTTCAGCCAATCACGTCTTTGCGGTCAAACTGAAATGCGTTTCTCCTCTGCTGCTTTCAGTTCGAACTGCTGCGACCCCCTTACACAACTTTCACCTCCAGTGTTTACATCAAAGGTCCAAGTCCAGCTCATCAGAGTCCACTCCTCACCCACCAATGTCTTGACCCAAGAGAGATTTCCCACTATAAGCACTGCTTTACCTTCTACGCTAGAAAATATTTAAAGGACTTTCTTGTTCACTCAGAACAAAGTCTCTCCGGACTGAAATAAGTTGTAATATCTAAGATTTAATATTTGAGTTTCCTTTGGGCACTATTTCCCCTAGTTTCAGATCCATTCTCGACGAAGCTGATTTGCTTAATTATTCCCTAAAAGTTGCAGGATAACCTGCGTCTACTCTGTGTGGCTACAAATGTTGTATGCTTAGTCAAACACACTGACTCATCAGGCAGGAACCAGGTGTGATCTCATATTCCCCGAGGTACACTTTCTGCTGTTGTACCAACATGTGTAATCCTTTCGGCAAACAGGTTGATGGCCTGTCCAAGGTCACTACAGTCCCACCAAACAACTTGTCAGCTCTTCCTTCACATCTGAGGGGCCTTCATCAAACTCCCCCGCTGACTGACAGGGTCTAGATATAAGATCGAGATCAGGACAAGCTCCCTTTGTCTGTTCAAGGACCATACACCGAAATTGCAGCCTGTGTTTCTGCAACATCCTGCAGCCTTTTAATGAAAACATACTCCAGTTTACCACTATTTGTCTCATTAAAGTGAAGTACTCTGACTTGCCTGGTGTTTATTATTGGATAATGGAAAAGCAAAAAAAATAAAAAATAAAAAATCACAAAATTAGGCGCACAAACATACCCAACTTAAAGATACAGCAGAAAATGCACTGACAAAGAGAGGAAATTATAAGATAACTCTTACTAAAATAAATAAATAAATAAAATAATAATGATACATTACACATGTCCAATTAAAATGTTGTCTTCAATGTTTAAAGACATGTACACTGTTAATAATGCCTTGCATGGGCAAACTGACAGCTGAGTGTTTAAAGGGATCTCATAAAGTGGTCTCATTAAAGTTTAGTTTTGAAGACCTGGCTATATGTGTGTGTAGGTAGTTACATACAGCAGTTACTGGAAATATGATACTGGGTTTTTCTGTGTGTTTTTCTGACTCCGAACACATCTTTTTAAAATACCTTACTCCATTTAACACATTAATCTTATGACTATATACTTATTAAAAATGCTTTTATTTTTATTGCATTGTTGTATTCTTTTGATGTTTTATGCATTGCTGTTTTTTGTAATGTGACCTTGAGTGCTTTGAAAGGCACCCACAAATCAGATGTTTTATTATTATTATCATTAATATTAATATATTTGTGGAATGACAGAAATTTGTACGGCCGCACCAGAACTATGTGGATGGATAAATAATACGGGAGGTCAGAGGTCAAAAACATCTATATTAGATTTTGGAAACGGTCCCTTTAATGTGCATACTACGTATTTCCGAGCCAGGGAATCCATGTCATTTCTGCATGTCATTTCCCTACTCTTTGAGTTTCCTGTTTCTAATCTCTATCTCTATTAAATAAATACTAAAAAAGTCCAAAATGCCTTATGCAGGTGCACGTCTGCAGTAGCTGGATGAACACTGATGGTCATTAGACCTACCTTTCCAGATTTTCAAGCTACCAACCCTGCAGCCATACTCCTCTAACCTTTGCAGCTGCTGTTTCCTGAGAAGTAAAGCTTTCTGCTGACAACTAATGTTCTGCTTTTGTCAGAAAAAATACTGCGTGCCCTTGTTGAAGGCCACCGTGGGGCAGTGCCGAGTCACAGCGTGCAAACACCAATCTTCCTCATTACACTTTAATCACAGTTTCTGTAGTGGAAAGGTGTGGGGCGAGCTGACGCTTGTTCACCTAGAGCAATTTAGCGAGGAGAAAAAGTGCCTACTTGCTTGTCTTCTTTGTCTGTAACAGAGGACAGCGCCGATGCAGAGCAGTGCGAGCAGAAATAGAGCAGCGAGGGAGGCGGTTACCGCCAGCGGGGCTGTGCAGTCGTCATTGCCTTCCTGCAGCACCTCTGCAACTGAGGAGAGAAGGTCACGTCGTTGTTTTAGTAAGACATGCAGCAGCACTCTTGTTACTTTGCAATTCAATTACACATTTTCAGAGAGCATGTAGAGAAAGCAGTGTTTAATTTCGTGTTTTTCATTTGGAGTTGTAGGCATGAGGGTGTTTTGCTGAGGGAAGCTGCTCCAAGACGAGAAAATGTTAAAACCACAAGAATAAATGAACCTTACTACAGCGATAATACATTAGTTCTATTTTGAAGCTTTGGGCTTCGGAGAGGTTCGCAACCTCAGCTGCACGCTCACGCAGTGTTGATTTGGCAGCCATTTTTTATGCCACTCTCCTTTTTTGTAATAATGCTCAGTGATGATTCACACACTTCCAAACAAAGCGAGGCACAGAAAAAAAGCAATTAAATTAAGCTCAAAGAAAAAGTGTAGAAAACTAGGACACAGCTAAGAGCGGCTTGACAGACAACTCCCACTGTGCATCTGAGTACATGTATCCATTAATGTAAAACATGACGTCTGTGTGTTCTCACCCACTGTCAGACGAACACTGCTCTTAAGTGGCGTGGAGAGGGCAGGCACAGAGGCCAGACATTCCACAGAAGAACTCTTTGCTGCCGTCACATTGATCTTGCTGGTCACGGTGAAGAGGCTCTTCCCCGACTCTTCAGTGATGATGCTGTATTCGCTCTGGCTCACCTCCACACCAATCCCCAGTGAGAGAGAATTATTATAATGTGCAGTGTACTAATTTGAATGTTTACAATATGAATCACTATTCCAGGTCCAAAAAAAAAATGTTTGATTTGTCCCAGTTTTATAAGAAAAGCTTGAAAAAGCTGAGCTCTTTGACCGATCTGTCGCAGGTTTGTCACCAGATTATTTGATCCAAAGAGTCGAGGAGCTGGATTTGTTTAGCTGCATTCTCAGAAGTAACCTTAAATGGAAACACCATCAAATTCAGAGATGGATCAGTGTTTCCACCTGCTAACTCAGTTATTGTTCACTCCATAGATACATAGCCAAATGGGAAATTTCTGATGATTCCTAGAGTTAAAAGAAAGATTAGACACTGCAGCATGTAAATTCAAATGTAATGACATGATGACAGGCTGTGATTTGAGCAAGTGATTATCGCTGGATAATAGAGCTCTATTTTTATGAAACAAGGAGCAAACAATATCTTGGATTATTTTTTCCATGTTAGTGACTAGACGCACCACGGCATAATCTAGGAAAAGGGTCGGAGCAGGATGAATTTATTGTCCACAGAACAATTTGTAAATGGGATGGATGGTCAATCAAATCATCTTTTTTCATCCTATCTAAAAGCAGTACACTATTCACCATGACACACAGACTATTTCCTAAACAACAGACCAAACCAACATTAAAGAAGTTACTACATGCCGCCTGTGTCTGGACCAAAAGGTTGCATTTGAACATAGTGCAAAGACTTCCAACCAAGAGCTAGCTGGCACACTGTATGTTCAGTGTCAGTGTGAAGCAGTCTGAGCAAGCAGCCAATTGTCAGCTTGGTGAGTCAAGTCCTTAGGCCTTTCTCCCCAAAAAGTAAAGGAAACAGCATGAGCTAGAACATATGTGACACGGTGTAAGTTTGATTTGTTAGACTAAATAGTTGAATAACTACTAAAGGGAAAATGGCCTGGGGCCTGTACTATGAAGCAAGTTTAATGTACCAAGGAAATGGTTCATTATCTTGCTTCACTAAGACTTACAACTGTAATCACAATGAGTAGTCACATGACAATGGTTATCAACTCACTGTATGTAATAAATATTGTTCAAAGGAGGAGCAAACTATATTAGCCGAATATGAGCAAGTTAAACCCAGTACACGCATGACTGAGAAGAAACCACAATCAGGGTCGCTCCTTGATGGAGGAAGGGGGTGTAACATGTCCAACTAAAAGGTTGTCTTCTCTGTTTAAAGATATCTATACTGCTAATAATGCCTGATAGCTGAGTGGTTAAAGGTTTTTGTGTTATTTAGAAGACCTTGCTATATGTGCATGTAGGTAGTTAGGTAGACATACAATAGTAATAGTTGTTACATGAAACTGATCACAACAAGATATTGAGATTTGATGGGATCATGGTTTCTGGACAGACGATATTGGGTTTTTCTGCGTGTTTTTTTTTTTTTTTTTTGAGGCACTTGTCTTCCCCCAAAAAACTAAAGTGTAAAATCATGTATTGAGTACAAGAGCATGCTGCTTACATTTAAGGCCCTTCACAACCAAGCTCCACCATATCTGTCTGAATGTCTCCAATTATATACAACCTTCTGTACTCTGAGATAGTCTTGGCCATCCAAATTATTGTACCATGTATCATCTGACCCTGTTAGAACTGGACGCGTATGGCTCAAGAAGCTGACAAAGATGAGCAGTTCCTTCAGCTGAGAATCTAGATCCTTCATGTAGATGCTCCTCGTCAGGAAACACCACAGGGTTTAGATAGTCTCTAAAGACTGCTGTCTGCCTAAGAGACTGACGCTATCCATGCCAACAGGAAGGGCAACAAAACAGATTGATTAGTTGAAATTGCTTTTTTATTTGCAGATAAATTATCTTGAGGACAACTTGCTCCAGATCAGGTTATGTTTGCAGCATAAGTTACCATGGTGATGTGGCGTGGTAAAAAAAACTGTAACCCGTAGTTATCTCATTAACCTCATATCCTGCTTCATAGTACAGTCCTCTGGAAGGCTAAGGAGCACGAGTCATGTGGATCACTGAAAACAAATATTTGCACTCTTTATGACTGCACAGCCAGACCCGAGGACATACAGTAGGTCAGCAGTTCTCTTTGTCAAGACAAAACTGGACCAGAACCTCGGTGGATCCAAGCCTCTGGCGATATGATTATTGTGTTTTCAAAGAAGAAAGAAACCAATGATCAAAAAAGGAGGAGGAAAAGAAGGAGCCCTTCACGCACCAGAGCGCCCTCTTATCTATCAAACTAATTGGCGCTTTTGTCATGGCTATGACATGTGTGAGTTTCAACTGAACTGGTGCAGGGGCATTTATTGATGATTTTCACTGCTGACACAACAGGATGAATACAGGGGTATAAAGGAGCATTCTTTGCCCTCATGTTCAGCCACATTCGTCAAGACTCACTGAAGGACATTCCACCATTCAGCATTCCTAAACAAACATTCACAGCCACCAACGAGCTTTTCAGGTTGAAACTGTGGAGCCTGACATAATCTGTCAGAGCTGTAGGAGGTGAGAAGTTGTTTGGCACCACTGCACTTCAGACACTGAAATAATAAGCAATAAACCCCTTAACACAAAGAGTAAAAATGTAAAACTGTTAAAGTATCAAACACATTAAATGTCTTATAGTAATTTTTAGTTGGGTTAGTTTAATAAACAGATAGTAGTCCAGTCCAAAACTGGTTTCTGTTGTATTTCATGTTGAAGAAACAGGTCTGATTGCAGTTACATATTTACCTTTTTGTCATTCACCTGCCATTGAAGAACGGGTTTAGGGTGCCATCCCGCTGCTTGACATTCAAACAGGACCGACTGCCCCTTAAAAGCCAACTTGTCATCTCCCAAGACTTTCACGTTGCCCTTTTCTGCAATAAGAAAATAGGTGTGCTTACAAACTTGCATGTTTTACTTTTTCCGCATATGTGTCTGCACACATGTGCAGTATGTGTAACTGGGAGAGAATCTATGAATTTCATCAACAGTCTGCTTTGAAATTCATGCATTTGGATGCACGTAGCTCTATCCAAAGATGAGCATCACCTCTTCAGTTGGCCTGATCACTTACAAAAGCCGGATTTCATTCGTCCCGGGTGATTGATCACATGTCTGCAAGTCTCAATTGGCTGACGAATGCCTCCCCCCTTTTCCCCTTCATCTCCCTCCCTGCCGCCCAAATAAGCCACTTAAGGCTCTGGGAGATACAGTATCTCATATGTGACGTCTATTGTCTGGCAGAATGAAAGGCGGCGGATGAAACAGACAATTGCTATAGACAGAAAGATAATTGCAGACGTTTCGGTTGCGTTGTCTAAGAGAATGACATGTCTGTGTTGATTTAGGTTCAAATTCTCAGATGTTTTGGACGCATTATTGGCTGTCCCTTTTCTCCAGGAGCTTTTTATTTGATGCCTGATTTGGTGCCATAGGGAGCCACACCTTCCTATTCTCATTGCAGCAGGTTCTTAGTCGCTAACTTAAGCTGCTCTTGCAGAATCTCAGTGCCAGTGAATAAAGGCTGGCAAGGACCCAGCAGCCTCATTTGCACTGACCGATGAGGGGCTCTTGGCGATCATGGCTGATTGATACATCTGTATAGAAAACGAATGGCATCAGCACTCCTTTACAAAACTCCAGCCTCAGTGATCCCTGAAATAAGGTTTCGTATGGTTTGTTAATCACTATAGGGGAAACCGGTAGTGTGCTGTGTGAAGCAGCGAGCCTTCAACTAACTCTAATTCTAGTGATTTTTCAGCAGGGATCCTTGGAGACTAAATTGTTGCTTCAAGGGCAACTTTGAATAATTTGTAAACGTCTGAATGTAGAATTGGTGCCTATGCAGTTTGTATTAATGGGATTCAAATGCGTGGGAGTAGTGTGTGTAGCTTTTATCTAAAGAGTATTTTCCACTATGCCTCTACATCCCAATTACCAGATGCATGTTCGACCATCTCTGATTTCTATTAGAGATCGTCTTCTCTCCAGCTCTTGCCTTCACTTTAGTCCACAGTCAACAGCCCATGCAGCCATATCGACTTGCTCTAGTGAAGGGTTTGTAAAGACGCACTGCATTTGTGATTGAGTGAGCACAGGAAATAAGCGAGCAGCGCGATTGTGTGGTCATATTTACATCATCTTCATATGGAACAATTAAAGCAGGGAGAGCGGATGATAGCGCACAGACTCAACCAGCCTCGCTGTAAAATTTGTGGCCCTGCTCTAACAGTATATTTGAGGCCGCAGTGCACAAATCACAGGCAGAGTTGCTGACTGTTAACAGGGCGTGCCAGGATGCACAATTAATTCAAAGGCTATGTCAGACCTTAGTGATCCTCTGCATCCAGACTGGAGGGCCTGATTCACCATACACTACTGTTAATGGCTGCATATGTCAGTGGGGATTTGTGGCTCTGGCAGCAATGAGGGCTCTCTTCATAATATATTGGAGGCGACGGGTCATTGGTTTTGTTTCCTGTCGCTTTGTGCGTAGGAGATGTTTCCACGTATTTTTATTTTTTTTATTTTTTTTAGCTGAGCTCTCAGTTCGAGTGTGTGTACCGCAGATGCAAATAAACTGAGTGATAAGGTCAAGAAGCACACAGCCAAGCAAATCTTAGAGAATTTACTGACTTGTCATTTTGTTTGCGGTTCTACTTCGCTGTGAGCTGAAACTGTGCTATCAGCAGCACTGAATGATCAGTGTTGTTTTGAACTACTGATTTTAACATTCGTAATAGTCTCCAATGGGAAAATAAGATGGTTCGGATAGTTCCGATTTTCCAGCAAAACTTCATAATAATAAATATTTTACTATATTGTAAAATAAAAGAGATAAATCCAACCTCAGTTATGATATAGACCAAAACTATTTAGTGACTGACTATTCTGACTTTCTGAGTTGACAACAACTGTTGGAAGAGGTAACATTTAAATAGTAATATCAAAGATCCAGGCTCTGTTTTTCTCAAGATGGGTCTTCTAAGTTAATGACTAGTAATGAAATTTAAATTTGGAATGGGAAAATAATTAAAATATCCTTCCCTGTGCTACCAAAGTGTTCAGACTACCCTCCTTCTTCAAAGAGAAAAACTGCCCCTTATCAGACTACCCCTACAGCTCTTAAATCTTTGTACAGTTGTTTTTTTATTCTCACAGTATTGAATATGTTTGCAAATGTTACGGCCATTTTAAGTGCAGAAATTGTGCTAATTCGCCTTTTTTGCATGTTTATTTTCTCTGGCAAATGGTATAAGAGAATTCCCACATGTTTAAAAGTCTGGTTCACGCTGCAGTGCCGTCCAGCTCGAGATAACAACTGCATCAGAACTGCAGAGATATACCGATTCTTATCAACTCCTGAATCCTCAGCGAATGAGCATCCCAGTCCTCACACAACACCTTTTTAAATATAGACAAAAAGAGGAGAGGAGAGGAGAGGAGTCTATTGCTGCAGACTGTAAATCCTGCTGTGCTGCCTGTTCTGACTGGCATGGAGTCCAGCCGTTTCCAACATTGTATTTATATCTGGGGGCCAATCAATTCCTATCCCCAACACCACCCACGCTGTCATTAACAGTGTCACAGAGGCCATCAAACATGCCTGGGCAACTTCACTCCACCACACAGGCCCTAATGATTTCCCACCTTTGGTAGACCCTGTGATTGATAACTCAGCCGCAAGTTCAGCTGCTTTCACAGAAAACTTTTACTCTTCAGTCCCTGACTTGAAAGCAAATTAAGACAGGGCGACTTAATTAAACTGTGCACACTGAATGTTGAGGGGAAACGCTACTTCTTTTGTCTTTTCTGAGTGGGTGGACGGGTGGGCAGAATCCAAGCAGCTACACAACTTTTGCTTAGTATCTGCATTTACCTCTTTTCTATTTTTTTCATGCTGCTTCATCAAGGTTAAATTCGGTGTGTTCCTGCACTCTCTCACACGGCAATGGTTTTCAAGAGATTTGCCATCTGCTTGGTTATTTTGGCTGGTTTGTGTGTACACATGCGTGTGTGCACAGAAAGAAATTGAGTATCCTTGAGATGAGCTGGCTGCACAAAAAGTCTTTGAAAGTCTCTGCAGCAGAAATAAACAGTTCTTTGCTGCCTTCCTATTACAATGAACCAGAGTAACAGACACACATACATGCATAAGGGAATGTGTCTCTCTCACACAGGCAAGAACACATATGAATGTACAGACCTTGCACAAACAGAGTTGCTGTTTTCCTGTCAATTCCTTGGAGGTCACAGGTCACTTGCCCCTGGTTGTCCCTCTTTGTGGCTTTCAGGACAAAATCCCAGCTCTCTCCTTTAGGATTTTTTTCGGCCGTCACATTTGAGCTGATGGAAGGTAGGACGCCCCTGTCCTTGGAGATGGTGAGCACTGCTGCACCATGTAGCAACCATATCATAATAGTCCAGTCATCGTTGGAGGGACTGCAGGTGAAACGGGCCGTTTCCCCTTGCAGGACCGTTAAGGTTATAGGTGACAGCGTCACCTGAGCGCCAACTGAGAAAAAAAGTATTTCAAACTTGAATTCAGTAATAAGAAACAATAAGAAATTAGACAGGAAAAACCCAAAGAAACCTAATTAAAGACCAATGGTGGTGGTTTTATTTACAATAAGGAAATGACTGATAATGCAAACTACCCACTAACCAACCAAAGCACTACAAATTCTGATCCCTGCACATAGGCAACACGACTGCTGCCCAAATATCCCCCTTGGCACAGTGTGTGACTTCTCTCTCAACCTTTGAACTACCCACAGTGGCCAGTAAATGGGGCCAACTGTGCTCAACTCTCCATGAAAAGAACGAGGAAATACCAGGAGGAAACACGAGTGAAAGAGCAGAAGCAAGACGCAAACAACAGATAAAACTTTCCCAGCATGTTGTTCAATCCCCACAGAAAAACTGAGCATAAAAATAGTAAGCTGTGGTTTTACAAGCGGTCATTTGCTAGTCTATTGTACTATCATATCCATCAAGTTGCCTGGCAACCAGCAGAGGGTCTGTATTTCCCCAGAGGTCAAATTATTCCTTTAGAAAAATCAAATTAAGAAGTTGTCTGATTAATAAAATGTATCCAGTGTAGGTCATGTGTTTGAAGCGGACAAATAATAATAATAATAATTATACTGTACTGATCCCCGAGGGGAATTTTTTTTTTTCCTGCATTTGACCCATCCATGTGTTCACACAGTAGTGTGACAGGGGCTGCTGCCTCTAAAGTGCGCCCGGGGAGCAATTTGGGGGTTAGGTGCTTGCTCAAGGCACCGCTGCCATGCAGGTGGTGGGAGGCGAATCTGTTACCCTTCGGTCCCAAGGCTGTGTCTGTAACCACCTATTACTCCACAGCTCCCCCAAACTGGCATAATGTGATAAGGTGTCACGTGGTGTATATATTATCTGAGAAGAGACTTTGTATTTCATTTTCAGGGGATGATATGAAGTGTAATAAAGGTGATTGGAAATAACAAAATAAGTGGATGTGTTCATTCACTTTGGCAAAATAACACACAATGGCCAGATCAATATGACTCTAGATTCCAAGTGAATTTGGGTTATTGATTTTTTTATGTGGGTGTACCAATCATTCAGTGAGAGACAGCCCGTTTCATGTTAGTCTTACACAAACTTGCCAAAACATTCAGGACTCAATAGGCAAACACATGAAAGCAAGATGCAGAGAAAGATAATGAGAACTACCCCAAATCTGTTTCTAACTGCGGCTGTCCAGATGGAGATTTGTGATTTGGCCAGATGCATGAATGAACATAACTAAATTGAATTTAAGGAAGAAATAATGAAAAGGATGGATTTGTAATCTGTAGAAGTCAGCAATAGGTCACTGCATCATTGTGCAGATTAAAGTTTCTGTATTTATTTTTTCGTTTTGTTTTAGTGTCTGTATTGAAGCATGTTCCTTTTCCTCATTTTTTTTAATATCTCCACATCTCCTTGAAAACCGCGTAACTCTTATAAAATTCTCCCCGTTAATATGATTTGATAAAACAGAACAGAACAGAACAGAGACATAACGAGACAGAAAGAAATTGTTGGGTCTCAAGTACATGTCCTCTGAAGAAGAAGAAGAAGACATCAGGGTTGATATGTGTTACTGTTTGATAGAGAATAATGCCCCGGCTCAAGGGAATATCACAATAAAAGTTAAGATCTTAATTTCAGTCTTGAATAATCGGAGACTAAATGTTGTAACACTAACCTGAAGAAACCTACAAGCACTACATGAAGAGAACAAATGAGCAGACTCTAAGAGTAAACACTGATAACACAATGGGTCTAAATATTTGGCTGTACTGTTCATAGAGACATAGAGGCACATAAATGTACACTTGAATTCCAGCATATGTTTCTGGCTTTCCATAGCTGACACATGAAGGCAAAAGGGAATTGATATTAAACCCTGAAATGTAAAGTAGCAGGTTTATGGCACAGTGTTCAGGGTGATGTATAACTTGTTTGCACTGTGTTACCTTCGACAGCCAGCATGCAGAGCTGTAAATTATGTATCCTTTTAAGAAATTAGGTCTGAGAAATATCTAGGCCAGCCTATACAGCAATTCCTTCTCATTGCTATCAGAGAAAGGCAAACTAATGAGCATAATTTGTGCTTCCTCCTATTGGGACCGTGAACTAGTGACTTTGAAGTCCCCTGACCACTGGATACGTCTAACTGTTAACTAGATAGGCAGCCATAGTTAAGAAAATTAATTATGAAGCGCAGATAGATCATTAGGCCCCCTAATTACTGAATGTGAGTTTAATCTGAAGGGTGCCGTTATAAAGCGCGCCATGGCACTGAGAGTACATTACTGGCCTCTGTGTCACATCTCCAGTTAAACAAGCTGCTGTCTTTGTTTCCAGCTGAACTCTCACCTTCCGCGCTGTATGAAAGTAGGAGCACTAACAGAGGAAAGAGTCCCATGCTTAATCAGTCAGTCCATTGTCCAAAGCTGAATCTTCCTGGAACACAGATAATTCAGTTATTTCCTACATAGATGCATGGTTGATCATAAGATTATATTCCTTTTTTCCAATAACTTTTCATAGACTTCAATCTAACAGTCTGCCACATTGGTTTAAACTGAAATATCTAAACAACTATCAGTCATGATTTGTGGTTGCCAGAGGATGAATCATATAAACTTTGTGACCCAGTTCTTTTTACTCTTTATGTCATGTAATATCTCCACATGCTTAATAAGTTGGCACAAACACATATGTGGTGCCCAGAGGATCCATCCTATTAATGTTGGTGATGTTCTTAGTTTTAACTCTAGGACCAGCAGCAGGACAATTTTTCAATTTATGCTATAAAATAAATCAACATGCTTGATTAGTTAGCACAGACATGTCCAAGGTTCCTAGTGGATGAATCCTATTAATGCTGGGGACTCTGTTTCTCTCTAGTGCCTGCAGCAGGTTCAGTTTTTAATTTATGTTGTATAATATTTCAACATGCTTGATAAGTTGGCACAGACACAGTCGTGGTTCCCAGAGGTTGAATCCTATTAACTTGATGATCTTGATGCTTTTTTACTGTAGTGCCAGCAGCAGAACAAATTTATCATGTATGCTATAAAATATCTCAACATGCTTGATTAGCTGGCACAGACAAATTCATGGTTCCCAGAGGATGACTCATATTAAATTGGTGACCCTGTTTCATTTACTCCAGTGCCAGCAGTAGGATAACATTTTAATTCATGCTATAAAACATCTCAGCATGCTTAATTAGTTGGCACAGACATGTTCAGTGTTCCCAGTGGTGCATCCCACGAACACTGGTGACCCTATTTCATTTACTCATTTTCCAATTACGCTATAAAATATCTTAACATGCTTGATAAATTGGCACAGACACATTCATGGTTTCCAGTGGGTGAATTATATTAATGTTGGTGACCCTGTTTCTTTTACTCTAGTACCAGCAGCAAGTAAACATTTTAGTTTTGCTGCATAATATTTCAGCATGCTTGATAAGTTGGAACATACACATTCATGGTTCCCAGAGGATGCATCCTATTAATGTTGGTGATGCTGTTAGTTTTACTTTTAAATTAAATTTGTCTGTTTTTGCTATAAAATATCTTGCTTGCTTTTGTGTAGACACATTGCTCCTGGAGGATTAAACCAGATTGAGGTTGCTGTTTGTGGTATCAAATGAAATTCACATCACATATTCATGTCCCCAAGAGGATGAACTATGTGAACTTTTGGAATACCAGAGCTTTGCATCTAAGGCCACACGCTGATCAAAAACTGAATCTCTCTAATATGTAAATACATAGTTTAAAACCAAATAAAACTACTTGGCTGCAAATGTTAACATACTAATATGTTTGCATCAACAATGTGAGCATGTTAGCATAGTGGCTGTAAAGTGTAGTTCACTGCCTTACAGGGCGACTAGCATGGCTGTAGCCTTGTTTAAACATAAGCAGATCTGATGAACATTGTCCAATTCAAGATAGATTTGGTAGAAGGAGCTTGTCCAAAATATACAAAGTTTAAATAATTCTAAAATAAGTCTCAATAATTCCTTAATATATTAATTCTGAGCTTGAGTCATTCTTGTGCATTTATGACTTTTAAACAGCACACATTCAGTGCTTACTTTAATTAAATATTAAAATTAAAAATAATTTAAATGCAACAATCCAAATGCAGTCTATCCAACGTGAAGCGCCAAAGCAGATTACAACAAATGTACTGGAACCTGAGGAAGCATTTAAATACACCATGAGCCATTTACTGTATGTTTCTAGTTTCTGCGCTTGTTAATATTTAGTTAATGCAGAGAGATCTTTTACTCTCTGATTACCACAGATGTACACAGCAGGCTGTTTCTGCATTGTGGTCAAAGTGCAGAAATTTCCCTTCAGTTAAACTCAGGTCAGAGGAGTATTACATGCTTAGAAACACAACAAGTTACAGAATTAAATCACTGAGATCTTGTGCATAAGTAACTCGATGAAACCATCTGTCTCTGAACTGTTAATTTCCCATGAAGTCAAATACAGTTCTAAAGAATTAAATTAGAATCCAAGTCACAACAAATATCGATTAATGTGTCCGTTTGACTCACCTCAGTCTGGAGTCCCTGTGGATGAGGAGGAAGTGTCAAGACACATTGGATACATAGCAGCGATGTTGCTTCTTCCTCATGCCAGGACCTCAGTCAGTCACCCAAAACTGTCCCGTTAAATATTACCAAACTCTGTGGGAACTTTGCCCCATGCTACACACACACGCATGTAAATACAGAGTGTTACTCAGACTGCAAACAATGACCCTTGTCAAGTCCCTACTTCCCAGGGGCCTCACACAGCCCTCCTCCCTCTTCAAATGAAAGGATTTGGACACACAGGCTAACGTATCTGAAAAACACAGAAGATATATGGCACAGGGAAGACACGCTTTGGTCGTTTTTTAAAATTAGAGGAAAGAAAACACACATTTGTCAAAGCCAGGAAGCTGCCATATCTGATTTATGTTCAGTGTTTTGCCAAAACGTCTTTTGTTCATAAGTACACCTTTGGTGTACATGTACTTTGCTTGGGTGCCTTCAATTTTATGTTGCCTGATACTTCCGCTCCACTTCTACAACAGTTCGCAGGCTAAAATTGTGCTTTTTATGCCTCTACATTTATTTGACAGTTAAATTTAGTGGCTCTTTAAATTTTAATTTTGCATTAAGAGACAGACCAGTAGCTTATAAAATATAATGTTTTGTTAACAAAGTGTTCAAACGTTTATTTAACTAAAGAATCTAAGTCTTTCCTTCACCACTGCACCTTCAATGTCAAAGTTTCCATCTATTTGTGTCTTGACTCTTAACTGAAACAAAGAGTCAATTCCTCCATTCTTATTTATGGTTCCTGCACGGTGGTGGTCCTGCACAGATAAGAGGCCATTGTACATATATTCAGCATATTATTAATGCTTAGGCAGTATTGTTCTCTACCTGCCTGACCATTAGTTTTTACCTGATAATAATAGTGCATGTTACCCAGAGTCTCTTGGGACGAGGCATTTACTTTCCTGTAGGCGTCTGCGCTGCTCACTGTGCACAATGCTCTATTGATCTAAAAATACACCAACAAAAGAGTTTAAAATAAAACAGAATAGAAGCGCTGGGTGTTTTATGACCAGTCTACTTTATTTCATTTTCCATTGCATCCGAGTCTTAGCCACATGTTTCACTCTTCGTTCAACAAAGTGCATTGATTAGACAGCAGTACTGGCAGAAGTAGTTGTAGTGGTGGTGGACTAGTTTGCAATAGTGCCATATGTGCGTATATTCTTTCTCATGGGTCCATTACAGGTCTGAGTATTATACGTTTTTACATTCACTTGATAAAACGAGTCACTGCCTCTTTGTGTTACAAAACTAGAATTTCCAAAAGTTACAAACAAACCAGCACCACTAGGCTACTCTGCGCATTTTTCATTACAGTACGTCTCTACACAAAAAATATATAAAAATTAAGTCAACATTGCAGTCAAAAGGAAAGGGAGGGGGGCACATGTGGGTGAGGTGTATTCAGTTAGGATGTTGCCTTCGAGCATGCGGCCAAACGTATTTCCAGTACGGTCCGGTGCAGCCTATTTGGAGGGGCTGTGTGACAGAGCAGAGGGGGTCAAGCGTCAGGAGTCAGGGAGAGGCGGATCAGGGGGAGCTCCTTCAGGCTGGAACACAAGACAAGCAGATGAAAAAAGAAAAAAACGAGGCCACACATTTCCTAGTTGTTGGGGGTGGCTAAGGCTGCCACCACCACCACCACCACTACGCCTGTGCCACCCAGCGTGCCCCCTCCTCCGGAGGCACATCTGAAGCTCACTTAGCAGCTTCCTCTAACAAGGCGTGACAGGGGCTCACAGGGGTTGGGACACAGCTAAAGGGAGGAGGGGGACCAGCTCTGCCATTCCTTCAGAGCTTTCTCCTGCAGCTGGCTGTAGATGCCTGACACGCAATGAGGAGCTATAAGACAGGCTTTGAAGATTAGGAATATTATCAACACAATCATCATCATCACTGGCATTGCCTTGGAGGGCCAAAAAAAGGGAGAAATGAGAGATGTTTCTTGTTGTGGCTCCAAATGATCCCCAGGCAGCCTATGTGCTCACTGAAGCTGTTTGCAGTCGGAGCCAGCACAGTGACGGTCTCTTCAGGCTTAGTTTCTGCTGATTGAACACCTCAAAGTGCAGATCAACGGAAAACAAAAGAATAACTCCATCCGAAAGGGAAAGCAGGGAGAGTCTCACTGTTAGTAATGTGAGAATTACTGCAGTAAATACACGCCACTGCTTCACAGGTTCAATATGTAATGTAAGACTGACAGGCTGAGTAATTGTCTTGCTGCGCGTTCACCTTTGATTTGATAGCTGGGTCAGAAGGGACACACATCCAGCAGTTCTGAATTCAGGTTTCTCTTTTTTAATTAATCTGGTTACATAAATGCAGAAGCATGGACTGTAGTGCCGAACATAAAAGCAAAAAGAAGAAGTCCTTTTAGTTCTTCTTTCAAGCCACATAATGTCAGACTGCCCTCCTGTGGTTACACAATAGCACTGATTCACAGCAGTGAAACAAAACAAAGCGTTTTACCTGGACAGTAGTAAAGTCAACATCATCCACGTCATCTGGTTTCAGCTACTCAGCCTCTTCCTCCTGTTAAAACAAATAATCTCGTATTGATAACACAGACTTAGTAAGAGGTGAACGAGGTAGAAGGTCAGCAAGAATGTATTGTAATGTGTTTAAAGGGATTATTTGTGTTGATTATGGAATACACGTTTTTAATGATGATCAAATTCTAAATGGTTTTATGTGTAGAAAAATGGGACAATCCCAGCATGGCTATGTGTCTTTTTTGAACCCTTCATCTCAGTGACCTGGATTAGATCCAGTGGAGGAGGATTTAAAAGAAAAATGTTACAGCTGGACCTGCTTAGTTTGTTCAATTAATAACAGCAATAATTGTTGGTCTTACAAAGCTGTTATAAAAAGCCAAGCTTTTTACTATAACGCTAAAAAGACCCAGACTGCACCAGTCAGACTGGCAGTACTGGGAGTGTGCTACCAAAATACTGTTGTGTATTTGCGTCCGACACAGATCTTCCCTCTTAACAAGACTGGAACAAGATATTTGTTTTGCAGGCATGTCAAGCACAGGCGACAGAGTTTCAGACGTGACGAACTGCTGTAATACTACCTGTGTCTCTTCCAAGTCTTCTTCTTCTTCTTCTTCCTTTGACACATTAAAAAGAAAAAGAAAGAGGGAGGTGTCGAGTGAAGTCCATACGGCGAGAAGGTGAGAGGACTTCACATGTTAGTGGCTGCACTGGGGGTGGGTTAAAAATGGAGAGGGAGTAATCCGAGAGGGGTCGAGAGAAGCTGAGGAAACTAACGGGTGTGTGAGATGAGCTAAGTGAGACAAGAACGGTGCTTAAGACGGTGCACCGTTTGAGAGGAGGTTTTCAAATCTTAAACTACATGTTAATTGTTATCAGTCAAACTGCGTGGCTGGGAACTGTTCCCTCTTAGTTGAGTTCTTGAAGTAAACAACACGCTCGCTGAGGGACAAAGGGAGCTGACATCATTATCTATAATAAGACGCCACAATCACTTGATTCTATTCAGGCCCTCTACTTAAGGCGGTGATTACCCAAACAAACTGGAAACAAATGAGGCAGCAAGTCATAATCCAGAGGGACATCTAATTTGAAACACATATTGTTTTGTGCTTTGCTTTCTTTCTTCTTGCCTACTGTGTTGCACAATAAAATTGTGTGCTCCAGCTTCTCCGTCCTCTTTCAAACTTGTCACTTAAGCTCCACGTCCACTTTGTCCAGAGCGCTCTTGGCAAAAAGAAACAAAAGCCACGACTGCTTACAAAAAGAGAAAGTCTTGTCACCCTGTCAGGTCGGCGCGCCCCCCTTCCCTACGTGCAACGTCACCAAACTGAAAGCATGTCCGAGTTATGCTCATGTGCACACAGGCAGAGTGGAAGAACACAACAAAAACCTTTCCACCTGTTCTTCAGACATCAGAACAAACACGTGAAAAATGTCCTGGCAGACTCAGCAAAAGTGCCTCTATGGATATTTTTGTCACCATGTTCGCCACAACACCGATCGAATACTGTGCCATCCGTGAAATAATGCTCATTAATAAAAATATGATCTGTGCCACATTCCCACATTGTGCACCGGACTGCATGACATACAACCGCCCTTGAAAGAAACAGTAGAAATGTTCGCATCAACTTGCGCATACAGTCTTTGTTTTTTAATCAGATCATGCGCATAAATCCCAGCCGCAGCATGATTCACTCCATGCAAATCCATGGACAAAGACTGTACGAATATACCTCTTGTGCGTCAGCCTCTTCTTCTTCCTAAGCAGGATGAAATCGGGGTTTGTGAATATCAAAAAGAAGCAAAGATCTACATAATGGTCTGCATATGGCCTTGTGTTACAACACTAAATCCACCTTTAAGGTTTAAGCATCATATTTATCATGCTGCACACCACCAGGCATCTCCGTGGAAAAGAATCCATGCATCACACAGAAGTGGAAAGAGGGAGAAAGAGAATAGGAAGTCTAAGAGGCCTGAAAAATACAAGACACCACAAACAAACTACAAGAAACTACCTCACTGCTTTGTTTGTCCTGCTCCTGCAAGAAAGGTGGGACAACGACAAAACAGGCGGAAAGGAAAAGAAGATAGGAAAGAAGGAAAAGCAAAGCAGGGCTGCATAAGCGATAGAGGTTCAGGCAGAGGTTGGAATGTTTCAGAGAGGCAAAGCACTTTTCAGACAGCAATTACAACTTGGGATGGGTTTTTTTTTTTTTTAGCCTGGACCTGTTAATGAACTCAAATGGAGGCAGATCCTGATTTGGGATTTTGTTAAGTCTGAACTCTCTAGGGAAGTTTCCCCTGAGTTGAGCAATGCCGTGTGAAAAGTGGACTGAATGGATAATGGGCAGACTTGTAAGTATGTAACTTGCAACCCTGCGCTCAGGGCTTTGTGTGGGGGAACAGTATGAGAGAAAGGACATGGGTTTGTTTTAAGGGTGTGGGGCACAATGACGTATGAGGTCCTCCTATATGTACCCTGAAATCTTGAGCAAAAGAAGCCCACAAAGCACTTTCTGTATCAAAAACCATTATCAAACTAATGTTCTCACATTAGTGAAGAAAGAGACTAATAAGTACTAACTCCACTATTTTTATATTGGCAATTTCCTCACAACAATACCTGGTTATCACAGTTTTATCGTCAAAGAAATTGCTTAGACAGCACACACAGATTACACTTTACTCTTGTTATCACAAATTGAATGGTACTAATCCAATGATGTGATTGGTCCCTTTTGTTTAATAAATACTCATGACATGACGTACTAACAACTAGTCCAAGAGAAAACTGAAGGAATGACTTTAAGTGATATGTGACTGGAAAAAAAGGCAAGACCAAGTCATGAATGCTAGGGGCAGGTGAAAAATTCATCACGTCAATCTACCTCAAGCTGTCGTAGCTCTTCTTCCTCCTAAAAGAAATAATAAATAGCAGGTCAGCGGTCTGTGTGGGGAGCAAAAGAGCACCACATGCATGCGGCATACAGAAGATTTGAATTGGAAACTACGGGGATAGTTGAGGTTGTCAGGAAGCAGCTAGAGGACTGGGAAGAAATGAGGAAGAGGATGTTAGCAGAAGGAGAGGAAAGAAACGTGAGCAAACTACACTGAACAAGACCTCCTCCCACCCCAACCACGACCACAGCAGCCTTCCCAGATCTCTGCAACATCAAAGCCACACTGCTGATGACTATACGGAGGAGCCGCAGAAAGAAGCGATCGCCGGTGCACAGTTACCTCTGACTGCAAATCCTCTTCCTCCTGGAGGGAGCAAATCGAGAGGACATGGACAAAAGGGCAAAGAAGGGGTCAAATGGCGTATAGTGTGTGTGCACAAGGAACGTGACTGGCGCGAACATCAGCAGACAGATGTCTGAGAGTGATGCATGTAAGTTCTAAATGAGTCAGCGGATGGATGGGCTGCAACATGAGCGGAGGAAGCATGTCAGTTCCGAAAAGCTAAATGAAATGAGATGACTTAGTGTAGCGTGTCAGTGAATTAATGCATGCATCCTATCTCTGTTAAAACTGATGTATGACAGTGAGAACTCAATAAACCCCCCTTTGCCAGGGAATATAAATTAATAACACAGTCTGTATTTTCTATCACATGAGTCTGGCACACAGGGATAGACCTGAAGATTCTGTTTTTAAGTGAAATTAAACAGTTCGGCAAACACAATAAAAAGCAAAAACTCACACTTAAAGAGGGACCCTCGCTAATAGGAATTAAAAACCTCAAACAAGTCCAGCAGCCTTCGTTTGAGCTTTCTTTTAGAAGTAGAAATCCCATTTTTATCACTGAAAACGACAACGACAATGAGCACAACTGTGCATTGTCCAATAGCGTTTCGGCAGAATATATGTGCTGCTTATTTCGATGCAGCTTTTGGGGGAAAATAATAACTGTCAGTTAATGGAAATCCTAAATGTTCAGCCTGTGTTAGTGATCAGCAATTTATGCAACATTTTAGGAAATGGATGGCCGCCGGCAAGGACTGGTCAGAGCGCTCACTCTGAACCAGGAACGCCAGCTATGGAAGGAAAGAGTTAATGAACGTCCGTCCAGCTGATGGATTTTGCATGATATGTTGTTAAAATGTGTTCTATATTTTCTGGACTTAATGACAATGAAACACAAATGATGTTTAATAGGTGAAGACATTTCTTATGAGTACAAATGTTCAAACTGCTGGTATTAACTGCCATTTGTTGTTGCTTTAATTAATGAGTACTATGAAAACGTTTGAGACACTCACCTGCTCTTCTTCCTCTTCTGCTTGGGCCTGCTAACAGAGGAGATAAGACAGCAATTAGAGAAGTCAGAAGACGGAAGCCGACACAGTCTACATACTTAGACAAAGCAGCATCCACAGAATTATTCAGTGGGTTCTGTTTGCAGGACCCCCAGTTAATAGTGAAGGAATATGCAGAGTAAGGAGGGTTGCATCAGTAAGGCGAGTGATAACAATGTCATCAACCAGAAAAACAACAAAACAAATCCATTAAAAGTGTCAGAAATGCAATAACGAAGAAATAAATTATCCACTGGTACTGAAGAATGGTGGAATGTAGCAGATTGTGGGTTAGTAAATGTCTGAATCCAGGGAAAGACTTGAGATGCAGCACAAGGATGACAGGAACTTGAGAGGGAGGCAAACCTTAAAGTATTAAAGGAAAGGAGGACATTAGAGGGAAAGTGGAGGAAAACCAGAGCATTCCAGGAATGATAATACAGTGTAAGAGTGAAAATTCAAAGCATTCGTGGGATGGAGGAAGAGGCAAAGCGGTAGGAGGTTGGATTCTAGTTAAGTGGCAATTACTGTGTCTTCTGTAACCTCGTCTGTTCCTTCCACTGCCTCCTCCTCCTCCTCCTCCTCCTCCTCCTCCTCCTCTTTTGCGGGGGCCTGGTCTCCTGCTGTTTCTCCTTCCGTGGCTTCATCATCTGCAGCCTTTCCTTCGTCTGCCCCCTCCTCCTCATCAGCTGCCTCCTCCTCTCTGTGCTCCTTCCCGTTACGCTCCTCCACTGGAACCTCCTTATTGTGAGGCGAAAACAACAATGTGTGATCAAGGAAAACAAATGGTGTAGTAAACCAAATGAAATATTTGTTCAGGCATGACGCTAGGATGGTCGGCTCATCGGTTGGAGAAGTTTAGAAACTTAAAGTGTAGGTGTTAGTTTAACAGGTAGAATGAAGTGGAGGAGAGAATTTAAAGGGGAGGTTTGAGAAGCAAGAGCCAGCAATGAACTTAGCTCAGTTTAGCAACAAAGACTGGAAACAAAGGGAAACACCTGCCCTAGATCTGTTCAACGGTAACATATATTAGCCTTAACCCCGTAAATTTAAACATTTGGTCTTGTAGTGTTATGAGCCAGTCTATTATAGATTAAGCTACCTCGTTTTTGTGTGTGTGTCTGTGTCAGGCTGCATCCTGCTGAGGATCAAGGAGTGTCATTGCTATGGGGTGGGGGTGCCTGGTCTGGTCTAGGTGGGTGCTACATGTTTAAGTAACATCCACATGAATGCCAGGTCCAAAAGTTTCCCAGCAGAACATTGGATTGTCACAAGATGGTCAATGTTATTTACTTCAACTGTCAGTGGTCATAATGTTATGCCTAATCAGTGTATGTATTGTATTACTTCATCCGGTGTAATTCTGTACATCTATACCAATACTCATGTCATTTTTGGTGCAATACTGACTCCATAGTCAATGTTAGCGCATCAAGTCATGTGTTCAACAAGGTAAAACGACTGATTTTGTCAATAGAGTCTTGTGCCTTTGAAGAGATCATAGAAAGGCTACCTGACTGCAAATAATGATGTGATAATATTCTAAACAGATTATTGTTTTGGGTGGGTCTCGTTTTAGGCAGCTAAAATAAATTTTTGCTGCTGACCCATATTATCACTCAATACGCTGACCGTACTTCTACTCAGCCTAGCCAACCAGGTTTACTGAAAGAAAAAGCAGGCGGCTGAGCTCCTCCTGGAAACAAAATGCAGCGTAGATTAACTGAATTCGTGTTTTCTTCATGCAGCTCCGTATTGCAACCTGTGGGATTAAAAAAATCACATAGGTTCAGCTGCTTAGAGGTCTTCTGTCCTCGTAAAAACCAAAAACTATCAGATCCATTAAGTCCTCTTTTACTTGGTCATGTCTGAAAGAAGTTAAAAACATAAATAAAAATGCTTCCAAATTCTGAAGCCATGTAAATATGGTGTATAATACTTGTATCAGTGGCATAAAATCTTACTTAGTAGGAATTTTTGGTCATGTCCTCACATTCCAAAAATGTAATTTGATCGTAAATATAGTCAATGCTGAACTTTCTAAAACTGAATGTGTCTCTAAGCTGTGGTAACTGGAGATCCAGTAGGACCTTTTCTCTTTTTGAAGGAGGAGGAAAACTGTTACATACAAAGGCATTAAAAACATTAACATTCACAAATTAAACCAAACACACTGCACTTTGTAAAGCACTACGTGTGGAAAGGATTCACAACAGCCTGAACAAAGTAATGCAGTGACACAGTGTTACAACAAGAACTCGGACTATTGTGTTACTGCGAAGTGGAACGTCTCACTCATGCAACACAAAGATTAGTTGATGTGATGACTGGGGAGGAGTGGGGAAATCAAATGTCTGTCGACAGTTACGGACAGAAGGAAAGTTGTACTGGATGGAAAGAGGAGGAAGTGAGACAAAGGGAAAAGAAACAAAACATGAGGGGAAAATGGGGCTAAAAAGACGGCATTACTATTGAGTCATCGAGGTTTCCCTCCGCATGCGTCCCATTCTCCACGATGAGCCCCTTGTCAGCTTCCTGTATGAACGAAAGGATCAGGCTCAACAACAGCATTGTCAGGGATTAAAATGTACTCTTGGGATTACCTGCCAATCATACAGTATACCCTGATGTCATACAAGCACTTCAAATTGGTTCCTTGAAACAACAGGCATGCGAATGAAAATAAAAACTGGGAAGATATAACAGAAGTTTGCGATAATTATTTGGTGATATATCTTAAATGAAGCCTGGAATATTTGTTGGTTAATGCAATTTCCAATGTCTGAACAGATGTTAATAAGAAGTGTTAACGTTTAGTTGGATTTTGTGGTATAGAGAGCCGAAGTCCCGCCCCCTCTACTTCCGGGTTATGGGACCTATCTTTCGAAAAAATATGAACGGCAGTCTATGGCGAAAGATAAATTATTTTCTGGTCCCGATCGATTTGTGCCTTGGATTATACATATGTTGTTTTTCAGAATAAAAAATGATTTTACATGTCAAGAATGTCACAGTTTGTCGCAAGATAGTTAAGTAAAACGCTATGGAAAATACGTAATTAAATGAACTACAAGTCCCGCATGCTGGCGTGTACAGAACCGACCAAAACTCCCTTTGTGTAACTACAGCTCTCGACATGACCCGATTTATAATGATTTTCACCTCGTTTGATGCTTCTGCCTTTGTCCTGGAAGAAGACGGTAAAGCTCAACAAGGAGACAGCCATAGTTCTCTAGTTACGTACATTGTTCGAGACGAGAGATGTAGTTCACTAAGCGATCTCATACAAAACCTAATGTTGTTCAGCTTATTTACGTCAAATAATTTATCTCTTGACGTGAAAAATTATCTTTTAAATTCACACACATCATATGTGAAATTCATGCCACAATTCGATCGGGACCAGAAAATAATTATTATCTCTCCATAGACTGCCGTTCATATTTTTTCGAAAGAAGTAGAGGGGCGGGACTTCGGCTCTCTATAGGCATGAAAAATGAAGTTATGGAAATTGGTATTCTTTGCAACATTTTTGGGCTCTGTTAGTTTTTACTGTTGGATACACTGTACTTGTACATATCACTATATATAATATTATATGTAACACTGAATTAGAATTAGAAAATTCACAGCAAAAAGAAGACTTACTGCAGAGGGGTAAATTAGAATTTGTTCAACTGAGTTTAATTATCTAGAAAGGCTGTATCAAGGATTTGGTTAAATAAATTCAAGGTATGTGGTTTTACAAAGTAGAAAATAGACAGTAGTTCTAACCTTTGACCCAGGAGGAGGGGGAAGCCCCAGGAAGGAGTACACCAAGTTGTCCTCCTTGGCATCAAAGAATGTGTCATAGTCCTGCACAAAAAGAGAAACATTCCTTGACAATGAACAACATCGGTGCTGTTTGCTCTCAAAATGTCTAAATGAAGAAAGATTATCTGATTGATTCAACTTTCCATGGTCCATGACCTACATTTAAGTGTATTTTCTGAGCTTTGCTGCTTAGGAACCCACATTCTGCGGCCAACCACAGGTTAATAAACACCAGCATAATGCGTCCTCGTTATGAATGCATGAATACTCACCCCACAGTAGTTCTCTTCATTGAAGATCTGTGGGGGGAGAGGGATGCCGTTGGCGGGCTTCTTCTCCGCAGGGACGTTCTGCCTCATCCACATGCGGTTGTCCTCATTGCAGGCGATGTCCAGCTGGGTGTAGTCCACTTTAAGAGCCTCCAAGAAGCCAACCACATCTTGCTGCTTCTTCTTTATCTGGAGGGCAGACAAGTTAACAGCATGCGATTTAAGAAAACTACCACCCACTGTGCAGGGAGTCAAATTTGAGTTTAAAGAAGAAAAAATCTGCACTCTGATGTACCGATTAGTAAATTTGTACCATTTAAATCACAACAGGGGTTCACAATCGGTTGACGACGCACCTCTCCTTTCCTGTTCTGTTTCTCCTGTACTACCAAATAAACAATTACAGGCTTTCTATTAAAATAATGATTCGCTGATCAAGAAGAAATGCCAAATATTTGCTTTACCCAGGTTCTCTAACCTCCAGACATGTTGCTTATCTTATTGCACATTGAATATTTTTGTGTTTTGAACTCTTAGTTTGATATAAAAAGATCATTTTGGGCTGTGGGGAATTTTGACACTTTATTTTTCATTTTCATCCCCTAATTTTCTGACAAATCAAAGTCTAAGCAATAATCTAATAAAGTTGAAAAGAAAAATAACCGGGCATTATCCACAGAGCTAATAACTGTGAATTTGATTTGAAAAAGCAAAAAGACATTATGAGAATATAAACACTGCTGAATTTTCTAAGACCCAACCCAGTCAGCCATTAAGTGTCATCTGCTAATTTGGGCTGCAGACAAACTTGGGACAGGCCAGCATGCAAACAAGTGTACTCAGAGGATAAAGCCAGAGTCTTTCTGCTGTGAGACAACACTACAAACTGGGCCAACACGGTTCAAACTGCTTATTTAGCTTTGCCAAAAGTAGATCTAAGGGTTGAATCCACCCTCCCCTCTGCACTTATCACACCACCAACTCAGTCAACAGTTACGTCAAGGTTTATCTGATCACTAATAAAAAAATAAACCCTTTCTAAAGCAAGCTGAGTGGTCTAAAGAGCCTTCACTGGGGTCCGTGACTTGAAAAACTTTGGGAGCCCCTGTTCTAGAAAGCTCTGCATGTGAATCACACCGACATGCGAGACAATGAAACAAAAGAAGTGAAGCAGCTCAAGCACCGATCTGAACGTAAATCAAGCCACACACTTGAAAGTGGGATTTAGAGTATGAGAAATGAAAGGCAAGTCACATTGATTTCGAGTTTTAGCGCTCTTGAGTCAGTGCGGGTGACAGTCCGGTGAAGATGCAGGAAAGTTCGGTCTAAACAAAAACCAGTCGGTGTGGCTGAAAGCTTACCGCCGTGGATCCCGATGAGGAGGCGAGGAATACTTTGATAACCATTTTGTTGCGGTATATTTTGTAGAGTATGCAACAAGTAGGCTCTTAAAGGAGCAGGCAGTCGCCTCTATTATTAGAGCGAACCCGGGACGGAGTCATAGCCCGGAGTTCACACACACGCGCGCGCACACACACACAGTGCTGGGGGTTATTTTTGTCTCCATGCCCCATTAGTGAGGGATTGGAGGGTTGGCCCCATGGGGACGCAGCGCCACACAAACTGATTGGCAACTTCAGCTGTCTGTCGGCGCAGAGGACACTGAAGTCGGTGTCCAACTCCTCGCCGAGTGCTTATATGGACAGAAATAGCACTGACCAGCACTATAGGCTGTAAATCTGTCCGGTTTTCAAACGCAAAAAAACAAAAAACAAAAACGAGATGCTTGCTACAAACTAGACCATGCTCCCGCTGAGCAACATCCAGACTGCCTGGGCACCTGATCCACACTTCATATAATCTCTACAGTAATATGGTCAAGCCGAGTGTCCATAGTCTAAATCTGTCACAGAGACTGTGATCTGATCTATGCAACAAATGTCTGGAAGTTACACCGCTAACACGGAAGCCACTTTATTGTCACTGCAAGCATACAACAAAATTATGGTGCTCCCTTTTGCTCTTATGCCTCCATATAAATGTGTTGTTGGAGTATAGTTACTGGGAAAAGGGGCGTTGACAAACTCGTGAAAGGTTTCTGATTTTTCAGAATGCGTCATTAAAAAAAAAAAAAAAAAAGAATATTCAAAATATTACAAAACTAATATTTAATACGGCAATATCAGATTATCTGGCATTAATATCAGTTTAATAGTGTTAATTTACCATAAAAATGTTTTTCCTTATGTTTTGAGTCTTCATCCATTGTACCGCTGGGTGCCATGGCAACCCTGAAAGTATCTTTACAAAAACGTTCCTGGCAACCGATAGTAAAGTAAATAGGAGGTATTTACTATAGCCTATAACAGTCTGTGGATGCAATGGTCTGTTAATAGCGAGCAAACATAGGTCATCGGAAACAATTCAGGTTTGTTAATCAATCTTAGTCTTTTGTTTTATTTAGAAAACTGATCTTTTTTTTTTTTTTTTTTACCTTATGTGTGCACATTAAGCCTAACCTGTCCTTCTTGTCTCAAAGTGGATGAAGGAGGGATGCTTGTGGAACAGCAGAGTCTGATGCAGCGGGACTTCGGTCCCAAAAAGGAGGGTGATGGTGATGCTGTGAGCTGCAGCAGTGACACCTCCGTTTGGTCCACTCCCTCCAGACTGTGCTCCGAAAGTCCACAACACTCGTGGGACTGTGAAGACAAAGCTGACACTCTTACAGACAGGAGTCCAGGTGCCACGCCGTCACTCAAGAAGCATCCTGGAGGAGACAAAGGCAGCTTATTTAAAACTACTCAATGCATTTTAGGAGCCATTCACATGAGTAAACGTACATCATTTTCTGTTCTGTTTAGGTAAGAAAGCTCAGGGGGCCTGCAAGCAGAAGACAAATTACACTGCACACCATCAGATCCTGAAGCTGCCTCCAATCAAGCAGGCCATGCAGGGGCCAAAGCCAAGGACCTCGTCTGCAGAGTTGACCAGCATCAAGGTGCTGAAGAGCCAGGTTTGGGATGTGCAGCAGCAGCTGAAGGAGACCAGGACTGAGAACAAACTGATGAAGAGGCTGCAGTATCGCCACATGATGGCACTGCAGCACTTCCAAGACTTAGATGGCAGTGTTTCACAGGTGGGTTGGCTGGTTGGTTATCTTGGCCTCTGTCATGCTCACTCCGTTTTGTGTCATTGTCAAACGTATCATTGTTACTGCGTTTGGTGGGTACCTATTCTCATATCAAATCAGCTTTATTTGCAGTGTATATACAGTGCCACTTAAAACTTTTTGCGCCCCTCAGAATATTCTACGAGTCTGCACAAGAATGATTTAAAACAGTAGTCAAAGAGAACCCAATCAAACAAGTGAGACAGACATTCATTCATTCATTCATTCATTTTCTATACCCGGTTATTCCTGTTAACGGTCGCGGGGGTCTGCTGGAGCCTATCCCAGCTGTCATCGGGCGAGAGGCAGGGGTACACCCTGGACAGGCCGCCAGTCTATCGCAGGGCCATGAGACAGACATATACTTGTGTATATATTTATTCAAGAAAGTTACTAATTTGTACATATTTGTGATTTGCAAAAGTTAGTGAACCCTTGTTTTTAGTATCCTGTATGAACCCCTTTGCGTAGCAATAACAGCTGAACTAAATGTTTTTGGTAACTGCTAATCAGTCATCTACAGTGGCTGGGAGGGATTTTAGCCCATTCCTTAGTTCAGAACCACTTCATTTCTGAGATGTTGATGGGTTTCCTCACATGAACTGCTCGCTTCAGGTCCTAATACAAAGTTTTTATTGGATTAAGGTCAGGACGTTGACTTGGCAATTCCAAAACAATTCTTTTGTTCTTCTTTAACCATTGTCTTGCACAACTTGTGTGCTTGGGGTCGATGTCTTGCTGCATGACCCAGTTTCTGTTAATATTCAGCTCTTTTTGAATTTGCTGGTATAATTCAGAATTCATTCACAGACAGGATGAGGTTCTTATGCAGGAATGCAGTGTTTCTTTGTTTCCAATTATGACAGGAATTCTGCATAAAACCTATCCAAGCGAACACAGTGGGCAGCAATGCAAGGCACCCAGGGAACAGTTTGGGGTTTTTAGGCGCTTGCTTAAGGCACCTTAGCCAAGGACATAGAGGGGATTCAACCAGTGACATCACAGTCCCAAAGCTGCTTCTGTAGCCACTAGCTTCTCCTTTCCATTTTCTCTGGGCAGAAATCGACTTTTGGTCAACTGTGCATTGTCTCAAATGATACCTGCATATTCTTCCAGCACCAGTAACATCAGCTTTCCAATTCTTCCTCACGTTATATTGATTTCCAGATTTTAACCAAGCACAACAATGAGACCCGAGCTCTTCAGAGATTGCTTCGCGAGACTCGCACCTGTCGCGACAGCCTAGCAAGGCAGCTACAGGCCACAGAAAACAAGCTGCTAAACACCAAGGCCACACTCCAGCACCTGCAGTTGCTCAGCCAGGACCACAGCCTTCTGGAGAGAGAGGAACTCACCCTGAGGCTGGCTAAGGCCACTGCCCAGCTGGAGGAGAAGGACAGGAGGATACTGGTATGAAGAGTAAAGGGGCGCTGTGATTTGCGAGGGACACTGTTTGTGAGAGTCAGTGTCACATCCCTAAGAAGTCATACTAACAATTTCTTTTCATTTTTCACTGTATTCTAGAACATGGAGAAGAATATGGAGTTGTGCAAGGCCTCTTTCAATCGCCAAATAGTCACTGAACAAAGAAAGAGCAACGAGGCGAAAAAGATATCCTTCTTTCTGCAAGAGGAAATATATCAGCTAGCCAATGAAATCCAGGTGAGCTAATAGGTGGTAGCAGTGTCTCCCACAATATAATTTAATTCCCAGTCTATAAGCATTTCCAGTTTGCAGTCCCATGTTAAGAATGCTGGAATTTCATAACTGAAGTCTGACTGAATATTGAAGATGATGTCAAGATCAGTTTGTTCCACAAACGGCAGACCATTAGTGAGGCAAAGGTGAAAAATAAGGAAGTACATTTACTCAAGAGCCGTGCAACACCGATTGGGTGAACAAACTAACTCATCATTAAGGCTGGCAACATTATTGGACAGAACATGGAGACATCCCACCCACTCCACAGTAGACTGCATAGACAGCGGAGCTCATTCAGCTTCGCTGCCTTAAAAGAACGGTTCAGGAAATCCTTCCTGCTGTTTGCAATAATGCTGTAGAACAGCTCATCTCTAGAGGTGAGCTGTTCTGCACTACTGTTAGCTCACTCTGTTATACTTACACAATTACACGCTGTAACATACTTTCATACTTAAGTTTTTTATTTATTGACATATTTACTATGTTCATACTTCCGACGGTATATACACTACCGGTCAAAAGTTTTAGAACACACCAATTTTTCCAGTTATTTATTGCAATTCAAGTCGTGCAAGTCTAATGAATAGCTTGAAAAGGTACAAAGGTAAGTACTCAACAGCCAGAGGTTAAAAAAAAAAAAGGTTTGGTAACCCAAAACTGAAAAATAATGTACATTTCAGAATTATACAAAAAGGCCTCTTTCAGGGAACACGTAGTGGGTTAACAATTTAAAGCTGTTCTGCAGCAATGAAGGTTGAATCAGCCTTGAAAGCTGGTGCTACTAATTCCTACAGGTGTTCCAACTTTTCTTGGTTACTTACAACCCTCTCTGTCTGCATAAAAGCAGTGTTGGAACACACTGTGGTAGCAGACCCTCATGAGCATCAGGTGAACAGTATTGTACTGCAGAAAGTAGTGTGTTGCTACAAAAATGGCGAGAAAAAGGCAATTAACAATGGAAGAGAGACAGACCATCATAACACTTAGAAATGTAGGTCTTTCCTACAGGGAAATTGCAAAGAAAGTCAAGGTGTCAGTACAGTTTTCTTCACCATCAAAAGGCACTCAGAAACTGGGGGAAACTCTGACAGGAAGAGGTCTGGCAGACCCAAAGCCACAACTGAATCAGAGGACAAGTTTCTGAGAGTTAACAGCTTGCATGATAGGCGGCTCACAGGACAACAGCTTCAAGCACAGCTTAATAGTGGTCGTAGTAAGCAAGTCTCAGTTTCAACTGTGAAGAGAAGACTTCGAGCTGCAGGTTTGACAGGATGAGTTGCAGCAAGAAAGCCGTTGCTAAGATGTCAGAATAAGACAAAGAGGCTCGCCTGGGCCATGAAACACCGCCATTGGACTATTGAAGACTGGAAGAAGGTATTATGGACTGATGAATCAAAATTTCAAATCTTCGGTTCATCACGCAGGATCTTTGTACGCCGTCAAGTAGGCGAGAGGATGGTTCCACAGTGTGTGACATCAACTGTCAGACATGGAGGAGGAAGTGTGATGGTCTGGGGCTGTTTTGCTGGATCCAGGGTCGGTGACTTGTACAGAGTGAGAGGCATCCTGAACCAAAACGGCTACCACAGCATTCTGCAGCGCCATGCAATACCCTCTGGTGCGCCTAGTTGGTCAGAGGTTCATCCTACAGCAAGATAATGACCCAAAACACAAGCTATGCCAGAACCAACTCAGGAAAAAATAACAAGATGGTAAGCTTGAAAACATGGAGTGGCCAGTGGTCTATTGTAGAAAGAATGCCACAAGCGTGTTCAGCTGTTATATCTGCCAAAGGTGGCTACTTTGATGAGTCAAAAGTTTAGAATACATTTTGGTCTATAAATTGATTCCATGATTTCTTTTTCAACTCAAATGGCTTATTTGTTCTATGCTTTCATTTCAGAGTGCAATGAGACACTAAACTGAATAATTTTCAGTAAAAAAATGGAAAAAGTGTGGTGTTCTAAAACTTTTGACCTTTTTGACTTTTGACCGGTAGTGTACATAAGATATGTATCATTATACTTACTTAAATATAATGGTACCTATGGTATCATAGATGGTTCAGACATATATATATATATATATATATATATATATATATATATATATATATATATATATATATACACATATATATGTATATATAACATTTAAGAGCTGTTTTTAACTTTGGTATATATTTTCTTTGTATTTTATTGTATTCTGCTGTTGTAATGTAACATAACAATTTCCTTTGCTGGAGTAATAACATCTATCTATCTATCGATCCATCTATCTGTCTATCTATCTATCTATCTATCTATCTAGTATTCCATCAAGTACAATGTTGAAGTACTTGTACTGTCTTTAAATGTTGCCTCTAGATGTCCACTCTACAACATTCCAGAGGGAAATATCTTATTTTCTATTGCATTTCATTTATTTGACAGCTTTTGAGATGGAGATTTTACACAACGGAAACACAACAACATCCAACATATTGTTAGAGTTAAAACCAGTAGTTTCCAACCTTTTTGACTTCTGATGTCTTATAAAAAGCAGGGTGTAGTTAGGGTCCCATTTCAGATTTCTATGAGTCGTTAACAGTTTTTCTCTATTAATTCTTCTTTCCTACCTTTTGGACATGGTCATACTTGCATAGACACTGTTGCCCTTCCACAACCACAGTACAATTTACTGGTGATACTGTGTGTATTTCCATATTTATTGTACAGATGTCATATTGCGAACAATAACAACATTACAGTTACTTTCTTAGCACATGTCTATAAGCACTTTACTGTCTCTTTATTTTTTCTGTATCTTATCTTAATGCTACCGTGTCACCATGAATTTCTCCTACAGGGATCAATAAAAGTATATCTGATCATACTTAACTACATTTTGCAGTCAATACTTGTGCTTGTAATTGTACATAGACTTCTTCCTGTGAGTTGGCGTAGTTACAGGGATGCAGGAGTAGTTTCTAAAATATGTAGCATGTACTGTATATATATATATAATTTTAATGTTATTCTGTCTCTTGGTTACGTGTCCCATAAATACAGTACATCAGGCTTATTAAGATAAGTGAAAATATATTTTGTTTTTCTTAATGCAGGACAGAGAGAGGGACCTGGAGAAACATAACATTTACTCTCACAGATTCCTAAAAGGATCAAGCAAAAAAGGTGCAGATAGAAAACAGGATTATTTGACACAGCATGTGAAAAGCTAGTCTGCTGTCTGAGACCGGTTTCTGCTTTCTAGCTAGGGAACACAAGATGGTTCAGACAGAGGGAATAGTTCTTCCCCCCACTGATGCTGCAAGTGTTTTGGAGACGGAATACTTTGAGACGGAGGAGAAGCTGGAACAGCAGGAGAGCCCTGTGAATGTGGTACATAATTCTGGGATTTTAGTAGACCAAAGACCTACTCTTTGTCTGGATTCACTTTAGTGTCATCCATCTAATGACTCTCATCTGATAATCTTTGCATCTTTTCAGTGTTGTTACAGTCCAGTGCAAGAGTCTCTGGTTATAGAAAATGCAGAGAGAAAGGATTTTCCAAATGCCACATTTGAAGAGAATCATCAGGAGGATGTGGAGATATGTGCAGGCAAGATCTTTTTATATACATACAAAGGGGTGCTAATCCTGCTATAAATCTACCTGGAATATGCAACCACCATAAATCTTAAGGTATTTTTCCAAATGAAAATATCTAAATATTTGTTTTTAGACACCAGTGAAGAGAGAAGCTCTGCAGACGAGAGCCCAGAACACCAAAGTGAGGAAGACCGAGCCAAAGAGGAGGAAGCATCAGAGACTCCACAAGTGTTAGAAAAAAATCAGGAGACACAACTTGAAACTGAGGTGCCCTCCATTTTGGAAAAATCACTGAATGCAGCAGAACTTAAGAGAGAACAATACAAGCTCCCAAAAATCCGACGCAACTACGCCTTCAAACAAGCTACTGAGAACCTGCACAATGGAATACCTGCCTTCAGCAATGAGGACAAGAGTCCACGTCAAAGCACACAGAGCACGATGAAGCTGGAGATCCTCAGCACTGAGACACATGACCTTCATCTAATAGATGGAAACTCCATGAAAAGACTGACATCAGACTGAATGAAAAACAGAAGATCTTCAGTTTAAGTGAGGTCACTGAATGGGTTAGTTATTCCTTCCTGCTTCCATACAGATAATGGTGGTTTGAACCACTGAATAAATTTTCACTGTAAAACTGTAAGACTTCTTTCTCAAACTTTTCCTAAAATGTATCCCCTTTACGTTAATCATTTCTGATTTTATGTCATCAAAGCTAGTCGTCCTAATTTGCAAAGTTCCAATAAAAACAAGATTTTCTCACATTTTCTTTTATTAAAAATGAATTTCAACATATCAAACCCACTGTTTTGAAATAATATACAATCCAAACATCTGTCATTTTAGAACACAATCATCTCAACAAAACAAGACAATTCAACACAAAATGACAATAATAAATTAATGAAAAATGCACTGCATTTTTACGTTCTTACATTTAGGTAAGCTGAGAGAAAATGAAGGAACAAAATTGTAACTTTCATCATGAAGAAAAATCTGAGCGAAACTTTAGCAAAGAAATGTGTTTAACTCTTGTAATCACTAGCCGGGGTCTCTAGCTGAAGGCATTAAGTCCCAGTGTGACTACTTTGTTGCAAACCACCAGCCAGCATGTGATTCCCACTCCACCTGAAAGAAGACATTCATGAGCTTTGTGTTTCAGTTAGTAAAACAAAATAATCTATAAAATAAAAAATATGTGTATTAAAAAGTTATAAATTAGTCGTTATGCATGCCTTGTTTAGGAATCATCTTATATTTTATAAAATATTTAAAAAAAAAAAAAGAGAGAAATTACCTGCCACTCCTGTAGGGAAAGCCACGAGCCGCTCCACAGGGGCAATCCATTTACTGGGTACCACAGTCACTGGATCAGAGTAATACCTCCATATCAATGAGATCATCAGAGCAGCCTGACAAGTAACAGAAACAAATACGTAGGTTATGAGTAATAGCTACTTGTCATGACACTGTCAATATATATATTATTTTTTTCTAAAATAATCAGAATAAAACATTTGTTATTAAACATTCAATAAAATTAACTGGAGGTTTTGGATCCAAGAAATAGCTTGTGTTTACATGTTATGGTCCCATAGCAACATGAGAAACTGCAATGAAACTGTACTTTGACTTACCTGCAGTATGTAAAAGACTATGTTCACGACCCACTTCATCTTGGCTTGTTGAGCAGTTCTTGATTTCACTGCAAAATGAGGAAATATGGAAACGTAAGTTTCAAAATAGTGACTATTTTGTGGATGTACAGCCTCAGGGTTTTCAGACTGACCCGGTGCAGGGTGCGTTTAATCAGATTTGGCTTTACTTCATTATTTGAAACACTGAAACCATCTGAGATTTGAGCAGTTGTTCAATGTGTGCCACCCAGTTACAGGGTAACACGGAAAAGTGACAACACCGTGTAAGATCTTGTCTATTAGACATTATGTCATCTGCACAAACTACACAAATTAACGCTTTAGTACGTTTTGGGGAGTTTATTACAAAAAATGTGGGAGATATGAGTGGTATAATTCATATAGAGAACAACACAGACAGTGAAGGTTGTTAACAAGAGATTCAAAGTAAAATTAGCATGCAGTTTTGAGAACAGTTTTTTGACACAATCAGCCTTTACACTGCCGTGTACTGTACCATCGCTCCATACACTTCCAGTTCATTCACAGGCTAATTCTGAGGCTGTGGATGAAGAACAGCAGCTGTTCCCAGCAAACCTTACCAAGAAAGCATCCAAAACCACCAGCCACTTCCTTCTGTTTTAATGTATGAATCTGATGTAGTACATACGCCATATGTCCCTTTTACAGCCAAAGTGACAGATTATTGTCTTGTATTTTCTTAAGCTATGAACATGCAGGGCTTTGAGCAAATAACAAAACTAAACCGTCCTGCAAAGAAGCATAAAGTTGGTCACGTTTCAACATCAACATCAAAGCTACACTGCATTGTAATTAGCTTCTCAATGATTTCCTGGCTTCATTTTGAAGTCCTCCATCTTCTGGATGTCAGTCATTACATTTGTTCTTACCGTGTGTTTTCAGTTTGTCTGTTGTCTTGTTGATCTTGCGCTCCAGCCTGGCGTATCTAGCAAACTCATCCATCATGCTAATGGAGGACTGCTCCTTCTTCATCTCTTGGATTTCTGCCCTCATCTCACTCTCCTGCTCAGCATCCTTCTGCACCATCTTTGTGAGCTGGAGAGGAAAACAAAGGGCACTACTAAGCAAAGTGGACTGCAATGTAGACAACTGAAGCTCAATCACAGTTCCTTCTAGACAGGAATAAGTGAATTACCCACGAATGGCACAGTGACTTTGTAAATAGGCTACGTCAGGTGGCTAAAGCTAGACTGTTAACACCGTTAGCTTATCAATTTCCCCAACGTACAAATGACAAGATAAAAAAATGTATCTCACGTATGTGTTGTAACTATTCATAAAACCCCACCCTTTGGCTAATGTTTCAAGCTAACTGGCTAGCTAGAATTGGACATTTAGCATTAGCTGTTAGGCTAAGCTAGTAAACAACGATCTGCTATCTGTGATAGGAGACTAAAACTATTACAGTAGCATTTAGAGTGCATAGCTTGGTGATTTTACATGCGAATTATATGCAAGAGACCCCACGACTTACGAACGAAGATATGGTCGGAAGTAGTGTTTTCATAAGATTGCAGAGAAAAACCGAGCCCAGCACCAAAAACCACGCATAACCGGCCGCCATGTTTTTTCCCTCCTCCTCTTCCTCCAGTCAGCTTCCTCCTTCTTGCAGCTGTGGAGCTGCTGGATTCACAGTTACGTGACCTCAAGACAGGTTATACTGGTAATCGCTGATGTTACACGATGGCCATCTTAAAAAAAAAAAAAAAAAAACACCTCGGGATTACAACGCAAAGTAATGTAGTGCATTTATAATATATTAGACGTGATTGGAGGTGATTTATATCCACTTTGGTGGTGTTACATGACACTATTTTTGTACTCGTGTTTGTGTACATTCTTACACAACAACCCCGTGGCTGTTGAGCATTCCTCAGGTCCTGCACACACCCATGTGTACAGCGGAGCGTGATTAAAAAGTGAGAGCCGTCCGCGGTGACTGATTGGCACGCTCTCCTGCCCACACAGGTAAAATGTTATGGTTCAAAAATATGCTTCGTCGACCTCGAAGCCAATCACTGGAAGTAAGGGGCGGGGGCTCACTCTTCCTGGTAGGTTGGTAGGATAGGGGATCCAATGTACCGATAGGGGGATCCAATCCGGTTTGAGCTAGTTCTGGTACTGGAGGGAGGTTTATGTTAAGTTACAGAGGCTGCTGTTGAGGTGTAGGTGCAGGGCAGACCCACATTTCACTTAGTTTCCTAACCCGTACGAGGCTCTTTAATCTCTGCAACCTAAGCAACAATGGGGAGAAAGAAAGTAAGTTAAAACGTATGCTTTTCCCGGAACATGATGCATGTTGCATATTTAACATTTTAGGATGGTAAGACTTAAAGGGACACGTTGTTCTATGTGTGTTTTCCCGCTGTGTGGGAGCTGTTAATGTAAGGGTTAGAAATGCTGCGGCGTGTCCATGTGCGCGCATGGAGTCCACCTTTGCTGCGCTCAGGTCTGCTGATGGTACAGGGAAGTGGCGCCTTTTTACTTGCATGCTTTCATCGAACAAGTCTGTGGATTGCACGGTCTTGTCTAATGCGACTGCTGCGTCAGCTGAGTTGATAATATCTCCGTGATTAATGTAATAAATCTCCACTATGTGCAAAGATCAAACAAAGGGGTGTAGCCATACCGTCGATGCACAGGTTGCCAGTTAAGAGTATATTCTTACGTTATTGCCTTTGGGCCTTTGACCTCTTCCTGGATTGTACACCCTAGTATATGGTTAGATGTTTGCACTCGTGATATGTCGACCTATTACATCGTTTTGGTAGCGCGCACTGTTTGGATTCGGTCCTCTGTGCGCACTGGAAAGCTGGTGCGCGTCACTCTCGAGGTGTACGATCTTTTCTTTAAGACCGTCATGGCAGCCGCTATATCCTCGAAAAGACAGCGACACATCTGGTCAGTGTTAACTCAGGCTCGTGTTATAATGGCGGATTTCCTTAAGTTTAGCCACGTTGGGAACCATAAACGGATTTCCCCTAACTGATGTTTGGAGCGCATGTGGAGATGGAGCGACCCTGCGCCCCTCTTCTTCCAGCACCACGCTTGCATAAGGAAACACACCGTGAATGATGCGCCGCTACGCTTCGTTTGAAAATGGTTTAAAACTAGGAAAACATTCTCAGTCAGGTTAGAAACACATCCGATGAGACCCCTCCCCACCTACAGATTGCATAATGTCTTTGTGACTTAAGGGAAGGGAGAGGTGCCCATCCCCCCCCCGTTTGCGTTACACACCCACTTTAGCTCACTCATGAATGGTTATTCCTCTTGGTTTATTAAACTCTTTCTCCCTCTCTCTGTCATCCACAGGCTACCAGTGATGGAGATGCCAGCGCAGAGGTTAGTATTCAGGTTTTGACATCCAGGCTGGCCTAAACCTATGCAGACTCCCCAAATGGACATTTTGTTCTACTTTTTGTCACCACAAAGCGAAAGTCTTGATTGATACAAGTTGCCTTTAAATATACTTTAATGCTGCCCAATTTTAATCCTGCAAGCGAGAAACTGGAGTTGTAAGGATAATTGTGTCAATTATTGTGGTTTTAATGCACAGGTAATTACAGTCTGCTGGGGTTCATGCGCAGCACAGCCTTTAGGGGGCGCTGGTTAATACTATTCTATTTACCCTTTTAAATTAAGGACCCTGGCACTCAGTTTAAAAATTCAAAAACAAAACCTCTCTCAGTGCAAAAACACATTTCAGGGAAATGGTAAGAGTGCTGCATAAAACTCCACAATGCAATGTTCATCTCTGACCTCAAGAGGCCACTGTACATATATGGTCCAATTATGCAGCATAAGATTTTCCCTGGACTTCCCTGCTGAGTGTGCATTATTTAGACTTCATAGAATGAGCGTGCTCAGAAGTGATTCATGTTTCGGTCTATAGTAGTTTCAGTGAGCTAGCTTGAAAGTTACACTGTAGATTTCCTGTGTTGGGGGTGTTTTGTTTCCACCTCTGTGATTTTTATTTTGGTTGTTTTGGTCTGTCAGTATGTGAACTATTTTTGCTCAGACATGGAAAACGATTCTGGTGTATAGATTTCTGAACATGTGTAGAGGCGCATGGTTGCTCCCTTTTCTGCTCATAACGCAGCATTAATATTTGACTGAACTGAAACCTAATTCTGTGTCTCTTTTTCAGCCAAGGAGAAAGTCTCAAAGGTTGTCAGATGTAAGTTCTACACAGTCCAGCAAAGATCCTTGCATTTTTAATGATTTAATGATTCTTTGCACAATCTGCAATTTGTGTTGGTGTAGTTTGGCTCATAATTGTATCGGCGTGTGTTTTACAGAGAGAGACGCAGCCAGAGACGCAGCCAAAACCACAGCCGGAAAAGACAAAGGTAAAAAGAGAAATCTTGCTGGTCAGCACGAGTGCTGTGTCCGTTTAAGTTACACTTCTCTGTTTTCTGACACTCGACTTGTTGTTGACATGACAGGCACCTCCCAAGAACAAAAAGGTGAAAGAGCCAGCGAAGGCTAAGGCAGAAGAGAAGAAAGAAGAACCCAAGGCAGAGAAAGAAGAGGTTCCAGCAGAAAATGGCGAGGCCAAAGCTGACGAGGTATTTTCACTTTGCCTTTTTGTGAAAATTTGCTCTTTGCACTGTGGCAAAAAAAGAACAGAACATAAATGTGTTTTCTCCCTGCAGGCTGCAGCGGAAGAAGAGGAGGGAAAGGCTGAAGATGACAAAGCAGCAGAGTGACATCACTCAACTTACTTGCCAAAGCTCCCTTTTCCTCCTTTGTTGTAAAATGCAGAGAATATTTTTATCTACTATTTTCTTAAAATGGCAATGTTTTTAGGGATGTGATTGCATTTTTTTTAATACTAAAATTTCCATTCAGTGTATGAGTTCTGTGAAGGGAAAGCTTCTGTCATTGTGGTCTTTGTGTCTTTAGGTTGTAGTTTTCTTGCTTTACATGCAATCATGCTTTTATGAGGAATGGAAAAGTTTACCTGAGACATTCCTGAAGCATCGAGGGATTTTTGTGTCCTGTACAATTTTAAATACTTCGTAATGCTATGTGTTTGTTACATAATAGGACGATTTGAGAGTTGTGTTCTATGCTTAGTAAGGCCTTGTTCACAACCTGGTTGGATTGATTTTTGTTTTTATTTTATGGTACATTTGAGGACAATTAAATTGATCCATGTTCTCGGCTATGCTCAGACCAAAATACATTACAGTAGTTAGCCTGTATGGTGTTGGGATTTCTCTACCAATGTACAGTGTCCTTTAAGAAAACTTTGTTGTGGCGAGTATAAAATGCCAATTAAAGTGGGAATTTCTTTTAAGTGTTTGTTTCTCATCAATTATGTATTGTATTCGTCCAGAGTACAGTGGTTGACCTAAAAGGATGTATTTCAGATGGTATGACTTGATGATGATAGGCAGAACATCAGTACACTAAAACTGGCCATTACATTTAAAGCTGATTTTGATTTAAACCTCATTTGTGTTTATCTGGTGGATATTATTGCACAAAATTAATTAAATGTGAAAAGAAACTTGCAACTTAACAACGGTGGTCAGATTGATATGCTAGAGGAAGTGAAAAGGCCATTTGACTCTTGCTTTGTCTTTCCTGTATATTTGTGCCTGGTGCTAGATTTGCTAGTCATTTGACTAAAACTATATTTTTTAAAGAGGCCTCATTTAAGCATATGAAATAATGCAAATTATTTAGACTTTGTCTAATAGCCTCAGGGTGTGATTAAAGCAGAGCCATTCAGTTCAAGACCTTTTAGGGTTTTGTTGATAATCCAGGTTTGTCTTGCTGTAGTGACATTGTATTAATAGGCAGTAGAAAACGAGAAGAAAAATACCTTCACCTTGCGTTTCCAGATAATTTATTGAAGTCTACAGCTCTTTAATGTGCACACAGACAGGTGATCTGTTATGTCAAGAGTGTTTTTACCTCCAAGACGCACAAGTTTAAAGAGTTTTTTGAGGGCTGGAGATCGAATTACCCAGGAACAACAAAATAGAGAAAGGGTATAATGGTCAATGACGGTCAAACAAGATTAACTGCCAAGATTTTTCTGGAGCTTTGTGTTGTATCTCAGTCTCTTCATCTGAAGTTAGCTTTGAGTTACATACAGTACGTTCCTCAGTTCAAGAACAAATATCAGTGCTTTACTGTTGAAGTGAAAATTGTTTTCTACAAAGTCATACTAATTCATTAAAAATATATAATGTAAAATAACTGATTGTGTAAGTATTCACCCCTGCACCTTTGGCCACGATAACTGCACTTGGATTTTCTCCCAGGTCGTAGTTCTCTTGCAGACTGAGTCAAATCGTAACTATATTTTGCTGCATTTATTATATTCTCTGCATTTACAAGCTGTGCTGCCTGGTGTTGATAAGCAAACCCACAACATCACGGTGGAGATGATGTGTTTGGTGTGATGTGCAGTGTTTGGTGTCCGCCAAACGTAGTCTGATGGCCAAAAGGCAAACTTTTGATCACAAGCGACTTGGTGGCCTCGCTTTGTAGGCAGATTTATACAAATGCCATGTTCCTTCCAATTGTTAGTGATTGATTTAACTAAACACATTTTTTTTGTAGCCATCCTGTTTTTATTTGAGTACAAAGACATTATGCCAAAACTACACTTGACACATGTTATGTTATGCAGTCATTTCCAGAACCACACGCTTTCCTCAGTTCTTTTCATAAACACTGTCCACAGGTTTCCTGGTATAAACCTGCATGTTCCAGGCATAATTTGTCCTGGCATCACATGTTGCCCATATCTCTGTGCCATTTTTAGATGCTTCCTTGGCATATACTGTTTGAAAGGGCAGCGTCCCATAAAAGCGACCATACGCTCATCCAATGTGACGTTTGGACTTGGGTTATAAATGAGTGGCAGGCGCTCCACCCACTTGTCCCAAACTTGTCTGATCGCTGTCAGTTTGTCTTGTAAACGACGGCCTGGTCTTGTATGATGGTTGTCAAAGCGAATCACCCGTGACAACACGCGAAATTCCAGCAGGTGACGTGGTGGCCCAAAAATTGTCCGACCAGACTCTGCATCCCATGAACTGTTTGTAGAATCGTTTCTGGATCTGTACGCACCAGTCAAAATCAAAAGACCCATATATGCCTCAATGTCTCTGTAAATGTGTTTCTCCTCCAGGTTCATCATGTTTACCACTATGATTTCAATGGACTCAGTCAGGAACAGTCTAAAGCAGGATCTGATGTCATCAATCCAGGTTACGGCATATTTTGTAGGTCCTGGGGTCATCCTCATCCTCATTTTCAGTTAAAAGCCTACCACGATAGTCAGGTGGGTATAAAAACACAGCAGCCTCAGCATGGCCATCCTCTCCATCACTGGATTCCTCCCCATAAATTATTTCTTGGTCTGGATTATATTCTGTGTCATCTTTAGCTTCTGACACTTGCTCATCTAATCCATCCTCACTGTCAGTTCCCCAGCGTCTCTCCTCCTCACCAGTGAAGTGATCAAATATATAATCAAGAGCCTCACTTACTTAGACTTAGACTTAGACTTAAGACTTAGACAGACTTTAATGATCTACAAGGGAAATTGCTTGGTCACAGTAGCTTAGTTGCACATAAAACACACTTGTTAAGTAAAATGAAGTAAAATCTAGTAAAATAACATAAAATAGTATAAGCAAAAAAAGTACACAATTAGCATATGAACAAATGTACAAGAAACAAAGAGGGAAGAATATATATTAGATATGCAGGAATGATAGTATGGTGTAATAGTGTGCATTAACATGAATAACATGGAGTTATCTGTTGCAGAAAGGTGAGTTGTTGTACAGCTGGACTGAGAATGGTATGAAAGAAGTCCTGAAGCGCTCACTGTGGGAATCAGTCTGTTGGAGAATGAGCTTCGCTGCCCCTCTGTAGTCTGGTGTAGTGGATGAGATGGACTGTCCATAATGAAGAGCAGTTTGTCCAGTGTCCTCCTGTCCCTTCTGCCAATAACGTGACCAGCCTTTCCGATCAATTTGTCGATCCTATTTATGTTCTTTATGCTGGTACTGCTCCCCCAACAAACCTCAGCAAAGTACGTAATTAGGGTATATCAATCTGCAATGGTGCTGCCACACAATTAACTGCGCACAAGGCCTCAACAAAGCATTATATAGCAAAGCTATGAGAAAAGTTCAATATTAATGAAACGATGTTGTAACTTTCTGTGAGAATTGCCAACAGGTGTTGTTCGTGTGGGAAAGACACTCTACTGGTCAAAGGTTCCCGTAGTGGTTGCTAGGGAACCCAAGGTGTGTGCATGTTTCCATCTCACAAAAGAGGATGTACCTGAGCTCACTTTTTTACACTAATTGTGTCTCCCCCAATCATTTCTAATGACCAATCATTTTCGACCAAGAACACCAAGAGTGTACAAAAGTTGAATAAAACACACAAAATAATAATAAATATAATAATAATAATTTATACTGTATTGATTCCTGAGGGGGGTGTTCCTGCTGTTTGACCCATCCATTCATTCACACAGTAGTGTGTACAGTCGGAGCAGTGTGCTGCAGACACTAAGCAGACCACGCACGGGGAGCAAGTTGGGGGTTATGTGCTTGCTCAAGGCGCCACAGCCATGGACACGGGGGGATCCGCACCTCTGACCACTACTTGGTCAGTCTGATCAAATTAATCATTAATCATTTTTCAGAGATAGAACTTTAATATTGGTCAGATTTGACCAGAACACAACAGTTAGATTATACTGATCATGAGTCCATTTAAAAAAGCAAAAAAGCGGAAAACATCCACAGGGAGAATACTTTATAGGCACTTCCCTTTTATTTAATTGTGTCCCGTCAAAGTCTAAGACAAAATATCTGAATTAACATATTTTTCTAGATTCAACACAACAGTGTATGTCTATGGAACCTTCTCAGAATAATGAATTAGAGTTCCAAACTAATGATTTGGTATCTCAACATAATGAGAACCCTTTTCAATATAATGAGTAGATATCTCAAAATAATGAATGATTTTGCATCGTAAGTTGGGCAACCTTATCAATAAATATCATATTCATATCATATTATATTCAAATATTATTAGTATCAAAATAGTGTACAGTATCTCAAAAATAATAATAATACTGAATTTACTTCACATAAATTGATGCAGTTTGGTTTCTGCTTATTTTGACACTGGCTCCTAACTCGTGAATCTGAGAGTAATCACTACACTTATAGGATGTTTTTTTTTTTTCAACACATAGGCAAAAATGAGAAGCATGCTTCAGTTGGCATTATTCGTTTGGTGTGACACTAAAACTTTATTATTATTTTTTAAATATCACCACGTAAACAAAACTGTAATCTGATCCAGAGATACACACATGGTCCAGACATTTTACCAGACAGGTCCAAAGCATTACGCAAAACAATTTCTGTCTAATAGTGATCACAACATTTGCATATTCTTTCATTGTACAGCAGACATGAATTTGAAATTGCGATAAATATTATACTTTTGCATATATGATATAAATTCATTATCTAAAATATATTCCATTCTAGTAACATACTTTTAGGAAAGGACTTGCTCCACACAAATTCATAATTTCACTAAACTAATAAAAAGCAAATTTATAAATTAAGAAATTGACGAAGCACTCTGGCAACCATTACATATGACGTCATGTGCAGAACTCACGACCTTGGTCAGTAAAATGGGGGCGGACAGTTGAATACCGCATTGTGCACATTTATAAAAATAATTGTGTAATGAATTACTATTTTGCATGGGTTTGAAATAATTTCAATAGTTGTTATTACACTAAAACTAGCCAAATGTTGCTAGGCTACAAGCTAGCGTACACTTGTCTTTTGTTGAGCGAGCACACCTCCCCACCCCCTTTTTCCTGTGTTACTCCGCTGTGGCGGAAGTAAGTCGTATCGCTGAGGCCTCATCCTTCCAATGGCGACTGCAAACAGGCTGAATAGAAAGCGGGAGCAACCGTGGAGGGGGTCAGAGCTGTGTAACTGAAATTAAATAAATATATCCTATTCTCCGTAGCCATAAAGTTATACTGAATTTGTTCCACCTCTCCAAATCACGGCCGAGTCAATGGCCAAAAATCGGAACATTTCGCTCCTTGAGTCGGGTAAGCCGCAGAAGTAAACCCAATTGATAGCTTCATTTACAACGATTGCTCGTGCTTATTGATATCCCGACTGCTTTTCTGACCGCTTATGTACTCACTGTTCAATTTCAGAGCTCTACTACTTGATTTCTCGTTTCCTAACAACGGGTCCATGTCGGAGAGCGGCTGAGGTGAGCTGGCGTGCTTTGGCTGGCACACTGTGTTGTATTTCTAAATAGTTGACTAGCCACTTGATAATAGAGTTAATAGGAGCATTCAATTCTGAATCGCCTTTTTTAATCATCTGCAGGTCCTGGCTAGCGAACTAGAAGAATATCAGGTGTGTATCCTTGTTGTCTCCGCTTGGTAACTGCTAACTAGCTGCTATCCGTCGGTCTTCGGTCTGGGCTTAAAACTTGTTTCACACACTTTTAATACCCCCTTGTCTCACTCCTTTGACATCACTCGTTTTTTACTAGCTTAATGTGTACCTGCTGGCATTTTCTGAGCTGACTCCGCTTTACCAAACTCTTGTTTTCCACAGCTCTTACCCGGGAGATTGGACTGGCAGGGATGCGAGCACCCGAGAACATATGAAGACGTGGTGAGATTTAACTTCATATCTGTTGTTAACTTCATTGTCGGCGGTTGTTATTGTCTTGTGACAGGGGGACTGTGTGTCCATGCTCTCTGCTTGTTTACGGTCTTTGTTCTTTTCCTTTCTGTGCTGCTGTCGGAAATCTTTGAGTTTAGACAATTGACAAAGTGGCAACTCTCTCCCACCAACTTAATATTTCAGAGTAAGCTGTGGTATAGTCGCTGAAAATGGTGTTTGGACGGGGAGTTTAATATTATTTAGTCCCGACTGTTGTACTGCAGATAGGGTGGGTAGTTCGGCTTCTCTTGATGTCGAGACGGCTCTCTTGGCCAATCAGAGGCCGAGATGCGCTGTCTCTGCGTTATTTTGCATGTGACCTGCGCTGTGATTGGTCCATAAAAAAGGACATTTTGCATAAGAAGCCCCGCCTTTCGGAAAGGAGTTGAGAACCACATGAAATATCTAACTACCTATATTTCTTTCGATGTATCCATTTTTCTAAACGATAAAAGGTTAAAATGTTTAATTTTTGTAATTCTTATAATTGCTGTCAATTCAATTGCCCAAATCCTTTTCCGCACTGCTCTGCTCAGTGTCACTTCACTTCTTTATTTTTGTTTGCCCCGACAGGTTGCAGCCAACAGACATATTGCACCAGACCATTTGCTGCAGATATGTAAGCAGATCGGACCACTTCTTGACAAAGAGGTGCCATCATGTGTCCCAGGTGTACACTCGCTCCTGGGCTCTGGAAAGCAGTCAATGCTTAGGACTGCAAAAGGTACGCAGTCTTCAAGGCACTTCAGGGTGTATCTTTGGTCTGAACTGTGCCACAGGGACGTGTTTATGTTTCTCCTACTTCTCTATATAGTCTGTTCTGTGGCAATTATTCTTAAAGTTAAGATAATGTAAATGTGTCTTGGTTCCAAAAGCATTTCCTGGCTTGTGCATTCACCAGGACTGATGAAATCCGTTTCCCTCATGCAGTTGATAATCAGCTGAGTCATTCATTGAACTTTTTGTTTTGATTTGCAGACTGCGACAATGTGAGGTTTAAAGCTTCATCATATGCAGCCCTTCACCGGGGCAGACCACCAGAGAGGCCTTTGAACTGCAAGAAACCCCCACACATTGGTAGGTCTGGCGTGACTCCCTGTTCCTCTGTACTGTGTTTGAATTATTCTTGAAACAATTACATATCATTTCTGTGATATTTCCCTTCATAAGTACTCTGTGTAGCCTGAAAAGACTTCTGAACATCATGGTAATGTGCACCATGTTGTTTGTTTGAGTATAATTCAGTGTTAATTTGTCTTTTGGCTGACAAATACTGCTATAATAGTTTTGCTACGACTTCGCAAAATTGCGTGCCTCGGTGCAGCCAGCTACATTGCATTTTTGGTTGTTGTATTGATCACTAATCATCATTTTATCTCAAGATTTTTGTGAAATCGTGTTTATTATAGTTTTCTTGGCTCAGATTTCTGATAATCGCTGTTTGATCCTGCAGTTGATACATCATTTTGACACCAAATTGCAACAGTATTTTCTGTTTTAAAACCTGAAAATAATACTTGTCCTTAAGGATATTTTGTGTTTTAAAAACAAAAAACTATTATATAGGCAACATAACAACAGTTTCATATGATACCGGTCATAAGGCATGAACAGAAACTCTACCTCATTAAATGCATCAAAACAACTTCAGTTTGAGGCAGTTGGAACTTACAGCAAAACAAACCTTCAGGAAGATGTTTATGTTTCTGATATTTTGTCACCCGTAGCAACAGATGGAAACCAGATGCAGCCGATTTAAGAGCAACATTGATGTTATTGTTTTACAGATGAAATTTGAATTAGGGATGACACTTGCATTTTATGCTTTTGTGTTGATGACATGACTGGTGTAAAATGACAGTAATTTAGTATGAAAAGGAAACCAAAGTGAAACTTATTTGGTGCTATGCTGAGTCATACGGTTAATTGGACGATAATGCATGTACTTGCTTGGTTAAACCGAATCATAATAACAGCCTCTTGTATTTTCATATATTTAATTTCATCCTGTGATGTTAATACCCCTCCACTCCTGCCCACGTTAGAGTAAATATATCTCACGCCCACTGTATTTGTGTTGATCCTGCCTGGTTATAGCTCCGTAGTTCTAGAAGGGTTTTCTGATGGTTTGCGTTTAATGATCAACAGTGAAGGTGCATCGAGGGAGAGAGCTGACAGGAGTGCAGTGCTTCAGCTCCATCAGTCCCGTCAGCAACTATGAGCACATGCGTCTGCACAGGCGGATCCTGGGGCATCTGTCTGCAGTGTACTGTATCGCATTTGATCGCACTGGTCTCAGGATCTTCACAGTAAGTTGGAACTTATCCCCCACAAAAATAAAATATAGAACGTTCTGTAATCACGCTGATTTTAACATGATTCTTACGCATTTAAAACGTCATAGATTTGGCCTCTTGTGTAAACTAAAGCAGAAGTTACTGTTGTTCTTTTCCAGGGCTCAGATGACTGTTTGGTGAAGATTTGGTCTTCATTTGATGGAAGGCTTCATTCAACGTTGCGAGGACACTCTGCGGAGATCACAGACTTGGCAGTCAACTATGAGAACACACTAATTGCTGCAGGAAGCTGTGACAAGACCATCCGTGTGTGGTGCCTTCGTACCTGTGCCCCTGTGGCTGTGCTGCAGGGGCACACTGGTTCCATTACCTCCCTTCAGGTAAAGAAATTTCTGCCATTATAATGCATCATGTTTTCAGTGTTGGTTAGGATGCTGTCTATAAATGACAAAATAGAGCAGGTTCCTTTTTCTCTATTTTGGTACTAAAAATAAGTAATATATCAACAAAAGAATAAGTGTCATCGGTTACTTTGGGTATAATATTACCCATCGGTCCTCTTGACATTTCCTTGATTTCATGCACCCTATTATCCAAACAATCACTGCCAGAATTTTCTTTCTCTGTTTATGTACTCACTTACTGGAACAGAAAGTGTGCAGCACGAGTTCCACCTGGAATATTTTGGCAGTGCACAAGCTGCTGTCTTTCAGCTATAGCATGCCAGAAGTGCTAGACTTGTAAGACTGGGCAGGCACTGCATGATTTATGTTAACTCACATGTCATATTTTAAAAGGCTTTTCTGTACAGGCTTAAGCACAAAGGCTCAGCTCAGTTTTGTCCAGTTGACTATTCCAATAAAATTTATTCAAACAAGATGACTGAGAGAAAAGAAGCTAAACCTTGAGATGTTCTAAAGCTGAATTTGCACTGCTAGCTTTAATGGTTAATTATGAATGTGTTGCGCTCATTGTAATGGGAGTTTTTTTATTTAATAGTCGACAGCTTTATGTGGCTGCACCATTTGGATGTAGTTGTTATTGTTTTCCCTTTATTGTCCCTGTATTTAGCAGGAATTAGAATTTTCAACAAAAAAAAAGCAAAACAGAGAACAGCCACAACAAAACATTGTTGTATACAAAATATAAGTCAAGCAAAGAAAATAAATCCCAAGAACCAATGCATATCACTACAAACTAGTGCTATACAAATATTCTTAATGAGCCAAAAAGACTACAGCACTAAGAGACTTTTACATTTGCATCTCTTTCCTCCACCTGTGAATGTATTTGTTTGTTTGTTTTTTTCAATTAGTTATTTTCATTTAGCGTACCTACCATTTTTAATGGGGCACTGACTGCGTAGTTCATTGCATGACATAAAATAGCAGAACAAACGCCTTATTTGAGAAGATGTGTTCCCTGTGCCTTCATTACATCTTCCGTTTGCCCCTATGACCACTCACTCCTTGGACTTGTGTAGAAACACGTTGTACTAACAATGATGCAGGGTTGATTGAAAATATACTCCCTGTTGTCTATGCTCTAATGCTTTCTTTCTGTTTACTCTGTTTCACTTCTTTTTAATTAAGATAAAGCCAAATAAATCTTTTCATTTGGCTTAATATTCAACCCAAGGCAAAATTTATGACCGGTGTCTAATCTGTGAGTGTTTTGTTTTCAGTTTTCCCCATTTGCCAAGGGCTCTAAACGTTACATGCTGTCCACTGGAACTGATGCCACTGTCTGTTTCTGGCAGTGGGATGTCAACAACATCAACTTCAGGTGAGTCCTGTTTGTTAAATAACAGCATGTGATGGAAATCGTGACATTCATTTGCTGTCTCAAAAGTTATGATCAAATTAAGATAAGATAATCCTTTGATTTGTCACTTTTATTAAAACTAAACATTGTATTAAGGTTTTAAATGAAATGCTCATTGAGGAAACAAACATGCCAGTCTTTAGGATGTCATGAAAACCATTCTCCTAATGAAAATTAGCTATAGTCCTATGGCATAACTGGAAAAGATAATGGGTTGAAAGTTTTTTTCTGTTCTAGTACTGGCCAGTATATTGCTATTACAATGCCTCTAATGAAAGTGCATGAAACATGCTTACTTTGCCTTTAGGGAAACAAAATTGGAAACATATAGTTGTATTTAGGAATTTTTGAGCATTATGTGACAAATATCCCAGCGTATGTACTGCATTGCTCATCGTGAAGTTGAAATACCAGTTGCTTTCTCGGAAACATTGACAGGTTTGCTGAAGGATGGGCCAACAAGCTAACACTAGATATAAAGTTTAGCTCTGGCACTGGTGCGCTAAACGACTCGGTGTCTGTCGGAAAGAATGTGCATGTTTTTCACTGTTGATTGGTAAATAATCAAATTATATTGGAGACTTCAGTCATGAGGCCGATTTGGTGCAATGTCAGTGACATTTGTTTCTGCTCTCCTTCAAGTGATCGGCCACACAAATTTACAGAGCGGCCGAGGCCTGGTGTTCAGACTGTGTGCTCCTCATTCAGTCCAGGTAATTATATTTAGGGTGGGTGTGTGTGTGTATATATACATTATAGTTGAACAAACCGGTTTGTACTGTGTGCTACTTTGTGTTACTTAGTACACAGTTCTAAGAATTATCACCTTGTTAGCATACGTTTGGGTTAAACACTTCTGTTTATAAAAAAAAATTTCAGGTGGGATGTTCTTAGCAACAGGAAGTACTGATGATGTCATCAGGATATATTACCTGGGAAGCGGGAGTCCAGAAAAAGTCTCAGAGCTCCATGAGCACACGGTAATAACTCTCACGAGAGTCAAGCTTTGATGAATAGCATTTTTTTCTTACAACAAAATATAAAGTGTAATATTTTTTTCTTTTCGTCATTCTCCATGTTTCTCTCCGTGTCTCTTTCTAGGACAAAGTTGATAGCATCCAGTTTTGCCACTCAAGTGAAAGGTATGATAAAACATGTATATATTTAATCAAATATGCATGTATGAATCAGTTGAGGTAATACTGAATTCAGTTTACCAGTCATTAAAATGACAGAGCACATTCATTTGTCGCCGTCTTTTCTCAGGTTTGTGAGTGGAAGTCGCGATGGAACAGCGCGGATCTGGAAGCTCCATCAGCGACAGCAGTGGAGGTGCATCTTACTCAACATGTCCGCCACTCTTCCAGGGTAAGAACCGGCTTTGTAGCTGTAAACCAGTTCTGATTAAAATGATCTTATCTTAATGTAGACGTATTTTGGACTGTGAATGTCTGCACTCAATAAGCAGCAGGATATATGAGTGCAAGAGTCAGACCATTGAGATTTTAAATTATTTATAAGAGAGTTGGTCAAAACCGGAGGAAACGACTCCAGATGTAACATGAACTAGCTTAACTTTAAAAGCGCTGGCTAGCAAAGATTGATAGATCAACTGTTTACTATAAATTAAAATTATTCGCAGATGCTTTATTTAATGTTACATGCATTTGTCAATAGAATACCATGTCTCAACACCTTATGTTTAGATTTCCTATAGCTGAACTATTTGTCGCTAAATCCAATATTAGTGTTATTGCATTAATTTAAAGAAGACGCACTGATAAAAACCTCATCTTATTTGATATGCCATAAATAGTTGTGTAATAGTTGGATAGCATCATAATTAGGGGCTTTAATTAAGACAGTAGACCCCACCCTCCAAAAAAAACCAAAAAAACACCAGGGTCTCAAAGTTTGTGGGAAACACTGTAATAATATGCCAGTAAGCTAACTTTGCTCAAGCTGATTAAAGACAGAATTTGTGTTCTCTGTTTTGTAGCCAAGCATTCATCTGAACAGTTTGTTCAGTCCTAGACTAGGAATGCTTCCAAATATTCAGGCCTTGTTTCACTGTTACATTCAAATGTGCTTTGTATAAATGCAGAAAACATGCAATGCAGAGTTTCAGCTCCCTTTATGTTTTTTTTTGGAAATCAGAAAAAAAAAGACATTACTCGGCTTTTCTGTCTTAGGAAGAACTATAAAGGAGCCTCACTGATAGTTTCTAAAATTGTCTCAACTGCTAAACATTGTAAACTGAAATGGAAATTTCCCTTTCACAATTAACTTTAAATGAGAAAATTTTCAACAATACAGCTGTATGTCATCTTCTCTCAGGGTTTCACATTTTACATTTGGCACATTATGCTGATGCAAAAGGGAATTAAATGTGGTCACTGTGAAATGGAAATGGCTCCTGTCATAAAAGGGGCTTCATATATGAATTTTCATCTACATTGTAGCAGTGTGAAAGCACACGATGAGGACAATCATGATCACAAAGGGTCATTTACACCGATCAGTCAACATTATGACCACTGATAGGTGAAGTAAATGATGTGGACCATCAATTGAATTGTGACAACACAATGTTCTACTGTTGGACCTGACATTCATGTGGATGTCACCTAGACATGTACCACCCACCTCGACCAGACTAGGCCCCCCCACCCCACTAACGACATTCTGTTGTCAGACACCACAGGACACCCTCAGAAGGCCCATGTCCATTCTCTGATAAGTCACAACTGTTTTGGAGGCAACAAGGGAGACCTACACAATATTAGGAAGGTGGTCATAATGTTATGCCTGATGGGTGTATTTATGTTGCCAGAAGTCCTTGATAGATCACATAAAATCCTCCCAGTCTGTTCAGTATTAGAGTAAACAAGTTTTAATATAGAGAAGAGAAACCTGTTAACAATATTTGGCAAAGTGAAAGAGAAAGCACAAATACAGATAATATTTCTGTAGAAAGGGCTCATGCAGCTGCATGTGTATTGCAACATATAAATATGGGCCTAGTTTTTAGAAATATAGCATCAGATATAAGCTTGTGGTATTTTATCGAATTTGTGTTTCGTAATTAAGCTTCTTTATCACTATTGGTGAGTAGTAGTAGTTTTAAGATCTCTTTCTAATCCTTTGTTCTCTCAGTGCTGAACCAACAAATGAAGAGGAGAGCTACTTCAAACCCAAAGTCACGATGGTAGCGTGGGATCGCCATGACAATACAGTCATCACGGCTGTTAACAACCATCTCCTCAAAGTGTGGAACTCCTACACAGGGCAGCTGCTACATATCCTAAAAGTAATTGTTCAGCTTCTATCACTGGATATAGTTGATCCACAGATTGACTCATTTTAAAACGGAGATTAATCAGAGTGTTATTTTTTTCAGGGCCATGAGGCTGAGGTGTTTGTCCTTGAACCTCACCCCTTTGACCCCAGGATCATCCTGTCTGCTGGCCATGATGGGAATGTCTTCATATGGGATCTGTTGCGAGGGACAAGCACACAGCACTACTTCAACATGGTACAGAGACAATGCCAGAATCTGGTGTTTACAGAAGGATGAACACCAGGGATGCACACTAACATCGGAACATACCATGAGGCATATCTTGATGGATGGCAACATGCAGAAAGTTGGCTCAAAACTCACTTAGTTCAATCTGCTGTTTGCCGCGTGGTTCAAGCAGTTTACCTACCACGTCACATAGTCAAGTGTTTTTTTAATTGTGTAACTGTGAAACAAACACGATAGAATTTTAATAACATTAATTTTGAGGTTCTGCAAGATCGCATTACAAAAAAATAGTGATGACTACCTGAAAATAAAGTATTTGTACTATTGTTAAAAATTCTCCTTTTGTGATGAGTTTCTGTGCAGCTTAATGAGTTTCTTTACCTTGGGTGATTTTGTGTTTTTCATCCAGATTGAAGGTCAGGGTCATGGAGCTGTTTTCGATTGCAAATTCACTCCTGATGGCCAGCGCTTCGCCTGCACAGACTCCCATGGCCATCTGCTCATCTTTGGCTTCGGCAGTTCCAAGCCCTATGACAAGGCAAGAATAAAAGAAGCGTTTAACAGACTGAGATGGAACATTATATCCCTTTAAATGTACTGTAGCACTTTGTAAGCCCAATGGCGTCCTAAAATAAGTGTCTGAATTATCCCACTTCACATGAATATAACATGTCAGCAAAATGAAGTAATTTCCTAAATAACCTCTTCTCCTGGACATCTATGCAGCTTCCAGACCAGGTGTTCTTCCACACAGACTACAGACCACTGATTCGAGACTCCAATGGTTTTGTGCTGGATGAACAGACCCAGCAAGCACCTCATCTCATGCCACCACCGTTCTTGGTAGACGTGGATGGGAACCCTCATCCACCAAGGTAAACAATGCCTTCTTTTAGATGCACAGCAGCAAAACCATCATTAAGTGTGCATTCGGACATTTGAATAGTAATTTGAAGGTTTCTAAGAAAAACAAAGCTGATTCTTTGGTTTCAGCATTTACCTGTCTTTTGGTTCCTGAAGTCATATTGTCTGTGGACTTTGTGTTGGAGTTGGCTTTGTTTTCTTAAACCTTGGTGAATTCTGCAGTTCTCAGAAATGCAATTTTTCCTCTTGGATTTTAGGTACCAGCGTCTTGTTCCAGGACGGGAGAACATCGCTGCTGAGCACCTGGTTCCTCAGTTGGGATATGTAGCCACTAGTAAGGCCATTATTTGACCATAACCAAAGCTTTATCATTTTCAGAACTCAGCGTTTGTGAACCTTCTTGGCAACACTTCTCATGTTATTGCTCCCTCTGTCTTCAGGTGATGGTGAGGTAGTGGAGCAGGTGATCAGCCAGCAGACTACAGAACATGAAGAGGCTGCTGTAAGACGCAACCTTCTTGACGAAGCCATCCGACAGCTCCGGGAGCAACAGGACCGGAATCATCGGCCCGGGACAGGGGCAGCACCAGGTTCTGGAGCAGCACCAGAAGGGCCAGCTGAGGCACATGGCCCAGTATTGGCTCCAGCTCTCAGCACACCACGCAGAGGTATCAATACACCATCAGTGTTGCACTGGATTGATTTAGGTGACATATTGATATAATGAGATGCTGGAGGCTCGCTATGGGATTCTGGAAATACCTAGAAGAGAGGGTGAATATTTTCCCTTCGCTTTAGTGTCTGTGAACGACCGAGCAGATGTGCAGTCACCCCCCAACGTGGGCCTGCGCCGCAGCGGACAGGTGGAGGGCGTTCGGCAGATGCACCAGAACGCTCCTCGCAGCCAGATGGCAACTGAGAGAGACCTGCAAGCCTGGAGGCGCAGGGTGGTGGTTCCCGAACTTGCATCCAGCAACTATAGGTAAAATATTGACGTTAGTACCTAAATATATGGGTTGTGTGTGTTTTTTATGATCTTGTATATTAGATATTTTTTTCTGGTGAGGCTGGCCCTGTTCACACCTCACATTATAGTGCATCTGGAGTGATCCCATCACAAGAGGCATCTGAATGCGTCATCACATTTGTCGTGACCACTTGTGATCCGGTCTCAGTTCACTGCTCTGAAGATGTATATCATGTGGAAAACATCCCTAAGCTCAATAATGTTGCTTTTGCAAACAACCTTCTGCGAGAGCAGAAGTTGAGCAATCATTTAACAAAAAAAAATGAATTTGGCAATACAGAAAAGTACTTTGACTTTAGTAAACAGATCAGACTTAAACAGTCAAGGGAAAGAGTAGCTGAATTAACAGCTACAATAACAAACGATATTAAAAAGCTTTTTACTAAGTGTTATGTTGTAGAGCAAAGTGAATTTGGCTTACAGAAAAACGTCCGTTCAGTGGATGATACTTCCCTGTGCTAGAACACATTCAAGTTCACATTGCTAAAAAATGTAAACGTATGTGGTCATACCTGTTGACACTTGTACTTAGAGCTGTCCACTCACGCATTTTGATGCCAGGTTTGAATATTTAGATTGCAACAAAAACTAAACTAAAAAACTAAAAAAAAAAATTGAGGTGTCAAGATGTACAAGATTATTTTCTGCTTGATACATGAGTTTTAGAGATTGTGAATGTAGCCTGCTTTTCAGTTCACTTAAAACCTAGTATTTGCACCATAGGCATGGAATGGCATTGATATCAAGAGAAAGATCTTTCCCACCAAGAGTGTGTTTCACATACCCACATAGCTTATGAGATTTTATAGCATTTAGTTTGTTCTTAAATTTTAAACATGATTTTTCAGGGACCAGGAGGACATACGGACTGCCAGAGGAGATGAGGAAATGGCTCAGTACAATGCAAGGAAGAGACGCATTATCTGCCGTGTAGGTTTCTTGTTTCTCAGTCGGTATAGATTGTTTTAAATAGCAGCAATGTTTTGTGTATCATAGATCAACATTCATGTTTTTCCCCTCTTCACATCAATTTCAGTTCTATTTATTGCCCTGTTGTTGAGTCAGTCATATTTGTCCCTCCAGGATGATTCAGACGATGAGCCTTCCTCTGCAAAGCGAGCTAATGGCCGCAGCGATTCGCTGGAGTACATCGACTTGTCATGTGAAGAGGGAGAGGAGACTGCCAGTTCAGAAGTACACTCTGAGGTATGACATTCTCCACTCTCCCAGGACTTAAAAAGAGAAAGACTGCAGAGGCTTTCAAGTGACAATTTTATCATTTCTTTGTCTCTCCAGGACAATGAATTGGATGGCAGTGACCTGGATTCCTCCAATGATGAGGAGTGGAACAGTGACAGCTCAAGGTATGAAGCCGTATAGACAAGTGTTAGGTGGAGTCATTCTTAGTTTAAACTAGTTTGATCTGAGTACTTGTTAAATGAGTTGACACAAATTATATTATTGACAAAAATAATAATAATAATAATTTAGTACTCCAATAAGGTTAAAAAAAGTTGGTTAAATTTTGTGTTGCCTGTTTGTGTCTCTACACCTTAAAATGATATTCATAAGTGCTTTTTGATTGGGCAGCCATACATCCAGCGAATACTCTGACTGGACAGCAGACGCTGGCATAAACCTGCAGCCCTCCACCCCCTTGTCATCGAGGAAAAAAGTTCGTCGCAAGCTCAGTAGCTCCGAAGAGGAGGAGGAGGAGAACGAGGAAGACGAGGAGAAGCACCAAAGCGATGAGGAGGAAAAACCTGGGAAGAAAAGCAAAGACAAGACCAAGAAGGCAAAGAACAAGACACCCAGGGTGAGTTCAGCAATCCTACAGAATTACTATGTGAATTTTAACTACTGCTCAGACACTGTTTTGAATCATGTACTTGACAAAATATGAGGCAACCTTTTATTTTTAAAATGGTTTGATATTTACTCAGTTAAGGATTTATATCTTTCTCCAAACAGCGTCCAAAGGTCAGGCCATCCATTAACAGGGAAGTGTCCAATGAGTTCAGACCATCACCGTGGATCACTGACGTCATTCCCAGAAAGTCTCCTTTTGTCCCCCAAATGGGCGATGAGGTAGGTAACATAAAGAGATGCTGATGGCCTTTGGTTTGTTTTCATATCTTAATGCAACAACAGTCTGACAGTATTTCCTTTTTGGGAAAAAAAAAATGAATTGGTTTCATTTTCTGTGGTCCTTTTCCGTCTGGAAACTCCTTCTTTGCGGATTGTCTTTTATTTCTGTCTTCAGTATTCAGTTTCCAATACATGAAAAAAGAACAGACACACTGTTATGGACAAGAATACATCATGTTTAGTAGACTTTGAGCATCCACAAAATGCTCAAGGGGGTGCGAGGGGCTGATCGTTTCAACACACAAAATTAGAAAGAACAAGGGCTGGTATAAAGATAGTATTTCAAATGATTCGAGCAATTTTTCATCATACACGACACTGACTTCTAAGCTTTAAATCTTCTGTTTCTGTCAGGTGATCTACTTTCGGCAGGGACACGAGGCCTACGTTGAGGCTGTGAGCCGGAACGAACTGTACCCCATCAACTTGGAAAAACAGCCCTGGAGAAAAATGGAGCTGCGGGTAAGAACTAATCAAAATTTTTATGAAGTTGTACCTGTTCAACAAAGTCTTCCCTTAGGTCCCAAATCCAGAACCTCAGATTTACTATTTAATTATAAATCTTGGAACTGTGTATTAAATGGAAATCCTTCTGTATGTTTCCCAGGATCAAGAGTTTGTGAAGATCACTGGAATCAAATATGAAGTCTGCCCTCCGACACTTTGCTGTCTGAAGTTGACTCTTATTGACCATGGCACTGGCAAAATCACAGACAAGTCATTCTCTGTCAAGTAAGCACTCAGTCACATTAACTTTCTCTCTGCTGAGAAGTGCGTTAAAGGTTGATGTTTTTCTAAACATTGATTTTCTTTCTCAGCAAATCTACATGAAGGTGGTATTAGATTTAGGTATTGGTACAACATTTTGTTCATCAACTGTATGTCGTTTTAATTACTCTGTTTGTGTTGTCATTCGTTATTTATTAGTGTGATCCATCATTGTTTTCTCCTGCAGGTATCACGACATGCCAGATGTGATTGATTTCCTTGTGTTGAGGCAAAGTTATGATGAGGCACTCCGTAGAAACTGGCAACCAAGTGAGTGAGCCCAATACACCTTGCTGTATTGGAGCTGTCCCGTGTGGATAAACCTCATTTGTAATATAATTTTAGACAGACGTGTGGGAAGTATTACACTAGTTTGCAAATTCTTTTTATTTCTCACTATAGGAGGTAATCTAATAGTTAATCAGAACAGTCACTACACAATCATGTGACATTTTTTTTTTTTCTCCCGTCACCTGAATATTATTTTCTTTGTTTCAGACGACAGGTTTCGCTCAGTGATAGATGATGCTTGGTGGTTTGGGACTATCGTCTGTCAGGAGCCCTACCAGCCAGAATATCCAGACAGTCTGTTCCAGTGCTTCAAAGTCAGGTGAGAAAACACACATTGTTGTCAGGAGAGGAGCAGTTCTAGACAAACTGTAATGGGAGCTCCAGTAGAAAAAATTCCTGGTTTCCAAAATATGCTGCTTTTGTGGTTTTGATACCTAGACTGTGTGAACAAGGCTTGGAGCGTACGCTTTTTCCACACCGCCACGAATAAAATTAAATTTCGGTCTGACACCATCACGATTGACCGAGGCAGCAGCTTTGGCATTGAGAAATAAATGGAAATCCTGCATTATTTTTGAAAACTGTGTTTGAGGTTTCATATGACGTTTTTAATTATTTTTTGTGTATTTAGTCCTGTCTGACTCCTGTGGTTTTTAAGGACTCTGACACATAAGGCCACGTTCTGTGCCTCCACGAGAGGAAATCTTTCGCCATGCCAGCAGGTGGAAGTAGTGTGCATTTGTCATTCAAAAGGGGAAACTAGAAGAGCTAACATTACCTAAGCGAGGAAGAGCTGCAAAGCCTTATACAGAGCCAACTCAGCTCTGCTGCTGATTCAACATGCTCAGTTGGCTGAAAAGCAGCTGACAGGGGATCGACTAGTGCCAGCGGTGCAAAAGACACTGCAAATACTAGGGCAACAAATGCTCACCAACGGCCCAACACTGGCCAACAACAGACCATCTCCTTAGTGTATCTGGGCCCTAAGAAACATGACAGTGTCAACGTATCAAATCGGTTAATGTGTTGACTAAGATCAAATATTTAATAGCTAATTTCTAGTTTTATTTCTGTTATCTCCAGATGGGACAATGGTGAAACTGAGAAACTGAGTCCTTGGGACGTGGAACCTATTCAGGATGACGGTAAAAAAAAAAAAAGACATCTTACTACCTTATTGCTGTACACAGTACTGCATATATAACGTATGGTTTATGGGTAAGGAAGGATTTTACCAAGGCTCGTTTCTACTGTGCAGCTCCGCAGCCTGAAACGGAAGGAGGCGGTGTTCCTGTGACTGCAGAGGAGATGAAGGAGCTGATGTACAAGCCTCTGCCAGGGGAGTGGGGCGAGAGGAGCAGAGATGAGGAGTGTGAACGCATCATTGCCGGCATCGATCAGCTCATCACTGTCGGTGTGTATGCATAAACAGACATTCATTCCTTAACTTTGTTTTGTTAATTTTCATTCCCTCTCTTGGTTTTTTATTGACTCAGACGTATAGGTTCCTTTAACTGTAGAAGGGGTTCTCACCAGTTATACTAACCCACCTTCTTTTATGTTGGTGCTACAGAGATTGCAGCCCCGTTCTCTGGTCCTGTGGACTTGATCCAGTATCCCACCTACTGCACTGTAATTGCGTATCCCACAGATCTGGGCACCATCAGACTGCGACTTATGAGCAGATTCTACAGGTGAGTTCATTCACTCGTCCTTCCACCTAATAATCCAATCTGGTCTTAAATGTTGACCCAGCTCTGATTTTGAAATATTTTCAGCTGTTGAAATTCAAATAACTAATGTTGAGTGCAGTTTATGAAGACATCATATATTTACTCACCTCTGCTATTCCACAGGCGCCTCTCAGCATTAATTTGGGATGCCAGGTATATTGCACATAACGCCCGCACTTTCAATGAGCCCAGGAGCAAGATCGCCCACTCTGCTAAACTCATCACCAACGTCCTGCAGAAATTTGTCAAGTAAGTGTTACTGGATGTTTTTCTAAAAATAATCATTTGTAGATTATGTGATGATGCACAAATGACAGATGATTATAAACTGACACATGTTCTCACTGTCTCAGCAATCCAAGCTGCACAGATATCATGGAGATTTACAGTGCTGTGGAGGAAATGGATGATGATGATGAAGTAAGTCTGAATAAATGAAGATTATTATTAGTATGACATTTGTTAGTTTTTAACGTACTGCTGTCAAAATACTACAGATTAGTAAGAATTTGTGACAACATTGTTAGCGCAGTATCAAGTAAAGGAATATTTGGTGTAACCTCTTCTCTTTGGGGCACTGATGTGTATTTCCATGGTACGTTATTCCAGTCATCATGGAGAAGTTGCCACAGTTCTTCTGTGGATTTAGGCCATCTTCTGGATTTTCACGTAATCTGTTAGACTCTGATGTAGGGATCAGGGCTTCGAGGCTTGAGTTTGAATAAATTTGGGACCAGTCAGATGCCCGATCAGCCAATACTACTGCCTGATAAATATAAATATATGTAATCCAAATTGGTGTGGTGTTTAGCACTGATGCCTCACAGCAAGAAGGTTCCTTGTTGGAATCCACAGGCCGACTGGGGTCTTTTTATGTGGAGTTTGCATGTTCTCCCTGTGTCTGTGTGGGTTCTCTCCAGGGACTCCAGCTTCCTCCCACTGTCCAAAGACATGCTCATTAGGTTAATTGGTGATTCTAAATTGGCCGTAGGTGTGCACGGTAGTGTGAATGGTTGTCTGTCTCTCTGTGTTAGTCCTGTGATAGACTGGAGACCTGTCCAGGGTGTACCCCGCCTCTCGCCTGGTGACAGCTGGGATAGGCTCCAGCCTCCCCGCGACACTTCACAGGACGATCAGTTACAGAAAATGAATGAATGAATGAATGAAGTAATCCAAATTTAATAATTACTGTCTACAGGAAGAAGACACAGAGGCGCCATGCACATCTTCTGGACACAGGCTGCGGCAGGTAAATTGATATATACATATTACCACTGTTACTCTCAGAGATGTGATTGTGATGTGAGAAAAAAAATTCTTGAGAATTTGTTATAATGTCGCTATTGCATAAAAAAATTCTCCTATTTCTCTCAACATGCACAGCGCTCGGTAGAGGTGGTGCCGGACAGAGATGCCTGGAAGGAACAGTGCAAGATTCTGGTCAACTACATATTTGAGTGTGAGGACTCAGAACCATTCAGGCAGCCTGTGAATCCTCAGAACTACCCAGTAAGTTAGCACGTCACTCTGAGGCCATGTTTTGCGTGAGGAAACTTGTGTATTGAAAGTGTAAATCCTGTCTTTGTGTCCAGGACTACCATGACATCATTGATACACCTATGGACTTTGGCACAGTGAAAAGGGCCCTGGAGGAAGACCGCTATGAAAACCCTATAGAGCTGTGCAAAGACACACGACTAATATTTGCCAATGCTAAAGCCTACACCCCCAACAAACGCTCCAAGGTAGGACATTATTAAAGTCGGTGGAGGAATGTTAATCTATTCAGGCATCTTCTGGGTTCAGTTTTTGAAGCTTAATATTTTTGCCTTCATGTTTTATATTCTTTTTTTTTCTTCCTTAGATTTACAGTATGACCTTGCGGCTATCTGCCTTCTTCGAGGAGCAAATCAGAACAATCATATCCGAGTACAAAACTGCTGTTAAAAGCAGTGATAGGCTCCGCCGCAGTCAAAGGTTTCGCAAGAAAATGCTGGATCAGCCCTCTTCCACAACAAGGTCAGTTTGAGTTCTTATTCTTCCCTGCATCATTTATCATGCAATTTCCCTCAAAGCCTAGTTAGTTTCTGGCTATGCACTTTCTTATTTGTACTAGTACTACATTGCAAAGTTTCAAAGTAATCAAATTTCATTTAAAATTATTCATTCATGTCTGGCGCAACTTCATCTGCCACCAAGGAGCATGGAGGAAAAAAAGAAATGTAGAGAGATCAAGACTCTGTCCGCACTTGTAGTAAATAGTACAACTTTATTAGGCTTTATTACGCGTTTCAGGTCATGACTTTCATCAGGGCAATGCAACAACCAATCATGTACCTGGACGTATACATATAGGTTCATATGATTGTACATCTCAATGTTACTTGTCTGGTAAAGAAATTGGAATCCTCTTTTTCTCAAGTCAAAAGAGGGCCGCAGTCAAAACTCAGGAAAAAGTGGAGCCAACGTCAGTGACCAAATCTACCTCAGCCAAAGTGTCTGTTCCTGAGAGGGCCAGGAGGAGGAGTCATAGCTGCAGCTCAGGTCACAGCTCTTCAGAGGAAGACTCCAAAGCTGCTTCATCAACACCAGGTGGGAAAGAAAATTGGCCTGTCAGTAGGTTCTTTAATAGCTGTTGCATTGTGACTGTGCTAGCAGCAGAGAGGTACAGTTACAATGACAGTGTTTGCTTCAGAAAATGATTTCCTGATAAGAAAGGGCTTTTGAAGTCTGAGGATATAGCTTCCAGTTATAGACAAGTGATGTGACTTCTGTTTGTCATTTATTTGTGGTAAAAAAACAAACAAACTGCAAAGCCACAAAGGGAAGTCTCAATCTCATTTCTCACTTGCATTCCTAACTCTTGATTACATCTACATGTGTTCTTTTGGGGGTAAGATGCTAAATAAATGGAATGAAATGTATGAAAACTATGTATATTGCAGAGTCTGACAGCGAGAGTGAGGTGAGTGAGTCAGAGGAGGAGAAACGGCCAGGATCCTCAAGACACCATCAACGCAGACAAAAAGCAAGGGTTACAAGAGGCAACCGCGCCAAGCAAAGGAGCAAAGGTCAGGAACGAAGCAGTTTAATAGGAAAAAAATAGTTTGACTTCCTTAAGTTTTATATTAAAAAATATTATTGTTGCTAGTTGCAGAGAGCGACAGTGAAGAGGAGGAAGAGGAGGAGGAGTTTGACAGCGAAGGTGATGAGTCTTCAGATCGTCGTTATCCTAGCAGGAGCAATAACAGCAGGAGTACACGGCTGACCAGAAACAGTGCTGCTGGAGACAGAAAACGGACAGGTAATCTCTGTCCACTGACACTAGCCTCAAACCCAGTAAACCAACCAACCGGTCAGTAGGTTTAATCTTCATTCTGAATGGCTCGATTTCAGAGGGCAGGGCAGAGGTAAACGGGCACAGCAGCCGGTCGTCTCGCAGGGAGAGGCGTCGCCACCGGGACTCTGACAGAGCCACATCTCAGGGCTCTGACAGGGAAGAGGAAGTCACGGGTCGCAGGTTCCTCAAGAGAAAGACCGCAAGGGCAGCTGTGGATAAGATCAAGCTCCTCAAAGCATCTGATGAAGACTATGAGGAAGAAGAGGAGCAGAAAAAGCCAACAAGGAGCAGCAGCCGGCTTCGCCATACACCCCGGCTCAGCAAACGCACCGCAGTGATCCAGAGCAGCTCAGACTCTGATGGAGAGTCCTCGGCAAGAGGTACGAAAATACATGGATACATTGTTTTTGCATTTTCGTCTTTTGGCACGTTACAGGTCAGATTGTTATTCAGTTCTACCCTTTTTTCCATTTGTAGCCTCTCAAAATACTGCTGAATCAGGTGGTGAATCCAAGAATGAGGAGGATGGCAATGACAGTGATACTTCATCCTCTTCCCACAATAAGCAGAATGGAGACGCAAAGTCCATCAAACAGAGAACATCAAAGTCAAAGGGAAATGGTGAGAAATGTCCTCATGACTCTTTTAGTTTTTTAAAACTGTACTAGCGGACTGACTTATTTTTTCTTTCTATGCAGATACTTTGTTCCAGTTGAATGGACACAGTGCAAAGTCTGAGAGCAACTCTGAGCAAGAGGGAACTGCAGAGGAGAGCTCTGAAGATGCTAAAGAGGAGGAGGAGGAGGAGGAGGAAGATCAGGCACCTGTGTCTCAGAAAACTTCACGAAGCACAGCAACCACTCCAGCCAGGAAAAAGAGGATTACAAGTGAGGAGGAAGAGGAGGCAGACGATGCTAAACGCCGGACCACACGACACAAACCTCCTGTAAGCTCAGATGAAGAGGACAAAGACCACAGTTCCCAGAAACACCCACACCAAAATGGAAGAAATGTGGAGGAAGCCATTCACAGGAACTCTAAGAAAAAAAGTAAAGTTTCACCGTCAAAAAGCCAAGACAAACAAAAATCTGCCTCAACTAATAAACTAGATGGTGCAGAGTCAGATGAACTCAGTGATTCTCCAAAGAGATCCAGCTCACAAAAGAAAAGGCTGAAAAAAGACAAACGGGAAGTAGAAAGCAATCACTCCAGCGACGGATTTGAGGGTGAGGCTACGAGGTCGACAAGAAGCAAGAGTAAATGTAAACGGCCTCGTGGCGCCAGCTCGGCTTCAGAGAGCTCTGAGCAGGAGTACAAACCCAAGAAGAAGTCGAGGAGGAAACGCTCCACCGGCTCATCAGACGAAGAGTCGGATAATTCATATAACACACCAGGCAGACGGCTGAGCCTCCGAGCCCTACCAAAAAAGAGATACATCAGCGACAACTCTTTCTCTGAAGAAGACTCTGCCTCTGTGAATCAGGGAAGACAGAGAAATGGTAACAAAACAGGCACAGAGTCTAAAGACGACAGGTATAATAAAAGAATGTCTAACAAAACCTCTTCCAGTGAAACCAGGAATCACCTGTCTTCCAAGAGAAAACGTATTTACACCTCAGACTCTGAAGATGGAGAGGAGCCAGCGACTAAGGACAACAGAAACCTCAGGTCAGGCTCCTCTAAGTGCTCCAAAAGGGAATCCAAACAAGAGGATGGCGACGGCATTGAAGGGGGTGCTTCTTCCCACTCTGATTCCGAGGAGGAGGAGGAGGAAGAGCAGGAGGAGGAGCAGGAGGAGGAGGAGGAAGATGTTGGCCGTTCAAGGAGGGCAAAGAAAACCGCGAGGCAGCCAAAACACAAACGAAAGGAAAGCTACAGCAGCAACAAACACAGTTCAGACTCTGAAAGCGAGCAGTCATCTTCAGCCTCTGAAATCTCAGCCAGCTCAGGGTCCCACAGCAGTCCAAAGAGGAGAAGTCAGGCACGGTCTGGGATTGACGACAGGACTGCCAGCCGCCAGTTGAGGCAGCGCCGGCAGCGGGCTGCCTCAGAGGAGGACGAGGGGGGCACTGACGAGTCTTACAGCAAACCACAGCGAAGGACGCGGGTGAACACCCGGAACCGAGGGAAGCGGACGGTAAATTATCATGACAGCGAGTGAAGGACTGGAGGCTGGAACTACAGGCGTTAGAGGAAAGATGGACATTAACTGGAGACCTTAGAGACACTTGATGGCCACGTTATGGTAGCAGCACTGGAGTCCTCGAGAGAAAATGCTGTGAATCTGTTTCATTCAGGGATATTTATATTTTCTATGAAAAACGTGTTTATAGATGTAATACAAATTCAAGCATTTGACCTGCTGGTTTTCACAAGGATAAAGAGCGCAACACCACCTCCCATTCTGCTTGTGATTTGGCCAGCAGAGTAACCATTCTGGGGAATCTTGTCAGCTTGGGTGCTATCTAATATACCTCTGTTTAATCAAGCATATTGCTGGCTTGCACTAAGATACACTGTAATGAGGTATTTCATACACTAGTTTTGCATTAGAAACTCAGGGGTCAACTAAGTTTACTGTAGTCTCAGACATGCAGTTGTTTTTTGAGCTAAGGTAAGGACGAGAAACGATTCCAGGTCGGCAGATGTCCAAGCACATTCACTGGGACAAAAACATGTTCAGACTTTACAGCACTCCTTTGTAAATCCACACACTTAATGCTTGACTGTATTGCGAGTTGATATGAGCCAAATGAACGAAAATGAGTTCTTTTTCTCATGCATTTCATTTTTTTCATTAGATTTGTGTTGTATTCTAGTGAATAGGTGTAAATATGTGATTGAGAATGAAACTGAACGGCTTGGCGATCAGTCAGTAGCAAAGCGTTTATTTAAATTTGACCTTTTTTTCCTTTTCTTTTTGTTTTGTTTCTTTTTTTATTTTTACACATTTAACTGCATTGTCTTGCCATATGTCACAAATTGGTACCTTTTTTTGCCAAGTACAAGTAACCAAAAGTACTTAATGCAAAATATTGTGATTTCTCATATTGGGAAGACCTGTTATTGTTGTCCTGTGTTACCTACTTTCAGTATTAAATTCTTTTTCAGAGTTGACTTAAAAACATTTTGCCAGTCACTTGGTTTTGTTTTGTTTATGGGGAGGTTTCTAAACACAGTCGCTTTATGACATTTTGCTTAATGTTTTTCGTACTACACCTTTAATAAACAGAATTCACAGGAAAATTATTAACGCAATGTGGTCGTGGAGTGCAATGAACTAGTTATTCCTATCAATAAAGACTTCCTTTCAAGGTGTACTCTGTGTTTAATTTCATCATATGAAATCAAATAGAGTGCAGACTACTTGCTAATTTTCAATTAAAATACACAGTTTATGGGATAGGGTTAAAGGTAGTTCTGATTATACAATCATTAGATTGTATTGTACAATTATTCATACAAGCAAACGACTATATTTGTGAAAGGGCCTTTAATTTTATCACATAGTCCAGGTTTAGTTTGTGAAATCAGAGTATAGATTTCCTATTTCTGTTTCCAAGGAATTCATGTCAGGATAATTATTTTGTGTTGAAAATTTGTCACTCCCTCTCTGGGCAGGTAACCATGTAAAATATTTCCCAAAGGACAAAACGATTGATTTCTTCGTAGAACATTTACCAGACATTTAATTAATTTCAGATGATTAAAAGCGATTGTTTTTTTTTTTACGCTTAAATTTGATTTACCAGGTTTTATTCTACTGTGTCGTTCTAGTTAGTAATATTGTCATCCGAACATTTTAGACTACGTACAGTCGATGTTTTGAACAAATATTTATTTTAACACAGGGTATAGTTATACCGTTATACCTGTCTTCAAATAGCGTACTGACGTCGCTTCCGTGTGACGACATCGCGTAATGATTTTCAGTAGCTCATCGACCCCGCGAGCAAGATCGCCCACTCTGCTAAAATCATCACCAACGTCCTGCAGAAATTTGTCAAGTAAGTGTTACTGGATGTTTTTCTAAAAATAATCATTTGTAGATTATGTGATGATGCACAAATGACAGATGATTATAAACTGACACATGTTCTCACTGTCTCAGCAATCCAAGCTGCACAGATATCATGGAGATTTACAGTGCTGTGGAGGAAATGGATGATGATGATGAAGTAAGTCTGGATAAATGAAGATTATTATTAGTATGACATTTGTTAGTTTTTAACGTACTGCTGTCAAAATACTACAGATTCGTAAGAATTTGTGACAACATTGTTAGCAGTATCAAGTAAAGGAATATTTGGTGTAACCTCTTCTCTCTGGGGCACTGATGTGTATTTCCTACGTTATTCCAGTCATCATGGAGAAGTTGCCACAGTTCTTCTGTGGATTTAGGCCATCTTCTGGATTCTCATGTAATCTGTTAGACTCTGACGTAGGAATCAGGGCTTCGAGGCTTGAGTTTGAATAAATTTGGGACCAGTCAGATGCCCGATCAGCCAATACTACAGCCTGATAAATATAAATATAAACATCCATTGGTAGGAATTGTGCTCACAGAAAACTGTCCAAAAAGGGAAAACATCATTTTAAAATGTAATTGTCACAGTCAAGTAATCCAAATTGGTGTGGTGTTTAGCACTGATGCCTCACAGCAAGAAGGTTCCGTGTTCAAATCATATGTGGAGTTTGCATGTTCTCCCTGTGTCTGTGTGGGTTCTCTCCTGGTACTTCCTCCCACTGTCCAAAGTCATGCTGGTTAGGTTCATTGGTGATTCTAAATTGGCCGTAGGTGTGCACGGTAGTGTGAATGGTTGTCTGTCTCTCTGTGTTAGTCCTGTGATAGACTGGAGACCCGTACAGGGTGTACCCCGCCTCTCGCCTGGTGACAGCTGGGATAGGCTCCAGCCTCCCCGCGGCCCTTCACAGGACGATCAGTTACAGAAAATGAATGAATGAAGTAATCCAAATTTAATTATTACTGTCTATAGGAAGAAGACACAGAGGCGCCATGCACATCTTCTGGACACAGGCTGCGGCAGGTAAATTGATACATACATATTACCGCTGTTACTCTCAGAGATGTGATTGTGATGTGAGAAAAAGAAAAAAAAAATCTTAAGAATTTGCTATAATGTCGCTATTGCATAAAAAATTTCTCCTATTTCTCTCAACATGCACAGCGCTCGGTAGAGGTGGTGCCGGACAGAGATGCCTGGAAGGAACAGTGCAAGATTCTGGTCAACTACATATTTGAGTGTGAGGACTCAGAACCATTCAGAGAGCTTGTGAATGCTCTGATCTACCCAGTAAGTTAGCACGTCACTCCGAGGCCATGTTTTGCGTGAGGAAACTTGTGTATTGAAAGTGGAAATCCTGTTATTGTGTCCAGGACTACTATGACATCATTGATACACCTATGGACTTTTGCACAGTGAAAAGGGCCCTGGAGGAAGACCGCTATGAAAACCCTATAGAGCTGTGCAAAGACACACGACTAATATTTGCCAATGCTAAAGCCTGCACCCCCAGCAAACGCTCCAAGGTAGGACATTATTAAAGTCGGTGGAGGAATGTTAATCTATTCAGGCATCTTCTGGGTTCAGTTTTTGAAGTTTAATATTTTTGCCTTCTTGTTTTATATTCTTTTTTTTTCTTCCTTAGCTTTACAAAGTGACCTTGCGGCTATCTGCCTTCTTCGAGGAGCAAATCAGAACAATCATATCCGAGTACAAAACTGCTGTTAAAAGCAGTGATAGGCTCCGCCGCAGTCAAAGGTTTCGCAAGAAAATGCTGGATCAGCCCTCTTCCACAACAAGGTCAGTTTGAGTTCTTATTCTTCCCCGCATCATTTATCATGCAATTTCCTTTAAAGCCTAGTTAGTTTCTGGCTAGAAGTCTCTATCTGCACTTGTAGTAAATAGTACAACTTTGTTAGGCTTTATTACGCGTTTCAGGTCATGACTTTCAGCAGGGCAATGCAACAATCAATCATGTACCTGGACATATACATATAGGTTCATATGATTGTACATCTCAATGTTACTTGTCTGGTAAAGAAATTGGAATCCTCTTTTTCTCAAGTCAAAAGAGGGCCGCAGTCAAAACTCAGGAAAAAGTGGAGCCAGCGTCAGTGACCAAATCTACCTCAGCCAAAGTGTCTGTTCCTGAGAGGGCCAGGAGGAGGAGTCATAGCTGCAGCTCAGGTCACAGCTCTTCAGAGGAAGACTCCAAAGCTGCTTCATCAACACCAGGTGGGAAAGAAAATTGGCCTGTCAGTAGGTTCTTTAATAGCTGTTGCATTGTGACTGTGCTAGCAGCAGAGAGGTACAGTTACAATGACAGTGTTTGCTTCAGAAAATGATTTCCTGATAGGAAAGGGCTTTTGAAGTCTGAGGATATAGCTTCCAGTTATAGACAAGTGATGTGACTTCTGTTTGTCATTTATTTGTGGTAAAAAACAAACAAACTGCAAAGCCACAAAGGGAAGTCTCAATCTCATGTCTCACTTGCTTTCCTAACTCTTGATTACATCTACATGTGTTCTTTTGGGGGTAAGATGCTAAATAAATGGAATGAAATGTATGAAAACTATGTATATTTCAGAGTCTGACAGCGAGAGTGAGGTGAGTGAGTCAGAGGAGGAGAAACGGCCAGGATCCTCAAGACACCATCAACGCAGACAAAAAGCAAGGGTTACAAGAGGCAACCGCGCCAAGCAAAGGAGCAAAGGTCAGGAACGAAGCAGTTTAATAGGAAAAAAATAGTTTGACTTCCTTAAGTTTTATATTAAAAAATATTATTGTTGCTAGTTGCAGAGAGCGACAGTGAAGAGGAGGAAGAGGAGGAGGAGTTTGACAGCGAAGGTGATGAGTCTTCAGATCGTCGTTATCCTAGCAGGAGTAATAACAGCAGGAGTACACGGCTGACCAGAAACAGTGCTGCTGGAGACAGAAAACGGACAGGTAATCTCTGTCGACTGACACTAGCCTCAAACCCAGTAAACCAACCAACCGGTCAGTAGGTTTAATCTTCATTCTGAATGGCTCGATTTCAGAGGGCAGGGCAGAGGTAAACGGGCACAGCAGCCGGTCGTCTCGCAGGGAGAGGCGTCGCCACCGGGACTCTGACAGAGCCACATCTCAGGGCTCTGACAGGGAAGAGGAAGTCACGGGTCTCTTCACACAATAAGCTGACTTATTTTTTCTTTCTGTGCAGATACTTTGTTCCAGGTGAATGGACACAGTGCAAAGTCTGAGAGCAACTCTGAGCAAGAGGGAACTGCAGAGGAGAGCTCTGAAGATGCTAAAGAGGAGGAGGAGGAGGAGGAGGAAGATCAGGCACCTGTGTCTCAGAAAACTTCACGAAGCACAGCAACCACTCCAGCCAGGAAAAAGAGGATTACAAGTGAGGAGGAAGAGGAGGCAGACGATGCTAAACGCCGGACCACACGACACAAACCTCCTGTAAGCTCAGATGAAGAGGACAAAGACCACAGTTCCCAGAAACACCCACACCAAAATGGAAGAAATGTGGAGGAAGCCATTCACAGGAACTCTAAGAAAAAAAGTAAAGTTTCACCGTCAAAAAGCCAAGACAAACAAAAATCTGCCTCAACTAATAAACTAGATGGTGCAGAGTCAGATGAACTCAGTGATTCTCCAAAGAGATCCAGCTCACAAAAGAAAAGGCTGAAAAAAGACAAACGGGAAGTAGAAAGCAATCACTCCAGCGACGGATTTGAGGGTGAGGCTACGAGGTCGACAAGAAGCAAGAGTAAATGTAAACGGCCTCGTGGCGCCAGCTCGGCTTCAGAGAGCTCTGAGCAGGAGTACAAACCCAAGAAGAAGTCGAGGAGGAAACGCTCCACCGGCTCATCAGACGAAGAGTCGGATAATTCATATAACACACCAGGCAGACGGCTGAGCCTCCGAGCCCTACCAAAAAAGAGATACATCAGCGACAACTCTTTCTCTGAGGAAGACTCTGCCTCTGTGAATCAGGGAAGACAGAGAAATGGTAACAAAACAGGCACAGAGTCTAAAGACGACAGGTATAATAAAAGAATGTCTAACAAAACCTCTTCCAGTGAAACCAGGAATCACCTGTCTTCCAAGAGAAAACGTATTTACACCTCAGACTCTGAAGATGCAGGAGGAGGAGGAGGAGGAGGAGGAGGAGGAGGAGGAAGATGTTGGCCGTTCAAGGAGGGCAAAGAAAACCGCGAGGCAGCCAAAACACAAACGAAAGGAAAGCTACAGCAGCAACAAACACAGTTCAGACTCTGAAAGCGAGCAGTCATCTTCAGCCTCTGAAATCTCAGCCAGCTCAGGGTCCCACAGCAGTCCAAAGAGGAGAAGTGCCAGCCGCCAGTTGAGGCAGCGCCGGCAGCGGGCTGCCTCAGAGGAGGAAGAGGGGGACAGTGACGAGTCTTACAGCAAACCACAGCGAAGGACGCGAGTGAACACCCGGAACCGAGGGAAGCGGACGGTAAATTATCATGACAGCGAGTGAAGGACTGGAGGCTGGAACTACAGGCGTTAGAGGAAAGATGGACATTAACTGGAGACCTTAGAGACACTTGATGGCCACGTTATGGTAGATTTGGCCAGCAGAGTAACCATTCTGGGGAATCTTGTCAGCTTGGGTGCTATCTAATATACCTCTGTTTAATCAAGCATATTGCTGGCTTGCACTAAGATACACTGTAATGAGGTATTTCATACACTAGTTTTGCATTAGAAACTCAGGGGTCAACTAAGTTTACTGTAGTCTCAGACATGCAGTTTTTTTTTTGAGCTAAGGTAAGGACGAGAAACAATTCCAGGTCGGCAGATGTCCAAGCACATTCACTGGGACAAAAACATGTTCAGACTTTACAGCACTCCTTTGTAAACCCACACACTTAATGCTTGACTGTATTGCGAGTTGATATGAGCCAAATGAACGAAAATGAGTTCTTTTTCTCATGCATTTCATTTTTTTCATTAGATTTGTGTTGTATTCTAGTGAATAGGTGTAAATATGTGATTGAGAATGAAACTGAACGGCTTGGCGATCAGTCAGTAGCAAAGCGTTTATTTAAATTTGACCTTTTTTTCCTTTTCTTTTTGTTTTGTTTCTTTTTTTATTTTTACACATTTAACTGCATTGTCTTGCCATATGTCACAAATTGGTACCTTTTTTTGCCAAGTACAAGTAACCAAAAGTACTTAATGCAAAATATTGTGATTTCTCATATTGGGAAGACCTGTTATTGTTGTCCTGTGTTACCTACTTTCAGTATTAAATTCTTTTTCAGAGTTGACTTAAAAACATTTTGCCAGTCACTTGGTTTTGTTTTGTTTATGGGGAGGTTTCTAAACACAGTCGCTTTATGACATTTTGCTTAATGTTTTTCGTACTACACCTTTAATAAACAGAATTCACAGGAAAATTATTAACGCAATGTGGTCGTGGAGTGCAATGAACTAGTTATTCCTAGCAATAAAGACTTCCTTTCAAAGTGTACTGTGTTTAATTTAATCATATGAAATCAAATAGAGTGCAGACTACTTGCTAATTTTCAATTAAAATACACCGTTTATGGGATAGGGTTAAAGGTAGTTCTGATTATACAATCATGTGAAATCAGAGTATAGATTTCCTATTTCTATTTCCAAGGAATTCATGTCAGGATAATTATTTTTTATACATGTGTTGAAAATTTGACACTCCCTCTCCGGGCAGATAACCATGAAAAATATTTAGAGGTTTTCCCAAAGGACAAAACGATTGATTTCTTCGTAGAACATTTACCAGCCATTTAATAATTTCAGATGATTAAAACCGATTGCTTTTTTTACGCTTAAATTTGATTTACCAGGTTTTATTCTATTGTCTAGTTCTAGTTAGTAATGTTGTCATCCGAACATTTTAGGCTACGTACAGTTGATGTTTTGAACAAATATTTATTTTAACACAGGGTATAGTTATGCAGTTATACCTGCTTTTATTCTGAAAGTGTCTTCAAATAACGTAGCGGCGTCGCTTCCGTGTGACGACATCACGTAATGATTTTCAGTAGCTCATCGCACTTTCGACACATTTGAATTATACAATTTAGTACTGTTATTGGTTGGCCGCACTAAAAAGTAGCAGGAATTCAAAAATGTAACTACGCCGTGTGTATTTTAATTTCTATGAATTGGGTATTCTTTGATATATGCACGTTATTGTGTTTTTCACGAAAGTACCACTGGCAAATGTCATTTAGATTTGCTTTGATAGCCAGTGTGCTAACATGTGAGTACTTGTGTATATTGTATGGACAAGTAAGCCTGACAAAGACAATGACAAATAGGTGGCGTTCCGTTTCCCCCGAATAGAAGAGGAAATATTGACGTTATCTCATTAACTTAATTACATTTTGGCTTTTGCTGGCAAGCTAACACCGAAGCTATATTTTAGCATGTCCTCTGTCATCCACTGTCAGCAACATTAGCCACATTAGCCTCAGTAGACATCAAGAGGGCATAACTTAGAGCAGACTTAGTACAACATGTCTGCGTGTAAAAGGTTGCTGTACCTCGTAAAGCACAGGATCTTGTGGACGCATATTCGGAGAAATGTCACAACATGGTCACCTGTTGGCGCTGCGTTCAATGCCAAACCTCACAGGAGGCTGGATCTGTTCGAGAAAAACGTGGTTTGTATTTGTCTTTCATGCTTTATTTAAGTTACAACACTGCAATACTGAAGTGTGCAGCCTCAGTGATATAATATGTGAACTGTGATGTGGTTGGTGGCGGTTTGGTATGAAATTCCCAGTAAGTGTGTCTGTGTGTGACCTGTGTTTTTAGGGTTTGTTTGGAGTACCAGAGCTCAGCTGTCCTGCAGGTTTCCAGATAGCCACCAAGGCAGCTCTGAAGAAGACGGAGCATCTGGTGGAAAAAGCTTGTTCTAGTTCTCCGGGAGCAGAGACAGTCGAATGCTTTGACCAGCTCTCAGATGGTTTGTGTAAAGTGGCTGATCTGGTGAGTTGAGCACCCAAAATCTACTATTAGTTTGAATAATAATAGAGCAAAATATTCTATAAAACCCCAAAATCTTCAACTAGTTTTCACTGGGGAGGAACAATCAGTGTTGTGGATGCTTGCAGTGCCGCAGAATATAATAGGATATCTATGATGTCAGAATATCTACTGATGCTGGCTCATCAGAGATACACTGATGAGTCACAACATTAAAACCACCAACCTTTGAAGTGAATGACACTGGTGATCTCATTATGATATAAGTTTCTCATTTGATACCTGGGTCCTAGCATTTATGTAGATGTTACTTTGACACCTTCCACACCTAAATGTCATTGACCAAGCACGTCCCCATGGCAACAGCAAGGAGGCGTTCCTTCCATCTTGGTGCCAAATGTTCCCGAAATAAGCGGCGCACCCAGCCAGCCATGTGACGCAAGAGATAATGTGATTGATCAGACCAGGTCACCTTCCTCCATTGCTCCGCGGTCCTGTTTTAATGCACACGTGACCATTGTAGCCACTTTCAGCACTAATGTGTGAGTACACCTTTCCACCAGACCCAGCATTAACTTGTTTTCAGCGATTTGAGCTACAGTAGCTTGTCAGTTAGATCAGATCACATGGGACAGCTGTCACTCCCCACATGCATCACCCGGCCTTGGCCTCCCATGACCCTGTCACGGCTTCACCGCTTTTCCTTCGATGGGCCATTTTTGATAGATACTTACCACTGCACCATCCAGTTGTCCATTTGTTCTGTTTCTAACATCAACTTCGAGGACAAAATGTTCACTCATTGCCTAATATATCCCACCCAAATGGGTGACCCACTGACTGATGCCATGGTAACGGGATAATCAGTGTTATTCACTTGATCAGTGACTTTGACCAGTTGGTTATAATGTTATGGCTGATCAGTTTATATTGGTGTCTCCATTTAACCAACAAGTAACTGAAGTATAGAAATGGAGAAGATATGTTTGAGCCAATGTAGAAATAGTTACACTGTTAGATTATTTGTCCACCAGGCGTATCTTCTTATAATAAAAGTTGATACATTTTTAAAAGTTAAGATCTCCATAATATCAACATTAACCTCAGAGATCCAGTGATCTATGTGCGTTTTCATTCATAGTCTATCTTCATCAGCTATAGCAATGATTGATCTGTAGTAACTGTGACTTAATAACTCAAATATTGTACGCTCCATACCTTCGGTGTTATATTTGTGGTATTTCTGTGACCCTGAAGTGTCTTCTTTGCCCTTTTACTTGGCTACCGTGTCATGATTAATTTGAGTTTTAACAATTTTCTCGATATGCAGGCAGACTTTGTAAAAATAGCCCATCCCGACCCAGCGTTTCGCGAGGCTGCAGAGAAGACCTGCATCGAAATCGGCACAGTAGTGGAGAAGTAAGAAGCACACTGATCACTGTGTTGTGACAAACAGGCCCAAGAGATTTTTGCTTCAGCTCTTGACAGATGTTTGGGTTTTCTGACTATGTTTCAGATTGAACACCAATGTTGAGCTATGCAAGAGCCTAAAGACTTTGCTGGACAGCCCGAATATTGTGGCTCAGCTTGACCCTGATACAAGGTAACTTTACTTCCTACTTAGTATCCTCAGTAGAAGCTGTTGAGACCACTGTGCATAAGGGTTTTTATTGTTTACCTCTTTCCTTAATGATATTAATGTCTAACAATGATATTTCCACAGTTTAATCTTTTATTTGTGCTTGCCTTCACAGACGAGTTGCAGAGTTGTTTATGTTCGACTTTGAGATCAGTGGAATTCATCTAGATGACAAACTGGTGAGTGGGTCAAAATATAGACGGTCTTTTCTGTTTCATAGTAGCCTCAAAAGACATGTATGTGCAAACAGACAGCATTTATGATCCCAACCCTTACACTGTAACATATTCTTCCCCTCTTCAGAGGAAAGAAGCTGTTGGCCTTCACGTGAAACTGCTGGACCTGAACAATGAGTTTCTGGCCGGCTCTCACATGCCCAACAGAATTGCAAAGTCTGTGATTCCAGAGCATCTTCACCTGCACTTTGCGAAAGAAGGAAGCTTCATTCAAGTTGGGGGATTACATGCAGATTCCCCTGATGACTTGGTACGTAAAAGATTTTAGTCCAACTCACTGGGACTCATCTCACTTGGCTCAGCAGGTGGCGCCTCTGCCCAGTCTTAGAGTTTAAGACAGAACAGAAGAGCAGTTTCAAGTTAGTAAAGAGGCATTGATGCCTTTCCTTTTTTATGTAAAATAAAATAAGTGCTTGCATTTTAAATTACTGTAGTTCAGTAGTAATCACTTCTAAAATTACAAACTTGAATTCATCTTCGTCTTACCTGTGTACACTGATTAGCTATAACATTCCAACCACTGACAGGTGAAGTGAATGACATTGGCCATCTTCTGAAAATGCAATGTTCTCCCGGGAAAGCTTTAGTCTGGCTAACTAGCTCGATCGATGGAAAGATTGACCGATAGAGTAGATTAGTAACAAATCAGACAAAATTTGAAAGCTGTGTAATTTGTTGAAGTACAGTTTAATTCAAATTAAAATGCCACAACATCTAATTATCCAAGGACCTCTCAACTAACCTGTAGCTGCTGATCAATGGATTTTGTTCCAGCCTTTTCAACTTGCTTATCTTAAAATGTAATATTGTAATACTCTCTTCCACATGTAGGTGCGAGAGATCGCCTACAGGATCTACCTCTACCCCAACGCAGATCTGATGAACTGTCTGGAAGAGCTGCTGAAGTGCAGATACAAACTGGCCCAACTGGTGGGCTACGAGTCCTATGGACACAGAGCCCTGAAGGGAACCATGGCCAAAACACCAGGTTAATGCATGTCTTTTCCTCAATGGTGCAGTTACACTGATCGGGCATAACATTATGACCACCTTCCTAATACTGTGTAGGTCTCCCTAGTGCCTCCAAAACAGTTGTGACCCATCAGAGAATGGACATGGGCCTTCTGAGGGTGTCCTGTGGTGTCTGGGAACAGAATGTTGTTAGTGGGGGCCTTTGGGTCCTATGGGTTGAGGGGAGGGGCCTCTGTGGATCATCCCACAGATACTTGTTCAGTTTGGGATCTAGTGAATCTGGAGGCCCAGTGTGTGTGTCTGTGTCAGGCTGCATCCTGCTGGGGATGGCTGCTGCCATCAAGGAGTGTCATTGCTATGGGGTGGGGGTGCCTGGTCTGGTCTAGGTGGGTGCTACATGTTTAAGTAACATCCACATGAATGCCATGTCCAAAAGTTTCCCAGCAGAACATTGTGTTGTCACAAGATGGTCAATGTTATTTACTTCTCCTGTCGGTGGTTTTAATGTTATGCCTGATTGGTGTATATCCCCGTTTGATGGAGAGTGTGGTAACTGATTCATTTGAAAGAATTAAAATCTGAATCTTCTTACCCTTTGCAGAGACGGTGATGAGCTTCCTTCAGCTGTTAACAGACAAGCTGTCAGGCAGGTACGATCGTCTCGTAACTGTTTTTGATTAAAAATGATGCAACCTTCAGATTGGCACCTGGGTTTTTATTATCATAGCCGTTTGTTTTATGTTGGCTTGTTTCCCTTAATAATTAATCAGTAGGTGGGTCATTTAACATTAAATGATTTCCAGATATCCAGTATTTAATTAAAGGAGTGACTCATGGATTTATTTACTCTGATCATGTGTGATAGTGATCTGTTTAGTTCTTGTCAAGTTTCCACTAGTGATTTATATTCAGAAAGGCCCCAGGCTTTTTGTGTTCCCGTTTTCATGTGAGTGTATTCTGTGTGCTCGGGATTCCTCAAACGGTCACAAAAATAAGCATGTCAGGTGGACCAGGAGACTAAATCACCCACGGGTATGAATGCGCTAGCCTGGCAGCCTGTCCAGGGTGCTTTCCCTGCCTTCAGCCAAATGCATGCTGGGATAGGCTCTGGCCCCCTTTGACCCTGAGTAGAGATAAGTGGGTAAAACCAGGAATGATCGCCTCCAGTCAGTTAGCTCATAACTTTGTTTTCTCTTTTTATCTCCCAGGACAGCAAAAGACTTCAAGATGATGAGAGACATGAAGAAGAAACTCAACCCCCGTAATTCTGTGAGTCTTTTTTTTTTTTTTTTTTTTTTTTTAACAGTGTATTCTGTACATACACAACGTTACGGTCAGTGTATGACAAAAATGAAAGATATTTCCCGTCATCATGTAATCACTATTAATGGCCTCAAGGTATAACATGATAAGCCTTAATGTAAATGTTTTTCATTCCCTATTTAGAGCCACTATAATTCAGTTTGGTCTTTTTTAAATTCCATGATGTCACATACAAATCAAAGGCTCTCTGCGATCTTACAGGAGCTAATGCCCTGGGATCATCCGTTCCTCAGTGGTGTCTTGCGTGCTGAAAGGTGAGTGCTTGGCTGTTACAAAACTTATTTTTCAGCCTGCTGTCATTTGATAAAGTCATCCTGATCCGTCTCTTTGTGACGGGTTTAGATGTTTGTAATTTCATATTGTACCACGGTGCTAGTTCTTATTGCGCCCCAGATCTTCCTCAGGTGTCAGCTGTTACAAAAGACGTTAAAGGAGAAGCATGGGAGTTGTCTGAAATGTTCTCTCTAACTCCTTTTTTTTTTCTGATTCAGGACAATATCTGGTGTTTTCTGCCAATTATTTTTCAGTTTGTGGATATTCTCTGAGTTTCTGTAGCAGCTGCGTTTTGGGGGAATTTATCTGTCAAGCTGCACCACAGTGTGTTTACGCCCAGCTTGGACTGAGTTCCAGTGAATTTAGCAGATAAAAGATTTTTTCCCTTTTTCTCTGGCTATGAGTTGATGTGTTACCTTGACACACCAGATGGTTTGTTAAAGAGCACCGTCAGAGAAGGCGTCCTTGAAAATTATTTGGAAAACGGCAGACACTTAAAAAAAGCAACTATCACATTATTAGATGAGCCGTATGTCCATCACCCGTTATCAACTTCAACCAATCACTTCGTTTCTTACTGTTGTCACACCTAGAACACGGTCACGGCTGAACAGTGACTGTTGTTCTGCAACAAGCTCACAGCTTGCAGCCTGGCTAGATTTATTCTTGTGTGATCTCACAAATGTCTCAAGAATCCAGCTGCCTTGCAAAGTCCCTCAGTTTTATGATAGAATTTGTGATCTTTGCATTATTCACCCTGGTAGCAGCTATGCTTCATATGATTGTTATTGGTGAGGTTTCTATTTTTATGACTTTCATACTTGTGATCAGGTGAAGTGAATGACATTGATCATCTTGTGAGATACAGTGTTCTGCTGGGAAACCTTTGGACCTGGCATTCATGTGAAAGGCCCCCACAAACAACATTCTGTTGCCAGACACCACAGGACACCCTCAGAAGGCCCATGTCCATTCTCTGATGAGTCACAATTGTTTTGGAGGCACAAGGGAGACCTACACAATATTAGGAAGGTGGTCATAATGTTATGTCTGATCGGTGTATATAGATGACGTCACCCATTGCTGAAGAGCAGTTTTGAAGCTCAGTTTGGTGGCTCCGGCTGTCGCCATATTGGCAGTGCTCCGACTGTTTCAGTTGCATGCAGAGGTGTTTTTATTCTCCATATCAGTTGAAACACGCCTCATAATAAAATCCAAATGATGTATTACCGGACTCATAATCTGATAAGAATTGAGTCTGGCAACAGCAGGCTAAACATGAGCTACAAATCCAACTTCCTATTGTTTTTCTCTGTTTTATAACACACCTGCTATGATATCTCGAATTGTTAGTGTGTTTTAAGAGTTGTCTGACATTAGTTAAAATAAAAATGAATCAAACAATATATTAATCAATAAATAGTAGCATGTTGCAGATCTTACCAATTGCTTTCTTTATGTTGTAACAGTCTAAATCTACATTGATGTTAACTGTACACTTTTTTTAAGGAAGGGAGTAATGGGGAAGGATTTCTGGCCCGACATGAACCAAGGTGTCAAGTGTCTCTCACTTCTGAAAGATGCCTATTCTTAATGAACTGCCCTTTCCATTCCCAGCACTCACCAGAAGACCAATAACTGGTTGGGCCAAATGTTGTGGTCAATTTTAAAGTAAATCTTTATTGCAGACGTTATGAGTCCCTCTGGCGTCTTTTGGGTTTAAGCAACGCTCAAATAGTGTGTTTAGATTGCTGCGTGTTGGCGAGTTTTCCCAGGCCTTTGACATCTCACTTCTATACGCGGCTTTCGGCAGGAGATTTCCCAAAACGTTGGGATGCACTAAAAGGCTTCTTCTGTCCTGTATTACACACTAGTTTAAAGACATGCATTTGTAGCTTTGCGAGGACATTCAGATACATAATGCATTTCCTGGCCACGTGTCCATAATGTGATGTTTACCTTATCACTCAAATTAATTCTTAACTTTCATACAGCCCTCGATTGTGTGGCAGAAACGAGGACCAGACAGTCCCCCCCCCCCCCCGAGTTCTAAAACTTAAACTGGTCCTTCCTCACACAGTAATTTTGTTTTTATCTCTGCTTTCCCATGAGGAACAATCTGAGCTGGAGGGTGTCCAGACCATATTGAAATGAGGTATAGATAGGGTGTATGTGGTTAACAGAACTGGTAGCAGCGCTCAGCGGTCGTCTGTTATTCATCACTGATAATACGCCGAGCTAAACCGCTGTTTTGTGGTCTTTTTCTAAAATGCCTTACAAGCAGCATGAATGGATCCATTTGAAACGGCATGTGAAACAACCCCATCAACCCTGAGGCCTTGCAGGCTCGTGGCCCTGTTCTAAAAGTTCAAATCGCATGTATGTAACAGTCAGGGGGGGTTTAGCCAGACTGCCAAGTAATCTGCAGCCCAGCACATACAGAAATATCACTTGTTTCAAAGTGGGTGGTCATTGTCTTTCTTTTTTAAATCTGGCCTCAGTTCAACAATGAAAAGGGACCCTCCAAATAAGCTTTCAGTATAAAATGTTAGAGTGCACAGTCTGGCCGAAAAGAATTTTTAAATCACATGTCAGTGAGAGTGTCAGAGTGGCAAATCTTAACATGGTTGGTAGTAAAAGTATATCAGTGGAGCTCCTTGCTCATTAAAGGATGAAGATACTGGAGATTCAAAGTGTCTGCTTCTTTCATTTCTACCTTCAGGTACAACATTGAGCCCAGTTTGTACAGTCCCTACTTTTCTCTTGGCTCCTGCATGGAGGGTTTGAACAACCTCTTCTCTCAGCTGTACGGTGTCTCCCTCATGTCTGAACATCCCAGCGCAGGAGAGGTGTGGAGCGAGGATGTCCGCAAACTGGTACGCCTTATTAAAAGTTCAAAAAAAGTCTGTGTCATGCCTTGCTTTGAAGCAAATACAGTTTGTAAAGGGTTTTAAATACTGCTTGTGAGTTTAATGTCTGATTACGCGTGTGTCTCCAGGCTGTGGTGCATGAGACGGAGGGATTACTGGGATATATTTACTGTGACTTTTTCCACCGATCAGATAAACCCCATCAGGTATGTACACACACACACTCATCTGATTTTATATTGTTTAGTTTTCACATTCTCAGCTTGATTCCTTCGTTTATAATCAGGGATTGCCGTATTTTAAAATCCCCATCAGATCAAATTTGATTTTAACTGCGTGTCTTGCACTATAAGTCACCTATACACCAGTATCTGGCCCAACAGAGAAAATAAAATGACTCCAATTTAATTGAGTTTGTAATTTTCTGCAAAACAATTCACTAATGTTGATGACTCATCCTGCACTCAGGGGCGTCTGCTAATTATGCGTCCAATGAAATGTTTTCTAGAGGCCCATAAACATACTGAAACTGTTTCATGGGAGCTTCAATATTAATGAATGGATCGTGACTTATTTCCTGAAATGATTCAATTTCCATTCACAACGTTCTATTCTGTTCAATTCATTTTGAGACACTTCAGTTTCCAAACAAATGGTTCCTGAGATTTGTGACACTTTCCCAACATTTTACCTTTACTTGGCACATCCTGCATATTGCTTTGCTTTTGTCCAGTTCTTCTCTGTCATCATACTTTTTAAATCCAAGATGCTGCCACACATCAGCTTTCAGGAGTGACGGTGCTGTTGTTCCAGCTTCCATCACAGACTGACATTGTTGCGCAGTCTTACGTGGCTAGTCATACAAAACCAGCCTCAGACACTGCAGAGGGATTTCATTTTTAAACCCAGCCTTGTCCAAAATTATTTTTTATTACTTAATTTTTCCCAATGCAGTTGTTCTTTATCAGGCTGCAAATGTTAATTTTTTGTGGAGTAATGATCATTACAAGTCAGAACACAAAAGAAAAGGGACAGTCGGTGTTCTGTTTTTAGACTTTATCCGCGTCTGCCCTCACCTCTCCCTCCTCTCCCTCCTTTTCGTCCCAGGACTGTCATTTCACCATCCGAGGTGGCCGCTGGTGCCAGGAAACAGGCCAGTACCAGCTACCAGTTGTGGTGCTGATGCTGAGTCTGCCTCACCCCACCAAGAGCGCCCCCACCCTGCTCACTCCCGGCATGATGGAGAACCTCTTCCATGAGATGGGACATGCCATGCACTCCATGCTGGGACGCACTCGCTACCAGCATGTGACAGGTGCTGTGTGAACCGACACCCACTGAACACAATAGAAACTGTGCATATTAAAAGCATTTCTCTCCATATGTTCTTAAAATAAGTCTCTGCAGTAGAGCCAGGATTGCCTTGCAGATTATGTGAAGTAATAACAAAGCAGTAGCAAGAGAAGTGATCGATGTTTTACGTTTTATGAGCTATTTATCTGTGAATGATGGCTGTGCAACTCCAATTGTCACAAGCTACAATTACGTTGTTTGGTGCAGACCTCTAGGTTATTCATTACAGTGTGGTGAATTGAGAATGGAAGGTAAATCCGATTAAGTGCAAGCCCCCGGGGAGAGGTTTAGATGATATCGGCCTTTAAAACTGTCATTTGACACTGTTTGACCTGTCAGATAAAGTTGATGGATACCTTTGCAATTGCTTCAAGATCCCAGAAGTATTTATCTTCGCCTAATAACAGTATCCGTGAACTCGACTCGAGGCTCTTTCCTTAGTGGACATGATGTTTACACCTGTTTAGACGTGCTACTTAAATTCAGGTTGGGAATAAAAGTTTGTGACAGTTGCATAATGAGTAATTTAACACGGCTCTGCTCACCACTATAAACACCTCCTTTTTTACTAGTGTTTCACTTTCTATCACTTGTCATTATATGTAATTTATATGGAAGATAAAATGATATATAAAAAAAAAAAAAGATTCCTGACTGTGGTTTGGTCTGAGGTACAAAGATCAGATGTTGTCCATATGAGTCAGACCTTCCTTTGTGTTCTTCTCTTGTTTCTCCTCTAGGAACCAGGTGTGCGACTGACTTTGCTGAAGTCCCCTCCATCCTCATGGAGTACTTTGCCACAGACTACCGAGTCATCAGCCAGTTTGCGCGTCATTACGAGACCGGACAGGTATGTCTAAACCCTCAAAATGAACATCAATGTGTAGGGAGAGTTGTAATTAAAAAGTGTTGCTCAGTGAGATGAATACGTTGAACTACTCTCGGGTTTACCATCTCTGTGTCATTTCCTCTTCAGCCCCTGCCTGAGAGCATGGTGGCTCGTCTGTGTGAGTCAAAGAAGGTGTGTGGGGCGGCAGACACCCAGCTGCAGGTAAAGTTACCAAAGTATTCATCACTTTTCAAAGAGCACACAGCTGCAGGAACGCTTTCAAACTCACGTCACCTAGTTGGTGATGTCTGTTTCGTGGCAGTACGCTAAATGTTCGGAAGAAGTTTTTATTTAGGAGTGTAACTCTCTCCGCTAAGAAGATGGAATGACAAGTAAGATAAACACTTAAAGAAGTCATGAAGAAAGCTGAAGACCTGATGTTGTCATAATGAACATCCCTTTATGTAGGAATGCCTTCCGTCTCCATGAAACCACTAGTGGAGTGTTATTTGTTTCTGCATATTTACATGTTTCCTGTGAAAACAATGCTAGTGAGTTCTAAGTGCGTTCAAGCCGAGAGCTGAAAGCAGCAGCAGTGAAGGAGACACAGGGCGAGGGAGGAGATTACAATTTGAGAAAACGTTTAATTGAATGCAGAATTAGTGCACGCCCCCTAGTGCAGGATGAGTTGTCAACATTTTGAAATAGTTTTCTAGGTAATACCATTAAAAATACCTACAGAACAAACTTTTTATCATTGATTGGTCAGATACTGGCGTATAGGTGGTTTATAGTACAAGACATATCATATAAAAAATACTTTATCAATAACAAATTGGGTTTCTTGAGGCTTTTAATGATGACCTTTTTGCTGTAAAACTACTGTGTCCCTTTTCCTTGATGACAGCATTCTGCTTATGGTTCGTGAGTCTTTTCACAAACTAAAACAAATTCATCAGAATCACAACATGAACAGCAGCCCTAAAGGTGTCTACCTTTGATTTAGTGTTGATGATAAATACAAAATCTGTTATTTGCCCTGCTCAACTCTGTTACTGCAGTTTGAATCCTTCTTTTCTTTCCTTTGTTGGGCATGTTTAAATGACTGATCCTGTGTTTTTATTCGTCGTGGAAAGGTCTTCTATGCAGTCTTGGACCAGATCTACCACAGCAAACCTCAGAAGCGCTCCACCACAGAAATCCTGAAGGACATGCAGCAGAAATTCTACGGCTTGCCTTACACGCCCAATACGGTACGTCCAAGCCGCCTCTGTCACACAGTGTCTTTGATTTGTGTTCTTTTCAGGATGTATTGTATCTTGGAGACTTGGAGTGTGATGATAATTTGGGGTTCTGTGCATGATCCTCTGAGGAAACTCCTTTCTCTGCTCAGTTGATCACAGCACTGGCTTTCTGTTACCCTTTCCCTTTATTCTTCCCTCTCTTTTTTCCCCTTCTTCTCGTTCTCTCTGGTTTTATATCTTTTACCCAGGCATAACAGTATTTAAGGGATTAAAGCCTTTTTGAAGCCCTGCTAAAATAACAAAGCAGAGGTAGACTTTAAATGAGTTCTCCCAGGGGGAAATATTTGAAACTCTTCCTCCCGGCCCTGTAATGAAAAAAGAAAAAGGAGGGGAAAAAAAGCATTCTATTTCTCCCACTTTTGCAGCTGTGGGCAAGGAGAAGAGGCCAGGAGGCAGAAAGGAATCAAAAACCCAGTCATAACGTAGCCAGGAATGGCCTTCACACAGCATTTACCCTGAGCTATAATTATGTGGGGTGCCGTCAGGAATAGAGATTACAGGACTGCTTCATATTCTCCCAAACGTCAAGCGCCCGGCCAGCGTTTCTCCTTCCACTCTTCTACTTGTAGCTGCCTCTCCAGAGGTCGTGGTTTATGTTATATAGTTTCCCACTGTCGCAGTCATTTCTCTTCAGCTTTTCGAACCGCACTGAAAGCTCTAACAGACACTCTGCCTCCGTGTGCACAGCCTACCGCAGCAAGATCGCTTTCCCCGTTTGAATCGAGGGTGGTTGCGGTGCTCCAGCGTCGGACCACGATTGCATCAGAGCAAGTGAAAACAGATTTGTTTAGATCCTTCTGTGACAACCTTTTTGCATTTTAAATCTGAATCCGCCTCACTGTCCTCATGGAAACACGGCTCGGGAAAAGTTTGCACTGGAAAGTGAACATTTGAGTGGCTAATAGGTTATGGAGAGCCACAGATTATAAACATGAGGGTGATGCTGACATGTGTATAGTTTATAGAGCGGGGCTATCAGTTCCCTCTGTGTACAGAGGGAGAGGATCAGCTGTGAGTAACATAGAACACATGCTCACCCTTGAGCCGAAGATAATATTTGGAAATAAATGGCAGAAAGCGAGATGTTCTGCTCACTCTGTTGACATTTCTCTAATCGGTGATTCTTGGCCTTCATGCTTATGTGTTTATTCCTCTTTTCATGGATGAGCTGCACTTTGAAATGTGTTTAGTACACAACAGTTTGTGGTGTTCCACATTATTCTGTAAAAATGTTGCACCGTCAGCAAAACAAGAATTGAGTAAAAATGTCTTTTATCTCTGGAACAAGAGAAGCAAAGTGAAAAGCCTGAGCTTACTTTGTCTCCTTTGTATGTAAGGATCAAAAGGATATCTTGCTGACATGTGACCCACTTGCACTCTCTTAGCAAAGTCGACATTAATCATTTCATGTGAGGCACAGGGATTGAAAACAAAGGGAAGCTTGGAAGTCTGAAAATCATTTCCATGGCGCGTTGTGATGAGCGCTTAAAGCGTCTTGTCAACGACCGAGACATCACACCAAACAGTTCATCAGTGGCTGCTTATTTGGCACCAAAACATCAGCCGCCATAAGCCACAGAAGAAATACAGTGGAATCAAAGAGCCTTCAAATGAAAGGCAGGCTCTGACATAGGATTAAAAGTTGAATCAAATCAAATGAAAACAAAACAGCTCAGTCAGTTGTGTTTGTGTGCATTATCACGTTCACTTGTTTGTTGTGCAGTTTTCGATTTCATATTAATTAGACTAAACATCTAAAATAGACTTCCACGGGACGTTAACTGCTACTGCTGACGGAACCTCAGCCAACTTTCTCTTGGCCATAGTCTTGTGAGCCATGGCTCCTCTCAGGAGGGCTATTTACTTTTATTAAAGTCTCTACATCCCAGAAGAGTCTTGTCAAGTTGACACTTTGGAGTGTTTGAATGCTGTAGCTTGAGCCAGGCTAGATGAGACTACAGAGCTCTCGTCCACAACGACAGTGAAGTTGAACAACTTTTATTTTGAGCATTCAAACAACTGTTTTAAAGTTTGTAAAACTTTATCATCCATTATCCATCCATTTATCATAGTTTGTATATACACAGTTTTGGATTGGTTTTTGAGACATTAAACAACATTATAACCTTAACAAGACTGGAATAATGTGTTCACTGTAACTGACTTTTGATAATTTTTTCATAATAGACATTTATACTCTGGTCTCCCTTTTAAAAGAAGAAGTCAGTGTCCACAGGACTGAAGCTGCTCTAGTCTGTTTTAGATTAACAATGGATCACATGACTGTGTAATGCTGCTAAAGGGTCATTTGTTTTAATAAACACGTTACTGCTGTCGGTTTTCAGCATCCTACTAACCTGGTCCATGTTGAAAAATGACATTTTTCATATCATTCACATCATTTCCTTCCACAACTGACCTATATTGTCATAGGGGAAACACTGGAGACTGAGGCAGCTAATCTCCCATTCCTGTTTGTGCTTTTGTCTTGGCTGCTGCAAAAGATTTGCCTTAATTAGATTTTTTTTTAAAAAAACATTTTACCTGAGAAACTCTTGTGTGTGTGTGGGCTTCTCAACAGAAACACATATGGTATAGCTTGCATTGTTGCCGTGACTCCAGAGAACTATTTGATCAATGCTAGTGCTGGTGCTGTTTGAGAGACGGTATATGCGTAACACCTCCTTTTCGCAGCATATTTCACTTTGTGCAGATACAACAATCAGTAAATCCAACGAAAATATTGGAGTGGGTGACCTTTTTTTTTTCTTTTTTTTTACTGGCAACTTTTTTTTTTGTCCAGGCAGTGTATATCGCCCTGCCATATTTACAGTATACTTCTAGTACAAGGCATTTTCTTCACTGGATGTTTTAGCCTTGGTCTGCAAATATTAAAGTCACTATAATCTTCAAGGACAGGGAAATGTACCAGGATTTTCTACTGAAAGTCACGGCATAAATTCACTTTTATTTATATAGCTACAATAATAATCCAGTTTTTCTCAAGATGCTCTACAGACGCCAAACCCCGAAACCTCCAGAGCAAGCATTAAGGAAAAACTTCCTTTGAAGAGAGAGAAACCTTGAGCACAATCCAGCTCACATGGGGGGATCTGTGTCTAGTTGAGGCCAGCTGAGTAGAGGGAGGGAGAGATGAGAAAAATAAAGAGGGAGGTTGGACAGAAGAGAAGCAGGCAGATGAATTCGTACATCTGGATAAATATGAATACAAGCATAATATAAACAAGATTAAATGATACAGATTTTTCAGTTTTACTTTTGCTCTAATCCAAGGAGGAAAAAGGCTAAACCCTCAGCTGCTGATGCTCAGGCCCAAGACATCTTGATTCTTTACACTACGAAAAGCACAGGTGTATTAATGTGGCTCAGTTCCATTCAGTGTCGTTGGAAGTAATGCCTAAAAGCAGGACCTCTCCTACGTTTAATACAGTCATTGTTCATACTCCTTAATACACTACCTGCCTAGAAAAAGCAATCAGAAAAAGACTAGATGAGCCATGTTACACACACTGTCTTACAGATGCAAGGAATGCTAAAAACATTTCAAGGTAGCACAAACTGTAATGTGAGGAGAACCAATCTAAATACGTTTGTTGCCTTCATCCTTAAATTCATATTTGTAGTTGGAGTTTAAACCATTAACAAGTTTTCTTTCCTCTGCAGGTGTAGGGTGGCGTCTGCAGTCTGTTGTGATTTTGTTAACTACGGCAGCTGCTGTCTTTTCTAACATGCTGAATGTTTGAGTGTTTGCCAGCTGAATTCCCCAGAGTGCTCCGTTCGCAGAGATCATAAAAGAGCTCGTCTTTATAGATATAGAGAGGGTCCCCCTCAGGCAACGACGAGGGAGAGAAGAACAGAGGAGAACGGGGCTTTCTAGCTTTCTACCATTTAGGAATTTCCATGTTTTGTCCTTTTATAGGAAGACCTGGCAGGTTGTGATTTAATGTTTTGTCGTAGAGGAAAGCTGTATTTACACCACAAATATAATGATATCAAGAAAGACAGCGGAGGCGGCTTAAAAGAGTGTCAGCAGCTTGAATTTTCTAGTTTTTCCATTACCATCAATGCCAGTTTTGACTTTTTGTTTAGGTTTGTTTTTCATTTCCAGTTTACGGACATGTCATCATATATCTTGTTTCATTCTGTGTAGTTTATTCTGTCACATCCAGAACGGTGAAGTAAATCTTTGACTTTCTCTTTTAGGCATGGCAGCTGAGATTCAGCCACCTGATTGGCTACGGAGCCAAGTACTACTCCTACCTCATGTCTCGGGCCGTGGCCTCAATGGTGTGGAGACAGTGCTTTGTTCAGGATCCTCTAAACAGGTGGGACACAAGCACATTGTTGAGGATTAAATTGCAAACCATCAAAATGAGTATGAACACTATGATGTATAAATTAAAAGGGAAATCTTCAGTTTCTCTGTAAAAACCAGGACACATCAAACAGACATCAAGGTGCTACTGGTAATCTCCTCATGTTCCATGTGTCTGGGTCAAAATACCAGTACATACGCTCTGCTCCTGCATAAGAGGAAAAAACAGCCGGTGGCAGTAGTCGACATTTGTCGTTCATAAATAAATAATAGTAATCGGAAGAGCTACTATTGGCTGGAAGCCTAGGAAGCGCTACAAATTGTACAGAACTCATAATGGTGTTGAGTATAATGTTGCGTTTGATTGTTCCAGTGATCTAAAAACGAGAAGAGCCTTCTGTTGTTTTGGTTTTACTGACGTCACTTAGGTTTTTCTTCTCCTGCACTCGTTGTTGAACAGCCAATCAGAGTGACTCATTGCGCTATTAATTCAACATCCTGATTCGACTGAAAGGCTGGCGACAAGGGTTGACAAGTCTACGATGCGGGACACGCCACCAAAACTAGGTCCCGCAGCCACACCGACGCCCAGAAACCAGCCTGGTGCGTCACTGCCTTAGTGGAAAAGCTAATATCCTAAGAAGTGTTTAACTTCATTATCTGAGACTTTAGATGAGTCAGCTTCATTTCTTTTTTATAGGTTTTCTTTTTATATCAAGAAAGCATATATTTAAATCTTCCATATTATCTTCTATTTAATATCCCATTATCTGACCAGTGGTTATGGATATACTGTAAACTGGTGTTTATGGTAAAGAATTAAAATTTTACTTTACTGTGGACATAAGCTGACCTGTAAAGACACAAATGTCCTCCAAAAGCTCCAGCTCATTCTAAGTTGTCATTTTCCACATAATGCAGACAAAGAACGTCATTCATTATAGGTCCATGTTTTTGTTTTCTTGCAGAAATTTCAGTTCTCTTCAGAAAATCATACATTCAGCTCCAGTGCTTAAACTTTAACCGATGTATGAGATCAGTCTGAAAGGAACTCATAGCCCTGATTCTCATTTCACAGAGAGTTACTCAAATGATGTAAAGCCATGGCGTAAGCCTGTTTTATGTTTTGGAGTCCTGCTGCAGATGCCTGCTGACAGGCCTCCTCTCCTGCATACTGTTAAAATCTCTGGCGCCTGACATTGAACATGACGTCCAATGACGTTAATATGAACCTCACGCTGACTTGGCAGGTGTCTGCTGTGGTTCACAGACACACACCAGCATCCACATTACCAGACCCTCCTTTATCACACGTGTTAGCCCCTGGACAAAGCAGAAAGGCTTTGTTTTGGAAAAACAAACCATCTACGGTATCTCCACTGAGTCCAAGCCCTGTGGCGTTATCACTCCTCTTCTCACTTCTTCCCTTTTTCTTTTCCTTTGCTGCCTGTCTGTCTTTCCCTTCCCTGTGAGATTGTTTTACTTCCACCTGCAGTTGTCAAATCTCTGTTTCCTGTCACCTGTCTGTTGTGAACAGGCAGCTTAGGAGATTTGGCCCTGGGCTACATGGGACAGCAGTGGTGGTGGAGGTCTTGAGAGTACAGGTGTCTGTAACGTTATCTCTTCTGTGTCTGGTTTTCCCTCGGCCTCTTTTTCAGGGACATGGGTGAGCGTTACCGTCGGGAGATGCTGGCCCACGGAGGAGCCAAGGAACCCATGTTGATGGTGGAAGGTAAGTCCAAGCTCTTCTCACGTTTACTTCTAGAAGTGTCCAAAGCACGTCAGACTTAGACCTTTCTGCCTCGTTTCTCCTGCTGCTCGACCTCACACGAGACGCCCCTGGCCACATTTTAGTGCTCTGTACCATAGTTCAACACTTTAAGGATTTCGAGAGTTCGTCTCCGGGTTTCCTTCAGATTAGAAATTAAAAGTGTCAGTCCATTAGCTTGAGTAAAATATGGTGTGCGTAATTACTGCAACCCAATGCCACTGATTTAGTTTTGACACGCCGTCAGCCCAGAGGGTCTCCCACCTTTGGATCTGTTGTTTGGTCTCTTCATGTGAAGCAGGGGAATATCCTTCACACACAGATGGAAGCAGCCAATATTTTCCAGGTGTTCACTTCTGCTGCTGCTGTGGTTTGGCCCATCCCCCAATGGCACAGATTTACCAGTTGAACACACACCTCACAAAGTCTCTTATCTTTGTTTACAGGAGCTTTGTTAGGCCAGAGACAAAGCCAGTCAGCTCACTCGGTGGCAAACTCATGCTAGTGCAGTCTTAATAAATGTAATCTGAGTGAATGACATATTGTTTTTTTGTGCACAGCCACAATCAGCAACTGAAATGGTTGATTATACAGTACCAGTCAAAAGTTTGGACACACCCTCTCATTTAACAGTTTTTCTTTATTTTATAGATATCGACTATTTACATTGTAGATTCTCACTGAAGATTGAACACATGGGATTATATAGTAAACAAAAAAAATAACTCTAAATATGATTCATATTTTAGAGTCCTCAAAGTAGCCACCCTTTGCTTTGTTGACAGAGCTGCAAACCCTTGGACATCTCTCAATGAGCTTCATGATGTAGTCACCTGAAATGGTTTCCACTTCACAGGTGTGCCTTGTCAGGGTTCATTTGTGGAATTTCTTGCCTTCTTAACGGGGTTGGGACCATCAGTTGTGTTATGCAGAAGTCAGGTTGGTACACAGCTGACAGCCCTATTTGACAACTGTTAGAATTCACATTATGGCAAGAACCAGTCAGCTAAGTAAAGAGAAATGACAGTCCATCATTACTTTAAGAACAAATTTAAGAAAGGTCGGTCAGTCCGGAAAATTGCAAAAACTTTGAATGTGTCCCCAAGTGCAGTTGCAAAAACCATCAAGCGCTACAAAGAAACTGGCTCACATGAGGACCGCCCCAGGAAAGGAAGACCAAGAGTCACCTCTGCTGCTGAGGATAAGTTCATCTGAGTCACCAGCCTCAGAAATCACAAGTTAACAGCACCTCAGTTTAGAGCCCAGATCAATGCCACACAGAGTTCTAGTAGCAGACACGTCTCTACATCAACTGTTCGGAGGAGACTTGGGCCAAGAAACACAAGGAATGGACATTAGACCAGTAGAAATCTGTGCTTTGGTCTGTTGAGATCTTTGGTTCCAACCGCTGTGTCTTTGTGCGACGCAAAAAAGGTGAACGGATGGTCTCTACATGCATGGTTCCAACCGTGAAGCATGGAGGAGGAGGTGTGATGGTGTGGCGGTGCTTTGCTGGTGACACTGTTGGGGATTTATTCAAAATTGAAGGCACACTGAACCAGCATGGCTACCACAGCATCCTGCAGCCATATGCTATCTCATCCAGTTTGTGTTAAGTTGGACCATCATTTACTTTTCAGCAGGACAATGACCCCAAACACACACAATAGGGTGGCTATGTTGAAGAATCTAAAATATGAGTCATATTTAGAGTTATTTCACTCTATCTTGTTTACTACATAATTCCATGTGTTCATTCATAGTTGTGATGCATTCAGTGAGAATCTACAATGTAAATAGTCATGAAAATAAAGAAAAAACATTAAATGACAGGGTGTGTCCAAACTTTTGACTGGTAGTGTAGGTTGGAACACTGTTGACTCAGCAGGGCTGAAAATCCAGATGCATATTTGCCTCTGTGTGTTTTGATTTTTGCAATCCCCTGACTTTTCTATTTACTCCCATGAGGTTTACATTTGCAGTTTTGGGTGAATTCATAACTAAGGGATGGATTGCCATAAATGTATTTACAGTCATTCATGTCTGCCTCATTTTGATCCAATCTCTTCTCATCTAGAGCCATCACAAGCTCAAATGTTAAGGTGTAACTTATTAACATTCTAAGGTGACATGTTCAAATGTCCAACACAAATATGTATGTGTTTGGAAGGAAAATCCTTCCTTTAACTGTACTTTATCGTGCCTTGCTGCATAATAATGAGCCTTTTCTTGCTGTGAGCATACATATTCTTATATCTTAGAGATCATGACGGGACAAAAGGCCGTCCCTGTGGGATTTGTCTTTGTTTTGTATCTCAACGCCTGTAAAACGAACACTTCCATCAGACGACTTTAGCTTCATGTCATTGAACTTGCTAAACACCAACATGTCAGCATTGTGTATTGTAAATTATTTTTTGGGCTTCTGTGCCTTTAATTTGGTAGTTACTAGTGGAGAGACGCAAGAAGTAATTGGGTGAGAGAGAACCTGCACCACTGCAGTAAAGACTGTAGCTTCAATTTATGGGCTGCCAGGGAGCGCCATGAACGTTGAATATGTTCACATGCTGATGATCCAGCCTTAAGCTCAAAGCACTGTTGTGCCTAATTAATTAAAATATGACAAAACCACAAGCATGGTTTTAGACTTTCTAACCTAAGACAAGTTTATGCTTTTGCGTCAGATCAACGACGGTAGACCTTGTAACCACATGTTGTGGCAACGCAGACCACAACTCTGATACGTCTACATCTATCAGTGTCTACATAAACACTAGACTCGCCCTCCTCCTGCCTCTTACCCACCGTCTACTCGGGCGTCTTCTCTCTTTTGTTTGCTGCAGTGATTTCAGTAAAAGTACAACATTTATCTGCTCCAGTTGCAACAAGAGCCGCTCAGTTCTAGTCACCACTGTGTAAAGTCAACACAGCTGACGAGGTGTAATTTCAGAACAATGCAGACACACCAGCGCTCAAGACGGATGGCGAATGAACGGCTTAGGCTCTGCACAGATCCATTGCAGAGATATTCTGGCGTGACTTCTCTGTAACTATCAAACTGCAGTTAATCAGATGTTAGTTTAGCAGAAACCGCGATTTATCTACAGCAGTATTCACATCCTTCCCCTCCTTGAGCTGTCGCTGTGGCTTGTCCGGACAGGCCAACAGAGGAAAAGGTGAGAATAGAGAGACAGAGAGTTGATAGTGATATCGGGTGACATTTGGGAGGGTACTGTAAATCTCTCCCTCAGGGTCACCCCCCTCCCTCCTCCATGGATTGTCCCTCTGACAGCTCTGACCAGGGCTGCACCCTGAGCTCTGAAATTACAGCCACCAACACATCAGATCCTTGTTATAAGATCTACTGTCCAATTAACTGTTGTTGAACTGACAGTATTTGCTTTTATGGTTCTCTTTGAAGTGAATACTGCTCTAATTATAGGCCAAAGCCCTGTCTGCAGAGTGTTACCAGGGTCACACTGATCCCTCTGGTTGTCTCCCCTTCCCATATGCCATTATAAAAGGCTCTAAGATGTCTGCGCAGGGAATAATTCTACGCCAAACTAATTTTATTTTCAACAGAAAATCCAGATCAAATTAAAAGGACCTTGAGATACCCAGATGGCGGATCAAGTGTCACATTTTTAGAAGTGTTCCGTCCAGCTTCTTCTCCGTGCAGCTGCATTTATGATACTCATCTGAAAACCGTTTTATGTATTCCACGTCTGGAGAAATGTTTAAACCGAAGCAGAAAACTCCCCGCATTTTTAAAGATGCCTCATTCAACCACCTCAAACATTTTGATGGCCACATATATCTTGATAATTTACCTTAACATCAAAGCTGAAGTCAGAGTTACAAAACTACATCAGAGCATGTGCTGAAACATTTAGCTTTTCGCTGCTCTTCGCTAAGGGGTTGAGAAGTTCATAGCAACCGTCCCGAGTTCCTGTTGGGGAATGGAAAAAGATTTGAAATGAATTAGAGGGAGCCTTTTACATTCAAAACAGTATTTAGGCCAGCAAAGACCAGAGGACTAGAGGAAGGACACAGAATCCAGAATCAACCCGTTACACATAATCCCGTCAAACAAAGACCCTTGTAAATGGAGGTGTGTAACATTTCCCTGCTATCCCCTTCAGTGAGGTGGGAGAGGGGGCACGAGGGCACGCGAGGAACCGGATCAGACCTGGCAAGGCCAATCAGAGGCCAGTCTTTATCTGGCTGCCTCCCTGCCCGGTACTCGATGTTTCCCAGGAAAAAAAACGGCGTTGAAACGTAAACCCTGGTATTAAATCCAGTGCCGCAGCATCAGGACAGAATGAGCGAGTCAGAGGGAAGAAAAAGGAGAGAAAGGGAAGGAGAGAGTGAAAGGTGATCGACCGACTGAACTGAACCTCGGGTCCTGCTACAGAGAGAGCTTTCATGGCCCAGACTGTTCCCATAGTCTCGACCTCCGAGCACAGAAAATAAATCTGCTTGGGTTCGGTAGTTGAGTCCCAGGACCTCATCCGGTCTTTGTCTTTAGTCAGCTTGACTGAGAAGTTCTTATGACTGCTTCCATATCCACTAATAAACATTGTGCGATGTCTTGTTCTGTCTGAATTTGAGGAGAAGACTGGATAATAACAGTAAGTGAGTTCAATCTGTAAAATCTTAAATAATTCTTTCTTTCTTTGAATGAATTTCAGTGATTTACATTACTGTTTTTGATTGTTATGCAAGATGCAGTCATCCAGGTCATGGTATATCCAAAAAAAAAAAAACAAGCTGAAACAAGAGCAACTGGATTTTCTTGAAGATGTTTCACCACTCATCAAAGTAGCTTCTTCAGTTTTAAAGGACTGGTAGCAAGACTAATATTTGTTACCAATCAGATACTTACCTGTAGTTGGAGGAAACTGACACAGATGTGCCCCAACTTCCCACCAGTCCTATAGAACTGAAGAAGCTACTTGGATGAAATGTTGAAATGTCTTCAAGAAACCCTACCAGTCCAGTTGCTCTTGTTTCAGCTTGTTTTTTGGATATTGTGTTTTTTATTTTTTTTGGCTATCAAAGCGAACAAAAACTTGGATTGTGTTGAAATTGCTCCATACAATGACCATATGAAGGGACTGATTCACGTGATTAGAACTTGGTGCATATAGTCCACCTACCAAGGTGAAGTAGCTTGTACCATTATGAGTTTGTCTTGGGGGACTATGTTTTTAGTTAGCGGCCTCTAAATTGGACCAGTATTCGTTTCGTGTTTGATTTATTTACTTACCATAGCACCCTTTCTGTGGTTCCCTCACATCCCTCCTAGAGGATCCAGCACCTCAGGTTAAGAACAGCTTGTGAAGTTTTGATCTCACAATTGTTAAAAATTAAAGGATTACTGGAGTTATTATAGTTAATTTTCAGGAGGACGTGAACATCCTCATTTGATTTTATGGTGTCTGCCTTCTCCATCAAATAAAAACCTTGATCTGCCACTGAAACAAGGTGAAAAGTAATGGCAGAAAATCAACAAAGTCAGTATGGTTCATCCTCTGGGAACCTGTATTATCCATCAAAGTGATGAGTTACTTTTCAGAAAACGCAGACGTGCCAGTGGCAGAAGAGGAGACACCAGGTGGATCAGTAAAGCATGTAGGCTTCATCCTCTGGGAAGCATGAATGTTAACATTTCAAGGCCATCCTTAAAATAGTTAACGAGTTATTTCAATCTGGATAAAAGTGGCCAGTCGACCAACATTTATAACATCTGTAATTAAACATGAAAGTTAAAGTCTTTGAATATGCGGCTACGTTTTGAAAGGTTCATCCTCTGTAACGTTGATAGTTGTTCCCTTCTTTGCCTCCTCAGCAAAGAGCCTCCCGCTGCACCGTGTGTCATCACCCTTGTCTTGCTCGCTTTCTGGCCCCGTCTTAAGTGTGGCTCGCAGAAAAAGCTTCCTGAACTTCAAAGATGTAATTATAGAGGCAGTGAGCCCCTGGTTTGCCTCCAGGTCTGACAGAGGTAACTGCTTTTCACACCTTGACATGTTTCAAATAGTTATGGGGAGCAGCTACTGAAGCAGCCAGAGATGTGTTTTGAAATGCGGGAGCAGAAACCCCTTTCTGGATGACTAGGAATACAACACCACTGAGGAGGTGAGGCCGGGGCTCAAGTTACTGCACGCTGCATTTTGTTCACATTTAAAATATACAAATGTGGATAATTGCTGGGCCCTCCAAGATCCAAGTGGGTGTAATTGGCCTGTAAAAGCAACCAGTTAAATCATGAAAGAACAGAATGCAGCCAAGCCCACAGGACTGGGATCAATAGCTCTTATAAAACAGCCATTTAAACCTATGCCTTCTGATTTGTTAAGGAATGTTGGTTAGTGCCGTGTGTGCAGACGCTCATTCTTGTTTATATGTAGGTTTAAGTTGGGACCCGTCCATAAATTTTACCCGTGTTCAACATACGAATGGTTTCACATGCTATTTGGAGGGGGGGGAAATGGGAACGCTGTTTTATTTATCAAGAATGTAGGTCATCAGTCAGTTTACTCCCAATGCCTTTATCTGTGACAGCCAAACTCTTTCTAGGCGGTAACTCAGATGTTTGATAAATTCAGCCAGCAGTAGCTGCAGGCTGAACTGCAATTTTGAAGCAGTTCTAATGAATTCTTGTCCCCAGAGCTGTCATTACCAAGACTAAGAGCTGTTTGCCTACCACAAAGCTCTTCATTTGACAGATACCCATCATCCACCACCCTGTGAGTAAATAAACAAATCTTTCTGTGCACGCTGCGCATTTGCCAACGAGAATAGTAAAGCTCTGGTTATTGTAAGTTTTGACACGAGTGTGATCGTTGGAACACTAGGACAGGTTTTTAGATGTGAAGCTGCAGCTTGTTTGTGGTTTAGATGAGTGATTTTGCCAGTCACTTGGATTTACGTAATTCTTTGGCCAGAGCTGGCGCCGTAAACATAAAAGCCAAGGGCACATGGTACAATTTAAAATGAGTTTCCATTTCCCAGTGAGAACCACTCTGCTCTCTTCAGACAGCCGGAGAAGAGTCTGCGATTTAAATGTTCCCACACCAGCTTTGGCGAATTGGGAAGGGAAAGAGAATGAGCGTTGCACTCCCCTTTCTGAGCACAAGTACCCTTGAGCAGGGCACTCAACCGCCTGTTGCTCCAATGAGGCTCCAGTTGGTTTTTGCGTCTTTTAACACCTGCTGTTTTACCCAGACTCTGTCGGCCAAGTTGGCCAACGACGCAGGCCCTGAGATGACTGTAACGGGTAGAAGCTCTGTTCCTCAATGGCTGTGTCCGAGCCATTATGAATGGAAATGGAAACTCTTAAATAGGAGATGACTCACACGGCAAAGCCTCTGTCCTAAGGCTGTCCCAACAATGGACACAAAGCACAGCTTATGTTTAGCTTGGCTCTGGTTTTTTTGTCGGTGCTTGGCCAAGAGTGAGTGTACGGTTCTTCCTCTGTAACACTATTAACCACTCACACAGTGTCTGTACAGCTGAAGTGCTGTTGTTGTAAACCACGTGCGGCCGGACGGCCTGTGTGAACCCAGAGAGTAGGATTCAGCTAACTATTTTGATAATCGGCAGATCAGGAATTTTTCAATCTGGCTCCAGTTTCTCAAGGGAGGATTTTCCGCTTTTCTTTGTTATCTATGAGCAAAACAAGCGAACTAAAGGCCTTTGAGAATTTGTTCAGCGTTTGTTAGCATTTAGTAGACCGAACGATGAATCAAGAAAATCACTAGCAGGATGGTCGATAATGGAAATAATCACTGGAATGAATTTGGTATGAAAACTTCAGAATAAAAAGTGTTTCCAGTGAGGTCTGCAGATTTTTCAGGTTTTCTATTTATTTTTAAAAAGTTCATGCCATCTGCCTTGCCTAAAAGCACCACGTGTTCTGTTTCATTCTTCTCCATATTACTGAGGCTGTGGCTGAACTTTCCTGGATGAATATCTCAGGACACAGTCAAAGTGTAACAACAAATTTGTGTTGATTCCTGCTAGTGAAGTCTTAGACATACTGTAGCAACATTCAAAACGAGTCAGTAAGGAAATGTGTTGGGGATGTATCAAAATTCAAGTAATGTATTTGATATGTTCCAAGGAAAAAGTTGTGTAATTTTCCCCATACAGTCTGGTGATTCCTAGTTCCTTTTATATGGCCACCTGCACTTGATTCATAAGCTTTGCTTCCATTTTCCTCTTTAGCATCAGCGCTTATCTTTGTACACTGCACAGATTTCACTCTGTCGGCCGGTCTTGTCAGAGCAGCCCCCTCCTCCTCGTGTGTATCTATAAAAGCAGCTCCTGAGATCAGATACTCCTCCACAGTGTTGTTATGACTCTGAGGTTATCTGTGCATTCCTCTCAAACTCTCCCAGGGATCCGGGCTGAGAAAAGACTCACTCCTCGCCGCTTATTGTTGTACCCAGACCCAAGTGCTGACACCACACGGTTGTCGGTGTTGAAGCCGGCAGAAGAGCCATTGTGTATCTGACTAACCTCTTTCACGATCACACCTCCCTTACCACCATTAGCTCCCTTTCTCCTCCTCCTCCTCCTCCTCCTCCTCTCTCCGCGTCTCTCCGCGTCTCTCCGCGTCTCTCATCACTCTTGTCATTTTAACTTTGCTTGTTTAACGCCGCGCTAACCTGTAGCAGGTGAGGCTCCAGTCATCGAGTCCCTCCGCGAACACACAGTCAGGAAATTACATCTATCAGAGAGAAAGTGGTGGCGATGCTGCAGAGAGTGTGTGGTGCCTTAAAAACAGTAGCCCACAACTCCGTCTGCGCGCACGCTTCGCTGTAAAAATCAACCAAGTAAACAACTGTCATGTCAGAACATGAGTGTACCTGTGCACTGTTTCTTTTGTGTTACATATTTGAGTCGGGAAGGGGGAGATGACTAATCTTAAGTTACTGTAGCTGTCCTTTGAGTCTGAAGGATGCTTCTCTGTGACTGAGCCTGACCTTTGACTGAAGACGGGAAACACATGTGAACAATGGTTAATGTACTTGTTCTGTATTTGTCATGACTTGTCATGATCAGTAGTCTTGAAGTTTTTTAGTTGTGGGTATTAACAGATTTGCCCATCAATACGATTGGCTCCATATGTATTTGGACATATTTGCATTTGGAAACTGTTGCTGTGAACTCTCAACATGCACTGAAGTGTAGATCAGTCAGGCCATAATCAAAGTCATTCTCTGCAATGGATTTTGAACCAAGTATTAAAAATGGCCATTTAATTTATTATTAATTCAATTTGTCCAATCAAATTTGAGCTCATATTTGAGAAAGTAGAGGCCTGTGTATATAAATGGTTGTAATTCCGATACCTTTGATCGCATTTGCATGTAAATACCCTCAAATTAAAACTGAATCTGCAAATTAAGACTATATTCATATTGAAGTTATAACTAAAATAACAGTAACGTGTCAGTGCCTGCATATATATGAACCTGTCAGTAAATCAACAAAAAGTTAGTCATGTGTGATGTGAAAGCGGTCCCCCATAAAGATAAACCCACGTGACTCGGTCGTAGTTGTCCATTTTACGATGAACATGTTGGTGTTTTTTAATTTATTGAAGTACTTCCGTTACGTAATTTTTAGGTTTCATGCCTCTCCCGAGGTTTAGCTGTGGGCTAGAGATTACAGGAGCAGATGTATGACTGTGAGGTCATTGGTTCAACTCCCATCTGTGTTCAAGGCTGAGGCGCCTTGAGCAAGCACCTTAGCCCCGTACTGCTCCCCAGGCTGGTAGGTTGGAAGTTGGTTAGCTGATGCATTATTACGTCTTAGCATCTTTCTTTTCAGGGCTAGCTATTAGTTGCTTTCTGGCACGTTGATGCTTTTGGGATTTGAAATCACAAGATCACACAACAGTCACCCCTGCCATGCTTCAAGCTATTTCTTTACGGCCGGTCAACGGAGGTGCGGACCAGTCTGTGTCCTCTGAAGAAGTTCTTAGGACTAGCATAAGACATGCCCATAGCTGGTTCCTCCTAGTGGTAGGAGGAACCAGCTATGGGCATGTCTTATGCTAGTCCTAAGAATGCCTTTTATGTCCAAATTGTCCTTACAATAATGGTAGGACTCATCTACCAACATGATAACTGCGTAGCTGGCTTTACAGACTGCTAGCTTTCAGAGCTCCTTAAACTTTGAGTTGTTTTCCAAGTGTCTCTCCTCTCCAAACAGTTTGCAACGACAACTTCTCAGATATTTCTATCTAACAACCTATGTAGCACGTCATGTTAATAGTTATTAGAGAAAACAAAAGAGTCTGCATATTAGATTTGTCCCTGTGAGCAGCATGATTACTTTTAGCTGAGAGCTAGCTATAGATGATGAATAGACTGAGATGTTCCATCCCCATATAGGACTGAATGCAAACCCTTTAACTTGAATGATTAATGGAATAAAATTCAGGGTTTAAATTACAACACTCAAGCACTTTTCTATTACTAATCTTATTTGAGGTGTAATTGGATAGGTGGGCCTCACTGTCCTCTGCACGAACACGTATTAATGCCTCTTGAGCTCTTGGTAGCGTCTCCACTTTAAAGCGGCCATCAGCGTCAGCAGTGGTCACGGCAAAAGAGCATCCCTCAGCTCTGTAATTAGGGCTATCATTTATGGTTGGATCTGGTCGCTTTCATGTGGCTGCCTGGTTCCCAGGGATCAGGGGGCCCTTGCGGTCGTGGTGCCGTTAGGCGACCCTTGTGTGTCGGTATCGTCTTGTAGCCAAAGGGCAGGGTGCGACTGGTGGGTAAGAGGAGATGATAATCCCCTCTCCAGTGCTCACATGCAAACCGGCTCTCGGCAGCACTGGGTTTCTACCTGCTGAGTCAGTTTCATGGTCTCCCCAGGATACATATATATATGTGTGTGTGTTTGTGTGTGTGTGTGTGTGCGCGTCCACGTGTGTGTGTGTGTGTGTATCCGTATCTCAATGTACGTTTAGGATTGCTGTATGAAACTCTTTGCGTCTCCATTCATGCGTGCCTGTGCAGACATGCTGGGGGGCAAGTGTGTGTCCGCCTGTGTGTGTGCGCGCTCATTGGAGGTGACCCATGCAGGAAAGAGGGGGAGGGGGGAGAGGGCCTATTTACATTGGCAGCTACACAAGGGGAAATGAACTGACTTCAAAGCGGGCGTGCAGCTGAATTGTAAAGCGAGCAAGGGAGTCCTCTACGCATGAGCTGGCAGACAGGCTCTCAAAACACACAGACATTCCCAGCGCTCGCTCTGGGCTGTCATATTTGCTCCACGACACTAGTTACATTCAGGTGTAATGAGAGTGTGTGTACGGTACACGGCTTTAGTGTTGCTACAAGCTGAAATGGAAGAGGCTGAGGACTTCACAGCTTTGTTTTCCTGCGTGCAGTCCGATGAGTGATATCACTAAATGAATCCTGTTAAAGGTGTTCCTGTGCCTGTTTGCTTTCCACTCACTTCCTGTCAGTCTAAACGGAAGGTGTGAGGGTTCAAAGTAAAAAGTGCTGCACGCTGTCTTAAATTATTAGTTTTGATAAATAATTTTAGTTTGCTCCAAAATCTGTGAATTTCCAGTTACACAATACTATATGGCAACACTGTTGACTAAACTCAGGACAATTAGAGGTTAAACAAGAAATGCATTGGACCAGTTTGGAGTCCCAGAGCAGCAGCATGTATTCATTAACTTAATGGGAGTTTAGCTTAATTTGGAATAAAACTAGCTCCTTCCTTCAAAGGAGAAAACTACTTTAGAACCAGATGTTTTCTACCAGCACAGTGAAAACTAAGCGAAGTGATTTCAGGTTCGAGGCATTTAAAAGCCGTACTTTTCCTATTACTTTGATGAGGTGAGATAGAAGTGATGGAAAATAGGAAACTCATCCGCAGCTTTTCCCCCGCAGCCGACAAGCGCTTTTAATACCCGCTGCTCCGTGTTTTTCAGGCATGCTGCAGAGACAGCCCACTGTGGAGGACTTTGTGGACGCGCTGGTGTCTGAGCTCGACCAGAACTTTGAGACCTTCATCATGGACTCTGAGAGCTGAGAGGTGGAACGTGGCTGCATGGAAATAGACTTTGCAAGACAAGGAGTGAGGACACACAGGGCAGAGAGACGTGGCATCAGAGTTGATGCTCATCCTCACAAAGCATCTTCACTTGGTCTATAAATGAACTGTCAGCATTAGCAGTTTTCTCTTTCTCTTAAAGTCACATTGACTATATTTTAATCTATTTGTCCCATTCCTTAATATTGAAAGAATTAAAGATCACCAACCATACGTATCATTTGTTGCAGGTTGTGGTAAATTCTCTCTCACTCACAAACACTTCTCTCAGTTCTCTGGACACATTGTTCATTTCATATCATGCAAAGAGTTTGAACCTAACAGTGGTTTTCACTTTTTCTCAGTGCTGAACTAGGCACTATGAAAAATCAAAGAGTAAAACATACTCTGTGATGTGACACATTCCTATAAATTTCCCAAGGTTTGAATCATTCCTCGTCTTTTCTGTCGTGAATTCATCACTTCAGCAGCTTATATCTGCTCATTAAACCTCCATCTTCTGCTCGCATAACAGCACAGTTTTGTTTTTTCCTGGTCAAGTCAACATGAGGAAGAATACTTAATCTGCTCTTCCCGTCATGTGGGCATTGTTTAGGCTTCAAATTAATACCTCTCTATCTGTTTTGTCTGTCAGGAGTTTCAGGGGGTAAAGAGGAGGGTGAGAGAGGTTTTTTTTTTTTTCTTCACTTCTGATCATATTAACAGCTGTTATGTAGTAAGTCCACTGACTTATAACGATCAGGTTCAGACTTATTATGGAAAGAAGCCCGGACCAGGAAGCTGCAAACAAAGACGCTCCAGAAAGCAGAGTCTCCTCAACAAAGCAGCTGTTTGATCTTCTGCCGAGGCGGAACTGCTAGCTCGGACGCGAAGTCGGTGGCGAGGTGCGGCGTCGTGTGATTATTGAATGTGTGAACACGCTGTCAGAGAGAGAGAGAGAGAGACTGAGAGAGACTGGGCAAGATGGGTGGCTCCAACCACACAGAAGCTGCACTTCAACTGATGGTCGGGATCCGGTGTCTCTCCAGCACTTTCAGATGTTTTCTTTTTTACCTCTGTGATCTGTTTCCAGTTCAACCTGAGGCAAATTGCATCAGCAGAGACTTTACCTTCAGCTGAAGCGCAGCCACGGTCTGAATGTCGGTAATTCTTAGTGGAATTTTACACACCAGTCTGGTTTGTCACGAGAAGTGGAATGCAGCCTGTGAACGCTCATAGAAAACTGCCATCAAGGAAATCAAACATGATGGTCACAGATGGGCTGGAACTGTGATTACATTTCTATTTTATCTATAAAACGTTACAAAATGGAAACTTTATCATTAAAGTTGAGGCTTTGCAAGTCGATTTTAGTCATTTATCTTCTCTTGGTTAACCAATTGCTTCAGCTCTGGCGTTGTACTGTAGAAACTGTGGGCTAAAGACCCACATTTGGGTCCGTAGGGTCACTGGCTTGAATCCCTTCTACATCAGAGGCTAAGGTGCCTTGATCAAACACCTAATGCTCCCCAGACTTTGCACATACCTGTCCACTGCTCCAAGTGTGCTCACCTGAATGGGCTAAACATAGAAGACATTTCCCCGTGAGGGATTACTAAAGAGTAACATCAATAACAACAGCAGTTTTGGAGCTAAACAAAAAGAAAAAACAAGTAATGGGGCAGAATATGAGCCTTCTGATCTGGCTTCCAAGTCCTCCAGCTCCGTGGAGGTGCATCACTGAAACACTTTAAAGAATGGATAGAGAATTGAGTTTGTAAACTTGTTCAAGTGGTTTATTTACAGTAATGATACATGGAGGTGAGCGTTCACAACCATCAACACCATAAGTGGGGCGGGGGCAAACATGATGTCGTCATGTCTACGTTACAAAAATATCGACCTATTTCACTATTTTACAATATCTACAACACATTTATCACTTGGACATTCTTCGTCTTAACTTGTTCCGTTTTATGAAGATTGTCTTCACTGTGCAACATAATCACTTTAGACGCTTTGTCTTCACACTTCAAACTTTACACACACAAAAGCTTCATGACACCAGCTGCTAGACAAGTGGTACAGTTTATGTTCTCCTACATGTGAAGGTGCGAGACATTCTCAGGGCAGAGCAGAGGCTCCGCGGCCGTGTGTCCGTACTCCTCGACGTTTGAACTTCATATGATTTTTTACCTTCCAGTTCACATTCTGCGTGTATAGATGTGTAGTTTTTTTTGTTTTGTTTTTTTTATGCCTTCTGCTTTGCGCTTTGCTTTTCCTCAGTAGTGCTTTCGTTTCCACATATGTACATATTCAGTTTGGACCATCTGACGGGCTCTGAGGTCAGCAGCAGGCATTTCAAAGAGACAGCGTGACCACACTTGTGAGTGGCTGCTGCTGGTCTGTGTGTGGTGATGATTGGGGGAGGGGGAGGGGGGGGGGGGGGGGGGCGGCTGGTGAGTAATCTGATACGGGATCTGGCCGCGGCTGTTGTCGAGTCCAGGGTAGTTCAAGGGTGGAACACAAGCCAAAAGCAATCCATGTCATCCTGAGAAGAGAGCAGGAAGAGGGACGCAGACATGCAGCGATTAGTAACGTATCCATCCTGAGCCGGCCAAGAGCTGACTTAAAACAGGATAGTCTTGTCTACATCAAAGAAACGTGTGCCGCTCTTAGTGGATGCTATAAAAAGGCAAGCCAGGAGTGTGAGAGCAGTTGATGCACAAGTTTAACTCTCCAGAGGGATTAGAGTATTTATTTCATATGTTCTCTGTGTTTTCTTGACTGGGAGAGGACTTCTTCTCCACAAGAATCATTCATCAGTTTGTTCTGAGGCAAATAATCTGAAATGCCACTGGATTGTCTTAATGCACCATTATTAATATCCAGATGGGTTATAATCAAAAAAGAACTCCCTGGTGTTTAATCTAAGAGTGGTGTAGTGGTAACAAGTCTCCTCACCTTCCTGAGTAGACGCAGGCTGTTTGGGAAGCAGAACCTCCGTCACACCTTCTCCACAGTTCTGTCTGGACCTCTCAGGTGAATTCTCCCTTGACCTGCACCCTTCCTCTTTCTCCTCCTCCTCCTCCTCCTCCTCCAGTCTTTCTGCAGATTGGGCATTAAACTCAGACCCCCCCACAGACTCTGGACGTCCTTCCAGCTCCATCGGGCTGCCCTCCTCATTCAGGTTTGTGTTTCTGGAAAGCGTAATGAAGAAATCTGTCATTATTTTCAGCCCGAATCCTTCTTTGAGTCCACACCCAGTGGTTTGTGTTCAGCGGTTGAAAGAAATGAATGAACCACGTTAAATCACGTCTCAAGCACCTTGAAGAAATAATGACGCTGTCCTCGAGGTAGAGCAACAGTTTAGTGTTTACCTGCTGGATGCTGTAGGCCTAAACACAAGATGATAGGGGTGTTATCTTTGATTCAATCAAACTGTAATGCAGTTTGGACCAGTGAGCTACAGTAACTTAATAATGAGATGTATGCAAACTTAATTACATTGCAGCTGCATATACATTCACTGGCCAGTTCATTAGGTACACTAGTGAAAATCAGTGCACTCAAATACAACAGTCCTGCACTTAAGTCTTCTTCATTATTGTTCTAATATTCAGTTTATGATAAAACAGCTTCAGAAAGGATGTAGGGTTTGATGCTATCAAACTGGATTGAATTAAACACAAAAGTGTTCCTTAGCTATATGAGGTTGTCAAAATAATAAAGATGTTTTGTTGCAGCACAAAGCAATCCAGTAGTACTGCCAACCATAGCCTCTAAATGAGCTGAATCAACAGCTCTAGATTAAGCTAAGATGTAGTGCAGGACTCTTATATTAGAATTCATTAGTTTTCACAAGTGTACCTAATGAACTGGCAAGTGAGTGTAATTCCATATATGACTGTAATTTTATTTGTTGGGAGTCAGCAGAGCGTGGTGAAAACATTGCAGGTTTTAATAGTTATTTCCCTGCAGGCCGAAAAATGTTTGCACTGTTCACCAAACAGCGTGTTCAGCTTTAATGTAGCGCTCACAGCAGCAACTTTTCAGCCTCTGTCAGCGATTCAGTTCTTTGTCTTTGTTCTGTAAGTACTTTTAGAATTTTACAATTTCAGTCACGTTTTGTCCTCACCCGTCACTGAGGCTCATCTGGGACTGGAAGGGACTGATGTCCTGGCTGCGGCCCAGGCTGCAGCTCTCCTCACAACACAGAGATGGGATCAGATGAACTGGGCCTGAACATCACACACACACACACACAAATATACAGCTTTACACATATGGGAATTTACAGCCATCAGCTCTTAGTCTAAAAACACGATAATCCCATTGAACTGTTTGGTGCCAAAACACAGCTGAAGCATAAAATCTCTTTAGTCCACCCTACCACAGGTGTGTCCGGGTCCCAAGTGACATTGGCAGCAGGGCCTCTGGGGATAGTCATGGAGCCAGCGGGGGTCCAGACAGGAGAGCTCCGCCCCGAGGTACGGGCAGTCCTGAGACCTCAGAGAGGTTGCTGAGTAAACACATCAGAGACAGTCAATCAACAATTTGCTGGCACCACAGTCTAGTAAATTTACATATTCTTTAGAAATTGCATCATATATGTTTAGCAATGTTAAAAATGAACTTGGGTAAATAGATCAGTTGCAAGTTGTTAAAAAGTAACCAGAATTAGGTTTTATTAAAGTCTTACATTAGTAAATGATTTATTAACCATTATTGTATCTATTAACTAGTCCATTAGGTGTTTGAAGCTTGTATTAAGGATGCCTTGTTAAATACACTGCAGATACATATACAGAAACAAAAACAGAAGACACCTAAGAACAGTTAAAAGAAACCAGTCTGGAATGCGATTATTTGTAATTGCCTCTGTCTCACTAAATCTACACAGTCTCTTGTATGTGCTGGGAAATGTCTTATAACCCTCAGGTCCATGAAGCCGATTAAAATTCCTTTGTATAATTTTTAAAAAAACAACTCCGGTGATGGGTGGGGTGCATATCTCAGTCAAACTACAGACAGAATGCAAGCACTAACTTTAAACTATTTTCAAATGGAGGAAAAAAAAAAAAAGACTGGTCACGCCTTAATATCTTCTTCAGCACTCTTTGTTTCAGGTGAGTTTACCAGAAATAAAATGATGTCATTAACTCTTTGCCTCGGGATGTTTCACATATGCAACATCAGGGTTTAATAAAGCTGAACACTGCACCCTGTTTGTGCAGCTAACAAAGGAGGAACAGTCATGTTGGTACAGTGATACCTGCTCTTCTTCAGCTGTCTTATTAAGAAATATAGAGTGCCTACACGTATCCAGATCCTGCACCTTACTTGATGCATTATGGCTTCTGCAAATGACTAGATGTGCTTCCACAGAACTGCCTGCTCAGCACATTTCAAAGCACACATCTGAGATACCTTATCACAATCTTATCACCATTGTTTGATGTTGTATTTTTTGGAACACATATGAGATTTGCTTTATTTTGGAAATCTTGACTGGAGTACATATTGTACAAGAAATGCTTTGACTGTGCGTTAGAATGCACCTGGTGTGGCTTCAAAGTTCATTACTTGCCGCAGAGAACCTCGTGCAATGGAGAATTACCAACCTGCATAGCTAAGCACATAATATTTTTCAAAGCCTCACTCGCTACGGTTCACTTTTTTTTACACGAGAAAATGCAAAACGTGCTGCTCTGATGCCGACTCACCACTGGGCTTCTTCTCCAGCAGCTGCCTCTTACAGTAGATGACACAAAGGACGAGCAGGGCCAGCAGCACTGTAGCGAGGGCACTGCAGATGACCGCGGCCAGGGCCATGTCCCGGGGGCTGGTCACCACCGAGGGAAGCGGCACCAAGTTTACTCGCCCGCTGCCTGCAAAGAGAGTCGAAAGGACAGGAGTGTGATGTACAGTCTGAGAGCAGGGTGTGAAACGTTGACTAATGGCAGTAGACGTGCTTATTGAAAGGTGATTTCTTGTCTCTTGAAATTGATGTGTAAAGAGTTTGGTATCAATATCACACCAAAGGACATTCACTTATTTGAGTTTCAGACACAACAAATGCCTAAAAAAAACAGAGCATTTACTTCACTTGTCAGCCAATCAGAACCTGGTAACATGAGACAAATTATTGCTTTTCGCCTCAGGCCAGTCATCTGTTTGTTAGGGTATAATGAAATATGCTCGGGAGTTCAAAGAGAAAGTGCCTGTGGTGGATTCTCTCTTTATCTGCCTCTGTCTTGTTCTTTGCAGAAGATGATTTACAGACACTGTACCCTTCAGCCCTCAGGCTCCCTCACATGCTGCTCTCACAGGAGGCAGACATGCTGGTCAAGCCTCTGAAACAGGTCAGATATGAGTGTGCGTGTGTGTTTTTGTGACACAGAGAGACAACACAGAAAACTGACATTAATGGTGTTTTTTTAACACTTGTGTGTGTGTGTGGCACTGTGCACGGATTTCTTGATTAAGCTGCCGTTACAGTTCTCGTCGTGCCTGAGGGGCAATGTGATGTCAGCGTTTGTCCCCACCTTTAAGATCTTTAACACAAACTCATGCAAGGAATGCAGCTCCTTCAACAAGTTCCCGCGAATACAGAATGTAAGGATTTAATAAGGCTTAATGCTAAATTGCACAGCGTAAGACAGAAGAAATGTTTGCACTGGTTGAAAAGTTGGCTTCTGCTGCCTGTAATTATCCCTTCAAACACTCTGCTGAGCTGAATGCACAACACGTGATCCACGTGTGTAAACTAAGACAAACTTCTACCGCTCTCAAAGTGAACAGCAACTTTAATAGAGAGATGAGTACAAAACAACTAATTATTAGGTGGTTTTAATATGCTACTCAGTGCTTGATTACTTTTCTGGCACAATTTGTGTAAACGTGTTAGTGAACAGTTGATAATGTAAACCTCTACCAGACAGAGCAACAGTATTAGCATCTATTTGGAGTTGAGTTTCAATATTAACTCTCCTTTTAAAGTTTGTTTTGGACTCCTAAGCTGCCAAATGTTCCCCTACATTATCCAAATAGATGCTAAACCCTGACATTGGGTGCTGGGAAAGTAGCATAAAACCAGCCTCAATCAATAAGAGTGGTGGGAGTCAACCAAACAGTAGTCTGTTGCTAGATAAATGGCAAATTTGTTTTGCCTGGGATAGCAAGGAAAATAAAAAGTTTCAAGAAATAATTTACTTGTACAGGCAATTTTAGCTTACATCCCAGTGTTGACACCAAGACAACCACCGCGCCTGAACCAATGAGGTCTTCAGGTGAAGTTCTACGCATATGCTGCTCAAGAAATATGGTCAAATGTGTCCCAGACAATCTCTGCACCGCTGCATTTAGCGCCGTCCACTGGTGATCAAATTTAATTTAAAAAACAGTGTAAACAGGGTTTTTGTTATTTCTTCTATAGTTAATATTACTAAACTGTCCATCGCAGCTTTAAGGTTAAACACCACAAACAGCAACAAACAAAGACCTGTTTTTAGTAGTTCAGTTATGTTTAGTTGAGTCAAATCACAAAACTGAAATGTTCAGGTTTATATCGTGAAATAATTTGGCCTTTAAACAGAAATCACTTTATTTTGAATCAAAACAACTACGCCACACCTTTCTATAGTTATGAAAATCATAAACCGGCATTATCTGCAGCAGCACATCCCTGATCCTCTGTAGATCACAGAAATACAAAGAAACAGAGGTCTTTTCACACATCCTTTGTGATAGCTGAGATATCAGGATGCAAGCTGCACGTCCCTCATGACAACCCCAGCTTTAAGAGGGAATCAAGGAAAAGAGCAGCACATCAAAATTCTCAAAATGACTGACATCTCCCTCTAAAGGCCATGTATAGCCAGCTTCACATAATTATCTCTGATCATTAAAAGTAATCAAATACTATACTTTTTTTTATATAAATGTATGCATAATAGTGAGGGTGTGGCTTCACAAACAGTGAAAGTAAGCGATCAACAAGAATGGCAAATATTATGAATGACTTCTTGTTTGCGAAATCCTTTTGCAGTTGACTCTGCTGTTTGCTCTTTGGTGTATTAATCATAAAGGCAACTGGCTTTTCACATTCAAGAGCTCTTTGTTGAGCAATGTAAACATTGCTTTAGCTCTGGGCCATTTTTTTATTCAGACAGATAGGGGATAAGGGTATTTTAACATTCCTTCTAAGAAAATGACTTAGTTTGACCCATAGGGCACAATAAAAGGATACGATTGATATAAGCTCTAAAAAGTGCATAATGTCAGAAACGTGACTTTTTACTTGCTGCTCTGAATAGCTTACAGTTTATATAAGGGTATTTGTACTTTAACTTCAATTTGAAACTTTTAATATAAAAGCTACTACTAAAAACTAACAAGTTTAATATAAGCATCTATCTTTATTTAAGTTTTAGACTCCTGATAGTTTCAGTGTCTTGTATCTGACACCTGACCATTGTGTTTAAACTTGGTTTTCATTTTCAAGGTCAAATTCAGCTCATCCGAGGAGAGCATCCCCGCTCCAACAGCACAAAGGCAGCTTGTTATCAGAGACCCAGCAGCTGCAGCAAACACAGATAAACACTGGCCTATTGAAGGAACCTCACCTGCTGATATTATCTCCACACAAACCAGACCAATAAACCACAGCCTTTCACAGACTCTCTGCCTGTTGACTCTATGGAATGCTGCACAGTCCAAATAAAAGAAGCACTCTTTACACCTCTGAGGGATCTTTGACTTTTGTCTGCACAAACTCTTTTAAGAGGCTCTTTAGAAGAACTGTTTTACCCGGTACTCTGAACAAAAGAGCAGACATTTCTTTGGTGTAGGAGCTATACAAACAGTGCAAGCGGTTTTCATCCAAAGACATTTACAATGGCTCTAAATTAAAAAATGTATCAAGCAGTAAAAAAAAAAAAAAATGACGATTCTTTATTAGAATATAGGATATTGTTGCAAAGTTATATAGTACAGTAACCTGGAAGCCAGCCTGAAGTTTGTCTGCCCACAACATTTTAGCAGGGGAATTGATTATGCCTAGTAAAGATCTGGGCCAATCAAATCCTTTGAGAAGGTTTTAAGCGCTAATGGACTGATGAGTAACTGCAAAGTAGTCATACACGTCATCTGAGCACAGCTGAGTTTATGTTGTTTACAACAAAATGGCTGCCATCAGAGAAGTGTGATGCTTCGGTTCTGCTATCTTGGTCTTGCAAACGATATTAACAGCAAAGTAATTTAACAGGTAAGTGATTAAGTTATTTGTCGAAAGGCATATATCACATAATGGATTGCTCTGATTGTAGGGACTATTCATTTGTGTGCAGAGGTATTAAACAATATGTTGAAATGAGTTCAGTTCAAAGAAAAACAAAGTACATCATATCATCTGTGATTCCCTCCAAGTTTTTATCATAAATCCAGTTTCTTCCACTAATTCGAGAACATTCGCATGCAAGTCTGGTTTCCAAAATATATTTCAGCTCTGAACTTTTAGTTGTGTAATTCATATAACTTAACATCACTGTTTTGCAATCTTATAAAAAGAAACTCAATATGTCTGCTGGATTGATTTCTAATATTTAAAAGCCAAGGTGTTGTTTATGGTAAAACATTTTACAGTCATCACTTCTTGTAATGTGGCAACACCAAATACCATTACTGCTGTGAGGTTGTGGTTTTATAATGAGACAGCGGCAAGAATAAACTGTTCTGCAGTGAGAAGAGATCATTGGTATAGACATCTGAATGACTTCGGTGATCTTTTGAATGCTCCGCCCTGAATTGCTGGCAGGCTGGTACAGCGTGTTTTTTTTAGCTTCCGGACCAGTGTGTTTTTCTGTCGTTTGTGGTGAGGACCCAGTGTAATACTACTCACGTTTCCTTTGTTTAGTTCCCTGATCTACAAACTTAACAACAGCATGTAAAAACTATAACCGGCAGAAGGAACATGTAGGAACAGTAGAAACTGTTTCACCCAATATGCCCCATTTTTTTATCCTGTCTAAAATAAAACAAATACTGTAAAATAAGGGGCCTTTTATGGCTATATTAAAAATGTTTTTTCTCTGTTCATTCTGACTTCTGTGTTAATCCAGTTGGACAATGAAATATGACAAAACAAAAAGCAGGTAGCATTCTTTAAACATGTGTGTATGAGTCTGCATGCCTGCATGTGTGTTTGTATGGACCAGTCAGTTCCCTGAGATCTACCGTGACAGTGAAAAACTTCAGCAGATGAAACACATTAAAGCGGCTGGAGGAATCCATAAAACACAAGCTCATTTTTACTCTGCCTCAAAAGAGCCACTGGGGGAAAAGGGAGGAGAAGAAAGGAGGGGGCTGAAGATTTACAGTCCACCCCAGACGGCGACTGCCTCCCCTGCACAGCTGCACCGTCGCTCCAGGCCAGTGTGGCCCATTAGAATGATCTGCCCTTTAAGTTTTCACCACCCTCCTCAAGATAACACAGAGAGGGAGGGGACAAGACTTTGAAACATTTGGAAAAGCTCCACGGAGAGTCCCTGTAGGAGCTAACTACCAGTTATGTTCTCAGACACAATGGCCATTTTGTTTCACTGGCCTCCTCCCGTATCAAAACGGGAAGCTGCACAGATGGACAAATGAGCAGACAGAGGGAGGTCAGTTGTTTTCAGACTGTAATGTTGCTAGTAAGTTGCTTTTTTTTTTTTTTTTTTTTTTTTTTAGAGTTGTCTGATATCCCAGAGCTGTCTCCATTTATTTAACACAGGGGTGCTAACTCTGGCTGGGACGGCCCTGATGCTCAAGTTGCCAAAAAATTTCCTCAGAAACAGCTGCAGTATCCTCTGCCATCAGGAAGTCACACTCAATTACCAAAGGTATAAGTTCATTCGCCTGTTGGTTTTATATGGAAACCTGAAATCACGAGGTTGCACATAACTACTTATAAAGGCCAGAAGAAAGAAGTCAATTGGATCTGCAGCTTGCTGGAATGTGGGCCCTGCTTTGTGAATATACTGTCATACACCTCCTGCCTCCCTTTTTGCATAATGGCAATAATATACTTAGGTGTAAAGACAAAAAACATGTATAACAGTGCAGTAGTTCTGAGGTGTGTTTTGTCTCGAAATGTCAATGGAGGTTTTGTTCAAGGAAGTTTGCTTGTTTAATCCAAATTGAGTGCTGAAAATGAGTGACATGCTCTGAGCTAATATAATCCGCAGTTGGCAAGTCCACTGTTTTGTTAGTCGTATCCATTTCAGCTTTTCAAATGTGCAGCTAGTAAATCCGAGCATTTATTTGCGCATATAGCATAGCTGGCTGGCTCAGTGAGACTTAGTGAATGAAATATGGCTCGCTCCACCCTTTCAGGGCTGTGGTTCTGGTTACTCCATGGACCTTGTGCTGGCATGTTGTGTGTGTGCGGGCTTTGTTGCGTCGCTGCAGCCCCGGGTTTTGGTTCTTGTAGCATTTGGCTAAGAGTTCAATGGTGTGCCGTAGATGGTGGTGTTTGCTTTTGGACTATTGTATCCCTGTTGTTTCATGTTAAAACATCATCTATTGTGAATTAGGGATGAATGGCCAGTATTTATGAGAACATTTGACAAAATGTCCCACTGATGTTAGGCCAACTGTTAGATGAGCTCGAAGAAAGAAAAGGTGCTTACAGTTGGGCTCATAAGGAGGTGGAGGATCCCCACAAGGTATACACTCCATGTCTTGGAAACCACTTAATTTAGTCTTCCGGTAATATCTGTTGAAGACATATAATGACATTTCTATTAAGAAAAAAAGTTGTCATGAACATATGGTTAGATATTTTTTAAAACATTATGTAAATTAGGAGTAGCAAACTCTTCTTCATCTCTGTTCTGCAGCTCTAATCTTTTTATGAAACTGTTCTCTCACCCTGGCAGACAATCACCACACACAGCGTTGCTGGTGGTGGAGCAGTTGCCCTTCTGGAAGCGGTTGATGAGGCCACAGTCCAGGCAGGGCTTGCACTTCTGCAGGCTCCGGTCCTCTTTGAAGCGACTGCTCCGACAGGGCACGCACCGGGCATCCTCTCCATAACCAAAGCCACATTCCTGCAGGGATTAACAGGAGAAATACACCGGGTAAGAGGTGGGGTTGGTGGTTTGGGGTGATGTGCAGCTGCTGAAAAGAGCGCCTGAATGAGGACTACTGGGGGTCTGGAATTAAAGAATGATCTTGGCTCACGGGATCAGAAGAGAACAATGGCCTGCCTCTTTTGAGAGTCCATCTTACACTGGCAATAATCTCCCTGACTCTCTCAGTATGAATGAGTGGCCTTCCGCTGCAAGACCCAGAAAGGCCATGCATTTGAATAATAAAGGCTCTAGGGGACACCCACTGTTGTATTATTGCAAGTTTATTGCTGCGTTTTTGTGCGACTCCCTCTCCAAGCAGACTCAGCGAGTGTCCCGTTGATTGAGAGGCCAGCAAGAAGGAAACGCTTCAGGATCATGGAGTGGTATATGGAGAAAACAAGATGAATACGCTTTTTGTGTACAGCAGTTGAAAGCATACTTAAAAAGCACAGCTTCCTATGAGTGTGAGAATGATCTAATGCTTAACCACCTTTTGAATGTGTTCACCTGAGTCAAACTATAAAAGATGTTTTTTAAAAGAACACAACGTATGTTTTGAATACTTTTATGAAATCAAATATGAATCTTGTTTAATTTATGCATATTTCAGAGTTAAAAGCAATATCATAAACTGTGCTAACCATAAATGTATCATGTCTAATTATAATTCCATTTAAAATGCCACAATTCACCTCGATCTGTTTCTTACAGCTGATATCGCTGTCCACCAGGCAGAGTAAAAATTCCCTGCAGTGGTGACATCATACATTGATCACTCACTATCAGCTCCACAGCAGCTGCCCTCCTGTTATCCAGTTTTGCCACACAGCAATCCAAATCCAGGAGGATATATGGGAGGGGGGTATGAGGTACTCATATATCATTAAAGTGAAGGTCAGCTTCAAACAGGGCTTCTCTCTTCTCTTCTCTCTTCGCCCGTGTCCCATTTCACTGCCCGGGCATGCAGTCCTGCTGGAATGTGGGCAGAAGATTCTGATATGGGGGTTGGGTTTGGCAAGAAATAAAAATGGAGGTCGGAGGCAAAGATGTGATCTTGTGATGGCACCGCGGAGTCGGGACAGAAGATGAGGAATTCAAGCGTTCCAGCCAAACACATGTGAGCCTGACATTGAACCCTTGAGCCAGGCCTGGCCCGAGGTGGACCAGCTAGGCTTGGACTATTGCAGCTGTTGCTATGAGCTCTCCATATTTGGGCTTATGCTTCAGCAGGGCAGAGCAGGGAACCCAAGGAGGGAGAGGATAGGGGTGACTGACGAGTGATAATGAGGGGAAAGGCGGAATAAGAAGACTTGGCTGGCCATAGTTGCATGCCATGATCCGCTCTTGCCTTTTTCAGACCAAGGTTGGGCAGGCAGGAAGACTGTCATGTCACTGAACCCTGAAACTGGTCCTCAAGAAAGAACTGCAGGCCCAGTCACTGCCTGGAACCTCACAGTTCTTCTGTGACCCACTTCCACACATGAAGAAAGGGGCCCCGGGATGATTCATCCTCACTCAACCCAGCACTGGCATAAACCCTATCCAAGGGACACCACATGGTAGGATGGGCTGATGAGATGTAGACACAAGCAGGTCAGAGCACTGAAACAAAAGGAAAACGGAGCCAACTCTTGCCTTTCTGGTTTCAGCACAGATCATCAAGGAGCGATCTCTTTCTCCTTTTATCTCTGTTGACAAAGCTCCACAGAGCTGACACCCTGCACTGACTAAGACTTGTTTAGCAGCTAGAGGAAAGACTATACTCTGTGGTGTCTAAGTTACTATTCATATGAAAAAGGAAGTGCACAATGGATTATGATGCTTTTGTAACACATAATCACATTGAAACAGATACTAATATAAAATGTTAAATTTTTTTTAAAATCCCTAAACTGATTATATCTCTGTTATAAGAAGATGACACTTTCTTTTATACGTCAACACGAGATAAGAGAGAAGAGAGGATCAAGTGTGGAATCAAGTAAGGAGGTTTTAACTTCAAAATCTATCCAAAAAACTGTATGCTTAACATCCTTTTCCCTTTCCCTGTCCTGCTGTCTGTATCTCCTGATCTAGTTTGGGGGAGACTGCAAAACATAACAACAGTGTGGAGTGAGCTGGCTGGGACTTGAAGCATGTTCAGACGCACGGAGATTAGGAGGGAATCACAAGGGGACGGCCTGTCATCTGATCTGGCGATGAAACAACACTAACAACAATGCCAAGTTAGTAAAAGCAGAGTTTTGTTCAGGACACTTTCACTTCCTTTGTTCTTGTCTCTTGTTCAAACTTTCACTCCTGCCCGACTTCTTTCATCATAGCAGCAGAACTTTGGGGATTTTTGACCTTTCTGGAGCGTATGCACTCCGTGTTACTCTCTCTCTGTTTAGTCTGTGCCACCCACAAGTCCTTTGTCCTGAATGTGACTGGAGGAAGTGTTACTCTCTTACTACATATTACGAGATTTTGACACACCAAAGTTGTGTTCCTTTTTGCCACAGCATACACTGGAAAGCAAGTTATCCTGTCTCATTCATGCTTGACACATCTCAACACACTAAGTAACGTTGCTGGAATGAAATATGTCGGGGAGAAAAAGAATGACTGGTTTTATGGACGCTCCCTCTGTGTGGGTGGTTCTTTAAGCTACAGTTAGCGTGGAGGGGCTAATTGATGTTTGTCAGCCTGCCTCAGAGTGGCTTCCAGAGGCAAACTTCCAGAGCAAACTGGGCCACATTCCTCTGGGATCTCTATGGCAGCTGCACAGAGGGACTCCAAAAGTCTGCTTCCCTCCCAACAGTCAGCCCTGCCTTTCAGAATATGGACAGATTGTCTTGGTTACCCAGAGCTCAGATCACAAGTAGTTTCTCTGGGAAAGTTTCACCGAGTGCAGGCCTAGGTCTCCACTTTGAGCCGGCATCCCGCTACCTTCAGAGAAAGAATGAGGCGGCCAATTATTAACCAGGACCCCAGGGTGGCTAGCAGCATTCATGCCTGTTGAGCTGGCGGAGGAATACGAGGACTACTGAAGCGTATTACTAACCACAGGGTGCATGTCTGTGTGCACTGAGATTAAAGGCAACTGGACTTAAATGCATGTGTGCAACAGATGTTAAGGGTGATGCAGAGTTTTTAACATCAGCACTCAGAGCGTAAACTCACCTCAAGTCAGTTTACCAGAAGTTTTATTTGCAGAATATACTTTACTTAAGGCTGCCTCTGATTTTTATTGTAGAAACATATTCCTGAACAATGTAATTAAACTATTGTATATAGTAAAATAAATAAAAATGAGTCTTAAGAGGGCAAACTTGCCCTTTAAAACTGGTATTGATGAGTAGGTGTCCCATTTCTTAAAGAGGTGAAGAATGTAGCAGTCTGTAATATTGAGAGGTTTTTCTAATATTTAGTTTTCATTCACCTTTTTATATGGAAACAAAAGAAACTGCACTTGCAAGGATATTTTACTCAGTTTTAGGAGCTCTGAAGTTGCATATGGTTGAAAATGATTATGGAATATTTTTGCTGTGTACCAACAGTTGCTAATAAATCAAATTCAAGTAGTAAAATAGCTTAATTTTGGTGTTTGATCACTGTGGTTTACCCACCTTCCCATCACTGCCTACACTTGCAAAAGTAGGTAGGTGCATAGCTGCTGCCAAAGAGGAAAGCCTGTGCTTACCAAACTTAACTGACACTACAGAGGCCTGTTTGTACAAAGCATACAAAAACCTGTGGCTAAGGTGGTGGAAAAAACTCTATTCCCAGCCGAGAGAGCAGCAAGCTTAGGCATGGCTTGCTTCAAACAGTGAAGACAATAAGTTGGACGGGGTGCAATGGGGAAAAAACAATGGAAGCCATTCAGCTGCAGAAGGTCAAAAGTATGGGTGTGACTGATTAAAGAAGGGTCGGTGTTCTACAAAAGCTAATAACGGCTTGGCTGTTCTCTGCATGAAAGAGAGGAAGTAATAAATAATGTTGGTTCACTGGATAACATACACGTATCTAAACAGAGATGTCCATTCTTTTCATAAACTCAACACTTTTTTTCCCCCTTGACAAGAAAAATACATCCAACTTTCTTTTTTTTTCCAGTTTAGGGAAGTTTATTCACCCGGCCTGTTATGGATTCATACATTCCTATTCTTAAATAAACAAGAGACAGTTCATACTGGTAAGGTGATAAAAGATAGAAACAGTTTGGTTCCCACCTTTGAAAGCTCCTGCCCTGCATCACACTGTTTGCAGGGTTTACAGTTTCCAAACCGGTCCTTGTACTCCTGCTCTCTGCATTCTCTGGTCTCTTCCTCGGCTATCACGTGAATCTGAGTGGGAAAGTCACTCCGTAAAACTTCCTGCATTTGATCACCAATTTTATCCATAACAGATATTCAACAGAGTCATTCAAGAGCTATGATCCATAGAGTCTCATAATACTCCAAAGGGGTCAAAGAGCCTCTACAGGCACTGTGTGGGCAGCGTAGACACACACATGATAAGGATAGGGCTTAATGAAAGACAGTTAACAAAGGAACAACATACAATGGAGAAAAACACTTACCAAAGCTGAATATATGATATGCACAGTTAGCACAAGTGAGAAGGTGTGTTGAAGCATCCAGACCATTTTGATGGACCACTTGTTGCTTTGCAGCTGAAAAAGGGACAGGACAATAACTTGAATGTTTAAGTATGTCCATAAAACAAACTCTTAATTTACCAAGACCAGAGGCAAATTTAGCTGGATCAAAGACAAATTTTGGGACCAAAAGGTAAAATTTGATTTTGACTGGTTCCTCCAAATACGGACTTGTTCAGGCTTGTTTAACCTCGTAAACTCCACAGATTTTCTCACACAAAATTAAAGACATATTAAAGACAAAACTGAATTAATTTTATATTGTAGCCCAAAGAAAGTAGTCATGGCAGGATGAATTTTTAGGTAAACCGATGCACTATACTTCACAAGTATGTATTTTATACCCAGATATATAAACATGGAAGTCAAGAGTTTTAATATTCCACAATATTGATAAAATAATGGATTACAATATTTACTATAATACTACATAATATAAATAATATTAAGGAATTACGAGAAAAATAGAAAAAGGGATGGTTAAAGGGTCAAAGATATTTAAAACGTCATAACATATAACTTCCATTGTAGCATATAATTTTTTATGTCGCCAAAATTCAACCAATGTTTTAACTAAAAAAAAATAATAATATCCATGCAATAGAGAAACTGAGAGAACAACTAAACTAACTTGTATCATTAAACTGTTTTGTGTCGATAGAATATCATAAGTACAATATCCCTTTAATGACAAGAGGTTTGTTATGGAGTCCTGCTGTACCCTGTAACAACCAAAGCCTCGATAACTGCCCCAGACTAAACAAAAGCTCTCCTTACCTGCTAAAAAATAGTCTCTTGTTAAAAGTGCTGGTTCCTAAAAGTCGAAAGCAGACCGGTGAGAGGTGTGGTGGCGTGTTTCCCGCACCGGTCCGCTCACCATGTCAGCGCTGCTCCTCCAGCCCAGCTCGACACGACTCCGAGCGGCGTCGGAGCTCGAGGACAGACTCAGCGCCGAGATCAAAGGCGGGGAGAGGGGTTGGCTTTATGGATCTGAGGCGCGTGGATCTGATCTGTGATCAGCCTGCCTACATCAAAGACCCGGTCTCAGACACACACACCTCCCCACACACAATGTGATCAATAACCATTCAGCTAGTTTCTGCGAGGAAATATGCTACACGAAAAAGGAGACACAAGAGTTGTGTTACTCAGAGGCATTCTCTCTCTCCCAAGTGTGTGTGCGTGTGTGTGGTTTATTATATGGCTTCGCTTTTTCATAGCAAGTGACTTCCAAACTAAGGTCCGCTGACCACATAATGGTCTCTTTACAGCGTCCCTGCGGTCCCTTCATGTGAGTTTAATTTCACGTGTATCTTAAGGACTGCGAGTGAATCCATTTGTAGTTTACTGCTGTCTATTTGTAGGTTGACAAAATTGAATTAGTTGGGAAGCCTTCAACTTTATGAGCTGCAGATGTCATGACATCAGTTGATGTTCCAGGATTGGCTGAGTCTGGCTGACTCCTAATGGGAAGAGCAGGGTTCGTTTTTAAGTTACTGACCTTGTTTTCATATTAATGGAGAGCTGGGTAAGACAGTAGGCTAAATAGTTTATCTATAGCTATTAGCTACAACTAATTTAACTTGTTTATCAATGAACATAATCCACTTTAAAAAATAACTTGCAAATTAGCTGTTTCATTTTTATTTTTTTAAAACATATTGTGTAGTAAATAAGTTCTTAATGAAAAAATGGGTTTGTTTCCTTCTCAAATCTGTAATCTACATTCCATATGTCCATATGCAAGTTACAGTAGTTTGTGGAATCAGGTGAAGCAACTGTTTTGACAAAGGACACACTGACACATAATGTACTCATTCATATCTGGCAAAAATTGTGAGCTGCGTGCACGCTGGTGTGTGTCTGAACCGTGCAAGGCAAAGACACAGAGGACAAAAGTTCAGTACTGCAGCAAAAGTGGCCAATTACTCTACAAGTCTGGACATGTTGTGTATCAGTTCCAGGAAATCAGTGCCTACCTTGCGAGTGTAATTAGCTGTTCCTTAGCCTACCATGAAATATTGATTGGATTAGATATTATACTGATTACTGATCATAGATTGCAGTTAATGCACCTTGTAACAAACCTGTTATTGTCATTATTCTAACTTGACTTAAAGTATCACAGTAGCCTACTGTTTTTGTTTAGCTTTGTTCATTAAAGTATGTAGGAAATTAGCAGGTATAACAAAATATTATAGTTTCTCTTTTTGATTTTTCTTTGTGTTCATTTGTTGAAGTCAAATCCGTAGACCTGTGACCGGCATGGCACTGTGACATGAGTCATCTAGCGGTGACAGCATGGTACTGCAGTCAAACTTAAGCCACATACAGCAGGAGATTCAAGCTTTGCTCTTGTCTCCATCTACTGGTGTCAAGATTTGTTAGCGGCTCTAAACTGCTGCTGAAATGTTGTTTGTTCTGCAATAAAACATCTATTGACCTGTCATTTAAAAAAATATATACTCTACAGTATTATAGGGTTAATTGTTCTCCACGGTGTATAGTTACAATGTAACATTTCTAACAGCCCATGTAATTTTTTCTTTCAATGGTAGACATTTTTTTTACAGTCATTGTTTGCACAAATTAAAGCTCCTTTTTGCTCTGCCTCATGTTGCACGAAGCACTACCCCACAGTTTTTGTAATAGTTTTAGCAATTATTTATTTGTAAAGTTTCCATCCACCACAATGTACATACTGAATGTCTTTATACTTGTATTTTTCTCAATATATTTTTCAGTGTTGTCATTTTTGTATATATTTTTCAAATTTGTTATTGTCTTTTTCTAATTTTCCTGTCGCATTCGTTATTGTTTTTATTTTGTATATATTTTTACCAAATTCCGCTCTACTGTGACATGGAAATGTCCCATAAGTGGGATAAATAATGTCTTGTCTTTTCTGCAGTGTACAAAAATGAGTTCTGTTCTATTCTATCATCATGTTTAGGACTTGTAAAGTTTTCTGCATTGTCCTGAGAGACTATTCTACATTGAATTGTTCTGTTCTATTCTACATAGATTTATTCTATTCTATTCTGTTTTGGACCTTTGCACCATGTTTTTTGTTTTTTTCTTTTCTATTTGTCCATCCCATAATTTGCTGGTGTGGTTTGTCCCATTTGTGTCCCCCCCGGAGCTGTACATAGGGACTGTCTCTTTAAGAGACCTGTGCGTTAGACCTGCAGTATGAAACTGTCCAGGGTCGTTCAGACATTTTAAGGGAGATTCCATTTAAACTACCGTCACCGGAGTGTGCTCGTCACTGGAGTGTTAATGCGGTCATTTAGAGGAGTTTAACTCTGCGCTGCAGAAGGCAGGACAGAGATGCTTCGCTGATGCTGCTGCCTTTCCTGATGTGAGTATCCCCTTCTCTCTACTGCGGCATTAAGATGTGGTCTGTTGGGACGATAGGGCATTTGGAATTGTAGTATATATCAAGGGATATTTAAAGATTACAAAACATTACACTACGATTATCAATGAACAGTGATAAATTAGCATGGAGGCGATGGGTCTGTAATGTAGCCCTGGGCTGATTGACATCGTCGTACTCTGGTAAGTTTGACGTATTTGCGCATTTGGCTTAAGCTAGGGTGTTTTGAATGGCAGTATGACTTCTCTGAAAAAAAAAATGGTGTTCTGTAGATTGCATATGTGTCCTCGGGAATCCCGAGCATGATACCACTGAGAGCAAGTTTACATTTTTAGGTGCCCAGAGTCCTTGACTATCAGGTGATGTAATTTTGTACGTAAACCTGCTGGTTTCATCTAAAGCACTGCACCACAGAGTGATGTTTTCAAATTATTTGAGAGGTCCCTATGTTATAGCTGTGCCAAGGGTAACCAGATGCCATGATGTGAACAACCTCTAGCTACATCCAAACCAAGCCAAAGAGAAATACATCAGTGTTTATAAGTAGTGTTTATTTATTTATTTATTTATTTTTGCAGTGTGCTCTAAATGTTTTAACCTGATTTGGTCTTAAAATTGTCGCTGATCAGCTGGATGGGCATAGGCCCGTGTCTCAGCCTCTAATTGTTCAAAGTTGATGTGCGCATCTTAGACTGCAGTGTGCTGGCGATGGAGTCAGACTACAACTCCCAGAATTCAGCTGCATCAGATACGCAGGCTGGTCAAACTCGTGCAAGCTTAGCAAGCATTAACGTTTAGAAGTTTACATGTCACTGCTAAAAAACTTACAAACTACAATATTAACAAATGATGATGATGATAACAAATGATGGATGTGCAGAATAGTTGGTGGTGTTGGGGAAGGCTGAACTATATTAGCATGTTGATTTATTTATTTTTCTTTTGTATCAGCAATCAATACAATTTTTATCTAAAGAATCACAAAAACCTAAGACAAAAATATTAACTGACTTTAAATAATTGAGTATCAATTGTGTTTCTTCACTGTAAAACTAACTTTGAGTTTTTATATGTAACTTCTTAAATTCGATTTATTGTGTGTCAATATTATATTGTGTTATATTCCATCCTGTTACGTTTTCCATTTTATAATTGCACTGACTTGTGTTTATCAGAACACTTCATTAAACAACAACAACAACAAGATATTTATTATTGGACTTACCTTTATCTGGCAGCTGAACGACAACTCTAAATTAATTCTAATGTCCTTCCGTCTGCTGCATGCTAGATGTGGAAACAGACAACTAACAGCGTTTGTCACCGTGTCACTGGTCATATTATTTTCCAGTTTGGCCTTCATTTGCCCTCAAGTGACCAAAAAAAAAAATCAGTTAATGCAGTTTGTGACCCTTTCAGCACAGATGGTCATAGTGTGAAATGATGGTTGGAAGTACTCCAGCTGTCAGTCACTAATTTATCATTGTCAATGCAAAAGATCAATAGGTTACTTCCGGCACACTAGGTTTGTAGAATAAGAGTGGGTATTCTGGATTATTTATAGTTTCTGCTCAGACCTACAACTGATCTACATATTAGCGTACACGTCACACCTACAGTATAAAAATATATTTAGATGGACAAGTCCTTAAGGTATGCAACACTTAATACTTAGAAGAATCCTGTTAAGAGATTGTATCATGAATACGATACTACGCATGCGCGCACCCACCCCACCGCTTGTTTATAGGAATATCACAAACTACCCTTATAATATTAGTACTTATAGGGACTTATGGAAATGACCTTTCTTGTGGAATAATATAAATATTGGAAGGATATTTCAGAGAAACACAATGGCGCACTTCCAGTCAAACGACAAGAGGTAGCTGCGATTGCCTTTTCTGGCTGACGGGATTTAAGACAATCCGGAAGTAAGCCGGCAGGAATGCTCTCGCTTCATCTCCGCAGTCTTTGTCCTCAGACGCAGTGTAATTCATTATTATTAGAACATCGCCTTTGAAGGACTCAGTATGTAGTTGGGGGGAAATAAGTATGTCACCTGCTATTGTTGTTGTTATTGTTTCCAGGAACAGAGGCTGCCGTGAAATGTACCAGCTTTTTGAGAGGACCGTTAAGGGCGCGCACTGGACAGATTCAAGTAAGTGGGGTTTGTTGGGATAACGCTCCTAAAGAGGCTGAACAAAACAACCGGCACCGGCGATGTGCAGCTGAAAAGAAGCTTCTTAGCCACTGTCATAACAACATATTGTATTTTTTTTCGTCTTCCTTTCTGTTATATTCAACCAACGAATAAATGTTATGGCATTAGGCAGGTGTTTTGAGGAAAATAACGGGTTTGTTGTTTTGCGACAGTCGTTTTCCGGGCGGAGTATTCCTGCGCTCAGGGGAGAAGATAGTCCGATGAATTTGTGTGTGCTGGGACACAGAGCGGCTACGACATGGCAATATGTCCGGACCCGTGGTAAGTTTATTTTGTGCTATAAAATGTTTGTCATATTGAAAGTTTTTAGCTGACAGCCCTCCTGTGACAATTAGAGGTAATGTTCAGGCTTATCAGCAGAACAGAATTAATATTTTTCAGTTTCTCTGCTGCAAAGTGTCGGTCATCTATCTTTCTAGATAACGTTTTGATGGGTTAGTGCAGTTTAATAGGGGCTCATCGTTTGCTGGAGCTGGCTGCCACACCCACCCAGCTCCAGTGAATTGCACCAGTGTGGACTTGGCTGCATGGGTCCAGTGGCCTGCTGCTGAATAAGCAGGAATATTTTGCTTTATTGCTCTTAATGTGTTGACAGGCTAACTTAGAGGTTTGCCTTATGTAAGGGAAACATCCACGTTGTCCCCTTAAATAGCAGCACATTTCTAGAATGTATTGGGCATGGAGGCAGAGTTGACCTGCTGCAAAACGACTGAGGTAGCAGACCTTGTGGTGGGGAACAGTGCAGCTCTCCTGAGGGATCAATGATCTTGGCTGGGACCACAGTTACATCATTTGACTTTTAGGGATAGCATATCACCCAGCAGCGCTTCCTGTATGTGACGGTATCCAAGTTGATATGCACAAGATCAAGATGTATAACTTTATACAGACATAAAATGGCACTAATGGGCCATTAACAGATGGACCTGGTGAGGTGTCCATTCTCATATTTCCTTCAAACTTAAACCTTGATCAATACTGCAGTAGTGTAAGCAAGACTCTTCTGTCCTCTGTTGTTGAGATTAAATTTGACACCACCTCTTCTCTGCAGTTGAACTGCAGTAGGTACTCTTGTATTTGGTGTTGTCTCAATGCATAACAATTTTAAATTGTAATATGCAAACAAAAACATCCATTATATTTGCATTTGTTCCAACTTGTTATTATGTCTGTATTTTCCAGGCTGCCGCGAGTGACAGTTCGTCATGAGTGCATTGGCCTGAGGTCCTACCAGGTCTCTCCTCTCACATCTGTTCAAGATGTGAAACAGTTGCTCTACGAGGAGACAAACCTCCCAGTCAAAGAGCAACGGCTGACTCACAATGGGAGAATGGTGAGTGTGATTTGTTTGTGCAATGTGCAATTTGAATGTAACACTGTCATCCAATTATCACCGAAAAATGCAAACGATCCACAACAGCAGCATGGTTATATCTGTTCATGGTTCATTCTTGTTCCTTGCATTCCTTTAAATTAGAGCAGTACACAGGTCCAACACTTCATGTATATTTGTCTAAGTCTTTTAAGTTATATTTTTTTGCCTGATGTTCTGTGGCTCTGTCACATTTTACCAATATAACCGAAAAACAGCATGAAACGCCTCTGTTTTAATGACCCAATGCCATAACTGCAGGGCAGATACTGTGACACTCATATAAAGTGTTAACAGTGCTTTCTTTGTTAGAAGTGCTTCCCTTGAGGTGTTATTGGTTATTTCTGTTAGTCGTACATTTAGTTCCCTGTAGACTCACTATCTTCTTATGATTTCTTTATCAATGCTGTAATAAACAAAAGTGATTTAGTGACTTAATTAAGCCATTGTGATTTGTAAAACATCTTATTGGAAAGAAATGGGTGTGATAGTTTTGCTCATTTGATGATGTCTCTTTTTTGGTGGTTTAACTGACCGTATGATTCTTGAGTGGTAGTTTGTGAAAGTGCACTCAGTGATTGGCCTAACATGGCTACAGCTGACCTCGTGTCATGGGGCTCAGCTGATGGAAGGCACCAGGTGGTGGTCAGTGCTTGGCAACCCCCCCGATCTCATAGGCAGACTTTAACTGCAAGCCACACCACTAATACTACATACACATGGTTAGTTTTAAATAAAACCCATGTGTATGCGAGATCTTTCCTAGAATTAAATAGATTTCCCTTTAGCCCTCTATATGTGAGTCTGTATTTTGAGTTTCAATTCTGTTCTGCGTCATTAAAGCGTGCAGCAGTCTGATGGAGGAGGTACTGTGTCAGATGCTGTATGTTGCAGAGGGGTGCTGTGCTTTTAAAGAGAGTTTCCGAAGCCTGTTGGTGCTTTCAAATAAAATAAAAAAACTCAGTCCAGTAGTCAAATAAATAAAAACACTTTACTCTGTTACACTAGTATGTATGAAATGCACCGGCCACATTTTATTTTAAGTTCCTCTATTTGAAGTGTACTACCAATATGTAAATACTTAATAAATGTTTTATATTTAGCTGCATTATTCTGTTGTTTTGCTTACATCATAGTGTGTTATTAACCATTTACTAAACGTAAACTCTAAATTAGACTCAAGGGGAGGAAAGGTGTAAGCAAAGCACTCACAAGATAAAATGTATGTATTAGATATAACGCTCAAGTTTTTCTCACTTGTTTTGTCCAATTGGTATTTGTGTTGGGAACGTTACTTTAAAAAAGTAATTAGTTATAGTTACTCACTACTTGTTCCAAAAAGTAACTGAGTTAGTAACTGAATTACTCTACAATAAAAGTAACTCGTTACCAGGGAAAGTAACTATTTGCGTTACTGTTAAAAAAAAAAAGCTGCTATATGTCAAGAAGAATTTGGATTCTTTTGAGCAGTTTTCACAAGTCAGTTGAAATTACTAGAACAGACAGGTGGTTTGTACATAACTTTCGATATTTATATATATATTTTATATTTATATTTATATTCTATTTATATATATAATATTTATATTTCGATAGGGTTTAGACAGCGAGCTATCATCTGTGGTGGAGGTATCGGTGTTTTTGGCCACTAGCTTTGTAGATGCGTGTCGTTGTGTGATGCTTCATTAAATTAGAGTTGCTTACATGTACGTTCCTCCCTTTGACCACAATGAATTTTTTTATTTATTGAAGTAGTGCTTATATCTCCACCTTGAAAATGCCAACTTTTCATCGGATTGCTCCTGACTCGCCGTCTCTGCTGCTTCATCGAATCTCTGTTTAGCTGTTGTGTGTGTGTGTGGCGCGTGTGCTGGCATGTGTGTAAAAACACTGGCTCTGATTGGCTACCATGAAACATGACTCTGCCTTAGCCAATCATAATCGCTTACCTCGTTATTAACCCACCTCCTCACTAGGGTGAGCCAGGGGTGCGTTCGGATTACACAGTTCATTCAATCAATGCATAGTAACGCACCGCATTTAACCTCCAGTAACGTTAACGGCGTTGTAACGACGGGAAAAGTAATTAGTTAGATTACCCCGTTACTGAAAAAACAACGTCGTTACCTAACGCCGTTCTTTTAAACGGCGTTATTCCAAACACTGTATTTAACATAACCTCAAAGCCTCCCAGCCTTCAGTATGATGAACTGAATTACTTAGACTATGTATTTATTCTAACTAAAAGAGACGGGGGGTCAGATTGTTGTACCTGTTATACATTGCTTCTACATTAAATATCAATGTGACATTTCAAGACTTAAAATCCTTTGTTCTGAAGTGATTATCTCATAGTGCAGTGGCCATGATGAGGATGATGACTGAGGGTTTTTCTAGTGCAGCTCAGCTTGCCAGGCACCATGTTTGTGTGCAAAGACTGCTGAGTGCAGTAGGCCACAGTGTCACCTTGCCGAGCCCCAAACAGCAGTAGTGCCAGGCCTGTTGCCGAAACTGGCTCCCTGCTGCATTGATTCTGTAATGTGCACCAGGAAAAGATTGTCTATCAGCTAATGTGCAATAACACACTCTGCATGATTTAACAGTAGCTATGCTGAGATAGTGATGATACATCAGGAGACAACTATAAGTCTATCAAAATGTCTCATAAAAATGTTGGCTTTCAAACCGTTTTATGAGTGCAGCAAGTAATAAACTGCATGCAAAAGAAATTATTTTAATAGTCATGCAATTATATGACATTGCAGTATCCTTAAGCAACTGTCATTACTTTCTTGCTGTATGTTAAATGATGTCCTGTCTTTACATCGATCCTATACAGCTGGATGACAGTGTGCGGATTGGCACCTTGGTGCCGACAGGGAGCCCAGAAGTATCTGTCACTCTGGAGGGAAGAGGCCTAAAAGGGGGAGGTAAGATCAAACCACCACATCTCTTCTATAAACCAGTTATAATAGCAGCAAGGCTTACCGTGTGTCTTTTTCAGGGAGGTTTGGACAGACTACACCTCCATTAGTCGAATTTTTGAAAGATATTCTGAGAAGGTACCCCGAAGGTGGACAGATCCTGAAAGTAAGTATCATGTCACATTATTGGTTAATTTTCTCATTGACTGAAATGAATTTACTGTAGAAGGTTACGAATTGATGCTAAATGTATTTATTTGGAAAATTAGAATAAAACAAAGATGACTAAAGACTGCATTTCCTAAATTTCTCTTAAATCAAGCTCACTAATCCTAACGTGGTAATGTGGGTGAGATATAGGCCTCTGTGATAAAGCAGTCTGTGGTACATTCTCAGCAGTGTGTTTACTTTTTAACCTATTCTGGTTCACCAAATGACTATATAGGTCATAATTAACTGGCAGCCCTGGTAGAAATACTTCCCATGCAAGGTCATGATACAGATAAAGGATTTGGAAAGAGGAAATGTGTTTTGCTCGCACAAAAACAAAAGACATAGTTTTACTTTGGCTTTAACTTGCCAGCATCAGCTTTATTACCATATATGGAGGCACCACTGCCAGGGTAAAGAGGTGAATTCCCATCTGGGCCATCCACTCTAATAATGCCCTAATTTCACTGCAAGGTATTTTTGAACAAACGCATCCACACTAAATAAACTAATGTCACTGTGTACGTTCACTGACCTGTCCTATTAAATATAAACCTTTGCTCTGTTTTATTTTGAAGGAGCTGATCCAAAATGCAGAGGATGCAGGAGCCACAGAAGTCAAGTTCATGTATGATGAGACAGAGTATGGAGTGGAGTCACTGTGGTCACCTGACATGGCTCAGCATCAAGGTTAGCAGTTAATAACTACGAACAGCAGAATAGCTCAGTGATCAGCGACACTGCTCTTTAATCAGATGGCAAGATCAAGCTCTCAACCTGGCAAAAAAACATCCTGCTTAAGTAACACTCTGCAGCTGATGTTCTGCTCTGACCTCCCTATGAACAAAACACGGAAAGGCAAATTTATAAAAATACTGACATTTACTAATTTATTGTACATTTACTGCATATGTATTCTTCCACTTTCTCATCTTGTGTATGTTGGCCTACAGGGACAGCATTGTATGTATACAATGATGCTGTGTTCACTGTGGAAGACTGGAATGGGATTCAGGAGATTGCGAGGAGCAGGAAGAGGGACGATCCATTGAAAGTTGGACGATTTGGTATTGGCTTCAACTCTGTGTATCATATTACGGGTGAGAATTTTCTTAAATTTCTAAATGTTTACTTATTTACCATTTTCTCATGTGGAATCATTCACACTCTACTCTAGGTTTGACTGCAACACAATGTATACTGCAAGGCATTCTAAACAATAACTTTGAGCTTGTGAACCTTTTTACCATTATAGTCAATTGAAGCACCAACTATCCATTTCAGATAGAAATGTAAATGTAATATGTATACCTTTTCATGGATAATATGCGTTGTTTGCATGTATGTTTCAGATGTTCCAAGTATATTCAGTGGAGACCAGATTGCCATGCTGGACCCTCATCAGACCCTGTTTGGAGTGAATGAGTCTGGGCAGTGTTGGAACTTGAAGACAGACATTAAGGAGATCACAGAACTTGCTGACCAGTTTGCGCCATACATTGGGATGTTTGGGAGTTCTGAGAAAACCATTAAGGATGCCAGCTTTCCTGGAACTCTGTTCCGCTTCCCACTGCGCATGATACCCTCCCAGCTCAGTGGCAACATTTACAACAAGGAAAAAGTTTTGGAGCTCTTTGAGTCTTTCAAAGCTGATGCAGACACAGTGCTCCTCTTCCTTAAAAGCGTTCAGAAGATCTCCTTGCATGTACGCGAGTCCGATGGCACAGAACGCATGTTGTTTCAGGTTACAGCAACAGAGAATTCTGATGATAAGCTAGAGAGACCAAACGCCCTGAAGACACTGGGTCAGGCTGTAGACAGCTACAGCAATGGTGTTCCCAGCTCTGCCATCACATGCGTCACTTACCAGGTCAACATAGAGACTCAGGATGAAACAGTTAAAGAGACTCAGAGGATGACGTGGCTAGTATGCAATGGAGTTGGGGGTAGAGGGATGTGTGCTGAGTTGGACTCGCTGGCAGATGATTTGAAGTTCATGCCTACCATTGGCATTGCCCTGCCACTAACTGTGATCAACAAAGAGGACAAAGGTGCCACATCTGGTTTCTCAGGACGAGCTTTTTGTTTCCTTCCTCTGCCCCCTGGGGAGGAGAGCGAGACGGGGCTTCCAGTTCATGTCAGTGGCTTCTTTGGCCTCACAGACAACCGGAGGAGTATCAAGTGGCGGGAAGTGGACCAGTGGAGGGATCCAGCTGCCTTGTGGAATGAGCTGCTTATAATCACAGTCATCCCAAGGGCTTACTTCACTCTCATAATTGAGGCTATCAAAAGGGTACAGACCAAAAAGGACCAAGACTTTCCATTGTCCCCTATAGGGACCTATAGAGCCTGGCCAGATCCTAAGCGAATCAAATCCCGCTGGAAACCCATCCTCCAGCTGCTGTTTCATGAACTGCTGCAACAGCAAGTAATTTATTCTCTCAGTGAGAGCTGGATCAGAGTGGACGACGCTGTGTTCTCAGAGTTGGACACAGATGAGGACATTTCAGAGACTGTGATCAACTACCTCCAAAGCTCAGGAATGCAGGTGGCAAAGGTGCCTGCTGCGGTGGACTTTGTCATGGCTGCATACGTGACAGAGCCCACTGAAGTGAAGAAGGTGACTCCATCTTTGTTGCGGCAGGTGATCAGGAAGTACAAACACAAAGGTCCCTCACAGGAGAAACTACTGCTGCTGGAGTTTGCACTTCGTGACAGCAATTACAGTGACCTTATAGGGCTTGAGCTACTGCCACTGCAAGATGAGACATTTACATCATTTTCATCCTCTGTCAGTGAAAAGGATGCCATTTACATTTCTTCCGAAGAATACCCCAGGTACAGATAGGGTGATATTGTTTGTTTGGTAAGGTCTGTTTGAGTTTCAATCAGTTTTATTCTCCTAAGGAAAGCATTCCTGATACTTTGTGATGCAATTGTGTGATCTAAACCAATACACATAAACAGAGTAGTTTTTTGTATATGGCTTTAAAAGTAATAATTATGAAGTGAGACATTTCCACGTCTTTTAAAAAATACAAATTTAATATTAATTGGAATATTAATTGGAGGATAAAGCTGATTGAACGATAAACTGTAGACTTTGTTGCAGCCTTTGAAAATATGCTAACTTTTTAAGACAATAAATTCAGCATATGTGTGTCTTATTTTCAGTGTATACAGATGAATGTGATTGTCTTTTATACAGATACATGTGCACACTGAATTAAATTTGCTATTTATCACCTTTTCTTTCATTTGATATATTCTAAGGTCTCTGTATCCAGGATTGGAGTATCGGTTCATACTGGAAAGTATTAAGCCTTCAGTGATGGACAGTTTGAAGAAAGCAGCGAAAAGCAGAGGTAATTTACATCTCACCTATTTCACCTATATACATACATATCTTTGGTTTAAACAGTAACCACAAGATGAACAATAAAAACTAAATCTGGATTGGTGAATTTAAGGGATATCTTAAAACACTGTTTATTAACATGTGAGAATCACCTACAGTATAATGCAGAACTGCATCTCAGAATGAAACTGAAAAATCAGTGATGCAGTGATGACTATGTGGGCCATTCAGCCATGTTGTTGTAATGCTGGCTCATCTTACTCTCCAACAGTGCCAGCATGGCATTAAATCTGGTGCACTGCTGATGGATAATTTAGGAGTGAGAGACAGAAAGGGAAAGAGAGAGTGAACATGCTGATTCATGGATGAGTTTCACCCCAACACACTCTCCGCAACAACTTCCTGTTATCTATTGTATATTAGGCTGAAAAATTCATAATTAGATCAGTGGTTGACATCCATATTTTACTGACAATAACGAAGTAATTTTGTTGTGTGTCTATAATTCTTAAAAGTTAGTTGTTGTTTTTTTAACAAGGAAAAATAGCACCACTCCTAAATTTGTTATTTGAATTGCAGTGCAACAGTCTCTTTGGGGGTGCACAGGTAGGCATTTCAGAGTGTGCCACGTCAAATATGTCAAATATTTTGCTTTTATTATTAACCAAAACTAACACATGACTGAAAGTAATCACAGTTGTAACTGCAGTCAGAAAATCCTCACAGGTATGAGAAGCAAAATCTCATAACTTATCGTTATTCGTGAGGTGTTTTATGGTACACTTTATGACTTGCATTGTTGTTTGTCTCTTGCAATAATGGTTTCACCTACACTGAAATGAGGGAAATGTTTGAAACTAACTATATGTGTGCGAGTGCACATAACAATGTCTTTGCAAGTGTGGTTGCATGGCTTACATCAGAAATATTGCCACAGTATTAATATATTAATTATTTATATTTAGTTGTTTTTTTAAGTCAGGATTAATCCTGTAAATGTAATGTAGCTGTAGTTGCTGCATTATGCAATAACAACAACACCAACTTTCAAACTTAAACAATTTTGCAATGTCTATAATAATTACAGATGCAAATTAAACTTTTCCTTGTTATTATAACAGGAAGACCCTGCACTCAGATACAAGTGCTGAACCCTGAACGATCAGCTCGACTCATCAAGGAGATCCTATCAACAGCCTGGCCAACTAGAGACTTTAATGTCCGATGGGAACCTGGAAACAGAGAGTTGAAGCATCCTACAGTGTCTTGGCTAAAAATGATTTGGAAGCATCTCTACATACATTTTGCTGATGACCTATATACCTTTGAAGATATGCCTTTAATCCCACTTGTGCCACTTGACGAAAACATGGAGATTATTGGGCTTCTACGTCTCAAAACTCCATCCCCCATAATTCTTGTGGATGAGGAAGAGGCTCCGCTCCCTGAAAACCTTCTAGAAATCATGGAAAAACTTGGTGGAGTAGTGATAAAAAAGCTGGACTCTTGCTTGCAGCACCCTCTGCTAAAGAATTACATTCACCCATCCTCTCCTGGCATGCTTCTGCAAATTATGGATAGACTGTCAACACAACGATTATGTAGCCTGGTTTCTTCTTTCTCAGTCAAAGAGAAGATTGCACTTAGAAACTTTCTTGCAGGACTGTCTGACATTACAGAGAAGGAAAAGCATACCATCCTTGATCTTTCCATTTTTGAGAAAGTGGGAAACTGCTCTGAAGGTACCTCAGCATTTACATCACTGAGAGGAGCTAGAGCTTTACATCACAGGGCCAAATACCCACCAGATGTGAAACTGTCTGATAATCTTGTGGCTTGCAGTGACGAGGAATCAATCCGCCTCATCAAGATGCTGAATGTCCCACAAGTGAAAACAACGGAATGTTTGAAGATGATTATCCAGGATATTGAGAAGGGATTCTACACAGTAGATGAGACAACCCGAGTCATGCTCTGGGCTCTTAAACATCTGGCTTTTCTGAAGAATGAAAACTCAGCAGTAATTGGATGGCTTTCTGTTCTTAAATTCATTCAGTTGCCCTGTGGAAAGTCAGTCAAAGCCTCTGACCTTTTTGATCCTGAGCTCGAGATTCTACAGCATCTGTTCTACATGGAGGAGAAAACCAGGTTTCCCATAAGTACATTCACCTCATCTCCTGATATTCTTCATTCACTCAGACAACTGGGACTAAGAAATGAAGTGCAGCTCAATGAAAAAGATGTACTTCGAGTCGCAAAGAAGATAGAGGAGTTACAAAGCAGTGAGGAACCTGAGTGGGACTTCATAATCAAAAAGGCAAAAACACTCCTGCAAATACTCAACAAACAGACCAAACTAATAAAATCATCTGATGCACAGACATCATTGCTAAAACTGAAATGGGTACCAGTTGGTAAAGAAAGACCTCCAACTTACCCTAAATCCCTTGCTTGGGTTGGAGATACTCTCAATATCTGCTCTTTGTCTGAAATGTGTGAAATATCACATGCAGTACTTGTGGGATCGTCAGTAGCACTTGTTGAACACACATCTGCAGGTATGAAAAAAGCACTGAAACTAACTGTGCAGCCACAAGTGGATCAAGTATTACAGCACTTGAAAGCGGTGAATGACTGGCATAAATCTCAAGCGTTCACTACAGAGGACTGGTATCAGTTCCAGCAAATCTTGTTTGAGATTTATGGCTTCATGCAAGCTCATCTTGAGGACGCAAGGGAAGCAATGAAATCACTGCCTTTTGATTGGGTGTGGACAGGCAAGACATTCTCATCACCAGGCCAGACAGTCCTGAAACCCCTCCCTGATCTAGACTTACAGCCCTACCTGTACTCTCTGCCAAAGACAATTAGAAAGTTTCACAAGCTTTTCAAGTTTTGTGGTTCCGTTGAGGAAGTTGTCCCAAGCCATGTGTTTGAAGTCATCTCTACCATCCAGCAAAGATGTGAAGGAAAGATGACCAGGGAGGAGAGCAAACATGATATTCTACTTTTGATCAACATCCTGAGATGGCTCTACAACAATCAGATAACTGTAAACACTAACATGCATGTGCCGATTCTTTGTTACAAAGACCCAAGCAGATTAGCAATGAAGCCCATTCATGAATGCACCTACTGTGACATCAAGGTTGATGATTTGCATGACTTGCTTGAAGATGCATCAGAGCCAATCATATTGATCCATGATGACATCCCGATGAAAACTGCAGAGTGGCTGAAGGTACCATGTTTAAGTACAAGGTTGATAAACCCAGAAAATCTTGGCTTTGAACAATCAGGCCAACAAGAACCTCTAACAGTGAGAATAAAGAATATCTTGGAGGAATATCCATCTGTAGCAGATATTTTTAAAGAGCTCCTCCAGAATGCAGATGATGCAAGTGCCGTAGAGTGCAGTTTCCTCATTGACATGAGAAAAAACACTGACATTCGAGAGAATCTCCTTGACCCTGGCATGATTATTTGTCACGGGCCTTCCCTGTGGTCTTTCAACAATGCTGTATTCTCAGATACAGACTTTCTGAACATTACAAGGTTAGGTGGATCGGTGAAGAGATGTGAAGCAGACAAAGTTGGCAAGTTTGGCTTGGGATTCAACTCTGTTTATCACATTACTGATATCCCCATCATAATGAGCAGAGAGTTCATGATCATGTTTGATCCAAACATCAATCACATCAGCAAACACATCAGAGACAGGTCTAATCCAGGGATCAAAATCAACTGGAGCAAACAACAGAAAAGGTTAAGAAAATTCCCCAATCAGTTCAAACCTTTCATTAATGTCTTCAACTGCCAGCTTCCTTTAGCTCAGGATTCACCATACAAATACAATGGCACGCTGTTCAGACTACCATTTAGAACAGAGCAGGAAGCGTCAGTAAGCGAAATCAGTAGTCTGTACTACAATACCACAGATATCTATTCTCTCGTTGATGAGTTCAGCATATGTGGCCATCGGTTCATTCTCTTCACTCAGCATGTTGGAAGCATGGTTTTGAAATACCTAAAATTTGAAGAACCAAATCCAGCAGCAGCACAAGATGTTGTCACAATCAACAAAAGTGTGTGGTCATCCAAAGCCTCATATGGACCGCTGAGTATCCTAAAATCTGCAGCAAAGGTTATGAAGAAAGTGGCAAGCACTAGCAGGGTACCTGCTGATGTTCCCAAGTCTGGCTGCATCATACGGGTTTTGGTGGAAGAGTTTCATAATGTGTTCAAACGCATTGTTGATCTCCACTCCCCACTGTTCCGTGGTCCAGAGGAAGATCCCAACCAGTACTTTGAGATGGCTGCTAAAGGAGTTCAAACAAGAAGGCTCACAGATGAAATGCCACAGAAGGCAGTTGAGGTCACCAACTGGCTCATTTGCTCATGCATGGATATAAATGAGGCACTCAAGTTTTCTCTCAGTGATAGCGGGAAAAGACTTGGACTAGTGCCTTGTGGAGGAGTGGCTGTTCTTCTCTCAGAGGAAGAGAATCGGAAATGGACAGTGAAGACAAATGCCACACCAATTGGAGAGGTGTTTTGTTACCTTCCCTTGAGAATCAAAACAGGCCTACCAGTCCATATTAATGGCTGCTTTGCTGTGACCTCCAACCGCAAAGAGATCTGGAAGACCGACACAAAAGGACAGTGGAACTCTGTGTTCATGAGACATGTCATTGTCCAGGCCTATTTGGCAGCACTCACAATGCTACGTTCAATGGCTGAAAGTGGAGAACTACTTGAGTACAGCTACTATGCAGCATGGCCAGATCCAAGTCAAGTACATGATGACTTTACACTGGTCAGCCAGGGCGTCTACCAAGAAATAGCCAAAGGAGGTGACAGTGAGCATGCAAAGGTTTTCTCAGATGGCAAAACCTGGGTATCAATCAAATATGTCAGATTCCTTGATGATGCCTTACTCTGTAGGCCGGACATTGGTCCCGCTGCTTTCAAAATATTCTTGAAATACCTCAAGAAGAGTGGCTCACAAAACCTCTGTGCTGTTGAACTACCTGACTGGGTGAAGGAGGGATTTGATGATGCTGGGTGTAAAGGGAAGCTGATGGAAAACACCCTGACAGAAAAGCAGTTCTTTTCAGATGTCTTTTTCCCTCACATTCAGGAAATTGACAAAGAACTTCGAGATCCACTGATGCATTATGTTTTGAATGACAAACTAGAAGAGTTTGCATCAATCCTCAGAGTTACTCCTTGCATCCCATGCTCTGGCCCCAGTAAGGCACTGGTTTTACCTTCAAAACTCATTCACCCAGAGGGAAGAGTTGCTAAACTCTACAACACTGATGATGGAAGATTTCCTGAGGGGACTTCTAAAGACTATGTAAACCCAGTGTGTTTAGTAAAGTTAGTGCAGCTAGGCATGGTGAAAGACGATCTGTCATGGGAGGACCTGACTGAGCGAGCTCATTCTGTTCTTGAACTTAATGAAAATGATCATACAGCTGCATGCTTCCGTAGCAGTATACTTCTCAGTCTCATTGATGAGAAACTGAAGATGAGAGATACAGGAGCAGCTGAGTACTTAGAGAAGCTACAGGACATCAAGTTCCTTCCATTCCTGACAAGACCTGCTGGGTTCTCTCTACCATGGCATGGAAACAACTTTTCCCCAACAACAATGTTCTCTGCTAGAGAGCTCTTTACAACTGAACATCAGGACACAGTCTGTTTGATGAAGCCAATACTGAACGAGAATTCCCCATCCTTCAAAGGTTGTGGTGCAATATCATTGGCCGTGAAAGACTGTCTTGGTCTAATAAGGAAGCCCTCAGTTGGTCTGGTCATCAGCCAACTAAAGAAACTGTCTCAGTCATTTGATGGTGTCACTCTGTATCAGGAGAACATAACAAATGCCTGTTACAAGTATCTTCATGAGGAAATGCTACAGGATGAAAAAGCCAAAGGTCAAATAACAGAAGAACTGGAAGCCTTTAACTCCATCCTGGTGGAAAACACTTATGTCAGCCCCTCCAAAGTTGCATTTCATTTGAATTTTGATGCAGCTCCACATCTTTATCAGCTTCCTAACAAATACAGAAACAGCTGTCGTGAGCTCTTTGAAAATGTTGGGGTACGACCCAGCTTTCCAGTTGAGGTTTTCTCAGCAGTTCTTGAAACTGTTAAGGAAGAATGTGGGCGAAGGGCACTCACCGAGGAAAACTTCCAGTTATGTCGCAGAATTATTAGTGAAGGAATTTGGAGCTTAATACGAGACAAGAACCAAGAATACTGCCAAGCCAATTATGGTGGGATTCTGTTACCTGACTCCAATCTAACATTGCAGCCATCAAAATCACTATGTTACAATGACTGCCCTTGGATCAAAGTCAGGGACTCTTCTGTGAAATACTGTCACGGGGATATTCCAAGAGAGGTTGCTGTGAAATTAGGAGCAGTCCCTAAACGCCACAAAGCATTGGAGCGATATGCCTCAAATGTTTGCTTTACTACTCTTGGAAGTGAGTTTGGGCAGAAAGAAAAACTCACAAGCAGAATTAAAAGCATTCTCAATGCGTATCCATCAGAAAAAGAAATGCTTAAAGAGCTGCTTCAAAATGCAGATGATGCCAAAGCAACAGAAATTTACTTTGTTTTTGATCCAAGGACACACCCCACAGACAGAATATTTGACGATAAATGGATCCCAATGCAAGGCCCAGCTCTCTGTGTTTATAACAATCAACCATTCACAGAAGATGATATCAGAGGTATACAGAACCTCGGCAGAGGAACAAAAGAGGCTAATCCGGGAAAAACGGGTCAATATGGCATAGGTTTCAACTCTGTCTATCACATAACTGACTGCCCATCCTTCATCTCAAACAATGACATTCTTTGCATCTTTGATCCACATGCACAGTATGCACCTGGGGCTACATCTGTGAGTCCTGGAAGAATGTTTAGAGACTTGGACTCTGACTTTAGAACTCAGTTTTCAGATGTTCTAGGTCTTTACTTGGGAGCTAATTTTAAGTTGGAACGCAGCACAATGTTCAGATTCCCCATTCGCTCTACAGAAATGGTAAAAACATCAGAGATCAGTTCTGTTCCTGCATCTGACAGAATGGTGCAAAATCTTCTGGACAAACTAAAAACTGATGGTGCAGAGCTTCTGATGTTTCTCAACCACATGGAGAAAATATCAATCTGTGAAATTGATCATTCATCTGGTGACCTAAAAGTGCTCTACTCTGTGACAGCAAAAATAACAGATGGTGATCGACTGAAACGCAAACAGTTTCATGCCTCTGTCATTGATAGTGTAACCAAAAAGAAGCAGCTCACTGCTATCCCTGTCCAACAGATAACCTACACAATGGACATAGATGACACTGATGGAAATTTGACTACATGGATGATCTGCAACAGATCTGGTTTTCCTGATATTGAAAATGTTTCAAAAAGTGTGATCTCAGCTCACAAAAACGAAGATATAACTCTATTTCCACGTGGAGGGGTCGCTGCATGTGTGAGCCACAACTACAAAAAACCCCACAGGGCTTTCTGCTTTCTACCCCTTTCACTGGAGACTGGCTTACCTTTTCATGTGAATGGGCATTTTGCTCTCGACTCCGCTCGAAGAAACCTATGGAGAGATGACAATGGAGTGGGGGTAAGGAGTGACTGGAATAACAACTTGATGACATCACTGATAGCCCCTGCCTTTGTGGAACTGCTGATTCAGCTAAAGCGTCGATACTTCCCAGGTCCTGATCCCACCATGACTATACTACAAGGAACACCGCTTCATGTTGTTAAAGATACATTGCGGAAATATCTGTTCTTCTTCCCAGTCAACAGACTTGACATACAGCCAGATTGGTACTGCCTGGTTAAAGCAGTTTACAACTGTATTCATGCTGACCTAAAGCGTCTGCTTCCAGTTGTCAGAGCAGCGCAAATGGACAACTCTGACATACATTCTGTCATTTACATTTCTTGGGTGAATACATCTACTACAAACAGAGGCAGAGCCTATTTTGATAATCTCCTACAAGATGAGCTTCAGCACTTGAAAAACACAGAGTACAACATGACTTCAAGGAAGTCTGTGGCTGAAAATGTCTACAGATTGAAGACCTTGCTTCTTGATATTGGTTTCAACCTGGTTCACAGCTGCGATGAGACTGCAAATCTCTACTTCTGTTTGGAGGATTCTGGGATTCCAGTCAGTTATGTTACGCCCAGCGATGTCCGCAGCTTTCTTCACACTTTTTCATCACCAGACACATCTTGCCATGTTGGAAAACTCCCCTGCCGTCTCCAACAATCAAGCTTTAAGTTAGTTCATAACTTGAAGATTCTAGTGGACTACTGTTTCAAAGACATAGAAGGGGGTGAAGTCAAAATCGAGGGTTTGCCTGTGTTAATCACAATGGACAGTATGCTTCAGGTGTTTGATTCTAAGAGACCAAAGTTCCTGACAATACATCATGAACTAGTACCATCCAGGAAAGAAATGTTCATGAATACACTGTACATCAGGTACAGCAACATATTGTTCCAGGCAGGAGTTGCTAAGAACTTTGACATCAGCAGCTTTGGTGATCTACTAGGGTCTGTACTTCCAAGAGAGTATCGAACAAAGATCCCTGTGAAATGGAGAGACACCTTTGCAAGTGAATCTTGGCTAAAAAATGTGTGGAACTTCATCAGTGAGAATACTGCAGTTAAGGAGGATCAGATGGACATTAAACCAAGCTTCGACACAGTAGTTGACATTCTGAAAGACTGGGCTTTGCTGCCTGGAGTCAAATTCATGGCAAGAGAAAAGCTCGTTCTCCCAGAGCATGATGTGCTTTTACCTCTGAGCTTGATGAACATTGCCATATTTCCACATGGCCAAAATGACAAAGTCTTTCACACCCTAATGAAAGCAGGGTGCATTCAGCTTGCAGTGAACAAAATCTGTGCTAAAGATAATCAAATCATTCCTTGTTTGGCACAGAACACAGCAAACATTGAAAATCCATCAAGTGTCCTGAAAGCTGTAGAGTACATGATTGAGACATCTGCTTTCAAATCAGCAAACCTAACTGACAAGGACTTTGAGGCTCTTCTTTTGTATTTCAACAGCAACCTATCTAACCTCACGCAACAAGATGTGCAGAGCCTAAAACTTCTCCCGTGTTTTAAATCAGTAAGCGGGAGATACATCAGCATTGCAAACTATGGGGCAAACTTTATCCTTGCAAAAAGCATCCCATCTGCAGACATAGAAAAATGGGCTCACACAACCTCCTACGCCTTTCTTGCTGATAATCCACAGCTGAAAGAATTGTACATGTTCCTCGGCTGCATGCCAATTGATGACTTAGAAATCTACCTTGAACATCTCCTGCCAAAGTTTGAGAGTCTTTCCTACGATGCCAAAGTTGAGCACATTGTCTATCTGAAGGAGAGACTTTTGTCAATGGAAGAGTCCTGCAAGATGAAGGATCAACTCTTTGAGAAATTGGAGGGATTGTCATTCATCTATGACTACGCAAACAGACTCAGGCCAACTAAGTTTTTCTATGATGAGACAGTGAAGGTTTTTGAAGTTATGCTACCTGCAAAGTCATTCATACCAAGTGACTTTTTTAAGAAAATAGAGCAAGTGTCAAAACCCAAGAATGGGACATTATTGCTCACCTCATGGATAACTTTTCTGAGAAATATTGGTCTCAAGCATGAAGTATCACAGCAGCAAATTCTTCAGTTTGCAAAAGAGGTCAGCATCAAAGCCCAAACAGAGAGCTGGACCAAAGAAAAAGTGCAAACCATTGTTGATGTTCTCTTGAACCACATTTTTAAAGAGAGGACAGACCTGTTCCAGGGTAATTTTCTCAAGGAGCTCTCAATGATACCCTTTCTGTGTCCCGAGAGGGCCCCAAAAGAACTCATCAAGCTTCATTCTCAGTACCAAGAGATGAGTGGCACACTTCCTCTGATTCGTTTCAGTGGGTCTCAGGTAAATCCAAAATTCAAGCAGACGGATATCATCCATTTGCTTTGGACAGCTTGTCCGATTTTGCCTGAGAAAGCTACACCTTCAAGCATAAAAGAACAAGAGGAGAACACTTCCACTGGACAGGAGCAACTTGACCAAGTGCTGAACATGTTAGGTGTCAACTTGGACCCGCCACTGGAGAAAGTCATAAGCAACTGCAAGAACATCTGCAACATACCCAATCCAGATGACGAAATGGTGAAAACACGGAACAAGGTGTTAAGATCCACATATGAGTTTCTCAACGGAGATAAAAGAGATTTCCGTTATCAGCTACGTGGGGTGGCTTTTGTCATGGTTGAAGATGGCTGGAAATTGCTGAAACCTGAAGAAGTGGTCATTAATTTGGACAATGAATCAGACTTCAAACCTTACTTGTACAAATTACCTCTAGAACTTGGCACATTTCATCAACTGTTCAAACTTCTTGGCACTGAAGACGTAGTGTCAACCAAACAATATGTTGAAGTGCTTTGGAGAATTTATAGAAGTTCAGAGGGAAAGCAGCTTGACCCAAATGAAATGAGAACAGTAAAAAGGGTTGTTTCAGGATTGTTGAAGTCTCTTCATAATGATCCAGTGGAAATTCGCAAAGACCTTGAGAGTCTCAGAGATTTGATATTTTATCTGCCAAGCCATGATGGTAGATTAGCAAAATCCAATAGTCTGGTGTTTGACGATGCTCCACACTACAAGAGCAGAATTCAGGGAAATGTTGGCGTTCAGATGCTTGTAGACTTGAGCCAATGTTACATGGGCAAAGACCATGCTTTCCACACAAAGCTGATCATGCTACTTCCACAGAAATTAAGGCCTCGACTGCTGAGTAGCATTCTTGAAGAGCAACTTGATGAGGATTCTCCAAAAATGTGTCAGTTTGGAGCTCTTTGCTCACTGCAAGGTCGCCTTCAGCTGTTGCTGTCATCAGAGCAGTTCATCACAGGACTGATCAGAATAATGAAACACGAGAATGATAATGCATACTTTGTGAATGAAGAAAAAGCTATACGTCTCTGCAAAGCACTTTGTGAAGGACTGAAAGTGTCTTGTTTTGAGAAACTCCAAACAACCTTAAGAGTGAAAGGATGTAGCCCCATCCCTCACAGTCGCAGTGAAACACTTGCTTTCCTCAAGAGATATGGAACAACAGTGATTCACCTTTACATTCAGCATTCAGACAGCAAAGACATTAACTTTCTTTTGGCACTAGCTATGACATTGAAGTCTGCTACAGACAATTTGATTTCGGACACATCCTATCTGATTGCCATGTTGGGCTGTAATGACATCTACAGAATCACAGAGAAGCTGGACAACCTTGGTGTTAAGTATGACTCCACAGAGCCCTCAAAACTTGAACTACCACTCCCAGGAACCCCAATACCAGCTGAGATACATCACACTCTCCTCATGGATCCAATGAATGTATTCTACCCAGGGGAATACGTGGGTTACCTTGTAGACTCTGAGGGTGGAGACATATATGGGTCCTATCAGCCCACATATACATATGCCATAATCGTTCAAGAAGTTGAAAGAGAAGAGGAGGATAACACAAATTTTCTTGGGAAATGCTTTCAGATTGACATTGGTTACAGCGAGTACAAAATAGTCAGTTCCCTGGACTTGTACAAATTCTCAAGACAAGATGAAAGCACCCAGGTCCGAGACACTAGTGCCCCATCAACTCCTACAAGCCCAGACAGTCGTTCCTCTGGATTGCGAATGATCCCTCCTCTTTTTCCTGGGAAAGAAAATCTTCGACCCCCAACTCAAAAAAAATCTCCAAAGAAGATTAAACTTCATGCATTGCCTGAAATTCTGAAAGAAGTGACCTTAGTAATTGAACAAGCTTGGAAGCTTTCTGAGGCGGAAAGAAAAAAGATAATCCGCAGATTGTATCTCAAGTGGCACCCGGACAAAAATGCAGAGAATCTGGACATTGCCACAGAAGTCTTTAAGCACTTACAGAATGAGATCAACAGGATGGAGAAACAGTCTTTGGCTGACCAGCAAAATACAGACAGGGCTTCCAGGAGATCCTTCTCCACATCATCAAGCCGCTTCCAGTCTGAGAAGTTCTCATTTCAAAGGTTTTATTCATCGTGGAACCAAGAAGCAACAAGTCATAAGTCAGAACGGCAGCAGTTCAGGGAACATTATAAAAGCTATGCAGGTTCATCACACTCTCATCGTTTCTTTGTGCCGCCAACTTTCAAGACAGTTGGAAATCCAGTTGAAGCCCGTCGGTGGCTGAGACAAGCCAGAGCGAACTACTCTGCCGCTCGCAATGATCTTCATAAAAATGCCAATGAGTGGGTTTGTTTCAAATGCTACCTGGCCACAAAGCTTGCACTGATAGCTGCAGACTACGCAGTGAGAGGAAAGTCTGACAAAGATGTCAAACCAACTGCTCTGGCTCAAAAAGTGGAGGAGTACAATTCCCAGTTAACAGGCCTTTCCAGTGACGTTCAGATCCTGGAAGGCTATGGTGTGGACAGCCTAAGAACTCGTTACCCTGACCTCCTGCCATTTCCACAGATTCCCAATGACAGATACACATCTGAGGTAGCAATGAGAGTGATGGAATGTACCGCTCGGATTATCATAAAGCTTGAAACCTTTGTGCAGCAAAAAATATGATACAGTTGTTAAACGTGAATATTCTCTGCGAAATAGAGGACTGTGGCTGTGTGCAATACTGATAATGTGTATCACTTTGAATAAAACTGAAGTATCCAGCTGGCAGCTTATGGTACATATGCAGTTTCTACCTGTAATGGCGGTGCTGTGGCCCATGCACAGTAAATAAATGTATGGCTCCAATAACCTATTAGGCTGTCTTAATATAGATTTGCTGTAATATGTGAGAAAAAAAAAATTCTGCATACGCTGTATATACCAATGCCTCAGCAATATGTTTTGTTTACCAAAGTCCCCACATTGACTATAATTGCTCTCAGTTAGATTAAAAAATATGCTGCTTTTTTACTTTATCTTTTATAAAATAAATAAATACATATATTTTCTTGCCACAGAAAACCAGTTGAGTGTATTTAAAAGATGGGCTTATAAAAAAATAGATTAACTCCATCAAATACTGCAATGTTTGTCATGCAACATGTCCTATCTCCAAAAGTTCTGCAAGTCAAGGAAAAACAGTCATGTTTGTACGTTTTCTTTTTTGTATTTTTTATGGTTGTTTTCATATAATTTCTGTAAAGGTGTACATTTTCTGTAAAATAATCACTTGTTTATGGATAAAGCACTTTTTGGAAACTCATATACTGGCACTTGCAGTCCAACTGTGAATATAAACTCTTATGTTACGTTTCAAACTCACTTTTCAAACAACTTTTCAATGGAATTATGTTTAGCATCATTAATGTTTCATATGAACCACATGTACTTGTACTCCGAGCTGTAGATTCCTGCTTTGATAAAAGGTAGTGAAAACTCATGTAGTCATCCAGATTCTTTTTTTTAACCGTCTTGGAATACTCAGCAGGGCATTGTGATAAAATAAAGAGCCTATACTTTATGCCATAATATGGGCACAGACTGCAACATATTAATTTAGGCTGGCATGAAACCATGTTCATACATGTTTTGTAATTTTAATCTTTTCTGGTTTAAGGAACATGCTCATGTGTTTTCACTGCTTCATCGGCTTTATTTTAACTTTGATTTGAAGGACTATACGCACACTGAACACATGATGTAAATGCCATTTTGAAACAATTTAAATTACGCTTCTTGGTATCTGTTGTCTTATTACACCTCAAGCCTGAGGTGACTCAGCTGAGGGTGTCTCCTCAGAGAAACAATGAGGAACCTTGTGTATGATATATGTTGACATACACTGTGCCATAGCAAGGCCTAATAAATTCTCCCTTAAATAAACTGTGTCTGTTTTTGTTACTTATTATAAAGTAAGAAAAGGAGTGTGTTTGGGTCTTAAAGTCCTAGTTTGTCATATTAAGTATTTTAAGTGTTGTTTAAAGTGTGGCTTGAAGTAGCAAGCAAACTATTAATTATTTTAAATGGCTTGTTGTTGTTGAGCCTGTTGTAATTTACCCTGTTTATGGAGACTGCTACCACAGGGGTGTCAAACATAAGGCCATCTGGCCCGTGGGATGAATTTGCAAACTACATAAGGACAATCTTATTAATAAAAGTGACTGCTATTTGTAATTTATCCACTCGGGGTCGTTCTGTTTTAGTAAGACTTACCGACATAACAGTAAGAGCCAGAACTAAACCGTAGATGGCAGCAACTTGCCAAAATTTCAAGAAAGATGCTTCACATTAGGTTGTTCATAAATGTTTTTTTTTATAATATGATAGTTCATTTAATGTAAACGTTTTCATAATGTACTTTTACCTTTTTGCACTAAAACAATGGGAAAACTTTGTTGTTATTTAGAGAACATTATGCTATTATGTTTCTGGTCCAACCCCCTTGATATCAATATGAGCTGTATGTGGCTCCTAAACTAAAATGACACCCCTGCTGTGCTTGTGTGGATGGAAAGGCCTCATCCAAACATATGTGACATAATTTCAAAGCTAGTGTTGTCCTCTCTAAGGAACATCAGGACTTAGCAGAGTGGCATGTATAATATGAGAGATATAAGCAAAAACTGAATGTGTACTACAGTGCACAAAAATAAATTACTGGGTCTCAGAAGGCTACTTGACTATTCTTACCTTGTTGCCTCCAAACTGCCTTTTTAAAAAAATAAAAAATAAAAAGCATGGGAAATTACTGGCCTCTGGTCCATCTGACTGCAAAATTAGTTAAACCTTAAAGAGATGATCTTACTCACTGAATTTAAAGTAACATTAAACGGCCTGCAGGTATGCACATCTGGTGTTCATACTGATCCTGTTTCATCCATCATATTGATGACTTGTGAAGTATTTTGATGAATGTTTTTGTGTTTCTGTAACTTGATCCATATCTGAAATCCTGTCTGCAGACATGTAATTTGTGCTGCTGCTTGTTTTGGTTATGCTTGGTTTGTCTTTTTTTTAATATCAACAGAATAAAATCTCATAAATAAAGATTATAAATTGGTGCTAATGTTATGACCGGGTGAGCTTACAATGACTCGTGTGCGCCTTCTGAACAAAGCAGAAAGTTGCTTCACCTGTGTAAATCCCTCAGTCTGTTGAGCATCCTGGTGGTGCTGCATAGCGTTTCCACTAGAGTGCAACAGAGAGCCAAGAATAATGGATGATCCAATCTGCACCAGTCTGTATGCACCACCACTACACAATTCAAGAGCAAAGCAGAAAATACTTTAAGAAGAACAGCAAAGTTTATTCAACATACAAAATGAATAAATACACATAACACACTATAAAAAAAATGCCAGCACTGCAAATCAATGACTCAATCAACACTGACATCGACATCACCATAAGGTCTTCATTATGCTATGAACTGTAAGGTTAGACAGTGTTACTGTCATTGTAAAATATTGTCCTTTTTGGCACGGCAAACTGGGGGCCTTAATGTCACAACAGAGCAAATGTTCTTCATTTAAATAATATTGTGATGAATGAAAAGAAAATCGAGACAAAAAATAATGATTCCCACTCAGCCATGACCGTCCTTATTAGACCTTTTTTTTTTTTTACTGTCGTCCCTCGGCTGTAAAGGAGGTTATTGAGCAAACAAACTCGCAATAAAAAGTTTCAGTCTTGTAGATGCATGATTATATGGTTATGAAGGGCTTCAAAATAACACAGGGCAAACACACATAGACTCAAAGCTGGAAAGAACACATAATTACACATGGGATACCAGGCTAGTAACACTTTGTGGTGCCACAAGGGCTTGGTATTTTAATCTTAACCCTATAAAGGAAAAGAAGCAAAACAAGAAGTGTGTTGCTTCGTGAACGGGAGGTTGAAAGAAAAGAAGAATTTGTAAAAAAGTGTGGATTGACTGTGACAATACCAAAATATGCCAGCATTTATCTGATTTCATTCATCGGGTCAAATAAAAAACAACATGCTAAACACCAAAACAAAAAAAACAAAAAAACACAGCATACCGAGGGCTTGGAGCCAGAAGGGCTTGTATAAACCAAAATAAATAGCTTCAATAACATTCTGTCGCCATTTCAGGGATATATTTTTTAAATTTCCAAGCCCTAGATATGTGTTAAATTCATTTATTGCACCACAAGATAATATTGCATAGGATGTAAGCTGTTACCAGCTCCTCTTTGCCCAGCCATGATACTGTGTGTGTAAAAAAAAAAAAAAGATTCTCCACAAAGCTCTGATGCAGACAAATTTAGATAGTGGAAGTCAATTTGTTTGAGCTGAATAATTAGACGTCAATAAATGCAACCGAAAGGATACATTTCATGATGCCTCCCACGTGTATGCCAGGAGGCATTTGTGTTTTTACAGGCCTCAGTGTGCCTGTGGGACCATCATAGATCCAGGGCTTGTGGTATAAAGGGCCTGTGGTATAAAGTTTAGAAAATGAAAACCCAGGCTGCATATAAACAGTTGTGCTTATTTCCTCCCACAAGATGCATCTTCTGAGAGATGGAAAACCAATGACCTTGTCAGTGTCTATCTAGCACTCCTGATTATCGCTGCAAGTGGAAGTTCTTCCAGCCTTGGAGAGGAAGAGCTTTCCGCTGGGACAGACGCAGACCTCGTAGAGGCCCTGAGCGTTTCCAGAGTCCCCTTCTTTGCCCAGAGGCAGGCTCGGCATGCGCACTGTCTCAGCATCCAACACCAGCTGCACAGCAGACATCACGGAGAGCAAGGACGATTAAAGGAGAATGTTTCATTGAATCAGCGAGCAAATATCAGCCTGCTTCATTCTTCTCATTTAGCACACAATATGGAGGGAGCTATACTGTAGAGGGATGTCTTGTTAGTGCCCTACATGTGCACTACCCATGGGGATATTATAATAAAGAGAAAATTAAGTGAATAGTTAAGCCCACAAATTACTTCTACTATTATCAAGGACAAGTTTACACCAGTTTTTGACTTGGCAGCAATTGAAGAAGCGGGGATGTTAAACCCTGCGACTTCATTGTCATATAAATGCACTCGTCGACTGAGAATGAATTGTTAAAGGTCAGATAAGTGCCTGTGATAAACATGCTTTAAGTAATTCAGCCGCTTAGCTGAACCACATCAGTTAAGCAGGACATATTCAGCCACAATCAGTTTCCAAGACACACTCTAAACAGTAACATGGAAACTGCAAACCACAGCACCACAACCAAACAAACAAATGGTTGGTAAGTTCAAGGCACTGAACTCGTTACAGATGAGTGTTTTACTGTGCCCTTTGCTCTGTTAGAAAGTACTCAGTTCAGAGATACAGAATAATTCTGCTGTGGCAACAAAGATGTATAATAGTAACATTTCAATGGTATATATAAATACAAAGGAAAAAAATGAAGTACTGAGCTACAGTCTAACTGCAGATGAGCTACCAGATGTGAACCGTAATAGAGGCATATCATATACACCAATCAGCCATAACATTATGACCACCTGCCTAATATTGCATAGTGCCCCCTTTTTGCCACCCAGCCCTGACCCCTGGTGCCAGCAACGCACACGTGCCTTGCCATCCACCTGATGTAAAAGAAAACGTGGTACATCAGACTAGGCCACCTCCATGCTCCATCGCTCCATGGTCCAGTTCTGATGCTCACAAGTCCATTGTAGGTGGACAATGGACTACAGGGGTCAGCATGACAGCATTACATTTTTCAGCAATTTGGGCTTCATGGGTACTGACCACTGGGATAAGGAACACCTGTCAAGAACTGCGGCCGTGGTGATGCTTGTTGTCCATTTTTCCTGCCTCCAACACATCAACTCTGAGAGTAAAATGTTCACTTCACCCCCCCCATACACATACACTTTAGTCAGATGTATGTATCTATGACAGATGTATGTGTATCTTGTTCCACCTGCTGCTCTCTCCTCTCTCTTTTTCTGTCTCTGTCTGGTTGTCTCTCAAACAGACTGGTCCCTCCGTATGAGTTGGGTTTTGCTCAAGGTTTCTTCCTGTTAAAAGGGAATTTTTCCTTCCCACCATCAGATTCATGCTTGCTCTAGGGGTTTCAGACCGGATTTTGTAAAGTGTCCTGAGACAGTTTGTATTGTTGTTGGCACTATATAAATAAAATTGAATTGAAATGAAATGAACTGAACTGAATAATGTGAGATATTCACTTCACCTGTCAGTGGTCATAATGTTATGAATGATCAGTGTATGTTTCCTCGGCAATCTAAAAACTGAAAGAAAGCCAAAGATGGTATGTAGCAGACGGCAGGAAGTGAAAAGCAGTTTGCTTACCAGTCCATCACTTGACTGCAGAATAATGTCCATGTTGGAAGCAGCTTCAATGTTGCCAGCCAGAGCTTTTAGATGAACTCCTTTTGGTGCGTCCATACTGAGTGACCGAGTTGGAGACTCCAGCCTAAAGAAGCACCACAGTGTTTGTATGCTCTTTTATTTCTTTTAAACAACACAGTTTCAGATATTTAAAATGTGCTGAATGCAGAAATCAATTTGCATAGTAAAGCTAAAGTTTTCTGAATTCCTACTTTAGGACAGTGTTCTGAACCTTCCTGATATACTTGCTAGCAGGCCATTTAAATGCTCACCGAAGATCCTTCAGCAGTTCAGATCTCAGCTGTGGCACTTCCACTGAATGCTGGAAGAGAGCTCCTTCAGGACCTGAGGGAGAAATAGCCACACTTTCACATACATCTGAGTCCAAATCATCACTTTTGTGCTATCTACTATGTACAAACTGACCACAGGGATAATGGCCACATTGGCCTTTAAGCCAATTCACCACTTGGTTCCCAACTAAAATATCTAAATAATGACAAATTGAAGATGAGGTAACATAAAAAAAATTAAACTTATAACTAATTTAAGGATTTTGCCTTGCTCTCATGCATCCTGAGTGATCTCAAGTATCTAGCTTTAAGCCAGCACTCAAAATCCGATCACAATTGCAAATAAACACTGTCATCCTCTGTGAAGTTTGTGAAAGGACACGCTCTCTCTATTTGATTGCTACGACTGTATCAAAATCACAAACAGCACCTTTTTGTGTGTGTGTATTTCGAAATGGGGATATGAAAATTTGGCCTCGGTGAGTCGAACTCAACTCTCCTATGTCTTGGGTGTGTTTCATCTGTGATCAGATCCCTCAGGACGCATGTTATACCAGGTTTGAACAGGGCCTGTGGATCAAACCGACTCTATGAAGCTGTAAAGCATTAATCAGTCATCACAGTGGGTGGGCGGTGACACACACACCACCATCAATACACACAGAGAGGCAGAAAGATGTAAAGCGCTGTGGAACCGTGACTTAATATTTCATTTGCTGACTCTAAACTATAAATAAGAGCTTGTTTTGAATCTTCTATTAATGTGATGGATATCATTTGTGAGGCATGCTGAGGTTCAGATAATTGAACTCCTGACATTTCATTTGTTTGTGTACTTGAGAGATATCCATGCTCTCAAGTGAGCGGTGCGAACGATTGTGACTGCGACTGAAAATGACTGCATTTGTCTTTGTCCTTGGTTGCCGGATTGTTGAGCAGATATCTGCCATCAAACCAAACAGCTCCTGTTGATTTCGCATCTGTCGCGAGCGCTCAGTGTTTGTGGCCAACAGGTGTGAGCGATATCCAAGGGGACAGCACGTAGCAGCCGTGTACCTGTGACTCGTAGTTTGTCTGGACCAATCACAGTCTGGTCGCCATCTGCAGTGAACAGCATGTTGTCATTGTGGGAGTTAATGAGCAGGTTCCGAATGTGTCCCTGTGCCTCTTTAGGACCTGCAACAACAACAACAACAACATCAAGAATACCTGACACGGTTAGACAGTAATACATGTACAAAATGTTATCATCGCGATCAATACTCCTTCTCTTCCTGCCATATTTTGTGGTGCTCAGAGATTAGAAGAGACACGTTTACGCTGCAGAGAGGTATGGATGTAGAAATGGTGAGTAAACAACCATATGTTGGAGAAAATGAATGGATTCCAAATGTGCAAATCTGGAGTTAAATGACTGAAACATCATTTGAGGTTATTTTGCTTTGCCCTTCACTACATCAGACAAATCTAAGGCAGGTAAATCACTCTCTGGGATATTTAACCCACCTATGAGCCTACAACTGTGAACCGAACAGTTTTCCCTAACAAGCATTTTACTTTTATTCACAGAGGGCCGAGAGCAAGCAGACTATGCTTTTTACGGCTTAATCATCAAGGACACGTAACGGCTCAGTGGAACACAACAATTAGCTGGGTCATTTGCTGGCCTTTTAATTATGACACAATACCCCAATGTGGCCGTTGGTAAGCCATAAAAGACACACGGATATGATCCTCCACAGGCCCCGGGCCCCTCCGTGTAATACAGAGTGATCCAGACGCAGCAGCAGAGAAAGGAATGCTGCATTTAATGGATTTTAAATGGAAATCTAAGAGATTATAAGTTAAAAGATGGCCTCTTGTCACCGTTAATGTTGAATGAGAAATCCCCGCAGGAGAAGCAGGAGAGTGTCTTTACCATCGCCCTCATACATCAGTGAGTGCTGCGCGTGTCTTTGTGTACATGTATCCTCTTACCCACAGATATCCTCCCGGTTACATTGCCATTGTCATCGCGGGCATTGAGGGATACGTTTTCAGATGAATGCGCTAGAAGTGGAGAGTCCTGTGGGGTGAAAAAATGCAAGATTTGCTTATTACCACGCTGCAAAATCCTGCTGATAACAGAAAACAGAAAAATGACATATATGCAGGTTGCACGTTTTTAAACTTGCTAAACTTTTCCTTCTAGCGCCACTAGTGAAGTATCAAGTCAGGTTGGTTGAAGCTGAATTGTTTTTATGAACCTGTTAGCATGCTACCATTAGCATTTAGCTCAAAGCACCACAGAATAATTAGTACAACCGTAGAGTCTATTAGTCTGGTTCCACTTTCTGAGTAGCTCTTTATGAAACTGTATCAACTGTGGATTTAATTATCGTTGATACATTAACATATACATAATTGGTAACTATAAAATAACAGCTTCTGGGTCAACAAAATCATTTGGCTGGGATTTTTACACTTATGGATAATTTTGTTCAACTGTCAAATGGATGCATCCTGCTTGGAAGAAGATACACACCAACCATACAAAACATCATTACTAGACCTTTTTAAAAAGCCATTTCCTGCACTAAACCCCGACAAAAGTATGCCTTATTGAATGTGCCACTTATTATTTTGCATAGATATTTTCACATGACAGTTACCAGGTTTGTATCAGCACACATGGGCAAAACAACTGGAAATCATATAATGTTCAAATGCTTATCACTTCTGCCCCAAGACATGTTTATAAAAATGAGCTAACTAACTTTCAATGTGGAAGGCGATTCTCATTAGAAATCCATAGAGACCGTGTCCGTCTATAAATGAGAAAGACATTGCCTTTTTAATGAGGCCAACGAGGCAAAAAAATAAAAAAATGCTAAAAAATTTGCTGCTATGAGCAAGAAAAGCCATAACATGTAAACAACTGCAGCAAAGTGTTCCCATCTGCTGCAAGCAGGCGGGCCATAAACTACTTTCCACCACAAATATCCTTGAGGTTAATGGGGAGCTCAGTGCAGCAGCACCACGTGCACCGTGAGGGACTGCCAAATCCAGTTTGTTCTGACACATCTCCCAAAAAAGTACAGTCAGAAATATGCAGTTCACTCACTGCAGCTGGATAAAAACTGCTCCACTGTCTGAGAGGAATTAGATTTAGATGATAACAGGATGTGCTGTCTGCACGGATCCCACTCACACTCCTGTTTAAGTTTGGTAAACAATGAGATGAAGTAACAGCCAGGTTGTCAGGCTACTTAACTGTGCAAACAGCAGTTTGAAAATGAACCGAGAAGAAGTGAAAAGAGAGAAAGCAGAGTGAAGAAGGCTGTGGGAAGAGGGGAAAGCAAAAAAAGAAAAGAGTGTGTTCTTCATTATCTTACTTCTCTGGAGTGGATCTCCTCGGCGAATACAGGAAAAAGAAACTCAGACTCGCCCTCCTCCAGCTTGACCCCATCTGAGTGTACTTGTAAGAGTCCCATCCCTTCCTACAACCAAAAATGAAAACACAAAGCTATGTATTTGGACAAAGAAACAAGATTTACCGTACTTAATTATATATTGATCAAATAGCTTTGTCTGAAAGGCAGGAGTGACAAATATGGAGGCTAGAAGGGGAAGCTTTTGTTTAGCAATTCTGGAATACATTTAAACACTAGCAAGAGGCTCTTGTGTATTCTTTTCACGGTAGCGCTGTGTGTCCAAGTGTGTGTTGTTGTTTATTTCCATCTCTTTTTCTCTATAAATCGAGAGTTGCCATCTGGGCTTGAAACAGAAAGCTGACAAGACTCCGTGAAACAACAAACACATTTACTATCCTGTACAGACAAGCCAAGTGCCAGTTTATGATGGATGGCACTCTCACTACAGCTACTGCTAATAATAATAAGCAGCTAACAGTTGGTCATCATATAATATTAATGGGTAGTACTGATCACTGAGAGTTTGTTATAATAAAAATATAAAGGCAGGAAGAAAGAAAGGGAAACTCCCAACACAATGTGCCAGTGTGAATGAGTCATGCGCACCGAGTTGAACCACATCACCCGGAGGATCCAGATGGTGAGGGCGAGGTTGACCACCAGGATGACAATGAGCAGTAGCACGAACAGGTAGAGGCAGCGCTTCCTCCAGCCATAGATGCCGATCTTGTAGATGCTGTCAGGCACCGGTCTGGGCGAGCTGCTGCCCTCGGTGGTGGTGACATACTGCTCTCGCACCATCTGTTGGCTGGGTACAACACCTGACAGGCACACGGGCAACAGAAATAGACGTAAAAGACAAATGATACCTCCTGGATCTTCCATGCTTTTCTGTGTTTTGACATGGCTTGGCGCAGAGTCCAAGTTTGTCAGGGATAAGAGGGAAGAGGCCACTGAAAGTAACTTAATTTTAACACCAGCGTAATGTAGATCAGCTGGCTGCCCAGACAGAAATCTATTGACAAAGCTTGACATAAAGTGACGCATAACAGACATATTGTCACCTTTTAAAGTGATCTGGTGACCCTGTTTGGAAAAAGTTGCTTATTTAGAAATCCAGCAGAGGCAGCACAACATTAGCATTATTTGATCTCTGTGTTTGGTTTCCACCACTGCAGTGGGAGACACCAGGCTCTTTAGCTGCTGAATTGTTCTCCAGCTAACCACTAAGTGCGTCTGTTTTCTGTCTTTGTTTCTGGGTGAGTTTTCAGAACTTTCTTGCATGACTAATAACTATGCTAAGATAAAAGTGAGAGTGCACTTTCAGTGCGCAAAACCAATCCAAGAAAGCTGCTATAAATGTTAGTAGAGCTGAGCAGCAGCGTGTAGCTGGGTTACAATTTTTTGTGTCTCTTCTCCTCTTTAACTTTTGCTTTATTAATAAACAAAAACTGGTTCCATTCACTGACTAAGAATCTCAGTGTGCAACTAATTTAATTTTAAAACAACTCATTTTGTTGTTAATAATAGCAGCTTTAAGACAGACTCAGAGTGATTAACAACATAGTTGTAGCACACATCACTTGCCAATATAAGATAAGACCAGCTTTTCATTCCATTTACACTGGTTTGCTTGTAATCAGTTTAAAACATTTATATTTTCCTTTCAAGAAGGTCCCAGGTTCGAATCCATGGGCCACGCCTTTCTGTGTGGAGTTTGCATGTTCTCCCTGTGTCTGTGTGGGTTCTCTCCAGGTACTCCAGCTTCTTACCACCATCCAAAGACATGCTCATTAGGTTCATTGGTGATTCTAAATTGTCTGTAGGTGTGCAAGTGAGTGTGACCCTTCACAGGAACACAGGAACAAGAGGTTACAGAAGATAACAGAAGATAAATGAATGAATGAATTTTCCTTTCATTTTTTATTATTTTTTTTTATTTTAAGTCATTATAGAAGAATTATTTACTGAATTTGAAGCCATCTACTGTATATTGTATTGTATTGTATATTGTAGTATAGAAGAGAGAGTGATGGTTTGGAGAAAGAAATCAGACATCAGCAAGCTGCAGATATTGTGAATGAAAATATGGTATTGTAACATAAAAGATGGTGAGCAGCAGATCTTTCCTATGGGTGTGGTCTGAGGTGTCTTCATGCTTATAGAAATGAGTCATGGGTGGGTTTCCATCTCTGACAAATTGCTTCTATAGACCCTGCAGAATCTTCTCAAACATTTTCCAGCCTTTAGGTTTATTTTTACACATTATATAAAGTTGCCTAATTGTACCTCCTACATAATGCCTTGTTCACACAGCGTGCAGTTTATGATTCATGAGCCCAGAGCTCGTGTTCAGACCCAATGGATATCTGGCTCGTTGCACCAGTGGAAAACTTGACTCCATTTCCAGCCGTTTTTCAAAAAGGCAAAGGAAAATGCCACTTATTACAGAGGGGAGGCGGAACTTTCTGGCTACACAGCAGCTGGATATCAGTGACAAAAGCTAAGTCGATGAATGTCAGCATATTTCAAACCGTAGCAATTACGAGTTGCGACACAACAGAGGTTTTCTGTATTCGGTTCACGTGAGGGCAGACCGAGCTCCAACTGCAGGGCTGCAGGACCTGCAGGCGAGGCCTTCCAGTCAGCACATTTGGACCATCTGACACAATGACAATCGGCAACCTCAGGGACAGATTTCACAGCCGCACAGGAAGTGTGTGTGTTCAATCAGCCAAGGACCTCAAAGGGCTGCAGGCAGAGGGGCTGTGTCGCTTTCTATTGATTAATATGCATTAATAACCAGAAACATACTGCAGAGGAAGAAAAGGCTGTCAGCTGGAGATCACTGTTGGTCAATTAAACACCCAAAACAAGCACAAACACAAAGACGCTGCAGATTTTAAACAGCGCAGCATCTCTAGGAATTCTTTAGAGCCACCACACTGTAATTGTTTAGGAAAAGCTATTTGAACAAAGACCTATCAGTTGTCTCAGCACCTGGACTTGACAGCTGGTGCCAGTAGCAAGGCTGATTTACATACACAGACAGATGTTGCATCTCACTGTCAGAGTAAAGGCATTTTCCATCATGTTAAATGAGCCACTTTTCAAACCAAATAGTGATTCTTCCCTGACATTAACAGATGTTCAGCAGAGCACATCATCCCGCTGGAACTCCCATGGGCCAATGATGTGCAGAAGAAGGAAGCCGGCAGACTCTGCATGCAGCAGCGTAGCGTATGAACAATCATAAGTAAGCTGTGTTTCTGCAAATAAGGATGGTAAACATCACTCTGTCCTCACACCCAGGCCTGGTGAATGAAAGCAAACAGGCTCGATGCTGGGATCCAAGCTCTCGGAGGTTCAGGAGAAGACATTTTTTGAGAGGAGATAATAAAGGCACAGGGTTTGTTTCTTGTTGTTTGCAAGAAACAGCCTCTCCACAGTACCTGTCACAGGGCCTGCAAGCCTAGCTGTGATGAATAGCCCTTCTTTCACAACCAAACAGATGAATGTTGCCAGCAAAAAGAAGGAAAAAATGTGTTTCCACAGGGGAAGGTAGATAAGGAATAAGTTATGTGGATTTTCCTTCGCTTGCATCTCTCCTCATCTACATGTATTAATCATGTTTGTGAAAATGTGTCAAAATAGTAAGTGGAATCTCAACAGCAGCATTTAGCGAGGGTGTCAGCTACAACATGGCTTAGATCTGTTCATTTAGGTTTGAGAGTTTGGTGTGTTTTCTTAAAGGGAGTTCTCTGTTGAAGCTTGAAAAAGGAGTAAGAGCAGTGAGTTTCTGGTAAATTGACCAATTCCAATATCCCCACGCTGTGTCTATTAACAGTCTCCGTTAAAGAGTTAACATGTTGATCGGTTCAGCGCTAGAGCTCTGGCATTGTTCATTATGACGGTAATGAATTTGATCTGAGCCAGGCTAATTACTTTAAATGAAGGCATTAAGAGGCCCCCGTACTTCGGGAGGAATCAGCTTCTGAGGCCGGGTCTTTAAAGGCATCTTCCAGCTCTAGTTTCAGTCTCACCACTTCAGCCACAGACTGATCCTTCCATAGCAACCCAAATAAACACTCCCCGGACAGCTTTGCTGCTCGAGCGCCAGGAATGCTCAGTTTTTGGGACTTAACAATTGGAAATACATCTGACTTGATTTTTTCCTTGTGAAAGAAAGCTGGTTATAAATGAGCTCCGGTATTTAATCTTCACAATTATGGACCCTGCACCTCAAAAGAGACAACGAATAACTGTTTCAAAAGTACCGTGGCCCTCTAACACAAATTTTCTTCTCCCTATGATGAAGGCGTATTTAGTTCAGCACTGTTAGCGGGGCTATTTATCTCAGGGCACCTTTTCAATTAACCTTACGCAAGTGATGCTCCCCGCCTGGCTCTGGCTTTCTGTCTCTGACCTCTGGATGAAAGCGAGGGCCGGGCCAGACGGGCTAACTGCTCACTTACAATTCTCAGGGTCCGGCTGTAATTGAGAATCCAGGCTTCCCTGTGAGCTGAGGCTTGACCTGACAGAACTCCTGAAGTTTCAGCAAGTTAGGGGAGCGCTAAATGCGTTTAGGTGGAGGACCATACTCGGTGTGTGGAGTGATCGAAAGCTCCTGAGCGCCGGGCTGAACTTTCTGTCTTTCTGTCTGTCTTACTGTCTCTGTGTGTGTGTTTGTGTTTGTGTGTGTGTGTGTGTGTGTGTGTGGTAAGTAGCCTGCGTCAAGTCTCCACTCCGCTCTGATGCCTTAACTTCTAAAAATAGGGCACAGCATTGTGAACTAAATTTAAAAAAGCACCAGGGCAAACACACAGACACACAACCCCTACTCAGTGACTAATAAACACTAATGTATTGCTGTTATCACATTTAAAACATTGATAACAAGCTCTTCAGCAGAGTTATTTTTGTATTTCAATACAGTTGGCCATGTATGGTAAAACTGCCGACAGCTGGAAGACTAAAAACACATTTTCCAAATCCCAAACTACCTCTGTGAGGACTGCAAAGTAATCTCAGCACAACTTAGGACACAGAGAAAGACTGAAAGCATGTACAGTAGGCGAAAGGTTGCCATTATAAAACACTTTATCTTAAGAGGAGGCGGTGGGAGACTCATAGAAATGAATATTTCTGGAAGAAAAGGCAGACTACTCACCGTAGTGTGTTGAGGCACGGCGGTCCTCTTTCCTACAGCACGCAGAGCTCGAGCTGGTACGAGCAGCTTGAGAAGCAGCAGTGCTTGAGCTCCTCACACGTCTGTCAGCCACTCAACAGCTGCGTGCCATAAATCCAGCTCTGGAAGTGCCCTGACTAATCACCACGAGACGGCGCTCCCACTCTCCTGCATGCCCACTCCCTCTGCATTTTTAGCCGTCCCACTGACATTTGAACATCATCATCTGAGTGCATGTGTGAGAGAGAGGGAGAGACAGAGGGAGGAGGAGAATTAACCATCAGCACCAATGTCTTTCTCTCTTTCCTGCACACACAGAGCCATCCATAATGAACAGAGGCAGTTGTTTGTCATGCACTCCACTGAGTCACTTTCCCCAGCCAACCCAGGGCTCGGTGCAGTGCAGTCTAATTTGAGACTTCAGTCATGCCTCTCAACGCAAAGTTAAGCTGTTCGTCCAGATAGCTCCGCTGGCTGACAGTCAGTGGGAAGGGTGGACCTTGAAGAGGACAGTCTGTAAGTCAAGGGGGCGGAGGGGACGGGCAGAAAACACACACCAGTGTTGGTTACTCAAATGGAAATTGTTGCATGAGCTTTCAATTATATTAATAAGCCTGTGTTCAAAACTTGATATAAGTATGTCAGGTAAATAGATTTGAAAGACTCAAGGTCATCTGTCAGTATCATTAAAAACGCATGAATCAGACCAAGTACTAACACCAGTAGGCTGTTTCAAGGCTGTTCAAATTATAGAACACATTTTGGTTATGAAATATTTTCACATACACCACAACATATTTTGGGGGGCTTGAGACAACAATGAAGACACGTTAACAACTCAGTGATAGCCACTGGATCCATTTGCTGTTGGTGAACTGACACTAATCTTTGGTGACAAGTTAAAAAGACAAACTCCTGAAGCTAAATTTCAACGCAGCACACTGAGGGAGTCCACATTGATGTCTGTGCCTGAAAGGAAAGAATTAAAGGAATATTCTGGAGGACTTAGGTGCACCAATTGTAATTATACCATCTTCAGGGCAGACATTTTGAATTGTCAGTGTAATCATGCTAATTACAATAGTGCTAGCTACATTACCTGCAAGTCGTTGCCTTCAAATGCAGTGCCTGTGCTTGTGGTTACAGCATTGGAGGACGTGTACACAAAATGTTTGGTGTTCAAGGAGTAACCTCAGTCATAAGTCATCAGAACATTGCCGCCAGGCAACGGTTAGCGTCAAGAACCCACTGAAGCTAATAGTTAGCAAGCTAACTAGCAAGGTAGCAGTAAGTTCAAAGACATACTGAAAGAAAATGTCTAGTTGTAATATTGTGAATGCCACAAGACGGTGCTGTTTGAAGTCAGTAAGTGTGCCAATGGAATTCAGCCAATATTCATTTTATCTTTCTCCTTTTTTTTTTTGCTTACACATGCTCTTTTCCCACTGTGGCACATCAAAATGCATTTAATATATTGGAATATTATCTGACGTATCCATTTACTGGTGATAGAGGTAGTAATAAAATTAACAGGAGACAAAAAGCACAATCTGCTCCTAAAGTTGCCAAATACCAAAATTCCATGTATATACAAACTGGAAGCAGAGGAAAAAGCATGAGTAGGGGTAGTAGAGACAATTCACTTCTTAATTTCTTGTTTCTTATCAAACACCCCTAACCTGTCCCTGTCCTGACACTGACCACAGCCAAGCAGCAATTCTTCTTCTAAAGATCCTTTGAACAGAATCGTTTCTGATGACTTTTAAAAGCTGAGTTAACACTGGTATCATTTCCTTCCTTCAAGTGGTGTTGTGTACACCAAGTAAACACTCTGATGACCGTCCTCTTATGGTATTCACAACCGTGTACGTGTATGGATAAGGCCAGAGTTCCTGAACTGTGTACACGAGTTCCCACGTCGCCATCACAAACTCACAACTTCCATTTGAAGGCAGCATATGATGACATTAATTATGTCCCTGTCCTTTTAGTGTGGGCCAGGGCTCTGGCCTACCTAAATGGAACAAGGCCATAATACATTTCATCAATTAGACTTGTGCTTAGCTTAGTGTGACATGTCAAAATGGCTGTTGTGGAACGGGTCCATCTTTCTACCCATGTTTAATCCACTTGTAAATAATAATATAGGGATTAAAGGGATTATTTCAGGAATGAAGAGCCAGTGCCACACTGTCTCCCAAACTGCTTAGACAAGGGGTGTCAAACAAAGTGCAAAAAATTACATAGATGACACTGAGTTCATTTTTTCAGTATAACTGGCACGTATTCCCTGTTTGTCCTAAGGGTCGCACTGTTTTAGTAAGAGTTGAGGATACAACACAACACTGAGACCCAGAGCTAAACAGCAGATGGTAGCAATGCACCAAAATGGCACTTATTTTTATTAAGAAAATATGCTCATAAAATCTTTTGTAAAAGGATAGTTAATTGAATGTAAACATTTTCATAATGTACTTGTACTTCTTTGCACTAAAACAATATCTGGTTATTTGTAGCTTATTATGCTATTATATTACTGATCAGGCCTGCTTGAGATAAAATGTGGTTGTATGTGGCCCCTGAACTAAGATTACATTTTACACCCCTGGCTTAGAAACTGAATTTAGGGGCATCTAAGTTTAATCGGACTAAACTGAAATGATGCAGGCCAATTCACAGCTGGAAGCAGTTTGGCCCACTTCCACAAAGAAATAATAGGAAGTGTTGCGACTGCGTCATGAGGAAAAGTATAATCAGGCAAATGACAGCTTGATGACCAGCCAATAGCCAGAAGCAATGGTGCACTGTTTTTCAATGACTATCCTTGAATTGTTACCACCGTATTTTGAAGCAATATTGCCCTAACAGTCTACAAACTGCAGCGTTGCTGATATCAACGGTTCACGGTGGTTGTACTGATTGGAATCATGACGTCAGATCCTGTTGTTGGAGCTAATTGCAGGGCAATTTCATTTAGCTGAATCTGACTGTATCTCCACCTGCAGTCTGGTGACTTCATGCAAAGTTCCAACCACCTTCAGCCTGTGTGTGTGTGTGTGTGTACTGAGCCTAAAACACTGTGATGCATTCATGAGCAAACAAATACAGGAATTCACAGAGCTGGCACAGAGACACAGCAGGAAAATGATTACTGCACTGATTACTGTTATTCCATTGAAATGAGAACAGCCAAACACTGATTGCATTATTCAAAATTATAGTTCCATGTTAAAATGCCTTTTCTGTGCCCAACAATCATTGTTACTGACACGTGAACCAACACCCGACGCCATTTACACCTTGTAATGTGAAGAAACAAGTGCTTCTAGGTCTGATAAGTCAAACATCTTTATCAGGTTGATTCTTTGCATCAACGTGCCACAGACAACCTTACAGAGAAGTAAACCTGTGAAAATAAAGGTTTTACTACTCCAGCATGTGACAGTTGCTCGGTTAAGCAGCCACTTGTGGGACACGTCAGTGAACAGTCAGAGGCAGCATTGTGTTTGTGTCCTCCCAGGCTGATGCTGGAGCAGCTGATGGATGGTGCATCTGTCAACGTGGGGTGTAGTTTGTTTTGCGGCTGCCACTTGAGGCAACGCCGGGCGCTGACGAAGGGACGTCTGACGGCATCCATCACAAGACTCCTGCAAACCTGGTGCCCTGAGCAAACATTTGACGGGGAAGACAGCTTCTTCATTTGGCACCATTCTTATCAATATCTTATAACCTTTCACCGCCCGTGGCTTTGAAGAGACAGACAGAGGACATAAATGATGAATCTTTCCAAACAAGTTCAATTACCTGTCTTACACCGAAAACAAGATCAGTTGAGTCAGGATGCCTCTTTATATTTACTGCATGATAACACTAGGTATATAGTGTAGGTGGAGAACTGGGGACTTTCATTATCGGGGACGATGAAGGTAACTGAACGCAGCGCGCTAAATGAAGTGTGAATGCATCCAGCAGCACAGGCTGTTCTGTTGGTGTAATAGTCATCCCTTTTGTCTGCTTTTGAACACAATGTCTCTGCTTTAGTACTTAGACTGGCTCCATGCATGTACTACACATAATGCTAAAACAATAACGTTAAACAACTGCTGTTGCATTCTTTATGTCAAAATGTGAATGAAGTGACCTCAGTAACTGCCCTTCAACTGTAGACTATATGCTTTTAATTTTTCACTTTCACCCCACAAATGCCCAGAGCCCAGTTTATACTCTGACAATGCATCAATGCAGAACCTACATCCAGTGTTGGGGAGTAACGGAATACATGTACCGGAGTTACGTATTCAGAATTCAAATTATGAGTAACTGTATTCCGTTACAGTTACAATTTAAATAGTTGGTATTTAGAATACAGTTACATTGTTGAAATCAATGGATTACATGACGATACTTCTGTTTCACGAGTTTATTCACTTTCTAAATAAATTAAGTCAACTCCATGCATTTCCCAGAAGCCCCAATATGAAAACGAAAAAATGAGCTGCGTGATCAGTCACAATGGAGTTGGAAGAGGAGCTGGCAGAGGTAGAGCTGGAACCGGCACAACAGGGCAAGAATGCGTTTTCATCGTGGAAATTCAAAGATCATTTCACCTTCAAGAAAGAGAAGGGACGCAATATAACTGTGCAGTGCAATCTCTGCTTGCCTCATCCTGAAGTTGCAACACCTATGTTAGATATATTAGGTAATAACAAATTCTGTACAAAAACAGAATATTTTATGTTTGTCTGTTTTCCCACATTTAACAGCTGAGTAAATAAAGAAACTGAAAAGGGAAAATTGGTAAATTCTTCACTTTTTTAACAAAGCAAAACATCTTTTGCATAAACATACCCTTATAGTCTTGTTTCTCTACAGCAAATTATAATATATAATTTGCACTTTAAGGGAGACTTGGGCCTAACACATTCAGCCAGTTGGAACAGAAGAACACACCAGAATAGGCCTGTTTAGTAAGCAGGATTTGATGGTCGCATTCCTACACTTATAAAATGCAATTCAATGTGGAAGTAATCCAAGTATTCAGAATACGTTACTCAGATTGAGTAATGTAACGGAATACATTACAAATTACATTTTTGGGCATGTATTCTGTATTCTGTAACGGAATACATTTTGAAAGTATCCTTCCCAACACTGCCTACATCGGTGAAAACCTTTCTACCTTTGCACTGGTCTGTCAGCATTCTGTAACTACACTGCTTATATGCTATACAGGGACTAATCAGCTGTGTTGAGACTTTGTGTACAACTGATTGGCTCATGTTAAAGTTAATAAATATAAATGAGGTTATTTTCATATAAATCACTGCAGCACAGAAAACAAGAGTTGCTTTCTGTGTAGGAGGCTGAACACGGAAATGCACTGTAGACAAACGACAGCTGTTGTGGTGTTTGTTGTTCTGGTGCAGAGCAACATTTCTGTGGAGGTGCACATCAGGCTATGCAATAGAAGTGATGCATTACTATAAACCAAGCTTGAGACTAATTTTATATTAGTTTCACGGCATCATGGTCATCTACAAGGTAATGAATAACCAATGACTGGTAATTTTATATACCAGTTGGCAATAAAATCTGGTGAATGGCAGACAAACAGGAAAAAATACACAGCAGAGATTTTTGTTTTTACATTTTTATTTCACCTTTCATTACAAACAGCTCATCACAGGAAACAAATAGGAGAACTGATTATGCTTTCTCTGCTGCTGCCTCCTCGTCTCCACCCTTGGTGTTACGTGTGTAAATCAGCTGTGCTCTGTGTTTGGACACCAGTTTGATCATGCCTGGAAAACAGAACAGGAAAGTTCTCAGTCAGCACATTTTCACCCACAACACACTTGACCAGTAGATGTGTGGAACAAAACTTTAGTGTCACCAACGGTGCGTGAAAGGCTGAGTTTTCAAACACTGTCTGGTGCATGTTCCATCATTTAGATACAAATTACAAGACGATTAGAAACAATGTTGCTTCAGCTACTCAGGTCGACCACAACCCTCACAAATGATAGCAAGACTGACATAGGTTTTAGCTCCAGGAATTATGCAACTCATTTTTCCTCATGCCAATAACTGCTGTCTACCTGCAAATGATGCTGCACCATGTGTGGGACAAGAAGTTGTACAGGTTCACTTAATGCAGTGAAAACACTCACGGCTCTAATGAACTTTAATTTGTGACAGGAATGAACAGCATGACTCAACCTGACAATACTTACTATATTTTGGTGAAATTAAAATAGTCTTTTCAAATTCACCATTGAACCGTTTGATATGTGATGGGACGCACTTGTTAAGCACAATTCGAGATTGCTGAAATGGAAATATATATATATATTTGGAATATTTTTCAAATTAGTCTAAATAATGGTGCTGTGCTTGGCATCGTAGGCTGACAGGACAAAGGCTCTGACATTGAACCCGTTGCCCTCTGTATGTAGTTTGTGTGTTCTTTTTTTATTGGCGATTCCAAATTGGCTGTAGGTGTGAGTGTGAATGGTTGTCTCTGTGTTCGTCTTGCAACTGACTGGCAAACTGTTTATGACGTATCTTCAACGTCAGCTGGGGCTCCATCACCCTTCATATTACCCATGCATATCAGTGTCATTTTGGAACAAATGTTGAAATGCTGTAAAATATTAATTTATAAACAGACCAGTGAAAAGTAGAGCCAATGATTGCTGGGCGAATTCATAGCTTTATGCTGCATTATGTTATTATGCGGAGTTGGAGCCATCTGCACTCAACCTTTTCTGCAGAGCTTTAATTTAAAACTTTAAACTTATGTTACCTTCGATTAACTTATTCAGTGCAATAAATCATTCATTGTAGATTTATGACCTATCAAGACATACTCTTCTGCTTCTTAAAAAAAAAATTTGCCCTGCAATTGCCCTCTCTGGTAACTGGACTTGAAGTCCAAATACACCAACCCATAATACCGAGACCATAATCCAATGAGACTCCAGTGCAAAAACAGCATTTCATTCAGATGGAGCACTTGCTTTATATCAAGACTCAACGTGCATCATTTGGGGACTGTGTGAGTTGAGGTTCACCTTTGCCAAGCAGTTCCTGCAGGGCGTTCCTGGCCAGGGAGCCACGGATCTTCAGCCTCTCAGACACAACAGCCGGGGTGATGAGCTTGTAGTTGGGAACTTCTTTGTACAGCTTGTCGTAGGTAGCCTTGTCGAAGAGGACCAGGTTGTTGAGCTTGTCCCTCACTTTTCCCTTGGACCACTTCTGCTCAGAGTCACAGAAATTTTAGTGGTTAGAAAGGTTCAGTGCTCCTAGGTCAAAATATGCCTTAAGATTCAGGTGGTGTGCATTCTAATTTCTAGATGACTAAACCACGTACCTTCTTCTTGGCTTTGCCTCCGGACTTGTTGACTGGGTCCTTGTCCTTCTTGGACTTCCCAGCGTCCTTCTTCTTATCCTGCTTAGGAGGCTGGAAACAGAGGACATCAGTTAACCATCACCATCAGTCATGCGTAACCTAATAGCACATACCAGGATGTACTTATAAACAAAGATTTTTTATTTTATTTTATGTTTTTAAATCTAGCGTTACAAAGATTAAAGAGTCCAGCTAGTTGACACAGTTATCCGTTAAAGAGGAGATCGGTTGGCCGGCATGGGACGGCCTTGTCTTCACTCAGCCTTTCTAGTGTCACATTCATCATTATTCTCAAAACATTAAAGCACGCTCATCAGTGTAGTTATATGATTTAGTTATTCGTATGTATGTGCATCATTAGCGAGGAATTAAAAAGGAAAAACTTTATTCGGCTTGTTTTCGGTAAGCACAGTGTAGCTAGAAGCATGGTGGAATTAGCTAACTAGCTAGCTAGCAAGCCAGTGGTTTAATGTGTAAAATCTAACTACATATCGCTTCACCCACACACCAATATCACAACGTAGGGAAGCCCTTTCAAATCGCAAGATATTCCGACTAACTGCGACACTAGAAAAGTAACAATAAAGCGGGAAATGTTTTATTTGCTTTAACAAAACGTGTAATAACTGTCCTCACCATGTTTCCTCGTCAAGATGTCGGAGCGAAAGGAAGTCCACCCGTGCGAGAGCCCCTTAGACAACCCGTATATGCGGAAGTGAGCTGAGGAATTCTGGGAAACTGAGTTTTTTCCCGGTGTGTTGGCGTCCTTTTTTACTTAAATGGTTTTTAACACTCGAAACAATTATATACTGAGTTTATTTTTAGATTATCTTGTTTTAGGGCAAACATTCTCACAAAACAAACTGTCCAAGTAACTACTTTAGATTATTAATAGCTTTTACGTGCTCTTGAGATCACGTGACACTAGTTTTGTCAGCTGGTCGGGGCGCCGCAAAGATGGTGATCTTCAGTGTGTATGTGGTGAATAAAGCTGGAGGTTTAATTTACCAGTATGACAATGTTGTTCCGAAAACTGAAGTCGAGAAGACCTTCAGCTACCCTTTAGACGTAGTGCTCAAGCATCACGATGAAAAGGTGGTCGTGTCGTTTGGACAGCGGGACGGGATCAGAGGTAAGAGCATATAGCTAGCTCGTTTCATTAGCTGCCTGATACTGGAAATACCTGCTGGCTGTCCTGTCATGTATTAGCTAAACAGCCAAGGGGAAATTAACTTTTCTAATATGCTATCCGTTTAATTAACTAGTATAAACTAATCTGAATAGTTCCCTACAGGCCAAGCTAGCTAGAATTATCTTGCTTTGCAGTTAGCTATCTGCATTAGCATTACTTAATTTAGCATTCACGTTGTACAGGTGAGTGTTAATCAATATGTTATGGTGTAATTATTTGACCATTAGACTGATTGACTTTAGGTAGTATGCATTTCTACCTTGTGAAACTGAATCGCTCATGTTGTCATGGCTCAGTGGGCCACGCAGTGCTGTCAATCAATGGAGTCGACGTGATCGGAAAGAATACGGCAGATGGGAAGGACACCCTTGAATACTTGAAAGACCCCGCAAACTATCCAGTGTCTATTCGATTTGGACGAGCGCGCCTGAGCTCCAACGAGAAGCTGATGCTGGCCTCCATGTTCCACTCGTAAGTGTACAAGACACTAAACACAACATTCAGGACTTTTTTTTAGCTCTGATCTTTTACCTTCTCTACTTCCGTGGCCCTGATGTGTCTCAAACATAAACATCACTGTGGTTTTTCTTTTATTTCCAGGTTGTTTGCTATAGGTTCACAGCTGTCCCCTGAAGTTGGCAGTTCAGGGATCGAAATGCTAGAAACGGATGTCTTCAAACTCCACTGCTTCCAGACTCTAACGGGTCAGTGGTGCAAAGAAGGACTTTCTTAGTTATTATCAGTGTCTACCAGTCAGCCATAACATTATAGCCGAGTGGTCATGGTCACGGGTCAAGTAATAAACACTTATTATCTATTAATCATAACACTTGTCAGTGGGTGGGATATGTGTGACAGGAACTGAACATTTTTGTCCTCAAAGTTGATGGGCTAGAAGCAGGGAAAATGGACAAGTAGAAGGATTTGAGCGACTAAAGGGTGCAATTTCGTTGCTTATCTGCGGAACATATGGCAGCAGAATACAAGGAATGCCCCCATGTCATTGCCATGAGGGGGTATGCCCGGCCTGCAACAATGTTCAAAGTAACTTAAATGCCAGGACCCAGCTTTCCTAGGGTTTCCTTGGGTTTTAATGTCGTGGCTGATCGGTGCATATTCTAAATGGGATTTAAGTACAATACATGAGTAGCTGAATGGCAGTGGTATAAAATGCAGAGATGACGACATGCAGCTCATATTTGCCCATTAAAGACCCACCCCATCAGTAACCTGCATTATCCTACATTTTAGCTTGTTGTTCATTTTACAGTCACTGTTTAACCAGCGTCTTACTTACTTGTTTCAATTTTGGTCTTTCAGGAATAAAGTTTATCGTGCTGGCAGACCCCCGACAGTCTGGCATCGATGCGCTGTTGAAGAAAATTTACGAGATCTATTCAGATTTTGCCCTCAAGAACCCGTTCTATTCTCTGGAAATGCCAATCAGGTAACAAAGAGGATCGAACTGATGTGAATTTATCTTTGTTACATTACTGATCACAGGTCACATGTCTAACCCGCACGTATCCGATTCTTGCGCCTTCTGATTTTCAGATGTGAACTCTTTGATCAGAATCTGAAGAGTGCTCTGGAGGTGGCAGAGAAAGCTGGAAACTTTGGAGCTGGCTCTTAAACCAGAGAAGACTGAAAGAAAATGAAGATTTTGTTTGCTTGGACTTTTCTGAAATTAACCCATTGTAAATATGTTTTGTAAATACTTAAAAATGATTAAATCCGACAGTGTATGTAAATGTTCGTATTTGTTTTTTGCTGCTTGTGTGCTTCACTGCTGAGTGGTCTTATTGTAGTCTTTGTCACAGCAGCCATTTTGACATGAAATAGTGGGTAAACACAGTAGTTACTAAATGTTTTATTGAAGGTTCTTCTCCATTGTCTTCAATCTTTCTTCTTCAGGGCATTTGTGTGTGAAGACCACACACTGTGCCTTTTCAGAAAAGATTCTTGTAATTCCAGTAATAATTTACAGGCATGCAAACTGGTCAGGGGTCAAAAAGGTGAGAAGAGTGTGAAGAGGGAAATGGCCACGAACCCCCCCCCCCCCCCCCTTGGTAAACAGAGATTTACAAAGACAACAGACTACAAATTCACTAATTTTTACCAAAAAAAAAACTTTTGAAACTGTTTTTCCTCGGGCCTGAAGGGCATATTTCACTGCCGGGCCTTTATTTTACTCAAGCACATCGCGGTCCAGGCCTTTATTGGAAGGAGGCCAGAATTAGAGGCAGGCCTTAATTTCTATTTGAGCAAAACGAACTACGAGTAGAATGAATAAAAACAAGATTTTGTGTCTATTTGAACCTATAAAATACTAGGTTCATTTATTGAAAACGTACCGTTACCATAACATGGTATGCATACAGAATATTAACAACAAATGAGCGGCGCGACGCGGTCGGAGCGCACTGAGGACAGTGAGTCCGCTGCCGGTCGGCAGTCGCGCCGGGAGCGAGTGGGACCCGTCCCTCCCCGCACGGAGAGAGGGCGCAGTGAGCACTGATTCCACGACCCCAGGGACCCCAAGTGAGATGCGGGGGGTCGCTGTAAAGCTCGCGGCCGGAGCCGACGAGCCACCTTCGCCCCGAGCACTTCCAGGTCGACCCAGAGCCGGTCGCGGCGCACCGCCACGGAGGAAATGCGCCCGGCGGGGGCCGGCCGACGCCGGGGAGAGGTCCCGCTGAGGGGATCCTCCCACACCGTGCCGCCGAAACCCTGACCCGCCGAGATGACCGGCCTTTATTTACCTCCGCTGACAGCGAGACCGGCAAATGTTGGAGACCCGGCCGCTAATGGAATACAGGCCAATATTAGAGGATTTACGGTATATAGAACATTATATTATTATATTATTAAAATATATTAAAATAAAAGTCAACGAGTAGGCTACCCCCCCCCCCCCCCCCCCCCCCCCAAATATTTTCTCCTCGGATTTGCACGAATCACATAAGTCACCCAATTTGGATTGAAAACGGCGAATTTCGCCGAAAGGTGAGGAGTTTGCATGCCTGATTTATCATTACTCAGTTCATGTTGCAATAAACCAGGATCCAGTTTATTGCCTTTTTTACAGTATGACAGTGGCCTTTGGAGAGAAACCCCTCTCTTGATATGTTTTTATCACATTTTTTTTGCATGAAAAACGCAATGTGCAGTCATTTTACATTTCTTTGTTAAACTACTGATGCATTGTGTTTACAGACTGTCAAGGTGTACGTGGAGAAGCACCTTGTGCAACACGTATCTGAGGAAAAAGTGCTCAACTTCTCTGAGCTGTCCTGTAAGACAGTGGAAATAATGAAGTATACATATATAAAAAAAAAAAAAAAAAAAAATACAATGATGTCTCAAAGCATTCAGTGTTCCTCTGGGCGTAGTGGTTGAGGTGTGATGATGTTAGTCTGCCTTCTTGGAAATGTGTCCCATCTTGGTTTGGATGTTACGCAGCAGGAAGAATGCGACAGTGGCGACTAAACAGATGATCTCTGCTACCCAGAAGGCCATTTCCCAGCCATGGTGCTTGGCAATGCTGCTGAATGGAAGTCCAGACAGGAAGCCACCAACTAAGGAGGAAACAAATGGATAAGCTAACCCCGAAATCATAATAAAATATAAAAAATACATTTTATTCAAGGCTAAACCTGTCCCAGAAATGCCAAGTTAGCATCCTGTGGAAAACTCTAGGGCTAAACATAAACTACACTGAGCTAATGCTAAGGATTATTATTTTTAGTAGTATGCAGTTAATAGCAGTTTCTAATGGCTAATTCTTGCTATATATTAGCAAGAATTAGCCATTAGAAACTGCTAGAAGAATGTGATAATTTTCAAATGACGACTGGTCAACTTACTGTTGGCCATTAGAGCAACTATGGCATGCGATGTCCCACAGTAGTTGGATGGAGCGCTCTCATTGGCTATAACTCCAAACAATGCGATCGGTCCATAAGAGGAGAACCCAAAAACGGCACCCAGGCTGAGTATCCACATCTGAGAGTGCAGATGATTGCATTGCATTAGAGAAAGGCACTGATTATTTTATAATTGTCCACTGGGAGGTGGTCATTACCTTTGAGCTGTCTGGAGTAACTGTGACTCTGAACAAGTACATGGACACAAACATTCCCGCCATCATGCAGATCAGGAGGAAGTGGCGGGGATTGCCATAGATTCTCATCCCTTGCTGTACAAAATAGGGAAATAATGATGAGATGTTGTTGGCTTCAAGCAGAATCATTGTCTTGAGTGTGTTTTCATGTTTTGTTTTGTTTTTGCAAAATTGGATTCAAATGAAATGAGGAAATGAGGGGTTATGGCTTGATGTGTATCTTACAAAAAAAGTTATTGTAAGAGGGAAGACCATTTAGTGTGTACATTTTCACAAATAGTTCCCCATGAACTGTCAGCACTAAAGTTATGTTGTAAAAATACAGCACCACATTTCTTTGACCTTGTTTCATTAGGTGTGCTTAGCTGGGGGTTTCTGCACCAAGCTAAGTGAAGCTCACATCATATTAATGTAGACTCAAACCATTCATACAAATAAAAATATAATCAATTTATTAAACATTAAATTTAAACCTATTTGCAAATCTTTCTTGACCAAAGCTAGATTTAAAAAAACAAAAAACAAACATAAAGTAAACTCACTTTGGCCACAGCCTTATCAGAGAAGTAACCTGCTGCGAGACTGCCCAACAGGCCTCCAACCTCCAGGGCACTCATGTATGAGCTACCTATGAAGAGGAATACGGTGAATCACCAGAGGTGGTAAGATGAATTCTCAGCACATGTCTACTTCACCCTTCTCTCGTACCCATGAGAGTGGACTGGCCCTTGTCTTGAATGAGAAACAGCTGGCCCCAGTCGGTGCAGGCCGTCTTCACCCCAAACACCACCAGGTAGGAGAGGGACAGCAGCCACAGGTAGGGTGAGAGCAGGAACTCAGACAGAGTGCTTTCATTGCTGGAGGATCCTGAACAGGGAAAGAAGCGATTATCATCAACAGGCCACAATGGATGTAAGATGACACCCCCTTCTATGACTGAGGTGAGTTGAGGAGGGATCTCTTCCTGCATAAAACACCACCTCACATACTGTGTTGTCACTTTGTCTTTGTAAGAGCTAGACACCATTCACACTAGTTGCATGTGAGGGGCACACTGGGTACGGAGTCCACAGATTCACTGACCTTTAGTCATAACACTAGAGGTGCACACTGTGTAACAGCACACATGGTTACATGTTATCTGAGTAACGCCCGTATCAGACGAGAGCACTGGCCAAAACTTGTTCCTGATTCTTAGCAAACCTCAGTAAAAGTAAGCCTCACCTCCTTTGCCCTTCTTGGCTGCCGCCTCCACATTGGGCAGCCCCACGTCCTTGGGCTCGTTCTTGATCAACAGCAGGCAAAAAAAGGAGACGACCACACAGATCATTCCTGAGACGGACAGTATCGCCCTCCAGCTGTAACTCTCGGCCAGCACTGTGGCGATAATGGGGCCCAAGCTGCCAGCCAGATTCATGCTGCAGGACAGAACTGCCCACCACGTCCCGAACTGTGAGGGCTCAAACCACTGAGAGCAGAAAAAGAAGAAGAAATAATGGCATTGAAACATGACAGCGTTGACAGGGAGTGTCACAATACTGCCTTTTATATACAGAATTGAATCAGTGCAGTGTTCTAAACTGACAGCAGGTAATATGTGAGGTTATTTGATAGTTGACATATTTTTCCATTTTATAAAGACAATATTTAAACATAAGAGCTACTTTTTATTTTTATTTAAAGGTTTAACACAGTAAACATTTTGAAGTATTTAAGCTTCTAAAACCGTCTAATCACAATCTGGGGTAGATATCAAAAAATTACATTTACAGAATGTTGTTAGTGGGGGGCCTTTGGGTCCTATGGGTTGAGAGGAGGAGCCCCTGTGGATCATCCCACAGATACTTGATCAGTTTGGGATCTCGTGAATATTGAGGTCAGGTCAACACCTTGTGCTGTTCATATGTTTTAAGTTGTTCCTAAACCATCTTTGTGTGTGGGCCTGTGTCAGGCTGCATCCTGTTGGGGATGGCTGCTGCCATCAAGGAGTGTCATTGCTATGGGATGGGGGTGTCTTGTCTGGTCTGGTCTAGATGGGTGGTACATATGTAAGTAAGTTTATATTACTAAGTGTGTTTATATTGTAATGTGTCTTTTAAATATTAGGGTTATGTTCCAGCTTATTTTTATCTTTATAACACTGAGGAGGAAAATAAAAGTAAAAATAAACTGAACCAGATACCAGTGTATCAGCGCTCATATAGTGGGATGTGGGTTATGTACCTTACGCAGCACTCTGCCACAGGGAGGCCAGCCCAGGCCTTGGCCCAGTCCATTGAGAAACCACAGGGCAGAGAAGACAGCAACAGTAGAGGACCAAGAGAAGATCACGTTGATGCCTCCCACCATGAACAGGCCAATGGAGAAGAGCCAGCGGGCGCTGATCTGGTCCGAAAGCACTCCACTGATGAACTTACTGATAGCGTAGGCCAGAGACTGACTGCTGGTGATCATACCTAAACAAAGAGAATGCAGAACACAGTGCACACACAGCAGATCAAACCCATGACAAGATTTTCTGGTCCTACTCTAAATATCTTTGGCATCCAAATAATTCAGAAACACACACATGTTATAATGAAACATATCTGTAACACAAGAAAAAGTAGTATTTATGAGCGGGTACATTAATGCAGCAGCGTGCGTAGAAGTTTAAATGTTGACTCTTGATGTGCAAATAGACAATTTACTTTTAAGTTAACTTCTGTTAACTTGTTATAAATTACGGAAAAGGCATGCAACATTCATGTAACAGCATTAATTATAAGTTAAGTTTCTTCTAATATAGAATATACAAAACAATCAAAAAGTGTCTCATACCCAGATCATCCTTATCCAGCTTAATTTCTTGCATTAGAGAAGGCATCACAAAGGAGAAAGTCTTTCTGTTAAAGTAGTACAGCGTGTAGCCCACAAACATGGCCAGAAATATAGTGGTTCTGTAGTATCCATAATTCGCTTTAGCCATGACTGCAGATTTGGTCCCTAAGAAAAAAGGCGATGCAAAGAACAGAGCAAGCTCCTGAGGTCTGACAGACTTCTGCTGTCTGTGACAGTGAACTTTGCTTCAGGAGTCACCGTGCAGAAGCAGCTGCTTACAAGTGAAGAAGTGTTTGCAATCAGCGCTGGAAGTTAATGGTCAACTTCTCTACCCTGGAGCTGATTGAATTAGTTACCATGCGCTGTAGGCCATCCAGAGAGGGGAGATGGAAAAGGAAACCATCGGTTTGTGACTCAAGAGCTGAATATGATCCGTTGTTTCCTTTAAGCAACAGTCCTTCTATTTTAACAATGACCTTGGTGCACGTCTTGTTGTTTGTGAGTCCTCACAGCCTGATGTGTTTAATGATTTACTAAAAAATCCAATAGACTGGGGGGAGGCTCCTCTCCAAGTGGGGGTATGTGATCCTCATCAATAGAAGACCTAACAGACAGAAGTATAATATAATCAATGAGGTGAGAGTAGTATTTGTTGTTGTACACAGATACACGAGATAAGGCATACAATATTGCTGTACACATTCATAAAATCTGTCAATTAAGTTCAAGTTGAAATCTTACATTTACTAAATCATACTTTACAGTAGGTAGTGTGTAAAACATAAAAAACTCTACAAAACTTGATTACAAACAAACCAACAACCTCTGTATATGCAGCTCCTCTCCTTGGGACAAGATGGTGACCGGGCTGAACTTTTTCACAAAACAACTTTGGCTCTGATTACAACGACGGTGATTTAAAATGCAGCTCATGTTGTGTCTGTCAATGAAAGGAGAAGTAGAGGATGTGGCAATTCCGCATCACGTGGGGTACCTGGCACCGCCCAGCCACGGAAGCTAGAGTTACAAACAAAACAAAGTGTATTGGTGACAGTATAAACTTCTTGAATACACTTAAGGTCCGTTATAAAAAAGTAATCGTCAAACCACAGAATGCAGTCTGACTTGTTCTCTCGCCAAGCACAGTAGCTGTGTGCTGCTTAACAACACGTCTTTTGAGTGGCTAACTTAAGAAGCATCATTTTGAGCCATTAATTCATGAATTTACATTCATCAAGTTAACTAACTAAAGCATTTAGTATAGCACATTAAGCTAGCCGCTCGTTAAAATGGACTATTCCTTACTCTTCTTGTTCTTGCTGTTTTCCTTTTTGCGCATAATACTCAATGAAACATAATAAATTCGTTCGCATTTCATTAGTTGCACAGGATATTCTTCCGGGTTAGCTACAGTCTCCCTCTCCCTTCTGTCCCTCCTTTGTTCCCATGGCAACCGGTAACAAACGTTTCAAAATCGATGTGAGAGAATTTCAGCCAAGTTTTCTTTTTAGTTAGCTAGGTTTGAGTTTTTATATTTTGGGGCTAATTTCTTTCTTTCTTCTCCGTCGCCATGGAGTCCAGGACCATGGTGAGTCTAAAAGAAGTAGTGCAGTAACGCTTTAAAAATGCGCATTCATTTCCTGACAGTCGTTATTAACGATGACAGAGAGCGGTTGTGTGTTGACAGGTGTTTTGACATTACTGTTAATCCCTACAGAGGCTGGCATCCAGCTCCGCGTCTTCAAGGAGCAGATCTCTTCCGGGCCGGTACCGCACAGTGGCCCCCAGCTCTCGGGTGGATGAAACCTTATTCGCGAGCCCCATACCGGTAAGGGGGTACTCAGGTCTTCTAACCCAGTAATAGTTACAAGACCACAGGTTACAATAAAAAGGAACAACTAAAAGTCCTACATTCTAAACCACTTAAGTAAAAGGAAAAAAATATCATCAAAATGTACTTGAGAGCATTTAAATAGTAGGCCTACTTGTGGAAATGATATTTTTACATGGCAAATAAGTAAGCTCACGGATTCTTGGGAATTTGGATAAAAAATGAAAAGTTAGTTAAATTACAAAATCTGAAATTACTTTGCCAAAGTTTCAAGAATCTGTGAGGTGTAGTAGAGTAGAAAAACAAAAGATCCAACAGTCATGACATGCATGCTACTGATTCCGTGAAATTTAGTCATTAATTAATTGAAATTAGTTTCAATTCTGTGAAAAAACAGGTGTCAATCAGGTGGCTCTTATTTTAGGACAAAGTCACCAAATACTGTACATGCTAGTTATAGTGCATTTCTCTCTGAAAATCGGGGTAAAATGGGTCGTTCCAGACATTGCTCAGTACTTTGATTAAAAAGCTGAACAAAGAGGGGAAAACATACAAAGAAGTGTAGAAAATAGGCTGCTAAGCTATAATGATCTCATTTGCTTTAAAATGGCAACCAAGACCAGAGAGGCGTGGAAGAAAAAATGGCAAAAGACTCAGCCAATGATCAGCTCCAGGGAGATCTAAGAAGGTCTAAAGTTACCTGTGAGTACTACAACAATTAGAAGACACCCATGTGAAGCCAAGCTATCAGAAAGATGCCCCGTAAAAAAAAAAAAAGCGACGTGCTGAAATGGTGCAACAGTTTGTGGACCGATGAAAGAAAGATTGTTCTTTTTGTGTCTAGGGGCCGCAGACAGTTTGTCAGATGCCTCCCAAACACTGAATTCAAGCCACAGTACACTGTGAACCATGGTGGCATAAGCATCATGATATGGGGATGTTTCTTGTTCTGCGGTGTCGGGCCTATTTACCGCATACCAGGGATCATGGATCAGTTTGAATATATCAAAACAAATAAATAGATAGATAGATAGAAACTAAAAATAGATAAATATTTCTTCATGTTTTGGAATTCAATGTGCAATGTTCCCAATACATTTGTGTGCATGGCAATAAAAGCTATTATTAGGGTTTTTTTATATCACTCATAAACATCTTGAAACATTTTTTAAATCCTAATCTGCTGTGAAGTAAATGTAGTGGAGTAAAAGATCCAACATTTCCCACCTGCAAGTAGAAAGTAGCATACATGTAAAATACAGGTGAGTGCAATGCTTTCTGGAGAAATGCACTTAGTTACTTTACACCACTGATCGCGGCCCAGCACACACACACACACAGTGAAATGTAATGCCTTTTAGCCGGTATATTGAAAATATACCAACAGTACACAACTAACACTGGAAATGTTCAGAAATTGTAGGTATGTGTATGTAACATCTGCCCATACATCATCTTCATGGCAGTCGGAGACACGTGAAAACGTAGCCACTAAAGTGAAAGATTGGCCCCAGAAGAATGAAGGAGGGGAGATGGTTCAAATCATCACCAAAGACCTCATCCGCAATCTCAGGTAGACTAACTCTCTCTGGGATAGTTTATCTGTGGGTTTGAAACAAATAATGTGCATTTTAATAATGTAATATTATAGAGATAAAAAATTTAAGTCATGATCATGTAAAGATGGTACAACGCGGTGATTATGCTGTGCTGAAACCCAAAAAGCATATCTAATGAACCAATGTCTGTACTTGTGCCAGGATCCCACTGAAGGACCCCTCGGGAGATTCCATCATTCTTCCACGGGCTGAGTTTGGGCGGATCACCTCGACATCCCGGGTTCTCTTCAAGGAGGAGAGGGAGGCCTTGAAGCAGGCTTATCAGAGGAAACGGGATGAGGAAATTGTATGAAACAAGCATTCAACAAAAACTGTCCTTTGACTTGCAGATTGACAACGGCACACAAAGCTCCTTACTTATTTTTTTTCCTCTAAATATACTCCTCATTCAGAAAGCTGCAGAGGAATGGAAGCATAAACTCTTCGCAGCGGACCTTTCACGTGAGGAAAACCAGGCCCTGACTGAGATGGAGCTGGAGGCCCAGGGCCGTACACAGCGTTTGGTGGAGCAAGCTAACATTTTAAGGATGGAGCAAGAGGAAGAGATCAAAAGGCTCAACCAGGTAAGAAGCAGCTGCAGACGTGTGGGTGACAAAAGTAAAAAAAATAAATAAATTAAAAAAAGCCTGGGGTGCATCAATACTTGTGTGTGTGTGTTCCCCTCAGCTGATTCTAGGTGCTCAATGTCAAGCTACACGTGATGCCCAGATCCAAGAGAAGAAACAGATCCAGGCGGAAATGGAAGAGGAGGAGAAGCGTCTGGATGCCATGATGGAGATAGAGCGACGCAAGGCTTTGGAAGCAGTGGAGAAGATTGATCTACTATGCAAACAGCAGAAGATCAGGTATACCATTGTTCTCTTAAATGCATATCACCCTCTTTTAGGGCATCTTTGTCATGAGATAAGTTACTGAGAAGCAGTGGAGGGAAACGAGGAGCATCGTCACTACATGTGTCTTATATTTCAGAGGAATGGAGCAAATTTGCAACCAGATCCAGCACCGTCTGGAAGAAAAGCAAATGCAAAATGAAATCAAAGAGCAAGAAAAACTGCAGTTAAGAGAGAAGCAGGAGAAAATGATCCTAGAGGACCTCCAGGTATAACATTTACAGTACATACTCAGAAGGATAGGAAACCAGTGGAGTATCTTTCTTCTCTGAACGGCTTTTTTTTGTCCAGGCCCTGGAGAGGAAGAGGTTGGAGCAACAGCGTCTGCAGGAGGAGGTCATGCGCATCAATGCTGAGACTATGCGGGCCAAGGAGCAGAGGATGGAGGAGGAGAAGCTGGCTGACATGAGAAATATGGAATTCATCCAAAAGAAACTGGTCAGATGAAAAGCAGCTCACCTCCAGATCCAGTCCACAGATAATCACTATGCAGCAGAAATATAAAAATTGATACACATAGTTTTGATATGTATCCTTTGTATCCTTGCCTGCTCTGGGCGTCTTACACTAACATTTTACGACCTTTGCAGGAGCGAGAGGAAGAATATGAAGCAGAGCAAATTAGAATCAAGAAGGAGAAGGAGTTGGAGATTGCTAGGCTGAGGGCCCGGCAACAAAAAGCAAGAGACTACCAGGCAGAGAAGGTCAGGAAATAAAACCATTACATGTGACTGCAGATTTTAAACACTGGCAATAAATTGTACTCAACCACTTGTGCGTCTGTGGATTTGGAAGGACGAGCTCCGTGCTAAAAGGAACCAAGACATCCTAGACAGAGAATGGAGGAAAAAGGAGAAGGAGAGAGCAGCAAAGAAAGCGCAGGACGAGGCGATGCTCAGGGCGGCTCGGTCAGAACAAGTACTATCCAAAGAGCACTGCCTGTCTGTCGAGGCTGGCCGGGAGAAGGCTGAGTTTGGGAGGGTGCTCAGGTGAGAAAGATCTTTTTAAACTACATTTTACACAATTGAAATGTTGCTTTAAAATGTCCTTGTCCACTTCTACCTCTCTCCACACAGGGCGCAACAGGAAGCCATAGTCAAAGAGAAGGAGCAAGAGGAGAGGCAGGCTCAGAGGGCCAACTTTCACGCACAGGCCATCCGACAGCAGATGAAGGAACGAGAGCTGTCAGCCATAGCCAAGCGCAGAGAGATCTTCAAGGAGGCCGATCGGCTGGTGGAGGAAGCCCGGCAGAGACGTGCGCGCCTCGATGAGATCAAAGGGAAGAAGCTCAAGGAGCTCAAGTAAGTATGGGCAGGTTAACAGACTGTCCTGGAGGTGGATAATTCTATGACCGGGAGTGTGTATTAAGTGAATAAACCTAATGTATGCTTGTCAATGTGCAGGGCTACAGGGCTCTCTGAAATATACTGCAGCGAAGTGGAAAGAAAGGCCCGGACTTACTTACATTGATTCAGATGGTGAGAAGCCCTCGTCTGGTTCCTCCATCACATCTACCAGCTCTCACCTAACATGTTTCAAGTACTAATGTAACTTAAAATGACAAGAATGTAACAATAAAACTTCTATTGCACTTTCATACAGTTTTGATCATTAGTCTACACATATTTGATTAATGGATTGTATTATAGTGTTAAAATAATGCAAAAATACACAAATCTGGCTTAACACCTTCCTAATATTGTATAGGTTTCTCTTGTGCCTCTAAAACAGTTGTGATTCGTCAGAGAATGGACATGGTCCTTCTGAGGGTGTCCTGTGGTGTCTGGCAACAGAATGTTGTTAGTGGGGGCCTTTGGGTCCTATGGGTTGAGGGGAGGGGCCTCTGTGGATCATCCCACAGATACTTGATCAGTAAGGGATTTAGGGAAGTTGGAGGCCAGGTCAACACCAGTCAGGATGTATATGTGACACATTACTACTTTGTCTCACACGCACTGACCTCACAAGAGACTGGATACAATTTTTAGTTTTTTTATTTAGGCTAGTATTTCCCTTTCAGTGAAGTCATATTCTTCCACTTATCAATGACAGAACCCCTTTATTATTAATATGCATGACAACAGAAAGGAATTCAACTTAATGTTAGGGTTAGGATGACACTTTACACACACACAGCTTAAAGCATGTAAGGAAGTTAAGTACATCAAGGTAAATAACAGGCTCTTGTTTCATACCATTCTTGACAAAGAACTGGATGTACGGAGACCTAATTTCTTCATCATTACCATCTAAACACACAGCCTACAGGAGTGTTTATGGATCAAACAGAGCTGTCTTTAGGACACCAAACATTCCGCCAGCCTGTCTTCTTCTGCCTCCTTGTTTGTTCCTGCCGCTAAGCATTAACCAAAGAGGAAACAGGACAGGGGAGTGGGCGGAGGACAGATAAGTGGGAGTCTCCATCTAAAAGTTTTCAATTCTTCATGTTCACTGTACACGCAAGAGAGAGAGAGAGAGAAAAAAAAGTAATGGTGACCGAGGGAAACAGCACAACACCTGGCATACACGGACCTCAGCACGAGGAGGGTTCAGAGTAAATACACACACACGGTACGGTTAAGGGGCCTGGGGTTTGGTAGCCGTGGTCCCGTCCTTGCACATACACAGATACAGTCTCAAACAAGCACTGTACACGGCACAAGAGGTCACCTAAATACATGGAGCCAATGAAAGAGAGCTAATATCTAGGACGGTGGATTGAACAGCCCAGTACAGGCTGAAGGAGGGAGGAGGGGTTAAAATTCTTATTTTGACCTTCAGGTCACACTCACACACAAACACACCCTCAGTCACTCAGTGACATACGTCTGTATGCATTTAAAACTCCATAAAGCTACACGCCTGTGCAGAATATACTATCATTACTTAGTGTTGCTAGCTATAGCCATTGAAATGGCAATATATGTTCAATATTATATGTAACCTTTTTTTCTCAGAATATACAATGATGAAATGCATTATACAGACAAACAAGACAATGTAAGCTGTTCACATGTTCAGTACATCAAAAGTAAGAGCTTCTCTACATTAATTTCTTCATGAGTGCAAAATCCAATGCTCCTCCACCTACTTCAAAGGTTCATTGCTGAGCTGTAACAAGTCCACTTCTGCACAAACCAATAAAAAAAAACATGACATTAACATAAACACAAAATAATCTAAATAAGCAGTCATAAATATGGAATGTTCAAAAACAAACGTGTGGTCCAATTTCTTTCAAACAATACAAATAAAAGTCCTTCGATGCGGTTAATTGTGTTCTCTTGTAACAGGACAACATAATAAAAAAATAGTACTCAAAATGAGAGTGGGCTGTTGCTTGCTTGTGGCCCCTGTTGTGAGTAGAAGACCATGGGAAGCTGGTGAGGAACACAAAGAGAGGAGGACAGATGGAAGGAAGGTGTTGGGTCAATTTGTGGTGGGGGTCGGGGGCTGTGGGGGTGTTCACATGCCATAACCGAAGCTGGGCTGCGGTGGCTGGCTGTAGCCGGGTGCTGCTGTGTAGCCGTAGCCGTAGGCCTGCTGAGGAGGCACGGCCACGTTGGGCCCTGCTGTGAGCATGAGCTGGGGTGTGCCTGCAATAAATATGGCAAAAATAACTCATCAGAAACAGCCCCGCTAAATTCATATGGTCAAATTTATTCTTGCGGTTCCCTTTAAATGTGTTCAGCAACATGCTTATCATCTTTTTACCGTAAACAATGGGTTGAGACTCTGTCGCCTGCTCCTCCTGTTTCCTCAGAGACTCAGAGGCTTCAAGTTTGTCCACCTGTGGAAAACAAGACAACAGACACCGTGTCAGACATCAGTTAAAAAGCAGGCGGTGGGGCTCTTGAAGAGCAAGGGCTGAGACGCCAGGTTTTGTAAAAAAAACTGACCTCGGGGTTATTTCACTGGCTGACGGATGGGACCATTCCTGACGGGCGAAGACGAATACAGTCCAGATTTAAATAAAAACAGGCTGCAGGAGGCAGGCCTCGCTAATGTGTTGGGGGCCCTCTATGGGCCGAAAGGAGGAACTACAACTAGAGAGTTGGTGGCTAGTCTATGAAGCCTGGCTACAGCGATCTGTTACATAGATATCCACGCATTTGTGGAAAGAATTAGGGATTAAGGAGGGAGACAAAGACAAGCTGCTACTGGGCAATAATGGTCCCACCATCCAGCCACCCAAAACACCTACGAGTATGTAGAGAACCAACCCCTCACCAGTGCCAACAGACTTACAAAGAAATGATTTTCTTTCTCCTTACAGTTGGCAGAAGACCAAATTGCTCTGAACATTAGTCACAAACACATGAGCACACCAACAAGTTTTATTAGCCTACTCATTATTCAGTAATGCACTAACCACATGGTTTAAAGATTGTCAGAAAGAAAAGGTCATTTTCTACATCTGTAGTTGATAAAAATCATGTCTCCAAACCTGTAGCATATCACACAGGTTGAATTTGTGGTTGTTATCAATTACACATGCTTATTAACTGTAGTTCAAACCATCAAATATACTAACAAATATGCTTGCACCAACATCTATTGTCTCATTTGGTTTGTCAGTAACAGTGTGTGTAGAAAACAACAAAACAAGTCACATTCACCAATGATGTGTTATAGTGTGTCTGTTTAGAGAGGGAAGCAGCTGGTCATCACACATGGGCATAAATGAAGTCACTGCTTGAGTGTAAAAGCTTAAAGAATCAAGCTGCTAAAGCTGTCTCCTGGTTTTTGGTTGGTGCTTTAGTGTCTGCTAAGCAGCTCAGAGAAAAGACAACGACAGGAAAAGGACAAAAGATAGAAGGAGCAGGCAAAAAGCTTCAGATATTACCCTTTGCAGTGTCAAGGGAGTTTAAAACAGTGCTAAAGGATCACCTCTTACGGTGGCTTTTGGGTTCAGTTCTCTACATACCATCTAGTTCACTACTACACCAGTCAATCTAGTAAAGCAGGCTGTTTCAAGAAAAGACAGGCTTGTTGTTTCGTTTGAGAAGGGTTGAGAGAGACATGCTGAAGCGGCAGTTTAGTTATTTTCTTCTTGAAAGGTGCACGAGAAAGAAAGGCAGAAGCAGAGAGCCGTAGTGGAGGGAGTGTGAGCGAGGGTGGAGGGGATGCTTTTGTACAGCCAGTTCAAGATTTCCAGAAGCAGGCACAGCCAACCACGATGTCTCCTAGCCTGGCCTGAGTGCTGCTGATGCTACCGGGGGAAGGGGGGAGTGCATGCTTGTCGTTCTACATGAATTATATCCCCAAAGAACATATGTCAACTACATATTACTTGCCCTCATGCACTTGCTGTTTGTTGCTATACAACAGGAAATAATACACTCTTTAATAAAAACACAGCCATCTCAAAATGCTTGTTCCTAATGTTTGTGGTTTTTATCACCTGTGCTCTTCTATAGAATTGAGATAAACTGAGCAGTACAGACAGACACTGAGAGGGAGAACAGAAAGGTCTCTGAAAGAATAGTCACTTCTTCATAATAAAGTGGCTCCTCTGTTACTGTAATTAGGTCTTACACTTAGCTGCAGTCTTTGCTAGCGCACCACTGACCAAACACATACAGAAATCAAAATGTCCTCACCTTCACCTGATAGAAATATATTATTAATAATCATTCATTCTCTTTGTCTTAACCCACCTCAATAAACCGTCACTATATCTACGAGGTGAAAACTTCCTGATGCTGTGATCAATAAAGTCAGGAAAATGGCTAGCAGTAGACTGCAGCTGAGCGGTGTTACAAGAGAGTTTTATATTAGAATTCATCTACATGTCTTTGAGAAAAGGACCTGACCCCAGAGCGGCACTCTTCTCCCACAGCTAAGGACAGATGATTGGTATGCTGGCCTAAGTGGCAAAGTTGCACATTCTCATAGTGGCAAACCCACAGAGAAGTGTCGAGAAACTCTGCCGTTACCCTCAGATCCATGGGCATTTACGTGGTTGTGGTTTACTGTGGTTCACTAACCACCACCGATTAAAATGTCGAAGGTGTTATCAGCTGATCTTGAGTAAAAATCTGTTAATGCAGGTTTAAAAGAGGCTTGTAAAAAGACAAATTAGCAAGTGACCTCATTAGCAGATTTTCCCTGCATTTAAGTGCCAGGAGTTAAGCTCCAAGATGTATAAAAAAAGAATCATAGCATATTAAATTTTAGAAGCCATGTTTACACAATGCTTAGTGGCTTATGGCAAAACCTGCCAAAAGGCTTTTCACGCCTCCTCTTGCTAAGAGTTGTGTGCTTCAATTACTTGTTTCCGAGGCACTGACACCAGCAAACCAAGCAGGGCCCGGAGAGATGGTTAAGAAGAGCCCCGCTCTGGTTTCACATGGGTTGTTGGTGGGTGGTCTAGTGGAGATGTGGAATGTACAGTCAGAAGCAGCAGAGTGACACAGAGAGGGGAGAGAGGGGGACATGCAGCTTCTGCTAAGTTTACTCCTCCAAACTACAGGCTACAGGACAGGGGAGAGGGGTCAAAAAGAATGATTAGAAAATGGATTCGACTTTCACCTTTTCCTTTATCGCATCAACCTGGAAAGGAAATTCAGAGAGGCAACTTAAGGAGGAAAAAACAAATGGGAGTCTCCCAAAATAGAATTTTGACAGAGAGAAAAGAGCAAAACAGAGGACTTGTCACTTAAAGAAGAAACACAAAAATCCTAAAATGATGCGGGTAATTAATGCCACTTTTGATACAAATGCAGACTTGAGATTTTGGTTTCTTCCACTGGTGTAAAAACTAAAATCCTGATGCTGACTAATGGGGGTTACTGTAAACTAAATAATATACACTGATAAATATGTAATGCAGATACTTCAAATGATATATTGTCATACTATACTAATGATTCCTCATTTTACAATAATGTTGTGCAACCAACAGCTTATTGGATTTTAAATTAAAAATTAAATTGATGCTGCGGTCCAAGCTCAGCAAACAAATGAACTAAAATCTTCACTCAAACAACGGGTGGGTTGTATCATCCGCCATGTAACAGAGACAAATGGCATGATGAGCGACACAGCAGATGTGAATCTCCTCTGTAACACATTTGTATGGAAAAGTAGCTCAAATGGATGGAAACCCAAATGAAAAGGAAAACACCGGTGATGGCCGACAGAAGCGTAGGAAGATGAGCATGAATGGAGGAAAGAACTGGCAGTACTGAGGGGCTTTGTTTTTGACAGAGGAGGGACCGTGTGAAGCCGTCGTATTGTCAAATAGTATTTGCAAAGAAGTTTTCGTAGCTGCCACTGCTTTTTTTAGGTCATGGAATCCTGAGCATTTTAAGGTCTCTTCCTGTGATCCACCCCTCTGACTGACATGTTGGTCTCCACACATCAGTACAGGATAGATGGTAAAAGTTTGCAAATACTATTTCACAAGTCTCAACAGCAGGAGAAGAGTCAATAGTGAATACGTAGCTTATGTTTCCCGTTCCTATTCTAATAATGACATTATTTTATTGTAGTTACCTTAGATCTGTAAAACGTACCTCTCTTTACCTTTCTAACAAAGCCATCTAGTTTGTCCTGATACACCACTCACACTGGTTACCCACCTTACTGAGATACTCCCTCATGACCTGGATGAAGTATGGCATGGAGAAGTCCATGATGTTGTGTCGCCAGGCGGTCTCCAGCACCACATCGGGCCGCAGCAGGTCGTAGCAGGTGAATAAGCAGGCGGCAAAACACTCCTTCTTGTCTTCCATCAAGAACCAGGCCAGGAGCTCCTCTGCCAGCTCAGTGTCTTTGGACTCTGATGCATACTGCATGGCATCCTGCAGAGAGGAACGCACGGTTATAGGTCAAAACCAACTAAAGGGCACAGACCACGCCATTTTACATTTCAGGTTAAAAGTAGTTGAGTGGCCACGCACCTTGTAGAGCTTGTCCTTCTTGCAGAGCTCAACGCTCTGTTTCCAGCGGTTGTTGCCCTTGAAAAGGTAGGCTGCGATCCTCCTAAATTCGATCAGCTCGTGCTTCTCCAGGCCCTGGGCCAGTGAGATGTTGTCAAAGTTGTCATAAGCGTCGATGGAAGTGCGCAAAGCCTACACAAGAGAGAGAGAGAGAGGGGGGATAATTAGTTAGGGCAGAAAATGATTTATTCCGCTGGAGAGAATTAAGAAAACATATTGTATTGAAATATCATCACATCATACCGCATAGTCTTCCTCAATGATGAAGAGGTTGTTGAGCGCTTCATTGACAGACTTGTTGTTGTGGTTCTGGACAGACCTTAGGTAAGGTTTAACCAGAGGGAGCTGTTTGACCTGAACAAAGAACCATCAGTGTAGAAACCATCAGAGTCATTGTCAAACTGTCATTCATAACTTAAAGCAGATGAGCCACAGTAGCATTCATACTTTAATTTGAAGCTACATAATTACTACTAATAATGAAGCGAGACCTTGCTGAAGAAGTTGACAGCACGTGTGTGGTCCAGTCTTGGAGAGAGGACAATGAGCAGGTCGTTCAGTAACAACGGTTTGAACTCCAGATAAAATTGGATGGCCTTGTAGTACAGCTCCACATTGGCCACCTACAATGAGAAACCACATTTATTCAACTTAGTATCTACAAAAGTTTTTTAACTCAAAAATGGGAAAGAATTACAACTGTTACATACAGAGTTACGATGTTTCTTTCTTTTCTTTTTCTTTTTTTTTACCTTGGTAACAATGTCTTTGAACTGGCCCTCCTTCCAGGCATCAGCTGGGTGGTTCATCATGGTGATGATGGCATTGTCATACTCCTCGTACTTGTCATAGAGGAATACAAGCTCTGCCCAGAGGTGGGCCTGCTCGGCTGCCCTGAGAACCTGACCCACACAAACACAGATTAGTTCACAAACCTATGTTTTACGGTCTGTGTAGAGAGAGCTCTGTATGACTGGTTCAAATTTAACAGTTGTCACACAGACTCACTTCAAAGTTGATAATAAATCTGTCTCCTACCTTTGGAATGTTAACGCGGGACCAGAAGAGCTCCAGGTGTTCCCTCATCTTCTGAGGTTTGAATTTGGAGTAGAGAATAGCCAGCTCTGTGAACATACCCATGTGAGCACGCTCCAGGCCCAGGGCAGCCTCCAGCATGGTGATCAGCTCCTCAAAGTAACCACGGTCCTGAAGGATACAGGCAGACTTAATGACACTGACCAAAATCTTTACCAACCTTCATTTAAGAGGAGAGAAAATAGGATGTGGAATGGTTGGAGCTTTTAAATCAGTACCAACAACACTTTGCATGTATTTGCATATACTTAAGATTCACTGGCATAAAGGGGAATTTTATTATTTAGGTGCCAGATGTGCAACGTGCAACTGAACTGTTCTGTGCATTATGTGATATATGATCGATTGTGTGTTATACATTTAAAAATGCCCAGTCACCATGGGTATACAAGACACAATTAAACAAAAAAAAGACCCTTCAACATACAACAAAAAGAACACCTGGCATTAATTCTTATTTATATGCTTGATTCCTGGCAGTGTTCTGTAGTGTCTCAAAATTCTAATTAAGTTTGTTTTGCACCGGCCCCAGTTACCATATGTACCTGATAGTAGTTGATTAGCTCCTCTAGTTCATCAGCGTGGACGACAATATGCAGGCCACACATTTGGGCAAGACGGAACTCCTTCCCATCTACACAAGCGAAACACACCTGGAAGAGAGCAGAGGATCAAACAGATCAACGACTACAGGTGAATGGACACCATTTCTGGATTTTTTCTTTACTAGTGGATAGCCTGGCATCAGACAGAGAAGAAGAGATGTAGAAAAGTAGTCTGAATCGATTAACTCTTCATATGTTAAAAAACATTTAGATGTCAGTAATGACTCCATCAAACAGGTCATTCCTCACCTCCTTCCAGGTGCGGGTGCTGTTAGCCTTGCGGGCTCCATCCACGGCTGCCTGGTATTCTCCCAGGTGCACCAGAGTGGAGGCCAGACGGCCAAAGTTGGACACGTTGTTGTAAAGCAGTTTGGCTGCCTCGTACATCTTGTCGTCATAGCAACGATCGCCCACCTGAGGGAAGATGAACAGAAAAAGAACAGCTATGTATCAACTGTAAACAGAAGGAGGAGAATGACATGGTAACCAGTGTGTATGCGAGTGTCGGCTGCACGTCTATGTGCTTCCTGGGATGTACCTGCTGAATGTGAGCGTTATTGGGTCCGTTGATGAACTCTTCCAGCTCTGCCAGGCGGTTAGTCTTGGCCAGGGCAAAGATCAACTCTGTTTCAACGTACGACTCGCGGGCCTTCTTACGGGCCATCTGCAGAAACTTCACCAGGTCCTCCCAGTTTCCTGCACACAACAACTAACTCCCATCAGTCTTGAACACACCAATCAACCAAAACACCATTAAGCTGAATTCATTAAGTAAAATACTAATTACGTTCTTTACATCTAAGCAACAAATAAAGTGATGTATCATCTTACCGCTTTGGGCTGCAGCTTGTCCCACCTCCATGTAAGCAGAGGGGTCATCAGCCTTGATGTAAGAGTCGATGGCTTCTTTCACCAGGCCCTTCTGAAGCTGAGCCTTTGCCAGCTGACTCCACACCGGTGGCTCATTGCAGCGTTCGGCAAATTCATAAGCTCTGTCTAAGTTGCCAATGTGTTCAATCAGAACCTGGACAAGAGAAAATAATAACAGAGTCCTAATTATAATTAAGGCTCAAGACCAAAACAACACATTTAAAAACATTTTATACTGCATACACATTTAAAACACAAGAAAGAAGCCACACACCTGCACAGCAGAAGTGTTGACATCAAATTTTCGAAAAATAGCAAAGGCCTCCTCAAACAGCTCATTGCTGATGGCAATGTTCGCAATGTCTGGGGCGTCGTAGTTGTCCAGACGGTTAATGTACTCCATGACCCGTGTCCGATCAGCTTTAATGGCCGTCAGAATGAGCAGATTCTGGAGGTTTCTGCAATGACAGGATGCTTTCAGTTCATTGTCTTATAAAATAAAAGCAGTTTATCAGTGAATCAATAACTCTGAGCAGTTGAATGACTTATGGCCAACTTTGAAATGATTAAAAAAAAAAAAATTATACATAAAATATAACATATTTAACAGGGCTCTTATTGCTATGATAAGACATGTATAATATAAAGGAGATGGCAACAACATTGGGGATGAAGATGTAAGCGCTTCTTACCTGTGCTCGCTAAAGACAGAATTGTCCAGCACAATCTTTTCCAGAAGCTCAATGAGCTCATTGGGAAGGTCGGCGGTCATGAAGGCCTTGACTGTAACAGACACCTCCTCTGGATCCTGAGTCTCTGATAAGGCTGTTTGCACAACCTGCAGCAGAGAGGGACAACACACTTGATGTATGAAAAAAATATCAACTAAATTACAGTTTAGAGTTTAGTGAAAATGAAGTCTATAATTTTGGTAGAGCTCATGTGGCATGATTAAAGTACCTGATCAATGAGTGGTCGCCTGTAGTTGTTGGTCTCCAGCAGCACACTTGCCCACAACTCAGGGTTCTTGCGACGAACAAGGTACCGGGAGAGGCTCTTGAAGAGTGAGTTCTCATTGCATACCTAAATGATAACATAGGAGACGACACTTTATTACATTACAAATGACTGTGTCACTGGGTTTGTGGTCAAAAAGAGGTCATGGTGTCAGTTTAAACTCACATGAATTAGTTCCTGGTCACACTGTCCTCTTTCGTAAGCCACACAGGCCAGGTGGGGGTCTCTCTTCTCACAGTACTTGCCCACCACACGGCTGTCATAGAAGGGATTCTCCCTCAGGAAGCGCTCTGGGTTGTTGTTGCTGTCGATGTAGATCTTAGCCAGAGCGTTGTGAGTTGCAGGCTCCTCACAACCTTCGTGAATACGGGCCTCCAACCAAGGCAGCAACAACTTCAGTCTGGAGAAAGAGACATAAGGAGTGTTTGGAGAAGATACCCTTTGCTGACTCAAGACACTAGAAACAAAACAAGTTATCACACTGTGGTTTGAGGTTCAAAAATGGCATAAATCATTCCACTGTTGCTTAGCAGTTTAGTTATGTCGTTCTTACCGATTTCGTTTCTCCACTTCAGCAACCAGTTCATCTGTGGAAAACTGTCCTCTCACCACCATGATCAGGTTCTTAATCACGTCCTCAGCACAGTCCACATCAAGTAACCCTCCAATGACTACCGGCAGGCGGCTTGGGTTCACCTGGAATGAACGATCATGAAATTATGACATGCTTCCATTCAACCACTGTTAATCTTGAGTAAGGAGTCAGCCAAGTGTCTACTTGAGCAGTGAGACAGTAAAAATGTCAAGATGGATGGAGGAAAGGGAACAAACTAAACAATCTCCAAGACACTTTCCAGTCAATCAAGGTTTATGATTCAATAAACCACAGACTAAAAAGAATGTGTAATTTCTATTATATTATTGATTCTATACTCTTCTGGGTGTAGTATTGTACCTTTTGCACGTAGATCTCAATATATTTCTGCAGGCTGTTACGGTACAGGTACAGGACCAGATCGTGGACAAAATCAAAGCGGTCACAAACAATGATTAAAGGCAGCTGGTCAGTAAGCTTGGCTTCCTGTTGAAAGAAAAAATATTGAAAACATTAGTGGCTAAATTTCACACTAAATAAAAAGATAACCATTTATTCAGCACTGTACATTTCTGACCTTGAGGAAATTCTTCACACGTTCAGGGTCGTAGCAATTACTTTCTCTGCAGATTCTCTCCACCTCTTTGATTTGGCCTGTTTTGCAGGCAGCCTGGATGTATTTGAAGTGAACCTCTGGATCCTGGCTGAAGTTCACAATTGAGCCCAAGAAATAGAACAAACCTAAAAGACAAAAAGGTCAAAATAAGGAGAACAACTAACAGAAATCATCTTTTAAGACTTGCTGTATTCTCAAATGAAACAGAAAAGACTGATTAGAACTTGGTATATTCCAAACATACCCTCGAAGCTCTTGAATGACTCAAAAAGTTCAGTGAGGGACTGAGTGCTAAGCTGTTCATGGTACTTGGAAGCGACCTGAACACAGATCTGCAGGTTCTGACGGATGTTGGCAGACAACATGGCCCTCAGACATTCAAGAGAGTCCTCCACAGAGAGGGAGCCAAAGAAATTCACCAGCCACTGCAAGGACAAATACGTATAAAAAATTTTTACAATGGGCATCACGAACCAAAACATCAGAACACATTAGACCATACTGGACAACTTACATTACAATTGTATTTTGTCACTATCGTTACAAGATATGTATTGTACCTCTGGGTTGAGAAGGTGTGTGTGCACCACAGCACGTTTAATGTCATACAGGTCAGTATAGTGCTCCAGTGCCCTCTGCAGGAGACCAGCCTTCTCACACAGCTGTGCTACATGAGCACGATCATAGTGGGTGAACATCTGATTGCCAAGGATGGCATCTGCAACCTGCAAGACATGACACAGGGAGTAAAACATTTCAAACAGTGTGAAGCTTTGTTAACAAGACGTTTTAGGATGAAATGTTTGGTAAAAACAAAAAATAAAGAAATAAATAAAGAAATGAAGAAAGCCAGCTAAAGGTTTAGTGTTATCACTTTAATGTGGGTTAAAATGAGAAACACAGATGTTTATGTACCTGTGGTGCATGGACCAAATTCATTTCCAGCAGACGTGTCTGCAGTGGTCCTTCCATTGGTCTGTTGTTCTTCAGGGCGTCTAGTAGGAAGGATGTGCACTGCTGGATCAGGTTGTACTCCATGAACACATCAACAATCTGGAGAAAGAAATATAGGAAAAAAAAGACGGATGTGGTTTGTGTTTAAATTATTCACTGTAGAGCAGCAGCCATTGTAGAATACTTCGGAATTTGCAATCTTATGTTCACTTTTCTAAACTTTAGAGTACCACGACTACAAGTGGTGCAAATAAGAAGTGTTTTTTTACCTGTGTAATGTCAGCAAGTGGCTCTTCATCCTGAACCAGCATCTGGGAGAACTGAAGGCCCTGCTCTGGACTGATCCGCATTACGTTCCTCAGCAAAAAGATCCAGTCTGGAGTGTAGCCCACCTGAAGGGATGAGAGGTCTTTCATTTTAACAGTCCTTCATATGAGGTGTAGTCTATCAATAATAGAATTAAATTTTGACAACAGTGGAAAACTGCTTACAGCCAACACTCACTCCAAATTTTCTAAATAAAACATAAATGCACAGTCACAAAATCTGTCATCACAAACCTTCTTGGCATAGAGGACAATCTTCTGGAACTGGCCAGTCTCTGCAAAGCACTGAATGACCTTATTGGGGACGTTGGCTCTGAGGTAGACACTGAGGGCAAGAGTCGGATCTACAGACTTCACCAAGTCTCCAAGCTCCTCAGAACACTCCAGCTGTAAATTCAGATAAGTCCAAGACAAATCAATTTAGGATCCAGGAATGAATCACAAAACCTTTTCAAGCCAAACTAGCACTAACACATAAATATCAGCACTGATTATATGTTTCAACAAAAGGAAAGCACCGAAAAGGATGAAGGCATTACTGCCTTTCAAATTTAGAAAAATGCTCCACCAGGCAAGACAAACTCTGTTTTTCTAAATGTTATGAAAACCAACCAGTGGACATACCTTGTCCTCTTTCAGCCATTTCTCCAGCAGCTGCTTGCGGCCCTGCTGGAGGACAGGCCTGCACAGCTCCAGAGACTCAAACTTATTAAGCTGGCCCTGGTCCAGCAAGATGCCAAAGTACTGGAGCAAAGGAGACGTCTGGCCAGGTTGAGCTGGAACACTCTGGAACCTTCGGATGGTGTCTGGGGTCCGCAGGATACCCTGAAAAAATGAAATGGGTGGTTTTAAAAATTTCTTTTAGTGACGTTTGTATCCCAATGCTTTTAAACTATTTTGGTTGGCAAACCTAAGCATTTTCAACATATACCCTTTGGAGTTTATTGTTATGTTAAGCGACAAAAATCTGCTTAGTCTTAACAGTCTGAGTGCACGGTGGCACACTGGCAGTACCTTGGGTGCATTGGCTGCCACCTTGGCAGCTTCTGAGTAATTCCCTGCTGCAAAGAGTGTGTTGAACTTGCGGGCAAACAGCTCCTCAGCCCCTGCAAGGTTGTTGCGTACGGCCATGCGGAGAGCCAGGTCTGGGTTCTGGAGTACATTGGTGATGTAGGGAATGATGTTTTCCTCCTCAACGCACACTGACAACACCTGGAAGAGCAAAATGGGTTATTATATGTATACAACAGAGGATATCAAATTGTTTTATCCCTTAAGGGGAAACAGTGTAGTGTCCACATCATCAGGCTATTTAAAAAAAAAAAAAAAATCGTCTTCCTTCTTCCTACAATTAGGTGACTGGGCTTCTATATTCACTACAATAAAAATGGCATTCGCATGGTTAAAACTGAGAAACCTACTTATGCTTTTTAGCTGAGACTCAGCTGTTGCTGTTTTTACCTACAGTTTAATACTTCTAGCCATAACTCCAAGAGTGTCCAAGTTAGCCTTCCAGTGGGGTTGTTGTGATTATTTTGACAGTGTGAATGGGAAAAACATAAGAATGACGGGATTTGTTATTATATATATATTATTTTTTTTTTTTGCTATGGCCTGTACAACGCAAGCATGTTCCATTACATCTGGACAATATGATTTGTATCCTGGGGCGTCTCTGTAACTAAACTTCAATTAGAATGTACAGTATTTTCTGACCCATTTTACGTTCATTAAGAAATTGACTTAGCTAGATTGTGGTTTCAGTTAGGGATGTCAACAGATTAAAATGTTTAATTGCAATTAATCACGATTTGCATAGTTAATTCGCGATCAACACAAATTAATTGCACTTTTTAAAAATCTGTTTTAAATGTACCTGGTCCCAAGTTTTTATTACTTATCTCAGACACTGCGGTGCCAATAACTCTGCTCTCAGCTGTATGCTTGATACATAGCACTTCAGGCACATTCCTGTGGTTTGGGACGCGGTTATAATAACAGAAGACACGTGCATTCATTGCCATTGTCTAAAAACGCGTTATTAATGTGTTGATTCTGCGTTTCAATTAATTCTTTATAAACTGTTCAACACTACCTTCCAACCAATCAGAATCCAGAATTTAAAGTGGCCAAGATATGAAATAATATAAACATCCAGAATGAATAATTTTGTATCCATAACACCAACAATTATTCTTCTTGCACTGGACACCACATATACTACTACACTGAACATGTAACTGACACTGAAATTAGATTTGAGACCAAGTTTAAAAATAGATTTAAGTGAATTACATGTTAAGATCTGTACTTGTCTTGTTCCTAAATTACATGCAAGGATTACCTCATGGTGTCGTGTAGTGTTAAATTTGAGTGTGCACTGAGCTGTGCCTGGCACACCTGCAGGTGAGGGCCAAGAGCAATAACAGGATTAGATAGTGTAGTCTGTCTGGCCAAGCTTAGGCCTCCTGCTGTGATTGTCACATGTTGCCTGACACCAAAGATGCTGCCACAGCCTGATATTTTCACAGAGATTTCCACAGTCAAGGTCACACTCAAGGACCTACGCGGCTATACAAAAGGGCTGACACACCAGAGGGAAGGTGAATCACCAACAATTGCCGGCAAGAACAGACGAACATTAGACAAGAGTCTGGCACTGGCACTCAGTTCAAACTAATACCCCACGCTATAGCTTTGTATCTGTGTATGGGCCTGTGTCCAACGTCAGTGTACTATTCAATTTCATGTTTAACATGAGGTTCCTGCTTTGATACGTCAAGATGAATTACACACAAATTTCACTCTGCTACATTACATTAGTGCCATTAGGTTACCTGTCCTTTCCTGTTGACTCCAATGATACCAGCAGTTGGCTCATGGGGGGCAGTGACAAAAATGGTCTCCCCGCTGATCCTGTTCATGTAGATGCAAGTTCCAGTCTCCAGGTCATACAGGTGGATGTAGCCATATTTGGTGATGAGAAAGACTACATCTTGCTTGGAACTGATCTAAACGCACAGAAAGATACTTTTGATTATGAAATGTAAGAGATAAGCAAAAAGCTCATTTCTAAAATGCTCTTCAGACAGAAATAATAAGAGCCATGTAAATACTGCTATAGTCTGATATGCCACAGTAAGTGGCACTTAAGAATGGCTTGTTCAAAAGTTGCAATTGACTCTGTTGGCTTTCTGATTGCTCTGCTGACCAGAAACCAAAGGGTTCCTACCCTTTGTCAAGTCCCATCTTCGCGTTACTGTTGCTAGATTAGACAAACCCAATAGCTATGTGGGGGCCCATTCCTATTGAAAACGTTAAAAATCTGTAGACTTAGCATTGGAACTCCTGCTTATGATTCCTCTGGGGTTTGGTCACCAGACCCATCAGAAGGCCAACAAAGGGTGAATAATCAGTAAACAATTAAACAATACTGTTGAGAAGTACCAGTTAAATATTTGTAACAGCACCTAAATAAAACCTGTCAACAGCAAAGTCATTTTTCGTTTTAGATAAAACTCCTCGACAAAGAATATTATAAGCAGAGATAACATAGTGTGAACCACTAGAGATATTGACCAAAAAAAACAGAGTTAAAAGGAGTTGTTACAGGCTCTAGATATCTCCTCATACATAGGTTCTTTACCTGCATGGCTACAGGAAAGTCATTTTGTGCTTCTGGAGGAAAGAAAACATCCACAGCTTTCTTTGGAAATGGCTGGTTCCCTGTTGGTGGAGTCCCCACTTCAATGATATGGAGCTAAAGCAAAAAGACAATAAGACAGAAGAAGATAAAGTGAGGCTAAGAGGATCTCTGGGGAGTTTTAAAATGTTGCAGTTCCAGCAAATCTTACTTTTCCTCCTGCCTGTCCTCGCACAGCGAAGCAGAACAGAGTTGACTCCTCTGTGTTGCCCTCCATCTTGAACTGTGCAAAGCCGGCGGCATGGCCCTCAATAGGCTGAGACACCTTTCTGTCCACGGAGTACAACTGCATGGCTCCGACGACACGATTTTGCTGAACATGAGAAAAAACCCTCAGGTTAGAACGAAGGCCAAAACATTCTGCGTTTCATTGTCATATTGAGATTTTTTTTTCTTTAACACCTCTGCTATCAGCATAACACAACTACTTAAGTTCAATGTTTTATTGCACACAGTTGCCCACCACACGTTTCTGTATTACACCTTACGGTTAATGAAACTATGTACAAGTAATTGATCATAAAAATGTTCTACTGGTGATTAAGAAGACATATTTTCAACTGCTATTTTTGCAGTAGAACAGCTCTATGCTAAAAGTGAGTCAATATTACTCTTTCGGTAAATATATTTTGTCACAGTGAACACTAATCAGGCTGAAGCAGCTTTCAAACACACTGCTAATTCACCTGTGCTGAAATTCCAATAAGCAGCAACCACTTCTGCTTGGCATCAGTGCGGTAGTTGATGATCTGGCAGCCTGCCAGGCTAGAGTGACGGTCGAAGACTTTGATTGGCTGAGAGTCACCCTCCATGCTCCAATGGTAGACTGCGTTGTCTGTGACCAGGGCAACAGTGTTGAGGGAGATCCACTTCCAGAAGGTCACGTCATCTGTCATCGTGTGAGCCTTCATCTTGCTCTTCATCTCAATGTTAAAGATCTGCAGGGTCTTTGCCGCTGAAAATATGAACAGCCAAGGTTAACGTTCTCTGACACAGGCCAACGCCCTCACTCTAAAAAGAGTCTCAAAATAAACAATCAGCCTAGTGATTTAAGCCATGGCACACAACCCACACAGACTTTAGGAGCAGACATATGGCTGGGGTATAACCTTTTCCATTTGCCAGGGAAATGTTTTGTTTGAGTAACACTGACAGACCATAGAGCCAATACCAGTGTCAAAACAAAAGGCAAGACCAACAAAAGGGCAACCACTTAAAACAGTGGATCTGCATTCAGTTAGGTTCAGCTAATGCAATAAACCTGCAGAGGTGAAACACATCCAGTTGTGGCTGAATAAGCAAACTAAACTTCTTGTGATAATGTGAGCAGAAAATACTAAGTTATCTGTAAAATGGAATTTCAAATTGAGAAACTAACATTAGCACTGCATCAAAAATTACAGCACGCTCCTTCATTTCAATGACATCACTGGCTACGTTTACATGGGCGCTAGTATTCAGCTAATAAATAGATTAATAGTCAAATCAGAACAAAATGCCTCATGTAACCACCTTAATAGGAACAGAACGGCCCCATCAGAAGGTATTGTCAATCAGATAGAGTGGGATGGAGTAAACCTTTAATAATCCGATGAATAGGAAAATACTGGCAGCAAAAACTAGATCTGCTCGGTTCTCTGTGGTTTTAATAAACGCATTCGTTCTGCATTCTTGTCCCATGTGGGCTAAACATCAGGTGATGTGACAAGTTTTTGGGAGGGACTGAAACAACTAGTGCGTATGTTTAAAAGGATGAACAAAGCCAGAGTTGTTGTAAACGCCGCCGTTGAAAATTCAGGTCTATGTCTCGTTGAAGAATTGAACAAAGTCATAGTTGTCAATAAATTTGTTCTTGTTGTATTATATTTCCAGCAGATTTGATTCTCCACGGTAGGCAGAACCGATTTGCACAAAGTGGCAAAACGTGCCAACCAAAGTTCCAAGAAACTATCTTCTGGTCGTGTAAACACATATCTCTTAACGGATCATCCTATTTAATCTGGTTGGATAAACATTGCCCATGTAAACGTAGCCACTAAGGTAACACAGGGAAGGAGGACAACAAAACAGCCAAACATGGCTCATCACTGTAGCAAAGCAATACCATAGGCAAAGTGACTGCTTTGGCTATATACAGTATGTGTGAGTGCAGAGTCCAGGTAGATTCATTTTTCAATGTCAACAGTATTGTTGACTGTGCAATCATTGCAACAGATATAAAAATAACCGTCACTGAGATTGCTTTCCAGAGTTTTACAATCCAAGATTCAATAAACTTCTGAGTCATGAATCTGTTAGTCAAATCAGCGTTTTTGGATACAATTTTGTGGTATTTATACAGCAAGCCTGCATCAGTGCAACCAGTTGCACTTCTTAATGCAGTGCTGGAGTTTAAGATATTGCTACCATTACTACCGCGTGTAGGTTTCTGAACTTTATCATCACAGACTTTCCATGTGCTTTCGCTACAATGTTTCAACTCCCTACTCATCGTTTCAACTAAATAAATCATCTATAAATCAATAAATCAATACTGACATCTGCAGAGAAACATGGCATGGTGCCCTGTGCCAGTCAAAATGAGACTTTTATGGCATGTGTGGAGCCCTCCACCCCCACCATCAAATAGAGAAATGAAACTCTACACAAGTTGTTATGGCTCTGTTATGGCAATTCACGTTGAAATTTAATCCTAAAATGACGGATGTTGGAATTTGGGCTGGGTCTGAATGCAGATTAGCAAAAGAAGACTACAAAGCACACAAACAGATGTGATGATGATGCTGGACGGATGCAATCACATCCATTCTGTTTATTGGAGGAAACACACTCCGTTTCATTGGGCCCAGACATTTAGTGTAGATTCAATCTGGCCCAAGCAAGCCTCAGCCAAACTGGACACTATAGTGACAGCCATGAAGAACTGCTTTGGTAATGCTGTGTGTATAGTGCACTGTAAAATATGAGAGGTTGTGAAGTCAATATCTATAATTTTTTTTAAATACAGTAAATCAGTATTAATAATTACCTTTTTTTTTTAATCAGTTTCTCTTAAACATAAATTATTCAACACATACTAAAGGACACATTTTAAAAGCTACTTACATGAATCCTCTGTTATAATGTGAATGACAGAAGACCCTGTTACAGTATTTAATGTAGAGTAATATGTAATTTAAACGTTAAAAATGTGTAAAATTGGACTGGAATACAGTCCAATATTTAACACGTTTAACACCTGCCAAAAGGGGGAAAGTACCCTCAATAAATGCAAATGTCTGCACTCTCCTGAGACTGAAGGGTCAAGATCATACATGCACAATCATGATCATGTTTATTTTATCTACGAGCCTGGCGTCACACGTTGATCCCTAATCAATGTCATTCTCAAAAGCTGGACACTGCAGCTGTTGTTGCAAATATAACAAGAATTTTGTTGCATCCAATAATTGAACAATTATTCGGCTTTCTGTATTTTTAATACATTATGTTTTACTTTCATTTAATAAATATCTGTAATTGCGCATTTGGCTTTTCCATTTTTTCGATTATCTTTAATAGTTCCACTGGCGGCACCAAGGAGAAACATATTCAGATTCTTCAAATAAAAACTTGGGCATCAAGTATGTAACCTTCACTCATTTGCCAATTCATTTGGTACATTAGTGAAAATGAATGCAATCCAATATAAGAGTCCTGCACTAGATCCCCCTTTATGACTGTTATAATGTTCAGTTTATGATGAAACTATGTAGGAAAGGCATTAATTCAATTACATTATCATGTGGTGTTGTTAAACTCGATTGAATTAGTTATTTATGTATAATGTGTGTCAATACAATATAATTCAATAGTACTATAACCCACAGCCTCCAATGTGGGAACATATTTGAATCAACTGGCCTCTGTTATTCTAAACAATTGCTGAACACCATAACCTTCATGAAGATAACAGTTAGTGCAGCACTGTTATATTGGAGTACATTTGTTTTAACTAGTGTACCTAACAGAATGGCCTAACCTGGCCGACCTAACAGGAGTGTAAGTAATATTACAACTCTGTCATTTGTGGCCCGAAACTAGATATAAAAATGTAGAAATGTATCATCTTCAACTCAATATAAATATATTGATTTCTTCTAGTTGATATTGTCTATATAAATATTCAGATATTCAACTATATCATCACAAGTCAGTGACACACAATTCTTATGACGATAAGGCTCACATCATAGGAACATGGCCATAAGACATAACAACCTTACCATTCATTCAAGACTGACCTAAATGTCACTGCTTGCAGCTTTCCCCATTGTTTAAAGAACCGTATCCTTTTTCTGTATGTTTTAGCCCTTTTACTACATACACATATACTATATATTACTACCAACCATTTTCTAAGGCACCTAAAATTTCTGAATATTCACCTGACGTTCTAAATACTCCAGGGCTTGTTAGTCGTTGGTGTTTGTTATTCACTCTGGATCAGATGTGTATTAGGTTATGTGGGTGCCTTCAGTTTTGCCATTCGTGAGTCAATTTCCCAGATTTTTAAAACACCATGTAAATGCATTCATTCAACTACATTACCAACAAAGACACATGGTCTATAACTACCACACAACAATAACATTACTTAGAGAATATGACATGCAAGCAGGATGTTTTTGTTTTTTTTGTACTTTATTATGTATCTGAAGCTTGTTTTAAGCCACTTAAGTGTTAATTTTGTTCATACTGTACTGATATTAATGAAAAACAAAGACATTAATAAATCTGACATCCAGTACGTTTCAGAAAATGGCCGGCTGTAATATAAAATATATGCACAGTGTAGCAAATGGGACAAACACACAAACACGGAAAAAATAAAAAAAAATAAAGACACACTCCTTTAAGCTACAATCTTATTTTTGCACTGCTCTGCTTGTGTTATCACTTCAAGTTCAAGCATTCATTAAAGCTACTTTCAGTACTGTGCAGACATTTCAAGACAGTGCATACAGGATCACTTTGACAACTCATGATATGTAAAATTCAACTCACCGTCTGCAAACATAAGAAAGCCGTAAGAAATGAAAAAAGAGCAAAAACAAGCAAAATAGACAAAGCATTCATGACAGCATGACATTTTACTAGTACTGCTATTACTGCTAGTTGTCTTAAAATATCACTGTGTTGTACATTCAGATGTGTTACACTATACTTTAGTTACTTGTTGTTTTTGACAAACAGAAATGCGGTGGTCTACATATGAACATCAAAATGAAAAGCAGACTGTGACAGCTACATAACTGACTGACAACACAAACGAAATTTACACAAATGGTCCAGTGTCTTAGAAAAGCATCGTATCAAAGTACTTGACCAATTGAGGCTGTAACTGATTACTTTTTAGTCCATGTGCTTTGAGATACCTAGCACACTGGCTATGTTGTAATAGTGCTAGATGAATTTTAGCTGGAGCTTACCTTTGAGGGCAATAACTTTGCTCGCAGGGTTCATGATGGCGCTGTCGGCTGAGATGGGACGGCGGATGGGGTTGTTGGGATCCGCCATATCGATGATGACAACCTGGGCCTGCTCACCCACTTTCTCCCTTATGCAGATAAACTTGTCCGACTCCATGGTTAGGGTGCTGAATCCAATGTTGGCTGGGTTGATCCCCAGGTTCTGGAGCTGACATATGAATGCAAGATATGTTATACTGGCAGCCCGTGGTTTACTACAAAAACGAATGAGGAATTATAGAACAGATGCAAGGCTGTTACCATTAGTTATTTTATTAGCTATTCTGAAACAGCAATAATGAAAGCGACCGCCAAATTACCAACAAAACAACTCCAGCACCATGATCCAATCTTCTCCCTTGAAATACGTTAAACAAATTCTAACTAGGATAACAAGCTTCATGTTCATGACAAGCAATCATTTTAGCTTTTATGGAAGACTATATAACAAACAGTTTAAAAATTATGAGGTACAAATATCTAAAGCTAATGCTGTGGAATAAATAGGCTCTGAACTCCAACTCCAGCTGAAATTTATAATGTTGAGTTTTGTTGAAACTGATTTAGAAAGGTTAGAATTAAATATTACGGCTACTAAGAGTGCTTTAGTTTAGATAGGAGTACTTGATGAATTGGGAGCTGGGTGCCCATTGTCCCTTTGCAAAGGTCATTCAAGGTGCACAATATGAAAACAATTCCCCCACAGGGTTCCATCTTTAAGATGTTAGTGAGAGTGCCAGACACACCTAACAATCCAATATATTTAGAAGCTGGGAGGCACAAGCTAAGCTTAAACCTGATTGAGTTTGCGCTGATCCTTTCCAGTGTGAATATGAATATGCCCGAGGAGGGACTATTTTCGGTAGAATGGGCGGATCACCTGATTTACCTGAGACAACGGGATGAGGATGGGGTTACATTTGAGTGAGAAAATCCTACAGAATAACCTCAATCTCCCTTCGACTGTTAAAAAAAAACACGGCCTGTCGTGACATAATCATTCTGTGTGACGTGAAATGGCACAGGATCCAGTCAGACCGCAGCTGACCGTGGTTTAACAGCTACTAACTGGTTAGTTTTACAGCATCGCTTGACACATGATCATCCGAGGGTCCGTATGACAATAAGAAAGCGGTTGCATCAACCCTGTGATGATATATGACGATATCCAGGTCAACGGTTTAAATGCCTTGCATAGCTACGATTAATGACGTTGACTCCAGCATCCCTCACGACACACTAACGGTAACGGTTAACAAGCTAAAGCAATAGCTACTAGCTAACCCAACTGTAGCCGTGCATACGTCTGTTACAAAGCAACAAATAACTCTTGAAGGTCGGCAAAGTGTTAATGTGAACTAAATTATCCTGTTGTTCGTCGTTGACAGCAAACACTGAGTCGGCTGTGCAACAGCATTAGTGCAATGAATGAAAGGTGCTAGCTTGAAAAGCTAGTTCTTAGCTGCTGGCTAAACGGGGGATGGGAGGTCATTCATTTGCTGCGGGTATTGACGTTTAACGTTAGCTTAGCTCGCAAGCTGTCAAACGAATATTAAGCGGGCAATTCAGCAAATATTGAGGATACTGGGGGTTTGTGTAGCTGCCAGGTTTGTCCACATACCTGCAGGTGCTCCTGGAAGCGGATAGGTAGGATCTGAGCCATGATGTTTTCCTTGAGCTTCTCCGGAGTCCTGAAATTCTAGCTGTGCAGCTAGCTAGCTCGGCAGTAGCACCGCGCTAGCTACGACCTCCTCACTGTACGTGTAGGTCGGAGCCAGTCAGTGAAAACGATAGCGCGAAAAAAAAAGCCTATATTGGGCGTAGTTAGTCGTGTTTCCCAAAGCTGATATCAGTCAAAATGTTAAATATGACCGCCTTCTGAGTATGCTTTCTGCACTGCATCGATGGATAGCAGTGGCTATGGCTGATCTTCTGTCCAAAATCCGCAATGGCGGCGGAAACAGCTCAGAGCCTTCCCAATCCGGAAGCATCCAGGGAGCTCTGGAAGGACACTGGCTCTGCCCCTGTGTGTAAAAACGATTAGTCTTTTTAATTTAACCAAGAATAATACTAATTCAATGTGTTCCTACTCTTTCCGGCTTTACAGAGTAAATAGATTCCCTATTCTAATGAAATCAAATTTGGCCATGTACGTCAGTTCCGTGACAAATCAGTTAACTATTTTTTTTAAATCCCCGATAACACATCTATACAGCTTTAGTCCCATTAACCCTTCAGAGAAAATATTACAATTTAGAAAATACAAACAAAAAAACTGTCAATTTTAAAGAAACAGTCTTGTTAATTTGCCCCCTGTTCCATTGTATTTCTGAACCAAGCTTTAATACATTTTTATGCACAGATGAGTTTAGATTTCAGTTAAAGTATGTTTCTGCACTAATTCGAAGCCTAAATTGAAAATTGAAAGAAATCTTACAACGGAATGCCAAAGATGACTCGAGACAAAGAAATGCATTTCAAGAAGCAGCTGTATTCGACTATAAAGGCATTTCTAATCCAGTGTCTCTAAGCTGTTTTCTTTATATTTCAGTGTAAAAAGCCTAGACTATCAGAAAAAAGAAACAGTAAACCCAAAATAACATTTTTTAAGAAAACAATCATTGAAAAAAAAAAGAGAAAAGAAATCCCCATTCACCAGTCATATCAATTAAAATAGAAACACCATTTCATTTTTGATAACATTTTCCCTCAAAACAAATATATATTTATTCCTTATATATATATATATTTATATATTTATTTATTCTCAAGGCAGTTGGTCATGGCCAAATTAATTGACCTCATCATGGCCATTATTCATGTCTCAAAATTAGAAAAGAAAAAAAGAAAAAAACACAGCTAGAATGGAAGAAAACGACAACTAGCCGAAGCACAGTGTCCAGTAGGACCACTGCACCAGCCAACAAATAATATCTCATTTTGAGTGAGAGGGAAGAGTCTATATCAAGGCAGTGTGGCACACCGACACACTTCCTCTGGAACAAGTGCAATGCAAAGAGAATAAATTTCTCACACCTCATAAAACTACAACACACTCCTCTTTCACAGCACTCTGGTTGTCCATCAAATTCCCTTTGCTTGTCTCCTCTTCCTCTAACATCTCTGTGTTGCAGCAGTGAAGGCATGTGTTGTGCTGTTTTAGTTCTTTAGTCATTGCCGGGGGCTCGAAGTCCGCTTGACGGAGGTCTGCTGCTGTAGTGAGGGAGATGGGTTCCCTGATCCATCCTCAATTATTGTTGTTTTTCCGCCTGGACTACCATTATAGACGATAAGCTACTAACCAACTGAGAAGGAGAGGAAAAAGGATCCCAGCATGCCAGCATCTTGCCATTACAGTAAAAAGTATGACTAATACATTGTCCCTGAATACTGAAGACTGCTCTATCAGTAAATGGTGCCTCTGATAGCAGGAGGGAGAGAACACAAGTAGCAGGATTTCTGCAGAGAGGGGAATTATGATGACAAATTGGAAGAGAAATTGGCTGTAGCTATGTGCTCTGAAATGGTTTAAGTTGAAGCGAACACATAGAGGACATGAGGGGTGAATGAACTGGGGGAGAGATGGTACAGATGGGATGACCGCCGCAACGATAGCTGAATGATCGTCAGAAGTGCCGGATGGCAACGTGAGGAGGTTCCCTGGGTTACCATTTACATGAAGTGAATATGCATGTTGTACAAATAAGCAAGTATGCTCACATGTGTCTGTGTAAGAGAAAAGAGAAAATGTGTAGGAGAAAAAGAGAAATCCCTGGGCTACATGAGAGGGCGCAGTAGAGGAGAGGTCCCGACGGGCCTCAACCGCCTCCATCTATCACATCCCTCTGATACACCTGACACTCAGCAGAACTATGTGCTTCTCTTCTGAAGCTCCTGAATAAAGGCTGTGAAAGGAAACAAGCATCACATGATAAGAATGCATACTGAAGCAAAACAACATTTTGGATATTTTAAAGACAACAAAGAAATCCCACCTCCAATAATTTCCTCCTTGACTTTTTGTAGTTCTTTCCGCACCTCCTCTAAGATCTCCTGCAAACAAAATGGCAAATAAATTGTCAGATACTGATAGCAGTGGTAGGGAATCTCCTCCTATTAGGGCAATCAGGGAATGTTTCTACATGTCCTACAGTAACCAAGTTCCTGTAAATCTCTGTATAATCAGATTTCTTTCCTACAATCAACCTCACTGTACAGAAGATATAGATGAATTACGGTTTTATTTTTACTGTATTGTGACAGAAGAGACTGCAGTGTTCCATATTCCCTGCTATGATTAAAGGGATTAAGGGATTCTTGTCTACATGAGATTTAATAAAGAAATCTAAAAAAAAAAAGTCTCTAGGCACCCAAGTCACCATAATCTGTAGTTAAGCAGTGGGACGTGGCCCCTTAAAAGCTAGGTTTATAGTGAGCATACTGCATTGTAAGCACTTATACTTGGATTATTGGGCAAATAGGCAGTTCAAGTACTTTGTATAAAAAACAATTGCGCGAAGAGCTGAAAATCTCATGTTGGAGCCGGAGCTGATAAACAACCGTTACTATTACCAAGTTATGCAACGCAGAAAAGAGACAAGACATCTGAGTAGATGGTGTGTAGAAGGCAGGAGAAGAGTGAACTTGCTGTGCTTGTCTGGCCACAAAGAGACGTGGACATAGAAAAGTATTTGAGACCAATCATAGTCTGTGAAGCCACAACATAATGTTACATTTCTGGGGAGGTGTAGCTAAGGCTGCAGTGTAGGGTGTCAACCTGATGCAGACATATTAATATATCTCAAGGTTTTATGGTGATGTTGCTGCATTAATCTAACAGAGTTGTGTTGTTGTTGTTGTTGTAGGAGCCGTCACTCACAGCGGTATCTTAAGTGGTCCAAGTGAGAAATCGTCTGTCTCTACTTTCCTACCATCTTTATACAAGTTGTGTAACTACAGTAAAATAAGTCATCATAATTTCATGTAAATTCCATTTACTGACCCTGGATTACAAAAAGCAGTGTAAAAAACAAAAGTAGATAAAAGTTGTGTTCGCCAGGAAGCCAACAAGAAGGTTAAATACGTATAATCACACTCATTGAGGTTCAGCCCTGTCAGTCAAGAACTGATAACTAACTGATGAGAAACTCACCTGTTTCATTTTCTCTAAATCGGAGTCATCCGTTCCACCTGCATCATTACTGTTGCTCGCACTCTTTGCTCTGTACAAAGACAAGAAACAGACAAACTATATATGTTATATCCGTGTTTAACAAAAAAAAATAAAAATTTTAAAAAGAAACTGCATTGACAGGGTCGACTTATCTCTGTAGTTTAAGAGGGATGAAGGAACAGTGAATGGATCATACATCAACTTTGTGGATGCCAGCAATTAAATAAAAATAAATAAAAGCCACTGATTACTTTAAATTATTTTAAAACTTACTGGTCGATTCTGAATATATAGTTTTCCTACATATACGGTGTGTATAAGTTGGAATTGATCCACCTTTAAACCACTGCAGCTTCATAGACGTCTCAACTACAGCTTATAGACAACCATTAAACACAGCTATGGAAAAAGTGTCAGAGAGTGGTATAGTTTACCACAAGAGGACAGCAGTAGCCCCAGGCCAGAAAACTGATGTAAAAATAAGCATTAATCACACTGCCACGATTCCACCTTATTATTCAGTTTTCAGCGATAGCACAAGTCCCTTGGGTGCATGCCATTCTCTGATCCATTAGATGGTGCTATCATCTGTAAGATATGCTACCCCAGCAAGCACGTAGGTTGCGCTGATGCTGTGCTAGCCTGAGAGGGGGAAAAAAAGGCAAGTGGAGCTATGGTCACAAGTGAATGGGACAGAATGTATACCTGGAACCTTGGGACAATGAGGAAGGGGAGTCCATGCTCTTGGGGATGGAGTTATTCCTGTTAGTGAGACACACACACTCTGCTCTTAGAGTGAAAATGAACACACTTAAAAGCACACTTGTCCACATGTGAGCACAGATGCACATATGGTCACGAAAATACACACACACTGATGGAGAACTACTTGTATGGTGAGTTCAAACATGTGACATCAAGATGTTACTGGTGGCGGCAGCACAGAAATAACTGCATCCAAAATTACCTGACCATGGATGATTTCTCCCAAGGTCTTCTCAGGGTGTCTGAGAGGGAGAGGGAAATAGGAGTTGTTCATTTCCATTGCATGTGTTGGAATATTAGAACCAACGTGGGTGGTATGTTAGTGATAAAATTGTTGAGTTCTCACCGCTTTGACCTTGAGACTCTGAATCATCCTGTACAGAAAAAGAGTGGGGACTTCTGTTAATAGTGAGTCATCCTCAACCGCTCCTTATTTTTAAGCTATCCATTATCTACAGTGGTTTGGTCATCTGTCAAAACATATTATCCTTACTTAAAAATAATCAAAAAGCAAAGCCTTACATTGTCTTGTGTCTTCGGGGGTGGCTTCTCTCCAGTGTCTGCAGCTTTTCTCCTGATGTAAAAAGAATCAGTCAGGTTAGACTGAGAATGTCTGAAGAATTATTTGTTAAAAAAAAAAAAAAAAAGATTTAAATCTAAATCCTTATTCACAATGGGGAACAGGGCGTGGATTACTTTAAAACTACTTAATATAAATATTATGGATATTTTATGTGACAGCAAGCCTGTGGTGTCACTCACCTTCGTGCCAAGATAGCACTCATCTCACCCATCAGACCACCTCCACCTCCTCCTCCAATGGAGGAGTTGCTGCTGCGGCTGGAGTCAGTTCTGCCTATTGGAGCTGCATCCTCCTGCTGAGGGCAGCACATCACAAAAACATAGATGTTATCATCTTAGGTCTGCTAGTCTGAACAACTGCACTGGATCAATACAGAACATCATGTACACAGTGTAGTGATTGTCCGTAATGCGAATGTTTCCTTCTAAAGCAGCTGCAAAGTAACAGTCCAGACAAAATCGCAAATTCTAAAATGTGATTGTTACTCACCTTGGATACTTTGCGGAGTTTAGCCCCTGCTAGGGCGGCTGCCAAGCCCCCACCTAATCCTCCCCCACCACCAAGGCCATCCCCTCCTCCTCCTCCTCCTCCTCCACCTCCTCCTGCAGCGGGAAGGGGCGGGGCAAGTGGAGGACCTGAGGGAGGTGGTCCCGGAGGGGGAGGGATGCCAGCAGCTGGGGGAGGGATGCCGGCAGCTGGGGGAGGGCCAGGGGGTGGAGGAGGAGCAGGTGGAGGAGCGGGGCCTCCAGGGGGCATAGGTGGAGCTGGAGGAATATGGACTACAGACAGAGAAGGAAAATCATTCAAAGATAATAATCATGATGCACATCAATGAGTGTGGCAGGGCATTAGCATTAGCTTCGTTGAGAAGAGTTTGTATGAGGAGAGTCATCCGTATTCACAGCTTTACAATTCACCATTACGCAAAGTCTGTAGCCACAGAAACTATGAATTGGCATTGAGATGATGGCAGCTGACAATCAAGGAAAAAAATACTAAATAGACATTTTAGATTGTGTCCACACATGGTCAATGTAGAGCTTCTGGGCTCATAGACAGCCTGTGTCAAATTTCTAAGGGACCAAACGTTGCAGTGTCAGAGCTTTCCTCGTCCTTCTCTTCACACTAAAGTCTGACTTACATTTCACACCATTTGGAATAAAGTTGTTGGTATGCTTTCATAGCAAAGATAATGACATATGAGGAAGCTATGAAGACTGAACAGTACATAGTTATCTTGACCAGCCCAGGTGTTTCCTGACCTGCAGCAGTTTGTCTTTCTCTCTCCTGCCTCTCTCTTTCCTGCCGCTCTTGTTCTTGTCGCTCCTGTTCCAGCCTCTGCTGCTCCAACCTGTGTACAAACAAACACATCTGTTACGGTCATTCGTAAACAGGCTCAAAATAAATCAGTGGATTAAGACAACACATCATTTAAAATATGAACCCCTATAAACGGGCTAAGCATAAAGTGAGTAGAATACCAAACATGATGAATGACACCAGCCCTTTAGATTATTGGATTATTTATGCGCATTCCATTGTTATGGGACTACTCTGTCTAATTACAGTATTTGGCATTTGTACAAAGAGCGACTGTCAGGATTTCTATTCCATATACTTAGTTTTGTATAAAGAATGAGTGCTGGATTTCACCACTTCTGATTAGCCCACCACTGGAAAGTCCACAGCTGGACGAGGCGGCTTAATTCTAGCTGCTTCATTTCGCTTCTTCCTCCCCTCTCCCCCTACACATCTGCCATCTACAACAGCTGTATACAGAGTAACACACATACTATTTACACATACACTCATGCACAGGTCCCCACACATGCACAGTCACACACACAGTCAGCTGTGATTTAAAGCTTAGGCAGTGTGCCCAGTAAAGGGTGGGGGGAGATCACATTTGTGTCTTTCATTTAGCCTTTATCTAGCAGCCATTTGATACTAGTGAATATTATGAATCACATCTAAAAGCATTAATAGAAAGAACATCAACAAACACCTGCACCTATGCTGGTATTCAAAGGTTTTAAAAGCTCTCTAAGCCACAGCGTTCCAGCAGCGAATGGGTCAGCTTGACAGACGGTCCCTAGAGCCAATCACAAATGCTCCCCGACTGCGCAGTATATCGCCTTTTAGTCTAAATGAGATTAAAAGGTTAATGCGTCGTCTATGCCGGCGTGCATGGAGTCACCACAATGGGTCTGGCTGAAGGAACAGATAGATGGATGGCGAGAAGGTGGGGTTGATGTCAAGAGTCGTCCACTTTGCTGCCGCTTTAACCTTTAACCTACAGAGGCTGGCCGAGGGTTTAGCAGTGTCAGGCTAATGCCATCAAATCCTCCACATATGCGTGTGTGCAAAACTGTGCCAACTGGACTACTGCAAAGCCAAGACAGCTTGACATGCTATTGATTGTTATGCAACTAAACCCAGCTTCTGTTAAGAACATAAACGTCACACAGTACAGTGCACCCACTAAAGTGGTCAGACTATTTATTTAACAAACACTGAAATTGCTTATCTCTTACACTAAACCTAGAAGAAATCTGGGCCGGTAATCAGGGTTAGCAGATGGAAACTGAATCAGGCCCAGATATGTCATGTGACTGAAGGGATATTATAATTAAATCTGACATGAATATAAAACGTTTCCAAAGAAATTATCCTTTCAAAAAAGTATTTGACAAGCATTTGTCCATCACTATCTGTCAGGGTTACCCTATGCCAATTAGCTCCACAAACCTTATCGCATTGTAGGAGAGTGCCAAAGAGGATACACAACAAGCTGAAGTCCAAGGAGCTTTGAACGCTATCAGTGTAGTAGTAATCAGGTTGTTGGTATGTAATTCTTGTCACTTTGTAAGGAAAATTTGCACCCGACTGTGGATCACTAGCAAGCAGATATCTTGAAGCACTGCAAGATGGACTGTCGTGTGATATCATGATCTTGCAAACTTCACGAGAATCTAGCTGTCTTGCAAAGTAAATTAAAAGGAAGCCTGACAGTACCTCCGCTGTTGTTCAAGCTCTTCTGGAGAAGGTCCATTTGACACTGGGCGTGGGAGTGTAGCATAACCTATGAAAACACAAGCCAGGAAAAGATACTTAATGAAAAAATATAAATTGTGGGGAATTAGATTGTGCTGTGAAAGGGTTCAATACGATGAGACTAGATGCAACATGTAAGTGTATATCCCTTTAAGATTGGATATGGCATTTGTAGACAATTCCCTTCATTGCCAGATGTGTATTCAGAAAACCCATGGGTACTAAACAATGATTAGTTTTAAAATGCTTTTATAGAGAGTGACGTAGTTCTTAGTGGGTTCATTCCTCTTGAATAATCCCTCTGTGAACTGTATCCAACTGTGCTTTTATGGATGTACACACCTTTTCTACCCATGCTGCTGAGTGTACAAAGTCTACGGACCGGGTAGACAATATCACAGACGAACTGAAAAGGGTGGTGCCCACTAATCAAGCCTCAACAGCACAGTATTTTTTCTGTTGTTTTTTTAGGGTTTAGAAGCACAAGTTAAGCAAAGGATCAGACTTAACTGAAATACGGGTGGCAATAAACGGAAAAAAAACACTCATAAAAGAAACATACAACAGATATGGATGATCCAGTGCAGACAACTATACTCTTCACAGACACAACAGGAAAGGCCTTTCCCGTTTTCTTATTTTCTCAAACCACTAATTTGTTTGTCTTGCGTGAAAGTCTTGGTGAATCATGTTGTTAAATTAGATGCACTTTCCAGGCAATCCAACCAAAGTACGTCAGTGTTCTGTAATGTTGTGAAGGAAATTCAGTAATCGGTCGAACTAGGGCACATAATGGGAGAATAGTAACAATACTTTGACATACCAAGCAACTAATGTGTAAGTTCCACATTTGAGTCTATTTGCAAGGTAGCATGTCAGTGTTTTTACTTGGTCTTTCCTGGCTGTGACAAAACATACGAAAATTAGTGAATATTAGTTGAATCCATAAGTTAAGATAAAATCTGCATGGAGAAAGGTTCTATCAAGGGATACACCAAAAAGACCTAGCTACAGACGCTGTAACAAGAGTCTAGAAAGAACTCACTTACCTGCATCTGCAATGGAGTTGAGGACGTCTAGAGCATGAGCCATGCCGTTGGCAAATAGAGTAGCATCCTCCTTGCTTCCAAAGTTGAGTCCCCAAACCTGTCGTGCATCTCGCCACTGGTGAAAATTGGGTGTGGCCTGGTTATACTTGAGACCTCTTACGATTGGACAGTTTATAACCACCTGGAGGAGAGAGAGAGGGAGGATTGATCAACAAAAATCTCTTTGATAGAGCTGGTGTAAAAACTACACCATCACGTGCTGTTTTATTAGTATAACATGTGGTGACAGTTCTCAATATCACATTTTAAAATATTAAATCCGATGATCAGACGTAAAAGGAGAAGAAACAAAGGGAAGCTTCTGGTAGCCGTATCCTTCACTATGAAACTGGAAAAACTAATAAGAGAACCACAAACTGCAACCTAAATCTTAAATACACAAACCCACATGCCAGATCATGCCACAAATGATGGTGCCTGCTTTAACGTTTTATGGGTCATCCTGGTTTTTATTCCACCCAGCAGGTGGCGTGAAGCCTATAAACCAGGGAAAAAAAAGAAAAAAAAACGTTCTGGGTTTGAGCGTTGCTTGAATGTGCTGACGTGCCTTTTCACTATTTGTTTAACAGCTTCTGGATTCCACAGAGCTCAGGGGAGGAGAGGAGACCCCGTCAGGGTGACTATCGCAGGGGGCAACACATGCTGAAAAGAGAGGGTAGCAAGTTCAGCTGCCACTGCACATGGTGGTACTTTCCAAAACCCTCTTCAATTGTGTGCAAAGCCAAAGTATACAGTACTGAGAATGTGACCAGAAGTGAAAGTCTTTCTAAGAGCAAGTTTAAAATGCTTGAATTCCTGGACAGCCTTGCAGTGCTGTTCATTCAATCACACCAGGAAGCATAAATCCACTTAAAAAAGAAACAAAAAGTTGATGTAAATGCAGACAGAAATAGAACATGTAGGAAAGGTGAAAACAAGGAAGTAGAGAGAAAATACACCCTGCTGCTCCCATCCACCGCCAACCTAAACCAAGCTGCATGTCTCCATCAGACACAAATATAGAGTCCTTGCTGGGTATCAAGCTTCTTCCTAAACTGTCACAGGAAATGGTTGAACGGGTTGGCTATCTCACAGGAAACATCATCCACTTTAAGACCCGTCTCTGGGGAACACTTTAGAGTGCTGAATGTTTAAAGAAGGAGACAGACGCTGAGGCAAGGAGAGGGGTGTAGTCGAGAATAGACCCACCCAAACTCAGTTCACCCTGCTTTATATCTGCTCACCTTTATCTGTTGGTGAGTCATAGTCTGATGATAAGTAAACCTCTTTGTTCTCCTTGTCTAGCATTCGTACAGCTTTCAGGTTTAGTGACACTTTTCCACTTCACTACATATAACACAAGCTTTAAGTTGGCAAACAATTGATATTTAAATTGACTGAATATTTAAAAGAACAATATCCAGCCTGTCGTATACTGTATGTGTAAAAGCAGGACACACCAAACCAATATCAAAGACTGACGCCTCATGTCGCCTGTCAAAAACTTCAGCTAACTGCCAACTAGGACATACTGTGCGCCTCCAAGTCACGAGCGCTTATCGACTGCCCATCAAACCGCTGACCAACAGCTTGATGCGACACAGCCTTTAGTCTATGGCTAATTCAAAGGTCAAAAAACCTGTGTCTTGGTCTACTGATCAAATCGAACATTAATCAATGTTTTAATAATTTCTTAGACTAAAGAGAAATAAAACATTACATTTGAGACACAGTAACATGGTCTGAGCAGTATGAAAACGTGGGTTTAGCAACGAAATTTTGTTGACAGGCTTCCTTCCTTCCTTGTACTATCAGATTAAGAATAGTTTGAGCATGGGAGGGACACTACACTAATATGCACCTTATGCAACTACGTTTTCCTCTCCGAACATCAGAGTTTAAGTTTAAATTAAGTGAAATAAAGCAGTTCTTACCTCAGATGAAATTGTGAAACAATACTGGTGTAATAGTTCAGTAGGTTACCAGTTTATTGTGACACCACAGTCAGTTTTTCTTGCGCTAAGTGTCTTACTGATTCATAGCACATGCTGGAATAAATGTATCAGTTGAAGGTAACTGCAAAAGCAATAATGCAAGCTATCACATATGTCGGGAAATATTCTCCATAAAATTACAACCTCCAGCTTTACTACGTGCTATCAGACAGTATTAACATGTATGGATGTCCAGACCATCTTACGCCTGCTTACTATGACATCCTTAGGCAACACAGATGCCCACAGGGCCACAACGCAGCTGAACTTCACACGACTTAAACTTCCAGGGGAACATCGAACACACATGCACACTCCAAACATATATCCAAAGCTGGCAGATGTACCTGTTGGTCTGTCTGCATCTTGCGTCCCACTATCCTGAAGGCATTGTTGGTGGGGTTGTGATAGATCTGGACTCTGCTGAAGGCTTGGGGTCCAGCGCCTGCGGGAAGCCACTTCTTATTGCCATCATCATAGATCATCACAGTGGCCCGAGCCTGGCAAATACTCGACTCACTGGAAGACAGAAGACAAAAAAAATTAATTTACAGCCTAGTGAGGATCTTGAGAGTGTGAGGACATCAATAGGAATGTAAAACTTTTGTGCTAGAAATCAAGTTGCAAGTTAGAATTCTTATTAATTAAATGCTCATCCATGCCTGCACAACACATGTAACCCTGAAAATGAGAAGAAAGCTTTTGTGTAAAGCATGTACTTCGTATAAACTATAAATTAAATGTGTAGCCACAACAATTAAAACCACAATGTCGTGTGGTAATTGACTGTAACCTCAGCTGAATAAGGTATGACTCAGTGTTGTGAACAATGAGCTACAACTAACATATATCATTTATTATTCTGATGACAGCCATTAAATTCCACTGTGTAATTGATAACACATCTTCATATCTGTATGTAAGGATAATGGGGGAAAGGAGCAAATACAATACCAAAACTCAGAAAACTTGTTTTTTCATTGTACTGTAGGTATCGTACGAAGGGTAGATGCTGGAGATACGGGTGATACCGCACAATAACACAACATGCAGGATGGTGGTGGCAGGCCAACTGCAACTTCTGAGTTAAGCGCAAACAATGCCACAGAGAGTTTCAAATGGAATGAGGAAACGCCTCAGACTTAGCTATGAGCTCAAAGACAGGCTGGATCTTAATACAGAATCAGAGTTCCACTTGTCAGTTATATAGATAAGAACACGTATTTGAAAAATTCACATACTGAAATGTCCCCGCTAGCGTTTGTGAATTGTGTTAGTTGCATATACAATGCTGCAACAGAATTGTTGAAAATGCAAAGTAGTTGTGCAGACCACACTATTTTAGATATAGTTACCATGCTAGTTACAACATAAATACTATCTGAAGGATGCTCCAGGTCAACATTAGCTTTTGGTAAATCAAACCTTTTACTATTAACCATACCAAATTTAGAAACAACTATACTGCTATCAGTTTACACGCTATCTAAATAAGATTCCAGGCTAATTAGTATAATGCAAACAAACTGCTTAAAATTTAAACTGGACAAGGTTCTTTTGTTTAGGATGCAATGTGGATTGCAGCTGGAAAGGAAGAAACAAGCACAAGGGGAGGAGAGGGGGAACTGGAGACACCGGAAGAACAAATGAATGAAAAACACTCAGTTATAAACAAAACCTCTTAAGAGATGAGAGCCAGGCCTTCCAGACAGGGCAACAGTCAGTTTGACTAACTACCGATGGAACAGTACAGCTCGTCTGAATGTGTGCTAATCATAAACTACACTTGACTCGTAACAAGGTATAATTTGTCTGAACTTCAGATGCTGTCTGGCAAGATGCCACAGTTAAGTACACCTAACGTGGTGACTGGATACATGAAGTAACCTCCTGCCGCAGGTACCAGATAATAATTGTGAAACTAAAGCATGTGTGTAAAGAGTAGAGTTGGAGTAACTGAGGGGTAGAATACAGAAGAACATGGAGCGCATGTGAAAAAACAAACTAAAAAATAGTAGATTTCTGTTCGGAGAAAGAGAGATTAGTTTCATCCCAAACGAGAAGGGAGGTGAGACAACAATGGCGGCTGACAAAGACAGGAAGCTGTGCCGAGCGCCGCCAAACAGATGAGGCGCTGGAATCTTCCACCTGCTCTACATCAACCTCCACCTCCACATGCTTTGTAAGAAAACATGTTCAACATGTGCTCTGAGATCACTGACAAAACATTTATTTATAGTTCCGTGCAGGCAGAACACACAGAGCTACACATCATTCAGGTATTCCGGCTACGGTTTTTGGCAGCAATGAGGCTGCAGAGTTCGCACATACGTCGTCAGTTCAGATAGTGAGAAAAGATTAACAAATTTCTCCTTGTAGAGAAGAATACCACAAAAAAAAAAGCTGCCTGTAAAAAAGCCCTGCACAAAAATATTATGCTTCATACAAATACATATGGATGTATCATCTAACATCTATGTTGTATATATTACATTTTTTATTTGAAGCATTTAAAAATGCTCTTGTTGATGATTTATTATTGCACTCATCAGTTTAATATTCTAAAAAAGTTAAGATTAATGCATATGTGCAGGAGGTCGCAGTTGCAACAAAAGACAATACGAGAACCAAACAAGAATCAAAACAAGTACAAAGCCAATAGTGAGTCCAGGAATTAGACACAGGCGGACAAACACAGGGAACAAAGGTGGCCGACTGTCAACTCCAATTTTTTACCATTCCTCCCCCTCCTCTCCTTACTCGACCCCCATGCTCTCCCTATAGTCTCCTAATCCATCTCTTCCACTTCTCCCTCCATCTGTCCCACCCGTGATACAATCTGCTGCTTCCTGTGACACAGCAGCAAAGCCACAACCCACTTCCTGCTGCCCACACTGCCTAATAAGGACAGCTCTGACCCGAACAATCGATGCATGGACACAAACGCAATGATACAACATTTCTCCTACAAGTTCATCATGTTTAAAGTCAGTTCCTATTAACCTGAAATGACATTGAGCCATCACAGATAAATGAAAGAGATGAGAGCATAGTGAGCAAAGAATTGGCATATTTGGGATGCTGGCTTTTCTCCAATGAAGATATACTCAAACGTTCATGCCTACAAATACCCCTATAAACAGGATTATTTCTAGGAACAGTGATTTAAACTGAATCTGTCTGTGTAACAGAGTGGTTCAGAACTTCGCAACACAGCAGATTTTGGGTTTACCAACACAGAAGAGTGCATTATGTAAACTTCAAGAACACCTTCCTGTGATTGTGTTATTTGGCACATGTCTTATAATAATAATATGCCCATAGAGAATGTTGGTCCAGTTTTTCATAGTCACTTTCTCTTGTCTTTGCTCGCTGGTAATTTGTCACCTTGCAGCAAAGCTTAAATATCTCATGCACTTTACTCATATTTACTATTTAGAAAAAAAAAAACTATTGCAACAATAATAAGAATAATTTTTCTTTTTCATAAACTCTCCATTTTAACATTTGCATATGGTTTGTTACATTCTTGTGATGTTTTTCATGTTTTCTGAGTTGTTCCTAAACCACTTTATATGTGTGTCTGTGTCAGGCTGTATCCTACTAGGGATGGCTGCTGCCATCAAGGAGTGTCATTCCTATGGGGTGGGGGTGCCTGGTCTGGTCTAGGTGGGTGCTACATGTCTAAGTAACATCCACATGAATGCCAGGTCCAAAACTTTCCCAGCAGAACATTGAATTGTCACAAGATGGTCAATGGTATTTACTTCTTCTGTCAATGGTTTTGATGTTGTGCCTGATCTGTGTATTATTCTTTTACAGAATATAAAGGAAGTATACAGTCCAAGCCTTCACCGTCACCTTAAATCCTTCAGTATGCACAGGCCTGCCCATCAGTCACTTCAAGCAGGTTAAAACCACCTACGGCTGAACAGATCCAGTACAAAATCAGTACTGCAGTGTTCTCCGATCTCATGTGCATTGAGCATTCTATTGAGGGCAGAGGGGGCTTATGGGAACTGGGAGGGGACAGAGACTGGACTGGGAAACAGATGCATATTTAATGGCAGAGAAAGCAAGGGCTCTGGAGTGAGACTGAGAGTGAGCAGCTGCATTATTGATAGAACTACGGACACTGAGACTCTAAAAGCTTGTGTGGCACACACACACATACACATGGACCCGCATACACCCTTCCACCTGTCAACCTGCCAACACATGTGTTAGTGTTCACCCAGTCCCCTGGGTATTAACAGGCTGCAGGGGCTCGTGGCTGGGTTTGACTGGACTGTGTTTGAGCGCTGGTATAAATCAACGACAGGCGCGACCATAAACAATCTATTCCTGTCCTCCCTCCGACAAAGACCACCAGTCCACAAGTGAGGCTGAAGCTGGCTGCACAGTCAAGCCAGCCAAGTGACCAGTTGACTTAAGAGGTTTTCTCTTAAGCGCAGATAGGTCGCTGGCTGATTCTCTGGGAGAGATTTCAGCAATCGACCTCTTTAAAACCTCAAGCAAAGCATGTTCAATATGACTTCAGCAAAGGAAATGCTCGCCGGGAAGATGTGAAGATGGCTCATTTAGCACAGCGCAAAGCTAATCTGTCTTCACTTATTACAGGCAGAGTGAGTTCCTCATCACACTGTGGTTTGGTCCTACTGGTCAGTGAGGGGTTAACAGGAAATCACAGCGCAAGGCTGGGGCACATGCTCACTTGGAAATGTCTGTATAAGGCTGTGCTCTCAGAGCTTTTCTCCAAACGTGCTGGCAAGTACAGTCAGGCCCAGTGGCTCTGTCTCCAACCCCTCCTCTTACCTGACCCTCCCACCAGACTCCTCTGTCATTCTTTCTTTTCTCCAAATCAAGTATAAAATCTGTACAGAGATGGCTTTTGGTGGCATGATTGCTGAGCTATATCTTACATAATACCGCAGTATATACAGTGAGGGGATAAGTAGACCAAGCCAAAGCTGAAGAACATAATTTATCTTGTGTAGCATAATAATGACATAGATGAAATACAGACACAAGTCCTCAAATCTGGATACGACATACTGCAGTTACATAGCAATGTCTAGACACTAAGTAGAGTAATACAATTCGTCTCTGAATCCATCCCAGGATCACTGTCCGTCCTAATTCATCAGGTTTTTCCTTGAACAGGAGCTCCTAATACCACTGCATGAAAAGCCCGCTCCCCCTCGCAGCTACAGCCAACTATCATTTTTTAATGCTGTACAGGATTTTCGAGATATTCTTGCCTTCAGGAGTAAGTGTCTATTTTTGTGGCAAAAAAAAAAAAAAAAAAAACGCAGAGAACTCAAATACTTCAACAAAATCATCTTTCCACAGCTGTGACAAGTGATTCGCACACAACTCGCGGCGAGATATGAAACATACATTGACAAACAGGTGTCACATTAAAATTAGTCAACTTTAGGCGGCAGCGCTGAACCTGAAATGAGTAAATAGTGATTCATTACCTATATTCTTCTTTGCCTGCACACTGAAACCAGACAGGGACTGAAAATAAGTCACCTAATAATGTCTGCACGTAACCAAACTACTTGACAAAAATAGACACCACGTTTCACAAATGGTGTCCACATCTGATAAGTATTGACACTCTGAAAGAAGTGTCAAAGCGGTAGAATGTTTTTTATGCGATTTACCTTACTGATTACAAGTATATATATATATATATATATATATATATATATATATATATATATATATATATATATATATATATATATATATATATATATATATATATATATATATATGTGTGTGTGTGTTATGGCCCACTAAAATCTAAAATGCACCAGCTTGCATTAAATCTTGGCTTCATGAAGGTTATGATATCCAGTTTTGCATAAAATAACAGAGTTACTGATTCAGCTGTGTTTTCATTTTGGATGCTGTGGTTTGTTAGCTTGGCGTAGGTTATTTGGATTTCATTATAGGGAGAAAAAATACTTCTGCACCCCATTTGATAGTCCTACAACCAATCAGAGCAACAAATTGCGTGACGTTGCTTTGCTACAAATGCCTTAATCAAATTGTTTGTAAAGTAAAAGTGTCTTTTTACCGTAGACATTTTAGGGGAAGGGAACTGGGCTGGCTTCCAGGCTAATAACCTCGAGCTCATAAGATTAGAATGCGGTAAGGCCGATATATGAGCAATATATAACAAGCACTCATTCATAAGCATGGACTGAAACTTTCCCTTTCCATCGCAACACCTGAATGGTTGATGCAAGAAAGGAACAGAGAGAGTCATGTTCCAGAAGTGAGAAAAGGAAGCGTTAAAGGTGAATGGGCCATATGGGAATACCCAGGATGAGTCAGTACGTCAATGCAACTCTGTACACAATAATCTAAAATCCAGGCTTTTGTGTGGTAAGAGAATATAATCTGCCATTTAGTAATTTTTCAGTTGCAAAATCTCTTAAATAAGGATGTTTTCGGCACCATATTTATGTAACAGGCTTACAAATCTGAAGAAAATATTCAGAATGAAAACTGGGAAGATACCAATCATTACAGTAAACTGGGTTAAACACTGTCCATATTAAACTCGCTGAACTGAGGTCATGACGGTGGTGAAGTGCTTGACCTCTCATGCTGACTAGGAAAGAGGGGAGCCACAACAATAGCCTTTTGGCGCTGGGCCTGGTCATCTGACAGCATACTGTCCTCATGTCACCCTAAGGCTACATACAGCCAGTGATGTTCAGCTGGGCCCACATGACTCTGAAACAGACCTCTCCAAACTACATACATACATACATACTGAGACCACAGTTCAGTTGACTATCCAAGATAAGCTTTCAAACGGCAAAGTACAGTTCCTGTTGTACTGTGAGATACCACCGGCCCATAAACGTTAATAGGTAGCTCGGTGTCCAGACTGAGTGAGCTTCCCATTGATGCAGCTTCTTTTCAACCACAAAATACATGGATGAGGAACATTAACAAGGGTAATTATCGCACAAATGCAAATCATTTTGAGGATTATTCTTGTGTTCTTATTCAGAAACAGGAAGGATTTTTGCTGAACATTTAAAAAAAAAAAAAGCAGTAAAGCAGAAAAAAAACTTGTGTCAGCTGCTTTTGTTATTGCAATTAATTTAAATCAGCATCTCCTTTACTACACACATTTCCCTCTATGATCTTTTCCAATTCGGTATAAATTAGAGGTTTTATTTAATTTTTTACAACTTGGGGGAGAAAAACGTGGATCTTTGCTAGCTCTGCTGTCTTTCTCTGTCCTTTTCCTTTCAGCTGTTTCTTCCCCACAGGTCCTAGCATGCTGCTAAACACACACAAACAGACCCACACTTGCTGCAGGCTACTGCTTTCCATCCCCATGAATCAGCCAAACAGAAACAGGCATCCAGGCCGTCTCAGCTATTCTTGAACTCCCCTTCGCCATAGGTTTGTCAGACACCTTCAGCTGAAGCTCCTCTACCAAGAAAACCCCTCAGCATTCTTTGAGCGCTGACTCATCGTCCATTGAGCATTGTGGAAAAACTGAACAGACATTAAGCCACAAAAAAAAAAAAAAAAGTTAATTTTGTTGTCTGACCACTTCAAGAGCGGAGATGAATTCCTTCCTGCTTCTGAGGCAGTAGATGGTGTGTGTGTGTGTGTGTGTTTCTACACATAGGGAAATAACTGGTACGCTCGATGCCCTTATTTGGAACCATCTCACCTCTGTCCTCCTCACTGAGAACTCAATTCCTTTTACAGGTTGGAGCATATCCTCCTCGACTCAGGCTAAGGAGGAGGCAGGGCTTCTTCTCTGGAGGAGAATAATAGTCTTCTTAAATGTCCTGACTTGTACGCCCCTTTCCTTTGCTTTGAAGAGGAGATGTTTCTTTTTCACAACTTCAGGACCAAAGTTGAGAACGGGAATGAGGCAACACCTAATTCAAACTTCCTGCTTCTGATTAAACCCGTGGAAGGAGTGCGTAGACTTTGACCCAACATTAGTCTACTTTGGACTTGCCTTTTTATTTTTTTGCCGACTCACACCCATTCTGCTCTGCGCTGGGTAAACATAAGTAGCACATAAAGAATTTATTAAGTTCCTCTTTGTATTCTTGTGCCAATAAACATCAGACACATTATTTGCTTAAAAACAGTCGATGACTTTCGCACCCAGACTACTTTACACAGAGATAATTACTCTTACTACTGACTCCAAGCCAAATACAACAAGACTAATATTCACCCATAACTGAACACTGGGCTTTAACTACTTTAACAGATGGCAAAATGAGAGTCTATTTACTATTGTCTGACCTCCAAACCTAGAGCCTGATCTTCAATTCTGCCATACACGAAGAGCAGACTACCTCTCAAATCACAAAACTGGACAGAAATGGAAATGGTGTCAGCCTCATGTCGCACCCAGGACAGCAAAGACGACAAAAAACACGTCCGTTTCAGTAAGCAATATAATGCGCATCACTGTTCATGCACAAAAAATGTCAGCCATGCAGAAAATGGTTCACTACTTGACAGAAGAAACAAACAGATAATGACATATTTAAGATAAGCTTATCTGTTTAAGTTTAAACCTTTAAAAATAAGTCCGTATCGATGCTTAAACTCGCCATGGGTAATGTTATCCGTCCTTACTACACAATGTACAAGTGGTGCCTCATGATAATGTAAGAAGCTGCCGAGTACTGGGTTACCGCCAAGACTGTTCTGTCTAATGCAGCCTCTGTCCGAAATCACCATCATCTCTGATAAGTGACGTTAAGATCCAGGGACCTGAACGATTGGAATGTCTCAAATGACTGACGGCATAAAGCTGTTTTTATACTAACTGCCGTCCATTATGCTCCATTAGGCAATGAACTCCTGATGAACCCGCTGTATCTTTATGCCCATTAGCAGTGCTGACCATACACAACATCACAGCAGAGTTTCTGCCCACAACAAGCTTTGGTTTCACTACAGTGTTAGACCCAGGCTCGCCATCAGCTGGAATGATGTCACTCCGTTTGGCTACTGCAGAGAAGACCACAGGGTGTGTAGATGTGTCTGTAACTTTGTCCGGCCACTGTTTGTCCTGCTCAATTTCCCACCAGTGATTCCTAGACCTTTGACAAAAGAGACCACAAACAAACTAAAATGCCGAAATTTAGGGTGTTCTCACGTCTAGGTTATTTTTCTGAAACCTCGGGTTGGTTCGTTTGGGCTGGTGTGAACACGGCAATCGCACTCCCTTCTGGAACAAATTAACTGAGCTGGGCCCGGTCAGAGGGCACAGTTCATTTGCAGTGTGAACGAAATGACTACCATATAATTACATAACCATGAACTTTACTTGAGGCTTCTTTGGAAGAGTGTGCACCGAACAGTGTTATCTGGCAGCACACACCTTCGAAGGAGCAGCAGTGGGCCTTCTCGTCGATGCACATAAATGTCATTTTCTACACATACCCTTGTTGCTTGAACATGTTGTTCATTTTGATGACACAGACAGACCTGCAGAAACCGCATAATAGTGCTCACACTCTCTGCATGCGCTCGAATTTCAATTTGAAAGTTTTTCTGCAAAAGTATGGCCAATCAAAAAACTGTTTGCAAGAGAGCAGTGTCAAGGGCGTGTCAGAAATTTGTCTCGTTTGCCCTGTGAACACGAACCACACCGAGATTAAATTTAACAATGTAACAGTATTGTATCAACTGCTCCCTTAATCAGAATGAAATGGTATGAAAGCACACTCAAATGCCCACAGACAAATTATTATCCTGTCTGTCTGCCACATCTGAGATTTATTTATATATTATATACGCACCGTGCAAAGTTTTAAAACTTAGCAGGAGGCATGAAAGCTCAAAACATCTAGCCATAGACATGAAGAACTATATTGAATAGAAAAGAGAACAAAGAGTTCTGCAACGCTGACCTAAAGTCAGACTGGAACTTCATGAAGAGACATAAGAAACTGAATCAGCCTAAATGATATGAAGAACTATTTAAGTTCTCCAAAAGCCTCACTACTACTGCATTATATGTATATATTTTTTGGTTTCACAGGTTCCCAGTGAACTCTAAAGGTTGACATATGAACTTACTGGTCTGAGAGAATGATCATCAGAATCACCACGTCTCTACAAGACGGGACATCAAACCTGCCGTTTATAAATAGCCAAGATACCAGCAACTAGTTTTCTTCATCTGCAAGAGATTCTTAGAAAACGGACAACCCGCAAAATATGATCAATTGACCAAGTACAGACGTTCCTTTGTTTGATTCTCCCAGCAGTTTCACATGCATGGGCATCAGCATACAAATCCTGTCTATGTCTGGGAGGTGCCATCTTCGGTAAATCTTGAAGTTAAGATAACTGTTACCTGAAAAACCTGGAAGCCGGCCCGACTTCCCCCACCCACAAACTTTTTGTGGCCAAGTTGGTCTGCGGTCACTCCGCTGGGAAGTGATTATGTCCCGGCAAAGCACATAAAATCGTTTGGGGCAGGATTCATGTGATGATGCATGTCATCCAAGCGCCTTGGCGCCGACTTTGTTTGCAATAAAATAGCTGTGATTGGTTGTAGGATTATCCATTTGTGCAGATGTATTATTTATTTGTGTAACAGTTGAAACATGCCCCATAATGAAATCCAAAAGGCTAGAAAATGCTAAACGGGGTTTAACAGAGGTAGTAGCCTTTGCTTTGGGCCAGGTTAATGTTTATTTGCACAATGGTCAGTCACAGAAGAAACAATTGCTTCCTGTTTTCAATCTTAAACAGCAACAGCTTCACCAGTAGTGCCTAGATGACTTATGAGTAAGACCTGAAACAATTGAGTTAGACCATTATAGCCACCCCTTTAAACTCTCTCTAATTCTCTATTAAGAAGACTGTATGCATATTACTTTACCAAGTAACAACCATGTTCTGATTTTCTGTAGCAAACCTTTTAGCATCACTTTCTAAAAACTAAGCTCACTAAAAAAAACTAATTAATATGGGAAAGAAATCACTAACTAAGTTAGGGTAACGTTGTGGTGACAGAAGAAAAACATAGTTCAGGGGGAACACAACCAAACAGGGGCACAATTAAAGAAGCAAAGCATCAGCCACCACCAAGGAAACTGGATTTGCCACAAAGTAGACAATAGAGGATTTTGTATGTTGAGCAACTCCTGTTGCAAAGCGTCTAATCCAAGAGGCAAAGGCTGGCATAATGGCCTATTTATGAGTGCGAGAGGTGGGAGGACCAAGAGGGGTAAATTGTTTCAGGGGAGGGGGGTAGCAGTGATCGGGTGTTGTGGGAGGCAAACTCACCAGGCAGGGCCATTTTAATAATGGAGGGTGCAGAATGATGGCGCAACGCAGGCTTTGAGATCATTTAGACACACTGTCATACCAACTGCACGGCGACCTACTGAGGAGTCTTTTGAAGTGCACATCAACATGCAACTCTTTATGGTGCATGAAATAAAGTCATTATTCGTAATCTTTTATAGATAAGAATTCCCACAAGCACACCCCAATTACCTCAAATTGTTACTGCTTCTGGGGCGCAGGATAAATGTGGACACTAGGAGGTCTGTGGCTGAAAAATGGATCTTAGAAGGCTGCTTATGTTCACAATTAAAAATAAGTAATAATGTTTTCAGTGTGGTAAAGCAATTGTAAATCAAAAATCTGATGACAATGCAGGTTCGCATAGCTCTAACAGAAAAACATCAGCGCTCAAGCTCAAGTTATCTGAGTGAACACAAATGCGCACAACATAAAAGTATTTCTTTAATATTTTGAACTGTAAGACACATTTTTGAGAGTGGCACAGATTGCAGAGAGTCCTTCCCCACTGATATCAGACTTCAAAAGAAAAATCTGACTGTGCAAGGGAATTAGGACGACAAGTAGAGACATGAAAAATCAGCATCCCAACACACCAGACCCACACATGAACATTACACAACACCGTGGCAGGAACGCGCTGCTGTTGCAATCCCAATGAGTTTTGTCTTCCTTACATGGACAAATGCAATAATATTGCTAAATTCCTTAAATAACAGCTACTGGCCTGTTGGGACATGGACTCAAGACGAACATTTTAACAGAGGAAGATGACAGCAAAACTGCAAAGTTCACTGTTAGAGCTGCATTCCTTTCTAGTCACTACCAGAGAAGAAAAATGTTAGTGTCGAGACACAAAGGAGACTGAGGGGGAGGCCAGTTGCCTGCTTTTAAGACTGATCAATAACAAGCTCATGACGGAGTATACGAAGAACAGAGGAGGAGCCCTGTTTGGCATCACTTTCTCGCATGTTGAGCTTCTAAACTGATCTCAGGAAGCTAGTTAGACTGCAGACAGTGTGTTAATCAGATGCATTACACCCGTCTGTATGTATGATCGGGTCCCACGTGCTCATCCTTGCCCCTGAGGCAGACATACTGCCAGATTCAGATAGGACATCTCTTTCAACCAGAGACCCAGCCGGTGAGTCACAATGGGAGATGGTAGTCACTGACAATAACAGTGAATCATGATACAGATGGATCCACTTCCTGTGGCACCGAACCCAAGGATAAGATGGTCTGAAAAGCTGACGCAATTATCTAAACACAGCCAGTGTTATTGTTCATTGAGACAAGAACGCGGAAAGAAAAAACAAGTCAAAGCTGTAAATCTGTTCATTGAAACTCTGAAAAGTCAACAAGTGTGAAGGACCTCGGAGAGGTAACAATGTATAAATCTAAAATGCCAGCCCTAAGTTGGGATGCTTTACTCAACAGTTTCTCAACTGGGCCAATTGTTAAACTTTTGACCAAGTGAATGCACTTCTGTGTCAACATTTACATTCCACAGCGACAAATGACAATGAACATGGATGGAGCGGCATACCAGCCTTTACCTATTATACAAGGTGACGTGAACTGTTTGGGCTTCAATGGAAGGCCAGACAAAGCGATATCCATTTAGAGTAGGAACTACAATCATTAAGCCAGTTGCTACCTCCCTCGGAGACGCTATCTACATTTACACTGCGTGCGTGTTGTTTTGTGCAGCCTAGTTGGTGCCACGGTTTATGGTCAAGGAGTATTTTTAAAGTCTAGCTGAGCTATACAACAATAAAACAGTTAACTTCACTTATTATACAATGAGTAATTGTTTTATTATGCACAATGGTGGCTGGACAGTGTGTTGTCATGGTGCTGTGTACCTAACAGTAATTATCAGACAATGCTTTCAAGCTTATCAAGATAAAGATACATTTCTTCTACAGATTCTATAGTTTGTATTTGTTTGTTAGCTGAAGTTCATTTTAAACTGCCTGTTATGTAATATATGTTAATCTCTGCATTAATCTAACAGCCTCATTAGAGGGGTATGTATTAATGCACTGGTGTGACGGGACTTCAGGCAGCTCAAGTGCCACCAGTTCCTGCTGCAATCAAAGTTACCACGTACAAATATGTGCGAAACAAATACAAACCCCGGACCAACCCATGCGCCAGAGCAGAGGTATATTGTTACAGAAAGGGCAGCGCAGTAGGTTTGAGATAAAGAACTAGTCACTCAGGTTATCAGCTCTGCACAACCACGACTTCTCACACTTAACAGAATAACCACCGGGCTTTCAAACGACCAGAGATGTTCTTTGGTTAGAAGTACTGCCTAAATCTCAAAGAGTGTGTATGGTGGTGGTGGGGGGGCAACTCAGGCCAGAGAAGTCCCAGCCAGGAAGCTTCAAAGCATGTAACTGCCAACCGCACAGGCTCTGACAAGACATGGAATTCGTGGACACGACCTTTCCACATTGCAATTTTTTTCGTTGCTGGTGCAGAACCTCTGTAGTGCCAGAGGAAGGAAAAATAGCACAACCGGGTTTAATGCCTGTGGAATGCATGACACGACATAAAAAAGCACATGCATTTGGAGAACTGGGGGGGGGGGGGGGGACCAAGTAATTATTGTGCAGCCCCCTTTTCGAAAGGCATGAAACCACCCTGCTTAAGTGCCCTTGAGCAAGACACTGAACCCCCCTTTCCTGCCCTATAAATTAACCCGACCTCTGACCTCAATCATGAATGCACTGTTGTTCGGCTCATTGCACTGTATTTAGTGGTTTCATTCACAACAGAGGAAATCATGCAAGAGAGAGAGCCAACAATGAGTGTTTGAAACAGATACAAAAGTATGTTGTTGTCATCTGACCTGTTCAACTACCCCAACTCGTGAATGTATCTTTAAGTCCCCCGCACTTTAACAGGTCGGAGTGCCAAGTTACTCAGTGGCAAAGCTCACAAAACCACGCTACACGGTATGTAGCCGAAACACCACGAAAAACAGTTATTTTGTGAATGAAAAATACTATTTGGCGTGTTAAAACAATTGGGCAGACTCTGGAGAGGGCGTACCGGGTCGGGAATTAACCGCCGCCTTTGTTAAACTACCAGCCGAAACACAAAATGTAGCCTGAAAACACAATGAAGACGAAGGGATTTGAGCCTCTTTACCCACCTCATTGTTCGGCCAGAGTGGAGCTCCTCTGCTCGTAGGCAACTTCGGCTGACTTCAAGAGGCGAAGCCCGGCTTTAAAAGTCACACTACTGAAATATTTGAATAATAAAAAAAAAAAACGACCAAAAACTGGAGGAAAAATTAACACATCTACACCCGAAAACGGGGTAGCCACAAGCGGGATAAAGAAGCACACCTCGACGATTTCCTGGTTGTGTGGAGCGGGAGCGAGGAGGAGGAGGAAGAGGAGAAGGAGGAGGAGGGGGTAGATACAGTAGTGGAGCGGGCTTGTCAACTCCAATCACTATCCCACACACTGGTTTCTTGCGAGCTGAAGAAGGGAAGGCGACAAGAAGAAGAGGCTGCACCTGGAAACTTCTCCTCTCGCACTCTCCGCTTGTTTACCGCCCAGTTTGTGGATACACGGCCCGGCGCTGGGCTTCTCTCGCTCCCTCGGTCGCTCGGTAGGACTGTGTAAATTACGGGAGTCTGGCCCAACCCGCCGGCTTCAAAGTAGGCTACGATCCAACGATGCGTTCAAGTGCGCCTCGTAAAAACAATCAGTTTGGGAGTGTGAGCGTGATTTTCGTTGCCTGTGATTTACATCAATCAGCCACAACATTAAAACCACTGACAGAAGAAGTAAATAACATTGACCATCTTGTGACACTACGATGTTCTGCTGGGAAACTTTTGGACCTGGCATTCGTGTGGATGTTACCCACCTAGACCAGACCAGTCACCCCCGCCACATACCGGTGACACTACTTAATGATAGCAGCCATCACCAACAGGATGCAGCCTGACACACACACACACACACACACACACACAAACACTTTCGGAACAACTCAAAAAACATGAAGAACAGCACAAGGTGTTGACCTGGCCTCCAAATTTACTAGATCCTGACCTGAGACCAACATGTGTCCTGGGTGATCTGATCACAAGTGAGCAGCTTCAGATGTAGGTGAAGGGTTATTAAGTACTGGACTGTAATATTAGAATGCATTCATTGCCACTAAGGAACTGAGAAGTGCGCTCTAGTTACTTGTTACTAATGTAAAATGACGTGACATGTCACAAAGGGCTGCTTAAGTTTCAACATGCTATGTTAACGTCTTCACACAAAAAGAAAAGAGCTGTAACACAAAAGGCTAGAAAAAATATGAGGGTTTTATCCAGCATCCAGTACTTGCAAAAAGCATGACTGATATCTAATTTGTGAATAACAAGTAAGAAAACAGGCAAAACCTAAATAAACATCACATACAGTACTTCTTCCTCTTCTTATTCAACTTGGTAGGTAACCTGCTTGAATGCATGGTCTAGTTCTGTGAATATGTTTACAGCCTCGTGTCCTTCAAGGACAGATATCACAATGTGCCGTACAATGAAGTACCACAGACATAATAGTAACAGAAAGGTGAAAACTAATCACAGGGCCTTGAGCTTGTGGACCCTGAATCTTTTCCGGTTTAACGGGTGGAAGGAGGTAATGCTGCCAAACAATGACCACAAGATGTGTCGCTTTATGGGATTGTAGTAGTAGTAATCAGGCTACTAGTGAACAATAGGAAATAATGTTTGCTTTATGGACCTTCAGAGATAGAGAAATTAAAGTGCATTTTTAGATTATTTAATGGCCGCTTGATGAGATTATAGCAAAAAACGGATAAATCTCTCACCATTACATGTATAATTAAGGATGAAACATGAAATCATTATGTTTGTTCATAGTGCCCACAAAGAAAAAAAACATATGTTAGTGTGTCTATAAAAGAGTGTAATGTTCTGGACACATCAGAAATCAGATTAATAAGTAACATGCTTCGTGTGTGAGCCATTCCCTTCACTGTTGGACGGGCTGGGTTTTAATTTGGTGGTTGGTAGTTTTATTTTCCAACAGCACTTGAAGGCATCGTCACATCTAACAAGCCCGTAGCCTTGCCAAGCCCTCCACCTCGCCCTACCGGCTGTTTGGGTTACTTCGGGTTTCTGTTGGCTACTGTGGTTTTTGTGGTTATTCCACAGATAAACATTTCTCGACCTTGAATGAGGAATGTCTCTGGAATTTAAAAAACAAACAAACAACAAAACATACTAATACAGCCAATACACTACAGCTTTGATCAATAAGACAGATTTAAGTGGAAGCAGGAACAAAAATTATTAGCGGATCCAGAGAAGAGTTTTTAAATATACTACATGGTAAAGTAAAGCCCAGCGATGAATGGAAAAAGAAGTTAGATGTCTCCCATGGCCCAGTTTCCAGCACTGAGAAATTGCACACAGTAAAAGCAAATCTTCCTCCTAATGGGGACAGAAGTGGAGGAGAGGATGTGAAAGGAATGCATTACGTCTGCATGGCATGTGTAAACATCCAGAAAGCCAATATGCCTTTAGTCTCACTGCACACACACGCACCCACTCTCAGACATACTAGCTGACTGCTCTGAGCAACTGTTGGTCTGGTATTTTTTTTTTTTTTTTTTTTAGCCTGTTGTCCCCTTTTAACCTTGCCGTTCTAATAAATCAAGTAAAGCCCAATGTCTGGTAGACTTTTGTAATTATTAACATTAGCTCTCACGTGAGCCTGTGCTCCAACCTTTACGGATGTGTTTGTGTGATTTGTGGCTGCTCCCACTCAAAAAGTGGCCCTGTTCCCGGAAAGTAGCCCGTAAAGAATCAGAAACAGTCATGCAGTAATTTTAGGTTCCTCCTTTGCTCCTCCCATTTACCGCAACTTTATTTCCACAGCTTGACGTCAGTCGGTCAACACGGTCCGCAGCTGGCAGTCTGACAGAAGACATTCTGGATGGCAGCAAAGAGGCCTCGACAAGACACTTAGCAAAGTGGCCGCAATAGATGCTGTGGGTTGGGGGTGGAAATGAAAAAGGGGGATAAGGTGAGGAAACACAGAAGAACCAGGTAGACGTTGTTGATCTGCCTGGCAGAATGACACTTCTATGTATCTGTCTATCTCCGTCAGTTAGCCGGGAGTCTGTTACGTAAACAGGCTTGCCTTCTACTACATCTTATATCAGACAGTCAAGGACTTGCTAAAGCATCCAGTCCTGGGGCAGTGTCTGAAAGCCTCAGCCTCCACTCTTGGTTGAATAGCATGCGAATAAATAGAATAATACAAGTGAACTTCAACCAAGAAAACAGAGTGTCAGTCTGACTGACAGCAGTTAGCCAGACAGGGATTGAGAGTAACAGCATGGACCAATCCGGACGACCCACGGTTTTGCTGCATTTTTAAGAAAATCCTATGAACACAGAGAAGGAGATTACTGGTCAAGTATTTTAAATCTCCTTCCATCTCTTTGGGATGGAGGAGGGTAAAACCTGTAAATGGGTGTAAATGGGGACGAGACACAACAGTTCACTAAGAGGTCTGGGCTGCAGGCCAGCTAAGTAAAGGGCAGCAGGAGGATTTTAGCGAGTCTGAATGACATGTCCTGAAATGTAGGCCTCGAACTCTTCATTACTCAAACACACTCACACAAGCCATTACACAACAATAGATGACACGCTACTATGATGAAGAATGCAAAAGGAAATCATGCATTGTTCTCAAATGAACTCACGTTGCTGAATACAATATCAGAGCATTGTGCTACATGCCATTGAAGGTAACAGGTATGTTATAACAAATACCAAGTACATACCAGAACATCGTAATGGAGAAAAAAGCATCCAAATGTAACGGTCTATGTACCATATTAGACGACTCTTTCAAGATAAAAGTGTCAGGACACTTTTTAACTGAAAGACGTTGTTAGACAAGCTGAAGAAGGTCTCTGTTGGAAATCTCTGTACGTTACATTTACAACCCACTAGATGGCAATATGACCTAAATATATAACTGATTCAATGATTCACACAGCAGTCCTCTGGAAAAGTCTGCAGCATTGTGAGGGTTTTAATGTGTAATCAGCATGCTATTATAGCCTATTAACCTGTAATATAAAGACCGTCCTCACTGACATTCAGACACTTCTGTTTGTTAATATGACAGTAACTGAAAACACTAAGATGTACAGTGAATGCTGGCAGTGAATTTTTTTAACCCACCATCAATCTTGTATCATGATCACCCAGTATCATGTAATCTTGTTTGTATCATGTATGTATGCTCCATGTATGCTTTAATCAGATGCATGCATCAATTGATCTGCTTGTTCCTTTTCTTCCTCTCCTCTCTTCTCTTTTGTTCCATCTCCCTCCATTTTCTCTCTTTCTTTGTACGGCAGGCCTCAATCGGATGGGTCCCCCCATATGAGCTGGGTTCTGCTCAAGGTTTCGTCCTGTTAAAAGGGAGTTTGTCCTTACCACTGCTGCCTTAGCGCTTGCTCTGGAGGTTTCAGGCTCTGGAATCTTGAGACACTTTGGATTGTTACTGGCGTTCTAAATCAAACAAAATTCAGGTTATTTGATATTAAATGTCAAACTCAGGCAGATGTCTCTTGAAAGGAGTCACAGAAGGTCTAATAGCTGAAAATACAATTAAAAAAAAGAAAAAACATTTTTGTTTAAATTAGGGGTTAGGGGTTTTCTATTCTGTATGCTTTCATGTGTAAGTTAGTCATAAGCTTCCTTTTCAGGATGAAGTTCCTATTATGTCAAACTTATTTTTAATATATTAAACACACACACACACACACACACACACACATATATATATATATGAACATTAAAAAAAACAATACTGTACATTTCAGTTGCAGAATATTTGAACCCTGACTGTGATATTTTTTTATATATACAAAAAAAAAAAAAAAACAACAATAATTTGGGCAAAATAAGAACAGTGTTTTGTCATTAAAGAAGTTGAATATTTTAAATAATAAATACTAATTTATTATTGACAGAAATATTTTAATAGACTAGTCATAAATGTCTTATCTGTGGAAATTTGGACTACTGAAAATCCTATGGTCCTGCTGCTTGGCCTGAAACACTACAGCTATTGCACACGAAAACAACAACAACAACAAAAACCTATGTCTTGACCTATAGATATATATCGGAAATAATAATTATTTTATGGCCCAAGTTTATCTCCCTTTCCTCACTGCAACGGTGCTTGTTTGTAAATAGTTCCTAATCTACATGCTGCAGCTCGATACACCTGATCCCTGTTGTGGCTGCGGCTCCATGCGTCCTTGCGCATACTGTCATTCACACTTAAAGAGAGATGAGTGAAGGCAGTGTTTGTATTTACTGAGCTGATACCTCCGCTCCCATCATCATCACCACCACCACCACCACCACTCCTCCTCCCCTCCTCAACCCCTTCCCTCTCCACCTGGCCTGCCGGCTCTGACACCCGGACCGCGGCTCTGCTTGAAAACAAACTGCGGCGGCGGCTCCGGTTACCGGGGCCCGATCGATGCGCTGCAGGGTGTCGCGTTGCTCGGAGGGTTGAGTATCGATGCATGGCCGATCGCTATCATAATCACACTTCCCCCCTCTTATCGCTTACCTACTGAATAAAACATCTGCCTTCCTGCTCACGGATCGCTCGTCCCTCTCCACCCAAAATCTGGAGGGAAACGGGCTTCTTGAAGTGTCTTTGAGAGGAGTGAAGAAACATGAGAAAAGTGCGCGATGATACCCAACAAATGAGGTCCCCGAAGTTGTTTTTATCTCAGGCATCTCCAAATAGATCCACCAGCTATTTGACAGGGTCTTGTCCCAGGATGCTGCAGCTGGGTTTCACTGTAGAGAGATGTTATTTGATCCAAAACAAACTTTATTTGGTAGATTAAGTGTGTCATTGTAAACAAAAATAAACTCATAGGTTATCTGGTCATTTCCTGGTCACTAGGCCAAGACATTTTGAGGTCCTGTGTTAAGTGTTTTGGGGGGTCCAGTGGTGATCTGCAGGCCTCGAAGAGGCAGTTTGATTTGCTTGAAAGTGCAGACAAGGACTGACGGGGCAATCTGTTGATTCTGACAGCCATATGGTAGTTTGAGCTCCTTTAAACACAATTAGACACATACAAAGCAAATAACTAAGCTGGGGAATATCATGAAACTATTTATATGTACAAATAATTGGTTTCTAACCATGACCTTTACAGCTCCCAGATTCATCTCCACTTTTGCAGCACCATCATCATCAAATCATGAGGCCTGTTCAGGCCTGGTATTGACATGCATCCTGGGCGATCAGCTTCAAATACAGGTGTGAACACAGCCAAGTTCCAATTAGGACACATTTGAAGAGAGAATTTTCGGAGCTGGGTCTTATCACTCAACTGTATGCATGTACACCGATAGGGCACAACATTATGGCCACGGACAGGTGAAGTGAATAACACTGACCATCTTGTGACAATGGGAAACTTTTGCACCTGGCATTTGTGTGGATGTTACCCACCTAGACCAGATCTGACACCCCCACCCCAATGACACTCCTTGATGGCAGCAGCCATCCCCAGCAGGATGCAGCCTGACACAGAAACACACACAAAAAAAGTTTAGGAATTACTCAAAAAACATGAAGAACAGCACAAGGTGTTGACCTGGCCTCCAAATTCACTCGATCCCAAACTGATCAAGTATCTGTGGGATGATCCACAGAGGCCCCTCCCCTCAACCCATAGGACCCAAAGCCCCCCACTAACAACATTCTGTTGCCAGACACCACAGGACACCCTCAGAAGGCTCATGTCCACTCTCTGATGAGTCACAATTGTTTTAGAGGTACATGGGAGACTTACACAATATTAGGAATGGTCATAATGTTATGCATGATCATGTTTTGCCAAGCACATATTCAGCTGTCTTGATATGTAATCACTTTTCATATGTGTTCAGCAGTCTGGCCATATTCAGAGACAGGTTTCTGTATTCCAGTAATGATTCAGTGGGTGTTGTTGAGAAACATTTTGACTGATCTAGTGACAAAATCCAGTTTCCACACTTAAAAGTACAAGTAATATTTTCACTTTCTTCATTGTTAAAGTAACACACCATACATGAACTCATTTAACTGATCGTATACATTAGGAAAACAGTTCTGTCTAATTAGTATTTTCATTGAAAGATGAATTTACTTAAGTGAAACAGTAGTTACAGCCACTGCTTTAGTCCTAAATACAGTAAGTTCTTATTCATACAGTGGAAAACTATTTTTTTCCCACTGTTACAATCAAATTATTAATTATGGAATTCTTTTAACACTGAAAGATAAATGGTTAAAGACAAACTAAAAAGTTAAGTAAAGAATTAAAATCCAATATATGATGTAACTGAGGTCCTATGCTGAATGTGTTTGTTGTCCAGTGTTGATCTACAGACCTCAAAGCAGATTGATGTAACTACATATTACATGAGCTATCATGCTATAGTAGATGGTACCATCACATTGTAAAGAATGAGCTTCAGTGTTTCTGCATTACAAGTTACCTTTTAACACATTTCTTTCTATTGCAAAATTGACAATACACTTAATGTTCTCCTACAAATGAACAGAGCAAATGACTCACGTGGGGCCCTCCTGGTGACTACGGGCCCCTACCCGGCTACTTTGTTTCCTCGGGCTGCCTGTGCACAAACTTGTCCGTGTTGCGGCCCCCGCAATGTGATCTCCTCAAACTTTTAGTAGAAGTCAAGATTTGCCTCAAGCAGAAGTGCAACAGGTATGAGTCAGAACTGTCATAAAAGTTCACTGCATTTCTGTTTGAGAGATCAGCCTGATTCTCCTGGTGGAGCAGTCCTTCTTCTGACCCAGCAGGCTTCACCTGAGAGTTGTAAATCACTGAAGACTTGTTGCCCACACGCAGATACTCCACAGGTGCTGGGGTTACGGGCACTCTATGGTTAACAGAAAGTGTGCAGCGTAAAGCCAGGTAGCAAACAATAGGACAACAAAATACTGCAGCTGAAAGTTTAGACTGCTTGGTTGTGATTTCTTTCTTGCATTTCTAAGTAAATATAAAATGTTTTGGACAGAAAATAGCTTCTGGGGAGTAATATCCTAAATTAAATGTTGTACAGAAAGAACCAGAGGGAATAGTAACAGTCATTCAAAAATCAATGGAGTTCAATTTTCCAATAAAAAAAAAATAAGGAGACAAGCATTTTATTTACTTACACTTGACCACTAAATCCAAGAGCACCAAAAAGCAGGGGTTAGATGCCAACTGCTAGAGAGAAGTAAGGCGACACTAGCTGTCGAGCTATTAAGACAATTAACAAAGTGGTCAGGAGGGGCCGGGCGGCGGAGAGGAACAGCCTGAAATGGAGAGAGATGAGGGTGTGAAGTGACAGTCAGCACATCTGGTCTCATCAATAATGCAGCAGGCCTTTAAACGGCAGTTTGTCGCATATTGAGCGCTGCTGACTGAAATCAAGCCCGACACCCAAGATGCTGTCAGGGGAGAGTGAAAGGGTGACAGGGGGGAGGAGGAGGGAAAAGGGAGGCAGGTTGGCAAGGATATTCGAGAAAAAGTAACATTTTGCCAAGGTTCCCCGCTATGAGGTGAATGAGTGAGACGAGAGAAAAAAATATACGGTATTTACAAATAATACGCATTTATGAAGCAGAGAGAAACAAAGACAACAGTATCTGCACAACTTCTGAATTGGTTCATTACTTTTATTATTAAAATGAAAAAGACAGAAGACTTCTGCAGACAAAACTAAATCAGGACGTGTGTGCCTAACAAACACCATTTACCGCCCATCTGTGAAAAACAAAAAAAAAAATTAATGAAGATCCACTGCTCTCAAAACTTTCAAAAAAGAAACACTAAAAAAAAAAAAAAAAAAAAAGAGAACGGCTCTGTGGCCAGTTCAGCCTTTTAAGAGTTCATTTTCCTGTGATCAGAGGATTTCTCAGCACGACAATGACAGAGTCCCCCCTCAGGAACATTTTGGAAATGTAGCGGTCCTTATTCACGGGCTTAGACTTCTTCTTTCCCTTCCCGCTCTTGGGAACTTCCGTCCACATCTCCTTCACGTTCTCCAACACCATGTTGCAATGCCTGAAATGACAGCGAGAAACAAAAAAATGTTAAAATGCACTGTTACCAGTTTAGAAAAAAACAAAACAACTGACATTGAATACAAATACCTGTTTCGATGAATCAGGGTCATTTATTTATTTATTTATTTTTAACAATTATTATCAACTTTTAAGAGGTCTATGTAATATGCACTCACTTGCCAGTTCATTGGGTACACTACTGAAAACAAATGTCATATAACACAACAGTCCTGCATGAAATCTTAGCATGAAGATTTTGTTATTCAGCATTTAAGTTAAATAACTGAGAGCAGTCTGATAACTGGAGACTGCATTGTGCCGTTTTGTACCAATAACCCCGTTTTAGTCTGCGGACTAGGGTAAATAACAGAAATTACCACCTTTCTTAAGCTTTCTTGCTAAAATTGAATTCAGTCCTTGTTCATAAGAATGCATTTGTTTCCACTAGCGTACCTAATGAATGGACAAATGAGTGTGCATTCATATCATGTCATGGTTTTTTGATAATTACAGAAATGTTCATGCCTTCACTTCAGGTCCAAGTCCAGTAGTAGTCGTGTGCACCATACAATACACCCTTTAACTTCAACTGAAGTAATGTAATACTTTTTATATAATATTTGATTTAACAGAATCAGAACTTTAATATTTAGTAATAAATCAGAACTAATGCTCAATTGTGAATACAAAGGCAGAGCAGGTATAATCCAGTGGCAAAGTAAGAAAAATGTAAACAGCATGACGGCATCAAACGGCAACTTAATAAATAGCAAAATATATATAAAATTACAAAACATGAACAAGTATTAATCTCATTACACCTTCAAACCCGTTATTAAGTTACTGAGTCATTACCTGTCAAAAGCTTTGACTCTTCCGAGCAGCTTCTTGTTGTTGCGACAGTTTATGAGGACCTGAGTGTTGTTCTTGACTGACTGGGTGAGCACTGAGAGGGGGCCGGTGTTGAACTCCTCCTCCTCTCGCTTCTGGAGCTCTTCAGGGGTCATCTCGGACTTGGGCTTTGTTAACAGACTCCTGGAAACGAAGCCAAACAATTAAGATTTAGTTAGTACAATCAAGAAATAAATATGATCAAAATGGCGAATAGTATGAATATTTACAGATAATAGAGTGAATATAGAAAGTCTATACACTACTGTTAAAACAACTGGGTTTTGAAATGTGAAAACAAATCACAGATAAATCTTATCTTCACAACTTAATGTGAAAGATGCTACTTTGTGGCATATCACAGACAAAAATATAGAAACAAACAACTTGGAATAAACTGCATAAGCCTGTGCATCGCCATTACTAATACTTACATAAAGCAGCCTTTGATTTTATTACAGCACTCAGTCTGTTTGGATAAGAGTGTGTCAGTTTGGGAATACTTTCCCACTCGTCTTTGTAAAAATGTTCCAGGTCCATCACATTGGGAGAGTAACTCCTGTGCACGTCTCTCTTCATGCTCCACCACAGGTTTTTAATAGGATTCAAATCAAAACTTACAAGTACTTGGAGCTATTCATAATTCTCTTAATTTTCATTAAGAGAAAATCTTAATGCTGTTTATTGCTATTTTGATTTATTGTGTAAGTATTTCAATAACAAGCAAACATTTACTTTAACATAAGCTCTAACGCAAAATGAATCACTAATAATTTATTTATTTATTTTATTCTAATAGTATTTTTAGTAACTAGGAGCTGTTTTTTTCTTAATATTTGTTAAGGCTATTCGTTAACAGTTTGTACTAATACGGCTGTGGGTCTAGTTCGAAAAAGAATAATTTCAACTTTTGTAAGACTGGCTTGTTTAAATTTAGATCAGGCAGTAAAAGGCCACCTAATCACAAGAAAGAATACGCACGCTCACACACTTTGTTTCAGGTTAGCAATCAGCTAACTAATGCTTATTACTACCATCGCGACAACATATAACTGTTTCAATTTTACACCAAGGCAGTTGACTGTATAAATATTTGTAATACATTAATACCATAAGTGTAACACACGTAGCTCTAAAAAGACAGCATAGGACATACAAAAGACTGATCAACTCAAAGTAACCGGCCTTAGTTGCTAAACGGCTAACACGGTTAGCATTGTTAACCGCTAGCTGTTCCAGATTCAGAATTCAAGCACCAAAACAGAACATTCTCACAAACATAGGTTGATCAACATATATACTTACATGGTTGCTAATGTATAAAAACCGATTTCCCACGTCTAAATCCGCTCTTCTCTACCGGTGCCTTCGTATAGGTAACGATCCTGCTTGGCTCGCGTGGACAGAGGTACTTCCGGGTTATCAAGTACGCGCTTCAAACTGTTGTTATTACTTCCGGGTAAATACGGTCCAATAAGATGTAGCCTAAACAAATATCTGTTTATTTTCTTCGCTAGTTTGTGCATCTGGTACGAAAGTCTTAATTACATTTTGTATAATACAACGCCAATAATGTCCACCATATATAGGCTACATAAAATATAATCGGAGTATGCAATTAACTAAATGTTGAGTAATATATTAGTAATATATTATGCCTAATAGAATATTTTTTACAAGTCAGCAATGTTTTATAACATCTCTTATTCTAATACTACAGGTTGGTAACTGGCTGAATGGTTTGCACAATTGGTAACATTTATTCACTGAATTTAACAACTGTGCTGTTTCAGGATTTCTGGCCTTATATAAATAAACTACATGCTTTTCTGCTTAAGAACCTGTTGCAGGAAAAATATAATGCAGGGGGAGCAGCCAAACTGATACCACAGTGCCAAACAGTAAAGTCTTTGTTTTGCTCTTAAACACAACATGAACGAGCTGGGGAAAATGTGTGTGTCTGAGTGTGTGAGAGACAGGGATGTATGCTACATTATCTAAGCAGCAACAGCGAGACACTGAGAGATTGGCTTTCTGGCAAGAGACAGACAGACGCCTATGGGTGTACCACCCACCCACCTTAATTCAAAGGGTGCCACATCTACCTGTGGAAACCACTTGCTGCAGATAATGGCAGCCTGTGTGCTGTTGAGAGAGGTGAGTGTGTGGGATTGATTTCCAGAGCTGTGCTATATCTTCATGAAGCACACCTAGCCCAGCCAAAAGACTTGTATCTTAAACTGCGGGAGTAAAATGAGCTCAACACTACCTACATGGTGCCCAGTGGACGGAGCAGATTAACTCAGCGACCATTGTACCATTGTACCATTAATGTTCAGTGCCTTGCTTTCTTTAGAGACGAAATGATTTGGCTGATGGAGAGGCTGAGTCTTAAAAACCTTATTTTACAAAAACGGATGCCCTTACAGATGGAGAGGAAGAAGTACTGTTGAACTCGAATATTATTGCAGGTGTCCTTGGACACTTTTGACTTTACTGTAGCGCTGATATTTTGGATGGCACAAAACCTACTGCAGGGTGGAACAGTGGAGAGGTGGTTAGCACTGATGCCTCACAGCGAAAAGGTCCCGGGTTCGAATCCATGGGCCGACTGGGCCTTTCTGTGTGGAGTTTGCATGTTCTCCCTGTGTCTGCGTGGGTTCTCTCCGGGTACTCCGGCTTCCTCCCACCATCCAAAGACATGCTCATTAGGTTCATTGGCGTAGGTGTGCGTGTGAGTGTGAATGGTTGTCTGTCTCTCTGTGTTGGCCCTGCGATGCGACCTGTCCAGGGTGTACCCCCGCCTCTCGCCCGATAACAGCTGGGATAGGCTCCAGCAGACCCCCGCGACCCTTAACAGGAATAAGTGGGTACAGAAGATGAATTAAAAACCTACTGCAGGCCAAGTTTATGCAAGGACAGTGTTCAATAAGTTCCATAGACACTGATCTGTATCTTTTAACCGACTTATTATTCTTGCTTTTTGATGGGGGAGCAAAGCATTGATGAGAAAACAGGATGACTATCCTCAGCCAATCATCAAATACAGCATAGGGTATACAGTATAGGGCACAGTAATTGCATGTTTTTTTATGTGTGACATTTTTCATTTTTTCCCCCCAATGAGTTTTAAAAGAAGAACACAACTTCCCATCACAACTTTTCCTCCCTTGTCTCTCCCCCAAATCCCCTTTATACAATTTAAGCACAGTCCACTTGTTATTGCAACTACTGTAAAGTTTGTCTGTATATTATTTTATGTCAAATTTTTAAGTCAAAAAAAAAAAAAAAAAAAGGAAATTACTTTGAGAAACACATCTTAGGATTTCTGTATTTCAGCACTGAGAGATGTCAGGACAAACTGGTAAAATCAGGCATTGTTTAAGAGGATGATTTATAGCTCTGTTGTTATTCGTAAAGCTGTCAAAGTAATTTATTACATCAACAGCAAATTGTATCTTCTTACTTCTGCCTCCGGATATAAGCTCACGCTGAACCTGTTGATTCACAGTTTTGCCCCTCTCTAAGCTACGACCACAATTACTAATGAAAATATTACTATCTTGCTTTCCAGACTGTGAGTTTGCCAACAGGGAAGTTACTTAATCCACCTCAGTCTGCTTTAACCACAGGCGGCTGCATGTGACTGGGCTCGGAGAGGTGGCGGGCTGGGGTCCTTTGACATAAAGAACCTTTTGTTTCAAAGAGGCAACCATCCAGAAAGCTGCTCTAATCTGTATCCCCATACATCTATTTTTATTAATTTGTACCGAGAACAGTGGGGGGAGAGCGGAGAGAGGAGAGGTGAGGGAAAGTTTAACAGGCAGTGATGTCAACGCATGATGAAACACAAGACAGATCAATAAGATCTGCAGGAAATGTCTACCTGTTGAAGTTACATCACAGTCTGCGCGCTGTTTCAACATGATATTTCCTCGAGAAACATTCTGCTGCGCATCGCTGCCCCGAAAATAAAAGCTCTTATCACACCACATCCGTAAAAATACGTCTACTTTACGCGTTTACCACTTCAAACATATCTTCAGAAAGAGCGTTTAGATTTTACACATACAATTCAGTCTATCTATAGTCCACTGTTGCGGGCTCAAATCTCCAGAGTGAGACATGTAATAACACAGCCAAATAAGAACAATCAACAACAGTAGGTTTTAATGAGGTGAAAAGAAAACACAATTAAAAATGCATTATTTATCGTTTAATTACATGTAAGGTAATTAAAATAGGAATGTAATTTTTTTTGGTTGCAGCATTAACAAATTCGAAGACAATAGACGCAGCAAAAGGGCCGTTTAGGTGTCATTTAACACGGTATTTTTACGCGCACTGTCAACTCGCATTTTTAAACGATTTAAGCTCTTTGGACTGCAACTTCATTTCATTATTTGGTTTTAAAATTAAGTTAGGAGGGACGTACTGTCGTCCAACGTTTGGCTTCAAAAACAACATGTAGAATTTTTAACGAGTTGGTTAGCATGCTGGATAAAATGATTCACTTCAGACATAGAAATTATTATTGTTATATTTTATTTCATTTCATTTTCAAAGTGTCCTTTTTTTGTTGGCATTTTGCATTAGATGAACGTCTTAGGCCTAAAATATTGACATGCGCGCAAACATCACTTTTCAGTAGGTACTAGTAAGTGAGTAGGTGGAAACATGAAAACTGTTTTTAAAAGATGGATACTTCCAGAGCTGGCAGATATAAATCAAGTGGCCAGTTGATTTGAAAATGATTCTTTGACCATGTCCTTGGTGACACCGCTTTAAATTGTGTAAGGCGCAAATATTTTTTTTGTGTTGGAATGAGCATTTGGTGAAATTTCTATGCGTAAATACGCGTACTTTATAAAATTGTGCTTGTTTGTAGTAGTTTAAACACAGATTCCTTGATAAAATTATGTTTAGTGACACTGCCTATTTCAGTTTAGATGCTTTCGAGCTACAGTGGATCCACTGTAGCGCCACAAAATGAATGGCATATATTGGACGGGATAACAAGAATTTCAGGAAGTCCACAATCCATTGGTTTTCTAGTTTCTATATGCATTTTTCTAAATCCTACAGCAATGTTTAAACTCTCTTATCGAGTATTATGTTCATCTATTTCTCTATATTCCAAGACGAATGAGGGCTTGAGCTGACTTGAGGGCAGTAATTTGGAAAGTCATTACAGCATCCCCCGAAGTCTGAGTGACCGTTCTTGGATAAAAACTGTCCTGGAGACGCTTTGGAGTTGGCGCACTCCTCCTGGCATGGACTGAACGCGGAGGCACATGGTATTTGGTGAGAGTAAAAGAGGCTGGCTTGTCCGGAGATCATATTAAAAGAGCACGGATCCGACAGAGGCAGCGTGCATGCAGGGATGGATGTGGAGAAGGCGGTGCAGGCAGTGCCAATCTGATGGCGACGGGATTGCGCGCAACTGACTCCGATGTAAGACATCTCCTGGTGCGTCTGCACGAAGCGGTCGGGGTCTGCAGCGCTGGCACTCAGGCGGGCGCGCTGTGAAACGACCGATGTGGCGTGGTTGGAGAAGCGGGGATGGGCACCCAGATAAGTCCCTGCGCCAAGGTGCGTGCGCACTGGTGTTTGGAGAGGTAGAAACGGCGGTACCGGCCAGTAAAACGAACTCGCTGCGGCCAAAGTAACACTGGTTGCAGTGCTGGATGACATAAGACGACCTCCTCCCCTTTTTAGACCAAGTTTGGCCCTGGAGCCCGCTGCGGCCCTGCGTCGGAGTTTCCCAGATGTGCCACCGATGAAAACGTCCTCGCTGCAGGGGTCCAGCATCCAGTAGTTACCTTTACCTGGGTCATCGTAGTGGCGGGGCACTTTAACAAAACACTTGTTCAGACTCAGGTTGTGCCTGATAGAATTTTGCCACCCTTGTTTGTTCTGTCGGTAGTATGGAAAGTTGTTCATGATAAACTCATAGATGCCGTTGAGTGTGAGCCGTCGTTCGGGGCTTTGGCGGATCGCCATCATGATGAGCGCGTTGTAACTGAAAGGAGGTTTCTCAGGTTTGACGCTCTCTTCGGATCCTCCGGGTTTCTTGGATTCCCCCTTATTTCCCTCGCGCTTTCCACTCGCAATCACCGGTTTGGCATCTACTTTTGTGCAAGCTTTTGACTTTTCGCACTTCTTTTCATTGTCGAAGTTTTGCTCCTGGATGGATTTCTCGGGCTGAGCGGAGCGCAGTTTCTGGGACGGAGAAGGAGTTTCCTGCTCACCCAGCACTCCCTCTCGTCTCCACAACAGGCTGCTGATGCTGAAAGAGGACTTGTGGAATAATCGGTTCGAAGTTTTCAAATCCTCCATCTCCATCTCAAAGTTTGCAGTGACTCCTGCTCTTGTCGAGTGTGTCCTGAGATCACGAGAGAGCACACCAAAGATGCGCCGAATGAAAGTGGTGAGGAGCCACAGACGCACTGGCCAGACAGCAAATGCGCATGATCACTGCAGCTCAGGACTCGTCACCTTCAGAAAGTAGTGCATTACTTTGTCACTGGGTCTAAGAGTGAACTGTCTGGGATATACTTTGCGCATGTTCCACTCTCTCTCTAGAGTGGATTCAGTGTAAAAATAAGTTTATTAATGTTACTCAAGCAAAGATAGGCTGAAACGCAAAGTGTTTTATTGGCACTTTAGTGTCTCTTCTGAGAAATAATTCCCAAGTAAAGTTAATAATAAGTGAAAAACAGAACAACAGAATGTGCCGCTATACCCAACGAACTCGCTCCCCATATAAACCACCATGCCATGAGACGTTTGAACGTTTGGCTAAAGTCAGCGGGCTGTCAATCTGCGTGACTGATCGGTGAACTCTCGGGTGCAATTATAACACTTCCGTGACTGATGAAACTCAACACTCTCACACGCACCTTGCCTTCCGGGCTGGCCTCTTCCTTCTGTCTTTTTCTGTCTCTGCGCACCATGATCAACATCACGATTTTGGCAAAATGCCGATCGAAAGAAAGATATAGCTTGAGTGATCATGTCTGCAATAGGCCCAAAAGTAAAATGCAGTGGAGGCCTGAATGAGTAAAACTACAGGGTTTGTTCATTATGCATTTCCGACCAGACGGAAAACGGGGCCAAGCATCCTCCGCCACGAAACGTTATAGGGTATGATCAAAATAAAATCTGTTTGGAAATTATTTTAGCATAAAACCATTTCAGTTGGTTTCAATCCCGGGTAAATTTGTTTTTAATCAAAAATGAATACATGAAATGTCCTGGTTTAAATTATTGACATCTTACAGGAAAATAATATTTGTCTGTAAGATGTCAGTAATTTAAACCAGTAATTTAAAATAGGTGAATTTAAATAAACAGTGCTATGTTTCTACTATTATCTAATATGGGTATTCCAGACCATAGAGGAATGCAGCTGGAATGGATTTATAATTAATCATTGAGAGTCTGTGTGTGTGGAGGAAAGGCAGAAAGACGAATTTTGGGGGGTTTTCAAAGGAAGAAATAATTCTAGATAATGTTCTTCTGCCTTATTACCTTACCAATAAAAATTAAAACTAATCTCTCCACGGCACACTTGATGGCAGTAGAGTACAAACTGTATTCATGGAGTGTTGCTGAATGATGTTAATGGAGTCCTGTCTATATTTTCCACAAAAAGGGTTCAGCCAGAAGAAAGTGAAACACGGGACGTGTTGAGTCAGGGTCTTATGTTATATGCATTCATTAAAGTTTCACCACACATGCTTATTTTGTATCTGGGGCCCTATTAGGCTGGATGACATACGAATCAGGAAGAGGGAGGATATATCTGCACCCAAAGGTTTGGATGCATGTTCCCAGTTTTAGGTTTTGTAAGGATACTGTTACACAGGAAAACTCCTGAAAAAAAAGGGAAGGAAAGTTAGTGCAGTGATATCCGCTCTGATGCTCAAACAGACAAATGGACAGCTCAAAAACTGCAGGATATACATACCTTTGGCTTCCCTTTGTTGGAAAAATAATACGTTTGTTGCATTTCTGACAGAAGAACTAAGTCCATTTACTGTAGCTTGTAACAGCTTGTACCACTGCTGAGAGGAGAAGGTGTTCATGTTTACTCATTGTTATCAATCAGATCAACAGTTAAACTGGGTATTTCCCTGTTCCAGATGTCAGACTTAATAAACAGAACCACACACATACAGTATAATCTGCTACACATCTACCTTTTAGTTAATCTGATAGGGGCCTTTCTCAATAATCCATGTGCTGCACAAGTGAACACTTGTTGGGAATGTTTCTGACTTCTGCAGAAAACATGGATTGTTGTCTCACAAAAAATATACGAGTATTGTTATTTCTTGTATATTTTTTGTATATATTTTTCAAAATGTTTGTATTTGTGTTTTTTTGGTAACCTTTTCCCTGTCGAAGTTGTCATTGTTTTCTGAATATATATATTTTTTTGCCATATTCCATGCTACTGTGACAAGGAAATTTCCCATACGTGGGATTTATAAACATATCTTATCTTATCTTATCTCAACATTTGTAAAATCGTTCTCTGGATCTTTTCCTCTGCTCTGTATTTGATTCTTCATCTTTCTTTTCTTTTTTTTTTTTCTTCTTTTTTTTGCAGTGATTATTACGATTCTTATTCTTTTGCAGAGGCACCCTGAAGACATCTGCAGGACTTCGGCAGGACTGCACTTCTACATATATTAAATTTGATCATTATGATTAATATGATTTGTTTCTGGCCCAAATGATGAAACTCGAGCATTTTCTTAAAAATAAAAAAATTCCAAATGACTCAAGTAATCACAATATTGCTGATAACTAGTATTTATTTCCAAAGGGAACGCTAAGTTCACATTTAATGTGTTTTACACCACTAATAACATTATCAAGCCAAGTTGTCATTAAATATAACTAAAATAATAAATAACTAAAAACTTGGTTACACGTTGGAAGAATGTATTTTAACAAAAAAGCCTCACAGATAAAACAAATTTAAATACAGTGGTTTCAGAATGTAACTGTAAAAAGGAAGCCTTTTGGTCTCATCCCATGTAATGGCTCCCCCTGCTGTAAGAGACATGTGACAGGCTGTGAAAACTACATGCCCTCTTTCAGTATAGCTTAATAAAATAAAGAGGGGACCCGTTTTAAAATATAAAAAAAAAGGCAAAAAAGTAGAGTTAGTGTTTCAGCTATAAAGCTAGCAAATGTATGTGTGCAACTGAAGGCAGGTACAGAATTTCCCACCATTACAGATTTAAGTAGACCTCCTCAGTTGTGCCAGTGCAGCGTAAAGGTTTTCTCCCGGACATTCTGTGTTTCCTACATCTCTGTGCCCATACAGGGCAAACTGAGGTTGTAAGAAGCCCTGGGAAACTCCAGACTGCAGCAGCTGTTTGACTGACGTTAACGCCTCTTTGCTTGGAGTATCGTCTGAAATCAAAAGAAAAGTAGCACCGTCATTACACACAGTATATCTCCACTGTATATTACTGACTTCATAAAACTACCCAGCAGTAGCTAAAAAGAATTTTTTCCCTCCACTGACCTAATGTTATCTTGTAGAATAAAGCATGATGTGTTGTTTCCACAATACAAAAGGAGTGCTTACTGTTAAAGTTGCCCATGAAGGCAATCCCTACTGAGTTACTGTTGTGCCCTTTGGCATGAGCTCCTACCACGCCCCAGCCACGGCCCTCAAACATGGTGCCATCTCCTCCAACAAGAAAGCTGCAACACACAAAACGTATGCTTGAGGATTTTACCGAATCAATTAGACACATCTGAGACCTGTATTCAGCTCTGATACTCACTTATATCCAATGTCATCGAAGTCTCTTTCGTTCATATGCATTCTCTGAATGTCAACAAGGTTTGTCTTACACTCTGTCAGGCCTCGGCAGTTCTGGAGTGCAGTGTGGTGTATAATAACTCTCCGCGCAGAGCCTTTTATTGTCTCCCTTTGTCGAGGGAGAGCAGCTCCCCACTGCTGCCTTGAAACAACTGGAAAGCCGTTTTGAAAAGCATATTCATTAGTTGCCATGAAATATTATCAGCAATGATCAACACGTGCAGCACTAAGCTGTTTGTTTTCATACCTTGCCGGTCCATAAGTCCACACACAGAGGTTGCTGGTGACTGATCCACGTCCGACTGATCGCCTTGCTTATCAAAGAGTCAGTTTCAGCGGGTGTGGTCATGGAAAGTACACCTTCTCTGCTGCTTGTTGCTGGATACCATGTTAATGAGCACACAAGTTATTTTCCTGCTGGCTGAGTAAATAGTCAATAGTTGCTCAACCAGCTGTTTGGAATATACACGTTTGAAAAAAAGGAGGAAGTGAATCACATTCTGTCCGAACACAGCGCGTGTTGACAAAAGCTGTGACATTTCTTTCATGCATGTCAGGCTACTTCAGAAACTACAGTAAATGTCATGGGAGTTTTAAGAGGAAATCACGAGTGTCTGTTTTGCAATACTGAGTAGCTGTTATACTTTTCGGGGAAGAGGAGATGAGACAAACTGAAGAAGCTCAGGCTGCCATGAGCTTGGACACTAAAATGAACATACAGTATGTCACTGTGTCTGTAGAGATTCTTAGGCTTCTTTCACACTTAGGTTCTTGTTGTGAAACCAGGAACCGTCGCATCATATGTACATAAATGCTGTTTTCTATGACTAGCCTATGCTCAATCAACCGGAACATGATGTTCATGTACATTAACTATGTATGTATAATCAACATGAGTGTAAGTCTGTGTGTGTGAATTGAAGGCAGAAAGAAACATTTTTCTTGGATTTTCCATTGAAAGAATAACTCTAGATGATGCTCTTCTGTTTTATTATCTTATCAACTGAGATTAAAACTAATCTCTCCACGGCACACTTGATGGCAGTAGAGTACAGACTGTATTCATGGAGTGTTGTTGAGTGATGTTAATGGAGTCGTGTCTATCTATTCCACAAAAAGGGTTGAGCCAGAAGGAAGTGCAACATGTAACATGGGCGTGTTGAGCCAGAGTTCTGTGTTATAATGTATTCTACATGTAACAGCCTTCGTCACTACACAGGCTTGTTTTAAAGAATTAAAGGTCTGGATGCATGTGCCCAGTTTTAGGTTTTGTACGGATGCTGCTACACAGGAAGGACAGTTAGTGTAGTGATACCTGCTCTGATGCTCAAATGGACACATGCACAGCTCAAAAACTGTACAATAAACAAGGTTCCTTTTCTGACAGTTTACAGAAGAACTAAGTCCATTTACTGTAGTACAACTGTTCCAAGCCTGTACCACTGCTGACAGGAGAAGGTGTTGATGTTTACTCATTGTTGTCACACACATACAGTATAATCTGCTATACCTTTACCTTTTAGTTAATCTGATAGGGGCCCATGTGCTGCACAAGTGAACACTTGTTGGGAATGTTTCTAGCTCTGCAGAAAGAGTGCATGCATTGTTGTCTCAACACTTGTAAAATCTTTTGATAGTATTCCCTGCTTGGTATTTGATTCCATCAACTGTTTTGTTTACAATGTTTTCTGTTTTTTTGTTTTTTTGTGATTTTGCAGAGACACAAAGAAAACATCTGCAGGAGAGAGCAGATACTAAGTGCTTAGTACTACGTACAGTAATAAGCTGTTTGTTTTCACACCTCACCAGTTCATATAAGTCCACACACAGAGGTTGCTGGTGACTGATCACCTTGCTTATCAAAGAGTCAGGGGTTGTGGTCATGGAAAGTGCACCTTCTCTGCTGTTTGTTGTTGGATACCACGTTAATGAGTACACAAGTTATAACTTCTTGGAAGATTCAAGTTGGAAAATGGAGGAAGTCGAATTAAATTCTGTCTGATTCGTGTTGAGACAAGTTTTCTAGCACAGCCTAGATGCCTATATTTTGTTCTGATTCAATAAGTAATATAATACTATATTGTTACAGTTTTGTATTTAACCTTGATTCAGTTCGTGAGTGGTTGGCCACTACCAACATTTTCAAGAAATAATCCAATTGAAAATTGAGCATCAGCAGCAAGTGTGGGCACTGGGAGTTATTGTTGTGCTGTAGTTCATGTACTTGTGTACTGTACATGAACATGTTCAGAGAGGTCGAGCATCTAGGCTGTGCTAGAAAACAACGTTTATGCATATATTATGAGAAGGTTCCTGGTTTCAGAACAACCTAGGTCTGAAAGCAGCGTAAGTTCATTTTAGTGTCTAAGCTCATGGCAGCCTGAGCTTCTTCAGTTTGTTTTGTCTCGTCTTCCCCAAAAAGTTTAACAGATACTCAGTATTGCAAAACAGACACTACTGATTTCCTCTTAAAACTCCCATGACTTTTACTGTAGTTTTTGAAGTATCCTGACATGCATGAAAGAAGTGTCACAGCTTTTCTCAACATGTGCTGTGTTCACAGAATTTAATTCTACTATTTTGCAAACTTGAATCTTCCGAGAAGTTATAACTTTTGTACTTATTAACGTGGTATCTAACAACAAACAGCAGAGAAGATGTACTTTCGATGACTCTTTGATAAGCAAGGTGATCAGTCACCAGCAACCTCTCTGTGTGGACTTATATATGGACTGGTGAGGTATGAAAACAAACAGCTTATTACTGTACGTAGTACTAAGCACTTAGTATCTGCTCTCTCCTGCAGATGTTTTCTTTGTGTCTCTGCAAAAAACAAACAAACAAAAAAAAAACATTGTAAACAAAACAGTTGATGGAATCAAATACCAAGCAGGGAAAACTATCCAAAGATTTTACAAGTGTTGAGACAACAATGCATGCACGCTTTCTGCAGAGCTAGAAACATTCCCAACAAGTGTTCACTTGTGCAGCACATGGATTATTGAGAAAGGCCCCTATCAGATTAACTAAAAGGTAAAGGTATAGCAGATTATACTGTATATGTGTGGTTCTGTTTATTAAGTCTGACATCTGGAACAGGGAAATACTCAGTTTAACTGTTGATCTGATTGACAAAAATGAGTAAACATCAACACCTTCTCCTGTCAGCAGTGGTACAGGCTTGTAACATTTGTACTACAGTAAATGGACTTAGTTGTAGCAGCATCCGTACAAAACCTAAACCTGGGCACATGCATCCAGACCAGCAGTGGTTTTAGGCACAGACGAACTGGGGCGGTATTTTCTCATGACACAAGGGGAGGCGGCACGAGCACTTGGAAAAAATAAATAAAATAAAAATAAAAACAATTTGGTGATCACCCGAACCAAATCTTATTTAAGGAGGAAAAGTATAAAAACCACTGCTGTGTTCATCACTATATGTTGCAATAGGACCAGCTGGATGGAAAAAACAGTGCTATTAGTACCTCAAAAATAATTGGAATCAAATAATAACTATTGACTATGCCAAAAGAGTTGAAAAGAAAAGTTTTGAGTGAGGAAAAGAAAGGTTCAATTCTGGCTTTACTGGCAGAGGGATACAGTGAGCGTCAGGTTGCTTCCATCCTTAAATTTTCTAAGACGGCGGTTCATAAGAACAAGGTCAAGCAGCAGACACTGGGAAAAAGCTACAGACCGGCAGGGGGCGAAAACGACTCTCCACTGACCGAGATGACCGTCAACTCATTCGAATGTCACTCAGAAACCATAGGATGACATCAAGTGACCTACAAAAAGAATGGCAAATGGCAGCTGGGGTGAAGTGCACAGCAAGAACGGTTCGAAACAGGCTCCTAGGGGCAGGGCTCAAGTCGTGTAAAGCTAGAAAAAAGCCCTTCATCAATGAGAAGTAAAGAAGAGCCAGGCTGAGGTTTGCAAAAGACCATAAGGATTGGACCGTCGAGGACTGGAGTAAGGTCATCTTCTCTGATGAGTCCAATTTTCAGCTTTGCCCAACACCTGGTCGTCTAATGGTTAGACGGAGACCTGGAGAGGCCTACAAGCCACAGTGTCTTGCACCTACTGTGAAATTTGGCAGAGGATCTGTGATGATCTGGGAGTGCTTCAGCAAGGCTGGAATTGGGCAGATTCGTCTTTGCGAAGGACGCATAAATCAAGCCACATACAAAATTATCTTGAAAGAAAACTTGCTTCCTTCTGCTCTGACAATGTTCCCCAACTCTGAGGATTGTTTTTTTCCAGCAGGACAATGCTCCATGCCACACAGCTAGGTCAATCAAGGTGTGGATGAAGGACCACCAGATCAAGACCCTGTCATGGCCAGCCCAATCTCCAGACCTGAACCCCATTGAAAACCTCTGGAATGTGATCAAGAGGAAGATGGATGGTCACAAGCCATCAAACAAAGCTGAGCTACTTGAATTCTTGCGCCAGGAGTGGAATAAAGTCACCCAAGAACAATGTGAAAGACTGGTGGAGAGCATGCCAAGACGCATGACAGCTGTGATTAAAAATCAGGGTTATTCCACCAAATATTGATTTCTGAACTCTTCCTAAGTTGAAACATTAGTATTGTGTTGTTTTAAAATTAATATGATCTTGTTTTCTTCGCATTATTTGAGGTCTGAAAACATTGCATCTTTTTTGTTATTTTGACCATTTGTCATTTTCTGCAAATAAATGTTCGAAATGACAATATTTTTATTTGGAATTTGGGAGAAATGTTGTCAGTAGTTTATCGAATGAAACAAAAATGTTCATTTTACTCAAACACACACCTATAAGTAGTAAAATCAGAGAAAATGATAATTTTGCAGTGGTCTCTTAATTTTTTCCAGAGCTGTATATATATATATATATATATGCGTCCATGGTTTTTTATTATCTGTCATATATGTGTGGGGATATTGTCGTCCCCTGCAGCTGCAGGCGCCCCTGCTTGCTGAGAAGGTGCCATGTACAGAAGCTGTGTGTGAGAAAGGGAAAGGGGAGGGGGGCGCGGGGGACAGTTCACCTCTGGGTCTCTCCCAAATTGAACGGATGGGGGGGATTCACTGTACAAAAGGGCTAAAGTCAGTCATACCTTGACTTTCTTCCATATAACGCACATTTCATTCATAATATTATAAATACAGGCCTATAATTCCTGCACGTTCTGTTGTTATGAATTGTGTGAAAAGGCCAAATAAAAATAGGTAATACAAAACGATTATGTGGTCACCAAGGTGAACTGGTTTAGTCTTGACTTCTGGTCGTGAGTGGCAGAGTTGGGGGATGGAAATCTGTTGATTGTCGAGTGTCAAATAAACTCAGACTGAGATGGACAGAGATAAAGGTATGCTATGTTCTCTCTGTATGATTACAGTATCCATGTCATGAATGAAGGGCTAAAGTTAATTGTTGGTATAAGTTTGTTAGCCATTTTACTATGATGCTTGCAATGCTTATACTGTACAACAGTAATTCGTCTTAACAAACACCAGATCTAATTTCACCGTAAGATTGTGCTCAGTTCAGTTATTATTTATTTCCATCACGTTGGGTCCTGTAATTAATTCATATCTGTAGGTAGTTTCAAAGATGAACATTTTCCATTTGCTACAACTCTGTTTCGTGTCAAACATAGTTTAACCAGTCAGAACTAAAAGTGTGCCAAGCACCATCTAGATTAATCTGAACAACATCCTCTAATTGCAGGTCAGTGTTTCAGGTGGACACCGCCCACAGATATTCCTGGAAGTTGCTGGCGACTGATCACCTTGCTTATCAAAGAGTCATCGAAAGTACATCTTCTCTGCTGTTTGTTGTTAGATACCACGTTAATAAGTACAAAAGTTATAACTTCTCGGAAGATTCAAGTTTGCACAATGGAGGAAGTAGAATTAAATTCTGTCTGAGCACGACGCGTGTTGAGAAAAGCTGTGACACTTCTTTTATGCATGTCAGGCTACTTCAAAAACTACAGTAAAAGTCATGGAACCTTCTCATAATATATGCATAAACGTTGTTTTCTAGCACAGCCTAGATGCTCGACCTCTCTGAACATGTTCATGTACAGTACACAACTACATGAACTACAGCACAACAATAACTCCCAGTGCCCACACTTGCTGCTGATGCTCCATTTTCAATTGGATTATTTCCTGAAATCCATATTTTCCTGTAAATGTTGGTAGTGACCAACCAATTTTTGCCACTCACAAACTGAATCAAGGTTAAACACAAAACTGTAACAATATAGCATCATATTACTTGTTGAATAAGAACAAATTACAAGCATCTAGGCTGTGCTGGAAAACAGCATTTATTCATATATTATGAGAAAGTTCCTGGTTCCAGAACAACAACCTAGGTCTGAAAGCAGCCTAAGTTCATTTAAGTGTCTAAGCTCATGGCAGCCTGAGCTTCTTCAGTTTGTTTCGTCTCCTCTTTCCCAAAACGGCTACTCAGTATTGCAAAACAGACACTAGTGATTTCCTCTCAAAACTCCCATGACTTTTACTGTAGTTTTTGAAGTAGCTTGACATGCATAAAAGAAGTGTCACAGCTTTTCTCAACACGCGCTGTGTTCAGACAGAATTTAATTCTACTTCCTCTACTAAACTTGAATCTTCCGAGAAGTTATAACTTGTGTACTTATTAACGTGGTATCCAACAACAAACAGCAGAGAAGATGCACTTTTGATGACCACACCCCCTGAAACTGACTCTTTAATAAGCAAGGTGATCAGTCTGATGTGGATCAGTCACCAGCAACCTCTCAGTGTTGACTTATGGACCGGCGAGGTGTGAAAACAAACAGCTCAGTGCTGTACGTGTTGATCATTCTGATCAACATCTTGATCTGTTTAGAATGCTCTCCGGTTGTTTCAAGACAGCAGTGGGGAGCTGTTCACCCTACCAGAAGGACGATGACAAAAGGCCCTGTGCAGGAGGTTATTATACACCACACTGCAGTCCAGAGCTGCCGAAGCCTGGCAGCGTGTAAGAGACAGCTTATCAGCATTCAGAGAACGCATATGAAAGACAGAGGCTTCGATGACATTGGATATAAGTGAGTATCAGAGCTGAATACAGGTCTCAGATGGGTCAAATTGGTTCTGTAAAATCCTCAAGCATACGTTTTGTGTGTTGCAGCTTTCTTGTTGGAGCAGATGGCACCGTGTTTGAGGGCCGTGGATGGGGCGTGGTAGGAGCTCATGCCAAAGGGCACAACAGTAACTCAGTAGGGATTGTCTTCATGGGCAACTTTAACAGTAAGCACTCCTTTTGTATTGTGAAAACAACACATCATTCTTTATCCTACAAGATAGCATTAGATCAAGGGAGGGAGTCTACTGCTGGGTAGTTTTATGAAGTCAGTAATATACAGTGGAGATATACTGTGTGTAATGATGGTGCTACTTTTCTTTTGATTTCAGACGAAACTCCTAGCAGAGCGGCGTTAACGTCAGTCAAACAGCTGCTGCAGTCTGGAGTTTCCCGGGGCTCCTTACAATCTCGGTATACCCTGCATGGGCACAGAGATGTAGGAAGCACAGCATGTCCAGGAAAAAACCTTTACGCTGCACTGGCACAACTGAGGAGGTCTACTTAAATCTGTAATGGTGGGAAATTCTATACCTGCCTTCAGTTGCACACAAACATTCGATAACATACAATCACAGATATAGAATAAATAGAGTGATGGGATTTCTTCTTTTTGTTTTTTGTTTTTGTTTTTTTACATTTTAACATGAGTCATCTCTTAATTGTATTAAACTTTGCAGAAAGAGGGCATATAGTTTTCACAGCCTGTCACATGTGTCTCTTACAGCAGGGGGAGCCATCACATGGGAGGAGACCAAAAGGCTCCAACTGATGCTATTAAATTCATGTTTTGTCACAGGAGCTTTGGCTTTTTTGTTTGAATGCATTCCTTCACTGTGTAATCGCTACTTTTTAGTTAGGTGCACTATTTGTATGGAGAGCAATACTTAATGAACAAATCTTGGCTTGATTATGTTATTGGTGGTATAGAATAAATAAATAATTTAAAAAATGCTCGTTGTGATTGTTTGATTCATTTGTAAATTATTTTTAATGAACCATCTTTTCTTTATTTCACCACTCAAGTATGAGCACATTTCACCCATTTTAGCTTCACTCCACTGGCTGCCTGTAGCCTACATTTTAGGATCCATTTTAAAATTAGTTTATTTGCTTTTAAAGCCTTGAATGGCCTTGCCCCACCTTACCTCTCTGAGCCGCTGCATCCCTATACCCCTAGCCGATCTCTCAGGTCAGCTGACCAGCTGCTCCTGACGGTGCCTAAAGCTAGGCTTAAGCTCAGAGGGGATCGAGCGTTTGCGGTTGCAGCGCCAAAACTTTGGAACGAATTGCCGCTGCACATTAGGCAGGCCTCCTCACTGTCTCATTTTAAAACCCTTCTTAAAACCCACCTCTTTTCTTTGGCTTTTAACACCATGTAGCGTGTTGATTTTATGTGATTTTATTTTATGTGTATATGTGCATATTTTTACTACTTAATCTTTTATTGTGTTTTTATTGTTTCTATTGTGTTATTTATTTATTGTGTTTTATGTTGTAAAGCACTTGTGTGGAAACCTTGTGTTTGTTTAAATTGTGCTATATAAATAAAGTGGATTGGATTGGATTGGATCTGGGTCACAAACGCATGAGGATTAATTAATCCTATATCCTAAATAATGATCAAACTGAATATACACCGATCAGGCATAACATTATGACCACCTTCCTGATATTGTGTAGGTCTCCCTTGTGCCTCCAAACGGAGAATGGACATGGTCCTTCTGAGGGTGTCCTGTAGTGGCAACCATTGACTGTATATGTGGCAACACAATATTGTTAGCAGGTTACCTATGGGTTGAGGGGAGGGGCCTCTGTGGATAATCCCACAGATACTTGATCAGTTTGGGATCTAGTGAATTTGGAGGCCAGGTCAACACCTTGTGCTGTTTTCATGTTTTCTGAGTTGTTCCTAAACTGTTTTTGTGTGTGTGTCTGTGTCAGGCTGCATCCTGCTGGGGATGGCTGCTGCCATCAAGGAGTGTCATTGCTATGGGGTGGGGGTGCCTGGTCTGGTCTAGGTGGGTGATACATGTCTAAGTAACATCCACATGAATGGCAGGTCCAAAAGTTTCCCAGCATTGCACGTGTGCAGTGCAGTGTATCTAGAAGTGCAAACTGTCATTTAAAGAGCTTTGCTCTGTAATGCAGATGTTTTCAAAACAAAAAAACAACAAAAAAAACCATTGTAAACAAAAAAATTGGTGGTTCCTAATAAAAACCAGTCTATCACCAGTCTTTCAGAACTGAAGAAGACAAATGGATGAGTGATGAAACATCTTCAAGTAAACTCAACGAGTCCAGATGCTTTTGTTTTAGCTTTGTTTTCATGGATACACCATGACCTGGATGGCTAAAAGTGTTTTCACACCTATATTTTGTTCTGATTCAACAAGTAATATGATGCTATATTGTTACAGTTTTGTATTTAACCTTGATTCAGTTTGTGAGTGGAAAAAAATGGTTGGTCACGACCAACATTTGCAGGAAAATATGGATTTCAGGAAATAATTCAATTGAAAATGGAGCATCAGCAGCAAGTGTGGGCACTGGGAGTTATTGTTGTGCTGTAGTTCATGTAGTTGTGTACTGTACATGAACATGTTCAGAGAGGTCGAGCATCTAGGCTGTGCTAGAAAACAACGTTTATGCATATATTATGAGAAGGTTCCTGGTTTCAGAACAACCTAGGTCTGAAAGCAGTGTAAGCTCATTTTAGTGTCTAAGCTCATGGCAGCCTGAGCTTCTTCAGTTTGTTTCGTCTCCTTTTCCCCAAAAAGTGTAACAGCTACTCAGTATTGCAAAACAGACATTACTGATTTCCTAGTAGTAGATAGTAGGAAGTAGAATTTAATTCTACTTCCTACTACCTTCCAAGAAGTTATAATTTGTCTACTCATTAACGTGATATCCAACAACAAACAGCAGAGAAGGTGTACCTTCCATGACCTCACCCCCTGAAACTGACTCTTTGATAAGCAAGGTGATCAGTCACCAGCAACCTCTGTGTGTGGACTTATATGGACCGGTGAGGTGTGAAAACAAACAGCTTATTACTGTACGTAGTACTAAGCACTTAGTATCTGCTCTCACCTGCAGATGTTTTCTCTGTGTCTCTGCAAAAATCACCAGCAACCTCTAGGAACATCTGTGGGTGGTATCCACCTGAAACTCAAATGACTAGAGTCTGGTAATAACACTGACCTGCAATTAGAGGATGTTGTTCAGATTAATCTAGGTGATGTCTTGTTTTTTTGTTTTTTTTTCACAATTAGTGGTTTTCTAACAACCCATTAACAGCCAGAAACTCAAAATGTAAATGGGGTTGGGGGCAGATGCTAAGTCTGTGCTGTAAGTGGCTGATATAAGCAGTATCTCCATCTGTAACTATATTTAGTTTTCCAAATTGACATAGACAGCTTCCTTTAGTCCTCTTTCAAATCACCTGTCTTGGCTGAAATATGTCTCTTGTCCTTCAGGTGTAGGTGGATTACTAAGTCCCAATCTCAGAGCAGGCTCTCCCTTCCTCAGGGCTCAAAAGTTGTAGCTTTGGCACACCTAACAAGTCTGTACACATAAGGCAGCTAACAGATTGTCTTTGAACAGTCTGTGCCTGCAGTGAGGAGCTGTGCACACTAGGGATGTATATCTCCACCACTGAGGCCGATTCGATACGCATCTCGATATGCTGCCATCAATACGATACATTTATGATACACTGAAGCTCCCTGTCAATACGATGCGATACGATTCACTCCTGTTCAAGATACGATGCGATTCAAAAATGATTTGATAACGATATGACTAAATTATAAAAGGATTCGGTTCGATATGATGTGATCATTCGATACAGTTAGTTGCAGTATGAGAGACTATTAGCCCATATCAGGTTTCTTACCTCAATAGCAAAATTCTGCTTTACTCTATGTATCAATTTGAGGGATGTATTTAATATTTGGTAGTTTTTTTATGGAGCAAGCCAAGAAATCATATTTAAAAAAAGACATGATTCAGTATGTACAGACAGCATTCAATTTTATCTATAATAAGCACTCCTTACTCCTAATTATGTTCTCTGTCTCTATAATTATACAAAATGTATAAAACTTCACAGTTGAACTGTTTCAGAAAGCACAGTATTAACAATGTGCATAGTGCAAACAATATGACCAGCAACACATACTACTGTCTGCTAGACTGATGCTGTGCTTGACAGTGTTTCAGTTAGTTGACTGAATAGTGAACATAAATGGCTCTAATTCCATCTTACAAAGAATGAAAATCAAATAACAATGTCTTACAGACTCAAGTGTAAAAATAAAACTATAACTGGCAGCCATTAACAGCTGCTGTAAACAATACTCGCACCAAAGTGCTGCACGTCGTTCTCGTTTGCCTCCATATTTGTTGTGTACAACACCTGTTTGCGTCAGTGCTCAAGGACGCGATGGTGCATTCAGGTTGCCTCGGAAAATAGGATAAGACAGGGAATAGATACTACAACATGAAATAATCGATTTAACAATGGTATTTACCGGTGCAGACAGACTAGAAGAGATGCACCGCAAATTCACCCGTAAATTATATCCGACGCACCTTGAATCTACCGGTGCAGTCGCATCGCAAATGTTTGTATCGGACCACCGATATGAATCGGTGAATCTCGACATCCCTAGTGCACACATAACTGCATCCTAGCATTCTGCTTCTTTATCAAATTTGGGCTCAAAAACTACACTGCAATTGTTTTGGAATGATCTTAGTGGGTGAAAGCAGACTTCGTTGTGCGAGACTGGACAATCACGTTGATCTAAACAAAAGAGGAAATGAATGTTTTTAAAGCCCCGCCTCTTGCCCAATGACAGCTGGGATAAGCTCCAGCCCCACCCCACCCCCGCGACGATCCAGAGGACAAGTGGTTACAGAAAATGAACAAACAATAATACTAATACTTAGGATTTAGTTTGACATATTATCTACTCCAAATAGAACTTTTATTGTAAAGTAAATTGACATTCATCATTGACTGCCATCTGCCCTCACGCCATGACATTGCATATGTATGCTACCTCTCAAGACCAGAAAAATATTTTGATGGACTCTTCCTGCCCTGGCCACCATCAGTTTGATCTCTTGCCCTCTGGGTGGCGATACAGAACCATAAAACCTCACACCACCAGACTGTTTAACTGTTTCTTTCCCAAAACCATCCAGTCCCTTAATAAACACACTCAGTACCAATAAAACCCAAGTCTATATTTACTATTCTGTAAAATATATTTAATATTTATCATGGTCTCAGACGGCTCATGAATGAGATCGTTAGTGATTGCGTGTTCTATTGAATGTCTTTGTATTTTGTTCTTTTCCAAAGCTCAGTTAGAAGGCAATTTCCTAGCATCCTGCATACAATGACAATAAAGGCTTTTCATTCTCATATAAGCGTGACTTCTCTTCAAAATATTTCCCAAGATGTTTTCCAACGTGTGGATACTCCAGTCAGGGAATCCCTCATATGTCGTTTGGATGGTGGTTCAATTCTTTGCTGGCGGGAAGCACGGCTGTTGGGCACACCTGTTTTCTTTGCCTGCTGTATCAAATAATTATCCAGAACACTTTATATTTTCAACTGAATGATTTCTTAAAATGTTTAGCAAAGACTCAAGAAACGTTTGAAAAAAGAAGATTATTTTAATCTCACGATACACATATGAAAAACTACTAGGAGACCATCACATTATATTAACACAATGGTAACAGATCGGAGTCACCATACAAAGACAGTCTGCAGTGGTGCTATGTTACAAAACAAAATGTACTCTTATGCATTCGTCCAACTCACAGTTCCTGTTTTGATTCTTCAGGTTTCTGATGGGATTATAAACCAGTGTGGCTGAGCTGAGGATTTGTTTTTGCCAACATTAATTTCATAGATGCAAATGCTAGACCACTTCATAGCCACCAGCGTTTACTCTGTCCACCGGTGTCCACAGTGAGGGGCCGTGCAGACGTAGTATAGTCGCATAGCATCCTGTGTAGGAAAAATTAAATAAATCAAACAAAACATTCAGTTTCATATTAGACATAATGAAACAGTTTTAATTTAGTTTTTGGTTTGTAAGGTTCTGTTGTTTAATTTTCCTCAAACCAGCCTGTAGCAGTGCAGCTGTTTCTGGCTGGAAAAAGGTTTTATTTAACTGTTCAATGTGGCTCCAATGTGCTGATCATGAAAGACTGAAATAACATGGAAAAATATTCACCGAGACATAACTGTAAGACTTCATTTCATTGACAGTAATAATTACCTCAGCCTTCATACTGTGAGACTGGAAGAAGACTGCTTCCTTGTGACCACACCTAAAAAGAGACACAAAGTTAGAAAAGACTGCTATGGTCACAGCCAGTCACTGTTTCACAACATTTCATTCCGCAAACCATTCAAGTGTCAAAGGATGTTGGTAAGCCCCATGGTTACATATACTAGTGCCGAAAAAGAACAGTCTTTACCTTAAAGTAAGCCAAAGCACAGGCCAGTCTAGAAGTTGTCACAGCAATAAATTGATATTTAGGACCCCTTCACGCTTAAATTATTTGGTCCCAACTTCTGGATCAAATGAGACTAAACCATACACTACCACGGTTATGAAACCTCCTATGAAAACAGGTGGTCTTGGTAGGTATCACAAGTCATGTTTGTGTTTGATTCTAGTGCAAAATGTCTTCTTTCTTTTTTTTTTTAGCATCAGATTTGTGGACCAAATGCAGCAAATTCTGAGGAAATATGTTGGCAGATGAGTACGCAGGTTGTTTTATTTAAAGATTCCAGTAACACAACATAATGTTCAACCGAGAAAACAACTCGGTAAAACGCCCATTTCTTTTTAAATCTATTTCGGTATTTTGGCACAGGATATGAGAGAGAGAGAGGACATGATGGTTACCACATGAATGTTAAGAAACTGCAACTGCAACATTGCGCAATGCCTTTAGAAAAAGCAGTGCCAATGGAAGTAATGTTGTCATTTTTCTCCTTTCATTTATTGATAGTAGCCATTCCTGCCACTCCCTCACTCAAGGTAACTCCCACCACAGATGTTTCAGAGTGAAATAAACACCTGACATGCTGAATTGCCAAGAGCTATCTCTTTCTGTGGTGACAGCTCCCTATTGGAAAAGTGAATACAGTCAAGGCCGCTGCCGTAGATGGAAGGAACCAAAGCCGTGTTGTTCAGTATTTTCCTGCACTAAATGTTTGGGGAACTTGATGGTTGCGCCACAACCACTCCCATCAACAATCAACTCAAAGATTAGTTCATCTTGGGTCGCCGGGATAGCTCAGTAGGTAGAGCTGGCGACCCATGTCGCCCATGTAGCGAGGCTGAGTCCTCGCTGCAGCAGCCCAGGGTTCGAGTCCGACCTGTGGCTCTTTGCTGCGTGTTATCCCCTCTCTCTCTGCCCCCCTTTCCTGTCTATCTTCAGCTGTCTCTATAATAAAGGCAACAAAAAGCCCCCAAAAAATATATATATAAAAAAAAGATTAGTTCATCTTAGTACCCACCCTGTTTGTGCTGGCAAAGTTTTTTTCGGCTATGAGCATTATTACTACTTGCTGAATTTTTATTAACTTGATGTGTCAGTATATAACAGTTTTACCTGCTTGTCTCTTCCTGCGTGTGCGCCTTTAGTCTTGTGGATTGCATTTGTCAGTGGGTTTGTCTTAACAAACAGCCAATTCAGCAGTACAGACATTACAGTATGTTATGGTTAGATGCTGTGACTTGAGAATTCATTGTCTGCTATTCGTTTTTTTTCTCTCTGCTTAATGTTCAACTACATTCAATCCTTACTTAGGACAGGGGTGGTCTTCTGTTCTTGGCAACGTTGGATCCTGAGATACGTCGGCAATAATTTGGGTCAGCTCACTGGAGAAAAAAACAGAGGCAAGATTGTTGAGGACTTATCAGCAATTGTAGCCCTCTATTAGCTGACAATATACTACATACAAAAGCAGTTTATAACAGTTTTAGTACTGTGGGTCCAACAAATGTTGGTCTAATAAAATGTTTACCTTCAAGTCACTCAGTATGTGTTAAACACATTCTTGATCAAAACAGATACACAATCTCTTTAACTCGGTGTGTCCATGATCAATTTGGGTGCTATCAAAAGTGCTGTTGTGACTGAATAACAAGCTGGTCACATATTAAAGCCAGGATTATACTGTAGCAAAAATAGTAGCGTGATGTGTCGTCAGTTTCAGGAAATAATCATCTGGTAGTTTATGTGGCGCTGTGGTTACTTACTCAACCTCATGGGTGATCTTATTGACATAAATGCAGCTGTTGTCTGCCTCTTGTTGGTAGTCACAGTTCCTGCACTGCAGGTTGAAATAAAATACAATTGAATAAAACAGCAGGGCACGTGGCAAAGTTACAATGTAGGTATGATAGATATACAAAGGAAGGGACAGTACGCTATCTTCCTGTGCCTCAACAGGTATCCCAGAAGTACTTTTCTTAAACAAGCTGTCATTACCCTTTATAGAAAGTTTCACGATGTAACAATCAGCTAGTTTATAGTGGTACTAGTTTATTATAAGATCCATTTTGTAATCAGTCAGACTCAAACTACAAGCTCATGCTTCTGCCTCACTAAAAATTATGCCAGACTTAAATACATTTCTACACTCCTTTCTATCACCGTGTTCACATTAAAAAAATCGAAAACGGGTTCAGTTCGGATGTTATTTCCCACACATGATCAAGAGAATCTTTAGGGATTGTAGAGATACCTCCAGAGTAAGTCTTGCATGCTGGCTAGCAAACGAGGGACACAAACGGGGGCTAACTTACAAGCAGATACTTACCGCATACAACAGGATACGGTTTTCCTTGTCTTCTTTAGGGTATAACATGTTATTACTGGAAAACAAAGTCAGTGTGTTTAATAGCTTTTCATATCCTCAATGTGGATGCAGTTGTTTAGTAAAAACAATGGTACCTAAACATGCGTCTCAACTATCTTTAACATGTAGCTTGCTAGCTAGGTTAACTTATCAAACCTCCATACAGCCACAAACTCACCATTCTTGACAAAACCGAATCCCCACAAATCCTGGTTCGTATGTTCCACTGTCTAAATCCATCGGGAAGGTTAATTTTTGAAGGCAAACCAGATAAACACAAATTAAATGTATGACTTCGGTCACTTTCTACCGCGGGTACAGCTTCTAGCTGTTTGAAAACAGACCTTGTGCGCATGCGTGAAGTATACCGGATGTGGGTAATTTTTGAGGCAGCGCCTCCGGTGGGTTGGAGGACAGAAACAACAAGAATACATGATAGCCAAGTCATGGCCTATTATTAAAAACACAGAGAAGAGAGCGGTTCCATTTAAGTTTCACTTGTTTTAATGAGTCATATTGTGTCTAGCAACCTACAGTACATACTTGTTTTCACATAGACCATTAATCATGAAAATGATGACGTAGCATTAAAAACATCAGCCAAAATTTTTACTGACTATCTGATTATTACTTTTTGACGCTGATGGGATCAACCCAAACGGACCCCAACAAAGACAGTATCATTATCTTCAGTTGCAAAGATATCATTCCTACCAGGCCCCCAGATATTCACCATGACTTCATCATTTTTAGACAGTTTGACTACACTGCCAACGCTGGCCACTTGGCTACATTTGTCAGGCAAAGAGGTGTGATACAGAGACACTACTTTCTCTACATTCTTGAATATGGCACACTGTCCGCGGCCATAAACGGACACATGTACGGTGAAGTGGTAGAGGCCTTCCACGGGGCACGTGAAAATGCCTGTTTCAGGGCTGTAGCCTCCTCCCTCGTTGACCAGCACCGTGCGAAACTTCAGGACTCCGGAGTGACAGGGGTAGCTGTCATTAGCATTTAACTTGGCTGTGAAGGCCACAATGCCTAAAATGGGGGACATTATAATAATTAGAGAAGGGAACATGTTAAGTGTCTGTCACAGTAACTGCCAGAACTTGGCAAGCAAAACACAACTATTCATTTCTGACACATTTTCATATCTTTGAGTTACCTGTTGATATGGAGAATCAAGATAATGTAGGAGCTGCTGTGAGATAATGGCAAAATTGCGTGCTCTCTTGAGCAACAAGAGTTATCATTATTATGCATCCCCTTACTATACACTGCAGCTGATTACAGTTAAGTCGCAGTTTGTAGAGAATCTGTGTACATAGTGGAAAATAAATGATATGCACTCATGCCACGTAAGTGTCAAATTACTTGACAGCAAGTGGCACTGATATAGACACTGTTACTGGCTTCTGGCTTTCTTTCCTGTATAAAAGTAGCAATACTGGCAAACAATGTTATATTAGAACACAATGATATTTTGTTTTTTACCAGATGGAGAGCTGCTGTCACCACGCCCAGGGACATAAGCCATGGTTAAAACTTCTGATATTGTACCGTAGTGTGCCTAAGTTGAAAAAAAAAACAAAACAAAGAAAAACAAAACAACAAAATAAGCAAGTCCATAACTGCAATTAATTTATGGTGTGAATATAATGCTTGTAACAAATAATGAGTTAGGCCTTTTAAAAGTGTATATAATGCAAAAAATGAAGACAAAAAAGACATGGTTACATGTGACAGTGTAGTTTACTAGATAATATGCTAACAAGCTGTTGTAAAATAACAAAAAACACCTAGAAAGTCATTTCAGTTCTACCTTAAGATAAATACATTCCCCTCCTCTGAATTAAAGCAAAAGTCTAATTTTTTTTTTTTAGTTTTTTTTATATATTTTTTTATTTTATTTCTTGCATGATTGAAGCACATCTAGCAGGGGAGCAAAGAGCTTCTTACCTGTAGTTGTCTTGCGGGACAGTGCTGCAAATGTGACGAAGACAAGCACAAACAGGCTGAAGTCGTTCATCAGGTTTGCGCATAAAACCTGCTTGCTGCTTGAAAGTTTATTAGAGGGGAGGTTTTGTTTCACAAGAATGAAAAGGACAAACATTTGTTGTGTACATTTATATTTCTTTAAAAAAGGGATCATTCACAAATAAATTGTTAAAAATACTTTCAATTCTGAGGCTATGCCAGAGTCACAGTTATACACCGATCAGGCATAACATTATGACCACCTTCCTAATATTGTGAAGGTCTCCCTTGTGCCTCTAAAACAGTTGTGACTCATCAGAGAATGGACATGGGCCTTCTGAGGGTGTCCTGTGGTGTCTGGCAACAGAATGTTGTTAGTGGGGGCCTTTGGGTCATATGTGTTGAGTGGAGGGGCCTCTGTGGATCATCCCACAGATACTTGATCAGTTTGAAATCTAGTGAATTTGGAGGCCAGGTCAACACCTTGTGCTGTTCTTTATGTTTTTTGAGTTGTTCCTAAACCGTTGTGCCTGTGTCAGGCTGCATCCTGCTGGGCATGGCTGCTGCCATCAAGGAGTGTCATGTGGTGGGGGTTCCTGGTCTGGTCTAGGTGGCTTTCAGTGGTCTTAATGTTATGCCTGATCAGAGTATTGACTAATCTAACTGATGCAGAGGAATTACACGGTGCAGACAAAGACTGAAAACATACACGATGAAACCAGGAACTGGTTGAGGAGGACTCAAAAGCATGACTCAAGACACAGGTGGACTGAAAAGTATTTACTTGAAAAAACAGACAAAGTCACAAGGAACAGAAAAAGGCATTAAGTACACTTGGAACAGGCTAGAACGTTTGTGACACGAAGCGCAAAGACAAACTCTCCAAGTGGGAACACAGAGGGTCAAGGTTTCTTCTTGTTAAAAGGGAGTTTTTCCTTGCTTTCTCTGGGTGTTTCAGGCTGGGTTTCAGACCAGATGTTGTGCCTAAGCGCCTAGAAACAGTTTGTATCGTTATTGACGCTATATAAATATAATTGAAAGATTTTACTAAAGATATTAAAATAACCATGGGTCTATTGTTTCTGTCATAAGATAAAATGAGACAAGTTTAGATACAGTGATTCTTTACCTGTATGCATTTACATGAATTTAACGTAGATGTAAAAAAACAACAACATTGTGTTACACAGCTGACTGTCACTGAGAACATAATATAAGTCTGCCTCAAGTCTAATTTTAATACAATACTTGCAATATATGCCAATGTACACCTACGGTGCAATAACTGTGTTACATCCTTCAATGTGTACTTTGCAATCAGTACTAAATTTAAATTATAGGAAGCATTTTCTACTGTGGTACATTATGTTTTACTTAAAGTTACTTCTAGAGTATTAAACCAACCTATACTGGTACTTGTATAACCTATACTAGTTGCTTGTAATACCTTTGTACTTGACATATTGTACTCATACAGAGTTTTTGTGTTACTGCTCTGTCCCATTTCAGCTGTAAATCTCCCTCACTGTGGGACCAATGAAGGATTATCTTATCCTACCTTATCTTAATGAAACATACCTGTGATGGCATAGAAACAATGTTTAGTTCTTATTCATTTAGCCTTGTCCTTTTTATTTGGATTGCGAGGCACTACCTTCTCTCCATTCTTGTATAGAGAACACTGTCCCCTTCCATACATAATCATGTGCACTGTGAAGCGGTACAGGCCGTCCACAGGACAGGTGAACAACCTCGTCAGGGCTGCAGCCCCCTCCCTCATTGACCTGCAATGAGGCAAACTCCAAGATGCCAGAGTGTTTCGGATGGCTGTCAGTGACTGTCCCTGCAAGATTCTGTTGGAAAGACGGTCAAAGGGTAGCAATGTGGTATGGTTTGATAATATCAAGCAGTTTTACGTATTTTGTGTTCTCACAAAGTTTGGTGTAATACTGTTTGCTGACACTTTTATCAGTAAAAAGGCAATTTGAAATAATTGCTATTTTCTGTGTCACAATTCCTTACTTTGAAATGATTACTCATAATCAATTTGAACATTAGTGAAATGTTCAAAAGTATTTTCAAATCCTTTCACACATCTGTACAGAAGTAAAATGAATATTTGAAGTGGCTTTAATTATTCAGACTTTCAGAACAGTGTTGTGATTCTTTAACGTCAGCTGGAAGACATGCAGACAAACATTACTGGCAATTCTGGTTAGGATAGTCAGGTGTTGATGCAACATGTCAATGACATGCAAAGAATTCTTAAAATATCTACTGGATTGTTCATCATTAGAGCGAGGCATATCGTATTCCTAGTGTTTTCAAGGCAGTTTATGGCTTAAGTTACATTTCATCAATTCTGTTTCCTATTTAAACCTCAAACTTCCCACCAGTCCCCTAGAACTGAAGAAGCTACTCGGATTAGTGGTGAAACGTCTTCTCAAACGTTCAAAAAGTCCAGTTGCCTTTTTTGAACTTTTTTTTTTTTTTTTTTGGATAAAGGACGCATCCAATTAAGTTGTGGTGATTTAAGTGATCTTTCAGTTATGTGTATGCAGTGCAGCTTAAAATTCTTTGCGTCCATCAGAATTTTCACTCAAGTCCTGACAGTAGACAAAGAGAACCCAATAAAACAAATGAAACAGAAATATTACACTTCAGTATTTGTTTATTCTGGAAAATCAATCAATATTACATCAACGAGGTGCCAAAGTCACTGTGCCCCCAGAATTATGTAAGGCCATATTAATCTCCATCTGTTCAGAAGTGTTTCCAATCAATGTAACAAGACTCAGGTGTCGTTCAGTGCCCCAATTCGTCAATCAGGGATTTGTCACAATCTAACAAAGCAGCTTTCTGAAGACCACAGAAAAAGCATTGTTGACTTTTGGGAGAAGTGGAACATGTTTTGTCGACAGATAAGACCAAAGCTTGAGATGAAAAGACACTGCATTCCAGCATCAGTGCCCAATGCCCAAAGGACATTTGGGCATTGGGCCTGTTTTGCCCAGGGCCTGTTTTTTGGGCCTGTTTTGCTGCATCTGCCCCAGGACGGCTTGCCACCATTGTTGGACCAGCTGCTGTTATTACTGTGCAAGGGGGTCACACCAGATATTGAAAACAAGGGTTCACTTACTTTGCAACTCAGATATGTAATATTGGCTCACTTTCCTGAATAAACAAATACACATGCACACAAAGATTTCTCTTTTATTTGTGTGACTGGATTCTCTTTGCCTACTGTCAGGACTTGTTTTGAGTCACTCTATTACACATCATTATCAGTATATGAGGTTTGAGGACATTGTGATGATATTTCTAGCACCCTAAATAAAACCCAACATAAACAGTATCATTATCGTCTGTTGCAACAATCTCATGTCGACCGTGACCCCATAAATGAACCTACACCTTGTCTCCTTTAGACAACTGCCCGTCCACACACAGACATGTGCAGAGTCCCTCCAAAGGGCAGGTGAAGATGCCTGTGTCTGAACTGTCATTCGTTGACCAGCACGTCTACAAGTGCCACTCTAGATGACCTAAAGAATAAACATTACAAGACATCAGTGTTTCGATCTGAATATGAAACTTTCGGCGAATTCAAGGCTTCCTGTGTGGGGTCTCTGAACACATTATGGCCCCTTGGTGAAACATCCCCTCTAGACCTAGTACAAAAAAGTATCCTTTACACTCAGACAGTTACACCCAGCATATATGGCTCATGTTGATCTGCCTTTACTCGTCTGTCTGCAAGTTGTTGCCTCTGGGCTTTCAATACCTGACAATTAAGTGATCTACAGGCAGTGTCAGCTCAGATTGTCAGCTCTTATGTCTCTGTAAACATAAGATGAGACTTTATTGATCCTAATGCTAATGGTTATACACAAACCCAGGAATCCTCCAGTGCAGCTCTACCTGCTCCAGGCATCTCAGAGAACTTTCCACACTTCCTCTCTTGATCTGAGCTGTCTCAGCTGCTTCAGTCTCTTCGTGTTATGCCTGACTAATTTGGTCGTGTTGAGACCAGTGTGGAGTCACACCATCAGTTGCACGACTCTAAATCTTCTTGCTGATGATGGTTCTTTATTACTCTGGCTGCAAATCTGGGGTTATTGTGAAGTGCTGCAGAAGGGATTTCAGACTAATCTCATGCCTCCTTAATGGTAATGCTAATGATGGATAAGAGAACACGTCTAATATAAACATCTAAATTGCCTACAACTTTTCTGCAGCACAGATCGTTGCAATTGTGGTACAAGCCTTATATGTGCAGAATAAGAATCTATATAGCTCAACAGACAGAGCACTGGTAACAGCGGTATGTAATCCCCTCTGTGGGTTAAGTCAATTGGCTATATTTGGAACAAGGTAGGGAAGGGACCGGTGCAACATGAAGGGCATTGTTCCTCTGCAGAACTTGTCTTACAATGAATGAAAAACAGCACCCACATTTTTTTACAGCTGAGAACATCAGCATGCATGCATAATAAGAAAACTTCACAACTTCCTCAAGTGTTACAAAATATGTGGCCATTTCTTTCTGCCAGCTTCTGCTTTATGAAATTTTCAGGTTGAGGCCTCAGTGTAATATTTACAACACAAATTAAAGCATACAATGGTATTTCATGCATTATTTCATGTAGGAACAGCACAGACAGTTTCTTTATTTCATTCAAGTGTCTCAGTAAAACCATGCCAAATCACAATCAGAAATACATTACTGATCCCAGCTGGAAATAGGTGCATATTACAGTTGCACACACTGAAGAACAGAAGAACATAGAGTAAGAATTTTTCTGTGCCACACTTTATTTCAACAGGCATGCAGAACAGAGGGAGGGCTGTAACATTCAGAATAGGAAGCCGACTATGCAGCAGGCCTTCCTTTTATTATATATGAATAAGTGGACGATACAAAGCTATGAATACATTTTACATTATAAGGTAATGAGGTTGCTGACCCGCTAAGGTCAGTTCAATGGGCCCAACTATTAACTGAAACTGTGTGCACAACAGAACCCAATTAACGTTGTAAAATCAAGTGGGAAGCCATCATCGTATGCAATATATATATATGTAATACCCCACCCTTGATCCCTGGGCTAATTCCATGAATCGTCCAAATCGTCCAAATCTAAATCCACACAGAGATGAGGAGTCATGATGGGCATGAGGGAAAAAAAATGTGCAAACACAAGTCCATTTTGTGAGAAGCTGTGCTTTTCTTGTGTAGCTTTAGTGCCCATAAACAGCATGGCTGTGTGTCATCTGTGTGCCCTTTATGTGTTTCTTTACAGATGCACCGGGGACCCAGTGTGCCAACTCATCAGAGGGAACTGTCAAGCCCTGCTGACGTCACCCGTCCAGCCTCTGTAATCGAAAGAGACACTAATCCTGCTCCTCTCCAAAGCCTGGCAGTGGGGTTGGGAGGGACAGGGAGAGATATTGAGAGAGCCATGAGGAAGGAAGTTGGATACGGGAGCACATGTAGGCTTTGAGCAAGAAGAGCAACCTGGACGAGTGAGTGCAAAGAGTGAGGTCTTGGCTGACTCAGGGAACCAGGCACACATCCCACTCCGGATTATCTGCTAAACTCCTGGGATCCCCGATAGTTTGGGACCCCACCCCCCATCCAGGCTTCGCCCTGGAGGCCAAAAACCTCAGTGAGGGCTCTGCAGAGGGGGAATGCTGTGGGAGCTGCTCAATTCCTCCTGCACCCCCTCTTGTGTCACCTGTGCTAGCTGTGGAGGAGCCAGGCTTCACCACTGTGGAGCTGTGCCAGGATGGAGAAGAAATCTTCCTGAATGCAAGTGCAGGGTAAGCAAAAAGTTTCTATGTATGTATCTTAGGAACAAAAAACATTCAGATCATCAAGAACCATGACCAACTTCCTTCCTACTGGGTTCTTACTGAACTGAATTCCCCTTCATGACCTTATCTGCATGAGCTTCTATGAATGTATGGGGATAATGTAAACAGGACTAAGACTTCTTTATCAAAGTAGAAACATATGGCCTTAATTAAACTTCCACTTCTTTCTACGCTGGAATGTCCATTCCTAACAAATTTACTACATGAACCATTAAATAGCTGCGAGCATAAAGGGAAAAGCATAAATTTGAATTAATGAGGGCTTTGTTATCTGTGAAGCCCACAAAGAAAATGTATGTACATTCAGTGTGAGTGCAAGTAGGATATAAATAAAAGGAAGGAAGACTAGATTTAGTATATTTAGAGCTGTTATCAGATGTGCATTTTGTGTATGAGGGTGTGTGAAAGGATGCAGATTACCTTTTTGTGCTTAAAGGGTGGAGGGAGAGAGAGAAGAAATGGAGGGCAAACGTAAGTACTGTAAGACGTAAGGACCAGGGAGGTCAAGAGCAAGCCAAGGTGACCGAGCTCAACAAATGCAGTTGTCTCATTTAATCTGGAGCGACGGTTCATAACCCAGAAGTGTGCTTGAAGAAGTGTGCTGCAATGTTACCTCACAATTTCTTCAGCGTGAATTCACTTCTTGCACAACCACAGCACGTTGCAAAGGAAAGTGTGGGACGCAATGTTATCTCACCAGGTTACTCTGGAAATCAGAAGAAGATTATATGAAAGTTGTGCGGAAAATAAATGCTAACTCTTTAAATTTCTATCTAGATTTTCAGTCAGAAGAAGTGTTAAACCTGTTGGCGTGCGGTCTCTGTTTTTCTCCCTCAACTTCCTCTTCCTTATGACACTAATGTTAACCTTTTCAGATCTTGATCTGACACCTAGAGGCATCTATAAGCCTCACTTATCATCCAGCCTGCGGTCGTTACGGAAATCTCGAAAGCAGTGTGCGTGGGACAAACTGATTGTTGACTGAGCTGAAACATGCAGGTGTTTGGAGCGGGTGTATATGAGAGGGATTACATAGAGGTTAAGCTTCTTCATCATAATAGCTGCTGAAAGTTTCCATCCCAGGTGGCGCACACACGGCTTAGCGCTGCACAGTTGTCAACAACATAATATCAGAAATTGAATTGTAGCGCTGCACACATTCACAAGTGGGTCACAAATGATAGCATCCTCCCAAAGCTGATCCTATTTAGGCGAGAACAGGGTGTCCTCGTTTTGACGGCTGCGCAAACTGGCTTAGTGTTTCTTCATTTGTCATATTATACAATGAACTTAAGCACGTCCATAGGAATGGCGGACATGTAATCTGCGACAATGAGGAACCCCCTCTACCTAGCTAAAATCAGTTTATTTAAACTGCCTCTGAGATCACTTAGATCAGACACTCACATCAGCTTGTAGATAGCATCTTTGTTAACCTTAAACTAAAATGAATAATAACAGGGTTCAGTCAATAGATATATTAACAATATCTTTGGAAAACATTGAAAGGTCTTGTTCAGCATCTGTTTGATTGTATTTAGGGACAGTAGTGCTGTAAAGGGGATCATCAAATCCATGAAAATGATTTATACTTACTTTTTAATTTATGTCCAGTATGCCATATATGGACATAACAATGAATGACCTGTGTTTATTGCTTCCACTTAGTGCTGAGATTCCAAACTATCTCAGCACTGCAAAATGGTTCACCTCCTTAGGTCAATGTAACACGTGACCCCTGCAGCTGTTAGCAAATATCACAAAGTACCCAAAATAGAGTCTACAAACAGAAAGCGATTAGATCGGCCTTTCAGCCAAAGTTTAATTTAAGAGTAAGCAAGATGCAGCCGATTGTGTCATTACACCAATCACCGAAACCATGATTGGTACTTATGGAGAGACGGCGGACACTGAGGCGCAGCGAGAAAAAGAGAGAAGGAGCAGGAGGGAGGGATAAAAAGAGGATTCAGACAGATCCTCAGTCCTTCTTAATCCCCCCCATCGGCTTTTCTGAAGACCATAAACAGATTGAAGTTGGGTGGACACAGACTTGACTTCACTGCAAACAAATGCAGTGTTACAGTCGTGGGGAGGCATTTTTCTCACTGAACACAATAAGATTCAGCTATGTGCGGGAGCTGACCGAGCCACAAACAGGGCGTTCATTTAATCAGCTTCCGTTTCAAAAGATAAAATGTGAGCTCCAAACTACGCAATCCATTTTGGTGTCAAACCCTATTTGAACTCTGCACTAATCTGGAGGGTGTTTCAGTGTACGTGTGTGTGTGCGTTAGGAGACTCATGCACTCGCACATGCTCTCATAATTTACTCAGACTGACCAGCTTTGGCCAGTGGGATGTAGGGCAGGAAGTCGTTGACCAACGAAAAGCTTGCAGTGTTGTGATCCTCCTGTAATTCAGCGATGACGTAACTTCATAGAAAACCAGATGATTTGATTTCATCCTGTAACACTGAATAACCAACTACTGACCTCAGAGCCGTGGCAGACATGTAAACAAGTCAGATGACATGTTGAAGTAATTTACACGGCTGCTTGAGCAGTCAGCATCCTGAATTTCCTTTGACAATTCAGTACCCAATTAGCATATTACCTTTGTGAAGTATAACCTGCCTATCAAAATTAACAGTTCTACAAAAGTGTAAGGATTCCTGGGCTTAAAATGGAGCCTATTTTTAAAGGGAAAGGTAAAAAGATTTCTTACAGGATTCAGGATTTCAATGGGAAGAGATGCTTTCCACGCTGAGAGCAGCTCTCGTTCCTTTATTATTGTCTCTAGCTGCTGTTTCATCCTCGTTATGACTCTAATCTGCAGAGGCATGGAGGAGATGAGTGGTCAAGATCCGAACTGTGAAGACACGCAAAGGAAGGAGCAAAGAGTACCATTCCAGGTATATTGTGTCACTGTGTGTTATTTTAAAAATGGATGGGACACAAATGCTGACAAAAACAAGGATTAAACAGTACACAAAATCCAAGATCCAGACGTTGCGTAGGTGTGTGTGTGTGTGTGTGTGAGAGAGAGCGAGGGAGAGAGAAAACAGGACAATCTGTTGGATTACTATAAACTGACCGACAGAATGATTAAAACAAGTGGTTTGTTTTAATCAAATAGCAGCACTGACATATTTTGCAGTAAACTGAACTTACTTTCGGTACCACTTATTCCCTCAACTCTCAATCCCCCTTTTCCATCAGATCTTCCCCGACCCGGTTGAGGTCGTCCTGGTCCCAGAGACCTCTCTGAGCAGCCTGGACCACAACCACGAGAAGGAGCGTCTGCCCTCCATTGTTGTGGAGCCCACTGAGTTGAGCGAGGTGGAGAGCGGAGAGCTGCGCTGGCCTCCAGACAACATGGACATGGAGGAGGATGAGGAGGACCTGTTCTTAGAGCAGTGCATCCCCCCAGCCAACATTGCAGATTGGGGGGACGAGGAGGAGGAGGAAGAGGAGACGTCCGTCATACTGAACCCACAGCAGGGATTGACACTCATTGGTGAGCTGGACATGTTATCAGTCTCTCTGCCTCATTCATCATCTTATGATTTGAGAATAATTTGTTTTGCTTGGATTAATTTAGTAGATGATGCCAGTTTAGCGGCAATGCTTTTAGAAAATATATTATAGTTGGAAAAAACAAGCAAAAAACCTGCCTCTCGCCCGATGACAGCTGGGATAGGCTCCAGCAGACCCCCGCGACCCTTAACAGGAATAACCGAGTATAGAAAATGAATGAATGAAAACAAGCAAAAACAACTGCAACAACAAGTGTTACACACAATCGGCTTTTATGGTCCTTCACTTCTCTTATTTTAGGAGTAAATGTGTGCCTGCCAGACTCCGTTTCGATTAAACTTCCAGGAGTCTTATGGGCAAACATTTGTTTTGGAGCCTCTTTTAACCCCAATTTTTGATCATTTAATCATTTAAATCCTTTCTTCTTTATTTCCCCAGGCACACTGAAACTAACCAGTACACAAATACTGAAATTAATGGTTGAATAAACATGTCAGACATTCTGCTCCAGCAAGTTCAACCATTTTATTCAATGACTCAAAACTCCTGGGGTAACTTCTGGGCTATACAACAAGTATATCACAAGTGTGTTTGTTTCTTAGGTAGGTTGGGAAGAATATGTTGGAAGCTAATGAACAGGGGAGATCATAATCAGCACACATCTTCCTGATCTGTAACCCTTTAAAGGACCACAGTGGATGATTTAGGGACATCTAGTAGTGACATTTCACATGGCAACTGAGTACCCCTCCCTTTCCAAGCATGTAGGATCTATGGAAGCCTAAAGCCCTGTCTACTTATAAGGAGATTAGCTCATTGCCCATTGCTTTTTAGCTGACAGTGTATGGACGGAGCTAGCTCTTCTTGCAGTCAGCATCCTCTGAAAAGAAATACAGAGATGACAATGATCCACCTGGTTTCATTTGACGCACCAAGCCCGCTATTAGAACGGTGTATTTGCTCATAAGATTCAAGGTCATGGATGGTGTTTACTTTGAGGAACCATTTGGAGAACTCTGTGTTAGCGCCATGCGTCAATCAACTGTATTCAACACCTGCATTGGTCTTTGCCTCCATCACATTGCTTCAAAGTTGAGATTAGTTCAGCTTGGTAACGGCCCATTTCATGCTGGTGTCACTTGTCATCCCTACAACTCAATGAATTTCATTTAAATTCCATTGTCTTGTGTTGCCACACAGTTGCTAATCTCTTCCTGTGTGTACACCTATTCAAGCTGCTAGCAATTGTTTCTAACTGACCCTACTGTATGTAGGATACAAAGGGCTCATTCTAACCTAATGACGCCACAATGATTCATAGTTATAGATGTTTATACGCTTATGAAAACTATAAATGCTATATTAAATTGTATGACAATAGATCTGCCTAAATCACGCTCATTGGTTCTTCACTGCAGACACCTGCTTGGTGCTTTTATTATGAAAGCTAATTTATTATACATTTTCAAGAAGAACAAAAAACATAACAAGTTGATTCTAAGCTAACACTGTGTTTCAGGAACTTATTTAGGAAGCTATTTACTTGTGGTGTTAAATGTGAAATCTTTTTATCCGCAGACCTTCAGTCGGACGCGTTTAGAGATGACACTCCTACACTTCCACCAAGTAGTGCACCAGCCTTCAACTGACTTTACCTCTGAGAAGTCCTGACCTTCGACGACTCATTGGGGAAACATCCTGAAAGGAACTGTGGCAACAACTATAAGTGATAGAACATTGCACAGGGGAAAACACAGCCTAGTATCAAATTACGTTTTAGGCGATCAAACAGCAACATGTCAAATGGGACACTTGTCATTTATAGAAATGTGAACAGGAACATGCACAAACACACAAGACACTCAGAAGCTGACGTTGCTTATTTAAGCAATATGGTATTTTTTTAACTGTTAGGAAACATTTTGCTGACGTTGTGACTTTATGACTAATTTCTCTTGTTATTTCCTAATTTTTAAGGGTGATGTCAGGGAGCTAAAAGAGGGCAACATTTTGCCACAGCAAAATTTTTTTCTGTTTCTGTTCATGTTTTGTTTGTTTTCTATAATCTGTCTCTAATACAGCCTATTCCTTATTTAACATCTTCGTAGTAGATCACCACTTTGAGGTTGCTTTTGAGGACGTTTACCTGGTTTCACCTACAAATAATACCTCTATGGAGTGGGCTGGCTGAGAGATTGCTGTGGTCTGACATATCTGGAATCTGAAAAGTTTCTTAAAAAGAAATTTTGAGAAAAACAATTTTGAGATCTTTAGCGTCAGTGTTTTCCACAAAGTTGCAAAAACCTCTGGTCAGAGTTAGTTTTATTCTATTTTTCACATGCATGGTAAGCCACAAAAAAAGGAAGGCAGCTCTTTGCTTTTCAACAGTTACAGATGCCACTGAGAACTGTAGTTGTTTAATAGTACTGTGATTTGTGTGTAGACTCAATTGTGAATAAGTTGTACATATATGAAATGTTGTGTGTTAAAATGGTCATTATGAATGTGACAATAAAGTATTTGTCCTCTTAATACACTGTTACTTTTTGAGGCAATGTAGCTTTTGTTTCACCTAAACCTTTTCCTTGATACTTTTATTCAGTCTTTAATTAGTATTTCCATCTGGGCCTTTCCATGTGGAGTTTGCATGTTCTCCCTGTGTCTACGTGGGTTCTCTCCAGGTACTCCAGCTTCCTCCCGTCCAAAGACATGCTGGTTAGGTTCACTGGTGATTCTAAATTGGCCGTAGGTGTGCATGTGAGTGTGAATGGTTGTCTGTCTCTCTGTGTTAGTCCTGCGATAGACTGGAGACCTGTCCAGGGTGTACAGCAAGACTATATCGAATATACATCTCCCAAAATCTCAGTTCAAGGCTAGCTTTTAGTACCGCAAGTCCAGTTTTGAATTATGCACAACAGAAGAAAGGATGTGTAGCTTGAATGCCATAAATGAAATATAGAATTGAATATGTGTTGTGAATATTGTCAAAGTAAGAGAGTACAGGTACTGGGGGATAGCAGGCATACGTCTTTGCCTGGGGCCCCCAAAACCTAAAAAAAATAAATAAAATAAATAAATGGACAGCTCACTGTGCTTCTACTGCAGATGAGGAATAATGTAGAGTACATTCAATAGAAATACATAGAAGCAACACCAACATATTTATGAGGACTCATATCCTGATATCAATCGTATTTTCCTGGATTTATTTTCTGTCCTTTTGTTGCCAGTGTTGTTTAAATTGTATCTATTAAAATGTATTAAACCATTGCGAGTGTGATAGTGAATAAATACAAAAAGGTCTAATTAAATTGCATTGTTTTCTGATCTGTAGAATGAAATAGTGTCAGTGAGGTTTTTTTTAGAAATGAATTTGGGTGTTGCTCAGATGAACGACTTGTAATCCAGAAAGGAGTCTTGTGCAAGAGTGTGCGCGCGTATGTGCGCTCTTTAAAGAAGAGCAGCTGCATAACTTCCTTCCAGCAGTGAGTGAAACGCCAACAGAGATCTACTAAAGAGTAAGATGAAATTACATTTTTTTTGTACATTTTAAATATTTAATTACATTTGTATTGTTTCTTTAAAGAATTAGGGATGCTAGTGTATATTTGATTCATAATTGTTTTTTTTTGTTTTTTTTTATCTAAAACGTTGTCCCTCTATAGAGGCAATTTAAGCTCGACACTAGCAGTTATAATGCTTGTTTTACATCTACAGCTTTGAAGAACCATGGACAACATCACGCACGACGACTACTCATCCAACTATGATGACTTGTCTGAGATTCTTTTGACTCCTGGGATTCACCCTATCCAGATAGCGGCTCTGGTCCTCTACGCCCTTGTGTTCCTGTTGGGTGTCCCTGGAAACGCGCTGGTGGTGTGGGTGATATGGTTCTGCATGAAGCGCTCTGTCACATCCATGTGGTTCCTCAACTTGGCGCTGGCGGATCTTCTGTGTTGCCTCTGCCTCCCTCTGCTCATGATCCCTCTGGCCCACGACGACCACTGGCACTTCGGACCGCTGGCCTGCACGCTGGTTAAAGGTCTGTTTTACCTGGTGATGTACTGCAGCGTCCTGCAGCTGGTTCTGATCAGCGTGGATCGCTTGATGCTGGTCACCAGGCCCGTGTGGTGTCAGAACCACAGGAGACCCAAACAGGCCGTCTATGGGTGCGTTGTGGTGTGGTGCCTGGCGCTCATAGGCAGCATCCCGCAGTTTGTTTACGCGCGGGAGATAACGGCAGGTGAGCACAAGCGAGAGTGCGTGATGGCGTACACTACTCCAAGTAGTGCCTGGACTGTCATGTTCTTTCGCTTCCTGCTCGGATTTGTCCTCCCGTTCCTGGTTATCGTCCTCTGTCACTTGGTGGTGTACTGCAGCACGCAGAGGGGACTGTCGCGTGGTCGGAACCGCTCCAAGCGCACCCTGAGGGTCATCATCGCCGTGGTGCTGAGCTTCTTCTTGTGCTGGCTCCCCCTGCACATTGTGGACGCCCTCGTACTGGTCACCCCTCGGAATTCCCCACAGCACCCCAACATTTACGTGGCGCACGTTTTATCGCTCTGCCTGGCGTATTTCAACAGCTGCCTCAACCCCATGCTCTACGTGTGTCTGGGCCAAGGCTTCAAAAAGAGCATGAACCGCTCCCTGCGCAACATCCTCCACTTCATCAGCGAGGAACCGACGAGCAGGATGAACACCACTCACACAGAAACCAAGAGCACAACTAATGTAAAGGAGAATACACAAATCTGATGCTTTACTGACTTTTATAGCAACAGTACCATCCTCACGAAAGACTCGCAATGGTCGAGGGGTCAGTTCTGCTCGGGTTTGACGTTAAAATGAATATTAAGACACAATTGTATGACACATACAATGCGTTGGCAAAATTAAGTCACATTGGAAGTCTGGTCACATCCGTTCTGCTATATCTGAAATAATAAGGACTTCGATGAATATGTACAGATGTCACTAGGACTGCAGAGAACCAAAAATCAGGAACAGATTTCACAGTCAACAGTGTTTCTGTCGACGTTAACGTCTCATGCAACAACATTCTTCAGACTTCTGTTTTTTACTCACACACAGGGATGACCTCAGTGTGTTTTTATTCCCTTTTTTATAATTCTATTTTTATGTTTTGCTTTTATGTTGGAAAAATATTCAGACTTTTTGTATTTAAAATCAAGGCCGGAATAATCGTGTAAGACATTTGATTTGCTTATGTGACTACAGAGATGTTGTCACTCATCAGGTTTTTTTTAAACCACAAGAGGGAGACACACTCCAGATCTCTGCTTTTCAATGGTTTAAAAGATGCTGGGCTGAGAAACATCAGTGACAAGACAGCCCCTAAAGGCAACAGAATAGAGAAGACATTTTAAAGGTAACATGAGCTTTAGTCAGAAAAATGCAGTTCAGTCAACTGTGACTCTTAATATGTAATATAAACTCATGCTTTTTTACACCTTGTTAATGAAATAATAGTTACATAAAGTGTACGGGAATAAGAAAAGTAATAAAAAATGCGGCCAAGTACTAAAACAGAGAGACATTTTGTGTTTATTTACAAATTACATTCATTCCAAATCTAATTTTTAAAGGTGATGTCAGGGAGCTAAAAGAGGGTGACATTTTTTTTCTGTTTCTGTTCATGTTTTGTTTGTTTTCTATAATCTGTCTCTAATACAGCCTATTCCTTATTTAACATCTTCGTAGTAGATCACAACTTTGAGGTTGCTTTTGAGGACGTTTACCTGGTTTTACCTACAAATAATACCTCTATGGAGTGGGCTGGCTGAGAGATTGCTGTGGTCTGACATATCTGGAATCTGAAAAGTTTCTTAAAAATAAATTTTGAGAAAAACAATTTTGAGATCTTTAGCATCAGTGTTTTCCACAAAGTTGCAAAAACCTCTGGTCAGAGTTAGTTTTATTCTATTTTTCACATGCATGGTAAACCACAAAAAAAGGAAGGCAGCTCTTTGCTTTTCAACAGTTACAGATGCCACTGAGAACTGTAGTGGTTTAATAGTACTGTGATTTGTGTGTAGACTCATTTGTGAATACGTTGTACATATGGGACATGTTGTGTGTTAAAATGGTCATTATGAATGTGACAATAAAGTATTTGTCCTCTTAATACACTGTTACTTTCTGAGGCAATGTAGCTTTTGTTTCACCGAAACCTTTTCCTTGATACTTTTATTCAGTCTTTAATTAGTATTTCCATCCTTTGTGGAGTTTGCATGTTCTCCCTGTGTCTGCGTGGGTTCTCTCCAGGTACTCCAGCTTCCTCCCGTCCAAAGACATGCTGGTTAGGTTCACTGGTGATTCTAAATTGGCCGTAGGTGTGCATGTGAGTGTGAATGATTGTCTATCTCTCTGTGTTAGTCCTGCGATAGACTGGAGACCTGTCCAGGGTGTACAGCAAGACTATATCGAATATACATCTCCCAAAATCTCAGTTCTAGGCTAGCTTTTAGTACCGCAAGTCCAGTTGGTTTTACTGACCATCATCTTATCAGGTCTTATTTCCTTCAGCTGCAGGAAATGAATTTAATTAGTATTCTTCAGGAAACATTAAAAGTTACGCAAGGAAGTTTAAAGTTGACCACAAAAGAAGCTGCTCTCCATTTTTGCTGATGCTTCATGGGGAAGTGAAAGAAACCAATAAGCAAATTTGAAAAAAAGTTCAGTCAACTCAGTGAGTGGAAATTTTGAATTATGCACAACAGTGGAAATGATCTGTAGCTTGAATGCCATATATGAAATATAGAATTGAATATGTGTTGTGAATATTGTCAAAGTAAGAGAGTATAGGTACTGGGGAGATAGCACGCATACGTCTTTGCCTGGGGCCCCCAAAACTAAATGGACAGCTCCCTGTGCTTCTACTGCAGATGAGGAATAATGGAGAGTACATTCAATAGAAATACATATAAGCAACACCAACATATTTATGAGGATTCATATCCTGATATCACTGGTATGTTCCTGGATTTATTTTCTGTCCTTTTGTTGCCAGTGTTGTCTAAATTGTATCTACTAAAATGTATTAAACCATTGCGAATTTGATAGTGAATAAATACAAAAGGGTCTAATTAAATTGCATTGTTTTCTGATCTGTAGAATGAAGTAGTGTCAATGAGTTTTGTTTGGAAATTAACTTGGGTGTTGCTCAGATGAACCACTTGTAATCCAGAAAGGAGTCTTGTGCGCGCGCGCTTGTGTGTGTGTGTGGGGGGGGGGGGGGGGGGGGGGGGGGGGGCGCTGCTCTTTAAAGAAGAGCAGCAGCATAACTTCCTTCCAGCAGTGATAGTGAGTGAAACGCCAACAGAGATCTACTAAAGAGTAAGATGAAGTTTCATTTTTTTTTTACATTACATTTTAAATATTTAATTACATTTTTATTGTTTCTGTAAATAATTAGGAATGGTAGTGTATATTTGATTTATAATTGTTTTTTTTTTTTTATCTAAAACGTTGTCCCTCTATAGAGGCAATTTAAGCTCGACACTAGCAGTTATAATGCTTTTTAATGCTTGTTTTACATCTACAGCTTTGAAGAACCATGGACAACACCACGTACTACGACTACTCATCCTACTATGATGACTTGTCTGAGATTCTTTTGACTCCTGAGATTCACCCTATCCAGATAGCGGCTCTGGTCCTCTACGCCCTTGTGTTCCTGTTGGGTGTCCCTGGAAACGCGCTGGTGGTGTGGGTGATAGGGTTCTGCATGAAGCGCTCTGTCACATGCATGTGGTTCCTCAACTTGGCGCTGACTGATCTTCTGTGTTGCCTCTGCCTCCCTCTGCTCATGATCCCTCTTGCCCACGACGACCACTGGCACTTCGGACCGCTGGCCTGCACGCTGGTTAAGGGTCTGTTTTACCTGGTGATGTACTGCAGCGTCCTGCAGCTGGTTCTGATCAGCGTGGATCGCTTGATGCTGGTCACCAGGCCCGTGTGGTGTCAGAACCACAGGAGACCCAAACAGGCCGTCTATGGGTGCGTTGTGGTGTGGTGCCTGGCGCTCATAGGCAGCATCCCGCAGTTTGTTTACGCGCGGGAGATAACGGCAGGTGAGCACAAGCGAGAGTGCGTGATGGCGTACACTACTCCAAGTAGTGCCTGGACTTTCATGTTCTTTCGCGTCCTGCTCGGATTTGTCCTCCCGTTCCTGGTTATCGTCCTCTGTCACTTGATGGTGTACTGCAGCACGCAGAGGGGACTGTCGCGTGGTCGGAACCGCTCCAAGCGCACCCTGAGGGTCATCATCGCCGTGGTGCTGAGCTTCTTCTTGTGCTGGCTCCCCCTGCACATTGTGGACGCCCTCGTACTGGTCACCCCTCGGAATTCTCCACAGCACCCCAACATTTACGTGGCGCACGTTTTATCGCTCTGCCTGGCGTATTTCAACAGCTGCCTCAACCCCATGCTCTACGTGTGTCTGGGCCAAGACTTCAAAAACAGCATGAACCGCTCCCTGCGCAACATCCTCCACTTCATCAGCGAGGAACCGACGAGCAGGATGAACACCACTCACACAGAAACCAAGAGCACAACTAATGTAAAGGAGAATACACAAATCTGATGCTTTACTGACTTTTATAGAGACAGCTACTCTCACGAAAGACTCGCAATGGTCGAGGGGTCAGTTCTGCTCGGGTTTGACGTTAAAATGAATATTAAGACGCAATTGTATGACACATACAATGCGTTGGCAAAATTAAGTCACATTGGAAGTCTGGTCACATCCGTTCTGCTATATCTGAACTAATAAGGACTTCGATGAATATGTACAGATGTCACTAGGACTGCAGAGAACCAAAAATCAGGAACGGATTTCACAGTCAACAGTGTTTCTGTCGACGTTAACGTCTCATGCAACAACATTCTTCAGACTTCTGTTTTTTACTCACACACAGGGATGACCTCAGTGTGTTTTTATTCCCTTTTTTTATAATTCTATTTTTATGTTTTGCTTTTATGTTGGAAAAATATTCAGACTTTTTGTATTTAAAATCAAGGCCGGAATAATCGTGTAAGACATTTGATTTGCTTATGTGACTACAGAGATGTTGTCACTCATCAGTTTTGTTTTAAACCACAAGAGGGAGACACACTCCAGATCTCTGCTTTTCAATGGTTTAAAAGATGCTGGGCTGAGAAATATCAGTGACAAGACAGACCCTAAAGGCAACAGAATAGAGAAGACATTTTAAAGGTAACATGAGCTTTAGTCAGAAAAATGCAGTTCAGTCAACTGTGACTCTTAATATGTAATATAAACTCATGCTTTTTTACACCTTGTTAATGAAATAATAGTTACATAAAGTGTACGGGAATAAGAAAAGCAATAAAAAATGCGGCCAAGTACTAAAACAGAGAGATATTTTGTGTTTATTTACAAATTACATTCATTCCAAATCTAATTTTTAAAGGTGATGTCAGGGAGCTAAAAGAGGGCAACATTTTGCCACAGCAACATTTTTTTCTGTTTCTGTTCATGTTTTGTTTGTTTTCTATAATCTGTCTCTAATACAGCCTATTCCTTATTTAACATCTTCGTAGTAGATCACCACTTTGAGGTTGCTTTTGAGGACGTTTACCTGGTTTCACCTACAAATAATACCTCTATGGAGTGGGCTGGCTGAGAGATTGCTGTGGTCTGACATATCTGGAATCTGAAAAGTTTCTTAAAAAGAAATTTTGAGAAAAACAATTTTGAGATCTTTAGCGTCAGTGTTTTCCACAAAGTTGCAAAAACCTCTGGTCAGAGTTAGTTTTATTCTATTTTTCACATGCATGGTAAACCACAAAAAAAGGAAGGCAGCTCTTTGCTTTTCAACAGTTACAGATGCCACTGAGAACTGTAGTGGTTTAATAGTACTGTGATTTGTGTGTAGACTCATTTGTGAATACGTTGTACATATGGGACATGTTGTGTGTTAAAATGGTCATTATGAATGTGACAATAAAGTATTTGTCCTCTTAATACACTATGTTACTTTCTGAGGCAATGTAGCTTTTGTTTCACCTAAACCTTTTCCTTGATACTTTTATTCAGTCTTTAATTAGTATTTCCATCCTTTGTGGAGTTTGCATGTTCTCCCTGTGTCTGCGTGGGTTCTCTCCAGGTACTCCAGCTTCCTCCCGTCCAAAGATATGCTGGTTAGGTTCACTGGTGATTCTAAATTGGCCGTAGGTGTGCATGTGAGTGTGAATGGTTGTCTATCTCTCTGAGTTAGTCCTGCGATAGACTGGAGACCTGTCCAGGGCGTACAGCAAGACTATATCGAATATACATCTCCCAAAATCTCAGTTCTAGGCTAGCTTTTAGTACCGCAAGTCCAGTTGGTTTTACTGAACATCGTCTTATCAGGTCTGTTTTCTTTCAGCTGCAGGAAATTTAATTAGTATTCTTTAGGAAACCTTAAAAGTTGAGCAAGGAAGTTTAAAGTTGACCACATTGAAGTTGCTCTGCATTTTATATTGAAGAGGTTCATTTTGCCTACTTAAATACTTATATTTCACTGTTTCTTTTTAAAAGGCCAATAAAGTGAATTTTACTTTTTACCTTACAAGTTTCGGCTACTCTGTCTCTGTAGCCTTCATCAGAGGTGTCACGTGATGTTGGTGTGACGTCGTCTGTGTTGGTTTATACGGAGTTTTCCATCCCACCTGATCCAGTGTGGAGTCTGTCTCTGTAGCCTCTGATGAAGGCTACAGAGACAGAGTGGCCGAAACTTGTAAGGTAAAAAGTAAAATTCACTTTATTGGCCTTTTAAAAAGAAACAGTGAAATATTGCTCTGCATTTTTGCTGATGCTTTATGGGGAAGTGAAAGAAACCAAATAAGCAAATTCAAGGAAAGATTCAGTCAACTCAGTGAGTGGAAATTTTGAATTATGCACAACAGAGGAAAGGATGTGTAGCTTGAATGCCATAAATCAAATATAGAATTGAATATGTGTTGTGAATATTGTCAAAGTAAAAGAGTACTGGGGGGATAGCACGCATATGTCTTTGCCTGGGGCCCCCAAAACCTAAAAAAATAATAAAACATTGACAGCTCACTGTGCTTCTACTGCAGATGAGGAATAATGTAGAGTACATTCAATAGAAATACATATAAGCAACACCAACATATTTATGAGGATTCATATCGTGATATCCTGATATATGAACCACTTGTAATCCAGAAAGGAGTCTTGTGCAAGAGTGTGCGTGCGTATGTGTGGGTGTTGGGGGGGGGGGGGGGGGGGGGGGCGCTGCTCTTTAAAGGAGAGCAGCTGCATAACTTGCTTCCAGCAGTGAGTGAAACGCCAACAGAGATCTACTAAAGAGTAAGATGAAATTACATATATATATATATATATATTTTTACATTTTAAATATTTAATTACATTTTATTGTTTCTGTAAAGGGTTAGGAATGGTAGTGTATATTTGATTTATAATTGTTTTTTTTTTTTATCTAAAACGTTGTCCCTCTATAGAGGCAATTTAAGCTCGACACTAGCAGTTATAATTCTTGTTAATGCTTGTTTTACATCTACAGCTTTGAAGAACCATGGACAACACCACGTACTACGACTACTCATCCTACTATGATGACTTGTCTGAGATTCTTTTGACTCCTGAGATTCACCCTATCCAGATAGCGGCTCTGGTCCTCTACGCCCTTGTGTTCCTGTTGGGTGTCCCTGGAAACGCGCTGGTGGTGTGGGTGATAGGGTTCTGCATGAAGCGCTCTGTCACATCCATGTGGTTCCTCAACTTGGCGCTGGCTGATCTTCTGTGTTGCCTCTGCCTCCCTCTGCTCATGATCCCTCTTGCCCACGACGACCACTGGCACTTCGGACCGCTGGCCTGCACGCTGGTTAAAGGACTGTTTTACCTGGTGATGTACTGCAGCGTCCTGCAGCTGGTTCTGATCAGCGTGGATCGCTTGATGCTGGTCACCAGGCCCGTGTGGTGTCAGAACCACAGGAGACCCAAACAGGCCGTCTATGGGTGCGTTGTGGTGTGGTGCCTGGCGCTCATGGGCAGTATCCCGCAGTTTGTTTACGCGCGGGAGATTACGGCAGGTGAGCACAAGCGAGAGTGCGTGATGGCGTACACTCCAAGTAGTGCCTGGACTGTCGTGTTCTTTCGCTTCCTGCTCGGATTTGTCCTCCCGTTCCTGGTTATCGTCCTCTGTCACTTGATGGTGTACAGCAGCACGCAGAGGGGACTGTCGCGTGGTCGGAACCGCTCCAAGCGCACCCTGAGGGTCATCATCGCCGTGGTGCTGAGCTTCTTCTTGTGCTGGCTCCCCCTGCACATTGTGGACGCCCTCGAACTGGTCACCCCTCGGAATTCTCCACAGCACCCCAACATTTACGTGGCGCACGTTTTATCGCTCTGCCTGGCGTATTTCAACAGCTGCCTCAACCCCATGCTCTACGTGTGTCTGGGCCAAGGCTTCAAAAAGAGCATGAACCGCTCTCTGCGCAACATCCTCCACTTCATCAGCGAGGAACCGACGAGCAGGATGAACACCACTCACACAGAAACCAAGAGCACAACTAATGTAAAGGAGAATACACAAATCTGATGCTTTACTGACTTTTATAGAGACAGCTACTCTCACGAAAGACTCGCAATGGTCGAGGGGTCAGTTCTGCTCGGGTTTGACGTTAAAATGAATATTAAGACGCAATTGTATGACACATACAATGCCTTGACAAAATTAAGTCACATTGGAAGTCTGGTCACATCCGTTCTGCTATATCTGAACTAATAAGGACTTATGCCTCAGCAGTACAGATGTCACTAGGACTGCAGAGAACCAAAAATCAGGAACGGATTTCACAGTCAACAGTGTTTCTGTCGACGTTAACGTCTCATGCAACAACATTCTTCAGACTTCTGTTTTTTACTCACACACAGGGATGACCTCAGTGTGTTTTTATTCCCTTTTTTTTTTAATAATTCTATTTTTATGTTTTGCTTTTATGTTGGAAAAATGTTCAGACTTTTTGTATTTAAAATCAAGGCCGGAATAATCGTGTAAGACATTTGATTTGCTTATGTGATGACAGAGATGTTGTCATTCATCAGGTTTTTTTAAAACCACAAGAGGGAGACACACTCCAGATCTCTGCTTTTCAATGGTTTAAAAGATGCTGGGCTGAGAAACATCAGTGACAAGACAGACCCTAAAGGCAACAGAATAGAGAAGACATTTTAAAGGTAACATGAGCTTTAGTCAGAAAAATGCAGTTCAGTCAACTGTGACTCTTAACATATAATATAATGCTTTTTGCTCATGCTCAATGCTCATGCTTTTTTACACCTTGTTAATGAAATAATAGTTACATTAAGTGTACGGGAATAAGAAAAGCAATAAAAAAATGCGGTTAAGTACTAAAACTGAGAGACATTTTGTGTTTATTTACAAACTACATTCATTCCAAACAAGGCCACGTGATGGCATATACAAAAGCATACCTATGTACAGAGTGTGTTTGTTGGTGTCCCTGTGTTTCAATCAGTCTGTGCACCTAATCGCACCGTAAACGCATGCATGAATGTACACTTGTCCCTGACTCACAGATGTCCGGTTATTTACTCCCACTGGCTCCCAATGGACAGTCCACTGCAGTGTGAAGCCAAGATGGGACATATACTTAAAATAATCAACCCATGAAGTGAGACTGTTCTAAATGCAAACACACATTTGTTAACCTCAGTACAAATGAAAGTTCAGTCTGTAGGATATTGACTGAGTGCATTACAAATCTTAGTACCACGCAGTGAAATAGTGCTTTATTATATGGGTTTGTAAACTGAGGTTAATATCTTAAATATTTCTATATAGTTTCCAATGTGTCTCCTGGAAAGAATCACTCAAACTGGTACCGGTATGTGCGAATATATTGTCAACCAAGTCAGTACACTTCTGGTTAATGAATTCCTATTATTGATAGTGTACCCTCTCAAGATGTTTTGTCTTTGCATAGCTACTTATGCAAAATCAGAATTTTTTAGACTACGTTTCCAATAATAAATGGATATTTTGTGACTATTTACTTTAAATAGAGCTGTTCCTTTGAGAAAAATAAATACTGTTTCCTTGTTATTTGAAGAAAAAGTCATAGAATAGAGTTGAGCCGTCTGTGCCACAAAACACTTTTAGTGACGTGTTGTTTAAGATCAAGAATTGGCACAAATGTATGCGACATAGACTTGTATTGGGCCAACTCTACACTCTGTGAATTAATTAACCATAAGTGTCCGATAATTAACTATAAGGCCAACAGACATTAAGAAAAAAAAAATGGCAGCATATTCAGTCACTTAGCTTCAATGTGGTCCATGTCAACACAGTGTAGCTTGACATCAATTATCATCTGGAAAATGTCCTTTAGTTGAGTGTCTGATAGTTGCCAGCCCCAAGATAAATTTAACCAGACACTGCAGACAAAAGATCTCTTGCTAGATCTTTAATCATGACCTTCAATAAAAATGCATCCCACTAAGAACATGCTGTAATCAGAGATAGATTGAATGACAGGTTTCTTTACTTTTTTGACCAATTTGTGACCCAAGTAATGAAGGTATGAAAGATATCATAAAGGGCCTCATTATCGATGCAGTAGGTCTCATCTGTGTACTCTGACAATTGTTCTTTGACAACACAGAACCAAGTGTTATGGGTTTTAGAACTGGGTTTGACCTTCGACTCAGACAGTCGTCATGACTTTGAGCGAGCCAGAGCGGAATCGGAGAATCTTCTTTTTGAGAGCGTGGGAGGCTTTGATCTTGACAAAGGCTTTTGGTTGAGCTGAGGCGCTGGCAATGGCTTGCGGAGAAGGAGAGGATGAGGAGGAGGTAGAAGCAAGGCGGGGCGGCAGCTGCTGGGGCCACACCAGCCCCCCACTCTCATCTGAGTCACTGGACAGTGAGCTGGAGGCTGGGGAATACACCTCACTCATGCTAGACTCAGACTCTGCAGGGGCGGCAGCAGCATAGCCCTCCTCTCCCTGACAGAGAGGTGCTCTTTCATGGAATTCTTGGTGCCAGCGCTGGGTGTGCTGTTGTTGGTGGTAGTTCTGGGGTTGGGAATTGGAGCAAGAATGCCCGTGACGAGCTTTCCGAGGTGGTCGTCTATGTACCTGCCCTGGTGGGGTCTCTCCCTCGTCCTGGCTGAGCTCCAGGTTGGAGCACCAGCGTCGACTCCCATTATGGCTGTTGTTGCCCACCTGGGGTCCAGCGACCTGGCTTTGGTTCTGAGCAGGGTCCCCTCTGCCTTGGTGCCTTTCTGTAGTGCTGTACCTCCTTTCAGGGAGCACCCGTTGCCCTAATAGGCTGTTTTCAGACTGAGATCGACTGGTTTTACTGTTTGATTTCTTGGATCTCTGTCGCTCATTGTGACTTTTCTTAGATGTTCTGGACTTTGAGTTGTGGTGGTCAGGAGAGGTGACGGCTCGGTTGGGCTTAGGTTGCTCTGGATTGTAGTGTCTGGGAGAGCGAACAGGGGCATGACAGGCTTGTCCAGGGATATAGTGAGCACTTACTAAATTGTGCATGCGATGAATAGGTGGTTGTGGATGTAGATAATGCTGGGGGGATGGGGGTTCACAACAAAGGTCAAGAGCCCCAACACCACAGTTAGGGTCCAGAGAGGGCAGAGGTGATGGTAGCCTCCCAGCCAGGGAGTGTGGCCTGGACTGGGGGTAGGGAACAGGCAAATAACACTCTTCTTCCAAAGATGGGGCTTCTCCTCCACAGGCCTCCCCCTCTTGCAGGTCACAACCCCATCCCTGGCTCTTGGGGTTTGCTGAAAGGTCAACATGGGGCTGACCATGGGGGTCAGGAAGACGTTGCTCTGTGGTCTGAGAAGGAGTTCTCCTGTGTAGGGAACTGTGTCCAGAGGCACTGCAGTATGGGGGGTCAGGACTCAGGGTGGTGCGAGGCTGAGATGGCCGTGGTGAGAGGGTATGGCGCTGGAGGAGACTTAGGATGTAACCCTCCACCTTAAAAGCCTGCTGGTAGTCCTCCTCAGTGACTTGATCTTCTGCTGGTTGCTTTTGCCACTTGTGATTGGCTCCGCTGGGCTCCCAATCCCAGGACTCCACTCCTGTGCCCTCCTCAGCAATACACTCCTCAGCAATGCCCTCCAGAGGTGGGTAAGGTGCAGAGAAAGAGCGGGGCAGGGCGGTGCGAGGCACTGGTACATCAAATTCTCCATTCACCATAAGGGGGTCTCCTAATTACAGAAAGCAATACTATAGTAGGCAACGATTCACTGACATAATTATACAATTTTAACGTAACATGAAGTACAATAACAAGATGTGCAGGAGTAATAATAGGTCAACAGTCATGCATGATGCTAAGGAGTTAGCCATGCTAGTGGATCAGACACTACTTATTTGCGGAAGAGCTTTCTGCTATGTTAATAGCAGCATGCTAACATTCTCACAGCATGCCAGCTACCACACCTAACATGTTAGTTTACGATGTTAGTAAGCTAATATTTGCTAGTTAGCACTAAGCACAAAGAGCTGAGACTGGTGGAGCTGTCGTAAGTTGTTGTGTGGTCATGAAACCAGGTATTTTTACAATTTAGCTGTGGTGCTGGAGGAAAGAAAATGAGGTCACCAGATTTGCTGGGATCCATCTCCTGGAAACCAGGAATATCTGTACAAAATCCAACAAACCATGCAAGTCATCAGGGGGGTCAACTGACTAATGGACAAACGTTGTGAGCAACAGAGTCGCATCTCTAGTGTTGCTGATGAGGTTATCATCAAATGTGTTGTTTGTTGCATTAATTTCACTTGTTTGAATCCTCATTACATCAATGTGATGTTAACCACTGACTTCACTCACATGTTGATGATTCATTTATTTTTTTTCTGTCCCACATATGAGTTTACTGATTTTTCTTTCACAGAACATGAAAAGAAGTCAACAATCATAAATGCAAAACTCCACGCTCCAAGTAAAACTTAAAATCAGAGGCTACAGACACCAGTGTGTCTACTATCTTTTTCACTGCAGACATTGAGACAACTCACATTTTCTAATGCTAAAATGCAAATATTATGTGCTAATATTTGTACTAATTCACTCACACCAGTGCTATTTCCCAGGATGCACATGTGCAAGTTTAACTGTACCTCTGTCTCCAAATCTTTCTTACCCACAGACTTTGGCCTGTCGTTGGTGTAAACACAGGAAGAGACATTCTCTGTGGGCTCAGTGGAGCAAGATTTTCCTTTTGGCGACTGACCCTCACTTGACTCATAGAAACCTAGGACAAAGTGCAATTAGAGAGCCAGAAGGTATGTCTGTCTGATTTATTATAACTTGCTGATCTTTCCAGGTCTCTAAAAATATGCTGCTAGATGCAAGGAGTCTCTCACTGGATTTCATAAACAGGCCACAAAACAAAAAGACAAGCAACTGGAGCGTGAACAAACAATAAGACCAGAAATAAATCACAAACACATTGCGTGTATATTCTGAAATGAAACAGGGAAAATCCAGGCTTAGTTAGATGCAGCAGCATTTTCTTGCAACAACTGTGGATTTAATTAAAGAGCGTAAATTACAAACAAAACAAAGTGCATAAATTACATGCCTGACAGAGTTGATGAAAGAAAAGGTTTAAAACTGTGAAAGTACCAGAACTGGGTCGACTGTCACCAGTGTCGCCTTGAGCTCCATCACAGCAGCCGTCGTCGGTGTCAATCCTGAGCTCTCCCACCTGCTGCTCCAGCTCCTGAATTAAGCCCCATGGGGAACTCTGAAGAGCGCTCTGAAAAACAAGCACACACACACACACACACACACACACACACACACACACACACACAGTTTACTTGGCTGCCTGTATTTGATTGTGCTGTTGAGAAGTAGTTTCTAAGTAGATGGCTAGAAGCAACAATCTGTGATTTCAACAACAAAACAACAATTTCAAATGGTCCACTCAGTCAAATGACTTGTTTGCAGAAATACTAAGGGCGGAAGCACAGCTGTGAATCCTTCACAGTTTGTTTCTCCAGCTGCACTCCAGCTCTTATTTTTCTTTGACACTAGCTACTCATCAGTCACCTGTTGAGTTAGCCGAAAGTGTAAATGTTAGTGTTTGTGCAAGGATGCCTGTGCAATGCCTCGATGAGATGAATATCATTTATTTAGTACAAGTAAATATCTTGTTTGAAGGAGCAGTTCTAAAAACTTCAACCTTAAACATTCAAATACTGATTCAAAAAAGAAATTTGACCAAAATAAAAACACTGGCATTATGTCAAAGACATCTATGTATGGTGCGGCAGAGTTATCTGCTGAAGTTAAAATGCTAACCAGCTAGCATTGGCTCGTACTTTATCGTGTAAGACCACTTTGTACGACAGGACTGCAAAATGAGGAAGAAGAGGTCACTCATATGATGGTAGGTACTTATTTTTGTTTCATGCAGCTTACGATTTTAACCTCTTGACAATTCTATTGAAGGACAGGATTTGAAGAACAGTATAGACCCAAGATCTGTCTGGCTTAGCTCGGACCCCCATATTCTAAAACGCGGAATCTTAGTCCTTGCAGTAATAGGCGGTTTAGACTTCTGCCTTAAGTTGACACAGAGGTTACGGCATCAACACAGACACCTATGCCCAGAAATGTGCGCTTTTAGAGTACTGTGGGACCTAGACGCCTGAACTTACGCGCGCAGCATGCGCTGGTGCGAGCTGTTAATACTTGTGCTTTCGTCAGTCTGGCTTGCTCTGTAACAACGCCACCCAAACGCTAGTCAGTGCTGTGTCTTTTTTGACAGTCGGGTTAATTTTTGTTTCCACTTCCTGCTTCACTTTCAACAACGGCGACTGAAACTAAGCTTGTGTAGCTGCAGATCATCATGCAGGTTGCTTTTGTGATAATTTTTATGCTGTAGCAATGTCTGGCAATGGTGTGGTTGCTCTGATGTCCATGTGTCGTGGAACTAAATATCAGACAGCCACTGGATGCCATTGCCATACCAATTTTACATATTCTTCCCAATGCTTTTGCTAGCTAGTTTTGATCATAATTGTTCCTTACTCTGCTTCCACATTGGTTACATGTACTGGTTATGTATGGGTTATAACTGTTTTGAGTTGCACACGCTTCCTGCTTCTGCTCCTCCTTATTTATGTGCTTTTTTAGTTTAAGTCCGCTCTTATTAAACAATCACCATCCACTGTTATTTTTATGTTACACCCCTTTAGCCCTAGTGAGGTGGGTCGTAACAGTGTTTAACAGAAACAACAGCAACCCTAACTGGGGAAACATACTTCACCTCTTCTTTTACAAACTAGTTACTTTCACAAATGGGTCCTTTCTGTTTCATTGTATTCTGAAAAGCTAATTGATTGTAAAAACATTGGGCGAGTAGCTGTTGTTTCATTGTGTGCAATATTTTCTACTCCACAACACTGATAAAAATGGCTGCAATGACTCAACATGAAATGTCAAAACACATAAAGCCACAGTTCAGACGTAGATATGCACTGAATGTGGCCATCACAGGTCAAAACGGCGCATCACTGAGGAGCATCCACGCACAGCATCGCTATCTGTCACTGGGTTCTCGTACGCAAGCCAACCTGGAGGGGAAGCAGTCAGCTGGAACATGAATAATTCAAGGTTCTCTGAAGGGTAGGGGGTCGTTCTTTCGTGTGTGTGTGTGTGTGTGTGTGTGTGTGGACGGGGGGCTTACACACGCACATGCAGACACATGCTACCCAGATATACAGGCCAATATGCTTGCTCATACATTTCAGAATTTCATTAGCAAAAAAAAAGAAAGAAAGAAAGAAAACCTGAGATAATTTTATTGTTGTTGTATCTTCAACACAAGAAACTTGGACATGCTAGTTTAGCCAGCTTGACAATTTTTGTCGGTCTCCTGTCGACATCATGTGACACACATACTGACATCTGCAGACACTTATGTGCAAGCTTGGGTTAAGACACACACACGCACACACAACGGCTTCTCAGTTTGTTGGAGGCCATAGCCTACTGCAAACACTCAAGGCTCATTAAGAGACTTCATTAGCAGAAGATTGAGCGTGTCCTCATAACGAGGTGACAGTCCTTTCATTACAAACCCTCTATGACGGAGAGCCTGTCAGACAACAGATACAGGCTACTGCACTTCCAGGGTACTGTCTTTCTACGTGTCTGTGCAAATTAAACACAAGCGTACACAGGCCCGATGAGAACACCAAAGTCAGTAGATTTTTGCCCTCAGTATGAATGTCTGTGCAAATTCAACACAATGTTTGCACAACCTTGTCCATGAGCTTGATATGTTAGACTATTGCATGGAGTGCAGTGAAGCGTAGTTCAGACATTCACGTTTACCCGAAGATTAATTGCGCAACATTTCACTTTGTCCAACGTGAGCAGACATCTGCAAAACCGTTTAGCAAATGCAAACTTGCAAAAATTAAGATAATAAACATAGCAAACCTTACAGCTCAACATCATCATTCTTATCATGCCTCAGCGCATGTTTCATCAGCTCATAACGGTCAAAGAATGTGGACAGAAAACAACTCAGAGTGATCTTTTGGTCTTAAGCTTTAATCCTTTGTTCTCCAGACTAAATGCGGCCGTAATGCAAATGCGGCTGAGTGGCAATTCATCCAAGCTATGCTACCCACACAACCTCTTCACCCCGAACGCAGTAGTTTCTTTTGTCTAGACAAGGCTGCGTATTGTCTCACTATAAACAAAGCATTAGAATCATCAATATTGTTTTGTAGGGCAGAAATGAAGAGCGGGGAGCTTTGTTTTGGCTACTAGTGTGGAATACAGAAATGGCTGAGAGCCTACTGGAAATCAATAAATCAATCATGCTATTTCAAACCGTTCGACTGCTAGCCACCTCTTTGGGGACGCATGCACTCACATATGCACATCGTAGAAGCCGTGGTGCTGGTTAATAAATCATAACACTGCAGAAAACAAACAGATCTCTGTGGATGAACAATGGGATTCATACTCATGGGCTCGTCTTGCAGACTGGTCTGACTGCAATCTATTATTACTGGTGTCACACTGGTTCCCGTACACTCTGCGCACTGTATCATTGCTGTCTTACTGCATCCCATGCCCCCAGGCCGGTGGGGGATGGGGAAGACGAGAGGACACGGTGAAGCCAGCCATTAAGCTGTTACACAGTAGGTGTTCAACACATCGGGGTCATCTGTTTTTTGCGGTGAATCCAGGTGAAACCAGGACAACTTTATGATGGGAAACTGGGAGATTTCAGCTGTTACGTCATAATTTTTAAGCTCTTCCAAGTGCATATGATGAATGGAAGGCTATAGAGGCAAATATAAAGAGTATATGCTGTAATTCTGTCACACAACAGCTTTTCTGCAGGACGCTGGCACGCTTTCTCAAACATTACATCCAGGATATGGAAATCTATGGAACAGGGAACACTAGGCAGGCAGGCAGCCACACTGCTGGACCCTCTATAATTAAAGCAATGTTGTGACTGGATCCACACAGAGAAGTCTGTGTGAGGCCGGAAACACACGCACAAGAGACCCTGCCCCCCCCCCCCCCCAGTTCCACTGCTCGACTCAACCACTGATCTCTTATTTCTTTCGGCACATGGGCTTATTTTTTCACTTCTTTAGTTAATTTGAAAGAGAAAGAATTTTGCACGAACACACACGCTTCTATTTTCGTGAGGACCCTAACCCTAACCATTGCACTGACATAATGCATTCCCTAGCGCCTTACTTAACCATCTCAACTAAGCGCCTAACCCCAACCTTTACCTTAGCCATAACCCAATTGTAACCTTAACCCTAAAACCAAGTATTAACAAGTTTTAAACCTCAAAACGTTATGGGCTCCAGGATGACCTCACAAGGTTAGTATTCTGCAAGAGTTTGGCCCCCACAACTTAATAAAAACAAGAACACACACACATTCACTCAGTGTTTACATAACCATAGTGAATGGTATTCATTAGTATACTCTAACTCTGTCCAACGTGAGCAGTGGCTTGCAGGCTTGGCGGCAGAGCGGGTTGGCTGTGAAAGGAATCTCCAAAGAGAAGCCGAGCACCAAGCTGTGCTCATGTGACTGACAGCTGCGGAACCACCTCAGAGTCCATCTCAAGGTGTGGCCAGAGACACAATGCTCAATTTGTGCGCTGATGATTTGCATAGTGTCCGCAGCTTGTTTGCCTGAAAGCAGTGGAACACCAAAAAAAAAGGTTTGAGGTTTTTTTTTTTTCTTTTTGGTGCCAGAACAAAGCAGAGGAAACCATCCACGCAAGTGACCAGTCACTGCTGAGCACACTAACCGCTCAGCGCTCTCCCTAATGATGTCTTAACACAAGGACACAGACTGACTGAAGATGAGCCAGCAGCTCAGCAGAGACACACAACAAAAGAAAAAGCCACGGCAGATGCAAAAACACGATCCTGCAGAGTGATTGTATCCGTGCTTTGGTGTGCAGCCCTTTTGCATGTGCACATATTAATAAAACAGATTTGAATCTACTGATGCAGTATGTTCTTCAGAGGAAATTAAATCTAACTCAAATCAAACACTGCATGTCACACGTTTATATACAATTCATATATATTATATATTCTCTTCCACTCAGCAGGGTCGCTGGGAGGGAGGTCAGAGCTCCATGCTTTCCCAGCTGCTGTCTGGCGTCCCACAGCTGTCAACACCTCCAGCACTGTATCCAGGAGAAAAGGGCCCTCAGTCTGACAGGGGCCACATTCATACGCACGCGCACAAACACAGTGGCGGTCTCATGGGTCAGTTGTTTCTGTGTCACACGCCTGAACTATACATTTAGGAGACTTTAACCTACATGGCGAGATGAGATTGGGGATTTGGCTCGGACGCAGATGGTGACCTGATATTATGAAGACTCAATTTGAGACTTCAATTAGAATTGCGTCGGAGGGACAAAAAATATTCTCCGAGGAATTTCCCGTGTAATTACTCACACGCTCGGATAAGCAGAGCAGTTAATAAACATCGATCCGGAGACGCGTTGCGCAAAAAGAAATGGAAGGGAAAAAAAAAAGGGAAAATCTGCTATCCGGTGGGGGGAAACGTTTGACGCTCCTTCACCGGCCTTGAAAATGGCTTGCTTTCAAGTCAGTGTGTTGATGTAGAGCCAGGCTGAAATGCGCTGACAGCTCCTTCACCACCAGGGAGTATGAATTTAAGACTCGTGGCACAATGGAAATGCCTTGACCGTCATGGACATCACACATCTCTTAAAACTGATTTCTCGTTGAACCAATGCGCAAACTCAGAAATGGACTCAGTTTGAGCACAGTGCGCATACTGTGCCATACTCGGCTGAAGCCAATGTACAAGGCCACCTATGTGCGTCTTATCCTCTCGCTGGGGCCTCGATCGGCATCATTAGTATTCTGCTCCATATGCGCCTATTGTTAGGCCCCCGGCGGAGGAGAAGAGGTTAGGGAGGGAGGAAGGAGGTGTGAAGAGGAGGCGGCTGATTTAATTTCTTTTTCACCCACTTTAATAATGGCTTCCTATTGTGGCTATGCTGAGACAGCTTGCGGGCTGAGTAAGAGCAGCGACCTAACAGAAACACAATTGCACGCACAAAATAAGAACTTATGCAACATAAGGATAATAAAACCCAGGCCGCAGACGGCTGCATCCACATAGAAGTGGTTGCTCAGTGGTGCGTAAAACTTCCTGAGGGAGATGCTGTTGTGGTCAAGCCGAAAGTTTTATTTGCATTGATTAACCCAGTTTCTCTTAATTCCCCTGTTAATCCCGGGATCAGCTCGTCGCCGCCGAACATATATGTCTCAACTTTGCCTGAGCTACATCATTCGATCATATGGAAGAGAATCGCGACATAAAGGGTTAGCACCAACAGCAACGCACAAGCTGAAGGAATAACTCATTCTTTTATGATGTGCGGAAAGCACAAATGAGAGCTTGTTAAGTAGTAAAACCTACAAAAGTCTATGACGAGGGAACAATGGGCTATTAAATAGTCGGTCTGTGCCACAAACGGCGGCTGCTCCACCCCCTGATTTCGTTCCCCACCGCATAAATCTCAGCCTAAAGCACAGAGACGCATTACAGCCTTTCAAACAGAGACGCTATTTATCAAGTTGAGTAACTTTTTCTGCAGCTAGAGGTCACATCCGCACAAAAGGCGCAGCCCAAACCAGGAGTCCATCCAACGGTCAAGCAGATTAGAGTGAGGATACGCTGTAGGTTATTAGATATTCAAAACTATGCAAGACTGCATGGAAGGGGTAAAACTGGCTTATATCACAGGGTGGGGTGATTTGGCGAAAGTCAGCCTAGTCCCAGCAGTTGGAATCCAAACTCGCAGTAAAAGACACTCAGCATAAACTTCTTACCAGCTGACGCCTCAGTGTTAAGTTTTCTTGTCCCCAGCTGCTGAAACACGCCAGTTGTCCTCTGGAGCTGTCCTGGGCCAGAGGGTCTCCAAGAGCCAAAGCTCCAAGCACCAGACATTCCTGCCTCTGCCTGCGGAGCTCCAGCTCGCACAGCCCGGCCAGACTCGCCTCCAGGCGCTCCTTGGTCCGACTGCGCTCCACAGTCACCGGAAACGAGAAGGCGCGCTGCATTCTCCTCGGAAAGAATAAAAAATCCAAGGATTACTAGCAATAAAAGCTTAATTGTGTCCCCTAGATTGTATTCGTGGTCTACAATTGGCCCAGATTTACGAGCGCTATCGCAGACTATAACGGGCCATGCTGCATCCCATTCCTTGCGAGAGTATGGTTGCCTTGGAGCGGCATGGTTTCCCAGACCATCTATGCGCTATACATTTTCTATTTCGCAGCTGTCAAACGCAAGCGCGGAGCTCCGCCTTCTGCGACCAGCCACGGCGAGAAAGTGGGGAGTCATCCACCCCCTTTGTAAATCCAATCCCAGCCTTCATTGGACATGAGAGGCTGGTGGGGTGCTGCGCGTAACGCTGTCCCATCCCCCTTGATTCATTACAGTGACGCGTCGACCTCACCCATCTTCTTAGCCTGGGACTAGTGGACTACTTCAGGAAACGGTTATTTCTGGGACTACAGTCAAACACTTTATTATCCTGAAACGATCTAAATGTAACTGTAGCAACAGAGCTAAGAAAAATAACAGAAATACTGGTGGGGGAAAAACAGAGTAACAGTGAATAATACAGTGACCTCAATAGAGAGGAGGGAGTTATACATCATCACTGATCTATGCAGGATAAGAAACATCAAGGAAAACAGTTTTATTTAGTCTCCAAATTGTATAAATGGACAGCGGTACTAGTTCTTGTTTAATGGAAGTGATCACTGACTCATTATTAAAACCAGGTATCTAGGTTTACCCATCACACTTCCTGCTGCCTGCTGAGCTGCATGACTTCAGGATGCTGAGGAATGTTGGACACATTCATGTTGCCCTTATTAAGACTGTATGAATGTTTTATAAAGTGCAGATGTTTTCTGTAATGGGGCTTTAAAATGCCTAATACTGGAGAAGGGGAGTCATATGAGTTCAAGTCTTACTCAGATTTAGACCGGGGCTAACAACATTGAGACTGAAGTTAACATCACATACTGTACATATGTAACAGCTGATTAAAAATTGGGCTTAGCTCCAGCAACATGGCAGCTTTCACCAGCTGAGTTTACACAAGGCCAAGGTAATTAACAGCTCTTTTATGAAATATTAATTGAAGTGAGACAAAGGGGTGCCATAGGAGTCCTGAGGGTAGACTGCTCTGACTGCAGATGGTTATTAGAAGCTTGTACTGTAGGCTCAGCTCCCAAAATAATGCTTTCAATACGTGACATCAATATTTTACAGTCGTTTGATTTTATTTTGAAGTGCAGTAACAGATGAATATTTCATCTCTGCGTCTCATGCAATCATCCTCAGCACTACGCTCTCTCTCTCTGTGTAAAGTCTCCTGAGGTCAGACACGCTGCGTCGTGAAGGGGAACAAGCTGCATCTTACTGTTAGGGAAAATATTTGCGACTCTGTTGCAAATTTAATTAAGTGTGATTTCCTTAAAATTCATACTCCAAACACAGCAACACAATTTTTCTGTATTTTTTTACTTTTATTATTCATACTTCCAATCTCTATTTCACATGAACCGGAAAGCCACTTTTTTATATCTTCAGTCTCTATGAGGCAAAGTCATCGGCAAGTCGAAACCTACGCGCAGCGCAGGTTGGATTCTTTTGTCAGTGTGTGTGTGTGCACACCGCAGATATACACAACATATACTTACAGTATATTTATCTCATGTATAAATTTCACTAAAAGTCTAGAGATCAAAACATTTTCTAAAAAAAAAAACAAAAAAAAACAAAACAAAAAAACATACAGTAGAATTCTTTTTGAACAGAACTACACCAGTACATATTTTATCAAGACACACTTGAAGAAGAGCATTTGCTATGAGTTTGATCAGTGGTCGTCTTCGGGAGGTTGTGTGTGTGATTCCTATCGTGTGTGTTGACCAAGGCTGTTTGTTAGTACTGTGTTGCATGGGTGGCACTGCTGTCTCACTGGCCCTGTGACAGCAAGGCAAATGCCAATGGATACAGTCAGCGAAGCACACAATCCATTAGTTGTCAGAGACAAAATGCTGGCATCCAAAACGCTCGGGTTGCCTTGGTTCCACAGCTGTGCAGCGATAGCAATCGTACAATCATTCGTGTGACACAGATTAACTGTGTGAGTGCATGCTAGAAAACAAACACGGAAAACAAACATAAAAAAAAACAACAACAACCGTGAGGGCGCTAAATTCTACACACGGGTCCTTTAGGTCAGATGTGTTGGGGACAATGAGCAACTTGGGGAGCTGAAAAAAGCAAAACAAATGACTTTGCATAATTGTGTTGTGTGTCAAACTCAGGCCTGCTGTAACAGTCCCTTGGAAGCCTGAAGGAACTTTTAATTTGGACAGATGTTCAGCGTTAAAATATATAGGCCATTACAAACCTCGTCACACAGTCTTGACAGTGAAAGGAATAAAGTCGGTGTCAGTAAAACTGTATCAATCCAGCATTTACCATCTCTTCTTCAAAGAAAAAAAACTCTTTAATACACTTGAAAACAAACCTTTAAAGCATTTCATTTTCATGTAGTATATGACATTCGTGCATCATCATACACATGAAGGACAACTGACATTCAGGTCTTAAGGTCCGTGTGTGTCGTCATCGCCCAGCGCCTTCCTCAAATGTAATATACACACACACGCACACAGCAGGGATCCAGTCCTGAAGCTTTTCTGCTGTTCTCAATATGCCAGTCAGTAACATGCCATGCAGGCACACAGTAAAAATACCCTTTCCCTCCCTCAATAATCATTCAGTCGCGTCTCGTCCTGAAAAAGGACGAGAAACTTCGTTCGGATCTGCTTTATCTTGGAAGTGTTTTCACATGTCAATACTATATTTGGGCAAAAGCAACACCGTTTTTGATTAAAATCCATTACTCCACACCGAGCCTCGTCATAAACCACCAGTGTGGACGTCAAACCATAAAATAAACTCCTCCACCTTCATAGCAAACTGCTGTCAGTCTACCGTCTTTCATTCGTTACCTGAAAAGGCCTTAAAGTGCTTCACTTTCTCCGTTTTTACACAAGGAAGGTTTTTCTAGTTTTGGAAGTGCTTTCATCGTGTGTCAGCTGAAAGGGGTCTCCGTTGACAAACTCTTAAGAGATGCTCTTTGCTGCACCTAAATCCAGTATATCTATATATACGTATAATACATGACATACATGATAAATACTTCATTTAAAACAAACATGATTATTTGTGAAGGTACATTTCTACTTCTTTCTTTTGGTTCAATTTAGTTGCGTAAGGTTACTTTTCATGCTTTCACTGCATCCAAGACAGACACTTGAAATGGGGAGAGGGGAAGTATCATTTGGGCTTAAGTAGTTTTTAAAAAAATTTTTTTTTTTAAAGAAATTGTTTGATATTTTGAAAAGTGCACTTATTTTTATTTAATTTTTTTTAGTTATTTGAGAAATTAGACATCCCTCTCATTTCTGCATGTTAAATATGACACAAGAGCCAAACATATGATGAATGGAAACATTTTGTTAGGATCTCTGATACCTACAGTTTTCCTATGCTAAGCTAAGCTAAGCTAAGCTAACACACTAAGCTAAGAGATATTAACTCATAGGAAAGAACTAGTGGGGATGAAGGCGGACTTCAGTGTCAATTGTGTCTGCACTAAAAAGCTGACTTGAACAGAAACATCACAAAGACTACAGCTGGCGTATGCTGTATGTTCTGCGACTGCGTGAAAAGGAAACAACCCTCAATACCAGCAGGTGGCAGTAGTCTGTACTCGTCTTTCGAAAAAGGTGACTGGAAGAGCTGCAAACAAATCGTACAGAGCTGGCCTCTCTCCAATCATGCCCGTACAGTTTGTTCATCCCAGATGGTCATGTTGTGAAGATACTACAGTATTGGAATGTTTAGTTGAGATGGAAAACAAGAAGAACCTTCTTTGCGGGGCCTCTTGACTTTGTCGTTTCTTTTCCCGTACACTGGTTTGCTAAGCTGAACAGCCAATCAGAGTCATCTCAGTCACAGACAGACTCAATTGGCTGAAAAGCTGCCATAAGGAGTCTTGCTAGTGTCAACAGTGCAGAACACACAGCAACAAATTAGAGCCTCACTAAAGACTACTGGTATGTCTTAACATTAAGACTCATTGGCTGCTGGTTGCAGTTTTATATTTAACATGCAGAGATGAAAGGGGTATCTATCAGCTTATTTGATTTTCAGCAAGAAATAGAAGCACATTTCTCAAAATGTCAAACAGTTTTTAGCAAAGATTGGTCAAGCCACTAATGTGGTGACGTGAACAGAAGAGGGCAGAAGAAGGGTTCATCTCCAAAATGTTCTATATCCATTTACTAGAGAAAAAAGTGTCTTATTCAGTCAGAGGACTTGTCTTTTTCTGGCCGTGGATTTAATCTACTATGTTAATCTAACATTAATTCAAGCAAAGACTCAATCTTTTAGAGTAGGAGCAGTAGTAATAACTTTGTTTTCGATTCTCGGATACATCATTTTGGAACAAAACTCTTCGATTGTAAACTGTACCCTGGTGGGACTATTGCAAGGCGGCATTCAAATGCATTAGCAGTAAAAAAAAGAAAAAAAAAGAAAAAAAAAAGGCAGTCTGGCTGCAGGAGCCAGAAAAGAAAAGAAAAAAAAACAAGAAACGTACAGTGTGGAATGGTATAAATGTCACTTTTTCCAGCACACACGTGAGCGCACACGCACACAATCTCAATCTCACCCTATTCACTCACACACACACACACACACGCGCACGCGAATATAATCGCGCAAATGCAGAATCATACTTGCACACTGGACATGTCACAGACATATCTGGCATGCATTTTTAGAAGAAAAGACTTTTTTTGTTAGAAATTCTTTAACCGGTCTAGAGCTCTGATAATTTCTGTATGTACATAAATTAACAATAAATATAGGTAATGTTTATATATTTTGAAATATATATATATTAAATAATGAAATATTCTTATATATTTCAAATATATTCATAGATTTCTTTCCAATTTGAAACATCTTTAAAGAGATATAATCACAGTTTAGTAATAAAACATGTAAGAATACAGGTCTCCCTACTGGTCTGGCTGCAGAGTCCCCATGTACAAGATTCATAAGTTGTGATCAAAGTCGGGCCGTTTTTCCAGACTAATACATTCGACTTCATCAGTAGGATGAGCGTAAGGTAGGTAACACTGTGGTAGGGGAGGCCGATCATGTGATTTGTGTCTAAGGTTAAAAAGACGGGCTTAGGTCTCATCAATCTTTCAATTCTACTTTGAAACATCACACCACCATCTTCTGACAGGGAGCCAGCCCTGACAGAAAGCATACGAGGTGATCGGGACTGATCAGTGAAGCTGATCCCCCAGCTACAATACTTCTTTCCTTTAGTGGAACGACTCGGTCCTCTGATCACCTGGAGGTTTCTTAAAGGGACGCTGCAGCGAGGACCTCTAGGGGACGATTGGTTTGGAACAGTCGAGAGAGTGTAAAAAGTCATTAAGACTCGAAAGGACCCCCTCCCCCTTCCTTTGACTCTATCTCTCCTCTTCTTCTGTTCTTCTTTTTTTGACACACAGAGACTGGAACTGGACCACATTAACACTGACTGAGGGGAGCTAGGTTGTCTAAATGCATGCAGTAGTTTTCCTTCCTTCTCTCCGCCACTCCCCTGGTTGACATGGCTTACAGTAGGATGCACTTGGAAATAAAGAGAGTAGAAGGAAACGGTTATCCCACAGGTGTCGAGGAGGAGCGAGTCTCCTTCCCACCAATGCCTCATCGATGTTGGGGACACCTCAGTTCCTGTGTGCGACAGTGGGCACTTTCTGTCCACGGTTACCTCCTCTGGTTTTAACCTCTGCACGCCGGAGACGACCGCTCCTCTCTTCGTGTCTTTGGACCCCGCTCACAGTTGGTCCCACCGCCCCCCTATGTCATCCCTCTGCCTTGCTGCTGCCTGCATACTGGTTCACAAACAAAACAGGTCCTATATTGCACAGCATGCCCTCATGGCCTTATGGTGGTGTGTCAGTGATAGCGACTTCTCTTCTCTTCAGTCTCAGAGCTGTAGTCCCTTAAACCAATGCCTCGTTGAAGAGTCAATAAAGAGTCTTTCATCTGAAGAAAAGACGCAAGCAGACAAAAAGTTATATATTAGTAACAAGCAGCAATTCCATTACTACCGTTGACATAGTTGAAAGATAAAAAAAATCTGTTTTCAGATTTTGATATTGGGCAACCAGCAGCAAGTGGTGGTCATTCATACGAGAACGACATTCAATAGCCTTCTGAAGTTAATTTACTCAGGTCATATTCAATTATGGGCTACCTTTGAACGTCAGCCTTTATTTATGGCCTTTGGCTGAAGGAAGGAACAGGGATTATTGGAATTTAGCTTAGTGGAATCACAAAGCTCCCTTCAGGGCGAGGTGGTTTATTTCATTTGTGATCTGGTCGTAACTCAAAATGAAATATTTACAGAGTTTTGATGGCTTCATTTAAACGGGAAGTGTTGCAAATACATGGTTAGTGCCTTAAAGAGCATGACCCTGGTGTATTTATTGATTTATATTATTAGCGAGTAGGAGACCCTGGAATGAGTTCAGGGAGTTAACATTTTCAGGCATTTTGTTCAGCATAAAGGCTATGATGTTGTTACATATGCATGATAAATACACTGATCAGACATAACATTATGACCACCTTCCTAATACTGTGTAGGTCTCCCTTGTGCCTCTAAAACAGTTATGACTCATCAGAGAATGGACATGGGCCTTCTGAGGGTGTCCTGTGGTGTCTGGCAACAGAATGTTGTTAGTGGGGGCCTTTGGGTCCTATGGGTTGAGGAGTGGGGCCTCTGTGGATCATCCCACAGATACTTGATCAGTTTGGGATCTAGTGTATTTGGAGGCCAGGTCAACACCTTGTGCTGTTCTTCATGTTTTTTGAGTTGTTCATAAAGCGTTTTTGTGTGTGTGTCAGGCTGCCATCAAGGAGTGTCATTGCTACGGGGTGGGGGTGCCTGGTCTGGTCTAGGTGGGTGATACATGTCTAAGTAACATCCACATGAATGCCAGGTCCAAACTTTTCCCAGCAGAACATTGAATTCTCACAAAATGGTCAATGTTATTTACTTCTCCTGTCAGTGGTTTTAATGTTGTGGCTGATCAGTGTAGGAACAAATATGAACAGTTTAGCTCCTTTCTAGATTCACTGCATTCATAGAAAGTTCACACTGAGAAATCCTCTAGAAAACACAGATTGGCACGGTAGCAAACTCCATTAGTTCCATGTACTTTGCAGGCTTGACTCCTTTTTAGACCTCTGCACAGTGTTTGGCCACTCTGTGATTCCACTTGCCATTTATGGAGTGCAAAACTGTTGCTTTAGTGGCTCACATGACTCTAGTCACCAGCAGATATAATGTATGGCTCTGGCAACATCTTAAGAAAACAAGCAAGCTAGCAGCTGTGTGTAGTCTTGATCTTTTACAGTGTGCCAGGTCTGAGCAAACTGCACGACAGTTTATAAATTCAGCACAGAAATAAACACAAGCCTCCTGCCCTGTCCATCATTCCTTCACCTAACCTTCACCTTCCTTCACCCTACACAAAGGGCTGTTCAACCAGCCGGCTACAGCCATGATGAATTTAGTACATTAAATTACAGCAGCGTCTACATTCAACAGAAATTCTCTTAAGAGTTGTTTATCACAGTTTGAACGCGCAGTTGAAAGGCTCTCTTTGTGTCTGAGTACCTGGTCTAGCAGCACCACCGACGACTTGATTATCTCCCTCCACTTCTGCAGCTCGGAGTCATGGTAACGCTGCTGCGCCTCCAGAAGCTGGGCCCACTCCATCTGCGTCTGGGGCAGTTTACTGGGAAACAAACACACATACGTTAACAGCATCAGGGTGCAAGCCAGTGAAGCGTGATTTCCATTTTGAGGGACTGCCAGCTAACAGTTTGGTAAATTGTTTCAGTAAGCCCTGAGCTATTCGGGGGTAATTTTAGAAGCTCTGTGTTTTCCTGTCACACACGTCAAGGGCCATATGGATATAGTTGAGTGTGTATGTCAGGCCGTGTATGTGTGCATGTGTATGTCTTTAACTCTGGGAAAGCCAAAGAGCTGCCGAGATGGAAAAAGCATTTAAGAAAGACAGCTTGACCTTACTTTGACTCTAAAAGTTAAAGGTACCAGACAGAGAGAAAGCACCAGCTGACTCAGGCTCTGTTCAGACAGTGGTATTAACTGTCCTGAGTGATCCGACTGCAACTGACCAGCTTTAGGTAAACACTGGGAATGCATCTGAGATCCACATTAAGAGGTGGTCTGGGCCTCATGTGACCACATTCCTTCAGCACTGTGAACACACACGTGTCCTGGCCACGTTGATGGACTCAACTGACGCCATGTTGCATAAGCAGAGTTTTGCCTCATTCATTCAGAAAAAAACACACTACAGCTATTTATACCAGAGTTAAGCACAGCAAGTTAAGTATATTTACTGGTAATGATAGCCTTTTAAAATGTCCTGTCCTTGTAGCTGTTGATTATCCAAACCAATACATAAATCTAAATAGTAGTGTGTTGTCAATCATCAAAGCAGTCACGTTGATGTGTGCAAAGTAACTTCCAGGGCTGAAGTTATAACGTGACCTCAAAAATAATTAACGTCAGAGGCCGGGACAAATAAATATCCAAAATAATGAGTGAGGGAGACTTGATGCCTCATTACGTTCAACACATTGTATCATACTGCCACGTGGGGGCGCACACACAGTGAGCAGCACTGGTCGTTTATCTTACATAATCTCTAAATAAGGAAGTGTACATCTGTGTACCTTTCATGAAGCCGCAGTCCTTGCCAGGTTGTTAAGGACTGCGCCGAGTACTCCAGCATCCACAGCTTGTAGAACAGCATCATGTTGAGGAACACCAGCAGCACCAGGCTGAAGGAAGCCAAGAGAGAAACGAAATGAATGATGACTAGTAACTCATAATGGCTTTAATTTGAAATGGAAATTATATTCAAAGTGCAATGGGAAACATACAGTATGCATCTGGCCCTACTGGCTAATCAGAAAACACGTATACCTGAGACAGATCCTAGGGATGGCAATGAAAGAGGAGGAGAAAGGAGTTACACTCAGGGAAACAATGATGAGATATTTGTAAAGAAAGCAAAAAAAAAAAAAAAAAATTCCAATTGTGTAACAATACAGGACTCTTTCGAGGCCCTGTAATTGGAATGAGTACACTTTAAATTTAAATTAAATTGGCCACAGATTCAACTAAATCTGAAGGTTACATCCACATCTTCCCAGCCTCATATAATATATGTAGAGAAGACGTTGAGTTATATAAAGGTTTACCAGCTGTAGACCTGTCATGAATGGGCAAATTAGATATGGAGAACAAGAAATATTTTTTAACAAGGGTGTTTTGGGGCATTTTAACATGAAGGTCTATAGGGATTCACTCGCTTTTGCAGCCGGCAACCTGGGAACTGCAGTTTTAGCATCATTTTTCAGCTTTGGGGGGCTGCTCCCCATAAACTATAAAGCTCCTGTATTTAAAACAGATATTTTACAAAATTATTTACAGGTTTTAAACATAGATTTTCTTATTGGCAATGTTTTTACAATGTTTTTAAATTTGCACAGCTTGAGTTGCAGCATGTTCTTTGTTTGCTGTTATTGTAATGCACTAAAACCCTGGTATGTGCACAAGTAATTGGAAATAAAGTCAATTCTGATTCTGACTGTGGATATAAAATCTAATAAGTTTATCCTATTAGTTGTTTGTATGAAATGTCAGTATAATTATTGTATGATTCAGCCAGAAATGAACTTCTGACCAATACATTCTCTTGATAAATGAATAGACAGATCAATAATGAAGTCCGTGATAACATTTATGCAAATATTGTAGAAATTATGGATGAAATCATAAAACAAGTGACTCAGACAAATTTGACATGAGCATGTGTGTATGCTTGTGTCAACAGCATGTATCAAGTTTGCATTTATAACCTAATGGCCAGATATGCGTTGTGTGTGTGTTGTGATCAGTTGCGTACACAAAGCTGATGATGAGCAGCAGTTTGGAGACGCTGTACAGCGCGAGGCCCCCGGGCAGGTGATGGTGTTCTGGACTCTGGTGTCTGGTCTGCGTGGAGCCTGCCACTTGTTTGATCCTCTGAATCACTTCCTCGTCCGTCGGCGTGGTAACTGGGCTGAGGGCTTCGTCCAGGTGCTGGCTGCGCAAGTGGGGGAGCGGCCTCTTCTTTCGCCTCACCGTGGAGTTCTTCACTGCCTTGGCCTTCGGAGACAGCTGGTGGGACTCGGTCAGGATCTCCTCCAGCTTGGACAACTCCAACTCTGAGATGGTGGGAAATATCTGTTACACATAACACCCCCTTCACATGCTGCAGCCGGGGCATATACAGTATATATCAGCGTAATTTTTTATGTCTATGCTGTTTATGTTTGGACACTGACACATTTTGTATTTTATCCGTTTACCAAAATCCATTTAAGCTACAGTTAAATGGTCATAAAGGGGCAGACTGTCAGCTCTAATTTCACAGTACTGCCATCACAATTGGAGGAAAGATTCAGGAATTATAACCACACACAGTTCACACACAATGAACCCTTGTTTTCCCTGGTTTTCATGTGTTTGCTCTTGTGTCTTCCCTTGATGGTAGACTTGTGCCTACCTCCCAGAGAGTGTTCTTCACTTGACTCAGCTTCTAATTTGCCATAGAAAGGATATTGAGATCATTCGCCACTTTTGTTTTCTGTGTACATCCAGATCTTTTTATGTTGCAGAGCTCACCAGAGCGTGGAAAGATTTGTTTTGTTTTTACAGCCTAGGCATGGCCTGTTTGCCTTGCAGAAATGATAAATGAATATCGCACAACCTATCCGTGAAACGGACTTTATATAAAAATGATTGTAGTTGCTACACCTTCTAATTTGATAATACATATCTTTAAATTAAAGCTGAGTCTCTAAACTTCAGCCCTCCACTGTATATACATATACACTCACTGGACAGATCATTAGGTACATTCCAATGTAACAGTCCTGCGCTAAATCTTAGAGATGTTGATTCAACTGTGTTTTCATTTTGGAGGATGTAGGTTGTGGCGCTGTTAAACTGGATTGAATTAAACACTAAAGTATTTTTGTTGTTTAGTCTAGCCCACTGATTAAAATGTAAAAATAAAGCACAATACAATTCAATAGTACTACAAGCCACAGCCACCGTTCTGAGGCATTATAACAGTCATGAAAAATTATTTAGCGCAGGACTGTTATGTTAGAACGCACACATTTTTGCTAGTGTACCTAATGAACTGTCTACTGGTTGTATATTAATGGGTCTTCAGAAAAGAGGCAACAATGTATTTCAACTGCACATGTGCTCCATGTTTTTCCTATATTCTCTCCACTAAGTAGACATTCAGATGTCCCGTTGAAGGGACTTCACTGGCACATTACAATCAAATAAACAGAACTAAAGTTTACCAAGATGGCGGAAGTTCTCCTCAAGCCCACTCCAGAAATTTTTCTCTATGAAGCCTTTCACCAGCCCCCACGGCTGTTTCCTGTAGCGCAGCTCTGTTGATACCCTGAGAGACACACAGAAATGCATTCACTCACATAGACAGCCGTTTTTCCGTTAAAGTAGAAAAAGCAAAATATAAATTTTGGAGGTGTTTAAAAGCAATCAAATATATGATTCGAAATGGTCAGATTATGAGAGTGGCATTAACTCACCGTAACCGACACTTGTTCTTGGCCACCCGTGTGAGCATGTAGCGGTTGAGAGTGTAGAAGTAATCGTGGTAGGGCACGTCATGTGTGATGACCTCAGCATCGATAATGTAACACTCGCTCTCCTGACTAGCTTTGTATAGAGTCTGGCAAAAAACAGCAATATGTGGTTTCAATGATTGTTATTTAGAAGAGATGATCATACTGTATATCATAAGCTGCCTTTACCTGTGTCTCGGTGACTGTGGCCGTTTTGGGCGCCAGAGGGTTGGACAAAGAGATGGTGTACATGATTTCTCTGGTCTGATTCCCATCCTCCTCCTTCTTCCACGGGTGGTAAACAACGTCTAAACAGAAAAATGGTGGGAGAGAATTATGAATGAGTCCTGCCTGGAGGGACTGCATTATTTCAGAGACAGAGAGATGAAGAGTACTGACCAGAGAATCGTCTCTGTTCCATGAAGTCACTCATGAACTGAGACTCTGTGAAGAGGATGTCGTAGAGCTTGTCCACGCTGAACTTGTAGATCTCGTTGATATGCTGCCTGCCATTCAGATCCTCATGGAAGGCCTGTACCTCACCTACTTGTCGAAGAAACATGGATGACAGGTAAAAAATAAGTCTTGTTTCTTGCAATGTCTACATAATCCTGGGGCAATTCTTGAAAAGACCACACTTCCTGCTGCTGCATTATTTTATCTGAAGTGTATGTTGACTGCAGTTACCTTCGTCATGTGTTTCCGAGGAGTCGCTGAGCTCAGTGGGGATGTCTTCGTTGTCGTTGAAGTCCAGCGACGGTGAGGGGACAGGACCACCAGGCCCGCTGGTCTCGTTCTTCTCCTCCAGCAGTAGAGGCAAAGCCAGCAGCTCACCGTCTGGTAGGCAGTCCGCATATTCCTCTGCTGGGAGGTCAAACTGAGGGAATTGTCAATAATATATCATGTTAAATCTTAATCACTGATGATCCTTTAAGCTATTCTGCTCCAAATATCTTTTCCAACAGACGCAATAAGGGAATCTACACATCTCGCTTCTCTGACGGCGGTCATTTTGTTGGAAACAATCCTCTCAACAGCGCTCTGATGTAACTATTCTGTCCATCTGCGGCAAAATAGTTTGACTGGCTGAGCAGATCTCTGCTGAGCATAATGAATTCTAAACAGAGCAACTCCAGACCAAAATTCCCCCACTACAATTTTGTAGATGGGGGAACTTCAGCCTGATTTCCAGGCAAACTGTGACCCACAGAGATGGTAAACTTGACATTTCCATGCTGCCATTTAAATAGGTGTGGATGCACAGTACACAACGTCTGACACTTACTGTGATTGCTGTGTCGTGGTTGCTGGGGATGGTGCTGTTTGGGACAACCTTCTTGTGTATCGGAGGAGGGCTGCCCTCAGGCTTGGCATCTGCGCTGCTCTTTGACAAGTTGTCATTGTTGATCTCATTCTCTTCGTTGGGAATCTCTTCACTGAACCTGAAGGCACCAGAGCATGAAGCTTTACTTTCAACGCACCACATCTCACCTCCTGAAGGAGCTTCTCGAAGAACATGCAGTGTTTGTCACTTTTTTTTTTATAGTGTGACATGGCTCACGTGGTCCTGGATGAGCAGTAGTTAACAAAGAACCATTCTAATGTGGGCGGTTTTTTGTTATATTAACATTTCTGAATCTTAATGTGTGGGAAGCAACTGAAAATGAGCCCTACTTTAATTTACTAATATGGATGTAGACTATTGCCACTCACTAACAAAGCCATTATCACTTCCTTCATCTCATTTGACCTCCATTTAGACTTTGAAGTCAAACCTTCCTTTCCAATTGTCAGTTTGAGTTCACTGATCACGGCTCAGATAACATATGTGGCTCACATCTACTGTGAGTGAACTGGAAACCAGACTGACTCAAATCATGACTCTGTATTGATTTCCTCCTCAGACATGACAGGAAAATACAGGAAGAGAGAGAGGACTTTCAGGATTTCACAAAGCAGGCCAGCCAAGAAGTTTCAAGTGTCTTCAAAAGTGCAGTGTAAATTAGCTGAGGGCTAATTCGAGGAGATAAGAATGCTAAGTGTGTAATCGTTTGTCTACATGGATTACCTGACAAAGTCAGAGCGGGTTTGTATGCGCGTGCATGACTGAGCATGTGAGTATTGCTCGTCATGGCTCATATTGGGCCCACTAATTATTTTCTAGTTTGAGTTATTAGGTAATTAACTGAAGATGTTAATGGTAACCGCGGTAACGGATGCTGAGGCGTAAGCAAACTCACCCCATGGTGTTGAAGTCGTCATCAGGGGGAACATAGTCCTCGTCGTCGCTGGTTAGGCCGAGCTCGTTGCCATAGCACTGATGAACAAAGTGCCACAGCTCTTTCGGGCACAGGGGCTGCAGAAGGCGCAAACGAGTCCAAATGAGGAGTCTTGAGATTACAGTGCAGTAACATTTCTGAGATCCAAACAGTGATGTGCAGTATTTCTGTTCGCAGTATACACTCTCAGATCAGACTGGTTTACCTTGTCAAGCAGCGCATTCTGCCACAGTCTGAACATCATCATGTACGTCCTGTCTCTGGCTCCAAACGAGGTGAAGAAGTGCTGAGGAGGATGAAATGCAATCACCTATTAACTCACTTAATTAACACAGAACAAAAGTAACACTTAATATAGGGATGAAAAGAACATTTTAGGAGCCTGGTTTGAACCCATACACGACAGATTTTGGTGGCATTAACCGTAACCACTGTCCAGACACCTACTGGGGACAGGAACATGCCCCCTCTACTGGTGATAAACATTAAATCAATAATCTTCCTGTGACAAGACACACTTTACACCTCTGGACAAGGCTCTTAATGTGAAGATGATTAGATTAAAAACCGTCATGTGAAATGACAAGTATCACTCTTGGATTCTGTATCCTTTACCTTCTCATTGTCTGTGCAGACCTGGATGGCATTGGGAATGAGGCGGGCAGTCTTCTCTTTAGTCATTGAGCAGATGTCCTTTAGTCGCACTGTCAGCTACGCACAAATGCACACAGTTATAGATATATACACAGGCACGTACTGTATGGGCAAAAAAAAATAAAAAATAAGAAAAATTTCAGAGTGAACATCAATACCAGTGTTTCCCAACGGAAGATGTTGCTATAGAAACAGATCCAGTTCTCAGAGAGGTAGAGTCGTCCCTGCAGGAGGATGTCCCGTTGAAGAGCACAGGAGTAGTCTGCAGCACAAACAAGGCACAAAATCAGAGAGAAACGTGTAGATCGACACAACAACATGCAAAGACAGCTCGATGGACTGAGAGACAGGATGTAACAGGAGAAATAGGATGGATAGACAGACAAATAGACAGATAGTTAAATGGATAGAAAGAGACAGAGATCAATGAGAGATGCACCGAATAAACGCAGGGACAAACAGAATGACTGATATACAGACTGACAGGCAGATATACAGATAGAGATAACATTAGAGACAGATAGATGGATAAACAGATAAGAGAGATAGATTGAAAGTAATATAAATTAACACTGAATGACGAGCAATTTCAGAAAAATAATCCACTTGTTTAAGCACTGTTCCCTTAGATATGAACTCCTCTTCACTAAACCACGAGTGGAGGTCACACATTCTAGATTTAAGGCATTTTAAACAATAACAGCATTTATCAGAGTCGAAAAACTCAATCAACAACATGTCAACTAAACTTGTGACATTATGTGTTCATAGGAGAGTGGGGTATGTAGCTTAGAGTGTTGTCAAAGTTGTCAAGGTATCAAGACGTTTTCTTAGTTAATCAACAAAATCTACACAACGATGACATGATGTCAGAGAGTTGGAATATTTGTGTGCGTCTCCTCTCTGCACGGTGAAGATTAATCATTTTCTAATTGCTAACAAGCTGGCCGAGCCCTGCCAGCCCTCAGATGGCCCCAGTGTGTCTGTGGCGTCCACTCACCCACAATGAGCCTCTCTGTGTCGGGGAGCTGCTTGAAGAGTTTCCTGAAGTCCTCATTTCGCTGCTTGTATGTCGGGCTCAGCACCTGCAGTGACGGGGGCAGAGTGAGGAACACTGAAACTCTCTTCCAAAACACACGCTCGTGTCTTCATGCCCGCTCGCACACTGCCACGCAGCCCGGTTTATTTGTGTCCATGGATACATGAGATAACCTTGTCAAAACCACCCACAGGTTCGACCTGGTTTACTATAATTACACAGCCTGTGGGGGGTTTTGACAGGCACTAGAAATGGGAATACAGTGAATGGCAGCTATTTGTGAGAGTGCATCATTACTGACACTTGGATAACAGAGCCATTTAAAGCGCAGTCTGTAAAAGAAACAGCCCAGTGCAGGTCATTCAATACACATGCTGCTGCAATGAGGATTTATAATTCAGAAAATGAGTTACAGTATCATACTAGAAATATAAAGCAACATGTTTCTGACAATGAGGCTCTTGTTAAGTGAAAAAGGGCTTGAGCAACTGCCGAGACCTCAGTTGTAAACAAACCCGTGCACAGTTGCTTTGGTTAATGTGGTCAAACTAATTCTTGGGAACTCTGGGAAGAATATCCTCTTTAACACGATCCCACTTTTTTCTTTGGCTTAGCTTCAGCAGACTTGATTATTTGCAGAGCGAGCCTGCGATGTATAAAACCTCCCGATGTGTGCCAAAGTGAGGGGCTCTCACTGTCTGCGCCAGATGCTTTCCTGCTAAAGGAAAGCTTCAGGAAACAATGGCTGCCAGTAACAAGGGGCACACTGGAAATACTGGTGAGAGGAGAACAACACGTTCACATTAAAGTCACATGCGCCTCCTCTCTTTGCAAAACAGAAGTTGTTGAACTGCTGGAACACTGTTTTGGGAGTGTATCTTGCTTCAACTTGCCTTTGAGCAACCTCTGAAAGCATGTCAGTGACATCTCTGAAGTGAAACGCACATATACTACCACCATGTGTCCAAACACATGCCTACACTGTCGCTAAACGGATTCACTGACATTAATCTGATGACCAGTCCAAACAACAGGCCTGTGTGATCTCTAGATGAATTTAAATAGCTATGATATCATAAGCAAACCAGCTCTTCGTGTTGTTGTTTTCACCGCCCTCCTTGTGGCTCTCCAGGCGTGCGAGTGGAGGTCAACTTACAGCAGGGATCGCCTCATTGTCCCACTCGGGGTCCTGAAGGTCCGAGGAAGCCCAGCCCCACTGCCAACCCCATTCCCCTCTAGCTGGACCCTGCAGAAGCCACCCCGCCAGCGCCTCATCCAGCTCCAGCACGGCCTCCCAGTCCGCCATCGCACAGTCCTCATCCAGTTCCATATTCATCCTTCGCTGCGCCTGGATGGAAGCAAACTTTCCAAAGCGTGCCCCAGTGGGCTCCTCTGACGTTTGGAGGACTTGTCAGTTACAGTAGGTTTGGAAGAATAAGAGAAGACAGATCGTGAGTACAGTGGTTTTGGACGCCGCCCCCTGTTTTGGGTGCTGTTCCCTCTCAGCGTTGAGCAGTGGACACGGCGCACTCCAGCCACATGATCCTTGTCTCGCTCTGTCGTTCCCTGGCGCTCTCTCGCTTCCTCTCACACACACACAGGGAGAGGAGTTATGGCTGTTGCCCTCTAGTAACCCCGGCTAACAAGTCCTTTATTATCATGCCAGTCGCTTTTTCCTTTTTTTTTTTTTCTCCCCCCTGCTTACTCCTCCTAGTAAGTGTGTGAGCAGAGTGTGTGTGTGCTGCTGTCCAGATCTGAGCGCCTTGTAATTACTTTGTTTACGACCAGCAAAGAATGGGGCGAGTTTACTTTGTGGGGAGGTGGACTAATACAAACAAAGATGTGGCTGAGTTAAGAAGCTAACGCTGAGAGGAAAGAAAACGGGGGAGAGTAGAAGAAATTTTTTTTTAAACTATGTGTTGAGTCCGTCTTGCTGTCTGAACAAATGATTGAGTTATGGAGAACAGATGTGAGAATAACCTCCAGTTACCTCCGCCTGCAAAAACGACACCAACAGGCTCTGATCTAGGTCGCAAACCAGAGCTCAAAGTGAAGCGGCTGGACAATGAAACTGTAATTTTTCGGGTATCTGTTTCAATCGCTTTATGCACGCAAAGCTTCTGGAGTCCAAGCTAAAGAGCAGACTGCTGATGACTTGAATTCAGTGAAGGTATGAAAGCGTTCACTCCCTTCTTCCTGCCCTCGGTATTGAGGTCACTCATGTACTCCTGATACTGGATCACCCTGTGTTACTCTTAGCATGCAAGAAACTGCACAGCGCCTATTTTAGCAGGCCTTGAAAAACAATTCATGTCCACGTCCTCCCACTGCTCCTACCTAAAAATGTTTCAGCAGTCAAGAATGCGGGCTTAGCTATGGAGGTCTGAGTGGAGATTAGCAAAACAAAAAAGGAGAGGCAAAAACAACAGCGTTACTACGGCTTGGATTTCATTGACTCTTGCTGGATGCAGCGAACGTGTAGCCAGCATTTGTGCTCTGGAATTCAGCCATGGGTTCCACCTTTCCCCTGCTCTTAGTTCCCAGTCCTCCCTTTGAGCAGACGCTGAGGAGACAATCTGAAGCAGGGAAAATAGAGGAGTCTCGGAAAATATTCTTCTGTCGCAGGCCTCTTGGAAACTGGTGCTTTAAAAAGGCCTTCCCCCGCTGTGTGAATGCCTTTAGATCATGCGGATGAAACTTCAGATGAATTAAGTTTTAACCCTGGAAAATGCTTCTGGTGTCCCGGCTGAGGGAGATCCTCTATTTCCGCTCGTTCATTTTCCCCAATAAATCAAGCAAAGAAAGAGGCCGTTGTGACTGATGCAGCGTCCAGAGTTCAGGTGACAGTGAGCGACTTGGGATGAGGCAGGACTGCAGATACACAGTGTGTATTGATCTGGTTAACTATTAACTTGCTGGACAAACAGTAGGAGATGGAAGAGACTGGTACTGTAAACCAGGGCGGGGTTTTAGTGGGTGTTCATCCTATTAATCATAACCACATACGCTGCTATTAGGCCGTATATCATTTGACGGAAAAATCAGCCGATGTTCGTCTGTAAATCAGAGAGAGGAAGGTGTGACGCACCCTGTCTGCGTAGATGCAAACTGAAGTTCGCTCGCTGTGTAAAGTACAGATTCACCCTTGTTGCTCACTTCCTAGAGCCTGCGGCTGTGGTTACCATAGCAAATTTGTCCTGATGCAAAGCGGATAAGCAAGAGGTTTCTAGAGGGCCGCTGTGGAAGCGTGGCCAACGTGCATTTCTCTAACAGGCTCAGAACTCACACTAGGACGGATAGGTTTTTAATCAGTCTGGTTTCAGTGCTATGGGAGGTCATCACTGCCATGTAGAGGTGCACTTAAACACACACTCTCTGACATGCAGGTGGATAAAAGAGAGCACACCTGCAGATAGAGCTAAATGAACTACGCAACATTAGCGTCTGAGGCATCAGGAACACAGCCTTTTAAAGGATAAATTCACCATTATTAATAATCATTCACTACTACTACCCTCATTCACATCGCCCATTCTACACATGTAGAAATCAACATCTATTTTCAACAGTCATTTGGTGTTTTATCACAATTCGAACTATGTCAGAGGGGCTTGAAGACGGCAGAAAGGATAAGATTAGTGCTACTCTACACTTTTCTTATTGTCAATACATCTTGCAAACAGGCCAAAACCATCAATGTGTTAGTTTCTCATTTCTTTTCCCCTTTTCCGCACTGGCTTGTGGTGACATTCAGCCTATTTGTTCCTACTGAAGATGTAAAGCTTTAAAAAGAGGCCACACACCCACAGGCCTTATGCACATTTATTCTTAAATAGAAACTATCTAAGTAGGTGATCTTCTTCTTAAAAGCAGAGAGCTGAATTCATATAAACGACAGATAAGGCAGATGTCCTTCAGTCAGTATGGCATTTGGTATTTGCACTACGTTATCACATCACCGCCTAGACTAGATCTGAGAACAGTTGATAAGCTGCGTGTACAGCAGCTACAGTACCTGCCGGAGAAAAAGATTCCAGGATGTAAACTAGCTGGTAACACCTTCCAAACGTAAGTCAGTAATGATAATGTGATATTACATTACGACAATGGTCCAATAGACATCCACACCAGTAGACGTGGGGCTAAGTTCGTACACTGTCCGACAAACTACTGCTCTATATTTATGGGTTGCATATGACTGGTAGCTTACTGCGACTCATGTGAGTCAATGATTTTACATTAGAGTCAGTTTGTTGACTCATACTACTGTTACTCTATGGTTTAGTTTTTATCATCATCCCACACTTATGTGATGCCTCTTTTGTGCCCACAGTGGCCAATTCATTCAGCAAAGGTGGCATAGTCTCACATAAAGTCTTTGAGAACTGGGTTAACAGTTCATGTACAGTGTATGTCCATTTAGATGCGACTCACTTATGTGTTTTAATAGTTTTTGGAAATCAGTGCAGGCCTAAGGCAAAAAGAAATGAGAATCAGGACAAAATGGTTAGTAGGATCAATCCATTGTTGGTTTTGGTTTTTAACTAGGAGGTGCTGACAGTAAAACGTGGAATGTCACCAGATTTATCCTTTAAGCAAAGCACACTCTGTAGTATATTTGTACATGGCCCTGCTATCTTCTTGTATGTTGTGCTCGTATCCAGACATTTCCATGTGTTAAACGTTATCAGTGATAACGTTTAACACATGGTCAAAGCAACATCAGCTGTGGGTTATTACTTGTTATGATCCGTTCCAAATAGTAGGTCGGCAGAGGAAATGAGAGGGCTTTATTATGGCTGATTGGGGAAGTATTTAAGAAGCTGTCTGCTTTTTGTTTTGGACCCGCTCTCCTTTGAAGAGCAGCTCTCCATTTCCGCTATATGCAAGGCGGTTTCTGTGTTGTGTTCTTATTGCAATGACAAACCCTGAGACGGTGTCCATGTTTACCAGGACACATGAAACAGAGAAGCAAGCCACAGACTAAAGCACCATGCTCCATTCCCATGGCTCATCCAGAGGCCCTTGTGATGGCTTGTTGATTTGTTTAGTACAGGGAGGAGCTCAGCGCAGTTGTTACCACCTGCTGCATACCGAAAATAGACGTCTATGTGGTGACAGCCTTTCGACCACACCTTAGGGACTTGTAAAATACAAATCCAGAATGCTCCGACTGTCAATGCAAATGTTATGACCACTAGTTAAGAATTCATTCTGTTTTTGATAAGACTTTAGTGAGGACACACATTTATTTATGTTTATTTTAACATTACAATTACGTCCTTTTAAAGTGCGGCCTTGCTGTGAGGTGGTAACAACACTGTGTCAAGTCAATGGAATGAGAAACAGGATGGAGGGATGTTAAAATCCCTCCACTCTGACAGCAAGAGAGGAAGAAAGAAATCCAGGGTTGCACAAGAATACGAGTCATGCTTACTCTCAGGATGTGTTGTCTCTCATGCTGGGGAGAAAGGGGAAGAGTGTACACACAGGGAATAAAAAAAAAAGAAAGAAAAAACATAACATAAAAACTAAAACAACACAAAATGGGAAAAAGTCCAATAAACACACTTCTAGGGAAAACTGTGGTTTAGTTCAACGCTGTCCAACGCTCTCATTCCTGCTCAGCATGTGGGTTCAACCAACACAACAGTGCAAAAACCGAAAAAGTCTGAGAATTATGATGGTGCCAGACATTGTGCTACAGCACCACCTTGTGGTGCAAAACAAAACTACAATACTCTGGCTTTATTGAGTCTGTATGGTGTGTGTACACACAGACAAGAAGTATCTTTGGTAAATTATTTCATTATTAAATCTTGTTTATAAAGCACTTTACTAATGTAGCTTTTCCATTCTCTTGTTGTTAGAATGACCACCTGGTGCTCTTTTAAAACCATGCTAACCCTGGCTCGGCTGACCAGTAGTCTACACCAGTGGGTTTGGACAATGGACCTTTACATTTTTAAGCAGCATTTGTCATCAAAATGAGTCCAGGGCACTTCCAGAAGTCACACACATGACGTGATGTCCACACACAGGATGGTCTCACACATTCACAACAATACACACTGATTTGTATATTAAAACAAGGTGTGACTTACGTTGTACCAGCTTTGGCTTTTCTGTGGAAAGAGAAAAAGAAAGAAAAAACGGGATGTATTTAACTCTGTGACTGCCATCAAGCAATACTGCAGCAGGCTTGTAGGCTAATACAGAAATACAGAGGGTGTGCAACACGATCATCCTCCTCATAACAAGTTAGTGCTGGCGTGAGAGTCATCGCGTGCCTCTCACTCTTTCCTGACGGAACTTACAGGAAGTTCTCCACAATATTAAATTATCATGTTCTATATTAAACCTCGGCAGTGATGTAAATGCAGGCAAGGTGAAATTCTCTTCCAGTTCACTTAGGCAAGAGGAAACTGGCGAGACCTTTTGAAAATAAATCAGCTTCTTGTGTTGGTGGAACTGGAAGTAATCTCACTCCAAACCTGCTGTGTACTGAACTAGCACATTCAAGTACTGTACAAGTATACAAGAACTACAATAAGTACACGTTTCTGCCCTCAGAAAAGTCATTCATATACATTTATGGAGATGAGAGTTTTACACAACATTTTACAACCATCTGATTTTTAGCAACAGGAGAGATGTGAAAATGATCACATTAAACTGATTCCCTGGTTTTCATGAAATATTTGGTGCACTTTATACACAACCAATCATGTTCAGTTGCAGTTTTATAACAGCAGAGGGCAGCAGAGATACATCTTAATCATGTCTGTTATATGGAAACATTTTCCAGACACATAAACACATTTCCACTCCAATAGTCTAAGAGCAAAAGTACCAGAGAGGAAACATGCAGGTGATCATTCAGAGGGCCAAACAAGGAAGAGGGTATGTGTGGGCAGAAGAAGGGGAACAAAGGGGTAAATAATTAAAGCATAAAGAGCATGTGTCTGATCACAGAGGTGTGATAAACAAAAGAGTTAAGAAGCAACAAGCTCTTAGTTTCTACTACTTTAGAGGATGAGTTATAGTTAGATCTTTTACAGCATTAACTATTAAACATTACTGAATGTTGATTATAATAATACATTTTCTTATTTTGACCTTTCAGATCATCAGATGGCCGTAAAACGTGCATGCGAGCTATTTATGAAGCATTGCTTATTGTAAATCTGTCCTTCCAAAAAGCCAGCAACACTCCCCCCTCTCTTCCTGGGGTCAGCTGAGTTTTCTCTGTGCCTGACAGGGTGTGGTGGTTATCTGCCGCGTGCGGCGTTAGCAAGCAGCGAGCCGCAGACGCAGGCCCGAGGCCTGGCTGTGACGATAGCCGGGCTAATGTGGGCTAATCTGATTTGAAGGTGACAGAGACATGAGAGAGGAATTGCTTGGAGGCCACTGTCTGGATAAGGTGCGCGTGTGTGCTGTGTTTGATTTTGTGTGACTACATGCTAGTGAGGCTGGCGAGATTTACAGTGGTGCTGTTTATACAAAGAAAAACTATTTATTGTGACTGTATAGATTTGATGCATTCAAAGGCAGCAGGAGAGGGACAGACACAGAGGGAGAGACAGAGAGAGACAAGAGAGATAAAGAGACTATCAGTATTATACAATTTAAGTCTGGACTGGGACTCCTCTGTAAATCCTTACAATAGTTTGAGTCTGTTTCCCTAACCATCTAATTTAGTGTAAATTTCCCCTCATTGGAAGATGTGGATTCCAAAAATGTGTTTTTGTCAGACACATGGCTTAAAAAATAATTTCTAAAGACCAAATTTCGAGTCATATCTTTGCTTTGAAATTTGTCCAAGAACCGTCAACATTTCAAATAAACATTAGAATAAAAAGTGCCATAAATCCTTGTCTCTTAATCCTTTAATTAAGGGGAGGGGAAGCTTCACATAGGACAGGAGGGACTCAAGCTGTCAGAGGGGATACTACAGTGGTACGGCCAGACAGGAAGTGGTGGGACGTTTTTTTTTTTTTTAAAGGGGCCAGCAGGGATTGTCAATGGGTCAAATGAAAGAAGAAATGCTTACTTTAATCAGGTTTAGTCTGTCATACTGAAAGAAAATTAAAGAGAAAACAAAATGTTAACCAAAGCAGTGAGCAACATGAACAGAGAAAGAAATGGAAAATGAGATAGAGGAGGTCCAGAGAGTCCAAATACGGCTCCAAATACAACCCCAAAGTACATAACCACCGTTACTGCGCTGTTGAAGCTGACTCTCCATCTAGCTGGCGTGTTACACAAGAAGCCTGACTGATTATTGTTCTATCACCGTCACTATTTAAATTCATTATCCATTCTTGCAGAGAGGCACAGATCTTGACTGCATTAAGGTTAGGGTGATGACCTCGTCTCATGTCAGGGGTCATGTGACCACTGCGGACCACAGAGGTCGATGCAGGGGGTATTTGAACAGGGATGGGGGGAGGGTTTTGGACTGTGGCTCGGAGAAGAGCAGTGTTGCAATCAATTAGTATCTGTGTATGCGCACGAACGCTAGAGCAACATGAGAGTCTCTTTGCACCAAGCACCCATTAACTGACAGATTGGATTTCACTGTGACAACACGTTTCTGCCTTTTTCTTTTTAATACAGATACAACAGAGCTTTTTAACTGTCTAAACGCTGAGCCTACAAGATCAACAAAAAAAGTGGGATGGAGTCTGACAATGGCAAAATGAGACGGATGAAGCGACACTACAGGCGATGCACTGAAACGGGACACTAGTCTGCAGAGAAGAGGGGAGAAGGGATTCTCTCATGTGTCAACAAAGAGGATGCTCAAATAATGATGTAGTCCTGGATCTCTAGACTGGGACGCTGGCAGGATTTATGGAAGTTTATCCCCGTACAGCGGGGCAATTAGAGCACATTACCACTGTAATGAAAAGGAGAAAAGTTTGCAAAGACAGGAGTAGGACCCAGGTGTAGGTAGGGAGAAAAAGGAAGTGGAAGAAAGAACAGACATGTGTTGCCTTCAAATAGGGGCACGTTCACTGTGTCCAAGAGAAGAGACCATATGATGTGTGGCGTTTGATAAGAGTTTGATAATAAGTTTCTAGAATGTCATTTAGTGGCATCGCCTTTTTAGTGTCATGTGTTTTTTAGGAAAGTGATGATATTTCCAACTGCCTCATCCTTTCATTATGCCTTTGCATTTCTGACATTAAGTTAGCAAGTTATTAACTTGTCTCCTACAGCCAACCATTGCCTAGCAACGGTGTTCTCCCGACTTACGGCTAATGTTACCACTTGAACACCAAGCATTTTGTGTACAAGACTTCCTACGTCGTAACCACAAGCTTACGAGCTCCATTTGAAGGCAGCAATACTACAGGCAGTATTTATTTTATAGTGGATTTGTGTTGGAAACATTTATTTTAATTCCTGGAATATTCAGCCTAAGCCTCTTCACCCGGTTTCCATTATGTGCGTGTGTGTTTTTTATTGTGCTTCTTTTATTCCTCTATATTTAAAAAGCAGGATATCCCAATGTGACATTCATATGCTGTTTGTATACCAAGATTAATACAAATATTGGACAGGAAATTGCTACATTCACATCACCAGAAAGGTAAAGAAAGGAAAGGGAAGTAGAGAAAAAGGAAAGGAAGTGAGTAAGGTGGTGTGGGGCTGTTGGCTGCACGAAAGGTTCGTCTGCCTATGATTGCGGGTGCAGATGGGGCTTGCAACGGTTGCAGTGTGCACGGAGGCAGGCTGGGTTCGGGGCATTCCAAACGGGGGTTGGGACATTTCCACAGAGCAGCTCACAAGACGGGAGGTGTTGCAGAGGGAAGGTGGGCACAGCAATATTTGAAGAACAGAAAAAAAAGAGTAATGCTTACTTTGGAAAGTCGCTTGTGAGACTAGCATGCAATCAGGAGAAGAACAAAGAAAAATCAGATAGAAAAAATCAAAATGAAAAGAAATAAACTGCAAGAAGAAACAGCTGAAAGTACCAACAGAAGAGCTGAACAGTCATTATCAGATGGCACACATTATCATATGGCATGTAGCAGCAGCTGCAGCAAAGTGAGAGGGCGTGCACACTGTGTTGTGGAGACATGAAAAGAACTTAGAAAGGAGACAAAACAGAAGACGCAGATGAGGACAGAATGAGAAGGTAATAAAGGAGGGAGCGGCATGGGTTACGTCTAACGGGAGCTACACGCTACTTCAGTGAAATAACCTGAAATAATCTGTGAGTTAATTTGTGAAGGGAGATGCAGATGAGAGGGAGAACAACTCAATACTAGAATTTATCGTCTTCGATTCTTTAACGATTTGTCAAATAAAACCCTGGTCCTTACAGAAGTAAGCTTTTACATATCTACCTTCAATCGAGAATAAAAAAATCCCAACACTGAGCGAATACGTAGCTACATTTTGTCAATATGACTCAGTTCTATGCATCACTTCCTAATGTCAGACATTTAAAGTAAGCCAACTTAAGTAAAAAGCTCAGGTCTGATGATGGGTCTTTGTGTTGCTTTACCAAAGGGGAAATGTGAGACTGTGGAGCAAATGATATGTAAAAATGAAAAGGCTGGAATGGAGAGGGGAGTGCAATCTCTCCAGAGAGGGGAGAGTGATAGTTACAGCTCATTAGTCACACACCAAGTCAATAACCAATCAAAACACATATGTCAGTAAAAAAAAAAAAGGCAGGGCCAACTCTGACATATTTATGCGCTCGCAGTTAATGAATGGTTGCATACATGAGTTCACATATCATCATGACAGTCATAGAGTCAGGATAGATTACTCAGATGATATAAAACGTGGTGTGACATGTGGGCTGACCCTGATGCTGATGCTGCCTGTGGTATGACAGGAATAAATTCAAAGCAATGGCTGCTAACCCCATATTACTGCTATTGTATAGATTTGCTTCCACTTCCTTTTAGGATTGTATATTCCCGTTAGACATTAAACATTTTGGTTAAATAACCAAACCTGCACATGCATCTGCAAATTCATATTGTCTCTAATCTTTGCTGTTTTTAGTTACTAGTTTCAACTAGTCTTCAAAAGGCCTTATTCTGACCATTTTAATCTCACTACATGTCTGTGAAATAAGCACTTAGTGTCCCACAGTGAAGCTTTATTTGGGCCTGTTGAGAATCTCTCTTAACTGTGTTTGTTTACATGGACGCTAGTATTAAGCTAACCTGGAAGTCAGACAATGTGGCAGGAACTGCTGGGCCAATCAAACCATTCGGGCAGTGATGGACAGAAGAGTAACAGCGGCGTAGTCATACATATCATGTGAGCACTGTGGAGTTGAATTTGTGCTCTGATTGGTTGCAGGACTATACAATTGCAGGCAAAGGATTTTTTTCCCTTTGAAACACGCCCCATGCTTAACTCCTGATGGCCAGGCTAGTATTAGTATAAGCTAACAATCAGAATAACAGCCCAGTCAGAATGAAAAAGCATAATCAGTTGGGCCTCTCTCTGGATGGTATAAATACATTCTTATTGCGCATGTTTGTCCCATGTGGGGTAAACGTCAGTGTCGAGGGGGAGGGGACAGAAACAAAATGGCGGTGGCAAAATGTTCAGTTGTCTGAAAAGATGAACGTAGCCGGAATCAATACAGGAAGCGTCACTCTGTCTCATCTTGGTCATCTTCTTCTATTAAATTCAGTTCAGTTACATTTAGCATATTTCTGGAAGAGTCCATGCTTCACAACGGACACAACAACTTTGGGTCTTAAAAAAAAAAAATAAACTGAACTGATTGATGTTTTGGTGCTTGGGTTGCATATTTCTTTACAGGTGATTTAATTTAACGTCCATGTAAACAGTTAAATTGGAGGCTCTAATCAGAAGGGTTTCACTCAGTTTGTCCATGTAATTGCAGTCAAAGCTGGGCATTGTTGACAGTGCTCAGAGCTTTACGTGATTGCAGTGCTCCAAATGCAGAGACTTCCATCCTAAACATGTTTAAAACTTGGGTGAAAGTGCACAACATCTCAAACTGCGAGGATCGTGTCCCTCGTTCTTATCAGACGCTGGGAGAAATGCATCAGATAGGTAAAAAGGAGCAAATCCCTTTCACTCACCTTGGAGTTCTTTCCCCCGCTCCGTGCTGACTGAAGGGAGTATGTTCTCTGGACAACCTGCTCGGGCGTGGAGGGGGACTTATCAGAGGAGTGGTCTGATCCCTTCTCCACCATGTTCTCACCCTCCTGGCTCTGTGGTGTTGGAGAGCGCGAGCGTTTACGCAGGACTGGTGAGCAGGCCGGTGTGCTCTTGTTTGAGTTACTGGCAGTGCTAAAAAAAAAAAAAAGAAAAAAGAAAAAAAGACAGAGATGAAGAAAAAGGCAGGAGGAAATCACTTGCCTATTCATTCCAGCGTCATTTATTCTTACGCGAAGGCTAAGATACCAGATATCAACCGGATCAGTGTGGACAGCAGCACAACATATAAACTGTTTTCGACTTACATCACTTAGGCTTAACAGGCTTGAAGCGTGTGCTAACCCTGCTAATAACGGCTAAGCTTATGAGGGAACTCAACATCAACAACAACAGCAGCAGTGAGGAAAACAAATGAAGTAAGATCCCGTCACACGCAGGATTTTCTCACTAATGCGACACTTTAAAAGCAACAAGGAAATCAACGTGTGAGTGTTTTCAGTTGGATTAAGAAATGTCCAAATCATGAGAAATATGAGGTCTTACAGTTATTAAGGAACTTTCCATTAAACCACTAAACAGTCTCCAAAACCAGTGTGTTTGCAAAACCACTGAATCCACTCTCTAAGACACAACAACAATTAAAAGATCACACAAAATGACAGCTGACCATTCTGCTGGCAAAAGCACACCAGAAGAATGTCATTCTGTTACCTTAAATTGTGCACCATATTGATGCTTGCACGGCGATTTGCTTTAATGCCTCCGCTAAGAGCTCTCCAGTGAACTGGAAGGACTGTTGTCTCAAGACAGGGAGTCCCAGTCCATCCATTGTACACTAAGTTCCTATCAGGTAGCATCCGTGATCCAGAACTAGACACTCTCTTCTCAGCACAGACACACACACACGGCCGAGGCTCAGCGAGAAGCCATCTCCTCACAATGACAGAAGGCAACAAAAGGCTCTGTAAGTGATCTGTGTGGCAGTGCTCCTGCCAGGCCTGGTTACTTGACATGGCGTTATGCAAGCCATTACGTCACTGCCAGCCAATGGCCGCTGTTAGTGGCCATAAATTACTGATCTACTGTTTCACTCAGTGCAGCCTGGAGCTCATGATCACAGAGAGCAGCGCTGATGGCTTCTGGGTCCACCGCTCCACAAGTAGCTGTGATGTCCTCGCTTTTTAAAATTGACCAGAGGTTCTGCTTAATGCAGTGGGATAAATATTGCGCTTCCAGTATATTATAGTACTTCTGACATCAATTTATATAATTACAAAATGTCCTGCTTTTCAGTGGATGATCATTTTAACTGTACGGTATAGGACACTGTGTACCCTGCACTGACTAATGATCAGTACCTACATACATAATTAAGAGTCAATTTGTGGAAAACTCTCTTTCAAAACCATTCATTGCTGAACGTTTATAATATGAAGTGCGCGTCCACTTCTGCCACCACTCAGAGGCAGGTGATTGCCAAATGAGAGTTTGATGAGCAGGTGCTGTTTGAATTTTAAATTTGAGGATTGCGGACAGTCACCCATCGAGTTAGAAATGAGCACACGTGCACGGTGGGATGGTAGGAATTTGTGTTCATTCAGCATGATGGGCAATCTCTGTCTGTCTGAGCCAGAATAAGAAGGTTAGGACCGTGACACACCAAGGTGGCCGGTGGCCAGGGTCAGGTGGTTGGTGATCGCCTGAGACTTTAGTTTTATGTGTCCCACATGTCGGCTCTGTTTCAGTAGATTGAGCTTGTATGCCAGTGCCCGAGAAAAGATTGTGAAGTAGTAACGTAAGTAAACGACAAAGTCAGGGGTCAAACACACAGAAACGTCTTCTTTTTTTGTGTTCATCACATCTGAACATTCCAACACACATTTTCACAATGACCAAAACCTGAAGATCAACAGATCAGCATGATTCAAGAGAGGCCAGCTCTTCATGATGTTCTGTAGCTCTTCCTTGCTTCCCAGCCGATCCCATCAATTCCATTTTTCCCTCTTTTGAATGACAGATTTACGAGTGCCACCTGCTGGTACGGAGAGTTACTTCCTCTCATGCATGGGAAGAACGTAGGTGCTAGTTGGCAGTTGGCAGGTTTTAGTCTTTGTAGTGTGTTCAAGTGCAATGTTTTGGTCCAGATGCAGACAATGTCAGTCGGCCTTTGCTGCTGGTAGTTCTAGTGTGGCCTTTACACACAGAAACATCCAGTAGACATGGGTGTTGACAGGTTGACAAATGAACCCCGCAAGGGTTACAGTGGAGCAAAGACGATAGGCCACTCAGACCTTGTCGCATACCATCTCATCTCATGATCAATTTTGTCAGCGGGTGACATCCTTAACAATATTAATATTGAACATACACATTTATTGAGTCAAATACCCGTGCTTTTCCTCTAAAGGTTAATGTTTTGATTAGTGAGCGTGTTAATTTTTATGTTATGTGAGCAGAGGTGGTCTTTGTTTGCGGCAATGCAGCCTGCTGCCTCTACAAAACACTGAAGGGAAACCCTGTGGGCAACTGTGCGTGGTACTTGGAGAATACACAGCGGCCAGACTTTGGCACGAGCTCACCAGCAGAGTATACTGTAGGTGTTGTGTTCACTGTTGCTGGTTGACATGTAAATCAACACAAAGCAGAAGGAGTTCACAAACATCTTGTGTGTTTAGGGGTTTTATATGAAGGAGAGGTGATTCAGTTTTGGAGGTATTTCATGATGGGTCATTCTAAACATTCAGGGAGACTAACTTCCCTTCTAACTACCCTTCTTCTGAAAAGAAATTATGTGTTTAATAGTGACTGGTTAGGCTTTCTAACGTGTTTCTGTCAGTTCATAATGGAAAGAACAGTTGTATTAATGATGGCTCCATTCCTTTAAGAGTTGCACCAGTATGCGCAAAAACAAGACCTTGATTAAGTGGAATGCAGCCACAACTGAGATACTGGGGCTTTCTCTATTGTGACAAGTCACAATATCTCCTGTTCAGATGTCAGAAGGTCAGTCTGAAAGTACAAGGACATTATTTGCATCATCAGTACTGAAACCAGGTATAATCCTACCAAATGACGCAGAAACAACTATTTAAGATTACCAGTATATGGGAGAACTGACTACGTGTAATGTGGCATCAGAAGTGGAAACTTCAGAGTCAGTATCTTTCTTGACAACTGCAACTCTCAACCAGGTCAGAGGAACTGAGAAAGAAGAAGATTAAAGTCTGTCAGTAGTGGTAGAGTGTCTCAAATTTTATCAAATGTGCCAAATACAACAAAGGCATGTATTACATTCTACATAACACATTTAAGAAATGAGCTGGAAATAATCTGTTAAGAGAACAGCAGTAGTAGTCCCTTCTCTGAACAAATGCTTGAGGTCTGCCACAATGCACATCCTCTGTCTCAAGTTCATCTGAACATGCTAACCAACAACACAGTAAATGACTAGTCCGTGTTCCCAACCCTTAAGTAACTGCACCCACTACCACTGCATGGTCGCCCGCAAACAACGTCCTGTGCAAATACCACACAACCATGAACAATTTACTCAGTTTCCCACCTGTGCTGCAACCTATGAGTAATCTCATTTGCCAAAGGCTTTGTTACATAAAACCATCTGAGAAGTTGTCCTTGGTAACATTTTGCAAAGGGCAGACACTTAGAAAAAATACTTGGTGGTGACAGGACAAACCATGTGTCTATCTTTTGCTAAAAACAACAGGATGCAGTCTGAGGAGCTTTCAAAGCTAGCAAGCAGTCAGTGTAGTGGGCGTGTTGGTAGACAATTCTTGCTGTCTTTGTAAACTGTATAGCTAGAAGTTCCTCAAAGGATTGGTCTACATCTCTGTGGATTAGCCACAAATGTTATGAGAAGAGTGACGTACAGTGTGCCAGTGGTGCTCATCACATCCTGGTTGGTCACTATCACACACAGTAGGTTAGGGTTGAAAGGTTCAAGACTGGCTAGGGTTAAAGCCAGGCCTGATGGAAGTCATATAAATATAAAATCTTCGAATAGCATAATGTCATACATGTCAGAACAGTGGCATGGTCTATTTGGTAAAACGAAAAGTAATTGTGGTACGTAAAGGTGTTTAAAGATTGAAGAGCAATACATTTTTGACTTCGAACTGCAGTTGTGTAACAAATACAAGAAAAGCAATTAGATGCATCATATCTTATACTTTCCCTCTACGCAGAAAAAAAGCAAGGCCTGTCTGCCAGAAACCCTCGCTTGTTGTTTTTAGCAGAAGAGGGAATTCTTGGGATCACCCCTCCTCTCCAGATACATGGCGGTAAACAATGGAAACACGGATCCATCATCAGCATATGAATGACTAAACTCCATCAGCCATTCACACTTTGCAGTTTGCTCTTTGAACCAGCACTGTAAGCGTGGATAGAGTGAGCATGCAGCTGACGCTGGACCGCAGACAGGCAGACAAAAGCTTTTATCACACATGCTCTGTTAGTAACTGACTCATGAAACCCAGCACTGAGACATAAAGCGAGGGTACCTGTCGGGGCATTCTCTCTGGACTGCAATGCAAACATGCGATACACCAGTCATTGACATTTCTATGGGTTGTAACAATAAACAACCACACAGTCTGCTAGGCTAACGAGAATCAAACATAGCAATCAAAAAGCAAAAACTGATGTTTTCAGCTCCACTGACTCAAATTGTTGCATTGATCAAGTCACCTTAAGACTGCTGTCTCCGCTTACTGCCAGTGACTACTGCAGAGAGGGCTGACAAACAATTTAACAATTAAAAAGCCATATCACTCGAAGCACCGCCCACACGACTACAAAGCTCAAATAAAGCCCAGCTTAGGGTGAATATCGCTATAGCAACAGTGAGCGGAGAGAGTGGTTTAAATATTCAATGTGTGCGACTAAATATACTCAGCCAGCACTGCTGTTAGGGGTGGCGTCTGAGCATTAAATACAGCAGGGACGTAATGTGACAGACAATGCCTCACGACCCATCTGGGCTCGCTTATTGCACATTTAGCGACGTGCTGACAATGTTAATCATTTATGCGGTAAAGCATTAACATTAGATTTTACAACACTTTAGGGTACTGAAGTGGGAATTTATTCTATAGTCAAGTAGAACTTTTCATATTATGTGATTAGACATTTAAAGAAATTGTGCATTTTGAGGAGTAATAATTGTAAAGCGACAATATAACTGAAAATATGTCAGTTACCAAATGCAGTAATTTGGTAAAATGAAAAATATGATCAAAATGAATACTATTTGATCCAAATGAGGTGCTTCTAAAACTATAATCTCTTTACTTGAATATTAAAATATCATATTTTACACAGCGCAACATCTGCATACTGTGCAAGAAGGACTGGTCCCAGAGGCTCAAACATCTGCATCACAGAGCTCTGTGCAGACGACTCACTTCAAGGTGTGGATCAGAGAGGATCCCGACGTGTCGCACTCATTCAAAATAGGTCAAGCTCTTACATTTCTACCGTAAGAAAAAAAGTGAAAGAGAAACAAGCGAGCTGTTTGCACCACTTTGTTACAGTCTTTCCTTTAAATAAGCTCTAAAGCTCTAAATCCAGCCGGCTCAAGCTGTCCAAACGTTCAGCCTCACAATGGAGCCGAGTTCCGGGCCTTTCTGAGGGCCTCACTTGTTTTCACGGTTTTGCTGACCCTGGAAAATACCCATCTGGCAGCGGCCCTTCGGCTCCGTTTGGTTTGAAAAGGCCGTCAGGAGCACCATGCTCACCGGCGGCGACTGCGCATGCACGCCCGGGGGAGTGCGCATACAGTACACAGAGGCAGACATAAACATGGGCATGCGCATGAGTGAGCTGTAATGTATTCCTTCATCATGTGGACGCAGCCTACATACGCCCACATATTGAAGGAATACACTACGGCTCGCTCTGTTTCACTGAACTGATCAAATCAGGCAACAACGCACGTGTGATTTACCGACTAATGCAAACCAAAAGACCTCTGCCTTTAAATGCACCTATGCACTGTACAGATTATATAACCAAACCCACCCTACCCCACCCATCCCCTCTCTCTACACGCTAGCACTAGCACATACAGAGTCCGCCATACCCCTGCTGAAAGACACAATCCCTCAACACCTCGCCGTAGCAGCCCTCGAGGCAGCGGCAGCCCTCGTTGGCCACCGTCACACACTCAAACACCACCATGTCCTCGCAGGCAGCTCCCAGTAATGAGCTGTTCACCCAGCGGATCATCCCACGGACTGTGCACTGCACTTCCCTTTCTCTCTCGGTGTAAAAGAAGAACGGTAGCTGCACAAATAAACGGGGAGAGAGAGAGAGATAATGGATGGAAGAGGCAGGCAGGGAGATTTTCCTTAGCAGGCTTAGGGCCACTGATCTTCCCCGGCCAGCTCTGATCTCCTAATAACCAGCTTACATCGTCCTTAACAGCACCTGCCAAAGAAGAGGCACTGGTGGTCTGAGGTGCGCCTTCCCCCTCTTTTTGGACTCTCCTTCAAAATAGTACATGTTGATCTCGCTAACCAGGGAAAGTAATCACCGTGGAGGCTCTGTGTAGGTCTGGCTGAACGCAGGCAGGTAAGCAGGCAGTCGTTCCCAGCACTAACCTGCTCGTAGCCATGTAGAGAGCCGCTCCGCAGCGTTCAGCCCCTTTCAAACGGCTTCATTCACGCAGCGGGAGCCTTGGATGAGGCACAGGAGGAAGGAGGGGAGGTGGATGAGGAGAGGGGGGGGAGAGGAGAGCAGAGAGAGGGATGAGGGATAAAGGGGAGGAGGATGAACGAGTTCCGGAGCATGCCAGGAGGATGAGAGGAAAAGGAGGAGGAAGCGGACGCAGCGGAGGGAGATAAAAAGGACGTATATTCCCGACAGAGACGGAGAGAAACTGAAGCTGGACGTCGGACTTTGCTGCTCTCTTCCTATCATTCACCCTCTTCTCCTTTGTCTAATTCCGGCTGATAAGGCTCCCATGCTCTCTTAGCAACCTGCACTTTTCCATTCCCCCATTCTTCTCCCTCCACTCTACCGGCCGCCGGATCATCTGCAAGCTTATTGCTTCCCCTGGTATCCAAGCGAGGCTCTTCTCTCGCGATTTCGGTTCCTGGTGAACAGAATTTCACGGCTGCAGACTGACAATAGATGGAGGCAGATTGACGAAGAATGTGCAAGCCGTGGCAGAGGGAGAGAGAGAGAGAGAGAGACAGAGAGACAGAGAGACGGAGGGAGGGGGGTGACCGACAGAGACAGAGCAAATGAGGAAAGAGATGGCTTTCACTTTGCATTCCACCTCTACTCAGCGCTGGTGCACTGAGCCTGCTCCTTCCTCAATTATTCATGTGTTTCATGAATGGAGGGGCTGACATCACCGGCATTCAGGTCACTTTACATTCGAAGCTCCTTCTGAAATCACATAATAGCCCAGGCTTTGTGGTAAACACATTTCATGGTTCCACACAGACAGAAGGACAGAGAGACGAACACGAATCCACTTCCTTTTTCATTAAAAACTAATTCCAAATTCAAATAATGTAGGTTGAATCCTGCTGATATCCAATAAATAATTAATATGAATGTCCCATTACAAAACTATTATTAACTTGTATATTCTGGGACTTTGCTGTCCCTTAAGGCCATTGTTTTCAATTGTTGTAACATGGTCCATTAAATAAAAACAAAAGAAAACATGAAATATTTCCCATCATGCACCATTACCGCCTATTTTAAACCGTGTTGTATCCACAGCCTCGAGCGATCAAATGACATTTTAATGCATCCTCAAAAGCAACTTTAGTCATTAGTCATTTCTGCCGCAGCGTAAAGTGCTATTTGACTTGATCTCCCTGATATTTTTGTCGTTTTTTAAAAATGCTCTGCACTTATGTTATTTTTTTATAGAGCATTGTGACAATTACATTACGTCATTATGAGTTCATCATTTCAGCATTCTTAAACTAAAGATATAAAGTGGAACTATGCACAATTATCCAAACCTAGTACCGTATTTTATGCTAACAATAACCAACCTGACGCACTACACAACCACTACACTTTTTGGAAAAAGGCAGATGCTTTCAAAACATACTTTCCAGGTCAGAGTTGTCACACATACAAGAAGTTGTCAGCAGGATGCTTTGGATCTTGTGGATCTAGCATGGTCAAGTATTAAGAGCAGATCTGAAAACCTGGCCACAGCAGGAAAAGCAAGAAAAAAATGAACTATTTAATTTCCCTGGTTCCTGTTCAGAGCTCAAGTAGTTTAAACTGGCTACAGCCATGCTACTTAGGACAAATAAGTCACACACTTTTGTTAAACTCTATTTCAGTTCTACATTTCTACACTTAGTTTTTATGCACAAAACCAAATGTGAATGGAAATGGTGCAATATTTTCAAGGTTTGCTGGTACAATTGAAAACATGGAGAAAATGTATCTTACAATATACTGTAATAAAATATTATGGCGTATATACATTATTGCACAATTCATTAAACTCACATTAAGTCACACAATTAGTCAACACCTTGCTTGGTCAGAAAACACCAGGCTACGTTAGTCAGCTGTTGCAGAAAATGTCAGTTGTACCTTGAAAGGGTTTATCCACAGGATGGATCTGGAAGACCACTATTAGCTTTACAATTGTCATGATAGATACACACTCACTATAGCACTTAGAGTCATTATGAATTAAATGGTGAGCTATGAAAACCTAGAGAGAAACTTTGACACATAGAGTTCAACAGCCCAGTTATGTGTGAAATATCAACAATAAACTAAAACTAACTGGCCTTCCGAACATACCAGGAAAGGTCATTTTAAGGTACTCCATTCACACATAAATATTACTAGAGTCAGTAATCACCTCTGCATTTCAATTCAGAAGCATACTGAACTCCTAGCTGTGCTGCTGGAAAGACTTGACCCCGAGGCTGCAGCAATGCTGGCTGCCTCTGTGGGAGCGCTCAGTGGAGCTGTGCTGTGGAACAAAGGGAGCTGGTCCACTGAGCTGGACCACTGTGTGCCCAGATAAGCCTGCCTAGCCTCACACCAACAACTGACCTACTTAAGGGACCTCTATTCTCATTGTTGTCACACCCAGGGGACACGCATATGGTCAAATTGACCACATACTCACAGACATGGTATGTAATGAGCAGCCATGGGTGCAAAGCTGTTGATTCACTCATCCACTCAACCACTACCGAGTGGCATATTTGAACAGTTTAATTTCATTTTTTTTCCCTAACCGACTGATATAGATGTAAGCAGAACACACCCCTAATGCTAAAGATCCCTATGATTTTCTCCATCTTTCTGAGAGGAAGGCGTGCTGTTTACACAGTTGTCATGGCAGCACCAACGCGGTGACGCCTGGCTGGGTCGGAAATGTCTGTCAGCCTGACTGTGTCGGCCGTGCAGTTACCATGGCAGCCCGTCAAGCCATTCATGTGCACCGCCACTTGAACTGTTCCCAACTAGAGGGAGAGAGAGAGAGAGATCTGGAGGAGGGTGTGTTTGTGTGTTTGTCAGTGGGTGACGCTGATGCATAAAGGATTAACACACATGATCAGTTATCTACAAAGCCCTGGGGTTTAAGTGCACTTTGCTGTCAACATGTCCGGAGTGTCAGGAGTGATGGGGCCTGACGGCTGATGTCTCCATTTTATGCCAAACAACTTGATAATTCAGGACACTTTGGAGATAAATGTTTGTGTGGCAGCACAGTAAAAAAGTAAGCAAACACAGAGTCATATGCTACATTATGTATGTCATTACCTTTCTAAAACTATTTATGTCTATTCCCAAACCCATCACTGTAGCTTTAAGTCCCTTGCTTAATTAAAATACTTAATTATCCTTGCCATGTAGCAGCTACAGGCCTGTAACAATTCCTTGGCTGGCCTCAGTGAAGCAGTGGTCTACTGTACCTCTGGGTAAAGGAGAACCTGTTTTAACAGCAGATATAATTAAACACGCTAATTTAAATTCAAGAGCACAACTTGGTGAGGTAATTTAAGGACTCGGTGGAGATGTCAGAGAGGGGCAGGAGGGGACAGGAAACTGGCAACTGGATTAAGCCCCTGTGGGACACTTTGTCCCAGTGGGACAGGACACAGCTACAGTCATCTGCAAGGGATATACAGGCGGAAGGAGGCAGGCTGGGCGACAACGCGTTGGGGAGAGAGAGGGTGTTGGCTAGAGAGGAAGAAAGCGTAGACATTTTATACTAGCACAAGGGTCGAGTAACAGCGTAAAGTGAGGAGATGTATGGGTGACACTGTGTTTAGTTTTAAACTCAAATAAGTACCGACAGTCAGAAACACAAGCTTTGAACAAAGGACCAAAATGTCTTAATAAATGATGGGAGAAAGAAAAAAAGATTTCATGATATTTTGAATTTTTTATGAAATAAAATGACTAAGACAGTGGAAGTCTTGGAACAATGCCATCTTCCATCAGCCTGATGTAGATACTAGAGGGAGACACAGGAATCCATTGTCGCTCCCATCCCATCCGGAGACCACAAAAAATACTCCCGTCATATCCCGATCACGTGACTGCCCCCCAAAAAAATCCTGTCCCGCAAAATCCCAAGAGAAAGACTCCCAAATCCCGTCCTGCTCCTTATGTTGTTGTCTAAAGTTATCAGACTCTGTTGCCCAACTTGCCCCCCTGTAGCATGTTTGGTTAATCGAGATCAAATCACTGAGGTTGCCTCGGAAATTTAGACTACACTTAGGCTATACATGCGTCATTTTTTAATTTAATCTCCGGCTCCGTCCCGCTCCCGGCCGCTCCCGTTGATTATTTGCTCTGTCCCGTCCCTATCACGTTACCAACAGTGAAACTGACTCTCATATTCCCGCGGGAGTCCCGAAAAATTGTCACCCTCTAGAGGTGTCAACCCTACTGAGAAGTTTGATCAATAGAAATCTGCAAGTATCTTCATAATGTTTTAAACACACTTGAAGCTGAACATCGGTTCCATGCTCTCATGTATTTAATGATTTTCTTTGTAACTTCCATATGAACTATGTAAAAGAACTGTTTTATTTCCTGCACTGTGTTTATTAAACACAATAAATCAAGAAACAGATTTTTTCTGTGCTGCGTTCTACAATGAGTTTCCAATTCTCATCAAAAATATTTTTAGCAGTTTGCTAAAACAGGTGAATTTGGCACCTAATTATTTAACCTATTCATGGCACTTTTGGACATGCAAGCATACATTATGTTTTATAAGTGGCTGCATGGACAATATTTCTTAAACCCGACTGATATCATTCTGACTGAGACAGAAAATGACCATGACAGCATGTCCTATCCATCGTTGCTGCCCACATCAATTCTAGCTTTGTTTATTTGTTTACCTGATCGTGCCAGTCTGTTCTGACTGTAGTGTTTCATGAATGATCGTTATTCCGATCGACCAGTTATTCTGATTCTAAGAGGAATACTAGTGTCCATGTCACAGACCAGTGGTTTGTTACTCGTCCTTTCGGGCAAATATAAAGAACTGCAGTGTTTTGCTGAGATGCAAATGGTCTTAACATCGGAACTGGAGGGTTAGTTTTTAATTTCAGTTATATCGTGATATTAACTGTAGTGGTCTTTTTTTTTTTTCTTTTTTAATACATAAGTACATTAAAAGGGCCTGTCACATTTAGCTGTTAATGTATGCTGTTAATGAGATTTTTTAAAGTGTTCTGTGTACAGTGGGTGTAAAACGTAAAACAAAATTTAAATCAGCAGGTTTTGTGATCTAAATCTGTTTCACATAAATCATATCATTACTTTTGTGCATTTATTTTGAAAATTGGGCTGCTTTAGTTAGCTGGAACTGGGCCTGTAGCTCCAAGTACCAGTCAGTCTCAACACAGAACCTTCTGATGTTTGCCAGAAAGCAGAAAATGTTTCTTCTTCTTTCTTCTTTCAGCACGACAACAATCCAAAGCACACAGCCACATAAACAGGAGGACGTCCTCAGCAAGATAAGCCTAATGCTTTAGAAAGACATAGCTAGAGCCTAGACTTGAATCCTTTTGAAAGCCTGTGGGGCACCTGAGGAGGGCCATGCACAGGAGATGCCCTAATGTGACAGATCTGGAAGATTTTTGCAAAAAAGAACATATGGCAAGTTGACAGACTCCAATCCAAACAGACTGTAATCAAGTCATGTTCAGGGGTGTGCACACACATGCAGTTAGGCTATTCTATGCTAATGACTTATCTTTTCTTAATCACTGAAATGTGTCACATTGTTTTTCAGAGTGACTGCACTGATTGTAAAAAATAATGGTACAAAGGTTGTGGTAAAATCTAGCTTCAACAAACACTTTCATAACAGATTTTGACACTTTTTATACCCACTGAATGTCTACAGGGAAAATACGATTTTTAAATTGTCATCAGGAAAGAGCAAAGACATGTTTTATAAGGACATTCAGTTTTAACAATTAGAGGCACACACACAAGTGTTTTGGCAGTATTGAATGGACTCAGTAACATGAAGCTTTTTGGCCGTTGTACAGTTGGGTCATGGATTAACGAAAGGAAGGAGGGGAGCAGGTTCTGATTGTTCTTCTGAAAAGCTTAATGGCAAAATGGCCTTTTGTTTGAACAGGCTCCACGAGAGAAACAAGTGCATGGGCCGCTAATGTGAAGTCTTTTCATCATACATCCATTGGAGAACGGTATGTAACTGTTAGGCCTGTCCCTGAACGCAGCTTCCAGTCCATTAATAATGAGGCTGACAGACACCAAGGGAGGAAGAAGCAGCACTCCCCTTCGCAGCATGGCCTCACTGATGCTTTAATGTCGGATGGAAGAGAGTGCCTGCTCTTTAAAAATATCTTATTGTTACTGAAATATCTCACTGCAATGGCTACACATTATCCCTATAGTTGATTGCATGCGTAGTTCTGTTGCAGAAATAAAAGAAAAAGGAAAATATTCTATCTTCAGATTAATGCATGCATGACCAACCCTCCTGGACTCTGCATGAACCTTTAATACTAATTGAGGACTTTTATCCCTAAGTGATATAACAAGCATGTCTACCTGCCGTCCTCATCATTCATATCCACTGACATTACAGATACAGAAAAAATGCTGGTTATATAGACGCAGGAAGAAGAATGTGGTGAGGAACAGCACAGAGTGTAATCAGGGATGACAAATGGCTTGTGGGAAGGATACAGTAGTAGAAAAAAGAAAACGGGGCACAGGGGACAAAAAAGAGACAGAGAATTAATAAGCCGAGGCAGGGAGAGAAACGATTCTGCAGTTTCTCTCGGCTGCAGAGCCCCTGCTATGAACTAGGAGGTCCACTGTGGCCTAGCATGATGGTGCAGTGCTCTATCTGTAAGGCTGCAGTCGGGTCACGGCCTCCCCGTCCACGGTGATGTTTCCCGAGGAAGAGGGATTAATCATCACGTCATACGTTGGCCATATTCGATCTGAAAGGCCAGCCGAACAAGCAGCAGTTCATACAAAGTTAAGGTCTTCTTCATCTCCCTCTCTAATGCCGTGCATATATTAAAACGAATCCCCCCCTGTGCAGGGACCTGGAAGCTACAATTTTCAAGTCAGCCTAAAATAGCCCAGAGAGGCATTAGTGGCTCTGCATTGGCTGTTACACTCCTGGGGCTTTGGATGTATGTATGTGGAGATCTGAAGCATTAATGCAAATTTTGCTGCAAGTATCCAAATGTCTTTGATGTTTTGTTTCTGTGTGTGACGGCACTGCGCATGCGCATGCACGTATGTTGTGACTGGGCCTCAGAGCGGCGCAGATACAGACGTTATGAAGTACGACACGTAGCAGTTGAAAACACCGCCCGTTTTGATCGTAAAACCATATATAACAGAGGGGCTGGACAAATAACCAGACACACTCGAGGTGAACATGCACAGAGGTGTTTGTGTATGCAAGACTACACTCGCAGTCTGTCCGGCTGTCCTGCAGCAACAACCGGCTCGTCCACGGAGCCACGTGCGGTGAATAAGCTCCAGCTCTAGCCTGCTGTCAATGCCTCGCTGTTGCTACAGCTGCTGCTGTCGGCTGTGTGTGCACATCTGCGTCTGACTGTGTTTGTGTGAGCGTCTGTTTGTGCGTGTGTGTGTGTGTGGGGGTATTTGTGTGCAGATTTAAGTCACACCAAATGTCATACCAAGAGCAAACATCCATACACTGGGGCCACTGCCAAATCCTGAGCAATCTGCCTCTTTCTCGTCCCCTCTCTCTCTCTCTCTCGCTCTCTCTCTCACACACACACACACACACACAAGCATCTTTCTCCCTCTTCTTGACTCTTCCTTATTTTCTGACAAGTAAGTAATGTAAAAATACCCCCCTTCTTACCCCCACCCGACCCTGGCTTTCAGTCAGAGCACGCGCTGTGATAAACATACACCCGACAGAGCAGCCCGGTGTCCACTCTGAAAACCCTTTGACACTTGTCTCCCTTGACAACAACGTAGAGAAGACCATGCAAGGCTGCTTTTATTACTATGATCAATATGTCCTGTACATTACACTCCAGTTGTTATTTTCTTCTCTATTCTATCCTTGATGCAGTTTATTTGGATCATATGCCTCACAAATTAAAAGAGAAAACAACATACAGTAGTAAAACTTAAAAACACAAAAAGCTGATGCACGCTGACTGATTAGAGGTTGAAAATTTGTCAGGTTGCAACAACATATGTTGTAATTACAATGGGTGAATTTTCCTGTGGCCTGATAATCCATTCTTGTGAATAAAATGGCAGCGATGCGTTCTGGATCTCGGTCTGGTTTACAATTATGTGTGATGTTTCGTAAGCCCACCTGGGCTTGGCACACATCGCAATCACCACCAGCATCCTGAGCTATTTCACCTGTCAGGAGAAAACACGGGGTGTTAGGAAATAATCAGTTCACTGAATAAATGACCGTATCCAGAGCAGATAAATAAGCTCCTACATCCAGTGGCAGCTACTGGTTTATAGCACCTAGGGCAGTGGTGATTGAGGTATTGATTAATGGAGTGACCTTTAGGTCACACCAGTTTGCCTACCTAGCAGATTGTTCCTTCAAGAACAGAGAGAAGCGTAATAAACAATAATAACAAGAGGGAGATTTAGACTGGTTCCTCTCGACTGGTCTGGTTCATCATTTGTTCTTTAATGGAGTTTTACTCCGTAAATATGGACATTCATTCATTTATTCATTCATCTTCTGTAACCGCTTGTCCTGTGAAGGGTCGAGGTGGGGTTATCCCAGCTGACGCCAGGCAAGAGGCGGGGTACCACCATTCACACTCACATTCACACCTACGGCCAATTTAGAATCACCAATGAACCTAACCAGCATGTCTTTGGACGGTGGGAGGAAGCTGGAGTACCTGGAGAGAACCCACGCAGACACACGCCACTGTGTCGCCCTGGACTGGGTGTCTTTGCATCATATGGTATTTTTTAATTTTTTTATTGTAACATTTTGTTCTGTCGGAGAGTCGACACGTTCATGCAGTTACGTAACATATTAGAATGGCACGCACCAGGGAGCCAGCCAGACAGGTCTCTGCCATGCGTAAGACTATGGGATGCTAACAGATGGCTGTTCAGTGCAGAGTAACCTGTGTGTTTCAGCGTGCTGCAAACAGATTAACTCGGGTCAGACTCTGGTTTAATGGCGTATCTACGCTACAGAATGATAACAGAATGATAAAGAGGACCTGGATGTGTGATGCACACATCACATTGTCTGACACAGACATACTGTAGGCACTCCACCTGATTAATCTTATAAAGCTTAAGCAGAGAGGGAATTTTCCAAGCTACAGTCTGCAGTTTTATGAAGAAATGACTACAGGATTAGGAGATAGAAACATAACACACTGTCAAATATGGATATAATGACAGAGGTGTGAGGGATAAGATCAAGTCCTGCAGGGAAATGAAGAGGTCCTCATGAAAGTAAGAAGGAATGAAGGAAGCGGGACGCACGTTGCCGAAACTGCTCCCCCCCCCCTTTTTTTTCCTGCAGTGCTCTGTAATTCGTCTCTAAAAATATCAAGCAAGAGGAGGAGGCGGAGCATAAACAAACACAGGAGGAGGAGAGGATAAAAGGAGGGACGGTGGAAAAGTGCACAGGGAGCACACACTGTGGCGAAACAGGTTAGACAATAAAAAGCGAGAGCAAGGGGGCGCCTGGTTGTGGGTGAGAAGACGAGGGGAAAGGAGCGAGGAAGGCGGCGGGGAGAGAATGCCGCGGAGAGGCAGCGCGAGCATGTGTCTGCTCTTTTCCGGGCAGCCACGTGAGTGCTTCTCCTCAGCTGCTCCGCTCACACTGAGCCAGCCGGAGGGGAGCAGAGCAGGGTCGCCACAGTCACGGTGGAAAAAACACGCTAGCCCACTCTGGCTGCACAGCGTGCACACACTCTGGTCACAGGTTACTGATCCTGAGCTAGCCATTAGTACATGCTAGCACACTGGCTGCAGATTTACATAACCGTATAGAAATACACAGGTGAACATGGACAGATGGACGCGCTGTGCTATATGACAGCCCAGCCTTGCCAAGAGAGCACGTCGTCTCAGAATGACATGTCAGTGAAGCCCGCAAAAATACCAGCAAAGAGTCACAGACATCTAAGCTCCTGTCTGGGTTGTGCTTTGCATACATGAAATCCTTAAAGCTACAATGAAAAATAGGTTACATTTCAAACAGCATCAGAAAAACGCACCGAGCCCCGTCTCTGCTTTCTGTGTGTTCTTACCAGGCGAGCTTGAAGCCTTTCATTTGTACAGCGAGCAGTGTCTGACGTCCATAGCGTGTTGTGGGCACTGGACTGCCCGATCACACCGCCGCATGCTGACTGACAGCCTCCCAGTGCCTCACCTCCCATACACAGAGCAGGAGAGATGCACAGAGGGGAGAAGGGAGGAGTGGATGCAGCGACGGATGGATGGCTAGGGGCTGAAGTCTGGAAGGATGATCCTCAGCTTTGTCCGGGCATTCTGCTACATTCCATTGCTCGCTTCAAGGTGCCGCAGTGCTGAGCACTTGTGCCAGAAATTCACACCTCCCCATGGGGTTCTTCGGCTTTCCCAAAAGACAAGGAGGTGACCTGCGCTGCAACGTTCGCAACGCCAACCGCAGCATGCAGCAGAGGCAGGAGGGCTAGCGAATGCAAATGAGAGCCAGCATGACTGGACGCTGCTCCTTTCTAACTCTAAAAAGCTCTCACACTGTCCCTCCAAGCTTCTGTTTGCTCACTCAAACTCTCTCTGTCTCAGCCTCCGCTGCGGATGAAAGCTGCACTGGCTGTGCTCACAGTGAGCAGGCGCAGGATCTCTCTCCCCTCCTCCTCTCCTCCCCGCTCCCTCCCTCCCTCCCTCCCTTTCTCCTGTTCTCTCTGTCCTTTTCCCTAGATGGCTCTCTTTCTCTTTTCCTCGCCAAGATAAGCCTAGCTGGCCCGGCTTGGAGGACTAGAGCAGGGTGGCAGCCTCTGCCCATAACATCCTCTGCGCAGTGACCCCCAGCCCTGACTTCCACCCCCCTGCTGCAATTCTTTCCCCCGCCGTATTCGACTCCAGCCCTGATCAGTGTCAGCAGCTAGCGACTGTTAATCTCCTAATGCACTGAGTGTAGCGGGGTGCTCCCTGTGTTTATAGCTATGTGCTGGTGCATGTGGCCAGCATGTGATGAATCAGATGGACTTTATGGCGACTCGGCTTGCTTAGTTGGCTAATAGGTGTTTTATAGGTGCAATAACTTGAGTTGGAATCTGACTGAGGCCTTTTGTAAATCATCATTCAACCAGACCGTCAGGCCTAGCTTTATATCTGGATGCTGAAACGTTGTTCTGACTGTATAACAGCAAATGCAAGTTGCAATGTTCCATGCCCAGGTGATTAGCTTACTACTTACAGTGGTACAATATTATTTTCACAGGTAACTACATGAGGTTAAAGTTTAGGTTGGAAAACTTTCAGGACTATAACAGATAACCTGTGGGAACCAAAATAGTAACAAGTTTCAGCCTTAGCCAATTTAGCCAACCTCTCACTCTGTCAGACTGACTGTCTTTAATCTCAGTCTATCTGCATTATACATCGATCAGTTCTATCACTTTCAACTTAAGAATTAGCAGGTGAGCCGGCTACATCTGTCTAGTCAGCTGACAAAGTTCATCTAAAAATGAGGAGCCTGCTTGTGTTTATTTCTGCATCACATTTAAACCAATAGTTAAAAAAAAATTAAAAATGGTGGCGTAGCAACAGTAACTAATGAAAACAAGACCGTAGATCAAACGCCACGTAAACTACTCTTGACTACGCATTTAAAAGATTAACCTTTAAACCATCACAGTCCACTCTCAAACAGAAGTGGAAGCTTAATCTCTGCCCTTGACCACTTCAGGCCACAGGGGTCAGAGAGCGACCAATCGCTCCCTTTAACTCAAGCTGTCATCAGAAACAATGGCCTGCTTGACCACAGGCACTGGGTCAAGGTGCAGCGCATTCTTCCCCTTTAATCTTCTTAAAGCACTGCACGCAAATTACACCTCATTAGGCGTGACTAAGGCTAGCGCTAATGGAAACCAACAGACCAACAAAGATGACGTTGGTCGGCCAGCCCAGACACACATGGTCAGTGATATGTTTAATTGATATTCTTTTTTTATTATTTCTTTTTTGATTGCATTTGTTTGTGATGGCCAAGCACTTAGTAATCAGTCATATTAGAGCAAAGTATTATTATTATTATTATTATTATTATTATTATTATTGATACTGAGCTTAGCCTGCTGAGTCACTGAGTATCATTCATTCACTCCGCTTCTTCAAATGCTGTTGTTGCCAAGGGAGTGTGAGTGCATGACTGACTGATAGAGAAATGGCACACAACCAGAAAAGATAGCAGCCTTCAGATAATGCAGTCGGACTGGAGCCGTTGGTCTGGCAGGATGTACGTTTCTGTCACAGACAGGGGGGCCCTACGTAAGGCGCAGACAGATAGCAACCTCTCAGACTGAAAAATGTAGCCAACGTTAAAAGTGCCAAAAAGTGCAGTTCCTCGTATGGCCACTTGAGGCTGGTTCCAAGAGCGAGTCAAACCCCATAGACCGCCATGTTTAAAAAAAAAAAAAAAAAAAAAAAAACTGCACGCCTGAAATAAATACTTTTAACGCAGGTACAAAAATGACAACTGTAGTCGAGGGTCAATTATGCCTCACATCCACTCACGCTGCACCTCTTGCCACACGGAGCCATCGCACTCATCAGGAATACTACACATGAAGTCATGGAGGGTGCGTCCATCTTCATATACAGTCTGTGAGTTCAAGGCACTGAAGTTAACATCGAAGCCTAACTTTCATTATGTTTACACAGGCCCCATGTTGCTGCACCATTATCTGTGAATCATACCAGGCAAAGAAATGTTTCCCCTTATATAATACTTACACTAGTGAAAATACTATTGAAGAGACCGAATAGGCTTCTTTTCAGATTCAGAGTATTCAGAGTTTCAGTCAATGGACAGAGTACTACGCAAAACTGATTTGTGTTTGTGGTGTGATGGATTACAGTGCTGTCCTTTGAAAGCTAATGCACATATTAAGAAGTGAAAATGAGTGTGAACATGCAAGAGAGCTTTTAAATCTGATTTTGTAAATGTAACGACTGTAATGCAATTTGGGTTTGTACAAACTTGATCTCACGCATCTCGGAGAATCGCGGAGCAGACTAAAACAATCTATAAGCGGGGATCAATAGCTGGCGGCTGCTAACCCTCAAAGCACCTCAGACTATATTTTGATTACTTTTATCGTGGAAAACTCTCACAGGGACGAGGATCAGTGAGTGGACCTTTCAACTCCATGTCACGGGGAAGGCAGGGGCAGAAAGGAGCCAGCGCTGCCTCTCCCCGAAACACTACTGTGAATGTGGTCAGACGGCGGGGAGAGGAAAGAGAGAAAAGGAAAAGAGGCAGAGATGTAGCCGTGCTCTAATCCCTTCCCGGGGTGGAGCAGTGAGTGCTGCTACTTGAGCTCCAGTCAAGCAAGACGACAGTAAGTCACCTCACACAGAGTCCATCTGGTGCCCACCTAGTCATGGCCTGCTGACGGTGTCCCAGAAAAAACTAGCCACGGTGCACCTTACTCGTGTTAGTATAAATCATGTTAGATTACCCATGGCCATGATTCAGGCAGTAAATCTTCCAGATTTTTACTCTTAAAGAAGAAGAAGAACATCTTGACACTGCTTCCTGCACTAATGGAACGTGTATATCAAGGAGCAGGCACTGCTAAGTCCTGTCATTATTAGTCGGTGAAAAGAATAATGCTGGAGGGATCACTGTGACATTTTATCAGTTCTGCCAAACAGAAGTCTAGTACAATACCCTCTGTGTTATAGCAGTTTTACATTTGCCTATAAAAGTATAACTGTTAAGAACTGTGGACTTATACTGAACCTCATTTCCGCAATTTTGGATTAATAAGGAGCTGGGAACCGCAAAGATGGCGACACCCGGAGCCCCCACACTCTACAGAAACCCTGTTCGTAATGTCATCAATGTCCAAGCGCAGTCAGTGGGAATTCTAAATCGACGCCTAACTTTGGAGATGTTTCCACAAAGTTGCTACAAAATTATCTGAGACATTTTATTAGTTCGGCATATCCAAGGTCTGGTACAGTACCTTTTGTGCTACAGCAGTTTTCATTTTAACATTTAAAGAACTGTGTACTGTTCTCATTCTGAGATATTAGACTAGACTTTAGCTTTGTACGGCACACGCACAAAGGCTGGGCTTTAAATATACTTTGGTTCGTCAAAGCAATAGGAGGAAAGTATAACACGACACCATCCAGTCTGATCAATGAACGATGGATTCCAGGCAGCAGAATAAAAATCTTTAATATTGGAAATACGATATTTTGCTGCCTTTTGAACCGGGGCTGATTTATTTTGTCCACTGTAGGTTTCTCGGGTCTTTCGTCCTGTAGTCGATTGTAGTTTAACTCAGCTGCTTTGTTCAGTAGCTGTTAACACGGTGGTGCTGAATGGACAGCTCCTCTCAAGAAGAGTCAAACAGGCAGTGAGATGGTTCTTCTCACTGACGCCACCTGCTGGCCGAATCACGGCTGGTGCAACTATGGGAAAATATTTGATAAAGGTGCTCCCCCTGGAGTCAGGCAAATCGATTTCCTCTCATGTTAATGTTCATTGAATTACACTCCACTTCCCTGAACTCATGCTACATTCAAGGTGCCTAGTATTTGAGTCACTCCAAAAATAATACACAGTTATCTAAAATTAAAATACATTTTTAGATTAATTTTTAAAATAAAAAGAATAAACGACCGAGTTCTGACTTTATGAGTGAGTTGTGCCTTGACGTAGAGTAGTAATTTGTGAGTCAACAGGAGTCATGTGATTTCTTTTTTAGCATCCCTAATCTGGCCCAGAGATTTTTCATTTATTTCTAAGAATAGCCTTGTCAGATAATCTGGATTAATCCCTCTACACTGCTTTGTGGGATTGGATGGCATGGTGAGCTTGACTTCTCCCATTGTGCCCAGTGGGCAGCATGGATTTGCACCATTCTCCTCCAACACAAATAACCACGCACCCATGTAGGCATCTTTACTATGTGATCGGAGAGGGGAACAGGCGATCATGTGACTGGCCAGCCGGTTTGTTTATTGATGAACTGACTGTGGTGGATAATCTGAGTTGTCAAGGTCACAGTGGGGAGAGAGGGCACACAGTCACAGCCTGCAGACACGGGCGTACAGTTAGGTCCATGAATGCTTGAACATTGGTGTATTTGTTGTTATTGTATGTGTTCATCAAACCACGTTCAAGTTTGTGTTATATATCTCAGAATGTACCAGACTGTTGCTTTGTTGATCCTGCTTTCTCTCTCACAGATTTGGTTTGTTTTTGCAGCCTAATGATGGTCGGCTTCACTGGCATTGAAAGTTACTTTGAACACCTGTTGGGTTCACACTTATCAAACGATAAGGAAATATCTCACAGCTGTCCATGAAACAGTGAAATGTCTTCTTAAAATAAGGAACTGTGTATAAATGGTAATATAATTCCAACGGCTTTTCTCCAATGAGGATGTCAGTCCTCTCAAATTAAAGTACCTTTTTAACGCCCATAACGGATTTTTTTCAAGCAATTCATACACATGGTTTAGATGGTGCTTTAAACTCTAAGTCTACTGAGGTATATATCATATGTTCTGTAGTATTCTTGTGTTCTCTCAGGGTCTGTGCCTGGGAAACAGACAGATAGCTGAAAGAAGGAGTGAACAGTGTGACCTCCAGCAGATAAGAAGCAGAAAACAGACCTACTTCGGTGTATTCTTTGCTGATTTGCTGATCTCAACTGTTCGGTGCTTTATCTGTGCTGTCAGCCCATCTGCAGATGCTGAATTAAACGCCCAGGAAGAGCAGAGTGTTCTGACTTCTTATGTTCCGACAGAAATTTCCACCACACCCGATACGTTTTCGCTCCCTTTTCAAAACTCACGTTGCAGACAAAACACATGATAAAACGTACAATGACTGGATTTTGAGCAGATAACACCAAACCAGAAAACAAAGATATTTGAGAAATAAATGATCATAAGTATCGTGGGAAGAGGGGCCATGAAGTAAAGTTAATCAATAGGATATTAAAATCATTACATACTGGGTAGTGTAAAGAGGCAAAATCGAAAAACAAAAAGACTTCTGTCAGAGGGGCATGTAAAGAATGAGATATAACTTGAACTTTCATTAAATTAAGTATGAACTACGATTACAGAACAATCTTTTTTTTTTTTTTAATGTTATGTTTCTTATTTAATCCCTTATGGGGAAATTCTATATCCACATTAAATCCATTCATTCATTCACAGGGTGGTGTATACAGTGCCCAGTGAACAGTTTTAGACCTTAGCAGCTTCTCAAGGAATCTTAGCCATGGACGTGGGGGCGATGGGTGACCTTCGCTGTGACTTTAAAGTCTCCATGCTCCTTCTCTTCCCACTAACCAACAGCCACCTGGTATGGAGGAGGTGATACAGACTCACATGAACGATTAACAGAGGCAACAGATGAGCCGGAAACACACAGGCAACGTCTCACAGTAAAAAATAAGGTTAAACAGATGCAAACAACTACAGATAGCGGCTCAAAGGGAGGCCTGAGCAAATGTAACATTACCCCGAAAACACACGAGCAGCAGACATGACGCTGGGGGCAGAGGAGATGCTACGCAGACAGCCAACATCGACTAGAACATAAAAGCAGCTCGGGGAGGGAGAGTGAAAGACGGAACGGTGACAGCGACGGGAAAACGCGTAACATGTTCCGACAGCAAAGACGAGCAGCACTGCGAGGGATTGATATCATGTTCAATATTAGGCTGACCCAAACACTGATATGGTGAAATACAGATAGCCTTCTGCATGCCTGTCACGTGTGCCATGAATAAAAGAACAAAGTACAGCACGTGCTGGCATTAAAGCAGTCATTTAAAAAAAAAAGAGAAAAAAAAAGAAAGAAAGTCTTCCACTTCCTGTTTCTGCTGCAGCAAGCAGGATGAAAATAGACCGATGTTTCTTTTTCAGTGAACCTCCAACAGACATGTCCATAATTACTAAACAAAGCAAGAAGGAGAAGAGAGGAAGACAGAGGTGGAGGAAACATGGAATATGGGATCATCCCTATTAGTTTAAACAACACTGTAGGACTACAGAGTAGGCTACACAATAGCATATATACCAGGGTAGTTTGTTCCTGGTTAAGCAGTACAATCCTAGTTATGTAGTCTTCACAAATCAGCGGAAACGTAACCAAGAAGACTGCAGAGAAGTGGTTCGCAAAATGGAGACGACATGCTCCGAAATGTGGGATTGCCTTGCACGTGCAGTTAGGGACGTGCATGTTTTCATCTCAGGAGACCTTCAAATACCGAACGGAGGATTCTGCAAAATGACCTGTGATCCAGTGCTGCCAGTGGCTGCGATCTTGAGCCACTTGAGACATTGCAGCAATGTACAGTATGTGTGCTTAGTGGGTGTCTGATTACCTGTTGAATAATTAAACTCTTAATGGCGCACTGTATATTAATGATCAGGTTACAACCGTAGGCTATGGAGATTGAATGAAATGACTCTTCAGTGCAGATTCATTGGAGCTTAAATAGCCGCTACAAAACAAGGATGCAACGACCAATGTTTTTGTTATTGCAAATATTCTTTTAATGGAAAAAAGCTTTTGAAAAAAGCCCAAATTAACCAACACTTTATGTTACCACTAATATACACGGTGTGTTGAATGTTCTTCTGGGAAACCTGGATTTCCGGCATTTATGTGGATGTCACTTTGATGCGTACCACCACATGAACACTGTTACAGAACAGCCCCATGGCAGCGTCAAGGGGGGTGTTCTTTCCATCCTTTCGCCATATCTAACATCTTCCTATCAGAACTGGTATTAACTTTTTCAGCAAATCGTGCTACAGGAGCACATCTGTTGGCCTCCATTCCCCTCATGCATAAACCAGAAGCAGTTAGTCTTGTCCCTAGGCTAAAAGTGAATTACTATTTTATACATTGATGTGAACAAAATAAATAAATCGAAGAAGATTCCACTGAAATTATGTTTTATTGGTTGTTTTTTAGATTTTCTTTATTGACCTGTGTATTTACCTCAGGGAGCAGTTTGGTGGTTTGGAGCTTGCATGTGACCTTATAGTCTCAAAGCCGCTTCACTAACCACTCCTCCATGGCTTTCAAATGTATACAGCAGACTACCTGGTTTATGCTCATGAACCTCCTTTCACTGTATGAATGATGGTGACGACGATGATGCTTGAAATAGTTTTAGCCGCCACTTTCTAACCTCAGCCGGTCTGACATCCTCAGTAACATATGAGATGCAGCCGTTTCACTCTCTGTGACCGCTTTTCGGGCGTGAGCTGCAGCCTCTCTAGACGTGCTGCATGCCATTAGCCCTCTCTGAAACACTGCGAGCACGCTGCTTTCACAACACCTTTTGTCTGAACTGCTTCCCCTTATGCTAGTTTTCTTTCATCTCTCTGTTTTGACAGCTTGCTGATGACATAAAATTTCAAAATCGAGGTTTAGCGCGACGTTTCATTTCACAGTTTGCAAACGTTCAGGTTCTGGGATCAGTATGATAGAGCCTAGCAGAGAGAAACATCAGACAAGTCAAAAGATATAGCTGCACACATTAATATTTAATGATCCAAACAAGGTGTAAAAAAAATACTTCAGACAAGTACGCTAAAGCTACCATTCACCATAAAACCAACCAGTGCAAATAATTGTAATCATCCCTAACAATATGGTATTGCTCTTGAGACATTTGTAATGGATTTGTAAAAGTATTTTAGCTAGCAAACATATCCTATCCAATGAGTTAAGACTGTTTCATATTCGGTGCTCTACTGAAGGTAATTGGCTAGCAGTGGCTGTGTGACTTTAAACTAGAGGGCAACTTTAAAGAGGCTGTTAATAGAGTGCACCAACTTGTAAAAGGAGAGGTCTGAAATGCTTATTTGACTCCAGGAATCATGATTCATTTAGTGTCTTTAAATAAAAGATCCCATGTTAACAAGATGCCCTGGATTCCCTTTGTTGGTGTAGTATGTTAATGGAAAATTCACATTCCTCAGAAGTGATTATTGGCCGATTATTATAAACGGAGCGATTGCAAAATGGAACAATAAGTCTTTGTGTTATCCGCAGCCTAAACTGGAGCTGGAGCCATTATGCAGCACATCAGTGACTCATCACATCCATGACCCTGAGCTCCTCAAATACACAGCTGCCCCGCTCAGAAAAATGATGTCACGACACACACAGAGATCAGGTTTCGCTGATCTCTCCAGATCTAGTCCACATCCAGAAGTGTATGGTATACATTTTAGGTCGTACTGTAACACTGCACTGCTGACACCCCTATCTAGGGAAGCAAATGTCAAAGAGGGGAAGCATAATAACCACTAGAATATCACATTTCACAAGGTTGCTGGTGCCTATAGTCATATGTTTACATGTAGTTAGATAGAAAATGTATATGAGCAGTCTTTTAATTTTCAGTATCACTGATACTACTTTTTTTTATTGTTCCTAATGATATAACTACACGCTGCCAGCTCAGTCGACACACACTTATGAAATAGGCCCGCATGAGCGCATCAGTGAGCTTGAGATGCCGTGGTGTGGAAACCAACATGGTTAGATCTGCTGTCGCCGTGGGGGCTGTTCATCGTTGGTAACAGTCAAACACAGACCTCCACGGGTGAAAGAATAACCCCCATCTGTGTCCTCAAGTTCTGTCCTTAAAGGAACTTGAAATGAAACACGTCTAATAGGAACACAGCAGTTACATGAATGATGGCGTATAAATTCAGTCCACATTCACTCTACATTAGTGCGCCTATCTGTGGTATTTAAGTGCTACTTACTTGCACACACGCATGTGCTCCGAAGCAAAGCTTGACGGTTGATTGAGGGAAGCTATTTTTATATGGAAGGACTCTGGCTGTAGAGTAGTGATGAGATAAAGGATAGGGTGGAGAGATATTGACTGGCCCCCTCCCAGACAAACCCTCCATCTAGTCAGTCAGGGCTGTTGCCACAGAGACGACCCTGCGACTATCGGAGTCGGGAGCAGTCCAGCCTGCTGCTTCAGGGCCGCATGTGGACCTTGTGTACCGTTTTCAGGCAGACATACAGATATAGCCAAGGAAAGACAAAGCCAAAGCCCACTGAAGCAAACTCAAACACACACACACACACACACACAACCTTTATATTTGCTTATTACCGGTTGCTATGCCTGTAACACCATGGAGGCCTTCAAGAGAAGCACTTCAAGAGTAATTGTGAGCTTTGCAAATGAGCTAAGAGTCACTCATGACGACAAAGCAACAGCAAAAGCATTTGAACACCTCAACACTGAGTTAATGAAATTAACTCAATGTGGGATTTTTCCTACAACAAGCCTACTCTGTGAGGATGAGAACCTGAAACCCTGGATTACACCAACAAGGTCAGATACTATAGAGAAAGAAAATGTAGGTGCTATTCAATTTTATGATATTTATTAACTAGAAGCCAACAGGAGACACGTCCACATCAGCGGGGCATTAGACGTTTCACCCTACTCTCAAGGCTCTCACGCTATGAAGGTGATATTTTCCAGTACTCCACAGGAAGAGCAAAATAGAGAGGTACATGATCAATGGCTACATTTGCTTGGGCACCGAATAATACAATCTGATAATATGCATAGCCATATTATCTGTTTACATGGCCCAAAATATAACTTTTAATACATGTGCAAAGTGGTTCTGCCTGCTTTGTAGCATGAATCTGGCATGAATCCCCCGAACTTTATTCATTCGGTTCATTTTCTGTAACTGCTTGTCCTCTGGAGAGCCTATCCCAGCTGTCACTGGGTGAGAGGCGGGGTACACCCTGGACAGGACACCAGTGGTTCCACTCTCGGACCACTGCACAGACTATGGCTTCAAAGTCGCAAGGTGGCCCCGCCCATGCAAAGAAGTGGGCACGAGTTGTCCACATTATGTACAGTCTATGAGAGGGACTGAGCTGGACCCCCATTTTCAATGGCACATATCAATCACAGCTTCGTTCATTTTTTCAAACACTTGTTTTAACAACTAATTATTTTGGTACCGCCATGTTTGTTTTCCCCTCATGGCAACTTGTCTCACCACCCGATGTTTACCCTACAAATATTTATTCCATCCGCAGAGTAATGGTCGGATCACGCCTTTACTTGGTTATTAGGGGACAAAAGTTTGTTATTGAAAAGATTATCACAAGTTTACACCACCTGTCTCAGACTGATTCCTTCCAACCTGGCCAGTCTGAATGTTTTTTTTTCTGGTTGGGGTTTTATTCCAATTATTAGCACAATACTAGTGTCCATGTAAACATTGCCAGTGATTTAGAAATTACACCCCCAACTATAAACTTTCTGAAAACACACTAAAGCAAAATGTGTGTTCTAATCTACTTATGTACTGTACAAGTAGAGTCTTCTCAAAACACATCACTGTGAACCACAACAGCAAATTACTGATTCATGGCGACGAAGAGATGTATTTTAGCTCTTATATTCTACATTCACATCATTATGGTTAAATTGTCAGTTAGGTAACATAAGATTTTCATTATTTTTGGGGGGTTTTATTTTATGGGTGGTAGTGGGTAGTGAGGAAAGACAGGAATAAGGTGTGAGAAACGGGATGTCCTGACGCAAAGGGTGCAGACGTATATCGAAACCTACAGCAGTGAGGATTACAGGCTGGGTTTATGGGATGCCCAATAAACTATGTGAGCTACCAAGGTCTATTCAAGGCAAAAAAAAAAAAAAAAAAAAATTCATCTCATCAGCTTCTGGAGACTATAGAGGATATATAGAAATCGGAGTCAAACGATCTTCACTTACATTAGTGAATAAGTATGTGCATAATGCATCTGAATGTACACTTTAGAAGTGATCTGCAATGGTTACTTTATTAAAAGCAAAGCCATAAAGCCTTAAGACGCACAAGTGAACGCCAAAGTTGAAGAAGCAGAAAACAAGATATCCTGGGCTTCTGAGTGGGAAACTCCAAAATGCTGGAATATACATTTTCCCTAATGCAAATCAAAAATATCTTCTATAAGACTGTCCCTGCCTTGTGAACTTCAATGTCTTTAAGCATTACGCAACTACACCGATCAGTCACAACAATCAAACCACATTCCTAATATTTTGTAGGTTCACCTTCTGCCACCAAAGCAGCTTTGACCCACTGGGGCATGGGGACGGGAGAGCTGTGGTACCTGAAGATGTTGGGTTCTGTATGTCTGGGTTGCACATCCCACAGATATTTTGTCAGATTTGGACATAGGGAGTTTGGTGGTCGATTATGAGCCTTTCATGCAGAGCTGCACTGCTGGGGGAAGCTGCTGTAGTAAGGGAGTACAGAGCCATGGATGGGTGTCCCATGGTATTCAAAAATGTTTAGATCGGTGGTCATGCCAAAAGTATCCTCATGAAACACCAGAGGCTAAGGGGTTCCAGCAGAATGTTGCAATATTGAGGGTCAATGTTTACAACACCTGACGGTGTTTTTCAGCCGATCAGCGTATTAACAGGCTTATCTCTTTCCTAGTCTAAACCTGTACAATCAGTTGTATGTCCCTTTCTTGTTAGCCTGCAGCCAGGCATCGAGTAGTTTTAGACTATGGATAGTGAGGCCAAAATAAGTATAGTGTCATATAACCCCGTGCACAAAGGACAGTGCTGACAGAGCTTCAGTAAATGATGACACAGCAGTTTTGTTCCTGGACCCCACTTATAGTGAAATCTGAAGACTACAGGAAGAAGATGGGAGCTAGATGCACTTTTTTAGAATTAGAAAACAGCGTAACAGATGCAATTCCCTCTCCATGTCGGCCAGAGTAGGGAATTTGAGAAGTCATAAATCACTTGCAGGTCTCTGTAACACTAAACCAAGATTTACTTTTATTAAAATATAGCACGAAGGAACACACAGTATACAGCAGACAAAAGACAAAGTCAAATGTGCCACCACATATCTTTAATGACATGAAGCACATCCAAGCTGCCAGGTAATGTCACTGCTGTGTGGAGTGTCTTATGCTCGTTGAGTTATGTCCTACCTTTGAGGTTTCCATATCAGTTTCTTCCACTTCTTTTGCTTGGCCTATCAGTGAAGGTAGAGAAGAGTAAATGAGAGGTTTTAGTAGATTCTCTTCTTTGATTAATCATGATGTGATTGTCCTGATGTGAGTGGAACTGAAAGGTGCGGGTATCGATCTGCAATATCTGCTGCAGTCTCCAAACAAAGACAAAAGATGGAGTAGCTTATATTATAATTTATTATCGATGGTTTTCATAAAAAAGTAAGAAGCCTTTACAGTTGTTTTTCCTGAACTTGGTTTCAATGACCTTTTCACTGGTAAGTCAGGTTGTTTTTAAGAGGACCCCACTTCAGCTGTCTGATTACGTGGTAAACAAATTACCAGCCTTAACATGACTCTGTATATAACCTAACATTTGCTTTTAGTCTCATTGCAATCAAGCAAATTTAAAACACACATAATTGTGTGAGACTCACATTTCACACAAAATCACGTGTGCATTGGTGTGTGTCGTGTATAAAATAAAGCAACAGATTACTGGGCTCGCAGACTGCAGTGCTTCGACTGTGCTGCTGCCAGAGACTCCATACAGAGCGCCCACGTGTACCATGAATCAGAGGCCCTCAACCACTCCTCCATCTATTCAATCAATTCATTTTTGCCAGGGCACCTGATAATACATTTGCCTCTCCAGTCAGAGCAATTTCTTCCCACTCCTTTACCCCCGACTGAGCTTCTCGGCAGCTATTGAGGACTTCCATTTGGCTGTGCATCACCTTCGACAGATCTTGTGCCTGTCAATGAGGCAACCAAGTTTAATATTTTCAGAGTGAGAGGAATGGATTAACTGAGGTATTACATCTTGAGACTAACGGTCATTTAGCTAACACTGCTATATTCTGTTCGTTAATGGAGTCAGAATAAATCAGAAAATGCTTCAATATTCTCTTAGAGAAATTAGAAGTGGGTTTGGAGCATTGACAATGGGGCGTTTTGTTCTCTTTCAGGATGCAGAGAGACAGAGGAAGCCCTAAGTAAGAAAGCATGTTGCCTTTGGAACAGCTAGAGGGGAAATCAATCAAGTCTGGGATGGAGGAAGGCAATTTAGGGAAGACAGACTACAGGTTGCACCGCTTGATTTATAAAACCTGAAAAACCGACCTTGTAGTAAAGACAGATATGTAAGAAAGAGAACTGAGACTGATTCAGATCTTGGGAATTAATTTCTTTGCAATGCTAAATCCAGGAATGGACCTGAGCTGCAACAACTAATCAATTTATCAAAGTTTACCAGTTTTGATCGCTTATTTTTAAATTTCAAACGGACAAAACATGACATCTGAAGATATCAACTTAGGTTTAATGAAACTGTAACAGTCGTTTTTCGCCATTCTCTAACATAATAAACGGATGAAACAATAATGAAAATAAAAGTTAGTTGCACCTTCAGCAACAACTGTGCTATTCCTTTTTACGTGACAGATGGCTCTCCACCTACATCATATTCAAGGATTATCCCCGTAGACGCGCAGTGTCCACGGGAGTTCAGGGTACAAAGTGCTTATTTGCAGAAAAAAATGAATTAGATGATGGCGTGCTGGGGTGGAGATATAGACATTTAGCGTGATCAGCGGGATTGATTTGCTAATGAACATATGTGAATTACAGCGTGAGTCACCAGAGGCCCAGTGATTAGTCAGCAGTGAAGGCCTGCTGAACGCAGACACATGGCCCACTCAGAGATACAGTATGTTCTGTAAGGTGATGTGAAAAACCTGAAACCTGGAAGCAGATTTAGGCTGGATCTAACCTGCTCTAACTGTCTCTACACCCCCCCCCCCCCCCCCCCCCACACACACACACTTTAGGTTACTACTACTGAATGAATCCTAGCTTCATTATCGCAGAGACCAATACTCCACTAAAAGACTGTATCATGAGTGAATAAAAAGTATGGACAGACGCACACAGAGCCCTTTCTAAAAATGATCACTGAAAGACAAAGACAGGTCTATACTTAGTTTTTATACCATTAAATGGCATGTGTGCATGGCACATCTCCTTGTGTAACTCTACAGTGAGGCAGATGTCTACCCAGCATGAAAACAAGGCCTTTCACAAAAGCAATAAGTGGGTGTGCCAGTGACAGACAGATTGACTACAGACAGGAACACTTAATGAATCACCTTCAGTGCACGACATACACAGCTGGCTAGAAATGCAAGCGGTGATATAACACTTACTAATCAGGTCCAGATAATGATATAATAATAATAATAGAATAATAATATGAAACAACCATTTGTGTTTGTACCATTTCATTCAAAATTTGGAGTCTGGAGATGTCCTGTGATTGATTGTATCCAGTCATAGTTAATTAATAGTTCCTTATGCTCTTAGCAAGGGATGTTGCTTTTTTCCTATTTTAGCCTCTCATAAATAATTCTTACCACCTAAAGTTAACTGCATGATATTGCATCTTCACATAGGTCACAATGGAAGACTTATAGCAATAGAATGGGTCATTAGGAGAGGAGGAGACACTACTATTTATGTCAGAGGAGACATAAATAGTAGTGTAAAAACAATACCTTGGTACAAACGTCAGAATAATCGAGGACGTTGCCGATGTTTGAGTGTTTTATTTTTTTTTTTGTTTAGTTTTTTTGCTAATAAATAAAATCTGTGATTTGAGGTTGCGTTTACTACGCTTATTTTTTACATTTCATCCAATTATACTTCTGTCATGTAACAAAAATATTGAATTGTGCAATTTACACAACCCTCAAAGCCCATAACCAGAAATTGTACTGAAAACATCTTTTCTGATTGGCATAAACTATGTATTTCAGACAAATTTGTATCTTTTCAGCAAAAGAGAAATCAGTATTGCAATACTGTAATGAATAGTGTGTACACAAGGACATTTGAATAATGACCACATAGTCGCTGGCATTAACCTGAGTATAATTAAATACTATGTTATTCATTTTAAAGCCATCTTTTACTTAAATGATTTAAGGTTGAAATGGTGAACTGAATAGTGAAAAAATGTAATTTATGAATGGACTGCCAGTAATCACACATGCATCAAAGCGATGTGGAGCAGCAGGTCTATCTGACAGAAAGGAAAAAAATGAAAAGAAAAGAAATTTGACACAGCCAGGAAGCAATGGCTTTTTCCATTAAATCCACTGAGCTATTTTTTCTTCATGTCAAAGCTAACGTTATGTATCAGAGTGTGCCTGAGCTGCTAGCACTTCTATTGATCCTTAAAGACTATCATTCCCGATTCATTCAGGAGCTTAGAGATCGTTTCGTGAAGGTAGCACAGTGATATTGACCAAGAGGGTGTTTCACAGAAAGGTAACGTGGAGCAGTCCTAGGACCGGCCAGCTTCCCCGTCAACAGGCACGGTAAATCTAACCAAATTGCCTTTAATGGACCTGGAGAGCAGAGATCACTGCGGAGATTTAGAAGCCAGCTGCAAAATCCTCTCTGCACGAATGGGTATGCGTTTGAGAGGTGGACCGTGATTTAGTGTGCCGCACCCCTTCATTCATCAGTTTGAGGAGAATAAATGTGTTGGTTAATCACCCTGACACACTTAAATCATCTGCTGGAGAAAATCGAAGGTGACAAAAAGTTATTTTAGCCGAAGGACCAATTTTGGATTTTACAGAATAGAATGGATTATAAAGTAGGGGTATGTACAGTATATGGGGAAAAAACAAGTAATACTACAAGTGATACATAAGCCTGACACACATTATTAACCTGTAACAACATTTTGCATTCAATATCTTACATATAAAACTCCTATATGCTATTAACTGCATTTTTCAGTGATGCAATTAGAGGTTATTAACGTTTCATAATAACAACATGCACTTAATCTGGCACGGTTGCCAGCTAGTTTCCTGTCTGACTACAGGACAGCTATGTGCTGAAGCTAAAGGCAGGAGACAGAAATCAGACCTGACCTTATGTTTGTGCATGGTGAACAGGCAGTCACCATCCTGGCCTCTCTCCTGGCTCTCATGGCCTCTCTTCAATCACTGCCACGCTGCTCCGTTGTCAAACTGTCACTTGTCCAGGATGCTGTGTCATCATCGCCAAGGCACAAAATCACTCCGTTTTTTTTTTCTTTTCTCTTATCTCGGAACAGCACATCCAGCATTAGCAAGAGGAGAAGTAGCGTCTCAGTTGGTACAGACAACACAAAATCAGAAGCCGCAGGATGTCCGGTCTGACTAGATGCTGCTATCCTGATAGGACCAGGATAAAGCAGTGTTGCCTCCCTTGCTCTCAGCCCCGGCTATTGTCAAATCATCACGTTTCCTCACAGACATAAAAATCACAGCGAGTTTAACGATTTCTGCCCAGGTGGTTCACAGGCTCGTTTCCTACCGTATCACCTCACATCTGCTTTGCTGAGCCATGGATGAGCAGTTGTACGAGGGAGGATGGGTCAAGGATGCGGGCGCTCTGATTGGCTGCCTGGCCATGGTGTGTGTGTGGGAAGGTCCCCTTTGGTAGGCTCCCTGCGAGCGGCTATGCTCGATAAGGGTGGTCCTTCACCTCCTTTCCTCCACTCCCCGCTTTATCAGCCTCCCTCTCCCGCTCTGCTCCCCCCGCTCCCCTTCTCCGTCTCTCCTCCTCCGTCTTCCCGTCTGCTCTACAAGCAGCAGGCGCTCATTCGAAGGTCCTCAAACGCCGCATCACAGCATCTTTTTGAGAAGCCACATGAGCGATACAGTGGCTGCATGCACACAGACACACACATGAATATGGACGACAGGCAGCATCACGAGGATGGAATGACTCTCACATAGTGAAGAGGAGAAATTAACCCCAAATTAAAACAAAAAGATCACTGTCACCATCATAATAACTATTTGGATGCAGCGATATTATCTTGATATTTATATGGTGTATTACAAAAGAATCAGATAACACAAAAACACAAAAATGAGAATAACATAAGTCTACAAGGTTAAAAAAAATCATAATAATAATGTTCATTTTCATGGTGAAAAGTCTTAAAATATGTTATTCTGAGACAAGCATGGGTGAATTACGCTGGACTCTACTGGTTTGTCCTTTGCTGCTTTGAAAGTCATCCAGAACCAGAAATCAGGCACTTTGTCTATTTTCCCCGAGTATCATTTACTTCACATGTTGGCGCTTTGCTTTTCTGAGTCGCCTGCATGTAAGATCAGATTATGCTGACCTCCGTCACTGGAAGCTAATGCCTCAAACCACAGACGATGGTCGATAAGCCAGCAACTGAGAAGGCTGGAGAGCGATGCGGACAAAGGCAGAGAGTACGGTGCAGGACTCTGACAGAACAAGGATCTCATAAGTTACTCTCACAACATTCATCTCTGCAGCCACTTATCTCTGTAGACACGATGACAACTCCAAACTCTTCTTTCAAACATGCACGCTACACATTTTCTATTTCCACTTGCATCTTGCCCACTTCATCCAGGCAGCAGGCTTTCTGCATGCATTATTTATAGTCACTCGTTTGGGTGAGCATTGATCTTGCAGTTTGTGTGGCTCAAGGCAACTTAGAAAATACCTGCAGTGGGTGTACAAGGACTACAGAAGCTATTGCACAAGAGATACACAATTTAGATGTAAACAGCAACAAAAACAGAAGTCCAACATTTAGTTGTAAGTGGATAAACACCCATTATCACTTGTGTCTAGGGATGCAATGCTAGATAGTTTAGTGTTAGGTATCGCCAGGTAAGTACAAATGTACCTGTAATCAGACCCGTAAGACAGTTACCGATAGCTCTTTATGGCAACCCCCTTGTTAACTGCGCAGTTAGGTGGTAGCGGCACCAGGTGGCGCCAACCTACATCTCCAAGCTGATTTGCCATTGTGTGTGCTGCAGATGCATTTCGAACACTTTGCCTTAGCCTACCCCCACAGCTCAACCAGGCTATAAAAAGACTCCAGCAAGACGTGCGGTCCTGCTGGAACAGGGAGTACTACATGCTAGCAGCATGCAGCATGATGCTACAGTCTCATCCGGCAGAAGCGGGCTCTGGGAATATTTCTCTCACCGCTCACCAGGCCGGACCAACTGTCTGTTCTGAGCTACAGCTACAGCGGCAAAAAGGTGCTTCATTCATTGACTTGGAAAGAAAATACTCCACAGTATTACTGTCTGTGTGTTTGTACATGTATGCATAAGAGCATGTGTGTCAGTGTGTGTGCACGGACAACATGGAGTGAGAATAATGAAAAGCTAACTTTGCCATTACGACAGTGTTTTTTCAGTGTGCAACTTTTACTTGCTCAGTTTGATTAGAAAGCAATACACAGGTATCAGTGAAACTCTAACATCTGATATTCAAATGTTAGCAAAATGTAAGCAAATTAATGAGTTATTTCAAAAATGCAGAAGAGCTGTTGCAGAATTAGGTGGTCTTCCGTGCTACAAAGATGAAATGTTTCTCCACAGTACACGCTTAGTGGCCACCAATGTGAACTCTGAGATATTTAGGAAGGTCAACCTGGTGCAAGAGCAGTGGAATTCATGATAATACATTCCTGAATTAGCAATCCTAAATCATGCCTGGGTTGTAAATTGTAAGTGGTGACAACCCCCCCACAAAAAAAGAAAACATAAAGCAACATCCCTCAACATTTAAAAACAGGCTCCGTGTTAATCAGCAGGCTTTCACTCATTCATCCGAACTAAAATGTGATTTTCTGTGAACCCTCATTCATTCTGCCTTAGTAAAATCCAGCAACAGACTGAAACAGCCTGAATTTGAAAATGACATTTCCTTCAGTTTCCTTGAAACAGCACAACTACAGGCTAGAAAAGCGCTGTACTAAACACTGGAGTGCAGAGACTCCTAGTGGTTTAAACCTGGCCTGGTCTGCTAGTCAGCCAGTCCGCATGACTGACCACATACCAAACAAGATACCCACATACCAGAGCGCGCGCACACACACGCACACACACACAAAAAAATAGTGTCCACTCAGCTCAGAAAATGTGATGCACACACACACAACACGTTCCGACTGATCACTGCAAGAAAGATCAGTCAGATAGCAAAGATTCCATGGTCAATGACTGGACTGCAAGCCATCGTTTTCACATAAAAACAAACACGTAAACCCCCATCTCCAAAATCCCTTTCAATTTCTTTCATTCTTTAATCAATATGTCCTATATTAATTCTACAGTAAGAGTCACAAAAGACAAGATGGAAATAAATATGTACAAAACGTTTGGTAAATTATGCACACACATACAGTAAATCCATGCAATGCCCCAAGGAATGAATCACTGAGGACCAGCTCTTCACACAGTCCCTTGTTTCAACATTTCTCAAGCGCTGCCTCACAGGCCTCACTGCTTATCGCACTCACCTTTCCAGCTTACGCCTTGGACCTCTCTGCTTCAGGACTGGCACAGAGTCCCTTGTGACAGCACAGCTTCGACACCCTGAAGAACGAAGCGTCTGTGCCCACAGTGTGCGTCCACAGTGCTGACCTGCCACCGGCTGGCTAGCTAAAAGACCAAAAGCTCCACAATTGTGTCCGACTCACAAAGCCCTGTTTGTCCCTGATGCTGTTTGGCAAATAAAAGCTAACAATGGCATTCCATGGCTTGCAACTGTATTCACCGCCGCCGGCCTGCCCAAATGTAAAGCGCATTCAGACACCTTGGTTGGCGGACAACGCTGAGAATCTGTGTGCAGGGGGTGGGCGGGCCGGGGCAAATCGGGTGACCGCAAGGCATGTCCGCACTTCTATGGGGGCAAAACAACTGAAGTCAGAAAGTCAGACTTACCTGATTTTGTCCGCTGCACTGTCAGACCTGCACAGAAGAGAAGAGAGAGAACTCAGTCATGGCGTAATGCATCGGCTGCCTCTATGTAAACAATGGTTGATAACATAAAACTACATAATGTGATACATTAATAAAGATAATTTTAGGATTGATCCCCAATGGCATATAAAGAGTTAACGTAACGCTTGCTTCTATTACAATCGATTCAATTCTTCAATACAAGATTTATACATGTGTTGAAGAGCTGATAAATTCTTTATAGTGTTCTTGTCTAGAATCGTACAGTTTAATCAATAAAGTTACGTTATACTCCTTACATTAGATAGCTGAATTCATTTGTTATATACGTTTTTAGGACAATATAAACATTATCAACTAAGAAGATATGTTCTTAGAAGTACACTGTAGTGTTTTATGCTGCAGTGTTCTAATATCTGCTAATACCTGCTTAGAAGTCTCGCACGTAGGGCTGCAATGATTAGGTAAACACGTCAATTCACGTTGGAAAAGTTTAAATTCAAGCCCCGATTATAAAAGCTCCTGCTGCCAGATATTTTGGGGATGAGACTTTATCCGAAAACGTGCGGGAATTCTTCCAATCTAATGAAAAGAAATGAGATGGGCTGCAAAAGCAACACGACCACTGTGCATGAGCGTCTCAGCAGAGAACATAACGGGGCTTTATGACCTCAAAACATCAAAGAACAGTGGCAGTATCCGAACTACTACGGCGAGCTCCGTCTGATTCATGGTTGGCGCGAGTCGCACCTGCTTCCTTATCTGTTGGGTTTCCGACAAGAGCTCGACAAAGGCTCCCAAGAGCAGGTGCTAATGGCTAGTTTGGCAAAGCTGCTTTCCAGTGCATTTCCAACTTGTAAGCGGTTTGTTTATGAGAACACTGACCAACACAACTAAATAATGTAGATACCCATTAATGTTGTGCTCTAAGCCGGTGTAGGCGACCTTCTGCAGATAAATAATACAGGTGCATTACTATTAAAAGTCTATTAAAAACACCGTGCTCTTTAGAGGGCTTCTTTTCTAATTAGGACTACATGGAATAAACTTCTGTGATGCATAGTATCATTCTTCATTCATAGGTTTCATATTATGTTAGTTTATTATGAGAAAATGTTAATTGTTGAAGTTATGGTAATCATTTAGTGGCATGGTGAACAAAGGATTATTCAGCTGCTCAGAAAATAGTCAGAACAGTTTGCTGCAGCCCTAGCCACGCGCCTTAAATCGTAATCTGTCGTACTGTGAATCGATACGATACACTGACTTGTTGTGGCAGTTCTTACATTGTTCGGTTTAAACGATTTAAAACGTACAATCATGTGCTGCGTCATCTTTGCTGATGACTCATGTTACACTCACTTAGAGAAGTCACATTGCGATATTACATAACGCTATCTGCAGCTATAACGGAGGAGTCGAACGCAGCAGAGGCATCGGATGCAAAAATATGGAAACGCCAGGAAATTAGCAAACTTCTCTCCACGCCATCATCCCATTTTCACCAGTTCCTCACCCAGAACCTCCACAGATGCTGACAGAGGCAGCTAAAATCACAGCTAGAGGCACACATTAGCTGACAGCCTGCTGTTGCCTCGCCAAAAAAATATTCAGCCTCACTGAGCAGACTGCAGCAGCCCTAGACAAACAGATGCGGCGAGCGCAAAACAAGACGGGACACGGAGACAGAGACACAGGTGGAGTTCGGAACAGGCAGCAGTGCAGCATTCAGGCAGAAATGCAGCTGGTTTTACCTGCAGAGGAGACATGACATTCCGTGCCCTCTAAAGCCGGCTACAGAACGCAGCTCTCCCTGCAGCTGCTGCAGACGCACCTCACTAGCTATCCCCAGCACAGCAAAGACAAACGCAGCAAAAAATCCCATATGGTTTGAGAGGTACTGCTCCTAATTCGAGTAAGTGGAGACACTGAGCGAGAGGAGTGTGCGGGAGGGAAAGCCAGAGTGAGAAGAGTGCCGGATGGGGAGACAGAGTGGAGGTGTAGCGCACAGCTCTGGCAGACAGAGCTGAAGGCAAAGACAGCTAAGTGGGTGGATATTATGAGGCTAGACGAAGAGGATTCCTGCACGCTTTCTGTTCAGAATGCTCTGCTTTCATCGGGACATTCCTACACAAGCTTGGGATAAATTTAACTTCCGTGTGATGATACAGATCAGCAGCTGCTCCTGCTCTCTGCAGCCAGTAACTAATAATTATGGTAATAATCACAACATTCGCTTCTATTTTGGTGTACACTGTTTTGCTGAAGTGCCAAAAGAGCTGGTTTGGCGCCACCAGATGCATGAAACTGCCCAGAGCAGAGGAGGAAGAAACTTTGGTATATTCCTTGAGGGAACTTTTCTCTTGGTTGAGTAAGAGATTCCTCCCTGCTTTTCATTTTCTGTCCTGGGAAGGAGCCTATCCCAGCTGTCATCGGGCGAGAGGCGGGGTACACCCTGGACAGGACATCTACGGCCAATTTAGAATCACCAATGAACCTAACAAGCACGTCTTTGGAAAGTGGGAGGAAGCTGGAGTACCCAAAGACAACCCACGCAGACACAGGGAGAACATGCAAACTCCACACAGAAAGGCTCCAGTCAGCCCATGGATTCAAACCCAGAACCTTCTTGCTGTGAGGCATCAGCGCTAACCACCACGCCACTGTGCCACCCCTCCCTGCTTTACTTCACAGCAAAACTTCCTGTGAAAAATATATTACATTCGAGGCCAGCAGGAGTGCGTGTACACACACACACACACGTACAAAAGACACACACCTACGCACTAGGTTCAGATACCGATTTAATTTCTAGGCCTGCCAGTGGTGCTGCCGTGACAACTGCAGCATCTTCCAGGGTGATAAAGAGCTAATGATACTGCCTGTCTTTCAGCACAGACTGAGCTCTGGAGAGGCAGAGGCAGCAGTCACTGTGGGGGACAGTTACATATGGCCAATTTTAGACGACTTTTAAATAGAAAGATACCGGAGAAATGGACTGATTTTACTAACGGAAAATGGACATTCAGAACAAGACAGCATTCTGTCCTCCTACTCATTAATGTCAGTTATCAGTTTGGCTTCTACACATTTGTGGATGACTCGGTCACAAGAATGAGTACCTTTACTGATAAATAATGTTTCTTTTTAACGTTTTCAGCGCTGCAATCCCTTTGTCTGTCCATAACATGCAGCAGGAAGACAAACTGCCCCCTAGTGGAGACTACACAGAGAAATGATCACCAACACACAAGACAGGCAGTACTAAAATACAAAAGATGACACAACCACAGGCACACAGCATTGCATGGACACAATAATAAATATAATAAGGCAGTGAAATAACAGTTCAAGTTACTACATGTGGATTGGTCACTTAGTTAAGAATGCCAGTGGCGTTAGGGATAAAATACTTTTTAAAAACCCCCTTGGCCAGAGGGGCTCTACAGCGCCTCCCAGACTTCAAACGTTCAAACTGATTAAAAAGAGATTGGGAGCTATCTGCCAGGGTTCTCCTAGCTTTCCTCCCCGTCCTTTCAGTATAAATATGGGTCAGAGGCTTTTGGGGTTTTCCCACAATTTTACTACGCCACCGTCACAATCCTATTTAATTTGTTCCTACACTTACAGCATAAGTGACCCAACCAAGCAGAGAGATGAAACGTTAGGACACTCTCTATGTGTGCAACATACACAAGTTCCAGAATACGTGTGATCTGACGGAGTAGAGAGGCTAAGAAAGTATTTCTTAACATTTACATAAAGCACCTTACTGCTGAGAAATAAGACTAAACTGAGTCTTTATTTGTGCTTTATTTTTTTTTATCCAAATTAGGGTGAAACGAAATCTCCAGAGTGTTCTTTTCCTGGAAAGAGATCCGTGCAGAGCCAAAACCCACGCAACAGCAGCATGCACATTGCTCACCTCTCCTCCCGGATTAACGGGGTCAAGAAGCGGCTGCTGTCATCTTCATGGCTGCTCTGCAGGCTGCTTTGCTGACTGCTTTGCTGGCTGCTGCGCGGAGAGGAGAAATCAGGTTGACAGTCAGTATAGCATGGCTCTGGTGATGCAAATGTGATGGTGACAGTGTGCGTAATTGTCTCCTTGTATCGTCTCAGAAATACTTGCTCTGCATAACGTCACGAATCAGATCAGGGTTTATGTTAATTTATCAGTGGCTAAGGAAACTGGCTGAATTGTATATTTGTCCATAAAAAATAAGTGAAAAACATAAACACAAACAGAAGGTATAATAAATAAACTCCACTGCATAAATTTAAAGTTCATACTTGACATTGAGATGATTTTTAAACCTTTGTTATGTATAGATGTGCTGGGGGGAAATGTCACAGTTAATGTGTCACTGCCATGAGTCTGTTGCTGCTGGGCTTAACATGAGCTGTCAAATAACCTGCAAAAAGTGTCAGCGGTCAGATATATATAGCAACTGTCACGCACATATCAAAATGTTCCAGATAGATAATGATTTAAGGCCTGTCGTGAACATGCACATACCCAGTGGTAACACTAGAGGGAGCTATATGACATAGGCTATGAAAGAGATAAGCTTTCTGATAAGAAACAAGAGAGTTACAGATGTGTAAATCTGCACAATTCATAAAAGACTTTTATCACCCAGAAACCCTTTGAATAAATCATAACTATCCAAAACAATGATGCAGACAGACTTTTCTATTACAATATCCAGTTGAAGTGCCAAGTGTTGCAGATAGTATGTGAATAAAATAACAAAGAATTGGCTATTTTCCCCCTGCACGCGATTTGCCTATTTTAGGATTCGGCTGTCGTCCCCGTCCACACTTTGACATTTAAAAATAAAAGCCGGTCTGTTGGGAGAGGTCTTAATTAATTCACATTAACTCCGCAGGATGCCCTGGTCCATTTCCTGCAGTGGCTATGGCCTGTAAAAGGCTGCCTGGGACACTGGAATGTGTGAAATATACACAATTTGGGAGGTTGAGGTTATTTTGCTACCGACTGGATGCACAAAAGAGTTTTAAAAGTTAATAACTTGTCTCCGACAGCTGGGATAGGGTCCAGCACCCCCAGCGCCCCTTCACAGGACAAGCGGTTACAGGAGATGAATGAATGAATAACTTCCACAGTCCGTACCTGATGTTCTATGCAATTATACCAATTTAAGATTAAGTTTTAAAATGTTTATTAAGAAATGTAACATTTAACACGAGTGTATCTTTACTTATTGCACTATGCGCCCATGACCAGTGCCAGCTTTCCTTCTGCTGACAGATTGAAAAGATTCAAAAGATCACTTCTGAAACATCTTGATTCATGCTTCCTCTGCTGCAGTTGCATCACGTCTGCAAGCTGTGGGAACACATACAGTATGCATGCGCTGTAAAATCTCACGTTTATTGCGGTTTATGCAAGTGTTTATCCCTGTAACCCTTTCCTTTAGAGTGTGTTCATCCGAAATGACAAGCACAGACACTTGACATGGCACTGGTGCCGGCTGAATTATTCATGACACGCGCACAATTGATGCAACACCCACCGTGGACATAGAAGCAAGGAGACCTAACTAATTGATATGAATTTACAGATAGTGTTTTCAGTGACAGCCGTCTACAGTGCACAGAAAAAAAACCATCAACACAAAAAGGGTGAAATCATGCATTATAAGTGTTTTTTTCTGCAACACAGAACAAACAACTACTTCAAGGAGAACGCAGCTAAGCTTACAGACTTCCACCCGGCTTAGCTTTGATCAAGTATGTGGAAATCTGCATCATATTTGCACATGTTAAAGCTTCTTATCTTCACATATCTGTCATGGGTGTACATGTATTGTAAACAATAACACGGGTTTTTGCAGTTTGAAATATAAGCAGCAGCGCTAATTTGAGCCGACCTACCTCAACCCCTGAGCCATCACGATACTGTGTAAACTGTTACCATTGCACAGACACATCTTTTATTCATTTTCTGAACAACACAAATTTGATTTGAAGAACTGAAGAACTTTCCTCAAATGGAAAGCAGCAACAGAATTTCCATCCTGAGTGGCTTTGAGAGGTTTTGCGTCTTAAATATTTAAACCCTTGGACGTGGTGGATGACGTTTCCTCAAAATAGCCGCGCTTTTATAAAGCCCCACTGTCTCAGACGAACACACGGACACACGCCGAGCACACGCGTACACACCTACTGTGAACACGCTGCACGCAGTACAGAAGGTAAGATAGGAACAAGACTAGAATGACAAGCTTAAGATGATACATTAGGAAATGTGGCTAATTAACAGAGAACAGTCATGAGCAGGAGCACTTATCTGGACAGAGAATGTGTCACTAAGCCTCCGCTTTGAGGGAGAGAGGAGATTGAAATCAAAAACACGGAAACGTTCCCACGATTTTATCCTTGATCACAAAAGCTTTACGGATTTAAAGTAGTCAGAGGGGAAAACTGAATCATGTTCCATTGCAGTGAAGCTGCATACAAGAAATTAATTTCATTTTAAGTATTTCACACCATCTCTACAGCCAGACTCAAAGCATCTAATTACACTTTACATCCATTCACTTAGGACCATCTTTTAAATGGGCTCAAACTGTAAGCAAAAGTGCATCAACTCAGATTTTTCTGGTAATTTTTCTGTCAATTTGTGTGGGGGAAAAAAAAAAACAACAAAGTTCTGATTTGCCCAACATCCATATGTGGTAATAAATCAGATACAGTTTTTTTATGTAGCGTGGCCTCACTGTGAACAGTCAGCTCAGAGTTCATGTCCTTAGCATCTCTCTAGACTGACATTTTTCACAATTCTACACTGGCTGGAGTCAGACATCCTGAAAATCTGTTTCAGTGGAGCCACTCGAATGGAGATTGCTGGTTCTGCATCAACACACTCAGCAACGGCTCCACAAAATACCCTAATTAAACATTCTGGCTCTTTCTCTGCTCATCCAAATGATCATGTTTCCACTTCAGATCAACTTGAAACGAATAAAACTAACTGTAAACACTGATTTTAGTGTACTCCATGCGCGTGTAGTGTTTTCTACCTATGTGTCAGTTTAGGAAACACAACCACACACAGTGAAACCTGATATTTGCAGCATAGCGTTAATGGCCAAAAACACTTGAGCTATCGTTTTGAGGGCAAGCGCTTGATGTGTGAACACACAGAGGATGACGCACCACACTAAGCTTAAAAGCTCTCATTGGCAATTCAACAAAAATGATTTCGAATACTTACATTATTGCTTCCATGAGGAGAAGACCATGCTCACACTGTGCACACCAGAGCTCATCATGAGACAACAAGCATCAGGTTAGCTATAAAAAGCTCTGCCATGTTTGTATATTAACCAGGCAATTACGGCAGGTTTCAAGGCCCAAAAACTGTGTAAACATTTGTGAGCACACCGCATTAACTAATTCTACAGCAGATCGTGTGCGGAATGTGCTTGGTTAAAGAACTTTTAACCAAGCACATTGCAACTTTTCCTGAGGAAAAGGATCCAAAAGAAACTGCGATCCAAAAGAATGGTAATACAGAGGATCAAAGTGCTAGGCAGCCATGGGTGACATTCTTGGTGGAATAGTGTCTTACTAGAGGAGTGGACAAAAGAAGTGCAGCTTAAACTAATTTAAGCACTACATTTTAGACAAGGGGCCTTTTTCTATTGCTACTGGGGAGCGTCTGTGACCCTAGTTCTGACAGGGTTTATCCTGCAGCGTTGGCAATAAAAAAAAAAGAAATGCGACAATGGTCTTGCAGTAAAAACTTTTTCTTTTCCTTTGGTAAGTTTTAATCAGTAGTAGTGCTCTTTTCCCTGCACCACCTTCATCTCACAGCGATAGCCACTTTATGGGTTCAGATTTTATATTAAAACCTGTGGCTGCTGTCAGGTTGTAACAACCCAAGATGACAGTCGGATGTGTGCCAGTGTCGGGCTATCGAGAAGCGTCCGTGACCCTAGTTTTCAAGGTGCGTTCCGCCCTGTTGGCGATAGTTGTGCACTTGTCAGCGGCCTTTCAGCTGATTCAGCACGCTGAAGTCGGTCAGAGAGATCACTGAGATTGGCCGTTCATCTTAGTGAACCAACGTACGAGAAGAGAAACGGATGTGATGAAAGTAACCAAAACAACAAAGTTCAAAAGGAACACACAAATGGCTCTTCTCATTGTTCATCTTTATCGAATCATAACATTCGAACGTATAAATATTTTTACAACGTCATCATCGAGACAGAATAAACTGTAGACCAACTGATCAGCATAATTCGGGAGAGGCCAACTCTGAACGACACTTTGTAGCTTTCCTAGCTCTCACACCTGCTGGTATGAGAGTTATTTCCTTCCACACAGGTGAAGAACGTATGGGCCAGCTGGGCATTGGCTGTAGTGATTGCACCGTGTTCAAGTGCAACTTGTTGGTTCAGACACATACACTGATCAGGCATAACATTATGACCACCTTCCTAATATTGTGTAGGTCTCCCTTGTGCCTCCAAAACAGTTGTGACTCATCAGAGAATGGACATGGGCCTTCTGATGGTGTCCTGTGGTGTCTGGCAACAGAATGTTGTTAGTGGGGGCCTTGGGGTCCTGTGGGTTCAGGGGATCATGTGGATCATGCCACAGATACTTGAAAAGTTTGGGATCTAGTGAATTTGGAGGCCAGGTCTCTTTTGTGTGTGTGTCTGTGTCAGGCTGCATCCTGCTGGGGATGGCTGCTGCCATCAAGGAGTGTCATTGCTATGGGGTGGGGGTGCCAGGTCTGGTCTAGGTGGGTGGCACATCTAAGTAACATCCACATGAATGTCAGGTCCAAAAGTTTCCCAGAAGAACATTGGATTGTCACAAGATGGTCAATGATATTTACTTCTCCGGTCATAATGTTGTGGCTGATCGGTGTAAGGCAAAGTTACAGTTGGTCTTTGTTGCAGATAGTTGTTTCATTTCTGTTCGGTGTGTGTGTGCCTTAAGAGTCTAAAGTCACGCTAGCAGCTGGTACTTAGTGGGCTGCAGTGGTGGTTTAAGCTAAATGACAGTATAGAGCATATGCCTTAAAACGAAGCTTTCAAAAGTGAAGCCCAACAATAAAATTAAAAAAAAAAAAAATATTAATGGCATTTTTGAATCAAAAAGAGTCAAAATTTTAGAGTCAGGAGCACTGCCAGCTTGAGACCTCACCACAAACATGTATGGGTGGTGTTAATACCATAAAACTGACCAATCAGAAAACATATGTTTATGCAGAAACAATTAGTACTCCACCCCAATAAATTTAGTAGAACTTAATTGAAATCCATCCGGAGTAGCAGTTGGCAAGACAAGTATTTCTGTCCAGGTGCTCCTGGTATATCACAACAAATTGCCCCATAACTGTTGACATACGGTATGTGGCTGATGGACCAAATATTCCATCCCTCCAGACACACCTCTATTACGGTGCAGGGTAAGGCTGCTGTTGAAACCTCACCTCAAAATTTAACTTTAACTAATTTACTATGAACACTGTACTGGTATAACCAAATCCCTGGCCAGTGGTGGCACGGTTCAAACTTGCAAGTTATGCAAAAAAAATCCAGTATTTATTAACCATATCCCTGCAAACACACACGTACTTTATGTGTACCGACTTTAATCATGCTGTGTACTCAGCGCGGCTAAATGATCAACTAAGTATTGCAGACAGATGCTGACATATTTACAATGGTGTTATTACGAAGCAGCGTGTTCAATATCAGCATGCCAAAAAAAAAAATTCAACACGTCCTGAAATTAAAAATAATAATAAGTGAACAAACACAAACTGCCCATAAGGCAGTGGATGTGGTGCAGCAGTGCAGACTTAATAGAAAATAATAACCGTCTCTGAGGACACAGTGTACAGCACACCACCACCACTGAATCTTTACAACCTGCTTGTTCTGCTTCAGCGATGATTAAATAAAATTAAATATTAAGATCCGGAATATTTATGTCACTCCTACAGTTTTAAGCCTGTGGACTCTTTTGTATGCAGACTCTTTTGTAACAAGGAGCAGGCTGAGGAGGAGCCATGTCATCTTAGCTCTACAGTGTGGTATTAAGCTGAGGAATGCTTGTTAGAAAAATCCACAGTACAGAATGAGCATTTTTTTCCTGTTTGCTGTCTGCTACAGGTGATAACTGGCCTCTCAGACGAAGAAAAATGAGAAATAACTACCTGGATTTTCTCTCAACTTGTCTCAGTTCGTGAGAAAAACAATACTATTGCGGAAAAATGATGAGGCCATGTGATACAGCATTTTCATACAGCATAGAAAGAACAAGGTTTACACCTCATGTTGCAAAATGCAAACATTCGCAGGCACAAATGTAAATTTACTTTACTGAAACATTTGACTGAATACTAGCATTGAGTTATTTTAGCGTTCTTATCTTTTGTGAAAATATTTGGTATCGTACGAGTGCAGTTCATTCAGAGCACCATGAATGAGTAAAACTGCAAGATTTTGTGGGATTTCTTATGTTTTAATACTGGAATTCTAGTTTATGTATGCTATACCCCTGTACAACTATTACTCTCTTCTCTTTTCAGCTAACAATATTAATTATCAGTAGTACATTTTTGTTCCCAACAAGGAACATTTTTTTCAATTAAAATTTGAAGACACTGAAACGGCCAACTTACTTTAACTGACCCAATGACCTTTCCTCTAGTGGCACCATTACTTACTGTATCTCAAAAGTCAGTGTATCGCCCCCGAAAGGAATAAACCTATTGATTTTGTGAACCTCTTGACCTTTCCTCGGCACTGTTGTCACGCAGACCTTTTAAGTCTTAAGTAAATGACCCTCCAGCATCTCCTGAGGCTTATAAACATACAGTATCTACTGTGAGGATTTCTGCATGGTAAGAGGAAGCAGCTTGTTATTTTGAGTGACCTGTGAACCAAAGGAAATGTAAAGCACTGCACTGTGGCAACTGTACTCTTGTGGTGGAACAGGTGCTGCAAATGCTTGTTATTTTGAAGGCTCAACTGTATGAGCAACACATTTGTTACAGGGATGTCCTGATCCGATCATTTTGATTAGTATCAAGGTATTTTTAAATGATTGAACTGGATCTGACTGAGCAGGTAGCCAAAATGGACCTTTTGTATTTGGATTAGTGCTGTTCTAACCAAACTCAAACTTGAATATGTCAGCAGTATGGAGGTACCTTACACTGTGTAGTTGCTGTGAAGTGTGTGAGCAGTAACACTAACACTAGCACTACAAGTGTGCTAATCTGCTGGTCTGTGAAGGAAAAGCAAAGGCCTTGGTTCACAGAGATTTGACGGTGTTGCTCTCCCTCTTATTCACTGAAAACTAGTTAACTAGTTACCAGGCTCCAGATGCAGAATTAAGTATCCCTGCCATGGTATGCAGCCGTGATTTGGAGAAGTTAACAATTATGTTTCGTGAAGTATTAGAGTGTATCATCCGCAGGAAATTCTAATGAGTTCAAAGCTTCAAGTTAACCTGTACACCAAAGAGCAACTAATTTCATTAATATTTTCTTTATAGTTACTTATTTTGCACAACAAAGAAGGCTCTACTGTTAAAAATAAATTAAAAAAATAAAAGTAAAATCTCTAAGGAATGGCTTGGAGGCAGGTATTTGGCTTTGGTTATGCATTACAGAGCTATTCTTCTGTCAAGCATGCAGGCCTACACTGAATTGACTGACCCGTGATCAGATCAGGGCTGATACTCAATCAGGGGCACAAAAACTTGATAGGGATACCCCGAAGTGTTTACAAATGTAACCTAAACGGTTCCCTCTAACATTTTATAATCTAACATTATAAGAATCAAACACAGATTCCCTGATCAAAATGAAAACAAAAAAACAAGCGACCAACAGTACACAAAACTGAAGCCTTATTCTGTGTTGGAGTGCACCATACTGCACAGATCATATGTATAACTACACAAGAAAGAGCGTCACGAAAACATGTGTGAAGACATGCACCTAACATACAACCTACGCTTCGTACTTCAGAATGCAGAGTATGATGTATTTGTATTAAAATGGTTGTGGTTGTTAAGCTGTTCTCTTCACAACAAACATCAAGCTCTGAAAGGTAAAAAGGAACCTCAAGCTAAACAGGGTATTTTAGACGACTGAACATGTCTCGGCAAGTTACTGATACACAACATTAGTGCAGGTAGCAGGAGCTTTGAAGCAGCATGTAGGTATTAGGGAAGATGTGGGGAGAAGAGGGGGAACGGGGAAAGACGAGGACCAATACCAACCTGCTCTCACTGCCTTGATCCTTCTTCTCCCTGACCTTCAGCCACTTCCTCAACAGGAAACGCTTCCGGCGAGGAGACGCGCTGGGTGTGGAGCAGTTTGACCACGAGGACGCGGCGTCCTCATCGCTGGATGGCGTGATCTCAATGGAAGGCAACTGGAGGTACTCCTTGGAGCTGGAGCGGGATCTAGCCGAGAGGTGATTGTCCTTCAGCCGTCCTCTTTCAACCTCCCTCTCGCTGGGAACATTCCTCATGCGCCGCATCTTGAAGCGCTTGCGACGGAGGGTCGGGGTCGAGGAGCTGGACCTCACCGAGCCGTCCGACACGGCGATGCATCCTCCATCTGAGTATGCTGGAGCGTCTTTCGGCACGCTCACTTGGAGTGAAGGAGGTCTGAGAGTGTCGCTCATGACTCCCAACTAGCACTCTAAAATACAACCCCTAAAACCGCTTCCTTTCAGAGATCTGTGGTTAGTGGCCGGTTCTGCGGCTCGAAGGGCTACTGCAGAGAGATCAGCGCTGAACAGATGAAGCACAGTTTAGATTCTTGACAATCTTTGGTGGACCTCACGCAGCCTCCTCTTGTTAATTTTAAAGCACTCTGCGGGTCACAGCCACTGGATTAGAATACTGGGCGGAAAAGTGCTGATAGCAGATAGGCCTGGCCAAGTCCTTCTGCTGGTCCTGAGTTGTTGGTGGATACGTATCAGTTCAGCGGCTGGCTGACAGACTGTGAGGAGCAGTCTTGTGGCAGTAAACTCAGTCTCTCGGGCTGGGAAGAAGCGGGCTAGATTAGATAACAAAGGGGGCTTCTGTTCTGAGAGCAGCAGATGAAACATGTATAAGGTCTGTCAGGGAGTGTAACACTACTCCTTTGCTGGTCCTCCCCAGGGACTGGCAGGCCAAGTTACACACACACACCCTTACACATTGGCTATGCTTGTGCCTCGAGCTGCCAGAGCTGTTACCGTAGCTTGCTAACGCTAAATGAGAAGGCACCAGCTGTCAGCCCTTGACTGGTAATGTTGCTGTTGTATGTAAGGCGCTGGGGCGTTGACTGTTGAGTCACTTCGTGCCCGTTTTGGAAGAAGAAGACACCGTTGGTCTGCCTTGTGCCTACGCTGGAGGTCAAGGTCCGTCCGGAGGTCCAGGTCCGTCCCCCGATGTGTCGCCTCGTGGTTGCAGCCTACAGGTTAGAGGGTGGTGATAGGACTGCAAGGAACAGGCAAGGCTGAGGGTGATGATGACCAAGTTAAGCAGCCACCCACACGCAACCACTCAGACAATCAAAGAAAAGACAGACCATAGCGTACAGGAACAGACACACACACACACAAACACAGATACCACGATAACTAATCACAGGAAACAAACAGCACTTCTGATGCACTAAACACACACTGCCTATTCACCACCGTGTACCCGCCTTCATCAACCCCTGCTGCCTTTGTTCCCTAACAGAGTGTGAAGCGCATACAAGACCTTTAAACTCTCCATCAATGTCCACAAACAAATCAGAGATAACAGATGATCTCTATGGATCACTGCTACTCAACACAGAGGATACCTGAGTGGTGGCCAACTGATTTATGTGTTAAGGTCACTCTAGTGTACACAACAAACCTCTACATATCAGGAAACTAAAGCAACGCTCTCAACTCAACGTTTGACCTTGACTCCAAGAGGCAAAGAGCTGCCTGCCTGTTCAATGATAAACCAATGATCTCTTTTCTGAATGTGGGCTGACACCACAAGTGTCAACTGATACAATTACCAAGCATGCAGTCAGAGTTGAGTGGGAGCGAAAACTGCATCAAAATACAGCAGACACAAAGCCAATAGTAAACGCAAACATCTGCGTTCTTCTCATGGCCTACGCCATTAGCAATACTAGTATTATTGTTCTGCATATATGGCTTTCTCAGCTGGTGAGGTGAGAAACCAACGCAGAGGGGGGAAGTTCCAGTATACTGTGTGTGATTAAGGAAGAAGAGCATGTCAGGTCTACACAGCAATGTAACCTACCTAATAGTACAGAAAATTATTAGTAATAAAAACAACCAAAGACCATTTTACAACATATATAGTGATTAAATATATATATTTACCACAGTAATTGACAGAGGATGTTACGGAGCAAATTACCTTTTAAAGAAGCAGAACAATTCCCTGTAGGCGCTGGTATGACTTTAGACGATCAGAAATGCGAAAAAGACAAATGTAACGGGTTTAGAATCAGAATAAATATATTCTCTGCTGAAAATCTAGGCTCTGTTCCAGCTCTGAGTATGAGAGAAATACAACGGCACAACAGAAGAAGAGAAAAGCCTTTTCTAAAGTGAGAAGGAAGCATAGCAGAAGTGAGAATTTGACAACTACACCCCCTACACTACAGAGCATACTGTAAGGCCAAGACAAGATTCATACTCCAAGGTTTCTGGCAGATGGTTTTAATACAGCAGCCAAGCAGCTTAAGTAATAATGACATTCATATCTTATAACCTAAACAATGAACTTCATAAACAGATATTAAGGACTGCTGGAGGCAAAAATAACTTTTGTAATCAATCAATCAATCAATCAATCAATCAATATTTATGTGTAAAGCACCTTCCAGCACCCAATGGTGCACAAGGTGCTTTCCAGGGTAAAAACAAGAACAAAAGCAACATTACTAGTCTGTGTTCAGAAAAACCTACTTCTTCTCTCTGTAGTTCCTGCAGAACCACTACATGCATGCCAAAAAAAAATGTATATTCTGGTCAGGATGCACTATCACGGTGCTTGTCAACCGTCTGTAGCCATTCAAACATCACTGAAGACATGAGGCAATGCAGAATGTTGAAAGAAGTTTTAGGCAATCATCAAGCAATGTCAGCTACACTGCTAAAGAGCTGCAACTGAAGTGTTGCTCGTAGATTTTGGTGACGTGGTTAGTTTACAAGTTAACTGATAAAGCAAATGCATTTTGTTTCACCACATGATTGGTTGACATGTCATCCTGTCATTGGAGCACTGAAAAAAGTAACACATCATGCCTGTCACATAAAGCCAGGGATTGGTGGTGGTTGCTGTATTTCTGCAAGTGTGAATGCAGAATAACTGCGACCTCCTGGGCACCGGAAGATAACTTTTGTACTACTTCTAAAAATATGAGTAATTTGTTAAAGGATCCCCTAAATGGGCTACTAGGGTAGCAGTTGTAAGAAACACATTATTAATTTTTGTAGGACCCATTTTCTTCACTGCAGATACAGCTGTAAATTCAAACGCTGCTATCAGTGCTATGGAGCTAGACAGCCAAATATTAAAGGATCCCTTTAAATTTCATCAGCAATTACAAATGTTAGACTTGAAAGAGCACTGCATTAAGGATATAGTATTACATTCAGCAGTTACTTGATGTCCTCCATGTCTCTGGGGCTCAACTTCAAAATCTGTGACACAAGCTGTTCAAGCTTGGATTTCCAGTCTCCACCTCTGGCAATCCAGGGCGCTCAAGAGGGATGCAAAAATCCATTGCTTTCTTGTACTGCAAACTAACTTGGTTTCCAACAGCAAGAATGGCGTCTTTTATTAGATCAGAGGATGTTGGAGACAAGGATAGACTGCATTGATTGACTTTGATAGACGGGTTGCAGCTCAAGGCTGCAGAGCTGCCTTAGCCAAGCGGGGTACTGCCAACAGGGAGCGTCCAGAAACTAAGCTGGAGGAAATCTGATGCCAAAAGAAGCAGAGTTATTCTGCTGCCATGAATATTCATCGTAGGCTGTTTCAGATAACTACATGATACCAACTCATTTTTTAATTTCACAATACATATTAAAGTATTAGCCTTTTGGTTCCTTTTACAAACTATAGGTACAAATGAAATCATGTCAGTGCCTGCTGTAGTTCCATGCTTACGCAAAGCACCATTCCATGACATTACTCCATATAAAATTATGCCATTTCCACTTTACGTCTTCAGTGAACATGCTTCTCTCAAAGTGGATTGTTTAAGCCCTGTGTTCCTCAGACAGGAAAACAGAATCTGGTCTTTGCCAGATTGGCACAAACAGTAATACCACGTGGCAACGCCAGAGTTGTCTGTTCCCATTTTCAGGACATTAAGAATTTAAAACAAATGTTCTACCAAACACACCTCCTATGCTATACTCAGCATTAATCACTAACCATCAGCAGGAAATGGGCCAATAAACCCTACACTTGAACCGAGGCTTATTATAGAAGTTAGTGGTTTTAAAATGATGGACTTTGTCCAGCATCTCCTCAAACCTTGTACATTATTAAGAACTGAAACATCATATATCATAATAATGAAGTACTCATTCATTCCACTCACATTGTTAAATAATTATGAAGTCTTACTTTTATGTTCACTATGATATGTCACTGAATTATCTTTGTCTTTATTATCTCAAGGATAGATTAAACTCTTCAAAAAACCAAAAAAAATAACCTACAGCATGTATTTTCTGTGCGTGCTTTGTGCTTGTTCTAGTGCAGAATGTAGATTTAATTAAATGCACGCACACAACCACATTACTTTTTACCAACATGGCGCTGTCAGACCACAGCGACCATTCTGCATATCAAAGCAGAAACCATAAACAACTAAGTACGTATAAAGACTCAAATGGACAATGAACCTATGTATTTTTAACATTTCACCTCGTCATTCTAAGAAACTGATCTTACAGCAGCCTTCTGAATTTAAAATAAATAAATGTATAAATTGTTATTACTAAATTAAATTTTAATTATATTAAGAACACTTTAAAATGTAAAATTGTATTGTATCAGTTACCCTTTTTATCTCTTATTATTACAAGCTGCCAGGAGAAAATTGTTTCTTCACCCGTTTCGGGGCATATCTGAATCATACACGGACAAGAGTTGTTGTCTGAACATCCTTAGAGCGTTCACTTTAAACTCTGTCATCACCATAGTAACATGAGATTACATACAGTATCTTTCTCTAATGGCTGCTCATAACAGATCCTCAGTGTTTTATAGTCATTTCATTTAAGCATCCAAACTGAGGAGTGGATGGTGATACGAGGAGTGATGATCTACGGGTGAACTTGTGCCAATAAATATTAGCCGTCTGTCTATACGGTGTAAGTTTGGCCACACACACACATACACACACACACTGCCTGGGAGAGGCTGCAAGTGGGAAACATTATGCATTAATAATGCCAAGACAACGCTTCTCGTTACAGTTTCACACGTTCTAACAGCCTCGGGTCGTACTCTGACAACGCTGAGCTCAACCCAGTCGAGCAGGTGATGTCATTTTCCAGCATATGGACGTGACTGTGAACTCACTCAGAGAGTGTTCCTTCAGCTTTCTGCCACAGCTTTTATGTGTTGCTTTTATTCGACCAGCAGATTCTTTTTTTTTTTTTTTTTCATGAAGAATGGAGCATGACAGAAACACTGTGACATGCTGTTCTTTAGATGGAGAGCATGTTGACTCACCTGTATCTTATAATGTGTACTCTAATACTAAAAATTATAGAGTGCACAGCAGGAAAGGACCCTAATGCTCTAGCCATCTTGTGTGTCCGTGCCTTGTGCACTTTGCCATGCGTTCATCAGCGGAGTCAACAGATGGACCTACCACAGAGTAGCTTTGCTGTTACAGCTGAGACAGAGATCACAGTTTTCCATCACCGTGACAACTACGCTGCACAGAATGACCATGTGATTGCCTGCCTTTCACGCATCATTACTGACCATCAAAGTTCAGCTCCATTGTTCCGGGCCTCTCTATTCTTAGCGCCATGTCCCTGTCAGTACAGTGTCAGAGACTGTGGGCAGATTACAGAGGCATGCTAATGCTGATTAACAAACACTCATGAAAATACATGCAGCATAAAGTACTGACTAGTCAAATGAATTCTTTATAAGTGCATGGAGTATATACAGGACTGGCAAAAAGCTATTTGATGTGTGAGATAAAGTATGAGTAGCACTATTAGAATTTTTTAAATAATAATTTAAATAATCTATTTATCATTTATATAATTCTGAACCTGAAATTAAGTAACAATATGGCTTTGATACTTTAGTAATCACAGCTATAACTGATCAAGCATCAGGGATTCTGATGGATGTTTCTGAGAGGAGGATGATCACGAAACTCCCCTGCATCATGCACAATTTCTCTCACACCACCCCTGCCTCCCTGGTACGTCTTCAGAGCACATACACCAAAAGACGGACTGTCTCTAGGTGCAGGACTGAATGCCATGGGGGGTCTTTTCTCCCTGTGGCTACTGGACTCTATAATTCCTCTTCCTTCTGCAGGGGGTACAGCTAATAATCCAGACTGCAGTGTCAGTGCTTTCTTCTTATGCAGTAGGCTAACTTGGTATAGGTACTGTCCAAGTTGCAGCAGTGTTATCTAGGGATGTCTCGATCCGATCCTCTGATGATCAGTATCTGGGCTGATCCAGGCATTTTTAAAAGATTGGACTGGATTGAGCACATAGCTTAAAACAAATGTTTTCTATACATTTTACGTCTGCCCTAAACCAAAACCAAACCTGAATATATCTGACGTGTGGAAGTATTTTACACCAGCCTTTAAGTCCCTTGTGTGTAACGTAATGTAAATGCCAGTGTAGTTGTTGGAGAGTGAGCTAACACTGCTGAAAGCTAGCCGCGTCGTTTATGTGCCTAAAAGTGGAGGCACTGTTTTATGTTGTTGTCAGTGTGCTAATCTGCTGGTCCCTGGAGGAAAAATTAAATGGCCTGGTTCACAAGTTCACTTTTCCCTTATCTCTGTGGAGTTTTACCCAGACCGAAAGCTAGTTACCAGCAACGAGTCAGGCTACGGAAGCATAGCTAGCCTAAAACCAGAGGTACCCCTACCACGGTATGCAGCCATAAGTCTCGGAAGGTAGTAATTGAAAAAACCAAGGCAATCAGACGGCAATTTGTAAATTGTGCAATGCAGAGGGTTGATGGGGAGCAGTAAAGTGAAACATCCATATTAGGTAATGAGTTCTGCTGATACATCACAGTGGTATTTTGTTATGAGAGCCAATATCCCTTTACAGGCATTACATTGGATTGACCGACGTGATAGCATGGGGATTTGGATTGGCCTATTTCAATACTGAAATGATCGGATCAGAGCCCCAAAAAATACAAAAATAAATATGCATAGTGTTCGTTATTTTCCAATTATTCATGTACATTGTTCGCAGTTCATGTAAGGAAGTGTTTCCTGCAGGATTGCTCTTATTATATCTAATCCCAGTAATAACTGTAGTGTGGCTGGTGGAATACACCATCGATGGAAGAAGTGACACTGCAACACCGCTATCAGTGTGTCACAGATGCATCGGGCCATTCAGATCTGAAAACCCCTTTTTTGTTCTTCTTTTAATGGAAAGGCGAGTGCTATTTTTTGTAATTTAGTCCGCCTTCATCTTGGCAGATGGAAATTCCTGGACAAATGGCAAAAAACAGAAAGTGTCAATCAGGCTCTAAAAGTAACTGCTGCTTCACGTCCCTTTACAGACTCAACATTTTGATTTAATACCAGACATTTTTTGCTGTATTCATAGTGAAGTATTCATCTTCTGTTCATATTAAGTGTTTAATGATATTTATGGCGTTTGCTGCCTTCTTGACCAGGTTACCACTTCTTATTTAGATTTTTAGCTGGTTAAATAAATGAAAACTTATGTTCCACAAATAATCAACCCCTGTCTACAAGACTTCATCAAACAAAATTGCTCTCTTCAAATCAAAAAAGGAGAAACAAATAAGATGAAATATTATTTCCAGATAAAATACTTATAACCTGCCTCTGGGTAATGTCTAACTAAGGCATGATGCAACTGATGTGTTGGGATATGATGTCCATACTAAACAACCTTCTCCATGGACCAAAGAGTAATTACTCACTCATGTAGAAAACACACGTAACACAATACAGTTCATCTTACCTTCCCCCTTTCCTGCACTAATCTACTGTATAAATCTCAGCAGCGTTCCAGCCCGGGACATTCACTCACTATAAAGAAGAAGGAACACATTGTACTGCAAATGACTACCTTCAAAAGAGACCACTCTCTCTCGCTCTTAATGGAGCCCGACTCTGCTTCAACTACAAAAAGTCTTCATTGTAAATACAAACTCGGTGGGACGATTACGTTCAGTCATGAGTCATTTATTACTTACCTAAAAGTTACATTAACGGCGGAAATGCTAAGAGGTATACCCTGAGGCATTTCACAGGGCTTTCAGTGTAAACTTTAACATGCAGCTAGCTATAATGCAGCCTTCTTAATCAGAGCTGGCAGGCAGTCATATGTCCCAGACTTCTCTGCTCCATCTCTTTAGAGACTTGCTGCACTGATCAAAACCCAAGCTTTCATCTCTTATTTAGACAGCATGTCTCCCAGAAATAGCCTCATTACACAACAGACACAACTCTTTGGCGAGGCATAGCGTTAAGTAAAGGGCATCGCATCTTTACTGATGGTCCAGCCAAAATATATTCTGACCGGACCTGGGACAAAAACAAGGTCATACAGTTGTGGAAGGATTCTACCATTTGAATCTGTAATCGATTCCAGCTTCTGGATTTCCAGGCAGTCATTACCGTCATTACTGAAATGCTCTCCGTCCAACTGGGACACACTGGTCTACTAATTGGTAATCTGGTACACGTGCCATGCTCAATCAAATCTCAGTCGATATGTCAAATAAAAGAGAACTAAACGAGGACAAATGAACACACCACAGTGTGTTGGTTTCAAATGAGCCTGCAAAGCAGAATGAGGCTATAATGTTTTAGGGAAGTGAGTATCCAGCTTGGAACATAACACGGTTAACAGACATGATGGTGATCAGAAGATTTTGCAAAGTTTACTTATACTGGTAGCATGAATAAAAATCACACACTGTTGGAGAGAGTGATGGTGCACACTTCTGCAATTGCACCACTGAGTCCATCCTCACCTCCTCCATCACTGTCTGGTGCGCTGCTGCCACTAGCAAGGAGGCAGCGTATCATTCACTCTGCTGAGAGGGTGATTGGTTGCCATCTCTCTCGGCTCACTATTTGTAACACACACAACTTGTGTGTTACTTTAGCACACGATGCATCATTACTGTAGGATCTCTACAGCTGCTTTCCTATTTTAAACAGTTCCTTCCTAATTTAAAACCCAACTTTCTATCAGATTTGTCAAATATTGTTCGTGTTTTTGTTTTAATTGTTTATATTTCTCACTGAGACGTGTCTGAATTAGGTCTGATTCTGTCTATTAGTATTTAGTTTTATGACAGTAATTGGTGGCATAGTCACTGAAGCACAGACAGCAGCATTCTGGCTGTGTCGTGCTATACTGCCTATTATATTTGATGTTGCTAATGTGTGTGATGTAGGCGGAGTTCCGTCTGGCTGTAATAAAACTGCACTCATCATGTGCCACAAAGGTGTTCGAATCAAACCTGTCTTTGCTGATATAAAATACTTTATCACCCCTTCATTTCACTTTAAGTATCAGCATCCTTGTTATTAGAACATGCACATTTTATATAAGTTTCATACGGTTGCGTGTAAAAAAAAAAAGAGTAGTGTTGGTTTTCAAGTAGAGGCAGACATATTGACCTCTTACCGTCTGATGTGACACTTTTTAGATCCACATTCGTAACCACTAAACTTCTCTTAACTTGCTATTTAGCCCTCCTTCACCTGAACTGCAGCTACTGCTTGCAGATGGCTATATTATCTCACATTATATATGAATTCATGTGTTTACTTCTCATAGTTTAAATCCAACTTGGAAAGAAAAAAAAAAAAACATAATTTTTTCCAACTAGGGTGAAAGGAACGTGCATTCAAACTGACACACAGGAAATGTCTACACCACACAACGTGAAAAGGCCTGCCCACAGAAGCCTACATGTTCTCCTGAAGTAAGGTGTACTGACAGCAAACAAAATCCCCCTATAGGTTTTAGCACTTATTGAAATTTAGGTCAGCCATGTCGGCATTCAAAATACGCGAACCACTTAACCGAGGTGGAATCATTCCCACACACCTCCGCATCTTGTACGTTCCCACAGAAACAACATAGCTAAGTGTGTAGAGCTGCCTATGTGGACTGTAACAAACACACGTATGGCCTTCTACGCAAAACTTCAGGTGTGCTGGTAAAAGTGACTGCATTCTAATAGAACATATCTGCACGATCCACCACTGGAGCAGCGTAAGAAAGGCGGTCATTTAACTGTATGAACATTTTAGAGGATGTAGTTTGTGGTGGTGATAAACTGGATTGAATTAATTTAGCCGAGGTCACTGACTAAAATGGGGTTACCAGAATAATAGAAACATGTCGGTATAACACAGTCCAATCAATAGTTGCAAAAAGAAAACACAGTTGAGTCAACAGCTCTCTCAGTTATTTTAAAATGAGGTTGAATCCCATAACTTCCGTGAAGCTAAGCTTTAGTACAGGACTGTTATAAGAATGCAACTGGCAATTTTTTCAAGTGAGTGCATGTAATATTAATGGCAGTAATTATAGGCAGCTAGCCTGAACAATAAGTGTAGAATATACTCTTACACAAAGTCGTCTACAAAATAAAGCTTGGTCTGCACACCAGCCACCATTTCCCGTGGAGTTAGGAGACCGCAAACAGCTGAGAAACTGGGAGACAAGAGACTGTGAGATGAATTCAAAGTGGTCTCATTCATAAAGAACTGGCCATAGCGGTGGTGGCCAAGTTAAGTGTACTAACTGTTCCTGTGGGGAGCATGTTGTTGTTTTGCTGTCAGTGAGCTGCAGGCCTTTACACATTAACAAAATATTCATGCAAACGTTTCTTGGCTGCGTAAAGGCGATGGCACGTAGATGAAAATATTCTACATCCTTTGCTGGGTATGGAATTGTATCTACACACAACAATTACTTTTGCTGCTTCCCAAAACACAGTTTACACTTCAGTATGTGTCAGACATGTGTTAACAAGTCTCTGTAATACAAATAAGTAGGCTGTTGAAAGGTTTCTAATTTTTGTGCTAAGCTATGACACAAAGCCAAAGGCTATGTGCCAGATGTGGAAGAGAAACTGAGGTTGGTATTGAGTTTGGAGAAATTGGGATTCACTTACGTAAACAATCTCACCTGTTCCTGTTGATCACGCATTTTTTTTTTTACAGTTTCTCTTACAGCTCCGAATGTTCATACCGTAAGAAATAAAATGCCAGAGGCTATTAATTCAGGTTGGCACGACTCGGTAAATCACAAGGGCACCTGCGCAGACGGACGTACACACGCACAAACACACACATTTAACTGAACAAGATCCTGCTGCGACACATGAGGATAAACTACAGTCTTAGGCCCCCCTGAAGATTTTTCCTCAGTGCATGCTGCGCTGCCTGTGAACAGCACATCAGACGTGTCCTCTCTAAGCAGCTGGACAAAGAGTATAAAGCCAACCAAGCGAGGATCTGTGTCTGTTAACATCACAACGTGCTGTCTTCTGTGCCTTTAATGCATTTACCTGACAGTCATGGCATCAGTGGCGGCTGGTGAATTTTGTATTAGGGGGGGCGCAAAGTTTGTAAATCAAACCCCTGTAGGGGGCTCTGGGGGCATCCTCCCCCAGTAGATTTTTGTGATTTTCACGTACAAACTAAGCATTCTGGTGCATTCTGACAAAATAATAAAGACAAAATAGAACATCTCCTTACAAAGACAAATGGGGCCATGGAACTAAGTTTTAACTTAATTTATTTGCCTTGTAAAATCCAGCAAGTTTAAAAATGCTAATACATCAAACATTTTAATCGCATATAAATATTTGACCTGAGAACAGTTATTTTTTCATATGGATTTTTAGTATACCATTGAATAATGACTGAAATTTCCCATCCAAGGGGCCAACCAAAGCGGTCTCATCAGCTTCTTCGTTCATGTTCACTGTGGTGTGGTTTGTAGTCTGAAGTAATGACGCTAGTTGGTGCTCCAGTATAATCGGTCCGCCGAACTCATCCAGTGAGAAACGTTCCGCGGTGCAAAAATAAGTGTGATTAAAATGCGTAAAAAATGATTAACCCGTTATTTTTGTGTAATTAATTAATCTTAATTAACAAGTTAAAGTCCCGGCCCTAGTTTTAAGTCCTTCATCCCCGTTGTAGTCCATAACATCTCTGTCCCGGGACTTTGAAACAGCACGCAGGGGAAACAAAAAAAGCCGTTTAGCATACACGTTTGAGGTGAAGCTCCTTGTGTATGTCCTCCCACGATCAGTAGCCTGCTGCGAAATGTTTAAGTCCGGACAGTCGGGTCCCAACTCCTTCATCCTTTTCTTCTCCACAGCAGACCTAGTATCAATTCAGCCGACCGACGAAAATTGCGTGAATGCTTCCTGATGGACGTGATTGATTGATGAATTGTCCAATCAAGCAGCCATCTCTTTGCTCAGTTACGTATGACTCAAGCGCGTTAGGGCGAGCCCCAAATCCTCATTGAAAATGCATTGAAGGCTCATTTTCCGAAAAAAAAAGTTTTAACATGAGAGTCAATGGGAGAAGCTGGGGCGATTTTCCACGTTGATGAATTCGCCCAGAGAGGCGGGACCACTTGAAACGCGACTTGAACCTGACGATTCTGATGACAGATAATATGTCTAGAACACTGAAAACTACTTTTGCTGTGATAGAATTTGTAAAAAAAAAAATCCTCTTTCTCCCAGCTGGTAGGGCGTCGCCCAAATCGCCCCTATACACCATCCGCCCCTGCATGGCATATATGTTATACAGCACAGGTATACGGAACAGGTAGGATGATCTGAGCTTGCTAGGCATGAACTTACTGTAGACTAAATTGTAAAGAAGTTGCTTGATGGAAATGTGCACAGAGCATTTCATTAAAGCCTGCCTTCCTTTTACTGTATTTCTCGTTTCTTTTGTATCTAGTTACAAACGTTATACTGCTCATTCAAGTGACTTTTGCAGCCAAGATCAAGGTCAAAGCTCAAGGATTTGGTGGCATCACACTATGAGGCCGCAGATTGCCATGAACAGAATACTCCTCCATTTCCAAGCAACAGGAGAATCTATGGGATAAAGATTTGAGCCCTCTCCAGAGACACTGTTTGGCTTGTCCATTCTGGGCCGAATGGAAGTAAGAATATGACAAAGTACAATCCAAATGCCCCACAGAGCTATTTTTATCAAGGATGAATGAGGAGGTCACTTGTGACATTATGACCACTGACAGGAGATGTAAATAACATTGACCATCTTGTGACAATACAATGTTCTGCTGGGAAACTTTTGGACCTGGCATTCATTCATGTGGATGTTACTGAGACACGTACCACCCACCTAGACCAGACCAGGCAACCCCACCCCATAGCAATGACACTCCTTGATGGCAGCAGTGGGATGATCCACAGAGGCCCCTCCACTCAACCCACAGGACCAAAATATTAAGAAGATGGTTTTAATGTTGTGGCTGATCGGTGTATATTAACACAAGGCTATAGTAAAACCACAAGACCATGTAAAAAAAAATTTTTATGAGCAGAATATTTTTTGTATAAAACTGTGAAATCTGAAAAGAGACTTTATCAGGGTACAGATTTATAATCTATAAGAATGCAAATGATATATGCTTTAAAGTACACGAATGAATCTGAAGGCTTAAAAACAGTATTTCCTATGTGCAGTGATGTTTACTTTTGTTCATCTAGACTCGCAGGGTAAAACTCGCTCTAACTTGCTCACAAAGGAACAGAAGTGAAACTAAGGGGGAAGGAAGCGGGCTTCGAACCCGCAACCTCACGAATGATGCACAACCGTCCTCTTCGTCGCTGCACAGTTTCCTTCGTTATCAAAACAGCCTCGACATTTATGATCCACGGAGTGCTTCTAAACTGTGCATGTCTGAACAACCGCCTCAGACAGATCTGTTGCTTTTGAACGCTCAAGAGTTCCTCCCACACGGCAGCATCTGTCTCAGACAGGCGGCAGAAGCAGCAGCAGCAGCAAGTGCATTATTAAAGCTCACAGAGATGCAGGAAATGACAGCGTGCCGTCGTTACGAATAACGGTACGTCTTCCTGCAGCGAGGGACACGATCCACTGTTAGCAAAGTTGAAATAATGCATTTAGTCGATTCTGACTTTTAAGTTGCGAGTCGACGTCGAGCGATAAGTTTGCGTAGTTTAGTTTGATAAAAGCTGTCGTCATCTCGGGTAGAATAGTTTATTTTAGGCTAAATGCTAAAAGCTACGACAGCCAGGTCAAACAAAGCTGTAAACTCGAGGGGAAAAAAAAAAAAGAGTCAAACGCCTGACATGTTTCATCAGTGTCACATTTTACCTTCGGTTCGCCGTGGCTGCAACTTTCTCTTCAGTCCGCTGGGCTCAACCACGGTCAACCCCCGAGGACAACTTCACACGCAGCAGGTCATCCATGCTGACAGGCAAACTCAATCCATCCGCCGGAGTCCGTCGCTTTGTTTGGCACCGGTCGAACAACAAACTCAAATCAGTGCATCTTGGAGGCGGGGACCCGTTACTTCACGGATGAGAGGCGCGCAGAGCAGACCACTGAGCAGTGACCTATCAGTGTCCGACCAGACACCACCAATGACCTCCCTCCTTTTAACCTCTTAGTAGCCCGAGTTTTTCAATTTTAATTTTTAAAAATTTAAAAAATTATTTCATTTCCAAGACCTATATAATCTATATTTGAGCACTGGATATAATGGCACATGACCCTCCACAGTCAGTTTCGTATAAAATGCAAAGGAACCTCTAATCAGATGTTTCTATTATTCAGTCAACACACAACATCCCAGGATGGACTAAAACAGAAATGTGTGATCATCATCATGCACATCTAAAAATCCAAAAACCATTTAGGTCCCTGAAAATATCTGCAGCCCTCTGGTTTAAAGTTTAAATAAGATATTTTTACTGGTAGTTTAGTTTAGAAGCCTGGATGTGGGTGTAATTTAAACAATATGGACTCAGTTAAGAAGCAGGTGGCGTTGCTTGTGTCATCCAGCTTCAAACTGTCATGATCACACAAGTTACAAGAGAATAAGTATTTCATCTACAGTTGAGTTCATGCCGCAGGCCAGATTAGATCCTCTGGTGTTCTCAGGTTTTGGCCCGCGGGGTATGTTTGACGCCCCTGTTTTACAGCATAATATAAGGTCACTAAGAGGAGTGTTTGAAATCAGCAGTTTTATTTATTTAATTGCATTATTTTAATTGCGACCGTTATACAACGCAAAATATCACAGGAAGCGGTGACTCCTTGACAAAGTTTTCAAGTTAAAGATTCTACTGTGTGCTATTTCGGTGTGTTTTACATTTTAAGAACAGAAAGCACTGGAGCAACTTTGATTTGTTGCACATCACGTTCATCAGCAGCCAGTGTCGACTTCCATTTAAAATCATTTGTAGTCTACTGCTTTTGTAGTGTGGACACACTGTCAGTCTCCGTCCTGCAAAGTTTTGACTATTGGTAAATGGTCTTTTCAACCTACTGGTACTCAAAGAGCTTTGCAGTTACGATGTTCACTGCCCAATAGCAATGTGTGGAAACATCAAATTGTATTAAATGTTTAATAACAGGAAAGAAAGCAAAAATACATTGATCAGCCATAACATTAAAACCACTGACAGGTCAAGTGAATGACTCTGACCATCTTGTGACAATACAATGTTCTGCTGGGAAACTTTTGGCACAGACACTCGTGGATGTTACTTAGACATTTAGCACCCACCTAGACCAGACCAGGCACCCCCACCCCCTAGCAATGACACTCCTTGATGGCAGCAGCCATCCCCAGCAGGATGCAGCCTGACACAGACACACACAAAAAACACTTTAGGAACAACTAAATGGATTTGTAAATAAAAACCTTTCTTTCCATCCCACTGTAAAAAAACTGACTCAGTTCAACCCAAACCTGTATTTTTGATCAACATGTTAACTAAAATCACGTGGATATAATAATGTCATGATGGACAGCTTTCTAATGGTTTTGTGTGTTTGTTGCCATATGTTGTCTTATTTTATGTTTGATGCATCTAGGTGAAATGCTGGCAGGTACGTGAGGATGAAAAGTAACACACCTAACTCCTGGACAATGAAACATGAACAAAACTAAATGTGATAGTGACATCATCCCTAGAATGTTCTGTTGTGTTCCGTTGTCATAGAAACACGATGCTGCATCATTTCCACATCGACCTTTGGAGAGGTGAGACCACTCTGAACACTGAGAAAACTTTGTTATTATTTTTTCTTTAATAGAACTGTTTTCAACTGGCTAAACCCTACATTTACTTGCTTTAGAGCATGTTTACATGTGACGTACTTTTTCTCACAAGTTGCAGTCTAAATAAAACTGAGCTAATATGTGAATCTTTGAATGTAAACGGAGGATGCTAATTCACCTTTTGGCCTGTAAAACATTATTTTCATTTGTAAATGTTGCTTGTCTTGTCCTCTATGCTACATTTCCACAAAACAGACTTTTATAGCGTTTTTTTTTGTTTTGTTTTTTTTACAGTACAACCAAATTATATTGACTGAAATACATAAAAAGGTGGCACACAAAACAACAAGAAAATGGCACAGATGGTAGTTTGAACACTCCCACTACATCACTATACAAGAGGGTATCTAGTGTATTTAGGTCGCATAATTATGTGCGCAAAACTAAAAAAAGAGAGCAGTAAAACAAAGGGGAACAAATGGGGGGAGATAATATGGGGGGCAGAAAGCAGGCCTCTTCAGGTCCCAGGTATTTTAACCTTATACAGGGGGTTGTTGAGTTAATTTCACAGATTGTTGACAGCAGCAACAGGGTCGTTCACCCCCTGGCCATCGTGTAAAATGTATCATCAGATGTAATCTGTCTGGGTAATCAGATTTAATCTGTATAGTAGCCTAGTAGTATCTGCATAGTAGAGGTGCGGACACTATTGTCTGGCGTTCACCTGACGAGGGCTCTGTCCGGCATGCTCCGGTTGCGGGAATCAAAGTGCGACCTGTGAGCAGGGTTGGCCGTGCTGTTCGTGTGCAGCGTCTTCGGGATCTTGAAGTGTGGCGTCTTCTCTCTGCCTTCACCACGTGACGGTGACAGTCGGGCCGTGTGTTGAGCTCCCTTCGCTCGGCTGTTGAGACCACAGCTCGTGTCTCTTCCCTTCCACCTGCGCTCTGTGTAGGGCTGCACTGCGCAGCCCGGTGACATGTGCTGCCAGCTGGGCATCTCGAACGGCTATCCACGGCCTCCAGCCTGGTGTGGTCGCTCCGTCTTCTGCTGCCAGCGTTCTACATGACCCCATTAACTGGACAGTAATTCCACCGTGTGTCCACACAGTTTCGGGTTCTCCATCCCACCACAACTCCTGTCGGTTTGATTTTTTTATGCTTATTTGCTTTATTTGTTTGGGTCAAATATTTTCTGTTGTTGCTCATTTGGTTTATTTCTATGTGGGTTATTTGGTTAAATATTTTCATTCGCATGGTGCAGCAAGAAGGTTCCGTGGGCCGACTGGGCCTTTCTGTCTGCATGGGTTCTCTCCGGGTACTCCAGCTTCCTCCCACCGTCCAAAGACGTGCTTGTTAGGTTCATTGGTGATTCTAAATTGGCCGTAGGTGTGCATGTGAGTGTAAATGGTTGTCTGTCTCTCTGTGTTAGCCCTGTGATGGACTGAAGACATGTCCAGGGTGTACCCCGCCTTGAATTTTCGTTCGTTTATTTGGGTTAATATCCAGCTGTTGGGTTTGCTTTTAGCTAGTAGGTTTATTACTATTCCTGGCCCCCACCCACAGCTGAGTTTTTGGTGTTAAGTTGTTTAGTTTCATTATTAACATGTTACTTTGTTTGTATATTTGTATTATCCACACGAATTAAGCAAATGTCTGTGTTTTTTCCGTCTTTAGACTGGCCATAGGCGGCAACAGATTAGAAGTATTTGTGTTTTCTCTGAGATGAGAATGATCCCTGAGTCGGTTAAGTTTCGTTTCTCTGCCGACCGAGTGAGTGGCTGTTCACTGCAAATTCACTACTCATGAGTCCCTGCTTAACTGAGAGCAGGGACTCATGAGTAGTGAATCTGCAGCGGATTCGCTCCTGGAGTGGCTGAGTGCCTTAGTTTGCGCTTCTTGCTAGTGGTCAAGTCGGGTGGTACATTTCGTTTATCTGCCGAGTGAGATGTAAGATGTTTGAATGGTGCCGTTTATTGATTATATATCAATCAAATGTGGTAGGACTCAACTGAGCCGGTTAAATAGATGTCTAGATTCATGATTCTTGAGTCTTCTATGGTGGCCGGTTCAATGATGCGGATCCCGAATCTTTTTTCCACCACTAATGGAGAACCCGAAGCTGTGTGGACACGGTGGAATTACTGTGCGGTTAATGGGGTCATGTAGAACGCTGGCAGCACAAGATGGAGCGACCGCATCAGGCTGGAATCCATGGATAGCCGTTCGAGATGCTCAGGTGGCAGCACACGTCACCGGGCTGCGCAGTGCAGCCCCACACAGAACACACTAGGAAGGGAAGAGACGCGAGCTCTGGTCTCAACAGCCGAGCGAAGGGAGCTCAAGACACGGCCCGACTGTCACTGTCTCGTGGTAAAGGCAGAGAGAAGACGCCACACTCCAAGATCCCGACGAAGCTGCACACGAACAGCACGGCCAACCCTGCTCACAGGTCGCACTTTGATTCCCGCAACCGGAGCATGCCGGACAGAGCCCTCGTTGGGTGAACGCCAGACAATAGTGTCCGCACCTCTACTATGCAGATACTACTACTATACAGATTACATCTGATTACCCAGACAGCATGAACAGCACGGCCAACCCTGCTTACAGGTCGCAATACCCTTACACTTGTCAAATTGGCTGTTGGGGAGAAAGTTTCCCCATAATCAATTCCCATCCCAGCTGGGGACACATGTGGAGATGCATTTTAATGGAAGGTGTGACCACAGGTACTTAAAGCTGTACAGTTATGATTGGATTGCCCAGGACGGATGTAAATGCCAGGTCTGGATGGGGCCCTAGACCACCTCTTAATGTGGTCAGAGGTTGAATATCACTCACTTGTGTCCTCAATGCATCCTGGGTGTACTCACAGCTGTACTTGCGATCAGATTACCCAGGATGTTTGTTAATGCAAGGGGTGAATGGGGTCAGTGTTGTGGGGAAACAAAATAACAGCTTCATCTAGGCTTCACAGAGCCCTAGTCAGGAGTAAAATGACATCTAGTTGACAAGGGACACTCTGAAGACAACAGTGTACACATTTTAGCAAGATGAAACTGTCTGAAAGAGGAAATGATCTGACAGACATTTACACCTGAACTCTGCTGAGATTACCAACTGACACGATGGCTGTGGGTGGGAGGGTGGAGGGTGGAGGGTGAACAACCCTGTTACTGTTGTCCACCTGGGAAGTATTCTGGATGAGAAATGAAACTTAGAGAAACTCCAGTCCAGTTGCATTCTTTTAGATAGAGATATTTTAGACAACAATGGATTCCTAACCTTTAGATAAAGAAAACTAAAATATTAGACAAACCACTGCAACCACCTGGAAATACCAAGGCAAACCACTTGACAGTTAAACATCACACTTCTAGCCTCAACATAACTAACCTGACCATATTTGCTCTAACCAAGGCTAAATTAATCTAACCAAGCCTTTCCTGCTATAACCAAATCCAACCCCATTGAGAAAATAAAAACCCAAATGGGGAAACTGTGGCTAAATAATTTAATTTAATCTGTTTATAAATACATTTCAGTAACCATCTAGAAACCAAAACCTGCCATGACCTTTCCCAACCAAATCTAACTTGACCTCACCTCATATTAACCTTATTTTATCTAATTCAACCAAGAACAGCTGACCTAACCCGACCTGCCTAGGCTTATCTAATAAAGCCTGACCATGACAAGGCTAACTAGTATTGCTAAACCAAAGCTTTTGATCCATTCTTCCTCATGTGCTGATGTCCTAGCAGGCTGAGGCGTCCTTTACCAAGACACAGAAAGTTATGAAATAGTGCATGTGACGTGTACACATACTGTAAATGGGCCATGGGTACATACATGACCAAATATGTGTCAGTAAGGTCTAGACATCTTGAAAGTGCCACACTGGCCATTGAGAAAGTAAAGTAAGCACACTGTAAGAAAGGATTCTGTGGTCATGTAGATTTGAATTAATGTATTAGGTAAAATATATTCAATATAATTGTGTTTTTGATTTTGAGGCAAATATTTAATTAAATTTCAAATAAAAATGTTTGGAATAAAATCCACCCATCTTAGTTAAATAAAACACAAGCATTATGTTAATCTAATTCCAAATAGAGAGAATATTGAGTGAATTCAAATTAATGTAATCAGGCAAATTTTAATTGAAAAGCACTTCCTGTCAAAGTGTGCTCTCTCTGTTGTTTCGCTGTTTTGTTGCAACTTGCAAATGTGAAGGTAACTTACCTAATCACATGTGAAGTCAGCCTATTAACAGTGTTACGTTTTAGAGCCGCAATTTTATTTCTTTTCATGCATAACTCTTGTTAATTTTAGCGTGGTAATGTCCGGTACACAGCGGTTAGCACTTAACGTTAGCAGGAGGGGAGGAGGCTTAACACGGCACAAACTTTCTCATTTTACAGGTAAACAGTACACTAAAAAAGTTTCTGAAAACATTTTAGGAACAGAATACTGTTTCATATCTGATTAGCTGTGTTTAGTTTGATAGTTGGAGTTTCGTGAGCCGGCCGCCGAACTCCATTGGAAAAAACGGCCATTTTCCATAAAGATGACTGGTGATGAATGGCTTGTTAACTTGTCATTTAAGTTATATTTTTACGGCAATAAGTCCACAATTACCCACAAAATAGTTGCCGAATCAAACAGTGGCTCCTACTGTTACTTTATTTTTTTCAAGTAGATTGACACAGATCTGTGACCTTTGTTTTTTTTTTGTAGAATCTTTTTTTTTTTTAACAGCTTCAGTGCTCCTTGTCATAGATTCTCCAAATCTCTGAACTCAACTAGATGGATGAACACTATTCTAGTAGTGACTAGTGTGTAGTAATGCAATATATTTCTGACAGTTTTATACTAAGACACTTGCAATTTCATGTTGCAGGACACTGAGAACTTGGAGGAAATTGAACAGCTCATAATGGCAATTATTGTGACCCCAAAGACCGGAGCTTCTACAAGCAACAGCCCAAAGAACATTGGAGTTGTCATAGAGGGCGTGGAAGTCATCACAGGACTTGGAGATATTGCAAGGGCTTGCTCTGGCCTCCTTGGCTTGACCTATGCGCTGAATCTCGATTATCCCAGACAGCTTAAGTACACCTTTGAGGTATTCCAAAAACTTTTCTTGGAACTGGATGATGCAAAGTCCAGTCCCTCAAGAACAAGCTTCTGGCTTGAAATGAGACTGTAGTTGCAGTGCAAAATTTTGTGCTACACAATGTTCAGCTTCTACAGAGCTTGAGAATTGCACATTTGAAAGTGCTATGTTTGTAAGTTAGCACTGATTTGGACTCTTATCCCATGAATGTCAGTGACATTTCTATTGTGGTTAGTTCAAAGTACAAATGTTTTTTACTCCGTACACATTACACTTTTCTGCTTTTGTTTCGGTACATGCACTTCTGGAGGATTTTTCTGTGGCTTGAAATGAGACTGTGGTTGCAGTGTACACTGTTGTGCAGTTAATTGTTAATAAAAGTCTTATTTGAGTATTTGTGGAGTTCTGTACTTTCTGGGCCATAGACTAGTTATTCCTAAGAAAGAAGAATATTTAGTAGGGGTGTGCATCTCTCCAATATAAGACGATTCGATACATATCTAGATACATGGGGTACGAAACGATTCAGGAAGGATACATTTTAAAAACAACCGATTCGATTCGATTCGGTAGGATTTGATCCGATCCGATCCGGTACGATTCGGTACGATTCAGTGCAATATGATGTAATCCGATGAGTCTGTGCAAATTCTCATTTGTCCAGGTCAAAGGCATCTCTAGGCAATTGAATCAGGTCAACTGGACTTGGTTTTTGTCTGTGAAGACGTTTCGCTCCTTATCCAAGTGGCTTCATCAGTTCGAGAGAGTAGCAGCAAGTCTGACTAGCCCGCAGACAGACAAAAACCAAGTCCAGTTGACCTGATTCAATTGCCTAGAGAGTAATCCGATATAGTTCCTTGTTTAAAGTAGACATTTTACATTATGAATGATCCTAAATCAATCCTAAAAATGTGATATTGTTTACCTTCATAGTGATAAGTTTAATAGAGTCTCGCGAGATTTTTGCGGGAAAGAGAGAGAGAAAGAGAATAAGCAAGCGGGGCTTCCAGCTGTATTGCTGATATACCGTAAATTCCGGACTATAAGCGCTACTTTTGTCACTTGCTTTGGACCCTGCGGCTCATACAACGAATTATGGATTCTTACAGCTAACGGTCACCATGGGCGCACTATCATGGAAGCGCAGGAGCGAGACAGACAGTTTGCGCCAGGTAACGCGCAAAACAAACCAAGTGAGTCCAAATGCAGTACGAGAGCTGCTTTTAAGTTAAAGGCGATCGATCTGGCTGACTTTTCTGGTATAGTAGGCTGGTTATTTTGATACAGTAAACGGCCGTGTTACTGAATCTTTACTGCTGTGTTGGCTGTTTTCGAAAAAGATGCTGGTTATTTAGTTGCAGCCGGGCTACTGCACTTTTGCTGCCGTGTTACAGGCAAGCACTTTTAAAAACGAATTAAATTTAGCCATTTAACGTTATTGCCTCGTTGAGCGTTGTAAGCTTTGTTTTTTGTTATACTGCACTACTACGGTAGCCTACTATGACTGCAGGAAGTGCGCTAGGAGCGCACCGTTGTATTATTTGAGCACTGCACGAATGCTGTTTGTAATGTCAAAGATGTGAAAGTTTGATCGATCGATTGATTGAAAGATTTATTGTGTTTCTCAAATGTAAATAAATGGGACGCTTTGCGTTTCCAAACAGTCATTTCTGTCCCGACAATCCCGATCCGTGGTAGAAGAAACCCTTACGGTAATTAAACATTAAAACACCAGCGGCTTGAGTGCGGCTAATAGTCGGTGCGGCTTATAGTCGGGTGCGGCTTATAGGCCTATATGGAACAATCTGTAGTTTCCCCAAAATTTAGCTGGTGCGGCTTATATTCAGGTGCGCCTTATAGTCTGGAAATTACGGTAATAACCCGATTCATAACTTTGTAATCGGGCCATCGACCGGTTCGTGGTACATTTAGATCGGTCCAGGGGCTTGTGTATCGATGCACTCACATCTTTTAAATCAAAACCGATTTCCGATTCATATCGGTAATTTGTTACATCCCTAATATTTAGATTTAATTCATTGCATTGATTAAATTCAAATTAATGAATAGATTAATGTAGATGATTATTACTCAATTATATGTCCTTGATATATAGAATTAAATTCATTTTTATTAGTACTATTTACACAATAGGGAGTTTCTCTTTTTCAAATCAACTCAATATTTTTGTTTAGGTTTTAATTAATTATGTACTGTTTTCTATTCAAATCTACTCATATAAAATGAATAACTATTAAGCGTCTAATTTAATTAATATTTACTCAATACCAAACTTTGTGAAATATAATTAATAATATTGCTTGTAATCTGTTGCCTCATTTCTATTGAGTAGATATGGTGTATCTTTTCTTACAGTGCAGAGAGGGAAGAATCTGTGAGGCACACTTGCTTTTAAGTATGAAAAGTGCCACATAAATACAATTTGATTTGATTTGATCATCAGTCCCATATGTATTAAATTTGCACCAGTCAGGTCAGGCACAATGACATCCTCTTTAAAGCTGGATTGATCTTATCCCACTTGTTAAGATGAAACAAATCCAGTCCTTACAAGGATCAAGCATGGAAGGCTGTCAACCAATGACAGGTAAGATCCCCCTGCTAAACCTCAGGTGCAGTCACAACTGCTTGACCTTGACACCACTGTGAGCAAGCACAGTGTGCGAGAACCCTGTGACTTGTGCTTTTGTAAAATGACAAGGAACACAGGACATGGTTTGACAGGAGACGGAAGTAAAAATAATAACTATTTAGGAAGAACTTATGGGCAGGCAGGTATGGAAGGTTGGTGTGCCAATGACGGGTAAGATCCCCCTGCTAAACCTCGGGACAACCTAAGACAGGCACAGTCACAATTACTTGACCTGGTTGCTACTGTGTGCAGGCACATAGCAACACTATGACTCTGGTTCTTCCACAAGAAGACTTGATTGCACAGACAGTTAATTAGATTGATGCAGTTTTGAGGAAGTTGTGCTTTGGCCTGAAGTGGTGAATTTCTTTAACACTTGGGACTTGGGGAGACACCCTATCACTGAGCTTTACTAAGCTGTCTTCAGGTGATGGAGCAGCATCTTAATAAACACTGATATGGACATGAAACTAGGTCCCTTGACAATAAATGGTAGTAGGGGCCATAAAATATGATACATGGATATCAGACCTGCAGGACCATCAAGCTTGAGTTAGAGGTAAGGAAAATGTAATTTAAAAGTTCAGACAAGGTTGGAAGAAAAGGTCAAGGATAGGAAATGTCATGGTAAGGGTTAACAGAGAACAGCAGTAATACAGACTGTTAGTAAGTGTTCAACAACAAATGAATTTCACATCTCATGGGTAAGTTTTGGTTCAGGTTAAGCAGCCTGGAAAGGGCTTACAAGAACTAGTTAAGTTAATGTCAGGGTTAGGGGAAGTTAAGAATAAAAACAGTCAGCACTCAGTTAACCAAGAATGCAATCATTCAGTCCATCCAAGATGCTCTGAATTGACTCTGACTTTGATAAAGGTTGCTTAAATGTTTATGGGTGTGCTGTATGCTGACAAAACAAGTCACCCCCTCTGCTGTTTGATTTAGCTTCAGAGTTTCAAGTGGTTGCCAGGTGGTTGCAAGTGAATTGCTAATGTTTTGTTTAGTTATCACACTTCCTGCTCTCTTTCTCTTTCAAAAAAATAGTTGGGATAGATTACAGTCCTGCTAAAATATAATTCTAAAACACTTGAAAATAATGGCCTTCAGTCCTCAGTCATATCACTGTTTGCCAGAAACTCTTTAAGGCCTCCACCAACTCTTCCTACAGAGCAGCTTTTGCTTTTCCAATCACATAAGCTGCAGCTCTTCTAGTCTGACAGAACACGAGTGACAGAACTCTTCTTGCACCGAACCTTCCACTTGTGAAACCTCTAACTTCACCTCACAGACCTCCATCTTCCAACTCGGTGTCCACCTGGAGTTGTTACCGCAATAGACGTTCATCCAACATCATGTCCTCAGCCTCCTTCAGCATATAACAGCTGAGTACAGCAGCTCACCTTCCACCTCTGCTGCCAACAGCGACGGCAAAACCCTGCTCCTTCTCAGCAACTGACAGTTTACCACAACCCTCAAGTTCCCGCCACACTCTCCATCCGGATCCATCAGCTTCCTTCTACTCTGGTGATCTTCATCCTGCCTGGGTCTAAGAGCCAAAGACCATTCTGTTTCTACCTTATAAAATAAAGCATACTTAAAATAATACTATTAGTCTGTTTTTCCTCTTTAAAGTCTCTCCTGGTTGAAATACACTGAGTTAAAATTGTATAAAATTGTATATAGTCATATAGTTCCTCCAGCTAAAGAGTATGGTATGTTTGGGAATGGATTACTATACTGAGATTAGTGAATAGTGAATTATATTTTAAAATATGCATTTATTCAAGAAAGCAAATTTGTTTTCTTTAAATGAGCTTGATTTCATAGCAGAGGTGGCAAAAGTATTCACATTCTGTACTTAAGTAAAAGTATGGATACTTGTGTAAAAAAAATACTCTGGTAAAAGTAAAAGTACTGATACAACTCCTTTACTCAAGTAAAAGTAAGAAAGTACAGGCTCTGAAATGTACTTAAGTAAAAAGTAAAAATTATTTTGCCATTAATGAAACAATTCATCCGTTGATAATTTTGCAAAATGAAAATGCTAATCCAAAGCAGTAATACACTGATCTGACCACTAACAGCAGAAGTAAATAACATAAGATAAGATAAGATAAGAAAAACCTTTATTCGTCCCACAATGGGGAAACTGCAGTTTGCAACAGCATGCAGAAATGATATAATAATAGATATATTGCACATATTAGGAGTGCTCGTTGTGGCACACACACAAAAACGCTTTAGGAACAACTAAAAAAAACATGAAGAACAGCGCAAGGTGTTGACCTGGCCTCCACAGGACACCCTCTGAGTCACAACTGTTTTGGAGGCACAAGGGAGACCTACACAATATTAGGAAGGAGGTCATAATGATATGTCTGATAAGTGTATAGACATGTGTACATGTTTAAGTGCTGCATGATTAAAGCACCTATGTCTTAATGGTGCACTAATGACCCAGGATAAAATATATCTCTAGAAAGCTCTTCTGGTTTATGGTTGTTGTCCACTGGTAGTCAATCGCATTACAACTTAAAGAGACCAATGCATTTTGGCTTCATCACATGTGACCCCGATGAAGGCCAAAAATTGAAACGCCTTGGAACGGTTGAGTTGTTCCATATACAAGTACTGGTAGAGATTCAACCACTCCTTCATTCACCTTGAAGGTAGGTTTAGTTGCAGAAAAAAAAAATCAAATTCCACATCTGAACTGGTGGCCATTCCTCTCGGAGGCAAAGTTATCAGAAGACACCTTATGGGTTCCCATATAGGGCTGACTGTTCATTCACGTTTACTACAATGTATGATTTATCCCTTTGTCTGAGGACTACTCTTATGAAATAGAGAACGATAAAGGGAAAACTGCAAGAAAGACAACTTTCATGTGGATGCACAGAGAGTCGCAGATACCACACACCAGCAGAGTGCACGCTCATTCAGACTTTCATCTCAAATCATTAGGACTTTCGAACTGCACTGTCTTTTTTATTATGCTACAGAGCATGCTGGCTTTCACATTTTGCTTGTTTCTACCACTATTGTACTGTGAGGAATTAACAACATCGCTAATATGAGGTGGGCATTAGTGCCAGTGATCCCGGAATATTCCCATGTTCTGTGAGACTTGAAGTTGTTGTTTCCACACCAACGGACAAGTCGGATCAGTGTGATTTGATCCTATTAAGCACAGCCAAGTAAACGTTCATCACTGACTGCAGTTTTAAAAGATAGCTCACAAAGGAAGATGAGAGACTTATGCCACAGATCATGAGGTCTGACCTTCTGCGCCTCTTTGGGAACAAAGGATTAAAGGTTACAGACAAACAATGTGGGCAGTTTGTCTGCCAGTGTGTGATTAACCAGTGTGTGTTTATGTTTTTGTACATTTCAACGCCTTCATCTCTGAGCGTGGCTTTTACTAAGGCCTTGTCCGTGCAAGAGACTGTTGTCTGGCACTTGCTTCTTGGATTCTCTGGAGAGCCTGAACAATGTTCCTATTGACTGGCAAGTGACAGAGGGAAAGAGAGAAAAAAGACAGACAGTCCAGCAGATGAGACAGAGACAGATCTGCAGTTACTATCTGATAACAATCAACATCGTTCACTGTCAAAAGGACTTCTTGCAAGGAAAATAGCGCTTCTGGGAAAGCTGATTGAAGCTTCAGTCCAAATCTGGACAACAATAAGCCACAAGTGGCATAAGAATCCCATTACAGGGACACTTTGTGCAGTGGAATTTAGTATGATATTCAATCCATCTCATTTTTTTTTTTTCCAACATTGCTTTCCCTACGCTCAAATATCTTCAGAAACACAGCTTCTGATAACATGTGACATGTGGAACAAACTTCAAATCTCCTCAAGGAAAACATGAGAATAACTTGTGTGTTTCATATGGTTAGTAAAGACAGCGTCTGAATGACCTGCTGAACACTCACACAAGCGGAAGACAGAAATAGAAACCAGGTAGGTAGCGAGAAGGGGTCCCTTCAGAGAGGTTTCCTACTGACATGTCAATGCATCCATTAGTAGTAGTAGTAGTAGTAGTAGTAGTAGTAGTAGTAGTAGTAGTACAAGGTGGAGGGGGTAGGGGTCACTGTGCTTGGAACATTTTGAGACATTTCACAGTTGTGAAATTGTTTTAAGAAACATGTAGTCAAATTATGCTGACTGCTCATTCAGATGAATTTATACTCAGACACATACACATGTTTGTATGGCCATCTTTGTAAGGACGTTCATTGACATAATGATTTCCCTAGCCCCTCACCCTAACAGTAACCAATCTCAACCAAGTGCCTAACCCTAAATGCAGTATATGCAATCCGATGCAAGGCCTGCCACAAATTTTATGTGGGGGAGACAAGAAATGCAATATATCTGAGAATAAAACAACACATCTACATTATGAATAAGGGTAATGGAACGGGTACCTTGTACGAACATTTTAAACTCCATGGCCGTCAAAATGTACAAAGCATGGGCCTGGAGAGTAACAGAGACTGGACTACTGCTCAACGACGGGCGGCGGAGAGGAAATGGATCCACCTATTAAAAACCATGGAGCCAACGGGACTAAATGAAAAATATTGAGGAAATCCATTTCATTTGTTAAATATTACGGTTTATATAGCATTCACTAGGAATGCCAACCTCCCTTGTCTCCCAGAATTATTTTTACCCTACAGGTTTTCATGGGGATCCCCTCGGCCTGCAACTCATGAGGAACCCCCCACCCCTTCTCGTTTTTTGATACAGATATTCCTCTCTGTGGAATACATGAATTTTTATGCATTTATTGTGTGGACTCTTGATTGTATATTTTATGTCCCATTTTAATGCATGTGGGTTTGGTGTGCCTTTTATCTAACATTTTATTTTTATCTTGCATGCTCAATTTGATGACTACTAACCCCATGAATTTTATTATTTATTTATTTATTTATTGACTTATTTTATGCCACAGAGAGGGATCACCTGTTTGTTTTATTTCATTCCTGGGGACGTACTCATGGAGGGGATCCCCTAACGAGGAATTTTATTAAATAAAGTACACTGCAACAGCCCTGTGGTTTTAAAGCCATGAATATAGTTGTTTATTTATTTTATATTTATTTTTATTTGTATTATTAATTTTATTAATTTCAAATTTTATTTACATATTTATTAAATCTATGAATTTTATTTATTTCGGTTCTTATGGTTTTATGCTTTTGGATACAACAGGGTGAATTGCATGTGAGTTTTAACGTTTATGGGGTGGGGAATCCTGGGGGACGGGAGGTATGTTGATAAAATTGAAGCTCCCGCGCCCGCACTTGAGCAGGCATGATCCAGTATTCCTTTATTTTAATTTATTTTAATTTTTCAATTTATTTTATTTTTATTGATTTTAGCTTATCTTATTTTATTTTATTTGTTTTACAACGATCTTCTACAGTAATTTTATTTCTTTTATTAATTTTATCTTTTTTTATTTTTTTCTTTATTTTATTTGATTTTACTTTTTAACTGAACCAAGTTTATTCAGAGGAGACAATAATAAGGTATTTTATACATTTTATTCCCCTGTGCCAGTGCCCTCCGCAGTGCTCATCTGGAGCACTGCGACTTTTTCTTAACCTAACCCTAACCGTAACCTTTACCCTAAAACCAAGTCTTAACCCTCAAACAACCTTGTAAAGAAGTGAGGACACACACACACACACACACACACACACACTTGATTCCTTCTTTTCAAAGTGAAGGATTATTGTATTCAGATTTAAATCTAAATGTGTGTTTTAAAGTAACACTGACCGTTTTCTGAGAACATAAGACACAAGACAATCAATTAAAAACAATAAAAAACACTAAAAGCACAAACAAGATCAGGGTCTCATGCTGGGCTGAAAGACAAGGAATAAAAATGGGTTTTAAGACAAGTTTTAAAAATGGACAGTGAGGGGGCTTGTCTGATGTGCAGTGGTAGATCGTTCCATAGTTTGGGAGCAGCAACAGAAAAAGCTCTGTCCCCTATGAGCTTCCGCTTAGACCTCGGTACCTTATGTTTCTTTAAGTCCAGAAATAGCCGCTGTTTGATAGCGACCGTGAAAGGGTACTATTAAATGAGTCACTGCTGTGGGGAGTATAGGAAATCACTGTAGGTGCTGTCGTTGTAATCTACAGCCGCTGAGAGCAATTCACGAGACTCACTCAGTGACTACTCTGCCATTCACATGCACCACATTCCTGCCGACTGGACGGCTAATGAACACATAAAATCCATTCACAGTTAACCATTAGCCTGCATCCACTGAGAGGCTGCGGTGTCTTTGCATATAAATGAGGTAGACAAATGACTCAAAGGCTCTATGGCAGAAATATATAATATTTACCCACTGCCACTTACTGTGGATGTTTTAACTCACTGTGGAGAAATAGATGCACTCTAATGTGTTCTCAGAAATACACACTCCCAGAAAGTTATGCAAAACATATTATCCATTGGATGTACAGTGAAAGGCTCACATTTCAATGTGCCCCATTTTAAAGAAAGATCCATATTAGAGCAAACAGCTGTAAGATAGTTGTAAAAACTGAGAACTGTTATTTCTGTATGTACAGTACATGTACTAATAGATTTATAAAATATTAGGTCAAACATAGCCTGACATGTAAGAACTCTCCGCTTAGCTGGGTGGAAATGGGACACTTTCTTTTCTTTTAATCTCTTTATCTTTTTCAATTAGCTATGCTTGCTTTTCTTCTTTATATTTCATCTTTCGGAAAGTGAAAAAAAATTACAGATCCCCGTGGGGTGTATGCAAGGAAAAAGGTGCGATGGTAGGGATGATGTTGAATGGAGAAAGAGTGTGGTAGTTGAGGAGAAAATTACAGCACTTCTCTTCATTATGCAATTCCTTTTTCATTTCACTTTCAGACCCAGTACAATTTGCTAACGGTTGCCGCATTTTATCCATCTGCTATTGCTGGTTTTCTTCCATGTTCTTTTACAAATTGTTTACAACATGCTGTATAAGTAACTGATAGGGCTAATAGCATGAAGCTTGGACTCCCAGACCAAGGGCCAAATGTGCGAACCTCCAGTCCATGCTGCCACCCAATGACCACCTGGAAATCATAAAATGCCACCACGTCCGTTTAAAGAAAAGCTCAAAACACAAACTGGCTTCAGGCTCATCACATAATTTGTGTGGTAATTTTAGTGCTGTCAGGTTCACCCTTTTACTGGCCCATCACCTGAGACATGTGCAGCTGGGAGGCTTAAGCTGTCTTAGTGTGACAAGGCTGGTCTACAGTGCTATATGATAACGTACCTTATTATATATATGCACATCACTAAATTGCTGCACGTACACCTCGCAGCCAGCCGCAATTATGAGCCTGACTGCAGGAGAGGTGGAATAAAAAAAAAAAGAAAACTGAAAAGAAGGACGAAGAATAACATGCAGAAGGAGTGGGAGAATGACAGAGACAAACAGTGGCAGATGCAGGATCTGCAGGGTTTGCACCAATCTTGGTAAAGTAATTGCAGTGTGCTCCAACGCTGCATTCATCTTCAGCTGCCTATCTGGCAGCACCAGAAGAATGGAGGGGAGAATCTGTGGTGCCTATTTTCAACCCTCACTTCCTTCCTGGCCCCCGCTGATTCATGAAAATATTCGTTCAGGTACATTCTGTACACAAGATATAAGGTAATATACTCAACAAGCACAGGATCCAGACAAGTTGGTTGGTTTCCACGGCAACAATAAGAAGGTTCACCTAACCCTAAGTATAGCAGTTTTCACTTCACATGATCAAAGTTTGTACACCTTTCAATGATAAATATATTGATCTTACTTCATTATTACGTACATATCATCCTTCAAAGTTTCCCAATACACATATAAACACAAGCACAAGCACATGCACACACACACACACACACACACAAATCAGACAACGGAGTCACTAATTATGACTAATATGATATTGTAGTCAGGAAATTATAGACAGCCGTTTCCAAGCGTGGGTTAGAGGCTCATAAGTTTAATTCTTTTTCAAAAAGCCTCGCTGAATGTGCAGCAGTCTACAGATATGATTGTGCCGAAAGAACAGAGATAAGATTAGCCTGCTCCTGAAAAAGTTGCGGTTGATTTTCTATGTCACTTTTGTGAATGAAAATACTGTATTATAACCAGGTCCACTCCAGTCCAGTAGGGGGCAGTAATTAAGAAGAGTAGTAATGCAAAGTAACCATTGGACACTGAAGCTGTGCTAGTGTTGATCGGGATTTACAGCTTGGCTCAATAAGCTCTGAACAAGAATTCAGTCTGAAATGTTCACTGCAGCAAATCCAACCCTAACAGTATTACCCCATAAGCAGGTACTATTTTTGGGGGACAATCTAAGTAAGAACCTAACTCAGACCCTGGTCCCGGTGGTGGCAAAGTTTGAGCAGTGTAAATGTAACTTTATAAGCAACCAGTCAAAAATCTGGGCAAAACAAAAGGGGTTCAATCTTTTAGCATTTAACCTTTTTTAGCATTTAGACAACCCCTGTCTGTGTTTCTGTTTGTTCTCCTGAGCTATCTCATAAAGACGTGATACAATTAGAGCAAGGTACATCCAGGGAATGCTAGGGGAGTGAAGGGAACCTAAATGCTGCACATACTTATTATTAACACCGGAGGACATAGCACAACTTCATAATAACGTGAACTCAAACACTCCTTTCATTGACCTGTGGAGGAGAAAACAGGATTGCTGTTGCTGCACTTCCAGCTGTTTACCATTACCATAGTGTCCATATAGATTTCTTGCCCTTGCCTTGCCTTCGGAGCCTCTACCTCGGTTTAATAAGTAGTTCTAATCCTGCACTGAATACATGAGTCCCAAACTCACATTTAACTCATCTATCTGCAAAATGTAATGGCCCTTCAGCTATGCCTCTGGAGTACTGTAATGAGCATTAAAGTAGTCCATTTAATCAATAATGCTTACACTATTTAATAGCGCGCAAGAAATTTTAAATTTAGGTACCGGTCTAAAGTTTAAATATATTGTACTCAAGACTAATACCACGATACTGGGTGGATATTTTCTCACATTATTTGGTCAAGCTCTCAACAGGGGTGCTGCAGCAGGGGTATATAGTTTAATTTTGCTTTCCTCTGACTAATTAACATAATTATTCTTTCTGGGTGAGTCAATTGCGTTACAGTTGTTTATGCAAAGAGGTTTGGTTTGTTTTGTGTTTTTGTTAACACATGAATACATATGTATTCCATTGTAGCTGTACAGTCCTAAGTAATTCCAACAACTCTTTCTCAGGAATTGATTTATTACACAAAATAACATAATCAGTACCCTTCACAGGACAAGCGGTTACAGAAAATGAATGAATGAACACAATCAGTCAACTACTCAGCTGACAGTCGTGCATTATTAATGTTAATAGAGGTAATAGAAGCAACATTTCAGGTGAAGCGCTGGAGAGAGTCTTTCTCGTCAAATTCGACGACAGTTAAAAAAAAGGCTTTAACTGTAGCACTGGTTCATGGATGGTTATAAAGATTCACTACCTATTTGCACCCAGGTGGAAATAAAATGCCATGTCTGTGAAATTTCTTCAGCTTTGTTTTTTTGGATAAAAGTCACACAGCCCTCACATCGGCTCTAGCAGAAAAGTTTTCCATTCAATAATACACAGGATAAGATGTTACAATCCCTTGTGCCAAGATCCCAGGCAAAACACATTTAGAGGCCCTGTTCAACTAAGAAACCCTACCAAACCTACGGTCATGTGATATGACGATTAACCTACAATCTACATGAACTAAGTAAATGCTGCTGGCTTGTAAGGCCCCCAGAGCAGCAGAGGATAATTCAAACATTGTGAAACATAAGCTAACCTAACGCTGCTGGCTTGTATGGCCCGCTCAGCAGCTAACCATAGCTACCAAGCAACATGAAGACATCAGGAACCTGGCCTAAACAACAGCAGTATACAGCATGTCATTGGGGTTTTCAAGTGGGCACCTCCCTTCACCGATGTTTCGTTAAGTTAGGCCCACGACACCTAGAAAGTCAGGTGAGGTAATAAGCCAATATCCATGTTGACTTTGTATTATTAGACTTACAGGTTATTTTCTTTTCTTTTTTTTTTATCATGTTTAGGTTGCAGTCGCAGTTTGCTTCAGTCTGGGCAATAAATCTAGGCAGAAAAAGTACAGAAAATCATAGTTTCGATCAAAGTTTACCCTTTCACAACCTTTAGAGATTTGTAAAAATTTTGAGCATTTTACACATTTGGCTACGTAAGAGTAGCCAAATGCTGGTAACTTTTAACTAGACTTGTTGGATGTAAGGCATTTGTTCATGGTGCATGTATGAAATACTAGAGCAAACTGGAAATTGCTGCACTAATGACGCTCCAAAACAAACCCAACTGAGCATCCAAACAAAGTGAAGACTAACTCTAATTTAACACATCTCAAAATGAGAAATGAGCTAAGCATTTCCCGAAAGACTGATCCTCCTTTCTTTCCGTAGTTTCATTCCCGTACACAGCATCATGCAGATCATAAATCCCAGAGATTATGGCAAAATTACATTTAGATTTTATGACCTGTCACGGTTACAGATGAACGAGCTGTGACTCAATGGGTAACAAACCAAGTTAAGCAGCTTCTACAGCTTCTGAATTTCTATTCAGTGACTAAACAAATGTGTCCCCACACTGGTTTCACAGTCAGTCTAATTCTCAAATGAAATGTAACTACTCCCCACTCCCCACTAAATAAAGGTATTATTATTATTATTACTGCAACCAAGTGCGAGGTGCCTATAGTAGGAAATGTTAGCATATGGGGGCCATAAACACACAGCACACAGCATGGATCTTGGTTTGCTGCACTACAGTGAAGCACCTCTGGGAACGGGGCTGGTTATTGTTGAAGGAAGCTGATAGACAATCAGTGAATAATCGCCTTTTTGCGTATTTCAGCCTCTTCAGTCTCTATTGAAAAGCTGCTGAAAACAAGGCTCCAGTCCTTTTCACTATGTTAAAACCTTTTTTGGTAACAAAATGTGCAGCTGAGCTGTTATTCCCACAACGCTCTAAATATTCATTGAAAGGGGTGAAAATCTCACACTCACTTGTGAAGCTGCTCAATATGTCAGTGTGGCTTGTGACTATGTGCATTTTGCACGTTTATAATGACTGAATTATATTAGGATTTTATATGAAGAAATTAAATATAACTGTGATGAAGTTCATTTCCTTCAAGAGGCGTATTAAATACACTGATTTAAGGTGACGTTTGAGCACAGGCAGATTTAACAGTTTTACCACAGATCTGAACACACTCACTCAAAGCAATCTATCAACCCAACTTATTATGGGTTGAAAAGAAACCTGGCAGTGTGAGATGTTGGAGCTATGGAGAGTCACTGATTAATTAATGTTTGCTGGCAGACAGAAGCTGGGGCTGTTTCTGGAATCACAGAGATAGAGTTTTAATTGTTGGAGACTTCAGACTGCCTTAGTGTCTGCACAGCCTGGAGCCCAGAGGTTCAACCTCCAAACAGATAATGAGCATGGAACTTTTTAAAGCATATCTAGCCTCTAGAGCCTTTTCTTCTTGATAAAACCGGGGACATAATGCAGTGCAATCAGTGCTTGTTTGTTATAGCTGTCATAAATGGCTGACAAAACATTATCATATTGGCGGGAATTTGTAGATTAATCTATGTGATTGCTATTGCTAAAAATACGATGATTGCTTTGAATGATTATGGAAAATAAGCTTTCTAGGCATATGGTTGCAAGTTGACATTCAATTAATTAAAATGGCAGTTACTGATTATGGCATGTGCCCCATTTGAAGCCTTGTCCTAGCCTCTGCACTGTATACTAAAAACTAATTTATAGACAAATGAAGGTGACTGACATTGACTATGTCTGGACCAACAGGTTCCAACTTAACTACAGCCAACAGCCAGCTGGTATGGTCTGTGCTTGAGTGAGAGAAAATAACTCCTCATACCAGCAGGTGGCAGGAGTTTGTGTTCGTCATTCAAAAGGAGAAACAGCAAGAGCTGTTATTACCTTACAGTCAAACGCCACAGCAGATACAATTAATAAACTTCAGAAAGTGCAAAATAGAGCAATTCGCATTGTCCTGGGTTGTGATCTTAGAACTAATGTACTTAAAATGCATAGAAATCTCGGTTGGTTGATGGTTGGTGATAGATTGTTTTATTCATTACTGATATTTGTAAGAAATGTACTTATAACAAAAACCCCACAAGTTCTACACAAAAAACTACACTATAGTTCAGACAATCAAAGTTATACGATAGACATGCGGCCAGTGGAAAGTTTTCCCTCCCAAAAATAAAGACGAACTACAGTAAAAGAACAGTAATATACAGAGCTATGTATGCTTGGAACCTACTCCACAAACAATTTGGACAAACCACTAGCACAAGAGAATTTAAATTGTTAGTGAAAAAACATATTTTAAATGGATACATACAGAATCCTGAACATGAATAATGTAGGATGGTTAAAATATATATACTATCTGAAAATAAATGGATGTTAGATATATATGATATTGAGTGAAATTATAATGGAATGATGTGGAATGCATGAATTGCTTAAGAGTTTGAAGGATTGTTGTAAATAAATGTCACCTCTTTTATTTTTTATTTTTTTTATTTTTCTGTAATATATATAAATATATATATATATATATATATATACACACACCTGGGACTACAGACCTCCACTGTAGGCTACTTTCATTTCAAAACGCTGTTAAATAAACCACAAATAAACTCCACATTTCATCCTATTGGTAATATAGAGCCATAACTTCACAGACAGAGTTTTCTGGTTTGTGTTAAATAATGATGGTAATACCAACGCAGCGTGTACACCATTAAGGTAAAGTGGTTTAGTCCTGAGTCTTGGCTGTTGTAGTGATTCTTCACGACCATATTAACACCATGGAGGAGAAGAGGTCAAAGCATCAGGTGCCCAGTTTAGAAGAAAGAAAAAAAGACGAGGAGGAAAAACATGCAAGAGCTAAAGGTATGCAGCTGTTTGTATGATGGTGATGATTATATGCATGTAATAATGAAATAGAAGTTCGCCCAGGGCGCTAAACGGACTAGAACTGCTTCTGCTAGCAAGAGCTACAAACCGTTGCCAGAGCTGGTCTCACCTGAATCATGCTGATCAGCTGGTGTACAGTTTATTAATTACAGATAATCATATCATTGTGAAAAAAATGTATGTACTTTTCTTATTCAACTGACATTAAACTGCTATCCAGAAGTTGAAGCTCAAGGCTTCAGAAACATCATGGCCACGTGGCAGTCGTAATTCAGCTTTGGGTATTAAATAAAATTTGACACAATAACTTGAAAGTAGCACCTCGTGCCCTTGACAAGTCAGCCAGAACTTCTTTTAATAAATGTTCTAAAAAGCACCAGTAAATTGCCCGCCTGACACATCTCTAATATAAAAGTGTGTAACTATCTATTTCTTACATAAGCGTCTCCCTCAAGTGTTCACTTTTTAAATTTGCTGCTCCAGAGGAATGTCTGCTTCGCCTAATTACGTGATGTGTGATTTCAACATTCAGAAGTTTGACGCAGTTAACCGTGTTAGAGTTATTTGCTTCAAATGAGATCTTGTGTAACGCTAATATGAACAAGCGCAGATAAAGAAAGTCAATGAATGATTGATTCTCTAACGCAGCATAACATACAAACACAGTAAAAGCATACGTGAATTAAAATGCTTAAATCTTTTAGCATTTAGACATGTTTTTACAAGCTGACCCTCAGATTCACTGACATTACCACTACCACGTTCAGAAACTAAAAGGTTCTATTTTTGGCAGGCTGAGAAAAGTTCAGAATACAGAAGTTAACTTGCTTTAATGCTTTATACTTTCATAAGCAAGCCTGTGCTTATGAAAGCCTCGAAGACTCAGTGGAAAGAAAAAAGCTGTGACATGTGATTAAGCAGCAGCCGTCAGCAGTGAATAGCCATCTGGAAACGGCAACAAGTAGGTAATTAGCGCTGAAAAAACAGGCACCTTTCTAGCTGCAGCTGGAGAAAATACTTAATATATTCAAGGTCTTGGAGGAGCATCAACTTCTCATTGGCCAATAATGGAGACAGCTTTTGCTTTTTGACAGTAATGGTTGTCTTGGTCAATTTCATTCTTGAATCAATACGTACAATGCGACCCTAATGTGGCAAATTAAAGAACCCCTCTAACTACACATCAAGGCTACAATGAGATATTGATTTATGAGACACGAAATCTCAGGAGGTCGATTCTTTCCACTGCATTTCAATACCTCAGAAAACCTCGGGCTTCGGTGTAAAAACACATTTTGATATAAAGCGACAGGTTTCGCTCCAGAAAACTGGGAATTTGTGTAATTTCTTTTTGAAAATACACTTTTCAGATTTTGCTTCATATCTTACTCCTCCAGGCCTCTTTGTACGCTATCTACGAGCCAGAATCCATTCATGATATAAAATTACTTTGTCACAATTACCTTCTGTGTCTATTGAGACCAGATGTAATCTTCTGAGTTTTAATTGCAATGATGTAGATAGAGGCCTAGGTGTTAAGACTTATCAGACACCAGAAGAAGAAATGGAAAGAAAAAAAAAAAGGTTTTATAATGGGATCTTCAAACCGGGATGGCAAGTGAATTTGTGGACATTAAATTGCTGTCATAGCAGATGAGATGATCCGAGTTAAATTTAAATTACGTTTGATATCATTACTTCCATTTGGATTAAGTGGTGCAATTACACGCTGCTATGTCTAACAGGACCTTTTAGAGTCCGAATCACACACTGTGACGGACGACAACAGCTTGACAGCTGGAGAGGGAGCTGACGTCAGTGCAGTGTCCAGATGATGAAGTAATTCACAATTCACAAAGACTTTCTTCAACTCTACTTATGAGCAGCCCCATTTAACACGGTCTAATCCGTTGTTATGGTCTAGTGGTCACTCTTCTGTCCTGTTGTTGTACAGCTGAAGCCATATTGAAGACATATTGTCATGTTTTCACAACTGGATGAGAACCACAAGCCGAATAAGAACTGCCATGAATTCAGTTAAAATGGAACGACACTTAAAAACACACACCTGATATTTAAATACAGTTGTATAGTGGTACAGTCACTTTTAACCCTTTACAGGGCACTTATTGAAATATATAAAAATTCTAATGAATTTCAACCCTTGAGGGTTATTGTAGGGCATAAGAAGACTGTTTTACTTTTGTAAAATTTTACAAAATGTTTCATTTTCTTGTAGAAAATCAAGGTCAGTGAAGTAACCTTATATGGTTCCTTGTCCTTAAAGTGGAACTGCTGTTTTTTACAACCTGGACCTTGTTTCTGCCATAAAATATGGCTTTGTTTACTCCCCATATAACTTTGGTGTCATTTGGAGTCGTTCAGACGATATTTACATCCGTGTATATCCATATAGTGGGAGTGACTGGGGCACCGCAACGCAGCCTCTAAATAACGCATTATCTGCTGCGAAGCTCGTTCATTGCACCAGTTTTTTGTTAGACGGTGAGGACGTCCATCATAAACAAAGTCGTCGTCCACAGCCTCAGAACCGGAAAAATATTCAGCCATGTTGCAAAAGACTAGCAGTAGCAAATTACAGGTAAACAAGTCGACCGTCGCGGGTGCGCTCAGAGATGACATCATCCAGGTTAGTAGGTCAATCTACAGACCCCGGATGATGATAACAGGTAACTCCAGACTCAACGGGGAATAGCACTAGCGTATCATAACAAAATATTGGTTAAATGAACGAGTTTCATGGCAGATAATGCGGTATTTAGAGCGTTTCGGTGCCCCAGTCACTCCCACTATATGGATATACGTGGATGTGATAAAAATCACATTAGACAACATTAGGCCACTTCTTAGTGGTACTTAATAAAGCATTTACGTTTAGCATTCACGCAGAGGCGGACCTTGCAGAGGGTTTAAAGTGTGTCTATGAAAGTCTTTGTTCAAGCACCATGGTTGGCCTGTACAACGGCAATTAAAATTGATACAATATAGGACTAGGATTATCAGTGAAAGTGATTTTTAAAAATCCACAGAACTCACTTCCTTCAGCTTGAGCCACAACACTATGGCAAAAATTTCAAAGCCTCCACTGTATTGCACTGAAATGCCCTCAAGCTCTTTAAAATATATATATAAAAAAAACATCAAGCCTACTCCTATTTCAGTTTGCGTGTCATCATTCTGACCTGTCATTACAGACCGTATAAAAAAGTCGACATGGTCTGAAATGTGAAGACAGACTGTATTCTTTGTAATTGCCAGCAATGGGCTTATCCGCAGGTTGAAAAAGAAGACTGATCACAAGGACACTTTTCATTTGATTTGTTGTCTTTGTAAACAGTCTGAGTTCATGGTCTCAACTGCTGGCTGCAAATCTGGTGACATTTTGAGTAAAACAGAATAAAACAGGAAATGCTTTTGGATGGCTTTTGATCGCTGTAACAATGACCTATAAAGGGGACAGAGGTGTAGCAATGCAGAATTATGACACTTTGAACCAAAATAAGCAAACTAGATGAATCCCAATTAATATCACAGTCAAAATGAATTGCCCTTGCTAATGCTAACATTAGTTGATTGCTAATGGAACCTGGTCCCAGCAGGTTGCTAATCAGCAGAGGCTGTGGGGGTGTTAACCCATGTGATAATATAATTCTGGTTATTTTATCTAGCCTGATAAAAGGGTATGTTAACAAACATTACGCGAATTACCACATTTCTATTTCTTTCATACAGTTCATGAACGTATCGCTGTCATGCTGGAAGAAATTAGAACTCACTAGCTGTTATTTAGAAAGAATAGCTGGACATGGCTGAGTTTCAGTCTTTTCAGTCCGTTTTAAAAGAGGTATGAAAGAGAGGCCTTCTCCCTGAATCAGACAGAGAAAATAATTACCCCTGCCTCCCAATGAGAATGAAAATGGGAAACATATCTGCTCAGTTAATCTGGTAAAAGCCTTCTGCTAAACTGGAACTTCTGATAACAGCCACTGTATGGAAATAATGTGTCCATACACATTAGTCAGCACCGTACATGCCCTTAGAGATGGAATGAAAATTAAACTTTGCTTTTGATTTATGTAATAGCTGGCATTTTGTATCGCTTGTGTGTTGACAACACTCCCGCCTGCCTTTGCCATAAGCCTGGCATCATACATGTAATGCAGTGGGAAGAGACTGACCTGCGAACAACATGGCACATGTACAGCAGGGTGTGCAGCTTTGGGGTTATAGTGTTTTCTGTTGGTGCAAATATATTAATAAATGGATATAATAATATGCAAAACACTGGTCCCTTTGTTTTCCACTTAGAGCATATCTTATAGCACTAAGTCTCAAGAGTTCTACATTGAGTGTAAGGGTCAGAAAGAGAAAACAGTAAATAAAGAAAGGATTGTCTGCAAGCATTTGTTTTTTTTTTTGGCTGCCTACTCAAACGGAAACACTTCCAACATAACTGCACACCTGTGGCGCCATCACCCAGCCTTATCACTGCTTGGAGGCATTATAGCCAAACAGATAACACCAGTACCCAATAAGTTAGCCTTCCCTGAAGCCTTCCTCATACATACCCCACTGATCCAAAGAGACGCAAAAAACAAAAAACAAAACAAAACAAAAAAAAACATGGGCAGCGTGGTTCTTCACTGCAAATGATTTTGAGCTGTTGTGGTTGAAGATGCAGGCTATGGTAATCTTACGAAAAAAAATTACTTGTTTAAGGCACAGTGCCTTGCTCTCACTAAAGACAGTTGTACCATCTATGTTGGATTGGATAATGAGGAGCGCAACTCTCTAAATCCGTCCTCTGTATCAAAGTCTAGAAGGCATTGTTAAAAAAGCACTACATCCCCTACCAAAACACTGAGATGGACTGAACCATAAACTGGGACCAAAAAACAAAGGTACGTATTCCATTAGCAATACCTGTAATGATTCATCCCTTCTTCACATAGTATTTACTTGGTAACTTACTATTTACTATACTTCATCTTATTATACATGTTACCCATGCTTACAGCACAAACAGCCAATGAATGGATATACGAGAAGGCAACGCCAACACCACATATGACACCATTTGTTGTGGCTGAGAGACACTTGGAGTAATGTTTCTTTTCCACTGTGATCTTTCTCTACTGTAAAAAGCTCTGTATCTTGACTACTATTCAATAAGTATGGATTTTGATGCTGTCTCTTCAAATAAAACACTTGTCACTTGTGCAGACAGTCACCTGTGCAGACAGTCGGAAGCATTCAGAAACCAGGACAAGATGTATAACTATGACTTACTAAACATTCTAGAAACATCACCAGACCCAGGATAGTCAAATCCATGTAAACGCACCCAGTGTAGAATAAATAGGACTTTTCCCATACAGACATATCTGTTGTAAATCAGATACAAAATGAAGGAGTCTTAGACAAACAGTATTTGACGGATTTGCTCAGCAACTAAGTTCACCACATTTTAATGAACAGTGCCAGGGCTCCGTGTGGCAAACAATGCCATCCTGCTCTCATTTTGTTAAACTGATGATGTGCATGGCAGCCTTGGGGCGTGCGTTGGCTGCCCTGGTGTCTGAGGCCGGCTCGTACTCTCGACTGTCGTGCTGTTAACTAGCGGGTAAGGATGATCTCCAAGCTTCACATAAAACCTCCTGTAAGTCCCGTCCGCCTCCGTCTGTGCTTCCCTGCTCTCAAATCCTGCACGCACATCCGTCTTCACCGTCTACTACCTCCCAGTGACCTTTGCATTCTGCTTTGTGATTCCATCAGCCTAATTACTTCCTGGATATGACCCAAGCCAGCAACATGATATTATTAGCTCTCGCTTTTTGATCAAGCTGTAAGGTTATCACCAAAATGTACACTGAAGTTGATAACTGAAAAGACAGAAGTCCATTTCAACAATTCTTGTCTTCACACTTGTTATGTATGTGACGAAAAAAGGAGTTACCAGTTCTTCCCATACTATTCCCATCTTACCATCAGATGGTAAAATATGGTACAGTAAAAACTTTAAATGATACCGTGAATTCTACCGCTTTACCTGGCACGATGTGTACCTTCACTGTCCAATGAAAAAAACCAAACAGGGGCTACATTTAATTTCAGCTGATGTAATGACAAACAAAACCTTACTTTTTTGGCGAATTTGATGAGAACATGACACTGAAATAAAAAAAAATCAAAGTTCGTCCTTGACAAAGAATCTTTCTACGACTTTTCTTTATGCCTCTTTCTATTCAAATGATCACATTCCAAGCGTAAATGAACAAAGACGACGTAATGATTTTAGTGAGGCCCCAGTGCAAAAAATCAAGCTTTAAAAAGTGTCAGGCAGCAACCTCGGAGGCCTGTCTAGAAGTACAACACAGAAGAGAAGTGGTGGGTCTCGAGAGGGATGAAATCACTTAAAAAAGGGAAAACATCTGTTAGAACACAACAACAAGTGCATCATGTCTGCAAAGCACCTTTCTGCTCTGTGAGTGATTTTGATCATTTGTGCTTGTTTACCATTTTGTGTTGTTTCCAACCAATTTTGTTTCTCTTCAGACAAAATGCAAATGTACTCACGGGGCTATTCAGCTTGTTGAAAGGTTATGTTTTTTTTTCCCCTGGCATTTTAAAAAGCAAGAAACATTTGTTTCACTCACAACCACTAATTCTAGGCCTAAAGAGTTAAGGAATAATTCTCAGAGGATCACAGATGTCTTTACATAGATGTTCAGTCTGTAAAATACTGTAGCTACCGATATAGAGTTGTGGTTCAGACTGTAGCTTTTCTACATTGATCGTATATAAATATGGACGAAAACGCCACGGTATGAAGCTTAATATGGGTGACACTGGCCATCGCCATCCTGGCAGTGCATGATTCCAGCTAATTTAAAAAAAAAGCAAAGGGAGACAAAGGGGGGAGGTAAAGGGTGACAGGGAACATGTAAGCTATGCCTTTAATTATGCATAATTTTAAGTTCACTATTGTCTGGGGTCTCTGGCCAAAACCAGGCCAAATAAATAGTTTGGGCATACTTTAGTGTAACATCATGGTCCTGATTTGTTGCAGGACTAACCAAATGCGTGCAGAGGTGCAGATTTTCTTTCTTCCCATAATGAAATCCCATTGCCAGCATAGAAAGAAGCTATAGAGACCAAAACAGTTTTTTGTACCAGGCTGTGAACATATTTACAGTATATCTGCAGTAAAGTTGCAGGTCTGTGGGCGTTTAATTGGATTTTGGAACCAGTCACAAGTGTCTGTTCATAGAACTTTATATTGGACAATACAGCATTGGCTTCATTTTTCATCCACAGATGTTACTACTTGCTCTACCAGTCACTGGACCGTATCTCCCTCCTCCTTGTCCTCCTTCACCACACTAGTATTGATGTTTGGCACGTCACAGTGATGTTGTGTTAATCCCAAGGCAGCCATTAATTAGATTAATTGTACTTTTGGGGCTGTAAAGGAGGCACTCTACAAATCTGTCTGTGTGGGTTAACCACTGCCGTTGGTGCACCGTGTCCAAAGGCCATCGCAGAATAGCGTTAATTTTGCATTATGGTAATTGTCCAAACACACAGCAGCATTGTTTGGGCGTGCGTTTGTTATTTGCGAAACATAATTCCGCCTAATGTGCAATCCGAGTGCGGGAACAACTTTTGCAAATTGCTGTTGTTAAACGAGCTTTCGGAGACAAATGCATTTTGCAGTACACAAAAATAAAAACATCTTCCTCCCATACAGGCATCGTCATGACACTTGCTAATTATAGCATGTGCTGCGCCGCCCCCCTTGTTTTTTGTTTTCGTCTCATCCTCTCTCTGGTGTGACATGTAGGAAGTTAGTTTTTGCTTGCAACTTGCTTGTTAATTTCCCACCGGCACAGTGAGCAGTTTCCTTGCATTAGCTAAATTATCATTCAATGTTATGATTTCTGTTCTATTAGACATGAAACACAGAGCAGAGGAAGGCAGATAAATGAAGTCACCTGTAAAGATGAATGACAACAGTTAGCATTACTTTTCAGACATTTTACTGTTATATATATATATATGTATATATATATATATATATGTATATATATATATATATATATGTATATATGTATATATATAATTATTTTTTTTTTTACATATTTTGGAATAAATTCCTCCCAACTGAAGTGAGAAACACTGCTTGTACAAACTCGCTGTCTTCACTCAGATCAAGCCGAATGCTGCAATACTCAAGACAGACAAGTTGGAATCCGATGCCTTGAATAAGAGAATAAAGACCACTGCAAGACTCTGATGTCAAAATAGTAGTACCCTCTTACATACACTTAACACTCAAATGTATCTGTGGGCAATCAAAACTGCTTTAATGTGTAAAAAAAAGAAGCACAGATAGGAACTTAATTATTCCTGTAAATTATAATTAAATTCTTAAAAATAAAAATCAATCAACTCCTACTACATAAACCCTGAAGGAGGCACAGTGAAGGTGGAATTAATCAGCATTAAAGGAAGTGTTGAAAGAGTTGGTACTAATTAAAGCAGACAATATATAACTCAGCATGTCTTCCTACAACTGAAGTCAATCTGGCTTATGATAACACTTGTTAATACCAGTAAAACATGCCAGCAATGCTGACCCTCTGAGTGTTTCATTTTTATTAGGCAGTGAGAAGGTGATTAGTCAGGGAATACGCGAGGCTTACGAGGGGATACAGTTTCAACACGGACCTCTTGACCCCGTCGGATTGGATTTTATTAAATTAATGCTATGGCACTTGTTGTGAAGGAGAAGGATTTAGAGCTAAGCAACTACAGTACGCAAACACAAAAGGCAGGCCCCTGCCTTTAAACATTCAGACAAAAGGAAATGAACACTCTCCAGATGGCACACGGTGTCAAGATAATGATATGCAGCTGCTCACAGCAAGGCAGTGAGGACAGGGAGCCAAGAGAGATAATAATAAATCAGTAACCAGGATAAAAAATGCATCTCAGTTCAAGTTCAAATAACGTCTGTTAAATGAAATAGAGTAGATGAGAACCTCCCAGAGACCAACCTGGGCCAGACTACTGTAGCAGAGCAGTGGAACACATGGAGACATAGCTACTACTTCCCTCATGTCTTCTAGGTTTAGACTTCAACATTAACGTATGGAAATGAACATATTTTCTTCTCTTACTCTCTCTTTTTTTGTTTTTGTTTGTGAGACAAATAATAATCCAGAGCAAAAGATCCCTTGTAAAGTATGACTGCAAACCTCTGCTTTCCCGCAGAGCTGATGTACTTTATTCATTCATCCCATCACGCTCGGATTATCACAGATCTGTCAGGCTGCAGTTGGTCAAACCTTAGCACTGCAACAACTACGAATGACCTGCTTTCTTACATTGTCTGGGAGACAGGACACCCCTGCGTCTTTAATCTGTAGCTAATGGTGTGATTTTTCGTGTGGACATCAGAGAGCAGGAGGGTGACCCTGGCGCAGTGGGAGGGAATCCAACATCAATCTTCATTCTGAGCGGGGTCAATGGACGCTAAAAATAAACACATTAAACTGACCGAGACAGAATGCCACAGTCTCAACTACGCACCTGCACACATCTCATTACACAGGGGAAATCACACAGTGTTGAGACTGGGAAAACATTTGCTCAACCACTTTTGCACTGTGAAAAAGGATGTGTAAAACGTCTGCAAACACTGAGCTGAACTGCTATATACAGCATAAAGCTTTCTGTGACCCTATAGCTGGTATGACCGAATAGAGTCTGACATTTGGGTTGCCATGTCTGCTAAATATTTAATTAGCTGAAAGTATAGTGTTACTCGTACTCATGAATACCGAGGGTCTCACTACTGTATGACTCAGAGGGTTCTGTTATTATCTGGTATATATCAGTAAACAGCATTTGTCAACCTGTACTTCTGTACAGGAACCACAAAATTAAAACCACTGACAGGAGAAGTAAATAACATTGACCAGCTTGTGATTCAATGTTCTGCTGGGAAACTTTTGGACCTGGCATTCATGTGGATGTTACTTAGACATGTAGCACCCAGCTAGACCAGACCAGGTACCCCCACTCCATGGCAATGACACTCCTTGATGACAGCAGCCATCCCTAACAGGATGCAGCCTGACACAGACACAGGCACAAAAACGCTTTAGGAACAACTCAGAAAACATGAAGAACAGCACAATGTGCTGACCTGGCCTCCAAATTCACTAGATCAAGCATCTGTGGGATGATCCACAGAGGCCCCTCCCCTCAACCCATAGGACCCAAAGGCCCCCCCTAACAACATTCTGTTGCCAGACACCACAGGACACCCTCAGAAGGCCCATGTCCATTCTCTAATGAGTCACAACTGTTTTGGAGGCACAAGGGAGACCTACACAATATTAGGAAGGTGGTCATAATATTATGCCTGATTGGTGTAAATCTGTGTTGGCAGAGTTCAGTGTTCTTGACGTTCTCAAGTGACATGGCTGCATTTACATGGACACAAGTATTCGACTAGCCTGAAAGCCAGCCCAAATTCAGAAACCCACAACATTTTTGTCCCTCCACTGGGCACAGATAAAGACCTGCAAAGAGCTAATTTGTCATCCACGTCATCTGAGCGCCATAGTGTTGAATTTGTTTCGAACAAACATTAATAATACTTTAGAAGAATAAAAAAGTACTAGTTCTTAATAATCATGTAAACTCATTAATCAGTCTTATCCAGTCACTCTTTTCCTCATGGGAGGATCACATTAGCTGAGGAAGGAAGGACAGGAAGGACAGAAGTTTGGCTGTAGCTAAATGGTGGCAATGAAGCTAGAACTGACGTGGACAACGCTGCCTTGGTCATCTTGCACTATTGATTTAATTCAGCATTGGGGGAGAACTTCTTCTTCTTCTTCTCTTTCTATATTTCCAGCAAGGCTCCACACTGAGTAGAACAACGCTGCTCGTGAAAAAAGTTCATCGCTTTATCACGTTTCCATGTAAACAGTTAAACTGGAATTTCTAATCGGACTGATTTCAGCTGAACTGAGGGTGGATTTCTTTTTTATTCTAGCTTTTTAATGCGTTCATGTGGTATCAAGCTAGTATGAATCCCTTAGGCTGTGTTTGTAATTATCTTTTTGTTACATCTGAGTCCTCAACTGCGTGAAACTAATTTGCATTTAAACCGTAGATCCAATTTGGAATGTGCTTCTCAACTTAACATTTTATATATAGCAGTGTTCGTGCAGGTGGATGCTGAGTTTACAAGTTTGTTCTGTTAGAGGGCTAGGATATTAATTTCACAGTGTCAGAGAGTTGTCTATTAGGCACAATCTGTGTTCAGGGCTCCTCTGAACATCAACGCCACATGACATCAGGAGTTAGAGGACAGGAGACAGACTGTGTGTGTGTGAGAGAGAAAGAGAGAGAGAAAGAGAAAGAGAGAGAGAGAGAGAGAGAGAGAGAGAGAGAGGGGACGGGAGTGAATTATTACAGAGACCGAGTTCAGCTGCTCAGCCATTGTTTCAGATGCAAACTTCCCTACATTCAAAAATCTCAGCTTTTCACTAGATATTACAGAGACTGTCACCTATTTTTCTAAGGAAATTAAACAATACATTCCCAACGGTGTTGGCTGCTTGGGAGAAGCTAGCACATTGTGTTGAGAGTATTGGTTTTATAAGAAAGGCTGGCGAGTGGCCAACAAGTCAGTCAGTCTGATGTTAATCATAAGTTACAGAGACTTCCAATTAGAGAAGAAAACCTAGGAATAAGATCAAAATGCCTCAGTTAAAATGTACTTTGAGGTTGGGTTTTTTGTAGTCATTTCAATCATTTTTTTTTAACTTTATGATGGTGATTATAGTGATGATACGCATTTGTACCGATCTACCTGAGTGTCTCTTACAACTACAGTGAATACGCGTGTTCTGTCTGTTTTTTAAAAATCATCTACTATCCAGTTCTTCAAATGTTAATGCGCAGTAATAAGGTACAGCTGCAGACGTTTTCCAATTTGAAAGAAGATGCCATAATGGTATTTAATCTGGAATCAAAACCCCTCAGATCTCAAGCTGCTCAAACTCTCCAAGCATCACAGTCCAAATGCAAAACCAGCAACACTCCACATCACATAAGACACTGCCTGTTATTTGAAACACAACACCTGCTACGGCCGCAGTTGGTGCCACCATGATTTGCGAGTCTGCTACAGCCGGCTGGGGCACGGAGACCAGCAGCATCAGTTCTATCTACCAATGGTGGCTGGATGTGGAAAAAAAAAAAAAAAGTGCAGGTGCTTGCAGACTCAGGAGAAAAAGTGCTGGCAGCATGTCGCCGTCTTTCTTCCATGACAACCCCACTGCCCACCTCATACATCAAACGAGGCACAAACAACGCTGATAAAGATAACTGACCAACTAAACCATAACTTCACTCTGATTAGTTGCTGATGTGGTGGTGATAGAGCTGCAACACTTCCTGTCCCCTCATTCGCTCTGGCACTGCCTGTGAACTAACATATCAAGCACACTCGCATGCACATTGAGCTGTCATATTCATTTGTGCACATTCATTCAAGCACATACAAGGCACACAGTGCAGTGGAATGCATGTGGGAGCATGCAGCTTGAATTGCCAACGGCTGTGGAGAGGAGCAGACATACGTTACCTCAGTGAGGACTGGTGCCTGGGTGAGAGTCAAAGATCATTCTGCCAGTGCCATCTGTCAAGCAGGTTGGTTACAAAGGAAGTAGGAGCAAGTGTCCCTCTCCCTCCTTCCTGTGCGCCTCTATGGCTTCACAACAAAGTCCCGTGCTACATTAGAGGAGAGCGCCGTACTCCACAAGCCGGGGATTCCTCTATCAGACAGAAGCCAAGCCGAGGCAGTTTAAATCCCCCATGAGGAGATGGAAGTATGCACCTCCCTTTTCTTGGGGAACCGCGGCTTGCTCTTGCACAAAAGCTCCCCTATCTCTCTCTCTCTCTCTCTCTCTCCCTCTCTCTTTCGCGCTCTCTGTGCTTCTTCTGTGTCCTTCTATGCTCTCTTTCTCTCCCCTTCCTGATCCTGCTTGTACATTCGCTCGCTCGCTCGCTCACTCACTCACTCTGGCATGCATTCTTATCCACTGTGGCTCCAGCACCTACAGTCACAAACACACTGTACTATGCACACAAACATATGCAAATGACTCACATGGACAAACACATACACAAAACAAACAAAAAAAAAAAAGCCTCTGTCAGTTTCTTCAGAGAGTATTTCTCTACAATCTGATTGGTTGACTTCCTCCTCTTATGCAATGCAACTGTGTTTCCGTATTATATCATGCTATCCACATGTTCTCAAACATACTGGAGTATGAAATATAACGGAAGCTCTTTGGGCCATGAGAAATATTTGCTTCCTGTTTTGCTTCATTTAACAGGATTATCTCCATGTCTCCCTTTGTGAACGACAAAAAAACATTACTCAGTAAGCAATGTATGTGGAGGGCTCTAGACAGATTTAAGGGTGCCTCTGCTCTGATTTAAAAACTGAATGAAATAAATCTCTCAGAACGTGTCACTGAACAGTACGATTTCATTTGGAAATCCTATTTCCCCGTGATCCAATAAAAAAAATGTGCTGTGCAGCTCATAAAGCTACCGTAAGCACGATCGGATGCTCTCCAGAGATGTTCTATTTTCAGCCTTCAGTCGTAACGCACAACAGAAGAAAGAGGACAGCGAGGCGCTATTATGAGAACCACCCCCCAAACCCCCCCCTCCCTAACCGCCTCGAAACCACCACTGACACCACTTCCCCATCTGCCTCCCTCGGTGCTGCAAATCTCCATGGTTTAAGGGGATAGCATAAGGAGGGAAGGATGGACATAGTGGTCTAAACGATATAAATAGAGCTGGAGTGACCTGATCCATTAGCGCTTGGTGGAGAAAGGTCCAGCAGCTAACGTAATGACAGGTAGTTACATATGGGTAGGCTTGGAGACTAGACCATTCACTCAGGAATGTGTTTTACATGTACAATGCTTTAAAACTGCAATCCAGTACGCGTGTGAATTAATTAAAAGTGTCGGAGGCAGAGCAGAGACATGTCGGCGGGGAAATCCAGTGAACTGATCTCGAGTGTCAGTCAAGTCCGACTGGAGTTACAGATTGTTATGGCAACCGCGTGGCAATATCTCAAAAATCTGTCTTTAGCACAAAAACAGCCACATTAAAACTTAGGCTTCAGATGTTCCTCCGGTGGAATCATGTCCTTTTTTTTTCCCCACCCAGGCTTGTTCACAGTTTGTGTTGGTCGATAAGAAAAGGCCTGCGGAGTCAAACCGTGTGTTACTGTTGACCCAAAGATATTAATATTTCACTACCTGTTTGACTACCATGAATGTAATGAAGGGAACGTTCTCTCTGTGAAGGGCACAGGTGCAATCTACAGAAAAGCACACACGAGCACACACACAAAATTTGCATCTACACTCTGACCATATTTGCTTGCATACATAATCTGCACATGAAAACCAGCACATAAACATATCTGCCCTTGTCCGGTTGACCTGACACTGCACAGTGGTCAAAGCATAAAAACATAAAAAACAAGTAACACAGTAACAGTAACAGTAACAAAAAATGTAATAAATGTAAAACCAGACTAAATCAAAACAAGTCTTGTGTTTTCCCGCAGAGGCTGAATAAGCACAAAGAATCCATTGTGATTAAAAAGTAAAGCATGGCAGCTCTAATCTGTAGATTAGCACAAGGTTTTAAAAGTATGCACAACGGCAGAAGTCACCTGCCTGCAGTCTTGCTGCCAGCAGGGAGCCAGAGACCAGTAACTCACAATCTACACACATCACACTCTGTCAGTCTGAGGGAAGCTTTTCAATTCTCTTTTCCGATCTGAACATAACATTGTAAATTATTTCCGGATGTGTCTGCAGTATAGCGTAGAAAAAGTGAACATAAAATGTGACATGCTGCTATTTCGCAGTGAAATCACTAAATAAATCAATTCAGGTATCAAAGGGTGGAATTAAATATTGAATTACGTAACGTCCCTTAACCCTTCTTTAAGGTAATTTTGCAGGGAAAGCCATATATTTCACCAGCATAATTCCCTTCATTATTTTACGGCCTCACTGATGGAGTTATCAGGGACTCAATCCAGCCAAGCTAGTAAATCAGACAGCCTTGTCTTTAGATGTACTGGATAAAACCCACTGGGCCAACGTGACATTAATAATGTAGTTGCTATGGAAAAGTCTTCCTTAGGTGTTAGCAAATAAATTTGCGTTATTAAACTGAGCTGAATTCAGCTATTGAGAGATAAGGTCATGCCGTGTTAACTGGTACTCACTGAAACAGCGGTTGCGATGGCGTGAGCATCATTAAGATTAATTGGAGTGACTTGAACTGAAGTTTGTAATGCGTCATTAAACACGTGTATGCGTGGGTGATACAGTTCTTTACTTCTGTGATTATAGCATCATGAGGATGATTGAAAAGGGGTTAAAACAGCTCCTAGTTTTTATGGACATGGCAAGGAAGTTCCTCAGCAGCACGATTTTGGCATTTTTGTATAATGCTGCCTGCAACAACAAATCACATGACAACAAAGGCATGAAACACCTTCAAAATCCAACTGGAAGTTTAATGCAAAACATGTAAATTTCCAGCCTGGTGTAGCCAGACTTCATTCTTATTAGACTATAAGTCTGGTAATATACCACGGTTATACTATAACATTATGGGATGGGTTTCACAAACAAAACAAAGAAAAATCCCGTAGCACACAAATGTATAGTCAAACAACAATCAGAGCCATTCTGTTGTAAACAAATTTCACTCAGCGGTGATCTGATGACATGTGTGACTACATTATTGTTGTTACGCTTCTGCCCATCACAGCATAAAAGTTTAGGCTGGCTTCCAGGCTAGTAGCTTTCTTTATTTCTGCAAATACTGTGACTGGTTGTGAGGTCAGAGGCACCACTTTACTTACAAATCTGTTCCTTACACAGGATCACAATTTAGCTTGGTATAATCTGCTGCTACTCACTGTGAGCTCTATAACAGCGGGCCTGCTTTCTCTATCTCGGACATAATTTTCCCAGCAGGACTCTCACTTGTTACAGTGCCAACTTGACCATGGAAAAAATGTCACTTTGACCCAGTCCTTTTTGTGTGACAGAAGAATGTATGGATGCACACAATAATACTTGGGTTCTGACTGTGAATCTGTGCAACTTCAGAACTTAAACCCTTCACCATCTCTCATACATAGTTCAGCTTATTTGTTTGAAGGTGCATTGCCGCCATAAACTGTTGATATGCATGCAGTCAGCCAGAATTGTCTATCTTCAACCTCATGCTCAACCTCATGCAAGGACATCAATCATTTTGTGGGAAGAAAAACCTGTAAATCACAGTATAGTATACGCTTTCAGTTATACTGCAGGTTTTATCGTATAACTATAAAAAAGTAGTAGTGATAATATATTTGTGAACAATCTGATTCATTTTAATTGATCTTTGTATGAATGAAGGGAATGCTGTCATACTCTTTATTGTTTAGCCCAAACAGAGATGCTTGCAGGGTAGAGCAGGAGAATTAAATTGCCGTTTCTCTCTCACATTCACGTTATCAGTAGACGTAAACTCAGATCTAAAATATAATTCAAAGCAGTGTCAACAACAACAAAAACGATAATGATCTTGGAAAGGAACAGAGCAATAAGTTCCAATTTAAGCCAAAAAGTGGCAACTCCCATCATTATCAAATCCAACAGTGTATAGGTGCACTAGTAGCTGCTGGTTGTTTTCCTTTCATTCCACTGAGCAAATGTCAGTGGTTTTTTTTAATGCATTCAGAAATATTTTTAGCATTGCAATGTACATTGGAGTCAAAGGGAGTCACATATTAATGCATTGACCTTTCTCTGTGTGTTGATTTGGCTCTATTGCACTTTACAGCATAAGTGAAGGTCTGATCATTGCTCTTTACTGCCAGCATGTCTTTTTGTTCTTTTGACTACCTAACCTTGCTATTCTTCCAATACACTTAACCGCAGTCCAGTGTTGTTAAGCTGCCATCATTGTAAGGAAAATGCGTACGTAAAAAGTACTCTTAATAGTGACCATTGTCACACTTAGAGCATGCCCGCACTGCCAAAGGACACTGACTGGTCCGCTCCACAGAACATACCTCAAGCATGTAGCTAGAATCTGGGTAAAATGGACTGTCGTGTGTTCCCACATATTCATGAGAATCCAGCTGTCTCACATATCTACAATAGATTATCAAGGAGACAGTTCATAATGAACACATTTTGTCAGTGAGATTGGAGGACTTGATGTGCATACATACATGTTTTCTGCTGACTGACTAATACTTCTGTGCATAAAACTACTATTTACCCATATGAAATATACTGTATATAGCTCCTCAATCCAAGAGCTTCTTCAATGCTCTAATTACAAATACATGGCACAGAATAGTAATCAGGATGATTGTACAAATCAGAAGCAATCCCATCTGTTATTCTGAGTCTCACTCGATGTTTCAAAATTAGAGACAATGGCAGGTATCCTACTGACAGCTGATTACAACATTGGTGTTCAGTGATGACGCCCTGCTGTTTATCATGAAAGACTCTCTATTTAGTCAATCAAGTGACAACTTGTAATGTTAAAGGGGCCCCATAGGTACCAACAAAAATTTATAAACTCTTTACAGAGGTTAAGGCCCCTTCTAGTTCATTTACTTGGTTTGAAATACTCTGTATTAAAATGAAATGCCTTTTAAAGGCGTACACTTTCAGTGCACACATTAAATGTGCTAGTATTAATCTTCATTGATTTAAGACTGAGTGACCTCTCTCCATTTTCAATATCCTCAATTCAACAACTCTATAATTGAAAGGTTCAAGCACTGCAGAGGGTGCACAACATAACCTCTCTCTCCAAAGTAATGAGAGAGGGACGCAATGGAAAGAGTATAATTACAGAAGAGAGTGGAGGAAGATAAAAGTCATGGCACTGGGGAAGATATTGTTACACTGGCACTTTATTCAACTCCCTATTCTGCTGTTTGTCAGTATGCGTTTGAGGAGGATTAGTGAAATTGACTTTACCAGGAGGATAAAATTATATGCTTGATTCTCTATGAGGCAGCTGTGTGGAGGCGCCGCAAAGCGTTACACGACACAAACTGGTATTTGGTGTCAATACAGGTGTCATTGGTAACAGAGCAGGATAATTCCCCTCGGGGTGGATGAATGGGGTTTGATTACAGAGAAGCCATTACCAGCCTTAAGTACATGAGCTAAATGCTAGGTGTTGTTAGAGAGGAGAGTGAGGAAAAGCGTTTATATGCTCCACTGACGTATTGGCTATTGAGTGAGGTAGATTGGCTGTAAAATAAATACCGTGCAGATAACATTCACACACAGAAGAAAATGGAACGGATAGTCATAATGGCTTTTAGATAATGGCTTCATATGGTTTGTGAGTATTCTGTAACACCACCTCATTCAATTCACAGAATTGCTCATCTATCAATTCATCTTACAAAACAGAATTCACACTGTAAATGGAGTGGGACTGCAGAGCTCTAGCTCCAGGACAACTTTTTGATTAGACTGAGAAATGCAATACCCTATGAGAAGATCAATTCCCCCCTCTTCTCTGTTCTTTACATACAAGGCTAAAGGCAGCAGTTGGTTAGCTTAGCTTAGGACAAAAACAGGAAACAGCAAGCCAGGCTCGTGATAATAAAGCTGGCACCTCTATAGGAGTTAAACCCACTGTTAAATTAAAGCATTGTTGAGTCATCACATTCTGTATCATAGCTGCTGGGTGATCTGCAACAAATATTTTAATGCTTAGTAGCATTTTTTATTTTTCACCAGCAGCGTATGTGCAAATGTATGCAGAACTACAGAGTTTCTTTTGGTGGTATTATAGCTGCAGAGCTGCGAGGAAAACAAGACGCATCAATATTTCATTCAGAGGACTGCAATGTGAACATGACTTCAGACAGCATGTGGGTGATGTCCTCACGAGCTTTTGCAGAAACTATTGGTTCATAATGCTCGAAGATTATCTAGTGGCATCTGCTCCATGCTTAGCTTCTGAAAATAGGGTGATGCTTGAAGATGCATTTTTTTGGTCAGACCGCTAAATATGATTCACTTCCTCTGAATGGGCATCTTTTAAATCTCGTCCTTGATTCCCATGAATAATCCACGACAACGAAGCAGCAGACCCAGGGTGTCTCTCTACTTATAGAGCTAGCATGTCCGTCCCTTGTGAGTGCTGTTAAAAGGCAACTTTCATGCTCATTTCGCACACTCTACTTAATCTTGGGAGTTGCTCCGTGAACTGGTCTGTCTGTGTGTTTGTGTATGTGGTTGGTTCTATGATGGTCCTCCAGTGGTGCACTATCAGAGACTTATTTGGATCTACACAGTGAGAAGAACATCACTCTTTGGCCTGCGGCTGCGGCATCATTTCCCTTGTCTGACAGCCTTGGCAGAACCCTGTCCCGACATAATACATTGCGATAACCTGCGGGCCAAGCTCTGTTGCCAAACAACTTCAACCTCATTTGTTTATGCTGAAAATCTACAAGGTTTTAACTTCCTGAGGCTGCTTGCCATAAATCATTTCTCACCATTGCTCAGCAAGGATAAGTGGTGCTATTATGCCACCATGTGGATGGTAATCTACACCACATGATATGGAATCTGATGTTCATACAGTAGAGCAGGAAAATAGTTAGACTGCAGAAAAATACCTTTCTTGAAACGTTTATTCTTTATATATATATATATTTTTTTATAGGTCACTTTATATTTTTAACATAGTTTATAGTTGTATAAAACATTTTATTTCGAGTTACTTTCTATTTTTTACATAGTTTTTGTATTGTATGTTCAATGTATGTTACTGCTACTGGATGCTTGAATTTCCCACGGGATCAATAAAGTATCTATCTATCTATCTATCTATCTATTCCCAAAAGGGCTCTTGTAAAGTCTTGAAAATCACTGGATAGCTCATTAGGTACCTTAGTTAAATAAATGCATTCTACTGTAACAGGCCTGCACTGTCAAACCCTTTTCTTTCCTTCCTTGTCTTAAGTATCCCAAACAAGTACATTACATGAGATAAAGGTTGCCGGCAATAGCTATTAATTGTGATGAGTAGGAAAGAAAACAGTTCTATCAGCATTTCTCTTATTTTAGACAGACACTGAATGAAGCTAAGATTTTGTGTAGAACTGTTGTATTTGAATGCATTAATTTTCACCAGTGCATCTAATGAACTGTGTAATGGAAAATTCTGTATCACACGGCACCTTACACCAGCCACACCTGCTCTGTGAGTGGAGATTAAGACTGCGGAATTTAGGTTTATTCATCTCTTTATATGAGCCTACATCCATTTTACAAGCTAACAGCGACTTTTAAAATTCTTGTGTCAAGTTCTTTTTTTTCCTACTCTAAATATATATTTTAAATACGTAAACATGCACCACACCCAGTGAAATTATTAGTATATTAGTATATATTAGTATACTGAATTCGTGGTTCTGCTACATGTGCAGTCAGGACCCACGCATTGAAAGGAGACATCCACGGTGCCAGAAAGATAACTGGTTTAACTTAAACATGATTAGCACTGGGGTGAATGTAGCAGAATGGCTCAAACTGTAAGCTTTGAGAAATTAAATGCACTTTCAGGAATCCGCACCACTTGTAAATTGCATATGTGCAAGAAGGTCTGTGTAAGGCAACATCTTATGAACGTTGACTTATTATTGTTGTTTAGTGCTTAGAAACCTGTAACAGGATAAGCATCATGGCCTTAGCACATTACCACCTTGGATCCTCAAGTACACTAACTCAAACTGCGTATTTATAACATTTGTTATAAACACATGAGAATTAAATTACAGTACCTTAAAGAAAATCGTAAGAGACATCCTTGGAATGCAGGCACATCTTTACCACAGTATAGTTACTTGCTAAACGTGCAGAATTGCAACTATTCAATACACTTACTAATCAGACCTGATCATAGTCTTTACGAGTCTATAATGAATCTGGGTCTTCTCTCTGAGAAAAGGAAATGACTTTGGAGGGCTTTACTCAGCTGTGACCCTCGGGACTCATCCTGCTTTATCTTTAGTCTGCACAGGCCTGAGATAGGAAGGTGGAGACTAAATCAATTTCGCCGCATTGTCTCATTAGCTGGGGCCCTTGGGTGAACCGGGCTCCATGGTGATGCCCTTGGTGCCAGAAAGCCATGTCACTTACAGGAACTAGGCAATAACACGTACTGTACATGCATCCCAGCCATAAATGATGATGCATAGTGTCATACATGTAGAACTGTATAAAACTACAACAGTTGTGGAGAAATACAATTTTTATGTATTTAATTTCCTATGTATTTGTTTACCATGTCTTAAGGGCTTTGCTGCAGAATGTCTTTAAATCAAGTACACTATTTAGGAACGCAAAACACACAAGTAGTGAATATTGGGGAATGTTTTCAAATCTTTTCTTAACACTGGCTTTTTAATAACAATCATTGACAATAAAATTCAAAACCAGTGAGTTGAGCAAATATTATGACAATTAAGTGCATCTCTAGGACTACAATTTCAGTGTAGTGTATGATGGCACCTTAATCCAATAGCAATGTTGTGTAAGGATCTGAAGCAAGCTGTTGATGTGAGGAAACCTACCAACAACTGAGAACTGAAGTGGTTCTGAACTGAGGAATGGGTTGAAATTCTTCCAAGCCACTGTAGACGACTGATCAGCAGTTACCGGAAACACATGGTTGCTGTTATTGCTGCACAAAGAGGTCACAGCAGACACTGATTACAAGGGTTCACAAACTTTTGCAATTCACAGATACAGTATGTACAAATTATTAATTTTCTTGAATTAAATAAAAGCACACGTATAATATTTCACTTACATTTGTTTAATTAGATCCTCTGTTTACTCCCAGGACTAATGATGACTAATGATGACTTTTTTTAAGCCATTTTTATGCAGAGACGTAGAATATTACCTTCCACCAAAATGTAAATTGCTGCATATTACTGGCTTACAGATAAACACTAATATGATGCATTTAACCATCTAGCCGTTGCTGAATAAACAGTATATTTATTCCAGTGCTAACCATGACATATGGCATAACATTAATGTGGGTAAACTTGTGATCCAATAAACAGCTCAGTGCTATAATCTCTCGGGCTGCAGTATGTTAACAGGTCTGCCAGTTCAACACCAACAGAATGCTGTGAATTTGAGCAGGATTATGGCTTTTGTTGTTTGGATTATCTGAATCTAATTACCTTGCAGAGGAGCTTAACTGACTCTGCAGCCTATTGGTCTGCTGATTGCTTTGGTGCCGCTGAATGCTGGGGAAACTGATGATTTATGGGCCTAGCGGACGAGCCAAATATATATTACTTTAACAGAAATTCAGAAGTATAACTCTACTAAAAGTTGAATCTCTTGCTGCTGCGAATCTACAGTAAACACCAGAGAAACAGAACGTGGGATGAGAACTTATTCTGTCAAATTTTACTCAATTCAAGTATGCTTTAAAGAATCTAGAAACACTGTCCTTTCCAATCTAATTATAGTATTCTACACGTTTCTGCTATACTTGAACACAACAAGAAAAATGTATTCTGATTATGAAGCTAAGATAATGTCATTCCTAAGTAACAGTCTTCCAATTAAATCTAAATTGCCACACCTCACCTTATCTAGCCTGGTGTAGATACACATCTAAGCTTGCCATGTGGAAACTCAAGAATCAATCTAAAGCAGCACATTCAGAATGATTAAAGGTTTTACTAGGCGCTTTTAAAAAGGGGTGAAACCTGTAGGCAATAAAAACACATCTAGAGAGCTACAGTTGACAGGCTATGGTTAAAGCAACACAATGTAATCTTTGCTTAGTAGTGGCAACAGTGGCCTCTGTGGGTATTAAATTGCATCGAATTCTACCAGGCTCTAAATTTTAATGGCGAATAGTACTAGAACACAAAATCAACATCTCAATAAAAACCAGTATATTTTACAGTCCATGGCTGCTGCTCAGTTTGTCTGATAGTTATAGTTATATATTTCTTATAATTATATTCTTCCTGCAGCATTGGAGATGAGGCTTATTGAATTCAAAGTGTGCATGTCCACCAGGGAAAACAATCCATTAGCTGCAGTAGCTAATCAGGCCCCAAAAGCTGGTGCTGAAACAGGCCCAACTTTTCCCAGGAGATTGTACCCAATCATCTCAGTGGTGCAAGAACAGCCTTTTGGGTGTGGCGTGAGAATGAAAAAGGAAACAGTCTCCCTATAAAGAGCCGGTGTGTGATCTAAACAGCTGTGATGATTTTCTTGGAAGGTAATTCTGTTGCATAATGTTGTTTGAAATGGTAGGCAAGGGGCCATAGACAGAAAGACAGACGAGGCACCATCACACTCCTGTTTGAAAACTCTCAGCACGTAAGAAGCCGTTAATGATTCATGCTTTGAAGCTCCCCACAGCATTCATTCGTTCTTAAGTTTCAACACATTAACAATGAGCTGGCTACTACTGAAACAAAAATGGTCTTTTGCTGACTAAGTAAGATTTACTTGTGCTTTTACTTGTCATTCATAACCACACTTATTTAAGGTTTTCATGAACAGACCTTAGTCACGTGAGTTTCAAGTGTGCATGGTCACATCCTAAAAACCTAAACTCCCCACCAGTTCTTTAGAACTAATATCCTTGAATTGGTAGTGAAATGTCTCCATGAAAACCTAACAAGTTCATTTGTTTTAAATTTAGCTTTGTTTTTTAGATATCCCATGAACTGGATGACTGAGAACACATTTTAAAAGTTCACAGTTTAAATCTTGGCAAACTGAACAAACAACAATGAAATGGCAATTTACTCTAAAAGCCCAGACACACCACAGTGACATTAAAGAACCCCCAGCAACAAAAGCCGACTAGGCAATTCCACCGTTGTAAATAGGAATGTCCTCATCTGCATCAGAAGATCGGTATTGGGCCCAATCCAGGCATTTTTAAAATGATCGGATAGGTATCTGCCTACCTCCCAAAAAAAAACCTGAAGAGGACGGCTTCATCTTCTGCTTTAAGGTGGTTTAACTAGCGTTAAAACTGCCAAAAATCGAATTAAGAAGAAGGGGAACCAAGATCACGTGACTTAACATGTCTGCTGTGTGGAAGAACTTTACTCTGGACCATGAGGTCAGTCAGAAACAGTTTGTAAATTACGCAATGTGGATGTTTGGCTCAGTAGTAAGTAGTAGGATGTTGTCATTCAATACTACCAACTTGATTCCCCACCAAAAAAATAAAAAAGAACACACTTAAGCAAAGGCTGCACAGAAACAACAAGAAACACTTAACGCTGCATTTAAAGTAAGAGAAAAGTTTCCTTGAGACAGCGTCAAGGTGAAAAAAGAAAGGCTTACTGAGTTAGACCACAGAGCTACCCTCTCCTCGCTACATTAGCTTTGACAGCCCCATTCATTGTACTTAATACAGATGCATGGTGCACACGTGATCTTGGAGAAAACAAGTAAGATAAGAAAAGCATTTATGAATCTCCAGGGGAGGACATTTAGATTTTTTAAGATTGGATCCGGACTCCGATCGGTCGACAGTGAACATTAAAAGATCTGTGCCGGATCGAATAATCTAGGGGCATCCGGAAACTTTGCTCGTAAAAGGCACTCTTGGACCGTTGACGTACCTCGTATGGACACACCAAACTGACATTAAAGAACAAAGGCACACTTGCCTGAGTCTGGACCAAAAATTTGCACTTTAACACACTGACTACAGTCAACTGCCTGCTTGCTCATAGACTCTGAACCTGCATAATGTATTTTTTCAATTCTAGCACATAAGGCATATATACATGACTTGAAAAGTAAACTTCCCATACCAAATATAGAATGGTAAGCAGGGTAAAGGACTCAAGGGAAATCAACAAACTCCTCATTTTAATGATGGGATATGCATGGGAAATCAAAAAGCTATTTTTAGGTCTCCACTGTCCTCACAGCAAGTGGGGGTTTCATGTTTTAAAAAAAGTTTTTTTTCCCCCGACTTCTAAGCAGGCTTAAAAAAGTGTTGTTAAAGAATACCTATTGCGAGTTAGCACACAAATGCGTACCAAAGGGAAAATGCTACAGAAGTCTTTTAATATACATGTTTGCATAAAATGTACTGTTCACCAGCGTTGGTTAAAATGCTGCTTATCTCTGTATGATTAGATAGATACTTTATTTATCCCGTAACAAATATAAAGATATTCAAGTTATATAATAATATGAATATATAACGCCATGTAAAAAAAATAAAAAAATAAATACAGTATTGGCAGCAATGACCAAAGTCCAGTTGTCTCCTCACAGGGAGGCATTGTAGAGTCTTATGGCCTGAGGGACAAACGACCTCCTCAACCTGTCCATGGAGCAGGACAGAGACAGCAGTCTGTCACTGAACTAGCTTCTCTGCCTGACTATGGTGTCGTGTAGAAGGTGTGACATTGTTCATGATGGGCCGGAGTTTGTTCAAGGTCCCTGTCTCTGCCACCGATGTCAGGGACTCCAGCTCTGCCCCCACTACAGAGTCTGTCTAATGTATTAGTTTGTTCAGCCTTCTTAGTGCTGCCTCCCCAGCGCACCACAGCGCAGAAGAGGGCACTGGCAATGAAAGTCTGATAGAACATGTCCAGAGTTTAATGAGAATGTAGGTGTTGCAACAATGTTAGTCTTTATTGTCAACAACCACACAATTTTGCCTGCCAAAATAGACCAAAATTGGGATGCTTGTCTCTGAAACCCATTTTTAAAATGTACTATTCCAAGGCTTTGATCTTAGCTGTGTTTGTGGATTATCAGACAGAGCTGCTGCATACAATTTCGCAGGGATAAAAGAAAAGATCAATTCAACCAAAGCTTGTCTCTGCCTCATTTAGCAGTCACAGCCTTTACTGAGTCCTCATTAGTACCCTTACGCATACATCAGCATCCATGTAGGACGCCGTGACAGAGAAGAAAGCGTATTGGACTCATCCACAGAGCTCAAACTGACACAATTCAATCATTTAAACCACTCATCCCCATATAATGCACAGTCTAACATTTACATGTTTCCATATCCCTCTGAGGGATATCCATCCATGCATGCCTTTCAGAGTAGAGGTCAAAGCAAAGACTTTTGCACTCATTCATTGAATTTGCATGTGTGTGAGTAGTGACATGTGACCTGCCAATTCCCATCCACCCACCACTGACAACTGAAAAAAATCTGTTCATAGGCCAGGTCTAGTAACTCTTCTGTTGTTTTACCTTCCACACTCATCATAGCATTGATTTATTAAGTTACTGAGAGTGTGGGGCTCCACTGTCCTTGTGTAATACATCTCATCTCAACCAGGCCCACTGCTATAAGCACAGGTGATGGGTTTACTGTCAGAGGAATTTTAAAAGAACAAATGCATTACACTTTCTGAATCAGATGCAATGAGCTCAATCAAACACGTTCTCAAATAAATGCCAACAACAACACTGAGGACAATTTCTTACTAAGGTTATAGAAGCTGAGTCTGGACAAATAAAATGATTGACAAGTCAAGATCTGATTCAAGCACATACTTAAGCCATTATACTATATGTACACATTGGTACAGCTCTGACAGTTTCCCTAAATACTACAATACAGATTCAAATCCTGAAAAAAAATCCAAATCCTAAAAATGTACATTACTGTGTTTCCTTCTCTTGTCTCGGTATCTTAAACAGGTACATTAAATAACATCAAAGTTGCCAGCAAAAGCTATTAATACTGCTGGCTAGAAATTAAACGGCAAGGTAAAGAAAGCATCCATATGCATCCTTTTGAGGTGAGGCCAGCCTAAGGGAGGTATTTTGTGAGCTGGGACCTGATGAGTTCTATAGTTCTTCATTTAAAGCAATTTAAGCAAAACCAGTATATGCACCGAAATAGCAAATCAGAACTACTAGGTTTTCAAAATAATACCACAGAAAGAAGCTTTATTCACGCAGACTTAAATGAGTTTTGTATCTATAATTTGATATGTGAATCTGATCAATTGGTCAATGATACCAAGCTAATTTGCAGTTAATACAAGAAGGAAAATGACTTCATGATGAATAGCATAGATTTACAAACTGCTTCTAGCACCAGCAGCAGTGTAGCTGTAACTGACTGGACTGCTGTGACATTTTTATAGTGTTATACCGCCACAGAGACAGCCAGAGGGGCTGGCACTGCAATTATATAAAACCTCAAATTACATCCTCCTGGGACGAGCTTGGGCACCTGACAAGTGACAAGTGTACGCAGTTTAGTAGAGCTCACAGTGTCCTTCAGCTTATCATTTCACAGATAGCTACTGTCACCCATCTCCTCCTGGGGGGCAGGTTAAACATCATGGTGCTGACGACCATTTACATATTGACCTGCAATGTGCAACAATACGCTGTTATGCCTAAGCAAAGAGTAGCAATGACTTTATATTATTTGGAGCATTCTACTGGAGCACTAATGATGATGATGTTGAGCAGTCATAGTTATGACCACAAAAGATTTTTTTGAAACGCTGCGTTCTAGGGGTTGCACAACTTCAAATTATTTAAAGTCGACTATTATGTGGTGAAAATCGAGTTGACGTGGACTAGTTGCAGATGACGTCATTAATAAACACAATAGAAAGCAATGCTTTGCAACAATGAAAGCTGTATTCTTGCCTTAAATATATAGTGTAGAGTCTTACACAAAGGAAGCTACGGAGGTTTTTCTACAAGTTAACTGAAGCTTGAACACGGGCTACTGTCGGCTGAAGCTTGAACACGAGCTACTGTTGGCTGTAGTCCACGTCAACACCATAAACGCCATCAGTTTAACTTATAAGCGACTCTCGCTCGGCATACTCTGAGCTTTACCATAACTTCCGTCTCTCACATGGTGCATTTATTGACCTCAAGGACAAAATAAAAACACGCGCTACAGTCTAGTGATGGGAAGTTCAGCTTTTTCCTGAGAGCCGGCTCTTTTGACATGGCTCCCAAAGGAGAGCCAGCTCTTTTGACTCCCAAACAGCTCTTTTAGTATTGTTTATAGCCTGATATTTTAGCCCAACACAGCAAATACATATAGTTTGTGTGTTGAGAAGCTTTTATAATTTTTTTATAAGCCCAATAATTGTCTCATTTTGTGCAATTATTCAGTTACGAAAGCATTCTTAATTTTGTTTAATATTTCAATAAAACTTTAATTATGCAAATAAATGAACAAAACACTGCAATCAAATCCACACAAGCAAAAACAGAACCAAACTCAGTGAACAAGCAGTATGTCCTTGTGCAGGTTTGGGGTGGAACCTGATCTTAATATATTTTCATTTTGCAGTGAAAATATTCTGCTCTGCCATTCCCAATGTCTTTAAATTTCAGCCAAATGCTGCTTCGTTACGGGTGTCACTCATAACGTGCACTCGTGCTCTTTTCCTCACCACTGTCTGCTGTCTTACTCAGTCATCCACAGCGTCTGTTCCCCTCTCTCTGCTTTCACATAATGGTATGATCCAAAGTCCTCACATGTGATTGGCCACATAGCGTGCCCATCAAAACAAAGTTCTGCCCCAGTCCAGAGATGAAAGCGCAAAAGATAAAAAAATAGTGGGGAGCCGGTTCTCACTGGATGGGAATCGGCTCTTCTGATTCACTACCAAGCATCGGCTCTTAGAGCATGACATATCACTACTACAGCCACGGCAACAATGTCAACTAATAGAGAGCCGAAGTCCCGCCCCTCTACTTCCGGGTTATGGGACCTATCTTTCGAAAAAATATGAACGGCAGTCTATGGAGAGATCATAATTATTTTCTGGTCCCGATTGAATTGTGGCATGAATTTCACATATGATGTGTGTGAATTTAAAAGATAATTTTTCACGTCAAGAGATAAATTATTTGACGTAAATAAGCTGAACAATATTAGGTTTTGTATGAGATCGCTTAGTGAACTACATCTCTCGTCTGAGAACTATGGCTGTCTCCTTGTTGAGCTTTACCGTCTTCTTCCAGGACGAAGGCAGAAGCATGAAACGAGGTGAAAATCATTATAAATCGGGTCATGTCGAGAGCTGTAGTTACACGAAGGGAGTTTTGGTCGGTTCTGTACGCGCCAGCATGCGGGACTTGTAGTTCGTTTAATTACGTATTTTCCATAGCGTTTTACTGAACTATCTTGCGACAAACTGTGACATTCTTGACATGTAAAATCATTTTTTATTCTGAAAAACAACATATGTATAATCCAAGGCACAAGTCGATCGGGACCAGAAAATAATTTATCTTTCGCCATAGACTGCCGTTCATATTTTTTCGAACGATAGGTCCCATAACCCGGAAGTAGAGGGGGCGGGACTTCGCCTCTCTATAGAACACAACGGAGGGGGAAAATAAATTTCAAACTAGTTTGTTACGCCGAGATCGCGCTAATACAGATAGGCTACGTAGCTAAAGCCTGTATAAATCGACACCGCCAATAGCATTTAATAGCACAGCGTGTTGTAGCATATAGCCAGATTTAAAAAAATAAAATAAAAATGCGGTATTTATCTGAGGCCTTTTCTGTGTACAGAAGCTAAAGGTCTAATAACTTTGACAATGAAATTCACCTGCAAATTGTTTGTTTTGCAACCTCCTTCTCTCTGTTAATGCAGGGTGTTTGGTGGAGTTGTTAACTGCTCCCGAGAGGATTTTAACCGCTCCTCTGCTAACGTTGCCTTTTTAGATGAGTGTGCTGTGCAGTAGTACATTTGTGTATTTCAGGGCAGACTTACACATTTTGCTTGTTACGGTAGAGTGGGCTTCATCTTTAGTGAAGTATTTCCATACACTTGATTAACCGCTGCTAGTTTGCTGCAACGACCCACTGAGCTCCTCACCTGTCTTCTCGGGCCGGAGGCGTCCATGTTGTTATTGTACACGTGACTAGAGACTAGTCGACGTGATGCTTAAAACGTCATGGCACAGCTGCAAGTCCACTAATCGACTGGTTGACTAGTCTGTACAACCATGGACATATATACATAGACGCCTCATTGAGCGCTGCCGCCTACTGGAGCGGCGTGCCTACAGGGCGGCCATCTTGGAACAGGGCCACTCGCTCCTACAGTGCATTACATCTATGGAGGAATGGTGTTTCTACACAATAAAAGTGATCATAAATCGCTCAGTTGAAGTCCGGCATCTTTTCTTTACAATCTTCTGACAGAAGCTAGTCTGCTGATAACATTAAGTAGAATTTGTATTTGGGTAGTAAAACCATATTTTTTATCATAGCTACATGTGTGACGTTTTTAACAAATCATACGTTTGGAAATCGGTCCAAAATTCAGCGAATAATTCTACTTTGAGATTGAGGAGTACCTCTTTCCTTCGTAGGTTCATGCACCGCTGCCTCTGCTAGCCCTGTACCAAGATGGTGGCGCTTTAGGCACGTCCCTCCACAGTCGATGCGGAGTCTATGTGTCTATGTGTACAACCCCTGCATTCATATCAAAAGCTTTTGTCATTGTTGATCCTTCTACAGAGCATTTGCAAAACGTCTCCACTAGTTTAGGCAACTAGCTTTATGTAACCTGTATACTATAGACACACAATAAAAAGATTGTTCTGGATTTTTACAATTGTCAAAGTGGGTTCATCAAGGTTTGAATTGTCTCCTGTCCTATTCACAGTTGTACAAAATTTCCATTAAAAAATACATTTACTGTTGTATCTTCCTACTGATATAAAGCAACAACATTCAAGCAGCTACTCCGACCAACGAGCACTCTTGTGAATTTCAGCCTAGAGTGATGGTATGTCATAAGAAATTTGGCATATTTCTATTTAATCTTATCACTGTGCAGAACCAAGTTTTTTCTTTCAGACCAGAAGCTCTCTTTAGATGCCACATCATTAGACAGATGCCTTTAGTGCTCCAGCACTATCACTGAGCTGTATAATCTGGCACTGACACAGCTGGCACGCATCACTTCTGCCCAGAGAATCACTAGATAGATTTGTGACATTGGAGAGGCCGATAACTGTTCAACAGAGGAAGGGATAGATGCCTAATCACCATACCACTGTGGCAGCCGACCGCCAGTTTTCATATTAGACAAAGCCTCAATTAGACACTGTTTGTCCCAGGTGACAGCCTCCGTAGCAACAGGAAGGGATGCCTGCAGTTTCCCAGCAATTTTTCATATTGCAGTCATGTTCTTGAAACAGTCAGGTTTCTAAAACTTTAACTAAAGCAGGATTTGTCAAACTTGTCCTCAGCTGGATGTGGAATAACACCAATAATGCAAACCTCAATGTGGAAAATATACTGTCTCCCAATTCCATTATACACTGTTGCCCATAATGTCGCAATGTTTTTGTTTTCAGACACATTCCTCTTTTATTCCTATTAATATAAATCACATTGTCATAATCGTCTCATGAGAAGAGGGCAATGGTATATATGAATATGTACTAATGCTGACAAGAATACTACTGTGTAAGTATCATTTTTGGAGGGACTTTTTTATTTGCTTGTCTAAGATTTTAATTAGCTTTTATTTTATTGCAACGTGTTCTACTCAGCCATACCTATCAGCCATAACATTATGACCACTGACAGATCAACCGAATAACATTATCTGGTTATCATTTCTCCTGTCAGTGGATGGGATGTATTAGGCAGCAAGTTAACTTTTTGTCCTCAGAGTTGACATTTTATAAGTAAGAAAAGTGGAAGGATTGCCAAATGGGTCAGAGCATCTCCAAAACTGCAGCTCTTGTGGAGTGAATCCAGTCTGCAGTGGTCATTACCTATCAAAAATGGTCAAGGGGAGAAAAAGCACTGAACTGACGACAAAGTCATGGGTGGTTATGGCAAAGTGATGCACCTAGGAAGCCAAGACTGGCCTGTGTGACCTGATCTAACAGAGCTATTGCAGCTCAAATTACTGAAAAAAGTTAATGCTCGTTCTGATAGAAAGGTGTCAGAACATACAGTGCTTTGCAGTTTGTGGCATATGGGGCTGCATAGCCTCAGACCAGTCAGGGTGCACGCCCCTGTTTTGTACCGAAAGCATCTACAATAGGCATGTGAACTGTACCACAGAGTAATGAAAGAAGGTAGCCTGGTCCAATAAGTCAAGTTTTCTGTCACATCACGTGGATGCTTTCCTGGCGATATTTTATGCTGTTTTCTTGCGTCGTGCCATTCATGTGGATGTTACTTTGACACTACCACCTACCCAAGCCTTGTTGCAGACCATGTACGCCCTTTGGCCATCAGATGCCCCATCACAAAGCAGAAATGGTTCAAGAATGGGTTGAAGGACAAACAGGTCCGATCTATGGAGGCCCCACCTCACCACTTCCAGGACTTAAAGAACCTGCTGCTTATGTCTAGCACAACTTCAGAGGTCTAGTGGCATCCATGCCTCGATGGATCAGGGCTGTTTTGCCAACAAAAGGGGGATCTGCATACTCACACACAATTAGCAGGATGCTACAGAGTGTAAAATAAATGCATAGAATAACTGCCTTTCATTTATGAGGATTTCACCACCACAAGATAATGAGAAGCAGCTGCATAAGAAAAGATCCGCACTGAAAGGGCCACATCAATACAAAGTTGAATATTTATTAACTTTTGTTCTGGCTCACTGAGCATGATCAGTTTTAAAGATGTTTGAACTGACAAATAATTCTTAGTATTTTCTTTTCTTCTCTTTTCTTTTTTTTCACAAGGTGATGCTAATATTGTCCTATGGGTAATCGGACAACTAAAAAAAAATACATGAATATTACTCAAGTTCATCCTTAGATATGTTCTGGTAAAACATGAAAACTATTGAGTTGGCCAATTTCATTAAATAATGATTCACTACTGAGTGGCTGATGAAGTTGAACATTTATCTTTCAGTGGATGGTAGTTGTCAAAATTTCAAACCATAGATTTCCCACCTTGTGTTGGCAAGCTCACAGACAACCTAATTTATGCATTAGCAAACAAACAACTTGATTTAGGAAACCAGCAACAGTACAGTAGCAATCATTTGTAGTACAAAATGAATTTCAGTATTTTATGGTCTTAACTTTGCCAGATGTATGTTCACCAGCTACTGACTAACTTTGCTAGCATAGGTACGCATAGTTTATCAGAGCTTTTTTTTCTGACTCTGGTTTTGTTCTCCCTTAGTTCAAAGCGTCTCCTTGACATTAAAACCAACAAGAAGGAGGACTCAACTTGCATATTTACTGTTATTTGTTCTGCTCAAAAAGCAACAACAAAAAACTCTTACTTGTGTGTCTTTTTGGCCCTGATGGGAGAAACTGACTTCCCGCACTGGTGGTGTCCATGCTGGAAGGCGCGGAAGGAGGCGATGCCCCTCGGCAGTTTGTCCTCTGCTGGCTCCTCCAGTCTCAGCTGAGGGATAAGATGCCCAAAAGCCATGTATTCTGGAACAGGTGTATGATCTGCTAAGGTTTGTTTGGCTGTTCTCTGAGAGGAGTGTTGTGTATTCAGTGTCCTGGTGTACTGTAGGCTGCAGTAATAGTCTGAAGAAGGAGCTGGCTGCACAGTGAGGTGAAACTGCTGCGTGTTTCAAAGTGGAGTCTGGGGACCTTTCTCAAAAGGGATGAAGATGTGTTTTGGTTCAGCCCGTGCCCTGCGGTGATAATTAGCGCAACACTTTTGACAGCAATATTTTTGGGGTTTTACAGTGTAAATCATAATTCAACTCATTGTAATTTCAAACAACAACTTTAATAGAGTGATTAAAACATATATTAAAAGGGTTGTGCACCCTTTGGCTCATAGTAAGCTTTTCTAGAAAGGCTAATTTAAGTTTTGTTCATACTAGTAGATATTTACCAATTACTTCTTCTACTTTTTCCTCTTCTTCCTCCTCCTCCTCCTGATCATTCATTCAGTGGTCCTCATAATAAGCGCACTGAAGTCCTTATTCCCTTTTCAGGAATGTGCATTATAAATAAATGAAATTACAAACACATGAGAAAAAGGTGTCACCAAAAATGCAACTGTCATAAGATAGTTTTTTGCAGTGGTTGTTGGTGTGACAAAGATCTATTTTAATATTGGTTTCCGTGCATAAATAAAAGGTAGCTTTAGTTTGCACTGCTTTAGTTTGAAACGTTTTATTCTGAAGGCCAGTCAGCGTTTAGTCATAATGTTCACAGTTGTGTGTTTTCCAGAGCGTGTTTGTCATGATTAAAAAAAAAAGGATTCTGCAATGATGCAAACCGTGGTAATGCCTTTGATGTACGACTTATTTAGATCATCATTTTATACGAACACCCTTTAAGTGAACAGAAAAACATGTGTTTTATAGCACAGATTAGAGTGTGACAGATAGGAAAGTGGTTCTCCTTTTTAGTGTGTACAGAATTATGGATCTATAATCTAATTTAGCCCACAGTTCATTTGCCAGCTCCATTAAAAGATAGGTGTATCATTAATTGCCTCATTTTTCAATTAGATGTCCTAATAGCTTCCGGAATTACGTTTCTAGTTTTCTAAAGTAATACCCATGCTTATTGCTTTAGCTAGTAAGTAATCTGATGCTTCAATTACTGAATAATATAGTATCTTTTGAGTGCTTTAGCTAGGCTAGGGCACATTTTGGCACCAAAAAAGGCGACACAGTCCGCATTGGTTTAGTTAAAAACTTATTTTCAAAAACTGTCACTTAATTAGCGCAAGTGTGATGTGTTGAAAATAAGTTTTCACACAATTGCACTAATGAAGCAACAGTTTTTCTCCGCTACAAAGGTCAGAGACTCACAGTGTAAAATTATGCTCACATTTATCAGAGACGTCATGGGCGCGTTAATCATCGTCGGGTTGTCAGTTGCAAGTAGTGTGTAATTTAGCCTCCCACAAATGGATAAATTCTCCAGAGTTCGTCTTCGTGCAAAGACACGTTTTTCAAAGTAGAGTGAGTGTCAAAAATAGTATGCTATTAACCTCTCTATCGGAATTTGTGGCAGCTGTATAATTAGTGTAGATGTCAGAGAGGGGAGATATACTTTAAATGTGGGCCACAGTGTAATGTTCATTACTGAGAGATTACTAGTAACAAGACTCACAAAGTACTGTTCACATTTGTTAAGACTGACAATAGTGAAGCCCATCGGTGGTAGCCTAAAGCACTGTGGTTTTGCACAGTGGCTTCGAAAGCCAATCAATAGATGATTGTCCCTCAGATGAAGAGAAGTGCACTGCCTGTTAACAGACAGATGCTACTGGAACAAATGTCTTTATTACTATTACACTGTACTACGCTGCATATCCAGTCATATTAAAACACAAAAGTTACACTCCTTCTGAAGAAATCAGGAGTGTAACTTTTGTGTTTTATTTTTGTGTTTTCTTTTATTTATTGAATCATACACTTACTTGCCACAACATTAGCTGCACTACTGAAAATGAATGCATTCTAACATATCAGTTCTGCACTAAATCTCCCTTCATGACTGTTAATAAGAAAGGTGGTAATTCAACTGTATGATCATTTTGGAGAGTGTAGCTCATGGTGCTGTTAAACTGGATTGAATTAGACACCAAAGTGTCTCCGTTATTTAGTCTAGTCCACTGACAACACAATGCAATTCAATAGTAATAGTACAAAGCCTCCAAAATAATAACACAGTTGAATCAACAGCTCTCTGTTATTTTAAACTAATGCTGAATACCAGTGGCAATGTGTTCAGCACTGACGCCCCACAGCAAGAAGGTTTCGAATCCAGGCCGACTTCCTCCCACCATCCAAAGACATGCTCATTAGGTTAATTGGTGATTCTAAATTGGCCGTAGGTGTGCATGTGAGTGTGAATGGTTGTCTGTGTCTCTGTGTTAGCCCTGCGATAGACTGGAGACCTGTCCAGGGCGTACCCCGCCTCTCATCCAGTCACAGCTGGGATAGGCTCCAGCCCCCCCCGCAACCATTCACAGGACAAACGGTTACGATTAGAAAATGAATGAACAAATGATAATGCTAAATACCATAACCTACATGAAATTAACACTTGGTGCAGGGCTGTATCCAATGAACCGGCGATTGAGTGTACATGTCCATGTTCTTGGTAGAGATATCAAGTTCCACCAGAGGGAGCTTTAAGCAAAGCCACACATGTACAACACTGACTGAAACCATAGATTTAATACAGTATACAGTCTATGAATGAGAATGAGCCTTGTGGTTTTTCAGCGCTACATACTGGACAGCTGTGTGTGTCTATGTGTGATAAGCTGAGTGCCCAAGAAAGAACATCCTCACACTCATAACAACCCAAGCATGGTGCAGTTTCCAGATTTAGACTATCCCATTTCATTAGCTGCCTGCAGCCTCACTTTTTGGTCTATATAGGTCTCACATGAGCTCTAGATGAACTTATCTCAACTGATGGTGTATTATGCGCGACTTAGGATTTCACTCATCTCGTTAAGAGCCCGTCGGCCTCACTGATAACAAGAGAGCTATCGCCAATCGACACCAGGGGGTGCAATTACATTAGTGGCTTCAATTATGAAGGCCTTGGGTGGCAATCTACAATTATTTACTTTGCAGATTACAGAGGGAGACCAAGAGCAAAATAGGAATTCATTAATTATTATTTATTAGGCCGCAAAGCTGAAGAGGAGAGCCAAAACATTTCTTATCTTTTTTCTTTTTTTTTTCTATTTGGGCTATCTATCTAGTAAATAAGTGAAGATCCTCTTAAATGACTTTTTTTTTTTTGCAGTGCATGGTTCACATCAGCAGGCTGACAGCAGCTTCCAGTGAATAAGTAGCTCTAACCCACACCTCCCATCTTGTTTTATTGATTATACTCCACGTCTGCTAACTGCTGACTCCACTTGGCTTTTGTCGACGTCAGTAGCCTGGGGGTTCGCGCACTCTTTCCAATCTACACTGTGAATGTTTGAAAGATTGATCGAAAGTGGGCAAGATCAAAATCAAGCGGGGCGATGACCCGGCCATATTTTAAGACAAAATAAATGGATATGATATCTGTCAATCTGTTCATTTCAACTGAGTTTCACAGTGAAATGTTAAACACCGTAGTGTTTGAAAACTGAATGTACCCACACTCTGTGAATGCACACTGTACAGCACAACCATTTATTTGCTAGATGTAATACCGGTGTGTCTGGTGTGTGATTAGAATTTATAATGCGTAGCTTTTCCGAGGGTCCTATGCGCAACGTGTAACGCAATGACCTCAACATAGCATATACATACATTGATAAGTGAGCATGCGTGTGCGTGGGCTAGCTCGTGAGCTGGGTTCATAACGGTATCATCACACATGGCTAATCATGCGGAACGGTGGGCACAGAGGCATGGAGCAGGGGGTGGAGGAATGTGATCTGGCCTTGAAAATTTGATCCTGCTTAATATGGTTGCTGTGTTTTGAAAAGATGTAAATTTAGCAAGCACTCTGCAGCCAACTCCTTAACGAACAGATGTCAGAGAACACACTGGTAATTGTATTATCCCCCATGGCTTGTTCGTGCGCCTTTACTGAGCGTGTCACTCCCACTTTCGTGACTTCATGTTTTTTTTTTTTTTTTTAATTCATGCGCATCCTTGAAACAGAGATAAAGTCACCCCCCGTCTCTTTAACCTGGATTGACACGGACACTCCATCTTGGCAGGTCAATAGATTGTCAACACAAGACGAACTTTTCAGAGGGAAGGGATGAATGTCAGTCAATAAGTCGCTGACAGGTCAATAGATATCGCTGACCTTGTTGCCATGGGTGTGAGTGTCACGTTGAGAGGCTGTGCAACGAGACAGGTTGTGGGGGAGGAGCTTCAGCCACGTCCTGTTAAAACAACCCGAGCCGTGTGCAACATCCAGTGTAGTAATATACATAAGTGCAATTTGCTGTTTAAGAAATGGCTGCATTAGGGAACTGAGCACAGACAAGACAGCGACAGTGATGAGAAAGTCACTCACAAATACAGCACGTGTATATATGAATACGCTGCCACATGTACCAACCATAGTCTAGCACATGTAGCACAAGCCATCATCCCTAATGGAGAACATGTCCCACTCCGTGCTTGGCACCCTGAGAGCACTGGGCAGCTCCTCCCGTGACAGGCTGCCTCACCGATGGAGTGTGAAGGAGAGATACCGCAGGTCCATCCTTCCTGCTGTCAGAGTCTGCAAGCAAGCCTGCTCCTAATAGACTGCACACATCAGAACTGAAAATCACTCATGTGCACTATTATGTATAGTGAGCTTTACTGGTGTGTATAGTTATATGTACCAGTCACACCAACAACGTGCAATATCAAGGTTAGTAATAAAATGTTTCCAGTAACTCCAACTTTTCCTACTTCTCTATGTTTTGTATCTGTGTATTCCCCTATACCTTTTTCACATCTATTGTTTCTGAACATATTATTTTTGTACTTACTTATTGATTCTGTTTCCATTCTTTCCGTTGATAGAACACAGAGGACCATCTCGTCTCGTCTCATCTTTATTTACTGTAATTAACTTGCAGCCTTTTAAAGAAACTATCTTTTTAGGAAATGAGTCAGATGAAATTCATACCACTCACTTGAATTAGTTTAGGATATAGACAGCCCAGACAGAAGTCTAGGCTGGTTGCAAAAAAGTGCAAAAACTTCAGCATGTGTGATTAAACTGAAACAAGCAAAGACACGTGCATGTCATTTACACTGAATCTTGTGCTCACCATCTGCTTTGTGTCTTTACTGTTCCATCATTCTAATTATTCTATTGTTATTACTTTAATCTCAAAGCCAAAGCTTCTTACATTTAATTTTACTATAATTAACTTGTAACCCACATTTTAAGAAATGACTAGTCATCTTGTGGCGCATCAGTTGAAAGCGAAACCACTTTCAAAGCCGGGAGATTAGATTTTGTCCACAGATTAAATACTACTGCTAAGTTATATAACTGAATGAGCAATGTAATTTTGCCATTTGCCCTAAAAATATTTTCACAGTGTTGAAACACTCATCCCCATGTTTTTTTGTTGCACAAGTAGTTCTTCAGGCGCATTGAAACACATGAAAACATTCCTCGGTCTCCCTGATATTTGAGCCCAAAGCACACATACAGTACATGAGACTCCTCTTTTAACTGAGGCACCCTGCACACAATATAAAGTGAGTAGTACAGATCCCTGCTGGCCATTTTGCAAAGCATAATGTAAGCTTTCAGAACCATGAAACTTGCTTGTTATAGCGATTCCATCGCATTGAATGTTTATTGTGGTTGTTAAACATTTCTACATTACCATAAAATAGTTGTACTTTAATGCACATGCTGCTAATACTACTTTGAAATCTCTCCTTTGAGGACTGCATACAAAGAACTTCTTAAAAATGTGATTTGACTCTTGATCAGTAACCTTTTAAATGCAAAAATAATGCATTGACAACATCCATGTTTGCTTAGTTCTGCCTTCCAGGTTTGATTTCTGACAAGTAGGTCATGAATGTAATGCTTTTTGGCAGCTGTCAAATCCTAGTTGAATCAGCCAACTCACATGGAACGACTGCTATGTGAGTGCATATGTACCGTGCCTTACACAGCAGACAGCTTGAAAGGAATCTCTATTTAGGCTCTGACCCCCAATCCCCACAAATCACGCTCAGAACAGACATGATAATAATAATAAATCCACAAACGAGACAGACACCTGAAGCCGAACCACCTGCCTCACTCAAAATCCAAATCAAGATGCAACAAATCAAGATGCAACAAGACCATTTAAGTTGTCATTGAATATTTTATTTGCAAATGAAAGAGTAATAACTCAGAGGTCGTAAAAATATACATTTTTTTTACTTGTGATATTTACATGGATTGTTTTCATCAAACGAACAAACCAAAAAAACCAAAAACAAAAAAATCTGATAACTGTTTTGCAAAATCAAAGAGAAGCCACGTCAGAAAGAACGGATGAGAGTAAAGAAAACAAAAGTGTCTTACATTTCCCTTTAGTTAACGCCGTGCTGAGCGCGTCTCCCCCTGACCCCGAAACAATGCAGTCAGGAGGAAGACAGCCAACCACGCAGATCCCACGCAGGCCGGTGATGAGCATAGCACACAAAAAAGTGCAAAAGTACATGGATGAAAAAATTCCAACCGAAGAAGACAAAAATAAAGCGTCATAAAATTTTTCTGTGAATATATTTACAATTTTTGATTTTCTTTTTTTTTTTCTCTTTTTTTATTTATTAAACTTTTAGCCGATTACAGTTTATGTTACATCAAAGCAAAGCATTCCCGTTCATCTGCTCAATCTCCTATGACATGCAGGTACCTTTGCTTTCTTTCCGCCTCTCTTTCCTCCTTGAGGCTGAATTTAGCCCCATCAACCTCCTTTCGTAAAAGCAGTAATACATCACATTCCCTTATTCTGACATACAAAGCCGAACCGCAAAGTCTGAGCATCACTTTGCCCTGCTCAACAGCTTTAATCAGAAATAAAACTGCTTAATAAAACGTAAAACATTGTGGCTACATGAGATTCATACTCCTATCATATAACGCAGGATAACCATTAATGATTTTACTGCACCTTTGAGTGTGGATAATAAGACAATAAATATATAATGCCGATGGATACTGTTTTAAAGGACGATACTGGGTGTGCTGCTGACACTCTGAGGTGTGTTAAGACTTTCCTCCTCCACTCGAGTGAAGTGACAAAAGTGCCTTTAAAATTCATCTGTTGGAAAGAGCACAAGTTTTTCGGGCCACAAAGCTGCACACGTGAGAGGAGAGATGCAACGCAGAGGGCTCATAAACCGGGGAATCTTCCACCTGAGATTTGCAGACGCCGGAAAGCAAATCAAAAAGCTTGGAGGAATTAAACAGCTGGAAGACTTGCATCCCACCCTCCACCTCCACTGCTACTTTCATCTGCGGTGGAGGGAATTTCAATGGCAAGAGCCTACAGCCCTGGCTCAGTATCAATCCTGTTATACCTCCCCTGATTCCCAGTGCTACTCTCGCAGGCTCCCAAGAAAAAAAAAGTCTTCAGGCATTTACTATCCAGATTGTTAAGATGCATAGCAGTGTCTGTCTTTCTGAGTGTAAGTGTGTCTGCATGCAAGTGTGTGCGTTTTGTTCCTGTCTTTGTATATCTGTATGTGTGTTTTTGTGTGTAGATGTCCCCTGGGTGATGCAGTGTCCCTTTCTGTGCCGCATTTAGTATCCTGGTTCCATCAGTCAGTCGTAATACCTCCAGACATTCGATCCATCAAATTGATTCTGAAGGAGCAGAAATAACAAGGAATGCTGCTCGGGCTTTTGCTTGTGCAAACTGTGTGTGTTTGTGAGGGCGTGTGCCACCATGAATGCCCATGAAGCACACGCCTGTGTTTTTGTGTGCACCCAAATGTGGCATGTGCACCTGTTTATGTGAGTTTATATACAACTTTTACCTGTTCGTACTGTGTGCGTGTCATTACAACCAGGGCTGAGTGCATTAAGAAACAACAAGAGCAGGGAGAGAGCACACGAGTGTCCTCCAGAGCTGATGATGGTTATGAATTATGGACGTTCTTTGTCTCGAGACGCCGCCCCCACAAGCGAAAAAACGCCTGTGAAGCCAAGTTCAATAGGCATATAAGTGAGTGAAAACTAAAATAAACACTGCCAGTCTGCAGTCATATCAATTTGGACAGAGGTAACTTTGCCTGACTGGATCCTTCTCACTGAGTGAATGGCTAACATGAGAATGTGTGGGTGTGGCCCCGAGGGCTAATACTGAATTGACATGCACACACCCACACATACGCACACACACGCATTCACAAGCATGCATGCATGCATGCACGCAAGCACGCACACACAGGCACACGCACGTACAGTAGCTTCCCTGGTCAAATATGAACTGTTGTTTCTAATTGAATATAAAAGGCATTTTTTCCCTCCCCTAAAATTCCCTTACAGTTAAGTCACGTGTGGAATCCCATGTGTGAAATCAAAGCACATGTGCTTTTCAAACAGATGCTGGTTATCAAAATGTTTGATGCTGAATTACTACATCTTACAAGAAATATTTCACTCTGTGTGGAGTTTTATAGGTGAAACAGGACCTTCTAATGGTCTAGAGGAAAGAGCAAAATACCATATTCACAGGGCGGCTCCAATACCATCAAGCAAAGCCTATGCAAGGATGGTGAAATGGTCAGAAACATGTTCTGTTTACCACCCCTTTCCTTTGGGACACAGCAACTGGACTGGAGCTTAGATAAATGATTTTGAACCCACGCTCACACTGGAAATACTGCAAATTTGCAGTTAGCGATGACTAATCAATCCACTGGATAGAGCAAATGCTATAAAGCAACGTTCCAAGGTTTCACCATCAACTCATTAACTAACGTGACAGAAGAAAAACAGATAGACATGTCTTTCCAGCCTCTTCATGCCACACAAAATACGTACTGCTAAAATGAAACACACACTTTTGAGTTGGATGTAATCTGTATTAGCATTGCAGAGATATGGGTGTCCCAGTGAGCCTAATCCCATATGACATTACGGACCACAACTCTTCTGATGGATAACAACTTAATGTTACATTGCAAACTTGATTACATCCAGTAACCATTCCCAATGTATTGATGTTTCATACTTAATTCATGTATTAATAAATGGTTATTTTAGCCAAGAAATGGTTGAATGCCAATGCTAGTTTTTGTTTAAGGGCAGCTAATGGATTAAATTTGTTGCTTTACTGTGAGATAAGGACCAATTTTCATTATTTGTTGTATTTTCAGTAGCTGATCAAGGACTGAAAAGATAATCGTTTGTCAGACTAATTTCTTTGATAGCAGTATTTGAGCGGGAAGTCAGAGGAAAATGGCCGCCGTGTGTATATGGTCCATATTCAGTACAATAAAGCTGAATATGTTTGACTGCACTAATAATTTACTACCCTGGAAGGCAGTCTGACCTTCCCAAATTTTGCTGATGGAAACAAAAATTTTATGGATGGAAAAACAGGGATTACAGCAAAGATCTTCTGGGGTCAATGGAATCATTTGGGTGGGCATAGTCATACATGTCATCTGAGCGCCATGGAGTTATATGTGGCTATATGGCTCTGATTGGTAGTAGGTCTTTTTTTTCTGAAACCCCACTGATACGTTACCAGACTCATAATCTGATAAGAATTCAGTCTGGCTACACCAAGCAAATAGTTTACTTATCTTCAAACCAGAAGAGGAGCTTAAACAAGTTTGTCCTGAGAGTAAAGGTCATGCGATTATTCAAATAAAAACATTAGATTTTTACCTCAAGCACAAGTAGGAATTCCACTTTGCCAAAATATTGTTGTGTACACATACTATACATACGTAGCCAGATTTTCAAGAAAATTTTAACCCAGTAGCGGTGCTCAAGAATCAAGGATCTAATCAAAAGACGTTATTGTCACAGGGAACAATAAAATATACACCTTATGAGAATCCAGCCAACAGTTATGATGGTATTTTCCTTTGGACCAAACAAGGTGATATTTATTCTACACTTTCACCTTGCATTACATATAATAACATTTGTTTCACACGAGGTTGAAAGATAGAAATGTCAAACGTGACGGCATGTGTACAAAAAACACATGGTTCAAATTCACTTTGGGTTTCCCATTTGACTCGTTTGTAAGGGGTAAATCTCCCCTCACATACCCTTATTTATTAAATTAAATGACATCATGTGCGTATATCTATCTGTATGTACAATATAAAACAAGACTGATTACAGAATGTACAGTACATTGTCCCGTGGCATGGGATTGCTTTCTCACCATGGATAATTCTCTCTGCTTGGTGCTCCCTAGGCTGTTACTACTAGGGCCAAGATTTTGAAGTTGTACCTCTCAGTATTTGCTGCTGTTGACCCTCAAAGCTGGGTGTTAACCACCGACTTAACCACTGGTGTGCTGAAGATAAGGACAAAGAAAGAAACCATCAAAGGGAAGAGGGAATTGCAAAGGCACACTAGATAGGCTACTTGCCCTTTTTTTTCAGCTACTTTCAATCAAACTGGATTCTGTCACTGGGTCTGTCCGAGAATACGACAAAAACGGGGACTGGCAGATAGACTGGCACGGCTCGCCCGGCAACCAAGCAGGATCCGGTGATTCGGCGAGACAGCAATCAAGTGCCACGCCACTGTTATGGATCCGGGGAGAGTACTGACAATGACACCATACACACCCTATACAGTTGAAGCCTCTAGAATCCTACTCCCCTCATTCAGACGTAGCGTTTGGAAAAACTGAACGTCGAGGTCAATCCTTTGTGCCTTAGCTCGAGTATTGATTCGGTATCTTGTAGGAGGCTGAAAATAATGGGATCCACCATCTTTGTACATCACACATTCATGGTGACAGATTTTGGTTTCAGTTCAGAAATGTCGCAGGTAAAGAAACGAGTTTAAAAAAAAGCAATAGTAATAACCCCATCCTAGGGATTGGTGGCACTTCTTAAAATGGATGAATGGACACATGACTGTCTGTCACCCTTTTACAACCTGTTCAGAGACAAGAGACACAGGAGAACAGACAAAGAAAAGAAAAAACAAGTCCAGCTGGTCTAATAGATGCTTATCCCCTATATTTAAAGTATAGCTATAGGTCTAATAAATACTACTTCATTATTCAGAGAGGATATTCAGTACCAGAAAAGGATGTCTATAGATGTAGACAAGATGTGGAAAGGGGGGGTGACAACTCCATTGATTTGACTCCACTGTCAATGCTACATCCGTGTACCTGAAGTTTCCCCTGCTGATTGGTAAAGCAGATGAGCTGTTTGTGAGCCAGCTGAGTCATTCTGCGGCTTCTTGTGGGTTCCTTGTGAGAGCACGAAAGACCGAGAGCACTGAGGCAGATGATGCACATGTCGCCGCGCTGTGTCTGTCCACATGGCTGGGCACGACAGGCCCGGGCCCGTGGGAGGCGGAGGGGTTCGTGGTTTCGGAGCAGGTGCTTGGACGCAGCCGGTCGGAGGTGCCGGGAGTCGGAAAATCACCCAACGCCCATGTCCTCCAAGAGAAGAATAAAATAAAATCAGTTGCTGTCACAAACTCCTGCACTTTCTTCTTCCTCGTGTCCATCCTGCTTTTATTCCTCTTGTCCAGTCGACAGCTGTATGACTCCACCGGTACTGGATCAGAGTTTGGATTTACTTCATGATCCAGCCTATACTGCTTCCCTTTTTTCACTCCCTTTCTCTGCTGCATTCCTAACCCTTTGATCTGATAAATAAATAAAAGCTCTACTAGGGGGGCTTCTTCCACCTCACTGCACATGGTGCTTCTCTGCGCCTCCCAAAGAAGGAACTCAGAAAACAAGTTCTGCCTTCAGCCACGAGACACAAACAGTGTTGCATCTCAGGTCTCTGCTGCTTCTTTAGTTCTGTTGTTTTATGTAATTCAGTAGGGGGCAAGCATGTCTTATTTTCCCTTTTTAAGCATTCATTAAAAGTACTTTTGGACTTATAGTATTGATTCTTTTAATTACATCCTTTTTACTTGTTGCATTTCTTTGTTTATGGAAGAGTCTTAATCTTTGGGAGGGGACATGGGGGCTTGGGCAGGGATGGGAGTTTCACATGGCTACAAGAAGGTGTTGGCTTTCAGTCCTACACAGTCTGAAAGGCCTTGGTCTGGGCGGGGACCATGAGGGTGGGGGGTGTCGGCCCGGACATGTTCCTGGAGTTGAATTTGGGAGTGGTAGGGGGCTCGGGGGTCTTGGAGGGCACCACTGTAGTGTAGGCTGGAGGGGACTGGGGGAAGCCTGGAGGCTGTCCATTTTCCTTGAGAGCTGCCACAGCAGGTGGACGAGGGCGGTGCCCACGCTGGGCGCTGTTGTGCACCATGGACTGGGTGGATGAGGCACCGGAGCGTGAGCTGCCGGAGCGGGACGAGGACAGGGAGTTGGGCTTCACTAGTTTGGCCTTGGGAGCTTCCGCATCCTCCCTGTGGTCAGAAACACACAGAGAGCAAACAAAGATTACAAGGGTCCATTTAGTTTAAATTGCACCTCTAAAAATAGAGAGGAGGACACACACCATGAACTGCAAAACAGTGCCATTCCTTAACACTATTCCCAGGACTAGACACATGGGACTAGCATTATGTGGGGGCCTCATGTAATTCATGAGATACCCCTCAGCTCTGAGTTTTGTGAAACACATTTGCATAGAATAATGAAATCTGCTGAAATCACCAGTTCCCCAGATACAGTTGTTGAGGGGAAAAAACCTAGTTTTTGCAGAGAACACAATGAAAACTTTCCTTTATAATTTTAGCCCCAGTTTTCAATGGCAGGATAAAATAAAAAAAGAGCACAGAAGAGTAGAAACCACACGGCAAAGAGCATCTTAAAAGAGAATGTCTCACCACAGCAGCATTAATCACTAAAAAATGAGGTAATGTGTGCCGTAATTGTTACTTGGACAGGGATTACAGGGGATCTTTACAGAGGGTCAGAAATAGAAACCTCTCATCTGTGCACTGCTGTCTACACGGCATCTTTTTGGGGACAAAAGATAAAGTTCCCGTAACTTTTGCAAGGAAAGAATCACATTTTTAAACGGCAGCGGTTGCTCACTAGCGGTTGCTCACTAGCTGGTGGTCTGGTAGATAAGTGGAAAGGCTCAGACACTCAACATGGTATGAAAACAGAAAACACTTTATCACATCTACATTATTTACTCTAAGATGTCCCCCAACCACGCTGCATTATTCACTGTTACAACAATAAATATGCATCTACACCAACTACAGTACGCCACAAAGAAAATAAAAGAAATACATAAATTAAAAAAAGAAATATGCATTTACAAGTGGCGTGATTAAAGGAGCGACACACACACGCAGACAAACACGCACACTAAAATACAAGGGCGGTGAGAAAGGAAGGCTCTTAAATGGTAATCGATGAACACTTGACCTTGTGGTTGTTTTTATTTTTGGACACACGCAGACACCAAGACACACGCAGGCATAAATGGGCTGTTGATGTGTCAGTTAGCATTTAACTTGCTCAGCTGAAGTTATAACCGATTCAAGTGAACCGGGTGCTCAAGCGGTAACGAACACAGGTTAACACTCGGCTGACATCAATGCTCAACGTCAACCTGCCAAGCCGAGCTTGTGTTGAGCGGAACTGCAGTTGAACTGGATGTACTGTTAAGTTGCCTTGTTTAAAATGATACAAACAATAAAATAATATATATATATATATATATATATATATATATATATATATATGTATGTTCATATATATATATATATATATAATAGATTATTACCTTAATATAAAGCAAAAAGTGTATCCATGTTTTAAGCTGAATTCTTTTAGTAACTTTAAATTGTAAGCATGGGATAATATGAATTTAAAAGTAAACTACTGTATATATGGCAGTTTATTCACAATATTAATTATTACCAGACTATATAAATGTATAAAAACAAATTATGACATCTCATGCCCCATCAGTTTGAGATCTTACTTAATGAAAATGAATTAAAGGTGCTGACCTGACTCCAAGAGGCTGAGTTAGACTATATTAGCATTATATTTAAGTATAATATATATAAGTACAGCAGTTAGAGCTAGAGTAAATCTAGTGGTGGTTAGCAGCTGCGGTTTGGAGTAAACTGCAGGGACATATGGAACCGCGGCATTAAACATTATTGGGCAGCAAATGTTTGGCCAAAGCAGCAACCTTCGGGGATGAAAAAAATAAGTATTTTCCGAAAAACCGCAGTTCCTTGAATGGCCACTTGAGGCTGACATCAAAAGTGATTCAGTTCCATATAACATAGTATATATTCAATCTCTATAGATGTCGCCGTTAAAATGCAGAACTTTATAGCTGAAATAAACATGTCTACAGACCCTTACAAAATCTATTTTGGTCTCTGATCGGGATCTGTTGCATGTAACCCTCCCATTTAAATTGTATTAAGCCTTAAAGTCATGCATAATTAAGGGTATAACTGCTTTATCTGACAGGTGGGTGCAGTCGCAGGTCACTAGCTATCTGCATAGGTGTCATCCACTCGCTAACATGGAGACACCACTGAGCTTAAAACCTCTCTGCAGGGAATCTATGGGTGATGTCACGGGGGGTTTATCCATCTAAAAATGTAAGCTTTGGCTCATCTGACAAGGCAGCATCCATTTGAAGACTAACACGATAAATAATAAACTGAATCTTAGATAAAAACACATGAAACATGCATACACAAATCTGCACCCGTGGACCCACACATCAAAAACGGTTTTCAGTGTGCCACACTTAACACGGTGAAAAATGCTAAACACCCGCAGAAGAAAAGATGATGAGTGAACCTGATTTCATTGGGTGTCTCCTCCTCCTCGTACTTCTTTTTCTCTTTCTTCCGGAAGACCAGCCAGATGATCAATATGACAATGAGGACGCCGAGGGATATTCCCACCACCGCGCCCGCTACCATCCCGACATCCCTCACATCTGTGAATGAGAGAGGAGGAGGAGGTGATGAAAGATAGAGTCACTTACTGTCACACATTATTCATAGGTTTTAGCTTCAAAATCACAAATACTAATCCGCATTTGTGCCACAGTGTCTACATTCAATTTAACACGGAGGCACAGAAACTGTTTCTGCTGAGCTACTGGATGTGTTGTTTTCTCCACATATGACCCTGACCGTCCTGCGCCTTTCCGGAAATGTATTAGTGTGACAGTGAAACATGACTGCTGGAGCAGGGGTGGTGACCAGTAGCCACCAGTTTAAGTTCAGTGCAGTCTAATGTTGAAGCGCTGGTGGAGAGGGAGGTAGATGGAATGACAGGGAGGGGAATAAATGCATTTCCAGCTGCAGTTTGAAACAATAACCATCAATCAGCGTGGCAGCTCGGCGCGAGGGTGAAAGCCGTGAGGTCGAGTCGTCCCCCCGCACTCCTCCCAAAACTCACGCTGCATTGTGACCTCAATGGTGCAGTTCTCCTCCCCGACGTCATTGCTCGCTGTGCACCTGTAGACACCTGTGCTGTCCATGGTGAGATTCCTCAGGGTCACAATCTCTGGGTTCTTCAGATCTGGGGAGTGAAAACAAACAGTCCTTAAAAATGACTTGTGCATGAATGATTTGTGCACAACTGTCTGCAGCGTACTGTTCATGCATTCCTTCAAGTTCACAACGCCAAACGTCACTTTTGATTTGCGGGACAATTGAAATATATGTTCTGACGGGGAAAAAAAGAAAGAGAGACAGAGAGAGAAAGAGAGAGAGGGAGAGAAGGAAGTGGGAGCATGAGACAGACATTGATGGAGTGTTTATTTTAGAGCGAGGCCCATCACACTCAGGAGGACTTGAAGAGAGTGGCAGGAGCGTGTCTGACAGAGCGAAGGAGCCGCGCAGCCCCATGGGATATTTAGTCATCCCCACCAATGACAACCATGTGATATTACCTTTCACCAGTCCCATAAATAACAGCCGCTGACGCTGTGTGTTATCGTCCAATGAAAACTAATTAGACTGAACAGGTGTTGTTTGGTGGATGTCATTAATTTGAAGGTTTCGGTCCGGACACGCGCCTTCGAGAACACAAGAAGAAAAACTGAGACAGAGGGCTTGGTATCCCCGGGGTGTTTCAGATAATATACAGTGGAAAGAACTGTCCAAGCTGTTAGCTTTTCCCGCTACAAACTGACTCTGTTTCAGTTTAAAGTCAGATAAGTCTGGTTATGATCCAAGAGGAATTGCCAGAATCCACATCATGTGAGTGAAGCGTGCCTCAGGGCTACTAGTTACTACGGAGCCAATGTTTTTTGTGTTTATGTTTTTTCTTACTGCAAACTAACAGAGCTGCCAGCAGTCTAGTTACGTGCATTACATCAGATGTTCTCCACTTAAAACCCAGTCCAAGAAAACACTGACTTCATGCATGCAGGTATTATTCACTTGAGCCAGGCTGACATTTCAAAATCACAGACATATTCATCAGAAGACAGTGCCACTCAATGTTTATATAACTCATCCCGACAGAATACAGCTAGGAATCACAAGGCTGTGATCTGTTTGATTTCCTAGGAAGGAAAAACTTTGCAGTACGCGTTATGTGGTCCTTGGCTGGTTGCTCATATTTGGAGAGAGTGGCAGCAGCCTACAGATAATGGAAGCATGCAGAATCAGTGGATTAACTGGGACAAACTGAGCCCATCTAAGTGCCCTTGAGCAAAGTGTTGTAACTGTTAATTACTCCAGTGAAGCAGCTCAAGGATCGGCAGTAGGCAGAGACTGTAGCCGGGCTTGGCTGATTTAGTAGTCGCCGACTGCAGATGTATGAATGTGGAGATGCGAGGAGGTGAAGGAAAGGTGATGCGCTCAGCAAAACACTCTCCCGGACAAATGCGGCCTATAAAAAGTCACTAATATGAAAATGAATCTTCGTAGCGTTCCTCTGCAGAAGGCTTGAATGGTGAATCAGCACGTCAGTGCAGTGCCAATTATTTTTCTTACCTATCAGTGCCAGGTTTGGCAGCTTGCCCAGACTCTTGCCTTTGTCCAGCACTCGCTCCCACTTGTAGCTAATGGGGTCTGAACCATCGCTTGATTTACAGCTCAGCTTGACATCGCTGCCCTCCAGGAGTTTGCCATCCATCCAGCACCTCGGCTTGGAAGGCTTGACTGTAAGAACGTGTAGGAATCAGAAAGAGATGAATTCAGATGTGCACCAGAACGACTTGTTCTTTATCATGGCAGAAGACGTCAACAACTCTGAGTTATGCATCAGTTTTTGAGCATTTAGATGTCGCCTTTTAATACTGAATAAAATAATGCATGCAAAGAGAGGGATAACAAATACAATAATCACAAATCTCACATGTATAGCACAGTAAAAATACAAATAAATACCAAATGTAATGATGTAGACGCCAATGTAATGTAAGCATTAGCAAACGTACAGTACAAACAGTCCTTCAACCAATCAGATTGTCCACAACCATTTTGTTGTGAACAAATACAATCAGTTCTCAACGGAGTGACTCCAGACCAACTTCTCCCCCCAAAAGAAGGTTGTGGGAGAACGAAGTTAGGGCAGGTTTCCAGGTTCAAGCTGTCAATCAATTAACCAAACATACAGGACCAGATATCTGAACATCGAAGCAATATTTTTCTAGTTGTTTCACGGCAAATGAACTAGAACGAATTATTGCTGTAATAAAATAAAGTCTTGAAGCTCAAACAAGTGCTCTGCACTTCATGAAATCGATCATTTTGATGTAAGAATACAATAAAAGCCGGATTCAGATGTGCAACAAAGTCTTATACTGCACATGAGTCTTATATATATCTAGTATGGTAAAAATGTAAAACTATATAGTATATGTAATAATCTAAATACAAAGATTAGAAATATCTTGCAAAATAATACATATCTTTTTATAATTAAAAGCCAAACCATTCCAAAGCTAGCATTCTGTCGTTCTTTCAGGGCAAATGAGGGAGAGACTCACTCTCCTGGAAATGTGGCCGGTGTGAATTATATGAAATCACACCATTTCTTAATTATTACTATTATAAAACAAATACTCCCCGCTTCATGAAACCAGTTTTGATAGACGGGCTGGTGATAAAATTATAGCTGAACAATAGATTTTCTCTTTAAATGGGACAATTTACTGAATCATCTTATAATGTGAAGCCAAGTGAAACAGTACAGTATCAGTGTACATAACCTCAGAATGAAATGAAACATAAAACAAAGGGTAATGATATAAAAGGCAGATAATAATAATAGCAGATAAATTACAGATTTTTATTTTTTTTTAATCTTTATGCATTAATAGAGTTATTTGAAGTTGCTAATAGGGGATATAGCTGGTGACACACACAGATATAAAAAACAGTCCCATAGGGAATGGATCAATGTGACCCCAAAGCTGGCTGTGAACGCCTGTGCTAATATATTCTCCACAGGTCAAAGGTTTTGGTTATAGTCCAATAGCTGGAGGCATAGTACAGTATAGCCGCAGCCTGCTGAGCCCTGTGCAGCTGCTCTGTTTAGATACAAGCAGAAAGATGCAGCCACGCTACGAAAGCAGAAAAATAGCACACCGTCTGCACTCCCCTGAAGCGGCATATTTTTAGATCAGTGATGAACTAAATTTAAACACCTATTTTGTATTTTTGTCACGCTGTCATATTAGCTGTGTTGACTTTTGTGCGTTCAGGTTTTGCTGCTTGTCAGCAAAAGTTGCAGTGTAAGTAACTCTGAACCACTAACGTGCACGGAGCCAGAGCGTAAAGCCAGATAGCTTACGTACCGGTCTCACTTTGTTTGCACCCTTTTCTCCACATCCTGCTCCCAGAAGGAGACTTTATTCTGCTCACACCCTCCATAAAGAGTATAATGAGAGGAGCTGAGCGGGGAGCACTGCGCCTCTCGCAAGCTCTGTCAGGGTCAGTTGGGCCTAACTGCAGCAGGAGCAGTTGGAGTGCACAACCCCAGCGCATAAGCAAAAATGTGCCTATATTTGGCAACACACACAAATACAAAATCCACACACTAAGTCAAAAATTCCACACATGCAAATCCACACTACGTAACAAGAAGAGTGCTACCATCCAGGCGTGAAAGCACCCACAAAAAAAACACATACACAACCGCTAGCACCGCGCACAAACTCTGGCACACACACACACACACACAAATGCATACACTCTCAGACTGTCTCATGCCAAGCCAGCTACCAGCTCGGCTGCCAAGCTATTATCTTAGCGCGGGGAGCCACGGAAAAATGCAAATGTTCGTCTCTCTCGGAATCGAAAGTGTCACCGCAAAGCTGAGGGCAATTTGTAAAAATCGAGGCACTAACTCACTGAAATGTCTTTATGGAAGAGAGAGGAGAGTGAGAGCGAGAGGATTAACAGACTGTTCCATTAGAAAACCAATAACCGCGGGTTGAACTAATCTCCCATGATGTTTTAATAAATCGCCAGCTTCTCTGACATTGAGAACGATCTCGCTCCTCCCGGCGGACTTACTGGCTGGCTTTTGTGGTATAGACGCTTCCCTTTTTGCCGTCTGTCCTTCAAAAATGTTCAGCCGTTTTGAGATACGCAAGCAGAGAAACGATTTACCACTGAGATCATTGTAAAGCTGAGCATTTAGAACCATCTGTATATTTTGGCAAGTGAGTAAAACATAAAAAAAGAGAAAAGGATAGGGATAAATTGCACAAAGTGTTTGTTCAGGCTTTTCTGTAGTTGCAAGATCTAAGTCTGGCCTAAACAAATAATATTTCTAAGTAGCTTATCCGGAGTTAAATTGATGTCTGACTTTTTTCAATGTCATTCTCAGCTAATACAATTTGATTACACAATGTGCAGTACATAAAACTTAGAGAATAGCCTGTTATCTATTTTCTTGTAGATCTCATAGTGGACAGAGATGTATTTAACTTGATATTTGTCCATACAGCTCGGTCCCTAACTCAATCAATCAGTTCTGTGCTCTTCCAAACCCGGTTGCATGTTTCTGGTCTCACCTCATCAACAAACCAATCCAAACGAACCCAAACAGCACAAGCAAAATCAAATCACACCGTCTGAATCGAATTGAATCATTAGATCAGTCAGCATGACGGAGGAAATGTGCCAGGCTAATGATCCAGTGATTAGGTCTGTGCGTGTGTGTGACAAGGTGTGTGTAGTCTTTTCCGTGTATAAATGGGTTTCTTCATAACCTGATGGCTTCTGTGGGCGTACAACCTGAGCGTGTGTGCGTTGCGATGTGCCCGAAAACACTCACCCAGCACAATGAGGTTGACCTGGGTCCAGTGGTACTTTCCCCCAACCTTGACTTTACAGTAGTACTCCCCAGAGTCGGTCAGCAGCAGGTCACTGATCAGCAGGGAGGCGTCTCCACCCAGGTACTCCCCGGCAAAGGACAGGCGGCTGGCCTCGCTGCCTGTCGCCTCATTGGTGTACACCTGGCCCCCGAAGAAGGTAATAATCTAGACATGGAAAAGAGATTTATTTTACCATTGTTGTTCAGCGGGAAGACCAGCAGGCATCTGCCTTCCCAAATTCTAAATATATAAAGTTCCTATTGCCTTATACCGAAACTAAATCAAATCCTAGTTTTCCCTCTGCCACTTAACTTTCCTTACCCTTCCTGATACATCAGATTCTCCATTTCTTCTTGAACATGGTGCTTACATTTTAACTGCTACTTATGTGATCTAATTAATGCCAACCAATCCCCCAAAATAAGAGTTTCATATCACTAAACTGCACGTTTGGTTAACTTAATTTCTATCTGCCAGCAGTAATACCCGTGATGTATTTGACTGGTAGACTGCCATTAACATTTAAAATTACACAACTCTAATGATGATGCATTAACAGCTAAGACAAATCCGTCTAGTCCCCTCACTAGATGCGCATTTTCGAGGGAAGCGGAAATACCAGCACCCATGGGTGACATTGTTAACACTCACTTTTTAATTAACACTTGGGAAATAATATTTTACAAATGAGCGCAACTGCTGGAACGCCAGTATCCTGCCAGTGTTCATTTAGCTGATTATCAGCGAGCGCTGTTATCTCCTTACGGCCCTTTCTACAAGCAGAGCTGTCAAATCGACCAAAAAATAAAAAAATAAAATCTATTGTGGTGATGAGATAAAGGATTAAAGCACCCGCAGCGGAACTGATGTGATGTTAGCACAAAATAACAGGCCGCAGGACTAAACAAATGACTCATGCACCCAACAAAGATCTAAAGTACATGGTAAAATATATTTTCAGACAATAAATACATAAAATTTTAATTTGTGGTTATTTTGTTTGTTTCTACTTCTTGCAAAAGTATATCTATATCACGTTTGCACCTCACTTTTTGTTATTTAGTAGGATTTCTTTAAAAAAAATTAAATAAAAACATTAAATAAACCATGTTAGATTTTGTTCAGATTTGGATCCAGTGCCACAATGTTGCCAATTTAAAGTGCTCTACTGTTTATTTGTGTGAATCCTTAACTGTGACATTATGCAAACAACTTTTGCAAAATTTTCCTTTGATTATGATGTAACCCCGGTGTCTCTGAAACGATTCACTGTCTGCAGCATGGCATAAATTGTGATTGCTTTTTATACTTATGACAGCTCGTAATGCTTCCTCTATATCAGTAATCGTGTATTCATATATTTAGGAGTCCATGCAATGAAGAACAAAGACACTTGGCTGGGTAGTGTCATGACATGGATGTCTCAGTTCAGTCTTCATAACAACTAGCTAATGCAGCTAAAGAAAAAAATCCACAGAAACATGTAAGGTAATCAATTATTTCATAAATCTCAGAAATATAATAAACCTGGTCATGGGGCGGTCTTTAGATCTATATTAATACCTCAAATTAATGAATTAATTATACAGCCGCAGTACTGTTGATACATTAGCAAACATTAACATTAAATATACATACATATTTTGCATGAGTATGCATATATGCTGTATGTTTGTGCATATATATTGTATGTAGGAGCATCATACATACAATATATATAACATGTGCATGTAGTTTACATATACATGCACAGTCCATGCATAGATATTTTAATAAGGATGCATTAAAGTATATGGGTTCATTTGGCTAAGCCTCTACTTTGTCTATATATGGCTTTTTTTGTGATTATCCAAAAACATTAAAGAAAGGCAAGTGGCCTTGAAGAGATTCTTGAAGACGTTTCGCTATTCATCCAAGTAGCTTCTTCAGTTCAACAGTTCAAGTTCAGTTCAAGGGACTGGTGGGGAGTTGGGGTTTAAATAGTAACATCTGTGGGTGTAGCCCATCAGAAACTTGCTTGACTGATGTCTGTTAACGACCAGATACTTTTTGTCATTGTTCTTTATGGTTTGCTTGTTACATAAGTTTTTTATGTGTCCACATCACAAAATAGATAAAACAGACAACAAAAAGGAAACAATGATCAGATCAGTTGAAGTGTATACCAACGCAAGGAAGCTAGAAAAAAAAGATGTCTGTGTTGCAGCTTTCAATTGACACAAACTATGTTTTTTTTCCTTTTGTTTTCAGCTCAAGGTTCATTGATGTTTGCAAAGACTGGGTCTTCAAAAGAACGAACGAGACGATCTGAAATTTGGCTGTAGACAAGTATATCTGTAAACCTGTCCCGGAAAGCGTTCATTTTCTCTTCTCTGCCTGTTTGTGTCTTTACTTATTTCTGTCTTCTCTCTTTGTGCGTCTTTGGCTCTTTCTCTCTCTCTCTCTCTATCTCTCTCTTTCTCTCTCAGTCCGTACACATACACAAACACAAACAAACACAGCTGTCACAGTGGCCTATTACTCAGGGCAAGTGAGAGCCTGCAGATGGGGACTGCTAAATGCCGGTGCCACAGTGCATCAGCGCCCACGAAACAGGGGCACCTGCTGTGTGCACAGGTGACGACTGGCCATTTTCACACACGTATACCAAGGATTACAAACACCATCTAGCTTCTGAGCAAACACATTACGCGTCATGAATGCAAACAGACATACGTTACTGTGCCAAAGCTACCGGCGCAAAGCGACGCGGCTTGGCACCTAAACAAAGTTGGGCATGTTTTGAAAGTATCTGCCTATGGGCACACTTCCGCTGCCTTCATGAACTCTGGGAACGTATTCCTCACAGGTACGTGAGCGTAGACTGCGCCACATGTCTGTTTATGCTTCGGGTTATGTCTGGGTGTGTTCTGCACACAGGCGTGCGAGCCTGATATGTGAACGTGTCGGTGAGCGCGAGGAGCTTAAGACGCGTTTAGTGGAATGACCACAGGGTGTTAACATAAAGCAGTTTGCATTTAAAATGAGGTGGTTTGTTTATTTAATAAAAGTTGAAAATACTGTGTGGAGACATTTATGCATCATGCCTTGTCTGGCTTTTAAGATAACATAACGGAACCGGGAGTCTGCCTGTACGGTACTCATATGGTGATATACTCATATCTTTACACAAGATCAAGACAGACAGACAGACAGACAGACAGATAGACAAATAGATAGATAGATAGATAGATAGATGAACTGAAACTTCTTTTGAATTATTTCTAAATTTATTTGCACCATATGCATAATTCCTAACATAATATTCGGGACTAGGTCTCATAGCTGTCCGCCAATAATTTATGGTTTAATGTCGCAAATACAAAGGGACGAGAACAAAAATTTCTCTCTATTTATGAATATTTATCAGCTTGGTGCATAACAGTTGTTTTTGGTAATAAAGGGCAAACAATATGTTCAAAATTGAGTGCTGGAAGGACAGAACTGCACTGAACATCAACAGCATACAGCGAGCCCTGACTAACATGGCACCGCTGCTGGTGTCATGTTCCAAGAAATGATGATAATTTAAGCTAATAATTTCAGCTTTTTTGGACACTGCTTTTCCTTGGCGACAGGGAGTTCTGTGTGCAAAGCTGTCGCTATGGCAACACAGTATTTTGAATAACTATGTGAAAACCATGAGGGACACAGTTTGCTAATTGTCTAGGTTAATCTAGTCGGATCGTGTGCCCTTTGCCCGTCTGTGTCCTAAACACATGTAGCCTGTACATTTGCTATCAGAGGCTAAATGTTGACAAGATGCTCTTTCCTTCCCAGCAAGGGCTTCCAGCTGAACAAAAGAATGATTTATTCATTCCGCTACAGGCAAAGTCTCGTTCCTAATCAAAATTTCAGACGTTTGATTTTAATTAATGGTGCCTTCAATGTTATCTTCCCGTTAAATATTCATCGCAATGTGCCCCCCCATCCCCGCCACCCCCTTCCCGAATCATCAAAGCGTGAGACACTTGTTTTCCCCTTTCTTTCTTTCCTAGACCCTCTGTTTCCTCTCCACACTCTGATATTCTTTCCTTTCACATGGTGTTACACTTCTCTGCGCCTGCCAACACAACAGCGCACGAACGCACAGCCGCTAAAGAGGAATTTCTTCCTTCCGTGCTGGTGAGATTTTACGCTCTGTCTGGTATCAGATGCTACATTCACTTTGGGTGAAGAGAGGCAATGATTCAAAACCAATGAAACGATAGCAAAATGCCATCAGAGGCTGTGAGACACAAAACCAAGTTGGGGCCACTGACAGACTTCAGGACGGAGTTGTGTTGCTGCTGCTGCTGCTGCTGGAGGCTGCAAGACACGATGAGTCAGCTACCATCTATTGATTTCATTAGTGCCATTTTGCAGACATAGCAGTATGTGTGAGATAAATCATCTATGTGGAATTAAAAGGATGCCTCACTACATTTTTAAAACCAAAAACAGCATGAATTGTAAAACATTACCTGCAACTCTCTTATTTTTTATTGTAAGCCATATATTTTCTTTTATTTAGAATCCAAAAGACAGAGTAGCAGATTAATTATATCAAACACAAAAGTGATGTGAATTTTTTAGGCATGGGAGATGGAGCAAAGGGACCAGAAAGTAAACGGTCTAGTTGAGATTGCAGGATCATTGCGTGGGAGTTTTTTAAAGTTGTTCTTTGTGTTCACTGTTCTGTTTTACTATTTTAGTTCATTCATCCATCCATGTTCTCAATTTTTACTGTTTTACATATATATTGTGTCAATCTTTTTGCTTTGCTCCTGTATAAGCCAGTAAATAAATAAATGTGTTCTGTGATTCTAGACATATGACTCTTTGCTACTGCCAACAAGTGCACTTTTTTGGCACATGCATTAACAGGAATGTTGTGGTACACTGCAAGTAAAAAATAAGACCAAACTAATTTAGATAATTGTTAGGGACTCAAACAGCCCACCCAGGGCCCAAAGTATGGGTATATTGTGGGGAGCAAACCGTGGAGAGACCCATAAAGGCCTATAGTGAACTGCCCGCAGAAGCCCCACTTTGGGTGCCAAAGGGCATTTTTGTTACATAATGTAAGTGAAAGGAGTTAAGTCACATTTCGTTTTAGTTGTACATCATACATCATGTGTCTGACAGAACCCATACAGTTCTGTTTTAATGAGTCCAGCTGTCTAAACATGGTGGTGTAACAGCTTGGGTTTTATTCGTGCTATCTATCTATAAATTACAGCATTTCAACTATATTTCACTGCATTTTCAACCCGTGACTACAGTTGCACCCGTCTGTGTCCCACTGTGTCTGTGAATGCTGCACAGTCCACAGAGGGACCACCAAAGCTGCTGCTGCTGCTGCTGCTAACGTGCCGCTCATGCTACACCTTCTGTGCAGAGACGGTTTTTAATCCTACCACAGCAGCTGGCCGTTGGCGAACTAATGCGCGCTGAAGTATCTAGAGACTGTGCAGTCTTTGCTGAGGTTGTGTTAAGGAGAAACACCGCAGCAATGCAGGTCCGCCTGCTAGCCAGCATTAGCTTGGGTTAGCGGTTTCCAGCAGCATCCCTGCTCTTCAGGCTACAGTGCTCATTACATACGCTGCCCAGCCAACAACCGCGCCTGAGTTTGAAAGTGATGAAAACGTAATTAGGTTAATTAGGTTTTTTCACGTCTAGTTGTCCCAGTGTTTATGCCTTTGAAAAAGTTGAAAGGAGAAGGTCCAAGGTTACAGATATAAAAGGAGCGAGAGAACATTGGAGTGGTCCTTTGTGAACGCCACTAAAACTTGAAGTGCCACAGTAACTTCGGGCATTAACTTAATGTGCAACTATTATGGCTCCTGTTGGAAATCAATCAGCATGACCCAAATGGAGGAAAGATGGAGAATAGATAAAAAAAAAGTTTGTGTGCGAGAGAGAGAGAGGAGGAAAGAAAGTCAAGGGACAGATATATGTAAGGTAGATATGAAATACAGCAACAGGCAGAGATCCTGTGTTTTAGAACAAATGTTCCCATTATAGTTTTAGTAACAAGTTATTATTATCCAAGTCAGGATGAAGTACAAAGGCTACAAACATTTTCATCTCTTCATGTGTTTATATGATGATGATCTGTGATACAGTGGGAAATAAATTGAATCTGATCTTACCACTCTCTGTTTGGAATTCGGTTTCTGCAGTAGCCACTCGATGTCAAGGGAGCTGGACAATGGGAACTGGTGGTGGCATGGTAAGGTGGCATTGTCCCCAACGACCTTCTTCATCTCCGTCTGGGCCCCCACTGACAGCAGGCTGAATAGAACTGAGGGAGAGAAAGAGAGAGATGGGGAGAAGGAATTAAACGATGGGAGAGAGGTAGAGGCGTGTTGTAAGCGGGCACGAGCTCCATCTAAGCTTGAGGCAAGAAACAGATGCTGAGGATAGGAAGCAAAACCAACAGAGGACGAGGGAGAGGGGAATACGGCCCAAAATCCCAAAAGGGACAAGATGGGGATTGTGTTTATAGGAGTAAATGTTGGCCTAAGAGTTCAGGAAAGAGGATAACGATCTTTTCTATTTAGCATTCTTATTCATAGCAGCAGTTTTTTGAGTCACTTTTGCCGCTTCAGTTCCTCAAACTTTCCCTGGCCGCTTTCCCATTGACGATAAAGGTGGAAACCGCCTTGAGACACGGCTGCACATCTTCCGCAATATCCACAACTTCTGCGAATGGAACGTGTAATTAGAATAACACACATTCCGAAAACTCCCACAGCCTGCTCGGTCGAGATCTGTGGTTGCAGTAAAAAAGTAGCAGTAATTAGGAGTGTGCACAAGAGAGTGACTTTGGGCACTGGCCAGACTGTCAGGGCCTGTGTCTCAGTGGGGGAGCAGCGAGGCTAATTTATTGGAGGATGCAGGACAGCCCGGCAGGCTTGAGTGGAATTAGCCGGCGGCGTCACGAGGGGGGTTGCTGGAAGCCGAAACCGTGGATGGTGTGAGCGTTTAGATTGCGCGCGTCGAGGGGGGGTGGTGCACCGGTGAGATATTCGACTCCCTGCATTTGGTAGAAAGACTATACAATCCTGCAGAGCTCCGCTGAGTTTACACTCAAGTGCAACGTATATTTTTGGGCTCTACAACATTTAACTTAACTACATGCCTTTAATTTAACTGCTGAATAAGCCCACAGCTCCAGGGGACTTTGAGCGCTTAAAATAAAAGTTACCCAGCCTGGCAGATGATCATCTGAGGTGATATGCACAGGCTGTGTAAATATTAGTACTGCTTTCAGAATAGAAGATCATCACAGTGCGGGATACATATTTGAGTGATGAATATTGACAGGTGTTATGTCTGCAGTGGAGTGATTCAACCCAGAGATAGCAGACTGAAAAAATGCCACATGCTGTCAGATGTTCCACAGGAGGCCATTCGAATGCATCAGCACTCAGTGTCCAACTGTCGACGTGTTCACTGGTCCACCCTCACAGGAGCCGACGCCCCGTCCCATAAGTGATCTTTGGGCCAATGAAAATGTCAGCTCTGCGCTGTGAAACCAGTGAGTCAACGCCGATGCACTGAAACCACGTTTCCCCAAAGCACTCCACCCATACCAGTCACATCGTCAGGTGGATTTCAGCCCCCTTTTTTTCAAGTTTTGGTTTCAGCTCAGTCACTATTTTTCCAGAGCTCTGGGCTACTCGCTGTCAATCAAATTTAAAGTTTCCAACTGGCATTCACCAGTTGAATAGAGAGACAGGGAGAGTCGTTAGCTGTTTGCTGAGTGCTTCTGTGTCCCTTTGGCAGCCCAGGAATGGCAGGACGAATTGCTGAGGTCCTTCTGCTCAGTTGGCCCACCTGCTCACTTCAAATCGTTAGTCAGCAGAAAAATAAGGGCCACCCCTCCGCACAGAGGAGCTCCTACACCCTGAAGGTATCCCCGTTTATGACTTTTTAATGCAGCATTTGCAGGGTCATTCATCTTGTGGGCTCCCCACCAATATTGGTTTGGAAGTCAGGAACAAGAGAGAGAGAGAGAGAGAGAGAGAGAGAAAGAGAGAGAGAAAGAGAAAGAGAAAGAGAGAGCGGGCTTTGTGGCAGAATAAAGAATATCCAAGAGTGAGAGCGCCCAGACCATATGTGAGTGCGCAGCTGGTTGGCCCCAACGGTGTGAGGTAATGTTTGATGGTGGCATAGGAGTCTGCTGGGAGACCTACACCCACTTGTTCCCCTCAGCGCCTCCGGCTAGCCTGTGTAATCAGTGCTCCACACTCATCAGCATCCCGATAAGAGCTCCCTGCTTCCTTTCTCACCTTCCACCTCATCCTTAACTGCGCACTGCTTCAGCTCCAGGCTCTGTAAATGGAATCTTACTGCAATCTTTTCCCACATGAAGTACTTGACTTTCAACTAGCTGACATTAAATTGACCTTCAAAGAATTGCAGGGGTCACTTTGCTAACTTTGGCACTGTTTTGGTGTCAAAAACGTGCTCCATTGCTTAACAGTAAGGTTGATGCATTTCGGAGAAGAAAAACAACGATGAAAACTGTATTTATTTTTTACCTGAACCTATAACAAGTCAAAGGTTTTTGTTGTTTTTTACACAGTCACCGCTCCCCACTTCCCCACTTATTTTTGGTCTTGCAAGAGGGGCTTTTGTGCTGTGGAATGGATGACACAGTGCTTCCAAAATAAGCCTTGCCTTGATGTGAGTTTGAGCTCACATTTGGCTTGGCCTCATTCACCGTGTGCACAGCTGGGACATTTGGACGGCAAGACCCCATCATTTGTGTCAACATCGACTATGAGACACAACAGAATTCATCTCTGTGGCAGCTTTGCACACATAGTATGGAAATCCTGTTTGGATTTGGTTTGGGTTTATGTCCCTGGCTTTCCGTTTTCACAATAAAAACTGTGAACCACATTAGTTTCTGCCTAGATAACATATCTTGTCACAGGGGCGTGTCTTTCACGTGTATTTATGAGATTCCATAAGGACTTGGGAAAGGTCATCTAAATAAACACGGCCATACTGAGGGAGAGATACATGTGGAGAGGACTAGTGGAAGCCAGTGACATATCCCTGGCGATATCCTTCATTCCTCTTTCTCTTCCATTGTGTTTTCTCTCCCCCCCCCCCCCAGCTCCATTTGGCTCTGATTCATGCTTTCATTTGTGTCTAGGTTCAATCTTCACCCACAGAAAGAAAGGAAAGAATCATATCATAATTAACAAAAGAAAGTGGGCGCTAACAGCAGAGGTTTAGAAGGAGAGAGAGTGTGAGAGAGAGAAGGATAGACACATTTGACAAAGAGAGAGAGTGAGAGGCTAGGGTGAAATATGGAGGAACCAATTTCTATGAAAAGGCCCTAGGGGGAGTTGTGCTCCAGTAAATCCGCCTTACAGAGCCCTGCAATCTCATTATAGTGTAGCCAGTGAGACGGACAGACAGACAAACAAGACAGGCCTGGATCTTTCGCATTGCCCAAAGTCAAGCCCCATATCCCCTCAGTCAGCACATCGGTCTGGCCGGGGCCTTTGCCACGTCCAAAGCTTATGACCTCTGGTGCTCACACGCAGCAGATCAGAAAGAGCGGGGAATGAGGGAAAGGACAGAGAAAAATGGGGTTGAGGGAGGGGTGGGGGAGTGGTGCAATGCATTTTTTTTTTTTGAGCACTTACGGTAAGTCACTGGTGTGGAGGAAGGATTATACCACCACAATGGTGGTTTTAGACACAGGTTAGCAGATGCACAAAAGGGGGAAAAAGATTGGCGGTAACAGCATTTCATTTCTTCTGACAATTTCCTGCTGTGCACATTCAGGCTGCTCTTTCTGTGAAGAATACATGTGGATGCATGAATAACCGCTGGTGTGCATGATGTATGCTTTATGTGAACATATCCTCTATCACAATGCCACAACCACTGCTACCCATCCGCCTAATGGAGATGCAAGGGACTATCTTCTGCTGACTGTAAATCAGTGCCTGAGCGCAGAGTACACAGCTGTGTGAAACACACAGACTCAAGTCCCATTTGAGTGACGTTTACAGCCTCACTGCAGCAGGCAAAAGTAACAATCATCTCCCAGCCCTGCTAGTCTGTGCCAGCTCCAGAGCTGTTTATCCTCCGTCAGTCACAGGCTTATCAAGGAAAGATTGCATGAGCAGGAGAAAGAGAAAAGTTTTGGCCCTGATCGCCAACTCAATTGCAAATGCAAATACAATGCATTCATTGTCTTTGCTGTCACGGAGCTAGTTATTAGCTTTAACTTTATGACATGCTGAGAAGAGAATAAGACACAAGACATCAACAAAATACTGAAGGCTGGGCCTTCCCACACTCACACAGGCATGGTAATGTGGCCCAGATTTACAGATAGGTCACATCCTCCCCTTTCCCTTTTGTGGATATCTTCGAGGATTGGAGAACATTGAAAAAAGTCCTCAGATGTTTCAGCAAACAAGAGGCCGCCTCCAGTTGCTACAACAAACTCGGCGCATAGAAAAACAGCCTCCACGCAAGTACCACGCGAGAGTCCTTTATTCATCCAGTCAGAGCTTGCTTTTTAATTACAGTTTCTTAAGGGGTAAGTCTCTTTAACATGTAGCAAGTTATCATGCCCCATTAAAACACATGTTTTGCATATGGCTACACTACACCAGTCTCCTTGTAGTTTCAAGGTCCAACCCATGAATATATTGCTCCTGTGAAAATCAAAGGGGTTGTTTTTTCCCCCAACTGGAGGCTGGTTCTTTGAAGGGATAAAACCCCATAATCCTTCTTGCCTCACACCCAGCAGCCGATGTTACCTTCTGCTGACTCGGAGCTTTTGCCAGTAGCACTTTAGGCTAAGGTACATGGAATCATTAACAGGGACTGTGTGAAGAGCAAATAAGAGCCAACTGCCAATTAGCAATAGCTTACAAACAATTCCTGAATATAAAAGGTACAAAAACATCCACATTTTTACAACTTAATATTATGCCTCATTTTAATATCAGGCTGTTGTCCATTTATATGTACATCAATGCAACAAATAAGTATGAGGGCCATTAGATAAATGGGCAAACTGAAGCGCTGAGAGCCATCTTATTCATGTTCATCTGTGATGACTAATATTTAAATCCTGCTGGAGCAGTAATGCATTTGAAGAGGTAAAGAAGGAATGGAATCAATTACACAATAATCCCCTTTAACCTGGAGGGGGACGGCGAATGGAAAAAGCAAAGGACAACTGGGGGGGGATACCCATTAAGTCTGACTAGTGCAAGACCTTGTGGTAAATGCTCACCTTGTGTTGCTTTTATTGGTTTCATTAGCATCCCTTTCAAGGCCTTGTCATTGCTGTCATGTCGAGTGATAGCAACGCCATCCCGCTGACAGATCCCCAAAATAGATCTGAAATTAGTTTCACGACAAGCACTTTTAATTCCCCCAAAGTATTCTGCATTTTCCCTCAGCAAAATAAGGGAGCAGGGAGGAGATGGGAGAAAAAGCTAATTACACCATTTCCCCAGGGACCGAGAGAGTCAGTGAAACCTGCTTACAGTGCTAGACGCATCGTATCAGCGCTGCATCTGGTGGCATCACCCATACTCCTGGGTGTAGCCGTCCAGAGATGCTAAGGCTGCTTCATAAATCTTCTGGTTTTAGCCTGAAACTGTCCAAAGAGCACAAGCCTCTCATCAAGGGCTGCACTTCGCTCTGAAGTATCAACAGATTCAGTATTATGCGTGACAGAAGCTGCCTGTCAACTTGCACAATTTGGGTTTGGGCTCTTTACAAGTACTCCATTTACTGTGTATTCAAAGAGAAAAAGAACACCCAAGCACTGTGCATTTGTGCAAGCCGCCTGACTTTTGTGGCTTTTGCAAGCCAACACGTGACCGAGTGGAAAGAGTGACACACTGAAGACTTAGACAAACTCCAGCCTCATGCACGGAGGAAGCATTAGTTGTCATTGGCTGGAAGTTTTTTCTTTTAAAAAAACAAAAAAAATTTAAACCCATTCATCATTTTTGGTAAGGATAGTCCCCATTTAAAATGTTAATTACAGCAATGAATCTTACAGACTTCAGGATGACTTGGAGAATAATCTCTCGTAATGTGCGTGGTGTTACACCATTTAGAGGCATACACCGAGCTACAAAAAACACCATTCGAGATATTTTTTCCTTCCTTTAATGTGCTCAGACTGAACAAGGTCCAAATGTCAAATGGTCTGTTTTACACCAGATAACACGCTTCACTTTAATGGGGCTTGGACACTGACCTCTCTGCGCAACAAACGGATCCTCCCAACATCTGGCAAAGCCTAAACAAACCAGCGTGTGTTTGGACATTCGCTTTGTTCTGCATGAGCGTCTCCATATCGGAGATTATAGAATGGCATGCAGGAAAGAAGAGAGGGAGTTAACATCTTGCAGAAACTTATCACCAAGGTGACTGATGCTGTGTGTGTGTGTATGTAAAGGGCACGTCCTCCCTGCAGCACATGTTCACAGCCTGGAATAAACCTACTGTCCTCCACTGAGAAAACACAATTTAATGGAGGACAGAGGAGAATGAGTCCTTTTCCATATGAGGGAATTCACGCAAAAAAATAAATAAAATAAAATCATTCTGAATTAACACTTTTTTTTTGTTTTGCTGTTGCCAGGGACATTTTGCTGAAACTCGTTTTCACTAGCATGTGTCCAAGATTGAGGAGAAAACAATTGGTTGGTTTCGGAGCGGCAAGTCAGCAATGTGGGATATCAAAAGAAAACAGCTCCAAATCCGGTTAGACAAATTGCATTTGCTTTGACAGAAATCAGATTTGATTTCTCCTCACAAACAAAACTGTCTCTCTGTTCCCGTACAGAACCCTTTTCTTATTTCCCTTTATTCAACAAACATTTGCACCAGGGCTGAGCTTATTTCTTGATCTGAGTGGTTTTAAGGTACTTTAGGTATTTTGGTTAGGAAGGAGCTTGAGAATGAGAACGAAAAATATTCCCAACAGAGATCTCCAGCTTAGGTCCAGTCACTGCAGTATGGGTATCTCAGAGAAAGCATTTCTAGATGATCTGTATTCATTAAAACACTGGATAAGTAAGGGTTGCCTCATTGCTGATCTGAACTTTAGACCTCCCTGTTGCTCAATGGTATGGTGTGGTATGATATCATATCAGCTAAGCACTACTGGAATTTAGACAGATGTACAAGCTATGATATAAACAGCCATAAAGCCCGCACTGAACATGTAAACAACCGATTTATCCTACAGCTTTTCCTGGCACCATCAGGTATCTGTGGGTGCGGTTCCCTTTGCGCAAAACGTTCCTCCATTTCCCCAGTTATTTATGTGGTCTAATCTCAATTTGTAGCTGGCAAGCATGTGAATGAACTCCTCTCACATTGTTGAAGTGGCTGGACATGGGCACTGACCTCAGCGGATCAATACTTAATAAGCCTTTGTGCTGCCAAGTCCATTTTGCTGCAATCTGCAATTTTTTATGTCCATTAGGTTGAAAATAGAGCTGACTAGGTGTACGGTCACAGGAAGTGGAAAGCACTGGGGTCGCCCCAATGATGGATGCTTCACAATAGTGTGAGGCCGATGAAAACTTCACATGCTATCTACTTCATGCACTATAAAGTACTACACCCCTGGCTTTTATTAAATGCAATTCAATACCCCAGTGGTGTTTCAAAGAAGCATTTAACAACTTGTGGGAAGACAATAAATGGCACGTCGAGCTATATGGTTAGGTGGCACGTGACAAACAAGGAGAACAGGAAGAGAACAATACTAGGGTGAGTGCTATATTTGGAACAGCACTGACGTTTAGCTTTAAAGGAAATTAAAATACTTCCACTGGACAGTTAAGCACTGCATTTGAGAGCTCATAGTTGGGAGTGTGGGAGGATTCTGAACTCCTCTCTTATTCCTTTCCTGCTCCTCCTCGCCTCTCTGCACAGATTTATTTCCATTATTTAGGTCACTGCAAATATTTGTCTGATTATTTGTGACACTCGAAAGTCTAAGTTCACCTGGGGTTCCGTGGCAAAGCCTCTCTTCACAAATACACTAATATACTCCGCTGGATCCACAACACAATATGAACTGAGCAGAGCAGCTCCCATGTTGTACATTTCATCGGCTAATTGAAAACAGACGGGGCGCTAACCCGCTCTCTCCATCCGCCCTGCGCTAGAGCGCTGCGTCACTAATACAGTATATTAGAGTTGTCGCCAGTCCTGTGGTATGCATCTGACACGTAATTTTACTTGTTCGGTTAAGCGGAAAATAACGAAGCCTTATACGCAAATGACAGGACGGTGTTGCTGCAGCCACCGCTACAGCAGCTGCTGCTGCTGCAAAGGACAAAGAGGTAAGCTATCCATCTAAGCCCTTGACTGGGAAGGACACGTTGATGGCTGCCATTTCCCCAGAGGTGGGCAGATGTCAGGTCTGTTGTTGCAGCTGTATGCTGAAAGGTGTTGACTGGTGGGGTGGCCTCATGATGGCCGGAGTGGTGGCTCTATCACGGCCAGGGAGGTCAACAGAGGCAGCAAGGCTTCCAGGAAAGGCCTCACTTAGGCTCATTTAGGAGAGGTAATGGACCAACCTACCATCTGTCCTTATGATTAGCTAAGCCTATTCATGCAGGACACTAACCTTATCCCCTGCTGCGCGCACACACACGCATAATATACATCTATGCATTTCTATGCGAAATGGAACAAACACACAGACAGTATATTATGTACCTTTGGGCTGTATCTAATTAGAGTAGTGTATGGCTTAACATGATTTTGACAAGAGAGAGTTCATGATGGTTTAGATGTATCCTACGTACTAAAAGCTTCCCCATATTAAAGCAATGGTAGGTTTTTTCAAGTAAACTAAGTTTGTGTAAGTCTCTGTCTGCATGTTGCAAGCTAAACACACACACACGCACACAGACACACTTATCCAGACAAATACGCTTGGCCTTTGTGCTGCTCAGCGCCGCTCCTTCCCACCCTCCCACCCCCTCGTCTCGAAAAGGAATGCCCACGCGGCCACATCCGAGGGCGGAGAGAAGATTGAAACCAGATGAATGGAGCTTGGGTACAGCGTGCGCGCCGAGGCCATATTTCACTCCCCAAAGCCTGATTAAAACGAGGTGCGGCACTAGCTGGGCCGAGGCAGCTTATTCTGGCTCGGAGAAGGACATTTGCTTGCAGTGGCACCGTGGGCTAGGAGGAAACGGGGCGAAGGTCACAACTAAAGTCTCCTGAATGGGCTCACGTTATCTCAGCAGAGGTTTCCTTGAGAAAGCACAGAGACTTCTCACATTTGATCACAGATAAAATACATCCTCAGCCTTCAAGCTTTTAAATTTCGACTGCATTTGACTCTGCCTTTAAAAAAAATGGAAAAATTGTGCGTTTTGTAGGGTACAGTGGCTGTTACAGGGGATGCGTAAAGTAGGCCATCGCCGTGTGTTAACTGACGTGCCAAAGGAAATGAGGGCAAACTGCAAGAATTGTGGAGCGAGGACTATTAGCGTTATACAGAAGTTACTGTAGATGCAGAAACTGGATTAAAAATAAAAAAATAAAGCCCTGATACTACATTTTATCACTGTTAGTATGACTCCAAATTAGAAATCGTTAAAATACTAGACTTTGTACAGTGTTGGGGCACATTGTGGTGCCAAGAAACCCTCTTAGATAATGAACCTTTAAGAATATGTAACAAGTCCCATAAAGTCTTACTTTACTTTTGACTCTTACTTACAAGATAAGACTGCATTCTCAAGATCTTAAGTGGCATAATGCAACGGTGCAAACTCTGGACAAGAACTGACTTGGAAAGAGGAGGAAAAAAAAACAGCTAAACATGCTACGTGTTATTTCCTCCTGTCTATACGTGTTAGCGTGCTCACCCTGTCAGAGCGCCTTTACACCCATCGAGGTCATGTTATTGCGTGTATATGTGGTGTGGATGGTGGGAGACGGTGTCATTCGCATTCTTTCTGAGGAAATGGGCAGAGAGACTGAACGCAACAGACTGGGAGTCTGACTGCTGTAGGTGAGCGTCTGTTCTGGTGTGTGGAACTTAACACGAGTGTGACTGACTGATTAGCGGCCCGTTTTCGCCGACCGTCTGCGGCCGCCTCTCCTGCCGTAGCGAGGCAGAGAAGGAGAGTTTCGTACTGTTTTCCAGCGCCGACCGCCTTCCCCTTCCTCCCCGTGCAGCTGGTCGGCTGCACTCGCGACTCGATGCCAAACACACTCCCTTCTATCCCCCTGACATTTTAGCTATGTTACCGCTGAAAGAGCTGTGGCTCGCCTGCCTGCCGCCTGCCTGTACACATGAGTAAATAAAGCCCAGCTCATTTCATTTGGCCATAATGTTTAATCTACATTTGCTTGGTCAACGAGAGGTTAATCTCATTACCTTGTGCTAAATGGCATGCTCGGGCATCCTCTGACAAGACGAAGGCTAGACACAAGTTAATTAAAAGAGCAATTAAAAGAAGACAGTGAGTCCCACTGAACGGTGGTAATATGTTAGCTCCTTTGACACCCGCGCATTGACGTTGAATAACACTATTCTACTGTAGTCTGTCACTTATAACAAACCACCTTTCATGACAAACAAAGGAGACTAGTAGTAGTGGAACAATAGAAAAAGCCTATCCTGAGATTTGCTTGTTTTATGGTTGAACATGTGCTTCAAACTAACCTTTAGTGCCGGTTGTGGTCATACCTACTGTGAGTCGGCTTATTAAAATGCAAGCCCCGCCACAATACACACGCGCCTATTAAAAATCTTAATCAACTCCTACCGATTGTTAAAAACCCTGCACGCAATTAGTTGAGACCGGATTGGAGAGGGTTTAACTGCCTGCCATGAGTGAGGGGAACACATTACAGTGGTGCTTGGTAGCTGAGCTACACTGAGATGCTAAAAAGGAACAAATGAATAAAAATGAAAAATAAAAGAAGAAAAGTTGGGAGTTAGTTTAGATCACGAAAACGAATAAACAATGTACAGTATTCTCATAAACCAATTTACATAACCGCACTGACGGATCCTTTCTTCTTCTCACAAACTGAATTATAGAATATTTGCAGAGATGCCTAACAATGGAAGCTGGAAGCCTCGGTCTAGAAATACACTTTTTCATCTCAACCTCCATCTCTATGTACTGGTGCAAAAAAAAAAAGAAGAAAAAAACAATTATACAACCTACGAACAAGAATTCATAAACAACTATTCCTCTGCTTTACCTCCCACTAAAATACATTATACGGTTTCAAAACCATGACGCAGGAGGCAAGAATTCTCCTTCCACGTCATCTCCACAAGGGCCGTTAGCTTTTCGGTGTTCGGTGTCCTGTTAGCATACAGCACAGTGAGGGGAGCTGGGGAAATATCCTCCTAGCTGCCTGCCCTGTGGGCACCACTACCGGCTGCAGCCTCCCTCCAGATGAATCATAAACAAGTCCCCTGGCTTCCGTGACTTAATCCCCCATGACATCGCCACGGGGAGATGGAGGAAGAGGGAGCGGGGAGAAAGGAAAACATGCCCTGTGCTCAGCATTCAAGTGAATTAAACATTAGGATGAATGTGTATGAGGTGTATCTGAGGATATGTCATTGGGTTGAGGTAGTAATTTAAGAGATGACGGAATATGGATGCGGGGGCGGATATTTTGTGAGATGGGGTAAGTGGACTATATGTAATTTTTTTTTACTGCATGGAAGTTGCAGTCGCTCCATCGCAGGCTCTCTACTTTCTGGCCCCTCCTCTTTCTCCATGCGTGCATTATGTAAATTTATGTCCCGCAGTCCTTTCATTTAAATTTGGCCACACAGCTTAAGCTTGGGTAGTCTACAGAGTGTGGCAGCTAACACTATAATCAACATCACGCTCCTTTTAGGCATGAGAAATCATGCCCAGGAGGGAGAAATAAATGGATTTATTTTAGGAACCAGAATGTAGGATCTTAGGGCCAGACATGCTAAGTGCTTTGTCCCTTATGCATCAGCCCTAAGGCTGTATTTCCATCCTAATTAAACAAAGAACACGGTGCAGGAGGAAAACTGTGCAAGAGTGTGCTTTAACAGAAGTGGGAGCAGACTCGATTGATTTATTTTTTTTTTCTATGAAAGTTTGGGATATGATTCTCACTTTGCTGGCCGTCAGCAGGTTCCGCTGATGCAAGGAGCTTTTGTCTTGAGATTAATGAAAGACGTTCGGCCCTTTGGCATTTTGGATCCCACGCGAAGGTTAAAAACGGCCTCCGACCAGTGACAGGTTTATGGGGGTGCGCGGCTGAGAATGTCCAGTCAGGGAGGCAATTCTTCCAACCCACACTTTCTCTTCCATTTTCACCAACGCAACAAATAAATAAAAAAAACCTGTGTGATTATTTAAAACTGTTTTCTCTTATGCTGACAAATTAGACGTCAGTCTCCAAAATGTTAACGTGCACTTTTTGTCTTTTACCAAGAGTGTGTTGTCAGTGTGTTGCATATTTCAGGACGCTGACAACAAGCTGGTTAGGATACAATATGTTTATGACAGGAGAAAACCTCGGCAACAGGAGCAGCACCTGAATCTCGTGTGCTGGCATCGCTATTATTATCTTGAAGAGTGATTCAGCAAGCCAGGTTTAAATTACACGTCCCATCTGCCTGTCTGCTCAGCGTCAAGTGACTTACAAACATCCTGATGTGTTCTGAACTCACTAATATTTTTGTTACGGAAACTTAGAGCGACAGGATTTCACTTCTGGCCATGCTAGAAAAAGAAAGTCCGGATGGCAAAGTTCTCAAAGGCTTCCTTTTTAGGTGAAGGTGGTGGAACTGCTCAAATGCAGCTCGTCCCTGAGACAAGAAGTGGTCGCAGCAGGCCTGGACATCAAAACTCATTTGACAGTGTTCAAGATTGGCACAGAATGTTCTTGTGAAATTAAATACAATTGAAACGAGCAAACGTCTTTGGTTAACCTGGGAGTGTTAAAAAAGATAAGTCTTTCCCAGCTGTACGTGATTCCCCGCTCCAGAGGAGATGTGCCACTGGCCACACAGCATCCCTTCATCTGTGCTGCGAGTTACACTGAACAGGCGTCTCCTCCCGTCCCTTTGCATCTGCTCCCACATGGGAAATGGAGGAGCCTGGCAGCCTAAAGGGAGAGTTACCATCACCAACAAATCCGGTGTCCCATCACCCATCATCATCTATCTTGCTTTTCTCTTATCTCTCAGCCTTGCTGTACATCAGACCTAATAAAGTACGCAGTTATTGCCATAAAAGCACACTTTTGCCCCTGCGTGCTGCCTGCTCAGCCGAGAGTACATAATGCCTGCACCATGCATGGCTGGACCGATGCCAGGACGATGACAAAGTCCACTCCTGAATTCACAAGAAGGAACTGTTCAGACATCTCAGCTTTTCTCCTGCGTGCCACATGCTGGTCCGGTACATTCCTAAGTACTAATACCATCAGAAGAGGTATCAAGGTTTGTGTAAACCCACTACAGAGGCAATGATGCAGAAGAAATAATGTCTAATTCAAAGAGAAATCCCAAAGAAAAAGCTGCTGGAGTCCAGTTGGAACTGCAATACTCACTTAAAGCTATAAACGGATTCTAGCTTAAACAAAGAATATGTTAAAAAGCATTGGTGTTGTAAAGCACATTTTCTTAAAGCTTAGGAACAATTGTATGTGATTGAATTTTAATGTCAAGATGCATCGAGAAAACTTCTGAACTGCGTTGGAAAATGGTTTGGAATTCAATTATCTAGACGAAAGAATGTTTTTAAGGCACAAAATGATTGATAGAAATTGCCTTCTGCAACGTAGATCCATTTGCAGCAGACATGTGTTTATTTATCCCAAAGTAGCCAATCAGGAACATTTTATCTCCCCTTATCTCTGGTGGATTAGGTACTAATCTGTTTGCTGAGGGAGAAAAAAAAAACGAGAAAAAAGCTTTTCTTTCTCATCTTTGCCATATTAATATTTCTATTAGTGGATCCTCCCAGTGATGCAATGTGACACTTGTGGCTCTGCATGAGAAGCCAGGCTAATAGGAGGGATGGAAGAGGAGGTCAGTCAGAGAGACAGAGGATTTTGTTCCACCTGAGATCCGTCCCCACTGTGAGCCTGCGTGCACGCACATCTGCACCAGATAGCGTGTGTCTACATAATTATATGTACGTATGAGCGCGTTCGTCTGGGATCCGCTGGACTTGTTAATGCAGATGTTCATTTGGTGTGAGAGCAGTGCTTCCACTGTATGCTGAATAAGGCTCACTGTGCACGAGTGATGGGGAAGAAGCCTGCTCCTGCAAGGTTTAATGAGCAGAACAGTTTAGCCCGGGGCGAGGTCTTTTGGAGCAAATGCACATGTCCTCTTCTCTTCCTATATACTCAAGACGGAGAGAGTGCGTACACACAAAAGTGGCGCGCGCGTGCTCACGTACACACCGCTTAGATTGTGCATACCTGGCAGTTCATGAACACACAGGCTCACGCACACTTGAGAGAGTAATGCTGCCCTAAGCAATGTGCTAGTGACTCCGCGACCTTCAAGCCCCAGTGTCCTTCATCCCTGAGGTGTCCTTTATTACTTGCGCCTATCTCTCACTAATGCAAGGTAGGAGGGGTGGGGATAACATCTGCATGCGAGTTAGACTATAACAGGAAAATGGGCGGGGGAGACTAGCTAATGCATTCTTGTTACTACAGGAACAATGCAGAGCTCCCTTTACTCGTATGCAGCATGCAGGTCTATGGTCTGTATGCATTAGTGTTAAATGGATGAATCACAAATGCACCTAACATGTTAATGTCCTCAGTAATGATTGGTGATTTACATTCAGATCACGGCTAGAAGGAGGCCTCCCCTTCAAGCTGAAAGCTACGCTGTACTGTATACGGACTGTAGGTCATTTAAACTGCTAAAAGAGAAAGATGCCTAATGACATTTGAAAGGCTTCTCGTTGATATAGAGCTCCCACCGGCAATTTCCCTACACAGTATTGAATTCCACTCTAAACAACACATTCTGCACATTAAAGATGAACAGTGAATGCCTGCTCCATAGTTGTCTGACTGTTGCTGTAATGTCAGTGGGTTTTAGCAGGAATTAGCTTTAATGTCACTCTCTCTCCAACACCTGAATGTCACTGGCTTTTAATTGGCCTGCTTGTGAAATGGCAGTGTGTCTGGGAGCTAGGGGACGGACATAATGTCTCTATGGCTTCATTGTATTCAAACTAATTCCAGTTTTGGGAAACAGCTATGGTACAGCGCACCAGACCCTGTGCCAAACAGTTAAAGTGTCTGAACATGTGCCATCGCAAATGGGCCGATCCCCATTGTTAATGGACTGCTCTGCTGCTGCATTGTTTCATTACTGCCCGGAAATTGTACACAGTTCTGCTGGAGCGTAAAGAATGTGCACAGATTGTGAAAGTTTTTTGATGCCAAAAAATGATTATTATCATCGCCTCATATAAACGGGTTCTGCGGGGTCACTGCTGAGCTGCAAAGTTTTCGTTTTATAACGGGCCCCTCAGCACTCAAGTGGTGCAATAACAACATGCAGGGCAAAATAGATTATACTGTACAATACTGTGCGCTTCATTGGTAATGCAGTCAAGAAAAAAACACATCAGTCCATCGAAGCAAATGCACTACCCTGGGATTTACCCCAAGAGTAAAATATGCAGAGGTCAAAGGTCAAACCAGTCACAGCTGCTCTAAAGTCCATGGCCAATGGGCTCCTGGGACACATGGCGACTAATCAGACACACACATTCTCTCTCTCTGTTTCAAACACACATGCACACAAATACAGTAGTGAAATTAAATTACAAACTCATCCGGTGAGACCTGCAGCAACCAGTATCGCACCACAGCTTGACATCTAAGGCCATATCTCTCTCCCAACCATCTTTTTCTATTTGACCAAAGTGACACTAGAGTGTGTGTGTGTGTGTGTGTGTGTGTGATGGCTGGCTCCCCTCGTCCCAGACTAGTGGCCTCACAGTAGCCTCCTGACTCCTGACTGCAGCGCTTGAGGCACACTAAATAAAAACGAGCTCCTACAGCGCTCACGTATCACAATTCAGGATTAGAATTTCACAATACTGGATTTTTCCAGTGTGCTTCTGGGGAAGGAGTCAAATTTATATGGCGGGGTAAACATTAAAATCTTTGTGTTGTTATGCGTTCAAGTGCAGCGTGATCCCGCAGTTTTTTATCATATTCAAGGAGGGCGTGAATGCAAACCTGTGTGTGCTCATTGTGTCCCTTCAGCTGAAATGGAAAACACATGACATGCAATAGCCCTGTCACTGACAATCCCCTAATGATCCCTCTGGCTCGGGCAAACAGTCAAGTTTCCAAACCTTGTCTGTATTTCACCAGTCACCCTGAGGAAAACGCAGTCCCACTGTCAGTGGTTTTGAAATGCAACAGGAATCTGAGGTAAGAGCCAAATGGGAATGTGTTGTGCAAATGTTACTGGAATGGTGACGAAAAAAAAAAACTTTCAGGAAACAAAATGAATTGTTTTTGTATACGGAACCAAGTGTCTCAGAGGAAGCACTTAGACTGAGATAAACATGCGAAGAAAAATCACAAAAACTTCGAGAGGAATAGAACTGGTGCCTTTGCCTGTTTAGTTTTTGTGTGTGCATGCGGATGTTAACATGTGACAACCTCTCTTGTGTGTTATTCTGGTCAACATGTTCAAGCAAGGGTTAATTTTTCATCTCTCTGTGACTATAAATGGCAATCAGGTAAGTCTGGGGATAAGAATAGAAGGCCCCTGAACGCTAACAGTACACAGCGAGAATACGAATCCGTGCACAGGCAAAAGGCGGTCGCACACGCGAGCACGTGCACGCGCACGCGCACGCGCACGCTCCCACAAATGAAGGAAAACGCGAGGAAAACATACAAAGCTGATCCCTGTCTATCTCTCTGTCTTTCCCACAAACACACACTCATCCTTGCTGACCCTCTGCGTCTGTGGCCAGCAGTGCAGACATTCCTCATTCTGGCTCAGCCTGAGCTTTGTTTGGATTAGCTGAGAGGGAGCAGAACCCTTTCGGTCCCTGTGGCTGCGCGGCACACGTCAGCCTGCTGCCGGGTTGAAGTCACACAAAGACGCATGCACACACACAAACACATGCGGACATGACAAGCTCTCAAGTGAGCCCGCTCGCACCATCATGTTTGGTCAAATAAAAAAAAAAATTATAAAAAAGATCACGTGCGTGCACAAGAAAACACAGCGATAAGTACATTTACTGAAACACACATAAATGAGTGCACACTCACACTAATACACACAACACTAGCCAGTCATCTGGCCTTATACAGGCATGGTGGCGACCCATTGCCTTTCATGGGAGCTGACTTCCTGACATCCTGTCCTCGGGCTCTGTGTTCTTTGCAGCCCAAACTAGTTCACAGCAGGAGAGGAAGGCAGGATGGAAGAAAAAAAAAAAATGCAGATAAAAAGCAGAGCACACTGAAAATGGATAAGACGAAGGAGGAGGAATGGAGGTGAAGGAGGGAAAGGTACACGGGAAGGAATGAGAAAGTGACGGGGGAGCAGAGACAGAGGCAGTGAGAGATGAAAGAATAGAGGAACAAACAGCAGGAGACAGAGGGGATGAAGTGTGCTCTCACTGTGTTTAGGTTTTAGTCATTTGGCAACAGACCATTTTCCTCACGAAGCGTCTGTTCCCAGACACCTGAGAGACTCCTGCAAGATCTGAAGAGAGTCAAGATGGCTGGACTGTCAGTGCAGTGTGTAGCTTCTAAACAACAAGATGGACACACTCAGTCCTGTCTTTATTATAACTATGAAACCATCCCTGCACAGGATACTATTTGCTGACATGCAACATAAAAGCGGTTGGCACTTGTTTTGGATAAAAAGCTAACTGGACAAACCACAGGGCAAGCCATCGCAAGGAAAATTAATTTTACATATGTGGGTTATAAACAGTACTGTTTTTACCAAATGCAGTTCAAGGAAGTTGAAATAGAATCTGGCTCAATCTGATCTGATATAATGATGGCTTCTACGCAGGTTAAAAATCATGTGACCCCAAAACTGACCAGGCGTTGTCGGCTCTTTAAAGTGTAAAAGACATCAGAAGGAATCAAATCAAAAAAGGTGTATATTTGATTATTTGAAAAACCAAATCTTGAAACTTAAGGGAAAAAAAAAATTCCAGTTGCACATAGAGATAATAAAATATAAATAGATGACCTAGATCAGACCACAGGGTCCACCTTCTCAGTCATGGAAAGTGTGAATCATCATGTCAGCATTAGCTGAAGGATGTAATTCCAGATATTTAAATAGCAGGCAACGGAAACGAGTTCCTTCTACTGCTATAAAAGTGGCATATTTGTAAAGATACAGCAATGCACAGTTTCTGAAAGATGAAGACCTCACCAGGCTAAATGCAGAAAAATCTGCTGAATTAAAAAAAATACTACTGCTTTAGGACTGCCGAGCTCTTTCCAGCTTGGACCACGCAGACGACCACATATTTAACAGAGCAGATTGTATCTAAGCTTTGCCTCTGTGATTTTTGCTATTATCGTGGCTTATTATAGCTAATGTTGTGACTATTATATTGCCTATTATATGTGATTTCCTTTTGTTCACACATGGTTATGGCACAAAACTTTACAGCAACTTACAAATGAAGCAAATGATCTCATAACAACAGCGCTCCTCTATGTCTGGGTTAAATTGGCACTTCAGCTTTTTGGATGCAGAGAAATGGGCAGGTGCGAAAAACCTGAGCGATTTTGGCAAAGGCTTGTGGGACGGTCCTGTAGCAAGAACCTACCAGTGGTGTTCTGAAGACCGACAATCTGTGAACTGGTGTCAGGGTGTTGAGGGGGTGGGTTGGATGAGCCGGGGCCGGTCTGATCTGTGACGGCTCCCACTCCCAGCATAAAAAGACTTAAAGGATCTGCAGCTAAAGTCTAGTTGCCAGATACCGCAGGCTTCAGAGGCCTCGTAAAGTCCATGCCTTAGTGGGTGTGAGCCGCTTTGGCGGCATGCGAAAGACCGGCAGCTTATTAGGCTGAGGTGGCCGCACCGACTTGGCTCATCTGCTTTTAATTTTAAAAACGCACAGAAGTTGGGCTCTGACAGTTGTATACTTGCCAACTATGTTCTCCTAATCAAGCTATTTTTATTCAATTTTGTTCATCCAATTGAAAGTGAAATAGTCCAAAAGCAAAATGAGAATCCTGAAATACTATCCTCTCATAAATTGCTGGTAATAAAGGATAGTTAACAGCCTGATTTCTCGTCCCTATGGTCTTCTGCAAGTCAACAGACTTCCTAAGTCCTCAGCGATCATTTTAAAGGAACAGAAGTCATCAGTATTCATGGATAACTCGTGTATGCATTTAGAATATATGATTTAATACACTGGACAGTATAATTTCAGATGTAGGAAATGCCAGTGTGCTGATCATGACCATTGTGGAAGTTGAGGATTTATGGGTTTCATTTTGTCCTTAATATTCATTGTGAATTTATACCTTAATGACATGACATAAAAAAAAAAAAATATGAAACTGAATATGATGATAGAAATATAAAGGCTAATCATTATGGATCTTATAAATGGAGAGGACATATATAGGTATGTTGAAACTGTTACGACCCCGGCTCTTGGGAAGCAACACAGGTGACAAATACCAGAAAAATGCAGCCAAAGTAATCTTTATTATAGCCAAAAAGTCAAACCAAGGATAACAATGAAAACAAAATGGTGGAGGCTGGAGTCATTGCAGCAGGCCCAAGCTGCAGTGTGAGAGAGAGAGTGGGTGGAGCTACCCAGAGCTCTTAAAGGCCTCCAAACAGGTGCCAGAGGTCAGGAGGGAAACGATGAGGAGGAGCCTCTGATCACCTGCAAACTTAGAAAATTGGAAAAAACTTAAAGAATTTAGCCTTGGACATAACACCCCCTCCCATAAGCAGGTTGCTCTAAAGCAACCTCACCATTAAACTAGTACATAATCTACCCATATTGTCACAATATAAACACTTACGACCTTGAAAGGGCATCTGCAAGAACATTATCCTTCCCGCGCACATGTTGGATGTCCAGATTGAACCCCTGCAAAACTAAACTCCATCGCATTAGCCGATGGTTGGAGTTTTTCATCCTGTTGAGAAAAACCAAAGGGTTATGATCGGTGTAGACCACTAGGGTCTGGCTGGAGGAAACATAAACACCGAAATGATCCAGGGCTAGAATAAGAGCCAGAGCCTCCTTCTCTATAGTAGAGTAGTGTTTTTGATGCAAGTTAAATTTTCTTGAAAAGTAACAAACAGGATGCTCTAACCCCAAGGAATCCTCTTGGAGGAGAACAGCTCCAACACCAGCATCACTTGCATCAACCGCTAGTTTGAAAGGCCTGCTAAAATCAGGCGCAGCAAGAACAGGACTACTAGCCAACAGCGCTTTCAGGCTCTCAAAGGCAAACTGACACTTATCAGTCCAAACAAATGGGACCTTAGGGCTAAGCAAGTTAGTCAAAGGGTTCGCAACTGTGGCAAAGTTCTTACAAAAACTCCTGTAATAACCTGCCATGCCAAGGAAACGTTTCAAGTCACGTCTCGAACCAGGCACACCGAAGTTCACAATGGCCTCCACTTTGGCCTCAAGAGGACAAACCTTTCCGTGACCAACCATTTTTCCCAAATACGTTATTGTGGCCTGTCCAAATTCACACTTGGCCAAATTCAAGGTCAAATTAGCAACAGCAAGCCTGTGGAACACCTCTTCCAGCTGAGCTACATGCTGAGACCAGGATGAACTGTAAATTACCACATCATCAAGATAGGCTTCACAACCTGCAACTCCCTTCAACACCTTATTTACCAGACGCTGAAACGTAGCTGGTGCATTCCGCATTCCGAAAGCCATGACAGCGTACTGACAGAAATCATCTGGGGTCACAAAGGCAGAGATTTCACATGCTCGCTCAGTAAGAGGGACTTGCCAGTAACCTTTCAGAAGGTCTAATTTGGTTACAAAACTTGCAGATCCCACCCTGTCAATACAGTCATCCAGTCGGGGAAGAGGGTAACAATCAGGTTTGGTCACAGAGTTAACCTTACGAAAGTCAGTACAAAAACGGGGTGTATGATCCGACTTTTCAACAAGCAGACACGGGGAGCTCCACGAGCTAGTACTGGGTTCAGCAATACCATGCTGCAGCATATAATCTACTTCCTTACGTAAAAGCTGTCGCTTAACAGGATTTACCCTGTAGGGATGCTGTTTAATAGGAGCAGCATCACCTACATCAATGTCATGCTGAAGAACGTTCGTGCATGTCGGCACATCAGAGAACAGGGCAAGATGTTTATAAATCAACTCAGTGATGTCAGAATGTTTGGGAGAATCCAAATAAGAAAGATGGACATCCAAGTTAGTCAGAACTTTAGAATTAGGCAACCTACCCTGAGAAAATTCTAGACCACCAGTAACATTAGGATCCTCTGGAACAACATCACTGTCCTCTGCAACAATGACAACATCAGTGTCCTCACCTTCATTAGTTAAAATGTTTAACACAGCAACAGTTTTCACATCTGCAAGCATGGGCTGGTTTCTCCCACAGTAAGGCTTCAACAGGTTTACATGGCATAAGCGTGTTTTTCGCTTACGATCAGGAGTCTTAACCAAATAGTCACACTCCCCAACCTGGCGGTCAATCACATACGGTCCGCTATACTGAGCCTGCAAAGTGGAACCAGTAATAGGCAAAAGCACCAAAACTTTGTCCCCTGGTATAAACACTCGATGCCTTGCCTTCTTGTCGTACCATCCCTTCATCTTTACTTGAGCTTCCTCCAAGTTTTGCTTTGCTAGGTCACATGCCATTTTTAGCTTAGACCGGAAATTACACACAAAGTCTAAGAGGTTAGTAGGAGGAGAATCATTTGTCAGCCACTTCTCTTTCAACATCTTCAAAGGACCTCTCACAGTATGACCAAACACCAGCTCGGCTGGGCTGAAACCAAGGGATTCTTGGGTCACTTCCCTTGCTGCAAAAAGGAGCAAAGGGGTTCCATCATCCCAATCTTTCTCAAACTCTTTACAGTAGGCCCGCAGCATTGTCTTGAGAGTCTGGTGGAACCTCTCCAAGGCTCCCTGAGACTCTGGGTGATAAGCAGATGAAGTACAATGCCGGATCGACAACTGCTTGAGCACTTGAGAGAAAACACGGGACATGAAATTTGACCCTTGGTCTGTCTGAACAACCCTAGGAAGGCCAAACACAGTGAAGAACTTAATTAGAGCCTTAGAAACTGCTGAAGCTGTAATCCTGCGCAGAGGAATGGCTTCAGGGTACCGAGTAGCCATACACATGATAGTCAGTAAGTACTGGTTACCTGACTTGGTGCGAGGGAGTGGACCAACACAATCAATCAATATATGCTCGAAAGGTTCCCCGATAGCCGGAATGGGATGTAAAGGTGCAGGAGGTATTTTCTGATTAGGTTTACCAACAGTTTGGCACATATGACATGTTCTACAGTACTGGGCAACATCATTTTTCACACCAGGCCAAAAAAAATGCCTCAACACACGGTCTAAAGTCTTCCTAACTCCCATATGCCCCGCAAGACAATGATCATGGGCAAGATGCAAGATGTCAGGACGGTAAGCACTTGGAACAACAACTTGAAACACACTGCTCCAATCATCCTGACAAGACATTTTAGGAGACGTCCACTTTCTCATCAAAACTCCATCATTCACAAAATACCCACACGAGACATCTGTAAGTTCATCCTCAGAAATAGCCTCTCCAAAAATTTTAGACAGAGTTGCATCCTTCCCCTGTTCAAGCTTAAGTTCTTCTCGAGAGGGGAACACTTTACCAAATCCTGGAGTCTCAAGCTTTACCAGAAAGGTGTCTGAAAGGGCAATCTCAGGATCAGACTTTTGGCCTTGGTCTTTCCTGAACATAGCACGTGTAGTAACACATACTGGGAAAGTGTCTGGAAATTTCTCCTCAAGCTCATCTGGGCTTTTGATAACAACAGGGGATGAAACTACTTCAGGGGCAGCAAGTACTCTACCCCCAGCCAAGTCATTCCCTAGGATGAAAGACACACCTTCAATTGGGAGATATGGACAGATGGCTACCACTACCTCTCCTGAGACCAGAGCTGTTTGAAGGTTAAGGGTGTGTAAAGGACATGACAAAAAACCCCCTCCAAACCCCTCGACAAGGACGCTAGAGCCCAAAGCAGACTCATCTGTAAACTGGAGGGCGTCCTTGAGGATCAAAGACTGAAAAGCTCCAGAATCTCTCCAAATCTTAACAGGCCGCCTGTTTGAAGGGTCAGAATTAAAGGAAACAATACCATCCATAAGAAAAGCTGAAGAGCCAGCTAACTCCTTTTTAGTTGGATGCTCCATAACTGAGGTTACCTTGGAACCTTTGACAGTTTTTATTAAAGCTACAGATTTAGACTTTTGTTTCCTACACAAGACAGGACAATCGGCAATGAGATGACCAGGCTTTTTACAGTAGAAGCAAGCCTTCTCTGACGAAGTGCCCCCAAAAGCTGGTTTACTAGTAAACAAGGTCGACGCAGGCTTTGAAAACTGAGGTCTATGGAACAAAGCTCTCCCTTTTTGCTCGCCCTGCCTGTCAAAGACAGTCTTATGGGTCAAGATAAACTCATCTACCAAAACAGCAGCTCTATCAAGGGTGGACACTTTTTGCTCATTTATATATGTACAAATGCTAGTAGGCAGACAGTTTTTAAAGTCTTCCAGCAGGATCAATTGTTTGAGATCCTCTTTCGTTTCAGCCTTCTGAGATTTACACCATCTACTAAAGAGGGTCTCTTTTTCTTTAGCAAAGTCAACATATGTTTGTCTGTCAAGTTTATTGAGACTCCTAAAGCGTTGGCGATAAGCTTCAGGTACAAGTTCATAGGCTCTCAGAATAGCCTCTTTAACTGTCTCATAATCCGTACTTTGCTCAATGCTTAAAGCAGAGTAAGCATCCTGCGCTTTCCCCACCAAAACACTCTGTAAGAGTAATGTCCATGCATGCTCAGGCCATTTTGAAAGTGTAGCCACACGTTCAAAATGAGGGAAATATTTCTCAACATCTTTCTCTACAAAAGGAGGAACCAATCGAATATTCTTAGCTGCATCAAATGCAGGCAACTCAGCATGAGAGGGACGCGACAAAGCAAACTGTTTAAGCTCCAGTTCTTTAAGGAACCGTTCATGTTCTAAGTGCATTTGCTTCTCTTTTAGTAACCGCTCCTCTTGCTTATCTTGTAATTGCATTTCTTGTAAGGCCAACTCCTTAAGCCTCAACTCAAGAGCAACATCTGTTTGAGGAGGTTCAGAGACTAAGATTTTTTGAAAAACTGACAGAGGCACAGGCTTTAACACACCTTTCTCAATCAACATAGTCTTGAGGGCATCTTTAATGTTCTCTTTCAGACGCTTCTCACTACTAGCAATTTCAAACTCATAGTGGCTGGCGAGTTTTAAAAGCTGATCTTTAGTGAACTGCTCAAGCAGCTCCTCTGAAGGTGCACTAATGAAATTATCCAGCGTTGCCATCCTGGATAACTTCCTCACACTTACACTGGTTAACTGCACCTTGCGCTAACCAACATACACAGTGCACACAGCACTACACAGTGTCCCACACAAAACAGCCGAATCACAAACGCTCTCTCAAATGACCACCAAAGTCATAATCACAAATATGTAGGCCTAGAAATAACCCATCAAGCTACAAACGTAGCACAGAATATTACTCAAACAAATACCATTAAACAAACGGCACCTGCTAGCAATCAAAATCCAAAGGCAACCATCTCAGGGAAAACTAGCCTACACAAAGTCAGGTTACACACACACACTACAACCTGACAAAACAACAGACTGCACACACAAGGTAGGGGACAGGACACATCACCACAATGGTACCAAACAAAGCACCATATTTAACACCCCTAACCTGATAAACCCCCCCCCAGTGAGCACAGCAAGCAAGCTCCTGAGTGTGCCAACAATCAAAAGCAAGCCCCCTGGTACCTGCCTAACCTCCACTCAAACCTAACTATCTTCTGAGGCGTGCCGGGCTCGAGGCGTCTTTAAAAGCAGCAAAACAGTGAACCATAGCCAAATGGCCAGGAACCTGAACGCTTGCCCCCACCAGAGAACATGTCTCCACCCAGGATTACCTCGAAAATAAAAAAGGCAAAAAAACAAATGAGTGAACCGATGGAGGAACTGGTTACTCAGTCCCGCTGGCACACTCCCTACCTAACCAGGGAGATCACTGAAACCTCAACAACACTCAGACTCTATACTCACCACATACTCACCAGGAGGACAAACAAAGCAGCCCCAGGCCACAATGCCACACAGCACACCACTCACAGTATTACACAGTCTAGGGAAGTGCAAGAAAAACACTCATCAGGAGTGAACGGATGGTATCCCGGACGAGCCCCCAATATGTTACGACCCCGGCTCTTGGGAAGCAACACAGGTGACAAATACCAGAAAAATGCAGCCAAAGTAATCTTTATTATAGCCAAAAAGTCAAACCAAGGATAACAATGAAAACAAAATGGTGGAGGCTGGAGTCATTGCAGCAGGCCCAAGCTGCAGTGTGAGAGAGAGAGTGGGTGGAGCTACCCAGAGCTCTTAAAGGCCTCCAAACAGGTGCCAGAGGTCAGGAGGGAAACGATGAGGAGGAGCCTCTGATCACCTGCAAACTTAGAAAATTGGAAAAAACTTAAAGAATTTAGCCTTGGACATAACACCCCCTCCCATAAGCAGGTTGTGAAGCCTATCTTGATGATGTGGTAATTTACAGTTCATCCTGGTCTCAGCATGTAGCTCAGCTGGAAGAGGTGTTCCACAGGCTTGCTGTTGCTAATTTGACCTTGAATTTGGCCAAGTGTGAATTTGGACAGGCCACAATAACGTATTTGGGAAAAATGGTTGGTCACGGAAAGGTTTGTCCTCTTGAGGCCAAAGTGGAGGCCATTGTGAACTTCGGTGTGCCTGGTTCGAGACGTGACTTGAAACGTTTCCTTGGCATGGCAGGTTATTACAGGAGTTTTTGTAAGAACTTTGCCACAGTTGAGGATTTATGGGTTTCATTTTGTCCTTAATATTCATTGTGAATTTATACCTTAATGACATGACATAAAAAAAAAAAAATATGAAACTGAATATGATGATAGAAATATAAAGGCTAATCATTATGGATCTTATAAATGGAGAGGACATATATAGGTATGTTGAAACCTATATGTTTCCTGACCTGACCTACAAAGAACTTTGTATCTTGTATAACTTTTTGGAGCCGAGGTTCGTTAAAGGCACTCTGATGGTTTATGTAAAGCTTCAGTTCAAATAAACACATGGAACAACACCACAGCTTGAGTTTAGCCTTTTACGCCTCTCTGCTCTGCAATGATACATTTACAATTATAACCAGCTGCTGTGTGTTAAATAGAACAGCAATTTTTAGACCACTTACGCACTAGATGCTAATATCGCAGCAGCACTTCTTCTCTCTTGTGTTACAAGCACTGTATGGTGGCACGTCCCTGCCTTCCTGCTCCAACAGGAGGTTCTGGTTGACTGAGCAGTAAGACTCTAGTCTCCATCATGACTCAGGGGAGTCATAACCAACTCATTATAAATGAATGAGCCAGGCCGAAGCTACGGTACATATGCAAAGCACGACAGGCACAGAGTAATGGAAGCGACATTTAAGGGCTTTTTTTTTTTTTTTTTAACCAAGTCACAGGAAATTCACAGTCCAGAATATTGATTTTTAGATAAAAGATAATGACGGAACTTGAAAGCGCTGCTGGAACAGCTGGGCGGATGTTTATGACCGTTTTGGAAATGACTCTACCTTGTGTGCACACCCTGAGGATGGAAAAACAAAACACAGAGAGACCAGGGTAGGCGGTAGCCTTAGAAATACATATGTATGATGTATGACGGTGAAGCAAGTGGGTGTGGGATGACGTCCCATGGTGGCGGTGACTCAGTGGATAGAGTCTTAGACAAACAGCCTTTTACGGACAAACTGCTCTGAAATGTGTGGAGGTGGAATAGGTTAGGTTTCTTTTTTATTTATTTTACTTTTTTGAGGAATCTTCCAATATCCTCCTCTGTAGCCGCCATGAGCTAATACACACTCATAAGAGTTGCAGAGCTTGATCGAGGGTAACAGAATGACCATTAAGAAATGTGCCCCTTTCCCTACGCTGAAGGCCTTTTTGGCGTGCGTCAACGGCATACTACATTCTGCCCCTCGCTGGCCGAGCCCTCCTGGAAAATAACGCATGTTCCCATCAGTCATGCTACACTGCAGTGCACCGCAACCCCCACCACTTCCATGCGCCCACAACCCAATCCATCATCCCTGAGTATGGTGGCTTCGAGGCTCACTAAAGGAATGGGACGCAACGAAGTAAGAGAAGTCAAAAAGGGAGCGAAACGTAAAGGCACGGAGTCACAGACCGAAAAACAATAAGGGATGTGACGGAGGATGCTTTTACAGTAGTAGGAGGGTGTGGTGCATGGCAGACTGCAGGAGGCCACTCCCATACTGTTCTGCTGCGTTGAACTGCATCTTATGGCTTCCTCGAGACAGACTTGAAGCAGGAGTTTTTGTGTTTAATTTTCTTCGAGCCTTTCATTGCTTTTGCTCCTCCTTCTTTCTGTTTTCCTCTCAGCTCAGCTCAGCTCACGACTCACTCTGATGTCCCCTTTGTTTTTGAGGCTGTGGTGCATTTCTTTTCCCCCTGTTTTTCCCCCCTTCTGAGCTCATTCTCTTTTTTTTTTTTTTGCACACTTTGTTTTGTATTTTTCTAGTTTCTGTTGTTTAAATCTCTCTTTCATCCCTCCTTTACTTTTGCACCCGTTTTCACCTCTCTGCTCTCTTATTAACACACCAACTACGTCTCTCGTTTTCTCTCTCAGTTCTTTTATCTATCCTCTGTTTCCCCTGCTCCCTTTCAGTGTCTCATTAGCTGACAGCTACAGCGGTACTCGTATGAGAGGGCCAGATGAAACCCAGAGAGTACTGTGACCTTCGCTTCATGTCGGGGCCACTATCGGTGACAAGCCATCAGCTGCAATGTCTTCTAAAGGTGCGCACCCCCACGTGCCCGTGCGTGCGCGTACTATCACATTTTAATAGGCCTCACAAACCATCGCAGGAACCCAGACGAACAATACGCCCCCACAAACACGGCACATTGTGGCATATCATGGTCTGAGTGTATGTCAGCCGGCTTCAACCTTCAACTAGCTATTCACCAAGGCTAAAGAGGTGACACATCCGGCAGAGAGAAATGACAGGCAACTACACGCCCCCCCACACACACTTCCCTCACATGATCCTGGCTGGGGGATGGGGGAGGCTATGAGGCTGGGAGCCTGCTGCGGACAGAGTCCTTGAGACGCTTGCACACGTCAACAGAACACACACACACGCGCGCAAAGGCCCGTGCTGTAAATAACGCCCATCAACCTGCGTTTTAATCAGCTTCAGGGACGCATGGGTGCTCCCTGTGACGCTAACAGGCCATCCTTCACCGGTGTGGTGGGAGGTGGGGTGGTCGAAGCCCTGGCAGCGCAGACCTGGAAGGTCAGTGATCAAGCCCTCTGGTTGACCCCTTCGGCGTGATAGTGACAAGTTAGCAAAATGCTGCACCATAAACCCGGGAGGAAATAAACACGGGGCCAAGAAGAATAACAACCTCGAGACGAAATTTGCTAGATGAATGTGCAGCAGACACAGGGGTTTAATCAATCTATCTCCGCCAGTGGATCAATCGCTGGCAGGCAAAATACTGAACCTCACACTACCTGTAATAGAGTTGATTCTGCACTTTGGGACGGAAGAGACAATCAGGATTATGTAGGAACCTCAGCTGGGATGATTATAGAGGTTTACCGGATGCCAATTTAGCAAGAAGCAAGAAGGGATGCAGTCAAACCACTGAATGCTAATTACCTTGATTAGCTTCCCTCTTTACACTCCCTGGATTCCAATATATAATTTTTGTTCTATCACAGAGATGTTATAATATAAAAATATATAATATATAAAAATAGTGTACACCTTAGAGCATATGTTTATGCACTTCAGTGAGGTTTTCTCACAAATGACATCATTAGGAAATAAACAGGAAGGACGGAAGACAAAGACTTGAAGGAAATGAAAGAGAGAACGAAGTGAAATGGAGTATAATGACATCATGGCAAAGTCTGATGACTGTAGACTGAGGGTGGGGGGTGAAGCTGTGGAGGGCTGGGAGTAAGGCTAGGGTACGCACAAGCATTTTCTTTGCTTTACATTTATCAGCATGTTGCAAGAACCATCTCCACTCTTTTCCCCACATGTCAGACATTTGGCACCCAACCCAGTAAATCCATTCCAGCCTTATCAGTGACTGAGAAGCTAAATGCCTCCAAGCACCATAGCCTCTCATTTAGTGAATCAATCCAGCTCTCACAAGCCTCTCTAAGGTTCTTCATCTTCTTTGTTACATGTTTACATTCCAGCCGAGTGATGAGCTGAGCCTTGTCCCATCACTTATGAAATGCCCCGCTTAAAGAATCACAACTTGTTTAAATTAGCATCTCATGCCGAACTTTAATATGTCGGAGCTTCAGACGATCAGAATTGCTAATTCAGCCCCATAACACAGCAGATTACCTACGCAAAGCAGAACAGAATAAACCAACGGGGAGCGATTAACACTGATGGGGGATAAAAAACAAAACCAAATAAAAAAAATAAATAAAAAAAAACATGTTGATTGCATGCCAGCGGATTTACACTCGCTATCACCAAGAGATTTTTATTTCCTCTTGCATTGTTAGCAGCTTTATTGTGATTAGCAAATTAACAATTGTGCAGACGAAGTGGAGCGGAGATGTCAGAATCGAAGAAGCTTTCAGAGAGGAAAGTGGAAGCTAGCTCGGATATGCTAAGCGTGATATCTGTTGCACCTCTAGGGCCTCGGGTGAGTTCTCCGCTGCTCTGTCGGGGCTGCGACAAGCGACGCCGCTGTCATAATTGTTTGAGCGCGGCTGTTTCAGTTCTTTGGTGGGGAAAATGACATTAAGCAAACTGATCATTTTGGACGCAGTACAAAAGATGCAGGATAAGGAATAACAGACAGAGACAGAGAGGGGAAAAGAAGGAAAGCACACACCTTGAGCTGTAAACACTCCTTGTCTCCTTGCTTTTCCTCAGAGAAGAACAGCCTCACTCTGTTAGCCTCCGAGGCTTGTCTTCGATGACTCTCTCTATGAGTCAAAATTGCTTTTCACTCACTAAATCATCTCATACCCAGTCATGTCTGAGTCTTAGGCTTCGCTGTCATTGTCTATTTGTAAGACGCACTTAATTTTTCCAAGGCGTGCAGTGGCTTTTGTAAACCGAGCTTCTGTAAATGGCGTCCTGACTGCTCAGATTGACCAGATTTATCCATTTAGGTATGCTTAATGTGCTTAAAAACCCCTTCCTCCACGCGAATGAGTTCTGGCCCGCTCTTTCTACGACACGGCATGGCAGCACGAGGGGTGCCGAGCTCAGTTTGAGAGTAATGGGGGAGGTGGTTCCTCTTGCTCAAATGGATCATTGCGCTCCAGCTCCCAGGGTGAGACAAGAGATAATTTGTAGGGACAGGCAGAGTCTCAAAGTAGACAATGATTTAGCTGGATAGCCACGGACCTGCACAGATGCACTTTAACATACGCGAGGGGAAAGAGTTAATAAAACCCAGCATAACCCCACCAAATGGAAAGGAATTTGGACTGCATTAGCTAATGGCGCTCTTTAAAAACCCAAACCCGTACTCGTCACTGATTAAAGTACCTGTGATCATTTGTAGGCAGCAGGATTCAAGGAAGTACACATAAGGCAGACTAAGAGAGGTCAGCCGCGCTGTTAAACAAGCTAATTAACATAAACTCTAATAGCCCATAAGGATGTGTGGGGAGACAAGGTTTAACACTTAAAACCATTAAGGCCCTCTGTCATTAGCGCGTCGTACGTCCCACTTCACCGTGCCGTGGCTTCGAAATCGCCACCAAGCGCTCCATCTGGCAAGAGCCGTGAGAACTGGAGCGATAAGGATCGGCTCCCACACTGGCCGCTACCAGCGTTGCTTCATCATCACAAACACTCACCCAGAAAACAATAAAGCAAGAAACTGTGCTGAGATTAAGCTGCCCCTAGCAACGTTTTTTTTTTTTTCCCCCCCTCTCTAATGAAATGCTCCATAATAATTAATTTCAGTCTTAATCATGGCGGCTGCAGTCATGGGACCTTTGGAGAAAGCGCTCAGCTAAAGTTCCCTCTTTTCCTGCGTCATTCCTCTAGAATCGGAGGTGATAAAATATTTAGATTGGTGCGACTCCTGCGTTTTAGGATTGATTGTTCCCCGCGCTTGCCTGTCTAAACGAGCCTAAGTCAGCCAGGGTTCGAAGGGTTTGTTTAGGAGACTCGCTCTGCCAAACGAAGCGGACACGCAGAGAACCCTGGGTGGTGAGCGAGCAACGGGGGAAAGCGGAGGTTTGTTGTTTTAGGTTTGCTCTACCTCCGGCAGCCAGCAACAGTGCATTAAAAACTAGAAACCTTATAGCAAGCACAAACATGGCCGTGGATAAGAGCTGGAGAACAACAGAGAAGATAAAAGCATCTTTTCATACGTGAGCTTTTGCGGTAAGCTTCTGGCCTTCCCCGCGATGAATCCAAGTTAAACACACTTCCTATAACCTGCTAGCATAATACAGCACAAAGCCAAGAGACTAGAGGCAGATTTAAATAAATGGGGACAGTATCTAGTTTCTGCCCAGTTGTTCAACCAAAGTGAATCTATTAAAGGCTGGATCCCAAAACCCCCGAAGTAGCGCAGACATTATTTTTAAACTTGTCCGTTCATAATCATTTTTAGAGACTAGAATTATCTGCCATTGTTTTATGGCTTTGGGAAAGAATATCTCTGATCGACATAGTATTTGTGATGCTGATGACAAGTTTCCCATTTCCCTTCAAGGAAATCACATATTTTTTCACCTTAAAGCAATCAAGCACTGTTTTTTCTTTTGTTATGTAACCATTATAGTTCAATGTGGGAGGGAGACATTGATGCAGATGAGCAAGGACATTATGATTCAAATCTTGTGATTAGTGGGAAGTGTGGGTGTTTATGTAGGCAAGGTTCTGAGGAAGCAGGGCCGATCAAAAATAACACCTGTTATTTGAAATGCGGCTCACCCGTCACCAAAAAAATAATAGGGCCTGTGTTTGAAAAACGCCCGTTATGGAGTTTGCTCCAGCTACGGGAGAGATGGCGTTCGTGCTCGGTCAAAGATTAATTTGCAGAGCTGCGGGAGTGACAGAGTGACGGGGAGACGAAGAACACACGCAACAAAAACAAAGCGGTGCTTGTAGGCTTTGCTTAATAAGACGTGGAGGGGCTCCAGGTGGTTTTAATTGTGTATTAGGTCTGTTTATTATGACTGACGGAGAGCTTCACAACAGGATCTGCTTTAAGTCCCTTAAACATCTGCACTTCTTCACTTGAGCCTTGTTCCTTCCTTTAACTCGCTGTTTATTTTTCCGCCCCACTTTCAGTTACTCCCCTTTTATTCTTTCTGTTCCGCCTTTTCTTTTTTTTTTTTCCTCTCTCCTTTCCACCTCCTTGTCCTCGTGTCTTTTTTCCTGCCCTGCTGCCTCGTGCTTGTGACGCGCTGGTGGTAGAAACCGCCAACCCAGCTCAGGCTCCCGGCGGGTTTGACAGTTTCAGACAATGGCGCAGGTTCAGTTGGACTGAAATGTTACAATTAGGTATTCAAATGACAATGACGCACTGCCATTAATTCAGCTTTTTAAATATGTCATTCAGTTCAGCACACGTAGGTTGAGTCATTCAGATTTGTGGCTTGGCAAGCGTTTTAACTTTTCCGTGTGCTCTCATATTGCGCAAAAGTGAAACACAGAACTTATGGTGGCCCTCAGTTTCTACTATTACATCAACAACTGTATTGATTTACAAGGCAGCTGTCTGAGGCTTGATTATTTTATACATACGTTAAATCAATTAGTTAGTCAGCAGAAAATCAATCGGTAACCATTTTGTTAATTGTACTTTTACCCAGCTCCCTAAGGTTAAGATTCCTTAACGCCAGCTTCTTTATCCTCTTGAATATGCATCATCTGTGTCATCAGTCTTTTATGAAATAATAAATTAAACATATTTTGGCGTCTAAACGTTTGGTTGGGGAAAACATGCAATTCACCAGTTGCAATTTTAAAACATTTTATGGACTAAACCATAGAATAAATTATTGGAATCAATGTATTTCTGGCATAACTAGTATAATAACAAATTAATTAACATTAAGTCAGTGTGCAGTATTCTTTTAATGTTTGTAAAAAATGTTGAAAATGTTGAAAGACTTAACGGTGCGCTACAAATGCCGGTTTTTATCCTGGATCCGATTCTGGCTTGGACATATACAGATGCAGCTGACATTTCCAGTAAAGAACAAAAAAAAAAAAAAAAAAGAGAGCTTAGCTGGTGTACAGTTTGGTTCCCCAAAATGATGTTATTGATCTTTTTACGTCAACTGGTGATTGTTGGCTAAAAGCAAAGGCTTCCAAAAAGCCTGCAAATTATAAGAGAGAAGTGGGCTTTTAGAGAGGGGGAGTCCTTAAAGAGACAGACCCGTGAACTGCTTTTTTTTCAGACCGTGCATGAACGCAGAGGCGGACGCATAAGGATATTTTTGTTACTCTAGTCAAAGAATACAAGTACTGAAATGAAAATGAGTCTAATAGGTCTCTTTTAAAGAAGTCATATCATTCGCTGATTTTCAATAGTCTAACTCAGCTTCATACAAAACTACATACTTAAAACCAATACAACTTCTGGAGTTTCCACTCATTGGAAACTGCCTCAAATATGCCCTGCTGATCTGTCCGTATGACTACTGCACATTAGGAGACGAGACATCACAATAAAAGCCTTCCCACCCGCTGCCGAAGAAATTATGTCGGAAGTAGTTGAAAATGTCTGAGTGTCAAATTAAGCCTGTGTTTCGACGAATGTGAACATCGTGTCTCACTCCGTTCCTCTTTCCCTCTTAGCGGCGCTCATGCCATGAAACTATGGGTCAGAATGGAGCGATCACTTCGGACAGGGAGAAAGCCAATGGTTCCGCTAATGCGCCGAAAGGCACGCGCACTTACAAATCTATAAACAAATAATGCAAACTTGCATGACGTACTGATGAACACTCACACATACACAGTGTATTACACATTAGCAGGGATGCGCAAAAGAGTGCACGCATGGGCCTTTGCCTTTCCTGTGTGCGAGCTCGTACGGTGAGCGAAAACACTCACACATGGAATTAAACATATTCACTCACTGACACATGGATGCATTTTAATCACTTTATTTGCCTCCACTGATTTCAAATATACTTAGCTCAGGATTTATTATCGTTTTCACCTGATTTGCTGAGTGCAGGGAATAAAAACAGCTTTGGCCCTGAAAAACACACACACACACACACTTCCCCTCATTTATGCGCACCTATTTGTACTCGCAGAAATCTCTATAGTCTAATATCTGTGGAGCATCTGTCCCTGCACGATGCAGTGGTAAATAACCCATCCCCTTGAAGGGAGGGACCCACTAATGAAGTCAACTCTATGCCACTGCACTGCGTAACTCAGCAAGGCTTGCTGGCCGCAGCACGAGACTCCTACTCACCGGGGCACTGTGCTTTGCTTTTGCTTGTGGCTTATGCTGCAGTGACATAGATTGATTCAAGAATAAGAGGGATCATGACGCTTTTAACGCGTGTGCTCTCCTCTCACTTTCCCTCCCGCTCTCCGTATGCTAGAGATAGCTTTGAATGCGCTCATTAGAAATCTGCTGATAGAACTAGGAAGCAGAATGGGATGCAGATGATGTAGACTGATAGCAGAAGCCTCTCCAGTGTAGGGGCCCTCCTCCTTAATGCGTGCCACACTATCATCTTGATGTCTTTGTGCCGGAACATTGTTCCCCTAGTTTGGAAAATGAGGTAAATCGGATTCAGAAAACAAGTGGATTAACTTAATCACCCCTCGGCTTTGACAATGACCTTCGCTTCTGAGGCATAATAAGGATTAGTTAGAAGTGGAAGGACATATGCCATGCAGAAGAAAAAGATTATAGTTCTCCCATGACAGAATGATTGAAATATGCTATTCCTTCATGGTGAGAGGCTTTGATAAGAGGCCGTGGAGCAATGCATCACAACGCGGCGCTGCGATATTCAAAGGAATACTGCGAGTGATATTTATAACCCTGCACAGTGAAATGCTGTCGGTGTAGCTTTCTCAGACAGAAATCTGCTTCTCGTGTACAGAAATGTACATAAACACGCTGAAGCAGGAAGAGAAAGGTTTATATTTACATTAAGGCTATTGATTTCAGGCTGGCTAGCATATATTCTCCACAAATCCTGCTATTATTGCGGGGGAAATGGCGTAATATTTCTTACAGACCATGCCACGTTATTGATCCCCGCACAGGAAGGAAGTTATTCTCAGTGCCGTATGAAAGACAATACAGGCGTGTGCCCGCGCAGAGGCTCGGTAGGACATTACAGTCAACAAGGTCACGCAAATTAATAACAGGCGTTGACCTTCGGCCTGACTTATGGGAAAAGGTGAGGTCAGGTGGGAATATGGAGTCGCCAGGCGTGCTGCTAAATGCAAATGGTGGAAACAAGATCTTCGATATGGCAATTGATCTCCGGTGACAGGACGGAGTGATCAATCACCCGCCGGCCCAGCGCGTCTTACCGGGACGCTCTGGAAACTGATCCTTTTTTTAAAATAAAAGGCCAGGTTTGGAGCGCAGACAGACAGGAAAGAATGTGCTGACGTGAAGTGCAGTGAAGGACGAGGCTGTCCATCGCTGTTGTTGTTGTTGTTGTTGGGATCAGGATTTATGCCATTGTTGCTACTGTCAGCTGGAGAGTGAGTTATCTATGAAAGGAGGCCTACTGAGGAAAAGCTGTGCGCGTGAGCGCCTGTGTGCGGATCTTTCCTAATGTATCGATGTGTGCATCCGAAGTAGTGGGACGCAGTGGGATGGCGGGGGAGCAAACATGCGGCAGTTCCCCAACTCCTTTTTTCCCCTCCTCGTATTCGTCTCTCTCCCGGTCCCCCCTCCGTTCTTCTGCCTTTATGCCTCTCTTGCTTTTTTTTTGCTGTCACATCCCCTCCTCCGACAACGAGGTGGCGTTTTGGGAGGAATGACATTAAAATGCAGTGAATGCAGTTACATAAAGGGAGATGATAGGTGAGCTGTGTGCTTTTATGTGGCTGTGTCTTGTTGTGTCTGTGAACTTCTTCTGTGTGTGCATGAATGTGAATTACAGTGTATGTTTGGTCAAAGCACATTCACAGGTTATCCTAATGTGCATTTAACAACCCTACCCGAAAGAGGAAGCATGTTAGAAGCATAGCTGTACACAATGAACACAACCTTACAAGCTATTCATATATGCCTGCACCAAACACTCCGTTTCTCACTCTTGAGTGAAGAAAAAGCAGCTCTGTGTATTGCATCAGGAACACCGTGGAGAGATCTTAACAACTGTTTTTATCTAACTGCTGCACCTTTTTCCCCTCATTCCCTCAGCTACGTTCTGTGCCCAGCGTGTCTCCTTGACCACGACACCTATCGCTCTCATCAGTGACGTAGATTTTGTGCAGCGCGTGACGGTGGCGGTGCTGTCCCGCGTGAGGAAATCTGTGACGAGAGGGCGGAGGACACATGAACACAGAGGCAGTGGCTTAGTCCCTTCAGAGTGTAAACAGATTGATTGGGCGGCTATACTGCAGTTGCTCATGCTGACTCACTCTGTACATTAGCAGCGAGGGAGAGACGCAGGCCGGAGAGAATTGGGACTCATAAAGTGGTCTCATCTTTCCCCTTCTCTCCCACATTTACTTCCCCTCCTGCACCCTTTCCAAGGTTATCCAGCTGGAGGTAGATGTGGAAGGGCCAGAGAAGGTAAAAGCCCACCTGCAGCAGGTTCACTAAGCAGCCGTGGACATACGAGGGCCCTTCAGTAGAGCACTTGCTCTGATTAGTAATCTGTCCCTGTGGATACGGCGCGTAAACTGGACAGCAAGGGAGCGAGTCTCAGACCTTTAGAGCAATTGTTACTGCACCATCTAAGCTGGCTGGCTGGCTGGCTGGCCGGCTGGGGAGGGGGGCGACGTGAGGCGGCAGCAACGCTGGGGGCGGATGCACCATTTTTCTATTCCAAAATGAGCCCAATGTCACCGTGACAGCGCAGCGCTCCTCTGAGGGCACCGCGGGCCAGGAGGGAAAATGATGGATGAGTCGCCAAGCAGCCTCTCCTGCTTCATCACTGTGTACACACACACACACGCTCGCACACAAACACAAACACGCACTCAAAGTCAGGGAAATACACGGACGTAGTATACTCACTCGATGACAATGCATACCCAGCAATATGTTCACTCAAAGGCATCTTGGGGTGCACACGTGTGTTTGGAAGCACGCGCCTGCACAAATAAAATACACACACTCACGGGCATTGCAAATACGCTCACACAAGGCCATCTGGGGATACACACATACGCAAACACAGGCTCTGAGTGATTTATGTGTGTCCACATGAGTTCTAATTAATCACCAGGACATAAACACTCCAGATGCAGATATTTACAGGAGTTATCGGTTACACAAACACATGCGCTCTCACACTTAGCACACACAGAATCAGCTTCATTATGAGCGCAGCCCCGGCTAATGCCACAGGATCAATGACGGATCCTCTCTCTACTCTCTCCCTTCGTGACTCTGACCCAAAAGCAGCAGTGCGCTGCCATGCAGGGCTCCCCTGCAGCATTTATTCTCTCTATGACCGAGCAGTAGCCTCCAATAAAGCCCACGGGTCATCCTGCACCTCAACATATCCATTCATCCAACTCCCCCCCAACGCATTCCACCAACCAGCCCACCATTCACTGCAGCACCAGTTATGAGGGTTAGGAGGATTACATTTTCAAGCAATTACTTAAAGTGCTGATTACCTGCAGAAAATTGTAACCACTAATACTGCTAGAATAGTTCATTTACAGTATGTCACGCTCCCGCAAGAGCACTCACTTAATAGGGTTCATTTTAATCTACAATTCTGCAGTACATGAAGAAATTCCACAATTTAGATGCCACAGTTGTACTGAGCTATGCAATAACTCTGAAGCATCACAAGCATCTGTGATCTGATTACCGCATATTTACAGTAACTCCAACAGATTACAGATGTCATCTTTTTTGGAATCAGATTACTGTAATTCCATTACATCTAATCAAATACTCCTGCTCGGCCCTGCTGAGCACACAGAAAAACAGCCTCCCTGACGGTCCTCATGCAGATCCTGGTCCACACGGGCAGGGAAGGAGAAATATGGCCGGCCTCTGGTGAGCAAGTCGCGTACAGCTGAGTGGCCATCCATCACCACCGCGGCGGAAAGCCCACTTTGTTCAGAACCCTGGTCTCATAAGAGGGAGCATTGGGATGAGACGGGACAGTAAGAGAAAGGGCTCATAAACATACTCCCTCAGGCTGGGGGAGGGTGCCATGTAAAAATTGTCCAAGGTGGGGTTAGAGAAAAAATGTCTGGCCTCTTAGATTGATGGACTAAGCCTCTGCGCTTGTAGTGTTTTTTCCTGCCGCCCAATACACAGGGGTGTACGTCTATGATTACTTGTAGTCAAGCCGTGGCTGGGAGTGGATGGTGGCTACAGACTAAATATTAGGATTAATGACCAAGCTGGTCAGGCTAGTGAAACATCATTCATACTTGTATTATGTTTCAATGCCATGTACACAACCAGTAGCAATGGAGAAAGCATTTGGAGTCTGCAAAAAACATCTATTTGTTGGTTCCAGTGAAGTATAATGCTATACACCGTGACAGACGTGATAAACAATAAGTGGGATTACTTAAGCTCAGCTACAGGTGATGTTAAACAAAAATCAATACGTAAAATAAGGAGGGCTTTCTAAACTTATGCTTCTCCGGTCACGCTAACGCATTCAAACGATAATGTCTGCAATAATACATCAAAATGTCCACCCACCGCCCGGGGCAGGTTAAATATCTGTTCTCCCCCTTCCTACAGAACAACCTCCACCCTCACTTTCACGGGATCAGCTGCGGGATTGTGATTATGTATGCAGCGGGCTGAGAAGAGGGGCGAAGGAGGGGGAGTGAAGGAGATGCCAGAGTGGGCGGTGCTCTAACTAGGTCGCTGCTTGGCGCTTCGACGCAATAACTTTCATTAATAATCAAAAATGAGCTGACGCGGTTGCATTACGATTTCCCCAAGGACCCAGCGTAGTTCAGTTTTCAGACGACGAACTGGTACTAACTTAGATGTCAATGGAAATGTCTCTGGATCTGCCTCACAAGGACATCACAGGGGCGGGTGACAAGACTATTGACACCACTTCAGAAAAACGTGCACCAAGGCCTATTTATTTTTTGTAAAGAGAGCTGTTAGCTGGAGATAAAGGACAGACTGTAGTCCTATCATCTGTCCTGATTTTGTAGCATTGCTCCACATGCTAAATAAAATAAGAGTATTCCATTGTCAGCTGAATATTGGATGAATGGAATACAATCATAAAAGCTATATTCCAGATATGTCAATCTTGGAGTCCATTGGTTTTCATCTGATGATTTGGCCTCTGGGGCAAATAATAATGCTATAGGCTAGCAGATATCTGGGCCAGGACTTCCAGTTTAGTTCTCAGGGAATTGTCGACAGTCTGACGAGCAACCTAAGATGCGAGTGGAGTTGGAGTTAAGCGACAGCTTCCACAACCAGACAGTTAAGACTCAGTTACCTGTTATAGGTATTTGCTTGGCAATGGCTTGCTTGCTCAAGCATCATAGAAACAGAAAAAGGACCTTCCTGTGCCTGTGTGAGTGTAAACTTAAGCAACACGTGCAGTTATCGTGTGGCTTTCCTTTCGCATATTTTGCAGAATAGCCATGTAACCGGTCTTGTCCAGTGTCAGTCATTTTAGCCAGCAGTTATTTTAGCCAGGAGCAAACACATGTGGTCAGTTGCCATCGCGGACCGCTGCTAACTGTGCAGTTTTTCCGGCGCCCTTGCCACTGTGCATCTTTTAGTGACCTGTAACCCAAAACCGTCACCTCTGTTATCCTCCGGTCCTGCTACTTCAGTGGCATCTCACACCCAAGTGGGGATAATCACTCCGTATTGATCCGGTCAAAGGCAGATATGTTAAAGTGGACAGTGGAACCTGCAACAAGAAGGCTGAAATCTGATGCTGAAAGGAGCCAGGGTGCTCACAGAGCGCTTTTGGCATTAACACTGCATGCTGTACATATGTCTGTGTGGCTTGAGCATACTTTTGCTTGCCTATGTGAGAGCTTCTGAATCTTGTCTGATACGTTGTGGCAGCTTCAGAGGACAAGCATTGATTTCAAGCAAATCTGCCCAGACATCTCCCCTTTCTGGTTCGGTACACCTTTCCGGAGCTAATGAGCAGCCATCTTTATTCCCCACTGAGCGAGATGTTCCTTTTCATGCCTTGTGTCAGGAAACTCTGCCGATTCATTACCGGCGAGGAAAGATGGAGAAGGGGGAAAAAAAAAAAATGTATGATGGTTAAGCCTGAGCTTTAAGACAGACAACTACGTCTCCTAATCCCTTCTGAGCAGCCGTAAGCCTTCGGTTATCGCTCGTTAGAATTGTGCATCCCTTAAACACATTAACTCAGGCCCTAATGCCAGCCCCTTTTGTATGACACAGCAGCCGCTCGCAGCAGACAGTCACTGGGCTAAGAGGGAAGAAACATGCTAATTGCTGTCAAACTTGTTTAAATGGGTAACAGGGGTGAATGCTGAGTATCAGCACATTTTCTAGCCATCACCGTTATCCTGGAAAGCTCTTGAGGCAATTGAAATTCCGCAGTATCCCTCAAACATGTGTCAAAGAAGGGATCTGAGGATAAAATCAGATGTGGACACAATCATTGACAGCCTCTCAATTGTGCGTGCTTTCACACAGTTATATAGTCACATCCCTGCAAGATGAGAAGAAAGCATGGATTGTTTTTCCCCATTACCATCCAAATTTCACTCCACTGTACTCTAAAGTAAACCTCCAGCAGCACTGTAAGCCATTCCTGACACTGGCTTTAAGTCTGTCAACCAACAAAGAGCCCTTTTTTTATCTCCTGGCATATATTTTCTTGTAAAAAGTTGCTTAATACTCATGTCAACTGGAGTCTCCATAATAAAAGAGGTATCAGAATGTTCCAGAAATATGAATCTTAGTGCAAAATCCTTATTCCATTGTTTTTTTTGTAAGTAACATATCTAAGATGTGTATTCTGAAGAGCTAACAAGTCAATATCAGCTGCATATCGCAGAGAATCATATAAATAATGCACTGCTACCATTCCATGCTCTATGTGCCGCTCGTGTTATCCCACCATAACATGCACGGTTGCTGCCCACCATGACTTCACAACAGCTTATGAGCAGAGCGCAAACATCATTTTAGTTTAGTGTTTTTCTTCCATTTCCATTTGCTGCGATCCAGTGCACTTGGATAAACACGGCCTGATGCCGCCTGTGATCTCCAGCTGTGCTACGGGTCACACTGACAAGAGAGAACCACAAGGACCGGGAGACCACTACAACAAAGGAGGGCTAGTTATGCATTCCGACTGCAGCGCGGCTAAGATGCTTGGTGTTTGCTGACACAGCAGATGACTCGCCTCGCTCTCTCGGCCCCGTGCTCAACCAAGGCAGGATGGACTTAATTGCCTCATTAGCAAAAGGGCCAGCAGAGTCGGCTTCCTTCACATTGTTCAATGTCAAGAGTGTAACCGAGAGGAAAGGTTAATAGAGTAAACAGCGTCTACCACTCCTAAATGGAAAAAATAATTTTTTCTTTAGACTATGATGGGTTAGTGATGAAAAGCTTCACTTCACTCCACACTGACAGAATTATGTATTTCATTTCATATTACCTACACACTTCACATTTTGACCTTCATTATTCCTCATTTCAGAGTGCAACACAGTTAGCTGTGTGGTAACACCCAAAGCTGCCTCTTTTTTTTTTTTTTTTTTTAAGCTTGGACTCGTCTAGAAGTCAGAGTCATCATGCCAACTTTAATTATTTTAAGAACTTGAATTTGCAAAGTCTGCTATTTCCTTCTCCGCAGCTTCTTTGGACCCCCGACAGCAAATCAAGCCAAATGCTAACACTCTCCATTTCCCTCTTGAAGAAAGACACACAAAATAAAAATTATGTCCGCCGCTGGGAGAAAATGTGAGGTCCAAAAAAGAAAAAGAAAAGCCGTGTGCTAAATAATGTTGAGCGAGACGTCAAAGTTGGAGAGCAGTTGCTCGCTGCTGCACCGTTCACACACAGGAGAACTTCACCATTCCCATCCAGCAGCCACAATAAGACAATTTCATACAAGCTGTGACAGTCCGGACAACAATGCCAAACCATGACAGGCCTCATGAGTGGAGTCCTAAGCCCCCGTTTGTCTCTTGACAAGAGATGTGGTGCTCAGTAAGTTGGGCCTGACAAACTGCATGATGGGCCAGGCTAAACAGGCGTGCATTAAACAGAACTCATTCATTTGTTTTCTGTAACTGCTTATCCTCTGGAGGGTCGCAGGGGGCTGGAGCCTATCCCAGCTGTCGCTGGGCGAGAGGCGGGGTACACCCTGGACAGGTCGCCAGCCTATCGCAGGGCATTAAACAGAACTGCTGAGGATTATTCGAGCAAATGGTGCAAATGCGCGGTTATATTCGCCGAATGAGCTGCGAGTTGTGATTGGAAGATTGTTGGCATCGATTGAAAGTCTCTGGGGTCCTGTACTGAAAACACAACCATAAGAAAACTCCTAGAATTCAGCTGCAGTGTTTATCCAGCAGTAACAAGCACAAATACCTTAAATGTTCACTATATTGTCCATGTACAAAGCTAGCATTGCCTTCCTGGTCAGGGACATAAGGAGTCTTGTTTTGAAAAAAAAAACAAACTAAAACAATATGGAGCCTTGTAGATCCCTCAGGGTATGGATTTTACTTCCCATACTGCAGGGCAGTTCACAATAGAGGATACATTAAGAATGTACAGCTACACATCTGCATGGGCAGTATAGCGTAAAGGCTCCATTTCATCAACAAGTCAAGTCTAACGAGTTGGAAAAAAACGGCGGTGGTGCCATCTGTTCTGCTCGGAAAGGAGGGAGGGAAAAAAAAAAAAAAAAGAGCTTTTTCAGCACAGACAATATACTGTATTCTGACAATCCTGAGGGCCTGAATAAGCAACTTCATCTCCTGCAGAAAAAAAAAAATAAATAAAAACACTCTCAACCTTTCGGCTTGATAAAAAGGCTCCGCTCTCTTTAATGTGAAATACAGAGGAGGAATGGTGTAGTGCAATCACTGGCAGCACATACTTAATTTGTGGACAACTTAGCAATTGATCAATGATATTCGGTTTACAATGTTTTCGCTGCGCTATGAAGGACCAAATGGCTGCCATTGTGGTTGGATAATTAAACCATCCATCACGCAACATCCACTGAAAGAGAACAGCACTGGCAACCCAATACTGGACCGAAATTAGTGCATTTTACAGTTCCTCCTGAATGGCAATTACACAAGGTAGGGTTCTGATGACGAAGGATTTTATCCCTATAAAGAATTCATCAGCAGAACTGCATATCTTACAGAGCTTTAAAGGTCGTTGCCAAAGTTTTGTTACAGTCCATAAATAGATTAAGGCCACTATTTAAACTTACTGCATGGTCAACTGTTTTTCCCCCAGCCAATATAAAACTGAGTATAGATCTAAACTGGACAGATGGTAGAGTCCTGACTCCATGCACTAACACTGGGAAGGATTCTCCAGATGGTGTACAGGTCTTGTGCAGGTAACCACTTTGTCTTGCAGCATTCTAATCAATGACCACCGAATTCCCTCTCTTCCAAACACCATTCATCTTTTGGCCTTCCCCGGCTGCTCAGTGACGACCAAAAGCGGCTGAAGATAAATGTCTGAAGGGCAGGAGGGCCTTTGCTGATTAAAGCCACTAACGCTTTAGGGAAGACTGGCAAGCAAAAGAGGAAATGGAGTGAGACAACGGAGCGTGCGGGTTCAAAACACCTAATGGAGTGTCCTGCTTGCTGGGCTAATAGACTGCTTCAAATTGAAAGGAACAGCAGGCGCCTAAATAGAGCGACGTGGAACATTTCCTCCTGTTCATTCAGTCCAGTCCCAATTGGAAGAGCAGGACAGAAGAAAGGAGGGGAAAAAAAACTTGCTGCCATTGTTTGGTGCAGTGCAAGTTGCTTTCATTCATCTGCAGTCAATTCTTGGGATTGGATTACAACTGAATCCCATGTGGAGGAGAGCAAAAATCTTTTGTGCAGTGGTACCATGTTGGAATAAATACATGTGCGTTTCAGAATCCTTTCAGTCTGCACCCAAGAAAAAACCTTTGCTTTAATGTAGCTTTATGGGGAGGACACCTGGTGCTCATAGTCCAGCTGTGAGCTGTTTTCTCTTGCTGACTGTCATCTCAGCAGCACAATACTGTTTGAATGTCCAAGTTGAAATCTGGACATGGTAATCAATAATCACAGCGTGAGTTGAGGCAACACACAGGCTGAAGTCTGACAGGTGCACCCCACGACCATTCAAAGTGCTAAGCGACTGGTAAGACATGATCAATTATTGGCAGACAGTTTACTGGGGTTTTGACACCCTGTCATTCACTGCAAATATGAGGCAAGCAAAAGACCCGTCCAGCAATGGAAACACTTTGCTGTCCGATTGGTGTCCAGCCTTTGGAGTAAATAGATTACATGAAATCCGCGGGCTCGGTCAACCTCCGTCATGTTAACAGGATTCCGGGGGAACTATTTGGCGAGACACACATGCTTGACCTCTACTCTAAGGCAAGCAATGTCACCCCAGATCAGCTAATTGGTTGTAAATGTTGTATCAATACTGCACTTTCCTTTTTTTGTGTCATTGATGTAAGCTATGCTAACCTCCTTTAAAGTGAAAGACACCTCGGCAATAGGGATTTTACGTTTTTAGCTGTTTATTTTTCTGTTCGGTTGTATCGCACAGCTGCATACAAAACAAGATATACCTGGTTTCGGAGACGGAGAGCGCAGATCAAAAACATGTTCTGCTTAGAGAAGACAAGCATGCCAGCTTTATTTTACTCTGCCACTATTCACTAAGGCAGAAAACACTTGAAAGCACCACAACAGGACTGGGAGCTCAGCGATGATAGCATCTCAACCCCCGCCCCTTGATAAACAAATCATTTTAAATGCTATTTTTTTTTATTTTATTTTTTTTTGCATTTGGTGATATTTCCAGCAACGTCAATAGCCGAAAAGAATTAATATCAAGACAGACCTTTGGAGGGGTGAATCAACGGGGGGACGGTTTCTTGCTCCACCTCGCAGACAGCATCAGCGTTTATCTCCGTTTTGTTCGCTCTTTGATCTGCCCCGCATTAAACAATCACAGATCCTGATTAAAATATTTATGCTCACAAGCAGAAAATGGCTTCACATTTTTCTAGGAAAATAGAAAGCCGCAATTGTGCTTGCTCCGATGACTTTAACAGCTACTCACAATGGGAAATAAGGCAGAAATCCTCTTTTTGGAGCAAACGGCCATGACAGGATAGATTACGGAGAGCCGGAGGGCGGCTGGATGTTTCGCTGACATTTCGACTGCCAAAAGTTTCTACCCATTTTAGTTTCAGAGTAGGTGATATGATAAATCTGCTGTCTTGTTTTTACCTACATTGTCTTAATTCATTGACATTTTTAAGATTGTTGCATAAAACATGACAAAATATGTTAGACATGGTTAGAGGTTGATGTGACAGGTTGAGTTACAACCAAATATACTGCATATCAAATTTTGTATTATCAGCAAAATACAGAGGTAGTCAGATTTAAGCCATGGACTGCATGACAGCAACAATATAAAGAAAAAAATTGACATTCATCATTGGAGGAGAAACGCTAGCTTCTTGCCATTTCATTCACTGTTTAACATCCATAATGGAGAGGTACTACTGGAATATGGTCATATAAAATTCACATTCTAAATACCACAATGCAATGGTAAAATACTTTCTCAATGACACAGTTAGCTGCATCCATCTGCTTAGGTCAGCTGCCGAAAGGCCTGCAGGTGGTGGGGTGAAGCAATGAGGTGAAGGGTCAGGCTGGGAGGTGAACGGTGCTATTGTCAGTGCTGTCTCAGGGTCGTCTAATAAGGCACTTGATCAAAATTATCCCTCAGTACAGCGAAAATGATCAGAATAGATGTGATGGGCCCCGCAGGCAATTATTTTCCTTCTAGAGCAAACTATTGATTATTTTTCATCAATTCGCATTTTCCCAAAGCCCTCTGTGACATTTTGTCAAGTCTGTTCTGTCTGGCCAACAGTCACATCTAAAGACATTGAACTTACAGTACGTGAAATCCATTCATCTATTTTAGAGGCATGAATAACTGAAATTCTAGCCTTGAACTCCCATGAATTATGTGTATGTAATGCAAATTTGTATGGCGCAACACACTTTGTGGAAGCTTAACCTTGTAATGGATCATCGTTTTAAAAGAGAAAGTTCCACATTTACTTACTTCATGGATTTCATAGGAAGATGGCTAAGATGGAGTCTGGGTGTACACCATATACTACTGAGGATCCCAGGCTGAGCTTTTGGTTGAAGGTTAATATATTAGACAGGCTGTATGTCATGCATTAAGCAGTTACTGCACGTAAAGATGGACAAATGGTCCATCAGGATTCCTGAAGAGTGGTTTTAATGCGGAAAACATTCACCCGCAATATAAAATGGGGGAAATAAGCTATACAGACCAGAAGCAGGCTGTAAACGTGGATATTTCTGTTCTAAAGTTGGGCTTTCTAAGATGGAGGTCTGTGGGGATTGACTCGTTTGTGAAGCAAGCCTCTAGCACTTGAGGAACTGCAAGTTTTTGGCACTTCCACGTTGGCTTCGTTTTTCAGCCCCAGGAGTTGCTGCTTAGCTTTATGTGCCAATTGTGTTTTTTCAGTTTTAACCAAGGCCATATTGTTTCCCTAACCCTTAACCAAGTGCTTGGAGTTAACAAATAAAAAGATGTTAACTTCCTTCAAACTAATCAACTTTGTTGTTGTATATACATCCACACTACTTAGGTACTATAATTCAATTCAATTGCCTGTGTTACTTTTCTGCCAGTTAACTAATTAATCAACCTACTGACTGTTTAAGACGACAACATAATTAGTAAGATCTTTGGTATTAATAACGGAAGAAAACATTTACTTCACATGGCTTGACTGACTGCAAAAATTAAAGATTCCTTTAAAACATTACCCATCTCAGTGTGATCTCAGTGTGTTTTTCACTATAAAAATGATCCTACTGACAACGTACTGCACAAAATGTCTGAATCCCTAATAGCCAATCTGTACAGTGCAGCATACTGGTGCGTTGGTGTAATGTCATGCGTAGACTGCGCATGTGGTTCCAGTTAATGTGAACGTGAGCCTCCCCAGAACATCTGTCAAAGATTAGCAGTAAAGTGAAAAAGGCAGTTCCTGTTCATACATTTCAAAATAATCTGGCAGTAATTTTCCCAGTGAAGGATGAAAGGGGGAGGGTTTATAGGTCAGAAACACTACACAAATCGGCTCTGTCCAGGCATGTGTCTTGTGTTTTACAAGATGCAAGTGACAAAAGGTCCATACAGAATGAGGCCTCGATAGATTGAAAATTATGGGTGTGGCGAAAACATACCGGGAGAAGGACGAAGGAACGGTCAAACAAAGGAAACACTGTGGAAGCAGTCGGTGAATTCGGGAATTACCACGTTACAACCGCCAGTGCAACCTTCATTTTACTCATGCGTCTTCAGCTGCAATGAAAATATGACCTGCCTCGACTGTCTAACTGTAGGAATAAAAGCACTTACTGTACAAAGCAGGAACACCTTCACCTACAAACACTCTCATTCAAAGCGTGGCATTCAGCAACAGAATAGAAAGACCTTCTCACTAAAAGCACCACAATCAATGAAACATGAAGAATCCCTCAGGTACAGAGAGAGGACGGCTTGTTATTCAGGGAAGCACGCTGTCATTCAAAGGCCATACGCATCAGACAGAAAGTGCTTGGAAGGCAAATCAGTGTTTGTTAATGATATGGGTCAATTGTTTTGAGAACGGCTAGACTCATCTGCATGTCTCTTCAGTCACCCTCGGTAGAGGTTTCGCATTCCAGAGGGCTCTGCCCTTGCTGAGCCGTTCAGATTGGCCACTTTTGCTTTGAGTAATACAATCCTTTCTTGATGGGCATGTGTTTACACTTTGCATTTGAACTAACTGACACTGTAGATGGAAGGGAGGCAATTTCATTGATCTTTGTTATTTTTCCCCCAGCAGCTGCAGCCATACTCTGTGTTATGTTGTGCAGAGAATGCAATATCCGCTGCATATTAAGTCTTGTGGTGATTTATAATGCTCCTGTGCTTTGTCTGTATTTGAGAAAGAGTTGAACATACTGATGTCTGCATCTTGTTAGAATGAATTGTACTTGCCAATTAAAGCAAGATTTCAAGTCATTTCATGCTTTATGCTTTTAACATTGTGGGATGAAGGTTAACGCTCTGCACCTAACTCACAATATCATGCAACTTCAAATACCAGAGAGGAGCACTGCCAAATTCATCATACACAGTTCAAAACCAAATATTTTCACAGCTGCAAACGTACATGTGGGCGAGCCAAATGATAACGCTGAAGAATAATGTGAGGCACAAGAAGATCAAAACCAAGACCTAATGTATGGTAACTAGACGCCAAATATCGAAATGTCTCTGGGATTGTAGGAATGTCAGACGTCTTTGGCTGGGTGTGTGTGGGAGTGTGATTCAGGCGCAAACACATCAAGATGTCACTTCATAACCTCTGGCTCAGGAGGCTCCTGTCATCTTCACATTTCAGAGATCCTCTGCCTACCCCGGCAGACATGCTAAATATAGAATGGGGACAGAATTTCTGTTTGGAGCCACCGCTCTCTTTATCTACATCTAACACTAGCAGGCGTGCATAGTCGCTGCCATCTTCTCACTGTTAAACACATGTACTGTTTACATGCAGACCCATCAGCACAATGTTAAGACCCTGCTGAGTTGCCGAGATCACTCGCGCTGCAATTTTCCTATAGACTGACGCTCAAATGAACATCAGACTCCGTCGAGTGAGGGTGCAGAGGTTTGGATCTCATATAAAAGCTGCTCATACTTTCCAATTACATTTCTGTCAAGTGACTTACACTGTGTTATTACTTCTTGGACAGTCATCTTCAAATTCCCTCATTCACAATCATTTAATCCTGGCACAGGAACAGACAGGCAATCAATCACTGGTCTCCTCTACCTGGCTGAATCTCCAACTGCACCATGCTGGTGCCGAGTTACTTTATTTGACCTTGTTCTGCTTCTCACTTCGTATCGGCAGAGTTACCGAAGGGAGCTTCCGAGCTCTCTCTGGCAATTAATTGTGCTACTTATCTGTAATGTGAACAGTGGATATTACATCTCCAACAGACATTCATTTAAGAATGTATCAGGACTTGTGAGGCCAAATAAAAAAAAAAAGAAAATGAGCCTCTATTAATGACTATTGATTCTTTTAGGAGAAAACAGCTACTTCCTCTCTTTACTTGGCCTCAGTGTTGATCTTGAATTAATACAGCCTATAACTTTGGGGAAACGTCCTTCAGTCTGGCACAGCAGAGCGGCCTAGCTTGAAAAGCTACATATATCTCCTTGGTCAGGCTCTTTCGCTGGTTTGGCTGACTGGCAGATATTTTGTTCTCGCATGAGAGACATGTGACCCAGGTTGCGACAGATTCAGACGTGCAGTCCTATTTCATAATTTTCAGCTGCACGAATTGTTCATAGTCATATCTTGTAACATGGAATAGGGAAGGGGAAAAGCTTCACCATGGCAACAACAAGTCATTTAATACTCTGGGCAGAAGCATTTGGTTATTTCAAGAAAAATGTGCTACTATTATTTGGGAATTCATTTCTGTGTGTAATTAGTGTTTTCAGCTCGGCTTGAAAGAAAAGGTTGTATTTTCATTCATTGTTATTACTAAGGAGCTGGAATTGAGATAATCTACATGTTTATCTTGAAATACACCATTATCTATCATAACAGGGATGAAGATCTGAGCCAAAAATTGTGTGCATTCAGTGCACATTGCAGAGTCAGCTTCTTAAGTTAAACTAAGGATCAGTGGCCGTCACCACTGAGCATATACTGTGGACTGACTGGCCTACCAATGTAAGCCCTGACAGGTAAACATGTACAGCATGCAGGTCCCCCACATGATCCACAACCTCCAGCTTTCTATATATCTTGTTCAGGGTCACAGGGGATTGGAGCCCTTCCCAGAATGCACTGGGAAAGGGGCAGGGTACCCCACAGACAGATCACCACAATATAACTGAATAATTGGAGCTGAAGATAATAAACTCTTTGGGCATTTACAAGCCCGCCGCACGAGCCACATCAAGCATGAGCAAATAACATCAGTTGTACATCAGAACTAATAGAGTTCAAAATTAAAGACATGTGCAGAGGTGTTTTCATTCCTCTCCAGACTGCAGTAAAGTCAGTATATACTAGAGCACGACTTTTGGACTCTAACCAGAGCACATTCCTCATCCGGCCACCCCGAATCACTCACTTAATGCAGATGGTTCCAAACTGTTTCATACTAAGCCCCCTATTCAAAGACATTTCAGATTTAAAAAAAAAATATAGAGCTTTTTGAAAAACACTGCTTTAAGCCCAATTCCTCCCAGCGGGAAGGGGAGTTTTTTCCCCCGACGTGTTTCACTGCAGGTGATGAGACAGCAGTGGGGAGAATAAAACCACTTACTGGAAGTCATTTTTACACACTGTCTCACGGTGCTACAGTAACTTCCAGTCAGTGCAGTCACAGTGGAATTAAACATTCCTCATTTAGCTCTGAACCTGGAAGCCCCTTCAGGCCCTCTACACTGTATTGCTGTAAAAATAGTAACAGTAAGAGAAACATAGGAGCAGTGTTACTGTGAGCATATACAGTAGGTAGCAGAAGGAATAAAACAAAACGCTGTGAAGACAAAGGAGGCTTTCAGTCCTCTACTTTAAACGGGGCCCCATGTAAAACAGATGTTTTCAATTAACCTTTTCAAGTTCCATTTCAAACCAAAGGCATTCAAGCAGATTCGGATATTCTCAAATTGATACCAACAACAATGGAAACTGCATAGAGACATGTTCTTACCACTGTGCCAGTGTTTCTGAATGTAACACAATTTAAAATATGTTCTTTCATAGAAAACGAACGACGTGTGTCAATACAGATACAACTGGACAGCAAATCTAAAGGGAGGGGTCAGGTGAACTTTTATCCCCTTTAATCTGTTCCACTTTGAGAGCTTCCTCCAGAACGGCTGTCGGCATGGTTTGGAAATAAATGTTGACTGTTCCATATTTCATATGCGCGTAAATATAAATAGCCACCTCGTAATGTATGCGCATTATAAAGTGGCAGGGGTTAGTATACGGGTGGGAATAAAATAAAAAATAAATAGATGCTGACATCATTCTAGATAGAGGCTGTAAGATGTGCAGTGAATAAGGTGTAAATACGGGTTACTAAGAACATACAGAAGGACATGCATTGTCCGCATCCACATTGAGAACCGTCAGGGGAACACGCTCCGATGCGCCTTAGATGAACTCGTTGTCTTTTAAAGAAATGCAAAGTGACTTACCCAGAAACAAAGAGCGAAATATTGCAGACATCACGGCTGGAAATCCCATATGCAACGGAGCTGGAAACAATGCGCTCAGACCGCCTTCAAATTCATTCGGCTGACCTAAGCGCAGGCACAACGCAGCGGCACCATCAGCGAATCGAGGAGCGAAATCGGAGATAAATAAATCTTCATTGAACGCACGAGTCCAAGGACATCATATGTTGCACACGCCCGACATATCTAAGCCTCCCAAAGAGAAGAAGAAGAAGGGCAAGAAACGTGGCTCTTTCTCTTCATCGTCATTATCATCATTTCATACTTGGCGTGAAATCAAAGTTCCCTGGCTGTCTGGCTCTGGCGTGGGACGTGTCGTCTCAGGGTCCCCTCTGTCTCCTCCTCAGCAGTCTCTCCTCCTTTCCTCCTCCGCTGCACAAAATGCCAGAGAGGAGGAGGAGAAGGAGAAGGAGGAGGAGGAGGAGGGCGAATAGGTGGAGGATGAGGGGATGCTGAAGGATGGAGACCTCTAGAGTATGAAGTTCTCTTACACAGCCGAGCATCCTGCAACACACACTAAATGGCTTGTTGCCTCTTGTTAGGCTGCAAACACCAGAGAGAGCATTTCTTTGTTCTGGATGTATTTAAAGTTGCCCTGAAAGAAAATAATATTAGCTAATAGAGTACTATAAAACATTTAACTGCATATGGGTTTTATAGTGAGTCAGTTTATGTAGGCTATAGTAAATACAATGTTCATAGACTATAGACATGCTGTATATCATCACTGCTTTAATACATTATAAATGATTTGCATTGTTTTTATACTTTCAGTGCTGCAAGGATTAGTCGATTGATAATGCAGAGGAACTGATAACTGATTAATGGCTTAAAACATTTATCAGTAGCAAATGTCAACATGTTGTTGTTCCTCGTCATGTCATCTAATATGATAAATATGAGTCAAAGAAAGACATCTGATGACACAATCCAATAATTTATTATGCTTTCATTATTTTCTAAACCAAACAGTTAACCATTATATGTCACTTTACAATACAGGTTGCAGTTTGGTGAGTGTTAGGTTCCATTAAAGAGATAAATGGAGTGAAAAAAAAAAAATGCACCTTTTGGAGGAAATGAGAAATAAATTATGGCATGAATATTTTGGCAAGTACCTTGAGGGTGCGGGGCTGTGAAACAAAACTGTGACTTAAGGAAATGGTGTCTACAACTCATTTTTCTTACTGTGTAATTAAGAGTTAAAAGAGTAGAAGTGGCAAATTATATTACAGCTCGCATACCTTCTACCTTCTTACTGTGGGATCTGCAGAATTAACATGATAATTAGATCCCTTATTAAACATTTAATATTAGATGTGTTTGTGCCACATATCTCTATGCCATTACATGGCTTTCTTGCGGTGCAGTCTTTTTCCGTCTCAGATGACAAAGCTTTTCAGAGCTGGGGAAAGGTGAGTTTGTTTTCCAGTGGGAGGCCGACTCCATGATGAGCCATTTCTCGTCACTGACAAATACAATGGAAGGGAACATGTAAACAATAAGGAATAAAATAACCAGAGTATGGGTGTGGCCATGTAGTGCGTGCAAAAATCTAAACCGATTAACAGCCTTTTAATGTTGTGTTTTCTCTGCACCACAGTGGTGTCTGTTAATAACTAAAAAACAATGTATACTATGGCATTACAAAAAAACAGTATGAGGGCTGTGCTGTAACGCAAGACCATTTTTGAATTAGTTTTGTTTTGTAGCACTGCTCCCTGTCACTGTACCCAGTGGTTTGTTTGTTTTTTTAAATAGTGAGGATTTCACTTCCTCTTGCACAGTAGTCATGTTTTCTTCCAGTGTAGTTATGCAGAAGTAAGAAATTGCTGTGTATTTATGAATGTAATCAAATTTAAACTGTACATTTCGTGCTGTATTGTGACTGTCACCGATATCACAATATTGAATATAATCACATTTTTTTTGTATTTATTGTGTAAATTAAATTTTTCTTAGTAATTAGATTACAATTGCAGCCTACTTTATTTAAGGATTCAGCTAAATGACTTTGCAACAAGATGCATTTTTGAGACTATTTATATTTTCCAGACTCTGATCATGATCAAATGCCATATAAGCATCTGTTTTGAACCACATATATCACATTTGTGTTGGCTTCCCACTTTTCAATTGTCCACCAGCTTCTCAAAACTGCCACCCCACCTTTATCCCTCCACTGGCTTCAGGTAAGACATCTTCTAAGAGCGTCATGTCTAAGTTAGGTAAACAGACATTAAAATAAGGAGTGCTGCCATCCGCTCTCAGACCTTGAGTCAAATTAAACCCCCTCTTCTGTGTCTCAACAATCAACAGAAATAACAAAAGGATTTCCACTCGCCCGTGGCCCTCTCTGCTCCCTCGCTCTCTCTTTCCCCCCTCAAGTGGCCTGCTCTTCAGCACCAGCCTCCTTCCATTCCTTTCCGTTCCAATAACTAGATAGCTCGAAACTATGTCTCACATGCGCCAGTCGAAGTGCACACACATTCTCTTTGTTTTCTCCGTTTCGCAATACAGACTCAGACTCAAAGAAACACAAGTGCACAGAAAACGGCGGCTGAGACTCGCGAGGTGTAACAAATAAACAGCACAATTCCGGATGTTGCGAGGGACAGATAAGACACGGTTAAGTGATGTTTTCTGCCTTGTGTGGTATTTTGTTTACAACAGTTCTTTCTCTTTTTCCCTTTGTATTTTCAGCGGAATATAAAGGTCAGCTCCCCTCTGCCGAAGTTGTTATTCGCAGAAGTGAGGTTCAACACAGGATAGAGAAGTACAAAAGGAAAAAAAAAAAAAAAAAAGCTGTTGCAGTGTCAGCTATGGAAGTATGGCTGGCTTTGATAGACACATTTATCCCACACTGACAACAGTCCTACTGTAATCTAAGCGAAACAGCACAGTCTTATGGGAGTTCTGGAAAAAGTCACAGCAACTTATCTGATTTGTGTCCTTAAAAACAAATGGTCCATTGTTTTCATGACACGGAGCAGAACTCTGAAAATAATGCATTTCAGTTGGTTCCACACCACAAATTTGGGTGTATTTCAACCCAAACCATGATCATTTCCTAAACCTAATCATGCATTTCTGATGGCTAAACCTAACAAAGTATTGTTATTGCCTAAGACTTGTCACGACTGTATAAGGTTTGAACCCAAATGCACAACTCAGAGAAGACGTTCAAATTCACTCAGTCTTTATGTCAGAGGAAAAAAAAATAAAAGTCACTCTTCATGAGGCAAAAACACAACAAGAAAATGAACGACAAGGTAACACAAAATCTCTCTCTTCAAGGAAAACCGCAAACCAAGGTAAAATAACAAAATCTCAAAGAATACTAGGTCATGGTCAAAACAAGGCAGAGACAAAACTGGTTGCACTGAATAAGACATTACAAACTGGCAAAGGACTAAGGGAGACACAGGCAATATATACATACCAGGGTAACTAGGCACAGGTGAAAACAATCAGGACGACAATCACAAAGGCGGGAACACACAGGAAGGACAAGCTAACTATAATACAAAAGGAAACAGTTAACAAAATAAAAGCAGAAATAACAGAAAAATAAAACACATGGCAAAACATGAGAAGCTTTACTAATGTTTTGTTGTCTGAACCTAATCATTTCTGATTCCTAAGTCTTCCAGTTTGTTTTGTTGCGTAACCCAACCGAGTGTTTTGATGCCTAAACCTGGTGGTTTGGTTTCGATAGCAAGCCTTACCAATCTGCTGTTATCTAAACCCAACCAAGTCTTCATTCATTCATTCATCTTCTGTAACCGCTTGTCCTGTGAAGGGTCACGGGGGGTGCTGGAGCTTATCCCAGCTGTCATCAAGCGAGAGATGGGGTATACCCTGGACAGGTCTCCAGTCTATCGCAGGGCTAACACAGAGAGACAGACAACCATTCACACTCACATGCACACCTACGGCCAATTTAGAATCACCAATGAACCTAACAAGCATGCCTTTGGACGGTGGGAGGAAGCGGAGTACCCGGAGAGAACCCACGCAGACACAGGGAGAACATGCAAACTCCACACAGAAAGGCCCATGGATTCCGGAACATTCTTGCTGTGAGGCATCAGTGCTATTCACCACTGTGTCCAATTATTACAAACCCAACCAACCAAGTCTTTTTTTTTTTCATTTCAAAACCTAACCAAGTATTTTATTGCCTAAATCTAACCAACTGTTGATGACTAAACCTAGTGTTTTCAATATCCAAGCCCTACCTATCTTTAGTTCACTAAACCCAATGAAGTGTTTTGATTCCTAAGCCTTCCACTATTTTGGCTATCAAAATACTTTTAGATGCCTAAACTGAATGTTTTTCGAAACACAAATCTTAACAAGCTTTACATGCCTACACATTTTTTTTGTAAAGGTTTGTTTATTGAATGATGCTTAAGGTGCAATCAAATAGCAATTTACCATCAAGGGTACAGCATCAGCAACTGCAAATTATTCCCATCCCACCCTGCTCCCATGTATGGTTCTCTCTGTCCTCAACATTTTACATCAAGCCTTCCATTTTATTTGTAGCCTAACCCTGACCATGTGTTTTTCATGCCTTAACATAACCTTTGGTTTCTGATGGCTAAGCATTACCAAGTTCTTGTTTCCTAAACCTAATCACTTGGAAAAAAAAACAGTGAATGAGAATGAAAAAGTAATAGTCACATATGGGAATAAAACCCAAGTCTCATGGATGAAAGCCCTGTGTGTGACTGGAGCCACAACCTCCCGATGTGGCCTTATGTCAGCCTCTTTGCCTGCTGTTACAGCAACTTCATACAAGTCACGGTCCGTGTCACAAAAAATAGGAAAAGTTATGCCATGAATATTTCACAAACTGCAATGAAACGAATACGCCGCGCAGGCCCGAGAGATACTGCTAACTGAAATACTGTACTGTGTAGAGAAGTCATGCTCTGTGTCACAGAAAAAAAACTGGACAATTCATGTCTCACTACATGCAGTGAGACTGTCATGGTTCTGCTTTTGGTTTCCTGTGTTCGTGTTTTAAGCGTTGTTCATGTTTCATTCTTTATTTTGTTAAGTTTTTCCTTGTTTCTTGTCTTGCCTTCTTCCTGTCCTGTGATTTCCCACCTGTGTAATTGTCTGCCCCGCCCTGATTGTTTTCACCTGTGTCTCCTCTGCCCTTGTGTATATATAGTCCTGCCTTTCCCTTTGTCCTCTGTCGTGTCATACTGATTTCTACTGTTTCTCTCTGTTTTCAATCTCTAGTCTTGTTCTGTTATGCTCTTGTCTTTTTTGAAGGTTTTGATTTTTGTTTTTGGATCTCCTGCCTTATGCAGTGCCTTGTGTTACTTTTGGTTTGATTAAATTTGTTTTTGCCTACTCCTGCCTCATTGCCTGGTGCCCAGCATTTGGGTCCTACCTCACCCTGAAAACCCTGACAGAGATGGGGTTATAAATTATACTTAAATCAAATTTCCCCCTAAAGCTGACTTTTTTTTCTAAAGAAATATGAGATCGGGATGCAACTACACCATGCAGCTGCATTGTACAACACTGAGGTCGCCTGCTCCTTTAAAAGATGACCTCACTTATGTATAATCAGATGACAACACTACATGAAGTATGAGGGCAGATCCATTGTTGGTATTGGTGTTTGCACGTTAGCTTACTTGTCCTGCATGCAGTGTAGATAGTGCCATGGGAGGCAACCTGTCTGTGTTTGGTGGCTTGGCCTTGGCGTATGATATAGCACCCCAATGCAGATGGCCTCACAGATGGTTGATATTTATACCACAGGGCCTTGAAAAGTCACTAGTGTGGAAACTGCTCTTTCTCCCTGATTAGTTTCACATCACCAAGAGCATGGCGATCTGCACACACTCATCTTTCACTGCTTTGAAAACACACGACCAGTTGTGAAATTAAGCAGATAATTAGCAGAAAAGCTGATATTATTTCAGAATGGATATAATTTCACGAGTGTCCTGCCCCCTTTTGAGGTGATGAGAATGATGATGTTTTGGGACTCTCCTCTTTTTTAGCACATAAAAATGTAATCCTCCTAAGTGCAAGGTCCATGATTTTTTAACAGTCTTCCAGACCCAACATGGCTTGCATTTTAGCTGGGAGCACTCTTGACTTATGTACTTTAAGTGGATTTGCAATTTAAATCGGAGCAACAAGATGCATTTCGGCAGAGACGGAGCGCTTCACCGGGTGTTCCCTTCCGCCAGAACATCTGTATCTCCCTCAGCATGGCATCACAAGGACGCGATAGTGTTTTGTTGATGCACGGACGACACCCACGTCGGAATGTCAGGCTATGGCCACCTCCCTGTCTCTGCACCTCAGGGAATGAATGAAGTGGATAGTTAAAAGGATTCTTGAGTAACGAGAAAAAAAAACTCTTTTGTTTAGGCGGCCCTATTTTTAGCGACCATGGTGATGCTTTGCCCTTAGTGTTTCACGGCTCACGGATCCTTTATAATTTAATGAGGGAGAGGGCTGCCCTCTGAGATTCACGGGGAACATCTCAAGGCTGCATTGGCCACTTGGCTTATTGATCCAAATTGAATGTTTGTTTATGGGTCAGCAAAGCTCTCTCCCTCCCTAACACAGGAACAAAATGTCAGCATATTATTAAGCCAATAAGATAAATGTACTCCTGGTCAATCGTCTTGGGGTCCCTCTGCACCTACATTTTGTACGATTCTTGGATCTTGAATTTGACTAAGACTACCCTCTAAGCGGTCTTAGCTCAGTTGATTTGTTCTAGAACGGAAAGCGATTGCTGTGTTTACAATTGCCTCATCAAACCAACCTGGGATAGGAGGCTTTCAATTTCAGAATGACGAATTAGATCCTGTTAGCCTCTCTTTAAACATACAGCAGACCTTATCAGTTATTGGTTAGACTGCAGTGCCATGTAATTTACAGATCTCATATGCACCATATACGACTTTTCTATGGTGGGAAGTTGGATGATCCAGAAAATAAATTAATTCTTAGATCCTGATGATTATTCTCTTTTATATTAATCAAGTCTCTCTCTCTCCCCCTGTCATAACCACAGATCAGATATACAATGTGAAAGGAGAAGGAGCAAATTCCCTTTTAGGCCACTTCCTGTCATCTTCTGTTCCGCATTCCTGCGAACGCTTGTCTCCTTGTACTGCAAGGCCCAGTGAGTTCAAAAGTGGATGTTCCGCCTCAATTTATTTATGAGCCCTTCGCAGGGAACACGAGGCAGAGAAGGATGGAGTTTAAAAACATGTTATCATGCTCTAATTAAAGGCGAGGCAGACAACGGAATCGCATCAAGGAGCCCAACAGCATACCGAGTTCTATTCTACATCTGTTAGTCTGCGGTAAACGAACGAGTTGAATGGGAATGATTGAATGAACGGACTCATCCACAAAAACACATTTGTTAGCGTGTGGTAAACGAATGAGCTGGATGGGAATGATTGAATGAACGGGTGGATGGATGAATTCATCAACCCAAATAAGAGCGAACGGCTGAACGAACCAAACACGCGTGATGGTGTCATTTGGAAGAATGAAATGAGACTGATGGCTGCTGATCTCAAACGGCATGGCTCCGACTTTGGGAAATGTTGGAAATTGTCGCCCGCTCCGGTTCACGATAAACAGATCAATCATGTTTGAATATAATTTCCACAACATTGCATGCCTTATTAGAAGTTGTTTCCCTCAACACTGGCATTTTCCACACCAGCAGATGCAGGAAAAGGCTGCGTCCTGCTTGTCTCTAGACATCATCCGAAAAGAAAAATCAACTGAATTTTTAATTAGAGAAGGTTGTTGCCGCTATTTATACATGGATTTTCATTACAGTGAGGGCATGAAAACAGATCACACCACCACTGTCAAGGGATAATATGTCACTTGAGAGCTTAGCATATTAATTGGTCACATTCATGGTAAAATATATTATAACTACTCATATATGCATTATTGCCATTAGTTACTGATAAAAAAAAGACTAAATATAAATTAAATGTTCCATATTTTGTTGACCAGAACCAGCTTCTCTGACTTATGTAACCTGAGAAAGCAGTCTTTATGCTCATTACTAGAACATTCGTGGAGCCTTTGTCGAAGGCTTAGGATACCACACTCAGCCGAGCAAATTAGTTGATTACCCTCGGATTTAAACGGAAAGTGAATGCCTTCTTTGCCGTCGATCGCTTTGCCTCTTCAGGTTTATTGACACAGGACGGAGAACTCACAAGCCCATTTTCTTTTAGCAAATAAACCAGGCTTGATTGAGGAATAAGCGGTAGAGGGAGGGGAGCAGGTGAAGTGATGTTTGTTTGATTTGCCTGATTTAGAAGTTCCTGTGTGCCTTCCCACCCTTGTCCAGTCGCGACCACAAACATTACTGCGGCTGCCCTCCCGCTGATGAAGCGGTCTCCGTCCTGGTCATTGGGGAGTGAGTGATGTGAGCCATGCGGTGGTGAAGAGCCAGCGTAAATCAGCAGGCGCTTTGCATCATACTGTATGTCGAGTGTGGGTGTAGCTGGGGGGCATCAATCTTCAGCATGTCTCTATTCATCACTCTAGGGAATGACCAAGCTCCTGATAAACAATTTGAAAGCAACGCCACAGGGAACATTCAGGAATTACCTTCAGTCTCTCATAGCAAGTGGTCCCATCTAAATTGGCACTCAACAATAACTGAAGTACAATTCTGCACGAGGCACTTGTAATAGTGAAGGGCAACCAGGCAAACACATACTGTGTGTGTTAAAAGGTGAAGGCTTCTGTTGTGATGTCAAGGGGCCTTGGAACAAAACACTTCCATTTGTCTGTTAAATGACAGAAGATTGTTCCTCTATCCCCTTATGTCTTCTCAGCCAGCACAACCTGCAAGGTCAACATGTGCGGCTGCATTTTTGCAAGAATTATTTGTACCGAAGAACTCTTCACTTAGCTAAGGCCATGACTTCATAGGCGTGCAGAGATCTTATATGGAGAGAGGCTTGGTGTCAAGAAATATTATTCCCAGGTGATGGCATACTAGTCATTTATGTAAATAAACACAACACTTAAAAACCACGTTATGGAAACTGTGCTTAAAGTGGCCATTGTCAGTCATTTTTACGAGGTGGAGACCAAACATGGAGATAAAAGCAGACTGAATCCTGGACACATACTTTTACCAGTCAAACATGACTCCAAATGAATGATAATGTTGCTCTATGTCTGTTGGATATTAAATTAACCAACTGCTACTGTATGTTCAAGAGCAGGTATCAGTGTTAAATCTGGCTGAGAGATGTGTCATTTACGTCATGCTTTGAGAAACACAACAAGCAAATTTCATGTTGCAGGACAAAATGACAAAAGTGACACATACTGTGCATTAAATTCATTATTATGCAACAACAACTGTAGTTTTACCATCATTTTTAAATTGTCTGATTACTTACAGATTGATCAGTGAAAGCAATTGTTAATTGTTGAACTACATTTTATGTATTTTTTTCTTTCCATATAATTTGACAGCAGTCAGATAAAAAGGTGCAACTTGCTCACTATGGGCCACTGTAACAACTACATTGTACATACACAAGGGCATGATTTTATGTTTCTGGCTACTTATTTCTACAATATGATAAGGGAACTCTTGTAGCAAAGCCAGTCTTGTGTAAATAAAGTAGGGACACATAGAGCCGTAGGATAAAATGTGGGGGGTAGACATAAAAAAAAAAAAAAGATGTAGGATTATGTTTTGTGCATGCTTTAGGGACTGCCTGAATAAACCCAGCATTGAGCAGGAAAAAATCACAAATGATTTTCTAAAGGAAAAAAAAAAAAGGTATTGGTCACAGACAATTCCATGCCCCAAGCCAAGGGCTATCCTAGAACCCAGTCAATTTTCCAGACCAACTATGGGCTGAGGCGTGACTGATGCAGTGACCAATGAAGCGAGGTGATTTCTTTGACAAGTACTACCAAGTACGAAAGACAAGAAATGAGAAGTTCAGCACAAAGCACTGATAGCCTTATTGAGCAATGTGGACGTGTGCGCTGTATTTGCTATTTAGCATTCACAGCATGAAGCTGCAATCATGGCGAGGGGATTTTAGGACAAGAGGTGAGGATTTACACACAAATCAATCAATCGATCTGTCCATTCATTGGCTTTGCAAACTGGTGCTTGGTTCCGTGTGATTTCAGCTCCTACAAACGACAGTGGAATTCCCTTTTACACACACGTACAGGGAGGTCACATGATTAGGAATAATAAATAGTGAAAAGGAATGTGAAAAAGACAGAAGGTAAAGAGAAGTCTGTTAAGCTCCACCACCTGCATGTTAGTGGATGGGACTTGCGCCAAAGTAAAATACTAAAATACACGTCATATAATTATTTTTCAAGGATTGTTTCTGTCATTTTAGGAAGTTAATATAATGTTGATGCATGTGTCAATTTTTTTGGATGAGTTTTCGTTTTAGTTCGTTATTCGACGCAATAAAAACAGGATAACAGTTGCCATGCCAACCGCCGCTGGGACCATGAGAGTTGTAAAAAAATAAAATAAAAAAAGTGCAGTGTATAATCCAACATTTCCGTGTAACTGGTGGAGGTAGGGGCAGAGCATAGTATTAATTCAACAAAAACGAGTGAGCCTGGCGGAAGTGTAGTCGGGTCAGATGATGGTGCTTCTTGTGGCTCCAATCTTGGACCGGACTCTGGCTCCAAAGTCGCAAGATGGCGTTGACTGTATCCCTGGGAAAATTGCGTCAGTTTGACCAAGGCATGGTAGTGGCAAGATGTTGTCCTTATTTATACAGTCTATGATCATGACCACTGAACTGTTTAAATGATTAACAGTGTCTTCCAACTCACAAACAAATCTTTTTATACTGATGGAGGATGGTTTATCAACAACAGAGCAGTTGACTGTACAGATAAAAAGTTTGTTTCTGGTTACGGCCACTTCGATCTATCACCTTTCTGGCTGCGGACACAAGTCTCAATCTCAGTCTTGACCTTTCAGGCTGGGTGCAGGTTTCATTTATCACCAGAGAGAGAGAGAAAAAAAGATCACTCTTCCGTCTCTCTGATGAAAGCACAACCACAACTGTTAGCTCCAACACTCCAACGTTTTTTTTTTTTTTTTTTTTCAGGCTAACCATTTGGGGTAAATCAAATAACTTCAGTTAAAGGCCTTAGAAGCGTTACTCTGATGTCAATCTTGATTCTCTGCCTTCTCCCTCACAGACAAGTTTATTCATGGACTTTCTTATTTGTTGTGATGGGGTCTCCCCCTGTGTGCATGCAGCCACAGCTTGGATAGGACAAGTCATGATGAGACTAGTTCCATATAAGACTAACATTAGCTGGAGAAAAGAGGCAGGAGTAACCGCTTACCTCCTGGGAAGGCTTTCTTGCATACGAGGTGGTAAGTTCAGCGCTGCACATGTGGTTTCCAATAACGCAGGTAATGAATATGATAACGGAGGCTCGCCTGGCCTCGTATGTCAGTCACATTTGAATCGGGTAAACTGGCACATACTGTGGAAACTATCACGCTTGGGTTGTTGCAAACGCTCCGGAGACACGGTCAGAAGAAACACAATCGAATGCAGCTTCAAGTCCAGGAGTCCTCTGGGATGCCTGCCTCTGAGATTGCAGCAACTCTTGCTACAAGAATAGTCAGAAGAATAGACTGAGCTATTTTCATTTATTCCAAAGCAAGCCTCATAAATATGCCTACAGCAGAACTTGGGTTTCACATGCATTTGGCTGAGGGCGTCTTCACAGCAATTTAAGGTGGTTTATACTAAAATTTGACATTAAACATATATTTGAATGATATACAGAGTACTTTATAGTAAACTGTATAAATATGATACAAATTTTCTTAATTACTTTACATAATTAAGTCAGCCAAACCACTGTTATTGCCACGACAAGTTGAGGATTTAGCTAACTTGTGTAGTAGTCTGTTTGGAAATCAAATAATGATAATAATGCAGGAGAAGCAGATTAGAAGAAGAAAGGTCTCAAATGTCCTTTCATCCTCGAAAGAGCAGGCTATGTTATGACTGCAACTGACAACTTTAAAAAGACAGACTTCAAGTGGGGTGTTTCTAAAATAAAGAAAGTAAGACTGTAATTAGCCTAACAGTAGCATTAGCCACTGGGTTTGGCGCAATTTGAATATGAGAAATGATCAAAAACATGGGACTGAGGCCCCACAGACCTGAAGGACACAGCTGGCTCAAACATCTACCAAATCGTGTATTCGTTTTTTTTTTTTACGCCTCCAACTGTGCACGGTGTAGGGAGCACATTTTGCCGGGTATGTGTCGTTTCATTGTAAACACAGCAAGATGTGCACTCACCGGAAATGACCATAGCAGCATTTCACCAACTGATCTATGGAGCTAATACTAGCAGACACATTTTGTTTTGTTGAATAATTACAGACTGTTAAATCAACTCAATGTCCGACATCTTCTATTTACCAATAGCAATTCTTTGGTGGAAAATAAACACATTTTTAGACATGAGTGACATTTGTGTGGTGTGGCGTTTAATGTCCCAGTCACAACAGCTGCTATTTTACCAAAATCACAATAATTAAGGGTGAGAAGTGTCATTTTTCTGTCAAGTCTTCTACCATGATGAGTGCACAATCCAGGTGCACTACATGTTGCCATACCTGTCAGTGTGAATCCACATTTGGCAGTCAAACACATCTATGCTCTTCAGACATCAAGCAACTGACATTTGCCAAGATATTTTTTTCGAAGAAATCACTTTGGGATACGTTCAGATGGAACCTGAAGGACAAATAACTCCTAGGTGAGAAACAATTTGTAAACTAAATACACATTCATTGTGCAGAAAAATGGTAGCTGTTCTGTGTCAGATGCTTAAAAAGCCGTTTGGTGTAATGCAGCTTAGCAGAGATATGATGCTATCTTGCATCAGCCCTCGAGAGTGGAGGTTTCGTGTGCTTGAAACTGCTGTTGCTGTTACCAGCGAAATACAGCTTGTGACACGTTCTCACACGTAATGAGCTTGGACACCGAACTGGGGTTTTATAAGAAACAAATTACAACCTAGCATGCAGCTGTCGCTTTGCTTTAGTCAGGAGGGCCACCCACTAAATATCACCTCGCTCATTACTGTACTGAGAGTTATGGCTGCTGAACATGGAAAAAAAAAATCTATTGTAGAGGTACACCTAATAAGGACACACGGCGATCTAATACACTAGTATGTTTTCCCCTAGCATTTGAGAATGTGTACATTTTAATCTGACTTGTCACGTGCTGGAGTGCGTTTACACTTAATAATGTTCAGTAATAATCTAAGAAGTGTATAGGAAGTGTCAGGCCTAATGTTCCTATCTCTATGTAAAATGATGAAAGTCAGTTTAAGTGAATGTACACTGGAAAGATAAGGTTAAACTAGGTATTTTTTGTACACAACATGCCCTGTGGGGATAGTTGCCATTTATGCATGACTGCACTGGCCGGCACCATGCGGGGTCAGCTGCTACGCTGTAGGTGGATAACACCACTGTATTTAATGCCTCTTACACGAGTGTTCATTAAATCAGCTAAACAAGGAACTTAAGCAAATGAATAAAGGCAAAATCCTTTCCAGGGCCACTTCAGTGGGTGTGTTAACTCGCACCGCAATCCACTTTGATCAGGCTCCAACGCTGCGAGCGCTCGCTTCCGTTTCATTGCAAACACAAGTTGCAGATTCTGACTCACATAGCGTTGACTGATTTGTGGCCCCACAAAATGAATTCGTTGGGCGGATGCCAGCTGAGCAGCCTCCCTGTCTTCTCATTCCATCACTTCCTTTCTCGTTTTCCATCTACAGTCTTCCATAACCTTAATTCCCAAGTCTTACTCCGTCTATGTGGGTGAGGACAACCACTCCTGTTGTCCTGTTGTAATGTCCAAGGACGACTCCACGGGCTGGCTGCTTTTATCTGACCACCGCTAAAAGGAGACACATGCTGCAGCTTCTTTAAAGCTGGTACTGAGGCTCATAATGAGACAAAGTGAAGTGGGAATAAATCAGGCCATGCATAAAGCAGATGTAAAGTTGCAGACAAGGCTTTTAAAAGTGGAATAAGAAAATGTGTTTCTGTATACGGTAGCCTTGACAACAGTGTTAAGTTCAGCATTATAATCGGTGGTGGAATGACCTCTGCAATGGCATCAAAATACAGATGAGAAAACACCATATGGCTTCCATAATTATACCTCTCCCGTTCAGCTCCAAAAATAACTCCCTGGATGCAGAACAGTTAAATCACGTTACTTTCCACAGATGAATAGGTAGAATGCTTCTACCTTGGTCTCAAATGACGGCTCACAAATGGGATATTTTTAGACGGTGATATAATCACAGAGTCATGTCACTCTCGTGTCTTTGTCTCCTTTCAAACATGCCCCCAGATACAATATGATCAAGGCAATCAAGACATTATCTACTCTGATGATATCTAAATTGGTTGATAACATTCGGAGGCAAGAAGCTGAACCAGGGAAAGGGGTAGAACTGTTGTTTTAATTCTCCATCAGCTCTTCTCTTTTGGCAAGATGGAAAAGGACGGTTAGGGGTCAAAGAAAATCCAGAGAAGTGAAGCCAGAGTGTTTAGGAGTTTTAGGAGGGAGAGAAGGAAATGATACTGAGAAGTGAGCAGACAAATGTTTGAGGAGGAAAGAGGAAAACAGGGAGGGTGAGAGAGAAAGAGAGAGAGAGAGAGGGGGAGAGCTGCTTCTGTTGTTGCTACTCTCAGCTTGGGGTGCTTGCACTGTGGAAGAGGAGGAGTCCTCCTGCCTGCATTAGCACCGCAATGTCAGGGAGGACTAGTGTGTATCACAGACTGTATGAATGGATTTTTGCACCGCTCCGGCAAGAAACTATTTAAACGCCCGGCTGTGCGGTTCATTAATTTGCTCAATTTGCTTGAGTCAAATTAAAAGACGAGAGATACGTTTTCTAAAAATAGCACCTATATAAATCTATGATACCCTTACTATAGTGTTGTCCTTTTCTTTTTTTTTTTTTTTTTTCTTTTTTTTTTTTCTGCGGCGCCTATTCATCCGTTTTCATGTGGGAAATGAAAGAGGTGCAAGAGCATGACACCTTGCGATTTATCAGCACGTTGGTGTGGAAGCGGACCTGGCATGGAGGTGAAAGAGGGGGCGATGCGCTGATGCCAAGCGAGCACATGGTACGACTCAGAGAGGTGCAAGAGAGCACACGGTACGGTCCAATAAAAAAGAAAAAAAAAAAGAAAAAGGGGAGGGCGGGAAAAGAAGGATCAAGGCCAAGAACCAGCTGTTAAAAATAGCTGCCCTCCCTGACATTTTTCAATACCTTGCAGCGGTTCTCCTCCTAATAATAGCAAATATACACACACAGCTCGGGGCCACTGCAAACAGAGTGGGGAGAGGCAGATCAGTATGCCCGGAGGATAGATGCGCTCGGTTACGGTAATGCTTTTGGAAGACAAGCTTCCTCCTCGGGACATTCTCCTCACTCCATCCAGTCCCTTAGCCCTGTTTAATGAGCTCAAACAGACAGAAACGAAGTACACGGAGAGGAATCGCAAGGCAAAGATGGCATGGTGATAGATCACTTGCTTGTCCGCGGCAAACAAGAATAATTTCCAGACAATACCATATTACACAATGAGGATTCACCTTGAGCGTTGTTGAGCATCTGAGCCTGCAAATCCAGGAGCACACTTAGGGGAAAGCGGAAAGAGGAAAGCGTCAGATCCTCGCATCATTTAACCGTGTGAACGTCCAGTGCAGTGATTGTAATTCAAGGCAACACCAAAGCAGCGACGTCACGGTCAAGTAGACAAGACACAGAGGGAATAGTCAGAACAAATGATTGATGCTTTCCTCCACAACAGTGTAATACTAAATAGGTGTTTTAAATTCATTAAATGCTCACATTAGTTTAGATAAGCCAGGTAGGCTGGGGCCAATTTACTACTCTGGCTCTGTGCAGGCTGCAACTCATTCCCAGAAATGTTTCCATTTTTGGCCAGTGTGGCGGAATATCCTCTGTCACTTGCTGTTTGTGATCGGTGAATACACAATGTGTGTTTTCCCCTGGCGCGCCACACAACAGGAGGGGGAATATAAGAACGTTGCGGGGACATGAGAGTTGTGCTTGAAGGAGCACACTTTTTTTTTCCCCCTGGCCAAACCTGACGGATGCTCCTCGAACTCAGAGTGGCATTTGTGTGACGCGGCAAACAAATTACCCAAAATGTGACAGGAAGCGAAAGCAATGAGACATCCTCTGCTCATAAAGCACGGAGGTGCTGCTCGGGCTCTTTCACCAATCGAAGCGGTGGGGGGTGGGAGGGGGCATCGTTCAACTACAGGAGCTGAAATTCAGAAGGCATCGGAAAACAAATTCACCCGGCCGTCTGAGATATGTGATATTCTAATTTGCCATTTGCCTCGGCGATGCAAAAGCGGCAGTGTTTTCAAAATAAAACGTCTGAAGGTGTAAATTGGATGCACGGTGCAACGGGGATGCTAATAACAACATGTGGGTCACACTTTTCCCTACCAGTGCCTCCATGAAAATATCTGAAGGCACTTCCTTGGAGCCAGATGGAACATTTACAGAGCAGAATGACATTAATGTGTGTATGTTACCATGAGCTGGTGTGAAACAAACCGCATAATTAAGTGTACTACATAATGAGTTTTCTCAGTGTGTTACTGTGAGATCATTCTGAGGGCATATTAATATAAATAAACTCAATTCTTTAGGGGAACGGTGGCCTTTATTTGCAGCGGAATTATAGAAAACACTGATGAGATTATCATATTTTACATCTTAGATTTTATTAAATAAATGTAAAAGTTGTACAATAAAACTTCACGTCCGATCACGACTAAAGTTTTTTATATTTGTATGTTTTCAAACGGGGAGGCAATTAAATTTCTCTCCCCCTAAAATATCTATGATAATTCCTCTACAAAGACTGAACAGACGCTTTTTAAATCCCAAATGGTCGTGTCATAATCCAGCAAATTCAGGAGTCTAATTGGATTTTTGAAAGGCCCAGAATAGAAGCAGAATATTAAATACTATCTCTGTCAAATTCTGTAATGGAAAAGGGGTCAAGTGGAAAAGCCATCAACGACACCCACGCGTACTGCGGCCTTGAAGTAATTTACCCCCAATGCCAAAATGTGGTCAGTGACCAGAGCCAAATACTAATGGCGAAGTTAAACTCCGGAACAAATATGAGAAGTAAGCCTTTCAAAGTCCAAATATAGACGCTGAGGATTGTAACACAGAACCTAGAAACTAATTAAAGCCCGTCTGTGTGACGTACAGCGCTACGCAAGCATCCAAGTAAGCTGCTTCCACTTGACGATGCCGAGACATAGCGTCTTCAAGCAGTATCTGTCTCATTCCACATCACAATGGATCTCACCAAGGCCAGACACAACATCTCCTTTCAGTCCACGCTCCTGAAACAACTGGCAGCACAGAGACAGGAATAGGACCAACAAAGTACGCCGGTTCTCCAAGCTGTCCTTTTTAAAAATGCAAATCGAGCCTGCTTGAATTTATTGTGGCTCAGACACTGGCTAAAGGGGCTGATGTTTAAAAATAACACCTTGTGAGTCGTGACCCAAATTTGCCTCAAAAATAACTCCCTGGAAGACCAGAAACCAGCGGTGGAGCATGGGAGTCAGAAACCAAATCTCATTTGCATTTCAGTCTCACGCTCGGATGCCGCCAGCATTATTTATTGATGACGTTTTGAAACGAGAAAGATACACTGGATGGGAGGAATTGTGCGATATCAGATGTGTGTTAATAAGCTCATTGTGCGCCCTGACTCTGAAGTATTAAAGTGATCTTCTTAACAGGTTTTTGTTATATTTTTCATGTACAAAAGCTATTTTATACACATGGTTTTTATATTTTGGGTTAGTGTAATTCATTTTATTTCATTTTTAATATTTACTCATTTTATTTTTTGTAAATATTGTGTATGTAGATTTTTCTATCGTCATAGATTATTTGGATTAATATAGAATCTATCTATTCTATATTGCAGCATCTGTGAAGTCTGCTCGAGGGACTTTGTCGTGGTCTTAATCCACACAGCACCCACATTTGTTGTGTTTCTAGCTTGACCTTTCCTCCCTTTAGGTTTTACCATCAAGCTTTTTCCCGTGACATCTGAGTTACTGGGGGCATTTTCTCTTAATTAGAGCCTGAACCCGGTCCAAAGCCTTTTTTTCTCCTTATGCATATTTCAGACACATCAGTGGAGGTGATAGCTCTGGGCGGCCACTGATTACCTCCCCTCCATTTCTTTTAATGGCACCTAATGCCATTTAACCGCTAATGGTTGTCATATGCGGAGAAGGCCGGAAGTCAAAGGTGTTTATGAGGGGAAACATTAATTTTCCCCTTGATAAATACTCCGCTGTGAGGAAATCCCGACAGGTGAGGAATTGGAAGTCTATGTGCCGTAATCACGCCGCTGTGTGTGCGCTAATGAATGCAGAGCCTGATCCATTTCCCAATCTGCCCTCTGTAATGAAAAGAAGAGAAGGCCTTCCCCTGCAGCACTGCCTTGTAAGCCAAGTTAATACATACGCGTGCCACCTCTGTGACTCACAGATTGGATTTGCCATTAAATTATTCACTAATCTTATGTACAAAAATGCCACCTAAACAGGCTTCTGCATAGTTTTGGCGTGATATGTTATTTGCATTTAAAATGCTGGCAGTGCTTCAAGTGGTGGGTGGGTAGGAGTGGGTCTGTCAGAGGTTTGTTCAGCTTACAGGTGGTTCAGAGGCAACCCAACAAGCTGAGATGTAGGTTAAGATGATGCCTGTCTTCTGTGATCATTTACGACAGAGCATGGACAGTGCGCTGTGTGTTTTTAAAACTCCTCATTGTGGCCTCCTGAATGCCTAATGGATTTTTTTCATTCTCACTCTGACAATCTTCAAACAGTTCAAAGCCAGGATACAATTCACCCCACTGTTAAAAGCACAGCGTTATGATATCTTGAATGGCAAATAAGAATCTGTGTACAACAGTTTCCTGAGAGCATACACGTACAGTATTTTCCATGAAGTTGAATACTAACCCGGCAGCTGGCAGTTCACACTTACACACACTACGCCAGTGCTCAAAACAACAAAACAAAAGGCTGCCTCGCCAAGCCCTGCGGGCACAGTATCTGCAGCCTGTCATGAGACGAGCATTGAATTCACTGGTGTCTGGTACCTGAACGAATCGCTGAAAAGCGGCAGTCAGTGAGATGAGCAGTATCTCCAGTGTGCAGCACTGCCAGTCACACACTGAGCCAAGTTTGAGATTTCAGTATACTGGTCACGAGCCCATTCCGAGAGCTGTCAGCATAGTACACTACAGTACAGTACAGTGAGTATGACAGCTCAAACAGCTTGGTGAGATGAAGAGGTCAAAGGTAGATACAAAAAGTTTGTCACAAAATGAAGAAATACTGTATATTACTTTATTTTATTAATTATTATTATTATTGAGCACATTTAATTTGGTATGTGTTTAATTAAATAAGTGATGGGGTGGGACATATAATGTTAAAATTGTTAAAATAGGATTTTTTATTTTCTAAAATATGACATGGTGAGCCGAGTAGTCAAACAACTCTATAATAAAATACTGCTGTTGTGTTCAGATTGCGTGGAAACCAGCCTGAAATTTCCATGGCCACAAAATGTTTGCATTGGAAAGTTGGAGTCTGGAGTCACTCTGTTGGGAACCGATTATTCCCCGCGAAGATCTGCTGTGCCAATCAAATCGTGCAGTCGAGTTGCGTTTAATTTATATACGACGAAATGATTGGTGGGAGGGCTTTCTAATTGAATTCAGATGTATTTTCTGTCCGTATCGGTTGAAACACGCACCTAATCCAATCCCAGTGGTGTGTTACAAGACTCATAACCTGATAACAATCGAGTCTGGCTACACCAGGCTGCTGATTTCAGGATTCGGAGGCTTTGTGAATATGTGAGATGATCATACTAGAAATTGCACTGTGTTTATTTCTTGTACATTAATATTCGGATGTTACTTTGATATGCAAGTACTATGCATTATAGTACAGAAATGGCGACAGACAATAAATTCAATTCAGTTTTAGTGTCTGCTATAATGTTTGTCACACCCTGTCTCCTAACTGTTTCAGCTGTGTTTGGTATATAAAATGTATACAAATAGCTTCACCAGACTGTGTCTCTAGACTGAGGTTATGGCTCAGATTAGCGAAGCTGTATGCATAACTGCACATATTGAACACTTCCTTCATTCTTTGCCGAATGAGCCTGGGAATCCTATATGTCAGCCCAGCGGTTGGCCGTCACCGGAACTTTTTGACCTCAGCCCTAAGCTGGGGGGCCTCTGTCACAGCTCCACTGTCGGTTTTCCTCCCTTCACCTCGCTTTTCGCCCCCTCTCTCCCCCAGCAGTGTTCAACCCATCAAAGTGTACCAACCTCTCCATGCTCGGTTTACACTCCACTGAGCCGATGTCATCATTCCTACATATCTTGCCAGGTAGAATTGGCCTCCTTTTCCTCTTCCTGTTGTTCACCTGCTAAAAATAAAGCTCCATTTTGCGGAGGTGCCATGAGGCTCCAGGATGGTCCTCCACAGGGCTTAAAACTTCACTTCCTGACAAGCTGACTCCACTTTCACGAGTCACAGGCGGACCTGGTCGTCTAATAAATGTGCAATAAATAGTTCAACCAATAAATCATACTTGCACGTAAATCTTAAACCCAAAGACCATTAGGTATAATACATCAGAGAAATGCTTTACATTTGCTCCAGAAACTCTGTATGCACTAAAAGTTTTGTCAACATTAATGGAGCAAATTTGTTACTCCTGGCTGACTTGTAGAACCCACTGAGCATCAACACTAGTTGCCAAGAACATAGCGGCAGAGAACCAAACGGAGCAAGCGGCTTTCTTCGGTAGCAGCAGGTGAAGACGCCTGAACATGCTGCAAAGCGAGGACCTAAAACGACCCATGTTTTTCCTAACCTGACCCTCCAGATGGTTTGTTACACAAAACCGTTTGGTAAGTCATCCTTGAAACATTTTGCAAAACGGCAGGTGCTTTAAAATAAATAAATAAATACAAATACTTGACAGGTGATTGGATGAACCATCTGCCTCTCTGCTATCACAGGCTAATTCAACAAACTATGTGACATAGCGGGAGCGCACCGAAGAAGGAACCCAACAAACTGCTGTCTGAGGTGCTTGAAAAGGGAGCAAGCAGTTGGCAGAAAAGTTTGAAAAGTTTGTGCATAAAAGGCGCGCCTGTGGATGCTCATTTTTCCACAGATAATGATGATTGGTCGGCACCTCTGTGGAATTTTGTGGCAAGATTGATCATCACGTGATCCTGTGATCTAGTGAATTGTGCAAGAATCCATCAGCATTGGAAGGAATTTTTCTTAAGATTAGGTGAATTTCACAAATTTGATGCGTCCACGATCTATCTCTATAAATTCTGTAAATCAAAGAGAGATTTCACCATATTTTAGCCAGCATGTACTAGGAATAATTACAAATCATAGTCCACATCCAGCTTGGCAATCTGGGCCAACTTTGATTACATCCCCCCTGCTCTTATGAGTCTACTTAAGACTTCAGTACAATACAGAAATCTGGGATAACAGGTTTCAGATCATTCTCCCTGAGGGCCAGTCTTTGTTAGCTCTTGTGGAAAGTAGTTCACAATATACGCAAGATTATTGCTGCGACTTAAGACTCCGCAGGCCATGTCTCAGGCTCCTCTTTAATCCACAGCGCATGAACTGTAAATGAGTCAGTCATTTTTACACTATGACAGCAACTTTGTTGAACTTCTTAAGACTTTCTCTGTCTAACAGGCACAATTACGGCTCAGAGTGTGCCGAGTGGAACAGAAGTGACAACAAAGGAAGAGAGAATACAGGGCAAACGGGGATACGTTTTACTTGGAATTTATAACGTAATTCACATGGACGTAAATGCATCATGCTCTTTGACCTGACAATCCAAAGTGCACTTTAACCAATTAAAAGAGAAAAAAAAAAAAAACTTTTTAAAATGCAGATATGCCAAGACTGCCTCTACAATTTAAATCCCAAGCCCTTCTGCTGATTGTCATCGAGCGTGGATAAACAAGACAAGCTTGAATGGGTGCGACTGCTTACCGGCTCAGTGTTGATTGTTTAACGGGACACAAGGCAGTAACTTAAGAGGAAGACAATGCTTGGTTTGAGATGCTTTCAATAATGTATCGATGCACTAAGTTGAAGGCCAGATGGTTTCCTCGCTGCACAGCCTTGTCTTCTTTTGACAGTGTCTGCTGAAAGAAAAAAAATGCTGAATGATAGAGCTGCATGGCTGGATTAGTCAGTTGAATTAAAAAAGGTCATAATGCTTAGTCAGTGGAGCTATGACTTTAGGAGGAATAGTTGATGAATTATCCCCTGTTGGCATGCTGCTGACATAAAAAAAGGCTGATCGCACTTTGTCTTTTCCGCACTTTCCTAGTAGAGATAATGTATTGATTCACTGCAATCCCATATGTTGTGCCTCTCATCCCACGAATTCCTTTCAAATACTACATTTTGAAGTATGCATTTTCAGTCTCATTCAGGAAAAAAACAGTCGTACATAAGTGCAGGTGGTTGCTCACCTTGATCACTGGACAAGTTCACCTGTGAGCAAGCGGAGAGCAAATCCTTGTTTCTACACAGATGGGACAGGACAGATGGAGATTTTAACAGGGCCGTTGATGTCCTTGGGCACCGGAGAATTTAAGATTTGTGGATGAAAAGTAGGTAACTGCCCAACATTAGGTCAGTGACTAATCCTAACACTGCCAGCGCTGGTTTCAACGCACAAGAATACAGTATAAAAATGCATATATCTTAGGGCCACTTCATGTGGCAGCAACTGTACGTGCTGCAAGCCTCCTGATAAACATCTGGAAAACGGCTTGTTGCGGAGACTCCTAATAGTGTAATTCAAAATTAAGAGTACAAGGACACGCAGATGGTATTAAAGTCCTGGCGAGAAAATTGTTAAAGATTCCCCAGAAATGCCATGCTTTGTCCGCCCACTGTGCTTGGGATGGGAAGGCAACAAACTCTGGCTGTAGGCTATTCCATAGCACTTGGCACAAATCAGAAATAATCACTGACATGATGCCATAGCCCAATCTGTAACTAGCTGTTGTACTTTGCTGCCAAGATCCTGGAGCTAAAAAACGAAAAGTCTCCAGCCAGCATTTCAGAAACATCCAAAGGAGCTCCGGCTTTTCTGTGTTCGACGTGAGGGGCAACATCCTCACAGTGCCATAAGTAACCTATCTACATACTGCAGCACAAGTATACCCTAAAAAATGTAGTATGAATGGAAACCTTGAGCTGGCTTCACAAACTAGTCCACAAATGAAAGTGTGGGTGGAAAACCTAATAATTCCTATACTGCGACATTCTTGTCAAATATGTCTGAGGTAGGAAAATCTAGTGAAATACGCTGACACCAACCCTATGTATAATCTCCTTCGTGGCAAGGCCTCTCTGACACTCAGGGCAACCTCTAACAACAGATACAAGGTCTGCATAATCCCTTCCAAGCCTGGAAGCCAGACAGATTTCCCCGCTCACAAATATTTTATGGCAGAAAGCTGGTCTGGAACCACTCCGTTGGGAACTGATCACGCTGTGGTTAAGATCTGCCGGGCTAATCAAATCATTTGGACGGCCTTTATGCAGTGATTAACAGAGGACAGTGCCTTAGCCACACACTTAATCTGACCGTGTGCACACTAGCAGTGAGAGTGCTACAAGCTACAAAACATTTTCAATGGAAACCGGCCGACAACCAACACTTAGCGCCGCATGTCGAGTTATAGCATTTGTTGTGAACGCACCATGAGCGCCATGAAGCTGAATTTCTTTACAACAAAATGCGTCCAGTTGGTTGTAGGTCCATCCAATTATTTTTTTTCTCTGCATTAACTGAACCCTAGCTAAGACATGCCCCATTATGAAATTCAAATGGCATATTAACAGACTCATATTGTGATTAAAAACTGAGTGTGCAATACACCAGGCTAATTCCTTCCTACTCCTTCAGCCACCCGCTGTATACTATGCCTTCACAATGTCTCAAGTCCTGGCTTAAGAAAAAGTCAAAGATATATGACTAATTTATCTACAAAATACAGTTATAATTGTAATATTATTATTAGTGTTATCATTACTCAGGAGTGTAGCAAGGACAGTCAGGAAAGGCAGGACGAACAACTCAAATTTAGAAGAACAAAAGGTGCTGCAGAGGTGAGCAGGTAAACAGAAGGTGTAATCCAATCAAAAGGGAAAATGGTTAATCCAAAAAGCAAAGAGAAACCCAAGGTCCACAGAACCTGGGAAACTAGGCCAGAACAACAAGGTGAAAGACAGGGCTATATATACACACAAGGGCTGATGTGTTAGCAAGACACAGGTGAAACCAAGGCGGGCGGAGTGCAAGATCACAGTTGGGACAACAAAGGAAGTAAAACCAACGGAAAGGCACAGGGACAACAATCTTTTCGAACTAAAACAGGAAGACCGTACGTGAAAACCCAAACTGAATAAAAGTCCAAAACTGAAACCAATGGCATAATGACAAAAAAGTCTGGTCTCAAAAGAACAAATGAAAACTATAATTCAGTATCATGACGATTATCATTATTGTTCATCTTTTTCTTCTTCTTATTAAGAAAGAGCTGTAGTTGTACATTTGTACCAGTTGGCTTAAACTGGCACGTTTGCAGTGATGTTGACTCTTGCATTGTTCAGATGTGAAATAATGTAACACAGAGTCAAATCGATATTAGTTTATCCGTTGCTCCACTTCAGCAAAATATCTACAATATTTAGATGAAAATCTTCACAAGCAGTATTCCTGCCAACATGGCAACATGCTAACTCTCAGCTGAACCTAATAAAAACTGAACAGAGCTCAGTCTGTCAAGCTCAATCTGAGATGATGGAAATCTTTTCAATTTAGTTAAGTACTCTCCCCCCGTACTCCTCAGACCAGATGTCGGTGTGCTCTCTGGTTCTTAGAATAGAGGAGGTTAATTTCCAGTTTCCTTTTGTGTAGTAAAATTTACAACCTCAATACAACAACAAGTGTGTCCGTAGACTTGCATAGCTGTGCATTTGATCAGCAGTTCACATGTGAGTTTTAGGTCTTGATTTCAGGACACTTTAACATCACACCCCGCCAATGACTGACTCTCAGTGGGATTAGTTCCAGGAACTAAAGAGTTTTGCTGTCAACATTTTCTCTATAACATAAACAAGATCCCCAGACATTCAGTATTCACCTTTTACTGGTGCCTTGGATCTCTTACTTAATAAAATACTGCATCAATTTCCATATAATATTTTATTCATTATATTTATTCATTTGCACACATAAAAATATGTAGATGTGTCTGGGTCCTTCAAACATGTAGCCCACTTTCTAAGAGGTAGCTAACAAAATCCTCAGTTGAGCCATTCTTTTCCAATTCCTAACTGGGGAGACCCTACAGGGTTAACAGTGAGCTTTCACTTTAGCTGCTAGATCTTAAAAAGCCATGAGGTCAAGTGTGCTAAACTGTGAGAGCATGCCTTCCCAGTTCTTCCTCGTCTTATCTTTCTTCACTCACGAGGTGATCACCGTCATCATTTCCTACAGGGGGAACTTTTCTTCTGCACCTCTTACCAAGAAGCTTTTCCACATCTGGCTTGGCAGATATAATGGGACCTCTGAGTGCCTATAGAACAGCCAAATCAAATCTCTTTGCCGTCACTGGAGCAGTAAAATGAAACATGACAGAGGAAAACAGTGCTCGCAGTGTTCTGTTTTGGTGGTTTAACATTTTCTTAACCTATCCCAAAGCTGCAGTTCGCATAGAAAGATGAGCATGTTAGTTTTTGAAAATCAATAAACCAAAAGGGCACACTTTCAACAAGAGACTGCAGTAGAAATACTGTATAAATTTAGTGATGCTGTTACCAGTATTATTACTGACTATATATTGATTTCTTCCAGATGTCCTCACTGGTCCTAACCCTAGTGACGCTACACTCCCTTAAGACTCACCGTCCTGTGTGTGGATGAAGAACCACATTAAAGCAACATTGATTTTTTTTTTTTTCTCCCTCCCCATTGACTTTAAAGGACAAATGAAAGAGACTTCATTGCCCAGAAGAATCTGCCTTAATGGAAATGCAGAGAGATGCATTGTTCGCAGGCAGGTGTCACTCACAGGGATCTATTGCGTTTCCAGGGAAACGGTGGGACTATTTTACGACAAAGCCCAACTTTGTTGCAATTAGTTCGGGATAGGAGGTGGGCTAACAAGCTTAGAGACCCATTTTGTTTATGCACTCCTCAGGCTAATTCCTTGGCTGTATTGTTTACTTAGTGCATACAATTACTGAGCACATTAGTGGGCCCACTAGCCAGTGTCATTAGGGACACGCGTTATATAAGAATTAAGATTTATAAACTGCCTGTCTATTGATGGTAATAAATGACATACATTTAGATGCATTATTCTGTATGTGATTTCCATTAAGAACTGGGACACCAAACAAAATAACATACAAAACCAGTTATTGTATATTCATAATGTTGAAGAAAAAAAAGAAATAAACTCGCAATAGATGAAGCATTTAACTTCTAGCAGGGGAAGCAACCATGCCATCACGTCACATGACTGCAGGGGAGTGAACAACAAATCACAGCAGTTAATCGCTGCTCTCTATTACCCAATGTGTCAAACCAAAAAAATAAAATTAAAAAAATAATGGTTCCCGCAGGTGTAGTTATTGTAATTAGTTTGCTCAGAGCAACTGGGGGAAAGAGCCAGCACTCTTGCCAGAGGGGGGTATGAGTGAGCGAGCGGAAAAGACAGAGGAGTTGGCTTTAAAGTGTGGAAAAATGGATAAGCGCAGACAAAGAGAAAGTGCAGCTGTTTACAGAGGCCCTCTCTCAACAACAATCCAAGGACGACCAAGGAGTGAAACTGACCCAGCGGTGTTACGATTCGCTGAATATATGCTCCATCCTTCTGTCAGCGCGCTACCACAGATACTTGAGGGATGAATCTTAGCTGTGCTGTTGTAGTAATGGGGGAGGAGAACCCTGTGACCTTTCAAGTACAAGTGGTCTCAATTAGCTGCATACCAGAGGGAGAGCAGGCTTGTCTTACAGTCCCAGTGGACGAGCACCTTAATTACATCCAAAGAAGGTAAATATATGTCTTTGCGACTGTGTTAGGAGAGGCTGGCTGCAGAGCCCTGGCTGTACATTATTATTGGACCTCTTTTAATCCCCACATGCAGCTACAAGATTAGCGTTACAGCAAATTGCTGTTGTTTTTAAGATGATCCTTATTTCTTTTTACAAAACTTGCCTGTCCTTTAATTTAGAATTATAGGTTGATAGATCTGTGGTTAAAGATATGAGGGAAAAAAAGTTACAGATAATATGTTTTGCTTTTCTTTTGCATGTATAGTGTGATGCTTTTATTGTGAAAATGTTATAGGAAATTCAGTGTGTTTATCACAAAGCTAACAGAGGCCTCATTAGCATTCCAGGTAAACAACTTTACTCTGCAGTGGAAAAACACTTGCAGCAAAGCCAGCACGTCCTGATTGATTGTGCTCATCAGAAAATCAGAAAATGTGCTCATCAGCACCTCTTAAGCTCAATCGCCGGCGCACGTTATCATTAGTTTAATCGGTGCGGAGTAAACAAAGTGGATAAGACACATTGCAATTTTAGGAGGGGTTGTGTGCCAGACTATTTCTTAGCAGGAGACAGCTGAGCTAACTGCAGACTGTAGGTTTACCTTTACTGTAGATACACAAATCTTTTCGCTGTACTCCCTGCAAGAATGTTAAGATGCCAAAATATTCCCATACAAGTCTCATCTAAATATTTTAAATAATGATTTACTGTAGTTTCAGTATATAAAGTACAGATGTCCCCATTGCCATATTCTGCAGCACAAAAGTTATTTCGTCTCTTGAGAAGCATTGTCACACTGGAATGTTTACTGTACATTGTAGCGGCAGTAGTTTGAGCCTTGAAGCACTGAAACATCATCATTTTATGGCAGGTTTCATCCAGCTGGGCGCTGAGCTATGTCTTCATGAAACCACATTTACTGGGCATGCTTGAGCTTCTGGAGCCCGTCGTATTTCCCAGCCTTGCACACACTTGCAGGCTGCTGATAGATTTAAGAGGGTCACCTTGGATTGGATGCTGTCACCCCTCTGCTGGCCTGCTTGTCTCTCTTTCTACTGAAGCAGCAGTCCTTAGAGTATGAGTGATTACGTGAGAGAGAGAGAGAGTGTGTGTGTGTGTGTGTGTGTGTGTGTGTGTGTGCGCAGCGTTTATTATCACACATAGTCTTCTCATACAACCTCTTTCAAAGCCTCACTTCGAACCGCCAGATCTCCATCGATAGACAGGCCAGTGGAGGATTTGTCTCTGGGTTTTTCCTTCACAAGAGGATCATTTGCAAATTCAGTTGAGTGAAACAAAAGGTTAATAGATGTGTGGGAGGCCAGACAACGTAAATAGTTTGCAGAGGAACTTGGCGGAAACGGATTCTCTTGCGGCAAAGGGTTAACTAAATTTTCTTCCGCGACTTAATGCGTGCCTCTCCAGCGCTAATCTGCATCGATACATCAGATAGCCAGATGGCGGGGAGTCATTGTGGGAATACAGTAATTGACAGGCAGAAGAGCTTTTAAGGCAGATAGAGAGAGAGAGAGAGGCGGGCTGAAGCAGAGGCAACACGTAATGCAATTTCACTATGTAAATAATTAAAGACATCATGACCTACACAAAATAGCTGCACTGGCCGGGCACTTTATTAGGAACACATGGGAAACTTGCTCAGTCTTGAAATTATCTAATCAGTCAAACATGTGGCAGCAGGGCAGTGCATAAAATGATTCAGATGCAGGTCAGGAGCTTCAGTTAATAATCTCATTAAATAATAAATAGGAAACTGTGCTAGGAGTGGCTGTGCTTATATGGGCAATATTTGGTCAAATTAAGTCATTCTGATTAGAGATTCCAACTTCCATCCATTTGCATGGATGCTAAATAAAGTAATCTGAAATAATCTGATAAAAAAAAAAGGAGTTTTTCACAATGTCATTGGCAGCTCTGATGTAGTTCCATACAAGAACATGACCAAGAAGGATGGAGATGGGCCCACTTTTCAACAGCAAAGACAAGCTTTCCAGCTTTGTTCATTTCTTCAAATGCTTGTTTGAATAACATGCTGTTGCGATGTTTCTGTGCTTAGTGGAAACTTGTCCCTTCACCTGCTGTCTTACACATGTGGGGCAAGACATAATGTATCTATTGTAACCAAAGACAAACAAACGAATCAATTAGATATGGATTATATGAATGCTTGAGGCATTTGTTTTTCTGATTTAGTCCAAGTAAATGTAAGGTCAAAAGTCACCTGCGGGCGCCAGGACCAAACTAGGATCTGAGTCTTTACCATAGGCTGTAAATAAATATGGTCAATGTGTCTCCACTTCCTTGCATTAGCCAAACTGACGCTAGGATTCCAGGAATATGGGCGGTGCCATCTTGTGAGTTTGGAGCCAGAGTCTGGGCAATACAGTCCAAGAGTGGAGCCACGCGGAGCCGGTTTATCGATGAAACAATCACACTTCCGCCAGACTCACTTCTATTGTCGTTTAGTTAATACTGCTCTGCCTCCACCAGTTACAAAGAAATGTTGAAGTGTACTTGTTTATTTATTTTTTTCTCAACTCTCACGGTCCTACGGGACAGCTTCAGAGAGCGGTTGGCATGGCAGCTGGCAGTCATCATAATGTCACATCCTGTTATGCTGTCAAATAACTAACTAAAACAAAACTTCACAGAAAATGGACACTTGAACATGCATCAGCATTATTAACTACTTAAAATGACTTGAAAATATGTGTATGACTTTAGTGTTTTAATTTGGCCCAAGTCCCTCTCACTAACATGGAGGAGGTGGAGCTTATGACCTATACTGCAGCCAGTCACCAGGGGGAGCTCTGCTTGCTTTGGTCTCACTTTTGAGGAGCAGTTCCATCATCCATCGTTGATATACAGTCTATGGTATTTACTCACTTAAGGAAAAAAGAAATACCCAGCGATCAGCAAGTGTGACAATGGAAACCCCTTGTTGGTGAATGAGATAAGATGAGAATGTCCAGACTGGTAGGAGCTGACAGAGACGTCAGGTGGCACACCTGTCAAAGAACAAAAATCTTGGATAGCAGTGAAAATATGCTCAACAAAACGGTTGGAAAAAAATCCCTGATAAATCTTGACAACATGACACCATGCCTGTCTATTGTGAACAGTACGAGTGGGTGCTGTATTGGTGTGGAAAACTTTTCTTGGCACATTTAATACAAATCAACCATGGTTTGAATGCCACAGCTGAAAATCGGCCCATCCCAACGGCTACTAGAGTTTTCCAATGGCTGATTTTATATTGTTGTTCCTTATCAAGTGCTTGGTGACTGACCATGTAGTATGCGGTAAAAACGTATAACATATAGCTAATAATTACTTGCACACATTGGTGAGCTAAAGCATGACGGCCACACATTCCTGTTGCGCTGTTTGTCCTTCTTTTGACGCCAAAACAAATCTGACCGGCGAGGCGTGAACTCCCCAAGAGCTCTGAAGGTGTCCTGTGGTATCTGGCACCAAGGCGTTAGCAGCAGAGTTTGAGCTGCCCCGTGTCAGACTTGTTCCAGCACACCTCTCAGTCTGTTTTGCAGGTTCATGCTTTGTGCCACCGTTAGTCGTATAGACTGTCGGTGCCTTTTGGGTGTTTACACTTGTCAGATCCTCCCGCGTCCACATGTGTTTTGACTCGGAGGGAAAAAAAGAAAAAGAAAGCATATGCAGCAATTGTATATTTAGTGTTTATTGTCTGTGCCTGTAGCTGCCATGTGTTTATGAGGAGCTACAGTTATGGAACAATGAGCCAGATTGTTTTATTACATATAAAAAAAGATGAATCCTTTTTCAAACGGACATTTTTGGACTGTGGGAAATTTGGAGTATTTTTTCCTAGAATGCATTTGCAATACTGTGCAATAACTTTTGCCTCCCCTTGCAAGAATGTCCAAAGAAAAGCTGACCTATATTATGATACGGTATCATGTAGAGTAAATGGTCTTAACTGCTAAATTACACAGCTCCATTCAAACACTATGTACAGGATTGAAGAGAACATCAAGCAGTCCCGTACTACAGAAGCTGGATGGCTATGAAGCATCACCTGCTGTCAGAATGAAAGACCTCCAGTGTGTTGAATCTCGTTGTGTGCGGCCAACTCATTCAGCATTTCGGCACGATCTGGTCTAAAAATACTTGACATTTCCGAGTAAAGCAAACTTGCAAACAAACGCAGAGCCTGCGTCGTTCCAATAGGATGGGGTAATCCCTGGACATCTGTTGGCGAGGCGTCCTGAGAGATGGGCCTGTGGAGAAGAAAGCATGTCCGTTTATTTTGGTCGCTGCCTTGCTTGTGACGATGATGGGCAATGTCCTGTGCTGCACAGTAGGAGCTGGTTTGGGAGGGAAGGCAGTGACAGAGAACAAGGAAACCCTATAGGCACGGAAACTGTCAAGAGACTGTTTTGTAACGCTGAAGCCTTTCCTTTGAGATATACAAGGAAAGAAAGTGTTTTCCAAGGCAACTCAGTGTGATTTTCTCTCCTTCACACTCATAAGATAAATACACACACACACAGGCAGACACTGAAAGGCAGAGAGGTTAAAGACCTGTGCTTTTCTTCCACTAGGATCCTTTAACAAGGCAGGTGATGTGACGGAAACCAAAACTCGTCTAGAACTAGTCCAGACCGGAGGGCAGGAAATCTTCTGTTTACACTTAAGTCAGGGTTCCACTCTGTGTAAATATTTAGCTCTGATTATACTGCATGTTACACTGTATCAAATGGACAGTTTAGTCTGTGTGAGCCAGGTGAGTTTCTGTACTTCTTCAGTTGCAGGAAAGAGATATAAACAAGAGAATGATAGGATGAAATGAGCATCATATGAAAAGCAATGAAAAGCAAGCTATGCTCTATAAAATCTGTTTAGTTGTTGGAATGCAAGTATCAGAATGCCATTTATTGAGTAAAAATCAGTGGATTTCAGTGGATGACAAGTCAGATATTGCAAATTTTGCGACTTTATTAGCCCTGTCTGCAATCTGCGTTTCTCTCTTGCTTTCTTATTTCTTTACTCTGACGCCATGAGTCAGCCCAGTCAGCTGTATTATTGCTGCCTTCTGTGGGGATGTGATGACAATGTTCAAAAGATGTGAAGAAGTGAAGCTGGATGGTGGGTGAGTGTATTGTACTTTACTTGTTTTCTGATATTATCATGTTTGATCATGCCTTTAATTCCCTGTACGACTTTACCCGACTGATAGTTTGCGAAATGGCTGCTTCTGGACTCGAGCAGTTGCCTGGCAGTAGCGTTCTGTCAACGTGCGGCTCATGTTACCACCTGAGCACCAAGCATTTTGTGTACAGGACTTCCAATGTCCTAACCACAGGCTCACAAGCGGGCATCACATGGTATGTTGAGTACATAGTGGATTACAAATGCTCCACAGTAGCAACTGATCGAAACAACACGTGCATGCTACACTTTCTGACATAAATATCGCGCACTACATGGTGCAATTAATCAATAAATCACTGAACTTCAAAATAATGTCTCGCTGTATATTTGTTGTAGAAAAATGTTTCCATTACTTAGTCGGTGTCTACCCTTCTTGCTCTGATTGCTTCCAAAAGGTTGCTCGGAGCAGAGTGGAAATACTGCATCCTTTTAATAAAATGGATCACACCATTCCAGGTTTAATCTCACCTGTGGGTTGTTGTGTACTTTTTTTTGTCTAATTTTACAAAAATGACCATTAAGTGTATAAATAAAACCGCTCCATGTATCATGCAAAGTTTTAGTGTTCAGGCTAACTTGTAGCCCGTGCATTCCATTGTATCCCATTACAATACTGAATAGGATTCACAGCTGCTGCAGCCCACATTATGGTAATCCGTTGTAATACATGCCCTTGATTTAGAAGCCCTTTCAGTTGCTTTGATACACACTAAATGCTGGTGGTGAGTGTATGTGAAAACCTTGCCACATATGAAATGTGAGACCTTCCTGTTAAAAAATAAAGTGGACCGATCATGCATAATTCAACTCGTGTCTAACGAAGGGGGGCGTAAGGTGAGAATGGACGTTCACACCAAGTTGTGAGGCTGCAGATGAGATTGCTGATACTAGCAGGATATTAAGTGGGATGTTGTGTGAGCGAGCTCCGACATAAATAAATGCAAAGTGCCCTCAGAAGAGGCTTGCTTCGTACAGCTTAGCCAGGACAGGTACTCTCAGTATCGTTGTTTTTCTGAATAATGCGCTGTGAAACCATCAATACGAGTCATATTTAAAATGGTGCTTACATGTGGCAACGCCTACTTTCGAGAAAACAACCACCACGTTATAGCTTTACTCTTCCAGCCGTTCCTTTCTTTCCGTGCAGCAATTGTGTTTACATCCAGGCGCTTCTTTCTCAACGAGGGCTGTAATTGAGCCAGTTACCTCATGGCGCCAAACAAGTGAAAGCCCAAGCAGGGCAACGCGCTCCGGACAGCGAGTTACAGCGAACATCATAATTGGAGTAGACACTCACGTTGGGCTGGTGGGCACACAGATCGCACACTGTTACGCCACATCCCTCTCTCTGATAGGATTCCTGCCCCTTTACATTTAGTTAGAGGCATCAGTGGGGATAAGTACAAGATCAGTGGTTTCCCCCTACAGTCTCAATTTAGCACAGGGAAAAGCCACTCACACAACACACTTCAACCACTGTGCTACCCATTTACGCTGCTCATTCAGGGAAAATGGAGACTCTAGCCTTTTAGCACCCGCACAAGTGGGAACTTGAAAGCAGTGCTCACAGGTTAAATGGGCTTGTGAACTACTACCATTACAGATCATGGTTTATTAAATGGTTGTCTGGAATCAAATGCTCCCAGTAATAAACAAATGCCGGTTTATAGCTTAAGAGAAAGGAGCTCAAAAATAGATTGGATTCCACATTTGTCTCACACCACTGCACTGACCTTCAGCTGAATACCTGACAGAGACCAAATATAACCATACCTTATTCCTGCACTGTGACCTTCCAGATTTTTCTATCTAAGCTCTCTGAGTTATTTACAGCAGACACCAGTCTTCAAAATGCACAGAGAAGGAGCCCTTTGCAGGCAAACCCTTCCCTCATCTGTCCACCTCGACCACAGCCAACCTCTGAGGGATGACCGAAGGGGTTGTTTGGAGACAACGTGTCCAGGATCTTTAGGATCTTGTCAGGACTGGGGCTTATGAGACACAAAGTCTACACTTGTCAACAGAGGTGCCAGCCATCATCAGCTAGCGGGAAATACAATATGATGGGCGCGTGGCCTCATATTGCGTGGTTTTCCCACAGTGCGTGCTGTTTGGGGAGAGTGTCCAGACGGTTACTAATGACCCTTGTCTGCCACCAGCTCCGCTTAGGGGAACTGAAGAATTGCTCGGTGAGATGGTCCATCAGGAAAGAAAAAAAAATAAATAAAAAATAAAGTGGAGGAAGTTGCGAAAAGAGTACAAGTGAAAAGAAGTGTGCAGTTGTCCTCCCCGGCAGCAATCTTAGTGTCTTGCATTTTCACACTGTGAATAAAAAAAATAAAAAAATAAATGAAAACTGACAACCTGTCTTTCTCTGATTTTCTGACCATGAATTATTAATGGGCACACTAGTTCCCTTGAGCCTTGGCACAGACATATTCTACTATTTTAAAGGTCCACCCTTTTCTCTGAGTCACACACAGTCATGTTGTATCAGTGACAGGAATCCGTAGAATTTTACAACATGAGAGACACAAGAAGGGACAGAAGCACTGAATTTTATCCCCTCTGACTTAGTATGTGCTGTGTCGTGTGCGTGTGGGTCTGTTAGTGAGTTTGTGTGTCTGGCCCTTTAGAAGGGACACTTATAGGACCAGTGGTTTCCATTAGGCCCGCGGATCAGCTCTCAGTTTTCACTGTTGATTTTCCCGGACTGATTAGCATGCAGTTGTCACTCATTACACCAGACTCCGTGCACTGGAGCGTGTCTGCCTTCCTCCAGCTTGTCATATTTCTCTCCAGCTGGAGAATGAGAATGGAAAGACAGAAAAAGGAAAGAGGAGAATAGGTTCGCAGAGGAGGAAAACTGAGGATGCTATTTTGAACTTGACTCTAGATGTGACCAATTCCCTCCAAACACAGTGACTAACGTGCCTAATATTTAGCTGTAGCTGTAAGAACAAAGCGGGGATCTACACGAGAGAGAGCTGGAGCTCTGTAGAGAGTTAAATGGCAACGATGAGTGGATGTGACAGAGCTATCAAGAAAAGAAAAGAAAGGAAAGAACAACGCAGCATCAGGCATATATCTGATTTTAATCGGAACTGATATGGAAGTAAACCCTACGTTAGGCCTAAAAAACAGAAATGCAGAAAGAAAGAACACCACAAGTCATATGTCATGGTCATCATCCACTGATCCACAGCCCTGAGGTTCAAGCTTGGACAATAACAATGTAGAATAATACTCTGACTCAGCATCCAGGCTTAATGTAAAGGGCAGATGACATACTACCAAGAATAAATGACTCCTTACTGAGCTGATTAGGCTACGAATTAATTAATTTATAAGGGGATTATTGGGAGATGGATTATTTTTATAGTGCAACGCTTTCCTGAGGCAACATTGTATCTGTCATCTCTGATTCCAGCCTATGTCGCTGCTCTAATTGCAAGCATCTCACTGTTACCTTAAACACCCTCTAAAAGATCCTGTAATAACATTCCTTGTCTTCTTTTGGAAACACACAGTACATAAGTACATACTGTACACAGTATGTACAGACCACCAGAAACTAGACCACTCAAGCAGTCTTCAAGAATGCCAAGGCATCCTTATGCATAGAAATATCAGATGCATCTTCACGCCGCATTTCAAAGCGAGAGCAAATCTTACACCAAATAAGAAACAGCCTCAGAGCTCCTTTTTCGTGAAAGACAGAAGTGGTTAAATGTTCTCTCTGCACACAGGACAAAACCCAGATTTCAGCACTGACATACATAAAAAAAGAAAGGTTTGCATGCCTTTATTGCTGTGCTTTGTAGGAAAAAAATAACAAAAGTGTGTCGGATTCTGCACGCGGCTGGAATCCAGAGCTCTCCAGAATCACAAAGCATGTTTTATGTATGTTGGTCTTTGTTAAACAAATTGAGAAAATATTACAATCTGATAAGTCTTTAATATGTAACTTTACTTTGATGGAAACTGTCCATAAAACTGCAGACTAACAAGACTCACCTGTAATGAAATTTTGACAGTTAATTATAAAAGAACTTAGGAGCATATGACAACCAAATGGAGGAAACTGTGAAACTTCTTTCACATCAGAGCCCTGAGCTGTCACACACAGATTCAGAGTTTATAAGCTTAAGGGCTTGTCATTTGTTACAGTGTGGCCGCAAGATCGAGTCCTGAGCTCCATCACGGCTGTCAGGAGATTTTTATTTTACTATTAGTAAAAGTCAGATCTGTTTACTAAAGTCAAACATATTTTTCAAGTCATGTCATGTAAGTTTTTTTTATTTTGGATATTTTTCAGTCCCACAGCCTCCCACCAGGACGTTTGCAGAAGTTATTGTGCGCATGGATGATTCAAATATCTATTTAGATTTAATGTATGAACCTACAAGGTACGGCAAAAGGTGAACTTTCTTTCTCTGCCATTTAAAATTAAATTAAGTCAAAAGTGATCTAATGTAATCTGCCTCTATCCAGGCCACCTTTTATAAACCTCACTCCAAACTGAAGCTAAAAGTTGGCATCACTGTGAACAGGTTTCATGCATATATAACATAACTAAAAATCAGCAGCTAAAACAAAGCATGTAGCCTGCATACAGGCATGCACAGTTCATAAAATGTATCTTAACATTAACATAACAAAAGCAATGGATGTACAGTTGCTTATGCTTATGTTATGTTCTTTTTTTTATTTATAGTTTTTATTCAAAGCAAGGTACAGTACACTCTTATAACATCCAATACCTTTGTTATAGGGAGTAAGTGTCACACGAAATGAAACAGAGTTTAACAGTCAGTCAACTGAGTAATGTCAGAACAATTTCTCACTTTCCAAAATAGAGCATAGAAAAAATTAAATAAATAAACAAATAAAGTGACAAAAACAAAATCCAAATAGTTGACATTTAGTAACCACCTGTCTGATACTGTATTCGTAACTCTGTAGTACTTTTTTATTTTCCAATTTTACTTTCACTTTATTTAGTTTATTTACTTTCTTTACCCCCCAAACAGTACTAAATTTAGTTGGGGTATTACACAGTATCGGCAATGAAAGAAAATAAATAAATAATGAGAGTGCAAAGGTACAACCTTAAACACTTTTTTTTTTTTTTTTTTTTTTTTTTTCCCCTTCCCTTCCCACCTTCCAACGGGAGGTAGGGATGGGTGTTAATTAACTTCAGTAGAACAAATGAAACATATGAACTGGGATGTGCATTAGGAAAAACAGAGAGAAAAAAAAAAGAAAATACAAGTTAATTAGAGAATATCAACATATATGGGAGATTAGACTACCAGTGATAGGGCTACATTCTTTCTGTGTGTTCAGATATGGGAATACCCCAATGTTTTGTTGTTGGAATTATGGCTCAATCTGTTCTGTTCTTTCGATTAGGTCGTCTTTTTTCAACAAAGGAGATCCACTTAGACCATATTTCATTAAATCTGTCCATCTGTAAATTTAGTGCGTGTGTTATTTTTTCCATTTGATATATGTCGTCAATTGTGTCCATCCATTCACTCACTGTGGGAGGTTCGGGGTGTAGCCAGTGTCTAGTGATGTTTTTCTTAGCAACAGTAACCATAATTATGAAAAGATATCTGTTAGTGTTTCTAGTAATAAAGTCTGATTTTCCTAAGATAAAGATTTCAAATTGGATGGGTATCCTTATATGAAATATCTCCTCCATTGTTTTATGGACCCCCAACCAGAAATTCTGCAACCTTGGGCATTTCCAGAACACATGCCAATGATTTGCATCTTGATCTCCACATCCTCTCCAGCATTTAGGTTCTTCCCCTGTATAATGAGATTTTTTCTTGGGAGTAGTGAAGAATCTCATCAGGCACTTCCACGCGAATTCCCTCCATGTATGTGCACTTGTGCATCTCCACAGAATTTCACAGTAGTTAAGCCATTCTTCTTTGGTTATGTCAAGCTGTCCCTCTTTTTCCCATCTATTTTTGATATATTCTGTTGTGTGTGGTTTTTTTGTTAGGAGACCTTTGTACAACCTTGAGATGGCGCCTTTAATTGGTTCATTTGAGTATGACCTTAAGAATTCTTTTAATATCGCATCTTCAAGGTCTACGAGGAGCGTTTTATTGCATTTATCAAAATAATTACGAAGTTGCAAGAATCTGTAAAAGTCTTGCTGTTCTAAGGAGAATTCTCTTTTTAGCGTTTGGAAGTCTTTTAGTGTTCCTTTTTTTGTAAGTGAGTAGAATGTTGAAATCCCTTTGCTTGTCCAGGTTTTGAATCTGAGATCTAGTTGGTTTGGTTTGAAGTCAGGATCATATGCAATCCATCTGATGAGCCATAATTTATCCAGTAATTTGTAGTCTGTTTTGATTGTGTTCCAGATTTTAAGTTGGAACTTCAGCCATGGGTTTTTTAGTTTACTTATTGTTTGTTTTATTTCCTTATTACCTAACACTGCTTGGATTGGGGAATCCTTAATTAAGGTCTTTTCTATATCCTTCCATCTTGCGTTATACTCCAGATTACATAAATTTAGTAATGGCTTAATTTGAGTTGAATAAAAGTAATTTCTTAAGTGTGGGACTGCCATTCCGCCCTCTTTTTTGGGGAGTTGCAACGTTTTAAATCTTACTCTCGGTTTTTTCCCTTGCCAGATGAATCTTGAGAGAATTTTGTCCCACTCATTGAATTGTTGGGAATTTATTTCGACTGGGAGAGCCTGAAACAGGTACAAAATCCTAGGAAGTATGTTCATTTTAATTGATTCTATTCTTTGCGTTAAACTCATAAATGGATTTGAGTTCCATCTTGCAATATCTGTTTTTAGTTTGCTTATAAGTGGGTCGTAGTTTATTTTTTTAGTTGTGGTTATATCTTTTGGTAGTAGAATTCCGAGATATTTTATTGCTTCCTGGTCCCATTTCATATGGAATTTCTTTTTAAGTTCTGTTGGTGGGTTGTAGTTAAGTTTTAGAATTTGCGTCTTTTGGATATTTAACTTGTATCCTGCGTATTTACCATACTGTTCTAGTAATTTAAATAATTCAGGGAGAGATTTAGTTGGGTCAGTCAGATATACCAAGATGTCATCTGCGTACAGCGCCACCTTATGTATGTCATTATTTATATTAATTCCTTTGATGTTGTCTGTCTGCCTGATCCATTGGGCTAGTGGCTCTATGAAGAGAGCAAAAAGAAGAGGTGACATCCCACACCCTTGTCTTGTACCTCTTTCTAAATTAATGATCTTTGATAGATGTCCGTTTATTTTAACTCTGGCAGTAGGGTTGTTATATAATGAATTAATTGCGTTAATAAAATTTTTGTGGAACCCGAATTTCTCAAGGACCAGGTATAGGAACCCCCAGCTCACTGAGTCGAAGGCCTTCTCTGCGTCCAGACTGATCAGTAGGGCCTGTAATTTTTGTTCTTGAATATGGCTTAGTATATGTAGTGATCGTCTTATATTATCGTGTGTTTGTCTCTGTGGAACAAATCCGGTCTGATCTGTATGAATGAGCTGGGGGAGAACTTTTTGAATTCGTCTTGAGAGAATCGATGTGTATAGTTTGTAGTCGATATTGAGAATTGATATTGGTCTGAACGACTCGCATTTTAATTTATCTTTTCCTTCTTTGGGTATGACTGATATAGTGGCCTCCTTCCATGTTGGTGGGATTTTTCCTTCTTTTAAAGCTTTATTGAATATATGAAGGAGGAATGGTTTTAGTTCGGTCCTGAAGGCTTTGTACCAGTCGGATGAGAATCCGTCTGGTCCAGGTGACTTGTTGGTTTTTAGCCTTGATATGGCTTTGTCCAATTCTTCTTCTGTTATTTCCGCCGTTAATTCATCATTTTGTTGCTCGTTTAAGGTGGGTAGGTTAATAGAGTTTAAGAATGTTTTAATATTTTGTTCTTCCTCTAATTGTGGTTGGGAATATAAATCTTTGTAATATTTTTGAAAGGCTGATTGTATTTCTTCTCTTTTATATACCGGGTCCTTTGTAACTGGATTTCTGATTTTGTGAATAGTGCTGTCTGCTTTCTGTTTTTGTAATTTTCTTGCTAACAGCTTTGCGAATTTTGGGCCCGTCTCGTAGTATTTTTGTTTTGTGAAGAACATTTTTTTTTGCGTTTCTTGGGTGTACCAGGTATTTATCGCCTTCCTGACTTCTTTTAGTTGTAATTCAATAATCTGATTCGAGTCATTTTTGTGTTTCGTTTCAAGCTCTTCCAGTTCTCCAGTTAATTTTGCTAGAGTTTCTTGTCTTTCTTTCTTTCTTTTTGCACAATACGATATTATTTTCCCCCTGAAGACAGCTTTAAGTGTATCCCATACTATTTCTGAAGTAACTTCATTATTGTTGTTTTCTTGTAGAAACTGTTCTATTTCTCTTTTTATTTGTGTTTTGAGTTGTTGGTCATTAAGGATACTGGAGTTTAATTTCCAGAGTGTATTTCTGGGGCTGTTGTTTATTTGAATTGTTAACAGAACAGGGGCGTGATCCGATAAGTCAATATTTCCATGTTCACATTGCTGTACTCTATGGCGGTCCCTCTTATAAATAAAAAAATAATCAAGCCTCGAGTACACGTCATGTGGGTTAGAATAGTGAGTGTAGTCTCGTTCTGATGGGTGAACATCTCGCCATAGGTCAATCACCCCAAGTTCTGACATGAGAATCTTAATTTTTTTATGGATTGAGGTTTGTGAGAACAGTTTGGAAGAGTCTAGTCTTGGGTTAATTCGAATGTTCCAATCCCCTCCGCAGATGAGAATGCCTGTTGCTTCGGACATTAAATCAAATATTTTTCTATAGATTGCTATCCCACTGCCCGGGGGGATATAAACGTTCAGTATCGAAACTTCGGTGCCCTCTATTTTCCCTGAGATCAGTGAGTATCTCCCTTCTTTATCTTTAATCTCCAGAGTCTTCTCAAAGGGGAGTCTTTGAGATATTAGGGTGGCTACACCTCTTCTATTACCTGATTTATATGATGAGTAGAATACTTTTGAAAAGCCCAACCTCCCCAGTTTCTCGTGCTCAGTTGCGTTCAGATGCGTTTCCTGTAACAATGCTATGTGTGCTTTTTCTTTTCTCAATTTACTCAGAATCTTACTTCTTTTCACTGGATTCAGGATTCCATTTATGTTATATGAAATAATCTTAATATTCTGGTTGTCTGTCATTTATTTTGCAGGTTATTTGTGTTGTCTTTCTCCCTGTGTTGTGCTGTGTTTTTTAAAACCTTAGACATCCCAAAAACATTTGTGAACTCAATGGACAGAACTATATACAGTTGTAAAAAAAACTTACATCTTAGTGAGTCTTTTTTATTTACTTTGGTGTTTGTTACCTCCATCGGTGAGGCTCGATCAAGTCGAGCCTTTCGGGTGCTTCTGATGTTTAAGCACTCTTTGCAGGAAAGTCCTCTCCTCCCGGAGAGAGGGGTCCTGGAAGATGGGTCCATGTGTTGACATGTCCTTTGCGTTTCCGTGTCCCGACAGTGTTGTATGGATAGCTATAGAAGACCTTGATTAGTTACCATAGGTGTTTGTTTTTTGTTGTTTTTTTTTTCCCTGAGAGGCTTCACTCGTGACCCCATTTCACAGGTTCTCGGTTTAGTGTCTGAGACTTACTTGAGGATTAATCCTTCAGGGTTCAAAATCAAAATACTTAACTGAACTTAGAAAAGACAGGCCCCAATTGTGTTATATATTAGTCTTTTTTTTTTTTTTTAAATGTCTCAGATCCAGATTGAGTCCTTTAACATCCAGGATCCAGTCAAAATAACGAAGTGAGAGGGAGAGGGAGATACAAAAGAAATAATGATAGAGAAATAAAATAAAAAGGGAGGAGGAGGCAATGGGGGGGAAACAGTTGTGAAACTCAAAACATGTTGGACCCCTACAACCTTTTCCAGGTTGGGTCTCTAAAATCAAAGTAAAGTGTCCCCCTTCACTTAAAACTGACAGATCTCTTTCCGTCTCCTTCTACCCCCTTCTCTCTCTCCTCCCTCCATCTCTCCCCCTCTTAAATTATGTGTTAGATATCTTAATTCTTGGTAAACTCTTACTGAAATCAAAATAAAATAGTCTGCTACACGAGGCTGAATGTATATTAATTATTTATCTGGGGTCATGCGAATAGCCTATAGGTCACCTTTTGGATTCACTTTGTTGAATGTGCATGTTTAAACTGCTGTAGCCTCTCTTTGTAAGATCTGTGAGAGGGTTTCTCCTGTTGTTGTGCTCCTGCGTCCTCGCCTGATGTTCCCCTTGGATCTCCTGCCGCCTGCCATGAGGATAGGAGTTGCAGCTCCCGGTGGTCTGTGTCGATCGGGGCCGTGATGACGGTGACGGGGAGTCCTCGTTTCGCCATGTCCGCTGTGGCGTCCGCTGCATTCTGATATGTTTCTGTACCGTCGTCATAGTGGACCCGTAGCTTGGCTGGGTAGGGGGTTTGAAATTTAATCTTTCTCTCCCTCAGGATCTTTTTCGCTTCAGTGTACTCATAACGTCTCTTAAGCACTGCAGCTGGGTAGTCGTGATCCACAAAAATGCGTGTGTTCTTGTAATACACCGTTTTTTTCTGCCAAGCTTTGCGGATAACTTCTTCCTTGATTCTGTAACTCGTGAACTTTGCGATTATGGACCGGGGTCTCGCCTGCGGATCATTCGGCGCAGGTGCTTGGGTCCGGTGAGCCCGTTCGATCCTGATTCCGTGGATATCCAGTGTGTCACTTAGTAGTTTCTCCAGAAAGGCACACATGTTGTCACCCTCCTCCTTCTCAGGTATACCGTGAATCCGGAGATTGTCCCGACGAGCTCTCCCCTCCTGGTCCGTTAGCTTAGCCTCCATGCTCACCTGGCGTTTCATTAGCTTTTTCATTAGCGTAGCCATGGCCTGCAGCGCTGTCTCGGTTTCTTCGATCCTACCCTCAGCCTCCTCTAGTCTGTTGTTGGTGCTGTGTAATTCCTGCTTAATCTCCGCGAGTTGTTGATTGTTATCACGTCTGAAGTCCTTTATCTCGCTTAGAATGGAGTGCAGGGTTGCGTCTTCTGCTTCCTTTTCCTCGTGTAGCATTGGGGAGCTACTTCGGCTAGGCTGAGTTAGCGGGGGCCATTCATCCCCGTCTCCTACCGCTACGGAGCTTCTGGTCTTCCTATGTGTTCCCTTATTAGCCCTATTATCTGTCATATTTTCTTTAACTCGTTATTGTGGATATTTTCAACTTATTTAGGGCAGTTTTCTGTGTCGGTCGGAGGGCACGAAAAACTAGGCTGCCATCTTGTAGCTGCGCGACCGGAAGTGAGGGCGCTTATGTTATGTTCTATTGGCTAATTTTTGTATTTATATGCATATAGTAGGAATGAATGCAGAATTAAAGCTCTAAATGTTTCTCTATATGTAATGACGGATAAAAATCCAGGAAAAACTACATTAAAATGTCTTTTTAATTTGTGTTGACTAGAGGTATGCTAAAGCTAACTCACATTAGATCTGATATGTTATGTGGTTTAAATCCCAATCTGTGCTTTTTTTCCCCTTCTCTGTTTATTAATCTAGTTTTCACTCTAGATTTTTTTTTATCAACAGTCCTTGAGCAAGTCATTTGTGTAATGATCAAAATGATCAGTCTGCAAATGGACTGATTTATCTGTGGAGGTGCACTGTCCTCTCTCAGCAGCATCACCATTTTCCCCGCTTGCATCAATCATGCGTATGTCCCATAATGCAATCAAAAGCTTAATGGCAAACACGGCCCAGTGGCACTGTGCTGATGCAGGACATTTTTCTTGCTGGCATAAGTGGACACGTAAATAAGTGAGTTAGGGTAATCAGGCAGTGGGGATGGCTGAGGCCCGGGGAATGTGCGCGCTTGTGCGTGCGCGTCTGTCTACAGCGTCAGCCCGATATCGATCACATTCACAGTCGCGGGGCCATGTTGGGCAACCTGCTCGCTAGTTTGACAGGTGTCCTTGTCGGCCTAATTCCTCGTTTCTCCTTCTTCTCTTTTCCTCGCCGGGGTGCAGTACCCCAGAGGGCTGTTCATGTGACAGGTGTCCCAGTCGATACGGAAAGCACAAAGAGAAAGGTGAAACAGAAAGACACCTGCTTCTGCTGCCGCCTCTGTAAAACGCTGCCAGTGAGCTGTGGGCAAAGTAACGTTCACACTTATGTTTAGCACAACACCAGGGTGTCCTCACTTGGCTGGAGTGAGGTCAGGTGTTGTGCTTGAAGAATCCTTGGAGTAGCTTGACGAGCAGCTGTGTGGCGCGCTGAGGGGAGAGAGGTAATCACTATTCAGAATGCAAAGGCTCTTTATTATAGGGATACACTGCAATGATGCAAGCCAGCCTTGCGTGAAATTGAAGAACTGACATAGTGTGTTTTCATCTCCTTTTTTATTTGTCAGCTTTGCGCAGTTCAATAACATGTTGAGGCGGCCGCTCACTCGAGTCGAGTGATGCTGTGTTATTGTTTTCCTTCTTCTCTCATGCACAACTTTTCCCTTATCGTCTCTCTGAATGGGGCAGCTGATTGAAGCGCGCCTCTGTGACACCGTGAAAACTTCGCATGTCCGCATCTAGAAGGCTGAATCCCCTGTGATTGAGGGGGAGAGAGACCTTCCTTTGACATGCTACGAAAATATATCTAGGAGAATAGGAGATAAAGGGGATTTGGGAAGGGACTGTCAGCAAAAATGAATATCAGCGAGGGAGGACACAACACTGGCAACGGTTCAGTGGTTCACCACATCCTGCCAGTTATTCACAACGACAACTTTTCGAGCACTGCTTTGCATGACTTTATCTCTAAAGTATTCATCTGAACCAACTGACAGACCTGCTTGGTTAAGAGAGTATCCTGGGCTTGTGTCAATTATTGTTGTCATGTAAAGTTCATCCATCATGTTAAATGTGTCAGTCAAATTAATTAAATTAGTGCAGACAAAGAATATTTTGGGTTTGACACTACACTAGATATTACTAGAAAACTTTGCTTTGCCAGTCCATTTGAACATGTAGCCTAGCACACAGTAAATGTCTAGAAGTCCTAGTATAGGTGTCAGGTGTGGTCAGATGACTTTTTTTTTGGTTTAATGGTCCCCCACGTTCTCATACATAAATGACGGAATAGGCAGATTACACCACATACCGTATAATGTGTGACGGCAAATCTGCAGGCTGGCACGGCTCGTAAAATGCTGCCTTCAAATGGGGTTGTTTACCCCATTGTTTACCGTGAGAAAGGTCCATGTTATATTCTTTGTAATGTCAGAATATGATTGAAGAAAGGTTGGTATTTGCAATGGCTTCATCCTTTCATTATGCCTTTACATTTGCTGCACTAACGTAACCGGTTATTAGCTTGCTAAACTGTCTACCTCTTTGGCTTCTAGAGGCTAACAATAGCCAAACACCAGTGGCGTTCTCACTATGTCATAAACACAAGTTCCATTTGAAAGCAGAAAACGACTGACATATTCTGCATTGGGAGGTGGACGGAGTTGTGGAGATGGTACAAATCCAACACAGGCCTTTGAATGGGGTTTGTGTTTAGTTTTTTTCCCACATATTCTGGTGCTCAGTGGCGTGGTGGTTAGCACTGATGCCTCACAGCAAGAAGGTTCTGGGTTCAAATCCTTTCTATGTGGAGTTTACATGTTCTCCCTGTGTCTGCACTGGTTCTCTCCGGGTACTCCAGCTTCCTCCCACCATCCAAAGACATGCTCATTAGCTCGTTGGTGATTGGTGAATTGGTCATTCTAAATTGGCCGAAGGTGTGACTGTGGTTGTCTGTCTCTCTGTGTTAGCCCTGTGATAGACTGGAGACCTGTCCAGGGTGTACCCCGCCTCTTGCCCAATGACAGCTGGGATAGGCTCCAGCACCCCCATGACCCTCCAGAGGACAAGCAGTTATAGAATATGAATGAATGAATCTATGTTTTACTACTATTTTCAGTTGCTGTTTTGTTACATTTTAGGCAGTTAGATTAGTTTGAATTACACACTTTGCTAATGTTAACTACACGTTACAAGGTACACTTGTAACATAACCTCCCATCTACAACAAGCATCTGTTACTTTCATACACGGTGATGGTTCTCTTCATGGGTGACAAATTTTACATGCATCCATTTGGTGCAAGAGATCATCAACTTTGCTGTTTTAATACCTTTAAACAATTGACCACTGTTATATAATAATATTACGCATTAAATAACTGAGTGCAGCCCTGTGACTGCTGACCTGTCTTCTCCTCTCGCCTAATGCCAACTGAGGCAGGCTATATGATCAGATGAATGATGGATGATAAGTGAGTACCACATTTTACCCCACTGGCTTGATGGTTAAGATTTGTCAACTTTCTTGACAAAACTGCAAGTAGAAAAGTTCTGTGTGCAGTCTGAAACAGGCCTTTCATGCTGTCATTGGAGCAGTTTTGGCAGAGATGCACATGGAGGTGTTATTGATTTGACAGACTTCAGCCTGAAGCATGTGTTTGAAGTCTCTCCATCCCACTGACCTACAGTGTTGACTCCTTGGTACTGTCGTGGGGGGAAACACTGACAGAGTAAATTCTTCATTTGACAAAAAAGAAACACCTTTCACAAAGTTTGGTACTCTGCTTGTGTTAAATCATTTATATGCTACGCTACCATTTTTAATCTAGACTTTTACTTGTTTAATTTCCTATGTTTAATTAATTTCCATATTTTCAGTATTATTTGACAAGGTGAATGTTGAAATAGTTTCATTGTTTCTATCCTGCCAAACCTGCTTAAGTCAGGCACACATTGCAAAGCGGAATTGTTACTGTCATGATAATTTGTCAAATTATCCACGGGGAGGGTTAGAGTTAAGTCAAATATACTACAGCTACGAAAGACACAAGTTAAGTATACAGTATACTTAAAACAGACCCCCTTTTTTATTTCATGCTCCAACTTCCTCCTTCTTTCACTCTGTTTTTTGTCAAACTCTCACTGGCTCTCTACTACTTTGGCATATCCCACCAGACCTCCTGTCCCTGCACTGCACTCTCCACAATGCATCTGACCAGCTTTCAAAGGACATTTTCTTTCCCCTAGCTAAGCTCATTTTTCTATATCCTGTCCTAAATTCTACCTTCCATTAAAACACAGATCCCCAAGGTTTGTGATTATATGTTTTTATGTTCTGGTGCGTTTATATATTTATTTCCCATTTTATGACTAACTAGTACAAAGCAGGACATTTTGTTCTCAGACAGGGAAACTATTGATCTACTCAGCAGTTACACACAGAGATTATAAGTGAGTCCCATATTATATTTCCAGTATTTTATGTCCATGCATGTATGTCCCCATGCTTGATCAAAATATACACCATACTTACATAGGAGTAAGATACAGATACCAACAACTTTAAAAGAAGTACAGTGTAAATGTTTCCAAAACAATTAATTATAACGCTTTCTAATCAAGCATCCTTATAAAAAGGATGTTGTATAGAGCTTTTTTTCTGTGGTGTTACTGAGAAAAACATAGATGAAAATCTAAGCTACCCCTCATGTAGCAGGCATTGCTTAGATTCCGCACACAAGTGTACATACTCTGCTGACCACTCCCCGCTGGAGTGACACAATCAGGCAATAAAAAAATGTCAGCCGTGTTTGATAATCATGAGCACGGTGTGGAGTGCAGCTTCTCCCAACAGGGTGGTGATGAGGACCCTGTCAACGTGTGTGTCCTTGCAGTTCCCTGGAGCTCATTTGGCTTTCAACGGGAATTCGTCTCATCTGAAAGTGTGCCCCGGTTTGAAGCTCTCTTCATTCCTGAACACAAACAAAGATGGCAGCTGGATAGGCAGCTATTATTTATGGCTGCCATCTTTGGGTACAAGCATGGAGATGGGGGTAGGAAAGGTGAGTTAAATATTTACTTTCTTTCTGTAAAAGACTGACAGACCAAAATTTCCTCATCCAAAGTATTTTTGTGAAGTAAAGTTGGTCTGGAGTAGCTCCACTGTGAACTGATTATGCCCCGGCAGAGATCTGCGGGGTCAAACACATTGCTTGGGCGAGATTTTATATGGTGATGAACAGAAGAGTAATAGTGACATAGTCATACATGTCATCTGAGCGCTGTGCAGCTGAATATGTGAACAATTAAATTGCTCTGATTGGTTAGGACTATCCAGTGGTGTGCAGAGGTATTCTTTTGCGCTCTATTGGTTGAAACATGCCCCATGACGAAACCCAAATGGCGTCATACTGACAGAATGCACCAAACTAGGATAGAACAGTCTAATATGAGAGTTAAATATAAATAATGGTTTCACAAGAGGCACAAACTGCAGTCAGAATTACGCCGTACTTGATGTGTACGATCTGGGGAAGCGGAGAAGCCCCAATGAGCACTTCATCTTTCATATGAAATGATTCCAGCAGCTGCTGTTGATGGAATATCATTCTCTGAAAAGGCTGAAGCAGTCACTTAAAACACAGTAATGATAACATTTTCACATGTTTAAAAATGAAACGCTGGCCTGGAGATCTGGAGATTTGGGTGTGTTTTATATCCAGTATGCTAGCACTCTGCCTTACAGGGCTTGCTGTTTTAAGATGACTCATTCAGTATTCCTTGTTATCATTTTCAAGAAGGAGCACTGAAAGAAGTCTAAATGAAAGACGGCGTGTGATGTCCTAATATAGAGTTTAAGGCCATCATTGCTTAGATCCTAGAGAAAAAAAAATAAACATTTAAGAGATTTTAGGGAGAGAAACAAAACAGAGAGAAACAGCACTGAAAAGCTAAATCACTGCCACCCAACCACAAATGTGATGTTGGGTGCACAGGAAGCCTCTGCCGGGGTAATACTAGAGAAAGGCTGTGGGTAGCATTGCATGTCGGTATAGTCTGAGGTAGAAACTGGGTGTATGGAATATGAAAAGCCCTGACACTGTTATCTCTGACTGTCTGTGTTTGCGAGATGCGATGTGACAGCTGAGCGGGGCTGTGAGGGCAGAGATGAATTCACAAATGGTAGCCCCGGGGACCAGTGGGTTAGGGGGGAAGGTGGTGGGAAGGGGGGAGTGGGTGACGGTGCATGCTGGGGAGGGAGAGAGGGCGGTTCGGGAGGTTATCAAGGGCTAGCGAGGGTAAACTATCTGCAGTGCAGCCAGGATTCTCCCCTTTACCTCTCTGCTTGCCTCCTTTTTCTAATGTCCAAGTCTGATGCAACAAGTTTCACAGCTCGCTGTTTGTTAGCTGATCTTCTGTGATGAGACACAGTTGGGTACATGTGCTGATAGCTGTGTGAAGGTCAACACGTGTGATTTCTTTAAGTTTACGATACTCAAGCTTGAAGTAATGCTTGTACGTTTCAGGAAGTCTGAGTTAGGTGAGAAGATTGATGCCACTCTAATTAATGTCTGTACTGTAAACATGAAGCTACAGCCAGCCAGCAGCTGGTATAGCTTAATACAGCATCAAGGCTGTATCTGGGGGAAGGCTAGCCTGCCCTGTCCCAGTGTCACAAAATCTATCACCTATAAAGATCACAGATTAACATATAAGATTAACAGTTTCTCAGAGTCTCCACTGGTTGCCAGGAAACTATGACGACAGTACTCTATTAAATCACTCCTCCCTGCCAAGGAAGACTACCGTACATAGCATTTACGTTGGTGAGCTTTAGAGGTGCTGGTAGGCAGATTTTATGGACAGGGTCAGGCTAGCTGTTTCCCTTTTGCCAATGCATGAACCAAACAATACAATGAAGCTCAAACATGCACCAGTGCATGAGCTTTATATTTAGCAGACAGATTTGAGAATTAGTCGTCTTATTCAGCTCTCTGCAAGAATACAAATGTACCTATCCAATCTGTTTTAAGCCAGCAGCACATACCAGTCCCATCTGCCAGCACATAGTCACATTCCTATGCCGTCCTGCAAAACAGGAGATATTCATGATCTCCACCAACAGGGAGTCATTACTTGGTTGCGTTCCTGATGATTCATGAAGTCCTTCAGTTTATCCAGAGGTAATCCCTCTGAGCACGTGTCAAATAACTTTCCTCGACGTGCTGTTCTAAGAACATGACCTTGTGCATTGTATTGTTCAGATATACTGTACAATGACCTTTCAGTAACCCATTTCCTTGGCTTTCATAGCTGTTAACTCTGTGGTACAGCAACAGTCTTTGATCATAACTAATCTGGCGTACATCCATGGCACAAGTGATCTCATTATTTTTCTCTACCACATTCTCTTACATTTAAAACTTTGCTAAAAGCCTGAATGCACTAAACCATCATCAATGTTGTACTGGCAACAAAAGGCAACTATGTATACACGTCAATAGAAGGTGGCAGCAGTCTGTATTTGTCGTTCAGAAGGGAAAACCGGGAGAGCAACCATTGAAGGGGATGCTAGGGATCTACAAATAGTCATACAGAGCTGGCCTCTCCTCAGCCATTCTATTCAGTTAGTCTATTTCTTTTTCCAGATTGGTAAAACTACTTTCATGCCGGACTCCAGCAGAGGCAAAGGGTTAGGGTTATTCAACCATCGACTCGGTGTGTCATGATCCTATCCCTCCATATCTGACATCTCACGCTCGCTGTATAAGGGTCCATTCTTTCCTTCCTCCAAGACAAATTTACCAGATGTCAGATAAGTGTTGATACTAATAAGTGCCCTTCAGTCGTCCCCGAACAACACAACTGTATGTCCCTATACCATAGGTATTAATATCAGATTGCAGATGACATTAGGCCTTAATCTATCAAGCTGCCACAACTCCGTAACTCCTTCCAACTCAGCCTCAGATTGAGAAACACACATATGCTTCAAACTCCACTAGAACAACCGAGCCCTGCTCTCGGCAAAGGCAAAATTAATCACAGATGCCTCCAAGTGTGAGTCTGACAGCACTGAGAGGGAAGTGGTGCGTGTGTGTGTCTGCAGCGTTGGTGAGAGTGGGTGGCGCGGTGTCTCTTGCACAAGAAAGAGAAAACCTGAAAAACCATTTAGCATTTTAAATAGTTGCACCATCTCTAGCTCAGCCGATCGAGCGCCATTAATTAAAAGGACATGCCCCGTTGAAACTCAAATGAAATCTCACTCTTATTCACCGTGGTGGATGTCTCTAAGAGTGATCTTTTTTCCTGCCCCATGGTAAAACCACGTAATCGAGGCTACGGACTTTATCATAATTGGATGAGGATGATTTATGCCAGGTAGAGAGAAATGATGAGTGGAAACCTACTCCACTACTCCACTACTTCACCTCAGCCCTTTTCCTCCTCTACAGCCCCCTACACACAAACCTGACTCTCACACAGTCTTTCAGGTTAAGAGGATGTCATATACTGCAGCATACACTTACAGCTCAATGCTGCTACACACACTGAGGAAGTCCTAAATTATCATGACATTTGCACCTCACTGAGTGATTTGTCATCACTGTTTTGACATGTTTGAGTAATTTTCCGAGGGCTTAATTTGCACTAGTTGGAACTGAACTCAATATTTGTTTTAAATGTGCTAATTGCACATCCACAAACCAGTTGCAGTGACAGAACAGTCTAAAACATGTGTTGCCCGAAGTGTTTAAAGTCAGTGAATCCATGCTAAATACAGTATGGATCCATGTTCCTGCCACCGCAAATTAATATGTGCGTTGTGCTGGGCGTCACATTCACGGCATGTTGAGCAGATGGTGTCTGTTATAGCCTCATCCAACGTAAATGTGGAGGATTTTCCTTCACTGCATAGAACTGAAGATTCCACTCAGGAAAGAAAAAGAATGCTAAGAAATTTTCAGTGGATTGCTTTTAGCTTTGTGGGAATGCTCAGAGTGCCTGGATTGCAATGAGCCTGGATCAAGCCTGACGTCATTAAATCACAAATATCAAGCGATGGCTCTTTCAGTTCAAGCTCACTCACGTGGCTGCGTCGCAGAAGAACACGCTCATGTGTGCGCTAGGACCTCTGAATTTTGAAGCATCCAGAACTCTTTTCTGTGTTTTGTGTGTGTGTATACACACATCTGCATTTGCATCAGTGTTTTTTCATGCATTAATACACCCCACTATTTCCTCTATTTCCTCCACTGCTGCTTGCTGTGGGATTTTGCTTGCGGCTATTCAGCCTACTCAAATTTCAGGTAGCTGCACTTCTTACCCTAGAGTGAGGTCCTCGGGGAGGTCTTGTTGTTTGAACAAAACTTTCCACTATGTCTTACTGTAGAAAGTAAAGTAGGCTGCTTGCCACATCGATGTAGTCCATGCATAAAGAAGAGAGAGCGAGAGAGACGCACACACATACGCAAAGACAGAGAGAGAGAGTCATTAAGGCAGCTTTAAAACATCCGCAAAGGGATTTTTCCTTATTCAGCCCAACAACAAATCCAGAAGGTGTTACTTTAATAACATTAATGGCAGTGAGTGATGTGGCTCACAACAGCACATCATGAATTCGTGCCATTTTATGGAAATCACTGTAACCAAACACTGTAAAAATTACATTATGCGTTCCACACAGGCATATGAAATATCCCTGCGTGATGCCTACCAAATATAAACACCTCTTCTTTTTTCAAAACCTCAGATGATGCTACAATACAATGATGGAAAACAGGAGGGGAGGGCGGGGTCTCGTAATAATGCTTTCCCTACCATATACTGGGAGCGGATGTGTAGCTAATGAAATGGACGACACCGAGGACATGTTGCTGATACAGTGGTAATTACCAACTGCTGCCGCTGCAGTCCCTCGGCCACATGCTCATAGCCCTGAGCGCGACTTAGGCGATGCTCAGAGCAGCCCTTCCATCAACACTCTTCTCCCCGCCTGTCACTGCTCTTGTTGACGTCTGCCTCTCTCTACCTTTGCTCTGTAGTTTGCAGTTGTCTATCACTGTTTGCACAAGCTCCCCATGTATTACCCTCAACTGTTTAACCGTGCCATGTACTGGATTCTTATGTATGAGTGCCCTGATTAGATTATATGCGTAAAGCGACAATATTATCTTACACTGGTTATTATTTTGAGAAAGCAATGTTAGTTATAAATATATAATAAATGTACTTACATATAGTCCAACATTTATGCTATTTTGCTTTTATTGGTATAATTACATTCTGTGTAGACCTAAGTTAATAAATAATGACAATTCAAATGTAAACTCCTATTCAGATTCCACATTTCTATTGAAGCTCTTCAGTCATCCCTCTGTGTGCTCATTTCTGGATTTGACAGCTTCAGGAATGGCTCTGTAATATAATCTTATGACTACACACCCCGAAGCCCTTATTTCAGTGCCCTGAATGTGACCTAAGTCAACAAAAGCCTCCATAAATTCAGTGGAGCAGGGCATGAATAAAAAATTGCTGATGTATATGTTTACTTTACTGCCTACGTTCATGAGCCTTTTGACTAATTGATTGCTGCCCCTAAAGGAAGAATTCTCATTACTATGAAACATGTAGTCCAGTGGAGGGTCCCGATGTCATAAACTTGTCAAACGGTCTAACCTAAGCCACTGTAAATTTGTTTAGCCCATGCCCAGTGGCTGTGCATTAATACACAAGCATATGTAAGAATAAAATGGAAATCTTATCTGTATGGTACAGCGGGGTCCTCAGGAGGAGTACGGAATTCATTTGTGGACACCACATTCATAAGCTCATGCATTAATGAGAATGCACCTGCTCTTCTCCAATGCAGCTCTGTAGTTTTGTGTTTTTTCCTCCTCTGCTTTAAAGCACCATGCTGTCACAGCAAGCTCTGTGTTGAACAGCTGCAGAGTCCTGCCAAATGCAATCTGGGTAACCATGATTTATCGTCTGATAACTTACCCTCTGAGGTTGAAGGCCAATGTTTTGGACTTCCTGTTCCTGCGGACCGGTCATTGTTTAGAGTCAGACTAGTACCTTGAGAAAGAAGAAAAAGAAAATGTAGAGTTCTTCCATTCTTTAAATGACAGCAGGAGCAGGGAGAGTTTCACCTGCACATAAAGAAGCTGGGGAATTATCCTGATTGTTTCCAGTTCGACATGTTACGTAGCAATACTGAAACCACACATTTAAAGAAGGGCAGGCAATTTCTGGGGTATATTTAGCCTGATATACATTCTGAGGTAGAGACACGCAATTTATTAAATGTGCTGTATGATGTATGGTGGCTCTGTGTGGTCAAAAAGACTTTTGTTGGCTGTGGAAAAAAAAAAAAAAAAAAAAAAACAGAAAATCAAACCTGTTCAAAAAAATTCAATTGTCAGACAAAAGCTGGTGAATGTGTAACAAACTGGCACAATGTGAGGTTGTATTTATCTTTAAATGTGGTACCGTTATAGGCAACAATTACAGACTTGTTGTGCACACTTCTTTAAGCCCAAATACCAAGTATGTGCTTGTTAACTTGCATGCAACACTCAAACCTTTTCAGCAAGCAACCAAAACTCGCTCAAACATGACTAATCAATACCACTTGGACTACAAATGCAAACCAAATGCAAACCGGATAGACTCCTGTACCAAAGTCTTGTCCCTTGTCTACGGTTTCTGCAAACTCATATGCACATGCCTGTTTCTAGATATCATTCCAAATGTTAAATGAGTCCATTCCATTAACTGCTTACACATCCCACTCATGCTGATATGATTAGCTTATGCTAATATGACTAGGTGAAGTACTTTGGGGTAATTACAGTATCAAGAGACAGAAGGATTTTCAAAGTGCAATCCATTGATTATATTATGCATCAATGACCCAATGGGGGGAACGTTGATGCAGCGGAATGCTGTTTAAAATTCACAGATGCTGCATTGCAATGATTACGAGATGCTAATTATATGTGCTTGGACAACATGAGTGAATTCACTTCCATGGTAGGCAGTAGGTCAGTGCCATTCACTGCTCCTAACCCAACAGACGGCTCATTAAGTGAAGAAACATGCTTTAACAACAAACAATTATACACACAACCTAGCACTGCAAGAGGAATTGCAACACCTGCGGAGACCCTTAAAGCTAATTTGGGAGAAATCCTTTGAGCGAGACATTAACTCAGCACAAATGATATGAAAAACTCAATTAACATTTAACCAAGTGATGAAATACAACAATACAAACAAGTGCGCCTCTGGGCTCAGTGAAAATAAGCTCTCATTAGCCAGATGGAAATTATTAAAATAAGATAATAAGAAGACCTCCTCCCGTGCAAGGCTGTGCGGGGTGAAAAAGTTAAGGATTGAACATTACCAGAGAATATTCACAAGGTGGAAAATATAGTTTATCACCCAAATAAAATCAATTTAAAAAGGCACACAAATAAACTATAGTTTACTGCATTGATTCCTGTTCTTCAGAGCTACTTTTGTAGGCCAGGTGCTAAATAATGCTCATGTCCTCATACCGTTTTAGCCATTAGGCTGCTGTGTAATAGATGGGAATATTGACTTAAGTGTTGGTGGTCTTTGGCATTTACAGCTTGTTTATCTTCTGCATCATAATGAAATTAAATCATTGGGAGTAGAGTTTGGGATGGCTGGGGGAAGGGTTGCTACCAGATTGGGTGATTGTTCCAACCTTCTCACCTTTCTCACCCACTAATAAAGTCATATATCACTGTAAGGACTGCATGTTCCTCCGCTGTCACCCTTGTATTTCACTGCAGTTTCCTCAAACATTCATCCTGACACTTTCTTGACCTCAATGATGAATAAAGAATTGGTTTGGGATTAGTCCCTCTTCATTAAAATCTCATCACTCCGCTCACTATCTCTCTGAATCTGTTGAGTTCGAATCTGTTCCAGTCAGCGGTGTGCATTTCTTCTTCACAGCCCGACAGTCTTCTGAGGCACATTTATGCTGCAGTTTATGACTTTATTCAGATTCTTTGTGAAACACAGTAAAAAAATAATAAAAATAAAAAAAATCAGCTATTTACATATTTTCTGCAATGGGATGTTCCCCGCGTGTCATGGTTGCACAACTGGAAGGCACCCACATGCAAGGCTGTAATTTATGGAACACCGCCATCACCCCTTCGATTCCCATCTATAGCCGTGGCTTTAATTATACTCAACAGCTTTTTTCTTGTACTTCAAGCGTGGATTGATGCGCATAATTTATTTACTTTCCGACAGATTTTAAATAGGGAGCATCAAACCACAGAGGCTCATCCAACTGCAGTTACAAGGCTGTCACTTGGAGGAAAGCAAAGGGTGAAAATGCTAATTTATTCCCTTACACGGACCCCAGTTTTTTTTTTTTTTATTATTATTATTATTTTGCATTTAGTTAACACCAGTGTGAGTTAGTTGACAGTTCCTTGATTATAAAGTGTGTTTCCAGTGACTTAAATGCTGATATTTGGCCTTTTGACGACTATTAGCTGAAGCAACATTCAAAGTGAGCTGCTAGGGATTCAGTGTCTTGCTCATGAACCTTTTAAAAAGTACGAATGCACGTTTGACTTTGTGAAGGATGAATGTATGAGTGAATAATTCAGTCTTTCTAATAACTAGGCCACTCTGTTGTCCATGTTACAATGTTACTTTCTTGTAATTTCTCCCCAAGCTGCACTTTGCATGTAGGGGATGTGAGCCAGTGCCATCAATACAGTCCCCACTGTTCGGTATTCGATCAACATTATCCACGAGCTAATGTAAGGACCTTTGCTTTTTGTTGCCAGAGGGACAGGACTTGCACCGGCATCTAGGAAGAGCAGACAGAGAATATAAAATTAATATTTCATAGAGCTCCGACGCCCGTCAGACAAATTTATGTGGACACCCCGTCAATAAATGGTTGAAAGATTGATGGAATATGATGTCCCCGGGTGGAGCATGAAGCAGCTGGTGGGAGTGTTGGTACTATTTTTGGAAGATCCCTGGTTCTTTCCTTTAATCTATGGGGCAGCCAACTGATGCATTGTTGCATGTGTCAGCGTGGTCCGGGGAAATGGAAAGCAGAAGGTGTATAATGTCACAGGAATGTCCCATCTCACAGCGCGTCACGGAGCGTGTGTAGCTGCGCTGCTCATTTTAATCTGACACCGTTTAATCAGTGAAATACTCATTTTTGTCTGAACTGCACATTTATGCCTGGAAATCCATTTATAATGTAGCATGATTTATAAAGATCTCAGACATTGTTCCAAAAAATACTAGTTTTAGCTCCTAATTCCACATGCTGTTGTCAAGATGTTGTAGCATTTGATTAGAAATCCAGCTTTTCATGCTTTTATTATGATTCGGATTGTTACACCGAGGACTACTAACCAAATGATGTTACTGTAGAGGGACTAGGATCAGCTGAGAAAATGACTCGTAGCTTGCAAATGTTTGAGCTGTAAAGACTGAAAAGCAATATTGGAGTGACATGCTGTGCAGTAATGATTTACACCAGGAAGATTTTGAATTCACAGAAATACGGTAACATCATTATAAAACACAAAACTAAAACATCTGGCATTCACTCTAACCTATATGAGAACTATTACTAAATACTGCAACGTACATTTTTCAGTGTATTCAGATGCATGCAGTAAGTATAAAAAGCCATAACTACATTTAGAAAAATAAGCAATTGAGTCTCAACATGATGCTACAGTGACTGGATAGTTTTGATAGGACAGCTCTTGGAATGTTTCTTAGGAACTGATGTGAACCAAACTAAAGTCCTTCGGAGTTAGGACGTTTCTTAGGATTTAATGGAGCAGTGTTTAGGATGTGGTGGCATCTAAAGGTGAAGTTCCGGATTTTGTCCAGCTGAATACACCTTCCTCTTCCAAGCGTGTAGAAAAACTCATGGTGGAAGCTAAAAATGTGGAGGGAAAAAAAAAAAAGTGAAGGCTCCTCTCTGAAGCCAGTGCTTGGTTTGTCCATTCAAGGCTACTGTAGAAACATGGTGGTGCAACATGGCTGATTCAGAGAAAACAGACATGATATGAAGGGCTTTTTCCAGGTGAATGAAATCACTGAAATTCACTAATTAATAAATTAAAGCTGCATATGCTACTGTGGCTATCGAGCAACTTAAGAAGGACTTAACAAACAAATTGCCCACAGACTGTTTTAAGAAATTAATTATTATTATCATGTGCTCTCTCTGCTTCTGTGACATTTGTCTTCTACCTGCAGGTCCTGGGGCAGGTTGCCTGGAGGGTCGCCTGCCACAGCCATCACTGAAATCTGAAAGGAAATTCAAAATGGCTCATTATAGCAAAGGAAAAGATCTGTAGCCTATTTGTATACATTTGTGGGACACTATTAGTCACTCAAGATATAATCTTGAATTAGCTGCAACTAGAATACATGACAGGACAGAAGTCTTTCTTATTAGAATAAATACAGCAATCACATTATGACCACCTTCCTAATATTGTGTAGGTCTCCCTTGTGCCTCCAAAACAGTTGTGACTCATCAGAGAATGGACATGGGTCTTCTGAGGGTGTCCTGTGGTGTCTGGAAACAGAATGTTGTTAGAGGGGGCCTTTGGGTCCTATGGGTTGAGGGGAGGGGCCTCTGTGGATCATCCCACAGATACTTGATCAGTTTGGGATCTAGTGAATTTTGAGTCAACACCTTGTGCTGTCTTTTGAGTTGTTCCTAAAGGCTGCATCCTGCTGGGGATGGCTGCTGCCATCAAGGAGTGTCATTGCTATGGGGTGGGGGTGCCTGGTCTGGTCTAGGTGGGTGCTACACATCTAAGTAACATCCACATGAAAGCCAGGTCCAAAAGTTTCCCAGCAGAACATTGTATTATCACAAGATGGCCAATACTTCTCCTGTCGGTGGTTTTAGTGTTGTGGCTGATCGGTGTATGTAATCGGAACCATGCACTATGTAGGTTAGCAAAACTAAATATTTGATATTTAGATCCTCATTTTTATCTTGTGAACCCAGTGGGCTAGTTCACTGTGAATATTATTGACAGCAGAATAGATATTTATGAATATTCACACATACAGCCCTGCACAAGATCTATTCATGAGATTGTTCTGTAGCAGGGCTACAGTTCTCTGACATCATAAATAAATTAGCTGAGTGTCAAGGCAAATGCTGCACGTTTTTGAAGAGAGGAACCCAGAAGCCAGGGATGGAGGATCCACACATTATTACTTGTGACAATGACAGAGCCAAAGCCCTCGAACAGCCTTCAATGGATGTGACGTGAGCCCATCTTGCCAGATCTGTCAAACTCCTCTTGAACTTTTCTTTCTATTATTTTGTGGTGAGGAACACAGTGCAGCCTAGAGCAGCTCCTGCATTGGTTTGAAGTAATGTGCTTTACCCTGACAGTGACGATAAAGGGCCTGGGCTTGGGGTGAAAAGGAAAAAAAACAACAACTCTGAGGTCTCCGGAGAGCTTTCTGTAAATTTGAAGGTTAGCCCTGCAGTTTTATGCCAACATAAGACTGGAATTTGATTCAAGTAGTCTACAAAGCTAAGGAAAGCAATTAATTTACACCCTGAGCATTACATTAGAAAAAATGACCTTCTTGTCCTCTCCATAAACACTCGGGCAGCTTCACCACAAAATGACAAGGCTAAATGAAATTTCATTTCATTTGCACCATTGACTATACAGAAGCCTTGGGTCGTTTAACATCCTCATACCTCTGTGCCAGGCATGTCCAGTTTATAAGGGGGTTTATTTAGTTTTTAACCCACAGTACACATGTAAGAATGATGGCCACATAGCTTGAAAGGAATTAGGAAGTTTCTAGTGGTATTTCTCCAACTTGAGAACAGCTGTGTTATCTTGTCTAAATGGAGACATTCCCTTATGGACTACATTCATTACTGTATCAATTCTGCAATATGCAGGGGTCTGGCTGGCTCCAGGGAAATTTTTTATTAATCCAATGAGTGCCATTTCCTCTCCGCAATTACATCATTGACGGATAGCAAGAATGAACTCAAGTTCAAATTGCAAAAAGGGTTCTAATCTGGAAGTTTTTCGCATGTAAAGCAAATATTTGCGTCACGGGGAGTTGGCATAACATCCTCTGATCAGCTGATTACCATAGTGATGAGAATCTTCAAAGGGAAAACTTTCCTCTTCGGGGGTTGAGCTCAGAGTTATAGGTTATAAGCTGCAATATTGACTGTCTCTGAGGGCATGTTCTGCTCTGCAGCGAGGAATATGGGACACTCCGCTGTTGATTATAATGAAGTGAAGAAAAGGCAAAAGCTTACTTTTGGAAAGGGGGGAAGGAAAAAAAGGAGCAGCTCCTTTTTGACAGAGCTCATTATCTTCTCTGAAGGTGTTTGAGGCTTTAAAAAGCAGCAGCAGCAGAGCGAGAGAAGAAGAGAAGAGTTGGAGATGGAATATCCAGAGAGAATGGAGATTTGTGACGTGATGAACTTTATACTATAGAGATCCATTTGTTAATTACTCCTCCAGGACAGTCATTTCCCCTCCATTCCCTAGCTATAAAACATCTTCCATATGGTACCTTTGGCAAAGGGCATTGTCCTGCTCCTCAACAGGCAGGCATCACGGTGAGCCTAGCTATCTGCTGACACCTCACTTCTTGGAACAGTTAGAGCGGTATGGGATGATGGGAAGAGCGATTAGTGGATGCAAAAGAAATGCCCCTTTTTCTTTTTACCTATTGCAGGGTTGCACCTTTTAATACTTTTAACAAAATACTGTAAGTTAATATTAGCCATCAGACACCCTCTCTAGAGGAAGCTATAAGAGGGTGCTCTTTGAGTTGAGAGATGGAAAAAGAAAAAAGGGTTTTGGATGTCCTTCTGCAGTCCTTTTTTGTGGTGTGGGGTCGATGCCAGACATCTCTCTCTCGCTCTCCCTCCCTCCCTCTCTCTCTCTCTGATACTGCTACTCAGCACTGCAGCACTGTAGCAACAGGATGGATCTCTCCCTTAATGTGTGTGTGTTTGTTTGAGAGATGGAGACAGAACAGAAGAGGGGGAGTCACAGAAATGAAAATGAAGACACTACGTGTCAGGGGCGGCTGCAACATGCGGCGGCGGCATTGCGATAACAAGCATGTTGCAAAGGGAGGCCGTGAAGAAGCAAAGCCGACTGGACACCCCTTAGAAGATTTTCGAATCCGTTTGATTTAGGAGGGTGCTGAAATGGGGTGGCATGCTGCCAGTGAGGAACTCTTGTCCGCATATGTGTGTGTGTGTGTGTGAGTCACTTTAAGAGATATGTCTTTCAAAGTGAGGACAGGACATTTCCCTAAAGTCCCACACTTAGTATTTCAAATAAACCTCTAGAAATTGATTGGTTGAAAATGATTATTATTCCGTCAAGAAAACGATGATAAATGCTTAACCTGTGTGGCTGAAAGTGAGCACTATCTTTTCTCTTACTGCAGCCTTTTGTGTATTGTTGCAATCTTCCCGATTTACCAAGCCCCATTCAGTAGTGTGCATACATAACAGATCAGATTCATATTGTATACCTGTACGCACTGAGCATGCAATCGAGAGTTACACTGTATGCAGTATGTATACACCACTTACTCATCTAAAAGCCTGCCTATACAGTATGTATAGTCTGCAGTCCTAAATAATAAATGACGTCCACCACAAAAGCGGTTCTTCTGCTCTACTGAATTAAGTATGATTGATCCACATGCTGCCACTGGAACTATAGGAACCACTCAAAGACCGTCCCAATCAATTGGTTCTATCAAATATCAGGAGTTGCAAAATAAGATTGCGTTTGGGTGGAGGCCGCTACCGAAAAAGCACTGAGCAGCACTTAAAAAGGCACAGGCCATTAATTCGGCGTGCTGGGTGCATCGAACGGGAAGCTGCTCTGTGACATCACACCGCCAAAGAGGGATGGCTTAATTAAACTTTCATCCGACAAATATTCATGCGCGTTTAATGATCCCGAATCACTTCATTCCACATGAATTATGAATATTAATGAACAGGAGGAAAAGGGCGGCGGAAGGGAGGGTGCGCTATGTATACGTTGGGGCATAAAAGAAAGATCAGCGTCAAAGAAGGTTGCGCCTAGTTGCCATTCAATCACTTGATTGTGCCGCCAAACCCTCCAGGCCAGAGGTCATAATTGGAAGCATGTAGGCACTGTGTGTCTGTGGCCTTGTGTCGCTAAATGGCCACATGATTTCACCCGTATCTGACCAGACCGAGGGTGGCTGGTGGTGGCCTATTTCTGGTGTCCAGCCCTGTCACTTCTGCCCTCAGCGAATTCTCACTGGATACCGTCTTGCCCTTGAGCACTGCTCCCGTTTTGGCGTGTTGTTTTTCTTTCTCTGTTAATTAAGACAATGTCTCACATACAGGCATCCAAGAACCCAGTCCTGTATGCAGAAGACGCTGCCCTCATGGTAATGGTAATGATTTGAGCTAAATCCGATGGTTTCACATTTACTTGCAACCAAAAGAATTGCTGTAAATTTGCACAGTGGCCTCTCTCTTGATCACCATTTGTTTCCAGGCAGATTAAAATTCATAGCACTGTGCTACATTTCTCAGATCATAAAGACGGGGTAAGGCAATTTAGTGAGCTTCTACAGCACGTCAAACTTGAACAGACGAATGCACAGAATTAAAAGGAAAAAAATGTTTGGTTCACATGATAGGAACCACTGATCAGCTACAGTACAATTCAGCCTGGGGTGTTTCCATCAGCCAGACACTTAATCACTTGTGCAAACTGGCATGTGACCTATTGAATCTTCTGATGTTTGCATCAACAACAGCAAAGGCATCACGGGCATCCAAACATTTTTCTAAAGATTTCCATTTAGAGCACATTTAAATGTAGTATGTAGCCTAAATCTTTTCCTTGCACCACTGAATTCATTCAGCAACTCTCTTCTTAAATTGAAAAATAAAAATACCTTCCTATAAAAATAGTTTGGTGTATCAGTATCACCCCTCTAACAAGCCGTTTAGAAGCCTTTAATGTTAGGAGAAACCTCAGAGTGGGCTGCAGGCTAAAGTAGAAATATGAAAAGAGGATATTCCTATGACAATAGAATCCAATTCCTTTCTCGACATAAAAAAACTCAGCTTTTTTTATTTTTTTTTCTTCCACAGTGCATAGCAACAATCTCGCATCGCCACAGAAAGCCCCCTTACTTGAATGCAACGCTGGTGTGGCGTGGCTCGTTGGATCAATGCTGCCACCTACTGTTACGTTTCAGACATTTCAGCACAAAGCTCAGTATACAGTGTTTACAGTAATGAAATGGCTGTTTTAAGACATTTAATAGATAATTTCAATCGTATCTAATTCAGTTTGATAAGAGAAATTAAATTATTTCTTCAGGTAGTAATTGAATTTTTAGAGATGTAGTGGGTGTGCCTGCTCCGTCTTCCCCTTCATTACCCCTTTCTCTCATTTCCACACTGTATACTTTGTCCTGTGGCACACTTTCGTAGTGCTCTTCTGAATTCATTCCAACAGTTGTAAAAGAATGGGGGAGGAAAAACATCAGGGAGATGTATGGGGTAATGGCAATGTAGGAACCTAAAATAGATTCAAGAGCTTTAGTCATCAAATAGTATACTGCACAGGTGTGATTTTATGGTTTCGCTTTTTTTTTTTTTACTGCTTCCATTGCAGCCTTGTAGCATCGTAAATCATTTTGTGGGAGTGCACCTTTACATCCAATACATCAAGTGTTAACAGCTACGCACAACAGCACGGATCCCGCACCCAAGAATTTGGTGTTAAATTGCAGTGTTTAGTGTCACATGAGTAATTTCAAGGATGGAAACTCCGCCTTGCATGGAATACACGTATCATACATATTCCAGTGTGTAGGTTGCATCCCTCTATTATGGCTGTAACGTGTAGCACACTCCAACATTCAGTATAGTGAATTAAACAGGAAAAGTAAATGACAGGTTTAAAATTGTGGCTGAAGTGCCATCCCTTTTTCTCCCATTTAAGCGTAACCATGCCAGAATCTGTGAGGATGTTCCCCAGGCATGAAGGAGAAAATCATTACAGTTCAAATTGATCTAATTAATATGGAGGACAGGCACTATGGCCCATCTGATTAGTATGGAAGCAAAGCCTCTCGTGCTCCTCGCTTGACCTCCACACTCAATGCCGTCGCCAGCATGAGAAGCACTTGGTTCCAGTCACTTGAGCCACTAACCCAATCACAGTGAGCCACTGGAAAAAGAAATTAAACCTTGTATGTGTGCTACAGCGAGGAAGTCGAAAAAAGGAGACAACTGACATTATTAGAAAAATGGGTTAAAAATTGGCCTCACTAAAAGAGCATGTCAGTGCAAAATGCTACATATTACAATGGCATATTAAATTTAAAAAAATGCATTAAAACCATACAGTCTACAGTATGGTTTCATTAGGCCTTTCTGTGGGGACTGTTTATTTTTAATGCTGCGTATTTCACAGATGATAGTTTGATATGTCACACCAGGAAACACGCTGGTGGAAATAACCCAATAACCATGGCTAAATTCTATTTAGATGATACACTTGGTATCCTGGGTTCACAATTACGGTGTCGTAGAGTACGACCGTGACAACTGAATAAAACTGAGCCATCGTTTATGTTATTTTTAAGGCTTGCGTAGCAGTGGTCATATTTTATAAATGAAGAATGATGGACCTTTGACAGATCCCATAGCTGCAGATTTAGAATTCAGTCAGTTCGCACTATTTTGTGTTAAGCTTTGACTTAAACCAAAAATCAACCTGTTGGTATAGCGTTCAAGAAATTTTACCTTATATGAGATGGAAACAGTGATGCAATGGAAAGGAGAACACATACACAGAGTAATTTAACCTTTACTGTATGTGGAAATCTAGTAATGCATACAAATTAATCAGTTAATGAACACAAAGTGATCTGCCAAATATCATCATGTCTTAGTCACAAATTGTTTTCCAGATATTATCTGACCAGCCACTCTGAAGTCGGTTGGAAGATGCCAGCTTCTTATTCTGGGAAAATTTTCACTGGCTACTGTCATTTAATGGATTTATTTATTAATCCAATAATAATATGAATCAACACATGGACTGTTAATAAGTTGCACACCACAAGCCTAATTATGGAAGTTAATAAGCTACATTAAAAGATTGTAGTTGAACATGTTTAAACACTCAAGCATTGTAAACACATCAATTAATCAGCTCCCCCAAGCTGTTGAGAACTGTACTGTATAATATTCATTCAGAAAAGTTTGTCAAAATGATAAAAAACAGCGACAAAGGCCTAATATTTTCAACACAGAAGCATATTTATGCGACGTAAAATAACCGCTGTTCACCACGACGAAAACTCGAGCGTAACGGCATTTCACTTTACGGCATATTGGGCCTTCCGGTTATATATTGCAAAGAGCTTTTGACGCTAGGTGCTAGCATACACATTTGTACGAGGGTGTACCGTTATTTGCGCAATAACAATGGGAATTGAGGACGAAACGGACCGGACGCTCTTCATAAGAAATTTAGACACAAGAGTGACGGAGGAGCTTTTGTTCGAGCTGTTTGTACAGGTACTGTTGTTGCTAACGCTACAGAGAGCTAGCTAATGTCAAGTGTGTAACGGCTAACCAACGCTAATGCTAACACATTAAAAGCGCCGTAGAGTTAAAGCGAAATGTTAATTTGAAAAGAAGTATGCTGTTTTGAAATAAACGTGTTTTCTTTACACGTCTCGTAACGTTAGAGTTTGTTCTGCACACATATTTTTTCTCTTATTACAGTAGCTGACTAGCTGTCGTTAGCTTTAGTTGCTAGGTACTTGTTTTGTGCAATATTAATTGATTGATCTTACAGGCAGGACCTCTCATCCGAACTAAAATTCCGAAAGACACCGAAGGGAAGCAGAAAACATTTGGTTTTGCCGTATACAAACATGAAGTGTCCGTGCCTTATGCCATGCAACTGCTCAACGGGACGTCGTTGTACGGGAGAACTATCCATGTGCAGTTCAGATCAGGTGAGCAAACTTTGTTTTGAACAGTTAACAGTTTGATAGCTGGTCTCACGAACATTTCATACTACCAAGACATTATAGATAAATTGGGTTTCACAAGACACTTGTTCACACGAATCAACTGTTTATGAACTTAAAGTATTGGCATATATTCCAGTCACAAACGTAACCATCGGTTTCTCTGAAATGTACATGTTTGTACATGTTACATGGCTGTTAATTTTTTTTTATCTGGATGAACAAAGATATAGTTGGCTTCACAATAAACATGACATGTTACAGCAACGCCATAGTTTCGATTCTGTTATTTATTCAGGTGTTCGTCAGACTGACATCTTTGTTTCGATTTGGTATCAAGTGAAACCTTTATTTAGTTAACAATGTGATGCATCAACCACCTCTGAATCAATGCCAGCAGTACTTAGAAGTATTCATCTTGCCCAAAAGCTTAAGTTGTCTTTGTCATGATTAATTCCATATATAAAAACTGTAAAAAAAAATTAACGAATTACTTAACATGCCCGTAATTTGCATTGAAAGAGTGATTACATTCTACTTTAACTAACTGGGATCGCGTGACCTGTCAGCCTACAGAAAATCTTACGTTTGTTTTCATATCTCTTAAAACTGTGTTGCTGGCTTTGTAAGGAATAGCCATGTTTTATTAATGTGACTGGAAGGCTTTGTAGGCAAAGCAATGTAATTCATAGTATGGATTTAAGGAGACCAGGCTTGGACATGTTCATGGCAATTTTTAATCGGTTTATGTTACATTATACAAAATAATAATTCTTTTGTTCTTTGAAACTTCTTGTTCTTTGTGCGCTATAACATGTGGCATGCATACGTTTCCCATATTTGCTCAGGGAGTAAATATGAATAAGTCGACTAAATACAGTGTTTTAATGCAATTATTTGATTAGCTGTATTGTGGAAGTACTTTGCAGCATTACTTAAAACCCTAAGATTGATAACTGACTTATTTTCACAGTTCTAGCCAGTATGGCTCATGTCCTCACTATGTGACTGGTACTAAGATAATATAGACTAGTGAACGGCAAAAATTAGTTACAAATAAGTTTTTTTTTTTGTGAGTGTGTGTATGTGACACATAATAAAAGATTGTTGTACTTGCATAAGATGCGTGGTGCTGATTTACCAATTTGAAGTGCATTGTTTTCTCCCATCATAGGCAGCAGTCATGGCAGCAGTCCAGGGAACTCACAGAATTCAAGTCCTGCAAATACCCCAAATCCCCATGGCCAGAGGTAAGAATGTCTTTCAAATGGCTTTTCAGGCAGCAACAGAAACCACCGTCGGCATCACTAGCACTAAAACAGATGATGGATCCACAACTCAAGCTTAAATTGGATAGTAGGGTAGGGGTGTAACTGTACACAAAATTTGCGGTTTGGTACGTACCTCAGTTTTGAAGTCAGCCTGCATACTGGTTTCATTTATACCAAACAGGTATTTTTGAAAGAGAATTAACGAATTCCTGCACTTCCTCCGATTGGTCAAACTGACGCTAGTATCCCAGCGATATAGACGGTGCCATTTTGTGAGTTTGGAGCCATAGTCTGCGCAGTACTGTTCGAGAGTGGAGTGGCGTTATTGATGACCCGCCCAGACTTCTGCTAGACTCACTGGTGTTTGAGTGCACTGCAGTTCTTTTTTTATACACTGCACTTTTTTTTTTCTTCCCATGATGTGCTTGTCAGTGGCAACTGTAGTCATCATGTCACATCCTGTTTCTATGGCATCAAATAACTAACAAAAACAAAACTTCTCAGAAAAGTGGACATTTAAACTTACATCAGCAGTATATTAAGTACCTAAAACGACAGAAACCATCTTTGGGGAAAAAAAAAAAAAAGTGACTTACACTTTTACTTTAGCTTGGCCCAAGTCCCATCCACAAACATGAAAGAAGTGGAGTTTATGACCTATACTGCAGCCAGCCACCAGGGGGAGCTCTACATGCTTTGGCTTCACTTTTGAAGAGATGTCCACTTCTTGGTATTGTGTATGGTGTTTACATGGATAGAGCAGAAAAGATTTAAACTATGGCTGGTGCAACAATGTACACAAATATGTGTAGACTGAGCGAACACATTGTATGTGTTTCAAAGAAAAGCAAACAGTGTCTTCGAGCTTCTGAGGCTAATCCTGACTCATATTCCAGAATTCTTAGTGTGCGAGCTGACCAGATGGTTCTGCATCACAAAATACGTCTCTACCACCGAATTGCTGTGATGCAAGACGCCTGTTGATTTTTCATCTTGTCATCACAATTTTAAGTTGTTATCTGAACTTCATTTCTAAACAAGTGCAACTGACAGTAGTTAAATGGTAGTATTCAGTTGTCTGACAGAATTTGTGTTTCACTGGCTTAAAGCATCTCAAGGAGTCATAAACCTCTTCGTCAAAGCTGCTGTGGACATTTCCACAGTGCCGGTTATCTTATCCTGATATAGCTTGAATCTGACATCCTTCCAGCCGAACATGGATTTTTTTTTTTTGTCCTATGTATAAGACAAAAGTCTTATAATGTGAAAAATGTGTCATTGTCATAACAATTTTTCAACTGTGTCTTTCTATAGACCTACAAGACTTCTTAGAGTCAAGTAGTGTGTCAATATTATATGGTGGTAATATAGTGTTTTTGCAGATAATAGAATATTCAATTCAATTTTATTTATATAGCGTCAATAACGATACAATACAAAGAATATGCAGTCTTTTGGTAAGCTAGTTTGTCAGTAGTTAATAATTTGGTGGTGTGGTGCTACCATGTGTTTATAATTGGTACCAGACTTTCTGGGTGTGTGTTACCAAATTAAATATTACTTATACAGTTGTGCATAAGTTTACATACCCTGGTAGAATTTATGATTCCTTGGCCATTTTTCAGAGAATATTAATGATGACACAATTTTTTTTTATTTCAGTGGTTAGTGGTCAGTGGTTGGGTGAAGCCATTTATCATTTAAATCATAATGACAGCAGAAACAACCCAAATGACCATGATCAAAACTTTACATACCCCAGTTCTTAATACTGTGTATTGCCTCCTTTAACATCAATGACAGCTTAAAGTTGTGGATGAGGCTCTTCATTTTCTCAGATGGTAAAGTCTTGGGCTGTCTTCCATGAACTGCATGTTTGAGATCTCCCCAGAGTTGATGATGATACTGAGGTCATCAGACTGAGATGGACACTCCAGAACCCTCACTTTATTCTGCTGTAGCCAATGACGGGTCGACTTGGCCTTGTGTTTTGAAACGATGTCATGTTGGAACGTCCAAGTACGTCCCGTGTGCAGCTTCCGGGCTGATGAGTGCAAATTTTCCTCCAGTATTTTCTGATAACATGCTGCATTCATCTTGCCATCAATTTTGACCAAGTTTCCTGTGCGTTTGTAGCTCACACATCCCCAAATCATCAGTGATCCGCCCCTGTGTTTCACAGTAGGAATGGTGTACATTTCATCATAGGCCTTGTTGACTCTTCTCCAAATGTAATGTTTATGGCTGTGGTAGGGCTGGGCGATATGGCTGAAAAATGTATCACGATATAAGTGTTTCATATCAGTCGATATCGATAATTATTGATATGTTTTTTTAACCTATTCTACCCAGACTTCTTAACTGTGCTGAACTGCATCCGTTATTTCTTTATATCGCTTTGATTTTTTTGTCGTATGGTACTGCTGCCGTGTACCTCTTGATCAGAGGTTGCGCTAGACTTTTTCGTTGTCTGTCATTTTGACTGACAGGGTTTTAAAAATCCCGTCACTTTATTTTATTAAAAATGATGACAATGACATATTCAATAGCATTTCATTTTCAATCATTTTTAATTAATATTCAGTAGTTGTGGAAAAAAAGATTAGGCTCATATAACCAGCCATCAAAGACGACTCAAGAATCATGAATCTAGACGTCTATTTAACCGGCTCAGTTGAGTCTGATATATAATCAATAAACGGCACCATTCAAACATCTTACATCTCACTCGGAGACTAAACGTACTACCCGACTTGACCACTGGCAACTAAAGCACTCAGACACTCACTCACTTACACACAATACGCAGAGAAACGAAACTTAACCGACTCATAACCGCTGCTCGTGGATCCCTGCTTAACCGAGAGTCAGCAGCCACTCACTGGGCCGGCAGATAAACGAAACTTAACCGACTCTTACACTACTAATCAAGAGAGACAAGAGACAATTAATATGCTCACTTGCCACCAAGTTTGCAGACAACATCGGTCTGACTCTTGTCTGACTTAAAATAACCAAAATATTGCCAAACTGGTGACGTGACCTTTCCTTTTTTTATCTACAATTTCCTCTCGCGCTGTCGCTCTCATATCCTCCTTTCACTCCACGCCGTTCTTGTTTTTTTGTTGTTGTTGATACCACCAACCTGGCTTAGCTAGGCCACAGTAGGGCGAGAGGCTAAAGCCCTTCCTCTGCCTACATCCCCCAGAATGACTTGCAGTTCGCTCGGGGTTTTCTTCCTATGTTTCTCTAACAGAGTTCAAGTGAAATTATCGAACATTCTATCGAACGTATTTTCTATTGATATCGATCACGTGTCTATCGCGATATATATCGTTATCGTTTTATCGCCCAGCCCTCGGCTGTGGCTAAAAAGTTCAATTTTGGTCTGTGTTCCAGAAGTTTTGAGGCTTGTGTCTGTGCTGTTTGGCGTATTGTAAGCGGGATGCCTTGTGGCATTTGCGTAGTAATGACTTTCTTCTGGCGACTCAACCATGCAGCCCATTTTTTCTTCAAGTGCCTCCTTATTGTGCGTCTTGAAACAGCCACACCACTTTTTTTTTCCTGTATTTCAGCTAAGTTATTTCTGGGTTTTTCTTTGCATCACCAAACAATTTTCCTGGCAGTTGTGGCTGAAATCTTTGTTGGTCTACCTGATCGTGGTTTGTTTTCAACAGAATCCCTCATTTTCCTCTTCTTAATTAGAGTTTAAAAACTGCTGATTGGCATTCTCAATTCCTTGGATATCTTTTTATATCCCTTTCCTGTTTTATGCAGTTCAATTACCATTTTCTGCAGATCCGTTGACAATTCTTTTGCTTTCCCCATGACTCAGAATCCAGAAATGGAAATGGACAAACCTGTTTGTGTTAACCTGTGTGTTATCAGGCCAAAATCACCAGGGTCTGTAAACTTTTGATCAGGGTAATTTGGGTAGTTTCTGTTGTCATTATGATTTAAAAAGAGTAAACACAGTTGTTTGACACTAAATGGCTTCACCCAACCACTAACCATCAGTGAAAATAAAAGTTTTTCTCTTATCATTCATATTCTCCATATTCTCTGAAAAATGGCCCAAAACATCACAAATTCTGCCAGGTTATGTAAACTTATGAGCACAACTGTACATGTAGGTTTTTCAGGCTCTTGGCAGTCCCCTTTGAGCTAAAATTAGACCTACGCCAAAACATGTGCCATTAAATGGGATTGGATGGCTCTGTATTTATACACACAGAAGACCATGTGCAATCCTTTCCATGTGTCATGCCAGATTTTATGCAGCATTGGCTGTTTCTGGAATAGTGTTGGTCTCAGATGTAAATTAGACGGTGTTCGTACAATTGAATGTATATATGTTTTGGCTGCAATGCTTCCATTTAGTGGCGATTCATTTACATCAAACTGCTGTACCACAAGGGGAAGAAAGCATCTCAAGGATATCTTTTTTTGATGAATTTTGTTATTGGGGTGTTATAATGGTTCCATAACAAACTGTTTGACTAATGAAAAAAATGTTATTGTTGCCTTCTTATGTCATTCAGATAAAAGATATAAAAACCTTAAAAGCTGATGGAGGAAAACGGTCTGGATTTCATTTGGTAGCATAGGCTGACTCATACTGTGAGTTGTCAGATCCACTCTTAAACTTCTGGACCCCCTCACAAACATTAAAATATAGGATTTAAAATCCGGATGATTACATCAGTTGTTTCACAACCGCCAAAGGAGAGAGCTGAGTCTACAAGGACTCAGAGCAGCTGATGGTGTTGTCAAGCAACGGTAAACATTGTAGCACTTGAGGCTAACATTAGCATTGCTTAGCCTAGCCATTTACCAGGCAGGAGTGTGGATCAGTAGATTTTTAGTCCCTCCTGATCTGTCATGATAAACAAAATAATATCCCGTAGTTGTGCTTATTTTCAGTTCTTATTGTGTATGTGCAAGTTTGAGATTAGTATCTCACACCCTGTACAAATGGAAACAAATGGAAACTATAATTTTACCTCTAAAAAAAAATCTTCATCTTAGAATAGGGTCCGTCAGAGTTGGCTTGCTCTCTTCATATTGCCAGATCATAGAACTCCACGCCTGTCATTGAAGTCTAACATTTGACTGCTTAATGTTTCAACAACAATGAATGTGACTTTGATAAAGTAAGAATCTTGCAAAAATGTTGTAGTCCACAGGTAGTCCTCAGCCCCCTTGCATTGGTGACACCGTCCCCTTCCAGTTGCATTGCTCTCAACTTTTGTGTTTTTGCTATGGAGTCAAAAACACAAAAGAATTCAAAAATATTGAGTTGAACATTTTTACTCTTGTTCTTATTTTTTTGTAGGTAAACATTTGACAAGTGTTTCTCTTTACTCCTCCAGGACCCCGGTTCAGTTCAGTTCTCCACCCTATACTCCTCCACCCCAAATGCACAGGTCCTATTCATCCCCCGATAATCTGCAGAAAAATGCTATGGTAATGTTTTTCTACTTTTATAATGTTGTTATTTTATCATTTTATCATGTTAAACTTGTTCCTGTAACTAATATGTACACTGATGAAATCAGAAATTGTCTTTTTGGTCTAAATGAGCAAATGAAACACGGGTCCTGTTATATTTTCCTTTATCCAGAACAACGCCATGTGGCAGGTCCAGATGCAGCAGCTTGAGCAGTTAAACGGCGGTTTCTCCAAGGCTCCGCAGCCGCCGTCTGGTGGACATTCAGGTGGAGGCGGTTCAAGGCAACACGACAGTACCCCCTATCGGCATCATCCGTCCCAGATGGGCAGTGGTGGCCGAAGCCAGCGCTATGCAGACGAGTTGGGTTCAGGGCGTCACCAGCAGTACGGCCACAGGGACAGCTACCACCACCAGAACGACAGGAGCGGCAACCGTCACCACGACAACAGAGGCGGCAACAGACAATACGACGAAAGGAGTAGCAGCCGCGGCTACCAGGATAACAGATGGCGGCGCTACTGAGGCATGTAAAGGATTTCTGTAAGGACTTCAGTTCTTCACAAATTTGCGGACAGTTTTCTAAAGAAGATCATGAATTATGTTGACAGAATCATTGTGTATACTCAGGTTGTTTGTACATTATCCAGTTTGAAGATTTAATAACTCATGCCTTAGAGACACTTTTTTTTGTTTACTTTTAAGGCATTTTTAAATTTGTACACTTCTTCATGTGAGTTTTTCCTCACATACAGCAAATACTGGGATTGTATTGTCACAAGAGCAAGGGCAACGACCAATACTAGTTGTCATTTTTGGAAGAGAAGACAAAAAATTGTATTTAAAAAAAAAAAAAAAAAAAAGTTAGGCTATTGGCTGTTTTTTGTGTTATGCAAATTGTATTTAAATGGTGCTCACAGAATTTTAGAAATTCTTCAGGTACTTTGCAAAAAAAGAACAATTGTCATTTTAAGATTCCACCAGCGACATTTTTACTGCAACAGGGCACCAAACTTTCTTATTGTCAGATCTGCTGACCTTGCTCTTTCCACAAAAAAAAAATTGGCTTTGTTTTATTTTTATTTTTTTATTCTGATCTGTAAGACAAAGTGTTTTTAAAGCGAACATTTCCATTATTATAAAGCTCCTTTACTGTGAACGTTGCATTGTCTTTCATCTAGCCACAGCACATGATGCCTGAGCACCGTGAGCGCTATTTCCAGCTCTTTGTGTATGTGACCAAGTTAACTAAGTAGGCTATTGTATTTGATGCTACATGCTGTAATGCGTGCACACACGGCCTTATCTGCAGTCTATAAATGGACCACGTGTAACTAATATGCTTGTGAGGCGGTTATGAAGTAATCTACAGGTGGCGCCACAAGCATCCTTTCATTGAATCAATTAAGATGTTAAATATAACCGAGCCACACGATCAGCTCCTGCGTTTGACCTTTCTATTTAGGATGCTTTCATGTCTTCGCGTGGATTTGACACCCCTTGTTCTGTTCACAACATGCAGTAACGATCAGGTGTAGCCTCGTTTATCAGAACTGAACGCAGAGAGATCATCTTTTGTCGGAAGAGTCTTTGCGACACTTAACAACGCTTGTTTTTGGTCCGTTTTCAGAAAGCGTTAGGCCATTGTTCCATCCCAGAATTAGCAGCACTTTAGTTGCGATAGGGCTTTCTGTGCGGGGCTTGCTTATAACAAAGTGATGATCAAATCCTTTAATGTCTGTGTGGAGGTCATAATCTACCCTTCCGAAAGTGCTTACGGCTCTAACAGCGGCTCTATCCACAGCTATATCCCTCAATCTCCGCGGTGTCCGAAAGCGGAGCTGCATTTGCACCCTCTGAACTAAGCTCTGTGTCTTGCCTGTAATCTGCCCAGTGTCTGATTGCATCCTGATGCTCCCGAATGGCTCTAATAGAGCGTATCCTCTGTTCGGTGTTGGCGCAACTAGGAAGGCCTTTATTACGCCTCTGGCTGCGGCATATCTCTTTTAATTGGATGATCTGCCTGGCGTCTCTGGCCCTGGAGCGGACGGATTAGAGAGGCCACTCGGTAGCCGCTGCTGTGTGGACTTATATAGAAGCGCGTCTCTTGATATGATCCACTTCCAAACACTCTGAGACCCTCCCTCTCTTGTAACAGCCCCCGCAACGCAAACCACAAGTGACAAGATGCCTGCAGCCGTGATTCCCGGAGCTTGGCACCGCCTCCAGTTGTTGGGTTCATTGGTGTCACGGTAACGAGGCCTAACTTTCCGACCTTAGTCTCTATCTCTTAATTGAGTCTTACTTGCCTTAAAACAGAAAAACTCGCGATTACTGTACCATATATTATGTTCTATGGAGTTGGGTGCAATTAACTTGTCAGAAAAAGTGAAACTATGTCCGCGGAAAATAGTTTTATTCTTTCTTAATGCACTTGGCTCCCTGCAGAAACGGTTCGAAAATGTTCTCGGCAGGCAGCTCTGCCGCAGTTGTTCTCATCTCCTCTTTGATCGAGTCCTCAAACCTCCCTAAAACGAAGCCGAGCCTTCCCCACGCAGAGCTCCCATATTTCCTCCTCCATAATCCCCCACACTTTGAACACGGCCGCTTCGGAGGCGCAAGTCGTCGGCGAGTGAAATTTATTTCCAGTGGTGATGATAAGTGTTTTCCCCTCAGGACACCGACTTTTCAAAGTTTATATTTTCTGGGTTTCATCCCAGAAACAATCTGTAGTTAATGTTACTGAAATCACAACGTAAATTCAATAAAATAAGGATATCTTATCAAGTCCTCTATTCTCACAAATATTGGTAATGGGTTTTTACAGAAAAAGATACACATTCAAATAAAGGTTTCATTTTTCTCCTAAATTACGAACATCTTTAAAATATAGATTTATAGAAAACTTAAACAATGAGAGACGCGCAGAGAGGTCTCCGTCACAAAAGCATGTGGAGAGATTCTGCTGTGAGCTGAACGCTATGTGAAGTATTTCCAGCCATTAATGTCAGACTCATCAGCTCGTGGCCGACACTGATCCCACATTTTTCTTAGAGCCTGTTTGATCTGACTGACGGATGATACTCTGAAAACAGATTTTTAGCGCTGAATCAAACTCGGTGTCGGGCCAAAACGAGAACCATCGCCCTGAGTTGCAGGTGATGGCATTGCGCGGTATTTTATCTGAGTAGATGTTGTTAGGAAGATATCTGTGCGTAATTGCTGATTAATAAATTATAAACTATGCGGCAGTTTGCTTAAGACTTAAAGAAAGTTATACTGAGTTGACCTTTAACTGCAGTTCTGGCTGCAGGCTTTTTATTTCCTTGTAGAAACAACTCTAATTCAGGTGTGTTTTCATTTCTTTTTAAAAAAAAATAGTTTAAACAAAAAATAAAATCCTTATTTAGGGACATTAAATTATTATTGTTCCACGTAATTGTAGAATAACAATCATTATGATAATATCAATCCATAAAAGCAAGTTCAAACATTTAAATATTAATACCATTTAAACAAATAAAAACAACCTTTTTTTTTTTTTTACAAGTTAAACCCGATACTATAAAAATGCCACAGGCGGTTTTTACGCTTGACTCAAGACGCAAACCCTCGGGACAATTTTTAAATTATTAGAGAAAGAAAGAAAGAAAGAAAAAAAGCCACCAACTAACTCTACTGGATTTATTCGCTTAACCACGGGGCTTTCATTTGAATCCAAAGTTAAAATATCGAATAAATTGGATTGAGTTAGAATACATTTAAAAGTTCAGAAAAATAAGTCAGACCAGAGTTTATCAATAGCTAAAGGGTTCAACTATTAATTCAAATAACTAAATCGTTTGACACAGAAGACCCACGACGCTGGTTGAAACTGAAATAATAATCATTTGAAGGCGGTGGATAATATTTCTAGATTTAAATGAGTGTTTAGTAGTAGAACGGTGCCGATTAAGTTAGCGTTGTAGTCTAAACTCATGATCAAATAAAGACGCTTAGAATGGAATCAACAAGTGTGCAGATTCAGAGAGGGGGGGAAAAGTTTTTTTTTTTTTAGTGGTGGGGGGCGTGTGTGTGTGTGTGTGTGTTTGGGACGTTGCCATGTGTATGCACCGTACAATGCACGAGTGTGTTTGTAAAAGAGAGAGAGAGGAAGAGAGCTGGAGAGAGAGAGAGATGTGTTCAGGGATGGTTTATATAGCAGTGGGTGTGAGCGCAGATCGTACTCAGCTCATTACCACTGTGGCGCTTGGCGCAGTTCAAGTTGAAGGCTCCCGAGCTTCACCACGACACTTCAGGGAAAAGCTAGACTGCCTTTTTTTTTTTTTTGAAGAAAAAAAAAAAGAAAAAAGATAAACAATGAGTAATTTAAACGCATGATCCGTAATAGCCGCAGTTCCAGACTGTTAAACCTGCATACGTTTAGACGTTATTGAATTGAACAGGCTCATTGCGCAGCGAAGGTAGCGCACGGCGCACAGGGACAGATCATGCACTGTCAAGCCGAGCTGAGGCTCTCCTCCCCCGGGCAGCTGAAGGCTGCCAGGCGACGCTACAAGACTTTCATGATTGACGAGATCCTCTCCAAGGAGACTTGTGATTATTTTGAGAAACTTTCTCTCTACTCGGTGTGCCCTTCGCTCATTGTTCGACCAAAGCCTCTTCATTCATGTTCGGGTAAGACGACTCTGTTTTTTATTTTACTTCTTCGGAACGAAAGAAAATAGAAGAAACAAAAACAAAACATTGAAAGTTAATTCTCTGTTGCAGGTCTTTTTTTTACGCACGGAACCTCAGTCTTTGAACTAATAGATGTTTCATCTAAATTTGAAAGCATGACACATTTCAATGTTGCGTGAACCAGGAAATGTTATTTAAAGTGCCAAAAGTTTACACAAGACGTCGGAACTGAAGTGTGCAGGCGCGCATAGTTGTAATGGCAAAATTAATGCGGTGACACAAAGTTGTGATTAGTTTTATAAATGATCCCTGCTGGTGCACACAATCGTGCAAACATTAATATCTGATTACATGCTTCATTTGCTTCATTTATTATCTCACATGTGCGGCTGCGCACACGCGTTTTAATGAGTATTTCAAAAGGAAACACAATTTAGTCTTCATAGCCGCACACCGGGACTTCACCTTCCTCACTCTGAACTTTACATTATAAATCATGACAGCTAAGTGTTTTGTGTTGAAAATCCATGACATGCGGTGGAGTCAGGTGAACCTCAGAAACGCTCAAGGGCTTTTGTTGAATGCAAGATGATAGATGACTGAACTGATAAGTTGGTGTAGTTCTACATAAGAGTCAAAGAAGAGGCAAGGACGGGTCAGAGAGATAAAGGAAAACCTACCTCCATGGAAGCTCCTGGTTACTAAGCTGCAACCTTCAGTCCATTTGAGCTAATTTCCTTTAAGTTAAGAGTTCTGCTAAGCCAAGGGGCCTTCCACAATGAATCTTGCTGCTGCTGGGTTGTGTTTCAGTCACAGAAATGTGTGTTTCCCAGAACACAGCAAGGCTCTCAGCAAGAAACGTGTATTTTAAAGTGTAGTACACCTGTATATAATGACATAAATAATAGCTAGCACACTCGTGTAGTATATTGACTGATAAAGGACAAAAACACAGATCAAAAAGCATCAGCTGTTTTATTGAAATCAGTATTATTTATGTTGATATTAATCAGTCTCTTCTCAAAACTTTTTATGATTTTACACTCTTCTCATTTCGCTTTCAGCAAGGCGGTTAAAATCTGAAAAACTTAGTCTGGCAGACGGACAGATAGACAGATCATGGATTTGCAGTCAGTTGTGGCGTCCTCCTCGATGTGTCTCGCGCTGGAAGTCAACAACATATAGTACGACAAATCTCGGACTGGCGCAGCATGTTATCGTACCAAAACAAAACCCCTCTCAGTTTTAAATCCGGATGAATCCCAACAACTCAAAGGCAACTGCACACTCTAGTAACCATTAGGATAATTGCTCTAAAGTCTGAAATAATAGCCACTGCAATTTGAAGATGACAGCGATGGGTGGATAAAAATAGGGGGGGAGTGATTCTCTCATCCCTCTGATATGGATTGGTGTGTGGTAGAGGGCACTATGACTAGGCTTTGGCACCCCTCTGTTCGGATGGATAGAGTAACCCGTCCGGCATATCAGAACACTGTGCCCACCACTTATTTGTAGCTGCGGGGGTGTGAGACACACTATATTCCCCTACATCAATGGCTTTTAGTGCTTGATATAGAAGCTGGCAAGCTAGCGCGCCCTGGGCCTGAGAGAGGCTGCTGGCCCCCGCGTGGCCCCCTAACAGTGAAAGCTGACTGCTTCATTCTGCAAAGGAAGGGGTGTTGTAACCTGCTGCTGCCAGCGGAGGCTGCTAAAAGACAGAGGAGCCAATAACGTGGCCTAAAAGAGAGGACCACAAATGAAATGGTGCTGTTTGTGAATTTACATTCCTCCGTCAGTCATGAGAGAAATGAAATGCAGACCTTGATTTTGCAGAAGTTTGTAATACTCTTGGAGTTAATTCCCTGTCAGTTACAGCGGGATCAGAGACAATGAGCCCTGACCTGGTGCTGAGCCGCGAGCAGCATAATGGCAGGCTACAGTATTCCATTTGGCATCCCGTCTCTCAGCAGGACCCAGGGAAGGGCTTTTAGTGGTGTTTTCTGGAGGAGGTGAGAGAGATTAAGATCAACTGCGGCGTAATCTCACCTGACAGCGTAATGAAAAATAAAAACAAAAAGAAAAGTAGGAGTGTGTGGAGCCCGAGGGCCGCTGCATACTGGTTTGGTACCAGTTCACGGCTTACAGAAAACAATCCTAGCGAGCAAAAGGGGTTTTCATCCATTCTTAAACCCTAATCCACCACAGACAATATAGTCTCCCATTAAGCATAAAGTCCACATGAGGCGGTTGATTACACCCATGTCAGCACACACAGGCAAATATGCACTCAGACACACACAAAAACAAACGCACACATCCTCCTTCTTCAGTTAATGATAATCTTTGACAGCCTGTCATCTCCCCGTCATTCCAGAACTGCCATCGCATTTTTCTGTCTCCAAAAAAAATGATACGCAATAAATCTAAAAGCAGTTTCCGCTATTGGCTGATTCCTGCCGCCACTTGTATGGATCGGGTTTCAGATGAATGTAATACTCTGTGCTAGACATGCGGTTTTAACTGGAGAAGTTCACCACGAGAAAACACTATGACACTCAACAAGATGCTCCTGGCAGCGATATTCACACGCTTAAAGCTCTCTGATCCGTCATGTCCTGAATTATTCAAATGAACGATAAATAAGTAGGTAGCCTGATAGGGCCAAACTTCTACTTGTCACCAGATCCTTTATATTCAAAACGTGGCAAAAGTTCACATACACTTGTCATAGCTCAGCAATGAATCACCCATTCCAGCTTTCCATTAAAAAAAAAAAAAAAAAAAAAAGCGTGAGAGAAGAAGATGTTGTGATAGGGAGCAGATGGCTGCGGCATACCTTGCTGTTGCACTCATGCATTTTATCAGTTGCAAGAATAACCCCGGTTAGCGAAAATGACGTCCTGCTAACTAGTATCAACAGAGAAACCAGTTGGTATTAAAAGGAATGCCTAACAATCTCCTCTTCTTGATCTATTCTTAGCAGGTATGTCTTCTGTAATGGTTACTAGAAGCGCTTGTGCCAGTCCCCGCATTCCAAACGTGATTATCGAGAGTATCAGTGTGCTTTTCTGCATGGGGCTGAGGTGCGCTCTTGCAGCTACTCAAACAGTTTATTTGTAGACTATTGACAGGACACTGGCGCTTGTCAGCGGCGTGTCATAGCGATGGCTTCGCTGTCAGTGGAAAGTCACCGCGAGGGCTGACATTCCCCCCCTCCCCTCCTCATTCGTCCTGCCTCTGAGGGGTCCGTCTGTGGACGACTCCGAGCTCTTTGTTGACAGGAGGTTTCCTGACAGTTGTGAAGACAAAACTGAGGTGTGCTCTTCCCTCACTAAGTTCTGTGACCCTTCACGTGGCCACCATTCCCGTGACTGAAAATTCTAGTCTTCCTTTGAAGGAACCTGAAATGAGATGAATCATGAATCTGCTATAAAGACTGAAAGCAATATACAGTACATGCAGAAGTATAACAAGAGTGTACAACCTGAGAAACAAGGCCTTCTTGTCTAGACTTGTTGCAATACCAGCAGTCTAACATTGGGGGATTAGCGATGACCTCAGTGCCTTACCATGATGTCATGCTGAGCCCAAGGCAGCGTCTGATGTGTGTGTTTGTGTGCCTGCAGAGCAGCTCCGGCTACCTGTACTTTTATTTTTATTTTTTCACCTGCAATATTTCTGCTCCTCATGCTTGACTCGCGCCTAATAGCAGGGTTTACTTTGAATTACTTTGAACTTTGAATTACTTTGAACTTAAGTGTGTAAGCCTCAGCTTCATGCCTCTACGATTAAAAAAGCGGTGCCAATTTATTTGTTTTGAGAGCCTTTTCTTCCCTCACCTTTGCGCTACATATTTTCCCGCTGTACTTAAGGAAAAGACAGAACTCCTGCTCGTGCTGAAAATGAGAGAAAACGTTTCAGGAGCAGCAGCAAAAACAAACCGACTCGATATCTTCTTTGCTCGTCTAGATTGTCTGTCGGTTAAGAAGGCATCTCTACCACAGGCGACCTCCTATTTTCTGTGCTCCACTGCGTTGTCTTTTATCTCCCTCTATATCTTCCTCCTCTACCCCTATAATCCCCCTCCCGCCCCCTGATACTGCTCCTTATCAGCCGGTGCATTACAGCCTGCGCCTGCTAGTAAATTTCAGTCCGGGGGGTTGGTTTTTATATTTGAAGCCGCGAGGATTTTTCCGGCAGATATTATGTTCTCTTTGGTTGACCCGCCGCATCCTCTCTGTCAACCTCCAGGTCTCCATCCCCTCCCGCCGAGGCTCCAGACAAGTGCTACTTTTTTATTGATTCTGGCGTCTGCTGCTTCTGTCTGCTCTGATAAAGAGCAAAAATGTGTGTGTGTGTGTGTGTGTGTGTGGCTGTACAGAGCGGCGTGCAAGAGAGGGAAAAGGGGTTTATTAGTTGAACGGTGTTTGATTTAGTTTTAAATTTTTTATTGCAGCCGATTCCGCGTCTGGATGGGTGTGTTTTGCGTGTGCGCGTACGTCGGCGCGCTGGGCTCGGTGGTGGTTTTTATGTGGGGAGGCCGGTTAGTGCTTAACAGCCTCTGAAAAATAATCATTCATTTGAAGGGTTCAGGGGATCAGTGTAAAACACCGCCTGCGTCATTGGGATCAGAGCCCTCTACAAGGAGGAGGTCAAAACCAAAACACTTTTCACGGCAAACACTAGTCAATTAAAAAGAGGGCCTGTCTAAGCCATTAAAGGTGGTCAATAATGGTACAACTGAGGTGACCGAGGAGTTCGTAAGAGTTCACTACACCCATAAGCGCTGATTTCAGAGGGTATCTAATTTCTGTGTGCCCTCTCTTCCAGGCTCCTCGTCACTACGTGCCTACCCTCTCCTCTCGGTGATCACGCGGCAGCCGCCCAACCTGCCCCCCCACCTGCAGCAGCCGCCCTCGCCGGGCACGGCCCACCCGCACCTGCTCTCCCCGCAGCACGCCCGGGGCTCCGAGCCTTCGCCCAGCCAGACGCCCCTCAGCATCAGCAGCGAGTCGGACACGGAGCGCAGCACGCCCCGCCTGAAGAAGCCACGGCGCAGTCGCACCATCTTCACCGAGCTGCAGCTCATGGGCCTGGAGAAGAAGTTCCAGAAGCAGAAGTACCTGTCCACGCCCGATAGGTCAGCACGGTTCAGACACTCACATTTGATCGGACCGATTCAGTTAGAGTGTGTTGCACGCGCAGGGAAATACAGTAACACAAACAGACCTGAGAGATGAAACTAAGTCATAGTCAGCAAAAAGATTTAAGTTGGGAATCAAACCACCTACATGTTAAAGGTAACTGACGCCCACTTATTAAAATAACCCGATGTACCAGCTACCAGAGTCATATAAGTGTCAATGATTTTGACAACCTGCATAGCTGGCATAGAGAACATTTTCAAAGTACAGAGCACGCGCGCACACACACACACACACACACACACAAGCACATTCTCAAAGCCACAGATGCAATTATCAAGCAGCGGTAAACCCAACATCATAATTTTTGATTTATCCTGTGGGGAGTGTCTCATGTAATGCGAATTTGTCGAAGCCAGAGCATTACCTCAGCATTCTAGTTGAGACAAGAGTAACGTTTTAACCCTGAGCTCTCCGACAAAAAAAAAAAAAAAAAAAAGAACCAACAAAGAAACACTGCCTCATTCAGGAAAACAGGGACAGAGGCCAACACAAGCAAACAGAAATGTATTACACTGATTTACTGCCAATCATTTCACACATGTGCAGGTGTATATAAAATACATGTAGCTTTCTACAATAAGATGAAGTAATCTATATGTTAATACCTGTCTCTCAAGTCCCATTCTGTGGGTCATTTTTGGGACCTGACACGAGGTTACACTATATTTTCCAGCTTTTTAAAAAAAATTTTATTTGGCCTGCAGGCTACTTTTCCATTATAACCCAGAATAGTACTGAACCATAAATGTTGTAAAAAGCTTTCCTTCACATGCGCAGGAGGAATTTCAAACTGCTTGTGAACCTTTGCATCCAGTACAGATTGCAGTATTGTGCACTCCACGTCCCATGATGTGCTTTCCATATGTAGAGAGTAAATCAGTGGCGGCACAAGTACGACGTGTTCATGCGATTGGACGCGCAAATATCTACTCCATCCAGATAGGGTGTCGCAAACATTGCATCCTACTTGCATGGCAGTTTTTAACCACATCCATGTTTTGAGCAAAGCAGGTTTATTTGTCACCCCATTTACATCCCTCCCATCCGTGGGGAAAACTCCCACGATGCATTATTAAATATATCACATCTTGGCTTGCCCGGAGCCGCTGGAAAGGCGCCATGCCTCATCTTAAACCAGAGGCCCCCGAGGCAGAGCGCAACTCAGTGATCAAAACCAACCACCCGTACGAATAGCAGCGCCAAAATACTGTGTCCTGTCAAAATATCCGACTCTGACACTGTGTTGAGAATTAATTAAACATCCAGCTGGTGGAAGAAAACATCAACAGAGAAAATCCCCTTCTAAAGCCCCACTTCAAAGGTGTGGCATGCTCCCCACTTTGGTTTGTTATGATCCAAAGATAGCTTTTCTTCTTTCCCTGTCTTGGCTTGGGAGCTCTGCGGTCTCAGACTGCGTGTGGCAGCAGGGGAAATAATAATAATAATAATGAAAAATATCCCTGAAAGAGAGTTTTAATTATTTATATTATAAAGCCATAATGATTATATGCAACTTCCTGTAATAATACTTAGTGTCTTAATAATCATCATCATCCTGCTCATCATCATCATTATGGAAAGGTATTCAGTAACACCCGAGATTCCTTTATGAAAAGTGTGCGATTGGAACAAAATGGCGGCCTTGCAGTTGCCTGGAGGGAGCAATTCATGTACAGTTTCTGCTGCTGTAAGCGTGTGGTTTCTCTCCGTTGAGAACTAATGACCATATATAATTGGGGGTGTTTTCCTCTTCTGCAATTACTTTTCCTTGCCTCCAGTTGTTGCCCTGCTATAGGCAGGTGCATGCATGATAGTGACAGACAGTTTGACTGCCTGTATGTCTGGAGTCTTTCGAAGCACACACACACACACACACACACACACACACAGCTCTTCACGTAAGGTTTAAGGTCATGTAGGCGCTGTCAGTCTCGGGGATTTCTTCTCGATCTGCTTTTTGGATTTTGTCCGCTCCCTTTTCCTCTATCCCGGCTTCCACTTTCACCATCAAATGAAAGCCGGTTCCTTTCCCCGGGGGGTCGGTGGACGCGGAAACCCCTTCATGTGGCCGTTAAAGGCCTTGAGAAGAGCAGCGAGGAGGAAATCTCTTGATGAAAAAAAACAAAAAAAAAAAATTTAAACAAGCGGATGCCTTGTTCACTTCGTCTGTCCCTTCCTGGGGTTTTGCGTTACACACCGACCAATAGCCCTATTAGTCATGCATCAACACATGTGGCGGATGCATTCAGAGGTTTCTGCCCTAATCATCAGGCTTCAAGTGCTTTGATTGGATTACTGACCGCAGTGCATTTCTTTCAGACATTGTTTCCTTAGCTGCAGGTGCACAGGCTACTTGCAAATCATCTTTGACGTGAGATTCAAACATGGAATTAAAGGATCTTATACTGCACCTTAACTTGCAAAGAAGGCATGAAATAGCATTGTATACTTGTTACAAAGTTGAAAACCGCAATTACAGTCCAGGTTAATATATTATATAAGTATTATATAAGTATGACGCTTATGTGCCATTTGTTTTATTTGTGGTTCTGCAGGTTAGACCTGGCCCAGTCACTCGGCCTCACACAGCTCCAGGTGAAGACGTGGTACCAGAACAGGCGTATGAAGTGGAAGAAAATGGTAGGTGTAAGTCTGGCATCTCCTGAAACATTGGGCACAGAACATTTAGAGTCTTCTCTCAAACCTCTCTTAATTGTTCGTACGAGGTTTGCTCGTACGAGTCGCATTCAGCAATCTCTCCGCACTGGACAACTTTTTTTTTTCAGTTTTTCTTTCTGGAAATAGCAAGAATATATTAACACTACATCTGCAAACATTGTAAGAGCTGTATTGTTAGTTGCTAAAAACAAATATTAGTCTGGGCAGTGGCTTGAAGCAGCATAAAATCCCTGAAGCAGCTGTCGCAGTGGGCAAATTTTTAACAGCTACTGTTTCCATCACAAAATATGCTTCTAAAAATACCAAACAATGGAAAACATCTCCCAGTAAAATATCAGAGAAATGAAGGGAATGTTATAATTTTTAGTTAAGCCTGGTTTCAAATCAGAAATAACCAAGCCCACCTAAGTTTCAAAATAAAGTTTTGCTCTTTCAGATTATTTCTTTCTCTTTTTTTTTTTTTTTTTTTTACAGACATACAGTATGTGCACCAGTTTCCAAATGATCACTTCCAAATAAGCTAACACACTAAGAGAATAGTAAAAATGATAATGGTTGAGAAGAGGGAGGGGGGAAATCTCCATAGCTATTATTTCTTTATCATTTTTGTCATCTTTTTGTACTTTAAGCTTTAGTATTGCTGCTTACCGATGGATACCACTATAAAGACTCTGTGTCCCGTATCTGATTGCTATAATGATGAGAGAAGTGAGTGGTAGAGAGAAGTATGGCAGGGAGAGAGGGTGTGAAGAGTGCGATGTGACTGATGATGACGGCAGCGAGAGCAAACACTCTTGAAGAAGGGTCAACAACTCGAGAACAAAAAAGCCCTGAAATCGTTAAAGATAAATGAGTGCACAAGGCGCAGCCAGCAGCAATACGTCTTCTCTTAATTACTATAATAGCAAGCACTGCCTTTGACTTTTGCTGCCATTTATTACCAGAGGAGTCCACTAACACCGCCTGTGTTTTATTCTAGGTGCTCAAAGGAGGTCACGAGGCCCCGACTAAGCCCAAGGGAAGACCCAAGAAGAACTCCATCCCCACCACCGAGGAAATAGAGGCGGAGGAGCGGAGAATGAGGATGGAGGAAGAGGAGAGGATGAGGAGGGGAGCCGCCGAGGAGGCGGCGCTGGCTAACGGGGCGGAAGCCCCTCAGCTGGAACCTCAAGATCTCAGTTCAGAAACCAGCAATCCAACCGGCGCGATGGAGGGCTCTGAGCGAGAGCTGCCACTCCTCGTGTCAAAAACTCACGCAGCCAGCTAAGCAAGAACAAACGAACCAAAGACTGACGCCAACCTGAAAACAAATAGTGCCTCAGGATCACTGTAAAAAGCCTGTGTGGTGTTTAAAGCCATTTGCTTTTTGGATACACATTGGTGGCATCCAGTCTTTAGCCAGTAGAGCCTTGTATCATTTTTTTTTTGTGTACCAGAGAGTGTGCCATACAGAGAGCTAACCTTCATGATTGCACTGGTAGACATTTGGCCTTTGGTCTATAGTACAAAGAGTGTAAATCTGACAAATCCAAACAGGTCAGTCAAGCCTTAATCACAACAGAGTGACATGTATCAGCATCGCGCTATTGTGCTTCTCAACCACGAGAGATCCCACACACACACCTACACACACCTACACACACCTACACACACCTCTCAGTTCTCAAAGCTGCCTAAATATCAAACATTGCCTTACTGTGTATGTACCTCTGTACTATGAAACACGTCACTGCCAAAAACTGCTACACGGAACGGCCACAGTGCCTTGTTGGTCTCAGAGGAAAGCTTTTAAAGTGTCAATGAAATAACCATCAGATGCAGTATATTTTTTACGGTCTTTTCTGACTATCAGTGCCGAGAGATCTCTGCTAAGTTGAGAGAAGGAAACTTCTGTGTTTAGATTGGAGTCGTACAGCTTTCAGGCACAAATGTGTTCAATATTTGCTTAATGAAGCTTGCGTTTTTGTTTTGTTATTTTTGTCAAAGCTGAAATCAATATTTCTGCCAAGCCATACACTGTACCATACTGTAGAAATATGTATAAAGGATAAAATATATGGTCTTTTGGATACATACATATATGTGTGTATATATACATACACACACATATACATATATATATATGTGTGTGTGTGTAAGACAGTATTTTTAACTGCTGTTTTAAATTGGATTGGATTAAAATAGTTTATATGTGTAATGTTCCAGCCGTCCCTGATCTTCTTTTTTTTTTCTTCTTCTTCTACTTTCGTGGGAGTCAGGGTGTCTTTCAGCCACGAGGGCACTAAGACTCTTAAGCTGTCGAGATTCACCGAGGGAATAAATCAAGGCCTGTGCCAGAGATGCACAGCAAATGCTGAACATTTAAAATCTCAGAGACGTTTCCAGCCTGCAGGCTTCGCATGATTTCCCCCGATCGGTATGTTAGACCTGCATTAACATAGCGCCGTCTCCAACCGCCTGCCGCCGACTTCTCCGTGTTCCTCTTCGAGTTCTCTCTCCCCTCGCAGGGATTTGTAATTTTTAAAGAGTTTTCACTTTTTTCGAATTATACAGATTTATTTTTATTTGTCATTGTTTCATATGAAAAGTGCAGTATTTTTCTGATGTAAATAATGCTTGTTTGGTACGCTTGTTTGCTGTCTTTTTTTTTAGGTTTGTGTAAAATTATTTTTACTATATACAAGTGTGTGTTTATGTATTTAAATACACTTAATAAAATAGCTATCCTTAAAGTTTGCCTTGGTGTTATTGTGGTGCAACCTCTTTGACGTTGGGTCACTACAGTGCTGCTTTTACCTTTTGCTACTGACCACTGTGTTCAAGGATATTCCACTATATTTAACCTTTGCCTGGTGGTTTTGGTGTGTCTCTAATTTAAACAGTTAAACAACAATTTAAAGTCACCTATAGGACCCCGTTCATGTGACCGTCCCGAACGCACTGTCACGTCATGCTCAGGGTGCGTAAATCAAGCAGTTACAGTAGCTCTGGCAGGTTGAAGTTCAGGCGGATCCATTACTGGTGGAGCGTTGGAGGATGTATTAACCGTAGTCAAAGTTCACCATAAATCACGCTCAAGAGAACAAAGCGTTTAAAGCACTCTTGTGTTGTGACATTTATCATCTTTATCTGTACGGCGAACAAGATGGCCCGTAGCACACCCAGAGGGCTCCTCCGTGTCCCCGGGCAAGTGAGGAGCAGTCTAAAGTGTATTTTTAGTGCCTGATACCGGACATGGATGATTTCTAAAGCAAACAGCGCAAGTTAGCGTTGAGTAATGTGTGCCCTGGTTTGACGCCTTGTGTAAACACTCTAAGTATGTTTCTTATGTATGGACCAGCTGAAGGCCCCACACTTCTTGGGAATGTTATTTAACCGTTTTACTTTTTTAGTTATATATAACAGAAAATTTGTTAAAACTAGCTCTGTGAATTACTATTCAGTTATTATTTTTCTCTGCTAGTAATCAAGTACCGAAAACAGATCTATTTCCTTTTTATTCAGTTACTGAGAATCCATTGTTGTGTAAATGATTTTTCAATCTTAAAGTAAGTTTGGATCAAGGATTCCCTTTTGAATCTAATGGTTGAGCTGCATAATCATCATTTCAGCATAATAAGTGAAGGGCACTGTGTGTTTTCTCACAGGTCCAAGTTTTTAATTTGGCACAACTAAAATCCCGTAAGTCCACATGTTGAAACTAGTTTGGTATTTTAATGAATCTTGCTACAAACATTAATGCATTTTTTTTCATTTTTTTTAACTGAAATAAATGCATGGGCCCAAGCCTTGTGCACCGTCCTGTCCGGAGCCTCTGCCTTGAGACACTGATACCAGAATGGCTGAGATTCATCTGGTGAGCCTCGGATTCTCCTTGGCCTTTTGCGCTGCCAGCGCGAGAGTCAGTGTTAGCCGCCTGCCCTGCCCTTTGAGTGCTTTTACACCGAGGAACTTCTTGTATATTCTGGTCAGCCCAAACTCGTGGGAGTTTGTGGAATAGTCTTGAATTGTATTTTTATTTTATTTTTTTTTCACAGAACATGAACGAGAATAATTTCACCCGGCAGTAACTTTTGTACACTTAATATTTGGAAAGGTGTTAACCTAAGCCACGACCTTTTCCTATGCGGTCAGCGAGCCAGTCAGTCAGTGTTGCCAGACGGGAAGTGAAGAAATATCGTACTGTCGCTTTAAAATTATCGTATTTTGACCCAACAAAAATCACACACTAGGACAGTGCATTTAAAGTCAAAGCTATGCTATGTGCATGGAACTACAGTAACTTAATAAATAAACATGGAGGCTTGGCCATTTGAACAAAGCAACTGCTTTATTCACCGTCAGTCAAATGGAAACTATCATATATTTGCCATTTTGTCGTATCATATCTATCGTATAAATATGATAATTATCTGGCAACACTGATGTCAGCTAATGAAACTCCATGAGGCTGGAAAGTACAAATATACGTACTGAAGGCTTGAAAGACACTGTCAGTTGAAACACTATTTTCAGTCATCAAGTCGTCACTGAGTTCTTTGGTACTGGTTAAAACTTGCAGTAGACTAAAACCTATTCAGGTAAAATAAAGCCTCAATTAATGTGACTTGCAAAACTGAGTATAGAACGATTGCATTCTTTAAAAGTCTAAAATAGAATAGAGACTCATTCAGAACATGGCATTCTTAGTAAAAAAGTGAAAATATAAAGAAAGCAACAGTTTATAAAAAGTAAAAAATGCATCGTTAACATCTTTCCATGCATTTGTTTATTTTTATTTATTTGTTCTGGGGTTTTTTTAGGCGTTTTTAATCATCTTTTGTTACGTGTCATTTCCAGTCAGAAGTAACTCACCGCGAAAGAATAGTAGGTATGGGTATGAATCATTTCAGGGCTTAACTGTACCGTATAAATGCATGAAATAAGCCATAACAAACTTGGTGAATGTGCTGCCGGGGAGAGGGACGTCTGAAATTCCTTGCTTAGCCTGTTTCCACCACAACCGTACCATGGTTAAGTGGACGAAAATTGATGGATGGATGGATGGAAACTCGGTGCTTAGATTCCTTAGAACAATGCGGCACTTAGTATTAACATATTAGTTCTAACCCTTTAATTGTCGCCATTGCTTAGACTTTACTTAAGTAAAGTCCGCCTGCCTGGTTCTGGCATGAACACTCTTGTATTATTATCAGGATTTATGCTGACAATTACTGGTGTACACAATAGTTATTTGTTCAGAATATATTAAAAAGTGATTAATCAAAATTGGCTGCACTGTTTGCTAAGCTTTCCAAGAATGACTCAGCTTCACCACCTGGTTAAATTAAGACTTAAATAACAACAGCATCTGGAGCAGGTACAGTGTATCTGCCTTAAGTGCAGGGAATGAATTCAAACATTTTAATATTAAATATTCTTGTGAACCAGAGGCCCTGGCTGGCAGGCAAGGAGGCGGGCCTACAAGGAAGCACACTCTGCAAGCCTCCACAGGCTGCAGAGCTCCCTGGGGCCAATTGTTGTGCGGCGAGGTAAGCAAGGCTTCCAGAAACAGGCCTGCGGTGAGACACTGGCGGGCTAATTGGAGAACCTGTTATTTTCTCACAGGTCCAAGTTCAGGTGTAGGTCACTGGAGTGGAGCGGTGTCAGCCCTATAGGCAGCCCCTTTCCCCCACCCACAGAGACATCCATCGCACACCTTCACCTGTCAGCTTTGCGTATGCTCAGGTAATTAGCAGGGGCTGGGGGGAGTGGGCGTTGCTCACAGGGCTTCAGCTACTTTGTGTCATGGCAGAGGAAGTTATCTCTAAATGTCGGGCGCAAGAGCAACAGCAGGGCTTACTTAAGTCAATAAAGGCGGATGCTTTCTATGACATGCACAATGCTCGCCATTGTCTTCCTCAACAGTTGAAAAGACGCACTCATCAGCGGCAGTGGTGGAGGGTCACTCCCTGCACCCGCCGAGGTGCAGGGAGTCACTGACTGTGATTCATATGTTGAGCAAGACTTGCATTTAGATATACGTAGAACATAACTAGAAATTGAACAGGCATTAACCTTTATTACGTGGTATGTAATTATGTTTTCCCATTACCGATGCTTCCATGTGGCTGAGGTTTATTCCTCAAAAGAAGGAAATCCTCACAAAGGCAGATAGACTTGTGCCGAGTGGTAACAAACTGCAGATGACAGCTAAATGGTTAATTATCTTATGGTTAAATCTCTTTAAACCTCCGTGTTTAGATTTAAAATTTGTAAAGACCAAGTGCTCCTCCATGTATCATCACTACTTTCTAGACAAAAGGTTGCCTCTAGTAATGGATGTTGCTGACATACTGCTCATCTTCGTTGGTAATAATGACATCACTAGGGAGACAATGAAAAGTAATTTTGTAGGTCTGAATAACACATCTATGAGTCCGAAGGCTAATAAGATGTCCCAACACTACACGGTGGTTTACAGTTTATACTAAACAGGATTTTACTACTCTGGAAATGTGTTTCCGTGTTATCCACATTAGTCATACAGCTACAAGGTTAAACAGCACAAGTACGGTCTTTAGGTTTTTACAGTAATTTACCAGGAATGTGTACATGCAGTCACTTGATTAACAACTGGGTGACGCTACGCTGTGCTGTGATTAAAGCTGAACCACTTTCAAACTTTTTGCCAAATGACCCTAAGTGTCTCTTCTTTCGCTTCTTTCGCTTTTTTAATTTTTAATTTTTGTCACATTATTTAATAATAATTTAAGATCTCTGTGTATTGGCTTGCTTCTGATTACATGTCTACCACATCCCATTCCATTGCTCTGCTTTTTTTCCTCATTCCTAATGAAATGACAAACCCACATTGCAAAGTGTGAAAGTGGTGTAGCCTGGCCTTTCTGTTACTTCAACCTGTATTTTCAACCTGTACTCGACGTTGCCTCCTTATGTACCACTGACACAAAGGCTCCTCAGTAACTCGAGGAAGTCTTGTTCCCCTGCAACAGTGAAGCGTCTTAACTCTCATGCGCACACGTGTGGGCGAGACGTGATCACCACAGACGGCACCTGAAAAAGTGGTGCCGTTCGGCTGCGTTTTTCCACAGTTGCCACCTGCTTTAAAAGTGTGTCCCTGAAGGCCAGCGGTGCATCTGATATCTACTTCACATCTCTCATAAACAAAGCTTCAACGCAGTCACTGTCAACGATAGGGAACAAGTTTGAAACGTACGGCTTCCTTGAATGATTTATGTCAGTGTGATGCACAGAGGGGGGCGGCTGTGGCTCAGTAGGTAGAGCGGGTTGTCCACGAACCAGAGGGTTAGCGGTTCGATCCCCGGAATGTGCCACATGCCGAATTGTCCTTGAGCAAGACACTGAACCCCCAGTTGCTCCCAGTGCGTGGCACTGGTGTGTGAATGTGTATGTGCTTGTGTGAACGAATGGGTAGATGTGTCTGTGACTGTAAAGCGCTTTGAGTACCAATAGGTAGAAAAGCGCTATATAAAAGCAAGGCCATTTACCATAACTTTATTTTCTTCGCTATTGCCAACGCTGTCTTACCTGAACTTACACAACTCCACTGTTTTTGCTTATTAGTGGCTCAACCATGTGTGGCACACAGGTGATCAGGTGGAGGCAACCAATGAGCAACAATCCCCCAGAGCAGGGGTTGGGGTGGAGGGGAGACATAAAAAGAGAAAAAAAAAGACAACAAACAAGATGTTGAAAATAAAGAAAAAGTCATTTATTCATTTTGGAACTGCATCTTAATACAGAAGAATGGAAGTGTTGTTACGTGATCTCAAAGTGGTCACAAATGCGTGTTCCATGATCCACAAGTGAAACATGATGGGATTCACAACTGCATACAACGGCTTGTGTGTTGATTTGGGTCACAAATGCGTATTTGAATTCACGCGCAGCCACCGGCCAATTTGAGCATGTGCAAAATAATTTCACAAATGCACGCAGAGCAGTCTGAATATATATTATTACATTATGCAGCTATTTCTTGTATTGCAAATTTACAAATCTCATCATTTTCTCTTTCAAAAGGCTTTCTGTGAATGTCGGCAGTTACGCACAGATCAGCTGGGTGCACACGCGGAGTTTCGAGACCGTTTTCACGCTGCTCAGAGCCACACAGATCCACAAATGCACGGTGCGTTTAAGTGTCGCAGGAAAACTGGGAAATCCGGACTTTGGGTGGACTGATACATAATCTTTCCTGCCGGGAAAATACATTTTTGTTAGCATCAAGTGGGTATTTGGGGAGAGGCTGCTTGATCACTTAAAAGGTTTTAGTTTAGTTCTACAACTGATCTAGTATTAAAAGTATAATTAACTTTATAAAAGCAAAGACTTATATCTGTTTTTTTAGATGGTGAGTGTTTATTTAATGCCCAAAGCAACCCACAAAAGCTTTCATGTGTTGCCAGGACGTTATGAATCAGATTTTCTTTGAATCGCTTCCGTCATTTACGCAATCATCCTTAACACAGATGCTTCAGGACTAAGTGCCCAAATCATTTCTCAGTACATCCCCTGGTGATGTACTGTGGGATCTTTCGGCCTAATGTATTTAGTGCGTTAATTACAGTCCTGCCCGCCTCCCTGTCTTCTTTCGATAGCTCATTCTCTGGTCAACGTCTGGGGGACGAGGCACTGCCTCCCACCTCCAGGCTCTCAAGCTCATAAATCAGACAGCGAGCATGTGTGTGTGTGTGTGTGTGTGTATGTGTGTGTCTGCATGCATGTTTTTGCTGCAAGGATACGGAGGGGCTTGTTATAGAAGTCATAATCACTGGCTGTAGGGTGTATATCCGCCTGCTGAGGAGATGGGTGGTAATAGACCTGTCAGTTTTACCCAGGAGCTACCGTGTGCTCCTACGTCCCCCCAAAAAAACCCACAGACCTCCGTGAAGATCCCTGTCAGTAACCCAAACACCGGTAAGAGCCTAGAAATGTGGGGTCTTAAAGGAAACACCAGCGTGTTTGTTGCATTTTTAGCTCCATGATGTATGCATGTAACCACCTGTCATTGTCCACATCAGGTCTGCACACTTTTTTTTTTTTTTTTTTTTATCAAGGGACTCCAAGCCTAAAGGTCAGCTTAGAAATGATTCAGAAGTTTCCAACCCTACCCACTATCCTAAGAAGTTGTTATACCGCATCTCTTGAATTATATCCAGTGTCAGTGTCGCATGCCTGCACAGGAAGTGTGTCCTTTACAAAAGTGCTGTAAATGTTGAGGTAGAAAGGCCTCTTACAAAATAAAAATTAAAAATAAATAAATATGTAAAGGTGTTTTAATAAGACTGCAGCAGCCATGCACACTCTTAGTTGCATACAATAAGGAATCATTATATTTGCATTGTGCATGTTATCTATGATTTAGTAGACAGCCACAACTTAGAATCTCTTAAACTGAAACTTAAAAAACAAAACAAAAAAAAAACTTGGCCACCTGATGTGATATTTTTAGTTGGTCTATAATAGTGTAGTCATGTTCCAAACTTTTGTCATAATCTAATTGTTCCTGCTCATAATTGTTCCTGCTCTCCAAGCAACAGTATCACATGGAGCAATGGCTATATATATATATATAAAAAACAAATGTTAAAATGTAGAAAGTAAGCTTTTGATAATCGCTCCACAGTTTGTAGTAGTCAATCGTTATTTGTTAACCTGTAAAAATAAATCTGCATTAGAAATTCCAGTTTTCACATGTGTACAAAAGAGTTGCATTTGTAAAAAATAAAAAAATAAAAAAATTGTGTAGTAAAGTGAGCGTTACAAACATTTTGTGCACAGAGTACAGAGAGTATTAAGCAAAACTTAATTGTTTCTCATGGACATTTTTTTCTATTTAATAAATTTTTTTTTTTTATGAATGCAGATCTTATCTACACGTCCACAAACTGTGATTTTTCATGCAGATTGATCTTACAACGGTTGTTTTCCAAGTTACAAACTTCAGAATTATTTGTGAACATCAATACAATCTCAGAACCTTACTGACCCTATTATGGTCAGATGGCCTATTATACAAAAAAAAAAGGTACTTGAAGGCTCGAGGACCAGTCTGTTTTTGAGTTTTAAAAGTTTTTCCCTGTTAACTGTGTTTCTATATATTTTATTTACAGCAAACCAGAAGCAAACGGCAACAACTGGATAGAAAGAAAAAGTGAGACGAGGGCCATGTGGGTGGTGGGCACTGTCAGATTTTCTCACTGTGATCATAACTCATTCTCGGGCACAGCTGAGGACATGGGAGTCATCCATACAAAATCCCACAAAGCCTGCTGTTCTGTTTTTTCTTTTTCTTTTTTTTTTTTTTTTTCCCCTGCTGTGACCTGGCCTGGCCTTTGAGCGATGTACTCTCATTTTCCATTTAGACAGGGAATTTTATGGTGCCGTTCCTTGCTTTTCTTTACAGTAACAAATCAAACCTTTCAGAGAGAAAGAGTGGCTCATAGAGGCGAATGTTTACAGCTGGCAGCGAATCCACCGAAGATAAGATATGCGTCTGTCTCTTTCCAAATGAAGCAGAAGGTTGCAAGTTGTAACAATCCTGTGTAATAACCAGAAAGCACACCAAAGCTTTTACTATATTTTAAATGCTTTTTTTTTTTTTTTTGCAAGTAACCTGACACCAGCGCAGATTCTTCATCACTTCACATTTCGTTCTCTTGCCTCTCGTTCTCACTGCTCTCCCTCCTCTTCCTAGATCTAGTCTTTCAACTCAGGGTTTTCCCTGATGATAAAATGCAACTATTAATGCTCTTAAATTAGTGTACATGAAAAACCGAGCTCTGTACGCTTGTAATCCTCATTTTACACCGAGAGCTGAGTCTATAAAGGAAGCCGCTCTTAAAGCCAAGGAAATGTCAGAAGGAGTCAGGGAAAAAGTGCAACGGTGCTGGCTGTGTAATGTGGGATCAACAGAGTGGCAGAATGACTGAGCAATTACGTATTTGTTGAAAGCTCATTTCATAGGTCTGTGCCCAACTGAAATCAAACGAAGTGAACCGAGGAAATGTGTGTTTTTCTCCGTGTGTGCAGAGATCTGTGTTCTGGATTCCCAACTAGACACTTTTTTATATATATATTTTTTTCCTTCTTTGACACAGCAAAGAAAACTTCCTCCTTGTCAAAAAAATCTTCAAATAAGACTTCTTCTTTTTGACACAAATCTGTGCCAGGATGCTTTCCTGTGCTGACAGAATCTACTTTCTTATTTTTTTTTTTCAGCTTGTGGACGCTTACATCCTCTTCACGCAGAGAAACGTGTGTGTTTATTTGCAAAAGGACTTAGTGTCACTTAAATTGTGTTTTGGTTTCGGGCCGGCAGGCAGGTAATGAGCTCAGGTGAGCGATCTGTCCTCTCTCCACATATTTCACATATTTCCACTTGGGGGGGGGGGGGGGGGGGTGCAAAATAAGAGGAAAAAAAAACAGAGGATGGGTGATTGGCAAGCTGCGAGGAGCTTCTATTTTCTCAACATGTTTAGCTTCTCCTCTGTCAACTGCTCTGACAGCAGAGCATGTCAGTGATCCCCGTGAAGGGGCTCTTTCTGCTTTTCTGTCTTGGCTGATGTCAGGGAGCAGCCAGGGGTCAGCCGTCAGCTCGAGGGGCGGGGTGAACAGAGCGAGGGGATGGAGCATCCTCGCTGGATAACACTTGTCGTTTTATGAGCGCAAAAGAAGTGCAATTCGCAGAGCCCTATATGTTAATTATTATTTATTTTCAGCCGGGTATGACGGCGATGCTGTCATTAAAACTGGATGTGCTAAAACATCTGTGCTTGTGGAAGGGCCCGTGCGAGCTGCAACATGATAGGCAGATGCACGCATGACTCATCTGTGGGTTATTCAAAGGGAAATATACCGCATTACTCATGGCTGTCATAAATGAGTGTAAATTAGAAATCACCGCCAGAGATTGACATGATTAGTTCTGTGGTCAGCTTCAGTAAAATTACTCACACACAGATGTTTTAATAACTTCCATAATAATTAGAAAAACAACACGTCTTCACTGCGCCTGACAAGAAATGACGGTCGCTAACGTGCAATTTGTTTTACAAGGTGTACTTTCGAACATAAGTATAAGTGTGTAGCCACAAAATAAGACATCAGATCATAAAGCACGTTTTTCTTTTTGTGTGTGTGTGTAAATTATACCTCTTCTTTGAGCGCATGCATTTCAGCAGTTTATTCTGCGCTTTCAATTGCTTCCCCGCTGCAGACAAAACCGTCTTTATGTGTGACACACTCAAGTGAATCAGTTCCTCTTGACTTGCTGTCATAAGGCATCAGAAACCACAGCTCCATGAAGAACGAGACCTGCCAGCCTGCCAAAGGCTCATCCCTCTCCACCTGTTGTGGCACTGGTTGCTATAAACATTTGAGTAATCTGAATTGAGTATGCAATACTGTAATGTTTCCTTCAAGATGTTATCTGCCTGAATCTGGCGCCCTGCCATGCGCTCAGGGTGTAGGCACAAGCTGAAACAGATACACGCTTAGTCATGCGCACACACAAACATTCACGAGTTGGAAGAGTATAACATGAGGTGGATGAGGAAAAAAAAACCCAAAAAAACAGGAGGGGAGCGCAGAAAAATGATGAAGAGGTGGTCTCTCTGTCCTTGGCCCTGACAAGGTGAGCTCTCTTTGCCCCCGGGATCGACTGCGCAAACAACATTTCTCGCAGGTGAAGCAAAGGGAGCCATCACTGAATATAGATAATTTCATAAGCACTTAAAGGTGATGAAACACAAGGACATGGCAGATGGAGGAGAGACACATGGGGGTGTTTCACGTCCCACAATGGGCATGTGTTAACTGACAGAAAGACAGACACACTTTATCATCGTGTCAGCCGGTGCCAAAAGGAAAGGGAAGTGGAGGAATGGCATTCTTTAACAAAGCATAACACATCCCCAAACAATACTTCTATTATTATTTGGTTCTAATGTTGGTCGGATCGCTCTGTTTAGAGTTTCATTTCGGTTCTCACGCCTTTTGTTTACATACTGGCTGAGGCGGATATAAATTCACACAGTGTAGTTTTTGCTTGAGAGTGGATCCTCACCTCTCCTCCAGCACTGATTCATAGTTTCACTTCACTTAATCCTTTTGTTGATACACTGTTTTCTGTGTGGCGTTAAACTATCTTTGGAAGACTGTGGCTTTCACCCCTGGGCAAACGGTTAAAAATCCAGTACTGGTCACTGGTCACAGTGGAGCAAAAAAAACTTCAGCAGTATGTTTGATGTTATCCCAGATGTACATAAGTCAATGTCAGTGCTGTCCCTGAGAGAGAGAGAGAATCCTTTTTAGGCAGCGATTTGTAAATTATTAGTGTAAAAAAGGTTTAAAACATTGATCATGGCACTGAGCGTATTTTTATTGTCAATCATACGAAGGATGGGAAGTCAGTGAATGAGGTCAGTGATGGCTGATGCTCCTCGCAAGCAACCTTGGAGGGTCAGGGTGGATGGGAGAGCTGGCCAGCTAGGGTTTGATTTCAGCCTAGCACGTCTCTGCCATGTGTTCACTTCCACTGCACAGTGATAACTACATCCACTCCACGGGCATCAGGTCCCGTAGCTCATCCGGCAGATCATCACGCAGATGGCTTGTTGGATGATTCTTATGCTGTTTCATACATAATTGTCTTAATCCACTTCTACACTGATTTAAGTGCCCTTTGAGTCAGTGCTTGAACACGTCATAGCACGGCACATCATGATGAAATGGCTTCAGTATCTCAGGGCTATTTATCAAAATCAACGGGGAACATATCCGGAACAATGTACCACGCATTTAACAAATTGCGCAATGCTAACTTTTATATTTGGTGTTAATGTCACTCGGTTGGCAGGAACATGGGCTTGTTAATGCCGCAGATAAAATCTAATGTCTCCTACCCACATGGAAGACTGGGACATAATGATTTATGCTGTGTGTTGTCACCAAAAAACAAAAGCCATCCTTCTTTAAAGACGAACATCATATCCAGAGACAGTGTTTCAACTCATGAAGGGTAATGAGAACGGACCATCCTGTATGGAATGGTGAACAAACCCTCCGTGGGTTTTCTGAAGAATCGTTCCCTCTTTTCTCAGTATTGATGCTCAATGTGGCGGCTCTGGACATCGCCCTTTCTTGGCAGTGGAGTGGAGTATTTCTGGACAACTAGTAAGCTGTTACCAACCTGTCACTCAAAACTGTCAAGTCCTTAATTATATTAGTTATATATATAAAAATGTAATTTGCATACAGTTGAACATTTGCTTTAGAGGTTGGAATTGTGTCTGTTTCTTTTTTTTTCTTTTTTATCCGACTCTAAACATGCCTGTTTCTATGGGGATTGACTCACTTTCACTGGCAGCATCAAGTGGCCATTTGAGGAACTGCACTTCTGAGTTGGCTTCATTTTTCAGCCCTGCGAGGTTGCCGCTAGTTGCTGGTAACAAAGTCTTCTAGCCACAGTGGTCATTTCAAATGGGACAAACTTCAAATTTCAAAACTGACAGTTGGTGGCCAAAACCAAGGGGCCATGTCTGAATAATTTAAAGTGGTAAATTAACCACCTTCATCATTATGTGAACAACAAGAAAAGAAGTGGTGAGACAGCAAATTCCCTCATGGGCTTGGACAAAACCGACACCAATTTCTTCTTTTATAATAATATCTTGACTGATGTTTAAACATAAATGTCAGTTATGGCTAAATGATAACATTCTGGCTCACATTCATATTTGAAAGAATTGAGGAACCTCAAACTGACATGTTTTGAACAAATTTACATGAAATGAAAAGCTCAGTATAGTTTCTTTTAAATGTATTAGATTTTTTCTGTTAGTATCCATGCATTTGAAAAAGAATAATCATTTGCAGAGAGGTCTTCTGGAGAATTTCCCTGCAGACAGTCATAACTGAGCTCGAACACAGATCAGTGTTCAAAGAAGTTGCAAGGCAACTAGTTTAAAGAAGATCAAAGCATTATCATTAACCCCTCACATCTGTTAAAATGCATAATGACAATCACTATAAATGCAGCCGCAAAATGCATTAGGCAATGATGATGTTTTTCTTTCCTGTAGTGTGGGTGGGAATGATTCAATTTACATGATAAATAGGGACGAGGTGCTTCCTGATTAGCCACCAAGCAGAAGGGGGGGGGGAAGAAATGGAGAAATGATGAAAATGGCCTCGCTATTAGGTTTGGGAATGACGGAGCAAAGGAAGAGGCGAGATTGTTGATCAACAAATGAAAGAACAAGAGAAAAAGAGAGAGAGGGAGAAAAAAAAATGTCACTGCGCTATTTTTCTTCTGCCCGAAAGAACACGGTAACAGAGCCTCAGGAGGGATTTTCCTTGCAGTTGAGGGGCTTATTTGAATTGGATCTGCTGTTGATTGAAATGAATCGGCCCAATACCACAGCTCCTTATAACTCGATCCCGGGCACAGATGGACGAGTCATCCGAGAGGACACTTTCTCTAATCCTCAGTCCTCTCATGTGCTGTGGCATTCTGGGATGTCGGAGAGGGACGGATAAGGATTGCAGACACCGGTGACCCTTCGCACACACATACACTCACAGACACGACTATTCCCTCCAAGAGGCAACTGTGACTCTCCGTGTGACTCCGGGGCTAACCGATTTCATGGTGGACAGAGGAGTGCGTTCAAAAACAACAGAAAGGTGTAGAGGAGAGTGTTTTCTTAGTTTTACCTCCTATCCAGCAGTTGGAGTGGCAGGACGCTGGGGTCAAAGGTCAGCTTGTATCTGAACGCGGCTTTGACCCTCCCTCGCTATTGATGGGGTCGAGTTTCTGGAAGTCTGGAAGGACATTTGTAGAATTTTGAGGGACACAATCACAGCTTTCAGAATAAGAAAATGATTTCAAGTCATTTCAAGTTTAGTCTGACAGGGGTTTCTCAGAACGAATCATCTTTTCTTTACACTCTTCTTTCAGTTTTGATCGACGCCCGGTATGTGAATCCCTCCTCTTTGCACTTCCTGCTGTGGTGCTGACAGCACAATAGTTCCCGGCGACTAAGAATGACAAGGCATGCAATTAGTTTACTTACAAGTAGTTTACTTTATCCACTGAACAGAAGACGGAAATAAAATCAGTATTTGAGATGATCACCTTCGAAACAGCACCACTTCTCCATATACGTACTTATGTGCAGTTTTTCATTTAGGTCGATCCAAGCATCTTACAGGACTTGTTACAGTTACATACATGTAAAAATATCCAAACAGTTTATGATGTGTGTGTCATTTGCGAGTTGGAGCAAAATGTCCATATTAGTTTAAGGTAGGACCATCAGTCTTACACTCGGAAGAGAAAAAAAAAAAACATTTCACACTGGGTAAGTAATTACAATAGCACAAAGCTTAGTTTAGAAAAATATGGCTGCTTTCAATCTTAGAACCTGTTCTACTCTGGATCAGGGATTTCCGCACGTAGTGTAACAGTGTAAATAAAGATGGTATGGTACAGAGCGCTCTGTCTAAAGATCCGAATTTTGCTGTGGGGCTAATTATTGCAATTGTTGTAATGTTTGGTTTGTAGTGTCGTAATATGTTCGAGCAAATTTAGCATGAAGCGCTGACGGTAACGATGCATCGTAATAGCTGGCATTCAGGTTGAGTGAGTGGAAGAAAAGGCACAATGGGAGCTATTGTTCGGGGACGGCCTTGGATACAAACTAATGGTTGCTATCTTTATCAACAATGGCTCAAAACACATCTGGTGAATTTCGTTTGTGCTTGAGTGGCCCTGCACAAAGAAAGCCAGTGTTTTGTGTTGAGAGACAAAATCTGTGAGACATAAATGATTTACTAAGACTTAAATGCCGGGGCAGGGCATCTCACAAGTGCAGCATCAAGTGACATAGCTGAGAAAGTATGACTTAAAAGGTCAGGCACTATTATTATTTACATTTACTTCAGGTATGGGTTTGTCATTCAGGATACATGTAAGCATGCGTGAATGTTCATTTAAAAGCGCATGTACACGCATCACGTACGCGGTGATACATGGCTATTATGACTTGGTGGAGAAGGCGTGCACCTCATTGCGAGTTGTTGTCCATGTGCAGGGTTAGCCAAACAGAGCAGCAGCCAAGACACACAGTGAATAACACCTGATCCTTCTGTGTTTTCCATTTTCTGTCATCCGTGACAATCAAGGCTTTGCGCGCACTGAGCAAAGTTTCATCACTCTAACTTTCAGTCCAGATTAGGTAGACATCTCTAAACCCTCCTTTTTTCCTGCCTTGAGATTTATTTAAATTTACGTCTTAATGTGTTTTGCTGTGATGATTCTAAGATTAAATAAAAGAACTATGTTGGGGTTCTTAAGTGTTTTTTTCCACCAAGTCAGTCAGTAAAGATCCTGTGGCTATTACAGTACCCATTTATAAAAGCAGCATTAGGTTTGAGTTATGGAGAACAAACGGCTTGCAGACTCTTCTGGCACAACGCGCACATAAATTATTGTTTTCTTAATTGGATTAAAACCTCAAAGTGAGTTTGGAGACCTCCCACATCCAGACAATGGAAAAAGCAAGCTGGATCATTGTAGATTTCCATCTCTGAAGGTCTTCAGTTTCTCAATAGCTATTAGACAGGGATCCTTGTTACAAATTCTTAGTTTTATTGAGATAGTAAATCTATCATCTCTACGATACAGAAGGAAATACAACCATGTTTTTTTCCTTTCTTCTTTCCCCTTCTCTGAAGAATTGTCCCATATAAATAAACAAATGCTATCTCTCCAACGATCTTCTGCAATTTTTTTTGCTTTTCCTTCCCTCTCCCTTTGTCCCCAGGTGAAAGGAAGTTGTTGGCACATGTAGGCGGATTGCTCAGTCAGTCATGATGTACTAACCTCCCTGACAGTGATCCCGCCTGATCTCTGCGCATGTGTGTGCGTATGCATAGGTGTGTACATTTGCCCTATGTGTGTGCGTGTTTGGTCGCACGAGTTTGGTTGCGGCACTTGTGCGCTGACAGCAACCTGCTGGGCCAGCTTAGTGCTGGGAGTGCGTTGAACCGATGACACTGTGACACATGTCAGCGGAAAGCATCCCGTTCAGTCAGCAGTCATTTGTAACTATTTACTGACACACGCTCAGGAAGTAAAACACACTGTCGAGCATTCATTCATTCATTCTTTTTGTTTTGTTTTTTCTGATGAGAAGAATGAACACATTGGAGATGTCGAGCACGTCAAAGCAGTGCAAACAGATATGTTTCCGCAGTTTTTAAATCTGCTTAATTGAAACTGCTCGTGGCAGTGATTTTGAGATTATTGCCGCTGGGACAGCTTGAAGGGTAAATAGATTTATCAACAAATCTGCAGAGACAGTGATAAGAGAGGCTTAAAAAAGATGATTACAGTGTGGTTATAGTTCAATTTATTGCAGTGGGAAAAGCAAATAAAATAATGACCTCTTGAATGACCTCTGTTTAGGTTGTTGTCGGTTGGATTCTTACATCCATACATTAAATCATCAACAGCTGTATCCCTGCAAAGCCCTTTGAGGCAAACTGTCATTTGATCTACATCGATAAAATGTACTTTACAGTAGTAAAACTAAGTTTGAACTTCACCAATATACGTATATATAAATATCTCTGCGTGCACAATATGTTTTGCACAGGTAAAGACACAATATGTGATATTCTAGTTCATAGACTGCACAGCATATGCACCTTTGCTAAAAATATAAAATGTTTTCACAGTGTTAAAAGCTAAAAAGAGCATTCCCAACTTAAAAGAACACGTTCAAACAGTAGCGACATAGCAACAGCAGCAGTTTTTACAACTAAGACTGTCAGATATGGATTTTGGATTTAGACGAAAGCAGGTCTATATATATATATATACATAAGACAAACATGAATTAGTCTTATATAACATGAATTGAAAAAAATACCCAAACCAAAACAAATAAAACAGCGCTTCATGTAGGGCCAATTTAGACATATTCAACTCTCACACACCCGCAAAGGTTTCCACTTGCTCATCTGAAGAACCCAATCCTCCCTGAATTACAGGGAGATTAGGGCTGGATTACGCTGCCTCTGAGAATCCCAGCCAGAGAGCAGCTATCAAATCCATCAGAGGAGACAGTGGGCCGCACCTGTTGCCCCACAGCCACCTGGAAAGGGACAGCCTGGGCTCACTTCAGGAAACACTGTCTACATTTTAGACGGAGAAAACACAAATTTCTTCCATCATAAAATTGTATGTTGCCTTAACCTTTCATGTTTCCTCTCCAAAGGAGCGATCTCACTTTAATGCGCTGTGTGTGTGTGTGAGACGTTTTGTTCGGAGTTTTACAACTATTACTTCATAGCCTGGCAAAAGATGTCTCCAAGTGAATGTGTGCATGGCCCAAGAGGTGCTTTATTGTCCCTGCAAGCACTTTACAACCGGCAGTATGTGCAGTAATTCACTTGAATGCAATTATCTTGAAAAAGTGGACCATAAAAAAGGCAATTTCAAGAAAATGGTGTCAAGAAAAGTTAATAAAAATGGGAGTTATTTACATGGTTAACTGTGCAAATGACCGCTAATGCTGCGGTAATGGAAGGGAGGAGGGAGTGAGCGCTCGCAATTAACTACTTCTCTTAAAAGTGCTGCCGACTCGCAGGTGCAACACGCACAGCCCTGCGAATGCGAGCGTTTCTTGTGGAAATAAAAAAAAAAAATCAAATCTTGTGACACAGTTGGAGCAGTTTTGTGTCTAGACCTAAATCTACACGAATGGACTCGGTGGATGGGCAATGAGTGAGAACCTGCTGAAAAACAAATCACAGGAATGATGGATTCGAATTAGTGATGTACTCATAAGACAATATCAGCATTAAAGGATGAAGAGGAATAACAGCGGATCACGCCCCTCTGCCCTTGACAATACTTAAGTATGACCGCACCTAACTCTTGAAACAACTCAACTCTACAAAGAAGTATTTACACGGACAATGGCAACCATTTAGTCATGCCAAGATGGATTGTGCAAGCATGTAATGGTTTAGCATTAATGCACTGCGGTCGTATCGGCTTGTCAGTCATAGCGCTGCTGTGCGTTTTACTCTGTTTTGATAGGAAGAAATAAAAAGACGCAAGAGAGTGTATTTTAGTGTTAAAGCTTATAAATGCACCAAATTACAAGGCATGTTAACTGAAGTACTGCAATTACCTAAAAACCAAACAACTGCTGTAACAGAAGTGCTTTGGTAATATGTGTACAGTACTCAGGATGGGTGTTTTGAACTGCCTGCAAGTGATGGTCCGACTGCAGACAGCTTGTTCTTTATCCAGCTGCAACCAGTTGTACCGTCCCTGCTGAACAATGCTATTGGGCAATAAATAAAATGAGACAATTCACCTTGCTTGTCAGAAGACAAACAGGACAGGTAACAGTATGTAAGGAAAACAACCTGCAGTTGCTAAGGAACCGGCAAACAAACAGAGCGGCGTGGAGAAGTTGTTGGGTGTAAATCAGCCCGAAGGGACAAGGGCCCAGTCACTGAAGCAGTGAGCCAGTTTCACAAGTGAGGCCCAGCCAAGTATCATCCAGCATGAAATACCAGCAACTAATCGTTTACCCTTTTCCTTCTTTCTCTCTCCCCTACTTTCTTGTTATCCATCCATCTCCTTCTCTTTCTTCTGGTGAATCAGGGCTGCACCTGTAGATCATTTATGAGATATTAGTCTTTTTATTTTTCCATTGAAGCTCCGCATTCGGCGTTTGTCATTGCAAAATGAGCTTTAAAGAAAACGTAATCACTTGGAATCTGTTTTTTCCCCCCTCCTGTGCTGCTCTGAGGTTGTAAACCCCACAGTGTTTTATCTGTAGAAAAGATTTGCGCCGTAGTCTCTGGCAAATTTATGCAACTAATGAAGGAGTTCGCCTTTTAAATATATGCAGAAATACATCTCTGCAGCTACCTTCTAATAATAATCTTTTTTTCAAGAAATGTGGCAGCTTCAAATTAGCCTGTCACGTTGCAGCTATAAATTTTAATTACTGCTTTCTTAGCCTGCTCGCTTGTTTGAAACAAAATCGTTTCGCCTTGCCACGTGGAAGGTTAACAGTTTGATTTGACCTCTTGAAACTAAACTTTGCAAATCTGAGGAGAGCCACGCGGCCGAACGCGTGAACTCTGCGTGACGCACCGGCTCTTAGCGCACAGCATGTAATTTTCTTTCTGCCTGGGTTGCTCCATCAGATGACAGATGAGTTGAAAGGGTAACGTGAAGTGAGTTGCAGGTATCTGCTCTTAACTGCGGCCTCTCAGTATCGCTATAGCGCCGCTGACGTGATACTTGCTCTCCGGTTTCGATGCAGTTCCGCTCGACCGGGCAGACTGGGGACATTCCTCAAATGAACAGGGCACACTTAAACATACTCTGCACACACCCCTGTCACATGCTTAATTCATACCCACGGGGACAGCAGCATCTCATAATGTGTTTCTCTCCTTGACATGTTAAGCTGAGGAATGCGCATGAAAAGACGGCGAAGGCCTCGCAGAGGCTTAGCCGCCTGTTTTTCAGCACCTCTGGATCATCTCACTGTGACAGGCACAAATAAATGACCATACACACGCCTCCTGCACCCTTTTCAGGGAACATTTCTCTGATCACTTCTTCTCCTCTAGCCATGTACTTGTGTAGAAAGCCAGGAAAAGTAGCGTTCACATGAAAGGGTTTTACTTTACTAGTGGATCAATTGCATAAGAGAAAATGAAAGGATAAGGTGACCTTGAATGTCTTCAGTGTATGACACACAAAGATAAAAACATATACACGTTCAAGGAACTCTAAGATTACAAAGGCATAGCTCTAGAGATAAATGCTCACAAGGAACATACTATTTATAGACAGAGATTTTTATCAAAGCGGACATGCAGGAAACTTCCAAGCCAGCCCACATATGAATCCATGTGTACATGTTTATTTATTCATTTTTAGTTAACCTTTTAAATGCCAGAGGTTTTATTTCACTGTTACGATTAGCACTGCGTGGAAGTCTGAGTGGAAGTCTGCCGGCTGCTTTTCTCCGTCACCCAATAGCTCCTAGCCTCATGTGGGGCTGGGTTTTGTCAACCCAGCTGCTGGCAATATCACTCGGCACCAGCAGCGTGGTGCCGTGCTGCGAAGTGAGCTAATGGGCCCCGAGTTACTTCATCGCACTTCTAAGTGTTGCTCCATTTAAGAGAAGCCGGAATGACTGCTGAGGCACTAATAAAGCCATTCAGGAGAGAGAGAGAGCGTCCCCGGAGAGTTCATGGCTCTACTTGTGAATCGTTGACAAGTCTTTCCTAAAGGCCCAGGTGTATCCTTTAAACAGGGCTTTCACTGCTCATTGAGATGCTCTGCGGGGCCCTTTGAGCGGCTCTTGCAGAGGCAACAGCTCAACTGAGAGCCAAATTGATCATGTTCGGACCCTTTTTGACCTTCGTTGTGTTATACTGTCTGAAAAGACATGCTTTTCCGACAAAAGTGGCATCATGTTTCACCTAAATTTAATATTAAACATTTTACTTTACACTTTGGCTTTAAACACCAAAATGCATGAGGATATTTTACTCAAATAATAGAAAGCAACATTTTTAAACTGCAGAACGACAGCTGCTCATGGCTAAAGATAAACTAGAATTCGAAAGCTCAGGAAAAGAGTGTTATATTTTCCAGTGTTATGTCTGTTTTTTGCCTCCAGGTGTACCCCCCACATTTCCACAGACATGTGTCTCAAGTCTTGGGACAAATTCTTTAAGCACTCTAAACCATAAAAAAATGCAAAATGAATGTAAGGATCAGGGAGATGAATACACCTGTCCTGGATGTAATGTAATATTATTATTTTTTCTCTCTCTCTACAAGAAAAGGAACATCAATCATCCCCAGCTGGGGAGATACGTGCGAGATGTCATACGGCCCATGCACAAACTCCCCCCGTCGGTGCGCTCTGCAAACTCCTTGCAGCTTGCCTGTGCAGCTCGAGCTTTGCCTCTGAGGCATTCTGTGTCTATAAATTAAATAGCAATTACACAACAGGTTGACAAAGCACGGGGGTTTGTGCATCTGCGTGAAGCCTGACATTTTGGCATGGCTGTCAACACATAACGCAGGGTGCGAACAGTGGTTTGTAAATCATCTTATCCGCAGAAAGGGAGAGACATGCATTGCTTACAGCGGAACTTTGCCTTAAAATACATGCAAAGTGTTAGCTTCAAATAACCTCGGCTGTCTTTTTCTTCTTTACACGACTACATTAAACAGTAGTCACTACTATTAATTCATCAGACCCCTGTAAAGATTATCAAAGAGGGACAAGGAAGCTATGCTGTCTTAATTTTTCATCTGACAATCTGCGCCATATAAACTGTTTTCCTAGAACTTGATCAGACTGGTGAGATCAATGCCCTCAGGACCGGACACGCTCAGCTCCTTCTTCACCAGGTGAATTAGAGGTTGTCTTCTTTCTTTTTTTTTTTTTACAAGAAGGGCATGCTGGTTTTTTTCCACTGCTCTGTGTTACATTTCTGTTACCATGATGTCAAAAATTCCAATTCGCAGGATCAGATCCTTGCCTATCAATACACGTCACTCATCTTTATCCAGTGAAAGCTGACAAGTAAAGCAAGACGTTGGAGGGGGAATTTAGGAGCTGTTGCTAAGGAATGATGCATGGGACGCATAACAAAAAAAGGACTTAAGATTTTAACCTTTTTTCCATCTGGGGGCATCAAGCCCAAGGTCTCACTTGACAAGTTAAGAGGACTAACAAATATGAACTTTGCTGGGGGAAAAAAAAATATGAGTCCCACCCAAGCAATGGCTGCTATATGTGTTGTACTAATGTGCACAGTTGAGATTAACCAGGACCTTCTGATAGCAGTGTACATAGTATTAAAGGATAATGCTTAGTACAGTAAATTTCATTAATCCACTGCGGATAGATTGATGCTCGGACATCTTACTATGCAAACAGGGCACAGCAGAGACTTTGCCTCAGTCAGCAGGTACATTAATCATCATGTAGCTTTATCAATAAGGGCCCTAGCAAAGGATTTATTCTTATTTTTTCTAGGTTTAGTGCTCAGTTGTGACAAATTATACGGATAAAAAATAAAAACACTTGACTGTAAAATGTTTTCACATAACAGATTTTTCATCATCCATGCTGCTGTGAAAGAATTAAGTGGAAATCATGTCACAAAGTCAGATGTAAGAAACGACATATGTTTTAATGTTTGCTGCAACCTATGAAACGGAATACTATGTAATTCAAACAAGCAATAAAATTTTATTATGTTTGGAAAGATGCTCAACAAATGAAAATATAGATTTGACTTCACTTCATGTGGCCTGTGAACTACAGTTATTTTGCAGATTTAGACTTTCCATATTAGAATGCAGTGCCGCTTAAAAGTATTTGCACTCTGGATAAAAATGACTCACAAAGAGAACCCAATCGAATAACAGAAGCAGAGATACTCCAGAAATACGCCCCTAAAATGAGCCAAAATTACATATCTGAGAAATTAAACAGTCAAGCTATATGCTATATGATTAGCTGAAAATAGCTTTTCTTCATCCAGATAAAACATTAAAATGCTGCTTTAAAATGTGTGTAACATTTATCCTTTATTAACTTCATGCATTTTTTTTTTCTTTTGATACTTTAACTAAAGTTTGTGTAATAATATCTCTGCACCTCAGGGATTAAATGTTATTTTTTAAGCAGTCTGGTTTGCTGTCATTCACACTGAAGAGCACATTGACTAAGACATACATATTTAATTAAATATCTATATAGAGATTTTTTAAGTCTCAGATCACTCCATTTACTTAAGTAATGGTTTCTAAATTATTCTGTGACTAAATATAGTGACCCATTACTGAAGGAGACTTAGCAAGGTTTTAATAATTTAGTTTTTGTGAATTTTCTAGCAGAAAGAAACACGCAACATCAACTTAAATAGGTGAAACATGCAAATGGCAACACAAAATGATTTGTTTGCCAATTTTAAATATTTACAAGCCAGCATGCAAGACGAAAAATACAACCTTGGACTATAGGAAGGCTCAGCAGACCCTAAAGATTAGGATCTGTCACTAAGTGCCACAGGTTTATTTCCCCTTAGCCCTTCTCTCTCAAGAGCTGTGTTCCAGAGAAAGAGAGAGACATTTACAGTATCTGCCTCGAGGCGAAAGCATCGAAGAAAAGGAAGCAAGAAAAGCACCTATTCATAACTGTTAAAAACAGAGACCTTCCTCCAGGCCCTAGCCGCTGATAGACTTACGCCCATTGACTGATAAGGAGGAGGGCATCTTTCAGCACGCATTCTCCTGAAGGGCTTTACTCAGAGAAACACACAATTCAGCATTCAGAGGAGAATCTGGTCTTACACGCATCCATCTGTCTCTCAAGTGGCACACATGAGGTGAGCAGTGGCATAAATAAAAGACGACCTGTCAGGACTGACAGAGCGTCAGAAACAAGGGGGCAAATGCTGCGTCCATCAGGCAGTGAAATGCATCAAGGTTGTAAGAAAAACGGCAAGAAATGTTTTCATCTGTGTGCAGGGCGAGAGAAAAAAAAAGAAAAGAAAGTTAGATGGCACGCGGCCAAGTGTTTTCTGGCACACATCCAGTTGGAATGATGTAATAGTGGGTTAAGTAGTTCAGCCAGCGACAGGAGTTGGAGAGAAGCTTTTTTTGTTTTTTGGGGGTGACTTTGCAGCAGGTGAAACATAGCAATCGCTGGATTATTTTCGCATTTTCCTTCGAAAGCGGGGGGCAGAGATCGGAGATAACTCGGAGGAGCTGCCGGGTCATTAGAAAGCTCTCGTTCTCCCCGTTTCTCTCTTTTTATCTCTTCGGGTCACGGGATATTTGACAGTTGTTCAGTGTCCACAGTCGCACAGAGAAACTCCTTGAGTCTGTTGGCATGTTCAAGACCCGGTGTCTTTGAACTCAACATTAGTTGGGGTAAACAAAAAGCTTTTACGTCAGTTTCCACAATTGTAACACAAGCGGAGGAGAATGCAATTATTTCTGGTCAGATTAAGATGAAATGAATGACCATCAATCAGTCTGAACTGAACTCACACACAAACGGTAGCGTACTCATGTTACCACTCGGTTCTGGTGTGACATCATGCATTGTGTGAGCCCTTCAAAAACACTGCTTATTTCTGTCTATAAATCCATCAGATGGCCTGCCAGTTCTTTATTCAATCAATCAATCCGTCACCCAATCAATAAATCAATCCACACATGTCAAATAATACACTTTTGTGTGACACATGCAGGTACGTATTATCTATAACCTTTAAATGACAAACACCTCTTGCTGGTGCACGCAGGAGGCTTTTAGGGAAACAAAGTGGGAATTATGAGAGGGAAAAACTTCCTCCTTGTGATTTTGTCCTTGTAATTTCATTTTGTAGTTGCGACACTTAGATAATGCATCCGGCTCCGTCATGAAAGCTGGTCAGCATCGTTTTTACAACAGTGTATATTTACAGCAAGCCTGAATTGCACGGTGCGCGCTGAATGAGTCACGCCGCTGAAATGGAACTGTTTATACAGCAACCAACGACTTGTTGTTTGATTACAGGCTGCAATCACACCGGAATGAGCCCGTTCTTGCATATCTTTGCACGTTGCATGGCAGGACTGCAAAGATAAGTTGCCGCAAACGTGAATTGTTGAACTGGTATTAAATGTTTATCATGCACAGGGTTTCTTAACAGTTCATGAAATCGTCAAAATGATGGATCTGTCAACAGAATCAGGGAACATTCGCTCACTTTTTCTTTTAGTAGGAGTTGTCTTTTGGCGGCTGCTGATGGATTAATCAAGCTCCCGTGCATGAGAAAATAAAACCCTATAAATTGAAGTTTTTAATTTGAGTTTACCGCTGATTAAATGGTGTAAAGTGCACCGCAGTTTGTTCCACATAAACGACAGTACATAGCACAGTACGTAACATCTGAGTTTCTTCCCGCTTGTCCTGCTCCGGCGTCTTCAGCAACTGGCGGTCAGCAAGTTCAGCCGTTCTGAAACGTTGTGATATCGCACAAAGAGCGCTACCGCAAGCTGACAACTGACACGTGTTTTGAATTTTCAACCTGCCAAACAGCCTTGTTCGACTGCTCTGTCAAATACCAACTGTGTAAATTTACCCTCCTTGTGACTCAAAGACAGTCAAGTGTGTTAGCAAACAGTCTGCGTTACCGGGGAAACGTTTTAAAATGACAACATGCAAGATTGAATAAGAAATGGGATTTAATGTCGACGGCCGGAGGTGCCAGGTAGCGCAATATTACTCGCTGCTCGGACCCTCGGCAGTATTTAAAGCCATCGATATTAATGGCGGTAGTGGGAAACATTATCCTTAAGTCCTGTGGTTGAATTGAGCACAGAGACAAAAGGTCTGCCAACACATATGAAGCTAACCCGCTCTAATATCCAAATTACATTATGGCATACTCAATGGGTCCGTGGGCCATTATTGGTCACAGGAGAGGACATAGGCACGTTTGCGGAGAATGGTTTCATTTATGAAGCAGGTCGTAAAAAGTTTGCGGTTGTGACGGGGTGGCGCAGCGAGGTATTAAAAATATCTGAACAGGGGGCCATGTCATTGCTTTAATAGCATTAAGTTAGCAGTTTAATCTGCATTGAAGTATGTTTATTTTTCAATTACGCTGAAGTAATGGGGTTTAGTAGATCAGAGTTAGGATATTAAAAAATATATTGTACTGAGTCGTGGATTATTCCAGAAAAATGTGTTGAACCGACTTCTGACGGCATGAGCGTGGAAAGAAAGAAACAAAGAAAGAAAGTAGGAAAAAGAAAAACATTCAAAAAGCTTCAAACTGTCCAATGACGGGCCGTCGCATATCTTTTCTGACATTTGAAGTTTGCTTGGCTGCAGTATGAGGACATGCTCCTGTCTATTTTTCCTGGTGATGAAGAGGCTTTACAGCTCTCCCCCAGTTGGCCCGGTTGGTCACTTTTACTTGCGAACCTCAGACAGATCTTTGTTCTCTCCAACAACAACAGAGACAGCCCAAATGTCCCCCGTGGGCTCCTTTGTTTCAGTTGGAAAAGCATTTGTGATGTCAAAAACCGAGCCATTACACTTTAAAATGTAATGTCAGTGTGAGTTGAATTCATTTCATGTGGCTCAATTTCTTTCTCACTGATGATGAAGTTGAGCTTATCAAGTACCTAAAGCCTCCTTTAACACACATGCTTTTTAACAGACAGTCCCTCGGCGTTGGCAACAAAGCTGAGACGCCTTCTTGCAGATATTACACCCTTTATTTTGGAGGCTCGGCGACCTCAAAACCGCCAGTTCTATTTCAAACAAGCATGTCTTGAGCGGCAGCAATAGACCTCTGCTTTCATGATAAAGGCCTTTTTTTCCCCCTTCACAGAGAAGAGAGGATTTGCAGCGTATTAAGCCATTTTGCTCCACTGTCATTTAGCAATTACGTGTCTGTTGAGGGGAAATAGGACGGAAATCCTCGCTAAAGGAGATGAAAGGCCGGCTCTGCATCAGAGGGACTGAGCTGAAACCCAGGACTTGTGTTAGCCGTGGTGGTCTCTCTTCTCCGCTCTCATTTTCTCTCATCCCTCCCTCTTCACACTCTCACTTTTTCTCAACACTGTTTGCCAGAAGTGGATACCCCCTTGAACCAGCGCCGCTTCTCCCCCCTCCTCCTCTCCCCTCTCCCTTCTCCCTTCTCCACGCTCTCAGCTCTCTCCTGCACCCCTCTCTGTGGACTGTCAGCAAGCGGCCACCTTTGAGCATGGCACTGAGCTGCTGTGATCTAACAGCTATAAAATGCCAAATAAAACTTATGGACAGCAATTGCCAGAGAGCAGAAGCCTATACGCCACAATGGATCATTGTTATGGAATGGGTGATGTCATGACTGCGCCGCGCTCGGCGTTGCTCTTCTTCACTTTTCCTCAAATCTCTTTGTTTTATCTCCATGCATCTTTTTATGAATGATGTCATGTCTGATATTTATTGACGCTTCGCACAAATGTGTGAGGAAAAAACACGGATTCTGATGTGAAAGTCAGTTTAACATGTTAAAGAAATACAGCATTTTATAAAATATCCACACATCACCCTTGAGAATGAATTTTTACGCAGAAAAAAATGTAAGTTGTGTTTTAAAATCTAGTCATAACGCTGTTCTTTTAAAGCTAGATATCGTGACAATATTAAAGCATCTTAAATGGAGCACAAAGACTAAATTCACCTCAGATTCAAGGTATCCTGCTATCCCACATCACGCCAAAAGGACGTCAGCGAGCTGCAGTTTAGCCAGAAGTGGGCACCATGCACAAATCTTGGATGTGAAGACGCCCTGCAGAATAATTAAATAATTGCACACTTCCCCGCCGCCATCATCATTGCAGCAAATCACGGCAGCCTTCCTGTCAATGCGCATTTTGCAAGCAATAATTTGATGCGTTTGCCCCGATCTGGGTACATGTGCATAATAAGTCACTCATAGAATCGGCGCGCAGGTAGCAATTAAGGAGATCGGCCATAAATCTTGCCTGTGAATTTCACGTTAGGAGCATCTTGCGACAGAAGTAAAAAAGGTTTCCGTTTGCTTTCCATGCTGAACGCCATAAATAACGATAAGTACATGTTGTGTGACGCTTTGTGTTCCAAACGTTGCTGGGTGAAATCTAAAGGTGTGTACTGCACAGTTCTATTCTGAACAAAGAGGCTTTTAGTAAAGCTGGGACAAAAAAAACAAACAAAAAAAACAACTAAATAATCCAGTGTAAACTTTATGTTTGTCAAGCACGCAATCATTCGAGTACTTTAGTTTGCTTGAGCTGAACGCTTTGCCATGACTTCAAATATTCATTAATTCAGACTCACATTTTGGACTGACTTAAACCGCGTTTGATGACAAGTTTGAAACGACGTTGAATGTTAATGAAAATCATCGATATATCTTTCTAGAATGAATGCATTAAATGTGCAGCCACAGTGTCTGTCACAGTCAGCGTCTGTGTGTGTGCCAGTAACTTTATGGAACATCCCACAATGTGTGTGTGCGTGTGTGTAACCAAAGAACACAGCCTTTGGCCACAACGGCATATGCATACAGCCCTGTTCTCTCTCGCCCTCATCCCACCGTGCCATCCCCAGCGGTCCCCGTCGTCCGACCCACCAGCAGGACCAGTCGAGCCGTCCTCCCTTCAGCCGTCCTGCGCTCCGTCACCCTGGCGTCGCATGACATTCTTTCCCACAGGCAGCCACATAGTTCCAGCGTCTCCTCATGCGAGGGGGCCTGGGACCCTGCAACAGGCGGGGGGCACTTCAAAGGCCAACCGACCCACAGCTGCAGCCTGTCGCTCCAGCAGCCAGCTCCAGTTTGTAATCATTATTAAAGGCTTGACCTCGGAGGCATCTCTGCCGCTGTTCACACCCCCTTCCCACCCCTGATAACACTGCACGGGGCTCCTCTCAAGGCGACTCTGGTTACCCATCAGTTGAGTGGACTGTGGCAGGGGCATTGTTTCTTGCCGTTGTGATGGCTGAGCTGAAGCATGAGGGTTGTCTTCAAGGACCCCTATTCCTGGGCACCTGTGTGGCATCAGTGCGAGCAGGGTTTCAGTGGCTGGCGACGATGCCTCGCTGGAGTCTTAACATGTCTGCTGCTATTAAAATGTGAAAAATTGTTCAAATGGAAATGAAAGTGGCAGCCTTTTTGCAGTGTAGGTTCAAATACGTCATACATCAAGGAAGGTCCAGAATTCTCCATAAAAGGTGGAAAGAAAGAGATTTATTCTATCATATTCAACCATGACGTTTAGCTAGCTGTCAGTGACTTTGTCCTTTTCCCGTGAATATAGTTAAGTCAGAGCAGAGTCGTGTCCCATACTGACCGGCCCCTTTTGGGTGATTGCACTCCTGTTGTCCAGATCCTTCTCAGAGATTCCCGTATCATGTTTTTTATTTTATTTTATTGAAACTCAACTCTGAGACAGCCAGTTGGCTAGCAGCTGAGTGCACTGGCCATGCTTTTTGAAGAACAGGAACTAGTTGGCAATTTGCCTGCTTTCTCTGACAGGCTAATTAATTCCTTTGCTGCTTTCAAAGAGAGCAGAAGTTCAATACAAAGGAGTAATGTGATTTAAACAGTGACTTAAGTGACTGCACTGTATAATGAGCGCGATGGTTGGATTGTAAATATTTTAGTTCGTTACACATTATTAAACCCAGCGCCGCTGCTAATTTTCTTCTGGATTTGCTGCTCCTGAAATGAAACGTGACGAGCTGGATCCAGTGATTGTGAAGAGTCAGTTAATGTTTCATTAACGCCTTTTTTTTTTTTTTTTTTTACCTTTATTTAAACTCGTTAGTACACTGAGGCGAGCCTCATTTACAGTGCAGACGAGAGTACAGAGCAAAACAGACAAAATACACAACAGATATTCACAATAAAATACCATAAAGAACAGAATGAAAAAAAAGGATCAGAGGAAACAACTGCAAACGGTGGACAGGGAATTAGTAATTAATGATTTGAAGTGATTGAATGGGACGAGTGAGTTTAACTTAAGAGTTAGCTTTACATCCAAACGAGCTGAACGGTACCCATTGTTGTTGTTGTTGTTTATTTGGATCCCCATTAGCTGCAGCAGAACTCCAGCTATTCTTCCTGGGGTCCGACATATAATACAATACAAGAAAAGAAATAAAAAAATAAAAAAATAAAAAAATAAATAAAAATTACCCATCTAGTGGTTACCGTTGGTATTTCAGTTGTTCAATGGAATAAGGCATTGTCGACTTAGCCCAGTGTTAATTTACCCACTGGACGTCACACCTGCATTTCTATATGATTGAGCATAACTGCCACTGGTTCAAGGAGAACCAAACAATTTTACTCGGGATTAAAGCAACACTTTAAAGATGAGAACGAGTCTTAACTGCACACCTGTCGGGGACACATAGCTGACCCTGTGCAGCAACCCAGGCTCTCCCTTCTGCTCTGAATGCATAGTGGTTATTAGCTTGTTAGTCCTTGTGTGATGAAAGAGGAATTTATAGATGCAATTTGCAACCTATATTACCCCGCGCTTGAAACCTCAGACCTGAGCCCTAATTCAGTGAGGCTAATTACACTGGTTGACTCCCGCCCTCTGCAGATTTATTAGCAATTTTTTTCTCATTTCAAAAGCTTGTTGATTAGTAGTTAGGTTGGACACCGCCAATAAAATAGGCTTGAGCAATGAATCGAGTCGCGACAACAAGACGGCAACAATGCAGCTCACATGCTCATCACTCAACAGCCCAAACTTGGACAGCTGGATCTGTTCTGTATGTATGGATTGTAAACGACATCACCAGTTATCTGCGCTGATAACAATCATCAGCGGTACAATGCACAGTGCCCTCACGCTCTGGCAATCCTAGAAATCTGCGGCCAGATGTCAATGTGCCAGCAGCCAGGATGCCCACCTTTCCTTTTCTCATTAATTCCTCATGCCCTTCGTTGATGTAATGCACTTGAGTCACTCCAAAACAAGAATAACAGCAGGTGTCTAATAATGGCAGGCCTGCAAAGTGAGTAGGAGGCGTTTGCACCAGGTGTGCTGCACTGGTAACAAACATGGAACATGGTAACCATTCATTAAAGATTCCATACTGTGCACAGCATCCAGCTGACCTGACACCGTCTCCCTCTGCGTGATAATCAATCCATGCGATAAGTCAGTGATTTTATTGAAGCTTTTCGTTGTCTTACAGATGTTTGGGTGTTTTGAAAACTGACATACTAAATCCAAGTTTACAGTTCCCTTTAAACAAGCAGTAAATCTTCTATGACACCTTTGTGACAAATGCAACTCCTGTAGTATAACTCATCGTTAATTACACAGTTGAGCACAGAGTGATGTTTGATGAATAAGTATGAAAAAAATAAATCTTTTACCATCACTTAATCCACTAACTTTTGGATCATGGCCTTGCTAATGCACAACTGGCTGACACACTTTATCCTTTGTTTGCCCACAGAGCTGAGTAGTGCTCACCAAAGCTTTTTTAATGGAATATTAAGTGTCAGGTTATCCTTCAGCGGGAGATTAACCCTTGTAATCTGTTAGAAAGCTCCTGTTGTGTTTGCGGGACAAAAATTTACCCGTGACTTAACCCAGCCTAAAATTGTCAAAGAATAATGTTTATCATCCAGTTTTGTTTTCATATCCAACTTGTTGGAGTTCAGTCATTATCTTTGTTGTAGTAAAGTCAATAGGTAACTATGTTATCTGACTATAACAGGTTAATATTAGAACATACCTCCAAATTAAATTGCTTGTGTGACTTTAGGTTAGCTCTTATAATTTAACTCTAAATCCTAACCTTTGACCTCTTAAAAACTTTGACATGCAGGTATGTTTTCTTCTCAAGCAGTCGCACAGCACTGTGTTTACATATTTGACATAAGCCCGCTTCCAACGGAGCATTTTCTTTGGAATACTTCTTGCACCCTGCGCCCCAACCACTTCATTAAGACTGGTATAAAATTTAGTTTCACTTCCATGGTTACAGTCATAACACTTCAGCGTCCCAGGAACAAATCCCACGACGGCATCAAAACATAATCATAATCATCTTGCGGGATAGAATTATTTAGTTAACAGACATTAAAGTCGGATGCTGCAATAAAGAAGTGCAAGCAGAGATGGGACATTCAGCTGCGTTTACAGTAAACACTCAATAATCGTATTTATCCGATCTGCTGGGACATACCAGTTTTTATTTGAATGTTTGTGAATGAACTTGTTCTAGATTTCCACGACTGATGATTTATGGCCTGCTATGTTTGCACCAACAGGGCCGGCGTACGCCAATTGAAGCCAAGTCTTCTAAAACAATGGAGCATTCTAATGTGTAATGATTCATGAAAACATTACACAGAACCCCCCACTTAGTTACATGTCGCACATTTGGTGTTTGTTTTTACTTGAACGGTTGGCATGCTTAAATAAAGCGAGCATGCATCAATAGTGCGCCTTATTTCAACTATTAAAGCCAGTATGATAAAAGGATACGGCACCCTTTGCTGTCTCATAGTGAATATATCGTAACGACTCGACATGCTCAGTAAATACTCTAACTATACACAGGGTGTGTGGCTAAGCGCTGGTGAGTGGAATCATTCCAGAGCTCAAAAGCTGACAGCTCCAAACAGATGGAAAAAGCCGTCTGTCCCGAGCAGCCTGCTCGCTTTGTCCACCTTTCCCCTTTTGTTTTGTTGATTTGTTTATTTTCGGTTTCTATACAATCAAGAGCCTCTTGAGCTCAGAGCACGGACAGGGCTAGACATAATACGAGTGTGCCAATAGATGAGAGGGACAGCATGGGACAGGACCCCCCAGGCGTGCTGCAGGGGGCCTTGCTCGAGCAGGATGCCAGGAATGGCTCAGGGGTCCCAGCGGCACGAGCCTCCGACACTTAACAAGCGCCTTGCAGTTGTCCCCGGCCCTGACCCTGTCTCGTCTTAAGACGCATGTGGAGCTTAGGCAGGACAGAGCCTCGGGGACGTGATCAATTACAACCCGTCATTTTATAAAAATATCCCCATTTTATTCCAGGTTTTTTTTTTTCCATTACATAGTGTGGACAAAGTTCTGGCATGTAAGGATGTATTTCACATTTTCCAGCTGTTCATTTAGATGCACATTTCACTGTAATTGTTTTAAAAAATTAATTATAAGGGACTGAACTGGCTAGAAGGAAAATAAAAAACTTTTACCTCAGGAGATGTGGATGCCACTGTTAATAGATACATTGCTTGATTCTGCCTCTTTTTTCTTTCTTGCTGCCTCTTCCCTTGAGAAACTCAAACAAGCAGTCCAGTAGATGTCTCAGCTCAGGGCTTCCTGTTACAAGACCACAACAGACTTTGCTTGGTGAGTAACAAGGACACATTCTCTGGCTCCTCGCAGGTCCTCAGGGAGGCTGTGGATCACGTACGGGAATCAGTACATGTATATAGGCTGGAGAAAGGAAAAAAAAGAAAAGAAAAACGGGGCTGTTGGTCCTATTCAATACCATTTGCACTTCGAACCAAACTAGCTGTTCACCAGCGCCGTTCACATTGCGTGACTCTGATGAGGGATGACTAATGCTACCGTTTTTATTTTTAAATGTCTTAGAAGCTGTAAAAACGTGGAGCTGACTCGAGCCCAGGCCTGACAGTTTTACGGTCTTGTGTATATTTCCACATTAATAGTGAAAAGAGGAAGAGACGTACCATGCTAATGTTTTATTACCTCAGTTTTATGAGTTGCCAAAATCACAAGGTGTTATTTTTCAAGCTGCGAGCTATGTTGCAAATTGAAAAAAAAAAAACGCTCCTGAAAATTAAAAGTCGTTATAATAGTTGACAGAAAATTGGTCTAAAGCGAGAGGGCCGTATGTATGTATGAGATCAGCTGAGCTCAAGGAGCGTGTTACAAGTTTTAAATCAAACTAAAACTAAAATTACATATCCATTAAAACAAAGAATACCATTAATGCACTGGCCGTTGTTGACATGGATGTCTTTATAACTACACCACACCATTAAGAATCAACACTCCACATACCGGGCAGTTAATGTGGTGGAAGGTTGCCAAGTGTGGATTCCATGCAAACTGAGCTGCCCCGTCCTCTGTTGGCTTGGGAATACACAAAATGCCCCACATGCATTATGTGACACTGAATTGTGCTTTGGAAAACGTGGCTTTTAATGTTTCCCTAATTGGGGGGCATTAATCAATTGTGCTCCATCAGCAAAGGCTAAGAGGGCCTGTAAGCATCTGCCCACCATCCAGCTCTCTGACCCAAGACCAGCTGGCTCTCAACCCACGCTCTGCTGCAAGAAATCACTTTTGACTCCATCCATCAAAGCTACATTAATATTCTGTCTTAAGCAGCCCACTACTTGGACTGCATTCATGGTCTTAATTACCTCAGGCCCTGCCAGAAGAAGGTGACCGCAGAGAGCAAAGCAACTGTATCAGCTCTCCCTCCTTGTCAGTTACCATACATTTATACTCCATCAGGGACCAAAGGCTCTTTCAGGCTTGTCCGCTTTGGCTCGTACATAGTGCGTACAAAGGACGTAGGGGTGGGGTTGGGTAACAGAAATCGGGGACAATGGCAACAACTGCACATCTAATTTAGCTCCTTGTTTATCACAAGTTTGTAATCAGATCCGCCGCACAATGCGGGGCAGCACAATGGAATGGTGATCAGGGAGCTATTGTTTTTCAAGCTAATTAGCCCCCGGCCATACCACTGAATCCTCTGAGGTGTTCAATCCCGGAGTTAAATGTGGCTAAATGTGGCATACATCCCTGGTACCATTAAAAAGACCCTTACAAGTCCATGGTATTTGGGGATGTATTATATGATGGCCTAGTTATCTGCTCATTACATTGCTGTTGAACATAGCCCAGCACTGTGGGAGTCCGGTAACCACACAACAGTTGTTTTTGCTCTAATGTGGTCCATTTATCTGTTGTGCTGCCACACATCACATTGTCTTGCCTACAATTGTCACTCTAACTAAGCCCGGAGGATAATTTAGCAACCTGAGTAGTGTGAACCGTAACCCAACTCTAGTCGTCAACAATTATTTATGTTCCCTCACTCTTTATTCTTAAGACGTTACATTCAGCTGTCCGTTCAACCGGCTCGGGTCAGTGCGTATCATTGATTGGTCTCAAATGCTGATTTAAACCTTCATCACCCAGGGTGGGAACTGTTAGAGCCAGGGAAAGCAAGACTTCCAAACCAGCCTTGTGGAATCAACCTTTAACCTCAAAGCATTAACCCCTGACCCGCAACAGGTGGAGACAGTGTCGTTCCAGCCAGTCGGACCAAGTGCCAGGGGCTTTCTAGCATCTACTCTCGTCTCCTCGTTCAAATATTATCATTTTTGCCGAGGACTGCTCAGACAAACACGGCGTAGGCTACATGTGAGGTCTAACTGCACATGTTATTGCGTGTGTAAATGCTGTGTCTGGGACAAGCAGGGGTCTCGTCAAGGTGACTGAATGTGAAAAACAAACCAAGCACCTGTCTCGCACTAACAACTCTCCACAATACTGGCAATCTGATGAAAAGCGAAGCGAGCGCGGAGATAAAAGAGAATTTATCATGAGCCGCTCGGGGACTGTCACCTAAGAATAGTGTGTGTCATCTAAAGCATGTAAATCAGAGTGATGTGATTCGTTTCAATGTATGGAAAGTGAGACCAGAGCCTCAGCAAGGGGGCATGACGTTACACGAATAATATTATATGAATTACTGAAATTTTCCTCTAAATTATTTAAATATAATAACTCCTTTCCAACGGTTAGGGTTTGTTGCAGGCGATTGCATTTAATACTCAAACAAGTAATTCTAAACCCATTGAAGTGTTTTGTACGAATGGGCAGAATATACTAAGAGGCAATAACAATCCTAAATGTAACATCTAGCAATTCTTTATCAGGTTTAACAGTTATTTCTTTCAAAATCTTTCTGGCTTTTCATCTATCAGACACCCTGCTGTTTTAGAGCTTATGGTTATTAGTAATGGGGCGAGGAAGCACAGAGTGGTCTGTTGGCTGCCGACCAAATGGGCAATCTTTGATCTGCCACTGCGTGGTTCTTGGGGCCGGGCAGCTTCACGAGCCTATTGAGAGGAAGAGGCAGGCGAAGCTTCCCCAATAGGTGTCGGCCATCTCCCTCGGGGCTGTCCTCATCGCGGGGAGAATGCACGCAAGTGGCCCTCGGAGACTCTCCCCGACGGGGATCTCAGCGGCAAACGAGTTTTAATGGAGAGGTCAGGGAGAGTTCCTGACCAATGGGGCCAAGGGCCAGGTGGCACATCACAGCGGCCCTATGTGCAGCTATCCCCAGAATGCGACACAGTGGCGTCGGCAAAGTTTGCCTCTGATCAGAGCGGGGAGGGCTGGGCGTGATAGCGTCGCCAAATGCTGGGGGGGGGGCGGTGGGGGGGTTTTGGCACAGTCTGTGCCAACTCTTGGTCGGGCCGTTCTGTTTTCTAGTTTCGGGCTAAACCAGAAAGTGTATCTCCTCACACTGACAAAAAAAAAAAAAATATTTACCTGAGATGATTGTGTGGGTATTTAAAGAGGATGCATTGTTTGTCTAAAGTGGAAATTATTCTAATTTTGAAGCACTCCAGATAATATCTTTTGTGCACTGTAGGATATTCAATGCATGATTCAAATCCTTAAGCAGCTACCTTTAATCAACTGAACAGCCTCAGTTGACTAACATACTGCCTTGTGACTTACTGTCGTCTACTCTTTTTTCGAGGGCGCCGTGCTGCGCAACAATGCAACGCTTGAAGAAGTAAAAATATCTTCAGTCAAAAGGCTACTTTACTATTTTACAAAGTAAAATGACGCCTTCTTAAATCTTTCACTTTTTGACTATGAGGATAAAGATTCTCAGGGGTGTTTGGAGCTTCTGAGCAATTCTAAGTTTAATTAATGTGACTCCAAAATAGCTCTAAAACGGTCTCTAAGTTTGAAATACCTCTTTCGGTTGAGCATTGCTCCTGTGATAATGAACATGTAACGGATTAGGGTTAGAGGGCCGACCCTAACCCGAGTTTTATGCAAAATAGAGAATGTTTTCATATTCGTATTTTCATATCTATCCTTAAATTAGAAGCTGCAGCTTCCTATCTCAGTTTCTACAGCGGTTTACAGCTTCCCTAAGAATACAAAGAATACAAAAGCAAACGTGAGACTTCTTAAAGAGAGTCCTTTGTCAGATCTGACACAACCCTTTGCACATGTTTTCGTGGCTGTTATCAGTGAGGCGTGATTCGGTGATGCCATCTACTGGCTGCACATTGTTTCACTCCTTTCAAAGAACTGAGCTCACAGATCTATGGGAAATCAATAAACTGAAATCAGTCTTTATATTTTTTTTCCTCCGTGACCAATTAAGATTCACAGACTTCACCTAGCACATTTGAGACTTCCACTGTCCGTCTTTCAGTCATTTATCTCGACTTAATGGAGCTCAGTTCCTCCCGGGGAGCAGGACAAGGACTAATTAGGCTGCGTATGGCTCACAAAGTGGCTCTGTCATCTAGTGGCCATTGAAGAGAACAAACAGTCCCTTGCCACTCTCAGCTGTTCAGAGATATTAGAATAACATTTTGAAACACCAGCTGTCTTGTGGTTTTCAGTGCACAATCCTCTAAAACCACAAGCCTTGCAGTATAGCAGCACGTCTGTCTGTCTCAAGGCAGAAGATAACGTAACCAGAGCCCGTCTTTGTGTACTCTTCAGTAATAAGCTTTTATATGCAACCAAATAGCCTGTTAAAGACTTGTTTATAAAACCAATTTATTCTAATTCGAAGCACACATTCTTCTTATCTTATCTTAACCCAACAAAAGTAGCACATACCCACTGATACCCTTAAGCAGCTGCGATGTTATGTCTTCAGCCACCTCTAATGCACTGTTAACACTTGCTGGTTCACTTCATTTGCAGCCAACATGTAAACGTGTTCGCTTGCTAAAGGGACGTGTTGTTTTCACAGATCCTTATTTATAATTGCTTTCTAAACAGACATGTAATTAATGGCGAAACAGCCAAGGGAAGGAAAGGATTTGCGAGAAAACTGGCCAAAGCTCACGCTCTTAAGACAATACACTGCGTCCAATATGCACACCACAGCTGCAAACAATACTGAGTGTGCTTCATTTGCACTTCATTTTGTCAACATACACTTTTTTTTTATTTCTTATTCTGCCATTGAACTCTCACATGCTGGCTGAAGGGCAGGTAGTATATGTTTCTTCCAAACTAAAATGCAATTCTGGATTCACACATCTGTGTTTACATGATCCATGTGAATTGCTGGATGCAGCTTTGCCTGCAAAAAGAAAAAAAAAACACGCTCAATTCAGCTCTTTACTCTGGAATAATCATTAGCGAAACAGACCAGGGCTGGGTACACAACATTATCTGATTTGCATTGAGCGAGCATTTATTATTTGTGTAAACAGATGTGCAGCCTAGTTTTTACACCTGCACCGTTTAATTAGAGATGCACACCTCCCTCCAGGCTCATTCTGTTATTTGTCTATTTTGAGGCGGGATGCTCATTTGCACTTTGCGACTGTATTCTTCGCGAGCGAGCTGCTGCTCTGAGAAGCACACTGTCCAAAAGTGGCCCCCCCCCCCCTCGAAGGAATTGGACAATTTGGGAACGGAAGCTGTGCATCTGCTGAACAGAAGCGCTACCTGCGAGGTAAAGCTAAGGCATGTACAGTAATGCTCGCTGAAATTGCGCTAGTTGTGGACAAATATGAAGACTTAGAATTAGACACTGAAGGCAAATAGGAACCACGCAGCCTGTCACCTTAACTAAAGTGAATATAATTTTGTAAATTCCATGTTGTGATCATTTTACTTCAATTTTTGTATCACATTTGTAGGAAAATGCCTAAAAATTATAGGCCTGGGACAAAATTGTTACATATGCAATTCATTAAGTTCATTAAGGAGTAAGCAGTGTAGGGGATGAATGAATGAATAAGGAGGGAGAACGGATCCATTACAACGCATGGATGCTACACACACTGTAACATGTATCATGTATCATGCTGCATTATTCTGCATCTTGTTGTGATAATTTGCCTTTGACGCAGGGCATGCTCAGATGAGTACCAGCATGCACTGGGGTTACGGGAACCTCGATACGAGATCATCAGCTGCAGAAAACACACGGGAACGCTTGCCCTACCTTCAATTACATCTGTGCAAAGAGATTCCTCTGCAACAGTAACGCAATAAAAAGTCTGACCTTGATCACCTCCTCTGCTGTTTTTTAAACTAAGATAAAGGCAAGATCAAATGCGAGCCACACCGGTACTCCACTCGCCTCCCTGCTCCAAAGCTGACAGGAGCTGAATTATGATACGGGAAAACACGCAGTTCCATTTAATGGCTTTTATTCACCTCCGTGGGGCCTGCAAAACGAGGGCCACTGCTGTATTCAAGAGCCATATTCATTACGTGCAATATTGATAACAACCGTGATGAGGATCATTTAGCTTTTTTAATTTCCAGTAACAAGGTGATACTTGAATTCCAGTACCTTGTGTGTCTGTAGCTGGCTGCCAGGTTTAATTAATCTAAAGTAACTAAAGGTCTTGTGCCAACTTTCATTAATGACTGCCCAAAACACATCTACTATAAAACTTCATTATCAGTGAACATTACAAGAGTAATGGCACGGCGAGAGTGTACCAGCACATGCATGTCTACGCCCCTGCAGTGATTAATCAAATCCAAGGTAGACTACACGTCCTTTCCACGGTCATGATCACAGATTCCCTCTGTTTGTCCAACAGATGGCGATAGAGCAGCACTGCACAGCTTCTGTCACCAAAGCAGCTTCTTCCCACATGGACGAAGCGAGCGTCGTCTCCCCACTGTCAGTGTTAGATTTGTATATGAAATCTTGCTGTGGTCTGTGCCTGTTTGTGAATATGTGCTTACATACGGCTGTGCCACCCCACACAAAAATGTAGCAAACATCTGCTTTGCTATTTTACCCTAAATGCCATCCTCACACAAACACTGTTTGTGTGTATTTTGCTATGTAATCCCCTCCAGTTTCCTACATTAGCATCCTGTTAACTGTGGGTATCAACGTGAAGCACTCCCATATCACCAGCTTTTGGCTCATTAGTGCAAAAGCAGATACTCCGCGCAAAACTGTAAATATTTTGTCTGCAGCTAAATTCTTCAAAATAGAGCATTTACAGTTCAGACTCAATTACATTATCTACGCTTGTGTAGATGATTTTGTCCTGATGGAAATGGAATGACGGCAAATTGGCTGTGTTGAGCATTGTCTCCTTCTTTAAGTGGCTATACGTCTGCTGCTTGAAGGATATGATTTCATTATGAACTTTTGTGTGTGCGTCTCGCTCATGTTTCTGAGGCAGCACGCGCGCAGAAACGAAACTGCCCACCACAGGCACCTGCAACGGAGCACAACGTGAAACAACTTAAATTGTGGTAGAACAGACACTTAACCCCACTGTGTCATATTCATGTACTGTCCATGCATGCGGGTAAAATCCAATTGTAATTCCGACTGTGCTTCATACTCTGGCCGTGTTGACAGCTGGGTATTGATCAGATCAGAATAATACAGTCAGTCCTGACACACTGCATCATTTGAATGTTGAACAGCTTTCCCTTTAGACATCAGCGATGCATCGTGTATGGGAAAAAACATAATAGCAACTTCTTGACATTTTATTTAGATAATTTGTGCAATGGCTTTTGCACAACTATTCAATTTACAGTGCAATTTGTGATGTATGCTAAGGAAATAGTTACCGGTTTCTAGTCTAATGAAGGTACGGTGGAGGAAGACAGCATCTTTTAAGCATTTAAATATGATAATACAGATGTGGAGCAGAACCAAAAACCAACTAATTGCTGGGTTCCTCATTAAAGATTAAATATGATCTATATTCACCTATATGTTACAGTACGTTGATTTATTATGTTATAGTATAGTTTGTCCTCCACAGATGACTACCTCCCATAGCTGCAAACTCGAGAAAGGTATATTTGTTTTACTCCCAGCCAGCTACCTCCAGCCTTCCCGTTGTGAGCAGCTGCAGAGCCGGACAAACACGCCTGCTAAGAGCAATTCTTCAGAGGTATTCATTTCTCGCCTTGTCCTTATTCCAAATCATACAGCGGAGTAGAAGACATAATAATAAATCCCCAGAGTGTGGGCGTAAATGAGCTCCCTTATTTTATACCGTATTATCTCCTACACAGCACAATAATGAGTGAAACTACAACAGCATTTTATATACGGCTACACGCAAATGATAAGGGATGTGGACTGCTCTCCCCGATTTCCAATTACGGAATACGAATAAGATATGCAGGGTGGTAACTTTCTACTTGTTTTTACACTTTAATGGCAGAGAAAACACCATCTATCCCAAACTTAAGTTTTACTTTCTGGTGCCGTACCAAGTTTGGTGCTAAGTATTTATAAATGTACTTATGACTTTATTTCCTCTTTCCACTAAAACTGTTACTCCCTTGTTCCCCATGGTCTTCTTTTCTTTTGTTTTCTACATTTAAGCAGCAGGAACTGGAACTTATTTTCCTGGTACATGATAAACGACTAAATTACTCTGCAAATCCCAGTTCTGAAATTCTCCCCAACCATATGTGTCTCAGATGTGCAGTATAAAATACATAGCATATAAAGTGCGACGGTGACCGCGAGCAATACGAGACATCTGAGAAGCCTCCTTCAAGGCTATGACGTAGTGCCGTTCAGTCTACAGAGAGCAAGTGTAGTTGAAAGGGGAGCCTATTGCAGCTGATGCGATTTGCTTGTGCTACGCATATTTTTATATGAGGAAACAAACAAGACGGAGAGAGGCCTTGTGACAATCCAACAAAGACGGGCTTTGGTGATTCTCCCTACACATTAGTGCTGATGCAAAATTGTGACATGCATTGTCTCGCACTTGGCACATTTGCCTGCACAAAGCCTTCGGATTCTGATTGAAAAGATTAGTTTTCTGCACTTTTCAATTACCTCTTGCTTTAGAGAGAGAGAGGGGGGAAAGCAAGTCCATATGAGACGCGGTGTGCTAGTTCAAGGATGGAAAGAAGAAGGCACTGGAGATAGAGAGAAAAGATGCATCCTGTCGACGCACAAACACAAAAAAACAAGAGATGACATGCTTTGTACGTTCATGACATTGTTGAAACAATCAAAGTGAAAGCCAAGGCCTCTCGCTGCCACGCAGTTCAAATATATGTTTAACATTCCAAACTCCTTCCTGAGTGACTAACTTTGCAAAATGTCTGTTGTCCTCGTGTTTGCACAGGCAAGAAATATCACTAATGGAAAAAAAAAAGCTTAACCCAGTTTCCTAAATGAGTTCAAAAGCAAAACTCCCTGTTGTACTTCCCCCACTTGCAAGTATCATATACAGTATGCAGTAATCGCAGTAATTAATGCAAGAGTATTGGAGCAAAGAAATCACTCTTGGCTGGTCTATTTTGCAAGTAGGGCCTCAAAACAGATACTAAATGTGTCCTTGGAGTGCAGGAATATGGTTTGCGGAAGCTACTGATGTTAGCCATTGATATGCACACCAGTGTGTGTGTTTTTTTTCTCTTTCTGTTTTTATTTTTATTTATTTTTTGTCTTCCCACACCGGAGACCTCGACTTCTGCTTTTCAAATGAACCGCCCACCTCAATCAATGAGTTAATTAACATATTCCACTCTTGCGCCGAGGAGTGTTGACAAAACTTAACTGCAATCTTCGGCTGTAGCCGGTTACCCTGTGGAACGAAGACCGCTCCCAAGGTCGTGCTAATCAGACAGCTGATTAAAATCATATTCAGCCTAAAGGGCTCCGACGAAGCGGCCGCTGCCGGCGAACGTTTAAAGAGAGAAATGATGCCACTTTTTACACCCTGACACTCCTGTCACGTTTGTCGGATGCTCTGGGGGGAACTGGATTCTCTTAAAATGCCGTGGTGGAAATCATGCGCGGCTTTGTTTAGTTTGCAACCAAATGTGCGAAGCGTACCGGCTTCTCTGAGCATTTTTAGTGCGGAGCTATTCTTTTTGAGCCGGGCTTGCAGAAATTGTTACATTATACGTTGTTTGCAGGAGAGAAGTCAGGGGAATCAGTTAAATCACGCTTTGAAGTGCTTCTCAGCCTCCTCTTGCCCATGCCATTCTGCCCTCTGTCAGACTGAATTGCTCTTTTCTCTTAACAACCTCACTGACGAGTCCCCCCACCCCACCCCACCCCTTGCTCTCTATTCCTCTGTCACTAATACTTACCCTTTAGGAGGGCTGTCTTTGCATCATCTGACAACCCTCAGTGTTCGTGAGTAACAGAGGTATATGGGAAACTCATAAGCTTTCACTTGCCCTGACAAGCATCCAGATCAAATAGTTAACTGATGAAATGTCCTATTTTCTGAAGGTTTTTCTCAGCCTAAGGGGAAGCATGTCAGGGTCAGGCTCTGGGCTATGTTGCATATTTCACATGGTTCTTTAATTATTAGATTTTTATACAATTATATGTGATCTTATCTTGCGGAGAAACCTCTTTTTCAAATTGTGTGCGACTGATCTGAAGTCTGTAAAGTTGTGATAAAGAGCCGGCATTAAACTTGAAAGGCCGTTTGTCTGTGCTCATACAAATGATGTCTGTCTTTCAGGTCTGCTGTGACAACTGACAGCTAATTTCTATGGGCTGAATCACAGTGCGAAACGCGAACAGCGGAGGCTCATGAAGACTGTTTGACATCATCTACATCGCTCTGAGTCTCTGTAACCGGCCTTCAGAGCGGTTCCCACGTGCGTGCCTTCATCAAAATCTGTTGACATTTAAGCAAGAATAGACTTTTTGTTTGTTGACAAGACACATAGAGGGTTGCAGCGAGTGCAAACATGACCAAGCAGCAGAAATGGAATTAAAAGTTGCAACTATGTTGGAAAAAGTACCAAAAGTATTTTTTATTGTAGGACATATAATATATTATGGCAACATAGTGGCGTGGTGGTTAGCACCGAGGACTCACAGCAAGAAGGGTCCGGGTTTGAATCCATGGGCCGACTGTGTGGAGTTTGCATGTTCTCCCTGTGTCTGCGTGGGTTCTCTCCAGGTACTCCAGCTTCCTGAGTGTGAATGGTTGTCTGTCTCTCTGTGTTAGCCCTGCGATAGACTGGCCACCTGTCCAGGGTGTACCCCGCCTCTCGCCTGATGACAGCTGGGATAGGCTCCAGCCGCCGCGCGACCCTTCACAGGACAAGCCGTTACAGAAGGTGAATGAATGAATGATAATATATTATGATCAATAAGACATATGTTAAAATGTTTCAGTTTTAGTTAGCTTTTACTGAAAATCATTAAACATCCAATTTGATTAAAGATATAATTAAGTGAGTTAGTACTGCGGTTAGTATTCCGTCAGTTTAGTCCAAACTGAAGCAACATAGACCTGATTTTGTTGGGTTATGACACAGGCCCCTATTCACTGAGTTGTAAACCGGTGCCGGTCTGCAGGAGATGACAGGATTCTGCAAAAACTCCCCTGAATAATAGCCATATACTGTAACATTAAGTATATGCTATTTGTATGGTAATTTTACTGAACTCCATAGGTTCTATCTGTGCTGCACCTCCCCTCAACACTCAGGGGAGTTCCCTGGGCAGGATTTTTAAAATGCTGCAGAGATTTCTTTCAGACAAAAAAAAGCCATTATTAACAGCGCGCTAAGAGGCATGGATCGCAAACTTAATAAATTTGTCACTTCAGGGGAGAATGACAACGGTCTTTAAGTTTTCCAAACTGAAACTGTGGGGGGCTCAAATGGACAGGAGCATATTTAACGCATTCCTCACTTTAGATGGCCTGCTGGGAGACACAGAGGCTGCACTGTGCTTATCTCAGCTAGCACCAAATGGAACATAGCGTTAGGTCAGACGGGCTACGGGGTCAAGCTCAGCTCCTCAGCTGAAAGTTTATCCTCCGAGCCAGCCCGTATCAACTGACCCTGCAGCTGACAGCTCGCCTGAGGCATCATTGCCAAGTGCCATTCAAGGCGGCTTTCTGAGTTGTTGTAGGCTGCCTTCCGTTGCTGTTTCTCAGCAAGCCTCTTTGCAACCATCCTCCGCCCCAGCTCCTCCTTTACGCTGTGTCTGTCTATCAATGTCAGTTCTGTGCCACTGATGCTTGTTTTGTTCTGTTTTGGGGCCTTTGCTGCTGCAGCTCCACGGCTTCTTGTCGGCGCATGGAATGCCAGGGAGTTCTCACAATAGAGGCATTCCGCCAAAATAATGTACCATAACTTATTTCCCAACTGCAGGTGACCCAGGAGATTCTAAGGAATGTATCTTAAAACCGCTTTGAATGTCCCAGCACATCAAACGCAATGTGCATCATTGTGCTAATCAGCTTAGCAGAGTCTTCGCTATACTCTTTCATATGAGTACGGTGATATGTGCTGATCTTACCCAACAACATGGAATACATTAACCATTATACTCATTCTCAAATCAGTAAATTCCAAAGAGCTAAATGAGTTCAGACCTGTTGCATTGACATCGTTAGTGATGAAATACTTTGAGAGGATTATTACTGTGTCTTTTACAGGCGTAAATCTAAGTCCTTTCTAATGTGCTCATCAGTCAGATAAAGTTGTGGAGGATGCTAAACTTTTTATACTGGACACTGTGTACCTAGAAAAACACGGATCCCAATTCTAGACTTTTATTTGCTGACTTTTCTTCCATTTTTAACAAGAGCCATCTTTGCAATCTGATCGAGACACTTGCTTTCTTTCCAGTCTCCCAGACTAGCTCCTCATGCTGATCTTAAACTTTCTCAGTGAGAGGGTCCAGCAGGTTCTTTGTCTGGTCTTTGCGAATAGACAAATGTCCGTCACAACCCTGTCAAGCAGCAGGTTCACCTCAGGGTTGTGTGTTGTCACCCCTTCTATTTATCACATACGCTGACAGCTGAACAGGCTTTGTGTGAAGTTTTCTGATGACACTGTCCTCTTATCACCATCATGGTCCTGCATTACCACAGTTTGTTAAACGGTGTGATGATCATTAACTTGACTTTAATGTGTCAGAGTGATAATTGACTTCAGACACAACACTGAACACAAAGCCAGTGTCGCACACTTATCTCATCTTACAGACGCCTTGGAAGAGTTTGATAGGTTTGACAGTTTCAGGTTACTGAACTTTGGCAGTAGACATTTTAAAGGAAAGTTTTAACGACTTGTCCTTACGTGGAAAACAAAAAATAAAAGCCTATTTTTTTATCTTTTCTATCGTTATTTCTGTTATTATTATATATTTCACCTTCTTTCCTTTAAGTAGCTGTCCTTTACTGACCTCTCTGTATGTCTCTATGCTTGTCTGTGACCTTTAATGTTGATGTGTAACTTCTTGGACAAGGTATGATTGTGGACAGGGTATGCTGCCAATACATTGCCCTCCTTCTGATCAATTAAATTTTCTGAATCTGAATCTTAACACAATTCATATTCGATACGGTTTGTATCAAGATGCCGTAATTCTTATAATAGATCTTGGTTGCATGTTACATTTTGGAAGCCTCCATGTTTCCAGCCAAAGATAACCCTACAGTCATCATCTTTGGAGTGCCTCCTTAAAGTGACCCTTAGAAATCTTGATATGGCTCTGACAAGTGCTCTCACTAAAAATACATACCACGTCAAATACAAGTCTTTGCATTTGTAAAAAAAAAAAAAAATAAATAATGCAAGCAGTGTCATTATGGTAAATATTGATTTACTGCTGTACCTAACCCTAACCGCTTCTTTTCAGAAACTCTGTACATGTAGTTATTGTGGAAAATTATGAAAGCACAGTATGGCTGTTTCATATATCATGTTTCCACCAAGCAGTGCAAAGGGAATCCAGCGACGAACCGTAAATATAACCTGTGCTAACTCAATCCTTAACCAAGAATAATCCACCTTAACAGCAGCCCAGAGGACCTCACTAGTTAACAGTGATTCTGAATAAATTCTGCTGTGTCTGGGAACAGGGCAGCAAATGTTAGAGATGTAAAACTAACCTATTTTGTGTCCCTCACACTCACCCTCACCCTCACACCTGCAAAATGAATGCAAAAGTCATAAATGGTTATTTTTTTCTTTTAAAATGCCTAACAGGTTTGGTATGGCTCAGTTTTATCTTATTATTAAATATTGATGATGGACAAATTATGAAAAGTTTATTACAAGAACTGTGAAAGCAGAGTGGCAAAAATTTAGAGGAGTTTTATGAGTAGCTACAAGAAAGCGTGCTCGGTGTTTCATTTTCATGTTATCTGGGAGGTGTGTGGGGAGACGTGAAACCTCTGGGCCATATAATAAAAAATGCCGGGGCTGGAACGCTCGCAGTACGTAGAGAATAAAAACCTTTGTTCTTTGTAATGCCATCCAATGCCACGGGCTTTCAGAAACACCCAGTCTCACCTCTATGAAACTTTTAATCTCCTGTTTTTTGCCGAGACAGTGTCAGAGAGGTGTTCGTGCTGCATGAACAGAACTTTTGAGGCTGTATTTGGAAGTTGTTGAACTAGATGGTATTGATGTCTAGTATTTTGTTCTTTCAGTTCAATAAAAGGCCAGAAACTGTGGCATGAAAAAGAGTTGGAAAAAACCAAACTACTATTGATGTATTGATTACTATAATGATTTAGTGGTCTGCACTCAACAGACGACCCTAGCTTGCTTTGTTCCTGACATCCCCTGTTCTATTATGGTTGCCTGCCCATAAACTCACCTGCGGGCTTGGCTCGGTGTCAAGTTCAGGGGTCACTGACGCAGCCAGAGTTTGTCGGTAACCTTCTGCCTCATGAACGTTAAGAGAGGGAAACTGGTGAAGATAAATCTCCCACCTCAAATGACCTCCCTAAGAGGAGAGTGCCCTGAAATGTGTGTTCTCTCTCTCCTTCACCGTTTTCATTATCATATATTAAACCTGTACTGCGCATTCTGCACTTGAGAAACATGCAGGGAGAAACCTAGTGGCACAAATCAGGGTTGTTTGAATGAGTCATCATCATTTGGCATTGGTCATTTACAGTATAAGGATAGCTGCACAGCAAGTAATCCATACTGACCAGTGCATACATAATGATAACCGAAATGAAGCTCAGGAAGAAAGTTCCATAAAGACAGTCTGTTCCTACTTGTTTCTATCCCTCCACGGTCACTACTTCCCATGTACCATTAACTTCACCACTTCTGCTTGCCGACACAGTCAAAAGTCCAATGATCTGTCAGCCAATCAGTGCCAAATCGCTGTTTTTTTTTTTTTTTTTTTTTTTAAAATGATGCTCTCTGATGTTCTTATTCTCCTCCAACTGTATTTGCTGAAACGTGTATTCCTACAAGTTCTTGCTACATTATCACATTTTGCTCTTTGACTCCAAATGATCTGATGGAAACCGTCTTCTTCTGATAAACAGAAATCAAAAACCTGCTTTTTGATTTTTCACATTCTACTAATTTGATTCGTTCATTTACAAAAATATAGGTCAAAATTAAACGACTGAGCATATGTTAGGCTGGGGATTTAATCATGTAATAAAAAATATGCCAGTCTGTATGTAGTCAGCAAACTAGAGACTCTGTACCGTACTTGCATAGCTGATGTCCGATTGCAAAGCCATCTTTGTCATCCACGTTGAGAGTGTGTTTAATTGACATTAGCATTGCTTACTTAAGAAAGGCTCCATTAAGGCAAGCACACTTTTACACAACGGGTTTTAAATAATTAACAGACATTCACATATTATTAGACATTAAGACAGGACTACGTGATGTATAGGCGATGTCTGAAGTGAAATGAGGAGCAACAAACCATGAATTCCGCTGTTTGTCCTTTAGTGTTTTGCTCAAAAGAAGAAGAAACAGAATGATCCGATTTGAATACTGCCGCAGGGCTCGACATCCCAAACACTATCCTCATTAATGCCGCTACACCTTTCACAGTTGTCGTAATTTTACCACTGACTTTGGCTGAAATATGTCTGCTTGGCTGCTGGACTGCTGGACTAATTTAAAGAGGGGAAAACACAAGAAATATAGGAAGCCAATACATGATGAAACCTGAAGCAATCCGTGTAGTCTGCTAAAGCTGTAAATGATTTAGTAAATTGATTAGATTTTTTAGTTTTGTTTGACCTAGGTGTTGATGTCTGTGCTGCTGTTGATAATGGCGGATAGGTGCGTTGTACCGTGATGTCTTCAGGCAGCAGCTTTGTCACCCACAAGCCACATGCTCAAGTAATGCGGCCACTTTTATCAGTGTCATCCGGGCAAGAGGTCACGGTATAGCATTTGCGTGTAGCACCGTTTACGTCTAATGCTGTGACTTGGCAGTAAATGTTCCCGGGGCTTAGCATAGTCTACAGCTTAATGGTCAGCACGGGTCACCAAGGTAAGCTTTTAGCTGTGAAACTGATGGGCAGGATGAGCTTAATGGACTGGGGTCCCTTCTTCAAGAAAGTGCGCAGATGAGGGAGCTAAGCTTGGTGCTGGCTAAATGGCCATGACCTGAGGAATAACACCGTGTCAAGGAGGGTGCTATGTCTTGCTCATGACTCAGCTGAGAGCAGGAGCTAGCACGGCCCGCACTCCTGATTCTTAATGCTGAAGTCCCACCACCAACACCAGCAGCCCCTCGCCTCTGTGAGAAGCTTGCACTTAATGAGGCATTCGACGTAATTAGCAGCGACAGAAGCCTCATCATACGCGCGCCGTCTTCATCTTCCTTCTACTCATCTTGCCCTCTCATCGACTACCCTTTTCACCCCTCTCATCTTGTTGATACGCTTTCATCTCCCCTCCATTTTCTTACCTGCACTCCTTCTTACCAAACAGATGCAGCCTATTTTCGTCAAGAGGATTACTTTCCGGAGCAGTATACTAAACCGATACAGCAAATGAAGAGATGGACAGAAAGTCATCCCGCAAAACATGAACATGAGCGATGGACAGGTCCTGCACTTACAACAGATGATTAACTGCTGAACACAACAATTTCTTCCTGGTCCCATAAGAGACTCAGTCAAGGTGAACACCAATACATGATGAAACTTGAGGCAATCTGACCCCCAGCGGGTGAAAATGTGAAAGCTGTCTTGCATTTGATCAATGGTTACACGCATTTTGTCATTTAATGAAAAAAAAAAAAGAAAAAAAGAAAAAGCCTGTTGTGTATTGGTCGGAGATTGTGAAAGAATATTTTGTGACCAATTCAGGCTTTAAAAACCATGCTTATTGAAAGCAGCAACACACAATGTCTCACCTTGAGAAGGGAGGCATGTTAGCCCCGCTCGACTCTCTCTCCTTCGGTTGGTAAAGTTCACCTCCCTACGCTTGCCACTCATCCTGATGAGCTGTCTAAGCTGAAATGGCATGTTGCCTGAGGCTGAGGCGACTGGTAAATATGAAGTCACTGCAGGTGAAGGAGTAAGAGATTACAGGTGCAGTATAAAAAAGGGAATGCCATGTTTACCCACGTTTACTTAATACATTCACCAGGTCTTTCATTTCTTCTTTCTTTCTACCGGACCTGAATATTTGAAAATATGTCTTTTTTCAGGTACTTAAAAATGAATGAAGAAACCCACCCTGAAACTGCATCTTCAGAGTTTTTTTTTTTTTTTTTCTGACAGAATCTATTTATTTTGTACAGTTCACTGCACAGCGATATACCCTGTCTGTTAATTTTAAAAGGTGTGCTTGAGTTTTATTAGAGGTGTCTCAAGGCAGTGGGAATTGGCAGGGTTGAATGTGGATGAAAACGTCCTCTGCACATGGACGCTTTCCTCTCCTGTGTTCAAATACTGCAGCAAAAGACGTGGTCTGAACCACAGAGCTGTTTAGTCAAGCGGATGGATGGGCACCGGTTGAGGAAGGTGGGGGATGGACAGTGTGTGTGTGTGTGTGTGTGTGTGTGTGTGTGCGTGAAGGTGGGGAAAGGTGCCGGAAGTCAAAATGGGCTTAAAGCAATGATCCAGAGTAAGCCAGTGGACTGGCCTTGTCCGGTGCTTGTTCCTGCTTCCATCTAACAATCCAGCTATCGATCCTGTGTTTCCTAATGAGTTCTTTTGCACCATGTGGGATTTCTGTCGAGCGATCTTCCATTCGCAGCTTACTTGATGAGAATGTGGTGCTTCAACCCTCACCCCACCCCCATTCAGTCATGAGTTTTCTTTTAAATCTTCCACACTAACTTCCCTGCTGAAGTTATTTGCTCATTAGCCTGTATCTGCCAGGCAGGATTTTTTTTTTGTGAGAAAAAAAACAAAAAAAACAAAAAAACACAGGCTCACATTTCACCAAGATTCAAATTAACATGACTATTACTTGCTGCTGTTCCACTACACTGTGTTCAACAGCTTGTTGTCTGAACTGTTTACATACACTTTTCTGTAATTATATTGAATATCTGAAAACTCCAAAAACAGCAGATGCAAAAATAAGAAATGACTGCTCATATTTAGCAGTTGGCATTCAAATAATATGAATTCTTCTGGACCTTGTTTAGACCTTTGTTCATGTCTAATCTACATGGTGTTATGTAGATTGTGTGTGGATGGGTGAGATGGTGTCATATCTGCCATTAATGTTGTTGATTTTCCTGGTAAGGAGCTACGGTACATTATTTTTCACAGCGTTAAGCGATTACTTTAGCATCCTAAGTCAGAGAATCCTATTATTAGTGACTTGTTAAAGAGCTACTGTACGTAGCTAAGGCACTTGCACACTCAGAGCCTACAACTCACATTTGAGTGTTTGACTTATCAGCAAAAAAAAAAAAAAATGCTTGATGTGCTTGGCAGTGTTAGTCTCCCACAGTTTTCCCATTGGTCCCTTGAATATTTTGACTCTTTTGTCTCTGTTTCTTCGGTTTAGTAGTTTAGGAGGCTATGGAAACTTAGTGATATCTTCTTTACAGTGTTTGCAGTGTATCCCATCACAGTTCAGGCATCAGTTTTTAGGCATCAGCAGATGGAATGTAGGCAATGGAGAGGAAGCAATAGAAGAGCAAATCCAGTCAACATTGTGGGACCTTATTTCTGAAAAATTAGATGTGGCAATCTGTGGTAAGAGGCAAACAAATTTTAATCTAGTTTGAATCATGCTATGGCATATGATGTAAATGTTTGGCAAGTAAAGAATATTCGATCAAAAGACAGGACAGCACCATTTAATTTGATGCTTTGAGCTACATCTTGGTGAAATGAGGTGAAAGACCTAAGTATAGTATTTGTCTTGATTTTCACTGGCCTTTCTTGGTCATTTATGGAGGTATTTCTGATGACGCCACATGCGTTTGGGTGTGTTGTCTAATTATGTATTTTCACAGTCTTATACTTGTCATGGTTCTGAGTTTTGGGTATTTTCTGTGACCCTGTTTGGTTTTCTTTGTGTTTCCAGACTTTATTTTGTAAAGCTCTTCCTTGGTGTTTCTTGTCTTGTGTTACTTCAGGTGTTTTTCCCCCTCTGATTGCTGGATTGGTTTCTCCTTGTGTGCTCCGCCCTCATTAGTTTCACCTGGGTCGCCCCTCTCCCCACATGTATATATAGCCCTGCCTTTGCTTGTCTTCTCTTTTGAATTGTCTGATGTGTTACTTCTGTTCTCTTGCCCCATTTGTCTTGGACTCATGCTTCTTTGTGTACTTGTGTACTTTCTTGTCTTGGTTTTGGTTCTTACCTGCCTCTCAACAGCAGCGCCTTTTGTTATCATTCATCAGTTTTTATTAGACTATTTTTGTTTCCTACTCCTGCCTCATCCCTGTGTCCTTCAATAGGTTTACAACAAACTGCTACTTCACTCACTTGCAACTTATCAATTAAATTGATTAGCATCATACGTGTAATTCGCAAAAAAGATTCCAACAGAATTAGATTGACTAATGTGCATATATTTCAGAGCGATAAATCTGATTTCCCTCTGGTATAGGTGGAACTTAACTGCACTCTGTCTCTATAGTCTTCAATATACTGAAAGACTTTGTCATAGATCACTGCTGTTTTCCCCAAACTATTAAAAATGCATCAACAGGCCATATTCATCCACTTGGAGAGCTGCATTAAAGTCAATATGAGAAGATTAGTTTGGCTTTAATTACATTACACAAAACATCACATACAAAATAAGAAATGAATTGGAGATTTAGCTCTAGTGAGATTTAACCTAGCTGCTTATTTCAGTTTAATTTGCATCAGTCTTACAAACGCTGTCATGGAGTCGGGTGTTTTTCTATTTTTCTATTTTTTATTTTTATTTTTATGGTGTTGGACATGTACGGAATATGCACCTGTTAAACTATTATAATGGCAATGCATTTAATAGTTTATCTTCCAGCATGGTTTCATTCTAATATTCCCATGACACCACCTTAATTAAATGCAACCCCTTCACTCGAGGGTGCATCGATTCACAAAGGGTTTTGTAAATGTCACAGATGGAAACCCACCGTGGGGTCAGTACATTCCCTGGGAGAGAGACATAAAGCTGGATGCTGCTGCACCATTCATCCATTCACTGGCACTTGATTGCTTGGCTTGTCTGGCTACTCCTGGCAACAAGGTGAATCTCTAGGATTACCGGCACCCACCCGTGTGCTTTTCTTGCCTCGTGGCAGTTGCCCTCGATTAACGCGGTGGTCATGGATCCATTTTCATAATTTCGACACACAGTTTTCAGATCGGTAAATTGCCTTTGCAGTGATTTTCAAAAGAACAGTGGTTCATTCGTTGAAACGTACCATACATGCATGCAGAGGCTTTGCAGGTACATCTGTTCAGTTTTATCCACATCTCTTCACATGCCATTTTCTTTCCCCCTCTTCACCTCCTCCAGTGTACCATTCCAGTGCACCACAGATGATCTCTGTTCCCTTGACTCACCGTCTCTGAAACACATCACCATGTGACATCTTATGACATCTTCTGTGCCTCTAGTTTGTGTCAGCATGGCAGAGGACACGAGTCAATGAACAAGCCCCAACCACTGAACTGTAAATTCTATGGGAACTCCTGTGGGGATAGCGCTGGAGGAGCATAGCTGGCTACACCTGATATTTCGACAGCTTAAGGTTACCTTTATGTGACTGGGACGCAGATGTGAGCACAGATTGAGAGGACCATTTGAAGAGCAGCGGTGATTGAATATTTCTTTGCAGACCTATTTATTGAAAAATTATTTAAATGATGTTGACCAGGTGTTTTTAAATGGTTAGATTGTTGGATATAACGGGGGGAAAAAAATGCATATACAGCATAGGTCATGTTTGGAAAGCTTCATACTTGTGTTCGTTTTGGAGTGTTAATTAGTTTTATATTCTGGACTAGTTTCAGTTCTTGTTTTGATCATTATTGTATGCTCATTATTTGCCTTCCTTGTACTGTACGCTTTCGTCTGTAAATAATGTAATGGTTCAAATTATTAAGAGCGCTTTCATCTTTCACATAAAACATAAAATCCTTCGAAACAACCTTCTTGGTCTGATTTTGAATCGTTTACAGCAAGGTGATGAAGGTGAGAACTCTGAGTTCTTGCCAAGGCAGAAACAATTTACTATTATTTGACATCAGCTGTCTTTTTCTCTGAGGGAAGCTTCTTAGCGATCTGAGAACCGGACCCTGCAGACAGTGTCTGTGTGTTTTCCTCGCTTTCTGCTGATGGGGCTAAGTGAAGACAACAAGCTCCACTCCTCTGTCAGCTACCACCCACCGGTATCTGGCTCGCCGCTAATGATGCATGTGTGTGTCCACTGAATGGGAACCAAGGCCTTTCCGCGTCCGCTCGCGTGTGTCTGTTTGTAATTGTGCAGGGGAGAAACGGGGCTGGGACTTTTCTCGCTGTGTTCGATGCATTAAGGTTAATCGGGTTACACCTCCACTGCGCGCACATGTTAAAATATTGAGTCAGAACTGGGACTGTTTAAGTTGCAGTGTGTTTAAAAAGGATCTACAGTATGACGGCACATTTCAACGCGCTGGAATATGTAAATAGACAGAAATGCGCCTCAACCCATTACTGTGAGGCTATGCAAACGCTCTAGCTAGTTATTTTTTACCTTTACATGAATGCTATTCATTTTTGTGACTCCACAGATTTAAAGAGACAATTTACCTCGTTTGCACCGCAGTGATGAATGACTGTCAGCTTGACTCCGTTACCCTTAAAGTTTGTAATGAACTTTGTTTCTGCTCCTTTGATCTTGGCAACAGTGAAAAACATGAAAACCCACTGTGAGGCTATTTATGAAAAGATGCCTGACACACACCGACAATGACAAACACACACACACGCACGCTCAAATGTCAGAGGGCCAATGAGCTACTTATTAGAGAATATGCTCCAGAGAGAAGCACGGCTTTAATTAATTTTGTGCCTGCCAGTGACAAGGAGAGGAGAGGGAATATGGTCAGCTTGGTCTCCATGGAGACATCTTCAATCCGGTAGGAGGTGTCTATCCTGAGTTTACTTCTCTGATACGACAGGATGTACAAAGATTTTTTTTCTCTTTTGAAGTGAGCAAGGAGAAACATTTATGCCACTCCAGGCAACAGAGTTTCTGTATCTGCCAACGTAATGATAAGGTGATAATGATAAAGGAATCCAATAATGGAATTGGTGCTGACAATAAATTAATACCAGTAATATGTGTCAGACTGTATTGTGCCTTTAACTGGCACGCTTTGGTATGGACCGTGTGCATTAGACCCTTAGCTAAACCACCAGTAGAGCCTTGTGTCTGAATAACAAGTCTCCATAGCCCTTATTAGGCTTGTATGAGCTGGACACATTGTGCTACGAGCTGCCCTCTACGCTCGATGAGTGCTGTGTAGGATGACAAGAACCTTCCAACATATAAACACACATACGCAATCAAACACTGACCATTCCCCAAGAACTCGCCAAACAGATGGCTAGAGATGATGCGCGTGGTGGGAGGGAATGCGGATGATGGAAGAGGCGACCAGTATTTTGAGGACATGTCCCTTGCTCTGAGATTTGTCGCCACAGGCATGCGGTATGGCAACCATGAGGACCAAGTGGGAATAATCTAGGAGGAACAAGAACACAAGCAGTGGTACCTTAACTTTATATATTTAATATAACTTTATATACACAGAAGCTATTAAAATAAATGAAACCCTTTTGAGGCATTGAACGACATGAAGTTTGCTGGCAACTGAATGTTCTAATACGCAGAGATGGAAAAGGCATGTTCGTCTTCAGTTCATTATACAATACTGTATATCCGCGAGGCAGCAAAATAGTTCGGCTCATTAATCAAAGTCAGTGCATCCTTGGAAGTAAACTTGAGGTCAGTGTGCAGGAGCAAGGCAAGACAAATTAGCCATGAAATCTGTAATGAGACAAATAACTTCTCAGCTACAGCAAAACTTCACAGCATAATAAGAGAAAGTGCGAGGATATCTGGGGTTTTAAGGTGAATCTAAACTTTAGATCTTTTCCTTTGAGATGTTGACACCAACTGGCTATTCTGGTATGTTGCACACATTTGTAGTTTCGCAAAGAAACCAGTTACTCTACATGCAACAGCGTTAAATTAAAGTCACTGAGAAAATAAAATGAAATTCAATCAAAGTACTGTTACAAATCATACTAATCAGATTGTTGGTCATTACTAAGAGGTTACAATTTAATATAGTTTTTGTCACGCAGAAACACCTTCTCTGGCATATTTCTAGCAGGACTGCACAGTGTGAAGCTTGTTTACGGCGGTGAAAATGTCAAACCTGGGGAAACATCTACGGATAAGTTCAGACACACACATAAAATAAAGAGGCTCCCGCCCCGCCATGGTGGTATTTATGTGTGATCCAGACGCAATTTAATTCAGGTTATATTGAAGGATTTTTAATAAAACTATGACAGCAGACGTGAGTACTGTCATGAGGTTTGCGCTGCCTGATTTCAGTGCATGTATTTCAGCTTTATTTCTTGGTTCAAACCGTTTCTTTGAAAGGTAATCAAAAAGTAATCAAATGATATAAGTTACATTCCTGTGAAGAAGTAATAAAAGAAATGTTGCATTGCTTACTTTCAGTGTTGAAAAAGTAGTTTTCCCAACACTATCTCTTAGAATCCTCAGTTCTGCTTGTGCATAAGTGATCTAAATCTGCTCATGTAGACAAAGTCTCCTCTTTTATTTTCCATTAGTGCTTTTTGTCCGCTCCTGCCATTGTGGTATTTCCCCCAAATGCAATAAGGGGTACTGGAAGAGAAGCAGCAGGAGTTGTATCACTAATGGTCAAACATTGGAATTTTTAACCCTAGCCCTTGGAGGTGAGCTCACCAATGATTCTTGGTACTGCTATTATGTGCAGTGATGCACAAAAAGGGAATTGTATGGAACGGATCACCTCAAAAGTAACAGGTGTGTGTGTGTATGTGTTTTTCCCCCTTCTCAGATCAATTTTGTTCAAGGTGCCAAGGATGCACTGCATTTTGGATTTATCATCCTCTATATCAAAAAAATAAAAAATTCAGTCAGAGTCCTGTGAAACAAAACAAGCTATTGTCAAGGACACCGCAATTTTATTGGTCATCCCCTGATGTCAGCCGCTCCCACAGCCGGTGATGACTTCTACATACTAATTACTCTCAGGAAAAAAAACACTTAATAATGAAAAGGGACCCAGAGGTGGGCCCTGGAACATGCAAAGATGATTAGTATTTACTGTTTTGTGGTCCAGGGAAAGCTGTTGTCAAACGGGCCAGAATTCTGGCAATGCTTGTGACCCACTCTGAACTTTGGAAGAACAGCATGTGCACAGGATATTTATACCTGCGCGCACACACACAAAGTTGTATATCCATCACTGCTGACATAATGCTGACTTGCTATAACCACTGCCTTGTCTAACCTTAAACCTACTCAAACCATAAACCAAGTTCTCATGCCAAAATTTTATGATTCCTAAAATGTCTCCAGAACGGGGAAGCATCGTAAAAACATGAATATGTAAGCTGCTTTATGTCCCCACGGCATCAGCAATGGAACAACCAACAGGTAGTTGTACTATAGACACGGCTGACGATTCATTCAGTAAATTAGTACACTTGGAATGCAAACATAAATAGCAATGGAACAACAAAGCATTTGACACTGAATGGTATAGCGGTTTAAAAACAGCTACAGTATAGCGGTTTAAAAACAGCTATACCGCTGGATCAAGAATAACAGTACTATTTCTTGTAGGAGCACTGCCTACATCTTATTAAATGCGTACTTGGCAGGAACACAGCTCAGAAAAGTTTCGACAGGTTGGCATGGCAGCGCCTGAATGGAAACCCCAACGCTCTTGTGAAGGCGCTTAATCACCTATTGTCTGTACATCACATCCGATTAGCCCTGAGCTGTGCAAGATCTTCAATAGCACTTGGTATTCACGTTTAAGGTTAAACTCAAGAGTTTCTGTTAAAGCTATTGTTTTACTTTAAGTGACATTTGAAGTACGAGTGTTGTTCTCGCGAACCATTATGTCTGTTAAGCAACTCTGTTGAGAACCCAAGGCTTTCATTTTACATTGTTTCATTATTAGAATGCTAATCCATTATTTTCTTGTCAGTTGATAAAAAAATAATGAAAACTATAAATTTGCTGCTTTCCTTCCTGTCTCGCGCTAGAGAAAACATCCCGAGATACAGCTCTGTCTCTTCTCTGCCATCCTTTTCAGAAAGGACTACTCTAATAGTGCAGCTGGGACAGGTTTGAAACAACGTCATGGCAGTGCACACATCAGTCACATCGGCATGTTAGTGATACAAAATCTTGACAAATAGGAGTCAGAGAAAAAGTTATTTAAGCCAGGTTTGTTTGTTTAATATCACATACATCATCTCAACCACCCAGGTGTGTACTGAGAGCTTTGGATGGGGAAGGCAAACTGTATGAACAGAAAATGTGTCATTCAGTAGAAATGCAAAATGCAATAATCCAGAAAGTTCAAGTCTTAAAATAATCAGCGATTCCAATTACGACTTCCAAAATCCAAAATGAAAGTCATCTCAAACACTGCACAGCCTCAGCAGTGAGACCATGGGCGGTCCCATAACGCAGAGCTGATGCACAGTCTGCATTGTCTATCTTTCAGCCATAGCCAAGTGAGGCAGTACCGTAGTTGCACTGGAAGCCTCAGGACGGGGGATTACCCAAAATCCCTGCGCCATGTGCCGTGATTCTAAAAATTAAACATAATCATATCATACTGCAGGGAGCATGCAAGTTGTTTCTAAATGCAGATGTTTGTGTCTCCAGACACGGCAGACCTATTCGCATGGATTGCTGTTGTAATAATGTGCAGACCTCATTAACCATTTAGCTATGCTGGGAACGTTGCTGTCCATGTGTAGGTTCTTTGCACCTTTCCCCGTAAAGAGCCTTCCCTCCCACATAGCAGCCGATAGTTAATTTTGGTATCTGTCCATGATCTGTTGTTCTCCGTGTTACTATCCATAGCACTCTGCTAGGATCAACATGATCAGTAGCTTAACACTTCCATCACTCCAGTATCCAGATACTCTGAATCATTGTTGTGGAAATGAGGCAAAGGATGTTGTTTGTTGTCCAGCCTACCTGAGATCCATCTGAATACTATAGCCCCAAAATGCTGCAAATAGGAATGTATAATGCAGTCTCTGTTGCCACAGTTACAAGCTTCACCAGCCCACAGGCATGTCATTATTCCAACAACATATATCTACTGAAAAACAACCATTGTACTTCTTGGCGGTGAAAGAGCGCTTCTTAAGTGAACATTCATAGGCCATTTTAGGTGTACACCAGTGCTGTCATTATGTTGGTGAATACATTCTTTCTATAAACCTGCAATAACTTTTTGTTCCCCCACTTGACCATAATTACAAAATGTCAAATACCAGCCTTTACAGCTTAAGCACCGAACAATAACTGTCTGAACTAAGCAGCGTGAATGAGCTATGCTGTTCCAGAGTTGAAGCTGTATCACCCTGTAACACTTAGATTCTACTTTTGAGCAGGACAACCTCGGTTAAATTATTACCCACGTTTTGTTGTTGGAATGTGGAACTGACGGAGAGGGACGTAAATGGGAGCTGAAAAAGGCAGCGTTGATTTGAGAAATAATTCTTGCAGTGCTGGTGGTGGTGCTTTGCTAAGCATTGCTGACCCCCCGGTGGGATGGCATATGTTAATAAAAAGCGCTGCAGGACGTCCTCTGCATCCTAATCTGCTGGTGTCAAAATGAATTCTGAGTGCGCGTGTGCCTGAGATTCCACATTTCTGTGCTGCAAGCATCCGCTTGACGATCGTGCCAGCCCCGCGCACGGACACGCATGCGCGCCCGCTGCTGTTTATGCATGTGGTAGATGTGCACACGCGTGGCGCGGTGACAGGCACAGCACCTCATCTACATATCAATTTTCCTCATTTGAATACACCACTTATTGCGCGATGGTGGTGATAATTACCTGTTGTGCAGCGAGTAGGGCACTGGCTCCCACTGGGCCCCTCTTTGTCAGCCCGGGTCACTGAATCTATACACAGTACAGTGGTGTATTGCACACTGGGGACTGGTGAGAAATGACAGCGCAGCACGATTCCCAGCCTTCCTTTACCAGCACCAGACAATCCTTGGCAGTGTGCGGGAACTATCATGAAGGAAATGACACGGGGAAAACATGTCTTAACAACAGGGATATTTTTCAGCGTGAGCTTGACAAATTGCACGCAATAGTAAGATGTCTCCCAGAGCACAATCTGTTGTGTCAAGAAAAGGTTAAAGAATTGCAGAAAAGGTCAAGAGATAGTGCTTCAGAGAGGCGGCTTGTAAAGGTTGTGAGAGTACCGAATGGAAAATATCCCGTTTATATGTGACAAAACATAAGACAGTTAGAGAACATGATTGTATAGAGTTTGGGATGATAGGCATCGCTATGACAACCAAGGAAAAAAAAAATACATAAAATGGGCACAAACACTAATAAAGCAACTGGATTCATTGTGTCCATGAGGGCAGCTACGCTTCTATTTTCCTAAAGCTTCTAAAATCGTCAATCATTGTTGACAATTTTTTGGCAAAAAATCATTTGAGTACACTTGTGAGAAAAATCTGGTGCGTGTGGCAACCTTACTATTGACCCAGTAACTGTGCATTCGACTGCCTGCAGCAGCTCTGCCATCATTCCACATGGCTGAATCCTGAAGATGCCACTGAACATTAAAAATGATCCCACTCGTGCTCTACAGCTGTATGTTCTCTGCCACTGCTGAACCTCCGTATTCCCGTCCAGCAATACGCCTGCGAGGGGCCCGCAAATGGGAATGAACAGGTGTCACTTTAATTATGTGTCCTCTTGTTGGAACCTGGCAGAGCCGGCCAGGAGACAGTGGCTCTTTTAATTAACCTCAGCGCTCTGCTGTTGGAACAATGTGACAGCGCCATGCCGGACACCTGTGAATATGTGGACAATATCCCTGGCTTTTAATTACGAGCGCCGAGGGAGTGGGCTCCCTCTCACCCTCACCCTAACGTGCGTTTTGTTTTCCTCCTCTCCCACTCTGTCTCCTGTGAGATAGCATCGGTTTCATGAGTTCCAGTCCTCTCCGCTAACGCCGCCGCCATCAGGGCCGCGGCTCAGAGTGGCAGATTGCTCATCTTATGTCATATTTTTTTCTTGAAATGAGGTCAGTCCACCCTCGGAAAGCATTTGCTGTTATCTTTACATAGATATCTGGTGGCCCAGAATGAGCCGGCAATGGAACTTTCCATTTCACCGGCCCTCTTCGGGGTTCAGAGAAGGAGGCGAGTAGATCAGTTTGCCGTTCTCTTCGTGCTGGGATGATGCCAAAACCACAGCGGTAATGCATATTTCAGTACGTTCACAGGCAAAGCGCCTCTGTAGATTTTCCTCACTTTGAGTTTTAAGCATCATGGCTGGCTCTTCGCACCATCGATTTGATTGACGTTTTTATCCAATTATTCTGATAATTATCTCTCACAGATGCTCGCATCTTCTTGCATGCTTCTGGCATCTTTTGACCGGAGACTGGAAGAACCAAAGCTTATGTTTCTGTGTGATGTAGCCTGAATTCATGTCATTTACATATCGAAGTGAGAGGGTTTTTTTTTTTTTTTTTTTTAATAAGTGATATAGTAAATAATTACTGTACTTTTTATTCTTCACATGTTGTCCACTGAAAACTGTATTCCACTGTATGATAAAATGCACTCATCATATCAAGGCTAACTATTCAGCAGCTAGTAGTGACCACTATAAATTCTTGATCCATTGTGTTCCTGGTGTGTATTTTTAACTTTAACCCGCAAGGATTTAAAAATACATTTTCTTTCCATTGTTCTATGTGAGAGGCCCACTGTTGGAAGAGATAATACAATATGTAAATGTAGCCGTCACGTTCACATTGAGTAATGCAATTCCTTTGTTAGTGTCCATTGTTATCCCAATAAAAAGACCTCAAAGAAATATTCAGTCCATACTTCTACCATTGCTCCATAGAGAGCATCTTGACTTACTGTGTGTGTGTGTGTGGTTTGCTAGCTGCACAGTAGCAGACAGGAAAGCGCTCCAGAGGGTTGTCAACACGGCCCAAAAAATCATCGGCTGCACTCTCCCCACCCTGGAAGACCTGTACAGCTCACGCTGTCTCAGGAGGGCTAAAAACATTCTCAGGGACTCATCCCACCCGGGACACTCATACTTTGAACTGCTGCCCTCGGGCAGACGTTACAGGTCATTACAAGCACGGACAAACAGACTAAAAAACAGTTTCTATGCAAAAGCCATAACCGCATTAAATTAACTGCTGTGCCATATTTATTTATGACTCGTGCAATACTGCAGAAATGTGAGTGTGTGAATGTGAATGCTAGTATACATGTGGTATGTTTTTTTTTTTTTTTTTGTCCTTTCTTTCTTTTATGTTCTCTTTTTTAGTTCTCTTTTCACTTTAAGAGAAAGCACTTTAAATTTCGTTGTACTTGTGCAATGACAAATAAAGATATTCTATTCTATTCTATTCTATAAGAGTACGTCATGTTCAAATTGAGTCGCATGTGTTGAGTTGAACGAGTTCTTGCTCTAATTTGTGCTTGATATTGCTTGGACGCAAGAAAAGAACGTGATCAGTGACAGAAGCTACAGATAATGAATGAGTCCTATAACCCTGGTAGAATGACCTTAAAACGATATCATTTTATTAAGGCACCAAGGAGAATATTTTATTTTTTTATAAGACATAATCAATGATTGTACTGCGTACACTGTGAAACATCCTATTGGAATTTAGTGGAATCGACCAATCTTTCCTCGTTAACTATTTAAAATAATACGTCTAACATTTTTTTACAAGACTACATCTGAACGTCTATACAAGGCCTAAGCGTCTTTATTCTTGATTTAATCGCTGTTCTGCTGAGAGTTGACTCAATTCATTAAATCAGGCTTCTAAAGAGAGTGAAAATTCTCCAGAGACCTGTGTAGTTTAAAGAATATGTTGCTCTCGTAAAGATGATAACGGTCCATCTATAATAATCACATAATAACCCATGCAAACCGTGATGAATGCCACGCTGAGTTCCATCAACCGAGTCACTGGGAGCAGCCTCGTGTGTCGTCTTTCTACTAGCTCCCCAAAAAATTGGAACTTTTGCCGGCATGTTGACTAAAATCATTGAACTCGGCTGGTTTTACATTTTCAAACCACATGAAGGATTTTGAACTCATTATTTAATCAGAATTCACCAGGGAACTTCTACAATGAATTGGCTTAAAATAAATTGCAGTAAAGAAATTATGCGAGCTGGAGCACAGAGACCGCAGTGCATAAGTAAAACGGTCGGTGCTCAGTTACTGCAGCATCCTTTGACAGGTCGGTCTTTATTTGGAGTTAATTGTGAGGGTGGTGGTTAAGTAGTAGCAGTCAGGTAAAGTAGTCAGTTATGACTTTCAAAGGTTTTCAAACCAAGTCCTTCAAAGGTCTGATTTATACAGATTTAATGTCGCTTGCAATAATGGATATACACCAATCAGCCATAACATTAAAACCACTGACAGGAGAAGTAAATATCATTGACCATCTTGTGACAATCCAATGTTCTACTGGGAAAGTTTTGGACCTGGCATTCATGTGGATGTTACTTAGACATGTAGCACCCACCTAGACCAGACCAGGCACCCCCACCCCATAGCAATGACACTCCTTGATGGGAGCAGCCATCCCCAGCAGGATACAGCCTGACACAGACACACACACAAAAACGGTTTAGGAACAACTCGGAAAACAAGAAGAACAGCACAAGGTGTTGACCTGGCCTCCGAATTCACTAGATCACAAACTGATCAAGTATCTGTGGGATGATCCACAGAGGCCCCTCCCCTCAACCTATAGGACCCAAAGGCCCCCACTAACAACATTCTGTTGCCAGACACCATAGGACACCCTCAGAAGGCCCATGTCCATTCTCTGATGCGTCACAACAGTTTTGGAGGGACAAGGGAGACCTACACAATATTAGGAAGGTGGTCATAACGTTATGCCTGATCTGTGTAGTTTTTTTGAAAAAATATAAAATATTACCACCTATTCAACCCCTTTATTGTTTAAATAGCCAAGTGATCAGCCAATAAGTTGTGTTAATTCATGCACTTAATGCTCATAATTGAAAATGTAGACTTGTTTGGCCTAATTTTGAATACATCTTCTTCATCATTTTCTGGAACCACTTGTCCTGTGAAGGGTCAAAGGGGTGCTGGAGCCTGTCCCAGCTGTCATTGGACGAGAGGCAGGGTACACCCTGGACAAGTCACGAGTCTATCGCAGGGCTAACACAGAGACAACCATTCACACTCACATGCACACCTACGGCCAATTTAGAATCACCAATGAACCTAATGAGCATGTCTTTGGACGGTGGGAGGAAGCCAGAGCACCCGGAGAGAGCCCACGCAGACACGGGGAGAACATGCAAACTAGGGCTTTGACTTTTGCCCAAAAATCATGTTTGAAGTTCGTTTGTTTATTAATATTAAAATTCGAATATATTTGAATATTTATTAATTATATTTTGACCATTAAATGTCTTCAGTAAGACTGATATAGGTATCAAACTTAAGTTCTATATGTTCTGTCCACCAGAGGGCAGTGTATCAGTCAATGTTAACAGACTACGTGCACGAAAGGCTGAGTATTTATGCGTGTTAAAATTTTTATTATTAAGCAAACAAGATATGCAGTGTCGGAATGAAGATGTAACGAGCAGAATATAACAGAGGATGCTGTTACGACACAGTTAACGCTCCATCGGAAATACACAAGCTTACAGGAACCTAGCATGCTAACGTTACCTACAGGAGCCCAGATGACCAACAATAGCCTTGCTAATGAGCTCGCGATTTTACTTCACCAGGCGTGAAAAAAACAACAACTCGGAATCTGAATTGAAAACGTTTACAAGCAAACACATTTACAAAAAATAATTCCCATACAGGTTCGAATATTAAGAGATCCCTAAAATTCGTTCAATTTTTAAAATAATCGAATTATATTCGAATAACGAAGTTCGGAGTCAAAGCCCTAATGCAAACTCCACACAGAAAGGCCCCAGCCGGCCCATGGATTCGAACCCGGACTCGTCTTGCTGTGAGGCATCACCGTGCCGTCCATTTTTGAACACATTTCTTAAGCAAACATACTCTTTTACTGCAGCATCAGAGAAGAACATAATGTTGTGAAAATGAAGATAAAAATAGGCACCAACACTTGGCTTCTTTCATCAGACAGTAATATAGATGTGAATAAACGCAGTGAATTCAAGTTTCTACTTGACATTTTGTTAGACTACCCTGTTGTTTACGGATTTATCCCAGATTGTGCCTTTAGGAAACGTTAAAATGCCATTGCATCCTTCTGTTTTTGGCACACCAGCCCACCCGGCTCCCAGATCTCCACCGTTGCCGTTGTCCCAGGAGATCCAGCTGATGAGGCTCTACCATCCACCTGCAGGCTCTGACTCATTTCCTCGTGGTCTTCTATTTTATGAAAGCGATTTATTATAGATGCCATTTTTGGGACTAATATCTGACTTCCCGAAGAAAGACTGTAATAAAAGTAGAGATTATACATTAATAAAGGAGGTCAAACATGCAGACAGCCAGCTGCTGATTAAATGGACAGTTTGTGTTAAGATGCTTAAGTCTTTGTTAAGGTAAGGGAGGTGAGAAAAAGAGTAAATACTCTGCCTTTGGTAAAATTAGCAAATTACAAAACAAGCTGTAGAGAGATGCGACATCCAGAGGCTGAATATGTACACAACTAAATTCCAAGGTCACATTATTTGTCTGGTATGTAAATCTCTTTTTCTCTGGAAGTGCTGTAGTTTACTCATACTCAGGGAGAATAAAATCAGAAAATTCTCCAGTTGAGATAAAACCTACAGAGTAGTCCTCTGTCTCTCTGTCTCTACTGAATTTATTCCCCAGTGAATGTCTGTTTATTGTGAAGTACTGTACCGCAGATTTTTTGTTCAGATACAGCCAAGTTCCATTTTTCTGCCTCCTTTTCTAGCTCTCCAAAAGCTCTTAATTCTTTTTTATAGGATCGCAAGAACTCCTCTGGCAGTATTGAGTTCCAGGCCTTTGGGCTCGACAGGTATCGCTCTCAGACGGCTTGCCTTTGCCTTGCACCCACTGCTCTCTGGTTTAAATTAGTGGGTGCTCTTCAGGTTTGATACTGTCCCCTCTCGCTGCAGATATTGGATTTTCTCCCTCAAATTCCACATCTCACATCTGAAATATAACAGAGGATTGCCTCGGGGCAGCATATGTGTGTGAACATGTGTTTGTTTGCGTAATGGAATGCTCGCCATGATATTGCTCACGATGTCAGTGTGCAAATAAAGTCAGGATCTTGGCCCACGCAGAAATCCAATCAATAATGCTGCATTTGATCATGGTCCAATTTGCCTGCTGCACTTACCTAACATTATATTCAACAGCTTTTGAGTTTACTGGCTCTTGCTTCGCTTGTTTTTCTATCTGTGTGTGTATGTCTGTGTGTGGGTTAAATAAGGAATGCAGCCTTGCTGCTAGTGATATAACTCTTCCATTCTTTCTTGCAGGTCGGTAGAAATGCTTGTCAACAAGGCTACAAAGCAAATTCATTTCTGAAAGGTCAAAGAAGTGAGAAATGTTCAGAAAGGTAGCAATCCACAACTTAAGAGCCAGTATCAGCGCACCTCAGGAAACTTTACTGACTTTAAAGTTTTATGGAAAAACATATCCATAGTTTCTAGCTGACCTGTAAGGGATGGGGAATACACATGAAACATATATACACACGCGCACACACACAATATATTTGGAGTATTTTTAGTAGTTTTTTTGTTTCTCCCACATTACATGCAGGGGGATGTTTTGACCTGCCATGTTCCCACATTGTCTTGATGCTGCGACGGGCTGCGCTCTCAAGCCTGTTAATTCTACTTGCTAGTTCTGGTTGCATTGATGTTGTGTGAATTGCAAATGTTTCAGTAACACAGAATTATATCAGATCTTGCTTTGCCGCAAGATTCTTGTCATCTACTCAGCAGCATGCCAGCTGTTGCTCCGATACAACAGCGGCGAGCGCATCTGCGAATGAGTTCTGCAACTCTACAGTATCTACACTTTGTCAAAGAAATATAAAAAAATGTCATCAAGAGGTGATGAAGTTACTAAAAGAAAACATGATGGAAAGACTATACTTGAGCTGTGAAATATGAGCATATGAGCTAAAATCATCTCTTCACATTATTGATTCTGACTGTAACTCCTGTGCGCATAATATAAAGAAATTCAAGTCCAGTGATGAAAGTATCTCTCTGGTGTTCCATATACGCGTGAATACTTCCTCGAGCTTTATAACAACTGTATATAAGCCTATTTGTGTGCAGTAGACTACACATGGTTATTTTAATCTTCTGCATTCTTCACAAATTAGCCATTAAACAGCAGATGACCACATGCTGACAGCTGATATTGCTAGATGCTTTTAACCTTTCTGATGTGCTGCTGATACTGTGCGCAATAGTCATGAAAAGGCTAGTGCTACGTTGACACTAGCAGCAATGGAGCACGCTACAAATTCATTTACAGTGGAGGCCAATGATACAAAGCGTCGGAATAGCGCCCGACACTTGTGTTGCATTCACACTAGCGGTGATGAGCCAGCAACAACCTACAAGACATTTTCAATGGCAGCTGACGATATGAACGACAGGCTGCCATTGAAAACTTGTTACGTGTCGGCCGAGATGCGCAGCATGAAAGTTGAGCTGGCTTCAACGTTATCTTGTCACTCCTGTGACACAGTGACATCACGGAGCTTACATTGGGGTGCTGTTTTAGCAAGCTAGTTAATTACATTAATTCACAGTCTCACAAAACAAAAGTTTCATTTGCAGAAAAGGATCCTCGAGGTCTGTTAGCTCAGTTTACAGCACAGCTACTCATTTTGTAGGTTTCAAACAGACAACAGGTAAGTTTGACATTTCTATGGGCCCATTTCTTGGAGCGGTAGCCAATGGCAACTGCCACTCACAACAACTGTCACCATCATGATGTCACATCCTGTTTCTAGTGTCAAACTGAGCTAAACTAAAACGAAACTCCTCAGAAAAACTTTTGAAAATATTTTATAACTACTTAAAATGGCAAAAACCATCTTTGGATACATTTAACTGATGTGTACTTAAGTGTTTTAGTTTGGCCTAGGTCCCATCCCCCACCATGGAGGGGGTGGGGCTTATGACCTATACTGCAGCCAGCCACCAGGGGGAGCTCCACATGCTTTAGCTGTCATGGCCTCCACTGAATTCCCCCATTTCCCTCAAGCCTTAGTGCACAGAGTGTTCAGTTCAAGGATAGCAGTCTACGGTGATTATTTGTGAGCAGCCATTAAACCCTTTGGTTACCTTACCGCTAAATAATAAACATAACGTCTTTTAAACATTTTTTCGTAATAACATCTTTTAATATGAAGTCTGTGATTAAAGAAACCATTTTACTAGCAGTTCCATTCATCACAAAAGTTCAGATTTATCCATACTTAGGAAAGTGTTGCTTATGCTTTAGGATTTAACTTCAGTGTTGTTTTTTTTTAATATACTGTCTTAATCCCACAAGGGGAAATTATCGCTCTGCATTTTGACCCATCCATTCATTCACAGAGTAGTGTTTACAGTCAGAGCAGTGTGCTGCAGGCTCTAAGGACCGCGCCCGGGGAGCAATTTGGGGGTTAGGTGCTTGGTCAAGGCACCTCAGCCATGGGCACGGGGGGAGGTGGACCTGGGACCCAAGCTGCATCTCTAACCACTACCCCACAGCTCCCCTGCAGCTCTGATTACAATTGTAAATGTATCAGTATTATTTATCTGCCAAAGGTTGCTTATGCTCAACTTAGAGTGATATCAATAGAAATATGAGTCGTTTAGTTTGATGGGTCTGTATGCGCCGAAACAAAGTACTTACCATTTACAAATGCACTTGAAAGCAGCATTAAACAGTAGCTCTGCATTAGATCTGCTCTAACTTCATTGTGTTCTTGTCTGACATGCAAGAACTAAGGACACGGCACACTGAGGCAAGTGGAAGCTAGCAAGTCTTGATAATGCTGTTTCTACGTCGCGTTACTTTTTGCTCATCTTGTCTGTCAGAATCCTGTGTGATATTACAAACTATTCTTAGTGCCTGAACGCTCAGACACTGCACTAATCAAATTACCATTACCAGTGTTGACACCTGGAGAACATTAACTTAGGGGTCGCTGTCACAACGGTAAAAGTAAAATTTGATTGAATAAGAAAAAGTTTTTAGCCACTACTTGGAGCAAACACAAAGTGGAGTGGTGTATGTTTCATTGTAAAGCATGCTGCCACTGAATTGGAGCACAGATGAGTCTAAAGCAAACTTAAAGACCTCTTTTGTGTTGTTTATCTCATTCCTCAAAAGATTTTAATTAATCCTCATTTGAATATTCGCTCATATTATTTTATCTCCTTTTCGCTCCAGATTCAATCTCCTTTAATTCTCTGCCAACAAAGGGGTTTACCAAAAGGGTTCATCACAACCTGCTCGCCACACGTTCACTAAATAAACATTAACATTAAATGATGGAGAGCCCAGGTTTAGGCAGCATCAGACAAATAAGACCATTATAAAAACGTCTCTTTGACTTGAAAAATGAGATTGATCAGGCGGGATAAATGATACACTCACGGCACCAAAGGTTAATTAAATGAGAGATAATTAAATAAGTGGCTTCTCGGATGATGATGATTGCTCCTTGTGGATGAAGTAGTTTAGGGCACCTGTAAGCTTTCCGACTGACTCCCACAACGGCTTTCGTCTATCCATAGACTTGTAATTATCGCCGCAGAGGGAGGTGTTCTTCAATCACCTAATTCCGCACCCTGATTACATTTGACATTTCAAGTCGAAGATTTTCTCCATATGTGTAAATGAGTTCATCATTTCTTCATCACGCAAATAAGGTCAGTAGCATTTCAGAAGCTCTAGGACAAACATTCACAGCCTATGAATCATTTCGCATAATTACATGTTCTATATAATGACTCTAGTCTAGAAGTATGTTGTATCTGGATTTAACACGACAGTTCAAAGGATTGTGCGCACCCTCATTGATACTGTTGTGAGCCTCACAGAGCTACAATTACTTTCTGCTCCAGCCAACGCACACAAAATAAACCACGTATTGACTGTCTGTTGACAAAGAAAGAAAGAAAGGGAAAAAAAAAGGGAATTGCCACAGCTTGTGAACACAGGGGGGCAGTATGGAATCATAATCTCTGAGTGACGTCCTCACATAAACTAGCAGAGTTCAGGCTTTCTAAACAGGATATCTGCCAGTCTGCATGTTTGATATTTGATGTGAAATGTTTGATCTCCACAGTAGTCTCCAGTTTTCTGTTTTCACCCGGCACCTAATGTCTCGCCGGGCGACACAAAAGACAGAACCGACAATAAACACACAAAAATAACTGCTAAAATTAAACGTAAAGTCCGATCTGTCTTAACACTAAGTGGCATATTTCATTACGCATCTCTGATTTTTGCTTTGTGCCCCTAATTAGTAACTTTCAGCTCACATAATGTCATCAAAGATGTTGTTTTCTAATGTGAATGGTTTACATCTGACTTACCAAGGGACACTTAGAGGGAATGTTCTGCTCATTAGAGAAATGACTCACTGTTTTCTGTCCTTCCTTCACTACAAGCTTGGTCACAACCCCTGGGCCTAACCTCCCCCTTCCACGCTTGTGTGAATAACTCAATAACTCCCGTCCATGGCACAATTAAGGCATTATTACACCCTCCGCTGGACCTCATGCTCCGGGGTGAATTCTGGGGGCAGAAGGGGCCATTCCTGACCCCCATTCCGTCACTGCCCACTGTTAAGCCTTGGCTGCCCTCCTCCCTGACCCATTTTACACTCCCCATGTGCCCCTCTTTTGCACAGACACACGAGCAGTCTCTCTCTGACACGGTCACGGCACACACAAGCTTAAGCCCCCTCCGTTGTCTCCGTCCAGCAGGCAGAAACATGGCATCGTGAGTCACGGCAGCGCCAGCAGCTGTGCAACGGGCGCCATGTGGGGCACTCGTTCGGCCTCGCTTTGGTTGTGGGGGCGGTGGTGGCGGTGGGGGTTTTGTGAGCATCGTTACAGGTTGAAGCGTGGAGTGTCGGCACCTTTCCTCTGTCTCTTCCTTTTACCCTTTCTTCTCACGTGGCTCTGCATGAGGGAAGCCATCTGCCCGCTGCCAGTCATCTGTGGCTGCGAGAGAGCCTGTGACACTTTGCACTTTGAGCTTGTCTGTCACCCACCCACCCCCTCCCTTCCAGATGAAAAAAAACAACGCTGAGACACTGCTGACCATCTTTGATTCCTATTCAGTTTTGTTATATCACATAATTTAGCTGTTGATCTTTGGGCACAGTCATGTAAAATCTTTTTTAGACAATATCTACCAGAGCATCTTCACTTATTATTTTTAAAGTTAATATTAGCTATAAAAGTTGCGAGGACCTGATTTTCTAGCTCGTAATTCTTTTATGTATGCTGTAAAATAGTTTATCTAATAAACCACTGGAGCCGAGTCGATACTTGTGCTATCCGTTCCCTCCCAACGACTGAACAAAAACTCATCCTTTTATTCTTTATCACTGAAGCAACTCCAGCCCTCCTCTCTCGATAACATCGAGAGACCAAGGTCTCGTTTTTCTGTATTTTAGCTTTGTGAAAGGAACCTTTTATTTCAGTGGATTAACTGAAATAGAGGTCCTCACTGCCTTTCATCAAACTGCAATAAATCATGTTTCATCGTGATTTACGGGAATTAAGTGGATACGTTTAGGTTTCCAACGACCAAGTCTCAAGCTGCCAAAGCAACATCACATGTTCCTTTCTATTCTCATATTCTCTAAGAAAATCTTTCTGTGTCCACTGTGCATGCATAATTAATATTCATACACGCCAACATTTTCTTGAATGCTTCCAACTTGAAGGGATGAGTCTAACAAATGGACTTGCGATAGAAGCTTGTACTCTAAATGTCACGTCTGCGGGCTGTTCTATTTGTTTTGAATGCACTCCAAATGAAAAGCAATTTAAGAGCTCCAGCCACTAGAAAGAGCCCTTGCCATTGAAGTGCGAACTAAACCTTAATTAGGAAAATGATGATTGCTCAGTTCGCGTGCTCATCTCGCTTTACAATTGGCCCACCTTTGTTTTTTTTGTTGTTTTTTTTTTTCCCTCATAGCCGCCTCCCTCGCAATTTATATACTTCAGCCCGTCTACATTTGCAAAATGTCAACATGCTAGGGATTAAATTAAAGCAGGTCTCTGTAAAGAAGACACATCTATCACATCAATACTGACACAAGATTAACTGGTTGACATTTCTCTCCACTAAATCAGCACAATAGGACCTGATCGAGACCATTCTCTGGCAACAAGCCCTGTCAAACACACTGTGCATGATGGAGAATATAATTAAGTTATATATCTGTCATGTAACTTTTTTTTTTTTCCCCCTAAATTCTGAAAGATTGTATGCTGACTTTGTCCGACTTTCGCTTGTGGGCAAATGTCAAGGACTGCAACACAATGTTCTTCCAATCAGCTTGACCATTCGTCAGAAAAAAACTCACATGCACACATATGCATACGTGATTTAGTGACAAGCTTTACCTGTTGGAATACACTTTAAATGCAGCCAGAATAATTAACAGTCTAATATGTAAAGATAACGTTTGATCAATCCACATTGCTCGTAGTGTTAGTCCAGTCAACAGAGCCCGAAACAAACAAGAGCGAGCCAGAATGCAGGGAAAGGTCATGGGATCAATAATTCATTTAAGATGCTCCCCGGGATTGACTCTGCAGTCAGCTTGTAATCAGGAGAGAAGATTTATTTATCTTAGCCAACTTTAAATGCACATTCCTACGGAGGAAAAAACAAAAAAAACAACAACATTGTGCCACCTCGGTCGATTTTCAGTGCCCTCACAAGGCCACAAGTTTTTCTATTTTATTTACCCCCAAGGACCTAGCAAAGAGCAGCTCTTGAATAGTACCTCAACTGTGGACTAAACATCTATTACAGGAACTTTAGAGGAGAAACGAAAAGGAAGAAAACCTAAGAAAAAAGACGACAATAGAAATGCATAGACAGTAGGGAATTACTTTACGCTTTATGTTTGCAGTTCACACCTCCGACATGCATCAGTGTTGTGTAGCGAGATAGAAATAAATGGTTAATCTCTGGGCTTTTAGTAATGTGTTTCTGTATAGAACAGGGTGGAGGAGCTATTTATTGAATTACCCTCATGCTTTATGTATTTATTATAATGAAATGTCTTTGGAAAAGGACGGACTTTGCAGTGTTTTTAAATATCTATCATTTGGTTAGCAGGTTATTTCGCACATGCAGCACTAACAGGACTGGATGCCTGATTCCCACACAGAGGCACCTCCTCTGATTTAAATAATGCAGCCCTGCTGAGTGGAAGGATCCAGAGGCTATGTAGGCTCAAACGCTACAAACCTGCCCGGCCTGAAAGATTTACCAAGTTGCCAATCAAAGCCATGTCTAGGTGTGCTACAGAAAGTAGATTTTCCAAAATGCAGTACCTTGAATTAATGATACATATATTTTGAGTTTTGTTTTTTTTCCTTAGAACTGAACTGCTTTCCCCAAGCGTAACCGTTGCTTGCATTATTTCTGAGGCAACTTATGCCTGCATTTGACAGCTACATTACGGTCAGCAGGAGGTGGCTGGGGTGGATGGTGGGCGTATAAACCGCAGAAGAGGCATGGGGTTGACATCCTGAGGTGGGAACCACCTTTAAAGAGCAAGTCTTAAAAATTTCAATAAATGTCTATTAAAACAGGATGAGGAACCATATTTTGTAACTTCTGCACTCATTTTAAATTGTGTCTCTGAGGTGGGGTTTAGAAGCATGTGGTTTTCACCCAGCAAATCAGTGAAGATCAAGGCAACATTCAAAGTTCAAATCAGGGTAAAATGTGGTCTGCCATGTCCACCTCTGCATGAACGCTGAGCAAACTGCTTTATTTTACCACTAAGAAGTGGCCTAATGTTGTCTAATGTGATTATGTGTATGCTGACAAGTGCCAGAATCAGCACTTCTGTTCTAATGGTCTAGATACATGTTTATATTTATTTACCACTTAAGGGCAAGGAACCATATATGGTAACTTCACTGACTTTGATTTTCTACAAAAAAATTAAACATTTTGAGAATTTTCAAAAAGTCTTCTTTGCCCTACAATAACACTCTAGGGTTGAAATTTTGAATTTCCAAGTATGTCAATGAGTATATAAAGGGTTACAACACTATCACCAATGAGACAACATAGTGGTTAGAAAAGCTCTGATCCACTCACATGAAATCCCTTGTATCTGTTGACTGTGTAACCAGTGGATACCCAGATAAAGGCAATCAGAGCCAAGACTTCCTGTTCCGTGCCCCAGTCCTTATTTACAGTTTGACTGGCAACTTTAGACGCCAGGATGTAGTTGTTGAGAGATAACGTCCGTGATTGGACACTCTAAACGTAGTAAACAGTTTAAAAGCGCACCACGCCCGCAGGTTTAAGGTATTTGCTTGACAAACAGAACGTGTTAGCTTGCCTGTTGACAGGGTTTGATGTGGTGTTCTGCCTCCTTTGTTCTCCACACAAGCTGTTTATTTGCATGCAACCAAAGCCTGCTCGTAAGTCATCTGTCGATAATACACCTACAAACAGAAACCAGAAAGACTCCTGTACCGAAGTCTTGCCCCTTGTCCACAGATTCTGCTTATTCACGTGCAGCTATCGGAAAACAGACATCAAGCAGTTAGTGACACGTGCTCGATCACCCAGCAGTTGACTTTCCGCCAGAGAGGAGGGTGAGAGAGAGACGTAGCTAAGGCAACAGGCCACACTCACCTATATGCGAAGTGACACCGTTTTTTCTTCTTCTAGAGCTCTGAGAAAATGTTACCGAACAGACACATGAAAGTACTGTTAGGGAGGCGAGGCCCGGGCGTAAACTGAGTGACAATGTCATGAATGTTTATCCGAAAACCCAGGTTCAAAAGCAAAAAAATATAAAAAGGGGATCTTAGAGAATGCAACTGGCTTGGATATTTTCTATACAGGTATTAAATCTTCCCATAACTTCAACCAGGAGCTTCCAGTGCCTAAACATTGCCTTAAAAAATGAATAAATTAGTAGCTGCAAGTGAATATTCCACACGCAGGATCAGAGAATATACTACTGATCCGTCAAGCAGCATGTGCTCACTGCATTGATAGAACCTAATGTGTTTCCATTAAACCTTTTTTGCTGACAAAATTCATAGAAGACATGGTTGTTTGTTTACATATCCTTCTCCTCCTTCCTGATTGTGCAGTTAGTGGGGGAAATATTATATGAGTACGTTTGGGATCCTCTCAGTGTTCCTCGTTTCTCCAAAAGACAGATGTTGCTTGAGTGAGCCTCCCGTTGAAGCATCTGTGCTTAATAAACAAACGACTATAAAGGAGGCATTTCATAGGCAATTGCATCAAGTGAAGTAAAGCGGCGGGATGGAGATTTGCTTCAGTGTGTCACTCAACTTGCGCTTTCGCCTCGCTTATTAGCCCATATGTTTTACAGTTTGGAAACTACAAACAAGTTTGACAGACAATCTAATTTGGGTGCCTGTGTAAAGAGACACCAGGGCTTTTCTCTGAATGTAAATGCTGCCTAACAACACATAACTGACATGTTTGTTTATTCTTTATTTTTTTCCTAGACAGATTTTAGTCATGTGTTGTTGAGTCTGTTCACCCTCCACCTCCTACCTCTTTTTCTTTCACCCCATGTAAATACCTGCCTGTAGATAATTTTGTAATAGAGTGCGCCGGCACACCAAAAGCTCAGTCTGCCATTTGCTCTGAATTTGTGCCTTTGTTAAATTGGATTCCAAATGCAATTATCTGCCAAGGTAATTCATGACAGAGTAGACTGTCGTAGCTTCTCATTTGAAAGGATGCTGAGCTATTTATGAGTCATTTTGAAACAATACTGTATCTCTTGGAAGAGGTGAGGCTCGCTGGGAGCTCAACAAGCTTTCTACTTTGTCGGGAGAGGCAGAAATGAATGATTAGTGCCTTCCAATAACTAGTTCCAAGGAGTGTGTTTAAAGCCATAATGTAAGCAAATGTCTGGCCTAGATCTGCTCAGTAATGAGTTGGAGCTCCATGATTAGTCAAATCCATCACAAATGGCAGCATTCGTGTTATGTTTGGAAAACACAGCCATTTTTTATTCAGCACGGGAAAGCTTTTCCAGGGAAATCATGTTGCTGGCAGATGGATTCTCAATATCAAGACCAGACTGGTTACAGTGCTTGCTTTGAGGTAAACTTGCGCCGGCACAGTGAGTCCTTTATTTGCCTGCGTGCTAGTTTGATGTGTAGCACCAAAACGCTTACTTTTTCTCCTCTAAGCCGCGCTGCGTTCGCAAATCAGGGAATTGTTTCTTATTTGGACTTCAAGAATGCCACGTTTCCATGCTGGTTGAAAGTGGATTAATCCAGCTAAAGAGTAATTGCCCTTGCATTGTATTGACTCCATGCATGAGGGAGTTCAAATCACTTTTAAGTTTCAGTTCTGTAGGATTGGAGCCAGCGCTTGAGACAAGCTAAGGTGTTTATGTGACTTCATTTAATTTAGAGTAAGACTGCAGTGGTCCTATTAATGGATTAAAGAGCTACATGTAAATGTAATGGTGTGAATCTGCTGACTGCTTAGGAAAATAGCTGAGGGGGAAGTGAATAAACAGTAGAGCTCCCTCTTTAACAAACACTGTAGAAAAACACTCAAGCTAGGCACAAAATAGTCATATCCGATCAGTGGCTGACTGCACAGCACTAAGGTATATGGGTGGACGAAGCATGCAGCTGTGATCGTCTCTATTCATGTGCAGCTACACCTGCAGGTTGTTTCCGTTGTAAATAGAAATTGCATTGTGGTTAATTCTACACGCCTTATTTAACATCCCCTTGGTTTCTTTGTCATCTTTGTCGCTTCTTGTGATATAATCGGTGCAAAACACAAAACGCTACACGGACTGGAGATCTGTTTAGTTTCAGCTGAAATCTAGATCACACTGACGTGCTGTAAAAACGACACAAGGCTTTTCTTCAAACAGGAATTCATCACTGTTGCCATTACACAGCACAGCGCCTATGTATCGTCTCAATGTGTGTACTTATGTTTGGATAACGGAGAAGGAGGAAAGAGACAGGAAAATGACAGAGTAAGCAGAGGATTCTGAAATGTATATCCACCAGGATGGTTGTATTGGTTAATATGGTTTTCAGATTTTTTGTTATTGTATTTCTTCAGATTGAATATAGTCTGTACTCTTTTCACCTGCCTTAAATAATTATAGAAAGCCTCATGTGGGCTTTTAATGATTTACATTTTCCCTTGAACAGAATGGCAGTCTATCACGGAATGAGGTAACACAAAGGCTGATGAAAGTGTTGCAATATTTATGTATTTGCTTTATCATGAACTATGTGTCTATGGTGACATTCTCTGCCTTGTTAAGTACCTGCAAATGTAATCTTGGTCCCCAAAACCAACTGCTGATGCAAACTGCGCCTGCTGCTTTACATTAAAAGCATTTAACTGATAAAACACAAGTCGGCTTTTATTATAAAGTAGTCCTAGGACATGGCATTGTCGGCAGAACGTGATAGTAGTAATTTTTGGCCTTTTTTTTTTTTGACAGTGTATCAGTTTGAAATATTGCAGGGAGTACTGGAACAAGAAGGAGCAGCTGCAGTGAGCTGTTAGATGAAGAGCTGCAGGCAACAAGCTGCACAGCTCCTTTCTGTTCCCTGCTGTTGGAGAACACATTTGCAATGTGTGCAACAGAAATTCAGAATCTATATTTAAACAGCCACAGCCTAATTTGCAGCCCCCAGAATTATGTGACGGCGGCACAGTGGTGCGGTGGTTAGCACTGATGCCTCACAGCAATCCAGGCCGACTGGGGCCTTTGTGTGGAGTTTGTGTGTTCTCCCTGTGTTAGGCCGTGGGTGTGAGTGTGAATGGCTGTCTGTCTCTCTGTGTTAGCCCTGTGATAGACTGGCAACCTGTCCAGGGTGTACCCCGCCTCTCGCCTGATGACAGCTGGGATAGGCTCCAGCCCCCAACGCAACCCTTCACAGGACAAGCGGTTACAGAAGAAGAATTATGTGACCTCTAGAATTAAAAAGACTACAAGTGTCACTAGATCAACCACGACTGAAACTATAGATGCTGCCATTTTTTAAATGCTTAGCATTAATACCATTTCAAATGTGATTGTTAATGTGTATCTAGCAATTATACCCTTTTATTCTCTACACATTTCCTACTGTACTTCTGAGCAATTCATAATCATTCAGTAACAACACCAACGCTCGTGAATCTGACTCATAGTCAGCTCTTCCGTTGTTACCGACAAGAACTAGTGCAAAATGAACACAAACTCAAACATCAGTTTTATTCTCCAAATATACAGAGCAAAAGCATCATAGATTCACAGACCAGTACAGTTAAAATACATCCTTTTTTCAGTTTTTTTTCATAGATACAGAGGGCCACTTCCTGAAAATAGTGGTTTACCCAAAAGCATTTACATGTTGTCTTTTTATTACAATTACTGTAAGTAGGTATGGTTCACTATCTATACAAATTCTCGAGATGACCATCTAAGTTAAGTACTTTTTGAGACCTGCGTCTCGTTGTATTTGCAACGAGTTTTCACTGTTTGGAGTGCAGAACAATCACAGAAGAAGCGAAGTGCACTCATTTGACTTTCTGTGATACTCAGGCTAATGCAAACTCCGCGGATTATTTGCAAACACCGTTTAGTCCAGGCCTCAGACTTGTATGTTATTAAAGTACTAACAAGGTATTGATTGGTAGAAAAGAAAAAAAAAAAGTGAGAGAGAAAGAGAGAGTCGTAGTGAGAGAAAGCATTTACACAGTTAAGAAAGTCTTAGAATGATCAATTCAGTGTTTCAAATGACACCTTCTTTAATGTGTTCCATCAGCAACACTTATCATACACAAAGGGAGGCTTCACGTAATCCCGTCTGAGCCACCATTTGCAGGCATGGGCGAGAATATTGGCGACACAAATGTTCAGCAGTGCTTTATTTTTTCTTTTTTTTTTTTTCCAGTTTTTCGAACCAAGTAAAACTTTTTGCAAACAGATTTTAGCCACTGGCGAGGCCGTCACAATACCAACCACCTCACCCTTACGAATGTCCTTACCCTGCGTATTACGGGTTAGTCTTCATCTGCATCTCGGAATAATAAACTACTCTGCATCCTCTGCTCTGAAAGGGCTGCTCTGTTTTATCAGGAAAGGGCAGCAACCCCTTGTAATTGTTCCGGGTCTTTGTGTTTATTCATCTGTTATGCCCTGGCATCTGTGCAGTGCTCCTAGCCAGGCAATCAGGCGCCGCCAGCACCAGCCGGCGAGGCGTCCACAGGTGAGGCAGGGCAGACTTTGTCCTCACATGGGCTTTGATTCCCAAAGACAGACATGGCACTCACGTCCTGTCGTACTCTCATGCCCACTGTAGCTGTTGCCATTGGGGACGGGGGTTGGGACAGAAGGCTGGCCTATCAAATATTTATCTGTTTGCTGTGCAGTGTGCAGATTCTCTGGACTGGGACAATGCATTATGTTTGGATCAGTGCAGGAGCTGCACCAGACTGAGAAAACTGGACGCTTTGGACAGCAGAGCAAATATGAGCTGATTTTGAGTAGAGACAACCGGAAAGTCTGCGTTATGGAAAGTTTTGAATGGGGTAGGTCTGATGCCGCGGATGTAAAATAATGCACAACATATACAAATGATATAAATGAAAACTGCCCCTTGCAAACCTAATCACACTGTAATTGAATGCTGCCGATACCGAGGAAAATTTTAATCCCGCACTCATAAATGCTGGGGGGAAAATAAATAAAAAAATGGCGCAGACATACTTGACAGTCATCATGGTGCCAAATGCAATATATTGCTGGGCATCTGGGCATCTCTCACAGGGGCTGAAAGTATAATAACCTCTTACTGCTCCTCACTTCAAAGCTGTCCCAGCTAGGCTTAGCTTCTCATCCTATAGCCCCATGTGTGCTCGTGTACAGCGTCAGTTTTCCCTGTGAGATCTCAGGTAAGAGAAAGCTGCTCTCGCAAGCCTTTCATGTAATTTGTAAGAAACAAGCAAGGTTGATGAAATTTTTGGAAAAGAAACAAAAAAGAAAAAAAGAAAAGAAAACCAACAACCTTTGTCTACCTGTACAGTTGCCGCAAGGATTTGTGGAGCTCTAATATAGCGAAATCCGAATGAGAAAGAAAGAAAAGCCGTGACAAAAAAAAATAAAAATATATATATATATACAGCGCACAGAAAGACAGCATTAGAGATTTATATACAGTCTGCTAAGTGCCAAGCCGGATTATCAGCGTTGAAACAGAGCTTTTTGTCTTAAGCTGTACAATGGGCACCAATCCATTTGTAAAATTAGAGTCCAAACCACTGCCACTCAAGTGGAACACCCCATTCAAATGCCTGGAGAATAATCATATGTAAAGTGCTTACAACAACAACTTGCTTTTGTGAAAAATACTTGGGTAGAGAGGCAGATTTATTAGTTACAGGATCATCCTAACTGGCTGCCGCACTACGTACTAAGCAACAACTTGATTCAATATTTTGGAACGGTTTGATAAAAGCTGGCACTGGCATTTCGGGATCCTATTTTTAAATCCTGATTCATGACAAAATTGCTTTTATTTTTCTGATTCTCATCTTCATCTTACAAAGAACTGGTCAAATGGCGAACAATGAAGTATGGCTGGGAAAGACCTTAAAAGGCAGCAGGGGCTTTTGATGGCTAAAATCAAACGTGAGCTGTGCCCGGCGCAACTGCAGCTGTTACGGCAATTATCTGTGTTTGCAATAAACGGCCGCCCTTATCGGTGAACGCTTGCTTTAACGCAGCTTAAGGTCGTCGATAATATGTGGTAGCATCCAGGTGTGTGGTAGCGTTGGGGCTAAGAGATATAATATTGCTGCCTAGTTGTATTAAACAGTAGTATATGCTACGGACAAACTTTCATTCAGTTCCCAACGTTCCGTACTGCGACGCTCTCAACAACCGGCTCGCTTTGAAATTCCACATAAAGTTGGAGTGTTTGTGTAGCTGTGAGTTAATTCACTACTCTCTAGTCTCTCCTCTCAACTAAAACGGTGTCAGTGATTAAATAATAAATCCAATTTCATATATGTCACATACAGTGGAGAACAAAACAAAACAGTGCACTTGATAAGCATTAGCTTGCCACCATCAGCTCCACAGTAGCCAAAGGAGAGAGAAAAAAATAATTAAAACAAACCGCAAAGTAAAACACATTTTCTAAATTTGCTTGTCCCTTGATGTCCAGCACGACCACAAGTAGGTATACAGTCAGGATGCACTAAGCTCCAGCGTAAACAGTGACATTGACAACAGCAATGGGATAACCGCACAATGAGAAGCCAAAATATAATGTTCACATTTCATTCAGCAGGTACCCTCAAGTGTATGGTTGATGGTCTGTGGTGTTAGGAGGATGGACTCACAACACACGTTGTAGTTTGTGGGCTTTCCTGCCGCATGCCTCGGAGCAGGATTTGATAACGCCGTGATGAATGCAGCTCCAACAGAAGAGCTGATAGTGTGTGTCTGTCTCGCTTAGTCAAAGTTTGTATATTGACCCAGTTCAAACAGACCCTCAAGGCAAAGTAGATATGGACAAGGAGAGGCGCTCACGTCTCATTTAGAGTCATCCATGTGGGAAATCGGAGACAAAAATTAGATGCTAGAAAAGAAATTACACTCACATATGTACACTGATATTCTTTTATCGCGGAGCGTCAAAGTAAAATAATGACTCAGGGATTTAAAACGAGATCTCAGCCCCTCTTTATCTGCTCGGCTCTGTGGCCCAGATACAGCAGAGGAAAAACAGGCGTTCAACGTTCGAGACGTCGTCTGTGGGCACTGGGAGAAAGTTTTCTTCCACCTACACAGGGGACGAGTTTCAACAAGGCGAGCTTAACATACAGTGTTTGAAGTGAAGGTGGGAGTGGGGGGGTGGGAGTTATCGCTTCAGCAACTTAAAACCGCGTGCACATTCGTTTTTTTTTTTTTTTTTTTTTTTTTGTGCTTCAAAGTACGAGAGAGCAGCGGGTCGCACTTGTTATCCGACGGTTTGTGCTGAGTGCTTCAGCACTTCACAACAATCTCAGTTTTTCTCAATGGCAATCTTTAAAAAGCTCAATTGGTCCATGCCAGGGGAGCTGATTGTCACATGAGGCCTTGTGTTCCTGCCCTCTGATCTGCTAACAATCTCACTGTGGAAGTATTGAAAAATTCAAATTCCATACTTGTGCAGTGAGTGCTGGGACTCTGTTGGATTATGGGTTAACACAAAGAGGGAGTCGATGAGTTAAGCATGAGGGAAATATAAGGCTTCTTGATCCACTTTTTGGGCCATTGAGAAGTCTAAGCAGGCTGCATTAAAGCCCCAGTCCCTTCAGGCATCCATCAGAAAATAAAACACCTAGTAACACAGTACTGTAGGGGCTCCTTGAAGCTGACTATATCACAGTTTTACAATCCTGGCTGCCTGTTACACCCAAACACCCTCCTTCCCTAGTGGTCAGACATGGGTCTGCATGCGCTTCTGGAGGGGCCGGGTGAGGTCTGAGTTTTGCGAGGAGGACTGGGAGTAGTGGGAGGAGGAGGAGGCCGACACCTTGCTGTCTTTGTCGAACTGCACGTAGCCGTCCGGCTTACTGTAGCTGCTGACGCTGCTGTCGCACTGCGTGTCGATAAAAGAGCTGGAGTCGCTGAGCGAGCCGCGCTGGAACTCCCGCTCGCACAGCTCAATGGAGCTGCTGCCCATGCCCAGCACGAAGCGCTGGCTGTAGTCGTACAGGCGGTTGGGACCCGCTCCCAGAGTGGAGTAGATGTTGGTGAAGGACATGCCCGTTGGTACGCGCTGCTTGCCCAGGGTCCCCGTGTTGGTGGGGTTCCTCACCTCAGTGGTCTGATTCCCGGCCATGGTCGGCGTGTGGTGCTCCTTGAAGGTATTGACACTGTAATAGCCATTTGTGGGATCCTATAACAATAGAAAACAAGAGAAAAAATGAATTTATAGCCATAAATTTTATAAAATAAATTCAGTATTTTTCCTTGGACAAGAGTAAGTGTTTTGAATTGCGCATTATCACATTTTTTTTATCTTTTAACATGGATAATGGGGTGGTTAAATATGTTCAGATATTCATACAGTGGCAGAAAAGAAACCTGATGTCTTTTAAACCCTTCTGTGACAACCCTGTCCTACAAGTCCTCTGTGATTTTGATGTGGTTTCGTAAAAAACTAATGAAGCACACAGTTTTCTTTAAAGACAAATTGTAGTAAAATAAATGCCTCAATGTCCACTAGTCTGAAAGAAGACAAAGAAGATAGTGGTCAAAAAATCTCAAACATTGATCAGTGCATAAAAAAAATCCTGGATGCTTTTGTCTGTAGTGTTTCCCCCTAAAACAGAAAAAGACAAGAATGCAAAAAACAACAACAACAAAAAACTGCTGTTTATTCACATTTAAGTGTGTTCTTCCTAAAGGTGAAAGTGAGTCAAGGTCAAACTGGCGATAATTATGATTCAAGTTGTTGAATAAATAAGGAAACAGTCTGCTGTGTACACGTAAAAAAAAACAAAAAACAGAATAAATCTGTGTTGAAGCTTGGAGCTAGGATTTAGTCAGCCTCCACGCTAACCTTAAATTCATGTCGCTCGCTAATTAGGCAGGCCTTGATGATGCATAGTTTGGCATCTAATGTGTCACTGCAAAGTTCACTCACACAGCAGCTTAATTGGACCTAAATGGATTGCAGTCTCTGTAATTCCATGTATTTCACTGAAGAGGCTTCTGAGGCTACAGCTGTGCCACTTGTTTGTCTGCTAGGCTGCAGGCAGGCACTGTGCTGTTGCTAAGGGTCCAGTTAGGGCATGCGGTTTGTGTTTTTTTTTTTTTTTTTTTTCATGTGCTCGTGTGAATGGATGTGAATGTCAAGCATAGCGAGCAAGGTGGCGAATCCCAAAAGAAGAATGCTCATAATGGGGAAATGAGAGAGACAACCTGAGAGGATCCTCGTTATGCTTGTCATTATCACACGGCTGACAGGCAGAGTGTTTGGGCCTGGCCTTTTATCCGTTGTTCAGTTCCCTCTCTGCTCTAGTTTTGTGCATGCTGTCATTAACTAGGATAAAAACAAATAAATAAATAAAACAAATCTGGCCCCCCCGGGGAGCAGGTAGGCAGGCAAACACAACAGAGGCACACTCCCGGGGGACGGTGCCAACGATTGTTTGGACAAAAGGATGAATGAATTCACTTCTGTGACGCCGAGCGAGATGCGGCGCGTTAACGGACTGCACATACAGGGGGTCAGGGCGGCGATGTGATCCCTGTTAACGATGGGCTGCAATGTGAGGATTGACATTGCTGGGCTAACAAGAATGCAGGTCGGAGGTGGAATGAACACCTGCTGAGATAATCGGCCGTGCTTGATTTACCAGAACATTCACATGAAAGCACCAAACGGTGTTCTGCTTGATGGGGAGTGAACGCTGTCAGCAGATATAGCACAATAGCTTTAACAGCAATCTATATATGTGTATGTCAAAATATTTGCTAGATAGTAAATGAGAAATGAAGTCATTTTTATTTTTTTATACTGATAAAAAAGCACATTGGTAGTTTGTGTGTTAACAGTCATTGCTGTAGTAAAATTCAAAGGCGATGTAGAATGTAGACAGGAAATGCATGTTTTAGAGGTTAGTCAACAGAAACACTTGTAATAAACGACCAGCATCCATCACTTGAAGTTGGCCTTGATGGGAAAAAAACCTGTGCAGGCTAAAAAAAATAAAAAATAAATAAATAACGGGGATAGGTCGTTTACTGCGAGAGTTACAAGTGGTTAAGTGGCGTCATATGCGGCGGGAGGACTGAAAGCAAAGTGCCTCGTCTGTACAGGCTGATCCATTCATCTCCATGTACAGTAAATAGGTATGCAGCTGCCAATAGAACCCAAGTCATCACATTCGCTAAATACCGTCTCTCCTGAATGAGGCGCATATGAGTCGGATCCGACTACGGTGACATTTTGCTCTTTTTCCTGTGTACATTTCCAGCCTGCATAATACGAACCGATATGAAAGGATGTACACATGTACTATACAGTGGATGTCACACGACAAACGCAGGATGGAGCACCTGATGTAGGTTTCTCTTATATCAAGTTTCTAAATATAGCACTATTATCTCTTGTTACCTGCCACCGGTAGGGTTGAACCTGAGCTGTGAGCCACACTTCGTCTTTCTCACATGCTGATGGTGTCGCTGTCTCTTGAGTGGCTGTGATTGAAATCAGCATAGTGTAGCTAAAGATTACATGCTCTTTGGAACAGCCCATCCCCACCATTATATGTGATAAAGAATAAATGAAATAACACCTTAAGGGCCAACCCTTTCTTTTTGAACCACCTTGGATGAGAAACTAATAATTAAAATCAGACCTATAACAGGAATCATTTTGCCTCTGGACTTATCTTTGGGGAAAAAAAATAAAAAAATCACGTGTGCCAGGAGAGGAATTAATACTTTTCAGCTATTTTGGTTCCTGAGATGAAGACCACCATCCACCCCAAAGGCGTGCTCTCGCTCCCTCTGTCGCTCTCTCTTTCTCTCTCTCACCACCTTTTACTCTCCATGCTTTCACGCTCTCGTTGTTCACAGCTCGTACCTTAATGTGCTGATACTCCTTCTCTTCCTCTTGTAATACCTCCAGCTGCTTCAGAACAGATTCCTGCTGGAACTCCCCTCGTTCAACCTTCATAGAAATCAAGCAGAGCATACTAAGAGCCTGTGTAGTTTCCCAAAGTCTCTCACTCGGAGCAAAAAGACACTTTGAGACGGATGGATTTAACTTTTTATTGCTTGTTCGCCTTTTTTAATATCAGCCAGACATGTTTCACCTTCACTCGCGGCTGCCAGGGAGCGTTAATAATTTATCCGTGAATATCTTTTATTTATCTTTACAAAATGCAGATTTGTGAGGTAGCTAAGCTCATTTCCCTGCACCGACATCATGTGCCGACTGTATTAAGTATTTTGAAAGAAAATGTAATCCAAAAGCTCTAACTACAAATAGCCCAGCCCTGGAGCTAATGGCATGGAAACCAAAACGCTGGTAGGACTCAAAAGAGGAAGCAGTTCTTTGTGTGCCTTGGAGGCATGTGGATCCAGAAGTACACCCACTGTGGGATTACCCACATCTCCATAGTTAAAATGTATAGGGTTCTGTTCTGCTCACAGGACTAGTGGCATCATTTTGATAAATATAAACCCTGTGCCATGACTACAGCACAATCTGCATGCCTCTCTGTACTTTCATTACTCATGAAATAATGTATTCCAGGGGGAAATAGGAATTCCAATTGTAGAGTACATTCATTATGTAACAGACATGCACAAAAAAAAAGTCTATTTTATTTCTGCAAACAGGAACAGGAAGAAAGTAGTATGTTGCGACACTCACACTCACCATCAGCTGTTTCATGGAGGTGTGCTCTTCGTTCTCCCGTGCCGCGTTGTGGTCTTTGTGCACAATCTCCACCCGGATGTCGTTTTTGGCCGACACGACTCCCTTCAGATCTGGCAGAAACAGACGACATGTGTATATATATATATATATATATATGTCTTAATAATCCGGATAAATGCCGCTCTGTATTTGTTGACATTCTAATTTCCCCCCAGTGCAGTTTGCGGCATTGCAAAATTTAGCAAAGATCCCCGGGTTTGCTTTGTTAGAGCTCCCCCATTTCCCGAAAACAATACAGAGCATTATTAATAAGCATTTGTTCCCTGCCAAGACAAGATTATCTTTTTCTGCATATCTCACACAGCCTTCCACGGTGGCTCATTCTGTTTGGGACAATGCTGATGTTTGTACTGTCATATAATAAAGTCTTACTTTCTGTCTTAATTTTGCTTGCAAGTTCTCTCTGGTGAGCACAGATGGAGACGGGCAGTGAGGGCATAACCAGGTGCGCTTCCTCTGTAGTATACAAACAATAGACATGCTGAAGGGACCAGTAGCACAGTGTGGTTCTTGGACGGAGACAGCGGCTGACTGTCTCTAACTTGAGTCACTTGAAATATGGGTGGGTGGCAGTGAACATTGCGCAGGATGTAAATAGCCTCCAAAGCGAATGGAGCCAGACTGAGATTGCATGAAATGAGCCCTTAACACAATCTGGCTATCTCCGCACCACAAAAAGATGTCCATCTCAAACACTGATCTCATCTCGTTCCAAAACTTTACTCACAACTCCTGGCAAATTTGTTTTTACTTTTTTTAGATGACCCATATTTATGAAACTTCAAGTCACAGCGTGAAAACAGTTTGCTTGCATGAAAACATCTACATTCAAATAGGTGGACATTTTTTTTAGTGTGCTGGGGGATGACACAGTACTTTGGCACGCATGCATCGGTGGGCGTAACGGGAGGAAAAGGCGACGTACTTCTCTGGGAGCGGGTGCAACAGAACGCTCCGATGGTGCCCAGGAGGACAATGAAGGCCACGAAAGCTCCCACAGCAATGCCGATGATCACCGCCACAGGGAGAGATTCTGCGGAGAGCAACAAAGAGACACGTCCTTCTATAATACCGTACCAATCAGCACTCAATTCAGTATAGCGGCAGGGTGGTATACACAGCAGGATACAGTCACAGTGTACTTTTTTTTGGGGGGGGGGGGCACAAACATGCACCTGCTCTCCTCAAACTGTACCCCTCTTATCCCATCACTATAAAGCAACACAGTGTAATAAAAATATACAAGCACGGTGTCACAGAAAAAATTATTCCCAATCCCTTTTTTGTTATCAGCGCTGGTAAACATTTCCCTGCTAATGCCGTCTCATTATGGCACTGTCTCATAACTTTTAATTTACACTCATTTAGGTTAATAAAACCGTTTCGCCGAGGGCTTTTATTTTCGCCGAGTGTGAGAGCGTGCGCATTCGCTTGTGAGTAATCATGTTTGTCCGTACCTGTGCGGATGTTTTAACTAGGAAGAGGCTAAACCAGCAGGCATGCACCTATACTCTGCCGCAGCAGCAAAGGTCCTCATTAAAGCACGCTTTAATGAGAATCTCAACTGCCGGGACCACATTTATGACCTTAACGCATTTTTAAAACAAATGCAAACATCCAAGTGCTCTTCCTACACTATTAAAGCCCATTTAATGTCTTCATTGATCAATGTCACTTTCACATAAGCAGCTTATAATTTATCATTTGCGATAAGTGGATAGAAAACACAGCTTGCCCTACGGTGGAGGGGGAAAAGGTCACAGATGAAAAAAAAAAAAGAAGTGTTGTATTTATTTATATATTTAAGTTGGTCTTTTGCATAAGGAAAGCATGAGGCAAAGTGCATTTTATATGAAGTGTGCAGTGTGGGCTTAGGGTCACCAGTTCAAATTCATATGATTTTTCACTTTAAATTAACCCAGAAAACTCATTTGTGGGGAATTTATTGGTGGCACCATCACATTTACTTTACATCAAACATTTCAGAATTTAGGCCATGCACTCTCTTGCATTTCCAAATTGGTAAAATGTCTTTTTTGACCACTAAGTTCTGAAAGGGGGGGGGAGGGGACTCCCAAATGATATTTATGTCCTTAAAATTGATGGTACAAGTATGGATTTATGATAAAATATACCAATATATATGTGTGTCCAGCGATTCAATGCATATACAGAAGCACATTTACACAGAAACCGTATAATCAACAGTGATGGGAGCACCAACACAGGAATGGAGAAACCACAGTGAATAACACGTGACACTACAACTTGGGTCACTGCTGTCACTACCAAGAAAACCGCAGTGGAGTGATTTGAAGAAGAGGAAGGTGGAACCTGTCGAACCTTGGCTCCCACCTTGTTCCTTAAGGCGTATGATCTCGGTGTCAGAGCCGAAGCTGTTCCACGCGGTGCAGTTGTAGATGGTCTGGAAGTCGGCTGGGACGATGTTACTCATGGTCAGGGTGGAGATTACTCCCTCCTCCGTGTTGACGGTCTCCACGGTGTAGCGGCCAGACGTTCCGGACTCCAGCACGGTTTCCTTCCATGACCAGGCCTGAGCAAAGACAAAAGGCGAGAGGTGCTACTGTTTGATTTGTACCTTGTGCTCTATAGGTAGCTGCAAAAGGGTGAAGATACAAAATAACAACAGGATTTTGTAAAAAATACAGCCCAGTCTTGTGCAAGTTTGTGAAATATTCACAAAATGTAATTAAAGTCGTCTCCCATTTTTGTCCTGATATGGAGCTTGACGTTGAAACTAATGTATTTCAGTCGGCAGTGTCTTTCCAGCTGTGAAAGCGTGAGAAATGAGCGACACTAAAGCAAATGAAAACAGCAAGGGGAAACAAAACTCAAGTGTAAAACTAAAACGAAAAAGTAATGGTCCCAGACAATTGAACCCCTCCACCCCTGCAACCTCGTAATTTTTTCTAACAGCACGTACTGCACCTTCATACAAGCCGTGGTGAGTTGTCATGATTAAAAAAAATCAATAAAAAAAAAAATCATGTCCAGGCACACAAATCAACTCATTATAATCTGTGACTGTCATGTAACTTAATACAAAACTTTGCAATGGTTTTGTCATGACAGCTATGCTCCTATTACATTTTATACAGAATTATATTTTTATATTTTATATATCTCATATACCAAATTTGATATCTTATATATTTCATATGTTACACAGTATTTACATATCTTATATAGTATGTCTTGTATAGTTTTATACATATACTCATACTGTACATATCTTTACACATATATTTGTATATAGCTCTATATTTATCTACATATACACACAATATATCTCATGTCCATTCCATACTTTATACTCTTACATTTTCTATATATTATATTATTATTATTATATGTTATATATTATATTTATGCATTATATACTCTATATGATGTTTAGGACCCCATATATTCATATCCTTACAAAATATAGTGCATATATGAGTGAGTGTGTGTGTAAGTGTGTGTATACACCGATCAGCCACAACATTAAAGCCACTGACAGGAGAAATAACATTGACCATCTTGTGAGAATACAATGTTCTGCTGGGAAACGTTTGGACCTGGCATTCATGTGGATGTTACTTAGGCATGTAGCACCCACCTAGACCAGACCAGGCACCCCCACCCCATAGCAATGACACTCCTTGATGGCAGCAGCCATCTGTGTTGACCTGGCCTCCAAATTTACTAGATCCCAAACTGATCAAGTATCTGTGGGATGATCCACAGAGGCAACTACACAATATTAGGAAGGTGGTCATAATGTTATGCCATCGGCATACACACTTTCACAAAAACGGGAACAACTCAAATGAAGAACAGCACAAGGTGTTGACCTGGCCTCCAAATTTACTAGATCCCAAACTGATCAAGTATCTGTGGGATGATCCACAGAGGCAACTACACAATATTAGGAAGGTGGTCATAATGTTATGCCATCGGCATACACACTTTCATGCTTTTCTTTCTCATACATTGATTTAGGTTTTAGTGACGTTTTGTGTAATCACTCATGCTCAACAGAATATAAAGACGCTTTGTCTGAAGAAAAAGAAGAATTGCATAGAAACACAACCACTGACAATGGTTTTGCAAAGCTACAGCACGGAAACCCGCTATCGTGTCCTGCAAGCCGTCTAAATATGGTCAGTTGTCTGTCCCATTCAGTCAGCTTTTACCCTGATTTGAACTGCCACAGGTTAGGAAAGCAACTCAACATGTGATCCAAATGTTAAAGGTGACCAACTCACTGCTGATCAGTACATCCTTTGCTCAGTGTGTGCTTCACTGTTCTTGGATTACTCGTGCCATGTAATTGCCTTCTCAATGGGGAGACATGACAAGTAGATGAAACCAGTACTATAATACAAGGCTAGTTTGGAATGTTTTGTTCTTCTTGGTACAAGGTGACATGAATTAATAATATCAGTGCACAGACATCACCTTGTTTAGTGAATTCTAGATGCATTCTAGAGAGATGAATGAATCAGGGGGAATACAGCTAGGATGTTCTGTCCCGCTTTGTATTATTAAAACATATTTAAATGCTGTGTTATGGTTACAAAAAAAAAAAAATTAAATACAAGTTGTAGTTTAAAATGACGTTGGTTAACTGCCCATTTGCTGCTGTTCGTTTCCGTTTGACAAGTGGCCAGCTCAGTGAGAATTCTCCAACATTTGCAGACTGAGCAAATGTCCAACAGATAATTGCAAATTGCATGTACTCTGAGCAGTTCTCTCCTGATTGCAGCGTTTGAATTAATGCGCTGTTTGGATTTGGCAGTTGGGAGGGATGGCGTGCTGGCCCTAACAGAGAGGTGCTTGCTGTGCTTCTGAGAATTAGCAGAGAGGTAAATAGAACTGAGTAAAAAAGAAAGAACATGGAAAATGTTCTTAAGTAAAAACAAGAAATCCTATGGATGCGTTCTGAAGCAGCATTATTTGACTCATCTAACTTTATACTTTGATGGCACTGTAGCACATGCATTGCAAAAGTATTTGGATCATTTGCCGTCTAATTTGTATGCCATACAGGAAAACTAGAAATATGCTGTAAATAGTGTCTGTCTGGATTCTTAGAAAACACTGTATTCAGCCAAGTAACCGCATTTTTCAATCTAGGTTCTTTCAGTGGATCTGAATGGAATAAAATTGATTCCTAGGATTAGTTCAATGCTGTATCTGCCGTGATGTTTGTGTGTGGGTGTCAGTAATGTGCTGCACTTTCCTTTTTTGGATTAGGCCAATTCAAATGTATTAATTCAAACTATTCATTTTATTAACCACTATGAAAATGCACATTGCCTAAGATGTCAAGTTTACAGCCTTTAGAAAATCTTGTTTAATTTTGAATGCAATCTGATTATATTGAATGCATATGCATGCATGTTTCAAGTTAATCTACGGCTTAGACAGCTTAGACATTACTGAATAATAAATCCATCCATTATCTATTATGCTTAGAGGGTCAGTGGGGATGCTGGAGCCTATCCCGGATGTCTCTGGGCAAGAGGACATGCTGCCAATCTATCACAGGGCTAACACAAAGAGACAAACAACCATTCACACTCTCTTGCACACCTACAGCCAGTTTAGAATCACCAAATAACCAAACAAGCGTGTGTGTGGATTGTGGGAAGGAAGGCAGAGCACACGGAGGGAGAACATCCCAGTTCAGCGTTGGAAGGCCCTAGATGACCTGAGAGTTTGCAGCTGCATCACTGAATTGAATAAATACACCAATCAGGCATAACATTATGACCACCTTCCTAATACTGTGCCTCCAAAACAGTTGTGACTCATCAGAGAATGGACTACATACGGGTCCTATGAGTTGAGGGGAGGGGCCTCTGTGGATCATCCCACAGATACTTGATCAGTTTGGGATCTAGTGAATTTGGAGGCCAGGTCAACACCTTGTGCTGTTCTTCATGTTTTTTGAGTTGTTCCTAGAGTGTGTGTGGGCCTGTGTCAGGCTGCATCCTGCTGGGGATGGCTGCTGCCATCAAGGAGTGTCATTGCTATGGGGTGGGGGTGCCTGGTCTGGTCTAGGTGGGTGGTACATATCTAAGTACCATCCACATGAATGCCAGGTCCAAAAGTTTCCCAGCAGAACATTGGATTCTCACAAGATGGTACAATGTTATTTACTTCTCCTGTATGTGTATATACACCTCACACATGATGATATATCAGAATCAGAATCAGAATCGGCTTTAATGGCCAAGTATGTGTGCACATATAGGGAATTTGACTCCGGTAACTTTGCTCTCTTGTACAGAAACACATGGAACTTAAATAAGTGAAAAAAATAAAAAAATAAAATAAATCTCAATCTGTACACATAAAATATATCTATATCTATCTATCTATGCATTGCTATAATAATTTAACACATGACATTTAATGGCTGCTGTTGTTTTGTGGCAGTTTCTTTGTTTTGGGTAACTATGGTGAGAACTGGATGAACGTTGCTGCTGAATGCAGAGGATGACAGATGGAACTATATTAAGTGACATCTCCAGAGTAGAGATTTATATAATTTTAAAGAACACAGTTATGAAAATTGTGTTTTTTTGTACTGGTTCGTGCACACTGACTCAAGCAAAAAAACTTACCCTGCTATGCACTTACATAACACTTTTTCAGGGTCCAATATTAGAAAATATTGCGGGTTATGACGACAAATCAGTGCGAGTCAAGCTTGAGATTTATGTTGATAGCAAACTGATTTCAGCTGGCATAACTTAGTCGCTGTGCGATTTCACACTTGTGTTTCATAAATCAAAAGTTTGACTTCCAGGAGAAACCTTTAAGGCTCAGCAGCTGAGCCTCCACAGACGCAGCTCTCAAATAAACCTGAAAATAATTAAGCTGCTAGTTAATGGTTGGCATCAGTTTAATAAAAATACACATTAGATGACAAAGTACGGCAATTAACCACAGTTGTGCAAACACGCTCACACAAATTAATAGCTGTGCAAAGTGAGCTCAGACAGTTTGTTGTTTATAAAAGGACTATAAATCTCAAAGTGATCAGTACTAAGTGCCCATTAAATGGAAAATCAAGGGTTAAAACTGAATTTCCATGCCCACTGAATTTCTAAACTGATTTTTTTATGTGTCCTGTCCGGTTAACAGATCAATACAGTTGTACTTTAAACACCAGTATGAAAAAATGTTTAACTTGCAGTGTCCAGGTGCCAAAGATTCAAATAATCAGGAAAGTTTGAGACAAGTGTTCATAAAAATGAAATGGTCCAGATGTACTTACGATGCGGTCCGGAGGAGGCGTACTTCGAATGAAGCATTTGATTTGTCCTTTTTCTCCATGCAAAGCCTGCTGAGTCTGCGTGCTGGAGATAGTGGGCGGCCCTGAAAAAGAACAACCATAAAAAAAAATAAAAATAAAAAAAAAGTTTAAAGATTAGTCCCAGAAATTGAAACATGAATAATTAAATTCATTTTCAGTTTCAGGTCATACAGTGTGACAACTCCGCTCAATTGAGTCCTTGGTGGTAGATTATATCCTAAATGTCCCCTGTTCCGAGCAGTAACACCTGAAGTGTTCGGTAATTTGGTGCTCCTGGGGAAGATTGTATTGCGGCGAGATATGAACATGCCTCATCCCTCAGTACCAAGGACACGCCGGGCCTGAACAAAGGGCATAAGTGGCGGCCTGCACCTCATTCTGGATCAAGAAATTGTTGATTTATGGCTGGCTTGATTTCTCCCAGTGAGATAAACGTTGTTCTCTGGAGCGTAATCAGGACTGCACAGATGGAAAGGGAAAATGCCATTGTGGGGAGATAACACACTTGTCGCAGTGTTTCACCTCAATCAATTTGCCTGCAGCAGAGTTGACCCCTGAACCAGTAGTACGGCACATAAACATTACAAGCCCCAGCTCCATAAAGGAACAAAATGGAACACTCGCCAAGACGCTGGGGTACAAATCCAGCATTCTTTCTTTCATACCGTTTAGTCTTATTAGTTGTTTGTGCTGTGACAATCAATAAACCTTGCACAGGCACAAAAAAGCATGATCTGTAATCAGACTGACTAAATGGAATGGCTTTATTAGTTTTACAAAGCACTTAAACAAGGCTAGTTCAATCAAGACGAACAGCCGTTATGGACTTCAAGCCAGCATATGTTGCCCTTGCCTGACAAGGGCGGCTCGGCCTAAACGACTGGTCTGCTCGCCATCTGGTCTGGAGGCTGCTCACGCCAGGTGACAGCGCTAATATGAAGACAAGATGTCACACGTAACCCAATTCTGTCACTCATGCGTCATTTTCCCTTTGGTCCTGAAACGCACACTGTGAAGACATGGATCGGATGTTATTTTAATAGATGAGATGACACTGTGGATAGATTTTTTTATAGGCTTCATAGCGGCTGACTGAGAGTTGCACGGAGGCATCTGGCATTGCCTTAATACATGAGAATCTACCATCTACCAACATGTCTTGTGTTGTTCCTGTGTGCTGTACTTTGCCAATAACATGCTTCTCTGCCCTTGATTGGCCGTTTCTGCCATCAGTCCGAGATTTCAAATTTAGATCTCTGCACGACATAATCAGGCATGTGTACTTTTTTTTATTAGTTTTTTTTTTTTAGCAATGTGGGGAACAATTAGCAGCCTTTGGTTTGTTCATATTACAATGACCAAATCCCAGCATCCAGAATGATTTTTTTTAGCTTCATTTTATTTTACTTTAATTGATTTATTCCGTGTGATTTTTCTTTTTTTTTCTTTTAAACCCCTCTAGTCATATTGTGGGCAGAATTCAATTAAAAAAAAATCTGATTATGCCAGTGCAAACTGAGGTAATTGCTCACATCCACCTCTTCTTCCTTACGTTTAAAAGCTGGTTTATTACAGAGCTGCTCCCACAAAAACATCACCAGGAAAGGTTTCCGTCGTGCCCTTTTTTTTTTTAATCTGGCAAAAAGGCCTTTAAAAGGCTGTTAAAATCAAACGTTTTGTGTGTCTCTTGTGATCTTTAAGGTTAAGAATGTGGGTTTGAGGGGGTGGCAAGTGAGGCAGCTTCTTGATTAGCGAGACAACTCACATCCCCGTCGACTTCCCTCAAACTCCCGCTCTTTGCCATCTCTCTGACGATACATAATTGCAGTTTATTACCTGTCTCTTATTAAAATGAATTAGCATTTTAATGAGACTTTGCCAGATGGTGTCTTGGTATGCTACTAGAGGATGCTTTGAGGCTGCTGGTGCTGCGCATTGAATGCTGCAGACAAAATGTACTGAAAGCTGTCTTTCACTGGTATGCCAACATGCAATAATAGTACAGTAGGCAGAGGCGCATTTGTATGTGTAGGCCCGATGTGCATGTGATTAGAACATAAGTATGTGGTTAGCATGTGCTCCAACCGCTGACACATGACAAAATCAATTGCTTGCAGGCCGCAAGAGGCTGTTGGTTGTGGCTGCTGGGATCTATTCGATGGATCAGAGCTGCAAATGGAGAAAACAATTAGATACCTTTATTTCGCATGCTCAGCCTGGCTTGGAAGTGTACGTGAGTGTGCGCATGCCGGCGTTTGTGTGTTTTTTTTGCTGTTTGCACCGTGCGATCCGAGCCCAAACACGTTGGTTGCTGGGAGGTGGGTGGCACTACAACATCAATGCTAGCAGCAGGGGAGGTAATCAAAATGTTTGGTGCAATGTTTCACTCATTCATTTGAGGAGGTGTTAACTCTGGAGTGGACATTGCAATCTGATTACACAATATCGGCGTGGGTGTCAAAATGCCACGGCTTACATTTCCTTCCTAAACCGAGGCGTTTCGCTTTGAACAACGGCTTGACATTTCCTCTCTGCCTCGGCGCGGTGGAGCTGTTTTTTTTTTTTTTTTATTTCTCCGGTTTCTTTTAAGGTAAAGCAGAGCAGAAACAGCCACAGGGCAACTGAATCAAAGGCATGGTCACTGATGGGCCACATTTTCCCGTGGGAGAAATCTATAGTGATGAGATCCAGTCTATATGATGAATCTGTCAACCAGAGTCAGTTCTCATGTGTGGCCCTAATCCCCTAACCCCACAAATGAAATATAAATACTGAACCTAAACCTAACCCTGTATAAATATTTTGCTGCACATTAGGTTAAATACTAAAAATTGAGTACTGAACAGTGGATACACGTAATCAGTGTTGTTCAGTCCGCTGTTCCTTAGCAGTCAATACTAAACCAGCAGCTGCCACTACTGGTCCGGTCTGCTGCCTTTCTGTGAGTGTCTCTGTCCTGGAGCTGCATGTTTCTGATCTGTGGAGTGGCTCAGAAGTTCTCACCCATGGTCCAGACCCTCACCAATCTGCCCGCTGATCATTGCCTACAGTTACCAGTACCTAAATGTCACGCTTAATTCTCAGATTAATTGAATTTTTAGCGTGTTGCACAGACTCACACCATGTTTTGGAACCAGCGGTGATTCCTGTCACGCCAACATGGCTAGTGCGGCCGGCAATTCAGCTAGCGCTACTGCTTAGTATTTATGAACATCTGAAAGAGTTTTATATATATAAAAAAAAAAAAATCAATTCAGATTCTGCCAGGAAAACAAATCTCCCTCTTTCTGCAAATTGAGCCCACTGAGTCTTAAAAGGCAAGTTCAAACAAGGAACGAAGTAATCTAAGCATCAACAACGCATCGAAGCATCCCACCAGGTTTGGGAAAGATCTGTGAGGGAATGATGATCACAAGAAGTCATTAACAAATGGTAAGATCGTGAGCTAACAGTGCAGCATTTAAAAGTAATCTGTCAGCGATACTTTAGCAGTGAGCAGTATTTCGTTTGGGAAGTGGCAAAGACTGGGAGCCGGGGACGGATTCACAGGAGGAGGAGGAGGAGGAGGAGGAGGAGGTCCCGCTGACAAAAATAGCTGAGAGCAGCTCATTTAAAAACAAACAGAACACATGAACATGAACTATTCACTTTTAGGACTGTGAACAAAATTTAAAACGATGAACTGTGACCGGTACATTTTAATCTGTGTGAACTGATCTGTGTGAACCTGTGCAACTCTGCCTGCTGTTTTATTTCAGCAACACGGTATCACATTAGCAGTAGGGCATCAGAGTGGATGCAATAAGATTACAAACGATTTTATCTCCAACCCCACCTGGCTCATGTTTAACATTTGTAGAAATACAAATGTTACTACCTCGAATCCTCTGATGGCTTCACCATCATTAGCCTGCTTCGGATGAATACATCTTTACAGCAGGGACCAGACTGTATTTTCTCCTTGTTACTTTTCCTGCATGCGGCGTGATCTATACTGTCTTCTCTTCACAGTGTGAAACACATTTACAGTAATAACTCAGTATCACCGCCACGGGCCGCAAACACTCATCATTCTATTTTCCAGCCACAAATAGTGCTTTCACCAAAACTGAAAGTACAACCCGTATTTGCAAACACAATCTTTGCAGACGACGAATAGAAAGCAACATAAAAAAAAATAAAAATCTGGATCAGCCTCAAAAACAATTCAACACAGGAGAGACTCTCACTTTCATTATGCAGAAAATCGTCCATTTTTGAATAAAAAGAATAGAGTTGAAGGGACTAGTCAACAACACACATATTCTTGTGGAGCAGGTTCTTATATGAGTAAAAAAACAAAATGCATGCAGAGAATGAGCAGGAGAGTGGCTATGAAGGATGTAATTTGTATTCAATATTATAGAGGACACAAGAACTTGGAAAGAAAAACACATTCATGAGGAAAAAAAAACAAAAAAACAGATGCTCTACACTGTTAGACCGACTCTTTGTGATCCATCCCAATTTTTGTTATGTCTGGTGTTGTTTAGTTTTTTCCTTGACTTTTTTGTCTTTTACCTTCAGCCTCCGGGTTGCAGTTGTTGGGTATGTTAAACCTCAGATCACAAAACCTTGATCACATCAGAAGAGCCTCAGCTGGCTCACTGTGCTCAAGAGTTCTGATGCTTGATTAATCAATGCAGTGACAATATATGCAATTGTCACAGATGGTCACTAACCGTTCCTTGTTGTTCTGAAAGAGATTTGCTAATGTGAATAAAACTACATCTTTCCCTCTGTTGTGAAACTGATCTGACCAATCAAATCATTTGAGGGGACTTTATAAAGGTGGACAGATGAGCTATAGCGGCATGGCCATACGTGCCATAGTGCATCTGTTGCAAACATATTGAGAGCAAAATAACTTTAAAGGAACAGTTATCAGTGCTCCGATTGATTGTAGGACTACCCATATGCGCACAGATGTATTTTTATTTATTATTTTTTTTGGAAACATGCCCCATAATGAAATCCAAATGGATTGTTACCAGACTCATATTATGATAAGAACTGAGTCTGGCTACTCCAGGCCAGGAGAGTGGTGTGTAATAGTCAAACTGACCAACTGAATGTATGTCCACGGAGACTGTAGAAAAAGGCCACAACAGAGCGTCTGGTTTGACATCATCTCGTGATACACACACAGACACATATAATGACATCACATTCTGATCAGTGAGAGCCAGACTCTGATAACAGTATCAACCCGCTGATCCCGGCGATGTGAAGGAGGCCTGATCTAATTAGTGCTTTTAAATAGCGTTTGTCTGTAGATAGAGCCTCTGTCAATCATCTGTGCTTTATATAATATTCTGAAACTGATATTTGCAAAGTGCAACGTGATCGCAAGCAGTAAAGGTCAGTAAACAGAATTAAACACAACGTTCAGTCCCACAAGTTAACATTTGTGTTCTGTTCCGTTAGCCTGCGTCGAAACGAGATCTGTGATGTGAATTCCGAGCTATTTAATCTGACGGAGATTCAAGGTGGCGTGAAACCATTGATTATTTTGATTACGAGCGAGCTGGCTGTTTATTTCCAGCCTCCGCTAACTGGATGCCTGAACCATTGTGCTCTCCCTGGATACACAGAGGGCACCATGGAGCGGCTGACCTCAAAGCTGCCGCGCTCCAACAACCGTATCAGCCCACGTGAACAAGCCTAAACTCCTTAATGACCGATCCTGGCGGTAAACCTCACCACACATCTAAAGGAAGCTTTTTAAACACGGTGAGGGAATAAATTAATTAGACTTTTTTTTTTTTTTTTACTTATAAAGAATAACATCTGGACTAAGTAGACAGTGTGAGGGGTACACATTATGGGAAAAAAAGTTCAAAGTCTTGCTTGCCATGCTTAAATTTAGCTTGTCAGATAAAATGTGCTGCATCTTATATTCAGTTTTCTCCTTCATTAAGTTGCACTTTTCTTTCTTATGCGGCAGCACTGGCAGTTTAAAGAAGGCTTGAACACTAATTAACCAGGCACATAAAGACTGACTGGAAACAAAAAAAAAAAGATCTATAACAGCCCAGTGCTCTGTGGGATGTTGGGGGGGGGGGGGGGGGGGGATTCTCCGGCCCTCCCTCTCCCTTACTGTGGTAATGGGTTTTCTCTCCCTAGGCTGCCCAAGTACTGTACGTGTGTCATTACACATATTATTTTGCCCGAAGACACACACATACATGCTCACAAACACAAATGGAAATCTACTTATACATGTGGACTTCAAGAATATATGGTGCCTCCTTTGGAGCATGTCAGATAACTTCATTCCAACTTCTGCAGGATGGTAGTAAATAAACAAACAAACATGCACATATTTGCATGCTACATAAATGATAGCACACATGGAGATACACAGACCTCTCTCAGAGCCACTTGATGACCACATATGAAATTCTGAAGAGCCTTCCCCTCAGAAAATGTTTGACTAGACTAAGCAATATGTACCCATTAGTGACTTAAACACAAACTGCCTCCCCTGCTAGCTGTTTGATTATAATTAAATTACATTCTTCCCCAGGGAAAGTAAAATCCTCATGTCTATGTGCCATGGCACAGTGGGAGCTGGTGACACAAGACGGCGGAGGGAGAGAGACAGAGGGAATGACAGATTATAAACACATGTAATTCAAATGATGGCATTAAGGAATCTGACTGCAGGGAAAACAAACAGCAAAGAGACATTTAAATGTGCTGCAGACGACTCTGCGGCGTCATGCATATTCTACATGTGCTCAGCCTCGCCTGAGTTATTACTGTATCTTGGCCATCTTTGCCACCACCAAAAAGACATCAAATAGAAAAAATCTTGCCCCAGTTGTTATATATTCACTGTGCTCTGATCAGTGGAATCACACCGGCTATCAGTGATGCTGGGTTTATAGGCAAATGAGAGGTAAGGAGCACTCATGCTCGTCTGCAGACAGTAGCAGAGGACAATCAATGGACCTCAGATGAGAGCTCCCCCACAAGCCACCACTTCAACCTAAAGGTGTGGGTAAGAAATGACTCAGGATTCTTCATGTGGTTTGGAAAAGAAGAAAAAAAAAGAGCAGAATTTCTGTTATTAAAAAAGGTGTAGAAAGGAAGCAAGCTTTGAATGTCAAATGACAATTCAGGCAAAAAGAATAAAATAAATGCTATAAAGAAATGAAAAGACCATAAGACATTGCACATTTGCTTGAATGAAGTCTGCAGAGACTGAATAGACTTGCCATTTTTGCTTTGCTGCGCGTTTCCCAGCGAGCTCCAGTGAGTTGTGTTGTAATCTTTATTAAAACAATCCATCTTCTTTCTCTCATGGCATCATTTAAAAAAAAAACAAAAAAAACCCAACAGTTCGTAGTTGCGTAAGCTGAAACGGGACGCATTAAAAAAAACATCTAGTCTATTCTGTTTACACATTAGGGCTGCATAGAGGATGCCCGTATAGGTTGCCCTCAAAAGAATGTCAGACAATAGAATTAGTCACAATTTTTGTCTTGATTTTAGTTGAATTCCGAGCTCAGAATGAGGGGGCTCATAGCAGTTCATAGAAAGTCATTTTTTTCTGATCTTGCGCTGGAGGGAACGCTAGTATCCCATTCTCTGTGATATGCAAAGCTAGCGTCTGGATTTTGCAAAGAAAATCTTTAAACACGCTGTTTGCTGGTAGACGTATCTTCATCCCAAATCAGCACCAGTGTTGCTTACAGGCAAACTCTTCTGTTAGCTTTCAAAATGTGCACTGATACACTGTGAGCATTAACTCGACATCATCTTGCCAGCCATTGTAAGTCGCTCTCTCTTCCTTTTCTTTTTTTTTTTCTTTTTGGCACCCGTTTCTTTCGGATGGACACGGGGAAAATAAGAAACATGCAAATCCCACAACTACAAACCTCTGCCACACCGAAGAATGCTCCATGAATATCAAGCACTGATAATGAAGTCATTTGTTTGAGAGTTGCCAGGTCTCCCACCAAGGCTGGTATTCATTAGTCAGTCAGTGCCTCAGAAAAGGCAGCTTCCCTGTGACTCATGCAGAATATAATTAGAATTTCCATACATTTTACCTGTTTATGAAACGCGCCGGTGCATCTCGAAAATACCAAGCCTATATTTATTTGCTTTTTACATTTAAAGACTTTACAGTCATAGCAGTTGATGAAACAGCTGCTCCGTCACATCAGCTTTTGTAAGGAGAATTCACTTGCATGGTGCTACTTCCTGTGCTATGTGTGCTGTATTGTGTTTTGCCGTTATGCCTGCCTGTTAAAATTAACAATATCACCAAAAAAAAAAAAAAACATACTGATACATTAAATGAAAAAGACTGAAAAAAACCTCCCAACTGAATATGCCACCTCTGCTGCAAAGGAGGGCTTATGTAAACCACAGAGGAGGCAGAATGCTGTGACAAATTGCTTTCTTCTTGCCACTGCTGACCTCAAGATTCACACTTGTATGAGTATGACAGCTTTGTGTGGGTGCACCAGGACCTGTCTGTGTGAAAGACGTATCAATGATAGAGCTTACCATTGACAGTAAGAGACACCTCCTTCTCCCCTGCTCCCACGCGCGGGACCACGGCGCGGCACACGTACTTCCCGGCGTCCTCCTGTCTCACGGACTTCAGCGTCAGGAGGTTCTCGTTGCTAAGAACCTGCGGCAAAGAAGTCAAAGGTCATCGAATGCAGTGACTGCGGGGGCACCTTTGCATTTGTGATGGCAACAAGGCGGCGCTACGGGGAAAAGCCGAGGCAGCACATGGACCATTTAATACCTTAAAGGGCACCTCTTCTCAATTATTAAAATCCAATTTAGGGTCTGAGCTTGGTGGAGTAAGGCTGTGGCCTTTGATGTTGACAAAAGGAAAGGTGAAATGAGTCTGAATTTGTGGATCAAATCATGTGGGAGCAGGTCACCAAGAGGCTGGGACAATAATACCCTAAAATGTTAGGTTAGATAGACCTTTCAAGCCATAAAGCTAGAACATAAAATTACAACCCATAGTACTTTTTAGGCCATGGAAGTTCTGAAATACCAAAAAAATATAGCTTGACGCCAGGTTTAAATCAACTGCATGCCACAGTACGTGATTATATAATGTATAAAATATACTTGGTCACTGCTGTGTGAACCAATATACTCACCACTCCAGAGCCCCTTTTCATCCACACTATCGTTAGAGAGGGATTTCCCGTCCAGGCGCAATTGAACACAGCGTCAGATCCAAGGTCAACCTGCAAGGACTGAGGCTCTGCAGCCATGCGAGGACCAACTATTGAAAGAATCCATAAATAAGCATTAGCCGGCTCCGTCTCTCGAAGCTTGGTGTCAAAATATAAAAGACTCTAAACATCCATAACCTTGCATATTGGCATTGCTGGTATAATAGAAAGGCATTCAAGATTACTGAAGGGCCCACTCACAGTAAACATCAACATTGCGGCTGATGTTGGTGCTGCCGAGAGGGTTGGTAACCTCGCAGGAAACAGGCTCTGTGAAGAAGGAATGGTCCACAATAACCTCATATGTGTCTCCAGAGACCTCCTTGATTATACTTCCTCCTTTGGCCCACCTGGTGTGAGGATTAGGGTATGGCAAAAGGGGAGAAGGAGAGAAAGGAAAAGGGGAAAAGGCATTAAGACAGGTTTTCACACCTCCTTATGTCAATAGTGTTCCTTTGTGAGAATAAATCATCATTCTGGGGCAGGTTTTCTGTGCTGGCTTCAGCATATTTTTGTGGCAGCCCTCCATGCTGTGACAAGCTCCCTGGCAACTCAGAGCAGACAGCACGTTCCTCATTACGCCAGACAGAGAGTGCGGCACAGAGTGCCAGCTAAGAAAAACAAATCACAGGATGACAAATGGGTCGCTCCTCCACCTTTGAAGACATTGCTTGACACATACTGTATTAAACACAACAGCTGACAGTAATAAATTGACATGGGATCACATAAAAAACATCTGTTTGTGTTTGTGAATGATGGCTTCTGCGTCTGCGATACGGGCGCTCCCCACATGTTGCGGTGAGACTTTTACGATGTCACGGGCAGCGGCGTCTCACTCTGCGTGGTGTGGATGGCTCTCTGCTGCTGCCACAGCCAAGGCCCATTTATAAAAATGTAGCAAGGGTATCCGTAGATGTGTTGGGTCTCTTCGGAAGAATTTAGACGCCGCTGTGGGACATTCAATGCATCACATCCTCCGCAATAGATACGTGGCTGCATGCTGATGTGGCAAACGAAAACAGCGACAGCGGCGTCTCCTTTATACATTCCCGCCAGAGCCGAGAAGAGTTTTCATGGGATAGAGAACTCATTTGTTTTCCATGACTAAGCTCGCCCCATGCTTGACTGAAATGCTATCATTTAAATGAGAACAGATTACCTCATTCAATCAGTAAGTGAAGTGAAGCAGAATTCTAATTGGGCTTCATGGGATTTTTTCGCGTGCTCGTTTTTTTTAAGCAGTAGATCCTTTCAGAGCTGTGTTCTTGTGTGACAGGGATACAGCTGAGAGCTCGGCAACACCTGCGTTTCCGAAAATGTTTAAATTGGGGCATAAGGGTGCTTTTGCATCTGCCTAAACGTCTGAACGAGTAGTAGTGGCACGCGGAGAGAATACAGCCGACGTGCTTTTAAAAAGAAGACTGGCAGAATATCCTCAAAATATTAGCACAGGGAACACAAATTCATGTAGATGTCACACACTGAAAGATTAAAAGAATGTGGAAACGCATTATGTTAATGATGATGCCTGTTGATGTTCTTAGCACGCTGTCCCTGAATATGAATAACATTACAAATGTTTCAGCTGCTGTTTATGTGACTGTGATGATAAAGATGATGGTGGTGATGAATAAGTTATTAATTACGCTTGTGCCAGTTGTGGTAATCATGACGAAGACGGTGATGATTATGACCAGTAGAATCATGCTGTCCATGGCAACAGCGATGGCGATGATGATGATGATAATGGCGGGAATTAAACTGGTTTTAATACTACGTAAAGCCTGGTGATGGAGAATGTATTATGTCTGGAAACACTACATGTACCTAGTAAACTAGTCTTGTATGTGATAAACAAGACCATTAAGTGATAAAGCCCTTCCTTAACTTGATTTATACTATAGTAACCCCTCCTTTAGCTTGTTATTGTCCGCCTAACCGCCTAAGATTATCAAGTCAAGGACGGTAGAAAGAAAGAGTAAAAAGTTATTCCTACATCAACGTGCAGACTGGGTACCTGCAGACTGGGTACGTACTGTACCTACTGACAGACCTGGTGTAGTCTGCAAAGTCACCGTCAAACATCTGACACCCAATAGAGCTCATTGCCTGGTAACACAAGATCACTTGGATTGCCGTGACAAGTTTCGGCTTACACAGCTGTCTCGGGTCCTGACCAGAGACTGTGTCTGGCCTTTGAATATGCTGCAAAATAAGCTAGAAAACCTTTTTACTCCTACTGGATAATAAGGGTTGAGTCTAGAGTTAGTGCATTGGTACCCATAATCCTTGAGTAACTAATCACATTCTTTCTTTGTTCATCGTCCAAATGATTGATCAGGTATACCAGGTCAGGCATAACATTATGACCACTGACAGGAGAAGTGACCATGTTGTGACAACACAATGTTCTGCTGGGAAACTTTTGGACCTGGCATTCATGTGGATGTTACTTAGACATGTAGCACCCACCTAGACCAGACCAGGTACCCCCACCCCATAGCAATGACACTCCTTGATGGCAGCAGCCATCCCCAGCAGGATGCAGCCTGACACAGGCACACACAATAAACAGTTTAGGAACAACTAAAAAAAAAAACGTGAAGAACAGCACAAGGTGTTGACCTGGCCTCCAAGTAGTATCTGTGGGATGATCCACAGAGGCCCCTCCCCTCAACCCATAGAACCCAAAGACCCCCACTTACAACATTCTGTTGCCAGACACCACAGGACACCCTCAGAAGGCCCATGTCCATTCTCTGACGAGTCACAACTGTTTTGGAGGCACAAGGGAGACCTACACAATATTAGGAAGGTGGTCATAATGATGAGCAAATATTCTATTCTACTTAGGCCGAGCTGTTGTCCAGCTGTTCCTTTGAGGGTAGGAATGGAGATGCATTTAATGACTAAAGTGCCCCATTCCAAATTAACAGTGTCATGATTGTTATGACTGTGATGATGACAACAACAACAGCAGCGACGCAGATGACTGTGAGATCTGGACATATAAGAGTAAGTCACTGTTTCTACCTACACGTTGCCAGCTCATACTGTAGGAGTCGTAAAGGGTAAGCACAGATGTTCGGGCAGCCGGCTGCTCCCGAATGGAGGTTGCAGGCTGCCAGGTTTGGGAGCCCTTGACAGTGTTAGAGGGAGCAGAGACAGAATGTCGTCCTCCTCGGGGATGCACGGAGGCTCTGCCGGCGTGCTGGGCCTTGTCCAAGACTCATGTCTAAACATAGCCGGCCCGGGGTAACACAAACACCTGCATTCCCTTTGGGAGGTTAGAAGGACCGGTGCGAGCTTACTCAATGGCTGACTCACTTTGCACTGCTGCATCCCGTTCAGGGATTTGAATGAGACAAAAGGTGCAAATCCCGTAGTGACTCTGTGTGTGGCTATGCGTGTCTGCGCGCGCATGCACGTGTGCGCGTCCGCGGGTGTGTAAGCCAACACTGTTGCACTGATAAAAGGTCTGCCGTTAATGGAAGCAGAAGATGAAAGTAATGTGGGGGAGGGATGGAGTTTTGTATTTGCTGAATGTGATTAAGGCAATAAAGCAGTAACAATTAAATTAGGCAGGTATCTGTGCCATCAGCATCAAGACTCACAGTAAATCAGGCCCTACAGTTATTATCAGCATGGTTAAGCACAGCACGCTGCTGTGCCCTCCTTGCATATTGAAAGTGATGACTACTGTCAGTGTAATGTTAAATAGGCACGCAGGTTAGTAATAGCATGTGGTGGTTTTGACATGGACATAAATACAGATCTATTTTAATTTTTTTTATACAAGTTGGACAGGAATTACCTAAAATTTTAAGTATTTTTCAGGATTGTGACCAGCTTTAGGGTGCTATTCACTCTTAGTCGCAATTTTCTAGGCTCATTTCCAAGTTGTCAGTCTCACCTTGTTTTGTATGTTTGCAGAAACATTGCAAATTATTCTGCATGTCTGCAATTATGCTGAGACTCACCGAACTAATTGAGTTTCGGGTCTTGCGCCGAAGCTTTCGATAAAATATTACTTGCCTTCACACGGCTGCGCAAGTGTGAACGGCTACAGTTAATTTAAGCGTAGCTATTGTGAGTAGGCAGCATTAGCCATGTCCAAAGACACGGAGAAAGAACGGCGGAAAATGTATCAATTAGCAAAATTTCGCAAGAAGGAAGATATGGTGATTCTGGTGTCAGTCAAACGCAAACAAAGGAATTCAACAGCGGCAGCAACAACACAGAGAGTATGTGCGGAGGACTGGGATGTTATTTGCTGCAGGGTTGTCGCTCTGTGCATGGTCGTATTTGCAGATGAGGGACCTGATTTGCTTTGTTTGTTATTCTTTCTCCTCTCTCTGGTGGGTTCTTGTTTGGATCTGAGAAAACCCTCTGTGTCTTCGTCAGATGGTGGGTGAGTGATTGTGATGTTTGCCAGTTATCCCTCCTACCACGATAAACAGTAATGAAGATGTTCCAAGCCACACGGCATTCCCTCCCAGAGCGTGTTGATTCCCCGAGCGCCGCCTGCAACACATGCCCATTACTCTCACTTCATTCAGACTCTCAGACTTTTCGGCATCGCTTTCAACTTCACTGCAACCCTCTCACCTCCACACAAACTACCTCCTTCTTTGATTCTCCCTTTGAGCTGTGATCTGACAAAGGGCCAGGCGTCCATAGATATATATCTTGTGTCCATTTTTAGGTTTTAACTAAGATTTACTGAGCCAGTGTGGTAATCAGTGCGCGTCTATAGGCAGCAAAAAAAAAAGCACCATCCCTTTGACTAGTGCCCCCAACTATCTTGGGTCTGTCTCAAGTCTCCGCTGAATTGTAGGATGGCAAAGTGGTGCAGTGCACATTGGGAATAGATGGCTCTCTTGGGAATGGAAAAGAGGCCATCCGTCTGAGAACTACTCTGTCCTTGTGCAGTATCTGATCTGGGGTAGACAGAGTGTATTAGCACTGAATAATGGCCCCACACTGCTTGACCAGCTTCCTGCTCTCTTCTGTGATATTGCTCTCCAGAGGGAGAATTTGTGGGGGCCTCTCCCCAGCCGAAGCCTCTCAGGCAAGCATTATGCGGCCCGAAAACCTCCAGAATGCCGGTGGTGCACGGGAGACCTGAAGTGCTTGTATAAACTGCAGATACATCTAAATGGGAGACTGTGAATCTGTGGAACTGGCAGAGAGTGCAACCTTGTAGCGTAAGTTATTAGTCTGACTATATTATTTTAATCCTACGAACTGTGTCAATAACAGAGAGCACGGACTCTGTGACAGACAGAAGAGTAAGGAAAAACTAAAATGGAGAATCGGAATGAGGTGATTTTGGTCTTTTTTTTTTTTAGCTACAACCTCCGACCATTTCTCATTCTGTAGTTTGTCAAGCTAAAAGAAAAAGCCATCTCAACTGGCATTGGATTTTAGCTCTTGATACCCCGGGGAGAAGTCTACCATTGATCCAGTCTCATAACAATAGAGGTGAAATCCCTTTGCAGGTGAAATAGACGTTCTGCCTCGGCTGTGCACCTATACAATCAAATACAAACCTTGTTTTCCACAGTATCACGGCCCTACCTCCCCCCCTTTTCTTTTCTTTTTCTTTTTTTTTTTTTCCAAAAGGGCAGGATCCATCAAAAAAGCAACATCTCTGTTTTGCCACCTGTGAGTGTGTTGTACATCCATTTCATTTCCCAGTACCATTACGAGATTCACAGCCAGCCAATTCCCTTTGCTATCGATTTCACTCCATTTATTTTTTCGAGGGGTTTTAAAAACCTCCCACACGGAAAAACCATCTCTTGACAAATCACTTTGGTGTTACACGTCTGGATGGCCCTGCAAGACTTTGCGGGGATAATTAACGTCCATTTTTACAGACATGAAACAAAAACAAAATAAAACCCAAAAACGGATTCTAGCAACTGATAATATACCAATGAAGTTTAATGAACGGAAGGAACTGGATGGGCAAATTTGCGGTGCCTTTGAAAAACTTCCATTTATTTTGTTGTCTTTTCATTTTTCTGTTTTTGGTTATAACTCCATATGATTCGTGGCAGATCATGTGCAGTCTTTTTAAATACAAAGCCAGTTTCCATGAACAGCACTTGTTGGATTATTCTGAAGTAGGCAGTTCATCAAACATTACAGTGTGCTTGTGCAAATACGGTAAACAACAAACATATTGCAATTATACTGAGGTTTGGTAGCTGTATTACTTGAAAAAGAGCGCAGTGGTGAAGCGGAAGTGTGTTGGGCCCATAACCCAGAGGTCGATGGATCGAAACACTATCATTTTAGGGGGAGCTGCTCCAACTTATTATGTAGCTGAAGCATCAGGAGGGAAAATACACACATGCACTACACAAACACACACAATACACAGCCGAAATGAAGTGGAAGGGATTTTTTTTTTTTTTTGTCAACAACCTTCACATAACAGGCAAACTGAAAACATGTTCTCCAAACTGTTAAAAACTTATTGAACATGAAATAAGGAGCAGATATGTTATCAAGAGCAATCGTTAAGTCATTCAAGCGGCAGTAAAGTCTGCTGCGCCGGGCCACAGAGTCCTTGTTGTGATGATTTCCCAAACATATCTTTTCTCCAATCTGCAGTCTTTGTGCCTTTAAAAAAGGCAATAATGGTTCCAAACACGAACACACAAACACCCCCACCCCTCCCAGCACTCAGAAGCATTCCTCATGTCACTTCACGGTAGGAGTGATATGTGATAAGCCGGGCCAGGTTCTTTCAAAGAACTTTTGCATTTTGGGAAAATGCAATTTAAATTTTCCTTTATCAAGTTTGCCCCAGGCTCTGGAGGCTGTCTGTTGCCTCTTTTGTTGGTTCTGATTTGTTAACTTTGCACTCAGTTTTTTTTTTTCTTTTCATATTTTAACCTTCCTTAGAGTGAGGTTTCTTTGTTGAGTGCTCTCTTACAAGCTTCCTTTTGTAAGCTGACCACATCATATGAGCGCTTCCAACGACTGAACACACTTTGTTTTACTGATCTCTCACTATCTTTGAGATATGTAAGTCTTAAAGAAAACATAAAACATACAAATATATAATAAAAATTCATCCACCACCTTAATACAAACTATGACAGACCATTGTGGGAATCCATTTTCTACACAATCTCAGTTAAAAAAAAAAAAGAAAAAAAAAAGCTGTTATCTGAACAAATTCATCAGAAGTCATGCACGTTGCATTTCCAACTTTCCTCCAACCAACACACTGACACTGATGGACTTTTAAAGTTCAAGGGAGATGATTTGACCGCGAAGCATTCAACAAAGCCCCGCGTTGCTTTGCCGCTGCTCGTTGGAACATGACAAGGTTTCCCAAACAATTTGTCAGAGGTGTGTTTTCATTAAAAATTTTCAGCGTGACAGTGTCTCCTTTTTCTCCGTGTATTCATTTCAAAGTGTGAGCAGATACAATGGTGTCGTGGCATCATAAGGAGGTGTCTGACGATGATTAATGCTATCAATAATGAAGTGTTAAATTTGTTTTAATATCAGTAACATCAATGAGAATGGACCTCATTTTGAGCTTTTCTTTGCACATTATGTACTCCTTCATGGTGTGTGTGTGTGCGTTCTCTGTAAACATCATCTCACCTGTAGAACGTGACGGGAGGGTTGGCCTTTGCAGAGCAGTGGAATTTCACGAGGTTGCCCTCCAGGACAGGCTGAGGTTCCACCGAGAGATTGACAAGTGGGAGATCTGTAAAATCACAGAGGCACAAACACGACCAATTACAGAACTGGCAGCCTTCTCAGAGATGCTCTAGTGAACTATGGAGCCGTAGACAAATAGTTTTTGATTGTCGCTGTCTGAATAAAGCTCAGAAAGAAAAGATATTACACATTTCGTAGAAGAGACAAACCAGATGGCCTGTAAATAGTGTGGAAAACATGCAGTCTCAAAAGAACAGAATAAAAAGTCTAAATTTATTTCAAGGGACCTACATTTTCCAAATGTGTTTTGTTTTGTGACCTACAACCGGTTCTGTAGCCTTTTGTGTAGCTGTGGCGCACAAACTGTACTGTAGGTAAATTCGCAGCACTTAGAACCACGAGGTGAAAGTCTTTTTTATTCGGATTATCTTACAATAACACACTGTGGCAGTGCTTAGAGCAGTTGTGACAACTTATCACGGTTCGTGGCAGCATTTTCTCCCAAATAATAGGCAATTATTCCTGAATAATTCAACGCCCTATTTTAATATTCCTGCCGCCCACCAGGGGTCTAGGCCCAGTTGTTGAATAACACTGTATTTTACAGGTGTGGGGGGAGGAAGGGGGTGACGCGCTGCAATTTAATTCGCATATATTCACGAGCAACGTTATAAGGAGCAAATCAAAGGAAAGCTTGACTTGTTAATGAGTTGTAGTAAATGGCAATTTGCAAACAGTGAATAGTCCATAGTGCAATCGGCGGCAAGTAAAACAATGAACAACCTCAGCGATACGCTATAATTAAAACTGTTCTTACAATTACAAACACTGAGATTATGCAAATTTTCTAAACAACTTAATTTATCCCTAATTGACAAAGGTGGGATTCTTTTTGAAGATACGTCTTCATTTCCATATCAATCCACTCCCATGTGAAACAAACAGCGATTTACCTCCCAGACTGGAGAATGAATTTCAAGCAGGTAAAGCAGTTCTCTAAAAAAGATGCTGGGTGTATTTTGTTCAGAGTCTAAAACAGAGCAGGAAGAAATCAAATCATCCAGTAGTTGTTTTTTTTTTTTGATAGCAGTGGCAAACTGGTAAACCATCATGGACTTAAATCAGTCACAGAGGCAAAGAGCTGGTTCGGATTACGATGCTGGGGTAGCCATCTGTTTCAAAGGTGTCTGCTCTGTGTTCAGTAATACTAATGTACTAACCAGGAGCTGTGAATGGATGTGGATGAAGATCAGTGTGGTGAGTGCAGATATTCACACAGATTTAAAGAGGCGCACAAACACCACTGTAATGAAGCCAAATAGCTCTGTGTATAGTCGTGTATAGTGATTATGTGAGAGTGTGTATGTGTTTGCGCATGAAGTGCAGGAAAACTGATTTTTACCCTGTGGCTGTGCAGATGCTCCAGTCTGGCTCAGCTGCCACAAAACCCCCAGAGAGGGGAGACGGTCCAGGTGCCATATTCCTCGCTACTCACACACCATATTCCCCATCAGCCGACTCCATTCCCTCCCGGACAGTTGCCCCCACCCCCACCATCCGCTTTGCCACCTTCAAATCCACGAGCTCCACCTGTGCCAGTTCTCCCCAGGCCAGTAAAGAAAAACAACAGCACTGTGGATCCGGGAAGACTGAAAGCCAACCGCCAAACCTCCCCAGGTACTGAGGTGCCAATTGTGTGTGTCGGTGTGTTCGCATGTGTCGGCACATGTTTAAGGATGTTTGTGTGCATATGAAAGGGCACAAGCGCCATAATAGAATTAGGGAATGTATTCATGCCTTGAGCAACAGTGGCCGCCCAGCAGGTGTTTTTAGCAACCCAAGCGGTTAATTGCGTGGACAAAGATGTGGGCAGAGGAACCTCAGGGGCAGAATGACAGATGTGTTACTCGCGGAGGTGGCGATAACATTCAGGAAGAGTAAAGAGAGAAGCAGACATAAAAAGAAGTGAGGGAGATCTGAAGGTAGCGTATGTGCTAATAGACACGGTAATGTCGACACTAATTCACAAGCCATTTTGACTAAAAAATTTCCTATACCACTTTTTAATCATGCCAACCATTTTCTTGCTGCCAAGAGACTTCTAAAGGCACAAATGCTCATTACCGTCAGTCCGGCGACAAATTAATGTTCTCTTTAAATGATTGAACTGACCCTCCCTTAAGAAGCCCCAAGTCCCTCTCAGCAAGAGGCAATGTAATGTTGACTTCAAGTCAGATGAGCAATTTGTCGGATGGTTCCATCTTCCCAAACCACAAAAACGAAGGCAGCCATGGGAGCAACAGCTGTGAAACGTCTGTCAGCCAAGGCCCCGGGTGCGAATCGGAAGCCGCAGCTTCTTCTCTAACCTTGGACCCTTTAGATATGACAGACATCCACTTGATAAAGAAGTCATCCTGCTACTTTGATGTATAAATGGATGAGTCGCCGAGCAAGTGCATTTGAGTCATCATGCGAAGGCGCATCAGTATGCAAGACCGTTAATTCCTCATATTTGTCAAGAGAGTAGTGGCGAGGAGGAGGCGGGGGGGGGGGAGGCAGGGATGGATAGAGGAAAAGGGGAAGAGTAGGACTGATCGGCACTTCAGTCAAAACAACAGGATGAATTGGGGAGGGTGGTGTATGGTTGGCCGACAGCTTTTGATCGGTTAGTTCAAAGTGGAGACCAGATGGTGTTTTTGGAACAATCTCCCAACTTCTCTGTTTTCCCGGAGATAGTGCCAGCATAAATTGTGTTTTTTCCCTTTCTTAAAGCTCAATTTCCAATCTCTCTGGGTCACTGTAGACAGCTGTTCTCCGGTAAGACCATCCTCAAACTCCAGGAGTGTCGGAAGCCTCTGAAGGACGGGGAAGCTGTTGAAGGCAACCCGCGTGTGGCTTATAGCCTCAGCAGTACGGGCCCACTGTCATATGGCTGGCTGAGTGGAATACTTCAGGGGAGAACAGACTGACTGACAACCTGAGGTCTTACATATTGATCAGAAGCTTTTCACTCGAGTAAATTCATTCAGAATTAAATCCGAAGGCAGATGTTCTGATATTTATACTGTAGCTTAAACAAGGCGTACTACATTCCTTGTAGCGCGTATTTCATTGTAAAAATATGGCCAAGATCATTTAAGTTTTGTACTGATCCAAATAAAGGATATTATGGAGAGTTAGTTTTAGAGCATCAGCACGGTTTTTAGCATAACAGAAATGAGACATCATGTCAAACGCAGCTTAACATAGCCTATAAATTCATGAGATATTTCTGTATGGCAGCATCATGACGACATAACAATACACAGATAATACGGGGAGCCCTTTCTTGCCCATTCACCCTCATACTCCTTCCCTCTCACTTTCAAATTCGGTCTCAGATGAATTTGCCATTATCTGCTTGATTAAACAAGGAGAGCATGTAGCTGCGCAAGCTACCAAAAACAAATCCTCCCCAATTGCACATCTGCATGTTCTTTATTAATTAGTCTCAACAAATGGCATTCATTCTGGCCCCACGTGGCTCAGCTTGTTTGCAATGCAAACACACGGAGAAACTCGGCTTTGCTGGTCCCTGGTGCATTAATTCCCCGCTATGTGTTTCAAAGCGCGCTTCTACAGTATGTGGGGCAATGCTCTGCAGATATGCAAACTGGACCAGAAAAAAAAATAAATAAACGTTTGAGGAATATTTAAAATCATGTGATGAGAGTGAATGAGCGGGTATGAAACTGTGGCATCAGAATCACATTGCACTGCAGTGGTTCGCCGGGGTGCCAGGGGAGTGTGCTGTTTTAAGTCCAATGGGCGTAATGCAAGTTAAGTCATGCTGCTGGAAGGAACAGCATCAGGGGGTAGGCACCCCTCTGCTATCAAATAATTACAGTCAGCTAATGGACTGGTATGGACAACTGAAGTCAGCAGTCTATCCAGGGTTGTGAATCCCCTCTGTATGGGCTCTAAATCCCTCTCATTTTGGCAACATCACCACTGCATACTGTATTTAGATGCTAATTTGTCTGAACCCAGGTCAGATGAAGTGTGTGTGAACTTTGGTGGGGAGTGAAAATGCTGATGTGGATGTAAATCATGAACATTAAAGTGGTGATAAAAGAAAATACCGTTGTTAAATGCATTGGGTTTTAGGCCGGTTTAAGCTGCAGAGCAATGTGCCGGCTTGTATTTAGATTGCTCTCATTTGGATCGCTGTAAGGACGAAGCTGAGTGAAAAACAGCACCTCAGCACAGAGGTGAGCAGAATACCAAATGTAAGGCAGAGCAGACGGAATGAGAAGACTTTAATTACTTTTGTTGCCATTATATTATCTCACTAATACGGCCAATTAGAAAACTCTGGACGGGAAATAAATGAGACTTTTAATTTATTAATTTATATTGGGATTTATTCCCAACGAGACATGCAGTCACTAACAACTGCATTTATTCTAGGCAGTGCGAATGCTCGAAGGACATTATCCACATTCTCAGGGAACACTCCACCATTTGGAGATATTTGCTTATTTGCCGCCTTACTGAGAGTTAGATGAAAGCATCAATATCAATTTCATCTCCAGGCGTTCGATACGGAGCTATCGCACAGAGCGTCAGAGAAATATTTGCAAGGTATTAACCCTGTGTTTGATAGCTGTCAACTCGTAATTTCCTACTCCTGATTAGAAAAATAAAAGCCCACATGACTGTCTGGCTTCCAAATCCTTTCCAAGTTCAATATTCGGGAAGGAGAAGTGAACTGCGAGTGAGGTCACACTCTCCAATGGAAGAAGGAGAAGAAGTGGTTGCAGTGTGCAGCCTAGCCTCGGTGACTTACTGTGTCTGGCCCTCACCAGGGTCCCACTTAGACTAATAGCAGCTGTTCACTAGACACTGCCATTAATCCCTCCATCTTTGTTACGAGACCCGTGCACATTGCAGCACCACTAACGCAACACATGAGAGCACAATGTGAGAAGAACGTGAAATGGAATCTATTATAATGATAGTAATAATTCTCAACTGAATGTGACTGTTTTTTATCATGCGCTTTTTTTTCCTTTCATTTATTTTTTTTTTTTTCTAATCTCAACGTCTGAAACTGCATCTTTTCATGCTAATCTAAGTATGGCATCTGCAGCACTGATTGCGGAGTCAGTGATGAATTCACATAATCATTCGTGCGCTTATCTTGAGGATAGAATACAGTCTGTGGGATAGCGCACGCAATCAATCGTTTGGACAAATGATTTTCTTATTGGCAGAAAGTATGAACTACTTTATCACTGGGGTTTCAAAACGCAAAATTAGGCCTAATACGTGAGCGCATTAATGTGAAATGTGTTGGGCCTAATTAGGCGGCACAGTGGTGTGGGGGTTAGCACTGGCACCTCACAGCAATAAGGTTTCTGGGTTAGAACCTTGCTGTGCGGAGTGTGTCTCCCTCTCCCTCAGTCCAAAGACAAGTCTGTTAGGTTAACTGGTGATTCTAAATTGGCTGTAGGGGTGCATGTGAGTGTGAATGGTTGTTGGTCTATCTGTGTTAGCCCTGTGATAGACTGGCGACCGTCTCTTGCCCAACAACAGCTGGGCTAGCTGATATAAGTGGTTACAGATAATGAATGAATGATTGGTTAAGCCTAGACAGTTACTGTTCCTGTTAATACATCTACTAAAAATGTTACAACATTGGATAATATCCTACTTTTGTTTAGGCTGAGCATACTGTATATCAGCCCTTAGCTGGCTGCACCATTGTATCCTGTATTGTTAGATGCTCACACGTTGCCGGCTCCTGCGGTAAACAGGAGAACACCCGAGCTCGACTGTGAAGACAAACTTGTTAAGAGTTACATTTATTTCACCAGCTGACAGGAATCTCCTGAAGGAACCATTGCCTAGATGGGTCGGGTGATGACTTCCAGCTTCTGTGAGAAAGACCTTCTAAGAGAGTAGTACAGTGGACCAAAGAAAGTGGTTCAGTTTCTGTTTCTCTTGCGCCAAAGAAATGAAGAAATGTTTTACTGTCTGACCTTTTTCCATTTCTTGACAGTGGTCTCTGACACTGTAATGTTAGAATGCATCTTTGTTTATCAAGGAAAACATTCATTTTGATCAGTAAGGACTGAACTAATGTGTCCACAGATTGAGACAATTCTTGGCAAAAACCTAAAATCTACCGATGTATGTGACTTGCATATGTTTCCTATTTCTCTCATCTGTCTCCCCTATGGTGTGTGAGATCAGGGCGCTACTGTCTGGGGCCCCTTTAAGACAATGAAAATGCCGGCATTGCGTCTTTTGCAATGACAACCTTAAACCCCTACAGTCATTCAACAATGCTCCACAACTCCTTGGGGCCCGGTTCTATCTACCTCATGACACCTACCTTGGGTACACAAGGATTGTTGCCTGGGGGCCCATGAAAATGAGGATGCATTTCTGCACAGAACACATGAGGGTGAACCTGAACCACTGTGAAATCCTCTCCAAATATTTCAGTGAATCTTCATTCATTCATTTTGTGTAGCTGCTTGCCCTCTGGAGGGTGTCACTGAGGGAGGCACACTCTGGACACATCGTGGACAGTCCATCTGCAGGGCTAACGGCCAATTTAGAATCACCAATTCACCAGAAGATGACTGATTCATTTGTTCTAATGCAGTGATTATAAGCAAAAATAAGTCTTGAACTTCAACAACATAATTGCAACATAAAGACATATCACCCTGGAGATTGTTAGTTACTTGCACTGAAACTTTGTTTGCCACTTGAGGACTATGTCCTTGTAATTAACTTGGAAATAATTGCATTATCTAGATCATCTGATTTGGTACTGCCTGGCCTTGAAGGACTTAAAAGACTAACCTTCTTTGGAGGATCCAGCACCAGAATTAGAACACAGCTTTTGTCTGATGCTCTGCATGACAACAGTGCGTCACATGGTGCATTCACATTTTAGTGGTTTTCAGATGTTCAACCTCATAAAAATGAGAAATAATTACAGGTGATTCGACTCTGCACACATTTGAATATAAAATATAATTTGAATGCTCCTGAAATTTGACTGCACCTTTACAAAATATACTGTCTCAAGAGCAACCATGAGATTTACAGGATGTGTCTACAGAATATCTGCACCATAACTTAAACTTTTATAATTGTGTTTCAGCTGCTGTCGGTGCCAAAAACGCTGTAATCAAATTAGCGTGCACTGAAATTAGGCAAATTGATACCCAGCACAAATTAATCAAAGTTCAGTTGCAGCATGTTTCATTTCAGGGCAACTTCATTTGGAAGTGGATCTCTGCACAAACTCCAGAGGGTCTGCTGAACTGTGCCTAACGCTACCTGTCAAATCCGAGGGGAGGGGTGGTGGTGGTGGCGGTGGGGAAGTGAGAAGGAGGGAGACGAGAAGCCTAAGCCTTGTGGGAGACAATTTGATTCTCGACAATTAGTCCTTGCTGTCGCTCAGTTTGATCTCGCCCTGTGAAAAATGTTTTCAGGAGCTTTAATCGTGTAAAGAGCACATTTTGGAATGCTAATTAGAAATCTGCGCCACTCATTTTTCAGGGTTAAATCGTACATTCAGAGGCGAGGATGATGCTATGATGGCGAGCATTTATCACAGGCACATCATTATGCACGGTGACAAATCAGCTTACATGTGGGCAGGCTTCCCTCTCTGACTGGATCACAAAAACTGAGGAGGACAAACTGTAAGGGCTGCAAACACTAACTGTTAATCATTTTTACTCCCGCGCCTGAGTTGGCCTGATCGTGCCGTGCCCGCTCTTGCCATGCTTGCCTCTTGTGGTGTGCATAATGAAAAGAATGGAGCCGTCAGTCATAATGGCTCTCTAAATAGCATTTTCTGCTTTATTAGTCATACTTAATGGTGTTGAAGGGGTTGTGAGTGATGCAAAAATCCCTTTGTTCAAAGCCCTTATCTTACTGTGAACGGTTCTTGATCGAAAAAAGATTCCCTGACAATTGAGGCTGAATGTGTTTTACACGCTGGGCTTACTTTTCCTATTTTAGGGGGGAATTGTGGATGTTCTCATCAGAAAGATTGATGGCATGAGAGCGGAAATAAAAGAGGTGGAGACAGTTTGCATTGTGCCACAGTAGGCAGGTAGCTGGACCCAAAAAAAAAAAAAAGCAGCTCCATTCATTTTAGATGGACAGCTCCTGATATTTCATCAAAGCTTACAAAAAAAAAAAAAAAAAACACCAATGCATCACCACTCTATCCATAGCTGGAAAGCAAAATGGAAACCAATTATAAATATCCATCAGAGCCTAAAATGATTCCTGGATGTTTACAGTGTGTAAACGGAGTGTTAGTTAGAATATTTTAGAAAAATTTCTAAAATATTCAGTGAAGGTGGTAATAAATAGGATTTTTTTCCCCCTTGTCTTCAACAAACACTGGAGGGGGAACATTAAAAGCAATAGAGAGAGATGAAGAAGTGGTACGCTTACGCTGAATGTCAATGGTGACACTGGTCTCCTTGCCGTTGGGGACTGCCTTGTTGGAGGCCTTACAGATGATCTGCTGACCCGTCTCAATGTTTGAAGGCGATAGGTAGAGCGTGCTCACGGTGCTTTCTCTCCTGCCGTCCCGGAGCAAGGTCTGCAAAGATTGAAGAAATACAGAATAAAGTACAGGCAGTTGTGTGGATGAATGTTTTTGGGGCCTCTAAATCTATACCAAGAATGGTTGCTCGGTCGGACGGATTGCCATGCTGGAGCCTTGGATTTTCATTTCCATAATCAATAAACAGAACTCTGCTCACTACTTAGATTTTGACCAGCAAATGTGCTGTAAAACTAGTCAGACATACTGGGCTATATCTTGAATAGCAGAGATTCAAGTTGGGATTATAAACAGTTTGATAGACATACATAATGGAGAAGGGGGATAAATGCCTTATAAGCTTAAATGGAGAAAGAGTAAAATTGTAAAAAAAATAAATAAAATAAAATAAAAATGACGTCAATTTTATAAACAAACACATCTACTCCCTTGGGCAACCAGAGGCAAACCCTTCACAATGGTCCAGCCTGTAGTCAGAATGACATAAAAAAAAAAAAAAAAAAAAAAGAGAGAAATATGTTTTTTGAGCTTTCTTTTGTGTGTCTGGAGAGCTGCGCTCCAGTGCATGGCTTGTCATACTCCACAAAGGAAATCAATCTTCTTTTCAGCGCTCATCCTCTGAGCCCTACATTGTGGAAGCCATCTGGAATCGGTTGGTAGCGCTCAGTAGCTTCACTCTCCCTCAAACACTCAGGGGAGGGCTCTGGGAGTGTATGTTAACCAGTGCGGGACAGAACAAAGTCACTGACTAGAACAAATTGCGTGGGCAACGGGGCGCAGTGTGGTCAACCACAAAGTCAAGATGCATTTCCCTGCCATCCCTTTAAAGCCGGCTCACTGTTGCTCTGCGTCTTGTGAAGAAAAGAAGACCTCGCTGGAGAAGCACATCAAACATTTTCCTAAAATAGAAGCAGAACCACTATGTTGACCAGTACGAGCTCACAGTGGACTTGCTTTACCGCACTGCTACCTTTGGATTGGTCCCACAAATATGCAGTAGATTGCTTTGTGGCTTTTCCCTTCTTCTTACAGCACACCATAAACTAAGAAAGACATTCCAAATCAACAGCTAATCCAGCACGCGAGTCTGCAAACACTCCAATTATTAGTTTATTTATGTTCAATTAAACTAAACTTCTACAGTAGCCTAAAGGATAAGATTGGACCTGACAGAAACTTAGCCACGCACTCTAGATTATACGTTCTCAAGAAGTTCAAGAGAGCAAAGAAGCATATAGATCTCAGCCACTATTTTCACTACCCATTAATCATTAGCTGAGTCAAACTGTGGTTCATTGTCACAGTACAAACCACTAGTAATTATCTACTCATTTCTCCAATTTAATGCAAGGGTTTCAATTTAATACAACTCTAATCTAACTATGTGCTGTCCTTTTCGCTTAAGCTTACCATATTGTGAATAATTAAAATGTCACTGAACTTGTAAAATCAGCCAGCAAGACATTTCAAAAGAAATCTTTATCTAACCACTTTATAGTTCAAGTAACCTGGAGTACCTCTTAAGTGCATGTGACATTAGAGAATCTGTAAGCAGAAATAAACAGGCTTTTGTCTGCATTATTGAGTGTTTCGTAGCTGAGGAACATTACCGATCCCGTGAAGCCCCATTTGTATGTGAGGGACCATGTGATGAAATTCATCGGTGTGCGTGAGTCACTTCTAAAGCAGAACACATTAGCTGTCAGACGCGGGATATGTCAATGTAATATCCTTTCTGACACAATCAGGATTGTTTCCCTCGTCGCTCTGGACCTGTCTGAAGTCATTAATCTTAGAAAGGGGGTTAGCTGGCTGCAGCATTGAATTCAACACCATGCCACATTACAAATTGATAAATTTTCATATTCACTGCCTTGAGCCCTTGTTAAGAATACTTATACCCCTCAAAGAGAGGCGTGAAATACAATAAAAAGATTGAGACAGGAGGAGCAGCTTTTTCTAGATATGTTCATTTGGTAATTACTGAAATAAAGAAGCAAAGACCTTCTATTTAGCTTACTAAGTGTTTTTTGTGTTTGCAAAGAAAGGGATCTCACTGGAGCTTTCTTTTTGGCGACCTGCTGAAATCAATTGAACTATTTCTTAGCATTTTACTCTGCTCTGGACTTACAAACTGTAAAGCTCAGACTTCCATTTCAAAGTTTAACGAAGCAAGAAAATGTTCTGTCACTAGAAGAACTAGTGGTTGACTCTGAACTGGTGTCCAACTTGAACATGACCAATCCATACTGGATTTATGTCCCAGATGATTGATGATTCACAACCAGTGAGTCACAAATGACTGCAGCGAGACATGTGGGTGCTGTACGTTAGAGCTATGTAAACACATAAAGTACATGCAGGTAGCCTGTATATTAAGTTATAGCGGCCTTAATGTGCAGGCCTTACAGATTTATGGACGCATTATATAAAGATCCATCAAGTTAACTGCATGTTTATATGCATGTAGTAAGCCAGAGGAGGCATTCAGCATAATAGGTGGTTTATGCTTCTGTCCAGACCCTACTCAGACCCTAACGCCGTAGCCTGATGTGCACCTCCCCAGTTTCTGGCTGCTTCTCCATCTCCTGAATGCTCAAATTGATTGCAATAAAGATGGACCACACCAAAGAAAGATTCACGTTCGAAGGTACAAGCATTTGTATGACTTGTCTTTGGCAAAATTTTGGCGAAAGTTTCAGCTGCCATTGATGGATGAAGCAAGAAATAGAGACAAAAATTACCCCGACTGGCAAAAAAAGACACAGCACCGCCTAGCGTTTGGGTGGTGTTTTTACAGAGCGAGCCAGACTGACGAACACACAAGTATAAATGGCTCGCACTGGTGTAGGCTACGTGCATAGGTTATGCTGTCCAGGTAATGCAGAGGCATAAACTGCACTAAACAAACAGAATAAACCCATTTGTACAATCTACTAGCAAACTAATAAAGACTTTACCCAATTAACATCCAACCTGAGTTCTAAAATATGAACACAACATTGCGTAGAAACATGTTTGCTTTTGCCTTTCATGATATGTGTCACCCAAATAATTCTCAACACGAGGTACACAATTACTTGCATGTCAACAGCCTAATTAACAAGGGAGAACAATAGGAAAGAACAAATTGTCCAGAACTCAGACACATGTGAGAGCCATGCAAATTGAGTACATTCTGAATCACGCATGCACACGAATAACCCTCAACAACGGCTTAACAAGCTCTAATAAACATTCTGGGTGGTAATTGGTCAGTCCCTAAGTGGTAGCATATGAGCTGAGGGAGAAGGAGAAAGGTGTGAAGGAGAGAAAGAGGGAGGATATGAAAACCTTTTCTGGGAATGGGGGCTTCAAAAAAAAAAAAAAAAAAAAAAACGAAAAAGCCTATCCATCTGGATAACTAAAACTAAATGTTTGAACCAAGTGGATTATCTACTAAATAAAATTTAGCATGCTGCCAGCAATATTTATTCCCTGTAAAGTGCGGTTTATTCCTCTGCGGGAGATAGACGGTGTAACCTATGGATGTAGCCTACGCCGGTGTGAACCATTTATACTTGTGCACTCGTCAGTTTGGCTTTGTCTGTAAAAGCGCCACACAAATGCTAGTTAGCGCTTTTTTTCTTTTCTAGTTCCCGCTTCACTTTCTACTTTCTGCTTCACTTTCAACAATGGCGAAAGCTGAAACTTTCACAGAAGACGAGTCATACAAATGTTGCTATCTCCAAATCTCTTCAGTTAACCTTTCCTTGTTGTGTTCTATCTTTATTGATCCAAAACAATCAATTCGAAAACTGCAGAGATGGAGAAGCACCCGGAAATACTAAAACAGAAACACGCTACTACCAAGCGCACTAATCACACCTCTTGTGGTCTGTGTCGCCATGACGCGTAGTTGCATTTCTGGGGAGTTAGAGTCTGAGTGGGGTCTATGTAGGGTCTGGGTAGGGTCTATGTAGGGTGTAGGCTGATGCCTATCTGTTTTTATGTTATATTTGGACATGATAACTGACTTCAATAGAAAACTATATTCTCTCCTGTTTACCCTGCTTTATTAAATTTTGTCAGTATTAAGACATAACATTATGATCGTCATCTAAAATGAAAAAATCAAGTCCATACAATGACACTCTAAAAACTGGATGGAATATGAGATGTCCCTCAGTCATGGAGCTAAATTTAGCATGTAAGCAAAAGCTAATTTAAACATCATTAATATTCCGATAACCCTTCTAACACGTCTTTGATTTCACATCAAATGTACGACTGAGTTGTATTCAATCAACCACATTTAATTCTGCGCCACATAAGGGTTAATTACTTTGCCGTTATGCTATATAGTATGTATGCATGGCTGAAAATATTCTTTACTTTCTTTCTTTCATTCGTTTCCTTTTTATCGTGGTCGCAGAGGTTAAATAGGTTTCTGTGGCTCATCTAAGCTCACGTCAAAAAGATATAATTGTTTAAAGCAATTAGCTGATGGGATCTGTGGTTGACTTTTAATTTTAATAATGAATAAATGAGGTTAATTGCCTTTCTGAAACTTTCGGAGATCTTTTAAAACCAGAACAATAGATTACATTAGATATCCTGTTGAAAGTATAACGAGCCCTTTGGCCTACAGCATTACACCTGTCACACACTGAAGAACGCTTTGACATAATAATGCACAGACAGATTTCAGTTTGCTGCTATATTTGTGAGTATACGTCTCCCACATATTACTCAGTGAGTCCAGTGATTAACATGCTACAAAGTGGTCTTCAAGAAGGGGAGGGACAGAAACAGCAGCTTCTTTGAACACTTCTATAAAAGGACGAAAACACAAAGAACATCTAAAAGAGGATTTCCTCGGCGGAAACTGATATCAATCAACTTCTTATGCTGTAGGCTTTAGCAGTTTTAACCTGGCGTTATATGGAGACATGATTTTACTGCAAAGCTGAATGAGCACACGATAAAAACACCACTATTTTGCTCTTACCAGGCGGAATGGCTCATAAAAATGTCATTACTGTTTTGTTTTCTTTCTTCTTTTTTTTTTTTTAAACCTCCTAACACTGAGATCCCTTCGCAGGAAAAAAATATGCGGCACATTGGGGAAAATGGCTTTCTGACATGGGAATGGATCTTGCTTTCTGAATTATTTGTACTAAGGTTTCCTCTGCAGCGAGCACTGGAACTTCGGCAGATAGGAGTTGCACTTGAGAGAAGAGAGAACATTATTCAATAATTTTCTTGCGCATATTTCCAGAACTAGTCCTTATATTTGAACTGTTCACCTTAATTATTTGGGTTGCTTCCTTCATTATATACTACAGAATGTTTTTTAAAGCTACCCTGACTAATGATGAGCACTGCATCATGTCAATGACTCTCTTCTTTGGTAAAACTAACACACATTTTAGCCAAGTGACAGCTTTAATTATCCACTTTCTCTTTGAGCACTGGTCCAGTAAATAGTTTTCTATGAGGTCAAAGAGATGAGGTTTCGGAGGCCTATAGTGAGAAATTAGCTTTGGGTCAGAGCTATCATTACATATGACACCATCAGCAAAGCCGTTTCTGCGAATCCTCCACCACATCTGCTCACATTAGTCCTCTTCATCTACCGGATATGAGAAGACCATCAGAGCAGATGATTATGCTTACAAAATGTCCCTCCGCTGCTCTTCGGACCCAAAAAAGAGTCATCTTCTTTTAATTGAAGCCATTGCTTTTTAATGTTAGGCAATAGAGATAAGAGGGGAGAGGCACATACTTGGGCTCAGTGCAGGCGTGTGAGCATCCATCAAGTACCAGCACAGAATGTTCTCATATTTGCTTTCGCTCTGAGAGGAAGTTAAGGCAGGAAGCGCGCTCCCCGCCCACCATTAGCAAACGACACCTCCAGCAATCACTTTATTCAAAACGGCCTGGTGCCGTACCTCAGTCCAATCAATGGCATTTATCTGCTCTTTGAAAAAAGCCGATAATGGGATGAGGCAGCACAAGGGAGTGAAGGGAAGGCGGGGGAGGTGTTAGCGCTCTAAAGTGCCTGGTCTCTTTATGTCCTTTGTTTAAATGGAAATAGAACATGACAGTGTTGAATGCGTGATTAGCCTTGAGGACGAATGTCAGTCAAGAGTCTATGGGGTCAGGAGATCCTAGCACAGCGCTGGTGTGAACAGTGGCATCTAAGTGGGAACACGATCTGTCACTGAGAATCACACTGCAACCATGAAAAGTTTTAGGCAGATTCCAGCACAGAAAACGATATAGTCGATTTTATAAGAGTGAACGCTGGAGGAGGAGATCAAAACACCGGAGAAAGAGACAAAGTCATTGATAGCTCCATGATCTTGCCTTCTGCTTGTCTGACTTGATTTGTAAACCGGAGAAGTAAAAGGTCAGCCTTACTTATTTGGAATCAAAACACAACCTGGATTTTCATCTTGGATACCGAGCCAAACACCCACCAATGACTGGCAAGATTCTAAACATCTTACAGATTTTTAGCTTTATGAATTACGCATTTACACAGCAAAGCATGCAAAGAGAACACAAGTCAGTGAATATGAAGGTCTACATATCTGGTATGACACACACCTCTATGCTTACCTTGGAGTACATGGCCCCGTTAAGGACCTCTCCATTACGGATCCAGATGATTGACGCTGCAGGTTTGGCGTTGTCAGCGTGGCAGGTCAAATTGAGAGGGTCACCAGCTCTAAGGCTCACCACTGGCCCTCCACCAATGACTGGGTCCTCAGGGGGAACTGTTGATAGAGACAGACAAGGTGTATGATAGCCATGCGATGATAAACTATTACTGACAAATCATGTTTGAGTGTGATTTGGTTGCATGGAGGCAAGCAAATACTTGGAATGACTTGGAATATCCCGTCATACCTTGTCAATCTAACATTTCACAAGTGTCAGGCAAATACCTTAAACAAAGCCAAATCTGGTGGTGGTCTTTAACTGTTAACTGTCAGCTGTTTCTCAACTCCAACTTCATTCTCAACAGTGGCACGCACATGGAACAGAAAGTCTTAGATATCTGCTGTCTGTTAACCACAAATCCACTGCCTAGCTCCAAAACATTGGCCGTTGTCCCTACAGGCAAAGTTATCAGACAACCGTCGACTGTCTGATAACTTTGCCTGGGGTAGTGCAATTTGCCAGTAAATCCAAACTGTTAGAAAAATATGTAGTATTTGTATTAGTCGATTTAAACTGAAAGACAAATAATGCCATACTGGATTGGGTTATCTTAGTCGTAGTCATCTAAAATCTATGATGAACCCCATAAGACGAAACTAATGACAAATGGCACCTGCAAGGAGTTGACAGCATGAGACCCAGCCTCATCAGACAGTTACTTATGATGCCGACGGGAGACCAAACTTTGGTTCATTGTATACAAAATAGGTCTCTTCAGAAAAATAAAATGCACTGACTGTTACCAGCTCAAAGAAGGTAATGACTTCACAGTGAGAAATGTATTTAAAGCTCAGCGAATAGTGCAGTTTGAGGCACGGACGGAAATCTCAGCGTGGTTCTCCAAATAACAATCCACCCTGTCATCCCTAAAAGCAGATGAAGTGCACAGAAACAGTCCACGTCAACATTAAATGTTACTTTGTCAGTGTATCACCCCACTCAAGCCCAGAGATGTACGTTTCTCCCCTTTGTTTCTTCCAGCTTTGGCAAATATAACAGAGAGTAACAGAGAGAAGAAAGCATCACAACAGAGCTATATGTGCCTTAATGACTCTGATCAAAGTCCTATTCCCATTTTACCCACGAGCTGATCTCTCTCTCTTTCTCTCTCTCTCTCTCTCTCTCTCTCTCTCTCTCTCTCTCTCTCTCTCTCTCTCTCTCTATCTCTCTTTTTTAAGTGAAACTGCAGTGAATTATTGATTGACCTGAGTGCTCATTACAATGCAGATCTGGGGCAAGATGAAATCAAAGGCTGCAGGCAGCTGCCATATTCCCCTGCAATAGCATAGTGATTGGGAGGAAGGCTGTTATGGGTGATATCTGTGCTGTCAGACAGACCTGAGATTAATGGAATGAGTTTGGGATACATTTAATGACGATAACTACAAAAGTACTCTTTTTATGGCGCTCATAAGCGAGAGCGTGCAGCCAGAAAAGTGTGCACATAGCATTCTGTGTCGCTCACTCTTGAAATGAAATAACTGACTGCAAGATGGTTACAACCTTTCTCAGCTAAGTTTTAATTTGAAGCCGTTGAATATGTTTTCTTTTAAATAACAAGCACCTTTTAGATTCAATTCAGTTCAATTCAATTTTATTTATAAAGCGTCAATAACAACACAAATATTCTCAAGACGCTTAACAAAACCCGGCCTGAAACCCCCAGAGCAAGCCTGAAGGCGACAGTGGCAAAGAAAAACTCCCTTTTAACAGGAAGAAACCTTGAGCAGAACCCAGCTCATATGGAGGGACCCATCTGCCTAAGGCCAGCCGGGTACAGACAGAAGAAAGATCAGATCTAATCAGTGGCATGAGTCCTAATTCTGTTAAATCAAACCACAGTTTTGATGCTATTTTTGGCTGACAGCAATATCCATTCATATTTAGATTCGTAATTACCTTTTTATGTAATATGTTTTATGGCAGGGGCAGTTTTGGCTGTTCCCCCAGTGGACTGACATGACCCGTCTGTGATGAGAGGGACGGTATATTCACATGAAACGATGCAGTGGATAATTTAGCTTTTGTGTTTTAATATTTTATATCAACCTTGCTCCATGTGTTTTGCAGACATGCAAATGATATTGCAAATGCTAATGGAACAAGAAGGAGCAGTTGCAGTGAGGTTGAGAGGGTGCAGGTGACGGTCTGCATCTACAGCTTCTTAACTTCTAGTTATAACCAGGCAGCAACCTCAGAGACAACAATAAAGCCAATGGGGGACTGCCAAAGCTGCAGTTCCTCAAATAGCTCCTTGAGGTTGGCTCCGAAAGTAAGTCAATCCTCACAGACCTCCATTTTACAATGCCCAAGTTTACCACAGAAGTGAACTCCAGAGCAATTTTTTTCCATTCATGACAATTGTATATGCAGGTGGCATATCACCCAGGTTGGTCTGTCTGGTTACGTATCACCCGCCTGTCTCAGCTTCACTCATCCTCCACCTCTATGACCGTTCTTTGAATTAGCTGACAGTTCGGAGGAGTCAGGCACTGCCAGGGTAGCATGGCCATTGCCCCAGCACTGAGCTTCAGGAGACCCATAGGTGACTCACCAGAGGGTTAGGCTATCTTTGAAAACACTGCTTTGTGTCCTTACCCAAAAATTGCAAGTGAGGGTAGTTTTTTAGGAGGAGTTTGTTTGGTTGAACCATATGCACACGCATCTGTTCTTCTTCTATTGTATGCTAAACAAATGCTGCTTGTGCTGTGCTTGTGGTAGCATTAAATCCCAACTTTACAAAGTAGATTTTGTCTAATGCAAAATATGGTCACATGTGTGGTTTGATAACAACTCAAGGAGCACATTGAGGAACAGAGCACTCCAGATTTCTGTCAGAGACAAGCTAATGTTAGTCTTAATGCCGTGGTTGATCAATGGATGGGGGTGTCATTTTGGTCTTTTGCTTTTATGCCCTTTCATTGCATAACATTAGTGATAAAAAAAACCCTGACAGCTTGTTCAAATGATATGAAAACACATCCATCACGAACACACATTACCGGTGAGTAAGGATTGAATCAGAGCAGCGTGGGAACACTGAAGTCTGGAGTCTGACTAGACCAGACTACTCTAATTCTGACCAACTGGACCAGCAAATCTGCTATTTCAAAGACAGTTCAGACTCACTGCTTCCTATTATGCGCTCCAGTTTGAAATTCAGTGTTAATTCTCGCCGGCTCCCTTTCATCTGGTCTTCATTAACATGCACAGGGTTGGGAGAGGTAGAGGAATCTCAGGTCAGCACAAGCAGATCAGACAAGGGAGAGTGCTGATCGAGGCAAGTGAGGAAGAATCTTTTGTGAGAACGTGGTCACCTCCTGGTCAGTATTTGGAAACAAGGTCAAGAAGATCACGTTAGTTTTTTTTCTTATGTTAAGAATAGAGCTACTGCATGGTATGCAAATGAGACAGGGAGCATGAGAAAAGCATTATGAGCCGGGCCTCTCCAGACAGCCCTCCCATTTGTCATTAAAGAAAACAAAAAAAAAAAAGTGATAGCACTGTGACAGCTGATTGCTAAAGATCCGCCGTCATTGGCTTGCTGTCAGTGCTCTCTAGCACACATGACTGAAACATTAATTAAATGTCAAGCATATAAGGCAGCCATAAAAGGTTTTATATGGAGAGGGGAAGATTAGAAAGTAAAGTCTGACAGTAGTGACTGATAGGATTCAGACTTGAATACTGCAAATCCAAGTGTGGTGATTTTCCTATTATTGCTCAAAGTGCTCAAAAGTCTCCCAGAAAGTGAGATTAAAGCCTTTCTTTCGAAGGAAATATTCCTCCTTAACACATCAGTGTCTGAAAATAGGTACCGGGGTCAGAAGGTGAGAAAACTAATGAATGTGGTTATACACTTGAAGACTGTTCTAGTAAGTCACTATGCCTCCTTTTGACCTTTAACAGTCTCAGATGTCTGGTATTATCCAGCCTTACGTTTTCCATTGAGGGGTGCCAGAGTGCATTGTGCGAGGCACATTTCACGCGTAGTGGAGCTACGTGGAAGAGGGAGTCACAGGCAAGGAGAGCTCCTCTTTCAGGTCATGTCCCACTGGACGGGAGCTTGCCAGCAAAACACTGAGAGTGAATTGTGAATACAAGGAGATGAAGGACATGTCTGGCTCCCTTCATCCCGCAGTGTCCATACCTTTCTGCTCTACATTAGAGGTCTTATGTAAAAGCGACAGCGTGCACCTAAATAGTTTTCTCTTTAAATAACAAATGTCTCAACTTGCTCAGTTTCTATCACTTTGAGATCCACCAGAACTAAAATAATGGGGGAAAAGTTTTTTTAACTAAGGCAAAAAGGCAATTAGATTTGATTCTGTAAAGCAGGAAACTGCTGTTCGTCTGTGAATCCAGGCACATGAAAGCCTTTGTGTCTGCCGAGGAAACGGGACGATTTGACCAATAACCGAACATCCATTGAATAAAAACGAATGACAAGAAAAAAATAATTTAAATAGATACTTTGCACTTTCTCTTCATCCGAGATCTTTCACTGATCCTGTATCATGACTGCCAGGTCTGACAGTTATACCGAGGCCAAGCCTTGAACTTGAATCAGCCATCATCATTACTGGACTGTTTGCAAACTCGGCAGTCCCTAATGGTTCTAAATTAGCTCTTTACTGCAGCCATTCGATGGACTTGGCATAAGTAGTGTGGTCAGTGGTACAGATTGATCGCTCCTCTTTAATTACAGGACTGACTCACTGCAAACCCCGCTCCACTCACTGCCCCCCCTCTCCCTCTTTTGGATAATAATGTAATCCCTTTCAACAGTTTCGCAAATTTGCATTCTTCTGTGGGCGTGCAGACACGGGCGCTGTCGGCATGCATACGCGCAGACATCAACTTTTGCAATTATTTCAGAGATTGCGGCTTTTATACAGGGGTTTGTGTAAATCAAAGACGTAGGACGATGCACCATATATGATACACCACTTTGTTGCTTTCCTCATCTGAAAGGGTTATTGATTTGTCATTGTGTCCAAGGGCTTCCTTTAATTATAAATGCCATGGTGTATAATAAGCTATTTTTTATTTTTTTGGTTTAGTTTGAGGGGGATATCTTTAACCTATCCCAGTCTCTTTGGTATATTCCACAGTTCTGTTTTAAGGCGCCTAAAATTTCATGAAGGTCTACCACCTCGCCCAGTCTGAGATAAGACTAGGGATTTATTTGTTTACTTGTCCAATTCTACAAAAGCTAGACATAAAAGACTATAATCCCTGCCTTGGACGCCTCAGTCAAAAAAGAAGAAAGGACACAGTGATGTCAGAAACTGTGGACTACAGTGAGATCATTTCCTTTTAGTGCCTAATCAAAAATATCCATAAACGAGACCAAGGCATATTGACGTGTAATTAACTCAACAGTGCACGGCAGAAAGTCGGTCACCTCCAAGAGGGGCCTGAGTAAACCCTGAGGGTCATAAAGCTGCCTTTTGCCCCATGATACATATGAATTCTCCAAACAGCGGCGGACATAAAACTCCCCAACACAAAACATAAAACTTGAATTTATGTGAGGGTTGGCTGATAACATGCGCGAGCTGGAAAGTCGGCTTCATTCTGGGTAACAACTGGTGTTGCCGATGGTGAACCTGCTGGGTTTTCTGGGCCAAACCAACATTGGGGAAACTTCTCCAAAGAAGCCAATGAATTCTTGCGAGCGCCCCGGCTTTCCAGGAGTGTGAGCAAGGGAGGAAAAGCAATTTGGAGGCAAATGAATGAGAGAGGGCTCCTCACGAGGAGGCTGGAAGGTGTAGGGGAGGGGAAGGCTGGCAGCGTGGAGCCGCTGTAGCGCTGTGCTTCAGGAGACGTGTCCTGAACAGCAATGAGCTTCCTGACTTTCCTGTCTATTTCAGAGGAATGCATGCACGGGCCGCCTGTCACCCCACTGCGACAGCTTGCAGAGTTTGTGATAGATAGATCAGGAAAAATGGAAGACGGAAAAAAAAAAGCAAAGCAGAGGAGAGGAATACCCAGTGCAGGTGGATACAAGAGACACGCGAGGCTCACTGGCCCAAATCACCGGCCCTCTTCAAGTGCTGTCATTGTACATCTGTTTGGAAGCCAGGAGATCCTCCACCGCGTGTGTGCGCATCCACACGAATACAGACACACACACACACACACACACACACACACACACACACACACACACACACACACATATATATATATATATATATATATATATACACAAAACAGGAGAACGGGCGAATTAAAGAAAAGAAAAGACAGAGAAATATATTTTACAGAATGGCAGATGGCAACAGTAAACACTATGGCAGGCTGTACAAAATGAATACACAACATTAAAAAAAAAAAAAGCAAAAGGAGCAGATGACTGATTTGCAGAAAAAAAAGTGTGCACTCCTCAGAAAAAAAGTAATGAGACAAAAAGAAGCGTGTTGGAAATGAAAGGACTGGGAAGAAGATTAAAAGCCCGTGGTAGGCACAGATTAATTTTGGTAACCTGTTAATGAATGCAGCATGGAAACACTTAGTAAGCATTCGGTAAGCGTTGGTGTCACGTTCTCCGCGAGCGGCGCCAAATAAAATGGAGGGAAGGAATGATGAAGACGGGATGAGGAGTGGGGGAGATGCCAGAGCTGTCAGAGACGTGCAGCGCTTGCTCCGTCACAACGCAGCCATGTGCAGCCCCAGAAGCTGCTCTCTACAGATTGCGAGGGTGCTGACATTGCTGCTCGCCACCCGGCTGAGTTGTGCTCTAGAACTGTGTGTGCGTGTGTGTGAGTTTGAGGGTGGGAGGCAGCCAAATCGGGATTCAGGTTCCAAATCTCTGTTAAAAATAATATTAAAAAAAACTCTTATCTGAAGGTTCTGCCAATTAATAGCCCTTTTGGTTTCTGAAAGTTTCTTAATGCCAATCACAAGTTTGCTGACAAGCCGCAGTTAGCTGAAGCAAAGCTATTTACTATGTAGCGTGAATTCCAATCAGCTCAGCACCTGTACACAGTTGGTACTGTTGTTTTGCAGAGCACAGATGTATTCATGTCATCTCTCCTCCTTCTGTTGAAATGCCGAGAGGGGAGGAAAAAAAAAAAAACATCCTACATACAGTCTGTCTGCCATAATCACGCACCTGTTCGCTGCCTCTCTGATATCATAGATGTAGTTATCATCCCATCTCGTGTTGCAGACAAAATGGCAGAAAAGGCAGCGTAATATGAATGTTAAAGTCAGATTTTCTCCCAGAATGACTGCCATTTAGGACACCTTATCTCTCCCTATGCTACTGAGATGCTTGGCCAGACTTAAATTAACTTTTGTTAGAGACAAATTGGTTACTTACACGGGAAGCTGACAAATTTAATACGATTTTCTCAGGATGTGGCTCTCTCACACGCGTTTTCAAGAGCATTACTCAGTGGGACACGTACGGCTGATGTCTATGGCCGTAAATCACAAAGCGAAGGCAACAAAAGCACGTGCGTATCTACACAGGCAAGGTACTTGGAGTACAATCTTGTTCCTTTTGCTATAAATGAGAATTACTTACACCACACAACTTATTAAAGCTTCTTGTTGTCTTGAGACAGTCATGGAGTGTATGTAATAGTTTCTCTCCTTTTTTTACTGGATAAAAACTTCCAATTCATCTTTTTTTTTTTTTTTTTGTACCCTGCCCTCAAAGTTCATTTCCATTACTAAAAAGATGGCAGCGTGATCCTTGAGAAATAATCATTTCAATTCAGACTTATCCACAGAAATGGCTGATTCAGCTTTGGCAGTTGGAAACAACAATAACAAAAGATACCCTTGGGCTTTTGTGTACATGCATATTGTTGCCGGAGCGTGGGTCCAAAACATTAACAATGCGGGGAAGGGAAAACAAATATCTCGCACACAATGGTTCATTCAAATGGCATGCTATCAATTATGTTTGTCAGACGACCAGCGTCGCATTGTGTTCGTGAATGCTTTTCATGTTGAAAGATCTTGTGGAAGGTCTTTGAATTTCACCCTCTGCAACAGTACTTCTCATTTGCTATTGAATGAACCGTACACGGGTTCAAATCACATGTAAAGCTTGGAAAACGCTGGAAAGACTGTCATCAGACAACGACAATAGCGCAGCCTAAGAAATGTCATTTCATGCTCACACGGGCCCACATGCATAATAACTGCAAACTGCTTGTTATTAGTTTGCACAACGAGCCATATTAACTGCATAATCAGCTATTCACACTTTTCTACTGTCCTCCGACACAGTCTACTTAATTAAATCCAGTTGGTAACTTTTGATTATGGCGCCTACAATAAGTATTACTGTTGTGACTGAGACACCAACTCCAATATATATGTTTACATAACTATTGAGACAGCTGTGTGGTTTTCATTGTATTTTCTCCTAATAGAGTGTCAAGCTTTGTAATGCCTTTTATATTGCTCCAAGCAAAGCATGTTAAACATCATTTCACAGGCATTCCCCAACTTCTGCCTGATCTCAATAGCATCATCTGCAATGTGACCTTAATGACCCCGCACCGGACGGAGATGGAGCAGGGAGATATAACCTACATCGAGCCGATCACCCCGGCTACATTGTGTTGCATTCTTTCGCAGTCGTTGTCTGAAAATAACTCCGAAAGGTCAAAGGAGAATCGATCAGCGGGAAATCTGCGCCAGTAACCCAAAGCGAAAGAAACCGTACTGATGGTAGATCAACTTTAATTAATAACTTGAGAATAATACAGCCCAAATTAATATTTATCACGCTGATATCTTTTTGAGTTTATCTTTTGCAAAAGATTTTAAAACTTCAATGAACAGAGATTACAGGGAAGCCTCTGTTCTCTCTGCCTTAGTTTGCAAACTGATTGTCTATTCTTTTGAGACCGTGTTTTAATTTAAGAGAACTCAGTAATCAGAGAAGTTCACAGCTCTCCATTGACTAGTCTCTAAGTCATGAAGATAAAAAATGGTAAGAATGAATGAAAAAAAAATAGACAGCAAATCCAAAAAAGTCATAAAAGAGAGACTAATCTACTAAAACGACAGCAATGTGTCAACAAATGGAGCTGTATCTTGTTATTATTACTGCACATTTTTCTTTTTGGAAAACCATTAACATGCTCTAGGTTTATTGAAAGAAGCACCACAGATGAATTTTTCAGCCCATAATCAAACAACAGTGATCTCCCTCCCGTTCATTCGAGTGGTCTCCCACCTAAAGATTGCAGCAAAGGTCTGGAGAGGTGCCAGCTCGCTGCAAGGGATATAATTAGCCTCGGGGGTCTTTTTTGGACCTGAAACCCCGCATTCTCTTCCTTCATGACTAATTCACAAGACCTTGATTCTCCTTTGGCTCGTGAGGGTAAGCCTGCAAGCCATGCAAACGCTCGGCTGGGTTAAGTTCACTGTCTGTTTGGTCCCAGGGGCTTTTTGATGAGGGGACTCCTTTTGTGTTTAGAAACGCTGATGCAGTCTGCGTGCTTTTTTAACCTCCTTTCTCGACGTATAGTCTTGTCAGTGGGTTAATCTGTGTTGTAAATGTGCCGGCCATTCAGTCAAGTGAACTTGACGCCCTTCAAGGACGAACTCTCTGAATCATTAAGAAGCTAAGAGGAGATATGAAAAAAACACACAAGCCCTATTCTTCGGCAGCAAAACGCTTGTGTTACGTTATTTCCGGGGCTTATCAAAGTGGAAAGGAGAGCGGTTCCTCTGGTATGGCACATGGAGGAGTTTGGGATGATATTGAGTTATGAAAGATGGAGGAAAGTGGGGGGGGGGGCTTTAGATTTATTCTGCTGTCTGTTCGGTGGAGGGAGGCTGCTCGCGTGTGCACTGGTGGGTGAGGGTGTGCGTTTAAGCATATTCAGAATACGCCCGTGTATTTGTGTCTGTGCGCGCACATAGGTGTGTGTGGCCGTAGCTGTCTTCCAAGTCGATAGACGCACTCTGTCACCACTGGCAAGTAATTGACAGCCCGGAGTTTGCAGTGACACAGGCCTTGCATATATTTCCTCCATTACCTTGTGTGTACGTCAGCCTGGAGCTCTCCCTGGCAGTGCACTCAGGAGTCAGCTAGCTTGGCAGGGGATTAAACAAACACCTTCTATTCGGGCTTATGGGGAGGAATGATAAACTCTCTCACCCTCAATAAGCCAAATAGGTAATAAAGGCTCCCCCTTTCTCGTTGCTGATTAGTTATATAAATACTGTTGGGCTTCACTTCCTGCTGCTATATGTTGCTTGCTGTCCAAAGTCAAGCTAATAATGTTTCACTGTTTTAATTACTTGGAATAGTCAGTGTACGTTTTGCCAAATAAGAAAATCACAGTGTACAGAGGGAATTAAAACAAAAACTGAATGCAAAAAAAAATATTTGGATCAACTGCTTATGGCAACAGTTTACTCCTGTGTGGGGATGTTTTCACACTAAATGGCAGTTTCACAGTCCTGTATATTCTCAAGGATACTAAGGAGGCTGCAAAAAGGGGCTTTAAATATCATATTTTAATAGTAAGAACCTGAGAATCTAAAATGCCCTTTAGTAAACTGTTCAACAGCTGAACTGATCAAATCCATTGACAGCGGCCTTGTACAACGTGAGGACACACGCCTTAAATCTGCGGTAATTCTTTCTTCCCCTCTTGTCCTTGATGCCATGGTAAAATGGCAAAGTTTCTATAAAAGAAAAAAAGCTCAGCTGCTCAACTTTGAAAGATTTGAACGCGCGGAGAGAGCAGGATGGCACTAGAAGACAGAAAAGCACAGACACAACAGACATTTTGAGCTCTCTGTAGAATTATTCATAATTATTCTCTTATATCCATTTGCAAAAAGGGCCTTGGCGGCCAGAGAAATGTTACACCGCAATTTGTCTTCCCCTCTCTCTTTTTCCTCTTGCTGCCTTCTCCCCTACAAATCGTTAGCTTCACTTTTCATTAGCCTGGATCAATATGGCAGATCAGTCGCTGGTGGTGAGGGCTGCGTGGCGGACACCCCATTTCCTCTCCCTACTCTTTTTACTCCTTCTTTCCCTTGCTCTTTTTGTGCTCTGTCACGGTCTCTCTCCAAGCTGGTGGAAGCTGTGAGAGGCGTCGGGGAGCTTGGCGGGGCCCGAGAAAGAAACGTGAGCCAGGGGTTGGAACGCGTGCTGCCCAATAAGGCAGAAATGGCAACACTGAATGATAACCCAATAAAGTTTAATTAAGAGCCTGTAACCTCTCAAGCTTATGGCAGTAATGAAAATGGAGGCTGCATGCAGAGGAAGGAAATTAGAGTGGAAATGTAAGGGTCTGCAAAAGTTCAGTCATATTGACACTGTCTGCCGAATGGGAAACATTATCACAGACTTAATTCCTTTTTGGTGGCTTGAAAGAAAAAGGTTTTTGTTCCCCGGAATGACTCTGGACACTATTTTTTTTATGTTTTGGTCAAGACTGCATGTGAAAACTTGTTTGTGTGTGTATTTTTATTCAGGTACCCATATTTAGGTCCTGAGTTTTCAGTTCAGGAGTGTCAATTTGTGTTGATTCTGGCCAAATCTGGCAATTTCCTTTTTCTTCTGATCACATGGACGATATTCACAGTTTCGTAGCAAATAAAAGACATGCTGAGTTTGTTCTGCATGATACCACACATATATAAGACAGTAATAGTTTGTTTGGCTGTTCCCCTTCGGGGGTCAACACAGCGACCAGCTACCTTCATGTCCTATTTCACTACATCCATAAACCCCCTCTATGGTCTTCCTCCACACCTCCCGCCTGGCAGCTCTAACCTCACCAATACATCCACTATCTCTCCTCTGAACATGTCCAAACCATCTCAACCTGGCCTCTCTAACTTTATCTCAAAAACAGGCACAAAACAAAACAAAACAATAAGTGAGAAGCCAGTGATGCCAGCGCCTCTCCATGAGTTGCTTTGCACCTCAGCGATCGGAGGGGGTTGGCGCGAGTACAGTGGCATTGTTTGGACTCTGTGTGTGTTTCGTTCTGCTTACCCAGCACAGTGAGACGGGCAGGACGGGACCTCATGGCAGCCTGGACGGCCTGGCACTCGAACACAGCGTCATCCATCAGCTCGACGCGCTGGATCCGCAGATGATGCTCTCCTGAACCGTGGTCGCCAATCACTGTGTAACGAGGATAGCCTGCGGCACAAACACATTTCGTTCGTTTTAAATCACCCTCAAATATTAAATACGACCCAACTGTCAGATAAACAAATAAATAAATGTGCTTTTCACAGGCCATAGCGTGCATCGTCTCCCTAATGATGTTTATTATCAAGTTGTTAAAGCATAAAAAAAAATGTGTCCTTGTTATAATTCACTCTGCTGGCATGAGCGTGTCAAATGAGCTGCAAAAGCAGACATGGTAAATAGCAAGGAGTCAATGAGAGGATTACTTTATTGGTGAATATTGCTTGATTGTTCATTTCTTTCATTTACTCGCAATGCGTTTTCATACAGGTTTTTACAGGACTCCTGGCTATGTTAATGAGCTACTGTGGAAGTTGCTGCATTCTGCAGAATGATGTTTTACTACAACTGTAAACAGGAACAGCTAGAGTTTGAGGTGTTTCAGCATTGCTCTGCGAAGTGATTTATAGTTTAATAAAGCATGAAGGCAATATCCAAGAGACCTGGACATTTTACACAAGTCAGACGAGATGGTTTCAAAGATATCCCCTTAATGCTCATCAAATTATGCATCATGGGTGTGTCCACAGGGGCAAATACACAAAGCCAAGATTCGAAGATTCAGAGTTTACTGTTGCACAGTATAGAAACATGTTTCCATGTACAATAAAATTCTTCTTTTGCTTTCTACCCAAATGCCTAATAATATAAAATCTTAGAGGCAGAATATAAAAGAGACTATAATACAAAATTTAAAATAACTAGTGCAAATACCCATGTGAAAATGAGAGTGTAAATAATGAACACATGAATAATTAACCTTCTTCGTTCTTTTTTCTTTTTTTTTTTAAATCTCACTCAATCTTCTTAATTATTGTGTAGACCGTATGTGGAATGAAATGAGAATTAAAAAAAAGCAACTCCAAAAAATGTGAAGAATTTCCAACAGAGAATTGCTTTTTCCTCCAGTGGTCCTTCCGTAATTGAGCTATGATGAAACTAGAGGATTGCATTACAGGAGTTTTACAGGAGAACAAGGCCAGACTTTTAATAAAGCCTCAAACTTTCATTCATTCATTCATCTTCTGTAACCGCTTGTCCCGTCAAGGGTCGCGGTGGGGCTGGAGCCTATCCCAGCTGTCATCGGGGGAGATGCGGGGTGCACCCTGGACAGGTCTCCAGTCCATCGCAGGGCTAACACAGAGAGACAGACAACCATTCACACTCACGTGCACACCTACGGTCAATTTAGAATCACCAATGAACCGTCGCTCCAACTTTGCGCTTTGTAAAAATAAAACTTCACACTCTGGACTCAAGCGCACGTCCTTCCCTTTTCCAAAAAGATCTGTCAGTACCCGTCCAACTGTTGGGTCACCGCCAACAAATCTTGAATTCCCCCAAAAGTTTATCTCTGTAAGGGCAGTCTGATTATATGGTTTGGCTCCCAGATGGAACATAACAGCTCGGGCAGCCTTATAACAGCTTTTAATTCCTTGAATTTGTCTACTGCGAAAACCCATCTTAGGCTCAAAGTCCAATTACTGACTGTTGCTTCACTGAATTCAGTAGCCTTTAATAGAGCATGAAGTGGGCCTCATTATATGCTGGTGGGGTGAGTTACAGCCTATTAAGCCACTCTCTGCATTTCATCCTCCTACGTGTAGCCTTTAATCTTAAGGGTCTATAGAGAAGCACGGTGAAGGACAAAAGCACACATAAACATAAACATTAAAACCAGGCAGAAACAGAGGAAGGTAACGCAGGCGCTAGCTAAAACGAGGAACGAGGTAACATCCACCGGCGGATGTTCGGTAGCAAAACCTGTCAAGGAGGTGATAAGAAGTTCTCCTCTCTTTGACACATTACTTCACAATGCCTCCTACGCTGTAGAAAGGTGGCGCTTCACCGCAGGCTGTGTGCAACAGGGTTAACAGACACCTGATCACGAGTCAAAGCATCCATTAATAACATTAATAACCAGTTACTGCTTTTTCATACCCATAACGCCTAAAATAGAAGATGCCCCATTATGCGCACAAGGTCACCCAGAGAACCATTTTGCTTCAGTTTTATGTTCATTGATGAGATTCAAAGCAATAATGCCAAAGCGGATCACAAGGGTAATGATCATTGCACAAATCTGTATGGCGTGACCTTGAGTTGACTCCAGTAGGTGGGGCTTAGCCGTGCCTACTCTTATAGAGACCTGCACTCTGTTGTTGCTTGCCTTAATTGCAGCAAGGTACGAGCCATGTAAATTTATGTTACACCAACAGATGATCACGCAGGTTACCTCTCCCGTGCCTCAGGCAAACTAAGAATAATTTTGCTGTGAGAGGGTACGTGGCTCTGCTCCAGTTTCATCTCTCTGCATTAGCTGGATCCAAAAGGAAAAGTAATTTGCATTTGCGGTGGATAGTAAATGATAAGAATGTTATAATCTCATTTTCAAAGAGCGCAAACATACTGTAATGTGTTTGTGTCACCTTATAAGCACCTAGATCATGCATTTTGTCAAAATGATTGAAATTACCCTGGCACACACGAAGACTGATCGCCTCTGCACATGCGATGTGTACCTATACAGGGCCATTGATCTTGGATCTCGGTGAATTTCAAAGACACAATGTGTTACCCAAAGCAAACAATGTAAAATAGGCCCATTAAGGAGTAATGAATCCATCAGGGGGGAATGGATTTGTCTTGAGGCTGAATCAATGGCGGACGTGCGTGTGTGTGCGTGCATGTAACTATACGGACACTTGAGGCGTGGCCTAGTGATTTATAGCGTTCTCCTAAAACGCGTTTCACACAGTGTAACCACCAGGGGATGGAAACAGGTTTTCTAAAGCTGCAAACAGGTGACTGCGTGTACAACTTGCCCATGAGAGGCAGCAGCGGCACACGTTCCCGTCAGTCTCTCCTTCTCGAGAGCTCATTCTCCCAAACCTACAAATGCGCGGCATGGCTTGTGGAGACACTTCCTACACCATCTCCTTTTGTGTGCACACCAGGAGAATTCACTTATAGCTGCTTTGTCTATTGTCGCCATCGTCATGTGCAGCAGATACGTTCCACGTCATGCATATTCATGACATTGATTGGTACGTCGAGCTGCTGTGGGGCTACTTCACTTTTCTTTAATTAGAGTGGAAAAGCGTGGCACAAAAGGGAATGAAAAGGAAATTCAGGGACAGATAGGAATCATTGGCTTTTGTGCGGTGATTTCTTGAGCTGAATGGTGAAAGGAGTTCTCTCGGTTTAATCACTGCTCCTGTGAATGGAAACAGGTCCCAGGCGGAGCGCGCTGCCAACGCAGCCCTCTTTCTATGAATAGCCGAGCAGACCTATATTATTGAAATGCTGCGTGCAACATTTGATTCGTCGCACTTTTCATGTATACAGCTGCCACTTTCCTTTCATTGTGTACATCTTGCACTGATGTACCATCACTCTTTTACTGCTGCATGCACTGCTAGTTTAGGTGAGGCAGGGGGTGGGGGTGGCGGGGAGGAATAAAAAAAGGACAGCTGTGGAGCGCTTTATTTTGAAAAAGTGTCATCTGTCTCAATAGAAGGCACTCAGCCCCTGTCCGTATCACAGGGTTGATTCCAGCAGCCTATTTTATCCCGGCAGGCGGCTATTTCTCTTCATACAAAACCCTGGACATTTTTAACACTCCGACTCCACATCTCTCGCCCGATTATTCATCCAAAAGAGAAGAGGAGAGTGGCTGTTTGGATGGCCGGGATTACTGCATCATGTCGGCGACTGTTAAACTATTCACAGATGTGCTGTTAAAGGGTGATCTACTGCAGCTCCCTTGAGAGTGGTGACCCAACATTCTCTCTTTTCCCTCTTTCTGCTCCTTCCTCTGACTTTGCCCGTCGCTGAAATGAGATTTCTTCTTGATTGTCTTGTCTTGTTAAATCAATAAAATAGAAGAGGATAAACATCTCTGCTCCACTCTGACCCTAAATAAAATTGTGCTCTCTCTCTCTCTCTCTCTCTCTCTCCCTCTCACTCTTCTCCATTCTATCTCCAGCAATCATAAGTACTCTCCCTGTCTGCCTCCTTTTCTTCCAAAGGAGACTTGGAGACTGCAGGACTATTGTTTACAGCTACCTCTCAGCCTCCCCTGGGTCTGATAAGGACCTGACGAGAGAAAAGGAGGGCTTTACTGGGGCTCTGTCAGCCGCTGAGGTTTAATTACAGACCACATCAGTGGCAGTGAAGGCCTCTGAAAGCGTTTGCTAAAGGTCAGAGGGTAGAAGCCCCCCAATCTCTAGTGCAATACATATTTAATCATTTGGGATCATAAGAGACATTTCTGTTTTGAAAATGGCCACAGTTGGACACTGTGTGCCTTGCATTGCAATTAACTTGAGAGAGCTGTAAAAAAAAAATAAAAAAAGTCTGCACTCTTATAGGGTAAGGCTTCCTGCTGCATATGGAGCAATGTGTGCACATTCAAGTCTAGCTCTGTTTTGGCAGAACTTAATGCTCATTGAAGCAGGATTTTCTTACTCAATACGTCATCGCTTGAAAAGGATTGAAATGTTTGTACGGAGGAGACTGAAATTCATCACGGTCATGAATATACATAGAGCTTCCGCTGGTGGAACAACAGGCTACTAAATGACAGTGGGGTAGTCACTTTTACTCCAAATTAAACAATTAAGACAATTATGCATTAGGTGCGGCGTAATTAGAGGACGCCAGCCAGTCTTCAAAAAGCCATTTAGCAGCCTGGAGCACCAGAGAAAGACGTGTGCAACTGCCGATTTTGCATTTCATTTGGATTGTCGGGCTCCGCTGCCAAACGTAAAAGTGTAAGAGATTTAACTCTGCACGTAACACAGAAATGAGACAGAAATGAATTTTTGATTCTGTTTGGTCACGATGAGTGATATAATTATTACACTAGTAATGTAATTCTTCCTCCTTTTCTTTTTTCTTAACCACACTTTTATGGGACCTCTTTTGTCTGTCTGTGATGTCTTTGGCAGAGGGAGGCTTGTTGACATGTGGGGGCTTTAGACGACAGAAAGCAGCCATTTGAATGTGACAGCTTTATTAGCGAGTGTAATCAATAGAGGAAACAGAAGGAGGGGGTGGCGAAATCAGGGTAGTGCGCTCAAGGGGATAAATGCTGTTTCTTACCGGAGAGGTCTCTACCCACTCCGAGTGCCAGACCGTCTTTGATCCACAGGACAACACCGTGGTACCCCGGGATGGTGCATGGTAACGTCACAGGCTGGCCTGCCACCACCACCAGGTCCTGTGGCTGCTGGGAAAACATGGCCTCCGCCCCTTAAAGGAAAAGAAAAAAAAGAAAAGAAGGCAGAGGTTAGCGCTAACCTATTTAAATCATTATGTTACGTAACATAATCACGGCAAGTGCCATGAAAGATAAAAGAGAAGAATAAGGGAGCTCTTATGAATACTTTCATTCAGTGATTTAAGTGCTGAAATGTTGGGCAAAGTGAGGGAAGTGCACAATACGCCCATTTGCACCAATTTCACTCAAACCTCTTGTCAGACTCATGTTGAAAGAACCCTAAAGGGTGATACACAAATGTGGCGCATCTTTTTACTATTCATGATACAGAGACAGGATACTGTACACGCGTCGCAGGTGACAGCGCAGCACCAGGACTGAAGCGCGGGCGAAGAGACAGCCGTCACAGCTCGGCTTGGTTCATTTATGAAGGATGTCACCGTACAGATGGGCTGGGCCCGTACACACCACAGCAGATAACACAATCTTGTCTGCCAACACTGCTCTAGCGGCATACATTAACTCAAGCTCACACCCATGTATTCCAACTGTGCAGCCGCTATTAGCTGCACTCCTCTGCTGCGTGTTCAGGCGGAAAGTAGTGTGTAGTGAACTCCATTAGAGGCAGAGGGTGTGTTAATGGGGAGGGGTACCGTGGTGCTAGAGGTGTGCATGAGTGCTGTGAATCAGAATGGAGGGCACTGAGTGGCACTGATGTGTAGTTAGAAACACTGGCAGGCTGCCTGTCACCTAAAGCGTACACGTGCAGACATGCATTCGTGACACTCTCAGTCTGCTTTGAGAGCACAAATTGCAGCAAAGGTTTAAAAGCGTTGGTTGCTCCCTCACACTTCCCCCGAAACAGTTTTGCTCACAGTTCTTTCTTATTTCCAAACTTCTCAGTTCAGTTGTTTGGATGTGGTTGTCTGCCTCTTTCTCAGGTGGCTTAATGTTTTTATTTGTCTTTGATTCGCGTGGCGGCGCGAATGTCGTACTAACCGGAGCACGCTTTGCAATTATGCTGAAACGGGCACACGCATACGTAGCCACTTTTTGATCTTAATCGTATGCAAATAAAAAGCTGTTGGAAGAATAGCTTGTGGTGAATTACAATAATAAACAGAGCAAAGACGGCGGCGGACAGGAGAGCAAATTTTTCATCTCACTGTACATCTTTGTACTGTGCTGCTTCCTTGTATGCTTGGTTTTATATTCAAAGAAAATAACTCACCCTTCACAATTCAGACCTCAAACAAAAGAAAGACTGTTGTCATACAAGAAACAAAAGGCAATTGCTGTTAGAATCCACAAGTTATTTTTTTTTCAGCCTTGAACTGAATTCCTTGTGATGGACTCCGTTGGAAGTTTTCGACTTAATTCATGCAACCTCCTCTTTGTTTACTCTGTCACACATCCACCACACGCACTGTACATGTTCCTGCTCACTGCCTTATTTTAACAACCTACATCAGGAAGAAAAAAAAAATTATAATAATGTGCCGTTTTTCAAAGCATATACTGGGCTTTTCATCATCTTCACACTCAACACCATCTCCCCGGCTAACTAGGCCCCCCTTCGCACACGTGTGTGTCTTCACGCCGGCTCGGTGAGACTTTATCTCGCCGTGTGCACTGCCCTTCAAACCTAGACAGCTTTGTTCAGCCCTGACTGTGTTTCCCACGTGAGCCGCTTATCTCGGCTGTACTCTGCTACCCAGCGAGCGCGCAGATGAATCGCGCCGACGTATAGACAGCCACTCAACAGATCTATTGTCTTGCTCGCACTGTAAACGCCAGGGATCCCTGTATCTGCTCAGTCATGACAGACATTATCAAACGGTTCAGCCTGTGCAATAATTGATTTAACATTGGAGGGATCTCCTTGGTGGTAGCACACGTGTCTTCCTTATCTGTACTTGTGCCGTCGCATATTCCCAGCCTGTTCTATTTAATGATGAGTTTGCACAGAGATTTAAAGTAGGGTCTGATTTTGAGTTGCAAGTTATGTTTAACAAACGTTTGACTTCTCAGAAAGTTCTCTCAAAAGTTGTACACATCTCTCACACAGTGGGTCAGGGCAAGCATGCATAGTTGGTCATTTATCATAATCAGATCATTTATTGATCGGTACTGGTGGGTGTTCTGGATGGATTTGTTTATTGGCGAACGTGTGCTGAAACCTTCGCCGCAGATTGCAAGCTGGTCGTGGAGCTTTATGCCCTGTCCTTGTCTGAACAGTTGGTCAAAATAGGCGCATACTGGGGACTTAAAATAATGTCTGCAACAAAATACGGACGACACAAGAACTATGTCTGTTAACCAATAACCACCAGCAAACCCAACAAGGAACACATGGTCTAATGCTCAAAAGGGCAGCAGTATCTCATGTGGTAGACTGGGTTGTCTGCTAATAGCAGGGTCGATGGTTCAATTCCCCGGTCCCTCCGCATGCCAAAGTGCAGAAGGGCCACCTTGCATAGCAGCTCACCGATGTGTGAGTGCGAATGAGAAATACTGTAAAGAGCTCTGAGTTCCACAAAGGTGGGAAAGTGCTACGTAAGTGCAGAGCGTTTACTCAGAAGCCAAACCCTTCTGACACTGAATGCGACTCCAGGCGTGTTTATCTCAAATTGGAACCTGACACTTGAAACTTTCACCACATTAAACAGGCATTCTTTAAAAACGCCTTCTTAAAAGTTGGCACTTTGTTGCCATTCCACGTCTGATGTCCTCAAAGCTCCATTAAAATAGACCGGCAGCAGAGGGGATCAAAGACTTAACTGACACCAGCTTGTACTTGTTACTTACGCAGTTAAAAAGTGACCTCCTTCATTCAATTTAAAGCCTGGCTAGGTTTTGCAACAAATGTGCCTTCATAGGGACACAGCAGCCGAGAAAAGGTGTGATGCGCGTGAGGGGGCCGCAGCTCACATCAAGGTGGCTACATTCATTCATCCATCCATCCCCTCTGCAGCGAATAAATCTCTGTCACATCTGCCAGATTCATCCTCCACTAGGCATCGCAGCGCTGGCAAAAAAAACAAAACAAAAAAAAACAAGAGCCACCCAATCTACGTTGTCTATACCCTCTGCCAGGCATGGCACGCAGCGGAGCGGAGACAACCTGCCTTCCTCACTTATTCATGAAAAATATTTTCATAGCGCAATTAAGAATTAAGCACCTCACTTTATTCTTCATCACTGACAGTAATAAGAGAAGAGAAGGGCGATTATGCCCAGGTGCACAGAGCTGGAGATGCAGATTAATAAAGCTTTATAACGTATCCTAATGGGGTTTACTGGGGAGCTTGGTAAAATAAATATATAAATAAACAAATAAATACAATGGAAAACGGTCCAGACATGCCAATTTGTTGCGAGTCAAATGGGCCTTGGCTTCGGGGGCTAGGTTCTGTGAATGTGTGGGCACGCAGAGAAACAGGAGCAGACACCTTTTGTCTGCCGCTAGAGACAACAGACGATCCCGTGGGTTTTTCTCACTCAGAAACAGACATCTATGAATAGATCCTCAGCAAAAAGGGAAATAACAAAGTGAACTACTTAGTTTGTTACCACATAATGTCTGAAAAGATTAGTGAAAGCAGCAGAGAAATTGTTTTACTTCAGCTCTCTTTGGATTTGCGAAATCGCGCATTAGGCTTTTGCTCAACTCTTTTAAACGCCAACTGTTATCTAACAACTACCTCTCGGCACTGCAGATTATGACAATCTAACCACATACTTATACACTATATACAGTGAAGGTCAGAGCATTGGCAATAGTGCATCTGCAGAGTACATAATTGAGGATTTGAATGGATTGTTCAAACATCTTGACCAACTTCAGCGGAATCATATTTCTCACCATGGAGATATAACTCACATACTCTTCATTGGCATTGTGAATTAATCTGTTGAATCAGCTGAGAATGTTGCAGAGAGAAGAAAGGATTTATCTGTAATATCTGCCCAGAAACATGTGTAAAACACACGGAGCTGTCTGCATTTCAATATCCACGCATTTGTTTTTTTTTAACATAAACTGGAACTGAAAGTAAATTACAGCGTATGCATGTTTATGTCATCATCAAATCACATTCTGTGATTCACGCTGGGTTTGATTGAATACCCTGCATTTAGAAAGGTGAGGCCAGGGATCTGTGATAAGGACTGCCCGGTTGTTTCAAATGGTGTAAAAAGCTGGTAGTTAAAATCGGCACACAGAGCCATATTCATAATGCGGGCCGGCACTCCGCATTGCCTAATGTTGTCATTTCACTTCAGATAATTTGTTTACCATTGGACGGCTGCTGCATTTCCACACACTCCAGCACTATTTTCCCCTCAGTGCTAACTGCCCCCAATTTCATCGCTCTTTGCCAATCAGGCCTGGAAATTACCATTACGGACACACATCCAGCCCACTTCAGAGAAATAATCAGCATGCTGTCTGTGCGGCATGTGGCCACACAGCACCAAAGCTTAGCCTGGGATCATTATCAAAAACTATTACCCCTCTGGCCTGGACATTTTATACCAGCAATTTAGAAGCACAGGAGAGCTTCAGAATATGGAGGAGTGGGTGAGTTAGTCATATGTGTTGTTATTTGGTAGGCAATGGCCGCAGTTTCTTTTTTTATGACATTGCTGCTGGTGGTTTTCAGTGGAAGTACTGGAGAGAAGAACAGGTGCAAATGTGATTCCTTCTCTCTCCATGTGTGGGGGAGTATTATCTTCCTCTAATGCGCAGGTATTGTTGCCACAGGTGACAGGCTGCTTGTTAAAGGTGTGAGGTTAGGGACTCATTTTAGTTATTCTTATAGACTGTATTGCAGTGACCACTAGAACCTCCGGGAAGTCAAATGAAAGCTGCCGCCCCTGCTGGAGATCCAGCTGGTCCATTTGTTTAAACCACAGAACAGGATGCACACTGCAGGAAATAGTGCAAAGCACATTTTGCATCTACTTTCTTCTCCAAAGTTCTGTAAATTATCACTCAGCACTTGCCGGAGAAGTTCTGTGGTCTTTAATTCAGACCTGCGGATCAATACAAATGCCAATCCCTTGCGCTGTGGGTTACTTTCTCTAAATGTTTATCTCTCCTAAATAAAACTTGCAAATTGCAAAGCCCTAACATGTCCTTCTTCTCCAGACAATGATTAATCACACAACTCCACTATATATATATATATATGTATATACACATACATATATTTCTCTCTCTCTATATATATATTTCTCTCTGTCTCACCATCGCTCTAATGGCTGTGATTTTTGCACTATAATTATTTGCAGCATAATCATTAATTTGACAGGGTCAGTAAAGCGCCACAAAAGAATGACTTCCAATTTCGCCCGTGGTTATAAGACCCTTTTCCATGTTTGTGAAAATTAGTTTCAGATTGGTGACAAATGTCCTCTGTAAAATGTCTGAAAGAGCATTTCTGACAAATGTGGACATAAAAGAAAGAAAGAAAGAAAGAAAGAAAGAAAAGAAGCAAGTCCAATTTCAGAGGTGTTAAAGCAGCATTACTGCTAATGTGTGACAGAAACTGGGCAGTGAAAGAGACAACTAATTACTAGACATAACCACTGAAAGTCACGCTTCAGTCGAGCATGTTTTATCATCTAGTTTATTCACAATGTGACTTCAGAAGTCACCCAAAAATCCTGATCAGCTGTGAATGATCCACAGCTTACACGCATGTTCTGTAAGTGTTTGATATTTGGCGCTTAACCACACTGGAACGAGGCGCATTTCTAATAACGCGTATTTCAGAGCAGAGATGAATGGTACAGTATGCTGTTACAAGGAAAGGAGGTCTACACAGAAGGTAGCTAACACTAACACCCTTCATTTTTCATAAACTCAAGCCATTCTGTCTAAAATTGCATTCCACATGTTCAGAAAAGTTGAAATTACATGACACTGGGAACAATCGTCTACCTTTGGAGAGAAAAGGAACAGCAGGAATGACAAGGACTCAAATATTTGCAATAGTATTTATCATAAGTCTGCTGTGGGTGGTTCATCAAATTCACTGCAATATTGGCTTTTCTTTATTTCATTTTTTTTGCCAGATTCAATGCAATTCAACATTTTCCAACCCGCTCTCGCCAAGGTTTTAACACAAACTGAGATATGGAATGATGCAGTATTTCGCAGCGCAGTTAAGACTTTTGTTACACGGGCTACTCAATTAAGACAAAAATGTAATCCCTCAGACGCAGCTGTCGGTGCTACAACAATAGTAACCAGTGATGAATATTTCATAAAGCTCCATCACGGCCATTAGAGGAGGCACGCATTACTATCAGTCTGTCTTCCTCATCAGAATGTTCAAATCTCGTTTTCCTGCCTGTCCACTTGTAAAACAAACACTGTATACAGACTGATAATACGCGGAGCCTATCGGCGTCGTGATGCCTGCCATTACGAGTACATTTTGTCTGTGGGAATGCAAATTCATGGAGCAGGGAAGATAAACATCAGTGTCGCCGGAAGACACTGCATTTATGCCCTCGCTCACACTGTGCATTAGTGGAGCATGACAGTTGCCAAGGCACAATCAAGACGGATCGCCTCCGATGATGACTTCCAAAAATTACAAATGGCAACAGCGGGGAGGCCTCGGAGGCAGACGCTTTATCATCAGCTACGCGGCCAGAAGAAGTGAGATTTCATGGACATCAGGAGCTGGAGTATCGGGGGCCACAGACGGTTTATTAAATCTCTCTCGGCTGCATATTCTCCGGCAGTTCATGTACATTGGGGTGAAAAGGTCACAAAGGCGTCATGAGGCATGGGGTGGATTCTTCTTTCCAAGTCCAAAGCAGAAGACAAAAATAATTGGTTTTAACCTCTCCTGATTGAAGGAAGCAGAATGTGCTTTAATGAATTGTAAAGGTCTTCAAGGTTGTCAGTCTCAAAGCAGATGAGACAACTACAATGAGACACAATAAAGCACACAAAGCACCCAACTTACTGGAAGTATAGGTGATTGTGTATTTATATGTTCTGTCAACACAAGACCTTGTCTGACCACTGATTGTAATTACTGTTATAAAACAGCAACTCCTGTGGGCTGGTTTCCAAGGTAACTACAGTTCAAAGAGAACGGTTCAAATATTCTAGTTTGCATAAATGCATCTGAACACCACATAACCCTTCTCCCCTGGCTGGTATTGATTAAAAAGTGTGGGGATATGGAGCAACTCACTTTGCAAACTGGACTACTTTTTTTTTTAGCATACACTTTTGCATAATAGGAAGCGGGGACATAAAAGAGATGCAAATGAGCGAGGGAGATGGAGAGGAGAAGGAGTTTGCGAGTTCAGATGGGGCCTGATTGAAGAGGAAGGGTCCCTTCTGTTTCTCGACGCCATCATTATATCTGTTCTTTGTCCACTTTCCCCACTTCATCGCTCCCTGCCTCTCCAGCACCGTCTGCCGCCGGAGTATTTGTTTAAATGTTTGTTTTAAGACCTCAAGGCCGGCGCCTCGCTATTGTCTCGCGGCCGACACACCAAGACTTCAGTGTTTACTGTGTGTGTGTGGGTATCAAAACACTTGATGATTCACAAAGGGAATTGTCTGTGCAGGGGAGGGACCTTGAAGGGTGTTCAAAGTGGGCCTACACTGGGATTGATCATGCTCATTAAGGGATGATGAGCGTTTGAAACAGACTCAGGTGGTTGATTTGATGGATGAGGTGTAGACACCGTCTTAGTCCAATAGGGCATATCGTATAGATATTTTGAGTCAGAGTCCCATTTTTCTGTTACATGATATGTCATGGGCACAGAAAGCAGCATTAAACTGCCGTTTGTCCAGCCATAACTCATATTTTGTAGGGGCTGACAAGATAAAAGTGTACCTTGACTTTCAAGACTTGGAGCCATTTCTTTTTTTTTTTTGTCTCTTTGAGTGAGATTAAATCAAGAGCAACAAGAGATAGATCAAAGCCCTTGGAAAATAAAGGGATGTACGTGTGTGTTTGGGACATTTATGAACGACGTCTAGTTCATATGGATGTTTTAATGTGAGTTTAAATGTTATTTTTTAATTACATACTGGTAGACCGTTAATGGATAGGTTTCATTTACGAATAAACATACGTCCTTTGTATTTTTTTTGCCCGTAGAAAAGTGAAGTGAAGTGAGAAGTGGATGGCGATGCGGGGGTTAAGTGGCTCCTGGAATGAGCCACGCTCACAGAAATATGTTGTCCAATATAAGGCTCTCACAGAACAACAGCTAGTGCACTTTGAGTTGTTTACCTGTTTCAGCATCCCACAGAAATACATGCCATATCTGTCAAGTTATCTCTCGCAAGGCTACGCTGTGTATTCTCTCTCGCTCTTCCCCCCCGTAAGCTGCGGAAAACACGCATCAACATTTTGTTCTTCATGAGGAAATATTGGGCTACATAAGACGCCGTGTTAAGTCTGCGTCGGAGCTGGCAGGATGAACAAAGCGTTCGACATGAGAGCGCCTGAGATGTGGAGAACGGGGAGAAGACATAGGCTCAGCAAGTTTGCTATAACTGATTCACATCTTTAAAAGAGCCAAAGAGTATAAGACATCACCTAGCGCCTCTGTAGCGATAGAGAAAGACTAGACGTGGCTTCTCCCACAATCAAATGCTGTGATAATAATAGGAATACGATGGGGATGAGGACATAAGCAGTGCGCCTGTTGTTGGTAACTGAACAGTATACATCTTAGTCTCACAAAACTCTTTGCACTGCGGTGCTGACAAAGCCATAACCCGCTTTAGGAATTGTTAACCAATGTTACTTTTCTGAAAGATTTCCTTTGTTGGCCCCTGAACTTTAACAGTCGCCAAGCTGAAATTGAAATGGTCTTCATGGAAAAAGGAATGCGCTCTCATTAAAAAGGCGATTTCACTGAGCTTTCTCTGAGTCAGAATCCCCATTCAACACCCTCCAGACAGTGGAGACATCCATTTTCCTCTCATCGTCTTCAACTATTTGCTTCCCTTAGAGACAGCCTTGTCTCATTCTTCTTCGCCGGCTGCTGTGACATTGAAAGAGACCCCTAATCAAAACATTTGTCTTTCTTTCAGCCTCTGCTCAGACCGGTGAATGAGAGCTGACACCAGAGGGAGACGTATTTGTCCCAATCAGGGCCTCATCTCCGTGTCACCACCAGGCGAGTGTTTCATCTCGACAGGGCACTGATGAATCCGCCACTTAGCCTTGATTTGGAGGAGCGGCTCACTACTGCCAAAGTGCCAGGTTAAATCACAACGTCAGCGGCTCAGCCATGGCCATTACAGGCAACACAGGCTTTCTGCCTTTACCATAAATGCTCATAAATGTTGCAGTAATGATTCCTCCCTTGTCTATTTTCAAGTGCGCTGTAATCATAGTGTTGTGCTGTACAAGGATTTGAAATTATATTGCTTTTATTGCTTTTTATCTGTGTGTTTGCGAATGGCATGTAAATGTCAATTACTAATTTTGGTTGTGTGGTCTCTTAACTTATTCTTTATCTTGCAAATGTGGTATTAACATATGGTGTATGTCGTGTTGCAGGATGCCTGCCTTTATGTGCAGATAGTGAAAGGTTTAACACCATTAAAATCACACCAGTCACATTTGTGCTACAGTTATTCATTTTTTCCCCTATTTTTTTGGCTCACAGCTCTCAGGCATTTGTCACACAATTGAAAAAATATAGACTGCACATGTCACAAATGCCACCGTGCCAAACAAGGCGACTCCGCGCGTTAAAACCCGTCCTAGGTTTGATTTTCTAATGGATCACTGTTGCCACCATTGAACACTGACAGCACTTTATTGGCAGTCTCCTTTGTTCCATTAGAGAGTATTTAAATGAACCCTTATCTGGTTAGCAGGTTGTAAGGTGTCAGCAGCACTGCCCATTAATGGAGGCGATTGGGATGAGTGTAATACACTTTGGATTAAACCAAATGCATGTTCATCGATGCAAGCCGTATCTGCTGCATTAGTGGAAATAAGCTATTTGGAAGGTGGAGGAAGCCTTGCATGTGTGCGAGGCTTTGTGGAAAGAGAGAAATGAGAGGTAGGCTCCCGCTAGCTACACCACCTGTCAGTACAGAGTGGAAAGTGGTTACAAGACAAGGGAGGAAGGGAAGCTTTATCAAGGTGTGCAGGATAACACTGACATGAGATAAGAGACCCGAGTAGGAACTACATTATGCCACACCTTCACTAAGAGGACTCCTGTCAAGACAGGAGCAAAGAGATCCATTTCAGTGCAGGAGCCACCATAATACTTGACTGTAGAAAGCCATTACCTTTCAAGTATACACTCTACCTTTAAGTGCATATAAGGCATTAAGCAGACACTCTATCCTGTAATTTCATTTGGATTCCCAAAGCCTTTCTTTGAAATCTGCCCTTAAATGGACAAAAAAAAAAAACATTATTTTCGAGAAAGTTGCAGGCAATGCCTTTAAAGTGGTGAAAAAGGGTGGAAAGCTGTAGTGTGTTCAGAATGGGAATGTCGCTTTTAAAAGAGGTGTGCTTTACAATGAGAACACCAGACACCATGATTGTCTGCAAAGCCTGCTCGTCATGCTTTAGACTTAGAGTTAGGAGCACAGCAACCGTGTCCTACAGCGTCCTCTAGCAGTCCGCGTGGTTCCCCAGCAATTCATCACCGAGCCCCAAATGGGACCACAAAACACCTCCCTTTGGACCTGCTTCCACACCGCCACCTCGCACACAACACCCTTTTCATGAAAATCTCTCAATCAAAACTTCATTTGCATTTCAAAGTAGCACTTTACAGCCATGGTGAGGACATAAAATCACATCTGCCTTCAAATAAATAAATGGGAATTCAAAATGGTATAAAAATGATATAAAAGCAAGAGCTGGCAGAAAACTGAGGTTGTCATATTTTATGTCATTTGCAGTACATTAGCAAATGCCATAAAAGTGCACAGCTGTGTGAGATGCAGTAGTCACAGGATTTAGGAGACTTAAGGCAGTAATATAAATGTGAGGGTAATGATAGAAAAAAGGGTTTGCCAGAAACTCGGTGGGCAAAATGCCTAAAAACTAATTGAAAAAGCTCGCTTTTACTTTTAGTATTTTCTCTATGGAATCACTCATTATTCAACAGATTTATATATTTAGAGCTGTTACATTAGAGCTGTTTATCCGACTACTCGTTTTAAATGGAACACGAGAAAAGTTTTTTTTTTAAGAGACCTTCGCCTCAAACATATGCCTTCAACAGATGCTTTAAATCCTCCCCTTTACAGATAAAAATAATAACCAAATAAAACAACTTACAGTACAGATCCATTAAAGGTTTTTTGAATTAAAAAGAACTTCTATTGTAGCAACAGTGTAGAACTTTTTCTTCTCTGTTCTTGCAGTAGAAGTGGCTATACAAACACTGTCAACATGTGTGCATAACAGATGCCTACAGCCTAGTCCTTCAGTCCCGTTTCTTCTTTTTATGCTCTCCAGCAAAGTAATTTGTCCTTGTTTTCTTTCTCGTTTCTTTTTTTTAGAGTCAAATCCTTCCTCTAAACTCAAAGTCTCATATTTATCAGAAACATTTTATGGATTTTTCCTATATTCTCTTCATTCTCCCTGACTACCACAGATGATCAATTCATAAAACCGTGGCTACATTAGTAACCAACACAGCTTTGGCAGTATTTTGTAAACTTGTTTGGCTCGTTCGTGACGTCATGTATTATAACTTTAAAAAAGTTCAGCTAAGAAACCCCGCTTGAGACTTCAAATTCACCTCCCCGGTGTTCAGCCTATGCAGGCTGTGAGGACTGCTCCCTCCTACTGGCCATTACTGGGGAGTCATTGACAAAATCCAGAAAGCGTAGATCAGTTGATCACAGGAGTGGTTTGATGTTGAAGCTCAGGTACCTCTCATCTTAGGTTACTGTCTCTCAGCGCTCCTGGCCTCCCCCGGGGCACTTTGCCACATCCAACTCAGCATCCTGGTTACTAGACTGTGAAGCCTCAAGAAAGCTTCTTTTTTCCCCCCTCCAAACCTACTCCTCTCCTTTTTTTCCACACCTCTTGAACCTTTTTTGCCTACAGCGTTGCCTGGGGGCATAATTCTGCTCCCAATAGAGAAGGAACTTTGAAACCGCAACGCTCCTCCCATCACCACCTCCAATCCCCCACCCAGATTTGCCTCTACCTTTTCCCATTATTTTATTTTTTATTTTTTTTCTAATTTGATGCCATCTTTGCTATTGGCAGTTTTAATTTTCCGTGCAGTATAAAACACTTTAAGAAATGTAGTTGTTTTTAAACAAGGGAAACAAATCGACATGGCGCCATCACTCTTCACAACGTTGCCTCCTCCACACTTTTAACTCAGCTGGGTGTAGATTTGACTAATGACTCTGACAGGATTCTGCAAAGAGGTGCTCCCACAAGTAAGTGTTTATAGAGGAAGCCGCGCTGTTTAAGAGTGGAGGTCAGGCATTATTAAGTCTGTTTTTTTTTTTTATGTCTTGAGTTCGCCAGCTGACTCCACTGGCTCAACAAGCCATGATGAAGTGAGTGATTGAAACTTCCAGTTCACACTTTGTCTCATTAACACTAGAAGTAAAGGGAAGGTTACTGCTAGTGTCTCTTACTCACAATTTAGCTCTACTAGAAAAAGGGCCAGCATACAAAAGAGAGAAAGAGAGAAAAGACTGAATGACCACTATGGGTTTTAGAGTGGGGAAACATCCTGGACAGCCTTTGCCTTAATAAGAGCTCATTGGGAATATAGACCGTTACAGCCAGAATGCCAAGCATTAAAAGCAACCATAAAAACTGTGCCATCTAGCGAAGAGTCCTCTCCGGAGAATAGCTATGCCTCATTATATCAAACGATCTTCCATTTAAACCTGTTCATGATCCAGGGTAGGTCCTCACCACCTCTCCACTTAGTGCGTGCTGCTATCAGGTTGTGGAGGCACATCTTAAACTACTCTAAGTGCTGATGACATGGGTTCTAAACCAATTAGATGCCCTCTCAGCAAGAGGCAGCCATGGTCCTTTGCAGTTTTTACTGGGCACTTACAGGCTCTTCTGCGCTAGCTTTTTGCCTGGTCACTGAATTGCTCCTGCGACTCCGGCACTCGTGGAGTTACCCTCGGTTGCCATCGCCTAGGCTGTCGGGGCTTTTGTCCCACTGCTGGACCGGATGTCAGTTTCAAGCTAGAATATTCTGCAGGGCTCCCGCACAGGCACATGCAAGCGAACAGGCGCTATCTGATGTACGGACAATCGCACACTCATGTAAATGCCTGCACATATAGAAGTGGAGTGGCGCTTGTGTAGTAACTAATGGAGATAATGTTGCACCTTTAAAGGTCAGGTCAGGTGAGATTAGAATGGCTAGCCCACACTGACAGTCTGACCTTTAGACAGCTCGTCCTCACAGCGTGACTTCACTTTTGGTGTCTCGCAGCCTCTCCGTGGCATTGCCTTACTTACACAGCCCATAGGCTGTATGCAGTCATTTTAAATGTAACCTAACAGCCAGTGCAAAGGCTTTAAAACATCGGCAACATTCGGCGCTAGACTCTCCATCCGAAATATCACAGTGGGAGAAAGGACCTTTACTGTGGTACTGAGCCTGCGCAGATACCAGCTGATATACACACCTGCTGTTCCGAAAGGGCTATGGATGGACAGCGGCGTGGAAAAGCGAGACCGCAAGTACCATAAAGCACATCTCAATCAGTGAGCTTGCCTGCAATGAGCTGAAGTGAGTTGGACTGACGATTTGACGAGGCGCCCGCTGGGATGATAAACATTTCATTCTGTTGCGCGTTCGCTGGCAGTGCGAGTGTGTGTGCACAGTTGCGTGCGTTTGTCGGCATCAGTGTTACCCTTCACTTGTGATTGAAGAAGAGCGGAGCGGTAGTTCCCAGGCAGTTTTTGACGATGTAAGATGACAACTCTCTCCAGCACCTGGCTGCGAACGAGCAATTAACATGTCACAACCTCCACCTTCTGTCCTGAGCCTCCTCTGGCTCCGGCTGAATATGTGGGTGTCTTTCTTTCTACCACTCTGCCTGGACCTACCTGCTCACAGCTTTTTTTTTTCTTTTTTTTCTTGCACACTGCTACGATACTGTAAGTATACAGCAGTTGACTGGATAGGCACGGCTAACTTGCTGGCAGTGCAAGTGTCATACCTTTTCCTAAAAAATAAAAAATAAACTAGACTGTAAAACCACACATATACAGTTTGATACACTCCTTCATTCAGCAGTATTTACAATATAAAATAACAAGAGCGTAAAGGCTGCAATAAAGTTCTCCAAAACAATTTACGTTCAGTTCTAAGTACTGAATATTTTGGTACTGATCAACTGCCTCTCCCAAAGCCCTGGTAAAAAACAAAAAAGTACCCAACACTGACTGTTTTACTGATCCTGAGTGCTGTATATTGATAGATCCTCTGACTGAAATGAGCAATGGACTTTGGTATATCCCTTGTTGGGACACCATTATTACCACTTTATTCTCATCGACTTGTCTGTAGCCTTTCGCTGAAACAGTGAATATGAATAAGAGGTTGCAATGTGTGAGCAACCTTCATTCCTTCATATACATTAGCAGGATATAGCAGTATGCATAATGCCTCTCCATTAATTTGCAGGTGCATCCTTTTTCATGAATAATTACTTCCGGTATCACCACATCTCAAAGGCAATGATGTCGCGTGTCACGAATGAGTTGTCAATGAAAGCCTCCTCCGTAAAGAGGGTGACAACTTCAGAAAAGACACTTTCAGCGATTCCTAAAGGGCGCGTTAGTTTAAGAAGTCAACACCAACAAAGTTCAACTACAGCTGAAAATAACAAAATTAAAATTAATCCAAAATTAATAGACTGTCGACTCTTTCTTTCGGGACGAGGCAGCAGGAATCCTTCTACAGATGTTGTAGACGGGTGACGTGGCTAATGGCGCACCAAATGTCACCGCTATTAAGCCCGTTGCAGATGTATTCACTGATCAGTATTGATACTGTTAAGTGTTTTTTATTATGTGCGCGCTGAGGCACACAAACAGGGATTGATGGAAGTGCGTTTGAATTTCATTCAGTCCGCAATATGAACTCTTGCAAAGCGTATGTGTGGTTTACAAATATTATCCAGTATTACAACTCTACCTCCGCTTTGTATACGTTTTCACAGTTCACAGGCTCTGAGAAAAGGAAATGATTTATTTGCATTTTTGAACTATATGGGAGACTATCAAACACTGATGTTGATATCCCTCCAGAAGCGTTGATCAAACAGCCTTCTTACCCACAGTATATCTGCCAGCTGCCTCATCTGTGGGCAGCATGCATCAAAACTGAGTCTGACACGATGTGACTTTTCATCTGCAGGCTTTGGAGTCGCATAGGTATAGATTATGTCCTCTCCCACTTTCTCACGCTTCTGTCTGTATTCACACTGTCTTTCTTTTTCTCCGGGCCCAAAGCATATAATTTGTCATCTGGAGAAATTGCTCCCCTCTCTCTCGCTCGCTCTCTCTCTCTCTCGTTCTCTCGCTCTCTTGCCATCATGGTGGAGCATATTTTCGTGATCTCCAGGATCAAGGGGTTTTCAATAAAAAAGACTCCATATCATCCAGTGACCCTGGCTTCACGGCGCAAGGCTCCTAATGAGCCCCCCGCAAAAAAGGCTGATTTTTTTTCCCCCTGTCTGTGCCAATTGAGCTGTGACCTGGCTAAGGCCTTGCAAATCAAAGACATCTTGAGCCTACTCATTATTTACTTGTGACAGCTAGCGGAGCAACATGATTAAAGCGAGCCAAATGAAATAGAGGGGAGAAGAGAAGGAACGGCGTCATTGAGATATGTGGACCGATTTTATCAGATGCTTGCTTTGCACTTCAACACAGCTGAAGGTCAGAGAGCTGCCAATTAAACAGAAAAAAAAAGCACATAGGCTGTTTATCACGCCATTATATATTTACTTAAAATTTGCCCAGACAGCTGCAACACATTCGTTAAGATATTCTTGGCATCACTCCGTAGGTGTAGTGTGGATGTACGAGAAAGATGGAGAATAATTGTTTCCCTGTATATCTCTGAGGAAGATGAAAAGATGACTTAGCTGCGTCTGTGGCACCATCAATCACGGCTAGGTGTGCGCATGTCCAACACCTTTCATATCTCAAAAAGTCACTTTGCCTGTCACCACGCTGTGTGACATTGCTAAAGAACATTCGGAAGGTCGGCTCACTCGACATGCTTCTCATATTCATGATGATGCGTTTAGGAAAGTCATTCCCTTATCAAAAGGTTGAACGCATGAGTCACCGACGCAGACAGACAACAAATTATGAACTAACAAACAAGATTCTCAGCCCGCTGTCTCATAATGGAGACATTTCTGACCGAGTACAGTGGGAAGATTAAAAAATACCAATCCTAAAATCCGTCCAGTCAGTTATTTACTGCCTCTAGAAAGCACAGTATTGTGAAACAGGCACACAGTCAGAAGAAACGAGATGACACTAGATGTTGTGTTATCAAATCTCCGCTGCTTGAGCATATGTTTTCGGGGGTAGACATACTTGCCAGACACAGTTTACCCATTAGAAGGAAGCTTTTAGATGTCAAGGCAACGTGTCCTCAAGGAAGAGAAGGATAAGGCCTTCAGGGAACTCAGAGGGAGAGAGTGACTGACTCTAGCTTGTCCCCAACAATGTGGAGAGGGCTTAATTAGGGCCTGGACATTTCATTAAGGCAGCCATTAGAGTCAGCTTTGTTTAGTCCAACCCCGGCATGCCACAGTGGGACACTTCAGCCATCACACAAACGTACGTACGGGCATTAAAACAATGGCAGGGCTCATCCGGCGTACCTGAACAATATGCGGCAGGGCAAATTCCTTTCAGGATAATTAATAGGAGCGGTCCCATCCACCAACCCTGCAGGCGGAGGATGCATATTGTATCCTCCACCCGCTTTCCTTACACTCGCAGGGGCCATCCGTCATTCTGCCTTAATGTGTTTAGTTGCACCACACAAGGACGAGGGATTTTGAATGAAATCATAAAGGACACTTAGATTGCCGTTACATGCAAGAGGGGATCCCATATATCACACCCCAGTGTGTGTTCATTTCCAGGAAATGACTTGGGCCGTATGCTGTAATAAATGGTTGATCTCTTCCTTCATCTCTTTGTCTCCACCTTGTAACCACGTAAAATATAGGAAGATGGTAGCAAGCGGTAATGTTGTAACTTTATTGTGTTACTGATTGGGATGCATTTCATATGGAAAAATATCCATTTTGCATAGCTTTGCTTCCCTAATGATAAACAAAACATATCCTATTTCGGAAATTCATAATCCCCGCTAAATGCAAGGGGAAAATGCAGTAATGGCGTACAATGTGATTCTGCTTAGTGTCAGTTTAAGCCGAGCCATTGACTCACTTTCTGCCAGCCTGCTTTCCATTCTTTCCAGTCAAGTGATCTCTAAACCGTTTGTTAGCCTCAGCATGCAGGGACTGCACAAGTCATTCCATGAAGGGATTGGAAAGATGGGAAGACAGCAGAAAAAAAAAAGAAGAAAAAAAAGAAACAAGTGAGTGAGAGAGAGATAAAGTCATCTCTGATCTTAAGTGACAATTTGACTTGGCATTTTGCCAGGAGAACGCCATACTGATGAAAGAGTGCATAAATAAAGGATGCAGAGAAGATGTCAGCCAGCCAGAGAAGAGTGGAATAGACAGAAAAGGAGAGAGAGGAGGGGAGAGACAGAGAGGGATAGTGAACCATTTGGACACCTCTGGCTAGATTCCCTCGCCCATTACAGCGTCTGGATCCGACTTCACATGCCATTAGAAGCAGTGTAAATCAGCAATTAGGTGCACAAATGAAGAAATGTCAGCTATTACCTGGAGCACAACAGGCCAACAGACCTTGCCACGGTGCATTCCAGCACAGCCAGGATCTCTCATCCTGCAGCCAGCCACCCACCCACACAGGTGCACACACACACACACACACACACACACATCTTCACAGCATGTTCGGCATGCACACGCACCCACATGGGTCTCCACTCACAGTTCAACTGAGTCGTTTCTGACTAGTTCTGGCAAGCGGATGGCGCTGAGCTGCACGGCTCAATTAGACAAGTTGTTGTTGTTTATAGTAAGAATGACAACTGCTCTCGGCGGAACTGACACAATCTCCTCTCTCCTTGGAGGGCCGAAAACCTCAAACAGATGAAATAATAAGCAAGGAAAAAGGGGAGCGCACGGAAGCATGGAAGAATGGATGAGAACTAATTGCAACAAAAGAAGACTGAAGACTGAAGAGATAGATCCATGTCTCTGTGAACTTTAATTTTATTATCTCATTTATTCAACTGGCTAAATGCCTCATTGAGTTTTCAATCTCTTTTCAAGAGTGACCTTACGAAAGCAAATGACTGACAAATACTGCAGGTAAAGTTAAATGGCGTTATTTTTACACAAATCGTAATGCTAAATTAAGCCCTGCGATAGACTGGCGACCTGTCCAGGGTGTACCCCACCTCTCGCCCGATGACACCTGGGATAGGCTCCAGCCCCCCCGCGGCCCTCCAGAGGACAAGCGGTTACAGAAAATGAACGAATGAATGAAATTAATGCTAAATTATTGCTCAGTATTTCTAAAATCTCTGCAACTATTTTTCAGTCACTTTTCACAATCTCTGGTCCCATCCATAACCATTACCTCCATGGGTTAATGTACGCAGGCTCTGTTTCAAGACTGGGCTTAATATGGAAAGACCTATAAAGCGGAGGGAACAAAGAGAGGAGGGGAAATATGCAGTGCTGAAAAAGCAGGCCGTTTTGCAGCACTGTCAACACAGTTGTCCTAATTATGCAGCCACCCAAACAAAGCCCTTTCTAATCCACAGACACACTGGCCTGTCAGACCTTCCTGCGAAGATCAAGAACACACACACACACACACACGTTCCACACGGCACCTCTTCTGCGCACTCACCTCCCGTCCTAAGCCAGCAAAGGCATAACTTTAGGGAGTTGGGAGAAATTTACACAAGTGTGATAAGATCGACCATGAGCACGCGGTGTCCTAGATTACTCCACGTCCAAGTTTGCCAGCGCGAAAGATAGGGAGCTGTGACCTAGGGAGACGGAAGCGTTAGACTTCCTCTCGGATCACCACCCTCCAGGGATGTGCTTACTCTAATGCAAGTTATTAAAGCAAACAGCTGCATTAGCCATGGGGAACCTTTTGTGAGAGTGTGTGCTCTCCATGTCTGGGTGTGAGTGGTGTGTAAATGCACAGCAGTGACACAAACGTTCAGCGTTGGCCGGGGCAGAAACTACACGCAAGTGAACACTCTGGGTGTTTCTGTGACCCCTGTGTTTTTGCTCTATTTGCCTCTGCTTTTAGAATCAGCCCACAACCTCCTTGATGATTTGCCTGGTAATTAGGTATATTCCCAGCGTTCTGCACTAGCGCTAAATGTCATTATACACCTCATATGGCTTCTTCCTCTGAGCTAGATAACACATTATAATGAATGCCTTTTTTATTCCCACTGCACCCCCCAGCATCTACAATGCCCACCTTTGCCGACAACAAACACAACCCCTCCTGGCACTGCAGCACCTGGTGCAAGCTGACATTTTAAGTTTACGGGTAGCATCATACCAGGTGCTATATATAAGTGACACCAATTCACTCCCGTGGTAATGGCAGGTCACTGGTGGAGCAGCCTGCCAAGGAAAGGTGTAGTTGCTGTTATGTGAAATAGTATGATTGGGGGAGGAGTCCTCTGTTGTGAGTAAGCATGTAGGCTGGCATAACACAGACTTAATTCTTATATGAATATGTGTCTGTTAACAAGCTATTTGGATTTCATTTGTGTTTCAACTGAAACTGAGAAAAAATATACCTCTGAACACAATTGGATCGGTACACCACCAATCAGAGCTATGCTGTTCCATCCAGATTGAACTCCACGGTGCTCTGATGACATGAATGACCATGAGACTATTAGCAGTCTGTTCATCAGTGCATAAAGCCCGTCCAAACTATCTGACTGGCCTTGGCAGATGGACACACCTTTATCGGTGTCCAATAATCGCTTTCCACTGGAGAAGACAGAAATGGACATTTGTGTTTGGGGAAGTTGGTTTTCCAGTAAGTTCTAGCAAATGTTAGGTTTAAGGAAAGTAACTAACATTTTTGTCAGCACTTTGGAGCTTTTCAAGTCAGAAGTTTCGGTTCAATATGTGTATGAACCCTTTTTACTTTTGCAGTGGTTTGAAAGAACTCATTTTGGCTATGGAGCCAAGGCAAAACAAAAACATATAAGTTGTTGGCTGGGGGTCTGCTGCTACTGTCTCCCAGAAACATTGCAGACGCATCCCATTTAGGTAACAGAGGGCTGGAATGGCTTGAAGATGCTGGAGATACTTGGAAGGATGAGGGCAGAAAACAACCGTGCTGCTGAAGGCAGCAGCTCTCTGCACAGAGATGCGTTTTTCAGGCCAAACCTGGCAGCAAGTTTACACTGCAGCCCCCGAACGCATGACAGGCGTGGCATGAAAAAAAAAAAAATCATAAAAAAAAGGCAGCACCATTTCCCAGATGGAATAGGAGGAGATGCCTTCTGAGTCCTGTTGTGAAAGGCGTGGAATGATTTCCCAAAAATAAAACCGCCCATCTAAGCAGAGTTTATATTCTTGCTGCATCTCTTTCCCTCACTCTCTCTCACACGCACAAACTCAGCTGAGTAAGCACAGATGCCTGAATGACTTTTTACCTTTGCCCAACTTTTTCCCTTGCCAGATGCTGTTTGTCTTCAGCCCTCCTGCTTAAAGTATCTGGGGCCATCTGAGCTACCCTGCAGTAGAATTGCGCACTGCTGGATTTAGAGCGGTTTGTGGGAAGGATTAATGTGACAGAGCCTCCCAAACGTGCCACAAAACCATCATCTTTAGCTCTGGCAGCAAGAAACACACAGAAAGGGGGTTAATGTGATGAGCTAACTGGCTGTCTGCTATCTACCGCAACCCGCCCCACAACTAAAACAGGGCTTTGTATGCTAATGAAACACCGCAGATAAGCGACGGCAGGCAGGAGAAAAATGTGCAAGGCATTAAATCATGCCTCTGCTAGCATTAAAGAATAATAATAATAATGGAGAACATTGAGACGTCTCCGGTTATTGATGTGTCTTTTATGACATGCCTCCATTGAAGAGAGTCTGACACTAATGTCTGCCCTGTGGCAGGGAGAAAAGGAGCATTAGAGACGGCAGCCGCTGTTCATTTATTTGCATGAAAATAATAAAAAAAAACAACAACAACTACTACATGGTGTCAAAAACATATACAGTAATAATTCCAAAATCCAATTTAGCTTCTTTATGACACTTTGAAGTATATATCAACAGTAACACCAGCTTTTACATACGATACAGTGTTATCATTTCACTTTTTTTTTTTTTTTTTATTGATGCCTGCACAAATGGTTTTGGAGATTGGGTGGGATGAAATACTTATCAAGCTGGCTGGAGGGAGGAGAAATCTTATATTGCATCAGTTTCTCTTCCGTGGCCTGATTGCAGCAGGGTTTAGTTTGAGGAGACTCATGCCCCAGGTGCCACCCTGTGACAGTTGGGCTCAGATGGAACTAAACCTCCATTTTCACCACTGGTAGCACTCGGCTTCCATATGCTTTGGAGTGGGAAGGCAATGTGGGACGCTCAGCTGGCCACGTGGAGTGGATCATGGGGACCTTTGCCCAGGGCTGTCTGGGGGTTTGCTGTTTCTTTGTTGTGCAGGCCACTGAGAGCACACTGGCAACATCCTGAAGCTCATATGAACCAAAGCGTGGAGCAGAATACTGGACAGATACAAAACATCACTAACTTAGAGGTTAATGAGAAGTAGAGATGGCAGCATGAGTACAATATCTCACAAGAACTTCATGTGAATGTCCAGTGAAGAAGAAAAATAACACTTCAAAAAATATAATATTATAAAAGAAATAAATTTATTGTACCCTGCTTGAAAACAATGCGTAAAGAAGTTACTTTCTTCCAATTTCACCATTAATACACCCCCTCGTCTGCAGAAACTGTACATCATACTCTCTCCATCTTCCTATTTGTCTCTTTTTACAGTCTCCAGCAGTGCATTCTGACACAGAGGCTGCCAAACAGCCAGAGTTTTGGTTCTATTTCAGTTCGCCCTCCTTTTCTGCCCTACGTGTATTTACACTCAACAAACTACCTCCTCAGCGCTCCACCTGAGCGACCCCGCCCAGCACCTGAGGCCTGAACGAGCGAGGAACCCCCAGCAGCTCTCTGCACGCCTTACATGCTTCATCAAATGTGTTTGTGCTTTCCTCTGAGGGAGGGGGTAATGGAACAGTGTCTTCCTGGGGCGAAGGCTGAGCGAAGAGATGGTAGAGAGCATCGTTAAAAGCATATGAGCGTTCTCATAACAGAGAAGGGCCAGGCTGCTCAGGAAAGGGCACGCTTTTATAGGGACAACCTTTGGCTATGAGTGCAAGCAATCAACATCTTTTCTTTGTCCAAGGCTCTCAGAATTCCTGTGTTTTTCCCTCAGCTGTGGGTGTCCTTCCGAAAGTTTTTGATTTGTTCTGTTTTTTGCCCTCTCTCTCCCGTGTGCACAGACTCTCTCACAGCATTGCTGTTGTCACATGGCCGTGATAGAATGTTGAACCAGCAGGTCAAAAGTCCCTAGTAGCTTGTTGGTTCTCAGATGCCATAATGGCACTGATTCACTTTCTTTATAACGCCACTGTGTTAATAGGGGGCCAGGGGTGACAGTAGCACCATATGAAAATAATAGTGTTTGCCGTGTACTGGCTTGTTGATTTGCAGCCTGATGGATTTTTAATATTCACTGCCGGGTCGTTCCGGACGGTTGGCTGTGGCTATTTAGCAGCTCAGTGCTTCTGGACTGTCACCACTGAGAGGTGGCAGGGGTTGAGGAAAGACAGAAAGGGTAGACACAAATTAATGATGGTCCGTGGCGGGGTCTGCTCCGGCCTGGGCCGGTCTGAGAAGAGGAGATGAATGTTCAGCGGCTAAAAGGTTTGTTCTAATTAACAGAAGTGACCGTGTCTGGATGGAGAGCCAATAATCAGGTTTGGAAAGATGAGAAGGAGAACGGGGACACAGTGACCTACGAGGGGAGAGAGTTGAACAAACGGAGAGATGAGGACGCACACTCGGTTAACTGGCTGCGACAATGAACGGCCTTGTAGCCAAGACGTTCAATGACTCAAATATCTAAACACTGTCAATGGGGAGCCATATACAGTAGGCCTGTTCGTTAACAAAATAAACACTCAATCTCCTTTATCGATTTAAGTGTATAGTTTAAGGCACAAAGTATATATTTCAATACATCTGTACTGTAAAAAATAAAATAAAATTTAAACAAGGAAAATATACACCAATCAGGCGTAATGACCATCTTCCTAATTTTTGAGTTATTCCTAAACCGTTTTTGTGTGCGTGTCTGTGTCAGGCTGCATCCTGCTGGGGATGGCTGCTGCCATCAAGGAGTGTCATTGCTATGGGGTGGGGGTTCCTGGTCTGGTCTAGGTAGGTGGTACATGTAACTCTGTAGGTAGAGCGGGTTGACCACAAATGTGCCACGTGCCGAAAGTGTCCTTGACCAAGACACTGAACCCCTGGTTGCTCCCAGCGTGTGGCACTGGTGTATGAATGTGTGTGTGCTTGTGTGAGCAAATGGGTAGATGCGTCTGTGACAGTAAAGCACTGTGAGTACCATTTACCAAGGCCATGTCTAAGTAACATCCACATGAATGCCAGGTCCGAAAGTTTCCCAACAGAACATTGGATTGTCACAAGATGTTCATTGTTATTTACTTCTCCCTTCAGTTTTCTGAATGCTGTGGCTGATCGATGTATATACTGTATATAAAGAAAGATTCAACACAATTGTGACTGAGATATTGTGACTCATAGTCCCTAGTGTTAGTCATGCTTCCAAAATACTGGAACCTTCTTTTCTTGATATGCGACTCAGTAGAGTCCTTTCACTAGATTTCACTGCTCTAATCTCTCAAGCCCCTATAACTAGGCAAATAGCCTGACAGATAATGGCCCTGATGATACCATCGGTTATTTCCTCAGGCGTGAGAAAGCTCTCTCAGACCCACAAAAAAATGCTCCTTGTAATGAGTAAATTTACCTTTGAGAGACTTGCAGAAGAATAAATGGAAATTTGCATTATGTGAGGAAATTCATTATTATCATTTCTCTAAATGGGATCAAGTGTCTGGAGCACGACCCGCTTCTAGTGCATGCCAGTTGTTGTCCAGAAGAGCAGAGCAAGACCGAATTTGAGTGGCACCCGCATCAGCTCAACAAAGTTGATCAATAAATGATATGTATTCAGGTTCGAAGTCAACATATTTTCCAAGTAAACCCAAACTTTGCCACTCTCCTGATGCTAATATGTCCCTTCTGCTGAAAGTGTTTTCTGCTTTTGCATCTGTGCAGAGATCAGTGCTTTCTTGAAGATTGCTGTGAAGAACTCTTGGCGTGATGTTCCGCCACCTAGCCCGCAACCTCTTCTCTCCGAGTGAAACGGACCACAGTGAACTCAACACCGCGCGTGTGCGGTAACTGTCATCTTTTCAATCTGTAATTGGATTCAGCAGGAGCTGCTGGCGATTTAGAATATTGCATGAAAAAAGTCTGCATGTATTCTTCTCCTAAAAATTCGCCGTAATCTTCCCTGTCTGAGGTTTGTCTTACAAATTACAGAATATATTTGTCTCAGGTGATGTGTTATAAATTCCCCTTCATTTGTACGTAGGCTTAATTTGACACCTGCCTCATCATTTACAATTAGGTATTATAGGATGTAATTGGCCATCTGCCTCTGCCATCTTGTCATTCTGGAGTGGGGCCATGTTTGTCTCCTGCTGTTTGGAGAGCCCGCACACTTGGTGATGCCGTTGCTCTGAACATGACCCGTTTGATTATTTTACCTAAACAAGCAGCAATTCAGTGAGCATCTGAAATCCATTTGGCATTCTGTATTTTGCATGTCTACTGCATATATGGCTCTCACAAAGCACATAAACCAACAGTGGAAAACAGAAATTGAGTATAATCGAACTCTTTGGCTCGAGGTGTAGAGTCAGAGAAAACACCAATGAATATCTGACAAAGATGCAGAGATTATAATCAAAAGCTCAACGGAGCAATATATACCAGAAGTTCCACATTGCCTCCTCAATTAGCCTCACCTCTGGTGAACTCAAAACTCTTGGCAGGTGCTGTAATTGCTCTGTTCTTCCTGTCAGTCACAGTTAACTCTCTGTATGGCGGCTCCCACTTTTAGCTCCACCTGCGCCCCCCGTCAGCTGCTCGATGTGATGACAGGCGCCACATTTCTGATGACAGGCAAGAAAAGTCTTGAGCGACAGTGGCTTTCATAACTTCATCTCTGTCACTCGCTCTGGCCGCCAGGAACAACCGTTTCACCTTCGCTTTGTTGTCTCTATAGTGGAAGTGCTTAACATTGAGAGCAAAGAGGAAGGCTAAGTCTACTTGCGTGCATTTCTCGGACATGCTATTCTCGGCATGCACGTTGCAGTGTTGAATGAATAGAGCCTTTGGCAGCAGCAAGTCCTGCGGTAAGAACAGCGCCACTCAAATTGCTGCTGTTGCGCTCTGAAATGGGTTATTTTAAGTCCACTATCAACTCACAGGAGCCACAGCACTTGTGGATCTTAAATGTGTTTTCCCTCTGACATACTCTCTAGAGCTTTGTTCTTTGCATTTGTTTCTCCTACAATGGATAGAATATTTAATTGTATGTATTGTTCTACTGGGATTTGATTATTGGGTACGTTTCAACCAATATAAATAAAACAAATCCCCTCTGCATGCAACTGGATAGTCCAATGATCAGTTGGAGCCATTTTGTTGTAAACTAATTCAACTCCACAGTGCTCAGATGACTCATCTATGACTATGTTGCTCTTACTCTTCTGTCCTTCACGGCATGAAGAGCGTCCAAATGATCTGATTGGCACAGCAGATCATAATCAGCGGTGTAACTGCTGACCCGCTTCACAAAATTGCAAACATTTTTGTGGGCAGGACTGACTTCCATGTTTAATGTATGCAGTAAACAGGTCATTCTCATTAACAACAGAAGAAAGTACACCCACTATAGCATTAATACAAGCCGAGGCATAATCAGTTTCCACCGAAGTGACTCCAGACCGACCGTCCCCCTGGCTTCCCAGCTAACTTCTTTGTGCTTAGATCAAAAGGTGAAAATAAAACCACAATGCGTCATTTAAATAAATCTAAAACTGTAACCATTAGCACATAATCCAAACTGCTCCCTCCTGTGATGTGCTGCACAAATGACAGTCCAAAAAAGACCCAATGTCCAGTCGCCACAGGGTCCCACTGAAACACGTTAACTCGAGACCTTATTCAGATCTCAGCAGCGGCGGATGTTCCCAGCGCGAGTCCTGCCCTACATCTATGCTGTCCTCTCAGACATGTTCATTTATTAACGTTTCAGTTCTTCACACTGTGTTGGGTTAATTAGCATAGCTCAAGGAGCATGTGGGCACACAAATCGCTAACAATGTGTGTGTGTAATGCTCATGTCAAGAGCCACTAATAACATTTCTTCGCCTCCAGAGAGATACAATACTGACTGTAGACGTGCCCAGATAATCCATGGGGCCACTGCCCATCAAAATACAGCGGAACGCCCCGCAGGGTAACTTGACCACAATGAAGTATTCTTCTGTATCAGGGCTGCTCTTCTTATTATATAAGCTTCACCACACTATGCCTTTACATTGCACCCATTGCAAATCATTTTATTTAATGCTTTCACTTCATGTGAGTGTCAAGGTACATTGAAAGAGAAGGAAACAGAGTTAGAACGGTATTTTTCAAGTTCACAGACTTTTTATTCCGCATTATTTGCTTTACATAAATTATTGACTGTGCCTTTTCCATCTCACATATTTGTCTAATCTGAGTCTTACATAATGTGCATCACTCGGAGGCAACAGCAGAAACAAAAGAAATTTCATCATTGCTGAACAACAACTCACACATAAAAATTTAAACTTCTTCCTGAGACTCTCACTGATCGTTTAACGCCGTGAGTTTGTTTTGGACGTTGGATGCTAAAGATTCAACGGGGGCCCAGATGAACGTACTGTACCGAGCTGCTAGCCAGCAGACATGCTACCGATCTGTTTCACTTTTCTAGGTTAGCCCCAATCAATTCCTGTTGACAATCAATAGCGGTTGAGCAACTTGAGAGAGTTGCTCTTCAAAGAGAATAGTTTTGCACGGAGCGATGAATAAGAGCAGCTTCAGGTGGGTGAGACTTCTGGTGCAGCTGCATTCTCGTAGTTTCATATATATTTTTTTTGCTGTGGTAACTTTGTGTTCTGGAAGCAAATATGAGAGAAGGGGCAGGCCAGACTTCAACTTGTTTGGGAATTTTGTCTTTATTTGACAACATGGAGGGATAGAGAACTGAACCTCCTGCTCAGATTGACATTGAGAGAGATGGCGTGAATCAGATCAGTGGGCCAGCAGGATACCGCAGATTTGAGCTGTTAAGGCTGTGAGTGCACATGTAGCTTTTGAAATGTGAATGATGTAACGCATGCGTATATTTATGCAAATGTTAGCTTCATACCGTATCTGTGTTTATACCAGTTTGTATGTTCAGTTGCAACTGCTTATCCTCTTCAAATTGCGCAGCTTTCTCCTTTTTTTTATTTTATTATTTTTGCATCCGATCTTCTCCATGTAATGCATTAAATGCAACAACATGAGGTCTGTCTGTCTCTCTCTTTTGCACATTTTCATGTGCACAGATGTATCTGCACTGTGATATAGTACACCCTGCCACAGAGGTGGGAGTCGGCTGGTTGCCGTGTCACTATGACAAAACATGACAGATGTGTTTAGGCAGCGGAGTGCCGGACCTGCCACACAGCATTAGGCTCACACAGTCAGAGAGGAGAGCACTGGGTATTCCCACACAGGGAGCCCAATCATGGACATAATAATGGTTTGTCCACAGTGAGGATCGGATGTCTGAGCCGGCCTGAGAGACAGCTGCAGAGCAGGAGTGCTGTAACTCAAATCTTCCTGGATATCAGGGATTCACTGGTGGGCTTGTTGATGTGGAAGATTTTCGAGGAACCCTTCGGTTTAATGGGCTCACAGCTCACGGTGAATTTCAATGGGATTCAGATGACTTATCGTAAATTACCGACACGAGCTAACATAAAATGATCAAAGACAATCTCATTATTCTGCCATCATTCTCTGTGACTTTCCGCAAAATCCTGATTAATCATTAATTCATCAGAAGGAGGGCCGCGCACACAAGGTTTAGGGGGGAAGTGACAGATTTGACAGGTATCCTAACACAGCTTTTTATGTTCATTTCTCATCCTCTCCTCGGCCTGTGCGGAAACCAATCAGTGAGCTACAGGATGGCGTATTGTCGATGAAGATCCAAGCCGGCGAAGGATCCCACTTGAAAAATTCAGCGTGTTTGATGAATTATGGAATGGCATAAAGGAAGCCGTGGAGGACCTTTCTTCTAATGGTCAATTGTGTCACGCGATATCCTACCCACTCCATAAAAGAGCTGACTTGGACACATAATGAACATAGCCTTTTGTTCCTATTAGCTGCCCACCTGCGGTCCGTTCCACTGTACTGTGTGATGGCAATTACCTGAGATACCCTTGATAACTGCTTGAGCTCGCTGTAATGCCGGAAAAAAGGCATGACTTTCAGGATAACCTTGGGAAAACGGGGCTTTGATTAGCATAAAATGAACTGCCACGTTCCGTACATAGTACGAACATGTACATAAAAAGCGTAGCAGAGGGAAACCTTTGCTCTGGACCATGAGGAATACTTATACAACATAATTACCCAGGCTTAATTACTATATGGGAATGAATCCTGGTCAAATGGTCCAGCCAACGCATGGGAGAGAAATTAATCTTCAGATGAAGCTGAAATAACATGTCAGGTAACATCTCAGTTTCTGTAAGAACACATTGAACATTTAAGAAATATAAGAAAAGAATCAATGAATAGAACAGCACTGCATTTAAAATGAGCTCATAATGTTTCCTACACTGCCTTACCTTCAAAAAATAAAAAATAAAATAAATCAATGATGAAAGCATAGTAACTTTACCTCTGTTAGCTTCAACACGAAAACACTTGGATATTCTTTTTGTTCAGTGTTTTTCATCACAAACTTCTTGTCATCACTGATGGAGGCGAATCAGCCGGCTGAGACGACAAAGTGTGCATGAGAGGCAGTTCTCTACCAGTCGCGGCTTTTGCTAGTGAGTGATACGCCACTCTCCGCTGTTGTTTTACCGGCCAGGCTGCGCTCTATAAGCCTCCCCATACCCTGATCTCATCTCTGAAGGATAGTGGACACATCAGGCCTCGGGGAGTACGTGTGAAGTGCATCTGCTGTCAACACGACTGTGGTCACAGCGGAGGTCAGCAGTACTAGAACCCCCCCGCCCCCCCGGCTAAAAAAAAAAAGCAGGTCCCTTCACTTAATGCCATGCACAGAGGTTCTCTGTTTCACTCTCACTTACATCCACAGATGTACGCGTTTCACTGATCAAAGACAATCTCATTACTGTGTGCTACGGAGGCTGCACTGCCTCCTCCTGAAAGACACAGCCAGCAAGATCGTCGGTGCCCTTCTGCTCTCCCTCACAGACATTTTCCACGCCCGCCTCACTCGCAGGGCCATCAGCATTGCAGGGGATGAAACGGGTGACCCTTCCCACCCGTTTCATCCCCTCTTCAGTCTCCTGCCTTCGGGGAAAAGGTACCGGAGCCTGCGGGCCCGCTGAACTCTGTCCATCTCTGACAAAAGAAGTCTTAAATCTTGAATCTCGGATCATTCCCACTTGTGTGTAACCCCAACATTTGCGCGGGAGTTTACGCTGATTATCTGTCTCTCTTTTGATATATGCACGGGCACACATAGTGTAGTATAGTCCCATAAATGCCTCGTGGCAGGAGCATGATAAAATTCACAAATTAACAGACTTCTTATTAATAAAGCACCGATGCACAAAGGGCACACAAATTTTACTGAATGACCACTTTGCACTTCACTACTACTCTCCCGTCCTTCCGTAATAAAACGGCATCCAGCTATCATAAACAAAAGCAATATCAGCGTAAGTGGCAGCGTGAGCAATATAAGTGCCTGCAAATATAACACAGTATGCCACAAGCCCGCCCACTGTTCCCATCCTGAGTCACTTGGCTGTCGCCATGGCAATTGAGGTTCGTGTTGAAAGCTGTCCACCAATGAGATGCATACGTCACTGTAATCGGTCAGACAGCCTGTTCATGCTTACAGCGGTGCATCTACCCACTAATTTGTCAGCCATAGGCTTTAGACTCTGAGCATTTTTTTCTTCTTTTTTCCCCCCACTACACGTACAAGAGATCCTAATGAGAGCGCACATGTTCAGCTCCAGACCCAGAGTGGTTCTGACTTCATACCTTAAGCTAGGACTGGATTCAACACTTGATGTTGCTGTGCGGGTGTGACATTTCCCGGGCAAGGGCATATTCACACACCTTTCATGAACCCCTGCTCCGGGGCGGAATCTAAAAATAATCCCAGGATGTTGCAGTGATGAGGTTTCACAATAAAAACCTCTCCGGAGCCTCAGTCTTTTACCGCTCCCTAATTGGCTACAGGACCTTCTCACCTACTTTATTGGATGTTTTGACAGTGTTAGAGCCCAAATACCGCCGGCGGCCTCCAAAAGGTTTTTCATTTTATCACTGAGTCGCATTTTATTCTCAAACGGTCGAAGAAAAAGCTTAGGGAAATTAAGTCTGTGTAACCAGGTAAATGTTTTGATCTTCTTGTTACAACTTTTTGACTGCTTATTTTGGGGATGTTAGCTTGTTTTTTTTTATTGAAAGGCATACTGTAGGAGTGTTGGATGCTATTGGCGTGGTTAAAAAGTAAGTAAGAGTAATGGCATGCTGGCAATAAAGAATATATCCCTCTCGAAACAAAGCAAAGCAAATCATGTCACTCTGCAGTCCACACATATTGTCTCTTCCTGTTTATTGTCAATCTTCTAGCTCCTTTTATCAATGGAAAGTGAATTGCACCTGTCACATACACTGTATAGGTCATATTCCTTGGCTGTCTAGCATAACATTGATCCTTGATGTTGATCCTTTAAGGCTTTGATTGTGACTGCACCTTTCTCAAAATTGGATTCTGAGTGGAAGTTCATCTCATAAGGATAGCATAACGCTGTGCTGCTGCTCACCTCCAAAACAAAGCTGGGAGGTTGTCATCAGCTGGCTTCGATTTCAAAATCAGGGTTTGTGTGTTAAGAAACTGTAACACTTTCACTCCGGCATGCATTTGAGGGAGCATGGGGCTAATGGAGAAACCTGCCTGAAGGTGTGGCTTACCGCCCTCCGGCACTATTGTGCTCCTGAGCAATGTGGCCCAGAGTAGCAGGAGAATTAAAAACAAGTCCTGTCAATTTTCATTACGAGGCATCAGGTGCTGTGCCAGGTTAACCCATCACACTTGACTGCTCGCCACCACCCTCAGACCCTTTTAACCCTAACTGACAGTCTTAAGTCCACTATCCTGGTGTTGCTGAGGAGTCAGACAGGTGGGGAGGGCGAGGGGAAGGTTTAGGGAGCTATGGAGTTAATACAGAAAAAAACACCAGAAACAGGGAGTGTTTCGTGCAACCAAAATTATTAAAATGTTTACCCTTGAAATGACTAATATGTTGTAATCTTTTTGCTTTAAATCAACATAAAACTGTTTTTTTTTTTTGCAAAATAATACTAAGCTTTTCTCTTATCCTTTATTGTTTAGTTTTGACTATAGAACCTTATTTCCTTGTCTCTTACTTTTGAGTAATGAGTTGGTGAATACCTTTATCTGCTAAACACCGCTGAGCATTTACCGCCGAACAAGTTGACTCATAAGCTGTGTAACCATCCCTGCCGCTCCCATCTCCTCTCTCCGCCCTGCCGTTAAATGCTGAAACCGAGCGAGCCGTGCTAATCGGTGGAAAGAGGCGACTAAAGCTACTGCTAATCCATTCTGGAATTACGGGGGAGAACAAATTAAGAAACTTCAACTCATTAGCTGAGCTTTAATTCACCGCCCCTCCTGGAGTAATCCCTAAACTCAGCTGCTCCAGTTAATTATACCGAGGCCCTGGATGAGAGGCCCTTCATTGTGTTTCTCTTGTTGTTGTTGTGCTGCGTTAAGTTTGCCGAGACGTTGGTGTCTGCCTGTTTGGCTTTTTGGTTTTGACTCAGAGAGACAGGCTAAGGAACATCAATATTACAGCGGTATCGTACAGTGAGAATCACCTAATGCTAAATATTCTTCAGTTGGAAGGAAACTGCAAAGCTTTGACAATTCCAGTGATTTATTTATTCAGGGGTTCTGGCTGAAAGGAAGATGAAGGGGTGCATGTGTGCGTTTGTGTGTGGAGCCACTTTTCTACTTGCGATGTGAGGCATGAAAGTAAACTACATGAAAATATAAACACCTTCGATCAAAAATGTGCTCCGATCTCCTTCTTTGAGCGTGTTTAAGAGAATTTCTCGGGCCCTTTTGTGCATGTGGGAAATGGTAGATACCGCTGCGATGAGAGGAGGCAAAGTCAGAGGAAATCAAAAGAGTCCCTTTCAAGAAAAAGTCACCTGAGCTGAGCTGCACGCTAAATGATTTACATGCTTTGGCATTTTCTCTGAGCGGCGAGCACTGAATGTGTGATGCCGGCCCATTTTGGGCTGGGAACCAAAGAAGTGGAAAATCAGATTTGCCCAAGTTGTGAAAGTGCTTTTGTTCTTTTGAATGTTTAAACATTTGACTATAGATTAATGCGGCTTAAATGTGCGATACGAACCTTGAATATGCTGGAATTCAGAGTGCTGTAACTCACAAAAATAAATCAATACGTCCTCTTGAAAAGGCTTATCATAAAATAGATTCAGCTCTCGCATCTGTTGAAATGGTTTTCAGTCTAGAGCTGCAAAATTTTATCAGTTTTCTTCTTCTTTTTTTTTTTTTGTAAGTTGACAGTGGTTGCTGTAGTCACCAGCACCGCTGAGAGAGGATTTCAATGGCTTTCTGAGCTGTGCAGATGGATTCACATTTGAACTTTGTCATCACATGGGTGATAAGCCACCCGTAAGAGAGGCTTTTGTAATTTCAAATATGACTAAGAGGCAGTAGAGGATCAAACAGGAGCGATGGATGGGTAGATGGATGGAAGGATAGATGTGCAGGCCTGTGCTTTAAAACCACTTCATGTGCCTCACTTATCTTGCCGAGAGACACATGCGGTGATTGCTGTAACCAGATGAAGCCCTCTGGGAGGCCTAATGTGGACACTGTGTAATACCTGTTTCCAATTTGCCTTTGTTTACGCTCCATTCGCACAAGTGGCTCGGCCATTTGCAATCACCGCCTCAGTAATTAACCCCAAGCATTGTGGCCTGCAGATATGACGGATGCTTTCGTGCCCCCGCCTCACCCCGACTTTTTCCTTCCTACACTCTGTAGTGAGCACATTGATTTGTGGGCCACGGGAGGTTAGTGCGGGGGCCACTTGCCATGGATCTCCCATCAGGCTAATGAGGCACAGCGTGACAGCTTTGGTGATTGGGTGAACAGAGGATGCCGCTCGTGGCATGTTCTGTCAGTGAGCAGTACGTACTGGTGCCAATCCCCCCTCTCCCATTGGCACAGTGCTGTTGTCCTCCTATAGGGCCTTATTAAAAGCAGGGGTCAAAATTTCCAACTGATACACACTGCAAAGTTTATGCTCCAGTAAAAAATCAAAAAGCACAGAGATTCTTCATTCACGGCTTGGTCTTGTTTGTGGACATCAATTATGCGATCCGGCCCTCGAGAACAAAAACAGCTACTCTGTATCTGGAGGAAAAGCAGAGCTACTGAGTTTGTGCGCGCGTCTGTGTGGTCACATTAAAAGGAAACGCACTTTGTCAAATTCAATTGGAGACTGCCTTTTCAAGCATCTACAGGCACAAAGTCACAAAGAAGGAAGTGAGCAGAAACAGAATAGGAAGCCTTGATCCTTTTTACTGTTCTTAATTAGTTTTTCTGCACATGAAAAATAAGCTTTTGTTCAGCCTGAATTACCATTGTCGTGAAGCGTGATAGCGTTCATTGTGTAGCGGATCTCAAGGTATAATAAGTGTTTTGAAAGAAGAAGAAGAAGGAAAAAAAAAAAAAAAAACCTCAACATGATGGAATTGTCAGAACACTTGAACCCTCAACATCACGCCCGGGCATGCTCACTTCCCATTCATCACCCGGATTCCATCCTCCCCGAAGGTTCAATCTGATGGCAGATCAGATCTCATCTGACAAAGCGCAAGACCGCGTCCACACTTCTGCCGGCAGCCGAAGTGGGCACAAATAATCTGCCTCTAATACCTGAACCTAATTAGCTCTGAAATCTGAGGTTAATTAAACAAAAGGAGGTTAAATTAAGTGACTGGGATTTAAGTGGCGACACACCGGATTAAAAACACCCCCGTCTTTCCCTGAATCACTCATCCTCGCTATCTGCAAAAATCCTCTTCCCTCCTCATCATGTATTTGGGCCCAATATAAAGCTGTCTCCGCTGCTGTTCGGCACCATAGACATGTTTCAATAGAGTATATTCATTTTCCTAAAGCTTCTTTACTCATGCACACACAGCGTAGTACCACCAGGTGAAGCTGAGACTAGCACTACGTATGCCACTCACATTAAAGGTCAACATAGTGATTAGTGATTATTATAGTCTGTGGCAGTAAACAGAATTAGAATACCTGTCGAATACTCTAACTAATAAGCTGACAGTGAGAGAAAATTACCAGTAGGTTTGTTCATATATATAGATGAGGGCTGACTCGGATGGTATCAGAGTGCTCTAATGAATGCTTAATTGACATATCAACTAATGGCTGGTCATCACATACATCATAAAGCCTCCTGAGTAGGCAACCGAGAGAAAGCTTTTTGCATCGCCATAATCAACTTTGTTCAGCAATAACACACTGTCAGCAAACTGTGAGGTAATGGAAATATATTTGTTATCATTTGGACGCCGGATATGAACGGAGAGGCAGGTTTTTGAGTGCGGGCGAGTCTTATGATCTGTTTTGTTAAATGGAAAGAAGAGGAAAATAGATCACTTGACTAAAATTTTATTTGGGGATACTTCGGCTGTGGTTGCACTGCATAACATTTTTGTTGATGCATTTGCAGGGTGCCCTGCCCCAGTCCTCGCATTTATGATTGCAAAAAAAAAAAAAAAAGACAAGTTCTCCTCACTCCCACTCACACTGTCCTCCTCATCCTCCCTCGCCGGACTGTACAGCGATATGGAGTGTTTTCAGCACAGGAACACCTGCGATGCGTGCATATTGCAAATTATGTTATTTTAGAAAAAAGCTACACTTTTTTTTTTTTTTTTTTGGAATGAAAATGGAAAATAACTAGAGAATTTAAATTGCAGTACACCTATGCAGAAGTCACCTTACTTCTGTCGACGCCACCGAAAAGCTGGGCCACATTTAGTTTGAAAGCACTGCCTCTCTACAAATGACCTTTCGTGGGTGGAGAGAAGAAGCAAATTGGCCGTTCATTCCTTTTTTAGGGACATAGGTGACACGGTGATAGCCGAGCCATCGCTGGCACTTGAAAGCCCACTACTCTTATTGCTGCCACCTGTGTTTGTTGCACAGGCATGTCTGCACTCAGGCTTTCAGCGCTGGTTACTTTCTCTGTAGCTTGCTAATGATGTTCACTCGGCTTGCGGGGAGAAAGAGTCTCTGTGAAAGACTAAGTGTAACCTTATCAATAATGCCTCTTGCTACCATAAACAACCATATAAGTCTAAAAATATACTTTCCCAAGGCAATGTTTCTCTCGCTAATGGGCCCTCACTCAACCTGTTGCCTTCCAGTTTTCTTTCACACGGTAGAAAAGGAGCGAAAAGGATGAAGGTAACTTTTTGAGCAACCATTTCATGTTTTCACTGTCCTGCGGTGGGCTGTGTGCTAATGCCATTATTGGGTTGCAACTGAATAAGCTTCTTAGAAGGCCGAGCAAAAAAAAAAAAAATGAATAAAACAAAAACCAACAGTTGGATACATCCCTGTAATCATTCAATTCCTGTGTGGGTAGAGCCCAGTTAAACAACCTACACACCTGAGGTCCATCATTATCATGTAGGGAGCTCCGTACATCTCAGCACCATTACTTGCTGGACTGGCTCCACGTGGTGCCTCGATACAAAAATGTACCACTATAGAAGTTCTCTCTGTCTGCTCTCCTCTCTGTCCTTTTTTTTCTCAACTCCCACAGGATGAAAGGTAAAGCCTGAGGGGGGTCATTTGTATCTGCTGCCCCTGTTTCCTGTCTTCGTTGTCCAGCCTGAAGGCCATCTACTCACACGGAACCAGGTGTCAAAAGGAGTAATAGCACAGATCGATGTCAAAGGATGCACAAGCAATGGGGAAGCATTCTTTGTCCTGCATTCTTCCTCTTCCCCACTGATTTAAAACACACCACAGGGGAATTGTTGTGAGGTTTTTGTTTGTGGTGATGTGCGCTGAGGGCGTCAGAGGAGCCACATGCAGACATTTGTTTCCTTGTCTTACTTTGCCTGTTTCATGCTGCTCCAGGCAGAACATACATAAAGAACAGGCAGGTGTGGCTGTGACTTGGTTTGGACAGTTTGCAGCCCTTCTTCAAGCACAAAATGTTGGCAGAAAGCAAAGCTGGCCAGACTTGGTTCTTACAAGAATATGAGTCTGGTAACATTTGAATTTCATTATGTTTCAGCTGGTACAGAGAAACTTGGGGTTGCACAGACTAGTCGACTAGTTGATTAGTCAACTTCACTGCTGTGCCATGACGGTTTAAGCGTCATGGCGGCTAGTCGTCGATCACGTGACAATAACAACATGGACGCCCCCAAGAAGACAGGTGAGGAGCTCTGTGGGTCATTGCAGCAAATTAGCAGTGGTTCATCAAGTGTGTGGAAATACTTCACTAAAGATGAAGCCTATGCTACTGTGACATACAAAATATTTAAGTCTGTCATGAAATACAACAAAAGTGCTACTGCAAGTTACACTCATCTAAAAAGGCGTTAAAACAGATTAATCAGGAAGATGCTGTGGATGTAGAGCATGTTTTTTGTCCTTGATGTCATTGAATGCACCATTCAAGAGGCATACGTTATGGCAGAGCTGAGAGCGAGAACCGCATATTAGAAGTGTCAAATTGATGGTGTTTATGGTGTTGGCGTGGATGGCTACGGCTGACAGTAGCCCCTGTTCAAGCTTCACTACACTTGTTGAAAAGCCCACATAGCTTCCTTTGTGTGAGACGCTACAATATGTATTCAGGTCAAGAATACAGATTTCATTGTTGCAAAGCATTACTTTCTACTAACCTCATTGGCGACTAGTCGATGTCGACTCCACTTTCACCACGTAACGGTCAACTTTTAAAACTGAAATTAAATTAACTTTCTTTCATAGCAGGTTTTCATCTGGAGACTGAACAACAAGAACACTCCAGGTTGAACACCAGGACAAAAACAAGTGGATAACTTGTTTGAATTATCTTGTCAGCATCCATTTCGTTGCAGCACTGAGAAATGTCCACACCACTGTACACTCACAACTGTTCTATAGACCAAAGCCTTTAGAAGAGATTACCAAAGTAATCATCAGAATGTGGTTCCTCCAGGAATCAGCTATGAGAATGAATGGATTACATGAAAGTAATTCCAAGCTCAATATCAGAAGCTATCCCGAAGCCAAGAAAACAGATTCTGATCTCATACTGTTGCTGTGTCCTCCGGCTCTCTACAGCGGTCTAAGTACCTTTGAGACTCTCTAGTGCATAAACCACCTTCGGTTTATAGCACCATCAAGGTCACAAGTTCACTTGGATATTTTGCACATTCTTTCTACAGACTTTGTTTTTTTTTTTTTTTTTTTTAAGGAACATCCCTTCCATGCTTTTACACATCACAAAAATCCCCACTATATACATATTGAAGAAAACGCAGATGCATAGGAACGGACACAATAGCGTGAACACTAACTTCAACAGATCTCATGTCTCTGAGAAATATTTTGGAAAAGAGGACCCAGTGTTCTTTCCCGCGGTAATGATATGGGTCCGCATCTGTCACCCTCTGCCCATGGCAAGACCCCATCTCCTGGGAGAGACGGTAACAGGCGGCTAATCAGCTCCCTCTGACATCTTCATCACAAACGGCCACACGCAAGCGCACGCGGCCACCCAGTCGCGCACACGCAGACACACACGCATGCCCGAACAAACACAAAGACTCAAACACAGCGTAGACAGATAAAAAGGATTAGGGTCTAACAGGCCAGCAGACAACAGGACAGAGGAAGGACATGCCGAGTGTGTGTGTGTGTGTGTGTGTGTAAGCAAACCAAAGCTCTCTCTCTCTCTCTCTCTCTCTTTCTCCATCTATCTGCGCGTGCTAGATTAAGTCTGTCTCTCTTACTTTACGTACACAATCCTGCACGACACACGGCCCCATCTATTCCCGCTAAACACACAGCATTTTCCTCTTCCCTGCCTCGATCACTCCTCTCTGATTAAAAGACGAGTAACGCGAAATTGCTTATTGACTTGAACAAAGGTTATTTATAACATCATTGTCTAATTCTCCCCAGGCCTCCACATGCAAAAAGCTTTGTGACAGGTTTATGCTTCAGCCAGTGGACTTTGATTTTTTTATTTTTTCTTCCAGCAAAAGCATTCACCGCCTGATTGCATTATTTCCCGGTTTGCACACGCGCAGTGTGGTCCACACAATGGTTTGCCAATAGGAGCATTCATTTTTATGACAGGAAATGCAACAATTAACGCTCACATTTTAATTTTAAGCATTAAGGGGATGTATTCAACAAAACTACGCTTAACTAAGACAAGGGAAAAGATAAACACACACAGTAATGCAATGATATGTTGGTCACGAGCTTGTCTGAAAACAGAACGCCTATGTTCAGCAGCAGTGTTAACAGGTAGTTGTGTTGTACTGGAACTTTGCTTGGAGATAAGTGTCTAAGGGACCCTATGGGACCTGGCTCCTCGCCGCCATCACAGAAAGTTCGGCGAATGCTGCAGGGCATCGTGTCCTGACGAACCCCACTCTGCTTGGTATGCATTTGATACAGCCACGGGAAATTATCATATATCTGCTAACTCGTCGAGTTGCGAACAGCAAAGGCGAGACAGCGGGACTCACACTGACTTCCCTTCTCATCATTCGGTATAAACGAGAACATAGTTTCTCTAGGTCGTGTGGGCTGAGATCACTTTCGGACCAGCGTTCAAGAAGAGCGAGAAGCTGTCTCCTATCTTGTAATTAATTGCACCGTAGCAAGCTGTGTTTTACTTTCTAGAGTCTATCAATTGCTGCATGTTGCTGTCCTCTGAATTGGCTAGAAATAGTTAAAACAGTAGTTAATGCTGGAAAAGTTGAGCCAGTGACAGTGTCTCCTCCGCTTTACTTTGACTAACAAAAGTTATTGATGCAGCCGCATGGTTAGCCTGATTTATCCTTTCATGGAACGTCTTAAATAGACTTCATGGTAGAGCACCATCCTGCAACGCATACCAGCACATAGTCTGGGATTCCAATATGCCACACTGTAAAGCTAGAGCAATACCACTGCATAGATAACACATAAAGCAGTTTTTCAATGTCAAACAAATCACAACCAGCTGACATTTAATAGTTTTTTTAAACTAAGCTATGTTATAAATTTTAGGATACCATTCCTCAAATAATGAAACTGAAGCAGTTACTTGCACAAGTAGCATACAGGTGAACGAAAGGCTCACATCCAATATTCATATAAGGATCGACTGATGAATTGCAACTTCATTTTCTAGCCTGGTCCATGGTTTGAGCATTGCACTCCCTGCCCTGTCGAATGGCCCTTTTGAACCCTTTGTGACTATCTTTATGAGAGAGGCCTCTCATGTCAAGAGAAAAGCGTCTGCACTTGCTGCGACTATTATCTTTCTTTTTTTTTGTGTGAACCCCAACAAATGCCAAAACTCTCCTGACACTCAGCTAAATGCCAAAGATAAAGAGAATACCGCATGCCACGTGTAGCCACAGAAGTGCTTTTTAAAACCGAATCTGTTAGAAGGTTAACAAATTACCTAGTGGAATTATAAAGTTTGAACCCAGTTAATGTGCCCTTGAGCCATTGAATAAAAGTAATGAAAACAGAGGATATAATACATATGGGCATTTGGAGGATTTGACACGTTGAGAAAGGATAAAGATTACCTACACACCTGCCGCTGCACACCTGCTGCCAACTTGGGTGAGCTCAGCATTAACCTGACATTAGCCCCGGCTCCACACCCTAATCCCTGGGCAGAGGGCAAACACCTATTGGGTATATATATATTTTTTTTTTTTGGGAGCAGCTGCAGAAATGACGTCTGATGATGAGAGAAGGAAGGAGAGTCACAAGGTTAAAAAAAAACATCTTTCGCCCCTGACTTTCTATTTCATCTTACCCTTCCTGCCTATTGCTCACCTCTCACCTCTTTCCCTCTCTGTAGCCAGGCCACTTTCTTTCCCCTCTCTCCCTCTCTCTCACTCTCTCTCTGTGCTTCCCTCTTCCCTCGTGCATAAAATATATGTGTGCCTGCACTTAATGCACACACACACACACATGCTCACACATAAAGTTGGATCCTGACAACCAGTGGGCTAAACCTAGCATTTACCTCAACAGCTGGGTTCACCACCAGCAACAATTACAACCATTAGCATGCTTAATTAACAGATTCGCTGGCAGCTCATGCAGGCTGAGCACGGCCCCCCCCTTTCTCTGCCTAAACCACCAAGCCTCCAGAGATTCAACTCCCACACTGCTCCCTCATAAGGTAGACAATCTGGGGTAGGCTAGGATTGTACCATTGCGTCGCTTGGCGTCAAATGAGATGGATAATAAAGTAGTAACCCATTTTTTATTTTTTTTTTGGCTCAGCTCTCTGGTCCTCCAACCACCTCAACAGGTGTTCGCGCAGACCATCGCGACAGCGTCTCTTGACATGGCGTGCCTGGCCAGAAACATATAAACAAAAGCTGCGTGAATAAACATCATCAAAGCCGCGCTCCTAGCTGTGGCTTGCTGGGGGGAAAGACACTATCAGCTCTGGCTCATACCCGAAGCACTGCACAGAGCTCACTGGTAGCATTCTCTGAAAAGCTCAACAGCAGCAGCGGTGAGAAAACTTTTCAGTCAAAGTTGTCCTTGGAACATACTGTACACTAATGAATTTTATGCCTGCAGTAAGAAGCTGTTATTGTCGTGTTCCCGCAAACTGACTGTGTTCTCATTTGTTCCAAAGCACGTTTTGTTGAAGTCACACTGACTCCCACGCAAGTAGTATTATGTGAAGGAAGAGCGTGCCTGGGTACTCAGTACAGAAGGTGATTTTTTTTTTCTCAAATAGCAGCCCTTGACCACTTGGTCGCAACATCTTTTTTTTTTTTCTTTGTACAGAAATATAACAAACCTCTCTCATGCTCAGCTGTAAGTCTGCAGTAGTATACTATCTGCACGGAGTTGTTTCTGGCGACTATTATTGTTATTATATTTCATTACAGTGCAGAGGATCCTTACAACAGTGTTTCATTGAATGTCAAATCAAATTTTAACAAATATTTAAATATTTTTTCACACCTGAGCTGTTTCTTTGTAGGTGATGTCATGCAAACGTACTAAGCAATTCAAAAGAAATACATGAAGTAGAGAGAGAGAGAGAGGGAAAAAAAAAAAGATGTTATGGCTGGACAATCCTCACTAAAGTACTTGGGGATAAGGATATAACTTTATGCAACAATAATGTAACGCTACGTTGATGCCGGAGGAAGGGAAAACCCAATTAGATGTGGGCACTGGTGCACAGTCCTCCGGAGAAAACTACTGGCTCCGTTAAAAATGTATCATAGCGCTCAGCTTATTAAGATGTCATCTGTGCAAGCTCCGCAGGTTCAGGGTAAATACCCTCATGGCACACTCTTCTGTGGGCCTGTCGATCCACCCTGTCGCCGTTTTCGCAGTCGATGGCTCTTTAGTGGCTGTCACTGGCTGCCTAGAACGCTTCATAAACATCTCCCGCTTTTTCACCTAATTAGGCTGGAGGGATTTCACTAAGACGAGAGAGAGGGGGCGCTTTCCACTTGCATCGGAAGAAGCGAAGAACTTCCTGCTGTACAGTGTACCTCCACCCAGAGTCTAACCTGGTGTCCTCGCTGTTCTCCCTCCTTTGCTCCATCCCAGACCTGAAAGTGTCATGTCCTTGGGTTTATTTATTCTGTTTTCAAGTCTGGAGTGCTCACAAGTATTACAACATTTCACTGCAGCAGGGTCTGATATGTTCAAAAAGAAAGAAAGAAAGTTGCTTTTTTGAGACAAATCTTAGTTTAGACTCTAACTGGAAAATTACACATTGTTATTTTCATCCATCAGTGCAATGCCTAGCATATTTATTGAGATTTACCGTGTTTGTTGTGCACATTGCATCCATCTATACAAATATTGCCAGACTTTATGGCTATAATTGATTTTATATCTCAAGCATTATCTACTAAAAGCAACAATGATTTACCATCCAATTACAGTCTTGGCAGAGAAAATACCAGTCTAATGCAGTTATAACATTTGTTGACTGACTTGCACCGTATCTTGTTTCTGCCAACGTTTACACACACACATGCGTGCAGATACACGCATATTCATGGCCATGCATCTCACACACACACACACACACACACAAATGTGTGAGTGAGACATCTCCATAACCAGACCAGCTGACCTGAGACTTGTAGAGCTGCTGGTGACTCCAGGGAGATGCATAATAGAATTTCTCCAGCCGCCTTCCTGCTAATTACAACAGACCTTGGCTCTGAATAAATATTTATTCAGAGGACACGGCAATCTGCATGCATATTGTGCACAACACAAGAACCGGCCAGCCAGGACAATGGCTGGGATCCGCCTCGATTCGACAACATCAGAAATAAATGACAAGAGTAATAACAGTTATAGAGAGAGATGTGTGGGTAGAGCATCATAGTGCTTTTAATTACCACTAACGCTAAAAATGGATCCGCCAACGCTCATGTGTTACTAGCACATGCCTTTCGGAGCAAAAAAAAAAAAAAACGGCATATTGCAACTGTGGTAAGAGCAGATTTTGGAATAAAATAGAAAAAGAAGACAAAGTCTTTTCTTTGTCTACACTGGAAGAAGGAGCAAGTGGTGGCGTGGTTAGGCCACACTAAATAAACACGATCTGTGTTAGAATCTGAAGTGGTATATTTCTGTTTTGTACGGTTGTTTCCACCAACGTCACATTTTTTTTTTTTCCACCCACATATGCATATAAGTACATCAGGTGATTTTTATGGTTTTATGGGTTATGTCGTGCAGATACTCAACAGCAGTTTGCAATATATTTGCTATGTTGTTGCACTTCACGCAGCAAGAGATACAAAATCACAGTGCAAGACACACTGCTGCCTTGCAGAAGTTTTCCCTGACATATTGAATAAATAAATAAATAAATTCTATACTTTAGTTGGTTAGTTGGCAAAAACGACCAAGTACTTAGTAAACCACTGCTGAGAAGGACAGACGTGATGCAATGTCGAGACCAAGAAAAACAGCGAACTTCAGTAAACTTGCTCACCTATGCATTAACACTGACTCAGATGCACATGCACATGTACAAGAACACGCAGACACACACACACACATATCCCCCTTTGCTCTGTGGGGCAGGCAACAGCTGTGTTTGGTGCAAGTGGAAGAGCAGCTAATGAACCAAACAGAACGCTTGACAATTCACATCTGCTGACACTCTCCAGCTGCTGCCAGCAGGCTGGCCTTCGCGAGCCTCCCCAGACCAAGACCTAAAGCCGGGGTAAACACCTGGGCAAGACACTACAGACGCACGCACGGGCCTCCGTGCTCGTGCGTGCACGCCGTTAACCCACACACGGACACGCATTTATTCCTGCAAATCACCACCCGAGCATGATCTCTGCTTCTCCCCAAGAGGAAGCCTGATTTTCACATAAGTAAGGAAGCAGACATGCGATGCAGAGGTGGGAGCGAGCAGAATCCATTCGACCGCAGTTAATATAAAATGAAATCGAAAAGAAAAAGCCACAAATGAGTGGCGCTACACCTACGGTTTTTAGGTGCACAAATTACTTGATATAATTTGTCACATGCAGTGTTACCTCGTTATACCTCAGAGCACAACATCCTGTAGCAGCATGCTGTTTGTCCCACTATCTATGATACCACGCTGTGTGTTTCACTCCACTGCCTGTGTCTCTCTATGAGAAGACTTTATTTATAGCTAAGTCTGAAGAGAAGGAAGCCGTGCTGTCATTGCTGCAGACAGGTTAGTGGTCGTCTCCACCTCCAGAAGGCTTCATTACAAAATGGACTGAGCCCCTGATGTCTCCCTCATCTGTACTTTATATAGAAATTTTTATCTTTTATTGCTAGAGATAATGCTTCTACTCTTACCCCAGCAACAGGTTTCTTACCTACTGGGCATTACTGTGGCGGATACATTCTTCCGGGGGTGGAGGATTTCCACAGCCGTATGGAGATATATATAGTTAAAAAAGAAATAACAAATTAGAGGCACGCTGCGCACAGAACATTCGACCCACACATACGCTGCAGACACAGTGCTGCTCCATCTGCTGTAGTAACACTGAGACATGATGATGAGGTACGCGGTGGCGAATGTTAGAGCAACCTCAGTGCCGACACGGTAAGATGAAAAGTGCTCTCCTGGGTGCTCGTCGCTGCCCCACTCTGTTGCCTCATTTTGTAAGATATGGCTCACCTGTGCAGTGGAACTAGGAACATATATAAGCGCTCACACACCGATAGGCCCCATGTGTCTTCCTCTGCTCCCGTGCTGCGAGTTATGATACCGGCTTTCTTAGCGTGCATTCCCGCAAAACCATTCGCACAGAGCATCCTTTCGTCATCCCGTCCCTCTCCCACCCACTGTCTCCAATTTGCCGGCCTTTTCTGATTGCATTTGGTAACAATTTTGTCAAGGCTCCTCTGGCAGGCAGCGAGGAGCAGTCCCATCAGCAGCTGTAGCTAATTAGCGACTATCGCTAGCTCTTTTGGCTCACCCTCCGCTGCCTCCCTTGGCCCAGTCGCTTCTAAGTATAAATTATTGGATTGTCGAGATAAACGGGGGGGCTGGCAAAGATGTAAGAGCAAGAAGAGAAGGGAGATGTGAAGAGGCTCGACAAAGAAAGCATGTTGAGGAGAGAAAGGAACAGAAATGTCGGTAATCTTTGATTCTCACAGTTCACAGTCTTGTCCTTGGCCATGAAAAAAAAAAAGTTCATATGATGAATATTTCATTTTCCATTGACCATGGTCTTACTGATTCAATTTACTCCTACGTCTGCATCCAATGCATGTGACCTTTGCTTGACAGCTATAGAAAAAGTCCAATCACTCAAAATACGTTTTTACGTTTTAAAGTTTTCTAAAATCTCGGCGCTTATAAAAAAAAATGAGCATGTTTTCCCACTTGCACACATTTTTTACACATTTACACATAAACTCCCAAGAAGTACAGGAAAACACTGCAAAATCCAAACTCTCGTCTCGACTTCATTTGCTTTACGCCACTAAGGTGCTGATAGTTGCTGTCCGGGCAGGGGGATTGCGACAGAATTACTGCGACAAATAAAGAGTGGCTTGATGAAAACACAAGGCAATCACAGAGAACAGAAAGTCCCGTCAAGGACAAGCGGTAAGCAATAACACGTGGGACAATCTTTTATCCCCCTCTGATTAATTCCAGGTACCCTGTACTGTACGCTGGATACGGTGTCATCAGCAGCCTTTATGTTAATGGAAGCCTCACCGGGGTTGCAGGAACCTGGCCTTTAGAGAGCAGAGATTAACCCCTTGGACCTCAGGAGCATTTGCTGATTTTCACCCTTCATCCTGCTGCTGATACCATGTGATGTCAAAAATGAATCAGTCTGTGAATTGTGCAATATTAGAAATTTCCAGACTTGGAAATCTGCATCCTAAAGTGAGTGAAAAAGAACTGAAAACAGTCAGAACGTTCTTCAACTGGTCACTGAATGAAGCGGTCTCACATCAACAGCCAGCGGATAGCACATTTAAGGCAGGCAGGGAAATAAATTCTGCTTTTGGAGGAAAACGGTCCTTGAGTAGACTTGCTTCACAGCCACTAAATTATACTTACATCCTATGAAAGAAAAATGTGCGTGGCAAATTGTAGGGCCCTTGCACAAATGAAAAGGCAGAGGAAATTATCTTGTACTTGGACTCAACTTCTTTTTTATTCGATCTCAATCTTACACACCACGGTCATTGGTTGAAAAATAAGTGAATGACACAGAAGCCAGAACTTTTTTTTTTTTTTTTTTTTTCCTTTTAATAAATCGTTACTTAAGGTTTTGGAACTGTCTCTCAAAAATGCATTAAGACATCGTGCATCATCAGTTAGCATACTATATGAGCATCTTTGGCAGCGTCCCAATAAAACTTGCAGTGAGTCATGAAATGCAAAAGTTTAGCCCATCAATTTCCTCTGGTCATCCGGTTCATGATAAATGAACCGTGACATAAAACCTTGACATGGCTTAGATTATGAACCTGCTCAGCCTAACGAAGGCATACGCTGTGAACGGCTGTACTTGATTATATTCTCATTTGGCCAAAGCTTAGTCAAGACTGGATCTGGACTGGTCACACGGCGGTGATTTTGCATGCTCTGTTCAAAACGAATAACGTATTGCTGTGGCCGACAAGTCATGTAAATGCTGGAATCTGAAACACTGTTTCTTTTTCTTTTTGCCACTTCCCAAATGATCCGCCAATAAAAAGACAATTGAGAGGGATAATCGAGGGAGAACACAGACTGTCTTCCTAGGCTGAGATAACTCATTTGCTACCAAAAGGCAATCAACTACTTTTTAACTGTCTCTAAAGAATATTCTGAAGCGATTGGAAAGACACTCTGCTTTCGTTCATATGTCATTCCTACAGTTTGAATTGTTACTAATCCATTATTCAAGCAACATCATCACTTTGGCTGCTTCCTCTACATATATATGTAAGTTTGGACAATTTCTATAGCATTTTGGATGCATTGTCAGTAAATATAATATATTGTGGAAACTAAAGGCAGAGCAAACAAACAACCACTGCTGCAGTAGAGGCTTGGCAAAGCAACACAAAGGAGGAAGAAAGCTCCTCAGCAGGGCCCCCAGCCTCGAGACAGTCATTATCCGTAAAGCATCTTTGACAAAGTAGCAAAAATTAATATTTTATTCGTCACTATGTTTATTTGTCCAGTCACCTATGATCCCCAGAGAGTGTGTATTAAAAAGTTGGAATTCCTGCACCTTTCCTTTCCTCCAGTTTGAATGTGAACGCGCTCAAACTGAAGCTGGGCGTCTGCACCATATCCCTTTGTTCATTAAATACCTGTAACTTGAATATGCTGAACGGCAACAATAAGAAAAACAACTGTTCAAATTGTATGCGCAACATTTCCCTTTAATGAGCTGATGCTGGATGGATGCTCCGGCTACAATGTCTAGCAAATAGGCTACAAGTAGTAATGGTGGCAGAGTGGCGACGGACATGCTTAATTACCGGCGGTATAACATTTGCCGTATCCACCATTTGCAACATACATACTGTACATCATCTCCACGGGAAGTCTGGTAGCAGACTGTGGTGAAATGCTAAATGCACTCTGAATGCAGGCCTCGTCTCGTGAAACCCACTCGAAGTGGATGAACAACTTACAGCCGTGCATTTAATGAGGCAAAAAGAAATGATATCACAGTCAAAAAAAGCCTTCCAAAGGTTCGTTGACAGGTGCTTTCATGCTAATTGAACATATGCCGGCAGGCCTATGGGTGTCAAACGCAGACATACCCTCGGTGACTGCGGTTCAGTCAAGGTAAAGAGTGTAAGTGGTGTTAGAGAGAATAACAATTTTAGATCAACCTGCTTCCCCCCGATGCCAGCCCTAAGTGACAATGTTCTGCAACAACTGGGCAGGAGATTGCATGCGCCTTTGTGTGCGTGCTCACAGGAAGTTTTTATTTATTTATTTATATATTTATATGCAGGGGATGAAAGAAAGCGAGCAAAGAAGTTACTAGCAGCCCTCAAAAACTGCTAACCAGTGTGTGATTTGCAATTCGTGTATTGACCTTCACGTGTCAAAAAGGCCTACATCAGAGGGAATAACTTCTACCTCTCATACCGTGTGTGCTTGCGGGGATTTGTGGTCTCGTGTATTTTTCTTGCAGAAATCATTGACTATTAAATATACTGACAGCTCAGAGAGTAAAGGGGAAATGTTTTTTATATGTATGTTTAAAAGAGATGAGGTGGATTTCTGTGAGCGTGTGTGACAAAATTGTAATGCGAATTTGATCAGCTCTCGGCTGACTAATTTAGAACCCTTTCGCTTTAACCCGTTCACGTCTAACCGCACACAAAATATCGATTTCCACCTCTTTTGTTTGCGTCCTTCAACTTTCTCTCTGTAAACATCCCTCATACCTGTTTCTCCATCTCCTCCCTCCTCCCCCGCCCTCTCCCACTTACCACAGGACTATCAACATACCAAACACCGGACGCTTGTGAATGACAAACTGCCCCGTCAATGGAATTCTTCATAAATCACGCAAATAATGGCACGCACGCTCACGCCACACTTGACAGGTAGGAGATGGATTGCGGACGCCGTGGGGGTAGCACCAAATGATGCACCCCATTAGGTGTAGGGTAGAGTTATTCTAATCAATAACTCTGTCTTGTAAAGAATTCAGCTCCTTCCCTTGAGGTCCAGACCTGTCAGATAATGGCACGTCTATTTGTTTACCTTGTCACTTTCTAACACAACCCTAACCCCCCTAAAAACCCGCCACGAACCGAAGCCTCCACCATATTACTGTACGCAAGTGCAAGTGCATGACCTGTCAAAACCCAGTTAGTGATAAGCGTAATATTAAAATTAAAAACTAAATCCACTGAAAGTTCAGCGAATTTACTCAAAAAACAAACATTTATTTTCATATTTTTTTAACCCTAACCCTAACAACTAATCAATCACAAAACAACTGAATGTGGAAAAACTCAGTCACATCCTTTCAAACTTCCAGTTTCCATCATTTTCTTGCATTTGTTTAGCAGATAACATGTTAAAACTTTGAAAGATAACCTTATTTGTCAATCATGACCGCTCATTACCGCGCTAATGCAGTCACCGCGCTGTAAAATACCCATTCACTGGTTTGAATGCACCATAGGCCAAGATGCTTACCCCTGCAAAGAGCCTAACTTCCTTAAATAAATTGTGTCACATCCTTGGGAGGAGCTGATGAATGGGTCGCAGCCAAGCGTGGCATTTAGAATAACTTTTTTGCCTTTATTACGGAAAGAAAATAATAAAAAAAAAAATAAATAACCAAAACGTGTAAATTCAAAAAGGCCCTCCTGATGTGCTCAGATCTTGTGAAGGGGTTGAAGTACAAAGAGTGGAGAAAAAAAAAAACAAAAAAAAACATGAAATCAGAGGGGGTAGCGACTGATTGTTTTTGAGCAATAGCTCCACACACTGTGTTAGATCCTCCAGGCCCGCTGCACTGCATCTGGCCAAAGACAAAGCTAATCGCGGCAGACGGCGATGTGAGGGATTGCGGTGGATGGGTCCACCGCAGGGCAGCTAGGCTCATGCTGGGTGTGATGTTTGTGTGTGTAAATGTGTGTGCGTGCCACTTTGATCATGAGCTCGGTGCGGGAGTCATAGCATAAACATCACAGAGACTCACCTCAAACTCTACGTCTTGTACGTGTGGCTTATTTTTTTTTCGTGTGTTTCTTTTTTTTGTGTGTGTGCGTGTATGTTTTTATGTGTGTTTGCAAGCTTTGTCTTAAAAGCTAAGACCACCCCAAGCTGTGATTGCTTCGCAGAGCATAAAAGATACTTCTGCCCATTTTCCGTGGCTGACTGTTTGTAAGACAAACACCATTAGTCATGCTCGACAGTTGCTGCTATCACTCCAGTTTAATGTTATTCCAAATAAAGTGAACTACGTTGTCCCATCTTTTTATATGACTTGTATTTGTTTACGCACATCCGTTGCGTGAGTTGACAAGAGTTGTGAGCGTCTGCTTGCCAAAGCCTACTGCATCGCAATGCTGTGTTTCGTATCCAAAGAGTCTGCCGTCATCTTGAAGTCAAGTGCTGCAGAACTGGAAGAGACCCAAGCTATTTCAACACAATCATCCTCTTTTTTCCTCAACATTTTCCGCCCTCATGCCTTTCTTGCACTTGAGCATCATTGTGTATTTCACTCCTCTGTATTTGTCCGTATTTGAAATTATAAAGAGCTTTTGCGATAATGACCAAGGTTGCTTCACTCCAGGAACAGTTAGCACAGAAAACATACCCACACAGGGTAAGTTTAGTTTAGTAAGAGGACTGTAAAAAGCTTCATCACTGACTCCCTGGTGAAAGATAGAGACAAAAAACCTTCTAAGCATCTCCAGTGAGTGAATGATGAGCGCAGTTGTGCTGCTGTGGACCGACAACATGTTAGAAGAATGGTACTGGGAGGGAAGTAGTCGTTTGCCAACTTTGACACCGCAGGGAGGCATTGTCAAACACGAGTGAGAATTCTGAATGAGGGATGTGGAGGAGAAAAAGAAAGTGGGAAAAAAAAAGTGCAGCGTGTTGGGTCCTCTGTACCCCGGCAAACGGAAAAAGTAGTGGAGGTTGTGAATAACAAATTAATTAGAAATGGGAGCAAGATAGCGATGGATGAGAGGCCCGACGGACAGGGTCCGGGAAAAAAAAGCCAATCACGGAGCAGTGAGCTGTGAGCCCCATCCATTATGTGGGGACTGACAAGTTACCAGCAGTCAGAGCAGGAGCTGCACTTAATAAATCAAAGCTGACAACTCCTCCTTGGCCCTATCTCAAGTACAGCTTTCCCACTTCCCCTTCCCCAGCTTCCATTAAGCTTCACCTTCTGCAAATGTGAGCTCCACCGCTGTCCACCTTCCAAGGGCTTTGCAGGCACTGGATATGTTGATCCTCAGGTTGTTTCCAAAAATATGCACTCCATACGGGATTAAAGAGTGGCAGTGGCAGTCAGAGGGTTACAAAGCTTGGGCCAAAGAGGTTGTGGAATCACGTAGCCTGTAAGGCTGAGAAAATGACTTGGCGAATATCTACTTTAACTAAAGATCTAAAGATTTAACTAAATCTAACTTCTTCCATTTAGATGTTAGGTTGCCAAAAGGTCAACAACATTTCTGTGCTAAGCTTCCTGTGTGGCTTTCTGCATTGTATAAAACACTGAATGCAATTCAAAATTGATTGTTATACACTTTTTCTTTGACTGACAACGCGTAGTTGCTGGTATGGAGGAGTCCTGAAGTCATAATTTGTGTTGAATTACCCTGAGAAATGAGCCTGTGCCTTTCTGCATCCCCTCACATCCATCTGCTCTATTCCCCAAGGGTTAAATGCATGCGAGTTAAATTGTCTGTTTCAGAGTGGAGATAGATCCATCCGTGCATCAGCGAAACAAATGGACAGAATTGAACACTTCTAATTTAGCACTTTTTGTTTTTAGCGTAGGCAGATCTCCAGAAAAGTTCTTTCTCTTTCTTGCTTTTTGAGTCAGTTATCTTTCAGAAGTTCATCAATTAGCACCTGCCAGAGAAACAGAATGTTTAAATGAGCCCTGCGCAGTGCAGATAAGAGTTCTACTTGGGCGAAGTGGAGCGGGGGAACATTAGGGAACCATTCCTAAACTACTCACAAAGGGGAGAAACAATTAGCAGTGCAGATGGTTCAGCTATGGACCTCACTGGGATCAGTTGCAATCAAGAGTATGAAGGTTGGGAATCAGTCTCGGCATTCGCTTTAGTTCATCTTCTGGTTTCAGTTACACTGTCACTGTTACCACATGCTCTATCTACGAGCACAGCCTCATGTGAAGGACTTCGTTTTGGTTCAGCTGTAGCCTACAGAGGTTAGACGAGCATATTTGAACGTAAAGATCACAGTTCATATTCTAAAAAGCGGATAAAACCTGGGCACGGTAACTGAATCAAAAACCCTCAGAAACACTGAACTTCTTCAAAAAGCAACTCAAACTTACAGCAAAGAGCAGGAGCAAAGCACTTAACCCAACGTGCTCTAGTAGAGCTACTCACCAACCTACAGCATAACTGGCAAATCAGTTTGGGTTTAACGGGTATGAATGTGGGGTGTTGCTGAAAGGTAGTTGCTTACTAAAAGGGCTTGTTCTTTTACTAAAACGCAGACATCTTTCAAAGACGTTATGGTTTATGACGGGAGTTTTTCCTCTACTAAAATAGCAGTGATTTTTGTTTTTCCTGCACATGTTCAGGAAACTTGTTATTTTCCTGCAGTGTAATGTTTTATGTTTGTCTCTCAGATCCACTGCCTTTGTTCATGTGGCAGATTTTGTTTTAAGATATCTTTTGTTCAAGGTAGTGGAAAGGTTAGTTGCCCTTAAACAATTGCCATCATGCAGCGCCTGCAGACGCTGTGGGCTGCGAGTCCGACAAGTCCTGCCGAAACGCCGGATAATTGCGGCAAACACACTGTTCTCTCTAGACTGTCTATCCTGTGCTGGCGTACAGAGATTTATTGAACTGAAAGGTTCCCAGAGTGATAATGGTAGCAGAAGGAAAAAGCCGCCGTTTCCCAACTCAACCTGATCGGATAACGTGAAGATGTTTTGTAGTCTGGAGATCTTTGATTTGACAGCTAAAAATGGAAATCCAAAACAACAAAAGAAAAGCTGCTACCTGGAATCTGGCGTTACATTTCCTTCTGTGGAGAGCTTCTGAAAACTTCACGTGGTTGTTGTTTCAGTTAATCTTTAATTTTTTAAAGTATCGAGGACATTAAATATAGAACGAACAAGAGAGTTTGCAATTTTAAAAACGCAGTTAGGGCTGATGTGTACAATCCTGTATCCACGCACACCAACGTTAACCTTGTGAGTTCACTCTCCATAACAAACATAACAATAAACACCCATTACCAACTGAATACATAGATAAATCTACTTTATGATGGTAAGCGAAACAGACAGAAATCCTCAACAATGTTTAGTTTATGCCTTGCAGTTTGTGGATGCTCCAAAGATTCTCCTTGGGAAAAAAAAAAAAAACCCCTGATGTCCTCGTAGCTCTGTTTCTGAGCAGACTGGTGCTCCAATTTAGCCTTGACCTCGCTGGCACTAGAAATCAGCAGCATGCGGCGATGTGCCTGCACCAGAGCATTTTAACCCATTTTGGGGGTTTAGTTTAATCCTAATGCGATATGATCTAAAAGCATGTGTTTAAAGATAATTGAGGTTCTTAATGGGTCACAAATGCATCTGAATTTCCCATTAAGATACATTTCCGATATGCAGCGCAAGTTAAATGAGGCCTTTGGCTTAAGAGCAAATGCGTTAACAGGTGTCTCCCCTCCACATTGGCCTTGATTCAGGCAGTGATCTGTGTTGCATAACATTTCTTCCCTTAAAGGACAAAATAGAACCCAAGAGAAAAACTGTTTCTAATTCTAGCTTGCGGTTGTATACAAATGGGTGGCATACAAGCAATCACTTCCCGGAGCATTGCTCCACAGCACCATTCCATATCGTTATGCTCACCCCTGCCCAGTATTCTGTGGCTGTCCTCTCGAGGCACCAATTGCTATGCGTTTGCTCCTGGGGAAAGACTTATTCAGCCTAGATGGGACCTTTCCTCACACGAAGCAAGCTGTCACTCCACTACATACAACATTAGTTTCTTCCTGACTTTAAGTAATTGGTGTGCCTGTCCCTTAGCCCAGGAGGCTAGGGGTTAGGGGGCTCAAAAGAATAGAGTAGGAATGGAGGCAACGGTTCACTGGCAGCAGGTATGTCTTCACAGAGTCTTTCTGATGAGGTCCCACAAGCTCCGTGCATCTGCTGCTTCAGATAAGCATACCTCAGATGCCACTGGGAGAAGCACCAAAAAAAATAGAAAGATGGATCTTCTCCTCATCTTTACCTAGTTCAGAATGAAATGAAGGCAGAACTTTGTCCAGAGTAAAACATGGGAATCCACAGACAGTCTGTCGCGCCAGTGTGCCATAGCTAGACTCATGGAACGCTGGTTGTGTTCATTTGAGATGGGGGGAGACTCGTGTCTCTTTGATCCCTCAAACATTTAAGTCTTCAACATAGCCACGACTTCCCTTTAAATCTAACTTATCCCCGGGCAAAACTCTGCAGCAAATAACACAAGAGAGGGGGGGAAAAAAGAGGATGAAAGTCTTAGATAAATGCTCGTCAGTCAACAAACTGTAATTCTCAGGTGCTAAACGAGGATGTGAGCGCGCATCCTCTCGCAGATCTGAATTGGAATCCAAGGAAAGTAAGAATCCATCTTTGTCTGCTTTGACTCTTCCCTCCTGGGGCCCTGTGACAGACAGATGGCTGCTGAGATTATACTGGCTGGATGTGTTGCCTGCTTTCTCCCTTAAGTCGCTGTGTTTGATGTTGCAAGGCCAACACTTTCAAAATAATAACAGGCGCACAGTCTAGCTCATGCATTATGAAGACAGGAAGGAAACAGCTGCAGAACTTCAGCAACAGTAATAACATTAGCTCTGGCAAGAAAAACAACACAGTGACAGTAGCCTTTACTTAGTGTTTAACTTTGCATACGGGAGCTTTTCTACTATTTTCTTTTACGCTCACAGCCCGCATTCAGCAGCCCAGCGCATCTCAGCCACTTACACGTGTACGTGACAGTCCCTTGCAATACACACCGTCTGTTATTCCACGATAAGGTAAAGCCAGGGTGACGTATCGACCCCTTACTCGCAATTAGCAGGGAACGTATTGCAGTGCCTGTGCTTCATACGCTCTCTAGTAAACTTACGCTGTTTAATAATCAAAAATAAGAATTTCATATGTTTTTACACGTGGTAATACTTGAACCTGTAAAAAATAAATATTTCTTCAGTTTCTAATTAAGACGTGCCCCTCAAGTCAAGCATTGGTTGTGCTCTTAATTGCCGCTGCGGTTGATGGTTGTGTGCACGGTTCTGTGAGTGAGTGAGCTCTCCGTGCAGCGTACACCTAGGCTTTTGTGCACACGTGAGACCCGGAGCATACATAATTCTGCAGTGACAGGGTGGATCTCTGGTCCAGATATGGTTGAATGGCTACGGGGGGAATTACCTCCTCTCCCCTCTCTCACTCGCCGAGGCTATTTTTCACGGCTACGGTACGTTCAAGGTCAAAGAAAATAGCCGAGATAACAGTCATTGTCTTCGGTACGATAACACAGCATTTGTTTGCTGGTTAATTTCTAATTTTGCTGCGCACTGTATTCCGGTTATCTGCGTACTGAAAGAAGAACAACCTTATTTATAGCAAAATAAAAAAAAAATATTCTGAAATATTTATTTTTTTCCTATACACCCTCTCTCTCACAGTAATCCTTGACCTGATTTAGCATGAATTATGGAACACAGTGAATGTGAATCGTTCAATAAGACAATGTGAGAAAAGGTCAACATTCTTATCCCTTCAGGTCATACTCCCCTCTATGTGACTTTGCCACTGAGTAAATGTCTGGGTTAATTAAAACAGGGCCGAGACATCTCGCGGTGAACACCTGTAAGATCGTAAATCCAGCCGAACTGTGGTGGCACGCTGGGTGTGTGTGTGTGTAGGTGAATGGGTTGCTCTTGGGGGACCGTTTCCATTCTTCTACTGCCATCTCTGGGCTCCGACACCCTTGACCCGCTTGTCACCAATCCTTCAAGACGGCTGAATGACGGCCCCGGCGCATCTCTTAACCTTCTTTTAATCAACCTGTCTCTCTGCATCACCTTAAACATAAGAAGCAGCTGAAGGGTAGCAGGGGGCATTTGTCTTTGCATTACGAGCGGACGGCCTCTCCTTGAAAAGCCCACCAGATTCATCAGTGTGATAAATTGGCGCGTGCACTCCTTAAAGGAAGCCTTGGGAGGGAGAGTGAGGGTACGGATGCGCAGACAGAAGCGGGGAGAAATGAAATGGAAGAGGAGAGCGCCTTTCAACACTGAGGTGAGCGGAGGATGTCTCTGTGTTTGTGTATACATGTGAGGGAGGTGGGAGAGGGAGGCCTTGTTTGTGTTGAACCTTGAAACCTGAAGCTCGCGCTAGGCATCCAGTCGATACCGGGCGCGCGAGCGAATGGATTGATGTTGTCTTCCTTTGCTTCTTGTCATCACGTTGATTGTCATGTGTTGCCAGGTCAAATAGACAAAAAGACCAAATCACAGGAGCAACAGTAGCGTTATGCTCAATATAGGTCACTTTTAAGTGACGTAATCAAGGTCACGCTGGCCTGCAACCACCAACACACACTGAGCAGAGGAAAAAGGCTACATCTGTGCTGTCAGCTTCCTGAGGCTAATGCTCAGTGGTGCTCTGAGCTAAACGCTAATGTACGCAAGGTGTCAATTACCATGCAACATGCTGATGTTAAGCAGATTATGTTTCATGCTAGAGTGTTGGCGTGCTAACATAGTAGCAATTTGTTAGTTAGCACAAAGCACAAAATACACTCGAGTTTGAAGGGTATGTAATTAACGTTTCTGGCGTCTGGATGCAAACAACTGACAACTTTAAAGCCTGATGATGATGATGATCATGATGGATCATAACAAGTTAAGGATCCCTGTACCAATTTTAATGGCCATTCAACCTCATGGTGGTGCTCAGTGGTAGGTTCCAGGTGAACAAAAGGACACATCATCTGGGAGCCATGAATTTATTTGTTCCATGTAATATCTAAGTTGATGTTTTAAGTTGGTACTGGTACTGGACAAAAACACAGAGGTTTATATTTGTCCACATTTTTACTGTTATTCTGACAGGGAATCTCACCAAACTGAAAAATGTCAAGTGCATGAAGGACACCTCTACATAATGACATGTCAATCTTAAATATAGTCAAAGGGCCTGACAATGACTCCCGTGAAGTCTACAGTAACCAACCACATTTAGTATGTGAGGAAATATCCGTAGTCTATGTGAACGTTTCACATGTTCCAAATCAATGCCATTCATCCGTAGCCACAAGGTCATGATGAGGACAACCAGATCTAATGGTCCAGGTCATTACCCATCACTCCCGCTGTTGTCACACCCCTCAACAGGCTTTAGGTGAACAGGCTATTCATTTTATCTCTGTGATTTCAGACAGCAACAGGCTGCTTCCTTCTTGATGTCTCCACCTACCTGTCATCACCCATCAACTCCAGCGGTGCTTTTGTTTTACCTCCTGCCAAACTTGAATCTTTATGACTCAGCCAGAGCTTCCTCTTCCTCCTCCTCCTCCTCCTCCTCCACACACCATTATTCATACTATGTAACACGCATACTTCACTTTAAACACTTGAAAGTCATGAGCCCGCCCAAGTAGAGGGCAACCTTGAGCATCCGCTTCATTGTCCCAACAGAGTGCAGGTTGCAGGTCAATGCTTCATCAAACAGACTTTGTGGTCACCAGGGAGGTCCACTTCCCCGAGATTGTTCGACACCTAAGCCATTTTATAGACACGTCACAGAGATATCAAGAAAGACAGTGCCAGGGTAAAAATCAAATATTTAAGGGAAAAAGTCAACTCCAACTCTGAGTGCTTATACAAAAGGTGGAAAAAAGCCCTCATTAGATAATGCTCGACACGCTGAATTATCAGTCTTTCAGAGTGCACTTAATTAACACAGCAGAGATTGAGGAATGTCCATCATTTCACTGCTCCCTTTGTGCTTGTTGCCTGAATTCGCTCAACCCTTCGCAAAGACCAACAGAACCAAGTTAGTCTGTTAACAATCTAAAGATCCCCCTAGGCTTTTTTCTTGTGCCTTTCCTCTGTCTTCAAGGACAAATCACAACACTGCGCCGTCGTCCCATACACACAGCGAAAGTTCTTGGTACACACTTCACACCTCAGTTCACCTCACACACCCGGGGGAATCGGGAAAACACAGAAATCATTAAAAACAATATTTCACACAAGGTATAGCACTGCAGTCTTATTCACCTTTGACTGTGATAATCTAAGTAGCGGCTAATTGATTACCTGCTGAAATCTAAAAGGACTGAAAAGGTCAAGGTATGGCACCATGCAAAGGACAAACACCACAGGCAGCAAGGAAAGGTCACAGCCCCTTTGCCTTTTTGAAGAAAGGGAGCCATGGATGAGCTAACAGGAATCCCAGGGGAGCCACAGCATGAGTAATTTTGGGGCAGACGGCAGTCTTGTCTAAATATAAGCACTCAAGCTGTGCTGGCTGGCACTGGTTGAAGACCCAGTCTTGAGACAATGTTGAAATCCAGGTCAGGAGGAGACAGCTTTGATTTAAGCTATAAGCTGTTCTATACCACGCTGAAATGTACTCAAAACTGTGTATACTTGCTTTAGGGCATTTCATATGTACATGCTGAAATATACTTGACAGAGATAGTAGATAGGCCATAGATTCAAATGATTTATGAAGGAAAACACAGTTAGTAATTTGGCGTCAAGCAGAATTCATCTGATCTGAGGAAATTAGTTCTGCTGTTGTGCTATGAAAAGTACTCTCTCTGTCTCTGGCTCTCTTTCTGAGTATATGCATTTCTATCTTGTTCTTTATAATTCTTCACTTTCTATTCACATCTAAATGTAGGATACTAATGGGAAGGAAAATGCTCTGGTTTAGAGTAAACTCAAACTGAACTTTAAGAATCACATACTGGACGGCTTGATGAAAACGTTTAACAAGTTGATGTTAAATATCGAATACTTTACTATAATGTTCGAAGCAAATTCTATATGCAAGTCTCTCTTTCAGAACCTCAGTCGCCAGATTTCCGTGCATTAGCATAGATTTTCATCTTTGAACTCACCCTGACCGCTAAATCCATTATCACGGCACGAGGCCATTGTCTCAAACCTTAAGAGTCTGTACACTCAGGTATCTGTTATTATGTTACAAAAAAAAAAGAAAAAAAAGAAACGGCAGTTTCCATTTATTTGTCACCATAACTGCTTTTAGCTGACGACAACACTCTGCTTTGGTCTTTTATCCCCCTCTCCCCTAAAATAAGCACTGAAGTGTAACGGTGGTGACAGCCACATCCTTGCCAAAGCAGGCCAGACATTGCTTGTTAACACAATGGGAATGAAACAAGACAAATGTACACTTCAAGGGCAAAGAAAAAGGTTGAATAATTGAAAGCCCCACTCTCACCAGGACTACGTGTTAAAAGAGCCCGGTGATCACATCGCATTGCTTTCACTTTTCCAGTTGCTTTCCGCTCTAGTGCCGGGCTGCTTCTTTGGGCACACATGCATTAGGTATTCTTTCACGTAAGCTCTGTTTCTCCCGCGAGTGCTTGAGCGCTATGCGGTGTACAAAGGGGAGATAGTGTTTGCGGTCTTTGATTTACGGATTGGGGGCCCGTAAGATAAAAGGAGCTTGGGAGTCAAACTGCTCCAAATACTGGGCTTAGTAGACAGCAGTTAACCAACAAGGCTCCCTTAGGACGTGCAGGTTCTACTTGTCAGCTTGACATACTTCATGTTGCCGTTTGCACTTTTGTCAAGGGGGTTTTCCTCCCTGTGGGGCCTACAGAGGGCTCTCCTGTTAGACAGAAACAGCATGACAATGGAGTGAGAATTCAGTGGTGTAGCGGGTTTCACAGGAATACAAATTCGGAGCCAAGGGGACATCTGATCTCAGGTTGTAGCCAAATCCCAAGCTCTACAGCACACTAACTACACACATAGCTGGAGGTATGCGCAGATACCCACATGCACAGCACCAGGTGCAAATGCATGAAAAAATTCAGGAGTTATCACTAAATTACCTTGGCTGACTATAGCACAATCTGACACCCTCTGCCAGACTTGCAACTCTTAGCTTTTTTTTTATTGTTTGCTTCACGGTTTTATGAAGGTATTTTAGGAGGTCTCCGGTTGCTGCATATACTGCATTTGCTGACACATGTATATTTTACAAAGTGTCAGGGCTGCAGATCAAGTGGGTGGGTTTTGGTGGGGGGTAGCGGGCAGTAATAACAACGATACACAGTATTAGTCTTAAGACCAGTGCACTGCGAAACACCGCACCGCCTCAGTTCGTTCTGCGAAATTGTCTATATCCTCGCATTCAAAAGTTAATGTCGGAGTCCCGCGGATTAGGCTGGACAACCCACCGACACTCTGATGATCATTCACTGCCACGAGCCATCAATCAGATCTGAGGTGTCGGGAGATACAGGCTGCTTGATTGATACTATGTGTCACTGTGCTGTGAACAGAATTCGATTTAGTTGGTGACTGAGAGCCTTTGGGAAGTTGGTCAATATGTTGCTTGCCAAGCTATAATTAGCCCACTGGGTCCTTTGTGGTGGGGCAAGGTAACACTGTGAGTCCACTGTCAACTTAAATCTCAGTGTCACATCTGAAAAGTGATGGTTTGACAAAGGTGTCATGGTGTATCATACGACACGTTAGGGACTGGGAAATATTCTACATGAGGACTTTATAAAGTATTACTTTTTCATATTACTATAATGCATTAAAATGGGGGTAAATGGGATAGTTTTAATGCACATATTTTGAAAATACAGCATTTTTTTAAGCCTCAAAGAGCGCTCTTCCTGGAAAACTACCTATGGTCCTCTCGTTGACTGAATTCCTAAACTTTTTTAACACAGTTACGGCAGAAGAAATCTAATAATAAACTTCAGTGCACATATGTTTCTTTTTAATCAAACAGTAGGAGATGTGAAATGTCACAAACACGCTTGCATGCTGTCTCTGTGTGATACAAAGGCCATCAGACAAAAGGGTTGTGAGCGAATTTCCTAGTTAAAATCTGAAATCTATGTTTACCAGCCGTTAAAAAAAACAAAAAAAAAAACTATTAGAGAGTTGCGTGGGTTCTCACGGTTGGGGTGCCCAGCGAGCTTTGGCGGAGCGCTTTCCAAATGAGAGGTGCTGCTGTTGAACTCATTAATGGATGGGGAGGAACGTGAGGAACAGAGATCATATTTACGAGATGAAACGCGCAGATGAGCGCGTGTGTGCGTACACACGCGCACAACAAAGCGCACTCTTTCCAGACAGTAGAGTGATGGCATGTAATTATTTCCTCAATGGCCGACCATGTGTTTATCAGAATGTTAATGTATGCATAATAACAGGCTCCACAACGCCTGCAAGAATGTCAAGGCTGTCGGCCCGTCAATCAAGCCTCAAAATAGAATGGCAAATAAGTATGCGCTGTTGTCATGCTAAATGACAGACAGAGCCCCCTCATAGCCCCTGAGCTGACAAATATCAGGCCGGTGCATGGGGTAGAATTATTGTATCAGGGAGAATAGTGAATGGGTGGTCAACTCGCCACAGGCGAACCGAAGCCTGAATCTGGGGAGCTCTAAGCTGAGGAGCCAGTGCGAGGCAAGACACATCCAGAGCGAGAATCACAATGGGGATAAACGTAAAAAAAAACAAATCATCAGAGATTTCCACCACGGTGCGCAGACGACAGTGAAAGGCAGACAAATCATGAGCTGCCCACTTGTAGCCGCTATTGATCGTCTGTGACTCCTCTGGGAGACCACTAACCCCCACCCCCTTTTTACCTTAAAAGGGAAGAGGAAAAAACATAAGGACCACAAGAAAATCCAGGGCTGAATCCTCCTTAGACCCTGCAGGCAAGGCCTTATGTTATGAAAGTAAGCCTTAAAGTGCTAAAATCTCCATTTCTTTTATTTCTGCTGGATATTGGTTGACAGTGCGTAGGTGTGGGAAGTGTGCAAAGTTGGTGCACCTGGGGCAAACTTTGAACAGCGTTTAGTCAGAGTTAAACCCACATGACTGGGACTAGTGTTTTTTTTTTTTTTTTAACAACCATTTGAACAACACAGACTAGATATGACCTATGGCCAGCCGATGAAAGATTATCTCAACTACACCAGAAATTAAGCACAGTTTAGAGAAAAATAAACACTGAGCTGTGAACCCACTTTTCCCCGTGTCCTCCCCCCCTTGGGCTCTTACAAATAGTTGTCGGCAGGACAGCATTTATCTGCTTTGCCTTATTAAAGAGTAGAACGCTGATTACCATCAACTACAGGACAGATTTCCTTCAGATTAGTTCAAAGACGGCTATTTAAGGAAAGGCTATGTCGGAGAAGGAAATGGGGACAGAAGCAGGAGAAGGATGCCAGTTAGGCTCCCCCGATTGGATCTCTGTGTGCGTCCGCAGCCCCCGAGGACTTATCTCGAGATTTTAGCTCCTGTCTGGACCACATGTTGTGTGGGATTACGACCAAGGTGTGAGACTTATCCGTCTCCAGTAGACATATGAACTGAGACAGGCAGGCAGACAGGCGCGCACCCGTCTCACTCCTATTTTTTTTAATATTGCTCAGTGGCTTACCCATGTAGTCTCTTCATTATATTTTCATGGGGAACTTTTGGGGCTGCAGAGTCCCACTGCACTGCGTACACACATTGACATGGGGGGGGGGTAGAGTTGCATTGATCGCATTCATTCATCACCAGAGGAATCCGTGTTAGAAATTCTGAGCTTGAGCCACAACAGTGAGGGAGGAACCACATCCCATCAAAGATACAATAGCTTTGTCCTGAAACTTTTACTTGTGAGAACGTTGCTGTCATACCTGTCACTGACTACCCGTCTGCCACCACAATGCACTGCGTCTTAGAATGCAAGTTATTCTCCTCATATCCCCGATGCCTGGAGCGAGCCTTTAACAAAACCGGACGGACAAAAGAATAAATAAGTGAATGCGTAAAGGAATTCATGATGTGGAGCCGAGCCATAATTGCAGAAGAGACGTATGTGAGCCTTCTTGGCTTATTCCTCTGTTCTTCATCCATTAAAGAAATAAGAGCAGCGGCTGTCACCACCGGGCTCCGAGGCTCTTATTGGCAAAGACGCTGGGAGCAAAGTCTCACCAGTGTAAATCTTTAAACAGTGAGGTCACCTGCACCGATTTAAGAGAATTAATGCCAGGGCCCGGGGGACAGGATGATGTGTCAGTCTGTATGAGTGAACGCCACTGAATCGAGTTAACCAAGCAGAATCGTCTTACAATAATCAATTCTTAATTTCATGCTGGGTGCCTCAGATTAATCTGTGCAGCAGGGAGAAGCGGGTGAGCTTTGATTTTGGGCTGCGTTTGCTACGCTGCGTTTTAGATACAAAAAAGAAAGAGAGAGGGTGGAAGTGTAAAACGGCGAGGGCTATCCTTTTTACGGCGACGAGAGACATGCACCTCTCCAGCCGTACGGCTATACAAATGGTTATTTTTAAAACCGCTGCGCTGATAGCAAAGAGGCTGCTAATGGATGCCAACTGGTTGCTTTAAAACTGCATAATGCATCGCAGGCATTAAGAGCCCCCCAAAAAAATCATTTTCTATAGGGATGTTTAGCAGTCTGTCCTGCCATGCATTTAAATGGCCTCATCTCATAGACCTATGTAAGATTTATGAGCTTTTGTCACGTATAATAAGCGATATCCAAGTCAGATCAACATGCCTCAGTCAACAGTTTATTGAATCAAAACATGCAGATTCCCCCTTAATGACAGCGTTCACTGGCATCACAGGGAAAGATACCGATATGCTGCGTATCACCGTATACACATCTAATGAGGTTCTCCTCCGGCGTGACCTTGATCATAGCAACCTTCAAACTGTTTGAAAAAATAAATAAATAAATGAAAACACGCGCAGAAATGCACTCGGGCTCGGGACACGCTTTCTAATCACCAGATCCAATCTGGTGAAAACAATCACTCAGTTAATTGAGAACAGTTTAGTAGATGAGTGTATCAAACACACACACACACACACACACACTCCCCACACACCGAGGAAGAGAGCTTACAGGGACGTCTTAGTTATTTACTAAGTCATTTCTCTTATCACTTGGCTTTGTAAACAGCCAATGGGGAGGTAATGCAATCTCCGGTGCTGCTCACTCAACTCAGATCGGTGCAAAGGAAAAAAAAAAAAAAAGAAGAAGAAGAAGGAACACACCCCCCTCGTTCCTCCAGTCCATCAGTCATGACAAAGCGGCAACCTCACAAGGTAACGTTGAAAGGAAAGCCTATATATTAAAGCCTCCTTCCTACTCCTATTTATGACAGCCGCGCGAGATTTTTCCCGCCCTTCCTGCGAGTGACTCAGACGCTGAGGAAATATTAAAATTACAGGTCCTCGCATGTTGAGTGGTACCCTCGGTCGATACCCTGACACAGAGCCAAGCCTGTCAAAGATTGATTTAGTCGCTGACCTTGTGTAATTGAATCGTAACTAATTGCAATTAGCTATCAGGGAGTGGAACCACCCACCTCGTAGAGAGCGGTACGCCCGGTGTCGGAGAGCCTCGCAACCCTGCTGTCACTTTCACTGCTTGTCAATCGAGAAGTCTGGCTTCACGAACGGCACACCAATCAATCATCTTTGGCATAATAACGGATTTAATGGTCTGCAGTAACATACTGCTTTTTCCATATGTTCTTTTTCTGTTATGTTCACACTAGTATCGAGGAGACTGCTCTGTGGATAGCCCACAGTGGAGGTTTGATTGCTTTCAAGTGAAGAGGTAACAAAAAAACAAAAGCGGGACTGCGATTTATTGCGATTTCCCACAGCAAAAAACGTATATTTCTGGTACTTCTCATGTTCCCCGTGAAGAGGAAGCTTCAGAGAGAATAGCAAGTAACATTTAACCGGCCATTACAAATTACTGGTTGGAAAGTGACAAAGTGGGTTGTTTCATTTTGTTATAGCCTTCTCCTTAACGCCCCCACTTCCCACGCCTCCCCCCACAAATCCGCCCACCACCAGCTACCCCCACATTACACCAAACACACTGCGATCTGGGAAAATGCCTTCTTTTCACATAATACAAAGATAAGCATGTTATCTCATAACAGTATCTGTCAAGTGCCATTAGTTTCCCAGCGATTCCATTTCCCTCCGTGGATCCATACTCCGTGCCTGGTAATGATAAAGTCACTTAAATGGATGGCTCTTGGGCCGGCTGTAGATAATCTTCAGTGGAGAACAGTCGTTGGTGTTCCTCCGCTTCAAATGCCCACATTGACTTTGTAACTACGCCGTAATAGATGTTGCACTGAATGGTAAATATGCAAGTCAATTTATTAAACACACGCTTTCCGCGCGCTGTATCGCCGAGTGCAGATTTGAAATACTCCGGCTTATCTCCTGGAGAACGTGGTGAGAAAATGAAATATTTATGGTGTTAATTTAGATGAAAACATGATGAAATGCAGCTTTCGCCTAAGCTGCTGTCGTACGCAGGACTTGGAGCGGTTTATCTACTTGCCGTTTGAAAATAGGGGACTGAGTCTGAGTTTATTTCGAATATTAAGTATCTGAGCAATGATGATGCTTTACAATATGTGCTCTTGAATGTATCAAAAGTGAGGGAGGCATCTCAAAGATGCATGTATGCATGCATAATTAAACTCAAATCAAAAATAAAACCCTGAATAAATCATCATGATGATAATATGTGATAACGTCCAGCAACGTCCAAGGGAAAATCCAGTTTTGGAGTGACAACTTGCACATCTAATTTGCTTACTTTTACATTTTACTCTACATTTTTTCTCTTCACTGTTGATTTCAGACGCATATTAAAATCTGCTCTTTTGTTTTAACCACTCAGCTCGCTCAAAAAAAAAAAGAGAAAGGAAAGTAATTCTTTGAAATCCTTTAAAAAAAAAAACAACTAAAAAGCTAAAAATGTAACAACACGCACTTGCTTCATTTGAGGATTACATTGTGAAATGACATGACAAAAAAAGAAATGCTTTATGCATTAGCCTACAATGTGTCTACTTAAAATGTCCATACACGGCATGGGTTAGTGGAGGAAGTCATATACAGTGATGTCTCAACAGAAATTACATATCTCTGCTGTCGGATTCTTTTTTTCTACATCATTCGTGCAGCATCCCCTGAGTGCGACCGAAGGGGGAGGTGCTGCATATGTGCGTCCATATAATCCACCACATGCTAAATGGAGGAAGGCTCAATCTTGCGTAAAGATATGATCCCTGCATCTACAAAGCCAGTTGAGCACAGCATGTTAGTCATCCATATTGAGTCCCACGTCGAATTCCCCAACAACGTGCCTGCTTCACTTATTGCCATAGCAACTTACTCTAAGTACTCCCAACTCACAGTGAAGATTTGGCATCTGCACAGTAAAAGACTCCGGGATTTTTTGGTTCCATATCCGTTTTCACAGGCATATGACAATTTACGGAGCGGAACAAACTATTTATTCTGATAATTCCTGAAACAGATTGTAGACATTTAGCCGTGGCTGTCTCTTGCCAGGAAAGCACATATCACTGAAGCTCACAATAACTAGTGAATCATGTGGAAAAGTAGATGTAATCTGCTATGGGTTTTCTTTTTTGTGTTCTCCCTATTAGAGCGAGTTAGATCAAATGCAAGACTCACTGCCATTTTCTCAGATAGCTGGATAGCTTTAAAACTGCTGCCACGCTGCGCTGCATATAGGGTGTTTCAAGGTCTAATCCGGCACAGTTGTTGGCAGCTGCTGTTTGTTTACATATTAAGCAGATGCTACAGATGGTATTTTCGGGTGCACTCAGTGGCAGATTTTTTAACTCGAAAACTGTACCGCGAATGATCAAAAAGCAGCGTTATTATGCTGGGACAAACCGAAAAAAACATCCCAAGTGACTCGGGTTTCGCACAGGTGAAAAAGAAAAAATAGTTTTGAGGGATCTAAAAGGATGGGGGACTTTTATTAAATGTCGTTATGTTAGATTTCTAGTTGTATAAGTAGAAGGCTGCAGTTTGACATGGTGAAGGCAGCTTAAAGGCCTTAGTTATTACTGAGTCATCCCTCCTGCCAAACAGTGGACGAATCTACATCCACACATCAGTTATGAATTTCAGCACACAATATCCGGAAATGTAAACACATTAATCTTCACCATTTCTAGGGCTGCGTTAATCAGTGTACTAAGTCATGTATGACGAATGCATTCGTTATTTTTTTGGTACATTTTAATGCAAAATTACACATTGCATTTATCATTGGTTATTATTGTAGATGCTGTTTGCCTCCACAATAACAAATGATCAATTTCTAGCAATTCTTTTGATAAATCAGCTACTCTATTAAAGAAATAAATTCTGTGATCATTCATCAACGTGGAGTTTCTTCTGCACTGACAGCTCCCGACAGTGCTTAATAAGCAAACACCCAACAGCCAATGAAAGGGAAACAAATATAATCAAACTCTATCCATTAAAAAAGCTATATATATATACACATATATATGTGTGTGAGCAATGAGATGGGTAAAAATGGCCGTCAAATAGTAATGAACCCTTAATGTAACAAGCAAATGGAAGGACCTTGAAGTTCTTTCCTTGACTCACAATCGAGAAAGCGCACTTACATTCAGAAGCAAGGGAGAGGACTTACATAAACAAATGCGACTGTATTCCGCAGTCTAATCCTACTTAAGTTTGATGCTCTTGGGGTGCTTTTCTTGGAAAGGAAACCAGAGGTGCTTGCCAGTTTCTTTGAGATTCCACCATCTCAGAACAAGATGTGAAGAATAAAAGCGTCTCCACAATGAGACGGTCAGTTTTTTTTTGTGTTTTTTTTTTTTTTTTTGGTTTGGAAAGGACGGGAACTGGTCTGTTCTGGTCCCCTGCGGGTTCGCAGTCAGCACATATGTGCATTTGAAGTTATAAAATTCATAAACCAGACAATGCATTTAAGTAAAAACGGTATGCTATATATGCTAGCTGCCAAGTTGTGGCTACAGGTCAGAAAAATAACACTGAGCCTTCCTGCTTGTTGTTTTTTTTTTTCCCCCCTGTGGATGACAATTAAAAACCGTCAGTGTTTTGTATCTTCTGTCATCTTTTTTTCAAAGGTAAAACTTGAAATGGCATACTAGTTACCTCAGCTGTGATCATTTGTTTTCACATTTGTTGAAAGCTAATCCAATTTGGCTCAGCTAGCAATGTGGGACAACCTGTAACTGCCCAAACTGGGGAAATGACAACAGAGCAAGTCAGTCTTTGGCATGGGTAATAATGATTACCCATTTCAGATCTATTCCAAAAGTGACAGAATGAGACATGTGGAAAAAAAGGTATATTGAGAGTAATGGGGGGTATCCTTCTCTAGCCATGGCATGTATACAGCCGGAGAGACCTTCACGTGGCCCCAGGAGGAAAGATAAAGCTACAAAATGCTGCAGTCAGCCTACTGTTTCATGAGCCCAGATTTACAATGTAAACAGATAGCGGCAGAGGCATCAACAAAAAGGCATCACTGCCGGCATAAACATGTATCATTTTGCACGGATCGAAATTATCCTTGTCAGAATGGTCAGGGAAAACAAAACAACAGACACTCTTGCACTGTTTATATATAACAGAACATTTGCGGAATCCAGTCCAGGTGTCAAGAAGACACCGCTTCATTCTTCTACATTTATTTTAGCAGTCCTTTGTTTGCTACCTGGTATTTCCTGTGCTGGTGCTCAAAAAGAAAAATATTGATTGCTGACCTCTACGGCGGTCACACCAATCACAAACAGTAGCATTTCAGGCAATAATGGGTATTGTGGTTGAGGTTTGCTGCCGAGTGGATTCATCAGGAAAAGTCAAGGTACATTTCATTTATCAGGATTCCCCGGCCTATCGGACTCAACAGCTAGCCAATTGGTAATTCGGGTCCCTGAAATTGCCCTTTAGCCACGAGGCCGGGACCCTTTGTTTCCAACGGTGCTCAGGTAACACATTCACTTTGGTGCAGTATTGCTAGTTGTACAATGACTGATACTGGTAACAAATAAATAAAAAAAAATAAAAGGAGATTATATCGTAGTATTGCAAGCCATCCACCTCACGACACACACAGCACACCAGTCACACCATCTTCATGGCACATCTTTTCTGGAAGCTAATATAAACCAACATCCGGGTCGTTCCTCATAATCAAAAAGTCTTCTCTTGTTTTGCATCTCTACCCTTGCTGGTATTTAAATTCCAGCTGTTGTTGAATAAACAGATGCTGAAGGCAAACTCTAACTCTGTATTTGGCTTGGCTTTCTGCAGTTCATGTGTAGATCTAACCTCCACTTTCACCTGTTTGATTCAAAAGAGTAAAGAAGTGTAATAGACTGTAGAGTAAAAAAAAAAAAAAGTGTATAAATGATGATTAAAAAAGTCCAAATTTGGTTTCTAGACGGACGAAAGGTCCAGGGGATCTTGGACCTGCCTGTCCAGTAATGTGGGGCTTGCTTAGGTGGATTAACAGACGTCCTAAGCTGAGTGCTACAGATTGTCGGGATTTAGGGATTTGTTGGGGAGGGATTGACGGTAGTGCATGTAGATCGGCGTGGAGATTGAGAGCAGATGGCTGTGATTTGGGCATGATTATCCAGCCGGTATTGTCACTGATCTCCATCATCCTGTTTCATTTTCTCAGGAAATGCAGCTCATCTCAAACTGAGAATCTAACTGCCCCAATCCCAGGCAATGGACTGTGCTAATGGAGAGGATTAAAGGTACCTCTTCCCTCTTTTTTTTTTTTTTTTTTTTTCTGCACCGCCTCTGTTTCGCTCCTGAACTCGTGAAGTACACCCTTGGTTTCAAAATCATCCTCGACACATGTGATAACGGTGAAACTGGCGACTTCCAGCTGGAGTGCAGCCTGATTTAGGTAGGGGAGATCAGCGCGGATCACAAAATTAGATCATAGCCATTCCGAGGAAGAAAGACATTCCACTTCAGAGGAGGTCTGCCAAGGGACAGGGGCCAAAATGACTTGCCAAAGAAGAAAATTAATTTGAAGCTATAGCAAGGAGTGAGTGCTGGAAGGCAAACAATATTAATCTCAAACATGAGCATATGTCATTAGGGTGTTTCTTGGCACAGTAGAGTCCATTAACAGCCAGTTTCTATCAAGTGTGATGGTATGTCCAGAGCCTAGGTCACACTGAGGTCAACCAATCTTTCACACATGGCACATTTAAAACAAGGTTAATCCCGGTGCTGTCTCTGCCTTGTAGAGGGCGCACTAATCTGTGTGTTCCATTAAAAGCCCGGGAAGTTTCTCTCGGAAGCTTAATTGCAGACAGTACCAGTGCCTACTTTTACAGACGCGCGCAAGCAACCTCAATTACACCTGGGCTTACATAACCGCGCAACACTTCAGCCTTCAGGGATGCAAACATTCGAGACTGGTTATGCATTTTGTGGTTTCATTCTTCGCGGCTGAACATTTCAAAGTTAATATATTTTCTATGACTTTCACAGATGAAGGAAAAAAAAAAACATCCAGTTCCATTCATTTTCATCCTTTCTCTCCAGTAATTGCTTCAGCTTCGTGTTAAATAGATGCAGCACTATGAAGGAAATCAATTTCATTCATTAACAATGGTATTTTTTTCATTTCACACTTTTCGCGGTAAGTGCATGAGATAATTCGGTCAGCACAACATATGTGCACGAAAAAAAAAAAACAGGTAAATTAATTATTAGGCTGGCTTGGGATAAATTATATATAAAAAAAAAGCTGAAATTGTCAGCTAACGATAAGATTCAATTAGAAAGGGAAAAGGAGTCACGTCGGCTGAGTGACGCTCCATCTCGCTTTTTGATCTCAAGCCCAACATTTGTGACAGGGCCCTGGCTTTTGAAATGGCTGCTGGCGCAATTTACACCAGCTCAGGGTGAGAGTGAGAATCCCGCTACCGCAAACCATTAACAAATCCCCCGCATCTCATTTGATTGCCGTGCCTCATCTTGTGGGATGGGAGGTGTCATGGCATCTGTGTGTGTATGTGTGTTGGGGCTGATATACAAGGCCCAGGGCAGGTGACAACCATAGGAGCTCTAAATTTGGAGTCGGTGGCACCTCAGTAATGAGAGTGTGGGGGCACTGCAGGGCACCGGCAGTCATGATTACGTTCCCCTGACCCCTGTCTGCACTATATACGCTGCACGGCTGCCACCATGTCACTTTAAACACACAAAAGCAAGTGCGTGGGCTCCAAATAAGAGTAGTAGGGACTGCTATTGACTATTGACTGTCTCCTGTTGTTGAAACTTGAAGTCGTCTCACTCAACGTTTCTCTTTTGCTTCCTTTCAGCTCCTCAGCGAGGGGGGGCAGAAGTTTGCATAGTTGTGTGACTTCAATGTCACTTTGTCAGAAAGAACTGTTTAGCTACTTGTCAGTGCAGATTATTTCTAATGCTTCATCTAAGTGCCTCAGTGTCAGCACATTCAGCAAACAATGCCATTCATTTTCCGCAAATTTACAACTCTCAGAAAGCATTATAAGGGATTGGAGGCTCGAATGTCTTTTGTTCTCTAGATTTATACAGGTCCTGCACAATGTACGCTCAGTTAGTTCACAATGAGAAAATAGGACAGTATCTACTCAAAAGAGCCCTCTTTATATCATGTGAAAGCAGATAAAAATCAGAGGAAAAATAAAAAAAAAGAACAGGACATCTCTGCTAGGTGCTTCACACACCAGGATGGGTGTTTATGAATGCGAATGAGACATTTTAAGCAGAGGTTAACATCCCTTTTTCAGCGATGGCCACTCTACCCTTAAGCATGATAGGATATGGCATGAAGGGACGCCGACATTAAAGCTTCAGAATGTTTTTGTTTTCAACCTTGGGAAGGCATTCTAACTCCGTGCTATAGGGATGGAAGCATTATGCTAATGAGAGCTTGCCCTGTGAAGAATACATTTACTGTTGGAAAACATTTTGGCTTCCGCCTTGGGAGCTAATTGAGTACTCTGACAATGCAGTGCTTGGCTGGTTCACGTACACACAGGGGTGGAAAATTCAATTTCGCAGCAGGTTCAGAGCACTCGGCGCGAAGAAGCGAAAGAAAAAGTGGTGCCTGGATTAAAGAGTCTGAGCTGGCTCCCATGTCTGGCTCAGTGGGCATATTCTTTTCATTACGCTGCTGTGTTTTATTGTTTTATTGACCAGCTGACAGTGAGACTGAACATGTAAATATACAGTACCAGGGCCTGTCAGAGGGTTTTAAAACCGCATCTATGCATGCCACATTGAATCGTCAACCGTTTTAATTGTGAATCCGTCACTAACATGTGAAAATGTGAGTTTTTGTTTTGTTGGAAGCGGTTCAGTCTTTCTTGGCACATGGAGCAGGAAACATACAAACTCTCGCACAGGTTAAATGCGACTTGCAAAGCAGCGTCCTTGCCAGATTTACACGTTCTGACAAACAAAATATTAGTGTTAATTGTTATTTCTCTTAGTTTCTAGATGTCTTCGGGCACTGTGATATGTGCTTCATTATAACTCCTTTTTTCAACTTCTTGGCAAGGCTACCTTACACGTCGTCGAAAGTTAAACACAATAAACAATGAAGACCGTAAACTGAGCCTGCCAACACAAGACTGAGGGTCCAGCACCTATTTAAGGAGCCACTAATTCGAAAGCTCTTCAAGCGTAATGGGAGTCTTAATTAAAGCCTTATTTAATGCAGCTACATTGGAAATGTTTCTAATTAAACCTCTATATGTTAAAAACACAAGGCTCGATCGCAAGACACAGTACACAGATACGCATTATCTGCCTAATTAGCGTGATCAGCGGCGCTGTCAATTAGATCAAGGTGGTGTTGAATTAAATACCGAGTTACATGTAAACGAATACATCGGAGAACCGACAGTGCAGCGTGTCACGGTGACCCCCACAAGCTGCCTGCACTTGTATGATGCCATCCAAGTATGTATTGCAAGTGGCAGAGGACCCCAGCTGGTGCCACTGGCCCAGACCTTGACCCAGCCGCAGCACCGGGGTCAACCCCAGTCACGCAGGATTGCTCTTTGTGCCTGTCTTGCTGATGCAGCGCAGACACAGGGAGCAGTGAAGTGTCAGCGCATGGCCCCAAGAAGAGAGGGGATAGATCGGCAAAGACGAGCCGGCCTTTCACACGGATTCCATTGCCACCATCGCCACAGTCGCTGTGAAGTATTAAAAATGACACAGAGGAGACTCTACATTTTTAGAAGCCGCATGCTTCGGGGGAGAATTAAGGAATAGTACAGTATGAATATTCAACGGCAAAACGTTAACTTAAATATGTATTCAGAGGTGCGCCGATGTTGATCCTGACAAAAACAAAAAAAAAAAGATGTCGTCAACACTGTGAAGAAAGCAGCTGTGAAGAGGATGTTGGAATGGAAAAACAAGTGTACTTTGAAGGTAGGGTTACAACACTCTTGGGACAGCCTGCAGATTCCTCATTGTCATCAACATAGACATGCCCTTGATCAAAGACGCACACTGCCCCCATTGTTTGCGCCAGAGATGGAGGGGAAAGGAAAGGTACTTCCTGCAGTGTTCCTAAATACAAAGAAATCTATTTGTTTCAATTCCCTTTGAAAGGAACCCAGCTGAATCAAGTTCTTGTCTGACAAATTCAAATCTGTGCAAAGACCAAAGCGATGTTTTGTGCACATCAATTCTGAGCCTTGAACACAGTCAAAAGCCATATTTTCCCCACAAAGGTAGTTTTCCTGTTTCTTGTTTGATGGAGTACTTTGAACCTATTAACTGCCCTGTTTTGTTCTGCCTTTGTAATTACCTGGTTTGAATTAGCATTATAATGTGGTGAGAGCACGTTTCCACACGGCTCTACGCAGCCAGAGTTCTATGCAAGATAGCAGAGAAATTACCTTGTAGGCATCGCAGTGCCGCGCTCAACTCAGTCTCTTGCTAAATGACTCTTAATTCAGGGAGGCCCTTTCTCTCTTGGAGTACCTAGCAATTAGCATTTGATGCTAGAGGTGCTATAGATTGTGCTTTGGTGTAGCAGTGGGACTGTAGAGCCTGTGGAGGAGAGGACGAGTGATGTTAATTTCAGTACGGGGGTGGCCAATCGTGGGAGGATAAAGTTGAGATGGCAGCCTCTTTTACATTTCGAGCCAGTGAGCAGTGTCTCCCACATACCTGGCTCTACTGAGGGGATAACTGGAAGCAATTCCCTATCTCTTGTCTCATTTGCACTCCATGCCAAACATTTTCTATGTCGGTAGCCTTCGGTATTGTTAATGATGCTGCCCTCCTGCTATACACGTACAAGTCTGCAATGCACGGCGCGGAAGGGAGAAAGATGGAAAGAGGTAGAGAGCATCTAGGGCATCGCAGAGCAGCCAGGGTTCCCTGAATAAAGAAGAGTTCATCTTTTAGTCTGGTGGATGACAGGACTGTGTAGCATAGTAGTCTGCCATTCTTTCTAGAGGGTTCGAAGGTCCTTGGCATTTCTGCCACATACCGCAGCGCTAACAGAAATGCCAGGTCTGCAAGCGGGCTGTTTTGTCTGTTCATGTTTCAGAAAGAAGTATAGATCCATGCATTAACAGCACCTCCTGTCCCTCTTATTTTTTTTTCCCAGAAGAAACTCGGAGCAAAAGGGAGACAAAATAAAATCAGTATTCCTTATACCGCCTGCCCTCTCTTCCCCTTAAGACACAGTGCTCTGCCATCAGTCATCTGTTTGCTTCACTGTCACACAGGCATATGTTAGAGTTGTCCTGTCATGTTGCATTTTGTGAACTTTAAGATGGCCCTGACCTGCTTTATGTCACCGCAGGGCGAAGAAGCTGCGGGGTGGGATGATGGGATGCAGGCTGGTGTGCAGTGTCCCAGCGTGAGTCTCTGGGGTCAGGTATAAGTATGCACACATGTGCTTGGCAGTCATGTTAATACTTACATGTTGCTATTTATTTCTTTATTTCTTTGCTGTCATCCCGCGCTCCCCTGGCATGCTCCGGTTCAGTTTCCCAACTCTCACTCCAGCCGTGTGACTTAATCAGTCTGACAGACTCTGGGTGCCTGGGGAAAGTCTCTCTCTCCGCAGTCCCCTTTCTCCTGAAGTTTACGCTCTCTGTGACAAACTCATTCTGGCACCTTTCGAAATGCAGTGCTCTCTGTTGGACGGCCCTCCATCTCTCCACACACACACACATGCATACACACCGACACTGAGCGCACAAACTCTCTAGAGTGCATGCCGTACACAAAACATGCATATATGCACACGGGCGCACGCACAAGAATATAGAGACATAAATACACAGAGACTGGCTAAAAAGCAGGAAGTAAATTATCCCCAAGGCACAGTGCATCACACCCCTCTCCCAAAGAATCCGGCCTCGTTTCATTTTACATTCTTCCTCAAGCAACTCGCACACATAAGGGAGGCAGTAGTTCATCGTATTGGTTTATTGTTACTGAGTGACATTTCTTAATTAGCTTTTATTCGAGCCTCTTAGTGTCTGACCTCTCAAGTTCTTTTCTCAGCACGCAGTGGGATTGTGCGTCCGCGGTGCCGGCTAACCTCGGCTCAGATCTAACACATTCTGGCAAGAAAAAAAAAACACAGTGGGCTACAGAAAACTTCAGCTTGTGGTTAAGGACCTTCCTGCATGGCTCAAATGCTTCACTATTTAATTCAGCAAAACACAACAGCACCCGGTGTCATCTTAAAGCACTCTGCTTAGTCGCAGAAATGATTTTTATTTAGCGGAAAAAGTCAAACGAGACGCCCACTAGCTGCCCCCGTCTTCTTTTGGGATCTGTTTATATTTTATACTGCTTCTGAACAGTCACATAATTATTGCCTAAACAAGTTAAAAATGAATAATCACAATGAAATGAATATAAACTCGGTCTAAGTAAGTAGAAAAAAGACAGTGAGTGGATTGAGGACGGCCGTATCTAACATCACTCAGTTAAAATGAAAGCAAAAAAAGGTCCAGAAGATACATCTGAAAGGTGTGAATAAAGATATTTTACAAGATTAAATAAAACCCCTGCGATTGACATTTACTCCCCGCGGCGCCAAATTATTAAAGTGACCCATGGCTGCTTTGGCTTCTTTACCTGTACGCTTTCAAATGGATATGACTCGACGATGACTCAGCCTCCTGTCTTCTAAGGGACAGACCCAAGCTGAGAGCTTTCATTCTTTCAAATTAAGTCTAACAACGCTAACTGTGCACCTGCCACTTCACATCGTGCCCATTTTTGGACTTTTATTATTATTATTACTTTTGCATGCAGTTCGGTACTTTCTTACAGCACATCTTTCCCCCAGAGAGTGGAGTGGTCTTGAAAGTGCACCCCTCTCTGACTTGCCTTACTTCCAAAGGTCTCTGGATGGGCAGCTTTCATACTGATAGTACCTGACAAACGTTTCCCCTGACATACCATTTCACCTCCTCCCATGCCTTGTCGTTCTCTTCCACATGCATAAGCATTTTAACGACATACGCTTCCAGGCTTTCTCTGCCCTGGCCGAATTGATGGAGCAAGGGTCCTCCGGAGCAGAACAATCGGCGACATTTTATTATTTTATTTTTTTCTGGAAGGCAAAACCGGGAGGGGAGGGAGTGGGGAGATTCTGAGCAGTCTTAGCTCAGGGATTTTCTCATTATTCTCCATTTTAAAAAGACGCAATAAAGAGAACAAAACATTTCCTATCTTTCAAAGTGGCAATTTGCCCATTTAATGCGCATGCTACGCAGGCCTGACATCCTTTCATCCACTCTCTTTGCGCTAATTTCATTGTTTTTTTAGCCTTTTATTTCTTGGCTGATAATTCTCACTTTATTTCCATTAAGCTTTGTTTGTTCACAGCGATCTGTTGCTGTAATTTATTAGAGCTGTCAGCTTAAATGATGTGGCATGCCGACACGGCCCGGCAAATTGTGGCTCCCCCCCTCTTCTCCCTCTCCTTTTATGGAGAGCTGCCCTAGTTTTTTTACGAGGAGGAAGAGAGAGAAACATTACAATTAAGGTGGCGACATCGACCCCCTGGTGGCCGTGCTCAGGGACCAGATGTCCTGTCAGAGAGATGCTGGCCCTCACCTCCAGGGAGCTCTGGGTTGAAATCTGGTTCATGCCTCAGTGGGGGAACACTACTGCTCCTGTTCCATCATTAATTCAAGAATAACAGACACTGGAAGTATGAGCCTCACTTCCTTTTTCCTTTGTGGACTCCTATTGTTCAAATCAGTCCGATGCATGTAATACATTGGCAACCCTGTAATGCAGGAATACTCAAAATTATATGTTCCACTTGCACGGAAGTCCAGATTCTGCATTAACTCATCACCAATTCATACATATCTGAATGTGGAAGAAATTAGACTCTTTAGAAAGCAAACAGCCTACGTGTCCTGCTAAATGGAGTCAAGCATTCACTTTTTGTTCTCCCCCTTCCTCGGGCTCTGGTTGTTTGACAGACTCCTCGCTATCAACTCCGCATGAAGTACATGTCATTCCCCTCACAGGAGGCCTTAGAGGAAATGTGATCACAAAGAGACCCCACAATCTTCACTTTTTCATTTCCAGGCCCAGGATACTGCCTCTCTCTCTCATTTTGTCCTGTTCTCCCTTTTGTAAGGCGGCTGCTGGTTTTTGAGATGAAAGACACTTGTTTGGCAGTCTTCAAAGAGTCACAGGACTCTAAAAGTCACTTGTATTGCGGAGCTGTTCATTCTCCATTTTATATCCAATATGGAGGTGATGATCAAAAGGATCGGAGCTGAGGGAGAAGCTAAAAAGATGTCCACTTTGGAGTAAACAACAGCAGTACCACTTCCCAGACCCACACGAGGCTCGCTTTTAATGATTGTCCTTCATCCAATGCCAGACTTATCACTGTTTTCATATCTGAAAAATTAGGAACTAATGTGGACAGATTTTAAATGAACTACATCCAATTTATTTTACATTTAGGCAATCCATTAAACTGATTCTCACATTTCATGTCACATTTTATTTCGGGGAGGAAAGTAAAAGCGCTAAATAGTCTTCACATGAAGACCGACACCAGACTCCAAACCATTAACTCGTCACTCAGTGTGGAGCACACCCATCTGGAGGATCCTCTTTAGGCCACAGGAGATCCAACATAAATTTATGAGATCATTTCTCCATGTTTCAAATGAGGTTGTGTTGGAATTTGTACAGCTGGCTTGAGCAAATTGCATTTTTTAATGAAAGACTCCTTAATAATTCACACTCATAACCTGGGGGAAGTTTAGGGGCCATGCACTGGAGGTGACAGGGGTGGGGGAGATTGGTTGAGACCTCTGAACATCCCACTGTGCGCTACCACAATCATCTTTAGACGCCCTACTGCATTTTTAATATCCTGCTGCGCCGGTGTCACACAGTACTGGGACAGGGGCAATGACTCTTCCCATCCAGATCATAGTGAAACATAAGCTAAAAGTCACACAAGGGTATTTTTTAAAAAATAATAACAGATTTAACCAAAGCCGTTTAGAGTCAGATAGGCAGACAATGTAAAGTAATGAAATTAGCATACAACCAAAGTGAGGAATAATCACATTTGTGCTTGTTTGCACATGGGCACAAACACTCCACTCAGACAACAAACACGCTAGCATTGAGGATTAGGGCTGCAAGACACAGATATGTTATAAATTCTGACAAGAATGCTCTTGCTTTGGAGATTTATTTAATTCAATTTTTCTGTCTTTGTTGTTCTTTAGTCTCCTCTCACTTCTTCTCCTAAGAGCTGGATATCTTTGTTTACCTTGGAAGGCATTGTGTTGTCATTACAATCATCCCTGTACCATTAGATAAAGTTGCCTTTCAGCGGGGAGAAAATCCTCTAGCCATCCTGTAAACAAAAGAACAGGACTTCTGCCTAAATGCTGCTTTGCTTTTTCAGTGTTCGTCTTATTTCTCTCTGTGCTTAGCGACTCTAGCACTTCACACTCTCTCTAAAAAAAAAAAGAGTATATCTGAAGACATGTTCAAACATAGATTGAATAGATCACCAGCCCTACAAATCACAGTAATCACACTTTTCCACCAAATACCTCACGGGTATCAGCAGTGAAATAGGACCTAAATTGCAGTGAACCTGAGCACCGTGCCTCTCTAAACTAGATATACCTGTAATGATGACACTGCAGGGTAACCAGGGTGCCAGCAATGGACGCTCCATTTCATAGAGGCTATCCATTGGCCCGACTTCCTTCTCTTAAACAACAAAACAAAAAAACAGATGAGTTGACCATGGTGGACTATTCACTATACTCATCTTGCCTGATGTCAGTTCTTTACAGGGCACTGTCCATTCATCCATCATTACATGGCCCTTTCTGTAGTAACATTATCGCTTTAGATAAGGCTTCAATAAACTGGCATAGCTTTTAGGGCTCTCTCTCTTGCCACTCTAATCCAATCTCTGATGTGGAGTCTGTTCATCATCGTGCACCGCAGGCATTTTCCGTGTCCCTGTGCTCTTGGTTGCACAGGAAGTAATGGATGGCCTTGCCCTTGGTTCACCCCAAGGCCTTCTGGTTCCTCTTCAACTGTTTGTCTTCAGGTTGTCTCAAATGGGCCTGCGCTGTGGTATTTGATTTGATTAAATCAGGTTTAAAAGGTTAGATAGGGAGAGAGAGGCGAGGTGTTTGCCCTTCCCAGTACACCGTGCCAGTTCTCTGCCATTTAGCATTGGGCAGTGGCCAAAGGAAAGTGGAAAACTGAAATGACTTCTGTGCTCCTTTGTGATTTGCACTAATGTCCCCCAGGGATTGAGCAATGACCACTGTGAATTCCCCCAGGACGCCAGCCAGATTGAAACCCCTGCCAACAGATTTGAAAGGATAGCAAATCATTTAAACTCCCCAATGTGCATTAGCATTTTTTTTTTCACTGCCCAGGCCAGCCTCCACAATATTAAACTGCACTTGATAAAATAAAATAAAAATCAGAGAGTGTGACAAGTGCTCTTCAACCTCCAAATCAGCAAAGTGAATATTGTAGTGGCCACAAAAAAAAATTACAAAATAAAATTAATTATACTTTAATTTACTTTGTTTACTCCATCAGGTGTCGGACATCCTCTTGAGGAGCACATCTGATAAAGAAAGGACTTAAGATAGAAGAGGCAGGGAGGCTTTTTAAGGTGCTTGATGGCAGAGACCCAGACTAGTGAAAAATATATGGAGATTGCCTTTAGCTGATCCTGCCTGTGACACCAAATTATTACTGTGTATAAAAATAGGCCACGTATTAAACTGAGCAGAGTGAATCCCAGCAGTGCCACATTAAAGAAACATCAGAGGCTCAGGCATGCAATCAATATAACAATTTTCTTATATCAGGATATACTAATGTTTTTGGATCAATACAGACTTTTATTTATAGCACATTATGGAACCCACCAATGTTATTCAGTGCTCACATATGCCAGGGTTTCCCATCTGATGTTGCGCTTCGGCAGATTGCTCTTTGGTAATGCGAGCGAGGGTATGGAATGTATTCAGGTCTTTCTATATGATGATTCTGCCAGATGAAGCTTTGCCTCGTAAACAACTATAACGACACAGAAGAGCCACAGGCTTTGCACTGAATTAATCTGGAGATCAATAGAGGCGTTTTCTATTACCATGCATACCAAGGACCCAGTGTCACAGATTTCCGAAGACCGCTATCAAATGCTCTTGCTTTCCCAACAACACATGGGCAACTAAAAATGAATGAATGAATGAAACTGGCATGGTGCCAGCATTGGTGTTTTTGAAAGAGTTTTTGCGGGGGAAGGGCAGTATGCAGAGCAGTTTCGGGATCCTGTGCTAACACTGCGATCCCAACTACTGAATGGCCCTTTATTCCCAATTGCTTAATTGTCTTAGTGGGACAGGCAGGTGGCTCAAAGCCCCGTTTGGCATCTGGTAAAAAAAAAAAAAGAAGGAGAAAGAAATGAATTTGACAGACTGTATGGAAGTGGTGGGGGAGGGTTGCAGCATTAGAGATGTTTCTTTCTCATAGCTGGCAGATTTCAAAAGTTTGGCTTGGATCAAGAGCAAGTTTGTGCTGCTATTGTGTCAGATGTGCTTTGCTGAATAAAACATCTTTGGATATCAGTGCCAGATCAAATAGCCTTTCAAAAAGCCGAGCCTCTCACCATTGGTGCCTGGTACCATAGAGGGAACTGTTTTCCTATCCTTTTAATAAATAGGAGCCACGGATCCCTTCAATCTAGCAATACAGAGCACAATTGAGATGTATCAATGGAAGCCCACAAGTAGGGAGCTAATGCCAGAGGCGCATCCCTAAGTACGTCAGACTGCCTCACACAATGATGTTTTACAACCGTTCCCATGGGTTATTATATTGGAGTCCGGACACATACAAGCCTCAAGGTTTGCTTACAAATGGAAGTACTATGCATTTTATCCATTGCCCATTTTTAAAACATGCACAGCAGTTGTAATGGAAGCCAGAGACACATCCACATTCACCCACAGGTGAGAAGCCTCTCCCTCTTTAGATTCTGCTTGTACGCATTAAAAGGCTCATTTGCATTTATATTGCCATTCAAGGCTTGCAGCCGTAATTGTAGGAGCATAGTAAAAGTGACACTACACATACTCGTGTACAGTATACAAAGACAGACGGAGAATGCATGTGAAGTGGCCAGTATGACAATTCATTTGAGTCCACCTTTATGAATCCCTGGCATGAGAATGTTGGAAGCGGGAGAAGCAGATAAAGACTGGGAGACAAGGAGAGGAGGGTGAGCTCATCTAAGTGTAATATTGGGCTAGCCCAGAAACTTCCCACAGAGCAGCAGGAAGTCGTTATCAGATCGGCAACGCAATTCTTCAAGTGCCTCCTGCACTGAAACACCACATGCATCTTCTGGGCTCTCGCTGACACAGGCTTCCACAGTCACGTCGGAGCGTCGCTCGGGCCCTTTGCTAATGTTTGAGCGTCAGTGGGGCAAATGGCATGGAACAGGTGGCAGCGCTGCACTGCGATTCCCTCAAACATACATCTGTAGATCTGCACCGACAGCACCATCCTAAGGTAAAAGGGTGTGAGTCCGGTTAGCATTGCATGCAGATGTTTACAAGTCACAGAATCTTACTGCATGTTGGATTTAGGAGATGTGAAATGATAAGTCGGTATAGCTTTTTTAAAAGTGTATGTTGCGAGCCCACAACTCAGCTAAAACGAATTTGTGTATAAATTTAACCTTATTAGAGTTGCACTGACCATAGCGACCCAAGCACTCTGAATAATTCAAGCTTGTATTATTAGCAAAACCCCATTTGTGCCCACTTAATCTTCATATTATAGCTGCAATCAGCTGCACCTTGCTGCTGCTGTTGCTGCCGTGAGACTGCCTTTTTCGCGTTGTCTGTACGGACTACACCGACGTTAACAAGCCAATACAAGCGATCCAATAACACATGATCAAGTTTTTTTTACATTACAATATCATTGAGAGCATATCCAACTGATGTGTTCCTTCACTACACGCAATTCAACCATGCAAATGAATATCACAGGAATATTTATTAAGCTTTTATCCCAAGCTGGAGCATATCCGTTGACTCAATATTATGTCGCAACAGATGACATGTACATACATTTTTTTTTTCCCTCGTCTTGTTCGCACATTTTATATTTTCACCCACGTAACCTTGTGTCCTTGTTTTTTTTATCCATTTCCACGACAGATGTTGAGTCAGGCTCACTGGTGTAAGCCATGCACGGTAAACAAGGTGCACTGTCTTCAAAACACACACACACACACAAAACACACACACAAAACACACATTTAACAATAGCAGCCTCTATGAGTCTTTTTGTGTTTAGAATGTATTAGTGTGAATGCCTTTTCTCATCTCAGTGCTCCTATACAGTGTAACTGTTAAAACATGCAAAACTATGTAAAAAAAGAAAAAAAAGACAAAGAAAGCGATATTGACTCATCCCTGAGGTGAATACTGAGGTGTAATGTGCTATAAAATGAACATTTTCCTGGTGTGAAAGTCTTGAACAAAAGGCTTATTAGTGCCTCAGATTTGGAAAGCGGGGATCTTGACAAGAAAGGAGCAAACTTTCCTTTGCTTTCATTGTTTGAGCCGACCTCGTTCGGCACCTGTCTTTTACGAGCAATAACAGATCCCAGTAGCAGGTTGAATAAAAATGTTTCCATCAAGCCTCAGCTGGATTGGCAGAAAAAAAAGACACGGGAGAGTTTAAAACCGCCATTCCTTACGGCCCAGCTGTGCCGATGTTTTGTCCTCTGCAAGAAGAAAGAAAGAAAAAAAAAAAAAAACACAGTATGATCCACCACTACTCTGCTTACAGCACCCCCACATCTGATCGCACCGGCTACCGCGGAGCCGCCTTTAGTTACTTTGGAGGGAAAACAGAGCCTGTTGTTTCCTGTGCATTAAACTGCAATTTGGAACCCAGTAATCCACCCCATAATCTGTCACCAAATAAAATCCTAGGGGTCAGCAAGGGCTTCCGCTTGCTTTCCTACTTTTAAACGTATTAATGGATGTAGCAGGTCTTTCTTTTTTAAACGTACTAACTTCAACTATCCAAGGATGAAGCCTCGGGAGGGTGGAGAAGTGACAGCAAAGAGCTGAGAGGAGAAGTGCAGCTGCTAACCCTGCCATCACAGGTGACCCAGTCATCACAACGGCATCTGGTTGAATTACTTAACACTGCCACCCAACAGACATGTAATCCGGGATAATGCCCTTTTGCTGAGTGCTCCAATCTGGATAAATTCATCCCAGAGGAATGAGATCCAGCAGCAGAGTCTCAGGGTGAGAGGGGATAAGGGCCATGGAGTTGATTGGTTGGTACTAAAGAAAATTGTTGGGGCTAGGGAGAGGGTCTTCTAGATAGATAATGAAGTCCAACAGTAAACAGCTTGATTTTGTTGACTGGCCAGCAGACTGCGTTAGAGGAAGGAGATCATTGCCTGGTTTTCCAAGAAGATTCCAAACTAATCATTTTCTTTTCCCTGGCTGACCTGAATCCTGGCAGACTGGAAATGAGGCTTTCATCCAAACTGCAGTCACTGGATACACGTACTGTACTTGCATACAGCGTGTGCTTTAATTTTGGTTTACATCAGCAACTATTTGAAGTCTGCCTAATATGAAGACATGCTGGTTGTTAAAATATCATCTCTCTATATGGATTTATTCATTGGGAAATGCATGTATCTATTTGAATAATCATCAACCATTCCTTTTTTTGTTTTCACGGTATCATCCGCATACAAACATTAGGCGAAGCGAGTTTTACTGGAGACAGCGGCTCTTCTTAATGCCGCAGCCACTGCCAAACACGATGACTTACAAGTTGCAGCTGTCCAGCGGCAGCCTCTCAGATTATTTATTCATATGTTTACTTATTACCATAAATATCCGACTGGGCACTCGGCTCAGGGGGATTACAGCGGGCTTAATCTATCGTGGCACCGAAATGAGCAGGGGTCACAGCGGCTGAGGTGACTTAAGCCGGCCAGCCTTGATGGGACACGCGGCGCAAACAAGAAAACAAACTGCACGCCACTGGGCTCCATCATGGACCGATGACATCATCCGTCACTCACCCCGTGAGTGTCATGGGTGGCGAGAGGGGATGTCATATGACCAGGACAAGGACGTGTTTACATTTCTTTGAATGCGTATTAGTCACCCTGTAATGGCCTACCGTTTCAGACTCAGAACACATTTAGTCTGCATTCTGTTGTTGTTAGTAGTTACATTTGCACAATAAGCAAGGGGAATTGGCTTTAGCGTAGCAACAGAACGGGGAGAAATCAATTAATGACATCACTTGAGTTATTATACCCACGTTCCATGCATTAGACAGCAGTGCATCTTGCTCACAAATAACTATTCATAATAATGAGGTTTATAATTGGTGTTTCTGTTTGAGTAGTGTAGTGCGATGTAATGGGCTATATTTCTTCCTCTCGTTTTTCCTTCCTTTGGAGAAGCAAGAATGATTTCTCTCCGTCTATAAAAAAAAAAAAAAATATCCACACATCCAAACATGACGTCGGAAAGACATTTAATTATACTCTGGTAGAGAAATATGTATCAAAGCCTGCCGCCCATGAAAAGCGGATTTAAAGTCGTCAGACAGCAGTTAATAGACAGCAGTAAATGAAATAGGGGCTGTTGGGGGGGGGGTACTAAGGCATGCTTTCCAGGACTGAGAAACAGCTTAGTCTGGCTGGGTGGTGAAATCAGGAGTTCTGACACGAGATACAGGACGGGGTGGGGGTGGGGGGGGGGGATAATGAAGGGGGCTGAGGGGAGGGAATGGGAAGGAGATTTTTAAGAAGATTGCTGTTTCATTCCTGTGCAGCAGCACTGCCCCTAGTGGGCAAAGGCGGCTCAACAAAACGATTAGCCCATGCAGTTTGCAAATTAATAACCACATGGTGCCAGCTCAGGGTAAGAGAACAGAGAAAACAAGGCAGAGAGACATCAGAGAAAAGAGGGGGTGAGAAAAGGACAGAGATCACACACTGAACACGGACAACATGTGGTTTTTCTCTAGCACATTTTCTTCAAAGTCTGGCACATCCAGTGCAAGACTATTCTTTAACTGGCCCTCCTCCACAGGGACGCTGTGCTCTCATGTATTTCACCCTTTCCCCAAAATGGGCTAGGTACTCAATCACCCACAACAATAAATAAATAAATAAATAAATAAATAAACAACACAAAAGGAGAGAGGGACTGGGGATGGAGTAGGGACAGTTTGCAAGAGGAGGGAGAAATGTGCAAGGTGAGGAGTGAAATCAAGAGACCAAGAGCCAAGTGAAGCATGTGAGAGATGTTGGACAGTGTATAGATTGGATGGGAGGAGAAGCTGGGGAGGAGGAGGTGGTGTGGGGAGATGGACGAGGTCCTGGATAAGTTTGGCCTGAGGTGAATGTGCTCCTGGAGACCGTCTCCCAGATCCTCCTGACTGCTGCTGTGTCATCTGTCACTGGCTGGAGAGGTGACAGCAAAAGAAAAGGTGCCCTAGATGCGATAACAGCGCAGTCAGGACGGAGAGCAGCTTGGCAACAGCCTCCCCTCTCCTTATTCTCCCTCTCCGTCTTGTTCGCTTTGGACCATTTATTTCTCAAAGTTGAGAGAGAAAAAACAAAAAAAACTGCTCTGTGCCTGTGCATATGGACTCGCTCTTCTCCTGCTCATTCTCTCGTTTTCACACTCCCTCTCTGTCTCTTTCTTGCTGTCTCGCAGGATAGCTGCGTCTAAGTATACGACTGCTATGGGCACAACTCCCCTCTGTCCCCCTGTTCATAAAAACAAGATTGTTTTCCGCAGCTTTCTGCTGACACCGGCTCGACACATAAACAGAGCCGTAATTTGTACAACAACAGTAAGCTTCAGGGAAGCACTTTTTTCTCCCTGGAGGCATGCAAAGAGAAGGCAGGTTGTTATCCCCTGTTTACCTGGCAGGGAGAGCTGTATTTTATATTATTGTAATAACCAACTGTGCGCAGCAATCCCATCTCATTCCAGTTGAAGCGATTGCCTCATTCCAGTTATGAGATATGATGTTAGTTGTTCCCAGAGCTGGGGCTAAGCTTGTGATGATGTATGAATAAAAAGGGTGGTGGTTAAAGATAAAAAAACTAAAACAAAACATAACGTGGTGCATATCAATAAATGAAACCAGATATTTTAATATCTAATGTGATGTTCTGAACGCTCCACACTTGGAGAAATGAAATGAAAATGAAGTGCAGCAGAGGAGAGCAGTAGAAGTCAGCTGTGGATACAAAACTTAGCAGATGTTTAACGGAGTGGAAGAGAAGAGACTAATGAACAATCATGTATTTCTGCGTTACAGCAAGCACAGATGGCACAGGAACACAACGGAAGGAAGGGGGACGGGAAACAAAGCTGAAACATCAGCAGCAGTACCGGGCAGGACCCACTACAACTGTCCCACAACATATCAAGGGAGGGAAAGCTTCCACTGCTCTGACGCTGTCCGGTCTGTCTCAACCTGCATCACTGTGCAAAGACACATACAGTCATGGAGAAAAAAAAGGCAGGAAAGACAACCTCTTTGCAAGATGTACAGCTGTAAAAGTACAGGAAATGATGAGAGTGATATTCAAGCTGCATCACTCCACCGTTGTGATGCCATGGTTTTCTCTGTTTCTACATGAAAAATGAGTCGGTAGGAGCAAAATATAATCACAGCAAATTGTTGTGTTTGATGAGAAGTGTTTTTTTTTCCCCCCTCCACACTATAGACCGTAAATCAACATGTAGAAGAGCTGACTTCCGCGCCGAGGAAAACAATCTTGTTTACCAAGTTTCATTTGTTGCCGCTGTTTGAGCAGCATGCTACCAACTTTGAGCTGTCAGTTTCCCCACACCGTGTCAACAGGCTGAGATCTCAGATTTCACGAGACAGGATTTTGCCCTTCCTGCTCTGCTTTTCAGCAAAATGTTACAACTCCCCACTGGGGAAACGGCTAAAAGCACAAACACGCGCAGGCAGCCAGGCAGGCAGGCGGGCACGCATCGGTTCGGTCCGTAGAACGCCGTCCAGCGTGACGGGGTCAGGCTTCGAAAGGAGGCGGCGGCTGTGTCACTGACCCCGACCCCTGGCCGAGCATAAACCAGGTCACTCGCTGCGGGCTGGGAGCGGCGCTGAGAGCTGACAGACACCCGCTGCCCGACTCAGCCCTGCGTGAGTCCGTACATCACACCGACACCACAGAGGTAGAGTTCTCCTGCACTTTACTCACTTCTATTGTCTTCCAAAGACAACCACCTGGTGGCAAGCTGGGGAAACAACTAATCCATCCTCATTCTGTCCACAAACAGGCTGTCTAGGAATAAAAATAACAACAGCAGACACTGTCCAGAGGGCTGGAGTTGCCATGGTGTACTCCTAACTGCCTTCTAACGGGCTCTGCCCTTAACTTTTTCTCTCGCTGTTCTTTTGACCAGACCCCCCATAGTTGGACTCAATGGGGAAGGGCTGTCAGTTCAACACAATGTGACTCAAGAGTGAATGCTTGACTGAACTGGACTGGGGTTAGAGGGTTTTGTTTGTGTGTCTGAGTGTGTGACAAGAATATCAAGCCCTCATAGGAAGTATTTAACTTGTCTGGTCTGAAGGCGATGGCAAACTAGTAGGGGGGGAGAAAAAGTGCATGCGTGCTGCAACTGTCCACGGCTCCTCAACGCCAGGGTGTCCTTTTTATTCCTCTAATTTCCCCCTTTCTCTTTTGCATCAGACGCCACAGTGCACATGGGAGCGCTATATTGGAAGCAGTTAAAAACACAGATGGCAGCGCAAGCTCAGACGTCACAGCGAGAGATGCATTCGGAGACACAGTTCCCGGCCAGCCAAGTCACACAGCAATCACAGGCGCGCAAGATGTGATGAATTAGGGGAACTTAATCTGGAAAACTCACCGTGTCCGGAGATCCACAGAAGCAGGAGGACCCAAGGGATCATGACTGGGTAGTGGAGAGGGCAAAACCTACGAAAAACAGTAGGCGAGTGTGAAATTGAAGTTGGCAGGCACAAACACATGCACGAGATGAGACAGTGCTCCTCTGTGCGGCTGGATAGGGGGACGATGCTACAGTCCCTCAGTGGTGTCTCCTTTTACCAGTGGGAGGCTGGTTGTCTGTCTTCCGTCCTCTTCTGCTTCTTCTTCTTCTTCTTCTTCTTCTTCTCCCCTGCCTCTCTCTCTCTCTCTCTCTCTCTCTCTCTCTCTCTGTCTTTTCCCCCCTCTGTGTGACTCTTCAGAGTAGCCGGCTGTCAGCTCTGCCTCGCACGCTCTCTTGGTGATGTGAGCTTGTAGACTTTCTGTGTCTTCGCTGCTGACTCTGAGAATACACGCGCTCACTCTTCCTCTCTCACTCGGTGCCCATCCATTCTCAGTGCCTTCAGCCCTCACTTGCCCCCCCTCTCCTTCTCTTTCTCTCTCATGCTCTCTCCCTCCCTCCCTCTCTCTCTCTCTCTCTCTCTCGCTCGCTCTACCACTCACACAGCAGACACAGTGAGGGGATAGAGCTCCACAACTAGACTCCTCCCTCCCTCTCTCCCTCTCCCTCTCTCTCCCTCTCTCCCTCTCTCTCTTTCTCCCTCTCAGCCTGGCTGTCTGGGTGGCTGTGGCTGAGAGCGAGGCTGGGAGGCTTCGGTCCTCACTCTGGGAACGAGAGCTGCCATGGGAGAAACATAGAGGGTGCAGCCCCAATTAGAATGAGAATAGGAGGGAGACCTCTATAGCTACAAATAACACAGACATCCACAAACAAAAAGTGCAGTTTCACCCCTCCTCCCACTTAAAACCCTTTCCTTTATTTATTTTTTGAGACTGAATTTTGGAATCACCAAGCCTTTTCGTGAAGACCACATTAGCATTCAAGGCCTACGCGGCAGCATTCATTAGTATTCAATTTTTATTACGGGTGAATTACATTCATAGTCACTCACCGAAGGAGCCATGATGCAAGACGTCATAAAGTGCCCAAATGCACCGCATGCTTACTAACAAGTTTTCCTGGTTACGCCTGTTAAATATTTAATAAGAAGTTGTTGTTTTTTCCTTCTTCTTTTATGTTTCAGGCCAAGCAAGGTCCAGGTGTAACAGAGAACTCTGCGTGTAAGACACTATGCTGAGTTGTACGTCGAGACATCTAAAGGATGGAATGCTGCTAGTTAAATCTGTAATTTACACTTTCTTTATTTAAACCTCACATTGAAAGTGTGCACCTTTATGTAAGTTAATTTATTACTTCAAATAATTGTAAAAACGATTTGTTTTTTAGTCCAGGTGTTTCGCGCCTGCTCTTCATTTCTGCGTTAATAAAGTTCATCACTTTAAGTTAATCATTTTTTGATTCTTAGCCTTGAATTAACTCAACAAAGGATCGGATGGATTGCGACGAAATTAACATCCACGGTCTCCAAGGGAGGAATCTTTCTAGCCGAGGCTGACATTTGTGGGTTTTAGTGAAATGCCTCCATTACTCAAATTCTTAGATTGCTTGTTTTGTTCGCCGCTGAAGCATTGCGTGTCAGCGGTTGCAGTATTTGTGTAAGCACGGAGCCCCCATCAACCCGCCACCCACTCACGCTACGCCGGGGTTACAAATGAACCGTCAGACTGAATGAGAGCTCGCACACCGCCCAAACATAGAATGTCTTTATTAAAAGTAATAACCTGTTAAATGAAGTAGTTAGCTAGTGAGACATAAATTTGGCCCAGTTACTATTTTTGCGTAATGTTTTTTTTTTGCTTCGGCTTATCAGTTTCGTTTTGGCTTCTCACCGCATTAAGTTGTTAACTCGCTGTGCGAGCCTCAGTGTTGCTTCGTATTTGAAACAGTTTTATATTTCTGTAAATTAAGTGTAAATTAAGCAGAGAAAACATGAACTCAGTATGCAAAAGTAAAAGCAGAGACGTGGAGAAAGTAAAGAATGTGCTAATTAAGCGTTCACATTTAAAGGAAAGAAAAGTTTGAAAGCCACGTGACACACAGGTCACACATTATACTGTGATTTCTAAAACATAATCTCAATCCAACCAGATAGAAGGTGCATAAGCTCACAGTGACCTAAATGACAAACAATAAAACAATTGTGGTAATCAAAGTTCAATCAGGAAAACTATCTTCATCATCCCTCGCTCTCTTCCTCCTTCTCTAATCAGATGACCGTGGGATTTTCCAGCCCCTCTGCTCAGATTTCTGCCACCGTCTTTGTCAGCTCATCACGTAATTGCTGTCAAACTTTAAATATGTCCTCCTCGGCTGCTGTCAGCTGTCATTTCATTTGAAGAGCTGCGACCCTGCGCCACCCTGTCCACCTGCAGTCTTCGCATACGGGGGTAGGGCCACGCTCATCAGAGAGACCGCCGCTCCCGGTCCCATCCAGAACTCCGGCATTTTTCTCTAATTATCGCCGCCACCGGTGTCTAATCCTGGGAGGTGGGGTGGGGATGGTTCTCTATACTAAGCCTAGCCTTACCTATTCCCTGTCAAATCTAAAGATGTTGTGATTGCATCCATTTCTAATTTTCTACATTATTAAATACAATCTTTATTGTTCACTCAGATTACATCTCTAACCCAGTCAGTTTTGAACTATAATACAGATCATAGATTGTATCATGATTAGAGATTGAGGTTTTTTTTTGTTTGTCCTTTCATAATCTCAGCTGGTGATAAATTGATTTTGGCCTTTTTAGTAAACCTGGAGGGCTTTAATCGCATGACACTACAACCGAAGCCATGATATTATGCATTATGAAAGCTTTCTTGCAAATGAGTGATGTTAAATTCTACTACAGCGATGGGCTTTCTGTTCGTGTACAGTTTGATGTACAGTGACGCCCAATATCTCCACATCTGAGCTCTTATAATGCAGCGTGGTGGGCTTGCCTACCTCGTATCAGTTCAATCCATCCCTCTGACCCCCTAATCTAATCAAAGGGCCAGTGGATGACAGGTGGTCTTTTCATCAGCGCAACTAACAACTACACGCAAAAACAACACCACAGAGGCCCAACCGGGGGGGATAACAGATTTGCATTCTGAACATGAACATGATGAGCAGGGGCAAAGAATAACAATGGAGCTTATGTGCTTGAAGGTTGAGCAATGAGGGTGAACAAGGTAAACAGGGGAACAGATTTGTATGTCCAGTACTCTCAAACCCCCATTTTGTAGGACAAACCTTGGCCTGGATTATTTTATTTTTATATATAAATACATGTGCTGTAACTGAAGCATATGGGAACTTTTGAGTTTGAGAAACTGATGTCATCTAGTTAGTTGTCTTATTTCATCCAATTAAAATGCAGAGCTTACACCTGATTGTTACTCATTTTGAGCAAAGAAAAGGGAGTCAGAATCAATTATCGTTTTTAAATTTTAATTTAGCTGAGCCGTTTACGCAATCCAGCTAGCTTGTGGACTGATAACAGACACATCTCTGTCCAAACAACAACAACAACAAAAAGCATGTTTTGGATTATAGTGTCCTTACACAGACAGAAGGGATGCATGTGAAGCCTAGTAAAGGGCTCACACGCTGTTAAACCCACAGTACACCCACAGGGGGCATAATCTTATATGACTCGAGAGACAGGGAAGTCTTTTTCTCAGGGTTTAAGAGCCTCTTTATATCAGCCACGACCATAATCCTCAGTCAAAAGGACATGCTCGGAAAAAAAAGTGAAAGTGAGTTAAAACCAAGTGTGACATTAATCGGTCAGCGCTGCCTGTAAATCACCAATATTCTCAACTTCAGGTCATCTCTGCGAGAGTGACGCGTTCTAAAAGTAAGTTCAAGGCCATTCTGTCCCCAAGTGATAATCGATTTAGCACAGTTTACGTGTGCTTCATGTGTATTCATGAGAAAAAGCTGCTGCTGATAATCTGTGGGACTGATATACAGTACGTATATTCCATGTGAGGATTTCAGCACCAGGACTTTTCAAATTCAGTCCACTTGGGTATTGTTACAGACAGAGGTGTACACCACCCACAAATGTTCCAAATAAAAACCCAAATTCCTCAGCAGTCATTGAAGGGGAACCACTGTTTTTTACAACCTGGACCTTATTTCTAGCATAAAGTACGATCGTTTACTCACCCATATAGCCGTATAGCAAATTACAGGTAAACAAGCCGACCTTCGCGGTTGCGCGCGGCACTCAGAGATGACATCATCCAGGTCAGAAGACATCATCCGGGGGTCTGTAGGTCAATCTACAGGCCCCGGATGATGATAACAGGTAACTCCGGACTCAATGGAGAATAGCCCTAGCGTACGATAACAAAATATTTGTGAAATGAACAAGTTTCGCGGCAGATAATGCGTTATTTAGAGGCTGTGTTTCGGTGCCCTGTCACTCCTACTATATGGATATACGCGGATGTAAATATCTCCCGAACGACTACAAATTACACAAAAGTTACATGGGTGAGTAAACGATTGTATTTTATGCCAGAAATAAGGTCCAGGTTGTAAAAAAGTAGTTCCCCTTTAAGTATTGCAGGAGCTGGCAAAGCCTCTTCTAAAACCCAAGCCTTTGTTTCACCTTTGCTTTGGACTATGGATGACTGAGAATCTTCATTCATCCAGCATCAATGCTGATTACATTTAGTTTGATAAGAAATAACATACCTTCCTGTTACATACACTGCTCCATTGGCAGGAATAGTGAAATTTGATCTATAGTTCAAAACTAATGCCTAGTGTTTATGTTAACTGGATTTGAGCAATGGATTAAGGAAACATTTAGCTTCAAATGATCAATAGACTGTGATGCAAAAATGTTTTTATTAAAAATAGTCACAAATGCAGTTAGTCATTTTAAACAGCATCAAAATCAATGCCTCTGTTGTAGTAGAGGCAGCTAATGCATCATCTGTGCTGCTGGTCACACACAGTAGCGTCCCCCAGGAAGCTGTGATTCCCGTGTGGAACCACACGTTGTTGCTGTTATTTTCCTTTTTCACTTGCAGGATGCTTTTTATTTATTTATTTGCTTTTTTTTTTTTTTTTCTGCTATTGTCTGACTCTTTTTTTGTCACTTTTGATTAGGTTCAGGCAACAAAAACACCTTTTTTTGGTTTGAGAAAATCTAATTTAGTTTGGCCCTGGTTGAGTTGTTGACATCTGTAGTTTCTGGTGCCATCAGCAAAAGTGGTTTAATACTACAGGTTAAAGAATTCTGTAGGGCAGCAAAACAAACTGCTGGCGTTCTTATAAAGAAGTGAGGCCATAACCGCATTTTTTCTATTGTTCGGTGAACAACTTTGATCTGATTTTATGCTGCACGCCGCATGAACCTGTTAACAGCAGGGCACAGTGAAGGAGTTGGTTCCCCTTACAGAGAAGTTGGAGGTGTGCTGCCCGTCGCCTGCAGCTGTTCAGGTAACAACTCAACCATCAGCTGCCTGTCATTCAACAACAATTCTGCATTCATGCCCAGATTACATTACCAGTAACTTAATAGATTTAGATTATTATTTTTTATTTTTTATTTTTTGTGTGTGTGTGTGTGTCTACCTGTGTCAGGCTGCATCCTGCTGGGGATGGCTGCTGCCATCAAGGAGTGTCATTGCTATGCGGTGGGGGTGCCTGGTCTGGTCTAGGTTGGTGCTACATGTCTAAGTAACATCCACATGAATGCGAGATCTAAAAGTTTCCCAGCAGAACATTGTATTGTCACAAGATGGTCAATGTTATTTACTTCTCCTGTCAGTGGTTTTAATGTTGTGGCTGATCAGTGTATAAATATTGCAGTACCTTCATTTGTAGACCCTAGTCTAACTCATCAGTGTTTACTCATTTGCTGATAGCTTGAAGATCAGTTTGCTATTTAACAGACATTTATTTAAATTAAAATCTTTGAGATTATCAAATGGGTAGTGCAGGCACAAAATATACAACTGAAATACTTTATTTCCATAGTCATGCTCTGTGTCACGCATGAAAAAAGAAGACGGAAAATTCCTGTCCTTGGACATGAATGACAAAAATGTTTGATAGTGTATTTTTTTCTTTAAGGTTAGAATCAATATGGCTCTATATAAAAGGCCTCCTTTATAACTTTTTTGGTTTCACAGGGTTTCATGTGGCACAAAGCCACAGTTTTATGAAACATGAACTATAAGCATTGCAACTGGGTTTTATCACTTAGCTGTACAACACCGAAAAATATTTCTATTGAAATAGTAATATTCATTCAAGAGTACTGTCATACAAGTAGAAATGATTGATTTTTCCAGGTTAGCCTGACTTTCAAGATTGATCAAGGCAGCCAGCAGTTTCTTTTCAAGTGAGAAAATGGCAATACATCTTATTTATCCAGTTCTTTGTCACGTCTGGGTGTCAGAGCTCAAGGAGCATGTCTTGCGCAGCACAGCAAAACAGCAGCTCCTAACTGATTCAATTAATTAGGTTGTGGTTCCAAAGTGACCTCTGAAATGTGAAGTCTTAAAAAAATTACTGAGAACAAATTGAGGATCAATCCAAAACTGAGAATGAAGAGAAACACAAATGTGATTCAGTGGCTGGAATTCAATAATAAAGGAGTTTATAGAATATATACCACTAGGTAACAATAAATAATCCATAATAATGAATGACATTTAATTTTTAACTTGTAACAATGTATTTGCCACAGGGGGGGAAAGAACAGTGTTGATGCTTTACTGCTTCTACTGATTTTTTTGATCCAACCGTAAAATCTTTCTCCTCCCTCCAGATAAAATGCAATGTCTCGTTCTCACGCTCAGAAAGTGACACATTAAGATGATGGACAGGCACACTGTTTTTGAGCTAAATAGAAAGTGACATATCTGTTTATTTCTCTTGGGCCTGCATATCCGCTGTTGAGACACCGAAAGGTCTGAAACACTGCTATCTGTGGCCGTGTGTGTGTCCCGGCGCGCCCGTGTAAGTTGAGTGTGTTGCCATCAATTTGTATTTTGAAATTAGCAAATCAGCCAGTTGTCTTTCAAGGAAGGACATCCACTCAATCTTTGTCAGTCAGATGATTCCCCAGAGATGCCACATCTCGAGCCCTCATGCCTCAGATTCTCATTCTAATCAAGTCTGCAAAGTGGCAAAGCAGAGGTCTAAATGAATGGAATTAAACAGCCTGGGAAGGTGGAAGCAAGAAGAGTGACGACATCTTGTTTTCCTCCAGAGCACATTTTGAACACAAGGACACTTGGATGCTAGTGGCATCCTGCTCATTTACATTTCAGGAATGTGGACATTTATTTCGAAATCTCTTTTTCATTCTAATTAACACTGTAGCCTTTATGGTCCTTGCTGATAATTCAGAGCATTGTTTCCCCAAAAGCATGTTCATAAAAATCCATTTTATGAATCTTCTCCAGCTTAAGAGGCATTTTCCCAAAAGCATCATAACTGATGACGCTCTTAGAATTAATTATAGATTAATGAGAACCTCCTACTCAATAATGGGAGGCTAAGAGCATTTTAAGAAGCTCCAGAACCTGCACCGACGCGTTTATTGTTTTTGTTCATTCTTAATCGATACTTGTTCTCAATATTCTGTAGGTCATTTGTGGAGGGAAAATGAAACACACATGCAAACACATACGACTTCATCCTTGTCTCCATCCTTCGTATTATATATATAGACACTGCATGGCCAAAAAAAACAAGTCGTCACCCACTCTAATATTTCGTTGGGGCGCCTTTAGCTTTAATTACAGCACACATTTGATGTGGCATTGTTTCGATAAACGTCTACAATAACCAGATTTATTTCCATCCAGTGTTGCATTAATTTTTCACCAAGATCTTGTATTGATGAAATGAGAGTCTGACCACTGTGCAAAGCCTTCTCCAGCACATCATAAGAATTCTCAATGGGGTTAAGGTCTGGACTCTGTGGTGGCCAATCCATGTGTGACAATGATGTCTCATGGTCCCTGAACCACTCTTTGTCAGGATTCATGGGGCTCAAATTGTCATTGTCATCTTGGAATATGCCCGTGCCATCAGGGAAGAAAAAATCCGTTGATGGAATAACCTGGTCATTCAGTATATTCAGGTAGTCAGCTGACCTCATTCTTTGGACACATAATGTTGCTGAACCTAGACCTGAGCAACTGCAGCAACCCCAGATCATAGCACTGCCCCCACAGGCTTGTACAGTAGACACTAGGCATGATGGGAGCATCACTTCATCTGCCTCTCTTCTTACCCTGATGCCCCCATCACTCTGGGACAGGGGAAATCTGGACTCATCAGACCACATGACCTCCTTCCATTGCTCCAGAGTCCAATCTTTATGCTCCCCAGCAAATTGAAGCCTTTTTCCGGTTAGCCTCACTGATTAGTGGTTTTCTTAAGGCTACACAACTGTTCAGTCCCAATCCCTTGAGTTCCCTTCACATTGTACATGTGGAAATGCTCTTACTTTCACTATTAAACATAGTCCTGAGTTCTACTGTTGTTTTTCTTCCATTTGATTTCACCAAACGTTTAAGTGATTGCAGATCATGATCATTCAGGATTCTTTCTGAGCACATTTCTTCCTGGAAAACGACAGTTCCCCACTGTCCTTCCAGTCTAATGCGTTGAACACTTCATAACCTGATTTTAGTAGTTTCTACAATCTCCCTAGATGTTTTCTCTGCTTGATGCATGTCAATGATGTGACCCTTCTCTAACAGACTAACATCTTTTCCACAACCATGGGATGTGTTTTTTGATATGGTTGTTTAAGAAATGAGAAGCTACTCATTGCATCAGTTGGGGTTAAATAACTCGTTGACAGCTGAAAGATAATCACCCACGCAGTACTTATCCAATAGGAGGCTTATACCTTTGGCCGGGCAGTGTGTATATATATATATATATTTATATATTGAGGTTTTGTGTGTGGCACATGCTTAAACACAGCACAACTCATAATCTATAGAAACGCTGACAGAATTTGACAGAGTGACATAGATGAACTGCATATTCATGAAACTCACACGAGCAGCCACTGCTTCATTTTAGGTTTATTGTGCGTTTAAGAGTAATGTCTGCCAAGAGCGGCAGGTAATAAATACAAGCTTTTATTTTCTTAAGCTGACTTCCACCCAGTGACATGAATCATAAAAGGGCTGCAAACTAAAGCTGCAGATGTCTCCTGCATATTAAAATGTGTTTTCATACCGAACCGTTCCAAGTATAGAACAGCATGTCTTTGTGTTGTTTACAACTTTGTAATGTAAATATATTTTAACATCTAGCCCAGCTTACACGCGGTAAGACATCCAAAGTTGCTTAACAGCGCTTAAGAGCATCAGCTTCGGCGGCGAGGACAGCCGACACTAAGAAGCTCTTAATGTCAGATACATGCTCCTGCTCTTAAGGGTTGCTTTGAAAGACACAAGAAGAAATTACAATGTTTGCAAAAATGGTTTTAGTAAATTTTTTTCAGTGCTGGGACTGATCATTTTTTTGAGGGCCAGAGCTGACTCTGACCTTCTTTTTATCCTTTTTTGATTTACACAACTGTATATTCAAGAAAAAATCTCAGGAATAACCTTTTGCTTCTCTTTATCTGGTCTGGTTTTATTGATGTCGCACCTATGTGAACGATCACTAGCTGTCCTTGGTAAAACAAAAAAAAAAAAGAAAAGAAAAACTCGTCTGATTTCACTGTAATAAACTTAAGACGTAATTATGCTTCGGGAATGAAGTTCAATTCACGACGCACAGCAAGAACTCAAAGATGAAAACTGCTGCGCTCAAGAGAAAGAGCACAACTGAACAAGCTGTGACTGCAGGCTCCCACAACCATTAATCAAACTAATATGTGGTTGCTGATTGAAAAAAAAAAAACAGTATACACATGGCTACCTCTATTAATTTGTATGCATTAATTCCCAAATATTACCAAAATACCACCATGCTATTAAACATTTGTTCTTTTATATATCAGTCAGCCATAACATTATGACCACTGACAGGTGAAGAAAAGAACACTGACCATCTTGTCCAATGTTCTGCTGGGAAACCTTTGGACCTGGCATTCATGTGGATGTTACTTAGACATGTAGCACCCACCTAGACCAGACCAGACACCCCCACATCCTAGCAATGACACTCCTTGATGGCAGCAGCCATCCCCAGCAGGATCCAGCCTGACACAGGCACACACACACACTCTAGGAACAACTCAAAAAACATGAAGAACAGCACAAGGTGTTGACCTGGCCTCCAAATTCACTAGATCCCAAACTGATCAAGTATCTGTGGGATGATCCACAGAGGCCCCTCCCCTCAGCTCACAGGACCCAAAGGCCCCCACTAACGACATTCTGTTGCCGGACACCACAGGACACCCTCAGAAGGCCCATGTCCATTCTCTGATGAGTCAAAAGGGAGCCCTACACGATATTAGGAAGGTGGTTATAATGTTATGCCTGATCGGTGTATATACGTTAATCAAACATTTACAGTAAATACATCAAGTGTAATGAAATACTAAATAATATTCAAAATAAAATTCAAAATGTAGATGTCATCCTACCAGATGACTACATGTTCATCACAATCTGGAAGCTACGCCTGCCGAGAATCACGCTGTGCTGTCGATGAAGCATTTCTGTGCAAACTTGTTCTATTGTTCATGTAATCTAACCAAATGCTGCTTCCAAACCCGAGTGCACAGGCAGGCTTAGCCGGCAGCTCTTCTCTGACTCAGTCAAATTCAAAATGCTCCGGGGCAGCTGGGTCATTTGACTCTTACCCATTTGAATCCCATCTTCAGTGGACTGTGGAAATTAGGATTTTGCATGCAAAAAAGCGGTATAGATTTGTTTGTCATGCTCGTCTGAGATAAGGAAAGAGCAATGGTCAGCACTGTGTACCTTAAGAAAGCACATCGCGGTTCACAGGTCTTTGCATAAGTCAAGTTGGATCCTTTCTAAAGATGGAAATGGCTACATGTTGTTTTACATCTGACACCATCAACATCATCATTGCATGCATTACCCCTGCTGGTCCTCTTGCCTTAACACAGCGGGCAGTAAATAAAAGCATAGTCGTGGACTATGGATTTGACCTCAGCCTAGGACTCTACATATGGCAGTGGAAGAGAAGTCAATACATCCGCCGAAGGGAAAATATCATCCATATCAACAACTAAACATGTACATGAGTTATTCCTGTTGTATTAGGCGTTTGGTGTTAAGATTTATTTATGAACAGAGGTTGTTGAGGTTCTTGGTAAGATGACTTGATTGGAACTAAAATTATAATTTGAAAAAGAAAAAAGTTTTTTAGACATGAGAACAAATGTTTTTCAGACATTTTTTTATTTGTTTGTTTTCCCAGAAACACTCTCACTTAATTTCTCTTCAATCTTTTCAGCTGCAGACAGACGGAGAGTGCTTCTGGGTACACCTCCACAAGAAGCATCTCAGTGGAGGATACGATGCTCTGAAATGGGATAGAATAAACATGGGAATTTCGTTCAAAACAGTAAAATGCTGATGTGCAAAAAAAAAAAAAAAAAAAAAAAAAAAAAAAAAGAAGCATTTATGCCGATTCAGCACATTAATTGCCTGCACTAATAATATTCAGTTAACCCACTGTAAGTGTTTTGCCAGTGGTCTTAACTGAAAATGCAGAACGGGCCTCAATGTCTTTGCATCCCAGATGCCCAAAGCCAAGCATTTGCCTTCATACACAAATTAATCTTGAGAAAATGCAAAGATCCTGAGAAAATGATATGCAAGGGGTGTTGCTTTAAATTTAAATGTGTTTCCAACTGCTGCACAAAACAAGCAGGCTTTTGCATGCATGACAAAGTGTTGTTCTCAAGAGGTAATCATGAGGTTACAATCCTAATGACGCAAATGTCCTAAATCATTGACTTTAGATCTATTAGCTAAGAATATAACACTTAATATTGCTTGACAAAGTTTGATTTAATTTTTTTAATTGTACTTTTCTGTATTAAGCAATCCAACTTTTGTTGTGCACTGTGTTGTCTTTGTTGATTGCATACAAAATAATTTAAACACAACCTTTGGCAGCAAAAGCTAATGCTTCTTGGGACCAGTTGGGTTTCTGGGTGACGTTAGGACGGTTCACACACAAGATCATTGTCACCTATCTGATCTAACACCAAGTTCACTAAATAATTGCATATACAGATGAAGCAATGTAAGATTTGAACACAACCATCTTAAGACTACCCTACACTAAACCCTATCTTAAGACTAGGGTGGTCCTAAAATTCCTTCACCCTTCGTAGAATTAATACCTGTTGGACCATACAGGCCTTGTGCTATGTCTGAAACCAACTACTACACCTAGTCAGAGGCATGTGTAAAGTAAAAAGTCTTGACCAGTGTACCCAGAGTATTTCTGCATGTGTTTGTGTGTCTAATCCGTCTGTTTTCGGCAGCCAACCATGGCAACTTTCTGTTCCGTTTTGTTTTACTCTACTGACTTCCTGGTTCCTCCTCCGAGCTGCCTCTAACCTTCAAGCATTCCGAGTGTCAGAAGCCACCAATCAGACCGCTGCCATCATCGGGACACCTGCTTAAAAGCCTTGTTCGACTGCCGTTCAAGGCAGCCGTGTTGTGCCGTGAGCAGCTCGCCTTTGTGTCTCTTTGTTTTTGAGAATCCAATTGTTAGCAGTGTTTTGACGAGAGCCTTCGTGAAAGCTCATATTATTCTGTGGCTGTGCAGCATTTGCTGTGCATTGGTGCGTTTAAATCAGCGTTGAGAATACCGTCTGTGCCGCGCATAGTCTTGGTTTTAGATGTTACAACAGGTGGAAATATTTATCACAAGGTTGAATGTAGGGCTCACACCCAACTTTTTCATGTTCAGCTGTGTCAGCGGTCCAATGTGTAGAAAAGTGCATTCTGTAACCACTTTGACCTGAAGTGAATTGTACGTTAACGACTGGAGATAATTCCACAAACTGCATTCTATAATAAGCTGATAAGCTCGAAGGTGGGGGCAAAAAGTACACACTGGTGCCACTGAAATACAAAGAAAATAAGGATAACAACTGTTTGAAAAAGAAAATAAACAGTGCTCTCCCATGCTTAAGTCTAAAATTTTGCCCATCCATCTAGCCACCCTGACCTCTTCCCTATGTGATTTTGTTGCTTTATAGTAACATTATATGACTTAGTCCTCTTCATTTGAAAACTATACCAATTTTATTTATTTTTTTAAAATATGTACATCCCAGCCCGGTATACCTGTCCAGGGTGTACCATTTCCCTTTTGCCTGATGACAACTGGGATAGGCTCCAGCCTCCCCACGACCCTTCACAGGATAAGCAGTTACAGAAGATGAATGAATGAATGAATATGTATATCCCATGAATCATCGTATTTAAACAAATAAACACCTGATCCTCTGTGTAACTGTCTGGGCTTATGATAAAAATAAATACATAACTACACTATCAAAATCTGTTAAATTAGAATCCGAGGTTTTAGAACTGCCACTAAACCTCTGACATCCTGGGTCCGGTGTTCACTTAACTTCTAAAGTGTGAGAGGCATCATCGTGCCCAAATGTAAAGGGTTCTCCACAGCTCTCAGTAAAAGGTTATGGATGCCTAGGAGAAGGGGTTTAAAAAGATTTTCACATTACTTGGATTCAATTGTTCAGTATGAGGAAAAAACATGTAGGATTTCAAATGACTGCCAATACTGGCTGCCCCCTCGAATTCAAAAAATACTCTAACTGAAGAAAAAAAAAAAAAGTCTCCAAGAACCCAAATATTGCATTGCAGTATCTAAAAGGTTATTCTTGCAATTGTTCAATTGTTGGAGTCAAACTGCATGTGTCTACAATCAGAAAAAAACATTGTACGAGTCTGACCTGCATGGCAGTTACGCAGGAAAACCAGAAAGAACATGAGAGCAAAAGTACAAACTGTATAGGCAAGACCTTTGGAAATAAACTGCTCTGAACAGATGAAGAAAAGACAGACTCGCCTGTCCACCATAACGGGATACAGCTTGCAGTCATTGATCCAGCTGTGAATTCTGCATCACATAAAACAGAACTTGAAAATAATGTGAGGCCATCTGTCCAAATGTGGAAACTAAAAGTGGACAGGAAAATGATTACCAAATCTATCTGCTACTTGCTTACAGAAGAAAAACTTATTAGTGCAACCAAATGGTAGTTTTCGTAGACATGCTTTATTAAAGGAGCAAACAGCTTAAGTTTTAATGTCATACCGAAATCTTAATTAGCTCCATAAACTGGGTGGTCGTTGGCATATCACGCAGCATGTTGACAGTCCAGCCACCCCTGATAATTTCTTTGCAAACATGTTGCACAGTAATTTAACGCATGCACACACATGCCGTTACTGATGTTGTCTCTGACACCCCAAATACAATTATTTACTTTAAAGATGGCAGTGTGTGTTGATTGCAGAGTCATTTTTAACTCGATTTGTTCATCTCAGTGTCTGTTCAAAGTGCAAGTTTATTTGCTTTCAGACATAACCGCACTTATCACTTGGATTTAGCCTGTCTTGGTGCTGTGACTGGGTTAATCATATCTTCAAAGTTAATGCATTCTCTCCAGCTTGAAGGATGCCAAAGGTTTCTTTGGCAGGTGTGGACAATCCTGTTAGATGGTGTTTGTGTTACACCTTAACCTCGTTTTCCAGTAAATCTATCATTTGTTTGTACAGCTTCCCAGTATGACGCTTTACTGCCAAGGAGATTTAAATGCATGGGAGGCATGAGGGGAAAAAAGGGGCAATCTGGTGCTATCTTGGGATCCACACCCCTTTGATTTTGTTCCATATACGCCCATATTCCTGTCCCAGCCACTCGTCATTCGCTAAGTATTGGTTAAATAAAGCTTTCGAACTGCACATATTTATATTTTCAGTGCACGCAGGCACACAATGCATACCCTTTAAAAAAGTTAAAGAACAGCACAACAACAGAGCACAGCAGCAGCCCGCATGGAACAAAGATAACAGCCCATCAAGCACAACTACAGCAGAGCAGCCTGCAGCCGCTCTCTGTAGTTTTTCTTTTTTTTTTTTTTTTAACAGTTGCAATAAAACATGCTAAAACACTAATATGATGCTGGAAGGTTGTTATAAAATATGCAAGAGTTAAGAAGAGGCAACAGTGAAATTGCTGGTCTTTAGCCAGGTACTTAGCAGTACTGCGGGAAGGGAATTAACACAGAGGAGATGGAGGCAATGGCCTAAATTGTAAGTAGTATATTAATGTCTGCTCATGTGTTAGTGAAAATGGGACTGTTTGGATTCTGGTCCTCAGTAGGGTATGAGTACAATGGCCATTTGAGAGATAAGAATAACAGATAATGCAAGATAAGATATAAGATGTGGTATTTTAGCTGCCTCTGTCATAGCAACAATTAACATGTCTGCATCCTACATACAGTACAGTGTAGTAGCTGGAGCATTAAGTTTTTATCACTTTTTTTTTTCTTCTTCAAATCCTGAGGGCGTTAATGGGGCTATTTTGGTTGAATGAGAGCCTTATGTGGGTCAGACTGTGTTTTCATTTGACATCCTCTGAACACCACTGTTCTGCTGCAGCCTTGATTAATGGCCCAGAGTGTCACGCTGACCTGAGATGGAAGGTGTCCCTCCTTCCAGACAGAACAAAGCAGCGCAGTTCAGATTTTTCCCCACGTCCGTCCCACACGCAAACAAATACATTTCGAGCAGGTTAATTTAATAATAAAACCGCAATAGCCAGTAATTGAAAAATGCTGGGTTTGTTTGATGAGCGCAATTATGTTTCTCAGCAGGTCCTAAATACAGTGTTGTTGGTAATGTAAATGGCACAGTGAAGGTGATCGCACACTGGCACTGCCAAACAAAAGGCAGTTTCAGTTCTTTGAAATCATGAAACCGTTTGAGTTAAAGTAAGAATAATTCATGTTTGATTATAAATATATTAGTGTTTGTTGTTAATGGAGATAATTGTAATTAAGAACATATGCCTAATGGGACTTGTCTGATTTCAAGCGGAACTAATGTTCTCCGTCGTTGTGGGGAGCCGGGTGATTATTGTCTGCGCGTCCATGGAAGATGTCGCCGAAGTTATGTAGCAGCAGGTCTGACAAGATGTGGATTAGTTAGTGAAGACTTGGAACACACAAAGTTTAGTTTTTACTTTGCCCTTGAGTTAATAGGGCCTTTGGTAATAATAATAATAATAATAATAATAATAATAATAATAGTAATAATCTGTGCTTACAGATAAAGACATACTATTAAAAACTTTAAAAATCTGTTGTTTACATAATGGATGAATATGTTGATGCAGCTTCTTTTGCAACGTGATGTTACATTCCAGTTTCAGTTTGCTAGTTAAGATTACTGAGCAATCGCATTGTGAGAGGAAGATATTCGTTTAATGATTTATTCTCTATGAGAATGATTTATGCCGTTTTCATTTCCGCCTGTGTATTTTGTTGATACAGTTCTCACGGGACACGGCACTCTGCTTATGATAAGACTGTTAGCATGGAAGGAGTGATGACCTGGAATGCAAATAAATGCCCCTAACTGAAGAACGCCTTGTGCTCGTGATTAAAAACCGGAGGGGAGTAACACTCTGGAAGCTCGCTGACGTTTGTGTGCGAGGCTGCACAGCCACATATGTAGAGCTACTGTTGTATTGAATTTGCTACTTTTTTTGTATTTATTTAACGTTTACTTTTCCATCTCTTGTGTACACTGTTCTAAAAACCATACGCTGCTGCAACACTGCAAATTTCCCCACTCTGGGATAAATTAAAGGATTATCTTATCCTAATATTTTCTCAATAAAGTGAGTTAAATCTAAGTGCGACCTATGACGAAAAGCTTCTTATAGTAGTGATTTAGCTAGCCGTCTATTTTTAACGCTGCCTTTTAAAGGCAACTGCTATTGTCTATACCCATTTTAAACGTCGTCTTAGGATGAAATAATTCATAGTAAAACGGTAAATAATATATGCTAAATATGCATTCCACCCAGCATCTCACTCCAACTCTTATTACCAATGCTTGTTCCTCAACTCTGTTCCATTCTACATTGTTTTCTTTCCTTATTACTTTTAGAGTGTGCCTTTAGGAAATAATCAATAGATGGCCTCTGTACTTCAAGTGCTGATGACTTATTCAAATAGATGATTTTCCTCTCACATAAAAAGAGAAAGAGAAAGATACTTTAGTGCTGAGTGACACTTCAATTAGCCTCTTGTCCTCGACTACTAATAATCAGATCGTGAGCCGTGTAAAGGACAAGGCAGGTCATTAAAATATCCTCAAAATCTCACAAGATTTACTGTAGGCTGAAGATTTTGCTTGTATTTGCTGACAGCTGTAGTCCTGTACCCCCTCTTGGCCTCCCCAGATGAAATAAAAGCTATCTTGGTGTAATTGCTAAGGAAAACCGATTCGCCAGTGTCGAAAATGCTTTATGTATGCGCCCTCTAATTTCGTTCAGCTCTTTCTTCAATTGCCAGTCCCCTGGTAGGGGCCCTCATCTATTCCGTTCAGTGCTCCTCAGTGTGATGTTGCTGCAGAGCCAGATAACAAAATTACGTAGGCACAGCGTTATGACAGTGTAATCAGACAAGCAGAGATTTGTTGAAATTATCTCACAATTTATGTCAGTGCCAGAGAACAAAAACTCTACAATTAGCTTGTGGTTGACATGCTGAGGCACAGTGTGAGGAGGATACTTTTAATGTATTTTATCCAAGAAAAATGTATTTGGTTGAAATAAACAGGTTAAATATATAAAATATTTTTACACTCATATCAGTCAGAACACTTTGGAATGGATTTAAAATTGGTGCTTCACACTGTTGGGGTGTAACATTTGTATTACAAAGTTGCCAAGCATGACTTTTCAGCCAGATCCCATATTGGAGGCCTATGTAAACTGAAACCAGAGTGACACTGGATGAAATTGCTAAGGAAAGTTGGCAAAGACAAGTTATGCATGTAATAGAAAAGAAGTCCCCTTTTACGGCAATGTCCATTCATTCAATATATACACCAATCAGGCATAACATTATGACCACCTTCCTAATATTGTGTAGGTCTCCCTTGTGCCTCCAAAACAGTTGTGCCTCATCAGAGGATGGACATGGGCCTTCTGAGGGTGTCCTGTGGTGTCTGGCAATAGAATGTTATTAGTGGGGGCCTTTGGGTCCTATGGGTTGAGAGGAGGGGCCTCTGTGGATCATCCCACAGATACTTGATCAGTTTGGGATCTGGGGAATTTGGAGGCCAGGTCAACACCTTGTGCTGTTCTTCATGTTTTTTTGAGTTGTTCCTAAACCATTTTTGTGTGTGTGCCTGTGTCAGGCTGGATCCTGCAGGGGATGGCTGGATGGTGAAATTTTCCACCTAGGCCTCCAGTGACCTGAAACCTTATTCAAAACACCTCTTATGACGCCACTGTTGCTCTTATGACACCAGCAACAAAGGACGTACGGACACGCATTACAACAATAAAGGGAACGTCATTACAATATATTTACTATATATTTCAAGCTTCAGCTGTCTCCAGTTTTAATTGTGAAGGCCCAGGCAAATTCCTTTGACTCCGGCAACATATGATGGCCGAAATATGATTGGATAAAAGCTCTAATGCAAAGTTACACTGCCAACAGCACTGCAGCTGAGAGACAGGCAAGCCATAAAATGTAAAGAATAGGCTACTGGGAATAATTTAATAAGATTAATGGGAAAATATTAAAATGCAAGTCAGTGATTTTTGATAAAGTTTAGGCCAGCAGAGAAGGCTAGTGCTGGCCCTGACGGCCCACCACTGATATATATATTATCACCTTCAAATATCTGGGTTGCTCTTTACATGGCTCACAATCTCTTTATTAGTGGTGGAGGACAAGAGGCTGATTGTGTCACTCAGCACTAAAATGTATTTTCCTAGAAATAAGTAAAGTAATGCAAACAATACTGTAAACGTTCAATGCAGTAAAGGTTAGTATTGTAACAGTTTGTCTGGTGAACTCACTGAGTGACAGAATTGGGTTATGTGTGATTTTTCATCTTCATTGTTATACCCTCCTTTGTCCTGTTGACTGGTGTGACAAAAAGAAGACTGAACAGCCGGTATGAAGCCACACTTATCCAGCCTCTACACCATTTCTCAGCGCTAACCATACCACTGTCAGCATCCGCAGGTTCAGGCAGGAGTTACTACTGCCAGTGTGCTGACTTCATTTCTCATTAGAGGTGTAGCCTCCCCTAAGCTTTAGATCAGTGTGTACCCAAAAGGTAAAATTAGCAAATTATAATTCAGGGGAATTTATGAACAGCCAGCACTTAGGTTGTTTAATAAAAAGCTGGTACCGCAAGCTGCCAGGTAATAGTGTACTAATGGTCTGCTTGGCCACTTTTTCAGACAGAGTAGTAAAAGGTCAACATGGTTAATGTTTTCAGAGTGTTATCAATAAGACAAATAGCAGGTTCATGTGTGTGCAGCTCTAGTATTACTGCAAAGTAGTGCTGTACCCAAATCAATTTTGCCAGCTGAATCCAATTCAGGTGTTCACTAAGAATATTTGTGTGTTTTTCTGCCAACATATAATGCCTATATATTATGTTGAGCTACCATATGGCTTTTTAAGAATAATGAGACAGGCAGCAAACATACATTTGCTTAAATCAAACCTTGTCTTTGCATTGATATAAACTGTTTGTTGATTAAATGGACTGCTCTTCAAAGGCCAATACATGTTGCATTGCCAGCTACAAGGGCGCAAGGACATGTGGAAGAAAGGGCTCACGCAACATTTAATGCCAAGTGGCATAAAAACAACCAGCGAGTCTCAGAACCACGATGGTCATCTGGAAACGTCTCGCAGGTATAGCGGTTACTCCCCTGTGTAGACACATGTGCCGCGCAGTGCTTATGGAGACAACACCAAAGGCTGAAAGCACTGGCTACTAATTGATAGATCCATCACCCAAGACTCTTAAGACTAGGCAGACAACCGGATCACCACCTGGACTGACTATAACAACACCTATGACTCTGTTGTTATGATATTGAGTTTTGGACTGCTTCTGTTAGCCGCTTTTCTTGTGCTTCCTGTTTTATTTTAAAAATTTGAATCCCTTAAGTTTATCAGCACCAGCATACACACATATGTGAATGTAGAGTTCCTACAACCTACCATGGTTCTGAGTTTTGAGTATTTTCATTGACCCTGTTTGGTTTTCTTTGTGTTTCCAGGTTTTATTTTGTGAAGATCTTCCTTGGTGTTTCTTGTCTTGTGTTACTTCTGGTGTTTTTCCCCCTTTGATTGCTGGATTGGTTTCTCCTTGTGTGCTCCGCCCTCATTACTTTCACCTGTGTATCATCCTCTGCCCATGTATATATAGCCCTGCCTTTCCCTTTGTCCTCTCGTTTGCTGTGTTACCTCTGTTCTGTTACCCTGTTTGTATTAGACTCATGTTCGCTTAGTAGTGTTTGTTTTGGTTCTTAGGTTTTTTTTATTTGGTTTTGTGTTCTTGGATTAGCCTGTCCCTTAACAGCAGTACAGCAGTATTTGGGTCCTACTGCTACAAGTTCAACTTTAAAGTAAAGACAGACAACAGAACACCCGCAAAATGCATTCTTGGTTATCTACCTGTCCTCACAACTTACATCCAAGTGCATCCTTGATTGAACGGGAAAGACGAGAACGCATCCGGGCATTCACACCATACTTTGCTGGATGCTTGCTTTGAACTGGAACAGTACCAAGAATGCATATTGACAAACGCCCCTTGTGTCTTTCAGTTCATTTTGCCTACTGACTTTGCATGCCAGCTTGACGGCAGGAGTGGATAAGGCATCTACTTACTGATCCTCAGCAGACAATTACAAGTGCCTGGGTTCCCCACAGGCTAGTAAGAGTATTAGGGGTCAATTTAAAAAAAATTAAAATGCAAAAATAGGCAACTAATGAGAAGCGATGATTCACGGCAATCTTCTTTTATCCTCACCTCCTCTAGTGTGGCTGGTTGCACTAATTAAGCCATGTACCAGGCAAAGAGATCCGCACTGCCACTGAAAGGGCAGTGGGAATGAAGAGGGGCGTAACACTACAAAACTGTGCGAATGACTCCAGAAGTATTTGTCAGAACAATGCAATCATAGAAATGGCTAAGATGCAACGCAGAACTCCTTTGGGAGTAAACCTGAGCTTGAGCAGTAACTTTTATCCCCTCCATCCAAACATAGGGAAAATTACTGAGGATTATCTCTTAGTACATATATAACAGGAAACATCCTCAAATGAAAGGTTCCCAAAGAAGAAAATCATTTGGAAGCTCGACTCTTCCACGTACAAAATATGCAATTTCAGTTATGCTTTACTCGACTGGTTTAGTGACAAGAAATCGATTCCATGACTGGTAACACAAAAGGAAATTGTACATCTGATCCCCCAGAAACACATATTATTTGCAGATTTATCTGTCAGACTGTGCACTTTATGGCCTAATTGTAGCAAAAGACTGCAGATAGTATTTGGCATGAGACAGAAAATTATATATATAAATGGGAGTTTAAGTGGCCTGCCAGTTTCCCCTTTTCCATAAGCATTCCCCTCTTTGTGGTGGGCATTAATAACATAAGTGACATAATGGAGGAAAAAGTACTGAGCGTTTTTTAAGATCTGACAGAAATAAAGCCTTGCATCCCACGTGCCCCCCATAAGTCATCTGAGGAGTCTGTGACAGTAAATCCTGTTTCATTATTCAGTGAAAATATCAGTGAATCCTCAACACGATGCTTTACAGATTTGTTAAACAATTCTTTGGGGGGAGGGGTGCTTTCTAAGTTTGAAACCTATTGATTCCAGCTCACACACCTGATGTTACGCAGCAGTAAAATAATTGAAAAAAAAAAAGGGGCAAAAAAAAAAAAAAGACTGATTTACATTTAAATCGAAATCACTATCTTTCTAATAATGATGTGCTCTAATCCACCTTCAACTATCATCCCGGGAGGTTAAATTGGGAAATATTACATGCAGTAGTCAGAGGATCCCATTCTCTCGGGTTCTCCTGGGACTTAAACCCTGTTCTCTGTCTTCTTCTCTGTGGCTTCCTTCCGTCTTTGAAGATGGTGGAGGAGGAGGAGGAATAGAATTGGGAGGTGTGGCAGGGAGTTCACACAATGTCCTTTAGGTTTGTCTTCGCACGACAAGACACAGTGAATTGAATACCTTCTTTTATCTGTTGTGAGTGCAGCAGTGAAAAGGGGGAGTTGCAAATTTTAAATCTTTATACTCAGACAGGATTCACTGTGGTGTCTTCAGGGACATGGGTGATTTAATCCCAAGTGGATGGGTGTGGGTGTTTTATATACGTGTCAGGCTGCGTCCTGATGGGGATGGCTGCTGCCATCAAGGAGTGTCATTGCTATGGGGTGGGGGTGTCTGGTCTGGTGTAGGTGGGTGGTACAAGTAACATCCACATGAATGCCAGGTCAAAAAGTTTCCCAGAAGAACACTGAATTATCACAAGATGGTCAATGTTATTTACTTAATAATGTTATGCCTGATCTGTGTATATGTATAACACTTATATGTTAAGCAAGGGGAATAGGAATTCAACTATATAAATGGATGGTTTACATGTGTAATCAGAAAATTTAAGCAATCCTTTCACAGGTTAAAGGGACATTCAATTCAAATGAGATCAAATCCAAGCCACCTGAAGTGGTTTAGCTGCTACAGTCTCCAGCTGTCACTGTTTGGCTGATGTCGCAGTGTGACTGAAATTACTGAGTCACTTTCATGACTTATCTTGTTGCACCATGGTGAATATTTAAAAAGTTCAAGTATTTCAAAACAGTAAACACTTGAAGACTTCTTTGTTGTATTCAACCAATTTGGTTTTACACTTAAATCGCCTATTGGTGATCTGATTTAGGCAAGAGGCTCAAGAGCATTTTATTTGACACCATCAAGTTACACAAGCTCTGGTTCACAGTACTGCTTCAAGTGAATAATGAATGGCGGAGAGCTGAGTAGTACAAAATATGCAATGTTCACTACAAGACAGTAAAGTTACAGAAAGGTGTAGTCGACAAACTAATATGAATACACGTTAAAATGTAATTTACTTATTTTCCAGTTATTCACTCAACCCATGCACACAAATTCAAACACAGCAGGAGAACGGTTAAATCCCATATTATCGGCCCAGATGCTTCACTTGAACATGGAATTTGCTGTGCACTGTGGTGTTTCCCTGCCTCTTGCCAAAGGCATGCTGGGATGCATTCCAGCACCCTGGAGAGGGGTATCATCTGATTGGAAAAAAATAAGTAAACCTTTTGATTGCTCATCAGAAGGTGTGGCCACCCTTTAACAGGAAATCACAGGGCAACATCCAGAGCATTGAGGAGATAATTAACTGCTAAGTTGGAATGTTTTATTTTGTTTGCGTAAGAAGGAACGTTTTTTTTTTTTGTTGTTGTTTTTTTAGAGTAGTGGTAAACAGGTGTTGCGTTATACAGTGTACTGCACAGTAAAAATCTTCAGTCTTCACTCAATATTGGGTTGGCAATGTCGTTGCATCATGACATACACATACAAGAAATATTCCAACTGCAAAGGAATACAGGAGAGGCCTTTTTGACCTCACTAACCTTACAGCCCACTAATATACTGAAACACCACCCAAACATGAGCATTTCAATTAGTCCTGAAAAAAACACACACACACACACACAACATGGGCCTCAACAGCTTGCCTCCAACAACAACAGCACAAATCAATATGAAGCTCAATAACCTTGATTCGAGATCAGTGTGCAGTTGCTTCCAACATTTCCTCTAACTGTATACATATTAGCTGGTTTACGGCGTAATAAATTAATTTTGTATTCGTCCCCTGCATATAGCCTCTAAATCTGCAGAAGAGCATCAAAGAAACAGCGACGCAGCGTCAAGTCATGTTTAACATGATCAGCGAGCCGTGAATGAAATTATATTGGCGCTAAAAGTTAGTCGTGATCGCTCAAGTGCAGACACAGCTGTTGCTGTGGATGAGAGTGGGAGGAAGACAATAGGGTGCGAGGAACCTTCCTGACCTCCCGGGAGAAGAACGAGCATGTGCAAACATTTGATCAGCCATCATTTCCCACAAGGTGCGTCCTCTCCACACACATTTGTGCAAGAGGATTACTGGGTCCAGACTTAAACAGGCTTGAACAAGCAAAAGCAATTGTTAAAGTTATGGATGTGTCTTTTATCAGTCTAACCCCTGCCTCCACAGGCTTTATTAGTGATGCTCTGTAGGTATCTAGAAATCACGCAATTGCAGATAACAGTCCAGTGTTTTCCATTTGGCATGCAATGTAAGGTACAAATGATTTATTGAATATTCTGATTCGAAAGAGGGTGAAAAACAATGCACTGTTCCTGGAGCAACAAACATTCTGGGCAGTAATGCAGTATGTTTTGTCTCTCTTCCACTGCACCTCAAATGAATCAGGGGCTACGAGGTAAAGTGCTGACTTTCAGAAGGTGTTCACATCCATTCAGGGTAAACAGTATTGAAGTCAAAGCCTTTTATTTATTTTTTTTTTTACCCTTGGGGTGTATGTTTATGAAAAGGGCAGCCATTTGTGCATGGTTCATTGAATGTGGACTCTCTCAAAGTGAACCTGATGGCAACATAATTGCCTGATCTGGGGCCTTTTGTATAGTTCACTAATGCTGTAGAAACGATGATCAGCCATCTTTAGAACTGGTGCTGCTGCCAGCCTGCCGCATCGATGTCCACTGGACGGCAGCACGTTTATAGTTGGGGAAGAAGTAAAAAGTCCTTGAACATATTGGACAGAAAAAAACAGAACAAGCATGCATTCAAATTGTTAATCTTTCAGCTCCCACACGCCGAATCTGACTTGACTCTGAATCACAGAGATTCCAAAGTGTTTTCTTTTCAATTCCGCTCATGATCGCATAATGTAATACAAGATTTCCACGTGCAGTTTATATGTGGACATGCAGACACACACGCATACATTCCTGCAAACAACAATTACTGTAAATCAAGTGTGCACATCATAGCTAGCAAATATGCAAAGCAGACAGGCACAGCTTATATCTAAAAAAAAAAAAAAAAAAAAAAAGGACGCCAGTTGATATGGAAAATGGACGGGAGCTATGCTGATCTGCTTCCATGTGTCATCATAGTCCATATCACTGTCACTGTAAACAAAGGAGACTAGAGGGGCACTGGGCTCAATGAACATGCACTCTCAACACTGCTTGTTCCACATAAATCAAAAGAAATCAATGCCAGATTGAGGATTGTGGCCTCTGTTGTGCAAATGAAGCCCGGCTCCTGAATAAGATAATAAATCCCTGCCACATTATTTCAGCTTTTGATAAATGGAGCAACATGATAGGGGTGGGCGCTGCGAGTGGAAACCGGGGGTATATATCTGACTGTGAATGCCTCTGATAAAACATGAGGACGGCCTTTGCTACACCAACACAACAGATCAATTTCTATATATCATGGATAAGGTATCTGACATACCCGCAGTCGAAAAATGTTTGTATTTATCATGATTCATTTCTAATAAATTTCCAAATTACATTGATGTTAAATCCGGTTAAGCATTTAAATAATCTCATAATTTTCCTTTTATATGCAGTTATGCACAGCCCATCAGAATAGACTGATTTTGAGTCAGCAGCAGGCCAAAGAGTGCAAGAGGTTTACTATCAAAAGCCAGGACGGTTCTAGCCTCTGACAAACGTGGGATCAGTGTCAGATTCGAGCTATGCCAAAGGGCTGGATTGGTACATAGGAAGGAAATGACTTGACTCTCCCGGTCCCGGTATGTCTTTGTCCCCTGGCTCCTAGAGAGAGCAATGGCAGGAATACTGAAAGGGAAACTCCACTTTGGTACATACCACCAACCACCCCCGCATCTATTCCACCATGAGGCTCTCAGCACCTCTTGATTGCTACCCGAGACCATTAGATCACCTTTAGTTCCATCCGCGCTGTTGCCCAGCATGTTCTCTCCTTCACCCGGCACCAGTGCTGTGCTTGGCCAGAGGAAAGTAATGAATCAGAACTTCATTCCGTTTTCATTTGCAAGATCAAGACCACTTTCATAGATTTGAATTTCACACAAGATATGAGGCTGAGGCCTTATACAACACATTTCCACTGAGTGTGCATATATTAGTAATCCTTAGTGTTTCCACGTATGATGTCCATGTATGTGTAAAAGCAATGCTTGATTAGAGCTTGAATTTGAAAGGGCTTAGCAACGTGTTTTTGATTAATTATTCAAAGTAAGTGAAAGTGCATGACGTGATATTCATCAAGCCATTCTCTTTTTCTTCCTTGCATTCTGCTGCATGATTATAGTATGTGTTGTTTGTGTGAAAGCAGGTAAAATTAAGTTTAATGTCAATTTAGACATATTTGTGAGCTAATGACTATAAATGAGGGGTGAGGGGTTATTATTCTGTGATCTAAGGTAGCTGGAGGTGAGTTACACAGCTCTCATTACAAGCATGTGCAGGGCAGCTCTTTCAGGGATTATGCAGAAAGTCTGAAGTTGATAGCTGTTGAATTTCAGAAAATTCCAGTTCAAGCACTGTCTGAGAAAATGGACGACATCGGGTCTATGCAGTTAAAAATCTCTAGGGCTTATCACCCAAGGATGCCAATGAGGACAAAGTGGAAACAATGGGAAAGGATGGAAAAAAATCAGCTGCTGTATTCAAGAAAACAGGAGCTCAGCGGTCATAATTTTAACAATGATGATGCTTCAGATCGCTTTCTCTGGGCCCGAGATGCCACAAGTCACCCCACAAACCGCATGCCCCATGACCACCGGACTCATGGTGTTTTCACATGAAATTTCTCGATACAAGTAGAAGGAAATTACTAAGCAGTGATCATCCTGAAAGAAGATTTGCAATTGTTTCAGGATGTCAGTGGTTTGGAACCACACATTCAAAAAGAAGACCACTGGCAGGGTAAGGTAGGTCAAAAGGCTCGAGAGGCAAAAAAAAAGCCCGTTCCAAAACCTTTAATGAGAGAGTAAAGTTTCAGTGGTTGTAGCAATATGAGGTCGTATTTCTTTTAAATATGAAACTATTCTGTGGGGATGAATAAGGGCTTGCTGTGCAAACTCTTAGGAGTGGACTAGACTTATAAAAGAATGTGCCAGGCTCTCTAAAATGAACTCCTTCTACCTTCTTCTGAACTTATTGATCACCAATTGCATGTTGGTTCTATCCGTGTTTGTTTCAGCTGCTGTATCTGTCTATTGACCTGTGTTGCTTTGTAAAATTGTTGACCAAACTGCGGACTTTTCATTTAATAGTGAAGTCCTATACATAGTGTTTATATTGTATTTTCTACCCCTTATACTTTCTAATCTTTGTGAGCTTACTTAAATTCAGCCCAGAGCCTCATCTGCTCCCCGCCCTGCCTCTGCGAGTTGGATGTGACGTCATCTGCAGACTGGATTTGTATGCGAGGTTAACGCTGCCGAGTTTTGTTGTTCACTCAAAGCCCCCACCGCCGTTATCAGCACTCACTCAATGGTGCTGCCACTGACAAATTCCAGGAACTGTGAAATCACTGGAAGTTCACAACAGAAGCAGCTGCCATGTTTACTCCATTGTATCCTTCCACTCCACCCATCCATTCTGCACAGAAATGTTTCCCTCAAAGGCATCGCTCTTGAAAAGTCGCCCGTTTCTGCTGTCGCTCACTTCGATTTGGGCACTTAGCATTCAGCAGAAAGTTAGGCAAGAGGGGATTGTTATACCTGGCACAAATATTGACGAGTGCTATTGTTATCCTGTGAGCCTGATGATTTGCATACACATGGGAGGATATATTACACAAAGAACACAAAGACACGGATATCATAGTGAATTCACTCCGAGGAGAGGGCGACTCAAGTGATTTGTTGTGTATTTGTTTTGCTGCACATTTATCACAGGTTAAGAGCAAGTTGATGTTCATCATTATTGTTCTGAAAGAGCATGGGACCGTGATTGTGACATTTGAAGACTGTTACTCGCTGCAGCTTCATTTACTGTCACATTTGCGTGAGGCTTATGTGCTTATGAGTGCCGGCCACACGGTGCTATAGCTGACTTAATAGGATCTTAAAATAAAGGCATCGTAGCGTCGTCAAAGGCTTCTTGCTATGTCAACAACTTATGCATCCCAAAAAGCTTTCCCCCCATCCTTTTCATTTGCTGTTCTCCCTCCCCCCATCTGTCCCTGACATCCAAATCATTTTCCTCCACAACACAATCTGCCACCCTTTTTCCCCCTTTGCCTGACTCCTACTTCCACCCAACTCCTAATGGGCCCAAATAGAGAGTGACAACCCTTCCTGTTCCTCTACAAAATTCATGATTAATGTTTCATTAATCATGGATTTTCAAAACATTCAGCTCCCTGGGGCTTTCTTCTATACTAAAATAAATTAATAAATGAGCCAAGTGCACACAACCACTGAGAGACATTGCTTTTTCCATGCCATCCTTTCTTATCGCTCAAATAATGGTCATTGTTTATGGCACCACTGCACTCAAAGGTACTTTCAGGAGAAGACTATAAAGTGAGCCAGTGGTTCACGGTTTTATGTGCTGTCTAAATGTTGTATCTTGTCAAGGACAAGGGATTTTACACCTTTGAATAGTTATGTTTTATTTGAACTATTTAGACGAGATTATATACTGTCACAAGATAGGGATGTATTAGCCTAACAGACTGTGGTACATTAATACTGAAAGCATCGCTCCAGGCTTTGTGCACTGATGATGTATTGTGTTATCACAGAAGGTTGCCTGAAATAACCAAGTAGAAAGCGCACTAAAGGGGCAAATAAACAACACAGATAATATAAAGAAAAATGCTATTTCAAATGAAGCCTCCACAAGTTCAGATGAAACTTCGGCAAAAGAAGGAAGATGTTTGAAACTCATCTTCAATCTGACTCCCTGATCTCAATCCATCAATATGTCACGCTGGGTTATTGTGCTGCAAGAAATTACTTTCAATACTGAGCAAGGACTAATATTTATAACAAACGACCAAAGGGAAAGAACCAAACCATACTGTCTCATGTCCTCCCCCGGCAGCATGTTTGGCATTTCATCCAACAATCCAAATAAATCAGAGTTGCACAGTGTATGAAGCAATGTGTGGGGCATTCAAATGTGAGTGTTTAGGTATGTGAAGCTAGCCTTCATCTTCCAGTCTGTATAGTAAATTGTCTCATCTAAGTAACATATTCATCTACGGCTGAAAAGGCCAGCCATAAAGTGATGATCAAGTACACTGGCTCAACTATTTGAAGCCAATGACCTGTGGCCTGATCTTGAGAATTATTGGCCCCGCTGGAGTTTGCCAGCTCTGTAATTAACTGTGCAGAACAGGGTGACATTAAAGGTTAGTCTCAAAATGTATCCACTGAATTTGATTGATGCATAATTCCCTTATCTAGAAAGCCCTTGGAGGTTTTTTTTTTTCGCTTTTTTCCGTTGTGTATATATATAAAAAAAAGTCAAAGAGGTCATAAAACATTGGTCTGTCAGCTTATTAGCGCAAAACTATGACTCCACATCTGCTTTTTTTTTTTTATATACGCTTGTCCGTAAATGTGTGGGGGGGGAATATGAATTTGGGTGAATTACGAGCAGCAAGTATAAACTGTCACTGACTTATGCACAGCAATTAATGTTAAGATTATAAATGTACTGGAAATGGCTTTTAGATATGGAGTGTTAAATAGTATTGTTATAAAAATAGTGCAAATATTGCATCAGTCTCAGCACAAAAAAACTATGTCACAGTTGCTGTGTGCTAGTGCTGTGTGGGTACACGCTGAATGCTTTTCTCGTTCTCTATATCACCATGAGTATCCACAGGAGGAAACCTGTATGGGAACACCATTGCTGATTCTGACTTAGAGCAGAATATTCATCCTGAGGGTAACCGTTGCCCTGTGTCCATTTGTTTATTTACTGCCCTTTTTTTTTTCTTTCAGATCAATGCAATTGGCCAAAGGGGGTCAATCTTAGTAGAATTTGAAGCTATTGATCAGCACTACCTTATCTGCTGCACCGCATCTACTTTCCTTCCTCTTCTACTTATACCTCCTGCTTGTGTCTTGTGATCACAGGGCCTGTAATGAGAAAAGACTCATATTAGTTACTGCGGGGGGATACAGCGCGTGCTGGCCTTGCAATAAAGGGAACCATGGGGCCGAGATTGATTCCGTACACGCTCTCTGATAACACAATACTGCCATGACGTATTGATTTTTTTTACCCCTTTATTTTCTTCCTACTGGCAGGACTGGTGGACATATAGGTGATTGCATATATATGGTAGAAGCACCGGCTTTTTGAAGATATGGTTCACTCAAGTAGAAATCGTTGGACGGCAACGGGAAAAAAAATCATACTCAAGAGGAACTTCTCGCTTCATGTAGTGAATAAGAATTGCAAAGTAACCATAGCTGGTAATGTCATCATCATATTGTCATCGGTATTTTGTCCTTGTTGTTCTGTGCGTCTTTGGGAGCTTAGAACCGGGAGCTCTTATTCATAGCCTATAAGTGTGTGCTCACTTCATGTACTGACTTGATGAAAAAGAAAGCATAAACAGCATGTGACTAAAAAACAGTAGTAAGATGAGATCTAAGTAGTAAAAATCTCCAAAAAAACAAATTAGATTAAAGAAAGAATAAATGTAGAGAAGTTAGCATGCAACATGTCTCGGAAATGGACATGTTTACCCTGGAGACTCCATTAGAGGCTATGAAGCATTCCTAATGTTTGAAAGCAGATGTCTTACAATGACAGAAAGTATCTTAGTGCTCTTGCTGTGCTGGGATATGGGAGCGTGTCATGAACAAAGAATCTCTGTTTGGCTAATATGGTCTTCTGCAGCTGTTAACTGGAGTTTAATAATGGCCCGCACAACAAGCATCCTGGAAGAGTACCGCAGTTAATGGACCCCGACTGCCTCTATAAGCAGTTTCCTCAATGAATCAATGAGAGCTGGAAGAGTGCGTCATCTCACTGAGACATGCACTCATCTCCCTGCACAAATGAATGAATGTTAAACACATTTTCACGTTTATTTCCCCTCTATTTTGGAAGACGCACGTCTGCTTTTCTTTCATACTTGACTTCCACGTTCCTTTCGGGGGGCTCGTATCACCGATTCATAAAGAGACAACCATAAAGGTGATGCTGATTATCTGAAAGACAGCATAAAGAATATACAGATATGAAATGCTTCATCGACCTGATCTTCTGTATGACTTCAACAGCATAAATCATGCAAGTGCAGTCGAAACAGCTGCAATAGATTTATTGAATCGTATTAGGCCTCTTTGAATGGTTTGGATGATACATATGATCTATTATCAGTGCTCTGACCATACAGGTCTTTGAAACCAACTATTTGTCTGTATTTTCTACAGTTTTTTTTTTTTTTTTTTTGTCTGTGTGACTGGCATTCAATTATATTTTTCTGTTAATATTTTCCTTCTCTCTGTTCATGCTCCGACATTCACTCTGAATTACTTATGTTCCTCTGATAATTGGAAAAAGCAGCGCAATGTCATCTAATGACACTCCGGTGAGGCGACCAAATTACGTGGATGTTGAGCTGACAAATGAAATATTAACACTCAGCGCCGGGTTTGGTTCATACTCCTGTATTTAGAGACAGAGATGATCGCACGGTGCGTAGTCCAAAAAAAGAAAAAAAAAAAAAAAAAAAAGCAAAAAAAAAAAAAGCAATGAAGCTGCCACCAACACTTCATGTAAGGTCCAAAACGTACAGTAAGTGCAAAATTGCTTCAAATGCTGAAGGCAGTTGCTGTAGATTGGTGTAAGTTGAGTGCAGCAGTGTATGAAATTGGTGCAAAGTGGATTTTGTGCTGTGTACAGTGGGCTTAAAGTCAGGGTCTAATAAGAGGAACATTAAATACCATCAATTTGCAAAGATATGTAAAGAATAGGTAATGGTCATTTTAGGGATGATAATGAATTTACAAAAAAATAATCAGTATGCCATACTAGCATGAAAACATACAATTATTATAGAATATCTTCTGGAAGAAAGGTGTGAATTCCCCCGGTGGATTTGCCAGGTCCCAGGAAGTCCTTGCCAAGTAGCAGTAACACTGGTTGCTTTGGTGGATCAGATTTTTTTCTGAGATCTCTTTCGCTGAAATAAATACAACAGTAAACGGTGTACCATATTATGTTATGTACGCTGCTGGACCTGGGTTACAAATTGTGTTCCTTGTGTTTTTAACACGGTTAAATGACAATAAACACACCTTGAACCCTGAGCCTTTACAATACTGATTTTACATGAGTCACACATTTTCTATGTAGATATATGCTTGTAATTTCCTGATGTTGCCCTTAACTGACTTTATCTACATATTTTCAATAAGGCTCCAGTCTGGCTTCTGCCTAAACATGCAGCACCAAATTAATGTCCTTGGTACTTTAATGATAGTTCCACCCTCATGAATTCACCTGTATATGGCTCCATTCATTACAGCCACTATTATTATGCCTCACTCTCTGCCTCTGACCCTCAGAGCCAGACAACCACTTTGGGTTCCAGACATAGCAATCTGCATTATAACTCAAGAGTTTTAGCCTGCACTGAGTTCATATTTACCAACTACTTTGCTCGGAATATTTGCTTACTTTGCAGTTCATTCAAGAAACTTTTGTTGGATTTTGGTCTCCGACCAAGATGTGGCGCAGCTCGGTTTGGTCAGATGAAGAGATTAGCAAGGAGTCTGAGTTGCTCCATACTTCTGATCACTTCCAAATGACAGATCCTTCTGTGTTTCAATCATCCCCTTTGCAGTTCAGCAAATGTTGGATAACCTTCTCCCAAAGCGTGATGCTTGGTCTTTAGATTTGAGTGTGTAGCAAACTGTAAGCCCTATAGTTTCTTGAGTTGCATGGGTTGGATGACCTACAATTAAAAGTACTGTATCACGTCTGCATATATAACAATAACGTTATTGTTGCTCCATTAGCATTTTATCTAAATTATTTCAGTTTTATCTTGTGTATGGTTAAAATAGCAGATTTAAGAGTTGTTTTACCCCGTCTAACAGTGTGGATATTAGATATATTTTTTTCCACACTAGTTGAAAATGTTCTTTATATGATTCATTGGGCTCTATAATTAACTTCCACTATAAGTTGTCCTGAATTACTGACTGCAAATCCTTCCCTTTCCATTTTAATTAACCAAGGCCTAAAGAGAGAGTGGGAAAGCAAGGGAGAGGAGAAATGAGAGTGAAAGAATGAAAGAGATCAGATCTTAAGTAACTGGCAGCTGCTTTGACAGAAAATTAGATTAATTTTCTGCTGAGAGCAATCACTGTGATTTGAACTGATTAGTTCTAGGAAGATTTCTGAGGAAGCACAGGGTTGTGCGTGCGATAAGAGCCGCAGCGCACATATTTACCCTGCCAAATCAAACAGATGCTTTTCTGTGTTCCACGTTTCACCGAATTGCCCTCACATCTTAAAATTGATTGAGCGATTACCACGGCCGCAGCCAGTCAGACTCTATGTGGGCGGGGCCTGTGTTATAACCTTACCAAAATTACGTCTGCACCAAACAGAATGGAGCATCTAAAAACGGTTATGGTCAACAAATAGCAAATAGCTGCTCCAATTTAATGATCAGAAATTGAAATGGATAACACAATAAACAGTGCCGTTATTGAGAGAGTTGAAACTGTAATGCAGTCAACACGGCCTGTAGACAAAACCTTTTTCTCAACATTTCAGTATGTTTAGGACAGCCTCAGGTGTTCTTGATAATACTACAATTGGAGTTCTGGTTCCACTGTCCTGACATGTTAGCCAGAGGTTGCGCTAGAATATTCAGTAGCGGTGGAAAAAAAGATTCGGCTCATATAACCGGCCATCAAAGATGACTCAAGAATCATGAATCTAGACGTCTATTTAGCCGGCTCAGTTGAGTCCTACCACGTTTGATTGCTATATAATCAATAAACGGCACCATTCAAACATCTTACATCTCCCTCGGCAGAGACACTAAACATACTACCCGACTTGACCACTAGCAAGCAGTGCAAACTAAGGCACTCAGCCACTCACTCACTTATGCACAATATGCAGAGAAATGAAACGTAACAGACTCATAACCGCTGCTCGTGGATCCTGACCCTGCTTAACCGAGAGTCAGCAGCCACTCACTCGCCCGGCAGAGAAACGAAATTTAACCGAAATTTAAGAGACAATTAATATGCTCACTCGCCACCAAGTGGTCTGGGGTGTGAACTGCAATCTGTCAAAATGACGGATGGCCTTCAGATTTTTCCGTCACCGTCTTAAAAAAACGGTCAATGACGGGAAATATTCGGTAAACGCGACCCCTGATGTTAGCTCACTTTTTGTGTGACATTAACAACTTTCATGTCACCTTTGCTATTCTCACTGTCACAAATCAAAAGGCTTGCTAAAAAAAAAAAAAACTGTGCTGGTTTCATTACCCGATATAACCGGACTTGTTGGGTAGAATTTTTAAAGTTCACATTGTCGAAGTGTTTCTTCTGTGAAAATACAAGACAAATTAGGAAACAGTCAGAAGGGAGCGACCATAAGTTGAAAACGGCAAAGGTCCAGGCGTGTTACAGCAGACCGGATGCATCAAAACACTTACAAATGCCTCGGCATGACTATCATCGGCAATCAAGAGCAACTAAATAATTAATAAGGTCTTGAAATGTTAAGTTAAATGTCACTGGTGATATCCTGATTCAGTTGTGTTCTCAAAGTCCAATATTAGTTTATTTTGATTTGATTCGATTTGTTTCCTTCTTCCTGTCACATCAGATAAATATCAATATGCGTTAAAAGCACTTCTCAGAATGCATCCTGGGAACCAATGAGCAGAACTGTTGTTGCACTAAACTGAGTGCACTATACACAATGTAACTACAGGAAAGGGCTTATTTCCTGGTTCCAGGACAAAGAATATTTCTTGAAGCCAAATACAGAATGACTCAATGGTCACACGCACATATTTACTGGCATATTACAAGACAGACTGAGACAAGATCACGGGAATCCATCTTGCCAATATTTGTGCTTGTGGCGCTGACCAATCAGCATCCTATGAGCAACTACTGGTAGCTACAGGCGAGGCGGTGGTTTATGTTGATGCCAATGATCACCGACTTACTGCTGATAAATTGTTCATTCAATCACCTGCCAAGTATTTTTCGAAAAGTGCCTTCCTTTTCCAAACAGTTTCCGGGGGCAACTTTTCAGGTGGTTCTCTGTAACAGACCATCTGGTGCATCAGGTTCATTAGACTGACACTCAAGCAACATTAATAAAAGACCTGCCCCACCGGCAAAGGAGTCATCACCGTGCGTATACACAAAGTAAATGCCATTCCAAACAGCTCTGCACAGACTGTCAGCACATTGCATCCATATAATGTATCCCTTTGAGCATAGACTGTCCCAAAACCAAAAGTTTGCTTATTTCATCTCTTATATCTGCAAACAAATTGCTACCTAGCATTAGCAACCCAGGCAGAACAGACAGCAGAATCTTCTTCTGTAAGCCTGGGATAGGCCTTCTGGAGCCTATCCTGTCATTGGGTGAGAGGCGGGGTACACCCTGGACAGGTCACCAGTCTATCACAGAGCTAACACAGAGAGACAGACAACCATTCACACTCACATGCACACCTACGGCCAATCTAGAATCACCAATGAACCTAATGAGCATGTCTTTGGACAGTGGGAGGAAGCTGGAGTACCTGGAGAGAACCCACGCAGACACAGGCAGAACATGCAGACTCCACGCAGAAAGGCCCCAGTCGGCCTGGATTCGAACCCAGAATCCAGGCCGTGAGGCATCAGTGCTAACCAACACCCCACTGTTCCGCCCACAGCAGAATCTGCAAACAGTTAATTTTTAAAGCTTAAATAAATATGTTTTGAACAAAAACAAACCAACAACTCAGATCAGTGGGAAAAACGCACGTAGGGTTCAGCATGGACTGAAATCATTAGTTGTTATTCAGCTAATCTAGCTTTCATAGATACTGCTTCTTAACATTATTATATTGTTTTTGTGCACATTGTTAGCAATGGTGCTGTCCTAAGTTTATGGGGGGCCCCATGTGCTATTCCATCCCATTCCACAACCAACAAAATCTAACTAGACAGGTACCCCTAGGAGGTGATATAGAGTATTGTTGATGCACTGTGGGGGACTTCATAAGTTTAGGGAGGTTCATAGTTCAATCGAGGATCCCTTTCTTATTTTTTTGACTTGGTTTATCCATCTGGATAGTATGCCCCTGATTGTTAAAACTTGAATAATATATATATATATATATATATTCAGTGCATATGTATGCCATTGCGGTTTCTGAGAAAATGTAAATGCAAATGTGAAGTTCTCTCTAGGGATTTTAAGAATCAAAATTCATCATTCAAATCATTTAAATACAAATGATATAAGAATGATTAAATCCTGATCATTCTGAAAATTGTTTTGAAACAATAAAGGAATTATGTTTTAATCACTCAGGGTGCATGTGAACCACCACACATGCCTGTACTGAATACTGATGAATGAAAAGATAAAGAAAAAAACATCACCACAAGTGCGGTGAACTGTAAATAGCTGAATCGCGGCAAAGCTGATCTACATTCTGACCCTCACGAGGTCTCCAACACGCTCTGTCTGGGGAAAAAAAAAAAGAATGTAGATTCAAGATGAGGAACTGTTGCTTCTCTGCATTGACAGGATGCAGTTCAACCCTATGCTCATTCCCATGTAGGTCTTCCAGGCATGACTTACTGTAAAGAGAATTTGGGACAGACACAAGACATCCAGGGGTGACAGCACTTCCCAGAGTAGCTTAAAGAACCTAAGATCAGGAGAAGGTGAAGGAAGCTGCTGGGGCAAGAAACAGCTGATCTGCATTGTCTCTGTGACCTTCTGTGAATAGAAACTAAAGTGCCTTTTAATAAATGTGTTAAGCTGCGCCAGAAAATTGTTCCACAGCTTCTCTAACATTCTCACACTTTATGAACTGGCAGTCATTAACTTAATCACATGTTATGCTGTAGCGTCTCCACAAGTCATGAAACACATTTTTGGTAGCAGTAAAACCAGTGTTTCAAAATAAAAGACACTATAATGAGACGAGGTTCACAGCAAAATAAGAGAATAAAATACAAGATAAGAGACTGGTGTAATGACAATGGTTATGCTGGTGGACGTAAATGAAACAAAACACTGTCTTCGTCTTCTCCTCTGCATTATTTGCTTTTCAGAAAACTTATAAAATTAGATTTTATAAATGTACACAGCTTGTAATGAAATATTTGTCAAGCGCAGCTTACAGAATTCTGTACGAGTCACGCAATTAAATTATCCACCCAGGTCACAGTTTTAATGAGTGCACTGTCAAATAATAATGGGTTCCTAATGAACTTCAAATAATAGGGTATTGATTGAAACCGGTGCGCCAAGTTAATTTAGAAGTTGATGACATGAAAGATGTCATGGCAACTGGCACACTATCCCCAATCATTAGAAAATGTTCAACAAGGGAGGAAAAGAAGGAAGAAACCAACTAATAAAATGTCCTAACAAAGTCAATTAATACTCACTAACAATGGTTCGCTTATTATCACTGCTCCGCACAAACAACACAGCGAGCGAGCGTTGCTACCAATCAATAATTAGCTGTGAGATGGGTATCCCTTGTATCAGAGACCCCACAGAGATCCTTTGATCCACTGTGTATCAAATGATCACGCTCAAAATTAATTGTACACAGATAACAGACACGGAGTCAAATGAGCACAAAGCACCAGAGACAACCCATTTACATTTACATTAGTTTCATTTTTACTTTAATTAACAGTTTTATTTATCCATCTATTGTGTATTGTTTTTAATTTTCTCTATTATTATCAACTAATTAGCAAATTCATTTATTTACTGTTTTGTTCTTGCACTGGTTTTCATTACATTCGACTTTGGTTTTCATTGAGATTGGGATGTGCTCAGTGGAGTCCCGTGAAATGATGTTCAATAACAAAGCAGATTTGAAAACGCAAATTGCATTTGGATTATGTGAACATATGTATTTGAATGCAAACGCGATTATCTGACTCTACAAATTAGATTAAGTGATTAGTGGACACAGCGCTAACATGTTTGTCATATGAGAATGGTCCAATATAGGGAAGTAATAATGTTTTTTTTTTCTTGGTTCTTGGTAGCTTTATTTAAAAATAAAATACTGATGCAGTTATGTCGATACTCTCAATATGATTTATATTTTAGTGCTCTTGTGTCCAGAAATATTTTTCAGGATGTGCGGTCAAGTTTTTTGCACATATTTGGACAAGGCATGCAATTCCAATCAGAGGTTCTGGATTACGTGCCATTTATCAGAACCTCAAGGAGAGTGTCCTATTAAAAAAGGTTAAAAGGAGTTAAAAGTCCCCCAAATTATTTGACATAAGTTGTTCCACTTAAAGGAAAACCATCTTCAAGAGGTGGACATTTCATATGCGTCCAGGGCTGTCCTGTGGTTGACTGCCCTGGCAAATTTGTTCCGAGAACAGACCAGTTGTTCCAGGGAGAAGTCTTCTAAGAACACCAAAGACGGGATCTCCCAGAATCTGCAGATAATGGCTTCAGAGTGCATGTTTCCACAATCAGAAAGAGACTGCACACATTTAACGTGCATGGGAGTCATTCCAGGAAAAGGCCCTTGTTGCCCAAAAAGAACATTAGAGCAAAACTACAGCTTGCCAATAAAAACAGAGAACAGGCAAGTCTTTGAAATAATATGCTCTGGAAAGATGAATCAAAGACAGACTTGTTTGACCACTGTGACGGGAGACATGTTTGACATACAAATACAGCTTTTCAGGAAATGCTATGATTTGGAGTGGCTTTGCTGCCTCAGACACTGGGCCGGCTTGCAGTGACCGATCCCACCGTTCCTCATCACATCAAAACAGAGCTTGAAGATAATGTGAGGCCATCTGTCCGAACGTTGAAGCTGAACCGGAAGTGTACCTTTGATACTGGCTCTAAGCGCACTCGCAAAACCGCCAAGGAGCGACTGAAAGAGAAGAGAGGGAGCGTAATGGATTAGACCAACAAAGAAATAAATAAATAAAAATTCAAATGTTGCGCTGGGATTTGAAATGGGCAGTACATGCAAGAAAGCTCTCAATCATTTTGCAGCTGAATGAATTTTGCATGGATGAGCGGTCGGAAAAGTGAGAGACCAGTGGACAATTATGCAAGACAACTCCAACAAGCTATTTCTGCTAAAGAAGGCAATACCGGCTTCTAAGGCCTGTGGTGTACTTACCAGCTAAAGATATTCATCTTTTAATATGGCTGTTGAATAAATTATTGAATAGCCTAATTTCCCTTGTAGTGTTGTTCGAGTACCACCTTTATCAGTCTGGGCATGTCAAAAAAGTCAATAATTTCCATTTTATTGTACTTACTTTTTCACGACTGCAAACTCTGTGCAATGAGGTGAGTTATTTTTAATAGTCGTTTACTCCCCAAATGCCAAATTTGACTTATTTGCTTTGATTAGCATATCCAGTAACTTGGCCTTTGTCTCTATACCTCTCCAAAGACCTGATTAAGGGAGACAATCACTGAAAATCAGACAGTAAAAACTCAAGCTGTTAAGAATTAATTAGTAAACGTTTGTAACCCATCAACACTTAGTATACAGCTGTAAAGGGGATTCATGTCTCACACAGCTAAAAACTCCAGCAGCCTGAACACAAAGACAAGGGCATCTTCTTATTTGGGTCACACAGACCATTGCTCACCAAACTTGTAATTTAGTGTTTTGGGAAATGGCCGCATACAGGATTTGTGTCACAGTGGCTCTATGAGAACAGAGAAAAAAAGGGGGCTCCATTGATCAGAGGAGAAATAAAGAAGCACAAAGTGAAGGAGAAAGAGGGAGACAGAGGGGGAGAGAAACAATATTCAACTGTATTGATCTCTCTGAATACTACGGTTGGTCTATTGATATTCCCTGTGGTGGAGCTTATAGAAGGGCCTACATTTGGGAAAATGAAAGCAGAGAGGGTGTGGTGGAAAGCTTGTACACAGACTGATATTGAGCCTGGTCTCACTGGGTCCATGTGTTGTGCATGCGTGTGTGTGTGTGTGCAGGTTTGTGTGTGTGTTTTCATTCATGTGGCCCCAGAATGCATCCATGTGTGAAAACATGTGAAAGATAGCTCATCTAACGAAATTAATTAGAAAGCATATATTGAGAACAGATGCAGAGTAATGAACAAACTTGAAAAGGTTTTGAGCCTTTAGATAGGAAACTGAATAAAAGATTAATGATATTACACTTTAACATGTTTAAATTAAAGAGACTTCAATGTATCCCGTTTACACTTTATTTTAGAAATCAATATTGATTTTTCTTTTTCTTTCTTTGCCTGTGGCTACTTTCTTAAACCAATTACACATATTTCTTTCTTTTCTTTTTTCTTGAAATGTTCTAAATAGCGGATCTAAATACTAAGTCGTAAAGCACAACATTTAGTGTATAGCTTTTGGATTATTTGACATTTTGTGAAACAGGATAAGAGATTTAAACTTAAAAGCACCTCTGACGTGGTAGAGTAGCCACGGTCACTTCTCAGAATATGAGTCTGGTAACACAGCATTGGAACTTCATTATGGGGCGTGTTTCCACTGATAGAGAGAAAAGAAAACCTCCAGTCAGAGCCATTTTGCTGTTACCCTTCTGTCAATCACCGCATAAAGCCCGCCCAAATGAATGTGATTAGAATGGGAGAGCTTTGCTGGAGCATAAACAGTTCCCAACGGAGCCACTCCAGAACAGCTAGCTGAAGTCTCGCCCGTCCTATAGTTTGTGGACCCGATGGGCGCAAGCTTGAGGCTTCGTATCGCCAGCTTCTAATGACAATATATTGTAATCTGTTGCCTTTTCGTTGCTAGTGTGAATATACCATTTGTGGTACTGCCAGGTTTGCTTTGTTTTGATAATGTGTCAGTGAACAGAACTGAGCTAGCTCCCCTTGTTTCCAGTTGTTGAACCCTGGTGCTAGCTTCTGTGCAGACATGGAGGATGGTATTAATCTTCTCTAAGAAAAAGACTAAGGAACCACGCAAATGTATCTCTGAAACATGATCTCCACAGCAACAACATTGTGGACTTGTGCGACTAGTCTGGATAGTTTTGGGGGACACAAACACAGCTCTGTTTTGTTGTTCAATTAAGGCGGCTTGTTACGGAGTTCAAATTCAGTGAATTATCCAAAATGACAGTTTATAGACATTGCAAAAGCTGCAATCGATGGAAGAGGACAACCTTCAACCTTCTCCTGTGTAAACATTTTACCCTTGAAGGGACATTGATTTTGTAGCAGCTGGCAGCGGCCCAGAGGCTGTGCGTATACAAATACGTATAGATGCATATATTTTTATGGAAATTCCGATGCAAGGATTCTGTGCTCTGTTTAATTCTTTCTGTGCACAACCTGTGTGCACCCTTTTAACCTCTGCTTTCTACTCTAATTCGGCCCCTTTCGCCCAGCCCTCTGTCTCACCCTAACCCCTCTGTCTCTCTCTCTCTCTCTCTCTCTCTCAGTGTCGGTGACAGGGTCTGTTACAAGAGCAGACTGCCAGCATTCTCTGTGCCAACTTCTCCCTGCTCTGGGGATGTGGTGAGCAGCTCTTTATCTCCGGGAAACAGACGCGTCCGATCACCTCCTCAGGGGGCTGGTGTGGGCAGGGAGGGCAAGGAACGGGAGGAGACCAGCAGGTTTTTTCTTTTTCTTTTTTTTTTTCCCAGCCATCCAAAAAAGATCTGTACACACACACGAGCTTCCCAGCCTGAAGCTTTCATCTCATGTTGCCCAGTCGAAGGAATTTTGATAATTTATGATTTATGTATTAATTAACATACCTCACCATGATCCCCGAGTGCAGTGATTCTCTTAGTATTTAAGTACTGCTCTCTCTCTCTCTCTTTTTCTGTGAGCTGTCTTCGCCTGCTTGGAAGCAATTGCAATATGTGTAGCAGCCAAGCTGACCTGTAGGATATATTTGCAGAAGAAAACACTCTTTGTTTCAAAATCTGTCTCCTTTCATTCGTGCTCTGTCATTCATCTGCCTAAAATAGGCTCTCCATCTCAGAAGATGATAGAAACGTATCTCTGCGGTGGATGACTCCAGTTTGCTCAAGGCCAAGCTCTGTTTGTGTTGTTTTTACCAAGCGAGATGAAGCTCCAGTGCATCTACCAACACACTGGTCAAAGGTAAAGATTACTGGCGTGTTTACATACGGAATTTACTAGGATGTCTTTCAAAGTCTGTTTGGTTACATCAGTCATCAAATACACATGTATTACACGTCCTCCATGTTTATCTGCAATAACCTGAGACTAGCTGGGAAGAAACTGATACATCATTTGCTTCCTGGCATTTGTTAATCACTATGCAACATGCATTCGCAGTAGTGTGCTTTCTCCAGCAGTCCGCTTAATCATGACCTGAGGCTTTTACTACCTGCTTTTCATTCCCCTATTGCCATCTGGCAGCAGTAGCTCTGCTTACAGCATCAATTTTCCCCTCACAGTTAAATATTTTCAGTGGTATCTAGAGCCTTGTCTGGTTGCGGTTGTCATGCAAAACATTACCAGCTTTGGCATTTCCCTGAGCTAGTAAGGTATTAAATGTATCAAACACATCTGTTAATCTCTGAAAATGACAGGGAACAGAGGAAAGTCCTATTAAGAGACCCACTAAAAACCCCTCATCAATGTCTTTCACGGGGAACGTAGAAATATGGAGGCAATTAAGCCGCACCTCTGAATATGGTGTATTCCAAAGTGGTGATACGAGAGTAACGTGCTCAAAATAAAGTTAATAAAATTTCTGCAGGTACAAGTCCGGTGGGAGGCTACTGATTAATAACCCATTCACTTTTATGTGTGTATTCTTTTTGAATTATTATTGCAATTTGGTGAGGTTGGAATGGAGGTCTGCCCTTTTACACAGGCTGCCCTTTTTAGATTGAGATAGTTTCTGAAGGGGTATTGCTAACTCTTTGTCTAAGGATCTATCAGCTAAAGGCTTATAGCCAGTCTCAAGGGCAATATTTTTACTGTGTAGTTGTTTTTAGTCCTTGCATCATGTCTTATCTCTTTTCAAGGGCTTAGTATGAACAACTAGCAGCCGACAACAGCTCCTTCAACTTTCTTTGTTATCTAAGGCCATACACGGTTACCCAGTAAAAATATCATGAAATGTGTGCACCCTTAGATTTTTACCTATAGTTACACATCGTGGTGATGTGAGAGGTTGTATGCAACCATTCATTTTTTGGCTATTGTCACAAATGTGAGTCATATGCAGATTACCTTGGGCACTGATCTGCTGGTAATAATTATTATGAATAGGGGGGCAGTGCACTCATCTCCCCTCCTTATTCCCCTGTTGTTTCAATAATATTTGCAGCATAATGTTCATGTGTTCTGTGACAGCCTAGTTCAATGCATCTCATAATTCAGATGTTGGGTTTTACATGGATAAAACATTTAAAACGCTGACACATACAGGCAATGGCATGTTCATACTGTATGTTGACTGCATAGTGTGTAAGCAGTGTGTTGGTTTTTGCCACCTATGTCCCCCCCCAATAGACCCTTTTTAAAGCGCACAAACCCAGATTTACTGTATGCGCTTGAGTACTTCCTGGCCTGGCAAAATCACTTCGTAACATCCGCTGGTTGCATGGTAACCTCAGAGTGAGAAACAAGACCCTAATACACCGAACTCGGAAAGAGTTACACTTTGTTTTTGTGCGGGTTATATAGCACATTAATTAGTTAGCTTTAGAGCTTCTGGTAGGCCGATTCTTAACATTTGCCCACATCCAGGCCAGTTGTTTCCAGACATTGTGCTCAACTTCAGAATTTCAAACCACCTCTTCAGACATATTTTTTTTAAATGTTGATGTTTCTTTTCCTTATTTTATTTCATAAAGTGTATATAATGGTACATCGTTGGATGTTCATAATAAACACAGACAGTATTTTAAATAAGCTTATATTGCTTATATGTTACATTATGCTTCATGTTGCTCTGAACGGTAGGTGTCCAGCGTTTCTTTCTATTTCCATGACACTCGGAAATCAGCTCATCACAGATTTCTTTACACAGTCATCTGCTCATCCGTTTCGTCACACAATAAGCAGATTATTATCGTAATATTTACCGAACAGAGGCGTCCTGCTGTTGTGTTTGTTGCTGCTCATATTCGCGCTGTCCACTCTTGCAGAGGCAGATCAGATTTGGACTCCAGCATGTCCTGATGTACAGCAAATGAAAAGGTGCAATTAGAAAACCAAGAATAAGAATTTATGTTACTTGGCAGGTTTGCTTTTCACAGCTCGCTTTAGGAACCTCCACAATGGCAAGAGGATAAAGCTCAAGTAAAAGCTTCTGCAAATCTGCCAATTAGTAGAATGTGGGCTTTTACAAAGGGGGGTCTTAAGGAGCCCTGAGCTAATATTGCCCGTTTACAGGCAGAGGTTGAACTGAGGGGCTGCATAACATTAAAAGATAGTATGAGATAAACATTTTATGTCTATTTTTTTTTTTTTTTAAAAACAAACTAAGAATCATGTAAAACTACTCTAATGGAGTCACAGAATAAAAATATAAAGCTTTTTTTTTTTTTCTTGTTTCATTAGGCACAACATTGAGTTGGGTATTTAATGCCTCCGACAAAAAACAGGGAGCTGTGGTGGAAGTGATCACTTTCCAATCCTTTTCCCCTTCACGTGAAATGTGGAGACATTTGGTCCACTGTGCTTGATGGTGTTATTTGTAAAAGAAAGGAAACTCTTGGCTGTCACCCTACTCTGATTATTCAAGTCCAAACAGACCACTGTACATACAGTAATTTGCAGCCAACAACAATTCACAGACAACAGTAAAATCACATTCATAGCGCTGCACACGTTGACCTCTTATATGGCAAGAAATCCTTTGTGGTCTCTTTAGTTTGTTATCAGGCATGGTCGGCAAAAGAATAAATACAAATAAAATGACAAATTGAAATAATGAAGGTCTCTTCAAGGATCCTAAATAAGCAGTTGTACAAATGATGGAGAAAACATTCCAACTTTGCTTACAACAGCGACTGTGCATCTGTAACAAGGACATGCTGATTTTTTAGCCACCGACTTTAGTTGGTTTCACATGTCGCCCCACAGAGTTTGTGAGATGCTTTTAAACCTTAGAAACTATATATATTTTTAGGCATCTACTCAATATACAGTATGTCTGGAAATGAAATCAATACACATAATGTGTATTAGCTCATACCTTTCTAGAGAGTCAAAATTTACCATGAACTGCACATAAATATAGAAAAACCCTCCTTGGTGTGACGACCCATAGGATTCCTGAGGAACGGTTTTAAAGCTCAGTGTGCTGGCTCCATCCATTACCATCTTGGCTCCACTCCACTTAACTGTGGTCTAATTCAAAAATGGTCACAGAGGTGAAGTATGAACGGAGCTGAGGCGGACGGCTAATGCCCGGGCCACCAATGACGCCACCCACCTGTCCGTGTGTGAAAATTAGCTGTGGAGACCAAATCCCCTTTTGCACCATGCCACGACATGTTTCTTTCGGCTTTAACGTCAGGAATGTTCACAGGTAGGGTTGCCAACCGTCCCTTGAAAAACGGAATCGTCCCGAATTTAGAAACAAAAGTACGCGTCCCGTATTGAGCTGTAACGGGACGCACTTTGTCCCGTAATACCGTAAGAATCAAAAATAGTGTGTAAAATGTCAATGGAATTAATGAACAACGGGGCGCTTTATAACAAAATTTACGGTAAAGTTATTCCCAGGCCGTCTCTGTGACCAATGAGCTGACAGCGGGAATCCCGCTCATCTCATTGGTCGAGGAACTGTCGCTTGGGAACAATATACCGGAAGACAATCTTATTGCACTACTACAAGAGGAATGTTCTGCTTTCTATTGTTTTATATTAATTTATACAGTTTTAAGTGAAGCAGGACAGGTTTCTGTTTAAGAAAGATATTTATTTTATGTTAATTTTGTTATTTTGTATTAAAATAAATTGTTGAATAATAATTTGTTTTTATATCACTCAAAAATATGCATCCAATTCAATTCAGGTTCAAGTCAAATAGTTAAAAAATCGTTTCACACACACAAAAAAGGGCTAAAAAAATTCACCACAACGGGAAGGGTGAAGGCAATCGGGTCGGCCAGCCCTGCCAATGAGGTGTCCCTAATTTATTTTTCAGGGAGTTGGCAACCCTATTCACGAGTATTCACCTGTCACCTATCTATATAAGACATTGTCCTCCAAAAGCGGCAGTGGTCATGCTGGCAACAGAACACCTGTACTGTGATTGTTCTCAAGTGAAAAACATCACGATTTCAAAGTTCTCCTTCCACTGAAGGTTGTTGTGATGAATTGTGTGAATCACACCATTCACGGAATCTGTAAGTGCATGGTTTGCTTTACAGACAATTAACATTTAAAAGACAAAGAACAAAACCAAACAGTAGTGACTTACGTTTATGTCGGCTGTACCGGCTGAGGCTTGTTAAATCAGGATGTGCTGCACACTCCAATGACTGAAATGCTTCTAAGCTTTTAGTGTTATTTGTTCTTTTTCTTTTTTTTTTTTTTGGTACAAAGGGGGATAGATGTTAGGTTGATAGACGATAAAGAAGATAAAAGCTACCCCTTCCCATACAGAAAAATAACATATTCACATATATGCAGCTTGTATATATTCCAGTATAAGGACATCTATGTTAAATACATATATTTACATCTATGTTAAATACATATATGTTAACTACATATATGTAAATATATGTATCAATATATGTCAACCTATAAGTACATATTCGAAATTGGCCACTTTCTTATATTTCCTACATATAAGTACATATATTTAAATATATTGCACTAAGAAGCATGGTCACGTGACGCCTGATGACAATTGGTCACATGACCGATATATGTCAGACCTATATTTCTCACATATATTCTCATATATTCTTTAAATGTAGTTCATATTCTACTATTGTTTATTATTTTCAGCATTTATTGATATTTCATTACTGTGTTTACTTAACATTAACCATAATATCAATATAAAGAGGAAGAAACACACAACACTTCTGCTTTGTTTTACTGAATTTTAATTAATTTTATTTCTATTTTGAAATCTGAGCTCTGTGAGCTTGGCATTAATCGCCTGCCCCAACAATCCAGCCTGAGTCCCTTGGAATCTCTTCTGGGTGGCCTCTGGAAACATAAAAATAGAGCATGCAAAATATTAGTGACAAGCACAGATGCTAATGTGTTGTGTATCACAATAATTGGAGAGAAATACAAAGCCAGTTGGAGAGAAAGACATGCAAATAGAATAAAATAAACTCATCCATTATGGCCTTGTTATATTATATTATTTGCTTATAACAAGACATTTTTACACTTTAAGTTTATTTTGACTTTGTGTAAGTGAAAATCTTCTTGTATTGACAAATCTTGGAAGATAATTTAGTTTATTTTCCACAAAACAAGAAACTTTCATTTGCAGGATTTGCCAATATAACAAGTACTAAGTATAAGTATAACAAGTACATAATAAGGTCAAAAAGGCGTACATCAAGTGCAGAAATATCTTAAAAGCTCTTGTTATATGCAAATAATAAACAAAATGATTCATACCCCTGGAAATATTGATTTCCCCTTGACCAATGTTTCTTCTGACTGAAAATGACAATGCCACATGGCAAAAGGTTGTAAGACCATGTACCAGAAAAGGTGTTTTCATTGTTCAGGTGTTTGTTTGTTTTTAAACATTTTTATGAAAAATGGCTCGTGGCAGTGCTATATTCAGTCAGAACAAACATATTGGTCAAAAGAAAATCAACATTAAATTGATATCTGCCAAAGGGAATTAATGACTTCTGTTTAGACCCCCATGTTTAAAAGAACACTCCACCGTTTTTTCATATTAAACTAGTTGCGCCACAGCTGGGGCCGCCAAGGGAACTTTATCAGGATGCATAGTATCCTGGATCCATGGAATAACTGGCCTTTAAAAATAATAATCTGCCTGCCTCTATGGAAATTTAACATATGGGTGTCTATACTTATGCACCCTGTATTCTAAGGAAGAACATTTATTTTATATGATACATTATTCACTCACAAAGAAATCTGGTGTCTTTAAAGGTTGCATTTTCCCTCAGGTTTTTTTTAATTAGGGCACTCAGATCAATTCCCAAAAGATGATTTTTTATTCCTCTTTTTAGTCAACTTCAGCATGGGGGTCTAAACGTATGCATACACTTTATTTATTATACGGCCCTTCACAAAGCAAGTAGAACTCTCCATTGACTTGAATGGGATTTCCCAAAGTTCTACCGGTCATTATTTTCTGATAGAGGACCTCTGAAAAAAATAATGACCGCTGTCAATGGCAACTGTGTTTTTGCTTCTAATTCAGGTCTTTCATATCATTTCGTTGAAAGTGAAAGACAGCTAGTAAGAGGTTGCCAAGCAACATCTGAAACAGTCAAGTTCTATCTGTGTGGCGAACTATTTTGTTAGCGGAAGCCACGGAACGGTAGCTAAGTCATTGCTAATCTTCAAGTCAATGGAGCGTTCTACTTACATTGTGAAGAGCCGTAAAATAAGACAAATATAATGAACTCACCCATTATGGCCTTAGCCCTTTCAGGGTCCAGGGACTCCCTCTGTTCCCCCTCTGCCCTCTTAGACTTGCCTCCTAAAAAAAAGCACAATCAATAAGGAATGTCCATTCATTTCAGGTAAGAAATAAAGAGGAATATAAAGTCATCTTTTGGAAATTGATCTTAAAGGGATATTCCACCATTTTTGGAATTAAGCTCATTTTCCACCTCCCCTCGAGCAAAACAATTGATATTTATCTTTTTCCCGTTCATCCAGCCGTTCTGTGAGTCTGACGATACAACTTTTAACTTCAGCCTAGCATAGTACATTGAATCAGTTTAGACCATTAGCATCTTGCCTGCTAGCATCCTGTTTAAAAGTGACTAAGATTTCTGGTAATTTTCCCATTCAGCTTTAAAAGAAAGAAGATTGAAAAGTTAGACAAATTGCATCATATTCACTAAAGTATTATATCTGGGAAGCATTTACACAAATTAGTTAATGAATATTACTGATAAAGAAATATGCTGTTTCTGTTTCCCACAATACAATATCCAGGTCACCCTAAAGTTTATTTTCATGCTAAACAGTTAAGTGAGGAGCAACACTGAATTGTGACTAAAATGTTAAACTAATGCATGTCTTGTCTCAGCTACATTAACGTTACAAGCTTTACTGAATTCTTAATAGGCAAACTACTACACTTAACCTCTGAGGCAGAATAAGGGCCTTACTTGTCAATAGGAGAAAAAATAAAAATAAAATATAGACCAATAAAAATCTTTATATCACAAAAAAAATAATAGTAATAATACTAACTAATGGCATTTACATAGGCCTACGTGCACTTGTGTGGGTGTTGTGCGTTTTGCTGCTGCTGCTCTACCCTCCCCTCCTCTTCCCGCCCCTCCCCTCCCCCACCCCTCCTCTTCCCGCCCCACCCCACCTCCCCTCCCCCACCTCTCCCCCAAAGTCAAGTTCAAGCACCTGAAAAGCAGGCGAACATTTTTACAGTTTTTTTAACAGTTTTTTAACGCACACAAATCGATTCTGACAGGAATTAAAACGTTATCTCCGCTGCTGGTGCCAGCCTACCAGCTTGCATCCGCCGCCAGCTCGCACCCCCCCAACCCCACCGGCAATATACACACCCGACAAATGCCTGTTCAATCCACATTTACGTTTCAAATGCATAAAATAACTGCCGACACATTCAATGCATAAAATAAAAGACGATGTTACAATGAGGTCGCAAACATTAGGTAACTCACCAAAGAGATGCACTCAAAGAGAAGAATAAAGTAATGGCGGTCAGTGCAGCTAAGCGGGTTGACAAAATCACATTTCACCTCAATATTCACTAATGTTAGCAGTCTAGCGACGAAAAATATCTCTTTAACTGCCTAAACTTAATAACATAAGTTGTTCCACGGGTTGAATATTTGCCAAGCAGGTTGAGAAAACTGCTGCATGCTACCACATTTCTCCGCCAACAATTTACCAACAGTCCCACGGGATAAATTTTTTTTAATAATCTTTATCCGTTTCAACGTCGAAATATCGAAGTAATTCACAAGCTGAAAACTTTTCTCCGCATTTCCCGTTCACAGCGAGCAACGTGTATGTATATAATGTTATAGGTGTATATGTTTTTTTGTGTGTAAAGCACTTTGTAACTGTTTTTTTTTTTTTTTTTTAAAAACAACAAAAACCTAACTTCTATAGTTAAATAAAGCCTTAATTACTTAAGGAACTTACCGTTATGTCGGACTTTTCTCTTGCACTGTAGTCTGCTCGTGTTTGCTGCTGCTGAAGAAGCACGTACGCACCGTCGGCTTGCGCGGGCTGAAGAAGCACGTACGCACGTACGTGACGTCACATATAACGGTCGAATTGTTTAAATAAGTCTATTCAGTGAATATATTCAGCACATAGACTTTCATATAAGATATCCACATATATGTTACAGTGCTGGGTTCCACATATACTTGCATCTATTCAGTGAATATATTCAGCACATAGACTTTCATATAAGATATCCACATATATGTTACAGTGCAGGGTTCAACATATACTTGCATATATACATACTTGTACTATATATGTATTCAATATATTGTAGCCATCTATTTAAACATAAGTTGGGATGCAGCTGCATATATGTAAATATATTTTTTCCCTTGATTTTTCTGTATGGGTTGAGTATTGTTGATAGGTCATTTCAGGATTCAGGACATATTTTGAGTTCCGGTCCTTAGTTAACTCTTTTACTGATAGATTTTCAGTGCTGCTTTTACAAAGACTGGCGCGGAAACTGCAGGGCTTGTTGGTATGAACTTGTCATCACAATACAGTGCCAGTTCAGGTGTGTGTAGAGTCTCTCAAACCACTATGATTTGATATATTATATCTAAGTGCACCAGTGGCTCTATTATGATTCCTCTATGGGCCCGAAACTTGCCCCCATCATTCACCCAAATAATGAGCCATACATCATTTTGGGTGTACGCTATCACTTTTAAAATGGCAGCATGGATATGGCTGGTGAGAGCCTATCTACAGTATCAGCAGCTGACTGGCTACCTCTGCCTCAGGACAGTAATATCTGGACATTTAAGTCACCTTGCCGAGGCTCAGAGCTGGAGATGGAGCATTAAGCGGGGTAGAGATGGAGGCATTATGACTGAAACACATTATAACTGTAGTTACAGTACTTCATATTTTAAATGAGAATGTTTTTCTTCAGCACACCAGTGTGAGCTGGCACTCGTGTGCTAAGGTTTGGGAAGAGCTCAATTTGTTACATATTACCACTGCAGGTCTTAAGAGGTTTCAGATGTCATCAACTTTTTAATTAAATAAGTTTGGGTTCACCTTGAATTTACGGCGCGGGGCTTGAATGATGTTATTGAATTCTTTTGTAGCAATCAGTCAGTGCAATCTCTTTTTAAAAAAAATAAATAAAAAATCTGCTGAATGTCAAGATCCATAAGCACTACGCTGGACAAAAGCAGTTTACTTTGACGAGCAGTTTTCTGCACAAAGTGTCAATATTTCATCATAGCGAAACAACTTTGTCAGTACGCCCGCTGCTTTTGGCTGTACAAAAAGACGTTCTATTCCAGCGTCTGTGTGTGCTGTAATGAGGGCGAGAGGGTCTTTTTAAAGATACCATCTCTGCCAAGAGGTGCTGACACACTGGAAATAGAAATTGTAACTGTAAGGGCACATTAATATGGACACTTGAATTACTATGTCGGTGTGTGGCTTCGACAATTACTGGCAAATTAGCATGAGAACAGAAATAGCTCAAATGTGCTCTGTGTGCGGAGTTAAGAATAGTTCTGGTCGCAAACTCCCGAATTCCTCTAATGAAAAAAAAAAAGAGAAAATCTTTGCAATTCTACAATGAATTGTAGAAAACTGAAATAGTACTTTATATTCTAATGGCTCATCAAGAAGAAATATTTTAATGGGGCCGCATAGTTTCTTTTGCATGCATCTCATTAGCATTAATTTGGGACTGTTATTTAAACAGCAAAGGACTACATACTCAAGTCATCTGTACGAGACTGTAATTAAAAAGCGTACTCTGTGCAGAAAGAAAGCCGGAGGACCTAATGCTGGATCCAAGTGATTAAACACTGAGTGCCATATGTCCAGAGCCTCCTGACCTTTGATCAGTTTATTAAGACTGTCCTCTAACTGCACCAGAGGTACATTTTTCCGGCCTATTACGACCAACAAGAGTGTATTCGGCACATTTTATACCTCTAGTTGTGCCGGTGGCAAGAAAAGTAACAGAAACATAAGAGGTGATTAATAATAATAATGCATTTTAGAAGAGTTGCCAGAAAGTGTATGTTTTTATCTGGGGGCCTGTAAGCCAGACTGAAACCATTTATTGTTGCACCTGGAGAAGCAATAAGGTTACAAAATGTCCTGTGCTTTTAGTCAAGTGGCGTCAGAATTGATGAGCAAGAGAGGGGGGATTGCAGCATCCCCCCCTTTTTTGTTTTTTTTTTGCGAGCGAAGACCAATGCGTTCACCATGTCTAATCAAGTTTGTGATGTCAGGAAGCGACGAGATGTATAGGAGTGGGGCAGTCTATTAACAGCCCGTAGAAATTCATTTTCATACAGTCAGACGGGGAAGCACAGAGACTAAGGAGACCGAGGACCTGCATGCCCAGAGCCCTTTGGGGAGATGAGCCGGCTGAGTCAGACTGAGAGAGAGAAAACATTGGCTGGCAGTACAAAGAGGAGACTGTTTAGAGAGGCAGGAGGAAAGGGTAAGAGCGGGGCAGAGAGGTGGGAGAAATGGGGTGGGGGGGGGGTAAATGAAGCAAATGGAAAGAGATGGGGGGGGGGAAAGCAGATAGTGTGGAATGCAAGAAAGCTGTAGGAGACGGAAAAATAGCTTAAACTAATTTTAATATCATACATTTTCACACATTCATCACTTTCAGAGCTGCTATTAAGGTGAGGATAGTTAGTACACTTTATCACCATGCTATCAACGCAGCACACATAACATTGTGATGTGCTTGTCTATGACAGGGAGAAAAAAATTAAAATCATTTGCAATTATCACACAATTTCATTATTACACATGGGAATATGTTTGTGCTCATTGCTCTTTTTTTTTTTTTGGTTCCTTGAAGTCTGCAGTGAGTAGGTTTTCTCAGTTTTGTTTATTTTTAGTTCCAAGTGGCATCACCGGAAAACTGATGATCGATATTCAGACAGAACACAGCAAAAGCTGATATAGATTGCTTAAAAACCCCGCACTGCTCTTCCAGCTATTACATAATCTCCGCTGTGGCATATTTGGCATCTCCAGAAATGCCTTAATTCATGACTGTTTACAGGCTGACTGTTTACATGGAATGGCTTAAAGGCTTTCTGTCCCGTTTGCCTGCAGTAAATGAGTTGCCATCTGCTTTGGAGTTTCTATATCTTTCAACCTCACAAACAACCCCCTCCGCGCACACATACTCAATGCAATCAATAGCTGAGCAACCAAGATGATTAACCCTGGGGAAGGCGCTCCTAGAATTTGGTTCTAGACACCAGTGTGTTAAATTGGACTGCAAACAATCTAGTCATACTGTAGATCCCGCCATACCAGGAAGGAAAATCTATTTAATAGCTCCCTTCTGACTCCCTAATGTCCTTTACAAGAATTCAGCAAGGTTGCAGGCCCTATTTTATATTTTATTATTTTTATTTTTTTGCTTAATGTGAATCTCCCCAGAGCAATACTTCAGGGTTTAGCAATGATACCCCAAAAAAGGGTTTACAAGCACTTTGCAAGAGAGAGATGCTGTTTTATAGTTTGCAGATGCAGTTTATTTATATGTATAATGGCCACTGATTTTACCCTTTCAGATTACTCCCCGTGGAAGATGATGTTGTAAATCCAAGTGTGCTTTAATAATGCACACTTCAAGGTGTCCCTGCAGTTTAAAACCAAAGAACTGAGAGAGGTGTATTGTCACAATTCAGTTTCTCACCGGCGCTTAAACACGGATCAGTTGACCGTAAATGTGGAGCGAATATATATGTATTTTTTTTATATTTTATTTTATTTTCTGAAAGCCAGATGTTTTATTCAACATAGTCTGCTCATCCCACATTATAAGAGATATTTATCTGAGAGGGACCAGCTTGTATGTGAAAAGGGCAATTCATCTTGATGTGTAAAAATTCGCCCACATACCCATGGGTACACGAAGGGCTGAATATCGATAGAATGGCAAGTATAAAGGGAATGTAAGCACTGTTAATAATTCATGTAGGCACACTCCATTAACTATGCCACAGTATGGGCCTGAGGGCCATTTTAGAGTGGGATGGAGCACAAAGGTTAGCTCACTCCCCAGTGAGCTAAGTGCTGTGATCCCATGAATCTGCTGGGTTAAAACATACCTGTAATTATGAGAATGGCAAGAAAAAAATGTTTGGGCAATAATGGCATATTTCCTTAAATACAGCAATACATCTTTATTTTGCTTTTGTTCAGACTGTGTTACAATCCTGTTTAGTTATTTACTTAATTTTAAAGAACTGCAGGCAATAGCACTAACAGCATCTGGCAGTTGTCTATGAATGTACTCTAAATACTATGCAGTTCTTGTCAGTTTAATATAGATTGTTTAGCTGCTTAACAGCTTTTACAATGGATATTTGGCTGTTTCTGTATCCAGAATCTTAGGCCAGTACCAACAAGGTGCAACTAAACCTAATGGTCAGACAGAAATATCTGTAACATCACTGTACTGCAAATTCCATTAGATACCATCACATGCAACGCAATAACGACTGAGCTATTCTACAGTATCTTCCATAGCTTTTATATTCTGTTCCTTTAAAGCCTTCATATTGTTTGTCAAAAAGCCCCCAGTTGGCCTAATTGGCTAGCTGCCCTGCATCTAGCCAGCTTTATTGATTTATGCCTCCAGCTTCCACTGCACTTAATCATTTAGAAATTCTAATTTTAAGTCAGAAGTCAGCATCCGACTCGCTAGGTTTCCAAGCACGTCCCATAACGCTGTAGCCGTACAGGCCTGAATAGCTCAGTGGGAAGTGTTGTCTTAGCTTTAGAACACTACAGGCCCCAGAGTGAATGTCTAGAAAATAGCCAGCAGCGACCCCCGGCTCTTCCCAGCTGGAACTCATTGCCCCCAACACCCTTGGCTGGGCGAGCTGCACGGTACAAGGCTTGTCTCTTGCTGACCCCAACGAGTACTCTATTTCCAGATCTACTGGCCCAGATGATGGCTTTTTCCACATCAATGGACACAGTCACAAATATAGCAATCCAAAAGGTGGAAGCAGCAGTAGAAGTGGAGAGGAAAGGACGAGAGATGCAAGCAGTGGCAGTAGGAGTGCTGCATAGGAGGAGTGAGTCACCCTCAGCAAGGGCTCTCCATCTGGTCAGTCAGCTGAGTTGCAGCTCATTACATTTTATCTTTTCCTGGTGTAAATATCCATGCCATCATGGATTGTGCCGTTCAGCAAGCATTTCTCTATTAATCTTACAGAAAGAGAAAGGACTATATGTGATGGGTGCTTACACTGTAATGATCTCTGTGACCCTGCTGAGGCTGGAAACTGTCACTAAAGGGGTCTCCCTCTTTTTTTTCTCTCCGGTTGTGAGATAATAAGAAGGCTTCAAGTATTAATGTGGCATGTTTTATGGCTTGGAGTTGTGTCCAGTATCATTTTGGTTGTGCTAAAGCTACATTTTCTGTAAAGAAAAGACTAGATGGAATGGGGGCATTTTGTGATTTCTCACTTTTAGCCACCAGTCCAAAAATATTCAGTGACGTGCAAGGTAGGATTATCAGTGGATTAAAATACTAAACCGCGATTAATCGCATAATTTCCATAGTTAACATGCAATATGTAAATTTATTGCACATTTTTTAATCTGTTCTAAATTTGCCAGAAGGGTATATTTTTCAAGCTTTTAACACAGATATCAACATGGAAGTGGGCAAATATGTTTGCTTTATGCAAATGTCTGTTAGTATTATCACATCAGCCCTAAACAATGACAAATATCGTCCGGAACATTCTCCACAATAAGCCAGCCACCCATTTTGCTGTTGAAAGTTTGTTACTTGTAGTTGTCCAAGCGTGTCCATTGATCCAGCAGCCCTTGTGCACCTTGACTATGGACAAGTTTTTATTCAAGACACTGTAAGAAAGAACATTAAATAAGTTCTTGATCCAGTAGTAACTAATTCACATTGAGAGTAAAGCCAAATAACTTTGTTCTTGTTGAGAGAACGTCACAGAAAAGGATTTGGCCTTTTGTAAGGTAAGTTATTTCTGCTTGTTCTTTCTTCTGCTCCTTTTGGGAGTTTTAGTACGTTTGATGCTAAAGGGCGAATTACTGCCCTCTGCAGGTTAAATTATTTATCACTCCAACACTTCAGATTCTGCTTGCTTTCCACAACATTCTGCTGTTCAACATGCCTGATTTTCCAATCTAAAACCGTAATGTCAGAACGTGAATGATTTAATTCTGAGGAATTTGCTTTAATGAGACATTAACTTTGACAGGCCTAATGCAAAGTAAATAAAAAAAAAATAATAATAATAACTGGATCTGACTTCACTTTTCCATAACCTGCTAACTGAGCATTATAAGAAAAAAAAAAATAAACTGGTACAAAAACTAAAAAACCATGACAGATAATGATGTATTATCATTGTCTACAATAATATACTCAATGGGACAACAATGCTGGGCAGCTTTTAGATTAATTCTATTGATATTCGTACAATAGAAGGATCTTGAGTAATGTCCAGGAGAATTGAGAATGTCAAAAATATATAGTTAATTCATTACTTTCGCATTATTCATTGAAAGAAGAAAGTTCATTTCAGCGTCACAAAAATTATTTAGGAAAAATCTTTGGGCTGAGGTTTCCATGTTTCATTTTATGGAGGGAAAAATAAGGTTCATCAAATATGTATCTTGGATTTAAAAAAGTTAAATCTATTATTTGTTATTGAAGTGAAGTGAAGTTACAAGCTATTATGCACCATCTCAAGATCTCGTAGAAATGACATTGTGAAGAGTTTTGATGTTGTTGTTGATGTTTTTATTTTAAGCTGACATGGGTTCCAAGAGTAGTGCCTTTGGGTCGGTTGGCACCTTTAATGGTTCAAATCGTAAAAAGAAACAAACAAGATAAAATGCATGGTGTGGTTCAAGAGCCAGGAAAGCACACTGCTAAGCTATCCTGGGAGAGCACAGGCCAACACGCAGAAAAACAGCATATTTGGCCAGCTGTCAGACACCACATTCACGAAAAGCAATGCCAGTCGTACAGGGCAAAATTCTGAGCCCCGAGCTAACTTTGTTTAAGTGATATGATAGATGGAATGCGTGGCAAACAAAAATATATATTTATTTTGAAAAATCTGTGTATTTTAAGTTTCTAAAATCCCCTGAAATGATTCAGAATATTTCTTGCATCACTGCTGGCAATAGTTATTGACTATAATGCTTTCCAGTAACAGGAACTTACTGTAAGTTGCATTGTGTGACGACGATATATGGGTGAGTTCATTTCCCAGCCTGAACCTATGCAATGAACTCCACGTGTAAGTCCCACTGGAGGTGCTCCTGCCTGTTGTTTCTGCTGGGAGGAAAATAAAAACACCCAGTGAAGGGACTACATCCCCTAGCAAACTGAGCTCCACATTTAGAAGAGTTTGCTGGGGGAAAAAAAGGTTAACTTGAACCCAAAAAAAATGCAAACTAATTGGATGTGAAACTGGCACATATGGGGATATATTTAATTTCATGGCATCTCTCAACTAGTTTTCAAAATCCATCTGACACAGAGGAAACACAGACTGATTATAGCGCACGCTGTAATTATTTTAAGGCTACTAATTAATTTGATAAGCATCAGATTAATTGACTTGAAATAAAGGCAAAAGTGAAGTGGAGGAAATTAAAATACTTATTGTCATCAATTAAAATCAAATGTTTTGAGGCCACATTGCATAATTCAAACATTCGAATGACGCTATCTAAACCTCATTAAAACTCCGTGGTAAGAATAGAAGTTTTACTTTCTTCCTTTTAAATGACTGATTGTCTTAATGTTATCAATCGGGGCTCAAGCAATATGAGAATACATACATGTGGTGTACAGTATATATTTTTATTGCATGCAAGTTAAGCTTGTGTATTTGATTATCACTGCACATATGTTTTTGGAATATGTACTATAAAATGGTCGCTGTCCTAATTGGACATGTTTTATGTTATGTTGAGGTTACGCAACAAAGCAGTAGTTCAGGAACACACTTGTTGTAACTCACCATCTAGAGCAGACTGTAAACTGGTATGTTTAGGATCTCTGTAACTGTCGGTTAAGTTCTACAGGCTCTACTGAGTGCAGGACCATCCAATTGCGTGCAGAGGTAATCGTTCTTTCCATCAGTTGAAACGCGGCCCATAATGAAATCCTAATGACGTGTTACCAGACTGATATGCTGATAAGAACTGAGTTCGGCTAGCCAGGCTATGGAACCATATATTCTTGCATAAAGTTCGTAAAAACCCTCCATTGATTATTTTAGGTTCATTTTGCTTGGTTGGGTGAGTTTTGTCCTGGTTTCTGGTTAATTCTAGTCGGTCTATACAGTATATAAAAATGGCTGATTAACATTTGTAATTGGTAATCAGTGCTATAGACAGACTGCATACATGGGACTTTGGACTGTTTGGACAAGTTGTCGTTCTCACTGAGGACAGCTTAAAACCATTAATAATTCCTAAACACCACTATTTTTCTGTACAGGCATTTAACATTGCCTTTGAATATACACCGATCAACCACAACATTTAAATCACTAACAAGTGAAGAGAATATCATGTACCACCCACCTAGACCAGACCAGGCACCCCCACCCCATAACAATGACACTCCTTGATGGCTGCAGCCATCCCCAGCAGGATGCAGCCTGACACAGGAACACACACAAAAACTGTTTAGGAACAACAAAAAAAAAACATGAAGAACAGCACAAGGTGTTGACCTGGCCTGCAAATTCACTAGATCCCAAACTGATCAAGTATCTGTGGGATGATCCACAGAGGCCCCTCCCCTCAACCCATAGGACCCAAAGGCCCCCACTAACAACATTCTGCCAGACATCACATGTGACTCATCAGAGAATGGACATGGGCCTTCTGAGGGTGTCAACTGTTTTGGAGGCACAAGGGAGACCTACACAGTATTAGGAAGGTGGTCATAAAGTTATGCCTGATCGGTGTAATTACTACTTTGTCATTTTTACAGTTTAATGTTTATAGTCAGCAAACCTTCCTCACCCCAGAAACCAATTCAATATGGATTTATTTAGAGATAAAAATCAGTTTGGAAGCAATTTTGCTTGGTTATGAAAGACATTTTCACTAAACTAATGTTGCAAGTTGTAAAAAACTAAATGGAATTCTGACCAGGTGCATTATTAAAAATTGCATTTATATAAATTTTTTTTTAGCCCAAAGCAGTTACATTATTGCACTTTTTATTTAATACCAGCAGTGCAACTTCATAGTATGCTCGCAAGTGGAAATTCAAGTACGGCAATGTGTGCATTTCAGCAGTGATAGAACACTATAAAATCTGACCAGCAGCCTGAACCTCAAGAGAGTTGGAGAGAAAGCAACTCTTAAATGCTAAATAAATCCAATATGGACATTGCTACAGCTTTAGTTTATTTTTTTTGTTTTGGGTAAACACAGAATTTGACCAGAGCATCCCTGCAGATGTTTTATCCACCGCTTGATTGTTCTCTGACATTTTTGCTAATATATGAAGGTTTCTGGGTGATGTCTGTTCGATTAGTTTAGAAGACTTGTGGTATTTCCACAATATTTTACCTATAGTCGGCACAATCTGCTTATGGCATTGCTTTGGTCCAGCACTTCTTTGTCATACTACTTTCTAAATAAAATGCTCAGGCCTGACTTCCATAGTTGTATCTTCTGTCATGTTTTGGCTCTTCCTCACCCATGGACTAATCTCGCTGCGTAGTCAAAGATAGATTTGAATCAGAAAAAAATCCATTTGTTTTAACCCAGCCCTAAGGTTGCCTGTCTCAGCTTCTCTATGTCATCTGATGCCTTTTTTCCAGCTGCATCTGTTAGCGCCTTGTCTTCATTAGATTCAGTTTTTCCTCAATTTTAAGCCCACATATATCGATTGTTGCCCGGGCTTTTTTCTCTCAAGTTCAAATATGCAACACAAGCGAGAAAAAATGCCCTTATTTTGCTGATCAAGTGAAAACGTCCGGGTCACAGTACATATCATATACATGTTGCCTGGGGATGTGTATGAAGTTGCTGGAGTGAAACTTTGTTTGTGGCAGCCCACACACACATCCCCAGTGCACGCAAGCCGCTGCAGTCCCGAGTCTGCCTCGTGGAACCGCTTACTATGCATACGAATATTGTATGTATGAAAATGCTGTTATGGAGCAACTGAACCAAAACCAAAAATAGCCGTGTGTCTGGCGAGAGTATGCTAATAAAGAGCTAGAGGGAATGAAGGAAATCTTTTGTGATTTTACTATATATTTGGGAGCTGAGAGCAAAGTGCATGCAGTGGGCGATGTGGACATTACTGCATTTCCAAAATGTAAATCTGGTAAATTCCGGCCCCATCTCCCCAAGCACTTCCCCCCATACAGTTCCTTTATCTGTACACAAACAACATCCTCTGTTATTGTGATTAAAAGGAAATTAATTCAATTAAAGGACATTTATTAGCCACTTCTACAGAGCTACCACTAGCTGCAGTTAATTAATTTACCTGCTGTGTAATTGTTCAGTAAGGATAAATGGAACAGGTCTCATTTTCATTAATTAGCAAGAGCAATGCAATGTGGAAACAGTTTATAAAGTCAATAGCTCACAATTATTCTGCAGTCTAATATCCAGAAGATGGAATGATGCCAAGTTGCTCCTCATTCTACATCAGTGAGCATCTATTCTCATTGCTTAGACACAAGGTACCTAGTTGGATCACCATCATATCCGCCCAATGCAGCCATTACCCGATGGTCCTGTCAGAGTGACGATGACGTAAGAACTCAGGCTTGGAAAAAAGAAATAACTAAATAAATCAAGCATCCCCTCCCCGCTTTAATCATGAAGGGTGGCATTTTGTCTTAAACTATTCCTGGATCACTACCCTCCTTTCCTCGCCCATGATGGATTACATCGCCATTGTTTGGCTGAGACACTGTCTTTAAAAGACTTAACACAGATAAGATAAAATCCCTTATTGTCTTCCAAGAGGAAATTTGTTTATACGGCGTACAATTTTGGTGGCAGTATTACTGGGCGGCAATTCAAGACATGGACTGTTCACGGCGCAAAATAAGTGCTGCCGAAACCAGACTAGGAGTAACAAGAAGCTTGAAACAAGTCCTACGTTAACCATACATGTGTATGTATGGTCAACGTACCAAAGACAGGAAAGTTAAAATCCAGACATGAAGCCCTGCCACACTCCCTGTTCTGGTTATTTCTGTGGTGAAATCTTCACATATTTCAAGTTGCCAGTGTCTTAGGTTCACCGGCACAGTAGCCCCTTCAATAAATCCTGCCACTGTGAATTCACTTACGTTTTGTTGTAATTTCAGATGATGCAATCGAGGTGTTGCTTTGAATTTCCCCAGACACAGTAGGTCAAACGCTTTTGGCCTGAACTGAGTTCTTTGTGTAAGCATAATAGAGATTCTTGTATCTAAGAGAGGGTATGCAATGTGACAAGAATGAATGCAGAGAGGCGACTGTATAGGAAGGGTAGGGAGAAGATGAATCACTTGACAAGGGGGGAGGGGGGCTATTTGACTAGGCACCAATTCTCCGCTGAGATCTGGCTCTGAGCACTAATATTTTCTGTTTTACATTAATCCCTGCTTGGCAGTCACCTTTGTGGGGCAAGCGTATTTGTTAGCATCCTCAAATACAGCACTGGCACTCCTTACATCAATACACTCCAAGGTTTGTATTGAGAGACAGAAGTGTAACAGTGGAGAGAGAGAGGGGGAGAGAGAGAGAGAGAGCAGAGAGAATCACAGCCAAGGAGACAGAAACAAGAAAAAAAAAAAAAAGACCTACAATGAAAAATAACTCCAAAACCAACACATCGAGAGGCTTGGCAATCACAGCGGGGGTTTTTGCAGGCATCACAGACAACAGATTCACAAACAACTCTCTGGTCTGGAATAGTGTCACCCCATGATTGATTTCCCCAAGCCGACTGATAAGTTTTCTGGGGTAGGCAATCTGCGAAGAAACGAATCAGTTGAGGTGAAAGAAAAACAATGTTTGAACCTGATGCATGGCAGCCAATACTTTGACGAGTAACATTTGCTCAGGGGTCAGTCACCTTGGAAAGGCAATCTGCGGGAAACAACAGTGCTGACTATACTGTAAAGTAACTGCGCTTACCTCGGGGCATGCTTTTTTTTTTTTTTTTTTGTTCCCGCGGTTCCTCCAATAAGTTGCAACTGACAGATTTCCTTTGTTTCCTTGTAATATAATGCCTCTTTTGGAATGTCACCATCATGGCACGGCGCCTGATATTTCCTGGCAATTTTTTTCCTGGTTTATTAATTTCCCAACCAAGAAATGTATCACATCCTCCCTGTAAGGGTTGCCATGTCTCACAAACAAATGTTTTAATATCTTTTAGCCATTATTTTTATATTCTAAATTGAATTCCCAGTGCTTTCTATGAGTCAGCCTGACGCCTATGACTACATCATGAAAACTGGATGCTACCGGCCTACTTTATCCGGCTCTGCATGCAAAATGTCCCCTGGCTATTTCACACTCAGCCCTGACCAGTCAGAGTCCAACTGTTTGAGACTATTTATGGGGCAGAATAGGCATATTTGTGGTCCAATAATCCATTTCCAGCAATAGTCATCATCACCTTTTACAAAGCAGCCAATGTCTGTCTACCAGATGCCAAACACAGACATACCAGCACCAGTGAGATCCAAATTAGGACCAGACTAACGGGGCACACAGGAGCAAGAGATACTTTTATTTCTTTATTTATCACTCTAGACTCAGAAGCAGTGCTGAGAAAGAAAGAAGCTGCGAAGAGCTAGAAAATATCACCAAAAAAACAAAAACAACACAGAGACACAGTCTCAGCTCCAGGCAGCAACAACAGTGACAGTCACACACGAACAGATCTGAATATCACAGTCCTCAAACACGGGTAAGGCGGACTGTCCTGCAAACAAATACTCACAATTAGGGGGCAGAAAAAGTTGCCAGGGGATGTAAGGTGTTCTTGAGTGCTCATTATGGGGGTAGGGTGACAAGGCTAGGTGAGCGGAGACAGTATGGCCGGGATAAGTGAACTGAAAAGGGACCGAGGGCGGACCGGGAGATGGGTGGGGTAGCCGGGCACCAGCACTGATTTATTCAGGAGCTCATTAGTGGAGACAGGCCGGGGCACAGGGGAACAGGGAGTTCACCCTCATTGGGGCTCATTACACACTGGCAGGGAGCTGACCCAGCCGGGGCCAAAGTGGCACTCATCAGGGTAACACTGACTACCTTTTCTCAGACAGAACCAGACTTGGCTCCTGTCTGTGCTGTCTGTGGGAACTTTCATCTCTCTCTCTCTCACTCTCTCTGTCTATCTACCTGTCAATCTCTTTCTCACACACAGACATAGTTGATTTCTCTCAATCACTACCCTGCCTTCACTTCTTCTCTGTGGGTCGACTCGCATTCGCTGCGGCACTGTGATCTCCCTATGTAAACATCACACAGGATGAACTTAAATACGAGAGGCAGTGCTGGAACAGCTGCTGGAATGAGGTCCTCAGTCATGTGGTGGAGCTGAGTGTGAAAGAATTACCTTTTTACCAAAGAAGGCGTTGGGGTATTGACTTGACTTGATATGTCAAAAAACAAACAAACATAAAAACGTAGTTGGTTGTTTGGAGGCAGAAATATATTTTCAGGAAACTGGTTGAGAGACAGCCCGTGGGCCTTTTGTCCCGGAATTCATGTGTGAGAGATCACTGCATCCATAGCGACACACTGTGTACCTGAACAATAGCACTGGCCGGGCGGCTAAAAGGGAGCCAATTACGACGGGGCTGGGGTATCTCGCTGATGGGAGGCGAGCCAATTAAGCTGACAGAGCTGAGAGCGCTGTGTATGGAGGGAAACTGGCAGGGCGTGCTAGCCTCGGGAGCTACACAAAACCAATAGGGGGCTTGCGCTCACTTTAGCCCACTCACAAGCCCCGCTGGGGTGTGAAGTGACATCACACAGCTCCGAAAGAGTGCTCCTTTAGAGCCGGGAATAAAACACAAAGCGAGTCGCGGTGCAGTTGTGAGTTCTGCGCTACTTTCGCGTCTCTCTACCGCTCTCTCATATCTGTCTGCTGTCCCTCAGTGTGATTCAAGATCAGCCATTAATTAGCTGGATACGGAATCCTGTTAAACAAAAGCACCTCGTCTCGTTCCTCTCATCTCACCGGCAGAGTTATGTGAGATGTTCCTAGGGATGTCTCATCGTCAGATCTATTATTCATCTGGGCTTTTTTTTTTTTTCCTTTTTCTAATGACATGATAAGACTCCAGTGAAATAGGAAAATGCTCATTAAACTATCATCAGTTGAAAATAGATCTCACCTTAAAGTGATGGCGAGGAAGTGGCAAAAAATAGGAGTGGGTGTGGGAGTGATACTGAGCGAGGCAGATGGGAGTGACAGTGTGAAGGAGGTGAAGACAGAGGAAGTGTGTGTAGACATTTTGGGAAGACGGGAGAGATAGGTGCTGGCCAAGACAGAATTACCAGTAGTTTAGGCACTGGTCACATGAAACTGGAATTTAAAAGCCAAAGCTTTGGAGATTACTGCTCAGTTTCTGCCATACATCCTTTAATTAATTAGAACCCCTAAAATCAGGAATGGGGATTAACAGTGATGTGCACATGCTCGGCTGGGCCTTTCTTCTTTTTCATCTCAGAGTTTCATGCATCTAATCCCTGACGTCAGAATTGACGGATCAGTCTAAATTAACTCTTCGACTCATGAATGATTTATCACTCTTTCGGGGTTTGTCAACAGAAATGTCTAATCAATCCCCAACTCATTTCTCAGTTCATTTTCTATTTGCATGTTTTGAAGCTTTCCATACTTTCTAACCTTTATATTAGATAAAAATTACGGGTCAGCGCACAGTTTCAATTTCACAAAGAGCATATGCATAAAAATCTATAAGATGAATTGAGCGAGCTAGACTTGCAAGTTTTGAGCTCAAGGTCAGTCAAATTGCTGACTGATATCTGGAATTAATGACAAGTAATCTGCGGAGCCTGATCTCTTGGAAGCCTCGATGAGAACATATGTGGGGGGAAAAAATGGACTTATTCCTCCATACGTTCTCCTTAAGTCTATGAGGTGAAGGGTAAAACGTTCTGTATTTTTCATTACCTCTCGAGCTGCCAGTCACTGCTCCTATTCCAATAGTCATTCTTCAGGTGCAAGGATTTAATAAGCAGATGCCTGGGAAAGCTGTGCATCAGTGTTGGCTAAAAAGATGACTTGGCTTTTCTGTAACCAAATGCCGGCTCAGTGAGCACTGGCTCTTTATCTGCACACTACAATTACAAGATTGATGGCTATAATGAGAGAAAGTTCCGGCCTGATTAGTGGGTTGCACCCAATGAAGACTGTGTGTCATGGAAAAGTTGCAGGATAGGCTGCTTTTAGTCGCAAAGAGAAGTAATAGACTGAAGGATTACTTTATTTTCAAAAGACAGAACAAAAAAACAAAACAAAAAAATAAAAGGATCCAGCGCATAGTATGTGTCCCTGCATTTGACACCAACACCATTGTGGAATTTGCAGATGACACGACTGTGATCAGGCTGATCACCAACAGCGACTAATCAGCCTACAGGGCGGATATACAGAACCTGGTGGACTGGTGCTCAGAGACTGGTGCTCTCTCTGAATCTGTCCTCTGGACAAACCAAAGAGCTCACCACCAGCTTCAGAAGATCCAAGGTTGAAGACTTCTCTTTGGTCTTCATCAGCTGTGAGAGAGTGGAGAGGGTGTCCAGCATCAGGTTCCTGGGAGCACACGTCTCCGACAGCCTCACATGGACAACACACACCACTTCATGGGGAAAAAAGGCACAGCAACGGTGTTTTTTCCTGAGGACCCTGAAGAAAGCCGGACTACCACAAGAGACGCTGGTAACTTTGTACCGCCGCTCCATAGAGAGCATTTTATCATACTGCATCTCAGTGTGGTATCACAGCCGCTCCGTAGTGGACAGAAAGGCACTTCAGTGCGTTGTGTCCACTGCACAAAGGGTAATCAGGGGCCTCAGGAAAGCAACCAGCACCTGCAAGGACCCTACGCATCCGTGCCATCACCTGTTTGAACTGGCTGCTCCCATGTAACTTTCTGCCTGACACACAACCATGTCAACCGTTTATATATATTCCACAGCCATATTTTCTATTCCACTGCCACACGTATATATGTATTCATATTTTTATTACATTCCAATCAATTAAATTTCATTCTGACTTAGATCAGACTTCTTTTCACTAGTTTTTTTTTTCTTATTTTTTAATATTGTTTTTACTGTTTATACTGAGCATCTGGCAGAGCTGAAAACACAATCTTGTTGCACTGTACAACCTCAGTTCTGTGATGACAATAAGGAATATTTTAATTCTAATTCCAAGGAGGATTTTATCACATGTCCTCTCCTGGTATAAAAAAATGGTCATTTTGCCTTCTCCACTTTTAGTCCTCAGCCACAGTGCCATTTTATTACCTCAACACCTGCGCTGAATTCGTATATACGTACACTGCCTGGCCAAAAAAAAAGTTCCCACCAAAAAAATATAAATCACACGCTCGAATATTTTGTTGGACCGTCTTTAGCTTTGATTACAGCACTCATTCGCTGTTGCATTGTTTTGATAAGCTTCTGCAATGTCACATGATTTATTTCCATCCAATGTTGCGGTAATCTTTCACCAAGATCTTGTATTGATGTTGAGAGAGTCTGACCACTGCACAAAGCCTTCTCCAGCACATCGCAAAGATTCTCAATGGGGTTAAGGTCTCGACTCTGTGAAAGAGTGGTTCAGGGAGCATGAGACATCAGTTTCACACATGGATTGGCCACAATTCCCGCGCCATCGGGGAAGAAAAAATCCATTGCTAGAATAACCTGGTCATTCAGTATATTCAGGTAGTCAGCTGACCTCATTCTTTGGACACATGTTGCTGAACCTAGACCTGACCAACTGCAGCAACCCCAGATCATAGCACTGCTCCCACAGGCTTGTACAGTAGACACTAGGCATGATGGGAGCGTCACTTCATCTGCCTCTCTTCTTACCCTGATGCCCCCATCACTCTGGAACAGGGTAAGTCTGGACTCATCAGACCACATGACCTTCTTCCATTGCTCCAGAGTCCAATCTTTATGCTCCCTAGCAAATTGAAGCCTTTTTTCCAGTTAGCCTCACTGATTAGTGGTTTTCTTAAGGCTACACAGCTGTTCAGTCCCAATCCCTTGAGTTCCCTTCACATTGTACGTGTGGAAATGCTCTTACTTTCACTATTAAACATAGCCCTGAGTTCTACTGTTGTTCTTCTCCAATCTGATTTCACCAAATGTTTATGTGATTGCTGATCATGATCAGTCAGGATTTTTAAATCCAGGTGGCGACTTTTTTCTGGCCAGGCAGTGTATATCAGAATATGCCAGAACAGGAAGTGTATGACAGCAATGTGAAATGATGGAGGTCGCAAGGTTATGGAACACAACATACAGTAAATACTGAATTGGCCACTTACTAAGGTGAGGGATTATATACGTTTTATTTTCCAGTTTTCATCATATAAATGGGGTTGTGGATGAGTGGTTAGAAGCGTGGACTTGGGACTGAGTGGTCACTGGCTGAAATGTCCTTGAGCGAGGCCCCTTAACCCCTGAAACAGCTCTTAGGTGACTTGTATGGCTGCCTGCTGCTCCAAGTGTGCTCAGCTCACTGCTGTCTGCGTGTACAAATGGATGGGTTAAATACAGAGAACAAATTCCATTCATGTGTATATACACTCACTTGCCAAACACAAAAGTGCTTGTTATTTAGCCTTACCACTGACTAAAATGGGGTTGTCAAAATAATAGAAACATTTGTCTGTACAGCACAATACAACTCAATATCACTACAAAGCACAGCCTCCAAAATGAAAAATAAAAATACATTTATTTGAGAAAAATACTGAATACCATACCCTTCATGAAGCTAAAATGTAGACGGTTATCTCAATTCCTTTGTTTCCTCTAGTGTAGTAGGTGACTGTACTGTGACTCCACATGCTTGGGGGGCTAACAGCACAGCAATTACTTTCACAACAGGGCTCACATACAGAGTTCATAAGGAAGAATCACACAACACTTTCTAAAATGTTAATATAGAAAATGCTTACCTCATTTAGCTGTCCAAAACACCACACACCACAGTCACGTATCGATATAGTGTTTTAAGATGTACGTCTTGTTGGCTGCCTTACAAACTAACCCTACATAAATGACTTGAATGTGTCTCGGGTCTAAGGGGCAACAAATTCATAAAAAAAAAGTAAATATGTGCCATACAAGTCCATGGTGGACATGTGCAGAGAGGCGCGTTCGAGGTGCAAATCAAGTTGATTTAACAAAATCCATACGCGTACACTCAACACTTGATATACGATCGCTATCGATGGCAACAAACGGATCTTTCAGTTAGTCAGGAAGACTTTTCCATCTGTGTCTCTGTACTCTCTGTGGGACCAGACAGCTGGGCACGGGCTGTCAGTGTCAAAGCGCCTACACACGGTTCAACTTCACTCTCTCCATACATTGTACCTCCAGCTCCTCGGTAATTATGCTTTAGCCGGGTTTATTTGGAAACGGTCTCCCTGAGGATAAACAGAGTGTTTAAAGTCGTTGGTTTTTTGTTCGTCTTATGTTGTATCCATCTGTTCTTGGACCTGGGTCTTACCAGACCTGTTTAGCTGCCGCCACAATTGCTTTTCCTGCAGCTTCTCTGCTCACTAGCACTAACCACGGCAACCACCCTTGATCAAGCAGCATAATGCGACTCTTCTATAGTTTTTATAAAACAGTATAACAAATTTTACATTGCATTGGATGGTGATCCCCCTAGTTTATTTTAGTCTACTTGACATAGGCATAGTAAAGGTTAGGACGCAGGATGACTTTTGCGATGTGACAAGACAGAGGTCGCAGGTTATGGAACATGTAAGGAGCACAACATATATATATATATATATATATATATATTTTTTTTTTTGTCCTAGACTGACCTACTGACCTCACATAGGTCAACATCATCATGTGGGACACGGGAATTAGCTCCCTTGTCATGTTCCCCATAGAAATTGACTTGTGACTTTGCGTGGACCCTTAAAGCATCATCATGAGTGTGAACATAATGCCGTCTGTGGGTCGATCACTTGGAAAACTGTAAATAGATTTGTGGTCCTGCGATAAAGATGTCACAAGGAATTATGATTGAGAAATGGATTGAGCCCTGCCCCTGTTCAGTGACAATACCCATTATGTTCAATGTGGTAAGCAAATTACAGTGTATGGATATATGAAGACATGTGTTCCAGCCAATATGCCTTGGTGTGGGAGTATAGCCTGTGTGAAACAGAACCTCTATGAATGCAGGACTTTTAAGTGAGCATGCACGGCCTTACAGTAATGCCCCGCTCCACATTTCTAATGTTGTGAACCCTGCAACTGCTCACTGCGCCGGCATTCTTCTAGTGTTGGCTGCTGAGCAACTCCACTACGACAGCTGAGAGTTAAGTGCCTTACTTAGCGGTGCCACATTTTACTGATTCATTTCACAGCTAAGAGTTCTCTGTTCTGTTTCGTCAGTTCAAATTTAGCAGTTTTCCAGTTCTGGTCACAAAACACTTAAGTAGTCTTTGTTTTGTTTTTTTGTCATTTGGCCAGCCACCTTGTTTAAAGCTTGAGTTATTCTTATTTTGCCACCCGTGACTCACAGCGCGTATTTGTACCCCAAGAGCTTAGAGCAAATCAGGCTCCCAAACTGCCAACTGTTGTATACAACACAGAGCCTAAGCTGTCACCCACAATCACATGTGCCACAGGACACCTGCCAAAGAGAGACTGAGATACAGTCAACTGAAGGCTATATAACCTAGGATCTCTTTTTTTTAATGCAAATTAATTAACTTCTCTTTGACCTTTGCAAGCAAAGCATAACTTCTGTTTTTCCTCTTTTAATTTGCAGAAATAATATCAGAATGCCATTATAGAACCATTCTCCTAGAGAATTTGGCAGGTACAAAACAAATCAGGTAAGCAGTCAAGGTGCTCTCTCTTCTGAGAATGACTGAAACTAGACAAACAAGAGAAGAGAGAGGTTGTTATCAGAAAACAGATAGCCGTTCAGTCCCTGAGCGCTGATGGACTTTACGTCGAGGATTGTGCTAAAAATTATATTTTTTTTCTTTCCTTTTTTTTCCAGAGTTACCTTTTTTTTTCAACCATTTCTCTCTTCAGTGTAATTGCTGCATAACTAAAGAAGAAAGCATTGCTAGTGGTGATCATGCATTGCGAGCCTTTCACACTTTGACTTTAATACAAGCAAGCGCACTGTGCACACATTATGAACATGCCTTAGTATACTGTAGCTGCCTTTGTCCCTGTGGCTGTTCCTCAAAATCTATCTTGCATAACTTAACATTTCAGCAATAGAATTACAGGGCAATAAAAAACAATATTATTGCTTAAGCAGTGTGTGCAGCCACTAATCTATATTATGAAACTATTGTTTGTAGCTAACACCACCACGCCTGGAATCTGTTCACATTCAATCCAATACCGTTACCTGGTGTTTGATACCAGTACCCAGTATTTTTTGTTTTTGCTGTTTAACTCCCTCTGTGATAACAGAAATAGAAACCAAACATCTCACAGAAAATAAAACTTGTCGCATAGTGACATCTGCTTCCTCAGTGCTGGCTGCAGACGTGCCGCGCAGATGCAGCAGCTGCAGTGGACTTGACTTTCAAACGGTCAAATACGGTGCACTCTTAAGCTTTTTGAAATATGTTGCATTAGTCTCTCCTCAGGTCAGATGCATCGCCATGGCCAGCTTTGGCCAGCATTTCAGACAGCTGACACTGTAAGAATCATTGCCTCTGTCAGGTTTTAAAAAGCGACTGCTTTTGGCTCGCTGTTGGAGTTGGACAAGATCATTGACATGATCATCCTGTCTCTCATTCTGTCTAACATATATTCTATTCTCTCATGATCTCAGGTACTAACATTTGGGAATGAAAGTTTGCAGGAATCACTCAGTAGCACTAACATGGTGCAGTTGGTACCTACCTACTAGTTGGTTTTAGACAAAGCCAGTAATATATGTTTTATTCCATGCTTAATTGCAAAAATGTACACATTAGATACCCAGGGGATCCTATTTGACCCCCACTTTTACATGGACACATGACACCTTAAAATATTTTAGAAAAAAATCTTTTAAAATATATGCATACACAAATAAAAGTGTTTTTTTTTTTTTTAATAATTTAAATCAGTTATAAAATGAATCTGTTGTCAAACATGGAACTGAAGGTTTTGCATTTATCCTAATGTAATTGACTTACATGGGACACTACGTACTTTGAGACTGTGTTTATTACATTTAAAAAGGCGATACACATTTCAGAAAGAGAACAATATATTCTTCCAAGAAAACAATATATTGTAGATACTTTACAGGCAAATACACTAATATATATTCCATATGGTACAGTAATTGCTGTGTTATTGTTGACATACATGAATATTAGTTTCTCTGTATAAACCTAGAGCTTTATATTTAAATGTATACATATGTGTTGGATTTGTTTTGTAATAAATTTAAATAAAAGGACGTTTATAGAGAAAAACAGATTATATATAATTTGTGCAACAGAAGGTTATTATAGCTACTTCATCTACTGGAGACAGCACCTGATTAAGTCCTCTCTATCCTTTCTTACAGTGTACAGTGGTGACTAAGTATCAGCAGAACCATAGAATTGTAATTATCTGTGTTTTTGTTGCATAATGTCATCTGCTTCGTGACAACTGACTGAAGGTATTTTAAAAACAAAGCACAATTTTAGTTGGTTTCCAAAGCGTTTCCTCTAGCGCCCCGCTTTATTCGTTCTATTCCTTTACAGTTAAGAGTGTGGATGATCAATGGGTGCCCCGGTGGGACCTGTGTTGCCATGGATCCTTCCCTGTTCCCTGCGCTCGCCAAGCCCAGTCAACCCAGTCCCATTGTAATCGCACAGCACTGTGGGCTGGGGTAATTTCTTAGAAAGCAGCTACAGTAAAATCAAAGCAATTACTCAAAATACCCTCCATCCAACCAAAGTGTCATCCACTAAAAGGCTCTGATGCTGCTGCAGATTCAGAACAGGAGGGAAAAAGAAAAAGTTCTTGAAGAAAAAGAAATGTCTGGATGAAAAATATCAGAGTAAAAAATAAAAAGACTTTAGAATTTACCTCAAAACACGTTGACCTCATGACTATGATCAGGCCACATATTTATAACATTTAACTCAACTCCAACAGGGCTGAACATGATTGAATTGAAAGACACGACTCACTGTGTAGCCATCACATTTCCTTCCATTCATTGTCAAGCCAATTTGGCATCTGTAGTTTGCGTGGCTGTTTCTGTCTCACATCCATTACCGGCTCATCCCAGTCCCGAGCAAGCATCAAGGGACAGTTCTAATTCACTGCTCTAATTAAAAGATAATGGTCAGCATTCACAGACGTCAATGAAGTTCATGTGCACACCTTAATCACAAGATAACTACTTTGATGCAGTGGAAGTCACTGACGGGGCTACTTCTAGTTGTCCTCTGCGTCCTGTCCATTAAGGATCTAAAAATAATGAACAGTGAGGCGACATGTCAGCGCTTTTCCATTGGACAGATTTTTTTGAAAACAGAGAAAGAATAGGTGGAGCAATGTGCAGTATGCTGTGTAGTGTATACAGTACTGTGTACTAGTAACGGCAATAAAGTGATAAACAACATCAACCTTTTCAAAGTACCGAAAGGTCACATAACAACACATTTTCCATGGCAACTATTAGTCCTCAAAGTCTGATATAAGACTGAGATTTGAGCTGACTTTGTTCTCGGAACAGTAAATTAAGTTATGCAGCTGCCTGCCTCCCACATATTTGCCCTGCTTGAGTAAGCTGCCAATCATCATGACCGGATAAAAAAAAAAAAAAAAGAAATACCGATAAATAATTTTTCTCTTCAATCACTGTCAACAAGACTAAATACATACCTATTAATTGCAGAAACCTTTCCTCCACCAATGAACTTTGCAGGAGGAATTAATAGGCTGTCTGCAAGAGCAGAGGAAAAATGTACACAGATCAGGCATAACATTATGACCATTGACAGGCGAAGTGAATAACGTTGACCATTTTGTGGCAATATAGTGTTCTGCTGGGAAACCTGTGCACCTGGCGTTCATGTGGATGTTAGTTAGACATGTACCACCCACCTAGACCAGACCAGACACCCCCACCCCATAGCAATGACACTCCTTGATGGCAGCAGCCATCCCCAGCAGGATGCAGCCTGACACAGACACAAAACCAGTTTAGGAACAACTCAAAAAAACATGAAGAACAGCACAAGGTGTTGACCTGGCCTCCAAATTCACTAGATCCCAAACTGATCACGTATACCCAAGTATAACTCATAGGACCCAAAGGCCCCCACTGTCAACATTTTGTTACCAGACACCACAGGACACCCTCAGAAGGCCCATGTCCATTCTCTGATGGGTCACAACTGTTTTGGAGGCACAAAGGAGACCTACACAATATTAGGAAGGTGGTCATAATGTTATGCCTGATCATTGTACTTCACCTCCTCTATCTGTATTTCTTTTTTATTAGTATTTTATTTTTCAGCAGTCAGCACCCGTCAGTCTGAAATTGTGCTTGACTTCATTTTGATGAGCAAGTAAGGTGACCACTGGCCCAAGGCTGACTCTCAGATTTGTATTGTGTTGCATGTTGAAAAACAGGAAATTGCCTGGAAATGTCACCTATTCTATACGCCACCGAGTCCCGGACAGAAAAGTTCGACAATGGCTTTACGCTATATCAGGCACGTCACAGACATCAGGCCTCACCCGCGGCAGCCTTTCAAGAGCGATCACAATGTTTCTCCGGGCAGCCGTTTTCCTCTTTTCTGTTTCTTTGATAGTTCTGTCAGTCATTCAGTCAGATTGTCCACATGCTTTAGCCCTTTGGGTCAAATGGAAGGGTCAGACACAATTTTATAATAGGTTGGGAAATGCAGCACAATCGCCGTTCTAAAATAATGCAATTTAAAATCATTTTTATTTATTTATGTATTCGTTTTTTCTGTAAATTTCTAAAGGTTTTTACAAAATATTCTCATATGGTACAACAGGCGAGAGATGTGGTCTTTTACAGACAGTTGCAATAAGTACAGCATCTGTCTGTAAAAGACTGATAAAACACACTGACCTTCACATTTCCCTCAACATTTTTTTTTCATAGTGTGATAACAATGATCTGCTGCTTGATTACACATTTTTTGCCATTGTGTATGAAAATTACATTTCATTTCTCCCTCTACAATGACGCAGAAACACATCATTTTCACCTCAATGAGGATGTCGCAGCTTTTCATCTTAATTTTAAGCACGTGAGGTTCCCACTTTGGGTCATTTGTGCCACTGTACGGTGAGTGAGTTAAGAGTTTCATTTCAAGCTCTGAGTTTTTTTGTTACACCGTATATCCTGCTTAAAAAGAAGAAGACATGATATGAAAGGAATATAAAAGTTTTGAAGTGCAGCGAAGTTATTCTTCAGAGGATGGAGCTATTTTGCGAGCTGCGTTATGATGTAATCCTGGGTGCTTGTGATCGGGGGACCCTTATGGTCACTCTCTCTGAAATTAGCCGCTGGAATGAATCTCACACTCATTAATGAACGGCCTTATCGCACACTTGCAGATCAAGATTAATGAGTTGTAATAATGATGCATACCTGTAAAGTGACATTCACTTCGAGGATATTTAATGAAGCTTCATCCTTCTCTGTCTGCGGCAAGATTCATAATCGGGACGCAGATTGTCTGGGATTGTTCTTCATAAAATACATCATGTGTCTTGTAAAGGGAATCATATAAGCTAATAACTGCATGCCAGCAGTAAATATTAATGTAATTTGCATTAATCTCCATTAAATTACTCAGTTAATGATAAGGACTTTTATATCTGGCAAAATTATCACCCATTAAATCCAAAGGCCATTGTGTATTGTACTCAGTTCGTGTGATATTGGACTGAAACATTGTTCCGCTCATATCATAAACTGCCTCCCTGAATTAAGTAGACGCACCGTATAAGTTGGGGGTAGAAAATAAAAACTGAATCTTGAAACTCACCCAAAATGCATGACACAACAGCTGGTGAACATGGCTGGTGCACAACTGAAAGGCAATTAACGGACGACAAAATGATTTCACTAATGCTATACATGCCTATATACAGATGAACTTTCCAGTCTAATTACAGTGAAACTGAAATGTGTGCATGTAGTGGCTGCCAATGGCATTCAATGATTGTACACAGATCAGGCGTAACATTATGACCACCTTCCTAATATTGTGTAGGTCTCCCTTGCGCCTCCAAACCAGTGGCGACCCATCAGAGAATGGACATGGGCCTTCTGAGGGTGTCCTGTGGTGTCTGGCAAAAGAATGTTGTTGGGGGCCTTTGGGGCTATGGTTGAGGGGAGGGGCCTCTGTGGATCATCCCACAGATACTTGATCAGTTTGGGACCGAGTGAATTTGGAGGCCTTGTGCTGTTTTTCACATTTTTTTAGTTGTAAACTGTTTCTGTGTGTGTGCCTGTGTCAGGCTGCATCCTGCTGGGGATGGCTGCTGCCATCAAGGAGTGTCATTGCTATGGGGTGGGGGTGCCTGGTCTGGTCTAGGTGGGTGATACATGTCTAAGTTGCATTCACATGAATGCCAGGTCGAAAAGTTTCCCAGAAGAACACTGAATTGTCACAAGATGGTCAATGTTACTACTCCTGTCAGTGGTTTTAATGTTGTGGCTGACCAGTGTATCTACATACTGCATTAGGAATATACAAGGTAGAAGAGAAAGGAATGCAAGATCATGTACCTGGTTGTCAGTTAGTAATACAAACATTATCAAGGGAGTTGTTGATAATGTTAAGTCATTCATTCGATATTTTAGGTATTGTGTGTTTTTAGTACTGTGCTGTTTTACTTCTATATAAATACAATTATAGTCTGTCTATAGGTGCAGCAAGCACTGTATCCTCTAGGCATAGTTGCCTTTCTACAGCAAAGTTAGAAAAACCTGTGGACTGTAGGCTGGTAGAGTGTGACAAAGAGTACATTAAAGAACTGCTACTCAGTTTCATTCTCTATTAAAAATCTACAATTACTAATGTTTTCTTTGATGTGTGTTTAGCAGGAATTAATTAGTGATAAAAGGTGCTAACAGCAACATCAATAAGAAATGTGGGAGGGGACTATCAACTGGCAGATCACATCAGGGATCTTGCAGCATAGGTAACCATAAAAAAGAGGTGTGTGAAATATTAAACAAAAGCAGGGACGTGATCAAGAACAGTGGGGGACCATCCAGGAGGACAACCATCCGTCAACATCATCAATCAGGCCTTTCGGGTAGAGTGGCTAGACAGAAGCCACGAGAGTAAAATGCATGACGGCTTGCTTGAAGAGTAAAAAAAAGTCTGAGAGCATAATGTAAATGATTATCTGATCTCACGAGACAAAAACTGAACTACAGTATATTGGAAGAACCCCGACAACTGTGTTTGACAGCGTTACTCATCGCCTGGTAAATACCACGCCTAAAGCTGGGCTCAGATTGTGGGAGTCTTAGGGTTAGGGTTGGGGTTATCAAGTTAAAAAAACAGGAAATTGGCTATTGGGTTATCAAGTTGCATCGCACACTGTCGTAGAAACTCCAAATATATTCTTCTCTCTAATGTCAAAGCTGCACGTGCTACAGGAAATAACAACACAACAATCACAGCAAGATATTACTTATCTAGCCAGACCTGGGGACAATGAATGCACCACCCTGTGTGATTTCTCACGGAAACAGGTGCAAACAAAACTGAGATTGTAGTTCATCAACTTGCTGTGAATCTACTGATCCACACTTCAGTCCATTAGTGGGTGGTAACGGGACCGAGAAGCTGGTTGGCCAACCACCAAACAAACAAAAATACGCACTGTAACTTTGCAAGACTTTGCAGGAAATGGTGGTCAAAATACTGACATAATCATTCATATTTTGAATCCTAAATACCTATAAATGGGTGGCTGCAGTGAGAGATATTCCTTAGATATAAGAGCATATCTGTAAACACTTCCCATGACCAAATAATCTGGGCCAAAAAAGGTCTGGACTGAATTTCAGGAATACATTGGCGTGAATCTGCTGTCGTCTGAGCCCAGCATTAATGTATAGCACGGTGGGTGCAGCATCATGTTTTTTTGGTAACTGATCAGTTGTAGAGATTGGGTAGACTGGACAGTTGAAGGAGGGTGAATGAATGCAGCCAGATGCTCAGTGAAAAGTACTAAAAGAAAACCCATAAAGGCCAGACTTGAATTTTTCATGGCATCTGTGATGAGACCTGAGGATGGCAGTTCCCAAAATTCCAGAGGGAAGAGTTTGCAGAGACGTAACTGCTAGCTTACTGAATACTGTACTATACTGAATTAAAAGTGTGAATACTCCTGAATACTCCTTACTGTATTGTAAGGCTGATGAGAACACGCCAGTTTTATTCATTTATAATTATATCTACAATACTATCAAAACTGCCTTTAAAAGTCTAAAAGTGGTGCTTTACAGCAGGTTTAACTTCAGTATTGTTGTATGAACATTTAAGGAACCAAATGTTGGACTAGGAAATTCACAGTGACTCACTAATTACCTCTTGAGGTACAGAGTGGTGTTATTTTATAATCTAAAATTGTGTTTTAAGGATGTTTCTGTTACTCTGTCCACCACTTGTACATTTGTCTTTTCTCTTAAGCGGAAAGTAAAATTGTCTGTCAGTCAACCAGAGAGCCTCTGGGAGTTATATCCTAGGCAGGACAATCCTGGATTTAATAATGATATTTGCAGTTACCATTTGATAATCCTCTATTACTCCAGGGACCAACAAAACCTTTGCCGGCCTTGGACTCATGTCAAGACCTAAGAGATCAGAATTATGTCTGAGTGAACCTTCTTTTTAATTCAGCACTTAGAGACATGGGCGTGGGAGTGGGGGGAAAAGGGGACCTGACTACCCAGGGCCCGAGTAGGGAGAGGGCCCATGAAAATCCTGATTTTAATTTTTTTTTTTTGAATGAATTGGGCCCTCCAATTAATTGGTGTCATAATGTATTTCAAATATGTTGATAACATCAACTGAGAGAATGAACTTTGTGTCACAGCCTTCCCAACATATTGGACATTCTGGGGGCCCCCTCTTGGAGACGCAAAATGGTTTAGTCCGCCCATAGACAGCAGCCGGCGACAAGTACGTCACTGAGCGCAGATTGAATGACCTGGAGGCTAACTGTCATCATACCGCCCAAAAAACACAAATCGGGGTACCAGAAAAAGAAAGAGCAGAAAGAAAAAGAAATAGGGCAGAATGAGGGGAAACAACTGTTAACTGCTTTCTTTCCTAAAGGTGAACCGAGTTTACTTGTTGTGCAACTGCATCCAATTAACGTTAACGTTGTCGTAGTCCAGAGTCAGTAAATTACATCCTTACATCTCGTGTAAGGCTTTAGCAAGGCTTTATTTCTTTTTCTGCAAGCTGAAGAACAGTTTTATTGAAAAATGAGATAGTTTATTTGATTTGATTCTCTGTGTACTCCTGTTCAAGAATAAATGTTTTTAAATCAAAATGTGTTATGGATCAAAACATTAGTACACAAACCAGATGCAGCCTAATGTTTATAGGTGTTTGAGCACAAGTAGGCTAAATGCATCAATTCAGGTGGTGAATGAAAGAACCCGTCATCAGTATAATCTGAACTGATTTTAGCTTAAAACCCAATTCATTCTTTTTTTTTTTAATAAATAAATACCCCCAATTTTTATTTTTTATTTTTTGCTCGCACGCTTTGTGCACTGGCATGGATAGGGGCCCACTGACATTAAGAGTGTACAGGACACAGAATTTGGTGCTACGCCCCTGCTTAAAGATCAAATATCTTTAGAAAACTTGAGAAAACAGTGTGTGATTTGCAGGGCAGTTTTGTTTTGTGAGTATGGTCAGATTCTAATTCTGACCAGAACTTAAATGTGAATATAATACAGTTGAAGACCATGGGGAGTAACAATTGGGAACTTTCGAGGAAATGAGAAACAAGGTGCGAAAAAGGGCCACGATTAGTATTACAGTATTCCTTCATCTATCGCGGGGGTTACGTTCCAGACTCCCCCCGCGAAAAGAGAATCTTATATGTATATGTATTTTAAACCGTTATGAACCCTTCCCACACTCTTATTAACCTTTTCCATACTCTTATAAACACTTTCTACACTCTTGAACATTCTGTGGCGTCTGACCGGACATTAAACGGATGGCGAGGAGTTGGTCGCAAACCTTTCTTTTATTACATGAACCATAATAGTTACTGTCGGCCGTAACTATGACAAAACAACAACAATGACAGTTAACTTATCTGACGGTTCTCCGTTCTTCCTCTGCTCCTCACTCATACCCCCTTAACACCAGCTAAACACCACTGACTGTATATAGCTAAACAAACACGCAGGACTCTCTCTTCCTCACCTCACCCCACCCCCTCGCTTTCTCATCCAACCACATACCTGCCCGTACCATACATATTCACAGACAGTCAGAAATCACAGAACTTAAACATTATAACAAGAACATTACTGCAAGGTCGCTACACTACATACGTAATAATTTTAACAACAAGGAAGGCAATTCATGAATTAACTGCAACACTGTTACCGAAAGTTCACACAACAACGCACAGAAACACTACGCGCAGTAAGATCACAATGTGAAATGGACAAGGCTGAACGCTTGGTGTATGTGTGGGATGATGCGATCTTATTGGCCGTATTTTCCCGCGATATAGCGAAATTTCCGCAACATAAAATTAGATATGTATGAATTAAAAACCCGCAAAGTAGCTAGTCCACGAAAAGTGAACCGCGAAGTGGCGAGGGAAGACTGTATAGCCCACACGTCTTATCATCACCAATGAAAAATGTTTTTAATTTTTCTCATTAACGGCAATTATTGTGGTGGCTTTCTTGGTAAATGAAACAAAAGTGGGGATCTCAATTACACCTACGCTCGACGGAACAAGTAGTAAGGACAAGATGACAAATGGAACTGCATTTTGGATATTTTCCTCCTTTTAGTCATGTTTTTCCAGGAATACAGCGGTTCAGAACGGATTCTCCAGAGAATCAAACATATCTGTTTAAAATGTAGTCAGATATGGAGAATAGGTTAAATAGGCTGTAATGTGATGTTTCCTTGTTCTTGTTTACTCTTTAATTACCTGTTCATTACACAATTGTTAAAAATTTTCATTAGCCAATACTGTACCCTGAAGGAGCTTTACAAAAATGCTTATTTCCTTCCTTATTTTCCTTTAACATCCCTAGTTTCTCCAGTTCCACTTCCCATCCACTGGAACTATATTTAAGTAGCTAGTACCAGTCGGTATCTTTTGGTACCTCTCAAACAAATTGCGGGCTGTATTATAAACCGTTGCCGAGTTCTTCAACCAAACGAGGTTCCTGATAATGATTGCACCTGCTTATGCAACAGCCCACATGAGTCAGATTCTCATCTATTGAACCAGAGGAGAGAACAGAGCCTTTCTAAACAGGAGCTCTAAGCATTTTAGATGTGTTCCACTCTGGTTTCCCATCTCTATACTGTGGGAGTTTAATCTCATTCCAACTGACATATCCCCCAGGCACGTTTTTTTTTTTTTTAGAAACAAAAAAAAAATCGGAAACAAAAAATTTAGGACAGATTGAAGATTTTTAGACTAACGTATTTGGGTTCCTCTCGCTCCCTCTCTGTCTGACAGTCTCTCTCCCTGTCCCTCAGTCCATTTTTTACAGAGATTATTTTATCTTATTTGCTGGGGTTCTGGCCGCGCTGGCCATGGGGCTGAGGGGGCTTTTATGGACTAATCCCCCACAAAGCCAGTAATAACCTGTCAGTTCATCCCCAGCCAACTCTCTCACCCCCCACCCTTGGTGCTACCCCCTCCGTCCAAGTCTCACTAACCATCCACAAAGATACCAGAATGTGGAAGAAAGGCAGGAAGCCAAAAGATAGAGCTGTGTGGGGGTAATGCCAGGCTCGAGGCACAGGGCCTCGCATCCTAACCGAACCGTGAACCTTCCAACAGGAAATGGACAGATATCTTTCCACAATGAACCGTGACAGCGGAGAGCAGGTCTTCAAACGAACGCTGGGTCTCATGTTTGTTTTCTGCCTGCGGTCTGGTGTGATGATAAGAACTCGTGGAAGAGAGAAAAGGCTGAGGTGGAGCTGTGTTTGGGGTCCCTAAAACTAACACGTTTAAAGAGGGACAGCTGGTAAACAAGTGGAGTTCAAAACATATAAAGTATTTAATGATTTTGAGAATTCCCCACCTACTGAGGTAGGTGGGGAATTCTCAAAAACATCTACTAGGTCAAAAACATCTACTTAAACATCTACTGACTGTTCTAATGTTCAGTTTATGTTGAAACAGCTTCAGAAAGGTGGTAATTTAACTGTAAGATCATTGTGGACGATGTAGTTTGTGGTTATTTAACCTACCCCATTGTCAAAACAATAGAAACATGTGTCGGTACAACGCAATACAGTTCAATAGTACTACAAACCACAGCCTCCAACATGAAAACACAGATGAATCAACAACTCTCTCTGTTATTTGAGACAAATGCTGAATTTAGTGCAGGACTGTATTTTATTATTCTACCCTTCCCGACTGAGAATTTAGAATTTAATGGTTCAGTTTCTGCTGACAAAAAAAAGCAATATTTTAACCACGAAAAAAACAATATACCCATAATGGTGAGACAGTCTTTGATCCCTCTCAAAATGAAAGATTAGATATTAATCCGGGCTGCTTTATGAAAATGCCATTCATATGTCCATCCTGCATGATGATGTTTTCTGAGCTGACAGGAAAAAAAAAACAGGGCTGTGAAAAGTCATCTGTATAGCGCTATTAAAACAATGGATTAACAAGTGGATTAGCATTTGCTGGACATTTCTTGTATGTTTTTTGAATAGGCTTAACCGTTGGGATTATGTTTTCATCCGAACCTTATTCTGTCAGGAAAAAAAAAATATAAAATAGCCGAAAACAAATCAATAAAGCTTGTTTGCCCATTTGAGACTGTTGTATAGTTCTGCTTGAATGGCAGCCTACTACTGTGCTTGCAAGCTTTCATCTCATCACTGGCTTGTCTTTCTGCCATACCTTCCCTGTTGGTTATTTTTAACCTCCCTTCCCTTGGTCTCATTTGGGCCAGATGGAGTCTGCCCTGGAGCATGTGTTTGGGGCGAAGCTGCACTCCTGGTTAGCCTCTCTCACTAGTGGAATGAGGCCTGTCAGAAGGCATCAGGGTGACTCATCTCAGGAGGATGTGCTAACACATCATTGCCCCAGACTTTTCTGCAAGGGTTGATCGTCCATGAACAATGCAGTTCCCATCGCATGCTCACACTTGGGCAATTCATCATCCAGCCATCAATGTGGGGCAGGGATGGAGAGAGTCAAGGGGGAATAAGTTTTAATTTATGAATGGAGAAATGTTTTGTTTGTGTTTGCATCCACAGGGACTGACAGCAGCGCTCAATTTGAACTGAGTCATTTTCTATTTGTTGCGGCTACATATATTGTACGGCTTTTCACTTTATTGCTCACATATCTAGTTTTTACTCACCCATGGGAGTGGGTAAGCATGCCTCTTTTCCTTCAGCAAGGCGCTGCTTTAAATGCAAACTGAAGCTCCAGCTGCGGGTCATGAAGCCTCAGTGGGGGGTTGTGCATTTTTTTCTTTTTTTTCGCCGGGGCACCTGTAGCTTTTGCAGAGAATTTTATGCCGGTTTCTGGTTTTACCTCCTCCCCGATCCATTGTGCAGACGAGATTGCGTGATTGTGATTTGTGCAGTCTTTATGTCCCTGCAGAGTTTCAGTTCGGCACTGGTGCACGGAAGCCAGAGCGGACCCCTGTCCAAGCACCGCCAAAGCTCTGTGCTTTCCGTATAGACCCTCAGTACCATGCGCAGCTGCAGCAAATGCAGCTGTAATAAATAAAATAAGATATAGTCGTATTCTGAAGAAACTACATTGAACCTGCGGAACCTTTGAGCCTCTGCTAATCACACGTAAATCAGTCTTTTATTTTCCTGTGAATTGTGCATTTCTGCCTGCCAATCTTTATTAAAGCACATGATCATCAGCAAAACAAGCATTCATATATCTTCTTATAACTGCCAGTGCAACCAGTCTTTTTACAGCAGCATAAACATAACTAAGTTAAAGATTGTGAGGGAATTTTCTGTTTATTTTTTGCTCCAACATGCACCTATTGTTTCTGCCCAGGGTGCATAACACAGCGAACTTTGCCTTTGTGCATATGAAGGTTTATATTATTTAATCATATTTCTTCTTTGTATCTCTCTCTGGAATCTTAAAATATGCTGAAGCAGTGTGGTGCCTGTACCGTGAATAAGTAAATAGACGCTGTTTAGGCTGATACACTCAATAGTCACACACCCTTTGGCTATGACTATTACCAGAGAGCAACTGTTGTTGTGGAATTGGTTTAATTCTAGTGAATTGTTTTTGTTTGTTAGTTATCTACTGTCATTTGCTCGCACAAGCCGAAAAAAATGATTAGTGTAACAATGTCCGCTGGCTGCACTGAAACAAAACACCACAGCGCTGCCATTTGAAAACTGTTGTGGGCATTTCCTGCGTTGGCACTATCACCCAGATTACTTTTAGTCTCCAGTGCTGTGAGGAAATTCATATTTGACACCAGATGGAACGACTATTACTCTGATAAAAAAAAAAAATACATTTATTTTGAAGAAACATGCTCTATGCCTCAGAGATATGTTCGTGTAATGGAGTGATTATTCCAAAATAATCACCGGCGAGGCTTGCGTGTGATATCCACCGCCTCAAGCCACAAATCAAACATTCTCATCGCGGCGTTTGTCGTAAATGTACATCTACAGCAAGGCCGGGGAATGAGCACGGACTAGCCGGGAGGATTAACTGAAGGGTGGGTTTTGAAAAACACGCAGTTATTCGTGTCCAGGTGGTACAAACTCTCGCTTCCTCATAACCTCACATAGACAAACATTTGAATAATGCTGATGTCCACTGAGATCCATATGGTATACACTCAGATAGAGAGATTTTGCCCTCAAGTAACAAGAACGGTGATGCTATTTATATTGAGGGCAAAACGATGTTGTGTAGATGAACCCAGGGCAAGATGCTTCCGTTTCACTCTCATCTGAATGTTAGAGGGGAATAAAAATGTCACATACCTTAGCTAAAAGCTTAAAGGGCTTGGTATGTATTATAATCAAATATACTCTCTGAATATGGCAGTATGGGTATGCTGGGGGATTCTTGTGCCCAGTACATCCATTCACACATCAGTATCATTTACGTATTCAAAGATCTACTCCTTTGTCTAATGGCGTTGAGAACATACATTTGTAATGGTTTGAAGGGTTAGTATTTGCAGGCAGTGAGCGTCTGAGCACACTTGTTATCTTTGAAGTCAGTAAACAGCATGAACCCCCTTTTTGCGCTAGCGTTCCTTATGTTTATTCAGCACAATCAGCTAGATAGATAGATCTGGGAAGATGAAGTCATTTTAAAAATACATAACCAAAGTTCTGTAGAAACTTCATTGTTAGGGGAAATATCTGCGAGCCCGGTGCAAAGGAGGACAAAATATAAATAATGCGAAACAACCAATAAACAATTTGTGCTACACTGGATGTTAAAAGAGCAGGAATGCTGCCACAATTGGCATCTGCGCTCCGTTATCGCTTTCCGCCGAGTAAAAATATGAGACGTGTCATGAAGCATTTTAAACCCACAAGCACTGCGAGCACTTGACATGTGTCTTCACTCACCAAGCAACTGATTTATAAAGCGGGCTAACCAGCCTGAAGGAACAATATCCTGTACTGCTCCTCACTTCTGTCTCCCTCATTAGAGCCATGATTGGCTCGGACATCCCTGGAGATAGCCGTATTAAGGACCAAAATACCAATGGTCGCCCGTCTCGGAGATGACAGCCAGTTGTCGGAGTTTATAATCTAGCGGTGATCTCAACCAATCTAATGAATCAAATCACCGTCATTCACCATTCTCCAAGTCCATCTCTTTTGGCATGCACTGCCTCCTCTGCCCTCGAGCGGAGAGAAATGAAGAGGGAAGGACTGGATGAGAGATCTTGTTTTCGGAAAATGGTAAGAGAGAGGGAAAGAAAGACGGGAAGGGAGAGCGTTCTCCATTCTCTTTCGTGGAGCAGGGTGAGACAGAGAGACAATCATCTTCCCCTCGCTTCATTTATGGCTCACTCCGATGCAAATCAGTCAGTCCAGGAACTCTCATCCATGCTATAAATATAGGACATGCTGTAAAGGCCCCTCTCTACATATGAAAATTACAACTCAAATTGCTGGATCGTGTGGAACATCCTCTGTGTTTTGACAAGTCAGGCGGGCCAGATGTGTGTTGAAGCATGCAGGGTAATTGGAAATTCTGTATTCCATAAAAGACCTATTAGTTCGAGTGATGCTGATTGGCTGTGGTTTGCGGAGCCTCTCCCGTCGCTCTCGCTGACCCATATCCAAAGGTCAGATATTGACTCTAATATGTCTCCATTATCCCACTCATTAACCTCGTGATGGCCTACTGGGAGTTTAAGAATGTGATCGGTGGCGGAGAGGGAGACAAGAGCCACAAAGGAAGCTGCTGTCGATGGGCGGACAGTGGTACAGAGGGCTGGCGAGCTAGCCAGTCAGTCTGCTATTGATCTCTGTGGATTAGGAGGCCCTTGTCTGTGGGGGCATCTCCCTCAGCTGACAGATTATTACGGGCTTTGCTGGGATTTGGGCCTTGAAAAGACTCCCAGCACAATAACTTTGTATGGCAGAGACATATCTAATAAGATACCAATAAGCTCAAAGAGAGAGGAAACGGGAAGAGAAGTAAAGAAAGGATTTTTGGAAAGCTTCCGGCGATGGGAGGCAATCTCATTTCTTTCTTCCCCTCCTTGTTTTTTTTTTTTCTCTTCATTCCTCCACTCTAATTCTCCTTTAATTCTGAAATTGCACAAGTGGGATTTACAAAACAGATTGACTCCCTTTATTAGTTCAGTATGTCATTATACATGCATAGCCTTTGAAGCTGTGCTGAGTTTTTCTACTGTATATGGATTTATGAGCTGTACAGGGACCGCAAACAGGCATTGCAATGACCTCAAATTTCTCTCATCAGGGCTGATGGGGGGCAGGGGGGGGGTAAACCATCAAGGGCCAAATCCAAACTGCACCCACACTGCATCCAATCCTCAATCTGCACGCAGAGCACACAGTGTCAGCCAAATACAGCAGAAGGAGATGAGGATTTTGTGCCAGGCATGACTTAGTACGTAATTAAGGCCCTGGCTCAGGAATGGCAAATCAACTTGCTTCATTTCCCAAAGGGGTTATGAGGAGAAGTTACGAAGGATAAAGGCGACCAAGGTACTCGTTGTCAGGCGCTGTCTGAGAGCGCACCGTGTATTGCGTACCAGTCAAAGAGTTGTCGGAAAGTTGGTGGCAGAAGTTGCTTTGCAGTCGATGGCTGAACGGGTACGATGGGAGACCAAGGAGCTGTAGCTTTTGAGTTAAAATCAAAACATGGACGCCTCTTGGATATACTGTTGCTTTTCTGGCGCGCTGTGTAAAGAATTCTCTCTTTCATTTTTTCCCTCTCTCTCTCTCTTTCTCTCTCTCTCTCTCTCTCTCTCTCTCTCTTCACCCTCTCTTTTTCCTCATCAGACTTCAGCCTCCACTGATGATGCCCTGAAGGGGAGCCTGTGTGGGTTGCATACCAAGCAGCGCAAGGCAGCTCTAAAAGCAAGCGGCCGAAGAAGTCGAGAGGGGTATCAAACGCGCTGCTGAATATGCATATATAAATGACCTGTTCAGTAATCACCAACAACCATACAGCGGCTTTTCTGCGGGCTGTTTTGACACAGCTGGGCCACAGCCCCATTAGTCCCACAAATATGTCTTTCAAATCAGTGGTTTGGAGGCATTTCTGTACACATGCAGAGGAAACTCAGCCTGTGTCCTGTGAGCAAAATGCTTTAATTCTTGCATAGGCATGAGGTAGCGGGTGTTTCTTCAAAGGGTCACCAACTCTGATTACAACTTAATATTCTGCCTGTGCAGTAGTTCAGCCGCGGTGCCTATAGCATTTAGCATTCTAGCTTTGATTGGTTGTGTGGTTATTTGCTCAGCGCCGAGGTTAAAATAATAAATAAAAAGGGTTTTTCTATTATAATAGCGTTGTTCTTTTTCAGCTGTGCATAATGAAAGCAGATTTCCGCAGCATAATGGGGTGTGCGGTATGCATGTATGCAAGTATTACGAAAGATGCCTACGTCCAAATTATGTTTACCCGTGGTGAAAGAATATTTCTCTGTGCTGTGCAGCTGACATACCATTTTAATGTTTGCATTTACGATGACTGAACCAGTGCCAGGATGCAAGATATAGGAGATGTGTTTACGATCCCACCCGTGACATAAACTGTGATAATTCAAAGAATTATTTATAATATGTTAAAATAACATATTGTACAGAGTATTTCAGGGCTGTGGTGATACGCAAACTGTCGGTTCAACCGTGGCTGACACATAGAATATGCTGAATATTTCAGGGTAGTGCACGCCGAAAGTTGCAGATTGTTTAAGCAGAGCTCAGGTTGCAGTCTGGGGTGCCCGTATAGCTCACCTGGTGAAGGTCTGAGTCTAGGCTGTGCTATTTCCTGCATGCCACAGCTTCCTGTCTCTCTCTACTGACCTCTCCAATAAAGGCCCCCTCAAAAAAAAAGACACGAGAAGTGTTTTTTTTTTTTTTTTTTTTCTGTTAATGCATTGTTTTTCAAATCTGGGTTTTATTATAAACTCAATATCTCCACTGCTGACTCCTTCAGATAAGAGTCATCCAAGTACTCCTTATATTAAAGCAAAGGTGCTCAAGGCCAAAGACTTGGAGAAGTAGTTGGAAGAAAGAAAACAGCAGGACGTCGTGGTTGTGCTTTTGCGATGGCTTTTAATATCTGTGCCTCGAATCATTGGCGATATTATCAGTGGCTGATGGGAGCGTGATAAATGAAGGCTGAGAAAGGCGAACGATTCATCAAGTATGAAAATATCCGCAACGTTTAATAAAAACAAAAAGATTCTCAGTCACTGTGTCCTGCCAAGGGCATATGGGGCAGTGTGTTCTCATTTTGGGTGTTCTTAGCTGATAGGGTACAAAATCATCACTTGAGTTTCCAGTTTTTATGAACACACACACACACGTGCGCGCGCGTACGAGCACACACACCTCCTCATTTTGCAGTTACTGATGGCCACTTCAAACGGCGGTCCTAGGGGCACCGCGCCGCATCTTGTCTGCACGCTTGCTCAGGCCGAGATGAGGCCGCTGCACTCCTGCCGTACACATAATGCCCATTTTGCTCGGTTCAAGGAGAAAAAAGAAAGATGCGGGCTCGTCTTGGGTCACAGCGGGAGGTGAGTGCCATCCTAATCTCCCCTGTCAAGTCATGTAAAACTCTCTCCTTCACTTGACCATAGACCCTTCTGCCTTTCAAGATGACACGCCAGTGCTCTCCAAATGCCCTGTTCTGTGGGAAACTTTGTCAGCATCTTCGCACGCTCTCACTCTCACCCACTCCCCATGTGGCCGGCTCTCCTCTGCCAGCGCTGACAGTCAGGTCCATGTACTGAACGACCCTAGCCGAGTTCTCTCTCCGTAGGCATGCTGTTTAGACGCTGATAGATTCTTTGCCTGCTTGCTTTCCCTCTCCCTCTCTCAGGATTTTGCTGTATTTAAAACCCAGCATTCTGTTTACTGTGGGATTACTGCTATTGTATGTTTCAAATTTGACAGCTGCTTCATTCAACTCCCCAGTGTGGAGGCTGCACGATAAGGCCGATATGGGTTTCTAATCTTTTCCCTGCCTAAATCCTTTCCAAATCTTCTATTTCTTTCTCCCTCCCCATCATTCCTTGCTGTAAGATTAGAGCATTTTCCAGCACAACTCTTGGCTTTTGGTGCATAGCTGCTGGAACACTCTGGTAGGACTGCTAATGAAGGGAGCTGCTCCTTTGACAGCTGTTGCATCTGACGCAAAGGTTCCTGTATTAAGGCCGCAATCAAACACCCTCCACAACCCTGTCTCCTGGTACGTGGGTGTGTGTAGCGCGCATTGACAGCATGCTAAAAATAATTGGGTGACTGATAAATATTACTCAGAGAAACAGAGTTAGATCTCTCCGGGAAACTGTTTTATGGAGAGCTTTTTGGAGGATATGTTTTACCGAGATGTAGCAAAGGCATTCAAATGTATCGACAAAAAAGAAATGTAATATTTCTTAATGGGCCTTTTCTGCTTTGGGGCCATGCTAACCGAAATGACTGTTCATTCACAGATTGTGTCGGCTGATTAATTCAGCGTAGGACCCGCAGCTTGCCTGTTGTGATCCCTCTGAGGGCCCTCAAAGCCTTGCACTGCATTACACACAATCTCCTGACTAGAATTCCTATTTAGGCGAAGCTTCGGGGAAGCTGATGGATTAATATTGGTACAGAGGCAGCATTTAGCAAACAAGCATTCATCACAACTTTTACAAAGTATGACTAATGTCTGATAGTATAGGCCATTAGCCAATGCACTTGCTCAGCTCATGAAGTACTGTTTTCTGCTATGAGGAGCCAACTTCCAGTTACGCATACATCAAAGCAGCAAGAACGACAGTTATCACTGAAATTCATTGCGGATGGCAGCCGCTTTGTCCTCTGTACCTTTCACTACCTGCATATAAACAAAATTGAAACATAATAAATGACATTGTGGCATTTGAGATTGATTTATTGCACGTCATGCTCCTCTGTACACATGGAAAGTCGCCAATTCTCTAATAGCGATGTATTATTGTGTGTAGAATAACGGTTTTACCTCTTGTTTGCTTACTGTCACCCCTCTAGTGTTTGCTCAGGTTTGAGGAGCCTAATCTCCCACATACAGGTATGCTCTTTGTGTGATTTGTCAACACATCCCGTGGCTGTGCTGCAGAAGCACTTCAAACCTTTTGAGACGGCTTCAAAACATGGAGAATGAACTCCTTTACAAAAGAAAATAGACTTTGCCGAGCGCGAGCCTCTGACGAGTGTCAGACATCCCTGCACAAGTGTCATTTGGGTGATTTACAAGCATAACCCAAGGCTAACGGCTCCTTTGATGTGGAATACAGAAATCCATAGATATCAGAGGAAAGCTGTACTCTGCATCTGGGGGCTGTGAAGACCAGAGCTGCCTCTCTTATTGTGGTGTTTCTAAAAGAGAAAAGAAAAAGGCGACTCCGCATATTTTTATGTAAAAATCAGGCTCTCCATGAATATCAATGGGAGGTTTTTGTCCACCAAACATATTCCTTGGTTAATGAGCTAGTTAGTGTGAATATGCGTATTGCTTATTGATGCTTGAGGATTATGTGGCAATGCAGTCGCTGAGTTCACTTCAAGGTTTAAAGAGTAAACACTGGGAGCTTCAAAATGCAGATGAACACAGAGACGCTCGAATTAATGGAAGGACTTTTATGATCACTCAGCAGTAGAAGTGAAACCATCACTATGAAGCGGTGGCCATATTTAAATTATCATCGCATTATGAGTGTCTGTTTTTGTAAACATGAAGCGGAAACACACAATTGTAGAGGGGAGAATAGAAAGAGAAAGGGAGACTGAAAGGCAGAAAGAACAGAGAGAGAGAAATCTCTTTCTACAATCAATTTCACCTGAAGAAAGTGAAACCACAGATAATGGGCTCAGGCTGAAAAGGCTCTTGAGGAAAACGCTCTCCGTGCTGTAGCAGTTAAAACCGCTGTGGTCAATACCTTCACATGCCATTGGAAGCATAGTGGGGGCCGCATTTTACATGAAAAATGTGGCACAAAGTGGACCAGTAAATCTTCTCAGTGTACACACACGTTCCAGGCATGACAGCCCTGAGGAGATTTACACTATGCCATGACAATCCATAAAATATTGAGCCTCTTAATCAGCAAAATGGAGCCGCTCTTGACTGCCAATTCAGGACTTTTTGATAACAGATGCGTATCCACCACTGTAATATCCTTAAACCTGTCTATCCGGAACCAAGCTCCTCTCATCGTTTGTCTTGTGGTGCAACCCGATGCAAGTGGAGGAGCTCTCTAAAGTGAAATAGTGGAGAGCTACTTTTCCTCCTTTTCCTATGCATTCAAAATTAGAAAAAAGTATAGATTTTTTTTAAATATATCTTAAATTTATAATCAATTTCTCTTGAAGATGTGTATTTTTGCTAATCAGCTGAAGAAATGCAAAGCACGCCGAAGTGTTTGGAACTGAGCAACAGGAATTGTTGTTGTTTTTGTCACTTCTTAGCTTTTTATTGAAACTATGATTCATATTTTGGTACCTATTGCATAAACCGAATATGGAACTTGCTCATTTTCTATGGTCAGCTGGGAAATTAGACCACATCTCGCAACCTAATAACGGAAATAATATGCAGTGTGACCAAAATACGCTTTTATAGAAGAAACAAATCACATTAAAAGTTTGTTGCCAGCTTACGATTCTTTTATCAAGCATGCACACCTTGTAGAATCCTCCGAAGGTTTAATAATGAGAACCGCATTGGAATGTTTATCATGTGAATGTAGAGGCATATGTACCACTGGCGGTGGACGTTGTAACTCCCGTGCACACATACACAGCCATCCCAACTTCAGAAATATGTCAAAATGGCTTCAAAGTGTGAGCATGTCATCCTGCTCTGCTGCTACAGATCGATGTAAGCAAAATGAGGCAGCCGCAATTTTGGGAATGCAGTTTCACGCCGGCTAGTCACATTTCTTTGTGATGCAGACTAATTTCAATCAAGGCTATTAGTGCAAGTCCATAAATTATCAAATGAACATCTATTGTTTTAATTATGAATTTTGTGGCTGTTGTGCTGGGGATGCACAAGCGGGACAACACGACAATAACCCCGGCCCAGTCCATTCAGTTTAATAGCACTATACTTGGTTTTGTCACTTTAAAGCTTAACATCAAGTTGAAAACTGCGATAATGATACTAAAGTTATGTTTGAGAGACAGTGTTGCTAAGAGACTTGTAAAGCATTACAACCTTGTGAACCCCGTGAACATTAGAGTTTTTATTTATAAAAAAATAAATAAATAATTCACATAGTGGTGCTTATGTGCTGTTTTCACAAGGAAATATTGCTACCTTTGTACTGTACAAAAAGAGTGGAAGTTAGCAAGTTATCCTACCAGCACAGAAGAAATACACGCGCACGCAAATACATGCAAAACATTTGGTACACTAATTAAAATGAATGCACTCTAGTATAACAGTAAATCCACAAAATCTTAGCTTCACGACTGTTCTAATGTTCAATTTAAGTTGAAGCAGTGTCAGAAAGGTAGTCATTCAACTGTATAATCATTTTGGAGGATGAAGGTTGTGGTGCTGTTAAACTGGATCGAATTAAACGCAAAAGTGTTTCTGTCATTTAATCTAGCCCACTGACTAAAAGTGGGGTTGTTGAAATAACAGAAACACGTGTCCGTTCACAACACATTTAGAAATACAAACCACAGCCTCCAAAACGAACAGTCGAATCAACAACTCTCTCTGTTACTAATGCTGAACACCATCATCTTCACGAAGCTAAGATTTAATGTAGGGCTTTTATATTGGAATGCTTTTTTTTTTTTTTTTTTTTTTAACAAGTGTATCCAATGAACTGGCAAGTGAGTCTGTAAAATAATTCCCCATTGATTTTTAAGATTTATTTTTATCAAACTTCACTCATGAGATGAAGTGGCTGCTCCTGTACTGCTTTATAAGCCCAGCTTTATTTATTGTCCCTTTCTTAAATTTTGCAAGCCCTTTATGACAAAATTTCCCAAATCACAAAACATCACAGCTTAGAAGTTCCCAAATTATAGACGTTTCGTATTACACATTTGCTACGGATCTTGTATCTGGTATGGCCGTTATCCACACTATATTACCTTCAAGTTCCAGATGGAAGATAAATGTATTTATGTACATCTTGTCCACATGGGAATTAATTAAATGCTGGAAGCTTTCTGTACTAGACAGTACTTTTTTTGTTCTGTTACTTCAACAACTACTATCAGCAGTTTGTGCTTATTTGATGTTTCAGCCATAAGTTATGCACTGAGTCCAAGACTAAGAAAAACAGCACAGACAGCGACTGTTCAATAACTTGTGCGGTCATTGGTATTGAATCCGTATTACAAATTGTTTGTTTTCCGAGCCCCCACAGACAAGACATCAATCAAAGCAATGGATTTGACCTTTAATATGGTACATGTTTTTGTTGACTGGCCTTAACATTTACCCTGTAGTTATTTCTTAAGGTTATATTTCTGCTGTGGTATTGCAGAACGCTATTTTGGAAGTAGCCGGCTGTTTGGTTTGTGCTGTATATCAGACCCCCCTCCATAATTCTCCCCTTCTTCCTCTCATCCCTCTCAGTCTGCCCGACCAACCCCTCACTTTATCGTGTATTAAAATCTCCCATGCCATAAAACGTGAATCATTCATTGGCAATGCAGTTTTATTGCAATTTTTTTTTTTTTTTTTTTTGGAAAATCCACTGCACTGGAAACAAGTAAAATCTCCTCACCCCACTGGCACTTTTTCATTAGCAGACAAAGAGTTAGTGCTGACTGTACATTTCTGCGCACTGTATATACTCTCTCTTCTGTTTCACCCACTTGTCTCCTTCCCACCCTCTTGTCACTTTTACTCTCTGCCAATCTTGGCTCCCTCCAACCCACCACCACCACCACCACCTTCATCCCCTGCCTGTCCACCCCCCTCCGTGCCCACCCCCACCCACCACGGCATAGTGCCTCTTTCTCCCTGCAACATTTGTCTCTCATTTGAAATGAAGAGGAAATGCCTCCCTGTGGGCTCTCAAGTGGCCCATCCTGAGGGCTGGCTGAGATTGATGCCTGTGATCCAGCTGTGCTGATTTACTCCCCGCACCCACAGGGGAGCGGGAGATTACACTGTGCTCTGCCGGAGAGGACGAGAGGCAGACAGACAAAACGCGAGAGAGATAGTGTGAGAGTTAAGGAGGGCGAGAGAGAGAGACGGATGTCATGAGGTAGATGAAGCCGCGAGGGTTCCCTCTCATCACTCCATCTTCTTGTCCCAGACCACGCCTTTCATTACCTCGCTCTAATTGTGCTGCGAGAGCTGTGTTTGACGATCATCCTTTAGTTTTTTTTTTTTTGTTTTTTTTATCGGTGGAGAGGCAGAAAGTACCCACACACAAGGCTTGCAATGTAAAAGTGAAAATCATTACCAGTGTTCCAGGCTGAGGGGGTAGGGAGGAAACTAAACAATGTCTGAGTCGCAATTCAGACTGTGTATTGGCATCCGATACGGCCAGAACATGCCTCGGCTGACCATTCCCCCCGTGGCAGCAGAAACAATCTATAGCTGTGATCTCAGCATCGATTCCAACATTATCCTCTTGAGGTCATCTGTATTCAGCCAACAGGGACGAGCGTCCTAAATTTACCTTGTCTTGTCATTAGTCTGCCGGCCCCTCCCCAGCCATCAGCTCCAAATTGAATGCCGTGATGGATCACAGGTCACGGACGAATGATAACGCTCTATCAGTTCAGCCGACATCACACTGCAGGTAATCTGTTACAGTATAAGACTGAGAGAACTGACCTCATCTCATTCCCTTAAATCTAATGCATTCCAGCAAACAGAGGGTGTTTCTGCGCTGTTTTAGTGTAACCTTGAAAATAAAATCTAAAAAGTTTCACTTCTATTGCACATGATGACAGTTTCAGAGCAGCGTCTTCAACGTCCCACAAGAAAGTGCGCCGAAGCCGAATACCTTATTTACTATACACTGCCTAAAATGAAATCTGATGGTGGTGTCACATGTATTTATTGTCCGCCGCGCAACGCGAGTGAATGTTAAATATAGATTAATCTTTCCATCTAGGTAGTAAAAGACAGGAAAGAAAGGCTTTGTTTTGAACATTTATTGACACTTTAAATCTCGCTGTCTAGCAGAGCATAATCCCGCTGGCTGCAAAGAAAATGTACTTTTTCCTTTGAGAGTTTTACTCCAGTGGGTTTTATGCACTGAATTTATGGTTTCAGAAAAATAAGCTGACAGCACACTGCCTCCTCTGCCCATTTCACCTTTAACAAGATAGATGCTGGCACTGATATAGTTCTTTGGAGGAGAGGTTGCACGCAAATATTTTGCTTTAAGTTTACATGCATTCCACATTTTTGCGTGGCCATCTGCCCGTGTGTCCACTATGCATTTAGGGAAACAGCAATTTTGTGAAATAAAAAATGCCGTTGTTCTTCAATTCGGTAAACGCAGAGATCTGTAAAGGCTTTTGTGACCTTTTAGGAGGAGCCCATTGGTTTATCTGTGGCTCAGGGGGCATTGATTAGGTGGCAAAGGGAACAAATGACTCGCAGGGACTGGCTGTGTGTTGTCCTTACAAGACAAACACTCCCTCCTTGCTTCCTCAGGACTACAGTTGGCGGCAACTCTGCTTTGTCCCCTGTGCATTTGGGGAAGGTGCCAAGCCCTGATGAGATGAAGCCGTATTGAACCGTTTGCCCAAAGGCTTTGTCCAAGAACACGGCGCAATGGACAACATTTTATGCAATGTCAGTGTTAGGTGTTTTACCTCAAACATGTTTGTACGTGATGTGTGCCCAACAGATAAATCCTCTGGAAGTGCAATACATTCAAAGATTTTCGCATACACGAGCACACACGCGCACACACATGCACCGCCGGCGCCACTGCCACCTGTTGTCCCAGGTTCTCTCCAATATTTCCCACTGACATCCAAAGATCTGACAGGTCCAAAATATTATTTGCTTCCACACACACAGAGAGAGAGCGGAGTTAGAGTAAATAAAGATAAATGCAAGGCTATAATGGGCTCTGAGAAAATAGTATTTGCCGTGTCTCTAAAAGGCAGCAGATTGAATTGTTTTACCAGGCTGGCTTTGCTACTATAAACAATTTTCCAATTTCCATGCTAAATTGCACAGGCCAGAACAAGAAACAGAAAATAACACACATAAACAGTACATCTGCACAAATAGGTGTTTGTTTAAGATTAGAACCCACTGAGAATAAAGTCAAAAATAAATTGCTTTTTACATTCCATGGAAGAATGCACTATGCTCAGAGTACGGTGTAGAGAGGGCAGCTGGACGCGCACAATGCACAAAGAAGGAATAATTGTTCACATATTCAGTGGTAAACTATTATACACTCAAAATTTGCTGCCTTTAAACAAATAATAGATGGTTTTAAACTATGCAATTTCAAAACAGATTATTAGTAAAGGCTTTCAAACAGATGTGTCAGTTCATAATATTTTTAGTAAACTCATTTAAAAAATATCTATATCTTTCTTTTCTCCTCTGTTCCAAGTCACAGCAAAGTAAGTTAACTGTTTCAATCAATTAACTGACTATAATGAACCGATGAAAGGGTGTAATTATTCCTGCGTGTGGCGAGGTAGAGTCTCCGGGAAAAGGCTGGCACGTGAAGCAAAGTTTTAGCTTGTTTTGAGCTGCAGGCGCGAGTGGTAACCTTTGATTTGGATGTGAAGGGTCAGCACTGGTGTGACATTTAGTGCACCAGCAGAGGGCATTAGCAAGTCAATGGAGTGGAGACTAAACGCAGCCGGACACTGACATAAACATTCACTTGGGACATGTGTGTATGACTGTACGTCTACGAATTATGCAATCGAGGTTCTTTGAATGTCAAAGAAGGGATGAAATTATGACACAGTCTATAATATTAATCCCTTTCCTGCCTGTCTGCACATCAACACCTCCAACGGCATTTTAGTTCTTCAGGTGCTTTGTTAAATGATGTAAAAAATATCGCTTGGTTTCACTAATTCAAGTAGTGTTTTTTTTTTTATCAAAACAACCATTGCACATGGATAATTGTAGATGACTAATGTAATTCAAAATGCATTCAATTGTTAATCCAGTCTATTTCAAAGTACCTATACAGTGATATTGGTCAGCGGCTTCCCCATTCACCCAGTGTGTGCTTTTTCATGTAATTACAAAACACCCGTCTTCTGTGACAGTGCAATCACGACACAAGATGCACACAAGAAGGCAACGGTATCCTGTGGAGTTAAAACGAGTTTACAGCGGAGATCCATTAGTACGGCTGTAAACATGTCCTTCGGTTATGGATCCATTCATATCCACATAACTCCCTCCCACAAACCCTTTCCCTGGCCATTAATGGACTTCTTGACATTCGGTTTAGGCTGCTTAGCCACGCTATAATCTGCTTGTGCCACCCCAAGTTGATGGGGCAAGGAAAATCAAATAAACAGATGGTAATCTAAGTAAACTAGAGCACAGGCGACTCTTCCAAGTACTAAGTACCGCATTATCTATCACATGTTTGAGTTGTTTTCCTTCATGGTACTTAGTATTTATAATTTGTAAAAGAATAGCTCTTGGTGTTGTTTACTGTTGCTATTTCTGAGTTAGGCTTACAGTTGCACTGCTTTTGCATCATACAAGTACCTGCCCCTGTGTATGTCTGTGTTTTGATTTCCACAGCTTCTCTACCAAAGTACGTGAACGTTCATTAAAAATGTGATTTTTTTTTTGAATGGCTTCAAGTCGGTGCAGCGCACATCGATCTGTGATGCATCCGCACACCCGTGTCTGTGTCTGTGTGACAGTCGGAGGATGTTTGCTGTTATTTTAGCTGGCTTTTAGAGCAAATATCAGCGCGTCCCAGGCTGTTGGTTTGAGGAGCTCTCGGGACTCACTACCATAATCTGCGTCTGTTCTTAGGTGTGTTGTACAGGTGGCTGTTCACGAGAGGAAGGCTGGGGAATTCGGTTAATTAAGCAGGGTAAACAGCAGATAACTGCAAGCCATCCTGGTGGGACCAGGAAAAGCATCAGACCCCAAACATTATACAAATATTTTAGTAACAAAAATAGTCTCTTCATCTTATGCTTTTTTTAAAAAAAAACAAAAACAGATTAATATTACTGGCTGAAAATGTATTTACAGATTGCTGCTATTGGGGTTAATGGTTCCTCGGAGATCCATTGTGCGGAAGCAAGCTGTCATCCGTGACCAGATTCCATTCTTGGAGTGGAGGAGGTGGTTGTTTTGTTAACGATAATGATAATGCATGCCACACAGATGGCACAAATTATTTTGTGCAACAAGAGGGTGGTACTAATTGGGCCAAAGACACTTGCATTCAAAAAAAAAAAAAAAAAAAAGTGTGTGCGTGTGTGGGTCTGAAATCCCAATTAGAAATCACTTTATGAAGTCAACAATACGGCCAAAGCATTGCTCATATTCCTCATAACTGAATGCAAACAATTTTTTACCCTAACTTCCCTAACAGACAATCTTTACAATTTACAATTGTTTTAGCCTTGGTATTGAAGGTACAAAATGGAAACATGTATCTAGACAATTAGAAAAGAAGTGCTGATTCAGGCACTTGTACATGTACACATCATTACATTAGACAGCATTAGGCCACTTCGTCATGGTACCTAATAGAGCAGTTGCGTTTAGCATTCATGCAGAGGTGGACCTTGCAGACCACATTTGACCTGAGAATGTTGCCTTGATCTTCTCTGACTGGCTGGGTGAAAACCACATGCTCCTAAACCTCACTGAGAGACACAGGGACGCAATTTAAAATGGGTTTAAAATATGGTTCCTCGCCCCATCACGGGTTAAACTGACCAAATCTGCATGTGTAGTGTGTGCTACGGTGCAGCTTAGCAATGAAGCTTGCACACTCCTGTTTGCAGTGCACTTTCCCTCTAGGACATTTGTTTTGGAGCTTGTTCGGAAAGCAGGGGACAAGATGTGTTTTTATTCATAAAAGACGAGTTGTAGCTGTGTGGAGTATTAATGTTGGTTGCTGTGGTTAAGAGTCACGGCTGTTGTACTTTGCGGCTAGCAGCTGTGTGGCTGTTAATCAGTGTGACCGTGTCTGTGAAGATTGTCAGCTGTCTGGGTCATGGTGTAAGGAAAAAACAAAGCGAAGGCGACTGGAGTTGTTTGAGTGAATACGTTTCTCCACTAATCCAAGGACTTGGGGGGGGGGGGGAGTTCAGGTTTTTATTTAGAACATCTGTGGGTGGTGCCAACCTGAGACGTGACTAGGGACTGTTAACGATCCAACGCTAACCTGCAATTAGACGATGTTGATCACATTAACCTGGGCGGTGTCCTGTTTTTCACAATTAGTCGTCCTCTAACGAGCCACTGACTGACAGAAAAGTGTCTGGATATCCGAATTATCCAGGAAACATGTTTGACAAGAAATAGCAATGATACATTAGAAATGGCACAGAAAGGGGCCGGTTATGAATTATCAAGTCACATATGAATATGGCACAAAAAAGGGGTAAGAAAGTAATGGTCAGATAATCATAATGAGATGTATCCCTTTACTTGAGGGTGCACAAAATGATTAATGCTTAATTCATTAGATATTAGAAAATGAGTGAACACTGTCATTCAGTGGGTTATACATAATTAATCAGGAGCATACAGTAACCACGGGGAGTAGTGGAGCTAGTAGTAGAGCAGAATATATGTCCACAAGATTGAAAGGGAAATGATGATTTTGCCTTTTTACATATTTTCATGAACTTTTGAACTTTTTCCTGATAAGCTGTTAATATCCCTGTCTGTTCCCTAGTAACTTGTCAAAATCTAATTTGATAATTTAGGTTATTAATGATTAATTATCAGGCTGCTCCGGATTAATTCCCCGGTAATTCCGCAGCAACTGATTGCATTTTGCATATTGAGTCAGCAAAATACAAAAGCAATTCACGCATTTTTAATTGGCTTGAAATTACTTATTCTGTTCCAGTTCTGATGCGCAACTTATGCATGCATTTTTTTGCGCTGAGATAATAAATGGGTTACTGCATGTCAACCACTGCGCATTCGTTAGAAAAACAAGTCTCTGACACAGATTTCTCTGGAAAAATAGCCTTCCATTTGAACAGTGCTAGCCTCCTATTTCTTTCTTTTCGTTTAATGGCTCTGTTCTGATTGTAGTGAGATCTAATCAGGCTGTTAACCATGAAAATGTAAAACTTCAGTATCAAATTCATTGTCTTCAACTGAAATGCACTCTACTTTTGTGGCTTGATTTGATTTGTCAAACACAGCAAGTATATTATAAAAGCATAGGCTGCATCGTATGTTTCAACTGATATAATTGCCTGCCTGTATGAGAATTCTGGATAATCTTTGTGTCCATAAGATCTTAAGTGTGTGCCGCTGTGAGAGCCAAGTATACTCTATTGTTTTACCCATAAAATAATAAGGGCGAGCAACTGCATTTCTTAACTTCTTAGAACTATTCATACAACTGCTGTCTAACTATTCAGCCTTAAATTGACTTCTCAACCATTTGTAATTGAGAGAAAGGCTCCTCTTTGATTCCCAAACACCTGTCCTGGCACCATGTACAAGAAGCCTAGGTGAAAGTTCATCAAGGAGGAACTGTTTCTGCTCCTTCACGGTCAGTCAGGTGCTATTTACGTACCATTCCGTAGTATTTCGAATCCGTCAAAATCTCCTATTTCTCTATTCATTCATTCATCTTCTGTAACCGCTTGTCCTGTGAAGGGTCACAGGGGGGCTGGAGCCTATCCCAGGTGTCATCGGGTGAGAGGCGGGGCACACCCTGGACCATTCACACTAACACTCACACCTACGGCCAATTTAGAATCACCAATGAACCTAACGAGCACACCTTTAGATTTCTCTATTCCTGCATCACTACTGATCCTGCATCACAATGATCTAGAGTTTTCTTGAAGACGCCCCCCCCCCCCCCCCCATCTGAGTAGCTTCTTCAGTTAGCCATTAACAGACACTAGTCATGCCAGTTTCTGATGGGCGACACACCCCACCGGTCTTTTAGAATCGAAGAAGCTACTCGGATGAGCAGTGAAACATCTTTGCCTTTGCCTTTCTTTAATGTTTTGCATACGGTCAGTCCCATGTTCTTTACATTCATTAAAATTCTCTCTCTCTGCCTTTCAGACCATCTGTTATGCAGTCCCTGTTCCTCCCCTTCTCCAACCCAGCACGGTTGTCCAGGGAAGTCTCCAGCTTCCTCCGCCACTACAACCAACATCTAGACTCTAGGGGTTCCTGTCTCCTGACTCCATCTGGGATTCCACTCTATGACAACTTGTCTCAATGGAGTCTAGCAACTAAAATATTTTGTCTCACAAGCTCTTGTTACTATAGTGTTTTGGCTTTAATTCCAAATTATCTCTGCTTATCGAACTTGGATTGAGCCTGTGAAGACATTAGCTGGCTTGCTTTATCTTGTGTTGTTGCACTTGAGTGATGTTAGGCTGAGTAAGCAAAGGTGTTGACTTGTTGGTTTTTAATCATAAACCAAGTCAGTTCATTCTGGCAGACATTTAATCACCAGCTAGACATCTTTTAATGAAACATTTTTTCCCCATCACCTCAGAGTCTGAAGACAGTTTGTGTTTGCCATCTTAAATGATAAATTATCCAGTTATTTACCCAGTCCTTAATTAACCAGTCTTACAGCGTCTCTATAAGCAGCAACTACCATCCGTTAACCAGTATCTGCCTTTCATTAACATTTAATCATCAAAAGGTTAAACTGGTGCTTTGACAGTGCATTCTGATGCTCAGACCAGTTGATGGTCTCCATCTATAGGTGCAAAGGGTGAACCTGACCCCCTTGGCCCTTTCATCCTGTCCTTATCAAGACCACCGTGAATGCGCTCACCAGGCTGTGAAATGAAAATCATTGACGTCCCTCCTCTCCACATCAAAGAACGGCCCTCCATTGCTTTTTGTGTCCCATTCATAGGCATATTGAAAGCCATAAAATATGACAATTCCTCTATATCATCCGGGCTAAACTTCCCCATAACTACATTAAACCAATCATACTTCTTTTTACTTGGCCGGTTCTTTCACCCCCTATGGCGTACATATGGACAGTGATGCATCGGCTCATATCACGGCGGTAATGAGAGGACTTTGGTCTTGTCTGAGGTGACACAGTGACCCAAATTAACAAATACTAGGAGAGAGGAGTGAATATGGAGGAGAGAGCCGGGTTACATTTCTGGAAAGCTATTTTAGTTAGATGTTAGAAATGAAAAAAAGGAGCCCAGTTGAGTTTTTTTGTGCTTTTTCGTGTGATAATGTTTGTTGGAGAGGTCTGAGTTTTGTTGTTCTGGCTCAATAAAGAAAGTGGCAGACTTCCAATGCAATGTGGCCAGGGTTGATAAGTGTAACGCGGCCCAGGTTGCGCTCTGACCGCACGGTCAGGCAGGGAGATTTGGTGGGATTACCAGGGAGGAAATGTCGCCGTGGGGACAGCGGAAGGAGAGCAGGACAGGCCCTGTAAAACACGCAGGAGGAGTTTCATATAGATTAGACATACATGACCACTGTCAGCGGTGCCAAAGCATTTATGGACGTTTTGAAAGAGGATTAGAAAATGAATCCCTTTGCTCGGTTTCTGGTGAAGGATTTCGCAGGGAAATTACTTTTCATTCATTTTATTTGCTGCACATTACAATGTTGTTCTGGAGACATGAAACTTGTAAACAGGCTTATAAATGGCTTAGACTGCGCTAGTGTTTATTCCGTGGTGTTTAATTCAAGATAGAGAGGATTATACTGCTGTGATAATATGTAATTATCTGCCTGACATTCGCTCGCAGTGTGAAACTCAAAATGGTATATTTAAAAAAAAAAATGTGTTGCAGTCTGAGTTGCGTAAATAGCTGATGCTCATTTGTCCCATCTGAGGTTTCCATTTACACCAACTCCACTCCAGCATTAAGGTGTGAAGCTGTGTGCCAATATATTTAAAGATACTGATACTGTATAGGTGACTCATACTATTGTCCACACGTGTCAACTAGATTGATGTCACATTATTTGCTGTCTGCACCCGAATAAATAAGTATTTATTGTCACCCAGGACCGGGTGTTGATCAGAACCTGATGGGTTTGTTTTCACCTTTGTTTTACTTTCACTTAGTAGTGGAAAGTCACGCATCCCCATTTTTATCACACGTACTGACATTTTCCATGCCAGTTTTGTCATCATTAGATACAGATCATGTCATTATAACATTATTTCTTTGTTTCCCCTGCAAGGATAGCATCACATGGCCTGCATCTTATCTAAGGGTGCTATCACACCTAGGTCATTGCTCCAAAATGTTTGGTGATTTTCAAGTTGCTTTAACATTAGTAGAAAAATTGTTACACAGCGATGATCTACTTCAGCCCATAAACAACTTGAGTAATAAGACATTTCAATTCAATATGAACAGGTTAAACTTCTCATCACAAGACGCCACACAGCTTCTATAGGTTGCTCTCACTGCTGCAGGTTGTCACAGGTTTTATTAGAGCGCAACATCTCACTTAGTTGCTGCCACTGTTCTGTGTATCCACTGTTTTTGTCTCCACATGATGAGGAAACTGTAAGTGTGAAAAAGGTTTATGTATACATCAGCTTGAGACGAGATACAGCAGAGAAACTGAATATCCCTCATGTCATCAGAAGCGTGTTCAATACTGATTTTTATATTTTTTTTTTTATCTGAAGTGGGTTTCAGAATGTGGAGTGATCAATGGTTTTCTATTCCTTTAGATAATTTACAGCAGTACTTGTATTGGATGCGGTTTCTGTCAAAGGAAATGCTACCATACCTTTCTTTATGACAGATTCCCCTTTCAAATATATACTGTATTAAAAGTAACTTTTACCTCTGTTACCTTGACTTAAGTGCTGTAATATTTATTTCACACATTCTTTATATTTTATTTTTTGTGATGTTCTCATTTCAAAAAGAAAAAAATTGCATTTGAATGTGAAGCTTGTGAAGTGATCTCTTCAGTTTAAATACATTTGTCGACAACATTTCTTGTTCTCGTACAGATTAAAAGATTTCGGCACTGTGAAACGAGGTGCAGTTTAACCACGGTTGATTAAGTTTGACTTCAGCACCCTTGACACACACAAACACACACGTGCACGTAAGTGGTACCTGTTTATTCCAGTGTTGTTCTACGTTAAGCACAAGGTGTGATATGCAGCTCGTGGATGTCGTAGACACACCCCTGAAAAAATTTTTTTCACACTGTGCATAACACAAGCAGGAAGCAACACAGGTCTGCGCAAACACCAGCCCCAAAACATTTACCAACACCTCTGCCAATGAGTCAACAGTATTCCCTTCCACAGACATAATGTTATATGAATGAGCAGAGAGAGGGTTATAAAGAGTCCAAATTTGTGCTTCCGCAAAAGTGCATACTGAATTAGATCAGATTCAGATCTAAAACGAATTGGTTTGTTTTATTCAGGTATTCATTCATTTTTCAAATAATTCATTATAGTATCTACACGGCTGAAAGGAAAAATGTATAAAACAGAGAAATATCTTGAAATGTCTGGCGCACTAGGGGGGTGCTATAACTATCTCATAGGGTGGCTGCATCACCCCTAAGCTCCTCCCTGGTGCTGCCTATGCCATGTATAATGATGCTGTTTAAAAAATGAAATAAGCATGCAATCAAAGGAGGGTGCATATTTTTGTGCCGGACAAGAAATCCATCATCAGTCTTGATATATTTGATGCAATTAACAAACATGTAAGGTGTCAGTTTACATATAAATAAATGATCACAATATTTCAGTTAACTAGCTGTATTTATTCAGTATATGTTCATTAATGAACTGGGTGTTTGTTGTTACATTCCCAGAAATAAGGTGCTGCTGATGTAACCTCGTAGATATCTGTGTATGAATGCAGAATACTAAACCATCATCAGACGATTGAGCACTCCGGGTCGGGAGGTTGCCGCTAATGCAAACTGAACAACTAAATAATTTAACTGGCAAAACACGAGTTGACTTTTATCACGACGTTGTCTTTCGTTGAAGGGAGCAGGAGCGCACAAAAGCAAGACACTGGTCATTTTTTAATGACGGCGGATCAGTTCAAATTGTCGCAGGGAATAAAGGAACAAGAAGGAGCAACTGATTTGTCCGTGTACAAAGCAAAATCATCGGGAGAAATTACAAACTCTTGATTAAAACAGCGGTAGTCTGTCTAACAGACCCCTGCACTCTGTGAACTGTACTATACTGCGTTTGACTGCGTTTCTTTCTTTTAAGCAAGACCATGTTCTTTTCCTACGTTTAGGTTGGAGTTGCCCGTGTGAGGGAACATGTGTGAGTCTTTATGGAGAGCAATAACCTTTGTGATAATTCTGACTGTAGGAATGGTTTCCCATCTGTGACCCTGACACCAAACTCACTTGTTCCTTCGCTGTAGTGACATAGTAGCTTCCTTGCTTTACATATTTGCGTATGGCCTTCTTAGGAGACTATGCAATGTACATTAAACGTGCATCAAATGTGGAGATATTACACATTTTTTCATTATTTTATGATGAGGCACTTCTGTTATATTTCCAGTTATTTTTCTTGACAACCTTGGATATCACAGTGAGGGACACGGCTCACTAACCACCCTGGGAAAGTGTAAAATACTAGTCTGAGTCCTTGAGTATAGGTCCGCAATTTTGCGCTGTGTTTTGAAATTGGGCCACAAACCTGCAATACAGCTTTATAACAGGCAGTCAGTTTTAGTGGTTTTTGACGGAAGATACAGCAGAACAAAGGGCAACACAAATCACCAGCAAAGCCACTTACTCAAACTTTGTTTCTTTATTCTTTAATATGAGATTGTTTATCACTGTGTATTATAACCTCAAGCCCCCAGTTTTTCTTTGTTTTTATTGTGGATTCCATTGGCGCAGTGACAAACATCATTAGGCAATATGCAAATGTAGACACAGAAGCTGTCATTTCTAGATGCTAACTGAGCTACGTGAGCTACGAACATTACACACGCACGCTTAAAAAAAATAAAATAAAAAAGACTGCATCATGTTAAACAAGCCTGCGTTCTGGACAGCACATACTGTATTTGTGTTACCCTTCAGCGCAACAGCAACACATATAGACACATCGGGTAATACAAACACAGTGTGTGTTGACACCTCCTGCAGACGAGCGTTCATTATGCACACGCACACAAACCATCAATGACGGGATGCAAGTGGGATGCAGAGGCAGCATGGGCCGTGGGTCCCCACTGTAATCTCACTCAGAGTGGCAGCAGTGACAGAATGAGTTTTCTCCCCATTGAATAGCAAGACGGCTCTTTGAGTCTTTTTGATTCTCGCTCTTTTCAGATGATGTGTGGGGAAGGAAGGATCCCCTTTGTGTCAAGCCACAAGACTTAAAAGCAAAGTAGGATCTGGATGCATTTGGGTTGTGTGTTTGTCTGTGTGTGAGACAGAGAGAGAGAGAGAGAAAGAGGGATGACTGCACAATGCACAAACTGCCTGGATCCATGTTTTTGTATGATACCCCGCACAAACAATGTTTCTTGACAAAAAAAAACTAAAAAAAAAAGAAAACTAAAAAATAGCATCACTGTAGCTGTTGACAGTTTGTTGAAAATATCGTAGACCGAACAAGAAAATGACAAGATTATTTTCCGCTCTTACCGAGTTTGTTCTGTACTTGCGTGCCTCTTTTTGACTGTGCGCGAGGAGAAGTGCTGCTCTCAAGCATTGCGTTCAAAAAGGCTGCTGAATGTGCAATTTGTTATTTAGCTCCATGAAATTGGGGGAGTGGAAGCGAGTAAAATAATTATACCTCAAAGGGCACATTTTTTTGCCCTCATTTAATTTAATTGTTTTAATCTCTTCGGGGACAGATGCTAGATTAAGGGGAGGGAAGATAAAAGGATTGTGTTTCAAACCACCGCTCATTTACCTACAGCAGCATCCCACTTAAACTGTTGAGCACATCTCCTCCTGTTCACCTTGACTTTATTCTTATTAAACGCCGTTGCCTATGATGAGTATTAAAACAGCCAACTCAGCCTTGAGCCACCAAAAGTGCTCTCATAAAAGTAATATCTCGCAAACTATGTAATTGCCATGTGTGTTGTTTGCACCTGGTGACAAGCAGCATTTTTTGTTTGTTTTTTATGTGGGTTTGTGTAAGGTTATCAAAATTCTAAAGTTAATAAGGTTATTAAATACGGATTGTGACCACTTGGGATCCATATTGAGTCTGCACCAACTGTCTGTTAGCTCTAACTTGTGGAGTAGTGGTAAGAGATGCAGCTGGGACAGGAGGGTTCCAGATTCACCTTCCCCATGTCCATGGCTGAGGTTCCCTCAGCAAGCACCTATCCCCCAAATAGCTCCCCGGGGGCGGCCCCCTTACAGGCTGCAGCCCACTGCTTTGACTGTACACACTGCTGTGTGAAAGAACGGATGGGTCAAAAAGCAGGAACCTAATTTCCCCATGTGGGATCAATACAGTATAAATTACTTAGTTAGTTACTTGTTTAGTAGGGTTCTCTGTCTAAATGTCTGCACTAAACATGATGTCAATCCATCCAGAAGTTGAGATTAAAGGTCCAGTGTGTGGTTGACTGAGCAACAGACCTTGTTTCATGTTTCAATGTTGTGCCATATACTGTCAGGATCCCCTGTATGTTTCTTTTTGGGTGTCTGTCTCTGTGTTTTTCTCACTGGAGGTTGGTCTGGAGCTGGGCGGAGCTGGAGACACTTACCTGCACACCTGCAAGCAATGGAGCCTCATCAGCCATCTACTCACCTTGTCCATAAAATCCTGGGCCCGTATTCCTAAAGATTCTCAGAATCCTCTCAGAGAGCTCCTATCTTAGCCTAAAAATTCCTAGCTAGGAGTCTTAGCTTAAGAGTGATTCCAGAAAATTCTCAGAGAACTCTGAGCAAGAAATGGACAGAAACTCTTATCTTAGTGAGGAGGTGTTGTTGACCCCGTTGCTAGGTATGAGTCATCATTTCAAGAGGTGTGATTGGTTGATCCTAAAAGCTAAATAAAAAATACACTTTTGGTGATAATTGGCCTAGAATGGACGTCAAATTAATAGACTTAATAACAGAATCTAATCTCTATGAAGACTGTATAATTATAAATAATACTTTAGATAAAAATAAATAAATAGTAAACTATACTATAAAATGTGTGAAAACTCCCACTTACACAGTATTCACGTGCTGATAGTTCTATTTATTTACTTCCATTCATTTACCATGCTGGTCATTTTTCATCCATTTGGTATTAACAAGGGTAAAATGGCTCAGCTTTCATCAATTTCTGTGATTGCTAACCAGCCTAGAAGAAGCAGTGTTGGTTGGCGTTCAAATCTTCCACAAACTGACCAGCAGTGGAGAAGAAATGAAGTAGGAAATCCAGCTGGACAGAGGAACTGCGTTTGCTTCTAACTGAACTGGTCAATGAGAATAAAAGTGTTTTGAGATGTTTACTGTTTACTTACTCTTTACTAGGATCTACTCCTAACTTTGAGAGGAAATTCTTAGAAAACATCATGATTCTAAGAATTTTCTTAGAATTTGGCCACTAGGAGCAACTCTTATAAAAGGTATTCCTAAAGAATCTTAGCTCTTAAGAGTGCTCCTAAGGTGAGATCTGTTAAGAGCAGGGAGGAGGACTTTTAGGAGCCTTAGGAATTTCTTAAGCAGAGGAGAAAATGGCAGAAAGAAGAGACAGGAGAGATATTCTCCAAACACTGAATGACAATCAAGCTTGTTACAATCGCAATACAGTGGTCCCTCGTTAATCGCGGGAGTTACGTTCTAAAAATAACCCGCGATAGGCGAAATACGCGAAGTAGTCAGCTTTATTTTTTACAATGATTATAAATGTTTTAAGTTTGCAAAACCCCTCACTACACACTTTATACACTTTTCTCAATAACTTACAAACATACCGCACTTCAGTCACACTACCAGCAATCAAAGATACTGTATATGTAAATTTGGCAAGCTGAACGCATTCTGTACAAGAGACACCGTACGGAGGAGATTGATTGACAATGGTCTACAGTCCCTTAGCCAATCAGGACGCAGAAAACAATGCGCTGTAAAAAAAAAAAAAAAAAAAAAAAAAAAAAGCACGCAAAATTGCACTAAAAAAAATCCGCGAAACTGCGAGGTGAACCGCGTTATAGCGAGGGACAACTGTATCACCGGAAATGAAAGTCATCACAACACTGAGGTATTTAGCAACAGGAAAAATGCAACAATGCAACAATGCAGCAGTGATCACTTGGGGCCAAATCTACGTCTTAAACACTTTTATTCTCATTGACCAGTTGATCCAGAAGCAAACAGTTCTTCTGTCCAGTTGGGTTTCCTGCTTCATTTCTTCTCCACTGCTGTTCGGGTTTTGGAAGATTTGAAAATCAACCAACACTGCTTCTTCTAGGCCGGTTAGCAATCACAGAAACTGATGAAAGCTGAGCCATTTTACTCTTGTTAATACCAAATGGGTGAAGTGCAAAATGTTACCAGTGTGGTAAATGAATGAAAGCAAATAAATAGGACTATCAGCATGTGAATACTGTGGTAGTGGCCCGAGTTTAATCACACATTTTATAGGATACTTTTTAAAGTATAGCGTACTATTTATTTATTTTTATGTAAAGTATTATTTATAATTATACAGTCTTCATAGAGATTAGATTCTGTTATTAAGTCTATTAATTTGACGTCCATTCTAGGCCAATTATCACCAAAAGTGTATTTTTATCTAGCTTTTAGGATCAACCAATCACACCTCTTGAAATGATGACTCATACCTAGCAACGGGGTCAACCACACCTCCTCACTAAGATAAGAGTTTCTGTCCATTCCTTGCTAAGAGTTCTCTAAGAATTTTCTGGAATCACTCTTAAACTAAGACTCCTAGCTAGGAATTTTTAGGCTAAGATAGGAGCTCTCTGAGAGGATTCTTAGAATCTTTAGGAATACGGGCCCTGGCCTCCAAATTCACTAGATCCCAAACTGATCAAGTATTTGTGGCCCCTCCCCTCAAACCATAGGACCCAAAGCCCCCCCTCCAGTTGCCAGACACCACAGGACACCCTCAGAAAGGCCCATGTCCATTCTCTGATGAGTCACGACTGGTTTGGAGGCACAAGAGAGACCTGCACAATATTAGGAAGGTGGTCACAATGTTACACCTGATCTGTGTATAGAGTTGGTTTGCAGCATAAAACTGAAATGATCTATCAGAAATATATTTATGACAGCCGTTAGAAATCTTTGTGTCATTTTGAAGTGTTGAAATAACTGTATTTCTTTCCTTGATTTGTATCATCAGTTTTGTTCTGCATGGATATAAAAAAAGAGGCTTTTCAGGCATGAAAGAACAGCAGCAGCATGTTTCTCTGCAGACATCATTAATCTTGCTGCCATAACTGTTATCATTTATTCTGACATTATAATAATTGAAGCTGCTGTAAGTAGGACATGCTTGAAAGTCATGGTATTTGAAAGTGCTTAGCGGTACCAGTGTTTTTTGAGGATACCTTGTTGGAATTGATTTGTCACATATAAGAATGTATTCACAATTATATTAGGAACTACATTAACATAATGTCCACTAATGAAATGTTAAAACGTCTGTGAGCATTTGGCCGATAAACATTCAGACATGGTTGCATTTTCAAATGGATTCACTAGAATGATAACTAAAAAAAAGGTATATATCACATATTATACATGTGAAAATGTCGTAACCTTGATAGTTTTCATTTGAAAACTTTCAAATGGCAATCACTCAGGTCCAACAAAGAAGTCCCGAGCGCACTTAGTGGGATGCATTAATCTCAAAAATGCTGCAGCGAATGTGAGAAGTTGCTAAGTTTCATATAAATGAACTCCTAGGGGAATTTCTCTTGAGTGTGCATGCAGAACAGAGGATGATTATATTTAACAATGGGAAAAAGTTCCTCCATGTAAGCCCGTCGTCACATTCTCTGTGCGCTCCCAGTCTCCTATTGTTCTATTCTAACGCATTTGTTTTATACCTGTTATTGCCTGTCATCCACTCCATCACTGAACCAGGACTTCAGATGCCTGCAAGTCACTGTTTGTTCCTTCTCAGAGGCAAAGAACTGAGCGGAAAGGGAGTTGTAGGAGTGCAATGGAGGTAATTGATACCAAGCTTTGGTATGCCGAGTGACTGTGACTTTCAGGACATTACAGAAATGAAAATGCATGTCTTTGTACACATTAACAAATAGGCAACCAAAATAGAACCGCAACAGCACTGCTGCTTCCCTTAAACAAGGCTTGTTTGTGTCGTGCTACTTAGGATGTGAAGATGTATGGTTGTTTCTCTGCAAACATAAGGGGTAACAGAAGGTGCAGAAGTATTATTATTAAGTGTGGTTTTCCTTATCACTAGAATGTATTTTTTTTTTTCAGAAATACTGAAAGTGTTCACACTACAGAGACTGGCTTATTTTTTTATTTTTTTATTTTTTTTCATGTCAGTCAAACTTGAGAATCATTTCCGCCGAACCCAAAGAAGATTTATCCTTTCACATAAAAATTGCTCCGTAATTTTCCAGCATTACCCCCAAATTTTCACCTGGAGCAACTTGGATTTTCTTCGACCGAACACACAGTGGATGTACAGTGGCTGCTCATATGATTGAGCCCGTGACCTTTGTTTGACCTTTCTTCTCTGTAAAAAAAATAAAAAAAATACTTTCCTGTGCTGAGTTTTCCAGACTTGTTAAGCAGTAAGATTACTTTTTTTCCACTGGAGTAGTGGATGGGACTACAGTTTGAAATTCAGTAGTTACATTACATTTGCTAATTCCAGTCCTCTTATAATTAGATTTTTTGACTTGTTTATATTTACCACATGTAACCCTACATTCAGGAGTTCCAGTGTGTGTGGATAAAACGTTGGGATGTCTACATCCATCGCCAAGGCTGAGGAACACACTGCTGGATTGTGGTATTTTGTGTTGTTGCTATACACTGTGGGCAGCCCGAGGTTGTATAAGAAACAAAATTAGCAGTAATGTCTCCCGAGTAATTAACATAATCATTTATCCACTGTGGGCTATGTTTTCGGGCCCTTTCTTCTGTTACTTTGAATGTCAGTGTTTTACTGATTCCCTTAAAAATGTAGTGTGTTGGAGTTAGGGGAACAGGAGTGGAATATAATTTACATAATTGTGTTTTCATTAGAGGTTAGTCAACTGAAAATAGGAATTGTAATTTTGCTGGATGAATGATGAATTTATATGTATGTAGGGAGCGGGTCTTCTCGAATGTAGTCATATTGTGGTGCCATTTCCTGTTTCTACAGTAGCCCACAATGGACAAACCAAACACCGGCTCTAAAGTGGGGTTTCGTGCTTTTTACATTAGCTATATTTTATACGTTGGTACTGTCACACAGGGGGCAGTGACATGAGGAATACTAGTTTTAGTTGCAAACTGCATCTCTCCACTAGATGCCAGTGCATCCCACACACTGGACCTTTAAAGTCAATGCAAATACAAAATTAACCTGTCCATACTATTACTGTAAGCTGTAATTACGATTGTTACCGGTCTTACAGTATTTATAATACTGCTCTACTTCTTTTCCAACTGGTTCCCCTTGTCTTTCTTCTACTGGAGTGACCTTTATTCACTCCACACCAGATGACTCAAGACTGCTGAGGTGCTACCATCTGGGATTCTCCTCGGGGTTCCATGAATAACACGGAATGCCTGGAAAAGTTTAGTCATGTGCAAGTGCACGCAGCCTTCCACTGAAAAAATTGCACACCAAGATAATGTTATGTTTTGTCAACTGATGTCAGCTCCTTGGGAAATAAAGGTACTCCAAAAGACAGTTTGCATGGATAGCGATAGGATTCTTATTCTTTTTTCTTCTCCTCTCTTGCCCATTTTGCTCCTGCTTGGAAGCACCAGAGGAGCAGATGGCTTGGCATCACCCTGACAGCCCAGTGTCAGCCTGTCTCTTTGGTTTGTCATCCAATCCAAGACTTGCTGTTAGCCCTGAATAAACACAGAAAGTGGCACACCAAAATTAGGCATGAACAATTTGAGGCCACTATTAAACTTGAATATGAAAACCGACCCAAGATATGCCTCAATCAGCAAACAGGTTGGCGCAGCAAGACTCCCCCTCGAGAGACAGAGACTATTAAAATGTGACAGAAAAAAAAAAAACACACACACACACATTTGCTTTGCACAGTTGGTGTGAAATTCCTTTATTTATTTTATATCAGCTCTAGGTGAGCTGAGGATGTGCAGTGTTTTCTCTGTGATAATTTCAATTTTCCTCATTGAGAAAGCTGAAAGAAAAGCAGTGGGCTGGTGATAAGAGTGCAGGCACCGAGAGCAGAAGGAACCCATCAGCTAGTCTGGAGCTCTTTAATTTTTCTGTTGATTTGCTGACAATGAGATAACCTGCCAATATTTATCAGGTCCCTTGGTATAAATTTATTTTACCTGCAAGTTGCACAAGAACCATCTCCAACGGCAGCACACATCTGTTTCGTTGCTGATTCTCCCGAAAGAAAATCTAAGTAATCTCTGTTTTGCATCTGTGCCCTTCAGCACTGACAAAAAACAGCATGAGGCTCTGACAGACACACTTATGTTCTAGCATATGCTGTGCGCACAGACAGTAGCCATTATCTCACCCCTGTGCCTCCCATCAGTGTTGGCAGATTGTCATGTTGGTATGTTCATATGAACTGGGACTCTGAGTCTCACGTTTGTAAATTCCTTTATTTGTTCACTTGCTATTTAGTAAAAATAAAAAAGGCAAATGCCAGTACTCGGAAGTATGCTCAGTAATGTAAGTAGTCATAGAACCTCTAGCCTATGCACTTAAAGATGAACACTGGCATTATGTATTTAGGTCTGGTCTCCAGCAGCAGCATTCTGAATAAGCTGCAGTTGCTTAATGACTTGATGTGGCAAATAAATATAAGAATTCTGATTCTAATTTTGGTTTTACATTAATTAGGTTTGGACACATAAAATAACTGATTATTGATGGCCGTGTGACAGAGATAGGCACGTTAGATTACATTTGTATTGTCAACATTACAGTTTAATCCAATGCAGCCATAATAAATTTTATTTCTGTAGCACTTTATCAATCAACATTACAGGTGGTTAACGAAGGCTTAACAGCATTAATGAAAAATAAATGAAATACACAAAAATACAATTAAAAGATTAATTAAAGTCTCAATTAAAAATCAAAACTCCAGTAAAAGTAGAGAACACAGACTCAGTTGATCTGATTTCCTTAGGCAGATCTTTCCACAGCGGCTGGGCCCTAACCATGAACGCCCTTGTCCCCTTGTGTTTAAAGTTATGATAAAATGAGCCCATGACTGAGCTGTGCAGAACATTTCTGTTTGTATATTGGTTTACTAATATATTAGTGTTACGACCCAGCTTCTGGGCCATAATGGAGAAAAACATCAGTCAAACAGACGTGGTGTCTGGCAACAGAATGTTGTTAGCGGGGGCCTTTGGGTCCTATGATTCTTATGGGTTGAGGGGAGGGGCCTCTGTGGATCATCCCACAGATACTTGATCAGTTTGGGATCTAGTGAATTTGGAGGCCAGGTCAACACCTTGTGCTGTTTTCATGTTTTTTGAGTTGTTCCTAAAGCGTTTTTGTGTGTGTGTCTGTGTCAGGCTGCATCCTGCTGGGTGGTACGTTTCCCAGTGGAACACTGAATTGTTACAATGTTAGTTACTTCTCGTGGACTTTAGTCACACACCTGGAATTAAAGCAGTTCTTACCTTTCTGTCATGTTGCACAGCAATAAAAATTTGAACATGAACTTCTCCGCTTCCCTCCAAAGTCCCACCCGTTTCCCCCTGCGTGACCTTTGACTCTCCCCTCCTCCCCTACACATGCGGTGGGAAAGTGAAAGTAGAAGCAGGGAAGCAACGTGAGTGAAACAGGTCAATGTAGTCAGATTCAAAGGCACCGTTAAGTGAAAACAGTAATTAAATAAAATTCAGTGCTATATATGGTATAAAATGTGGTATCTCTGCCAGAGAGGTGTGTGACTTGCAAGCGGTGACAGCAGTAGTCAACTGGAAGGGACGTGGCGACGGATGACAGCCAGGAAGCTCGGCAAGTCATTTCATTCGAACCGCATAAAATTATTGGTCAGACGCTTATCAGAAATGTATGAGAATTGAATATCGGTGAGGTTCAACACTTATTAGGAGCATTTTAAGATTACAAAAGAAAAGTGTAAAAATGCCAGAAAGGTAAGAATTGCTTTAAGATATAGTGTTAATGGGGTTAATAATTCAGTCACTGAGTGAGCAAATGCAAATGGTAAAAATTTGGCTAAAGTCCATAACCTTAACCACAGTCTCCTGAGTTATTAACGTGCTGCAAAACTGAACTGAATATTTTTCCTAAAATAATAGTCATTTTTATTAAACTCACAGGCTTTACACGTGAGTGAAACTGATTTCTTCAGAAATACATCAAATATTGAGACAAACAACATAGTGTTATCTGTATTTTAAGGTGCGCAATGACATATACAACCTGAACATCATTAACTTGCCAAAAATCTTAAATTAAACCAAAGCGAAGGGGCACACCTCCTGAAAACTGAATGTAATTAGCATTTCTGATTAATGTTTTTCAGATGCACCTTGTGATTACAAGTACCCTCGAGCTGATTTTGTATATGGAGATGCCTTTGCTTCTATGACAAAATAATCAAAGAGGTTAAAAAAAAGAAGAAGAAGACATGCCAGCATTCCGGAGTGCAAGACTAGATTAGTTATATTAAGCATCAACACATTACATTTTTCTTAGGCGGTTGTGATTTGTGATTAGAGCAGACTGATTCCTGATTAATGATCACACAGTCTCGAGTCTTGTGTCACGGACCTCCCGCTTTTTCAGCTTAAAACTAAAAACAAGTGACTTGCAAGGACTGCAAAATAAAAGCATTATTGGTACAGAATACGTGTGTAGTTAGGTATGTGTGTGCGAGATGGAGGAAATCGTGAGAAACAGATTAAAGGAAGAAATGAGACAGAGAGGGGGGGGAAGGGAGCTATGGAACAATCACTTTAGGGGAATAGGGGAGTATCGGTGTTGTTATGTGGAATGAGGTGCCCCACTGCAGGTTGGTTCCAGGCGGTGAATTGATAGATGAAAAGCAGAAACAGCGGTACTCAATTACAGCAGTGCATGATTAACCTAAACTAATTAAGACCTCTGGGTAAAGGAAGGAAAGGAAGCACCAGCCGTCCCTCCCCTTTTACAGTGCGAACTCCCAGCGCAGAATCTGTGCCGAGGCCCCCATTGTTCTCAGTGTCCCAGTCCTCAGCGCTTCTGAACGACTGCCATTTCTACTGTAACTGCCTCTCTCTCCATCGAACAGTGTGTTACCGTCTATATGTTTGTGTACAGCAAAAAAAAATCCTGTTGTTTTTCTTTGTTTTTTCTGAATGATTGATTTAGTTGCGTACATATTCCTCTGAACGTAACAAAACTTTTGCGTTGATCTTAAAGAATATAGAGAATCTGTGATTTGCTCTTGTTCCGTCCTGTCCTGTAACAACTGTGACAGCTGTGCTCCACAACTTTAACAGCTTTGACAGTTTGGGGCGATAGGTTTCCTTGCTTTCTTGCAGAGATTTCACTGAGAAGATTGATACCCCTCTCAGTTCTGTGCTGTAAGTATACAGCTGCAGCAAGCAAATTCTGTTCAATTCAATCTTATAGAGTGCCAGATCATAACATATGTCATCTCGGGGCACTTACTCAGGTCAAGACTTTTTCAGAATTACAGACAGAAACCCAACAATACCCCGTTTCAGCAAGCACATGGGAGGACAATGGGGAGGTAAAAAAATAAATAAAATAAATGTCTTTTTGAATCCCTTTTAACAGAAAGAAACCTCAGACAAAATCAGAGTCACTGTGGGCAGCTGTGTGCCTCGGCTGGATGGGGTGAGATGAGAGCAGAGAATCTGCCTAGCACCTCCAAAGGTCACTAATTACCACACTAATTATATATAAAAAAAAAATACAACAACAACAACATAGCTTAAAAATAACATGTCATGGAGGCGTATGTGTCAAAGCAATTATTGGCAGGGCACAGTGCATTTCTGGAGCCTTGGCTAGTTGCCTGCCAGTTGCCTTGGGTGGTCTCAGTCAAGCCGCTCTAACTTTAACCTTACACATAGTGGACAGATATGAGAGGAATGAATATCTTGATTAAACATTTTAATGAGCGTATTTTCAAAAATGTCAAACATTTTAACGCGATTTCCTTGGCAACATCATTCAACAATCGATTAAATAACATTGGCCAATACATCACAATTTTGTACAACAAAATCTTGTTGTCATCATTAAAAGAAAAATCCTTCCGGTCTAAATTCCTTACATATTTTAACATGAGTACAAATAAGTACACTTTACATGTATTCTAGAGGCAAGACCTAATTGTTTTGGTGATGTATTATAGAATATGATTTTATCAATGTAACGTGTGTGTGGTTGTGCATGTACAGTATTGCTATCTGTATTAGCCAGAATATAGCTTCAGCTCTATTTATGCTACATACAATTTAAATAAATCCATAAAAAATCCTAAAAATTTAAAGTACACTGGATAATGGCATCTATAATAGGCTTTTAACCCAGACCATGATTTTTTTTGTCTATATCAAAACTGCATATCTATTTAGGATGTATAAATGAGCTATATAACATCAAACTGATGATGATGATGAGTGTATTTTCTTAGGTTTCACGCCAGTCATTTTTGGAGAAAACATCTGCTATTGCACAACATCATGTCCTGTTTTACATAAGATATGAAAACATAATAACCATACTGATTTAAATACCTTTAAAGTAGAAATGACAAGAACATTCTAGATCCATTGGGATTGTATATCCATGTATAACCATTACAACTTTCAGTTTGTCAGTGACGCACAGTGAAGTCCTTGTCTCACTATTGTCAAAACTGAGTACTGTCAGTAAGGTACGGAACACTTCCATGGACAGGGTGGCATGAAGTATTAGTCTTCCAACTTCAGCATTCCAGAGAGTGGAAGCAGCCTCGCCTCAGGACCTGTACAAGCCTGCCAATAGTGGAAACCCCATGCAGGCATATAGGTTATTTACATTCATAGTCTTCCATCCTTGACCATACTGTTTAATCCCCTCCATGTCTGTCATGTCAAGGACATTTTTTTCAGCCGCTGGAGGGAGGAAGAGTTGGAATGATGACAAAATGTCAGATGCATGGGAAGTAGCCAGTCTATTTGGTCTCTGAGTCTTTCAAATGACATTTTCCGCTGCCACCCTGCCTCAAACTTGATGAGGAAGTGAGGACCAAGAAAAGCAATCGTTTTTATTTATTTATTTTTGTGTTTTCTGACACAAATGTCTCCCTTGTTGCTGCTTCTTTCGTTCAGAGCCATCTTCATCAGAGGGCCTGAAATAAGAGTTTTCCTCCATGTCATCTTCCTGCTCTGACACGTCCTCCCCCAAATCACTATCTGCTTCCTCTTGATCTTGGAAGATCAGATCAAGGACCTCTTGCACAGTATGTCTTTCTGCCATAACCTCAGTCACTGGAATGGCAGAATGGGTACCTTTATAATCTTATGAGAGCCCAACTGCTCTTTTGATCTCTGTTTTGATCTCAGTTAGCTCAAAACAATTTTATTTCTTTTTCTTTTTTTTTCTTATTATTTTGTTAAACTGCAGGTGCAAAGCTTGTGTCTTGGTCATGGACTTCTCTGACTTCTGTTCTTCACGTTCACCAAATATGATCACTCCTATGCCGTTTTACTCTTTCGCTGTTTCGAGATTTCCCAAATGACATTCCAAAAACCAGCAAGTTCCTGTCTCTGGGAACAGTTCTCTTGACAGTTTCATAGTCCCCCTTGAGCTGTGTCCCATAAAAAAGGACAAACAGACACGGGGTGTTCAGTTTAAGGGTTTCATGATCCCTAGAAGCATAATTGATCCAAAAATCCATTTAAATAAATATGGGTCACATTTGACCCAAATTGACTCAATGTACAAACATTTGTAGCACCTGTACAAAACTATAAAACTATAAAACTATAAACTATAAAATGTACAAATTCTTCAATTTTTTAATATTTTGAATTAAATTAGGCTTAAAGAATGGCTTTTCTTTTCTTTGGATATTTTCACTGCCATTAATGAACCACTGTCAAAGAAAATGGATGAACAAAGCACTGTGCTATTCCTAAATTTATGTCTGACGCACAGGATTGTTGTGTTTATTATATCGGATGGATTGACGGCAGAAAAGACAGATGACGGGGAAACCTCTCTTACAATTTCTGCCATACTCAGACTGACTACTGTATAAAGCTAGGGAATGAAGCTTCTTGTCATGCTAATTGCATGGCTGCACTTTTCTGCTACTCCACCGATATGACAACTCCCACTGCTGTGTATCAGGCAGAGAATGTCAGTGGTCCAAGTACAAGAGCTTGTTGGAAAGCAAGATGAGAGGAAAACTACATGCCTCGTGGTCCACTGCTTACTTGATGGATTATGGGACATTCAAAACCAGACAAGCATCACAACAAATACATTTGCATCAGCTATGCAAACTAACGACTGCCTTTGTGAATCTGGAAAACAAAGTGATGCCCAAATGAGGTAGTTGTTGCAGTCAGTTACAGCTCCCTGGGGAATTGGCTGGTTTTATTTCTGAGAGATATTTTTCTTAAGAATGTACTTCCTGACCGTCTGAGAGGATGTGGATCAATGCAGGTTCATCATTTACCGGGACACATTTATGCATGAACCGTCGTGCAGATGACCTGGATCCACTCAGCTTTGAAGTTGTCGGTGATCTCCACTAGTCATCACTTTGCAAGAGCTCATCATTTAGAAAAACTCCCCTTGCTCCATCACTTTGCATCCTGGGAATTAAAAGAGGCTTTTCCCCGTTTCTGCTTTGGGTATGCACGGTGCTGCTTAAGAGCCCTCAGGACGCAAACTGCTGACATCGGGCAAGCTATTTGGAATTTCCTTAATCTGTTTTCGAAGTCTGTGTATTCCCTACATGTATATTATACGCTCAAACTTATCTTAATTAGCCTATGCCTCCCAGTTGTTGTTGCTGTCTTGATCGTTTCTAGTGTCACAAGTCAACCAAATAAAATATCCAACATTTAATTAAAGATAAAGTTATACTTAGCCCCTTGGAAACTAGGATTAATAGAACTTTGGAGGAGAGTACCTCCTCGAACATGAATTTTGTCACATTGCGACACAGTTTCTGTCACTCAGACTATGGTGGAAAGTAAAGCTAAGACAGGAAATCACCTTAGCTCCACTAATGATAGGGATTCTCTGACATTACATTATCTAAGCTGATTTTAGTCTCCCCAAAAAAGCACGTCTGGCACAGAGCTCTTCTTTGACTTTCCTAATGAACCAACTCCCTATTCAGGTTGTGTCCGCTCCAAATGCCACCTTTTCTACCATCTAATGTCACATTTCCATGTTCAAACGTCAATGTTTAGAATTCCGTTTTTACGCGGCAATAGTCTGTGAGGATTAATTAAAGAGAGGCCAGATGTCATGATGTATTGTTATGCATCAGCTGGTCTAACCCTTGACGTGAGAATTAGCGAGGATGAGATCAGAATTTAAATAATAGATTTGACATTAGCTGACCAGGGATGTTATTATTCAGTGTCATTTAGTATAATGTGCGTGCTTTCCCTGGATCATGGCACATGAATGAGTGTAACATTATATCGTTTGTAAGGATGAAACCATCTGTAATATACTGCCAGCCAGCAGCAGTTTTTGTTTGAAAGAAAGCAATATAATACAGGCTATTTCAGTCAGCGTGTTGTTTGCACAAACAGACCCTTAAACCTTTACAAAATTAGAATAATGCTCTATATGCACTGGCGAACAGCAGAATCTACACTGTGGCTAACACAGCACTTCAGGCTGCAACTAATAAACCATCTCCCGGTAATAACGCAGGCCTTACAATAACATGAGCTTTGAATTCTGTGGTATCAAAGAAAGGGTTGCAGATTATACCCCCTTCATCACCCCTTTCTTTTCCTGGTGTGGAGTACGGTGGTGTTCAATGTGAAAATGTGAAAGGCCCTTTCAACGGCCAGTGTTTGGTTTTCCTTTTGGGGTAGTGTAGAAACATGGCGGCGCAACATGGTGTACGCCATGAAGTAGATTGGCTCACTGTGTAGGTGTGAAAGGCTCGCTCTAAGCTAACAAAAAGAAGAATTTTTAGTTACTTTAAAGGAAATAATTATGAATAATGTAATACAGGGGTGCCCAACACGTTGATCGACCGGAAGATCACGAAGGTAGTGCAGGTAGATCGTGTGCCATTAAAAAAAAAATGTTTTAGATGCTAGTCTAAAATCATTTATCAGTTGCAGCTCCGGAACAAACAGCAAGGACAAACATTCATCTTCTGTTTTTTACTTTATATTTGCAACATGCCCTCAGTTCAGCGGGACACATCCACAGCCATGCATAACATCAACAACAACTCAAGAGTTCTTTTTTAAAGGGACAGTGCTATTTTTCTAAAGGTGCAGTGCAACAACCTTTCTTCTTAGAAAAATAAAAACAAAGATGGATAGAACTGGCTGTTGCTCTGTAACCAGATATTCCTTCCACCGCATATCTGAAACAAGGCCCAGTCTCAAGGCAGTTTCAGCTAAAATCAGCTAAAGTCCACTTGAGGAATATGGTGAGGTGGTGTTGGCTTTTAGTCACAGGATCATCATTACTTTTTAATTTCGTTTTTTTGTTTACGCTTTTTTGGTTGGTAAGGTTTTTTGAAAAAACACTATCGGTTTGCTCAAAAATACACTCAAATAAGAATGTTGCTGCCACCTGAAAGAGATTACCTTGAAAGTTATGATCTGCATCAGTAACAAAGAAAGGACCAAGATGGAGATATATTAAATTACAGTTCTATTCATTTACATGACTATTCCTCAAACTCCTTTTATACTGGGCCGGTAAGTACTAGTTACTTTATAAATTATATTTTTATGGGCCTTTTAACGTTTGGGCAGGAACACAAAACTTGTCAATGTGTCCAATATGACGCATTCTTTAGTGGAAACAGAACAGTTAAACCAGAATTGATTTTAAAAGCTGCTTGGAGGTTTTCTGAAAAAGATAAAATAAGTTTGTTTGAGAGCGACCCCACAAGAAATGAAGTTAAGGCCTCGGGAATCACTGACAGTGTGCACACTGTATGTGTTGATATCCTACGACCCATCTGTTGGTGAAAAAAAAAAAATGCTTCTCTCATTTTTATTCTCATTCTGTCCTTTATTAATTAGTCATGCTGCTCTGCCTCAACTGCAGGAGTGCAGTTCTCAAGATAATGCAGAAAGATGACAAAAAAAAGTCCAATGTGCAAACTTCATACAACCCAGCAGATCAAATGCATTTGCAGTTTGTATGTGTTAACATATTTTCTTTCATTTATTTATTTCTTAATTTTCCTTTCTTCTGCTTGGTTGTTATTGGAGTCATGGTTGCCTCTGGCTGAGACTTCCACCAGGACTCAAATAATGTATTTTTTAAGGGCACAATGCGGGGTGATGTTGAACAATAAATATTCCAGGGGCTGTATAGATCAAATCTGGCAACCAGAAGATCCTGTCATGACCAATTAGAAATGCTCTGTGACTCAGAAACACGCTCACAGGCATGAAGCATCTAAACCTGTGGTCATTGTCAGTCAACAGACAAAACAGCCTTGTTAACCCTGTGTGGAAAAGACATAGCTGCAGCCTTGAGTACGACAGCAGTCCTGGAGATGAATTCAATGAATATTTTACTACGCCTTCATTATGGGTGCATGTAATTACTGCCTTCCGCATAATGCTTGACTAAGCCTCAACGAGTAGGAATGAAGTGGGGAGCATGGAAGGTTTGAATTTGTTTTCCCCTCAACAAAAACAAATTACTGTAATGGTTTAAAACTCATTTAAGTCCTTTGATCACTACGTGATGCATGTACTGATACTTTCTAATTCACTTCTGAGTGAACACTGCTGCTTTATTAAGCCCCTTGAAAATACGACCCAGTGAAGTGGTACTGCTCTGCTCTTTCAAAGCGGTGGAATTTGATTTTTTAGATTCTGTTTTTCTCCTCACTTCAATGAGCTCCTAGTTTGCCTATGGTGACACGAGTGCGAGGATGATTTGTGGATTATTCTGCGCGCCTGGTGAGAGCCCAAAGTAAGTTTATAGACTTAAGAAAAGATAAATAACTCATCACAAAAACGTCTCAGGTCCACTTTCGTGCCGTCTTCGGTTATCTCACTTGCAGTGGCTACAGTTTTATGGACAAAAGTGTTTCCGTTGATACATTTACTATTGACTTAAGATGTGTCAAAAGGTTTATTTTATGTGCTCTTGAATTAGAGTGTTTTTATTAGTAAGAGCACAATGTGATGAAGAAAACAAAGAAAGAAGAAAGCAGACAGCACACAACACAGGCAATGTACACCATGTAGGATATCGGCTATCACACAACGATATAGATACACAAGGCAGCAGCACAGTGTGAGCACCGCACAGAAAGGAATGTGTGAGTTTTGAGTTTTGTGTTGGGTAACAGCAGGTACCGGATGAGCTGGGGGATTAACATGAGAAGCTCTGTGTCTTTATTTTATACATATAGAGGGAAAAATCTGTATTTCAGGTTTTGTCTTTATGGCCACTACTAGACTTCTCTGTGCACTTCACAAACAATATAAAAGAGTGAAAAATACAGAATGTTGTACCAGCTACGCTCATTAGAATATATTACCTCAGAACTAAAGTATATTTATGTGCTTAGCAGTGCTAACTAAACGTGTGTTGTGCTTCTTCAGATAAAAGCATTGCAAAGATCCCACTGCTACATTAATCTCCGTGAACAGATGTCTGCATATTTCTGTTCCTTTTGGGAGCAAGATTTAGTTTTCAGAAGTTTTCTGGTTTGTAGTTCGAGCTGTATTGACAGTCTGTGTGGACGGCAAAAAAGGCAGGATGTTCAGAGGTATTCACTGACTATGGGTTTTTGACTCCACTTAACCTCCTGCTAATTCAAAAAGGTGATGCCTGAGCAGACAACTGGCAACATGGGAGGGCACCAAACTGTCAACAAAAAGCCCTTACATATGCATAGCATTTTTGTACCAGGTTTTAAACATGTTTATTTATGCTGTAAAGTTAGAGATTTAAACATTGAGGTGTATGGAGATCGACTTTCTTATGGAGCCTTACACGGCCGTTTGGGGAACTTTTGAGCATTTACATTGGTTTGTGAGACAAAGCCTTGGTATTAGTTTCAACCATAGACTGTATATAAAAATGGACAACGCGTCCCCACTTCCTTGCATTGGCCAAGGTGACGCTAGTTTCCCAGGGATATGGGCAGTGCCATCTTGCAAGTTTGGAGCTCGAGTCTGCGCAGTATGGTCCAAGAGTGGAGTCACGTGAGGCCGGGTTATCGATGACCGGACCACACATCCACCACACTCACTCGCGTTTTCGTTTAATTAATACTCTGCCCTATCGCCACCAGTTACAAAGAAATGTTGGATTATATGCTGTTTATATTCATTATACCAGTGTTTTTCAACCTTTTTTGAGCCAAGGTACATTTTTTTTTCCATTGAAAAAATCACAAGGCACACCACCAACCGACCAATTAGGTGAAACTGGATAATTTCCCACGGCACACCTGACGATCTCTCATGGCACACTAGTGTGCCACAGCACAGTGGTTGAAAAACACTGCATTATACACAACGGGACTGCTTCACAGAGCAGTTGGCATGGCAACTTGTCATCATCATGTTGTCAGATCCTGTTTCTATAGCATCAAATAACTAACTAAAGTGAAACTTCTCAGAAAAATGGACACTTGAGTGTCATGGTTCTACGTTTTGATTTCCTGTATTCATGTTTTGAGCTCCCCGTGACCCTTAACAGGAATAAGCGGGTACAGAAGATGAATGAATGAATGTTTTGAGCTTCCTTTTATTAAGTTTTTCCTTGTTTCTTGTCTTGCCTTCTTCCTGTCCTGTGATTTCCCCACCTGTGTAATTGTCTGCCCCGCCCTGATTGTTTTCACCTGTGTCTCCTCTGCCCTTGTGTATATATAGTCCTGCCTTTCCCTTTGTCCTCTGTCTGGTCATACTGTTTTTCCATGTCTTGTCTTGTTAGCTTGTACTTGTCTCAAGCCTCGTTTTCATGCCAAGATTCTTGTTACTCGTGGTTCATGTCTCGTAGTAGTTTTAGTTCTCATCACATTTAGAATAACTGCCGTCTCAGCAGTGCTTTGTGTTTCCTTTTGTTTAATTAAATTCATTGTTTGACAACTTCTGCCACATCGCCTAGTGTCCAGCATTTGGGTCCTTACCTCACCCTGAAAATCCTGACACTTGAGTATACATCAGTATTATACTAATTAGCCAAAATGACAGAAACCATCCTTAAAAGTCCCATCCACTAACATGCAGGAGGTGGAGCTTATGACCTATACTGCCCGCCAGTCACCAGGGGGAGCTCTACTTGATTTGGCTTCACTTTTGAGGAGCTGTTCCAACTGGTGACTGAGGGCAAACTGTCTAATCATAGACACGGTTTCTCAAGTTCAACTCCATTGCTTCATCTGAGGTTGCCGGTCGGACCGTAAACATTTATCACATCATGGAACAGGAAGTCTTGGCCCATGTATCCATTATCTGTTATCTGGATATCCACTCTCTACACAGGAATCCCCCAAACATTGGTCTTTGCCACCAGAGGCACAGTCATCCAACAATGGCTGATAAATTCCCAAATTGCTGCAACCTTAGCTGACACTGCAATCTAACAAATCTAACAAACTATCCAATTCATCCCCAGTGCTTTCCACTTATTTGATGTGGATGTTTGTTTTAAATGTGTTTCCTTCAACTCACTCGCATGATTGGCTTGTCTTATGCATTTATTTATGTTGTGGGTGACATTATATAATTCACTCTGGCAGTTAAATGGACACTGTTATTATGATCCCACACAGCCAAGGTAATCCCGGGGTCCTGATTCTGTGTCTGGCATTTCTATTAGGCGTTGGCTATCAACTAAATGGCCCCTTGAAGACCAAACCTGTCAGGCGTCTCCCATCATATCATTTCCAAAAGCGGAGCCTGTGATAAGCTTCCGGTATAAATATTTTATGTCATTCCTTAGATTTGCCTTTAAATGGGTAGAATCTATTTTGCGCTTGATCTTTTCTGATGGCCTAAAGACTTTTTAAAATGTACACAAGCACTCAGCTCTTCAGTATGTTATGAAGAGTAGAATATTGATTCTCAACTCAAACTGAATATCTATACACCCATACGTATTCAAAGCGTGCTGATTTTCTGGGTCCACTCTGTTTTCTAGCACTGATTTCTGACCTGTTTTTCTAAAGAGCTCTATAAAGCAGCCTTTTAGCAGAATCAAGACATGAGGTGGCCACCTGTTTCCATGTCAGCGGTGCATAATAGCTTCATGAACCGGATCAATTATTCAATCAAGCTTTCATTTCTATTTTGCAAGTTTCTTTCCTGCAAAGGGGAAATGAAAAACACTTGGCGTCCATCTTACAATATAGCACACTAGCCCCTGACGTGCAATCACCTCGCCAAATTACCTATTGCCTATACTGTGCGCCACTGTCCTTTGCCATGCAGTCTAATAAAGCAATTGCACATTGAGCAAAAATCAAGATTTGCTCTCGGTCTCCCAAGGTTAATTGGATAATATATAACAAGCCTGCTCCAAAGCCACCTCTTTTGCACGGCTGTTAAGCTCAGGCAGCAGTGGATGTACAGTGCACGCAGACGATTGGCGAGCGCGCACAACACGAGTTTGGCATGACCCTTATCAGAGTCTGGCGGTCTAATTACGGCTCAGGCAGTGGGAATCCATTGATTTGAAGATAAATGTAAGCACACCTGTGTGCTGAATCCATTACGATGCTTATCTTAATGGCTCTGGGAAAATGCTTCATTAAGGTTCATTACAGTAATGCGAGGCATTAAGCATTAATTAGTTTACCATTGTGAATTGTCAGATTTACTCCCAGACATAAACATAATTCTCCTCATTTCAATAGGCAGGGATAGAGTAAAACTACTGACTACTTTTTTTTTTAACATATTCAGAGACCAGTTTACTCAAACCCCAGGAAAGTCCACATATTTCTAACCAGTGCAAACTGCAATAAATCAACACTTATCAAGTGAAGTGTCAAATAATATTTCTGTAATTGTCTTAACAAAAAGCTAAGAATGGTTTGCAAATACTGACCCAGATCTGCCAAGTAATCTATATCTAGCATCACTGATGACACAGTCTGAAGGGAATGGTCCGTGGGCTGTAATGAGCTGTGAAATTACATTATGAATAGAGAAGTCAGGCTTCCAGTCTGCCCAGTTCCTCCTGCTAACTTGGGGAAACTGAGCACAGGACACTGAGGATGAGGACAACTCATCTAACTTAAATTCTGATGACTGCATAGAGGAATATGGTGCGAGAGGCTCTCAGAGCCTCGAACACTGAGACCGACATAATCATGACGGCTGGAATTGTGAATATTATGGAGCGCAGTTATTTCAGGAGTGGGCACACTGGAAGAGAGGTAATGGCAAGAGATGATTGACATCTCATGGGGTGCACTCAACCTCCTTTGGAAAGAAAGATTTATGGTCGATGAAAAATTGGCTTGGATTTACATCACCTTCATTATTTCACCTGGCAAGGAGAAGTTACAAGCAATATAACGTATTGGTAACTGTTGCAGCACAATTTCTGTCAGCAGATGGCATGTATCGAACAAGAAGAGAAGAGGCAGCAATACCAAAAACAGTGTTTGTTTTTTTATAAAATGATGATTTGTCTGCACTTAACAATGAAAAGGCTGTCCCTGACCTTGGACGATGGGATGCAGGGTGTTTCTGTCAACTTGTGGAAAGTGGAAAGTAAGAGAAATCAATAAGAAATTTTCACCATCAAGGAAAATGGAACAATGCGCAGCCCACTTTCCCTAAAACATGGATTGATTAATCTGCTATTAACTGCAAACTGAGGAGAATTATTTAGAAATTTTCTCATCTGAAAAGGGATTAAGACAACAGTGCAGCTGGGAATGACGAGGTTTAAAATACCATGAGCAGCAGTGTTGTGTTAACTCTGTCAGTGCCATGGTACCAACTATCTCCTACAGTACGTTGAACGTTACGGAACAAATAGTAGGAAGGGAGAGAATAATGCTGATGAACAAGTTATTTTAAATTGTTCCTATACATATCCAATGCTGTGTTGTAAAACCTGAGGGGGGCTTTTTTCCCTCTGTTATGGACAAATGTTGATCTGGTTGACAAGACAACTTGCATAATACTAGTTTAAAGTGGCAATTAACTTTTTACTATCCATGGATGGTAAACCAGTCCTGAACTGACGTGATGGAAAGTCTGGCTATTTTCAAAGATTTTGGCTCGGCTCCCTTAGGAGATTTCACTCAGAGCCTTCTTTTTCATCCTAATTTAGTGATTATGAATGGTTTGTGTTTATAAGTAATTTCTCATTCTGTTTTCATAAAAGCCTTATTTTTATGCATTTGTTTTTTTTCCTTACAAAAAAAACAGTTGCTATTGTTAACACTTCAATCAAAGCTTTAAATGATCAACTGAACCACAGCAAAGAAATCACATAAATACAGACATACACAAGTCTTAACATTATGACACTTTAGATAAAAGTCTTTGGTGCAGAAATACCAGATGCCTCCATTTTGATGTCCTCGTTTGCTATAAAGGATCGTTCACGAACGACACATCACTACTGAACTGGAATATATCTATCTCTTGTTTCGTCTTCAAACTCAACAGAGCTTCAAGCAGTGATGCTGGGAAGCTAATCTCAGGTGTCTGTCTGCACTTTAGAGGGGGTTCAGCTAAACCAAAAGCAGTAGTTACTTCAACTCCAGCTGTGTGCCAAACAAGGCCTGATTGCTAGTTGCAGTATGTCGGAATAAATACGCACTGGAGCAAAAGGAATTGCTATATTCTATATGATTTGTTGCGCAGTTACTTTTGTAACTTGGTTGCACTGTTGATTATATTCAAATATTGAACATAGTATATATGATACAAAACTGAAAAATACCTGTAACATTTTTACAGTGCAAGCTGCCATCATGGACAGTTCAGTTCTTCTTTATTGATAGACTCAAAATCCATTAGAAGAGCAGACACTAGAAAAGCCCGATGCACAAAAAACGATGAAAAAATGTAATGACTTTAGTCTCACCAATGACTCATCATCGTATTCAGTGAGAAATGGCACGATCCTAGGACATTGCCACTTTACTTTCAAACTACAGCATCACCATCCATCTGTAAAATGTACTGTTAAATCGCTTTGAATATGTAAATATTTTTCTCCCGTGACTTACGGTGTGTTTCTGACCAACTGACCACATGTCCTTGAGGCAGGCATTGCACATGTGGCGGAGCATTAGTTGACAGCTGCTCTATTTGTCAGTTAAGTAGAACCCTAAATAGAAAATGTCCAATTATATGACTTTGGTGTTCAGTTTGTACAGTGTTACCATCAAATGTACTCACGTGGTGGGAGATTTAAAATATCAGACGTAAAAATAATAGACCTGAGCTGCATAACTCTGCGCTCCTGAACTAAAATATTCAAATAGTCCAGCACAGAAATCACTCGATTTGAGAGTGAGGCCAGGATATACGTATGTTTGAGGTTTTAATGAGATTACCTCCTTTAGTTACATTTGGTGCATTTTGTTTTTAATCATTAAAGTGAGGAAATAAAACTATGCAAAATACAAAAAATAGCCCTGATCACCAAGAATCTAACCAAGAATTGTAGGATTGGCTGAAAAGCAGCATGAAATATGCACAACCACTTTTGCAGAATGACACTCGATGTCCTTGGTTCAACACTTTGATGCTTTGCAGTGAAATCTTCCCTGCGTCACTGCCTCATCTTTTCCCCCTAAATGGACTGTCAGCGTTCCGTCAAGGCTACAATAACAATATATCAAAAACAGAAAGACATCAGGGAGTGAATACCAGACACTGCTTTGCCCAGGCAATGAAAAGAAAACCAAAAGAGACAGGAATTCCTTTCACACCCGGTTGATTTCCTCCTAAAGATAAGACGCGGTGATGTTGTTGTTTTCTGATACACTTCATAAAAATTCTATGTTCATTCAGTTGCCAAAGCCAACGCAAACAGCACAGCCGGCCCTAAACTTCTTAACCGGGCCCTCACTCTCTCAGGTGGACACCGCTGAGGCGCAAAGCATCTCCCCAGATTCAGGTCATTCCTCGGTTATTCCATGCATTTTTATACAGTCCATGTTTGTTTATTTATTTATTTATTTATTCATTTTCCTCCCTTCATCACGGCTCTGCTCGTCACACTCGGCCCTCCTTTTGACAACTGTAGCGTCCCCCCTCCCCTCCACCTCTCTCTTTGCCTTAGGCCTGTGGGTGGTTCAGATAATTTGCTTAATTTGTTGCCATTCACTCTCAGGACATGGATCAAAGAACTGTTAAATTGCACTGACGTGGCAGCATCTCCGAGTGACTGAGAGTGGAAGGGAGACGGAGACGGAGAGAGGGAGAGAGAGAGAGAGAGAGAGAGAGAGAGAGAGAGGTAAACCCTCCAGCTAAAGGGGGGGGGGGGGGGGGGGGGGCTTCCAACATCCTCGTTGCCATCAGTGTGTGTGTGTGTGTGTGTGTGTGTGTGTGTGTGTGTGTGCCAGGAGAAGATGAGGATGGAGACACCTACTCTCTCCACTATCAGGCCAAGTCCCGCTGGTGTGTGGATGCTGCTGATAATGGCTGCAGCCAATTGAGATAACGTGTCAATAGACATTAGAGCACCACTGCAGCTGGCTTTTTACTGCTACGAACGCAGAATGGGTGGTTATTTATGGTGGGATTAAAATAAAGGGGTTAGCCAAGAATGATGTAAACTTTTTGGATCCGAGGCTCATTTCCTGATCTCCCCGCGGTCCCAATATCCTGAACCAAGACAATTGCAATTTCTACACTCAAACTACTGATCAGCTTTTTTTTTTTTCGTTTTCTGTCCTATTCTCGCTAATTCTAATTAATAAGCACCATGGAACGTCAACTTACCACAGAGTATGATCATGAAAAAAAGACCATTAGAATGATGCAATTAGCCAGAGGACTCCGATGAGAGATACATGAAATCAAAGTGTGAAAAGAGGCAGGGAGGCAATGTAGCAGCGGGCTCGGGGAAGGGGAAAAAAAGCAGATGCTGCAAAAAAAAAAAAAAGATCATCTTCAAAGAGAGGGATGGGGTTGAAAACCCAGGAGAGGGAGCTGCGGGAGCTCTTGTCTTCTTAGGCATAAATGTGACAGAGCTCCTCCTGGACCGGGGAAGACAGTGAGAACCAATGAACAGCAGGGGATAGTCTCTCGTTCTTTTCTCTGTTTTTTAGAACTCCTCTTGACTTTTTCTTCTTAAAATGCAAAGAAATAGGGCCCTTGTGTTTGAACTGAGTGTGGCAACTGCAGCTGATTAAACTTTGTGTATTATAACGTTACAATTTCTGATTTTCAGTCCTCAACCGTAAAGTCCATTAAGTATGGGTTGCACTCACTGGCCACTCCATTCGTACACTGGTTAAACTGCCTGTTAAAACAAATATCTGAGCAGCCAATCACGTGGCAGAAAGTCATTGTATTTAGGCAGATGGAAGTGATCAAGTGAATCTGCTGGCCTTTAAACAGAGCATTATAATGGGAATGAAATATTAGTTGAGTTGCTTTGAATGTGCTACGGCTGTTGGTGCCGGAGGGCCTGAGCATTACATAAACTGCTGATCTGCTGGGATTTTCATACATAGTCATCTCTTGGTTTTACAAGGAAATGGAGAAAAAAACTGAAAGAAAATAGTTGAATGAGACAAACAGACAACAGCAACTCAAATAATCTTATAAACTGCGCATTAGTAGCGCAGGCCCCAATGCCGTAGCCTGACATGCACCTCCCCAAGAGCTGTGATTGGTCCGCTTGGTAGTAGCATATTTTCGTTTTAGTATTTAGTTGTTCCTTAAGTTCAGCAGTTTTCAAAGCGATTGTTTTGGATCAGTAAAGATGGAACAAATCGAGGAAAGGTTAACTGATGAGGTTTGGAGATACAAACATTTATATGACTCGGCTACTGTGAAATTTTGATAAAATTTTCAGTCGACATTGTTGAAAGTGAAGCAGGAAGTAGAAACAAAAATGAACCCGACTGGCAAAAAAGACACAGCGGCGACACTACATCTGGGCGGCGCTTTTACAGAGCGAGCCGAGTATAAATGACTCGCAGCTTAGGCTGTGCTGTCTCGTCGCACAGAGGAATACACCGCGCTTTACTACCAAGGCACTGTATAAGGAAGGGCATCTCACACACGCAGCACCCAGCACACGACACACTGAACCTGAAAGCAGCCTGTTCCCACACTGTTCCAGCATGTTCCAGCTAAGGAACAGGAAACCTAGGCTAGAGTGGGCGCTGGCTCACCAAAACTGAACAATGGAGGACTGGAAAAATTGTTGCTTTCCCAGAAACTCACCACATTACCTCATATTCATCCCCAGATAGGCCGATCCAGTTGGACTGGATCCCGCTTAATCCCTCCAATCTGTTACAGTTGAGTTGGTTATATGTGGTATTTTTGTCATGACGGGCCTATTTCTCCTATCATAGCAGAATACTCCGTTCCCATGTAAACGTATCCAGCGTGTGGAACATTTTCTTGGCAGGCTTTGGGCTCCTTAGTGCTAACTGATTATTTAAATGTCGCTGCCTTCCTGAGTATTGTGGCCCATCCCTTTATGACCACAGTGTTACCATCTTCTAATGGCTACTTTCAGGAGGATAATGCACCATGTGACAAAGCTGAGACAGGTTTTGTGAACATGACAACGCGGTCACTGTACTCAAACCGTCACAAGAGCCCAATAGAACGCCTTTGGAATGTGGCGGAACAGGAGACTCGCATGATGAATGGGCTGCCGATAAATCCGCAGCAGCCGCGATGCTGTCACTGTCACGTCAACGTGGACGACAATCTCAGAGGAACGTTCCCAGCACCTTGTTGAATATGTGCCACAAAAAATGAAGGCAGTACCTAATAAAACTGCTGGTGAGAGTATCTGCCCTGCAGACGTAGTTATATGTGAATTTAGTATGCTGTGTGTCTCTGTACATGTAGCCATGGCCTTCTCCCTTAAGACTTCAGCACCACGGACAGAGACATTTTCCTCAAACAAGAGAATGCAGCCGTGTGTTTTGAACATGTTACACGGTGAACTCATAACCTTGAATCATCCATTGTACACTCGAGCAATGAGTCACTTCAAGCGCTTGACTAAAAGCAAAGTTTTAAAAGTTACACGAACTTTTAATTGTTCCTTTATTACTGTTAAATGGGAGATAATTCTCATGAACCATGCATATCACTTGTCTGTCATCCCTCAGACAGCAAAACAATCTTTAGGTAATCTGTCACTTTTGGAGTGAATCTTTAACCTCTGAATCTTTCCAATTATCGTCGTACATATGCGTTGCACAATTTGATTTAAATGAAAAAACAGTCTGTGATTGATAGGCTCGACTAACAACATGCACTTTATTAATACTCTGAGTTATGGCAAAGAGGAGTCCATCCAGAAATGAAAGAGAGATGAAAATATAAATATAGATATAGTTTTAATCTGCGCTATGCGATGCTGCCATCAGATGTATTCTGTTTGAAGTTTAAACATTGGAAATGCATGGGTAAGTTAGGGAAACTAATCACTTGTCTTCATGGTGACTTAAACAAGCAGGCTGAAAAACTGGGAATCATAGTGACACGCAAGCTGCTATGCAATGAAAAACCTTTCATCCTCAGTTGCTCGTTTTACATAATGCCGAAACTCCATTGCAAAACAAAATATTGCAAAAATACTGAAAGAGGATGGCAGGTTCAGATGCAAACTCTTAATGTTTGTTGCTCTTGTTATCGATTAATTCACTCCCCTACAAATGAACCTGACAGAAACTATATTTACATGCATGCTACTTTCCCCTCAATATTTCAGACTGAGGTGTAATATTTATGAGGTGCTGTGTGTAAATGCCATTTCTCATTTTCAATGGCGTTGCGAAGCTATAAATATCCCGAGAAATGGAGGCATCTTAAAAGGTTGTTTTTGAGACAGTGTTGGTGCCACTGACTAATATGGCTGAATGTTAACTGCTGTACGTGCTGTGTCCCTGTGTTTTCTATTAATATCTGTCTGGGAGGTTTATTTTCACGATCCGATGAGGAGGAGGTGGCCTGAAACATCTAAAGGTGGTGTGACTTTCGCATTCGTCTCTCTACGAGCCTGACAGTCATCCTCTGCCTTATGCGTCACCTTGGCAAGTTTGGTGTTTGGTGCCCTTAATTGCAATGCTGCGATTTCTTCTTCTTTTTTTTTCTTTTTTTTTTTTTAGATGACTTTTATGATGAATCATCTGTATCTGCAAAGTGTGTCACAAAGTCCTTATGCTTGCCAGTCTGTGTAGGCATGCGTTCAATTGCGTCGTTATTGAAATTCAGGGCGCTCAGTCCTAAAGTGCCAACCACGACGGTTAAATTTAATAAAAAAGCTATTTTGGAGAATCTGATTATGACTGAAGCAGCAATTCACTGCTGATTTGCCTTCTTTTTTTGTTTTATTGTCTCCATCTTTTCCTCTCATTGGGCACTTTGCTGTGCTTTCACTTTCCTTCCTTTCTCATATGCTTAGCCTTCTATTTTTAACTGTCCCTCATTCTGTTGATACCGGAGAGAGTCTATTTTTTTTTATTTTTTTCGTCGTCGTTCTTCCAGTGATTTATTGTGTGTCTGAATACCCTTTTACATCCGCAGCATTGTTTGTCGTATCTCTCTCCCCCTTATGATTTCTATCTGTGCTGCAATTCCTGTTTTGCACTTATTGTATCCAGAAAATCCAATTGCGTTAAAGAGAATTATTTTAACATCGCCTCAGTTCTTTTACAGATGCTGATTATGGAGTGTGAAGTGTGGAAATGTTGCCAAGGCTAGTAGACGGAGCTTCCTCCCTCGTTTTAATTACCGTGAAACTACTGGGTAGCGCACATTCTTTCTGGAAGTAACACTAACATTGAGCGGAGCGTATTGTGAGGCTTCTATTTAGTTGATGCTATCTAAGTTAAACACTGACAAAGAAGAAAAAGAAGAAAGCAAAGAAAATATGGCCTAAAATAAATAGATTGCTCAAAAGTGTTATTAATCTCTTTTTGAATTATGCTTTTCCCTCCATCCTTTAATAAAACTGTCATGTTATAGAAAGAAACACTCTTCCTGGTTTAAGTACTGCAACTCTTACGTGTGCAACCGATACAAGACACAATTCCCTAAAATGATGTTGTCCCTATATGTGATGTCCTGCTATCCAAGCTGGGCACACATACACGCCATCCTTTATCGGATAAATCCCCACTGGGACACAAGGGAATGTCCACACTATTGTGCTCAGATTGCTGGAAATTTAAGATGAAACATTTGTTAGTCATGAACCCCTATGTTAAATTGCTCAACTTTACAACATACATATTACATAGAGCTATTGCTCTTCTTTCGAGTTTTCTTGAAGACATTTCCACTCATCTAAGTATCAGAATCAGAATACTTTATTAAGTAGAATTCTAGTTGAATTAGTTCTAAATGACTTGTGGGGAGTTGGTGTTTAAATAGAACAACTGTGCCCACCTGAAACTCCCACGCCTCGTGACCAGATACTCGCCTGATATTGGAAGAAACTGTTCTGATTCAGTTTTCTTTCCCCAGTGACTGGAACGCGAACAACCCATTAATGGCCACAGACTCCAGAGTCAGGGTGCCAACAGCGCTGAATCTTTTTGGGGGCAGATGTTAAGAATGTGTTGGCAAATTATATCTCAGTCCATCGCCCTTATTAGGAGAGGGATTTTTCAATCTTCCTTTACTCCTCTTTCAAACCATCTGTCCTCTCTGGCTAAAACGTGGACGTCGTTGTCCTCGAGGGAGTGTCATTTGTCGTTCGGGTGCAGATGGGCAGCTGAATTTCGTCGTGAAGAGCTGGCTCTCCAAGTTTTGTTTCCCTAATGTACTAATCTGTACATTCCTCTCTGTGGTTACTACATTGCTCTGATTTTGACTTGGTGTGTTTCGAGGTTTGCTGACAGCTTTACAGGTAAATATCTGGTTGTTAATGTTCCACTTCAAACCCCAGCTACCCACCACTAGTCCTTTTCAACTGAAGACGCTACCAGAATGAGTGGTTAAATGTCTTCAAGAAACACTATGAGTCCAGTTGACCATGACCCGTCAGACTGAGAACCTTCACAGACACATTTTCTACAGCCTGATACAAAAACCGTGTTGGTCTTCCATTTAAATTGGACTTAAACTGATACATAATTAAGGGCAGCTAATTTAAAGTGAGCTGGGAGTTTGCCACCGTGGCACACAGAACTTTAAAGTCTCTCTTTGGGAAAGCTATGGGTTCACAAACAGTCCATGGGCGTCACAGACTATTTCCTTTACTATATTGGTGAAGTCAGTGGAATCGGAGGCTGCGTTGGATTACTGAGTAAACATCTTTAACCTGGTACTGATCATTTGGAATAGCTTGGTAAAACTTTTAGAAACTGTAAGACGCATTCTACTAAACACTTAGAGAGGTGTGAAGAGTACTGTCTATCTGGTCTATCTTCCCACGTCCCTAAACCTATTTTATGTGATTTTGAAGTTTATTTTCTGTATTTCAGTTGGTAAAAGTCTACCCGGTTATGTGTAAAGTAACAGCATTTAAGGAATGTCTAGATATTATAATAATACTATCTGGAGAATATCTACCATCACTGTAGACTACACTTTTATCAGTTCCAAGAACATCATTCAATTTATGTATATATATATATATTTTTTAATGCTTCTGTACACTCTGTGAATCACTTGCTGTATATTCATCATTTTGCAGTAGAAACATTTTCCCTTAAACAAGACAAGGTTACTGAGGTCAGATATCCATACAGTCAAAGTTTAAATAGACTGAAAGAATATAGCCCAACTTAATGGCTTATCTCTGTCTATGTACTGTATAATAGTAAAGTATGAAATATTCAACACATTGCAATAGAAATAATACACAATACACCAAAGCAAGGACTGTTTTTGTGTGTGAGAATACATTGTCTGTGTATTCCCTTGACATTTCCACGTACAGTCAAAGAACAGGAGAGAGAATATAAAATAGTGTTTAGAGACTTTATTCCAGGATACAGCTTCATCCCAACTGTCTGGACAGCTTCTGCTACACCCTGCATCACAATAGAGTTGAGAGGAGTGTACTGTCTGCTGCCGCTGCTGCTGCAAATAAAATAAATAATCAAAACACATAATGAAAACAAAGAAATTTGAATGGACGCATTTTCCGATGACGTGGAAGTAACAGTCTCGATGATTTTCATTTAAATCAGCGTCTGCCTCATTATATAGTGCTGATTTAGATAACACAATTAAGCCTGTGACTTACCACTGGCAATATGGCAATATTGAGCTCAGTGTCTGAACATTTGTGAAAAACAAAATCTGTTTTTCATTTTGATTTGCTGACTTATGGTTTCATAATTGTAAATCCTAAATCCTCATTAAATGATATCTGATCGGTTCAGAGATTGCTACTAATGCAAACCAAACATTTCTAAACCTAGAGCCCCTCTGGCCAAGGTTTTTTTTTTAAAAGTATTTTATCCCTAATGCCATTGGCATCCTTAACACAACTAAGTGACCAATCCACATGTAGTGACTTGAACTACCATCCACTGTCTTACTGTATTTATTATTATGTCAGTGTAATGCTGTGTGTCTGTATTTGTCAACTTTTGTATTTTAGTACTGTATGTCTTCTGTGTTGGTGAGCTGAAGCCAAATTTCCACCTCGGTGGACAATAAAGTTTTATTCTATTCTATTCTATTCTATTCTATTCTAACATCCCACTGCTGCAGCTTCACATTCAATGCACTTAAATTACTTTTATGTTGAAGAAGTCACAGCTAATGCAATGCAATGCAATTGCCTGACAAAAATGCATCTAAAAACGAGACAACAGTAATTGATTTAAATACGTAACGTAGGGAGTAATAGAAGAAGAAGGAGCAGCCTCAGTGATCTGTTGGATGAAAAGCTGCAGGCAACACACGCACCTCCAGCTTACCCTGTGCCCTGCTATCAATATTATGACAAAAAGGACAAATATGGCATGTCAGTCAAAATGACAATAGTTTGTCTTGCTGCCTCAGAACTTTGCTGTTATCAGCAAATGAGATTTAACACTACAGGTCACAGTCACTAAAGGTGTCGCTGAATCAGCCACAACTGGAATTTTCTCAAAGATTTCAGTGATAAGACTTCATTTATTAAAATGTGAACTGAACAATTGTAAATTATTGTTATATCCGTATGTTACAACCCTGGAAATCATACAAAAATAAAATAACAAATTTAATAGCTCATTCTTATTAACTTTGTTATGTATTTGCAGCGTGTGCTTTGCCCGCCCTTGGCATCTGCTTAAAGATTTTGCTATGGAACTGAAAGCAAGAGTGTTTGAAAAATCAAACAACCGAAAACCCTCTACAGATCCCTTTAAATCCAACCTTGCATGCCTCCATATACTTAGAGAGGGCATTTCTGCATCAGTCAAAGCTGCTTTGAAATACACTGCGAAACTCATATGTGAATATTGATTTCATTTGTTTTTTCCCCATTCCTCTGCTCCCATTTACAGAGCACCAGATAATTGCTGCCAGGTTGAAAGGCAGAGTGCATCTGTTTTGGAGCTATGTAAGTACTGTTTGAGAAAAAACAAGGAGACCTACGTATAACTCAACTCACTCAAGGAGCATCCATTGAATGCCCCACTGGAGGAAATTACTGTCAAGACAAGAGGGCTTGGAGCCATTATGAGAAGAGCAACGAACAAGTTGAAAGAGCCAGAGATGGCACGAATCACAAGTTACGGTTGCCACCGGACACTTTTTCCTCACCGACTTTCATCGTGTGCATGATGTTTAGTGTGTCATAAAGAGGGGAAGGACAGACGCAGAGAGAAATGCAGGTGGGATACAATGCATTCACACACACTCTGTTTTAGATTACTCTGTTTTGGTCTGTTGCTTTTCACTACCAGGCAGAACACTCCATCTGTGGGCGCCTCTCAATCCTGAGTAGACCAGACACTCTCTCCACTCCAGTGACTGGATGTACAGGAGCGGAAAACTAGCATCTCAGCATTGCATACTGAATTCCTCTTCAAAAAAAGACATAAAATCAGAGGTAAAGATGTTCCACTAGTAAAAATAAATATGCAGGGCTGCCGCATACTATTAGTACAGAGACAGAGATATAGTTCCCATTGTTTTGGCTTTGTACTCCAGCACAACAGGATTTGAAACAAAACATTGAATCGAGGTTAAAGTGCAACTTTTAGCATTCGCTGTTCATTCGTTTGAGATTTTTCTTTTAATCCTTTAGTCCTTTTAATGTAGCAGTAAAATAATCCTGACATGCTGATAACAAAGGAATGAGCAGAGAGAGAAAGAGAGAGAGAGAGAGATGTAAGGTGTATACAAATAGCTATTGTGTCCGCATTAAATTAGAAATTAAATATTTTCTCATTCAATTATTTAGTCATCTAGCTGGAGTTTTGTTGGTTTTAGTTGTGTTCGTCAGTGTTTACCCACTGAATCTATATGAAGATAGATGAGCCTTGTATGACTAAATTCATAGGAGTCCTGTAAAGAGTGGTTTGAATCTCAATGAGGACCCTGGTTGTAAACATGTTTATATCTGCCGTAAAGTTGGGCATTTTATCATTTTATCATAGTATATGGTTATTGACTCGCAGTACTAGACGCAGGTTTGTAGCCAACTGCTACAGCCTGTTTGCTTCCAGTTGAAGCTAAATCTCGACTGGTGATTGCCAGTCTGTAATAAATGTCTTACTGTGCGTAGACTGACATGAAGACGATGAACCATAATATCAAATAGAACAGCCGACATTATGTCTCTCAGATGCCAGACGAGCACAAGCACAGCAAAATCAACCTCCTGCTGCCTCCATCACTTTGGTGTTGGCACACACCACCTCCTCCAGGCAGGAATGACCTCCTGTGGTGTTCTGTGGTGCACTTTGGTATGATGAGTCTACACAGATCAGGCATTATGACATTATGACCATTAACCATCTTGTGACAATTCAATATTCTTCTGGGAAACTTTTGGACATGGCATTCATGTGGATGTTACTTAGACATGTACCACCCACCAGGACAAGACCAGGCACCCCCACCCCATAGCAATGACACTCCTTGATGGGAGCAGCCATCCCCAGCAGGATGCAGCCTGACACAGACACACACACAAAAACAGTTCTTCAAAAAACATGAAGAACAGCACAAGGTGTATAGCCACTAACAACATTCTGTTGCCAGACACCACAGGACACCCTCAGAAGGCCCATGTCCATTCTCTGATGAGTCACAACTGTTTTAGAGTCACAACGGCCAAGGTCATATTGTTATGCCGAATCAATGTATATGTTGAGGGAGGAGCAAACAAACGTCGAGTTGAGGAAAAACTAAACAGAAAGTCTAAAACTCAATAACATGAAGGAACAGAAAAGGCAGAAAAGGTTCAAAACTCAATGTCATGACGGGGCAATTAAATATGACACTGCTGTATCGTTCGTCCATTGTTTTTTTTCTAGCATACTGCTGTACTTTATGATCTCTGACAGCTGAGCAGAGCGAGTGGCGTTCATGATAACGCATATATTTACTCTTAATTGAGTTCACAACGTGATGAAATATTCCAGCTCCAGCTGTGTGTCACGCCTCTGTTATTTGTCACATGTGCTAGAAAGCAAAGTGTACATCTGTGCCCCCCTGCTCACAGTCCCTCCGGCAAGCCTCCTCTCTCCTCGAGATGCAATTTAGGAAGCAAGACATCCTTCAAGATGCCACACTGAGATTGATTTCTGGGTTCCAAGTTTGCATGTTCTCCCTGTGTCTGCGTGGGTTCTCTCCAGGTACTCCAGCTTTCTCCCACTATCCAAACACATGCTCGTTAGGTTCACTGGTGATTCTAAATTGGCCGTAGGTGTGCATGTGAGCGTGAATGGTTGTCTGTCTCTCTGTGTTATCCCTGCAATAGACTGGCTACCTGTTCAGGGTGCACCTCTTGTCCAGTGACAAGATAGGCTCCAGTCCCCCAGCGACCCTTCACAGGGCAAGCGGTTCCAAAAATGAATGAGGCAGGTGACGGAGGAGAGAGGAGATGAGCACAAGATGGCACAAAATAGAGAAAAGAGTGGCTTATTGTTGGAGAACCTGCTCTCAGAGACTTGGTGTCTGTCTCGAAGCCAGTGGTGAATAGTTGTTCCTGATCAGTGTTGTACTTTTGTGCTGACTTGTGAGTGGTGTGTTTGCATGTGGTCTTTTAAGCACAAACTGGTTTGAATATGCTAGACATCTAGTAATCCATGCTGTACTGTGCGATAGAAGTGGGTTTAAAGAATAATAATTCAGCTATATGCCATGTTCTCTCATTAGTAATCTTGCTGCGGTCTCTCAAGACTGGTTTTGCATGATGGGTCTCTGGAGACAACACAACAAGATTAGTCCGCATGAGAGGGAGATCCAAAACATGGCACTGAGCTCACCGTCAGGCCTGAAAGCTGGTGTGTGGCAGCTTTTAGATTAAAGAAGTATGATGACAGCTGGGTTAAAGTATAGCCATAGTCAAGATGTGGCAATTAGAGGTAAAATATTGTGTAAACATCTGTCAAAACCTCTGCCATAACTACACAAAATCACATTTAAACTCAAATATCTGCTGAATCGTCATTGTACTGTCCATTAACATTCAAATAAGGTCTATAAAAATAAGGATTGAACTTTTTTCTGTGACTGTTTAAAAATTCTGTCACTTCTGGATTGTCTTCTGTAGCAACACACACTGCTACTAACACAAACCAGGAATTGTTTGCAGGTAGTATTCACAGATTTTGCATAAGCACTCGCATCCGTATCTTCATTCAAACCTGCGCCTGTTGACTACTTTCATAAAAGTGTCATTCATCATGCCTCAGCGGCGTCACTGCTAGCTGCGGATGACAACGGCTGTCAAGATCTGACAGTGCCATCACAGCAAGTGGGCCAAGTGGGAGCGGCTTGAGATAACATAAAGCAGGGTTGTTTGACTTGAGGAGAGCGACCGGTAGTTAGACACTCAATCAGGAGGGGACAGAAGGTCCTGTGAATCTCTACGGGTCACAAAGCAGCCTCCATCTGTCACTCTGAAGCCCCCCAGCTCTCCAGCGCTCCTCCACATGCAGACAGAAAGACGCTGGAAACCACTAAAGGGAGAGGTACCACACAGAGCCAACATAGCAGGAGGAGAGAAGGCGCTAATGAGGAGAGTTAAGCTCTTTATGGGCCAGTCGCAGGCAATGATAGACCTTAAAAGACAGTCAAGGAGCCAAAAGGGGACGGGAGAAGCCAACATTATCATTTTGATTTCAAGCCAAAGAAGGAAAAAAAAAGGCTGCCTTAAACAACCCAGTATCGCGCTATTCAAAACCACAAACACTTGAATCCACAACCCAAGAAGAGCAAAGGGGAATTTAACGCAAGCAATTAAAGATAGCAGGCTGCATTTATATAGCTTTTATCTGCATACGCTGACACACAAACCAAAGATAACAGGACCTCGGATCCACAGATTCACCAGTATAGCTATTATTTTTGTCACGTCAGGCAGTTAAATTGAGCCCTCTTTTCATGCTTTAAGTTATTTCCGGAGTTTGATACATTTCGCAGCATATGGTACACAGACACCGGCCTCGTCGAAGCACCTTATACAGCGGCGGAGAGCCTTCCACAAGAAAGCAAAGTGTACATAATTTACCGCGCTCGACTCGGCAAACTTATGAAATAATGATGTGGCGTCTGTTTATGCGAAGGGTCCGTTTTATTATTCTGGCACAAATAAGAGGGGGAAAAAAGCAATCAGCTTGTGTAAGTGGTACATTTAAACAATTTGGTTTGCTTGTCTGCTGTCACTCAAATGGGGCTATTCGAGATAAAGGGGCTTTCAGAAAATTCCCTTGAGCTGAAGCTGCCGAACATAAGGAGTTGGAGTGGAAGCCCCAGACTGCGCTGTTTACACAGAGCACACAGCGCATCAAATTAGGATGTGTTTAGAAGTTACTCGATGTGCATATTTGAACTCTGATATGTGCCTACAGTATTATTTACAACGTTATTTTCTCCCCATTCAAGCGTATTTGCAGTTTGAAGAAAGACAGTTCACATTTAGCTATACAAAGTGCACGTTTTTCTTTTTTACCCCCTTATAGGATAAGCTCGATCAGCCCTTAAATCTAGTGTCTGTTTCGTGTCTGACTGCTGAAACAGTTTAAATTATGAATATCTCAATGTAGCACATCCCCGGCGTGCTCAAGACAGACGCAGAAGAGAAAGGGCCAAAGAATGACAGGCGGCGCGGCTGGCAGCACCGCCGCCGGTGGCACACGGGGCGCAATCTTGTTGTGAGAACGCTGATATGCCTTGAGACACCACATTAGGAGGCCATCCTCGCTTGTCATCAGAGCTTTAATTGCCACGGCCAGGTGCAAACAGCATGTAATCTTGTTTGTCAGCCGCGCAGTTTTATTTTCTAATTTCGTCCTTTTGACAAGCGATTTGGGAATAGGGAGGGATACGAGGGAGCGGGCGGGCCGTGAGCCGGCGGGGTGGACCCGGATTTGGTGGAAACCGTGGGAGGAGGCAGCGCGGGTCGCCGGTGTGCGCGTTTGTGTGTGATGGAGACCCCTCACCGCTCATGTTCAACCTTGTAATCTGCGTATCTCCCCAGTCCTTTTGTCCTGAGGAATGAGTGAAGAAAATGATCCTCCTGCTCAGTTCTTCAGCCTCACACACATACACACTTGCATACACACACAGTACCCTGAGCTCATCTAGTTAAAATTCTAAGGGATGTCAAATGGGATCATCTGCTTCCATTTTTTTTCATGGCCACCGACTCTATGCTTTGTCCCTAAAGCCACAGAGGAGTTAAGCTGAAACCTAACCAATCCACGACCTAAACTTCACTAATGGCTGGATCTATTGAGCTTCACACTGACGTCTCAAGTGCTGACCCCAAATGCTTAAGTGTGATCAGAATGGAAGCAGTGGGTTCTGTACGAAGAAGTCCTTTAGTCAAGTTCATTGTTCACTTGTTTTCATTTCTTTCTTTTTTCTTCTTTTTTTTTTTTTTTTTCTCGACTGCCAAAGCAGCTGTGACTAATAAGCCCAAGTGTGTATGCCGGTGCGTGTATATGTGTGTGCGTGAGTCATCGTGTTTGCATCTACGTTTGCGCGCCAGTACAGGCTGCCCTCAGACCGACCTCCCCATTATGTATCCGTTACAGGCAGAAGAGCTTGTTTGTCCACCCTTTCAGGTACGAGCCCCTTTAGTGCTGCTCCCCCCCCCCCCATTTCCTGTGGGAGCTCCCTGACCCACCAGCAATCTCTATTCATGTATTTGTCAAAATGTTTAGCATAGGCAAGAGCCGTTTTGTGTGGCTCAGGTCCCTGCTATGACTTTTGTTATGACGGGAATATTCAGAGCGAGAAAGAGGACGGCTTTTGCGCTCGGAGCACTTAGGCTGTTCTGTTGCCTCTGCCTTGATATGTAAATGCGGAGCGCAGCCTTAGGCCGAGCATGTCAGGTAGGTAGAGGTCAGGTGCAATAAAAGGCTTCTTTCAGAGACTATGCTGATGGTTTTTGCTCCATAAAAGATGAGGCCTGGGTCTGCGCCAGTGTCAGTGAGGGCATGCGAAAGGGATAGAGAAGAAAAGAGCACCTGCCAGCGAGGTGTTCATCACCCCTCATGTCCTCGCTGACAAGACTCTGCGGCTTCCTCTTGTGGATTCCCGTCAGTGTCAGAGGAGAGCGGAAATTAATTTCTCAGTTTCTCCGCTTGGAAAAAAAAATAAAAGAAATTTGAAAAATGAGCTGGGATTTGAATATATAATTGTGACAATGAATGGCAAAGTTCACACACACCCACTTTGGATCTGCAGAGGTGGCGCATTAATAGCTGCTGAAGCAAAGCGTCTGCATGCGTGTAGGAGAAAGAGAGAGCGAAAGAGAGAGAAAGAGGGAGAAGAAGAAAAGGAGAAAAAGAGGGCGACAGAGAGAGGAGAAGAAAAAATTGTGCCACATCCATTTGAAAACTCAGAAATTGTGAAGTATAATGAGTTTTTTAATTAAGTCCCCCACTTTATCGTGTTTCACATAGCACAAGCCACCATTAATACCCTGGTAATTAATTGTTTTGGAAACTTTTCACAGTGTCTGCTGATAAAGTTTTAATCAAGCAACTTGGCGCACTTGCCAAACCATGTCACCCAGATATTTAATTATTTACAGTTTGGTACTGGTTAATGCATTTTGGCAGTCAAGTAGCTGTAAAATTACACCCGCCTCTTGCACTATGGAAGCAGTCAAGGCAGACGTCACGCTTTATTCCTGGTTCACGGGGAAGCAGGAGAGCGCAGGTATGTCTCACCTAAGGGGGACATCCTTCTTTCGCCTGACTGCATACTTGCTGAGATGTAGAGTGAAGAATAGCGGAAGAGTGATCAGGCAACTACACGTGATGAGTAAAGGGGGTCTCGATGTGGAGGATAAAAATATATTATCCATGTCAGAATAAACAAGAAAAAGGCATTTTTCATAGTTGGCACACCTCAGGTCTGACTCACAGTGAAATCCCAAATCAGTTTATGTTAAAGGAACGGTGCATCATTCAGCCCTGTCACCCCGTTACTTCACTTTGTATTATAAATGAAAAACAAATGTATGGCTATATAAGCACACAACTGAACTGTAGGACATTTGGGTTCTGAGAAATAGGATTTTACTACTTTACTACTTTCTGGCATTCACCAGTCAGCCGACAATATGACTTTGATTACGCCACTGCCACTTTCACTGTTCCTTTCCTGCTGATCATTCAGTGCCATTAAGTACACTAGAGAAAGTGCATTGTAATGCAACAGCCCTGCACTGAGTCTTAGCTTCATGAAGGTTATGGTATTCAGCATTTGTTTAAAATAAGAGAGAGAGCTGTTCATTCAACTGTGTTTTTTTTTGTGTGTGTGTGTGTGTGTGTGTGTGTGTTTTTGTGGAGGCCGTGGTTTGCAGTCCCATTGGATTGTATTGTGTTGTACGGACACGTGTTTCTATTATTCTGACAACCCCATTCTAGCCTGTGGGCTAGGCTAAATAACAGAAACACTTCTTAATTCAATAAACTTTATCAGCACCACAACCTACATCCTCCAACATGATCATACTCTAAGATTTAGTGCAGGACATTGGAATATATTTGTTTACAACAGTGTACCTAATGAACTGGCAAGTTACTGTATGTCTCTGCTTGAAGTTAGAGCAAAGCAGATATTATCTAAATACCATCTAAGTGGGCATCTGCATAACGAAGTAAATGCTCATAAAGATATTATAGCAATACTTGGAAAGGTGTTTATTAAATCATGTAATAATGAGACATGCTTCCCAAAATGACATTCTTGCACATAATATATGCAAAAAAAAAAAAAACAACAACAACAAAAAAAAAAAAACAAGCTTAACCTAGCCTCGTCAGCCAACATTAGCCATTTCAGAAAATTCCCACTAAACAAAATGTGTTTATGTTCTTGTACTGGTCATAAGAATGCTCAAAACTTAAATCTACACAATTATAAACTAACACATTTAGTTTTCCAGAAGACAGCGTAGGCAGTGATGACATTTCCTTTAACATATATATGGGAAAAGCAATCCAAACACAGCGTAATAGCTAAAATGTCATTAGCATATGTTGCATTTCTAAATACAGCACATTATAGCTGCCCTCCGTTAAACGCCCTGAAAACATTACGATTATGCAGCTGATTTGTGTGTAGTTGCCGCCCAGCCGTAGGACTGAGGTGTTTAGCCAATATATCCATTCAGGGATATGCTGTTTGGAAAATGAATGCATTTCACTGAAGTTCACTTTCACCAGCTAAGGCCTTGGAGACAAAATATTGATCAGTTGCTATTGATGTGTATTGCTTCTGGCAAGATTCACAGCTATATGAAATGTTGCTTTGATTATTGTGTTTTCCAAAGTTTGCCTCGACTCGATTCAGACTCAACTTTCGAGGTTGCGGTGTCAAGACAGCAGAAGCTGAAATCTCACTTCTAATAATAAAACAGACATTTTATTGGGGATGGCAACCACAGGAAACTCAAGAAAGCGCTCTTTATGTGTCCTGTATGGCAGTATGATTTATACATCTAAAGCTCTGGTCTCCTACTTAAGATATCAATCAAACACTGGACAACTTTCATCCTTTTATCTCAGAAGCAGTAATATAATTATCCTGTATTCACTCACTGGTCAAAAACTTTTCCTGGACTTTGCAGAATCGGCCTGAGGGCTGCGTGCATCTACTTGCAGAGGCTTTTCATTTTTATTTTAGTTTTTTCATACAGAAAATCTTATGACTTCCATGCTCGACCATAAACACATGGCTGTTCGTGCATGCACAAACACACACAAACAGAGGCACAAATCCCTCTGGCCTCCCAGCCCGCTTTCTTCCCCCGCTGCGCTTGATCAGGCGTCCTTTCTTCATCTGCGGAACATAGAGACATGGCTGCGGTCCCATGTAGCCTTGTTTTCATCCTGCCTTTTCCATTTTAAGCCCCGGAACAGCACAGAAAAAGGCAGCTTCATTTTGACAAACTTTTTAGGTGTCCATCTAGCTACTTGTTAGTCTGCCTGGCCAGCCGCCTGCGGGTCCGGCAGCAATCCCATCGGTGACTTCTGTCTCTTGTTGGATTCAAGGCTTCACCCTGGGAAGTCATATTGATGGGGGGACAACTGGCACTTTGGTTTTGATCCTGGAGAGAGAAGCCATTGGAAAGGTTTCTAATAAGACGAGAGGGGACTGAAAGTGGTATTTTTAAGGGTCGCTTGAGTAAGATGGGAGGCGTGTGGGATGAAACGTAAGAGAGAGGACTGAAAAGAAAGGCTGAGATGGAGGGAATGATGGAGGATTTAATGGATGTTTTAAAAACTACCCGAAGCCCTCACAAATCAACCACTTTTGCCTATGGTACCTTGTGCAATCGAAGGAAGATGTGAATTTAACAGATCCTTTGGCTTGAATTTTGTTCTTCTAGGGAGACTATTTAAACACAGTCAGTAAATGCACTTCAGACAAAATGGGAACTAAAACAGTCTGTGTGTGTGTGTGTGTGTGTGTGTGTGTGTGCTTTTGAGACTGTGCAAAAGCATTAAAACATAAACTATTTGATGAGTTCTGATGTTTTAATGTACAGCACTTGCCAACAAAACCAATGAGATCAGTAACAGACGGAAAGGCATGTCTATGAACCTGTGATGGACAGACACTGGTGTTTAGGTCAGCACCCCTTCCGTTTGATGGACTTGTGTCGGCCCAAAGTCTGACCAGACAGACACCGTTACTGATAAACATTACTGTCGTTCTTTCTGCCAGTACCATAAAACATTTGTTTTGTTTGGCTATCAGTGGCATTCATTCAGTTGTGATGGATTGCCAACTCACTAAATATATTCTAATTATCTGTATGTCATAGAACTATATTTATTTTAAACCATGACAACTATGAACTGCTTCGAGATGGAGAAAGAGGAAGAGATATGCTCTACCTGTATCTTATATAAGAATGATCCCAAGGAGTCTGGTACCTGGTAATGGCAGAAATAACACATTTCAGCATTGAATTGTGAATAGAAAGTCATATTTTTGAATTCACAACTTTCAAACTCCTTGCTTCGATCACTTTTTTTTGGATGACAGAAGTTAGTATCAGCTGTGTGGAGTTTGCATGTTCTCCCTGTGTCTGCGTGGGTTCTCTCCAGGTACTCCAGCTTCCTCCCACTGTCCAAACACATGCTCAGTAGGTTCATTGGTGATTCTGAAGTGGCCGTAGGTGTGCATGTGAGTGTGAATGGTTGTCTGTCTCTCTGTGTTAGCCCTGTGATAGACTGGCGACCTGTCCAGGGTGTACCCCGCCTCTCGCCCAGTGACAGCTGGGATAGGCTCCAGGCTCGAGTTAACCAGGTTTGTCCTGTTGAGATCTGAGGTCTGAGTGCTAACATATAAGATAACATAAAATCACATCAGTCTCGACATCGGAATGCTCAGGTAAAACATTTGCACACAGGCAAACAGGACTCAACAGATTTTACTGTATTTTGAAACTTGTTCAGGAAGAATACATTTTTAAGTTTGAGATTAGACTGCAGATTTGTTCCATGCAGCAGGAGCAGAAAGTCTATCCCAATTCAGTTTGTACTTTAGCAACCAGAGAGGGCAACACAGTTTTTTATTGAGTCTATTTGCCTGATCAAAATCCTAACTAAATGTAAGGCTGTGATAATAAAACATCAATGGTAGCACAGACCAGGCTGTTCAACTCGCAGCTTACTTGCAGTTATTCAGGAATTTCTTTAGATCTTGACAGTTCTGATTTTTGTGAGCACACTGACCTGCAGCAAACAACAAACTACTCTTTCCACTCCACTGATCCACACTTTCCATGCCCTTCCCAGCCGTCCGTCTGTTTCCTACCTGCACAGCCCCACTGTATTCCCAAGGCCTGGAGCTTATCGTGTTGATCTCAAAGTGTGAATCAATTAAGCTCTCACCACATTTGCAATCAATAAACAGCAAAGCCACTGACACGCTTTTGCCTCAATGCTCCTCCCATTGTCAAAATGCCCAAAGCACCTAAGTTCATACTCCCGTATGGCAGCCAGGCAAAATGACTATTCCGCACATGTCTATATCGATGGGTGCCAAACAAGGGGACTTGGGGGAACCGTGGGTAACAACAGAAAAAGAGGTTTTCAAGAATCAGAGATGGATTTGTGTCATGATTGTCAATGATCTGTTCTCTTGCCCTCTCAGTCAGACAGTGATGCCCAATTTGTATTCCTGTTTCTTTTTTGTAACTGTCAGGGAGACAGACGTGTGTCCATGTCTGCTGCTGGGCCAGTCAATGAGCCATTGATTTGGAGACCCGTGCTGATGCCTGAGATGCCTCTGTGATGGATGGGCCCTATCTTAAACAGAGGGTGAAAAAAAAGAAAGAATGAGAGAGAAAACAATAACAAGACAACAAGTAAAAGTGTGAGATGTGAGAGTTTCGAAACTTTATAAATTATACACCCACTCCGTGCCAAGTGCCTCTATAGCCATGTTTGTCTTTGAAGGTCCTTTGTTTTTTGAGTTTCTTTTGTCTTTTTTTATCTCTTTTTGTCTCATACAATTACTGCAGATTCTTTGCCCATTACTGATTCAGAAATGAAAAGGTCTGAATCCACTTTTGATGATTTCAAACAAATTTCACATCAAAGGTGGCCATTTCAGCTTGGAACACAGAAAGTGATCCAAGTGAGCATATGTATGTAGGTGTGTGTTTGCCGGTGCGTTTCGCAAATATCCATAATAATCTGCTGTAATGTCCTTTCATTATGCTGCTGGGAAGCTTCCTTTTCTTCTACGCTTTAAGCTACTTTATAAGCTGTTCCTGCGCCATTATGTGAAACAAACAGATAAATAAATTTGAAATAACCACACAGTATCATCAAAGACATAACAACATTTATTAATTTTTATTTTTGTATTGATGAGTTTGTCTGTGTCTAACAACACACACGTAAAGGCACTCATACTGTTTATGCTGACGGCCCAGTTTTTCCCATTTTTGTTTTTTGTTTTTCAAGAGTGCGTTTTATGCAGTCTACACTATTGCAAGGGCGAAACACAAGGCTAAATTAAGCCAGCTGATGCATGCATACGAAGCTTAAAAATAAGACTTGTTAGTTCAATAGAGGATGCGAGCGAACCCTCATTATCCCATTCCATCATTGTGTATTCTGTGAGGGGAAAAAAAATAAATAAATAGATTCAACCATGTTCGTTGGGGAGCGAACAAATGATCTGCTTTGTGAGGGCTGTATCAGTTGTGCTTGCATGCTGGGTCGGTGTGATTGGGCTGGAGGCGCATGGAAGAAGCTCGAGGGGCACTAAAAAATTTGCACAGAAAATCAACCGACGATGCACTCATACTATTCAACGCAGCCGGCGTAGGCAGGGGAAACGTTAACTAAACGCACACCAAAGTGGTCTTTGCTTTGTATGTTTGTGCATTCACTGCTACTTTCTATTGATTTGGAAGATTTAAAAAAAAAAAAAGTCGCTGTGGCAGGTTATTGAGGTTATTGGCTTTGCTTTGGTATCTGATTCCTACACTGTTCTGGGCTTCTACAGCAGTTTTGAGTTTTTTGTTAAAATAGCAATTGTTTTCTGACGCCATGTGCATGAACCCCTTTCTTATATTGAGCTTTTTGGAAAAGGAAAACATCACCTATGAGTCGAGTCATTTCGGAACAACAAGTCAGTGCCAATGCTCCATCTTGACCGGAAATTCACACATACTACTGGCCCCAAGTATCTCTGTTAGATTTTAGGCTGATCAGCGTGAATATACAGTATGTTAGGCAGGTGAATACGGGCTGGAGCTAGTCGCGAATGCTGCCGTTTGGTCAAATGATGCCCAAATGTGCTGTGATAATGCAAAATGATAGGTTAGCACCCTCAAGTCCTCCTCATCACCCGGCAGCATCCACATTAGTCTAAGTGCCCTGATCATTCATGTGCAAAGCCTCTGGGAGAAAAGGGTGGGAGGTGTTGTTGGTGAAGGTGTGGCGGCACGGTCCTCCTTGCATCATACGAAACTCCCATTTCATGGCTGACTAACCTGATGGAAAGTAATAGGGGGGTCCAGGGAAATGAAGTGACATGGCCAATAACTTTCATTATGTGTCTGTAACCTTGTCCCATACGCTAATTAATTTTCCACTGGCAATCATATGCCACTATGTGTTGGACCACAGAGAGACACCCTGGGTAATCTCTCTTCACTGGCTTCGGCCTGACACCGGTGGTATTGCTAGGAAACAGCAGGCAAGCAAATATTGCTGATACTCCAGCCTTAGGTGAGGTTTACTGGTGGAGACCAATATATCTGTTTGCTTTTGCAGAGTCAGATTTGTCTATCCCTTCCTCAGCTCCTTTTTATAGATCATAGCCTCTTGCCAGATGCAATCTGTTGTTCTTTCTCTCTCCCACATAGCTGTGAGCTGAAAGATACTTCTGCATTTCTCAGTTTTACCTTGTGTAGGATCAGTGTATTAGATAGGTGCACCTTCAAACTATTGATCTGAATCCATTTTTGGAAGGTCAATACATCAATAGCCCTCGAGGCTCGAGATGCTTGTTTAGCCCGCCTCCTCTTGTTAATGATGAAAACAGTTTTAATGCGTTGAAATTACTAGGAGTCACAGAGAAGGCTGAAGTTATACATTTCCTACACACAGTGAGCTCCAAAGTGTGCTACACCAGAACTAATCAATTAGCTTCTTTTATTTAATGATGCTGTGGGTTTATGCAAACCAGCTGCAATGAGAAGAATCAGCAGAATGAATAATAGATTATAAGACTAAATCTGAAAACAGGCTAACAGAACAGAAAACTCCCCATCAGGTTTTATCTCCGTATTACCACTGGAACCAAACAGTAGGCTGCTAAGTGCCCTGCTGTTCAGTGTTTAAGCTGGAATTTCTGGAGCTCATTATAGCTTTATTGTATTTCCTTGTTATTATGGCAGTTTTTTTTTCCCTCTCTTCAAAACACAATTAAACCTGGGACTGTAACTCTTGCCTTGCGCCTGCCAAAGTATTTCAACAACAACAGAGTCAGCCTCATTTGAGGAAGCCCATGAGGGTCCGTGGAAGAGGGAGGACAGGATTTCAGCACCACCTCGTGGCTGCCTCTGAAACATGACTCTGTGTGTAGATTAGGTTTAAACAGCATAAACAGCATCCTATAAAGACTTTTTTTTTCATCATATTAATGTGAATCAAATTAGTTTGCTCCGGGCACCTACAACCCTCTGCTGACAGCTTAGAATATGCAGAGAAAGGTGATACTGTCTTTCCTGTAAAGACCACCGCCAGAAACAGTAGAGATAATATGACAGTGCTGAAGAAAGAGGAGTATCTACTTAGCCATCATCATTTGTTACTTTCAGGGGCATTAGGGGAAACAGCACAATGGCTCATAAGCCAAATGGTGTGGTGTGAAAGTGTCATTAAAGAAATGATAGCAAGAAAAGCCAATGGGCAATGGAAATGATAACAAAAGACAATATAATATTGGAGCTGCTTGATTTGGATTGTCGTTCTCCAGGGTATATCATCAAACCACAAATGTTGCGCTCTGATAATGTCTTATTTTTATTTCAATTATGCTTTATACATTCCTAATAGTGATTCTCGGTCTAAAAGCAAACAAAACTAATCAAAGGACGCTGCTAAACGTTGAGCTGTGCCAAGAGTACGCGTCCATCTTGACAAGGTGAGTTCTAAGGAAATAAAATTCCTTGTACATGTGCACCAACAAAGAGGCAGTCACTTTGCTCTCTGCTTTGTAGTTTTTCTCTCGCAAATGTATTGTGGGTTTCTTTGCTACAGATACAGCCGTGGATTGTATTCCACTTTTTTTGTGAATAGCCTGAAAGGTCACGAGAAGGACCCGCATTCAGACACCACCTACCCACTGGACAGTGCCTGCAACAGAGGACGCTGGTGAAAAGAAAGAGACTCCTTAACTATGGAGTTTCATTTTTGGCATTAAGGCTCAGCATACCACAGAGACCGGAGAGCACACTGATGATGAAAAAGAATGTCCTAGATTTTCAGAGAAAGAAGGGGGCTGGGTACGGGGAAAAAGAGATTAAAGGATATGTTTTGACAGTGGTAGCCTGTTTCAGACAAAGTCCCGCACTGCATGCAGGGTGTACACGCTTTCTTCCCTTTTGCCAGCTCAGATTTGTCCATGATATGGATCAGTGTCCAGGCTATGTTCTTTAATTTCTAAGAAAAAAGCAAGTTCAAACCTTTTGTCAGGCAATTATACCTGATACAAACCTATCCACTGAACACAACTATCAAGCCTCCATTTTTTCACCTTCGCCATCATTCACTGCCTCTATCCATCCAGCCTTATCTTTAACTAACAATCTGTCAAAGAAAAGCTGCCAGGATTTTTTATTTTTTTTTTTTACTCACACTTACACACATCCAGACACACATAATAATCAAGCCCCCATACTGAACCTCATAAATTGTCTACATCACCCTCTTCTCTGCCCTCCATCTCTGCATCCTCCCACGCCTATCTTCAGCTAACTGCCTGCCCTCCTTCCCCCCACCCTTACCCAAGGGGTAGTCTCTCTCCTTTGTGTCTCTCGCTTCTTTGTCAGCGAGGTATGCCTCTCGCTCATTGTAATAACAAGGCTTTCAAAAGCCGGTGGCACCACTCTGGCTATTCCTTATGACCCGCCCATGGTTCCAGAAAGATCACTTGTTGATGCCAGGTGAGAGAGGGGGAGAGAGCGGGACGGAGGAAGGGAAGGAGGGAGGGAAAAAGATGGTGAGATATATATAGGGAGGGGTGGATCTTTGCTAGGGAAACAAAGCATTGGCTGTTTGAAGGTTGTCATGTGTCATGCTGTCCATGGGCCTGTCCACACACGGCCATCTTCACACGAATCTGTTCACGTTATGAATAGCTATGATGGACCCAAAATGCCAATCAAATACAGAGACTCAAGGCTGGAGAGAATATAAGCACACACAGAAAGAGAGTGGACAGTGTATTTAACTTTTAACAAGCAATCAATAATGTCTCTTTTTGTATTATATCTTCTCTTATATTTTTTTTCCCGTGTTTTTAATTCACATTTGACCTCCCCCTTTGTCTATTCTTCTCTTTGTGTTTACTTGTCCCGGAGGAGGTGTTGGAAACATGAGCACGCCTCAGGCCGGAAGCAAGGTCAGAGACAACAGCGGCGGGGACCCTGTATAATTGTACTTCTAACGTGCTCAGGTTTTCCATTCAGGAAAAACTGGAGTGGTTCAGCGGTTGATCTCGATCCTTTTCAGAGGGTGACTGACTAATGACTGGACAGAGAGAGTGACTGTATTGTCGGCAATAGCAAAGTTAAGAATGTAATGTATTGCTGTAGCTGTCACTTTAATGTCACATCATTCTGTAAATGCTATTATTTGTGAAACGTGTATTCTATGGAGTCTCAGATCCTTACATCACATCAAAAATCTGTCATATTAGAATGTAAATCTGAGACTAATCAAGAAGAGTAAGTAATATTTAAAATACTAAAGTCAATACATACTACATACATACATAATAGTGTATATCTACTAGTCTTAATTATTTCTAGGTCTCCAATCAATTTCTTACGAGGCAATGCATGCCACTCTCAACCTATTTGCAAAAGGTACTTCATGATTAGTCACCCCAAAAAGAAAATCAACACTTCAACTTTGTTCACTAACGACCACGAAAGCAACACTGATGTACAATTTGCTAAATAAAGAACGCGAGACTCCAATCTGCTAAAGTGCTGTCAAAAGGAGGCTGTTTAATGGGCGCCAGAAATTCAGCTTCAGTAGTTTAGCAGAGTCTCAGAGGACAAGTGGTGAACTTTAAACCACTCCTCAGGAGCGAGAAACAAGACCAAAGGCTTGGAGTGGGTTAAGACAAACCAGCTTTTCACAGTGGATGATTGGGGCGAGGAAGAACAAAAGTACTTACTTCTGAATCTGAGTTTGAAACTTCTGGCAGGAACAGAAGGGTGTGAGTAAAGATGCGAAAGGGACAGAAAGATACCACAGAACATCTTTCTCTCTTCTGTTTGCCTAATATGGTGGTAGGAATATCATAATCAAGGGGTCCTTTGCTGCTCTAAAGTTGAATACCTGCACCACATTTTCTCCACCCTGACCGAGGAGAAGTAGTGCTCCATTCTTCAGAGACATGCTTCATCCTCTGGTCTGCAGCTCTGTGGATAAGGCTTCATACTGCAACAAAATAATGACACCAAACACAACTCACAGCTTTGCGGAACTGCTTAAGCGCCAAAGAAGACGTCTACAGTCGCCTTACCTCAACCCCACTGAACATATATTGCGGCTGAGAAAGCCAAAGATCACAAGACATTCTCTGCATCTTGGTCAAAACACGCTCAGATAGCATGTGTTACCCGGTTCGAACAAACTCGCAACTCGAGTTACTGGAGTGATCTCGAGTGCAGCCGTCATTTAAGCGAGGGTAGCCACGCAAAGATATTTAGAAGTGGAAGAAAGATCTCTTAGCAAGCTTACTGATGGAAGGAGCTAAGTGGCACTGAAGGACTACTACTACTATTGCCACTACTCTAGTCTGTGCTGAACTTCATTATGATTTCATTGTAATTTTGGTGCTATAGAATCTAACAGAAGTGTTTCTCTTCAGTAGAATCAGGGCCACCAGATAAGGACTCAAAGGCACGATGCAGGCAACAAGTAATGTGCGCAGGAAAATGTTCCTCAAAAGAAGATAGGTACGAAGGATTCCAGTTCTACACTCAGCAAACAAGTCTGAGTAGAGAAAAGGGTAATCCAAAATTAAGACAAATACTAGAAACCATACGACTGTTCATGACAATTGTTAATTTTCTTGTCTCAAGGAATAGATATAGGTGTTAAATTGCTCTGCTTCTAATTGATCGTTATTGTCTGTTGAAGACTGGTTTATGTTGATTGACAGTTAGTTCTGGAGAACCTTTACTTTTAGACTATGCCGTCCTGTCCTCTTACTGTTCCGCACTGTCCTGCACTTGCATGTTATGCAAATAATTTCCATGAAAACTTATTTTAGGGCTTCTGCCTTTACCACACTGCTAGATAAACATCAGTGTCAATGAATAGGTTAATGCGCCTCACAGTGCCATGCTGTTTGTCGTCAGGAAGAACAGTTTAAATCGTGTACAGTAAGTACTGATTTCTATGAACCAAACAACAACTGCCTCTCATTTCCTCATGAGAGGCAAATCACCAAGGGGCAAAGACACAATAGATCACACAGATGTACAGTTAACTTCAGAGGCAATTTAAAAGGATGACCTGAATGTGTCACCGCTACTGGGGGAAAAAAAAAACTGGAATAGTGCAAAGTAATGATATGTTTGCTACACAAAGCCCTACATGTTGTCTGGTTCATACTTCCCTCCTGATGTGAGACTTCTCCTCATCAAGAGAACATCGATGTCGTCCCTGAAGAAACCCTTCTAATGCTAGTTGATGTTGTGTTTGTGCTCAGTGCGTTATTGTAGTAGCGCGGACCAGTTTTCAGCCAGCTGAGGTTCTTCTTGTCCTCATAGTCCTGCACTTCCCCGGGCTTCACTCCAATCTTATTTATCTATAAATTACTATGAGGCTTTTTTGATTTTGTTTTGTTTCAACTGGTTTGCACCGAATACCCTGTTTTATGGCATATGTAATATATATCTGATTCACATTTTCAGTTATTTGGTTGCTCATTTTGAGTGTGCTCTGTGGGGAGTACGGCGCATTTTTGCAGTAAGAATAGGAAATGCAATAAGACATCTTTTGAGAATGACATTTGCTGTTTTCACTGGAACAATGGTGATATTTCTGCAGCGCCATCCTATTCCAGTATGTGATTGGGTGGGATTGTGTGGGAGAGTACACTTAAATTTAACTATCTGAGTAGCATAATGCTCTGTTTTGTGATCATGAACACCGACCCACCAATAAAGTCAAGGCCATGTTCTTTAGTACTGTAATTCCAGTGTTTAATTTTGACTTAAGCATCGTGTTTAAAACTCAGATCAATTACATAAAAAAAAAAAGTGAGGTAAAAATGTGTTGTTAGCTCTATCACTGCTGGCAAGGTATTTTAATCTTTGCAGCAGGGATAAGCTGTGATTAAGGCATTAAAGTGTTCCCATTGATGAAAATCAGCATTTTCTTTTCTGACTGCAGTCTCACTCTAAATGAAATATTTTTATACCCATGATATCATTTCTTGTGAGGAGGTGTCTGAAGGCAATTTGGTGCACATCGGTATGCCGGGTTATGCATTTGTGTCTCGTGTCGAGTCAAGAACTGTGTGGGTGCAGACCAGCATGGCCGCTTCAGCTACCGCGCTAATGGAATCCACTCAGTGCACTCTTTGGGCGTCTGATGAGCAAGGACAGGGGGCTGAAAGGTGTTTTTTTTTTTTTTTTTTTTTTAAGAGCAGGAAGCAGGTGCATGAAGGTCAGAATGGCAAGAAGGTATTTGACAAACACTCCTTGCAAACACGCATGAATACACATATGTTCGCCACAATCATCCTTTGATTCTGCTACCCCGTGCCTGCCCTCGCCGCTGCTCAGGCCCTCAGGCAGTACCTGGGGCTAAAGACTTTACAGGGCTCTGAAGCATCAAGAGTGGGCGGGGGGAGCTGAATTGAAGATTAGGAAAGTGTACTGTGTGTGTGTGTTTGTGTGTCTAGCTACGTGCATGTGTGTGTGTATATGAGAGCCATAGCTTAAGAAGGGAAGACAAACACATGCTGTCATCAGCCTCTCTTAGGGTGCTCCAGGGATATCACAGATGCCATTAGACTGGGCCACATGTGGCAGAGCAGTCGATATACGGAGAGACTACAGACAGAGCTTCAAAAGACAACCGCGCAAACAGTGTTTGTTTCAAAAATCCACGGAACTTCACCGTCTCGCTGAAGTTTTTGTAATGTCAAGTGAGCTGTCTCTCACTGAAGCACACATATACTGACAAAAATATTTTGGAAGTGCTTCATGGAAAAGAGTCTCAAAGTAGCCCAAGTGGAATCAAAAATACAGCTAAAGGTAAGTCATATTACATTAAAAGCCAATTAGCAGCACGCTAAAAGGAGTCCGACCAATAGCCCCATTAATGTGAATTTTCAAGGAAACATTAGGGAGTTATCGAGGATTCAAAGAGGACAAATAACCAAATTACTGGTGCATTTGTGCCCCCCCCCCCCAAGAAAAATCATGTTTATTAAATAGCTGCTAACAAGAACAGTCTTTAATTTTGAGAAGTCTCTAGAAACAGATAAAAGGCACAGACAAAAAGAAACAAAATGTGACGCTGTATTACTGTGTGTTCAGTGGCGTTCATTTAAATGTAATATATTTTCTCATTATGAATTTGTGTTAAATAACAGAGAAACTGTAACCCTAATAATTATCTTCTTTTCTAGTGTTTGCCGTTGGCTTTGTACGGGCCATATGAGTAGGCCATTTTAAAACAGTAAACTCAGTAAGAGAATAATAAGAATTGCATCTGAGCGTTTCCATTTGCATATAATGTAAATATTCCTGCTTTATTGTTAACTTGGAAGAGAAAGGGGAAGCCCGCACATGTAAAGCAGGCAGGACGTATGTGACGAAAGAAGCCATACAAAGGAAATGTCACATAAAGTCCTAAAATAAAAAGAAACGAACTAATTATGCTCTTTTGTTGTTGTTTATAAGATGCTAGTGCCTCCATCTTTTATTCATCAAGATGTGAGGCAGCTGGAGTTTCTCTGTCTTTCTCTCTTACGCTCACTCCCTCAAATCTCATTTCAAACAGAACCCATTGAGCCGTGGAACTGCATTCTGAATCACAATGAACTTGTTGTTTTTTTTTTTTCTTCACGTTGCCAGAAAAGGACGGAGGAAGGGGGGAGAAAGCAGCAAGAGTGGAGCTTTAGCACGGCAAACGGATAGAGAGAGGAGGCGCGAGGTGGCATTCTAAATGGTACCTGACAATCAAAACTGTGCAGCAGGCAAAGACGTCGATTCACAAAACAGGACGAAGACGACTTGTTTTGGTATTGAGGGCGGGCCACCGGTTCACAGTCAGCCGGGCTCAGCCATGTGTGCGCTGCCCAACTCGTTTCTGATGCCGACACGTAGACAGGACAAATGGGCATTCGTGACACACACAGCCTTAAAACAAGTCCTTGATTTGTGAAGAAACTTACGTGGGCACGGAGAATTAATTGAGTTAGTCAACCCCACTACAGGCACTTCTCCTCAGGAGGGCCTCTTAATGTGAGATTCACATTATTTAATGGGGAATTTCACACTCATCTCCCGAACTGACCAGAGTGTATCGTCTGGCTATGCCTCATTAGACAAACCGCAGGCTCCCCTCCCTGTGGATATACCTGTTTCTTTTCTTTTGGGATTCGTAGACATGTTACATTTCTCATCTGCAGCCACAAGTTCCCTTTGGGAATAAATTGTGTCGCCTGGGGATTTTAAGTCTGTGTGTTAACAAGACCCATCACAGTTTGACAGCCCTTGGTGAAGGAGCACAAAGGAATTTATATAGTAATAGTGTGTAATGAAAAGGGTTGTCCATACCCTAAAGAAAAAAATATATAGTATTACTTGAATTATTTTTGGCTCTCTAAGCTTGACACGTATTATGGCCCAGAATGTTTTCTCGACAAAGTTTTCTCCATGATTACAAAGAAATAGAAACTTGTGTGTATACTTTGTCAAAGAGATATCACAGAATTGTGTGTGTCATGGCAACTCATTTTAGGCTTATTTACAGAGGGTTACTGTTGGAGCTAAGGGAATGGGGTTATTCATCAGGACAACACAGTGTGAAATAACATGCCTAAACCACAAACTGTGTAGACGTAATGTACTGTTACATGATACCCTGCTGGTTTTATCTGATCCTTACCTGTCTTATAGCCTACAATCTGTTAATTAAAGTCCAACGCTGGGCTTGTAGGTGAAATGGTAAAGTGCAACATAATTTTAAGATACAAATGAAAAAAAAAAATATATATATATATATATATATATCAGGATTTCACAGAGACCTTTGGAGTTTATGTGATCCATCTCTGAGCCGCCATCTGGCCTCGGCTTCTGTTAATAGAGGGTTTTGCTCTGAGCTAGCCGACACGTGGCGGCAGACACCCGCAGAGATGGGGAGGGAGGAAGAGGGTAGGAAGCAGCGAGAGGAGAGGGAAGGTGGTAAGAAGAGAGAATCGTGAAGGTGAGAGCGGGAAGGAGAGGGAGCAGAGGAGGGGGCTGCAGAGGCAGACCATGAGAGACAGCGTGGCGGGAGAAGACAGGTGAAATTAAGTGTGATAAAATATGGGTAGAGAGGGATGTAGAAAAAAGAAACGGTAAAAGATTGAGCAGGAGAGACAGGAGCAGGAGAGAGAGAGCAGTGCACTCTTGGGGGGAACATGTACTTAGAATAAGGAGTAAAGCAGAGAAGTGGAGCTTTGGAGTACATGTGCCCCAGGGAGGATAGTGTGAAGTACCTTTTGTCTTCCCACCATCAGGAGCTTCTTTTGAATAAACCAACCCAAGCATTTCCTCTTTGTAAATCTCACTTTAAAGAAGGGCAAAGCTAAAGCTTCTCCCACAGTGGCGATCGAGTGTAGTTGTACCTCAGCCCACACAAATCCCTTCCTCAATAGCTGTGGGTGTGTAACAGTTTCATTTCCATTTTAGAGCACAGAGAGAGATTGCTCACCGCCTAGACGTCAGAGCAGCCTCACCTTGGTTGTGAGCCTGCATATGTTGTCCACGGTGACTGGCAAGGCTGTGTGACCAATTTGATTTTAAAGCTTTATGTCTGCTTCCTTCATCCCAGAGACTTGTCAAAAGTGACACGTGGCATCGTGAAAGACAGTTGTGATGCTTCTGCCGCCGCTTCTGCTTTGGCACTGCCAACAAATCCCACTGGGAAATAACAAACTCAGGAGTGGAATTCATCACCAGTGATCGCTGTGCTCTTTCTTTAATTGTTGCCTTTTTTTTGCGCTCAGGTCCTCCGCCAGAGATGGGCGGGGGGGACAGTAAAAGCAGGAGAATCAAAAGTGTTTCTCTGGTTGCGAGCAGATTGAGGAGTTAAAACGAGATTGCATCGAAACACGAAGTGTTGCATGTTTCTGGGGGGAGATGGTAATTAAGCCCGGGGCAAAGTGGTAATAGATCAGCCCAGAACTGTCATCTGCAACTCTCCAGCGCCCTGCGTCTGATGAACGAGCAGTTTTCTGTCAGAGCACGGAAATCAAAGGGGGAAAAAATGAATAAGAACTCTGACTATTAGTTTAGCATCAGTCGAACGGCATCTGGTGTGTAACACAATAAAAAAAATAAAAAAAAGGAGGGAAACACAATATGTCAAAAACATATGAGAAGTTCAAAACTATTCCAATGAGTTTTTTACACTAAAGATAATGCAATCTGAACACATAAGACATTTTATTCTATGGATGTAAGCAAGTAAACATTGGATTATTATAGTGTTTGGACCATGTTGTTGAACATAATGCTTTTGATATGCTTCTGTATTACAACTGATCAGAATAAAGAATACAAGAGAAACACAAGAATTTGGCAATTTCATTATCTTTTACTGCTCAAAAGTGGTTTAAGTATGCCTGAAGGCTCAATCAAATTCAAACACACATGCACACAGACAATTTCACACTAATTATGAAACAAATTGGCGTAAACTGGAAAATTAGCATTCTGAAGCACTAAAAAGACGTCCTTTGCCTTATCTGCTGTACTATTTCCAGGATGCTGGCTGTGCACTCTCCAAGTCTTTGTTGCAAGCAAAACAAGTGAGGGATTCATTGGTCTGCGAGCCAGATGTTTTGTAGGGTTGCTCCAGTCAAATTGTACCACTTTAGGTGGTTATGGCATCTGGTGAGGATGCCTCCTGGGTGTTTCCCTTTTGGATTTCTCTCAAGGAACTGGAAAACACTGAAATAATACAATTACTGCCTTATACAGTGACATAAAAGACCTACCAGTTTATATGTTTACTGTGACTAATTTCTCTAATGTGTAAGAGACTGCTGTATGTTTAATAAAAGTTTGTTTAATGAAAGTATTAATTAATTATTTTTAAGCACATTTTTCACCCAATAGTTTTTCTTCCATGCTTGAAAAACGATTAGTACACACACGCTTGTCAGCATGCACATGCCAAACCCATGTGCACAGAAGCAGGCTACTTACGCACACAACAACTCTCAACACAGTGATAAAGACCCATAAAATAATAAAAATGCGTTGCTTTCTCGGTTGCCCGAGGACTGTTGGTATTGCTCTGCAAAATTGGTTGTCTCTTTGTATCTCAAAGTTCTCATTAAAAAAATTCACACATTGCCTGTTTTCTCAATTTCACTGTTCGCATGGACAAATAAGATAGCCATGGAACAGACCGGAGGCTAATCATCTTCTTTTTCTTTTTTATTTTATTTTTTATTTTAGGATTTTGCTCATAAAATATGATAACACTAATAATTTATCCACCCAGACATTTAAGGACAATCCAGCTAGTAGCTACAGTGTGTCTGAGGATTCACTCAACTAGTAAGTTTGTTTCTTTGATGTCTGGAAGAAAAACTTTAATGGCAATAGGGCATTATTGCACTTTATTGCACTCTATAATGAAGAGCCAGCATCTGCAGCAACTCCTTTTGCTTTAATGCATCCAGTTCTTGTCAGTTTTAAATAATGAATGTAACATCGTAGATACCCACTGTTGTACAGTGATGCAGAATACTAGAACTGTGTTTGAGCCCTGAGTATGTATAATACAAAGTATTAAGGAAGAATACATATTATAATATAAAAATCATGAAATAGAACCGAAGAGGCAGTAAAAGCAGTGAGGGAAGATGACTCAGAGGCAGGACACGTGGTTGTTGACCTAAAAAAGGGAACTGTCAGGAGGAGGACTTCAATGGGAGCCTTAGCACCAAATGCAGATGAAGGACAACAGCACATATGCCCTTGTAGCATGAAGAAGATGATATCCACATTCCAGTCAGAGAAAGCAGAAGGCAGCATTGAACTGCAAGGCCAGAGGAGTGGTGAGAGTAGGCAGCCAAGTTAAGAGAGGAGTGATAGGAAGATGCCTAAACTGAATTGGCCTAGGGCTAGGAAGAAGGGCAACTTTGTTATAGGTGCACTTGAAAACCTGAAAGGGACAGTTGTGGAGAAGCTAAGAAAAGATGGGAAAAGGGTAGCATTAGGGTAAAGTGAAGGCAAACAGGTTTCTCAGTAGAGATGGTAATCTAAGAGTGAAACCAGTGGAGAAAGACTACAGATAGTGGAGAAAAAAAAGGGAATACATATCCTGCAGGATGACCTCAAATCTTCTTTGGCCACTTTATAGAAGGCAGAGGGAAAGCTCTGTATAGGTACAGCCAGGCAATATTGAGGGCTGGGACAAACCAAGTTAATAGTCGGTGTAGGGCCGACGCTGTGAACCTTCTTTTTGCGGTGTGTCCCACACCACTACCACTAGCTGGACCCTTGACAGCCACTCTTCAGTTGATTCATCATGCTGAATGGGTGAGTGCGTTGGTAAGAGATATCACTCGAACTGGCCGTTCAGGTTAGCGAATAAGTGCATGCCAGGAGAAACTGAAGTGACAAAAGTAAGAAAAAAGCCAAAGTTAAAAAAGTCGGGGATCTTCTCGTTAACCTCTTCATCTAATTTGAACATTCAAATAGCAAGACATTATCATCTAGCATGAATAAAATAAAATGTAGATCAACTAATCAGCCTGATTCAGGAGAGGTCAGCGCTGTCCAGTAGTTTGGTGCTCTTCATATCTCCCTAGCCTCCCTGCTAATAGCACTGCTTCCTTTTCCGTTTTTCTCTAATGCAGGTGCAGAATGGATGTGCCAACTGGCAAAAAGGTGGGAAATGCAAAGCAACAGCCACTAGATCTAATGGAGGGCCCTATAGGCTGCATAAAAATGCTCCTGATGTGTTATGCTGTTTGAGGATTCTTGTAAGGGTAGCATGGCAAAAGCAGCTTATTGTTAGACCTTAGTGAAGGGCTGGCAAGGTGAAACATTGGTGGTGAAACAGTTCAGGCCTGCGTTTCATCTCAGTGTAAGATTTTCTTCCGTTCAGTGGGACTGAGGTTGTGCTGTAGAAAGGAACAAGACAATCAATCCCAGAATTCCAGGTTTTTCTGGGAGCACACATATGATCCAGCATCAAATTCAGTCAACAAAGAGGGGGCAAAGAGATTAGCATTCCGCTATTTTTAGATTTAGCAAACGCGTTGGTTCTGTTCCACACAGTCGGCTGTGGGAGGCATTAGGGTACTTCAAAGTATCAGAGCTAGTCGTGAGGGAGTGTTCTCAGAACATTCAGATATGTTTCGCATCTGCAGTGTTTGCCACTGCGTGGGAACAGCTGGAGATGGGCATCATGGTGGCACAAGTTCAGCAAGTTTTTTTTTTTTGCAGCAGCAGCAGCAAGGGGTGATGTTATTAGGAGGGCTTCAGGGGCGGCAGGATTTGCAACACATACGGGAATCCAGGCACACGGATCACATGACAGCCATCACTAGTGCACTGCCATGTGCTATCAAGCTGATGAATATGCTGATTATGTTTAAGTCCCAGATACATAAATATCAAGTGAAGTCAAAGAGCCGTGTGATTGTAAAGGGTGTGCGTAAAGGAGGGGGTAAGTTCAACAGTATGGTGTTAGCAAACCCAGTTTATTAAGGCCTTGTTTCAAAGGTAGTCCAGCTGGAGAGATTGCTTAGCTCTTTATTGAAGTGGCTAGTAGTCCCGCTGTGTTTTGGCCTGCATGCAACAGAAACTGTAGGGCTCCCTGTAACCAGGACCATAGTTTGCAGGGGGGTGACACTGCCAGAGTCTTCAGTCCCACAAAGGCAGAAGAGGGTCCCAGGAGAAGCAGTCTTACAGGCGCAGGTACAGGTTTCGCAGGTACAGCATGGACATATGTGGAGCAACAGCAGTTCACAAGAGAAATCTGTCTGTGCAAGTATTTCAGAGGCAAGTGCTTCTAGCAACAATTGGGAGTGAGAGCTCAGAAGCGAACTGACTGCATGAAAAAAAAAAACAAGCCGGCAATTTGTTCGTAAGGGAGAAAACGTCAGGCATGATGTAGAGCAGCCAGAGGAAAGGAAAGTCTGAGGGAGTAGATTTAGGGAAACAAGCCGTAGTCCATGGAGAGCTCAGTAGAGAGCTACCACTAATCTAATACCAGAACATGCACTCTGGTCAGATACACAGCAGGTTGTGTGTTTTGTGCAGCTACCATGGGAGGATGCAAGAGAAATTGCTTGTGAGGGGGAAAAAGTTAAGACACTGTATATAGAGTTGTCTGCAGAGAAAGAGGAGCACTGTTTGAATCCTGGAATTTGGCTGGTTGGCCGTAGGGCGAGTCGCTTCTGCCCCTGATTTGAAGTGGCTCAAGTGGTGCAAAACGTGACACACCACAACCAATTCTGGTCAAGGGCTATAGATTAAAAGAAAGGTCAGTGCCTGAGATAAGACACGTAAGTGCAAAGCTCAAAATATGAATTCATGATGCTGTAGACATAAGTATATGGTGTCATGATGACCCTGTGGAAAAGGGCTGCCGTACATCTGGACACAACTTCAATGTAAAGACTTGCAAGACCATACTTGACTTGATGGCTTATGGAAGTCATTTGTTCCTTACATCTGTAGTTATAGAATGTACCTAGATTATGATTATGACAATGATTTATATAGATTTGTGGCCTACATTCATGCATTTTCAGTCAAACTGAGGCATACCTTTAATTTCCATGCCCTATGCATCTCAAAACCTGGAGAAAGAATGACACTCTGTTTTTGAATCACTGATGTGATGCCACTTGTTCTGTCACACGAAGTACAGAAAGGCGGAAGCAGCAGCAGCCTAAAGGTGTCACAGCTGGGTGCTATAGATGTTCCATAGTGACTGTAGAGCGGACATCGTCTGTACTGCATGTCTGTCAGTCTGCCGGTGGCTGCAGACAGTCAGCATGCACAGTAGCTCCTAGGAAACCGTTCCCTGGCGGAAGCTGGGGGAATATCAGAAGCATGATGTGTAATTTAAATATTGCAGCACTTTATATTTCTGAATCTAGGGCACAGTTTAATTCAACAGAAATCGCTTCCGTTAGAAAGAAAACAAAACAATCCCCAATGTTACTATGCATAAATAAATATTTTTCTATATCAACATATTCATCTCAACTCGTGCTCCAACTTCTCCCAGATGGACTGCTTTGAAATTAAGATGACACTCTACACACTGTAGGTGCTAGACATGATATCACATAGGCAGTTGTTTCTGCAAATAGAAACAAAGATTTGGTGCAAATACACAATCTAACACGGTTTCCCCACCTCATGTATTTTGATTAATGCATATCTTAGCAAGTCACTTTGGAGAATGCAATTCTCACTCTATATCCCAAACCAGAAATTGCTTTAGAAATCAGATGAGGGTCTAAAAAAGAAACGCATCCGTAACCCCTACTTGAAAACACCCAGCACCTGCAAATGAAACAACAAAACATAGGTAACACTGATATGTACGGAGCGCCGTTAATTTATTCCTCCTGAAAATTAACATCATACAATATGTGGGTGTGGGACAAAATAGTACACTTATTTTCTATTAAGACAGAGCCTTCTCTGCAGCTGCCCCCTCCCTCTGGAACTCTCTCCCCAAACACATCCGCGACTGTACCGACCTTCCTACCTTCAAATCTCTGACAAAAACACACCTTTTTAAAATTGCTTTTAATGTTTAGCTCAGTTTATTGTGTTTTTGATGTTATATTTCACATTGTTTTGCTAATTTGATGTCCTTTTTATGTAAAGTGTCTTTGAGTATCTTGAAAAGCGCTTTTTTTAAATAAATGTATTATAATAATTTAAAGCGCTACTGAAGATATCAATGCGGATATTTAAGTGAGCCATTGTCTAGCTGATACAATGCCTGTAAAGTTATTTTTAAATGTTTTGATGTGAGGAAGTCAGATAGAAACCGCCTCACCCCCCGTCTCGTTAGAGCGACAGCCTGTTGCAGAGAAAAGCCCAATGTGTGATACACTCGACATCTTACGTTACAAGAAATAGGTGTAGAGCCATGTTCTCAATCAGCCACCATCGACAAGGAGGAGGCTAAGTCGACATGAGGGCTTTGGGGAGAGATTGTGAGCAGCTTCGACTGACACTGGGGTAATGTGCGACATCACAACGGCCTTGGTGGTGCACAGGAACTCTGAGGCTACAATAAATGGCTACTGTGCCTCTTTCAGTGATCTGATAAAAAAAGCAAGACTAAAAGAAAACACGTTCATATTGAAAATAAAATCAAATAAATTGCCACTGGCTTTTAGCAGATTGAGAGCAGTTTAAGGATGGGGAATACTTGCAGAGGAAAGCGTACTCTGTGGCCCTTGCAACTGATCATGTCATGGTTCTGCGTTTTGATTTCCTGTGTTCATGTTTTGAGCTTTGTTCATGTTTCATGTTTTTGAGTTTCCTGTTTTATTTTGTTAAGTTTTTCCTTGTTTCCTGTCGTGCGTTCTTCCTGTCCTGTGATTTCCCCACCTGTGTAATTGTCTGCCCCGTCCCGATTGTTTTCACCTGTGTCTCCTCTGCCCTTGTGTATATATAGTCCTGCCTTTCCCTTTGTCGTCTGTCGTGTCATCTGTCTTTTTTCTACTGTTTCTCTGTGTTCCCTGTGTTTTCAAGCTCTGGTCATGTTACTTTGTCTTTTTTGAAGGTTTTGATTTTTGTTTTTGCATCTCTTGCCTTATGCAGGGCCTTATTTTCCTTGTGGTTTAATTAAATTCATTTTTTGCCAACTTCTGCCTCATCGCCTAGTGTCCAGCATTTGGGTCCTACCTCACCCTGAAAACCTTGACAGATCATACCCATCTAACATGAAGTATAATTGAATCAGTTCAGGGTCATGGATTATATCCAGTTCATCAAATAGCAATATAAGTGCAGATCAAAGTTTACCAGCAAACTGAGAGTTGTAGTTGTGAGCTGTAAAACGACAAGCAAACTGCTCTTTAAAATGGAATGAAAATGTTCAGTTGGCAAAATCAAGTGAAGTCAGACCTACCGACCTCACAAAGCAGACTTGCAGCACAAATCAATAAGTAGAAATTATGACCTCTGAGACTTCTTACCACGGAACCAACTGCCCTTTAGCTAAGTGATACATTTTGACCACACCTTGCTGTCACTTTTTCAGACAGCCGTGCATTCACTTTGGTTTTCTAAGTAAAGCCTTCAGGGTTCTGCAAAAATTCAGCAAGTGTCCTTCACGCCACCTGTTCCGCGTTTGTTTTCAGGGATTTAGTTCACACCCATTGAATATGCTGATGTCGTAATGATTCTGCCATCTGGTTCTTGCAAGGTGCTGATATTTTAGCTCCCGAAATAACTTATTTTTTGTCGAAATGATCAGAACTTCACAGCAATCCCCGACATAGACAATGAGACCTACCAGTTAAAGTGAATTATTGGATCACAAGAGAGTAAGGCGTGAGGAAAAAGGAAGGGATTTGGTGCTATGTGCACAACAATAAGACTAGACTCCATGAAAATCTAAAGATTAGATTTAGCTAAAGGTCTTGCCCCATGCAGCTTGGTGTCATTTTACAGTATATGAGCAACACAAATATCTCATTAATAATTCCTTTTACTATCTGTACCATCAATACATTCAGAGGTTTTGGCATGTTATTTCATACTTAGTAGTCTTAATGAATGGCTACATAGTCCTAACCAACCAACAAGTGTGCCTGAAGTAGCTTGCTATTTATATGCAATTTCATGAAATGACAAGGACGCCCATGCATCTGCAATGGTTTCTGTGACAAGAGATGGAAGCCTTTCATTACACACCGGCACCACAGTCTTTGTACTGCATATATAAAAAGACTTTTCTACATAGTCACACCATATCACACATTCCTAATGGTGCGGACGGAAAAGATTTGTTTGCTGTGCTGGACAAAGCACACCTTCACAGGAGTGTGAGCCTTCTCAGCCCCACAGGAACTGTATGAATTAAACATAATGTTACAAATCCAGCTATACACCTTCAGCCATCCAGTATTGAACGGACAAGGTCAGAGACAAGAAAGTACAGAACATTTTTTATTTTTTTTCAGAAGTTATATTGTACTCGTACAAAATGTCTTACTGACAGCACAGACAGTAGGTGTCATTCAGAGTGTGTCACAAAGCGATGCAGACAGTTTAGTACTTTCTTGTTTATGTGGTAAAATTGCTGATATGTAACAAGTTTATGTTACAGGATTCACAATGGATGATGTGTTGTCATCATTCACTCTTTTAATACATAAAAAGTAATTTAAAAGCGCTAAGCAAATAGTGAGATCTTATTCTTAACACACATATTATAAACACTGTAAATCATTTCAAATGAGTTGATCTGGCATTTAGGATCCAACACATCTGATTCCATCTCAGCTGCTGCCAATAGATGGCTGTGGCCAGTGTGATAGAAGTCCAGTGCAAGCTCATATATTTTGCGAGCAAAACTATAGCAAAAATATCTGCCGGAAGCTGCCGGACATGTTCTACCAGACTATCTCTTGTACGCTGTGGTGTGCTGGGGAGGCAGCACTAAGAAGAAGGGCACCTTGCGGCTGGACAAACTGATACAGAAGGCGGGCTCTGTGGTAGCTGGAGTCCCTGGCATCGGTGGCAGAGGACATTGAACAAATCTATCTATCTGTGATGTGTTCTGTTTCTCTGTTCATTGTCATTGGTTTGGCCATATGTTGAAATGAATTCCCAGTTTTTACCAGCGTATCAGAAAAGTGGCAAAGTCAGACCCATGCGTACCCACACTGGTCATGTGCAAACTGCAAACAGTCCTTTCCTCACCTGTAATGTGAATTGACAGAAGAAGAAATCAGGTTAAACCTTTATAAGGTCATGCTACAAAGACACTATCTTTCGGCAGCCATCCAAACCAGTTTAGACTGACTGAGCACAAATACCCTTGTATTACAGAGCTGAAATCACAGCTGCAACTTGAATCGTATCACCTTCATTGGGATCTTTTGTAAATGTACTAACTGTATCTCAGATTTGCTCTACGTTTAACAGGATTTCACGCGAGGAGATTCGGGAAAAACAAGATAATCTGCGGTGCAAAACAGGGCGGTAAAGGAAAAAGTGGAGGTGTGCAAGCAGGAAAGGTGACAAGAAGAGAACACTGATTCATATGAAAGAGACTGACATACGTGACAAGGCTTCATGCGTCTTGAATAGCAACCACTTCTCTGACGCTGAGTTCAGTAACACAACACCCATCAGCTGCTACTTCCTGATCTATGCTTAAACATGCATCCTTTAAGAATCGAGTGCCTTGAATGATTCAAGGATTGGATCAAGTAAAAAGGCAGAAAAAGGAAAAATGTCAAACAAATCATTCCCGGTAATCTTCTATGTTGATTACACTTATAATAGAAGTAATTGAAAGAACACAAGGAGTAAGTAGTGCAGCTATTGCTCCAGGCAATAAAGGAAACCAGCAAAATAGAGCATTTAATGGAGTTCTGTACGCCTACCTAGACGGTTACCGTTTCAAGCCTACTGTAATATACTGTATGTGCTTCCTTCTGTGACGGTTAAACACCATAGCTTCTGGGTAGAGCTCCTCTCACGCATTCATGCTTTTCTGATCAGAATATGAATGTCAAAAAAAACTGAAGATTTGAAGGGTTTTGTTAGATCCCGATGATTTCCGACTCTTATTCATCCAGCTCCTTTTTTGTTGTGTCTCTTACAGTTCTACGCTGTCTCTTCTGCAGCTTTCTCTGTCATGCATGTTTAAATCTACATTACATACTTACCTCCGCTGAAAAGAAGGATATCTCAGCTCTTTGCCTTCTCCAGCTTTTGTTTGATAAATCTAATCAGTCTCAGTCTGCTTGGATTATTGGACAATAGTATCAGGATGCTGGATGGAATGGAAATGCACAAAATATTTACTTGTATTTTTAGGTTGCTGGTGCTGGTATTCATATCATCAGATGCAGGATATTTAGATTTTAAAAAATGCAACTTTAAACCAGGAACAAAGACATTTGGACATACCATTCCTCACCAAAGTCACCCTCTCGTAATTATGCATAAGACAAGAAATGCATTGGTTTGGGGAGACCAGTATCTTTTTACAAGACCTTACGCAAGCACCTAAATGACTTTTTATTCATGGCCTGGTCCGCCTTTATAAAGAAGAGCGCATGACAGAAGAGCAAGAAAAACCCGAAGAACATTGACAGAATGCAACTAATGATAGGTAATGTACGACAGCAAGCAAGCTGGGAATTTGTTTAATAATTGTACAGTATGAATATGATATATAAAAATGATTTGATTTGGTAGAATGCTAATTGAAATCAGTTCCTGCTATAGTAAACAACACGGACATAGATTGATCATGATGTTGTGGTTTGTGGATGTTGGATTTTTTTTACTTTAATTTCTTACATCTGTGCGTGGGCGTCCATAAGTTTTTCAGCAGGTTGTATGGGCGCTGCTGCTCTTGCCCCATCTTTTTACTGCCAGCATCCCGCTAGACTGCAGAGAAGAACAGGGCGGCCTGTCTCGCTGCCCCACTATCTCCCAAGAGAAACTTCTAGACCGAGTCATCCATCATGCGGAGCTCATCTACCGCGTCTCAGAAGAATCGTGTTCTTTGTTTGTGAGTAACACTGACCATTACCCCAATATGGACCTGTGCGCCTTAAAAACAGAACAGTTTAGTTGTTCAACAGACTCATTGTATCTGGATGCTCTCAAAGAATATGCTCAAAAGGACATAGATTTAGTTTTGTGTGTGTATAGATCCTAACCCTAGCATAACATGATAATAGAAATTATTTAATTTCTTTGGGACTGGAAAGAGAGGATTCAGCTGGATGACAGTCTAATAAAATCACTGTGAGAATTCTTATTTGAAGCCTATGGGCATGGTCTTTTATATAATATATATCAATCAGACATAACATTATGACCACTGATAGGAAAAGTAAATAATATTGGCCATCTTGTGATAATTCAATGTTCTGCTGGGAAGCTTTTGGACCTGGTATTCATGTTCCCCTCAACCCATAGGACCCAAAGGCCCCCACTAACAACATTCTGTTACCAGACACCACAGGACACCCTCAGAAGGACCATGTCCATTCTCTGATGAGTCACAACTGTTTTGGAAGCACAAGGGAGACCTACACAATATTAGGATGGTGGTCATAATGTTATGCCTAATCAGTGTATATTTTTATGACACGTGAATTCAGCCTTTATTAACAGTAGTGCAACAGAAACGTAAAGAAAGTCACAGAATAATGTGAATACTTTACTGAACAACAAATGTCTTGTTATGTAGTAAAACTGAGTCACCCAAAGAACAATGAAATGTTCTTATACGCCGAAGATGTTAAAAAGACACTGCTCATCAGTAACAGTTGTAGAAGTGAGCACCGCATTTTCTAAGCTAAACAAGAACACCAGAGCAAAAAGCCTTTTTGTCAGCCGTTCAACATTATTCCGGACCAGAAGCACTGGCACTGTTACATACTGTGTGTTATTTGCTTTTGATTCTGACATGATCATTGCCTCGCTGCCAGGTTTCAAAGTAATCTTCTATCTCTCTTGCGAGCCAGAGATGTTTTATTGAAGAAGCAGGCCCGCAGTGGGGAAATATGAATGTGATAATGATACACTGCAACAGTACAAAGCAAAGGTTTTGGAGCCTGTTGAATCCCCTTCAGTTTTGTGGCTCGAGAGTCAAAAAAATGAGCTTTGAGATGAGATGATGTAGGGCTTGTTACTGCGAATATGTCGTATGGGGTCTACAGATGAGAACATGCCGGAGAACAAAACGTGCCTCTGCTGTGTCTCCAGTGGCAAAGCCTGGTGAAGCTTTTGTCATTGTTTTCCTGATGTGTCTTTTTGTATGGTTTCTTTTCAAATCAGTCAGAGAAATCTACCATAATGTCGCTCCTATTCTGTTTGCAGCAATTTACAGTGAGGAAGAAAGTATATATTTTTGGATATACTGGTTAAAACTAATAGAATTCTAAAAGCAACTATAGAATTGCTTCTTGTGTTACTGAGTTTTAAATGTAAGCTAATCGATGTATTTTTTCCCCCATTTGCGAATGGGCTATAGGAGGACATGTTCATCCCATTCCCTTTGAGGCTCCAGACTAACCAGGCCGGTTATGAATGCATCACTAAAGCCCTACCCATCCCCAGCTCCAAAAGTGAAATCCAGCAGATATCCGTAAGCAGATCGTCACTGATTGACACACAGTGTTTTATTAACAATGTTTTACTTTGTCAAAGATTTGATTCCAATCTGTTAAAGTCCAGTGTGTAGGGTTTAGTGACACCTAGAGGTGAGTTTAGAGTTTGCAACCAAAAAATACCCCCTTTTTCCAAGAGAAGCTACAGTGGCAATGCCTTTGAGGTAAAAATGCGAAATCCACTGTTCCAGTGATCCAGTGAAAGCGTTTGTCAGTTCTAGAAATGTGGTGATGAAGCATGGCAGGGCATTATGGAAACGGTTCGGCGTTCATACTAAGAGTGACAGCGCTATGGAAGCATTGGGCATCATCCATTTTAAAATGAACTGGTGAAACAATCCGCATGGATAGTTGACCCTTCACCGCTGAAAAAGACTGAGGCCAGCTCAAACAGTCAGGCGTCAGTTTGCTGCTTCACGTCTCTGGCTTCTATTAAAAATGACTTGGGCCGTGGCTTTTTCGCTAATAGCCTAATTACAGCATAAGCTAACGATTTGTAGTTACGACTGATTGCACACATTGGAAAACATTATGAATAACCATCATGAAAACTATACTTCAAGTCCGCTAAAAGATCACCTTAAATCTTACACACTGGTACTCTAAGAAGGGGAGTTATAACCTTTGCCGTTACCCCATGCAGTGTTTATGGAGGCAGGTTCATTGTGAGTGCGTGTGTACCAACAGATTAAATACAAGTATAGTTGTGTGTGCTCATGTGAGTGCATAGAAAGTGTGTCTATAATTGTTGTTGTGTATGGTTTGGGGTATGTTAATGCATCACTGTTGTGCATGTGTGTGTGTAATGTTGCAGTGCCATTGTCTGCTGTTTGCGATGATTATATTGAAAGAGCTTTTGACTACCATCCAGCAGGGCAAAGACTTTTAGGACAAAGGTCATCTTGGTCAGTAGAGTGGACACAATACTGAGCCACTGCAATTTCTTTAAAGGCTCATTTTAGCGGCGCTGAAAGTGCTGGTTAAAAGATATGTCATCACATAATAGAAAATGTGATCTTTGAAACTGCATATACAGCAAGGTCCTTCTTTATTTTAGTAATTTATCCTCTGCCCTTTCTGCTGGAGTATTGCCGGCTCTGCAGTTTAATAGCCATTTGTATGGTGGTCATTTGCACTTGCTATAGAGTCTGCTCTGCTCAGGGGACTTCAAGGGGGCTCGTCTGCTGCACCCATGGCGTTTCAACCTACCTTTACTGCGGAAAGTTTTGCAGCTGACAAGCCTTTGATTAAAAACCATGCTGTTTGTTAAGTTTATTTTTACCACTTCTATTCATTATGATCTTACAGATGATATGGGGAAACAAATATTTGCTCTTTGTTACATAGGACAAAGTCACTTCTGCTGTAGCTTTGAATTTCATCTATATTTTTATATAGACTTTGTAACCATTACATTTTAAATCAGTCATTCATCCCATTCTCTCCCCAACATGTGCCCTGTAGGACAAATGGTTGCTTCACTCTGTCCTGATGCTGGTCCAGTCGTGGATTGAGCCTTTGGTCTACCTGCAGACCGCACTGAATCACTACGATCACGCTCCTGAGATGCTGCTCAACAAGACAAAGTGGGTGTCCGACAAACTCATCAGTCTGGAGCAAGGGGTGGTGGTCCTCATCAAGAAGGTGGGTCAGATTTTGAATTGCAACTCTATGCAACCAAACGTTTTTTGATTATTATTGGTATTATTACAACCTTTACTTACCCAGAAAAAAAGTTCCATTGAGATTAAGAATCTCTGGAAGTGCAGGTGGTCAAGACAGGTAGCAGAACGATTTAGGCTACAGGGCTGCAGACAGGGGTATTAATATGCGTAGAACAATTTGTGTGATAATAAAGAGCAATTTACAGAATCACAGTATTCACATTCATTAAATATTATAGCCAAGCGTGCCTGCCTCAGATTCATTTTAAATGACTTAAAATCCATTAAGTGAGAGTAGCTCCCCAAATTTTAGGTAATTTTGCAGCTGATTCCAAGTAGAAGGAAGGCAATACAGTACTAACTTCATTGACTGATAGTAAGAATTAGTCCCAGGGGCAGAGACTAAAACTTCTCGTCCTATTTTTGGAGGAAACAGCTCCACAGGTATGAAGGAAGGCGACTATTTAAAAAGGAGTATATCAGTAGTTAAGCCTACAGGTGGACATGGCAGACCATCCAATATTGCAATGGTGTGTCAGGGCTTTAATAACTGGTATTAAAACAGTATCCAATAGTTGCTAACATTACTGGGAGGGATACATGGATCTCCATAGTACTGCCCAGTCACATTTCACTGCTTATGAAACAACCTAAATTTAAGATTTAAAATAATTTTCTTTTGTTTTCCAGTGTAATTTTATTTTAATGACCTAACTTCAAATGTTTATTGATATTAAAAATTCTAAATCTGTTGTTTGTTTTGAATATTTTTGTCATGTCTCCTTGTGTGGCCGTGCAGATGCTGGATGAGGCGACCCTGACCACAACCTACAGTGAACAAGGCCTCTTCCAGTATGATCTGCAGCCAGACATGTTGGAATCCATCATGAGAGACTATGTCTTACTCAGCTGCTTCAAGAAAGACGCCCATAAGATGGAGACATTCCTCAAGCTTCTCAAGTGTCGTCAAACTGACAAATTCAACTGCGCATAAAACAAAAGCCGCAGCTTTTAAATAATCTACTGTTTAGCTTTAAATTAATTCCTGAGGTGGTTAGCGTGCACTTAAAGATATCACCGTGCCCTGGGCAATTCAAGCCTGCTTGTAGTAATGCAGCGCATTCCTTATTGATTGTTTTGGAATACCTTCACACACAACTAAGTAGGTGTAATGCTGTGTCCTTTCTTCAACATACGTTATTATATATATCTATAAAAAAGAAGATATATATACATATATATGTATATATATATATCTTTTTTTTCCCAGCTCAGTTGTTATTTTAACCTGGCTAAGGCAAGAGAGGGCAAACTCCCAACAGAGTATTTGCGTGTCAAGCTGTCAAAAAAATCTTTATATCCTGCCATTGATTTCCATTTCCTTTGTTCTTAACTGGAGTTTGTATTCCTCTCTGGCTCTTGCAGTGTTTTGATTATTCCCACGGCCCCTGGAGGATTGAGTGAGGCTCCCTTGTTATGGAGTGGGTTTCACTTCTGCATTAGTGAAATGAAACACTTCCACCGTAGAGGGGAGTCAAACAGAGAGTGATCACTATTTTATTTATTTATTTTTTTCTGAAAAAAAGGGACACATTTTGATTGGTGAAAGAGAGTGTGAGAGAGACAAAATGAATAATAGCTGAAACGGCAGCCAGCGCCCTTGAAGGACCGTTAGCCTTGCTTTGAAAATGTGTCTAATTTTACATGAATGAAATGAATTAAGAATATCCCTTATTCACATAATGTGCCCAGAGAATAAATTGTTTAAATTCATGTTGTTAGATGTTATTATTGCAGAATGTCAATAGTATGTTGATAGAAAAAGCCCTCTGTAGCCTACTGTGAAAACCTTTCTAGTTAGATGCTATTGAATTAATAAAGCAAAAGAGAAAAAAAACAATAACACATTGGTTTCTATGTGATTGTTTGTGTGTTACCTTTTATATTTTGCTTTTACTCCATGACAATTTAGAAATTAGATTTAGAGAATCAGATTTTCACATGAAAATAAATTATTGTTTTTACTGAAGATATACATTTGGCAATTTGGGAATAGGCAAGACAGGCATGGAAGTGTGGATTGTGATTTTTTTGTGCTTCATACCAGTGTTACTAGAATTCATAACTCATATCCTTGACCTGACCAGACCTGAGACCTGCAGAAATAATGATAGATACTGTAGCTAGCTAGCTAGATAGATAGACAATTGTCTGTGCTCATATAAACACACATGGTATAAAATATACTGTATTAAACTTGTATGAGCTCACTTGAAATTGCAAATATGCAATCTGCACGATGCGGTTTGTAACATGTGCACATCTCCGAGCTATGATCAGACAACATGGCAAAGATAAGTTAGATGATTAGCTGTAAGCCTCCTCCTGTCTATTTAGCGAGCATTATTAATCCACTGAATCCTGTTATCATGATTGTTGTCTCCCTTGATGAGTGTACCAAATTAGGTTTGGTATGCAGTACCAAAATCCAGATCTTTGATTGTTTTAGGTCCTTCTTTATGGTCACATACACTGATCTGCCACAACATTATGACCACTGACAGGAGAAGTAAATAACATTTACTTTTGGACCCGGCATTCATGTGGATGTTACACTGACACAGACACACACACGAAACGGTTTAGGAACACTTCAAAAAACATGAAAAACAGCACAAGGTGTTGACCTGGCCTCCAAATTCACTAGATCCCAAACTGATCAAGTATCTGTGGGATGATCCACAGAGGCCCTTCCCATCAACCCATAGGACCCAAAGCCCCCCACTAACAACATTCAGTTGCCAGACACCACAGGACACCCTCAGAAGGCCCATGTCCATTCTCTGATGAGTCACAACTGCTTTGGAGGAACAAGGGAGACCAACACAATATTAGGAAGGTGGTCATAATGTTATGCTTGATCGGTGTATGGCCCACCCTATTCCGTAACCATTTCCTGCATATGGAACCCAGGTTCAGCAGTGTGGCTTAGTATTATTCGATTCACATTTCATACACTCCAAAAAATATTCTCTTTTCACAGGATCTGTTGACAATGATAAAAATATAGAATCTCACCAAATTTTAAATTTCTACTCTTGACATTTCCAGAGCTGGGAAGTCAGGTGTTGTGTCAGCGACCTGTGTTCTTCTCGCGGGCCAGGTGTGTTGACAGGTGACGCTGTTTCAGTGTAGTGCTGACCAACAGCTCCAGGAAGGAACACGCTGTCTCCTCTCTAGGCATACATGCTTCATGAGTGTCAGCTGATTTTTTTCTCATGTTGAAGGGCACTCCCTGTTAGAAACTTCATGCAATAGAAGTTGTACCTCACTGCAACTTCATGAGACAAAAAGAATGACTATAGGCTATATTTGTAAGTTAAGGTTATGTTTCGTATAGGTCAGCAAAGCAGTTTTTGTAACCTGTTACAGTCTAAAACTACTGGTTCTATTAACTACATTATTAGGACTATGTCAGCCTAATAATATTTGAGCAGGTCCCTGGAACAACATCTGAGATTTCTGTCCAGTATTAGGATCAGCTAAGGCACAGCGCAGGGGCCTCAACTGCCAGGACCCCTGCTTGAAGGACAAAGGCTGTGCAGGGATGAATGGAAAATTAAAAACCAAAAATAGAGCAAATCACTTTAACCATCAGTTTAACTCCAGACTAGAAACAATAGAGGTCTTACTGTGACGTGAAAAGTATCATTACATTGGAAAAGAAAAGAGAGCATTTTGTGCACGTACTGTGTATTGAAATAAGGTTGTTTAGTTATGAGTATTATTTATTTCAATCTGGATAAAATGTGCACAGATTGTTAATGAACTGTAGTGTTTTCTTAAGCTAGCAGGTCATTTTGACCAGGGTCAAGATCACTGTAAATCAAGTGCATTTCCGATAACCATGATTCTGCCTTTTCCACCCCAGAACACAAGAGGGCAGTAGTGACCTGTCATGAAGGTTTGTCAATCAGTGGATTACCATGTACTGCCCTACTTGAACTTGACATTTTTTTTCACAGGAACATTTGACTCATCTGTAGGGAAGGCTTCTTATTGTTCCAAATTATAGCTTACACATTAGTTTACATAACTTTTCCCAGTAAAAACTATTTATTAATTATTTTTTTTAAAAATACAACACAATATATTCATTCATTCATTCATTTTCTATACCCGGTTATTCCTGTTAAGGGTCGCGGGGGACACAATATATTGTTACACATATCTCATCACATGTGATTCCAGAAGCCAAATAAACCACCTGCAGTACTTATCCCACTTGCAGCTAATGGTCTTGGATTTGGCAGGCATGGCTTTTTTTCCTGTTTACATCTGGGACAGATAAATAATAAAGGAAGGTTGTAACAAGCATTTTTTTTGTCTAACCCTCATATTTTTTATTTTTTTTCCACCTGATCTCAGGTTTCTTCTTGGCATTCTTCTACTCTCCTGAGTGCCCTGCTACATCCTCTGCTCTTCCATCCTCTGCGCCCATATCAGAAGATGTAAATCAGCCAGCGGTTGCCACAGTGAGTCAGGTGTCAGCATAGAGAGGTGGTGTCATGTGGTGTGGGTGGATGCTGAGACAGGATGTGGTAAGGGGGCCTAGTGTCAGCAATGTCAGGTTCAGCTTCCTGTGGCCTAATCACTTCAGCATGGGGGCCAGGAGGAGATTGGGTAGCCCCTGTTCTGCTCTGCGAGGCTGCAGTTTCTTAACCTTGCCATCGTAGTGCAAGCGGGCACCTCGTTTGGTTCCCGACAACACCCAAGTAATCACAGGCGAGGTAAAGCCTTGTACCCCCACCTACTTCTCAAGCTTTGAGGCCATAAATATTTAAGATCGCCTATAGGTAGTAGAGGAGTCAGGGGATAAGAGGAGGAGGAGGAGAAAGATGGTAGGGAAGGGGAAAGAAGGACATAGGTATGAGTGAAGGGGTACGGCACTGGGGTGATTTCACACTCTAACTATTATAACCTGAGGAAAGGAAATCTAGACTGCTGGGATGCAGAAGTGGAGCAGAGGAGACATTTAGAAAAAGGGAGGAAAGGAACTGGACTAGGGAAAGAGGCAAGGAGAGGTAAAAAGGCCAGTTGTTTCCCGAACTTAGCTTTTCTCCTCAATCGTGATATGAAATTTGTCAGTTACATAAAAGGTAAAAAGAAAACAAAATGTAGAAACGAGAGGGTACATACAACCAAAATGACTAGGATCTGAGCACAGCTCTGAGCAGTGTGACATGCAGGGAAGTGGGTCGGATCCAGAGAGAAAATGGATGGCCGGAAGGCAGGTACACAGCCAGAGGAGTTAGGCTGGGAAGCGGTGTTGGCTTCATATGAAACCGGGACTCAGAGTAAGAAGTGCTTGAGCCTCCGCTGGCTCGGCTGGCTCCCACACTGTTGTTCTGCTTTCATTTATGGCTCAGGATGACTGCTTGGAGAGACCTAAAACGGTCTCACAGCCCCTGTATGATCTTCCTCACTGAAAACCATGTTGCAACTGCTCTGTGCCTTTCCATCCTCCTCATATTCTCTGCTTTAATGACATATTTACGCTGAAGTGAGAGCTTGTCTCTAAGAGGCTGCGAATGTTTGCTTATGTATAGGTAGAAAATAAGGAATAAGCAGAGGTGAGAGGGGGAGGAAGGTCTTCCCATTGCACCACTACTTCTAACAGCTTGGCTGCTGCTTTCGAGATACAGACACGTCTGTCATAACTGCAGACTAGAGGGAATTGGTTGGGGCCATCAAAGAATGGCACAAAGTCTCAAACAGAGCCAGCCAACCACTTCTGAGCTGAGTATTCTTGAGGCTACTTCACACAGAGCTGTCAGTCCCTGCATTTGTTTGTGTTAATCTTAAAGTCCAGCATGTCTCTAGAACTAGTCACATATCTAATTCTCTCGTTGTCCAGCCTCGCTTCACCCTCTGCCTCCCCTTCGGATCCCCAGCTGAGGCATCGCTCCGAGGTTGTGTGAAGACGTGAGTTAGTGCCATGGGATCAAGAGGTCATGGGATCAAGGCCATCCTAACTGTTCCAATATGTTAGGAAGATGTCAGGTTGTAGCAGCAGCAGATTCAGGTTTCACCCCGAAGACGTGAAAGACAATATTCTAGTAGGTGAAGGAGAGAGCCATCATGACTGCTGTGTACAGCTGGAAACATCATGTGAGGAGATCTTCCCACAGAACACTGTACGCCCAGTGCATATAACCAAACATAAATTAATATTTTTTTTGTAGTTCAATCTTATTCTCTGCCACAGATGACTACACTGCAGCCATTTAGAGAAACCTCAGAGATACAAGATCAGAATTGTGTTTTCTATTTCGTGTCATGCCTTTGTTTACTCAACCATTAAATCAATGCGGTGTTATGTGAAAAGCTTCCTGTACAGTGGTTTTCACAGTTGTTGCCATTACACAGCCTGCATGTGGTGCAGACATAAAAAAGAGATAGGCTCGATATACAGCTATGATTAATAGCGGAGCATGTTGGTCGCGGTGAAACAAGCCCTCTTTTTGTTTGCGGCAACTGAACACTGTGAATGGCAGGATTTACACCACAAGGAAATAAGGTGATTACATCGGAGACTGTGGGGAAATGGGCTGATGCCATGTGAACGCAGCAGGGAGGCGGCCATCAATCGTCCCAAACCGAAGCCCATTGCTGCAGCATGGAATTGCGGATCTGCCGTCCTGCAGAACATTCCAAAGCTGTGATGGCATGGGGGGAAAAATTAGTTGTAAATAAAAAAGCCCCATATGAGGAACTAAAATATCCTTCATGTTGCAAAAAACAAAAGTGTTGCAGCAGCTGTTGAACAGTAGCCTATAGGCCTAAACTTGTCTATAGTTTGAACTAGTTTTGGAAATGATTCTCAAATAAGGTACCTAAAGCACAAGCACACAAGGATTCAGTCATTTACATGTGTTTGCTTATGTATGTATATACTGTAGCACACAGTAGGCCTATGTGCCATGCATATTTTCTTCTACACATTTAGTGCTATTGCTAAGTTTTATTTTAACTATTTTTTCATTTAGTCACTGAAAAAAAAACACACTTGGAGGAGAATGCATTTTAAAGAACTGCTTCCAGCAAGGTTGCAGCATTGTGATGTCTTTATTAAAATTTCCAAGTACTGAATCAATGACATCCAGTTTGGCCTCGTTGGCAAATACTTAACTATAACCAGCAGTTATGGAGGAATATCCAGTTTCTGGCCACATGGCAAGTTCACTTCTTTGCCTTTGGTCTCTTACACTACGGGTGACGTAAACTACGATTCGGTCAGCGGGCACTGACCGCATAGGCAATGGGTGAAGCAAGCACATATGACTGGTTGACATGTCACCACGTCAGAGGAGTAAAACGTTTAAGCCAGATCAACTTTCATGATAACTAACCCAACACTAAGCGACAAGTGTCGGATTTCAGTTTGTCGCTTAATATATCCAACATAGTAGCTTGTCGCTCTCTCACTGGTGGACCTTAGAGTGTAAAAAAAAAAGGATAACATGACAGCTCCTCAAAAGTGAAGGCAAAGCATGTGGAGCTCCCCCTGGTGGCTGACTGCAGTATAGGTCATAAGCTCCACCTCCTTCATGTTAGTAGATGGGACTTAGGCCAAACTAAAACACTTAAGTACACGTCGAATACATTTCTTTCAAGCAGACGTATGTTTAAGTGTCAGAAGTGTTCAGAGAAGCTTCATTTTAGTTAGTTAGTTATTTGACGCTATAAAAACGGGATGTGACATCATGATGATTGACAGTTGCCACTGACAACCGCTCCGTGAAGCAGTCCCATAAGAACGTGAGAGTAGGAAAAAAAAAGTAGTGTATAATCCAACATTTCTTTGAAACTAGCCGATGTAGAGCAGAGCGCTGTATTAGTCAATGCAAATAACAGTTAGTCTCGGGGAAGTGTGGGTGAGTCATTGATAACGCCGCTCCACTCTCGGACAGTACTGCGCAGCCTATGACTCCAAACTCGCGAAATGGTGTCGCCCACAACCCAGAGATAATAGCGTCAGTTTGACTAATGGGAGGAAGTGGAGACACGTCATCCCCTTTTTTTTACAGTCTATGGTGTGAACGCACCATCATAAATTGTAGGGAAAGTCTCTGACTCTTTGGTCCAAATGCTTTGTTGCATGCACCCACTTGTGATGATTTTCTGCTTTTACAGTGGGTGTGGAGCAGGTAGTGGGTTTTACAGCTTTCACAGTGAGAGACAGAGGTGATGATGGTGAAAGTTTATGAACTGCAACAAAAGGAAGGTCTAGAGTACACACTGTAGCATGCTAGGTAATTAAGTGGGCATGATTTAAATCATTATTCTTTGCCGTACACTTTTTATGTTTAGATTAAATAACAACCGCAAGAGTTTGCAAGTCTGCTCTGCCTTCTTCACACGAAAAAGTCTGATTGTGTTTGAAGTTTACAGTTTGTGCTGCAAAGCGCTGAGAAGCTCTCAGTCACATCCACTCATCAGCCCGCTGTGGATATAATGAGAGTCGAAGAAAAACATCTTAGCTGACTGTATCTCAACCAGCGGCTGAACAAATGCTCTCACTTTAGGAAAGAAAAATGAAGAAGGCGGACAGATGCCAAAAGAAGCTGAGTTTAAATCAGTGCAATTTCCTCCCTTCATGTCTCTGGCCAGAAGGACCTTTTGGAGTTTTCCACCACTTTCACAAAAAAAGAAAAGGGAAAACTCTTTCTTCTTTGAGATATTCTTTAAATCACAATGCACATGGAGGGGCTGAGCTAGCAAGAAAAAGGGAGGGCATGTATTTGTCTTTCTGCCAGTGCGCGTCTGCTTGTGTTTTTCTTAGATCAAGACACAGGCCTAAAAATCTAGTGCATTTCCTTCACTTCAGGAAGCACTTTCATAACTTCAAATATAATAATTTCCCCTTTGGAAAGACGCGGAGGATTATCCATGTGTATTTGGCTTTCATTTATCTGTTTTTCGTACCTTGAAAGAAAAGGATTGGAGAAAAAAAAGGGGGAGCTCACAGATAGTAAATGGTTGGACCTCTGGCCTCTGATCCTAAATGGGTTTTGATAGGTGTGGTGAATTCAGTTTCGGCTCAGGGATTATGATTTACCGCCTCTCTGGTTTGGTTCCAGGAAAGCAGCACTCACATCCTCTGCCTATTTTCCTGTTTGTTTTGCCTTCCCTTGATGGCAGCAGTACTGAATTTAAATGGTATGCAGCAGGGATCCCTCCCTCACTCCCTCCTCTGACATATGGCACTATAAAGAAGAAAGACTGGAGACGGAAACTGAAGTGTATTGATGAGAATATGGGCGATTTATTTTAGCAGAAAAGAATCATTTACTGAGGATATTTTTTATATATATATATATTTTTTTTTTTTTTGTATGCCACACACAAACAAAACATTGCACTTTGAAGTGTCCATAAGAGTTATTAATTTAAATACATTCTGTGGCTATGTTGCTTCATTAAGGCTGAAATGCTGAAGTTGAAATAAAGATGGCAAGTGAAAGAAGTTGAAAGAGTGAAAGCGGAGATTTGAAAGCCTTTTTATATGATTTAATAGCTTATTTACTTCATTTGCAAGCTTGTGATGCTGTGGTTAGATAGTGACTGTATACTGCAGATAAGATATTTAAGGTGTCTGACATTCAGAAATTAAGATATTACTTACACCCACATCTGTACCATTCAAATGAGGCATCTTTGCCCCTGATGCACAATGATTCTGCTCATACTACCCCATGGCACTGAGGCCTGCCAGAAGAAGAAGCTACAAGTGCATTAAAACAATGATGTAAGATGCTCGCAAAGTGCCAAAACCATGAAACGTACTGTATTGTTCCGCAGCGGTAGTAATAATGAAGCACACCGGGTGTTTTCTTAATTGGAAAAATCATGGATACTGTATTCATAAAAAAACACTGGCATCCACGCGCATTTTAACAATTACAGCCCCGCTGCCAGGATTACTTCACTTATGGTGTGATTTGCCTTGTTTAACCGAGATGAGCGTTTGGCCGCTTGTCAAATTTCTGAATTACACCCAACAGTTAAAGTTCCCGTCAAATGGCAAGCAGTGTGATGTTCTGAATATTTATACATTTCCTGTCAAAACAGAGCAAGGGAAGACCCCCCCCCTCCCTTCCAAAAACCCAAGTCTGCTCTGATTGGTTAGGTCCAAAGGCCAAGTGAGGGACATGAAAATTTGAAGGGAACCAGTGTGGCCCTTCAGCCAAAACGTTTGCCCACCCCTGATTAAAAAAAAAAACAAAAAAACAAAAGACTTGAAGAACTGAGCTGAAATGGCTTTACAGGGCTCTAAGTGAAACAAGACGTGCACATAACAGTGACCCATCCATTCCTAATCCACCCACACTTGATGATTCTTTGAATTACAATGTTTACTTGCTGTGGTCCCCCATACTCTAACCCCAAATTAGTGGCTTCCTCCCATACCCTCTGCAGCTGACCGACTGTTTGACTTTAAGTGCAGCCCAAACCGCTGAGAACAGACCATGAGGGTGGTTCGATTTTCATGCGGCCGACTGAGGTCAGATACTATTTGACAATACCAGAACAAGAGTGATGTATCTGGTGCGATGGCAGCAGATTTCGGAGTGGAGACGCTACGTCAGCGCATGGCCGTGGTGAAGCAAAATTGGGAGTTGGAAGTATTAAACAGGCCTCATGGTGAGCGAATATCTCCAACCCACGACTCTTTCTGAGAGCATTCGCAATTAGTTCCTACAATATATTTCAGCTCTGTTTCAAAAAATGCCGGGTTGTTACTGGCGTGAATAAGTTTGCTGTTATAAATAGCAATAAACTGACTTGAAAGGGCTATCTTGAAAGCTCATTCTGAAACCAGAGAAGTTACTCACTTAATCACACACTTATCTCATATCCAGTCTCCCCACAGAGAAGACTGGATAAGGAATAAGAAGGGTGTAGTACTGGAGCCTTATCCAAGGGCAATGTGAACAACATGTGACGCAGCAGAATCCATCGGCTGCATTCGCAAGATTCTATTTCAATTTTTCCCCCCCTAATCTGCAGTTAATCCTTGTTTTTATCTGTAACAAAAGCGCATAAAGCTTTAAAGATCCATTATTCATTGACTGACGAGAGGATTAAGAGTTTGGCAGTCGATATGTGCTTAATTTTAGGGCTCTAACAACATTTTACTGAAAAAGTTGGCAGTTTTGTAGTAACAAAAAATAGTACAGAGGTTTCAAATGCTGCAAAAGCATCGTGTCTACCGTTATCTTCCAGCTACACTAGTAGCTCATGGTGTCATATGGTATGTAAATATTAAAAAGGAAACAACAGAAAGATTTTCATTACATTTATTTAAATTATCTGGTTTAACAAGTAGATGTATTACAATGGTCTAAATTGTCCACTGGCCGTCCCATGCTCTACGTACCAGAGACCCTCATTCTACAGTAAATCCCTAGAAAACATTAACAGCAGCTTAGGGTAGTATTCAAACCATGCTTGGCAGCATTATAAATTGGACTGCAAACTGCAAACCGGATATCTGTGGCTTATCTGGCTGGAGAGCCAGGTCGAGAGAGTGGAGGACAAGGTAGCAGAGAGGTGGAGGGCTGGAGGTGGAAAGTGTTTGTGTGCGCACGTGCACAGGGCGCGAAAGAGGCGCACCGCAGCGTGTTTATGTACATGTGCCTGATTAACGTCCGACTGTAAATCAGACGGGGAGCGGAACTGGTGATGGCAGTTTGTGTAGCCACACCACGCAGCAGCTGCTGTACACAGTAGCTGCTGCGGAGGACAGACACACACAGGCACACTTTCAGAGTGTTTTGCACTGTATTTTAGAGCATCCTAGGATTTCTCGTGTGTGTGTGTGTGTGTGTGTGTGTGTGTGTGTGTGTGTGTGTACTTCACCCAGTGCTACTTGAATGGCACTTAAATGCAGAAATGAAAGAGCAATCTATTCCGAGTGGGCATTATATCTGTCCTTTTCTCATCTGTTGGTCTTACAATCGACTAGAACACAGTTCAGCCATGTGACATGTTCGTTTAAGATCTTGTGTGCCACACCTTTATTCTTCTTAATATAATTTTGCCTGTCTGAGTCCTAATAGATCAAAGCTGAAAAGCAGAACAGAGTATCTTTAGTACATTAAACATGCATTTGGGCTGAAAAATAGCACTTATCTTTCAGTTCACAAAGGCAGGAAAATCAAAATGCCCCTTATGACAATGGGGAAATAAACACCATTAAGTCGAGAAGACAACTAAAACAAAACATTACTTTGCATCTTAAACCACGCTAACCTAGTATCTACTCGTGGCCAGGCTTTTTTTCTCTTCTACCCCCTTTTTTTTTTTCATACATCCCAATTACTTCCCCTCCCTGTTCTATTGTTCCAGCAACATAGTGTGAACACAGGTTCCTGGATTCTCACTCAGCGAGGCGAAGGACAGCATTCCAGCTCCCTGCCAAGACACCTTATCTGTGCCTGGCAGCCTGCAGACAGGATGGAGGGGTGAGGGCGAGGTGAGGGGTGGAGGTGGAGGGACGGCCGGGGAGGGCAAAGGCTACAGGATGGGAATGGGAAAGAACAAGAGGGGGGCTTAATGCAAAATACAAAGATGAAAAATGTAAAATGTAAAATGTCCGCAGAAGGTTTATCATCAGTGTTGGTTGATTAATAAATGAACATAGTGACTTATTAAATAAAGGTTAAGCAAAATGTATTGGCAAAATAGAAAAGTATGGACTAGAGGTGGACAGGATGGGTTACATATCTGCCAAGCTGTCGAATTATTTGCATTGTTTTCATTTTCTTTCACCGCATCAGTGACAGAAATCTCACATATCATGTCAGCTGTGTGAGACAGATCTAAGGACATCATTCATCTGCCTTGTCTTTTTGTCCAGTTTCAAGGCCACGTGGCTGCCAAGTGGTGACTTTTAAAAGTCAAATGTCTAATTAAAGGTACAAAAACATGGTTTCGTCTGGCAGGAGGATGATTCAGCGTCTCCTTCTGTTTAAAAGTGATAACGGTGATTTATTTGACTTTTCAGCTCTCTGCTGATGTCTCCCTGTTGTTTGTTTTGCTTTGCTTTGGCACTGAAGCATAACTTGACACCAAATTGATTTTTAGGTGTGAACGAGATTCAGAGTTCGCCATTTTGCTCCCGCTCAAACTTTGCATTGATTAATTGTGCGTGCTTGTTTGTGAGTGGAGATGTCTTTGAAGGACTTTGAAGAAGATTTTTTTTGGGTTCTTTCTGGGACGAGAGGTAAAAATCACAGAAATCACAGAAACTAGCTATAGCCTGCAGCATCCCGAGCCTCTGGGGATCGGCTCAAGGATGCCTATTGTCGTGGCAACTGAAAGTCAGTCGCTTGTCTAGTGCGGATGAGAGTTGGTCAAATACCAAGTTATGACACAATATTTACACTACTCATTGTACTAACATCTCAACATACATCTCATGACACACATAACACTTCTCCTTCACGTTAACCATCATTGTGTGGCATACAGTGACCAATTTCCACAGAAGAGGTACCTCAAATACCCCCTCAGGCTGAACTCCTTCATGTGGGTTCCTTATGTTAATGGAGCATAGAACAACATATCCATTCATTCCTTGCAACCACATGATTATCATAAGGCAGAGCTTCTGACCATACCATAAGCTTCCACCCTACATACAATCTAATGTTGCATCCACATATGTTGAGTTTAATATTAAAATAATAAGGGACATTTAAGAATTTCCCTCACACTATACGTTTGTGGTTTAAATATGCTGTGTAGTTATGATTTTGTGCAAATCGGGAGCGAGCTTTATGCGTCGTACGAAATAATTCAGATTCAATTTCTATGCTGATTTCATCATTCTTGTTGTCAGAGTAGCTAAAACTGTCTGAAATGACCTGACGCTCCTCACTAAATTACCAATTTCGCTTTGCCTTTGTTGTGTTATGCAGTGATTTCTGGAATACTTCCCTCATACATAAAAAGAAATTGCGTGGTGTAAAGTATTCCCTGGATGCTTAGTGCTGACAAATATATACACATAATGAAACATTGCTGTCTGCAAGGTCCTCATTTGCAGACCGTCCTGATTTTAATACTCACTTTGTACTGCTGCACATCACATTTGTAAACCTGAAAAGACTTTAAAAGTCCCTGTGTAGAGTCATTCATCCATTCATTCATCTTCTGTAACCGCTTATTCCTGTTAAGGGTCGCGGGGTCTGCTGGAGCCTATCCCAGCTGTCATCGGGCGAGAGGCGGGGTACACCCTGGACAGGTCGCCAGTCTATCGCAGGGCTCCTGTGTAGAGTCAAACTCCTCATATCAAATCATCAAAATATAAAACTCGGTCACCTTCACTAACTTAACTGCCACATCTATTGTCCTGCACTGGATTTTCCTCTATCACTACATGCCATAAGCATAAGGCATGCTACAAAGCAGCCGCATGACTTCTGTCAAGGACATGATCTCCTTCGACCAGGCTCACTGTATACGAACATCAAAGGCAGGAAGACCTTCAAAAAGCCTTAAGTTACCTCCATGTTTCCCTGCATCACATTGGACACTCAGTCTGACTCAAATCCCTTATGATCACCTGCCCGCACTGACATGGACCACATCCTCAGGAAATGTTTTAGCAACCCCAAAAATGGAACATCATGTTATTGTTTTCTTTGGACGGAGAAAAAAAAAAAGAAAAGAAAGAAAAAAGAGCGGAGGGGATTTTTAATGAATCGGGGACACTTGGGACCAACTGAAGATTACAAGCTCCCTCAAACTTTCACTTTCTGTTCGGTTCTTCTTCGAGCCTTCTGTTAATCTGTCTTTTGACGATTAGCGTCTGACGAGCTGGAATGACAGGTTTTTTATTTATTTGTCACATGCACAGTTATACATAGTATAATACACAGTGAAATGTATTTTTGTACCTGCAGTCAGTAGTAAAAAAAGTACTACAGTAAAGCAGTAGTAATTGCACATACCACACAAGGTAAACAATACAAGTATAAATGTAAAACTGAGAAAAATTAAATAAAATATAGACTGTAATATAAAATATAAAATATAGGCTGTAAACTCGAAATGTAAACTTAGAGGGGGTAACTCGTATGTGCATACATTTACAGTACTGAAAACTGCTATGTGACTAAAGTGCAGTGGTGCAGTGGTCCAGTTTAAGGCTCAGAGTTGAGCAGACGGATGGCATGTGGATAGAAACTCTTCTTCAGCCTCTCAGTCTTTGTCCTCAGGCAGCGGAAACACTGGCCTGATGGAGATGGTGTTCCAACGTTTTATTTTATTTTATTTTTTTCTGAGGAAAATGCAGAATTTGGAATTTAACTATTGTGATGAAAGATAGGTTGTGTAATTAGTTGCATTGAGAAGCTTTCTTAAAATAATGAAATATCAACTTAATATATATCAAAATAACAAGGAAGCCCGTGTTTTTGTGTCTTCAAATACTGAATTAATACACTGCATAGTTTGATCCACATATTTCTGTCTGTTTCTCACCGAGAAACTAAATCATTGTGATGAGAATGGGAAGCTGTCATTATTTTGAGAAAGTCGTATTTTTCAGAAACTTTTTCATTACTTTGAGATCTTTTCTTATAATTCGTAGAAACTTCCTCACTGATTTAGATACAAAGTCATTATCTGGGGAAACTTTCTCATTATTTTGAGAACGTTTCTAAGGATTTTAAGATACTTAGCTACTGTTCTGAGAAAATGCCTCACTAGTTTGACATTTTTCTTAAGATTGTTATGAAATTTCTCTTTAATTTAGATTAAAAAAAAGTTATTATTAGAGGAACTTTTTCATTACCTTAAGATACCAAGTAACTATTCGGAGAAAACTTCTCGTTATTTTTAGATGTTATGTCATATATATTATTTGAGATGCTCATTCTATTCTCATTCTAAGGATGTTTTTCTCTTTATAACTACATTATCAAAAACCTTAATTAAAAAATTCTTAGACATATTTATATAATTGTATAAATATTGTCATATATGACATATGCGGCCAAAGTTATGAATAAGGAAATTAGGAAATAGAATTCTATTTGCGCACAAATTTATGCTAAACAGAAAAGAAAAACGTGAAGAGAAAAAAAATATATAACAGGTTTTAGCATTAATAAACAGCCTGATACTGTTATGGTGAGCTCTGACATCCAGCAGGTTTCAACTCTCTCAGCAAATGACAATGAACCAGTGCCACTCTTGCAGCCACCAGATACATCCACTAGATGTCAGTCAAGCTCCTTAAATGCCCTCTTCTGCACATGGACTCAGAGGGTGAGTAGAATAATGAGAAGGATGCATGTCTTTGGGAGATTTGAGTAACACTGTACCCTATTTCACTTTGGCTGCCTTTGATGAAATATGCAGATGGAGCGACAGTACGGTATGCTGCCTGCACATGGCTCCTCAATCATTTCAGCAGATGCTACTTTCATTCTTGCTCTCAGTGCTTTTCTCTCTGTCTCTGCCACATTTCAGCGTTTGGGTTACGTTTCGCTGAACAATATCAAAGACCAACTGCGACGTTCAGAAGTGAAACTGGGCTGTGATGGGACGATGCATGAGCGGCGCGGAGGCTTTACACGGCAGCGAAAATGATCTGTTAAAGGTCCTGCTTTGTTTACGGTATCTCCAGTCTGTTGGTTTGTGTCTGCGTTTGTGTTGCAGGTGCTGTGCCTGCGACGGCGTGACTGTAGCAGGCAGTAGCTTGCTGCTGAGAGCTCAGGGGCCCTGAAGGCTCTCATGCACAAATTAAAGCCTACTGATATTTACTCAAGTAAATATCCCTGCTGTTAAACTGAGTGGTAATTTTTTTGAATTAACCAAACCGTAAAAGATCACCCACATCACTCAAGGTATTACAGGGGAATAAATCAAACTTTTAATGTGTTAAATGTGCAAACTGAAAGGATAGCTTCTCCCCAGACATGGTTGATTACTGCAGACAAATGAGAACATCAGCCACCGCGCTTCGCTGGTGGCTTTTGTAAATTCAATAAGAAAAAAACTGAAAGACAAATCCGTCAAAGGGTGACAAACTAATGCTCCCTTATCAGACAGGATGGGTCAAAGATCAGATAGTATTTAGCAAAGTTGATGGAGGCCACTGCTGCATATTTGTCTTCCTTCCTTCCTTAATTCTATCCTTCCTTCGTTCCTTCCTTCCTTCCGTCCTTCCTTCCTTTCTTTCACACTTTCTCTTAACCCTGTGCTCTGTCTCTCAGTGGGACCTCGTGCAGACTCTACCCAAACACTGCCCTCTTGTTTAGGGCTGGGCGAGCTCCCTGCCCGACCACTCCCTGGGCCTAATCGCCACAGAGTTCTTTCCAAATTGCAATTACTGATAAACAGAGCTGGCCGATGGGGACAAGTGATTGTGCAGGCCATGGCGGGCAGTATCTGGCATCAGCCTAATTGTCACAAACAATTTGCCTCGTTTCTTTGCCCTCGCTGCTGGAGAGTGATTGCGCTGAGCACACTTGAGGGGCAAACCATTTACGAGCCCGCTCATTTGGGACCACTTTGAAGTGCTCTCTGGTGCTTCTCAAGAAAATGTTCTCCTCCTCAACAGTCTGCGTTTTTGGGATTGTCTCTAAACAGTGGTTTCAGTCTCTGGCGATAAACAGCCTCCATTTAGAGTTGTTTTGATTCGTCATCAGAGATGGAGGGGAAAATATTCGCGCATGACACATGATTTAGTGTTTGATGTCGCTTTCACGAGGCTCTGAGCAAATTCCTCTTTTGAGTTGTAGTTACTTTGTGATGTGTGTTTTCTAGTAACTGTCATTTGTACATTTTTAGCATCCAAAAAGGATTTTAGCATCACATCACCTTGCATTCCTACCATTGAATATATTACTACACATGTGTCAGCTTCCCAGAGAAACCACAGCGTGACATACACATGTTACCGTCCTCGACCAGGTACTGTAAGTTCCTTGCTAAAGGGTATGTTGGCATTACTCAAGAATTTTTCCTACTCCCTAGCTAAGCCAACAACCTTCCTGTCACAAGCCTGTTTTTCAGCCCTTTATACAGCCATGATCCCCTATTTAGAATTATATGAGTCCCACAGTTTCACAAGGCCTCGTTGAAGCCCAGATGTGAATTTAAGCAAGTGTGCTACATGGGACTTGTATGCGGTTTTCAAATTCACTACTGGTGCACAGATTCTTGAGACAGATGTCTATAGGAAAAAGGAACAGAAAGCGTTCAATATGTCTTTTTACATGTTCTGCATGTGTGAGTGAGAGACAGGTTGAAATTGATTAAAAGGGAGGAAGTTATGACCTTGTTCACTCCTCATCCCTCCTGAGTTTCGACTTCAGGGAACACTGAACCCTCCCTCAGCAGAGAGAGAAAGAGGAAATGACCCAACTCAAACAGGAAGTGCTGCAAGGTGACCAGTAGCAGTGTGCAGGGAGGTGTGGATGCCATGCTCTCATGGTTGTGTGCGTGTGTGTTTCGTGTGTACATGCGTGTGGCAGAGAACCTTTGGTTTGGGTTGGCCCACCTCTGGTACTGCTACAGCACTGTTTCAGCAGTTTGGAGCAGGAAACAGCTGTGGAGAGCGGGGCAGAGGTAAAAGTCTGCACACAGACGTTTGAGGGTTACAGTGTGCTGCTAGCCAATATCAATCAAATAGCATGAAGTTGAGCTTTTACTGAGCCTGAAAACCACAGCGTGTTAGCACATTCGCACAGGACTCAGCACAGTGTCAGTATGCGGCCACCTCGATAAAGGTGGATTTCGTGAAATTGTGTAAATTCATCATTGAAAATGTAAAGGTAACAGCGGCCTGAATGAGCCACCAAGAGTGTAAAAGCAATATTAAGATGAACTGTGATTTGTGTGGATCGAGGAAAGAGTCACTGGAGCGTGTGGAGCTTCATAGCTCGCAGAGAGGACGTGTCACTCTCTGCATGAATTAGCCACACCCCTCGCCCAGCCGGCCACATCACCACAATCAACTGGGTGGCTTCTCTGTGGATTTTTGGCCTTGACAGTTGACATGTCTTCCACTAATGAAAACCATAACACTGCAAACTGGATAGCTGTGTGTATGTGTGTGTGTGCATGTGAACACACAACTGTGCATTTGTGCAGGGCTGGTATTCATAAAATAAGAAGCAAAAAAAAAAAATGGACAGAGACACTTACAGTTCACTCCTGAAGTGCAGCCTGAGGCAAATTTCATTTGTATTCCCATGTTTTCTCAGCATTTCTACCTGCAGCTAGTCCCTGCCAAAGCAGTGACATTTTTTTTGGGGGGGGGGGCGCAAGTCCCGGGAGCCTGTTGTCAGCTCTATCAGGTAAAGGTGAAGTGTGACACTTGTATCGAGCCTGTGGGCAACGCCAGCATTCACGGAGGATCCAGTAACACAATAACCAAACCTGACACAGCTGGCTCAGTCCAATGTGGATTTGACTGTGAATGATTAGATGATGTTATTTGAAGCGATATATTAAAGCGGCAGTATTCTCAGGTTTTTGCTCATCTTTTTATGAGCTTATGGACAAAACAGCAGAAACATATTAAAATCTGCAGTCTAGTACATTTCCTTAACTGAAGTAGCAAAAACACATCCCTGACACAGTCTGAAAAACTTATGAGCACATTACTTATTAATATTATTCACAAAGGCTATATATATTGCATTATATTTCGAGAATGTTTCTATTGCATCATCTGCCAGCTGTACTTTACAATAACTTTATGGCTCCCGGACCGAAGGAGAAGTGTGTGTGCTTGTTTGGGTGTTCTACATCTCTCGACAGCTTCTGAACTCGGAAAGTGCGAGACAAATTGCAGAAAAGGTGAAACCCCAGACCTTTCCAAGTTACGCTCAACCCAAAGGCTTGGAGCCCGGGAGGCATGAGCAGGTAACAGGAGAGGCCCCTCGGGAAGGCAGCTGGTGGGGAGACCAGTGAAAGATGCTGTCAGTCCCCACTTCCACGACCTCCGCATATTATTCCTCGTAAAACTCTGCATAAACTAATGCAGCAGGAAGGACAACACAAAGAAACAAAACCTAGGCCGCAGGGAAACCCCCCAACCTTCACGAACCAACCAGGCGGAATGCTTCATAATCCATTTCTTGTCAAGTCAGCTTAAGGCGCTCGTACCTCTTTCTGTCACCCCGTGCCCCCTGGTTCTTGTTGCTCAGAGGCTGGTGTGTCCGGATAAAGGGACATTATAGCTCGATATCTGATAACAAACAGTTAATCTGTGGCGCTTTTTAATAATCATCTGACATTAACTGGAAGCAGCTGGTAGTGGTATTTATAGAATGATCTAAAATTTCATTGTATCTGTTATCCAGCTGCCGAGAGTGCATCTGGCAAGCAGCCTGCTATACCTTGGAAGCCTATTTTTCTTCCCCTCTCTCTCTTTTTCCCGGCTCTGGCTCCCTTCTATGCTTTGTTGTCTCACAAAAGAGATTTCACCGAGTGTAACCTGGAAACGAGGTAGAGTTTTGGCAATGATTATGCCAGTGTTTGTAAGCGAAGCTGGATGGATGCAGCGTTACGGTGGGAGGAAATCGCTGTGCAGAAGTGACAAGCACCATGCTCTGTTGGTGCGGTGCAACCACTATATGTACCGCAAACATATCTTTGTTGCAGTGATGCCTAATAAAGCATTTGCACATACAACCTCACTGTAAACATTTTCAAGTCAGTATTTTATATGACCTGTTATTTAGTTCACAGATGACGACCCCCTCCAGTACGAGCATGTTAAGTATATTTAGATGCTAGTATATGTCCTGTCACGAGAGCAGACGCTCTCAAGAGCTATTTACAATACCCCGTGTCCAAGTTGTAAATAATACAGCCAGTCTGAGGCTTGCTTTGGAAGCTCCGTTGCATTTTTATGGAATATAGTTCCTTTAAGCAAAATTCCATGCAAAAGTTAAATTCCCACATGCTTTAGCTATGGCAGACAATTCCTCTCCTAATGGTGGGTATTGACATGGCTCGCTCAAACACAAAGGAGTTGTGACTCTGATTAGAGATTGCCACCCTGCGCCCTTTAGACTGCCAGATAATTGAAGGCTTCGAATTGATTAAATGTGTTTATTATTATTATTATTATTAGTCGAAACTAGGCTTGTTATATTGTCTTCTCTCCATCTGCAACAAAGTCTGAGGTCAGCCACAGTGCAGCAGACCTGGACCGTGTCTGGCTTCAGTGTCTTGTTTAAAGTAATTTCAGCAGTCCTTTCATGCCTTTGATTGCATAGCTGATTGCAGATATCACCCATGTTCCTATGCCATCGCTGCGTTACAATCCTCTGGAAGAAAGAAATGCTAATAATCTAGGCGGGGCTGAATTTTTGGTACAGCTTTGATTGAATTGACTGCAGCTATAAACAAGGTGAAGGTAAGACAAACATAAAGGATAGCCAGCCGTTTGTATGTTGCACATAAACACACGCAATTTAGTTTAGAGCGCACGAATGTAAATAGAAGGTCTATTTTTGCATGTCAATTTACACAAACGTGCTGATCTCCAAGTCTCAACAGACACGGATCGGCGTCAGCGCACCCACACACACACGCAGACCTAAACACACCATACTAAATGGGTCTAATATTTACAGGCTGTTTGTCTAGTGAATCCAGCCATGGGTATTTGTCTGAATCCTCTCAACGTCACGCTACGCCCACGTCTCATGGAATGCCACTCCCTCTGTCGAGTCTCCCTCCGGGTACAGATGAACCACAGACAGCAACATAGTGTGTAACTGAAACAACTGCCACACCTCATAATAAACAATATTAAGGTGATCAGAAAAAAGAAAAAAGGAAAGCTGTCACTGTGTAGTTCATCAAGTATCTACCCAAAAGCACTAGTAGCATGTGTGTACCCATAATAATACTGACTTTGATGGAATATTATCCAACGCTCCAACTGACCAGGAAAATAAAATGAATTACTTTTATCGTGTCAGTTTAACTAAACTGGAATTATTTAAGTCATCTTGACGTCGAGACCATCGCCCACCGCGTATGAAACGGTGTTTTATGTAAAACCTCTCCACATGTATAGTTCACTGTGGGTTAGGTTTTGGGTGTGCGTTATTTCTGATGTAGTTTCAGTTTTGTAGCTTGGTTTCAGGTTTAGTGTCTGAGTGGTTCAGTTATTTTTTTTATTTTTTGCATTGAGAGTTTGTTAATGTTTCCTTCTCGTTAAGATACCCCTGATTCAGTGTTGACTCATCCGTGCGGGGCTGTGACAGAGATTCTGAAAAAAAAAAAAAAAAAAAAATGTGCTAAATTTTCAAACACGTGGCCCCGTCTGACTTCAGTTTGGTGTCAGTGTGGCACGTCCCAGCCGGGTCCACACTCGCACCTCACTGGATCACGGTCTGTTTCTGTTGGAGCGCTGGGCCACATATTTGAGCCACATGTGTGGTTGAGACAGAAAGCCCAAATGAAACACACATTGGGACGCAGAAGTGCTGCGTCTGCTGTTGCATTCCTGGAAGCAGACTCACGGGCCGACAAAGAGGGGGATGACTGTCACGGCTGAAACGGTATTCCGGGAATTATTTGACGGACATTTCATTGTTAAAGTTTTATTTCTTTTAGGTGAGTTTGGGAGCACTGCTACTGTGCCTCTTTTTTTCCCCCCATCTTGCTGCAGTAACTGTCATTTTTTGACAGAGGGCAGCAGTAAGCCATTCAAAAACAAACACGCTGCACTTTGGGTTCCGACCAGAGCCGCATGCCAAACACAAGCCATGAACTTAAGTTGATCACACTCTTCCTAATTTGTCCAATTTAAGCTTGTTTGATTCATTGGTTAAAAACTATCTCTCTGAGGGGAGCCAAACCACCACTTGCTCCATCTCCAAAGCATATTTGAAAGCCTGCCAGCCATATTTGGGGTTGCATGCACTTTACTGCATTGAAACAATATGTCAGTTTGGAGCATGACTTAATTTGAGCAACAAACAACTATGCCGGTTAACCCATCTCGATATCGTGCTGCGAAGAGGATGACAAGGGGAGTGTCAGGGGTTAAAAGACTCCATCAACCTTTTGTCATAACTTTTTTTCCCCCTCCTCTCACATCTTTTGGATCATTGAGTTGGCCTTTAGAGGCCATTTTTATTACTTCTGTCTTCCATATAAGAGAATCTAATAGTCCTTATGTGTCTCTTTAAGAGATTACCCCAGCCCATATACCAAACCTGTGAAAAGTAATTCTCTCTGTGACAGCCAATAAGTCAGTCTTAAGTTTCCGTCATTGTCTTCAGCTTTTCAAAGCACATTTATATACACAGCCTGAGTAGTTCATCGTGTGTGTGTGTGTGTGTGTGTGTGTGTGTGTGTGTGTGTGTGGTGCTGATTCAAAACTCATGCGGCTGTCAGATTAAAACCGTGCCACTCAGACTTGAACAGTTTCATATTTACTGGAAGCTGGAGCAATTATAAGAGCTTGTGCATGAAGTGCAATTGAACCAAACAGGGAATTAGCATGCGTGCATGTTAGTTATTTTTTTCGGGTAAAACTGAAAAAGATCGAGATCACGGTAATGGTAGATAATGGGGTTTCATGATTTGGCTTAGTGGAAAATCGCTATCTATCAACACTGCAGTCCATGACCAGTGTCCTCGCTGACCTGCTACGTGGCTCATAATGTTTCTGATCAAGATGGATACCGTGCTGCTCGTTGGGTAAGGCGGAGGGAGGGCAGAACATTAAAATACTCTGAAGAACTGACCGTACTCGGTGGCGTCCCCCAAGGCCCCTTTGAGAGACGTACTCGCTTGTCTTCATAAACAGAGGTTACTCGGGCACAAAGGGGGGTTTCATTCCTGCAAGGGTTCATGTACTCCAGCTTGGCATTTTTCATATTTACATTGCTTGATAGTCTCAGTAGATCTGTTTATGATATTTCCCCTCTCACTGTTTGTTTGTAGTTCTTTCTTCTCAGCTAATGCTCTCTCCCCTCCATCTCCCTCCCTCTTTTCGCTCTCGCTTTTTATCTCTCCCTTCTAAATTCATTCTGCAAAAGTTTCTGTTTTTCATTGTTCCTTCTCTTCAAGCCGCACCGATGTACTCAAGCTAATGAAATATGTTTGTGTTCATTTAGGGACGCGTTCATATTTCAAATGCACAGAAGAGAGGTTTGTGCAGAAAACTTGGCTGAAAATAAAATTGATGGGCTACTTGTTTCAGATATTTGACAAAAAAACACCCCTGGCTGTTGCGAACAGAGCAGCGACAGAAACCAGACTGTTTGTGATTGCAGCAGAAAATCTATTTCCCCTGGCAAACCTATAAAAAAAAAAAAGGTGAAAAAAAGGAAAAAGGACCACAAAATTTTGAAGCACAACCATTTCCACTGCACTCGGTTTACTTTTAACTGTTTCAGGCCGTCTGTCCCACACCTGGTCGCTGAGCGTGGCACTGCTGAACAGAGCACACTCTGTTCGGCGGCGCCCTGAAAAATCTGCCGAGCCATACGGAAAATAAATCAGGTCCATATTCATTAAACAAAAAAGCTGTGGGCAGATTTATTTCATTATTGAGACTCTCGGTTTAGTTTTTTCCCCTTCTGCTTCCCCCCCCCCCCCCTTACAGCAATTTAACTCTCTAATGTAAAGCTACATCTCATTCCTTTCAGCTTTGGGCCTCAGCTCTGCTTCTCCGGTGGATCCTCTTCAAAGGGACCCAATGTATTGGTTTAGTGTCTCCACCTCTTTGCTATCTCTTGTGCTGTGGCTGTGAAAAACACTGGCCCAGCCACCCAAATTGCTGCATAATGACCCAGTGAAATGTCCCCTGCCAGGAGAGCCTAGGCTCTCTGAAACAACACAGACAAACCTGCACAAATACACGGCTCTGTTTATGGAGAGGCAAAGCCCTCATGGAAATAATCGGCCTATTAGGGTCAGATATTTCAAAGTGTGCTATCTGTTTTCCCTCTTTACCCCCACTTATGATCTTTGATACAATTCCCATACCCCGTCTCCCAGCAGTTGTGTGATAAAATCCATCCTTCACTAATTCTCTCCCTCTCCTTCTCCCTTGCTCTCTCTCTATCTCTCTCCCTCGTTCTAACACATGGAACGGGGATAAAAGTGTTGATTTGTTATCGTTCTGACTTTGCAACGCTGGCGCACATTGAGGTCACAGAGCAGAGAAACTGTGAAACCACAGCACCCAAATCTGACATTCTTGTGAAAATAAACATGGAGGTATGTCAGTTTCATTTAAAGTCTTGAGAGATCGTGTTGATTTTGATTTTCATTGCTTTTCCGTTTTGAAACTTTGCTAGATAATGGCGGTAAGTCGTGAAAACAAATGTGTTTGTAGTTAACTGATTATTCTTACATTACTGAGTTTCTTGAAAAGAATCACCTCTTTTACAGATATGGAATAGCCTTGTCTGACTTCCAAGCTGCTGGCAGTATCACCAGGTTTTAACCGGTATCAGCTCCATCCTCTCAGGATCCTCTGAGGAAGGAAGCAGGGCAGGCTGCTTTGGTGCCCCACAAGCTTTGCAACCACCGTCTCCTGCAGGGACACCGGTTATTTTTGGACCGAGGGCGGATCATGTTACTGACTACGAGAAGACCCCTCAGACAGGAAATCACCCAGCACGCCACCTAGCAGCTCCCGCATTCTTGGCCCTCGGCCCGACCGGCTGAATGCTGGTTGGTGCTGCAGCGTGCAGACGGTGATGAGAGGAAAGCCCAGCAGAACAAGAGAGCCATCTTCTTTTCAACTCCAGATGACCTCTTCCCCGCCGAAGCCTCGACGCACACCACCCCTCAGCCCTGTGCGACACCAACGAATATCACCACACCCAGACGGCACATACATGCGATGGTTTGTGGTGCTGCAATGGTACATTTCCAAGTAAAGATTGTTGCTCATCGTCTTATCAGTTATATTGGTCGTTGTCTGTTCCTTTTTACCTAACTTCATGATTTGGCATTTCTGTGCACCCTCAAAAATATTTTTTTACAACTGGAGAGGCTGGAGAGGGGAGGAAAAAAATGCAGTACATGTAAATATTTGGCTTATAACTGTTTATTAAAACTATTTAAATCTAACATATAAATGTGTTCATATTTGGTCTTGAGTCACCACACTGCAGCAAGTGGGTATACATGCAGTTTATGCTAAGCCATTCACGCTTACACCCGTGACACCCATGTTAAAGCTTATGTTACAGTTTCTCATAATGAGGCGGACTAATGCCTACACAAACTATGGTTTAATCCTGCAATGGTCTGCAGAAGTGAAAGGGAGATTCAGTCAAGCTCGTACATGACTGAAATATTTCCTGCGTCATTATCATATCCCGGCAAGACACTGCGCAGAGAAGCCATGCGTCGTGCCATTTGTTTCATATGAACATTCCTGGGGTTAGCTGAAAAGCCACTAAGTTATTATGTGGGAAATATCAAAGGCTGTGTGGCCACCAGGGCTGAAGTGAAGAGCGTGGGAGGTTTGCGACATACCCCCCGATTTCTCTCCATCTGCCCACCGAAAAACACTGCGTTTGTGTGCATGTCTGCGTGGCTCCGAGAGGGGAGCCTTGCTGAGGCTAATGAGGCTGAGGCTGCCTGCTTTGCCTTGGAGTTTCACCTAATTTCAGAGAAGCATCGCGGCACCCTCAGCCAAACACCTTCCAGGGGAAGCCTTCACAAAGGTCATATGGATTCTGTGCTGTCTATGTACCCCAGTTGTTTTCACGTACAGTAGATAAAACTGTTTAACATAATGCCAGTGCCGATTTAAATCAAATATGTATAACCTTCTATCTCATCATTACAAAACAATTTTGGCTAAGCTCTTTTGTTGTTGGAGGAAGAAAAAAAAAAAAAAGAATGTGTGCCAGTGCCTGGTTTATTAGTGTTTGAGTCAGTTTGACCTCAGGGTGTAAAGGGCTGTTTCTTCACCGTTACTTCACCAGCTCAGGTTACGCACCACTCATCCACCCAGAGAGCAAGCAAGACGGAGGCGACCACTCCGTGATAACTGCTCCCCGCCCCGCTCTCTCTCACACGCCAATCAAGAAGTGTGTCAAATCTCCCCAACGCCGCATGGCATTTGGCCTCCATTATAGATTGTTTTGTATGGGCAAATAAAAAGTTCAAATGGATCCCAAATGCACCCTTCGCCCACATCGCTCCTTTCCACACGCACTGAGTACACGGAAGAAGCACGTCTGGAACTGATCTTCGCCGGCTCACATTTGACGTGCGGTTTGTAATCGCGACATGAAAATACGGGCGATCGCGACTTACCGAATAAGACGCGGGGATACTTGACACAGAAATAAATGTGGTGAATGTGTCCTTGGGAGCATCTGTGCAATCCCTGAAGTGCACTTGTTAGATGAGTTTCATGTGGTCTTTGGCTAAATAATAAGCACTGTGCAAGCGTGTAAACGATACAGTTAGTGTTACCTAGTATATATTGGTTTAGTTTGTGAACTTCACCATTAAAGCCTCTGCAATGACTCACACAAGCTACTGAAACGCAGCAAAACCTACAAACCACAATTCTCTCCATTTATCAAATGTAAGGAAATCGGCGTACAGGGTTGTGAAACTACGTGTGATAAAAAATGTGTATCGTTAATGCTGCTTTAGATTCACATCTAAAGCGACCTTTCACTTTGTGCAGTGTGGAGCTAAAACAGCACATGTGCTAACTCTAAATGAATGTATTAAAGGTGACCTACTCACCCATACAAGCTTGGGTATAGTATATTCATTGACTGGAAGGTGCAGAGAGCGAGGAAGAAGGAGTCAACCAACTCCCCCTCTTTCATCATTTCCCCCGCTCCCTCCACCACACTGCTGCTGCTGCCCCAGAACCCACCTTCATTAAAACTCACTAGAGGGTTATGAATGGGCCTGTCTGGCCCACTGCGCGGCCTTGAAAGCCCAGCTGGTTCCTATTACAGACCCTTACAGTGCACGTGGGTGAGTGTGTGTGTGTGTGCGAGTGGGTGTGGGTGAGAGAAAAAGAGAGAGAGAGAGAGCTCAGTCATCTGACACTGAGGGGTAGCAGGTTCTGGTTAATCCCTGGCAGGTAGCTCTGATGAGACCCAGCATTCAGGTGCTGCCAGAATAGAGTATGATTTGGGGGAGGGGAGGAGACTGACCGCGTGGAGGTGGAGGAGAGAGAGAGGTATCCCCAGGTTTTCAGACCACAGGGTTTCCATCTAAGCCTCCAGGACCTTCATCTTCTTTGTCCTCCAGATCACATCCTCCTCCTCATCCTCGTGTCCCTTTTTTTATTCTCATCTTCTCCCCGGATTTGCGCGCCGCGTTCACATCACTCACCTCTTTCATTGCTCTTATGCTCTTCTTCTTTCACGTACCTGCCCTTTGAAATTTATAGTAATACACTTTTTTTTTCTTTTTTTTTTTTAAGTGTTGCCCTTATTTTTGGTCAGACGTTAGTTTCCTGGCTCCGCTCCAAACTCAGGGATGGGATTTCGGGCCCCGAGCCAGACGTTTTGGGCCCATTTTTATGAAAGTGTATAAATCTAAGTGAGCCACAGAGGAAAGGTATATAGCTCACTCCCATGGCCTTTTGTTCTCATGTTGGTCTCTTATTGCAACAGTGGGGGGTTGAGGGCTGAAATAAAACTGGTCAGATGAACAGCCCATGGTACAGTAGCTTCATGTATCATCCAAACAAGGGCGCGTTATGCATGTCGGAGCATTAGCGGTCGATTTGTTAAGGGGAATAATGGGAGTTACAAGATGACTACCATTATGAATCATAATTACAGCATAAATCCATGTTATCCCATCATCTTTGAATTATATGCCTTAATAAGCTTTAAAAGCTCAAAGACCATTTATAAAGCCACATGTAATAACATGACTGCATGCCTGGTGGAAGCCTGTATCGATATTTGAGCCATCTGTGTATGTACTGACCGATGTCAGACCGCATTGAGTGACAAATGCTGTAGATCACAGAGGACACAGTGACAGGGAAGAAAATCACAAAAGGAAGACATGTCTTATTTACGACAGCACTTTGTTTGCTGAACAATATGGTTTAAATCGAGTCCACTCACACTCACACACACACACATACTACCCACCTCCACCCCCACTCCGAATTCCCAGGCTTGAGTAAATCGCCTCACTTACGTCGAGGTTTACATTCTCATGCCCTCCCAACCACCAGACCCCCTCTCCCACCCCCCACAAACAGATTTTTTTTCTCCCCCTCCTCTCTTTCTTTCTCCCATCACTAACACCCTCATTCACAATAGCACCCCACACCGCCCCCCTCCGCCCCGTCCAAATCATCCTAAACTGCTGCACAGTGCAACACATGTGCTTCCACTTAGTTTTTCTTTTGCAAAGAAGTGAGGCTCCTCGGGCCTTCTTCTTGGGTTCACACACCCCCGCATTAGTTAACGGGGACACACACGTATGTGTACAAAGCACACGTGATGTTCGCCACAACACACATCCTGGTCATGTGCATATTTCTTTAGGCTGCCTCTGTATTTAGAGTAAATGGGATTTGATTGAAACAGGCATAAAACGAATCAGTGTTGATTGTTTTTCACCACATTTGTGTTACCAGGTCTAAATACAGAGGAAATTAAGGAGTATGTTTTGCATACAGTGTCAGGCAGTCTTTATTTCTTGATGTTCATGACTAACATTCACTTCACACCACAAATACGGCTTGATGTAATTACATGTGTATATAGCTTAGTGTTTTCTGTCTCTAAGGAGCTGTGCATAGATAGTTAAAGAGCCTCATCAACTTTGTGGAGTTCTAGTTGTGACCACTAGAGGAGCCCCTACGACACATGAACACAACAGCCTACTCTGTGACAAGACCAAGACAGACCAAGTGGTTTCTGGTGTCTGTGACAAGGAAGTGTTTTATTCTTAAACTTCAGTAAAATCTTTGCAATCAACTTTGCGATCATCTTTCAACCACTAATGGTTAGTGTGGTCTCCTCTTACCCTCATACATCTGAGGAGTCATGGAGGTCTCTCATCGCACATCATCGTACATCCACTTTTATAAAATTAAACCTTCGGGAAAATATGGCACGCAAGCACATGTTAAGTCATTGTTTACCGGTGACTCACATAGCAGCATTGTTTAAGTGTAGTTGTTTTCTAGGCCGCCGCTGCAGCTTGTGATTGAAATTACTGTTGCCAGGGAAACGCTCTAATTTGGCTTCATTGTAGACATTGTGGTTAGAGCAACAGGTGCCTGTTATTTTTGGTTGCTTTGTTGCAGCGCGCTGTGTGTTTAAGTACCTTTGTTTGTGCGTGCGTGCGTGTGTGTTTCTGCAAGGGTGTATGCACGAAAGTCTGTGTGCTGATGTGTGTCCTACCATGCTACCTTTGCATCTTCAGAGGGACAGAAATACACAGCCGCAAGCCGAGACAAGCAGGAGCAAATAAGGCTCTGCGGTTCGCCGAGCTCCACACCCATGGGATGCTTAGCATTTGTTTACCAACCTTCATGAAGGTGTGAGATTTAAAAAAAAAAAAAAAATGGGGTTATTTAAACCTTCCTTCTTCGGTTCACACAAGCAAATCAGGCGGAGAGAAGAAAAAAAAATCAGGTTAGCAAAGTTGTTGTGTGCACTGAATCAACCGCCACTCAACTTGACCTTTCAATTTTTCCATTCCTCTGTTTAACTAAGCCGACGCAGAAGGGTTTTAGCTGACAGGTTGTGTGCACTGATACGGTGTGGTTAGACTTCAGAAACACAGATTCCCCCCCTATCTTTGACGTGAAACCGAAAATAAAAAAATATTATTAATTATGAAATGTAAGGACATCGCAGATCTGGAGATACAGACTTTCCAGCGTCTTCACGATGAACGCCTATAACTGACACCTCAGAGATGTGCAGATTGCGTGCTGAATGTTAGTCCACACAGAGCTTGATTTTAATCAAGAAGACCAAATGGCATTTCTTTTAAAGTAGGTGTTCTGTGGGGGGTTGTAGAAGTGATGTGGTTGTTCTGTTATCTAGTTATAACTGATGTATTTATGCATATATTTGAATTTGACATAATTCACTAGTCACACATCAGTGCACATCAGCATTAAATAAATGAACAAGGGTGAACAGAAAAGGCAAGACGTGCATGTTTGTATAGGTGGGTGTTTAGTGTGCTTTGTGAAAGCTAACACAAAGCAGCTGAGCATAGTAAAATGAAAAAAATCTAAAAGAATAAATTCAGAATAAAATAAAATACGGTATAACACAAATGGACAAACAATCTTACACACCAGAAATATTGTTAGTGCGGCCTTACAGTTGAGTAATGATTAAACCTGTGAAAGAAAATAAACACGCCATAGAGAAGCTGATTAGTCAATTGCCCCAAAGAGCTAGACAGAGCTAGTTTTTAATTTAAATCTGAAACTGTTGAAACTTGCAGGAAGCCAAGCCCATCTGCACACGGCACACTAGCTAGAGGCTCTGACTCCAGGCGTCCCCAGCTGACTTTTTCCAAAGGATCTAAGGTACCTACTAGGTTTATAGTCCTCCAGGATATCCCGCACAGTCCTGCCTGTGTAGTTAAGTCTGATAAAAAGACACATAGAAAATTTATATAAATGTTATTTTAGTGTAATTGGACAGTTGTCTTAATAGTTGCTTGGAAAAGGAGTTAACAGCTTTTGGGAAACTCAGCGTTTCAGCCATCCACAGTGATGGTGTCTGCAGACTGTGGCTAGGCAGGATTTCCCCCACAGAGCTGCCTAGGCAGGGCTGTACATTTTAGTGCTGAGTGATTACTACAAGAATATTAAATATTCTGATGCTAACCAAATTCTTCAAGCGAGCGGCCTATGCAGCGGGTTTCACCACACGGCCATACGTGACATACAGTAATACCTGTGCACACACGTGTACGCTGACATACAGATTTACACACACAAATGGACCTCACGCCTATTCTTTCACACATGCAAGGCATTCGGTGATAAATGTCTTGCAACGGGGGGGTTGTTTTGACCTTAGCCACTGTGTCCACCCACCACAAGCCCCAGGGAGCCCACCTCGCTCTGACCTCCTTCTGGCTGATCTGTGTTTGAGAGAGAGAGAGAGAGAGAGAGAGAGGGAGAAAAGGAGAGATGGAATGGAAGACAGAAAAAAAAAGTTCCCTTACCCTGTGACCTCTCTCCAGGCCCCGAGCAGGGAGTGGGGTTGAGCCCACCGCACCACATGGGGCTCCGCCGCATGGTGCTTTTCTCCTCTGTTATTCCAACTCTCTAGTTACAGTCCTAAACCCAAGGGGGTCTTTAACTGGGGCCTTGGGATCACAGGCCCGACTGTTAACAGCTCCAAGGTGAAAGGCCCCGGACGCTGCCCTAAGCCCTCCATGTTACATACTCCCCTGGCTTAGCCAACTCCTTGGAGACTTCAGTCTCCTCCTTGGTTCTCTCGTTAGCATGCAAGGCCTAGTTTATGCCTTGCTCTAGGCATGCCATGGTTTTACATTACTGCCTGTCCACATTGTAAAACTGGTGTTTGCTGTTTGTGTCACAGTATAATTGAACACATCTTACATGTTGCTGATAATTAACTCTCACCTTTTCTTCAGAGGGACTTCATCAGCAGTGTTTACTTGATTCGCATGTGTCAAGTAAGTCTCAAGCATCGTCAATAGATTCCACCCCCCTGCAAAATGATGGATGGCAGTAGAGAATGTGAGCCTTTAATCATTCAAATATATGCACACTCGTCAACTAAATATTCAGCTTTTGTTTAAGACCTTTTTCTGACCCGACAATTTATCTTTTTGACAGTGTGGCAGTGTTCAGCTCAGAGAAATTTCCATTATCTCTCAAATCATTATCTGCTTATGTACCGCATTTAAACCTGTCAAAGTCGATACGAATGCGGTAATTGATGTGTGATCCATTGCAGGCCCAAAGACCTTGTGCTCTTTTAGTCAAAATTACACTTGTCATTTTCTATCCGAAAACTTGCCTCTCAAGATAACAGTTGTTCCTCTCCCACAGGAGCGATTTGTCTCATCTGTCAGTTCAATTTGACTCCTCGGCCCCCTCCCCCCCACCGAGTTGATTACATTTGTTTTAAAGATATGCTATGTGTGATACACAGGTATGTAATGCTGCGTATAAATGTTGACTACAAAATGTAAACTTTCAGAACTAATATATATATAATAATGAGAGTTATATGATTCGCAGTATCCTAGATTTAAAAACCTGACAGCATTATATGAAATCATTTTTCCAATCAAAAGTTAACTCCAAACTTCGAGGAGGTTATTCTTTCGTAGTTACTTCTGTATTTCAGGGTAATTAACTTTCATAGTTTGCAAAGCCATAAAACTTTATCATGAATAATCGTCATACACAGATCCACTTATGTGTATTTCTCATCTCAACTTGGCAACCCAAAAGTGGCGCAAGCAGGCATGCCAGCTATCATCAGAACAGCTCCTCCGGCTGCCTGCACAGAGATGAAAGCTGGCGACGGCAGCGCAGCGCGTGTTGGTTAGAGTTCTGTCTTACTTGACGGTGATTTACTCCGAGTTCATTCAAACGCAGGCAACGCAAATATAGCAAGATCGGTACGGCTTCAGTTTTCCTCACCTAATCAGAAAGATGATCAACAATATGGTGTTCTAAGAAACTTTTAATTTGTGGTGGACTGGGGAAGACGTTTGACGTTATTTGTTTGATATGATCTTATCTTCAGAAAATGTGTGATTAATGGTTATGTTTATTGGTCAGAGGCTGAATGCTTTCATACAGCAGATCATAAACTGCTGAACGACACTTGGTGCTGTAAGTGGGATGTGAGGATTGTTAAAATAACATCTGCACATGTATGAAAGATATTTTGCACGAATTCACAGCAGAATATGCATAAAATGTAGGTTGCACCGTGACTGGAGATTACAGAGTGCTAGTAAAGCATTTTAATACGGTACTCTATCGTCGTTAAAGCAAGTGGAAACTACTTGTATACTGATATATGGGTTTGATAACATTTTATAGACCGATATAAGAGGATGTGAGAGTTTTTGGGACTTCGTGTACGACTTCTGGAAACTGTCCAACTCTACTGCGGCCTCCTGCTGCTGCCGTCTGCTCTTCGCTGTCTAGGCGAGGTGCAGTTCATCTTGAAGGAGCCTCATATCAGGCCAGGAACCAACCCAAAAACCCAGTTACCTCTGCAAATTTAGGTTGAGCTGAGTTGCACTGAGCAGTTTTCATTTGTATCTGCTAGATACAAGATACAAAGAAGCCTTTTGAAACCATGGTGGAAGCCGCTGACAAGGGGTTCGAACAGCCAGCCTTGCGATTAGTGGACAACATTTTGACCCTTATCACCAAGGGTCATACGAATGTGTTCTCATTGCCAGGCCTAATGTGCAAATGTTGCCGTTTTGTCAAAACTGCCGATGTTCTTTGGTGTTGATGCCGTTATGTTCCATGTTTGTAGCTGACTGATGCTACAGACTAGGGTACATTTCCATTGCAGGAACATTGCTTTTTATTTGGCGGACTTAAGTTTCATTTTCACTCGCTGTTAAGTTAGGTTTAGGTCCCTAAACAAGTTTGCTAGGTTTAGAAAAATGATGTTAGGAAGGAAGATTCTCACAGAAGAAGATCTGGCTATGGTATAATGGCGTTTAATATTGGTATAACATTGGCAAATCCCATGCAGCTTGGCACCATCACCAAAGGGTATCTTGTGTTTATCTCTGGGAAGCCAACAGCTTCGACGAAACTACATTGTTTCACAACACGGCAACTGGCACGAACGGAAAATAACTGAAACAGCAGGACTCATGACGGATTTAATCCACTCTCCTTAACCCTTACCGAAACATTCTCCAGACACTAGCAGTAGATGTTGTGTTCAGTCATATAGAAAGTTAAGAAGCAGACAGAATGGTAACCACTTTAAACTTGCCTTGTCAGCAGGGAAAACACAGCAAAGGTTGGGTCTGACCGAGCTCATAATCCACAATGCTCACAGTTGAATGTGCCCTCATTTAGGCGACGATTGCTACCACAAGTGACAACTTTTTTTTTTGTTTGTTTGTTTTCAATATACACTCACTCTGACTCAACCTGTGCAAAAAAAAAGTCCAGGCAGATGGTACATTGTGATAATAATTATACTGTTGTGTCTGGCCTGGCAGAGGATTTCCTTTGGGAAGTGTCTGGCTGCAGTTGTGATGATGCTTCATTGAAACTGGGTGGAGGTCCACTGCTTAACTGCTTAACAGGCTGCTTTAGGGGAAGAGCAGGATGACCCTCTTTCCCTGTGACTCGCGTTTATATACACACATGGGCACACACACACACATGCTGGAGTGAGGAGCCAACTGGATGAGTGATATTCCCAATGCGTGCGACTTTGGACACAAGATATAATGTACTTTTTGTTATGTACCGCTGTGCTTTATGAGTGTCATGTCTAAACTCTTTTTTAACTACATCAGCTATTAATTTTTACACGTTTGGCTGTATAGAGCAAAGAGTTCATCCTTTAATCATGTAAAAGACAATTGGTTTTAGATTTAAAGCATGGCAATCCTTCAATAAGACCACTTCTACCCACAGACTGTTTGTTCCCAACACTGTACTCTTAAATCATCGTGCACTTCGGCCTTGTTTTGCCACTGCTTGCTTGTGTCTCCCATGACCCTTGACATCCTACTATCTCATCCACACAGACACATCAGGCCAACACTGGTCAGCAAGCGTCCTTGTTCCCCTATTGTCTCCCATCCCTCCAAGTCGTGACCCCGAACACGGCACTGCAGGGGTCTGTTCCTATTTATAATAGGGGGGTTTCCTCCTCTTGTATTGTTGCTGTTTGCCAGCGCTTCCTCCTTTCATTCACTGACCTCTTCTCTACTTCCTGTTTGTGCGACGGACCAGTGGTCATCCCAAGGCTAGTTTGGTAAATCCTCTTAATTACTGCGGGTAAAAGGGAGTGGTTGAGGCAGCGCGGAGTGGACAATCTGAGTCATGTCTGTATCCTATATGGTCACAGCAGTCCTGTAAATGGATCAAAGCACAATGCATTTGTTTGGAAGATGCTTTTGTCCATTGTCCCTTTGATTTCTCACAGTGTCTATTGGGGATAACTTGACGTTCAGAGTCTTGCTCAATGGCTCTGGAAAGGATGATGACTCACAGTTGAGCCACGGCTACTAGTAGAAATCTAATTTACTGAAAGCATAGAAAATTCCACATATTTCTCCAAAATAACTAACTGTAATACTTTACTGATAAGTAATTTACATAAGATGAATCAATAAGTCATACAGTCTTAAAAGAAATACAAGAAATAAGTTAAGCACGTAAGTCAAGCTTTGATAATATGTCTTCAATTAAATCACTCTGCTGATTCAAATTATTTTATTTCAGCTCTTTGCATGTATGATGTATTTTTAGCAAGTCACCACGGACAGCAGCCATTTTTACCAATGGAAAAAAATGTTATTTGATCACTAACCTTTCCAAAAATGTCTTCAATAAACCTTTTAAAGTTAATACAACTTCCTCTTTTAAATATACTTAGCTATCTTCATAAGTGTTATTTGGTATTAACAAAAAAACATTAATGCTAACTTTATAATTAATATCCATATGAAATTATATTTTCACATTCATTCTCTGGGTAACTTTTCTACAACTTTTCTCTGCCACTAAGGACGCATTATTTATCAGTTTATGAAGATCCAGGCTGGTGGTGTGCCTTCGCCTCTGATTGCAGAACAATCTGTGAGCTCCACTTCAGATCTCGTGTCCCAAGAGGGACCTTTTTATAGTTTAACAGGAACCAGTCCTCCCCTGTGGCTTCTACTCATCTGTGCGAATGACATAGTTTTCTTCATAATTTATCTCTGTTATTTTCTCTTCTGTTTTTATGTCCCTCGCGCAAAGTAATCAACAGCCATAAGGGAAGAGTGAACATATCTTTGTGGTGGTGATGGTGAGGCAAAGGGTTAAACCTGGAGCACAGTGATACTTTACATCTTAAAGTCCAGTTTACAATCTCATGCATTCACAGCTCTGCAAGTTTTGTGACAATTTTTTGTTTTCGCAAACCATGGCCTCGACTGTTTAGATGAGCAATTGAAAATAAACAATACAGTTGACACTGCAATTCGGTATCAAACAATGAGCTGAAGTGTGGGCATTACATGTGAATGGCGAACTATTCATGCATACTTCACTTTGCTGCCCAACCGATGTTAAAACTATGGCAGGAAATGATGTAAATGGTGACCTGGAGAAGCAAAAACATTGTATAAAGGGAGTCTCTTGAGAGTCTGGCTGACAATGGATGAAAATGAGGCTAAGAACAATGGTACACAAGTTACTGACAACATTCACAGCCTCGACCAGATGCTAGTGTGAGAAAAAAAACCCTGCAGTTTGATTATTTGGACCTTTGAGCTGTTGGAGCCGCGGCTACGGCCCACCTGGATATTACAAAGCCTCATCATACAGAGATGGGAGGCTGAACTCTAACTCATGGGCTCTTATCTCATTCCGACATCTGTTTGCGCTGGGTCTTCCAGATGTTTCCTGCTTGGCTTCTGCTGATTCTTAGCAGGGCCAAGGGCCTGCGCACTTGCTTGTCCTCCCAGCCTAGTGCTGGTGCTAGACCTTTGGGTCCCATCAAATGTGTTTACCTAAGGCCCCACGCTGATAGCAACTTGGCGACAGGGCTAAATCGTATTCCAAATGTCATCATCTGTTAGTGGGAGAGGCAAGTTATTTTTGATACAGGGCAAGTGCTATGGCCTTCAAAAGGCACCAATGGGAGGATTTTTCACTGAGAAGTTTCTTATCCAAAGGACGTTATGTATTTGTACACTATGCATCTACTGTATCAAGGTGCAACTAAAATAGACAATCAAATGTGAGCCTCAGCCAAATTCAAGTTTAGACATTCGGGCCTACGTGACTACATTCACCATTCGCTCATTTCAGTGCCTAATTATGTCCTTTGTTTATTTAAGAGACAGTCTGGATGACAGCCAAAGTCACCTTTCCACTGGTATATGGAAAATGACTTCATCAGTACAGTAATATCTGATGTAATATTTGATAGACACGTACACAGCTTTATTATTTTTGATTATCTGTACTTCCCCTCTGTTAGGTGACGGTGGAGAGAAACTGGAGAAGAGATTATGAGCCAGTAAAGGGTAATTATGTAAACAGAGTGAGCGACTGGAACGACTGCAGAGCCAGTTGAAGAATTCTGAACTCCTTTTTTATGATTTAAAAGTTAAAATGGTCTTTATTGTTAGTCGTGAACCCACCCTACATTGTCACCCAACCCTGCAGCTGCCCTCAGGTCTATGAACCTTTAAAGGTTTCCTCATCTCATTGTTTTGGTTTTACAACCTGCCACTTTGATGTATTGGTTGACTCTCACGACTTCCATCAGCATCAGTCATTCATAACAGACACCTGTTTTACAAATTTAGCAAGTATGGTCAAAATGATGGGACATATAATGGATATTTCAAAACTCCTGTTTCACAAAGAGCTGGTGCAGAACAAAGCTAAAAGGAGAAAAAATATTGGATTTACAGTACATTCACCAGGTGATCACATATGTAAAATAATGTGGTCTGTGGGTTAGCAGTGTTTCGTACCTTTGCTTAAGTGTGTCCTAAGAATGCATCATTTTTGATTCCTCCAGTGGCCAGTAATTACTAGCTGCTAAATATTTTTAGCACGCATAAGCAATTGCAAGAGATTTGCCAACTGTAAAACTGTGATCAGTCAGTTACTTCATATTAAAATATAAATTATTCATGATTTTCTTCAGTTAATCTTATAACTAGTTTTGTATCACTTAGAGCTGTTATATCACACATTGACTAATTCATTGTGACTGCTCACAAAACCCAGTCCTGGAACATTTCTTGGGTTAACCCAGAGAGGGCTGGACAAGTACGGTCTTTAGTGGTATACACACCAATCGGCCACAACATAAAAACCACTGATGGACGGGTGGGGTGAATAACATTTACCGTCCTGCGACAACACAATGTTCTGCTGGGAAACTTTTGGACCTGGAATTTCTGCGAATGTTACTTAGTCATGTACCACCCACCTAGACCAGACCGGACCAGACACCGTTTGATGGCAGCACACAAAAAACGAACACAAAAATGGATTCATTTGCAATATCACTGATGGGTGTTGTCTCCAAAAACACATTTTACTTGAGTAGTATTCCAGTCAAAAATCAACAACTTCTTTCAATACATTTTTCTTTTCCACAAGTCATTATGATGTCATTAGCCAAATTCACATCTTTTGATCAGCTCGCTTTTGGAAAGTTTATTCCATAATTAAGTAACTATTAGGCATCAAAGAAAGTATGTGCTCTGCTTGTTGTGTATAGTTCTCGGTCAGATCCACCACCACCCAGTTCTCCATCCAGTATAAATACTTTTGGAAGATTTGAGGCTTCAAAGCAATAGCTGAAGATAACTGTGGTTAAGTCCATCATTTATATCTAGTCTTTGGGTCTAATGGCCTGCTGACACCTGATCCTAAATAACAGGATTGCCCACTAATAGTTTGATTTGTTTCTGAGATATTTGCATTGCTCTTGCACTCTTTTCACCCATGCGGTAGCCCTATGTTTAATTGGAGGATGACTTGGCAGTTTACAATTACATGTGCGTTTATAAGCATTCGAGTAACTGGGTCATTTTTATCAACAGTAGGCATATTGTTTTGTCAATTGTTGGGAAAGCACAGCCCTGTTAAAGCAGCGTGCTGGGGATGCTCTGCTTTTGTGGATGCTGGTTCCCGGGAAAAGATGTCACAGCTTACTGGTACACTTAATGGAGCTGAGTCAGAGTTAATACACTCAGACTTTTCCGATATGACAAGATGTCTTGCTTGAAGAATGTCTAATGGCGCCGTATTAGTTACTGTTTAATGTGCCCTCACTGACCAGCCCAGTCTTTGATCTTCCACTCCAGTGGTAAGATGGAAACAGGGTTTGTATCAGAACAACTCTGGGATCAGTGTTTTACTGCAGCCTGATAATCGTGGGAGACAGCCTCTTGCAAGATGCTGAGTTGCTGTATCATCTCTGACAGCTGTGGAGACTGCTTGCCTATCTCCTGTCTCATCCTCCTCTTCCTGATATGCTTCTTTTCACAACTCTCCATTTAGCCGTCCTCCCAGTTAAATCCCCCACGAACTCGTCATAACCTCAGTCCTCCTGCACTTCCTTCTCTCTTTGTCTAGTCTCAGTGGAATATGCTGTAATTAAGTTGGATGTTTAACATATTATTATTATTATTTTCTTAAATAATCATTATTATTATTATTAGCATTAGCATTTATTAAGGATATTTAATTGACCACCCTTTGCACATTCCTTTAATTGTGCCGTTTTTGCACAGCGCGTTAACTTCTGTGACAGGAAAATAACACATACAGGAATGCAGTGCAATGCACAAAGTGCCTGCCACAGTAGGCTGCAACCCTGCGAAATGAGCATTATGTCATGTAGAAAGTGTCTGAAGCCTGCAGACAGATAGCAGAGACATTCTTTGATGGTTTTGTAAATGTATAAGTGCCACTTAGTTACTCTTCACCCACGCACACAAACCATGAACCCTATAGACAGCGGTTTATGCAGATTTTTTTTCTTTTTTTCTTCTTCACTGCAGGTAACAAAAACTTCAGAAAAAGAACTTGAAAAGGGGCAGAGGAATTCTAGTTAAGAGCAGGACTGAGAGGTTGATTATCCCTTTGCAGTGGTGGAACGTTAGTATGTAAATGTTTTTAGTAATAAGCCACCGGGTGACCAAGGTTTTGCACTGTTTGGCTGTGTTTGGCACTGTGGTTTTTCATTCTTACATCACTGTGATGCTGGAGTTATGTCATTTCTCCTGCTTGCTCATTTGAAGCATTTACAAAGAAAAGACAACCTCAGCAATGAGTATTGTGTGCGTACATGAGTGTCTATCACTTCAAAATGACAAATACGTGTGAGACAATGCATCAGAAGTTGCAGCCTATCTAAAGCCATCTATGTAAATCTGTTATCAATTTTCAGTTATTTCTAGTAAGTACCCTTTTTCTGATGTGTTACTGTACACACATCATTGGCACTGATATGTCTTGGCTTTCAGGCAATAGGATCTATTTAATATCCTCCTACATTTCTTTTGAATTATAAGGATCAGAGCTTATTTATAGGGTGTACTGCCAGGACGTGTGATTCTTTCCAGACCGTTTGGCACATGGCTTTGCAGAATGCCCTGCAGATGGTTCTTTTATTCACCTTATCTGGCTCTTTTCTATTTTTTCCCATTTTTCTTTCATAAAACGCACCGGCTCAGTCTTTTTTGGAGAACGAAAGAGGAAATCCATCAGATCTGCAGTGGTGCGCCGTACCTCTGGGCTCATAAATTGTACATGCCTCGAAGTAGCAGGAAGTAGAGGCCTAATAGGGTGTATCCTCCAGGTTTCCTGTTAGGTTAACCCATTGGGTCTGGGGTATTCTAGCCTGCCAGTGGATCATAAGACATGACCCCCTGTTGCCCTAACACTTAAAACGAATGGGCCCATAATGCAGTCAAGCTGCACAATCACCACCAAACATTTTATTTATTTTTTTTGTACAGTATTGTATTTTCATACTTACATGGAAACATGAGCCACCAGAGCCCAAGCCATTTTAACACCGTGGTTACCACTGTTGTCAGTCGCAAAGAGCAGGTGATTTGTGAGATGGATTGGGAAGATCTTATTCCAGACAAGTTGAGGTAGTTAACGTCTTGTTTGTACGGTTAAAAAAAAAAATGATCACACATGTCACCCAGTAATTGAATTTCCATATCATTATCGGAGTATACACTTGTTCAGATGTAGGCATATTGATTTAATCAGCTCAGCTTCACCTAGTCTCCAAGGCATGAAGTGTGGCTGGCATTGGAAGGGTTAGATGTGAGCGAGTCCAGCTCAAAGGATAGAGAGAAGAAGAGAAAGAAAGAAAGAGACAGAGAGGGGTGACCAGGTGCCCCATCTGGATCCAATCCCACCTGGGCCCAGATAAAAATAGAGGCAGGGTGATAGGCTCACCAGTCCTTCTTCTTCTTCAAAGGGGGACAAGTGATATGCGGCTCCTTGCGCTGTATGTCCTTGAAACTCACCCACGCTCATTTACTGAATTTTATTATAATCTTGAAGGGATTGAAGGTGTTGCAAAATGAGTTTTGGCCCGCACCTCCACCTCACCGCTGCAGTTGCAGACTGGTTCGCTTGCCGAGGAGTGTGCCATAGTTTCATCACTGAACTGCAATAGGCCTTTGAACCAGCGAGGTCATCACCCGGTGCCTCTTTTCACTGATAAAATGCTCAGATAGGACATGCTGAAAGGATATGTTTCCAATTTGACTCGTGCCAGCCTTATCCCCCGACCGACCCCCCTCACCCTGGGAATGATTCATTCTCCAGAGGAGAGGAATGAGAGAGTGGGGAACACAAGAGGTGAATTGATAAATCATCTCTTTATTCATCCATAGATAAATAAAAAAACATGGCTGTTCTCAGAAATACATAGATCTAGCCCCTGACACCCACAGATGCTCCGCATTAATGTCTTCCTGGCCTGAGTGTAACACAATAATTTATAAACTGCTTCTACAGTCAGACCCCAGGGATGATTCTTATCTGTGCTACAGTTGTATGTGTCTAGTTATTCCGTGTTAAGAGTATCGTATACAGTCATTCTACGATACCTAAATAATTTGGTGCATTGGCACAAGGCTCCAAACAGACCTTAGTAAAATATTATCACTGAAATGTCACTGGATATATTTAAATATACTTAGAATAACAGAAGCGTTTCATCTACATGCCAAACACCTCTTTGTCTTTCCACTACATCTTCTCTGAGTAACAAACGTCTGTCATGGTAAACACTCACATACATGTGTGACAAAGGCTATCTGACAACATCTAATCAGGATTAAAAATACACTTTTTAGCATCTCCAGATCCATGCGGCCTCACAATGTTTCCACAGCCTTCTTTTCTAACTCCTACTCGCTGGCTGTACTGAATGTAGTCCGTGCAGATTTCTTCTTGTAAATGTTGTTCTAATTCTATTTAACAAGGTATGAAATATGCAACAATGTGAGAGTCCTGTTTTGTCAGCTCATTGCAAACCTCAAGCGAGTTTTGAAGTTTCCTTTCGAGCAATGCTGCTCTCTCACTCACTACTCACACTTAAACACAATCCCACACAGAACTGCGCACATAATATGAATTTATGTCAACCGGACATACTTGCCTGGCAACATGGTCTCATTTCAAGATGTTAAAATTTGGTTATGTGTAATCCAGTAATTCTGTAGTTACTTTTATATTTTAGAAGCCTGGCTTGTTAGCTGTCTTAGCAGATATTTTGTGGGAGGTTTATATAAATGTTATTTCTATGAACTCATCGGACATGCTGGTCTAACAAAAACATGCTTCTGATAAGTCTGGAGTCGCCTCCAGGCTTAGCTGGCAAGCTAGCCACTATGGATGAAGAAATAATGAGTTCTTAGAAAGATCATAGTGTTGAGATGCCTTGTTTCAAGTAAAAGTCCTGCATTTAAATTTTCCTTATGCACACTGAAAGTACAGTCAACCTATTAGGGTTCTTGCCACACAGAAGGCACAGTAAGTGGTACAGCTGTGGCTCAGTAGGTAGAGCGGGTTTGCTCAAGGCAAGACACTGAAAAATATGTGTGTGCTTAGAATTGCTCAAAATTGCTCCAGAGGTTGGGCAGATGTGTCACTGTGACTGTGAAACGCTTTGTGGTCAGTGGAAAGCGCTACATAAATGCAAGACCAAGACCATAAAATAATGTACACGGATAGAGGAATTTCTGCCTGGGGATCAATAAAGTTAAAGTACCCAACCTTAGAGTGTAATAAAACACTCAATATTTGTTTTTGTAATATAGTGGAGTCGCATTATGAAGTTGAAGGAAATAGAAATATTACTCAAAATTGGATGAAACAAAAAAGTAAATAAACATGAACCACAAGGTGCTGACCTGGCCTCCAAATTCACTCGATCCCAAACTGATCAAGTATTTGTGGGATAACCCACAGAGGCCCCTCCCCTCAACCCATAGGACCCAAAGGCCCCCACTAACAACATTCTGTGTCAGATACCACAGGACACCCTCAGAAGGCCCATGCTCATTCTCTGATGAGGCACAACTGTTTTAGAGGCACAAGGGAGACCTACACAATATTAGGAAGGTGGTCATAATGATATGCCTGATTGCTATATATTAATATGTGCATGGACTATGGAGTAATAAAATCTGCACTAAATGTCCACTGTCCATATCCTGCTGTTTGTGTGTCCGTGGTCAACTCCGACGACCACACCTGACCTCTGTGGACCTCTCTGTGCAGTAAAAACACAATAGTGAAATATAATCCCTGACAACTTTTACACTTCATTTATCATCTTCTGTACCCGCTTATTCCTGTTAAGGGTCACGGGGGTCTGCTGGAGCCTATCCCAGCTGTCATCGGGCGAGAGGCGGGGGTACACCCTGGACAGGTCTCCAGTCTATCGCAGGGCATTTACATTTCTGCATATTCAATTTCACATGTCTGCACTGAGTCTGCATGAGATGTTTTGCCAGCAGTCACTACAGTCATGTAATGAATATTGCACATTGCTTGCTTTAGCAGAGCAATGCAAAGACAGTAGAGATATCATCAGTAATATTATGAGTTAATAATTGCACCCAGTATTGTCAGTGGGACTCATAACATACTTTCAGTTCAGCTACTGTGAGGGGCCCGTCGGTAGGAAGCAACCTCTTTTGGAAGTAAATACATAATTGTGGTGAAAGCCTATGTGAGCTGTCTTCCTCTGCTGTTGAATGTAATGAGCAACGCAGCTTTTTGAACTTAAACATTTCATCAAGTTGGGATAATAAAGACATAAATGATATGGAAGGAAAAAGCCTCATCTTTAATATGCCTTAACATACTGTAGGACTGCGAGAGGTAGTAAGATTTTAGAAGTCAAAGTTCAAAAAAAAAAAAAAAAGTTATTTTTTTTCTGCAGTTGTTTCAGTGACGAACATGGTGCAAAGTTGCTTTGAAGGTGTTTAGCTCTGCGGGTGCAGAAAAAAAAACTTCTGGGGTGGAGTTTCTGATAAAGGTGGTTTCCTGCGTTTGCTTCTTTTAGCAAGTGAGTGTGAGCGTGTGTGTGTGTGTGAGTGAGAGAGAAAGAAAACTATTGAGGAGAGCAGTTCCAGCTAAACGGAAAGCGGGGAGAATTGTCAAATCAGCAGAGTGTATCCTCTTGGTCATTTCAGTGTGTGTGTGTGTGTGTGTGTGGGTGTGTGTGTGGGTGTGTGTGTGTGCGTCTGTCTATCTGTCCATGAATAGAGGGACATGTGCATGCTGATATGCATGTGTGACCACTCCACTTCTAATGCACTGTGTTTACAACTGCAGAGCGAGTTGCTAATGGTTGCCTGGTCAATGACCCTCAAAACAGACCACCTCCCTCCATCTTCCTCCTGCTCGCCGGGCCTTATCTCTGCTGCCACTGCCGCCCACTCGTTCTCATCCGCTAACAAGGACGGATGACTGAGTGTGCAGAAACTGAAAGTGCTGTGGCTTACACGTTCATTTAAGATTTCGACAGTAAGACTGTCCTCTCTCTGTCTGACAGTTTACTCAAAGTATTTATTACTTTAACTTTTCCACTATTTTCAGTTACTCAATCAACACTGAGGTTCAGTTTGGACGTCACGTAGGGCTTTGAATAAGAACAGGAAGACACTGATAGTAATTACGACCTCAAATTTGGAAAACCTATTTGAACTTTCCTCAGATAGTGACCTTAATGTCTGTGTAAGCTTCTAAGAGATATGTTTGGGAACAAAAGGTATTAAAATGTTAAACAGCTGTTCTATTGCACTTTCCCACTTGTTTCTTAGTTGTTAGTCGTCATAAATAAGCACATGCATTATGCTACTGCTACATTTTGTAGTGCAGCCTTACATGCAAGTAAACTGAGAGAGTAAATTAAGATGAAGTCAAACAAAATGGGTTTCTGCTGTTAATTAAACAACGCTTGACACTGAATGCACGCTAAAATGTAAGCATGAGCTCCACGTGCTGCGTTGGCACGTTGACTTGTTAATGTTAAGCAGTTGTCTGATGAGTCATTTGAAAGGGATGACTTCAGTTTAGCTCTGGATATGGAAAGAACCACACACACGCACAATTTCAACAACAGGAAAACATCCATGTTAATCTAATTCATCTGCTATCACGATAAACATTTACTCCAAATTTATGAGCAGTGTCACTTGTCATCCCCTCAGTGTCCGTGTCTTTCTCTCTCTCCCGTTTTTGCTCTCTCTCTCGCTCTCTCTCTCTGCTGGGCTAGTTGTTGCAACGGGGGGGAGCGGGGGCATGGTGAGAACAGTGGGACGTAGCCTTTCCCAGCCACAGCCCAGAAGATTGTTGTGGAGCAAGGAGCCCACCTCTCGCCTCAGCCCCCTTGGCCCCCAGTGATGTGGGAAAAGCCTGGGAGGGTGTCCCACTGAGCGCGCTCAGGCACTCGTCCCAGGCTCCAAACCTAGCACTGAAGCCCTCTCTTAGTCGCAGCACCGGTCAGGCCAGACTGAGCCTTGTTCAAGATAGCTCACTTCACGAGTGTTTTTCTTTGCGGTGTTGTTTCACCTTGCCTCAGACCAAACCGAGAGTACCACACAAGTAGCAGTGGGAGTGCAACAGCGCGTCGTGACTTTTTGTTGCCACTTAAAAAGATGTGCATAAACATCAGTTTGGCTTCCTTGTAACGGTTACGAATGAGCTATTGAGTGACACAGCGTTGACACTTGTTTTCCATGCTTAAATAGGCTTTTTTTTTTTGATTCGCAACTGTTCTTTCTTTATTTACTTACACGGACACAATCCGAGATTTAGCAGTGTAATGGCTACAGCTATACGGTAAAATTGTGAGAATTACACAATGTCCACAGTAAGCAAGAGGAACCACATGGTGGCTTGGTGAGTAATCTCAGGCGAGTTCCCTTGTATTACTGATAAAGCACAGGGGGGCCTGTGTAGTGTCAAATCCCATGGCAAGCCAAACACACACACACACATGCTCACACATGCACAGATAAAACAACCTTACGCCAGTGCAGAGGATAAGAATGTGAAGAAAGAGAGAAATAAAGCGAGATCATTGACCTCCATCTAGGATTATAGTGCATTATCATACTAAGACCCTTGGATGTCTCCAGTCATGGTTCTTGCCATGGGAATGGGATATTGTTCTACAGCTTACACCTCCTCTGTCACAGTGTGTTTATGTGAGATGAGATCGAGCAGAGCAGTCCAATTTTTTTTTTCTCTAAGTCGTGATCGCTATACATTCGCATGCACGCCCTCTCTCAGCTGCAAGTTTTTGCACTCTTCCAGCTAACCCTGCAACTGCAGCGAGTCAGTGTGTCCATGTGTTTGGGAGCGGATCTTTGGATGAGAAACTCCGTGACCTGTGGAGCGCTCCGCAGCGTGTGAACAGCCACTCTCCTCCCTCCGCTTCCCCACGCTCCTCTTCCACAGCCTCTGCCGCGTCATATTAAACATTGCTTTCTTTAGTCATCTTTAAGTTTTCATTGTCTCGGTGGAGCAGTGACCAGCTGGCATGAGACCACCCTGTGCCTGCTTTACATTAGCTCAGAGTCACCAGGAGACCCTGTGTATACAGACTAAGAGAGGGGTGCTTGGGAAAACAGCCAGGAGTGAAATCCTTTTTTTTTCCTTTTCTTTCAGTTTATTTCCCTGCATTTCATCTTGGATCTTGTGAGATATATGCACCGTCAGAGTCTGGGGGGAGGCAGCGTAAGCAAGGATTGCCACAGTCTGTGTGTGTGTGAGAGAGAGAGAGAGAGAGAGAGAGAGAGAGACTGTGAGTTGGGGCAAGGGGGATTGGTTTGTGGTTATGTGAGCGAGGTCTTTTTTGGCGCATCATATGACTACAGTCTATCTCACACTGTGAGAGAAAAGGGGGATGTGAGCAGACCGACTGGTTTATTATGGAAAAAATATCACTGTTGCACAGTCACAGTAAACACATTACATAGCAACCACAGAGTGTTTTTAGCCCGTTTATGTAAATATAGGTGAGATGCTATTGACTCTGTGGGTTTCCACGCTCTTTGCTGATCATTTAAAAACACAGTGATGATGCTGTTCTGTGGTCGTGATTAAGGCAGAAAAAGTATGCCGATGTCACTTGCTGTATACCTGAGTAGCAATCACAATGCAGTTGCTCATTCTCTAACTTCAATTTGTCAAAACTTAACTGTCTGCTTCACTGCAAATGTTAATATTCAGCAGATATTTTCTTTTTCTTTTTTGCTCAAGATAACTTTAAGGCAATAGAATATTGGAGATCAACCGTGTTTCTAAAAACTAATTTCCATTTTAAATGATATATTACTTGTAAAATGCTTATCCATCTGATTATAAAAGAATAACATTGATGGCAAACATTAAAATAAAAAGTTTCAAAGAATAATCATGCTCAGGCTTTTCCAAGATAAGTTTAGCTCTTAGCACAGTCAGCATGGTAGATTTACTTAGAGTGAATCACTGAGCTTTGTGATTGTTCCAAATCATCCACTGGAACACGATCAGAGGAGTATGCTTACATAAGTTTAAACAGAACACAAATAATTTAGACGTTATTAGCTTGGGAAAGTTTCTTTTTTTATGGTTCAGTTAAGATCCGGACGACTGAAAGTCTCTAATTTTACTTCAATTGACGTCCATGGAATAAATCTTACGAAATAATAGGACAAAAGGCAAGAACGCGAAAGGATAGCAGCATGTTTCATGTAATTTTGAGTTAGATGTACGGACATATCATTTTTTTGACTTGAAGTAAATATTGAAGTTTCGTTTTTATCATGCCGAGAGTACCCCTCGGGCTATTAAATGTTTTAAAGGCTCACATTAGTAGACAAGAAGCTATGTAGCTGTTTAGACATGACACTCAGAATCCCATTAACCACACAAGAGTCAGAGATGTTATTCCAATTCAACCTCTGGGGAATATAACTGTCTGTGGCAAGCAGGGGCGCACAATTAGGACAGGCAAACCAAGCTATTGTTTGGGAAACGGTGCCAAAAAAATTAGAAAGAGGGCCCCCAGATGGCTACCTTTCGGAATATTTTTGCAATGACAAGCATAAATCCCCTTGTGACATATGACGTCTGTACAGTGAATTGGTAATAATCCACATCTGACTTGAGCCTGGGCCTCCCCGAATACCTAGGCTTTTTAAGGTATGTTAGCAGCATGGACGGGTGGTCTGTCTGTTGGTCCACCACTTTCATGCAAAAATATCAACAACGTCTAAACTGACAGTCAGAGGCAATCCTAAAACATCTGCCAAAAATGTAATTTTGTGTTATTATGTATCATCTTACTAATCACTCCATGCACTGGCAATACTCCTACCATATTTGTTTAGTCTTAAGCTTTTGACAAAAATGTGCAGTAGTTTTTTGGTCGTGATATCTGTTTGTTTTAGTTTGAGGTCGCAGCTGTCACCATCTTTGTTGGGTAAAGCATGATTACAGCTGTCATTCTTTTTTGTTGCGTGGATCGTGGAATAAAAACCACATGCAATCGTGTCTGCTCTGCAGTAATGTGCAGTTACAGTACTGACAGGCTGTCCTAAATCCAACCATTAGCTTATAAATAAACAGTTTAAATGGGACTTCTTGCTCAACTACCATTAGCATTTCCGCAGCTACCCTTTCTCCCAGAGCACCAACTAATTCTGAAAGTAATTCACTTTACTGTTCATTAAAATACTATTAAATCTTCCTTCCAAGAACTAGTAAGTTCATTCAACGGAAGATGCTTTTTTAATGATAGGTGGACTTGAGAGAGATATTTTGTGTGGGGTTTTACTTATTAGGACACAGTGTGTACCACAAGCAGATACTCTGGAGTCACATGGTACCGTGAGTGATCCTACAGATACAGACAGGTTGTTCAATAAGACTGCACTGAAACAATGAGTCACTAGGTTCATCGGTGCGTAGTTTTTATTTGCTGATGAAAACGTAATCATTTTTCCACAACTTGCTAACAACTTTTATTTTTAATAGCTCTAATTCTACATTGCTATGTCCTGATCTGTCTGCTTCTCTGGCATTCCTCAGCAGCCTTCTGCCTAAATACATACCAGGGGAGCTACCCTTACTTTTTACTCCGTTCCCCACTTAATGAGTTATTGCAACAAAAATAGCTGCTTCATGTTGTATACACATCCCTTCACACACACCATGAGCGTTTCTGTCCTTTCCCACAAGACTTTGACCTCTGAAGCGCCAAAGGTTGGAACAGCGTACTTCACTCTTTGTGCTCTTTGCAGAGGGTGATGTGCTTAAACTTTCCAAACCACGGAATGAACGCGATTCTCAAACAGTCACTTTGTTTTCGGGGGTTTTTTTGCCTTCATTTTCCGCATGTCACGGTGCCATTCCAATTTATCTTGTAAAAATCACAGCCTGAGCTCATCCGTTTGAGGCAGTTACTCTGCGCCCTTGACCAAAAGGTAAGCCAAAACAGAGCATGCAACATGTCATGGAGCACATCATCAGCCAGTTCTCATGACTCATTGTAAAATGTGGGATTGCAGGTGCAGATATTAGTTTTCGGGGCTTTTTTTCCCCCCAAAAGCCTGCTTCTCCTTTTTACAGTCTATTTGCTGTGACCATATTTACTTTTTGTTTTGTGACTTGTGTCTGAAGGAGCAACTGCAGCCGGCAGCGTGTCCAATTAGTACACTTACATGTAGTACACTGTGTGCAGTACTGACTTGTGTAGTTCATTCATTTTGACAGGCTAGCGTTACTCAGAGTTGAAAACAGTTAGGCATGCACTAACCACAAAATGACAATAGAAACACAAGTTGAAAATGAGCTCCTCTTCCACTTCTTAGCCAAGATGGCGACCACTCAGGGTGAGCAGTGTTTCCGAATCAACTTTTTGACCTCTGCGAGTGCACCATAGTTCACTGCACTCCTGCTCTCAAAATAGCAACTGTAAGTACGTAAGCTCTGATTTGGGACATGACAAAAAAGTTAAGCCTGACAAGTTCCACAGCAGCCAGCAGTGAACGGATAGCTGATATCAAGAGAAAAGAAGATGGTCAAGAGCAGTAGGAATATCAAAATAAATACAGACTGAAGATCTATGTTACAACCACAATAAGACTGATACCACTGATATGTTAGCAGTGGAAATTACATCAAATTAATGATGAACTGGAGGTATGATTGGTGCAAATCAGAGGAGTGCATAACCCAAGTAAATTAGTGGTGATTATACCTCTTGCATTTCATTTCTTTCAAAAGAAAAGAGGGAAGTTTGGGGAGTTGGTTTCATTTAACCCAAAGTGTACATCTTTCCTTTCACTCATCTCAAGCTTGCCTGATGATTTATGTGTTATTATTCACCATCATCACCCCCTCCATCTTTCTGTATTCATCTGCAGAATGCCCGGTGAGGGCAAAGGTAATTGGCCGTTTTATGTAACGCAGACTGAAGAGAGACTGACAGCGATATAAAGACTGAGCAAAAATACGATTCATAATTGGTATGATTACATGCTATTCTATGGAGAAATAAAATCTCCTTTTCCACAACTGTTATAGCTTTGAATGGCAATGGCAACCTTGGAAATGCATTCCGTTTTGCACATATTGTTCATGTTGACGTTATGCCACTTGCTTTCTGACACCATCCCATTCCCACCCCCCTACTATTCACAGGATAAAGTTTTATTTTAAAACGCACGTCTGGTGTAAAACACAGACAATGACATATGTTCTGAACATTTAACAGCACGGAGAAATATTCCCACAGCGCTGTTCTATACTGAGATTGTGCAGATAAAATGTATAGATGATACTTAAACTCTGTAACAGTAATATAGCAACAGTAACACAAGGGTTGTGAGAACATCTTAAAGTTGCCCTGCCATTCCTGATTCATTTGAAGCTATTAATTACACAAAGACAGTGACGACTAAATTTTAGGCATCAGAGATGATGAGAAACTGGAGTGGCACCCTGGAGATTTATTAGCTCCGGCTGACCCAGGATTACTTTTGAAGACCAGGAAGCACTACTGCGCTGTAAATTAGGCTCTACTCAGCGGGAGCAGGACTGCAAAGTCAGTGGTGTTCGGGGTCAAAGGTCAGTGAGGGGAAGCTCACAATCCAGCAGCCACGAGTAATATCTTTATCCACAGCTCTTATATTAACAACAGCCTTATATTTAGATTTTTGACACTGTCAAAGTGCTTGTATTGCAAAATATAATAGGAACTAAGGGGATTTAAAAGATCCTCGATCATCAGCACTTTATTTTTCCTATGTGTAGAAAATGTTTAGATTTGTAAATGGCTGGCCTCTACACTTTGGCCCAGCTGCTGCACAAAACTGTTAGTAATAACTCCTAAATTTCACTTGACCAGCCTCATATCCTCCAAGTTATTTCTCCCATGATTGTTTAGCCGTGGGGGCCAAAGCCTGTTAAGCAGTTTGCTGGCAGAAACCACACAGGCAGCCTTTACTAATAGTGGGCTGTTGCTAAGAACTGGGGTAACTGATGCTTACATTGTGTGTTTCTCTTTGGCTACAGTGAATCACCATGCTTATTTCAGAATATGTGTGGAAAGTACCTGCTATAATAAGCAGGGTTTTCTGCAGTTTGTTGACTTGTCGTGGCTGAAAGTCACGCAATAGGAGCAACAGCCATGACCACACAGGAGGGCAAAGCTGTGAATGAAATGAAGAAATAAAAAAAGAAGAAGCAATAGCAAAAACTGGTGTGTGCGGTCAAGGAAGCTGACCTTTAGTGTTTTTCTCATGAAAACGGTGGGATTAAGTGCTGAGGACAGCCGTTATAAGGATATTCAATGTCTATTTGACTTTTTGCCCGTGAAAATGCACGTCTCTTCACAATTACAGCCCTTCTCGCTCCCACTCAGCTCAGTCGGATGTGATTCATGCACTGAAAAATAATCTATCACTGTTTGCAGTTAAATGTCAACTTCTTAATGCATGTTACGTCTGTCATTCACAAAACAAAAAAAAAAATACATAAATATGGACAATGTATTATTTAATATGTCCTACAACATAAAACTGCTTCAATGTTACAAGAACAAGGTTTTCAGGAAACAATGTTATCTTGTGTGTGTGACGTTGTGTGTGTGTGTGTGTGTGTGTGTGTGCGTAACCTAGACAGCAGGGAGAAAGAAAAGCGGCCTTTTCACTAACAGTGATTGGAAGCAGATGTTGGCGAAAGCCAAGACAGAGAAGAAAATGTTTCGGAAAATTCTCAGGGCTCAGCCTTCCCTTTCTGGGCCCTGGCCCGGGCAGCCAATTGCTGCAAAGCACCCACTGGTCTTTGGGGTGGAAGATGCACTTCTATTGGACGGAGAGGCGAACGTGGGCGTCGGGAGCAGATGTCCTGGGAAAGTTGCTGAATCCCACTCGACTCACAGTAAAAGAAAAGCGAAAACATTTGCTTGTTAAACTGGACAGTGACCAAAGCCTGCTTTAATCCAGCTGAACTCCCTCTGCTTTTAAAACACGACCATGTTTCTGAAGGCTATGCATATAGACTTTGAGATGAACTCGTTTTCAAATAGTCACTCGACTGCTTCACAAAAACTGAATAATATTTAGTAAGAAAGCAGACTTCTTTTTCTTTTGTGCGGTTTTCTTTTATCCAGTGTAGAGTCAACATTTGAAAAGACTGCAGTTGAGAGCTTCCACACCTTTGCCATCTCCCACCACTCATCTCCCCATCCCTTCACACCTCTAAACCCTCCACTGTTCCTTTGCTCTTTTTCACCCCCTAACCTTCACCCTCCCGCATTCAACTTTCTATTCCATCTCTCATCTTTCTTCGTCTCTGTCCGCAATCCACCCCACCCCCCCCCATCATCAGCACCCTGATTTAGTCACACTCTAGTTCACATATGGCCTCACCTGCACACAAAGCCCCATCTCACTCTTTCATTGTGCCTGTCTATTTCCTATTCACAGCAAGAGCACGGCACAAATCAATCATCTTTCCTAATGGAAAGTCCACATTAACATGAGAGGACACTCCATTTCCGTCCCAGAATGCCAGGTCGACTGGTACCTGAGCTTCAGCCAATGTAGATCGGGGGGCCAGCAGACTCTCTCATTTCAGGTGGGATAGCAAGGTGATGCCGTTGGGTGCAGGGGTGGCTCTGGGAGTCAATGGTGTATTAACTGAGGATGTGACAACGGCAATAAAAATGCAAATTACCAGCCAAAGCAGGGGATGGCCTGGATCTGCCCTTCATAAGCCAGGATAATACAGTCACCACACCTGCCAAGACATGCGGTTCAGCACATCTCAGACACAACAATGCAATGAATGAGAGGAAGGGAGCGACAAGAGAGGGACGGAGTGTGTACCCAACCTTGAGATCATAGCGGCTTTAGCTAAAGTGGATGTTTTTTTTTAATCTCTGTTTGTCATTCTGTAACAGCACTGGACCATACACAACATTTGTAATTTCTTAAACTCTTTGTATGAACCAAAATGTCCTGTTTCTGACACTGTTTACGATCAGAAGGAATGGAACAGGAACAATTAGATGAGCGATTGCAGACGACAGGATGTTAGCCTCTTCAGAAACGCAAGAAACCACGAGTGTTACAAAATCAACCACAATTTAATCTTTAAGTCTTTAATTTTTATGTTTTAATAAAAGGGAGATTGTTACCTGGCAACAGGCTGCCAATTCTGTTATAGAAATGCCAGGGCTCCATGTAAAAAGTGGATGTTCAATGATGGTGTCCAAACAAATGGTTGGCCATAATAACTAATGCTAGAGAGCAAATATACACTATACGTACTGAGGTATGGGTCAAGGTCTGCAGGTTAGGGCGCCAGGTCCTGTGGGCCAGACGAGCCTCATCACGGGTTGCACATCCACCAATGATTATTCACTGTACAACAAAAGCACATGAAGGACCCAGCAACATATCCTCATCAATGACCCCAAATTCCTTCCTAGTCCATGGTCCATTCGCAAACATGTCTCCACAATGAAGAAGACTTTGAAGTAGGAGAGCATCAGCCAGCATATATGGATACAAACAGTAAATGATTGAGGTAAACCTGGGGACGTGTTCATTTTAGCAATGCTATTCAATGTTAATGATGACACAAGTGTCCTAATGTTGGGCGTCCCAAATGTATAGCCTAATATCAGATGAAGGAGTTTGTCTTTATCTTTTATCTTTGTCCAAAATCCATGATGTGAGTCACATGGGAAGACGCATTAGCTCTGTGTCTGTTTATGGTTGTCCCCAGACAGCACTGGAGTCTATACTGGCCCAAGTGAGGCCAACCATGAAGGACAATAGAACATGACTATATCCCCAGGCAACTGTGTCTTAAGATGGGCCATCGGGGTCCTCTGGGACACATTGGTCATATTTCACAACTTCTCTGCGTAATGGAACCACTGAGTTGGTCTCTTGTGCGTCACAGGGATTCTCTTTTGATGAAGAGGATGTTAATTTAGGGCAGGATAGATCAAGTCATGCTCCATCCATAGCAGAACCTCTAAGCCAACAGAGCTTCTCCACTATAACGACATGTGCAGTAGACTGTGTTGCACTGTATCCTCCAAAGTCAGATTTTTATTTTTATTTTTTAACACAAATGTCCCTGCACTGATCTTTGCAGCTCATGTAGATGACGCACGCATACTCTGACATGGACATTTAGTAACTTTAGAGATTTACAGCTTACGTGCTCTACACGCACCACAAATCAGCTTTCTCTGGTACTATTCACCAAAGCTGACAAGTGTGATTGGTGCAGGAATTGCAAGGACTGATTTACTAAGTCTATTGCAAATTACTATGAGGACCACAAAACGTTTCGCTGCAAGCTGTCACATGTTTGCACTTTAGTATTCAGTATTTATTAAGGCCGATTCTATAATTCGGCACAGCCTCGTTTCTGCCTATTATTCCATTTAGATGTTATGCTGCTAATTAAAACTTGATCCGAGGCAAAGGACACACAGAGTGCATGTCTGGAAAGCAACAGAGTGCCACAGAAGGCTCTGAAGCTCAGCTTGAAATATTGAAACTGTATGAAAGACTTCTGTCAGATTCACAAAAACATGAGTAAGAATGTTAAAATGCAAATGTCTGCTGCCTCTCCCAGACCTTCCATCTTAGACTGAGTTTACATGGACAATGTATGGTCAATCTGAAATCACGGATGCTAAATATAATAATCTAATAAGATGTGTGTGTTTACATGCCCCAAAACATCAACCAGAATTTAGCTTCACATGCATAATGACAACGTTCTTTTGTTATTTTTTCCAAATTTTATTGATAACACTGAAATAATTCAATAAAAGGTGATCAAGGCAGGGCAGACGCCCACAGAAAGTATGTATTTATTCCAAATAGAGAGAAACTATCTGATCTGATCAGGTGTTTACATGGTTGCTAGATGCTACTAGACTCCCATTCTCTTCTCAGCGCAGGAATACCCTTAAATACATGTTGCTTTAAGCCAAATGATTTAGATTTGCCATTTACCCATTTTGCCATTTGAGCTATTAGCATGCTGGTGTGAGTTTAAGTGGTCACATCTTATACTAGGAAATCTCTCTTTTAATATTACTATAAAGCTTTAGATGTAGCTTGTAACACACACATTTTAAAATGGCACTAGAGAAGTAAGTGTAAAGTCCTGTCCTAGGAAGCACATAATTTGATGCACTAGAAAGATAAAATAAATGTGTGGGTGCAATTATCATGACTTTTTGATTTCAAATCATACATTTACACATTTTCCAAAGTGGTCCTGAATGGGCCAGTATTTCCCAACTTTTTGCCTACAGTGGTCCATCACTTAATCTCCTTGTGTCTTTTCTCAGTGACGTTAAAGCTTACATGCAGGAGACAGATGTAGCTTGGTAAGACCCTTTACATAAATATTTAAGTTCGAAATCTGCCACACTCCAGCGTCAAGAGAGCAGCTAGTTGCCGATGACAGGAGGTGATGCTTTTTTGTCAGGAGAGGCAGAAATCATCTGCAAATGTAGGTGTGACAGTTCTCAATTTCTGCGCAGACTTCCTCTTGTCTTTGTCTCTTTTTTCCTCTCATATTTTTTTCTTTGCTTCAACTTTTAAACATGATTTAAATCTGGGGAAGGTTTCACTCAGTGAAACCCGGGGGTGGGGGGGGACTAAGTGTGTCTGTGCGAGCCAGCTTTGTGTCTGTGTTTGGACGTGGAGTAGGCAGGTATGAGTGGTATCATAATGATTTGGATTTTGTTCCAGGTCTGTTGGAACATGCACCGTCTGGGGAAGTATTTTAAAACCTGCCCAGCTATCACGTCTGGTCTGGATCATCGGCCCAGTCAGAGTGAGGGAGGTGGAAGGGGAGAAGAACCACCTGGGTAACCTCAGCCTGCCCTTTGCCAAGAACACCACCGACAGATCCAACACGAGAACATGTGCCTGAATTTGACAGAAGACAGCTCGTGTTTGTGTTGGGCTACACGTGAATTTAAATCAGTCATGAGTGTATTCTATTTCATGTGATTTATATAGTATATGTTTCTTATATGATCAACATCAATCTGTTTTTTTACATTATAAAAGATTACATATCTCAACTTGCTCCAAACTAAATACACACACCACGTTGACATGATAATGCCTACAGTATGTTTAAGATGCTTTCATGTAGGCCTACACTTCTATTAATCCTTTCTGCCTGTCATTTTCTAAAACATAAAAAGACACACTGTTATACTGGACTTGTATTTTTGTATCTTGTTGCTAGCCTGCTGCAGCGGGGCCAAACAGATGTGCAGTTCGGGGCAGCAGGCCACGGCCCTGCATGTTTTCTATCTGCAGTGGAATTTATATGAGGGGTTACGAGCACATGAATGGGCTCCGGTGTGTTCATTCCATTTTTACATCACCTCATCAGTGCGCATGGGACGCACTTGTTAAAGGCGGGACAAACCACGGCCCGCACGTGTTTCAAAAGAAACTTCAGGAGGCACCACGGCGACATGAACAGATTTGTTTCGAATCATTAGGACTGGATTATTGCAGAATCAATTGTTCACTGAAACCATTTATCAGTGTTACACGCCCGAATCTGTTTTTCTGTAAATTAAGAAATGAATTAATAGGTTCCGGTATCTGTTCCGAGTCGCTCATTGATCACGCCGTATATGTTACCAGTGGCTCCTTGGATGTCTGATGGCTCTTATGAAGAGCTTTATAAAACAGCATGCAGACTCTGCATCGCATCTTTGACTACAAACAAAACTATAAAACTGACTAAGAATATGTAATGGTAAAAGCTAGCACGATATATTTAATAGAATTGCATAATAGTAATTTAGTATATAGCACACACTAAGTTACTACATAGCATAATTATAATGATAATGAACCGACACAAATCAAAACACCACACAGAGGGATAAAATCTTTCTTCACATATATTTTATAACATTTTGAAGTACATTAAGTACATTTTAGAAATAGAAGCTACAGTTTATAAAACCTTTCCAGCAGAAATCATTGATGGGCCAGCATCAGCCTTTTTTTTTTTTTCCTCGAGCAGACAGGTCTATTTTCTATGTAAAAAAAAAAAAAAAAAAAAAAAAATGAAAAAACAGAACGAACGAACGAACAAACAGAAATCGCTACATTATTTTGTCCTGCGCTACCTTTAAATTCCCATGAAAGCACCAGCTGTCTGCGTCTTCTTGTCTTTTATAAAATATAAATTATTGAAAAATATTCAAATGTTTGTGAACTAAATACAATAAAAATGATCTCATAACAAAAATACAGAGACACTATAAAATATACAAAAAAAAATAATAAAAAATAACGACAACAACAACAACATCCAAAAAACAATAAGGTTTTCCTTCTGAATCCATTCTGAGATATGCATATGCCACAAAATATTGGTATGTATACACTTGCCTGACTAAGGTTCATCAACACATAAGACCTGCAGTAGATTGTAGTCTGACATTTAATAACAGTATATCTTCCTGATAAAATGATTTTCAAAATATCATTTTTTTCTACTTGAACATTTTCTTCAAGCACATTAATCATATGAAGCTAACCATAGTAACATTATGACTTCGTGTTGGGGGGATGTAGGTGGTGGGGGGAGACTTTTTCATTCCGAATATGACAGAAAATATCTGTAAAGCTCATTTTAACATAAAACAGTGACAACAGGAAAAATAAACAAGAAACAATAGAGGAAAAAAAAAAATAACACAGTGTTTTGGGACATTGGCGTCAATGAACGTACAGTGCAGCTCGATGGTGGATGGGTCTGTGCTCGGTAACGACAGATAAGCTTGTTGTCAGTTAGACATCATGAACATATACAGCATCTCTTTTCTGCACTCAGTGGGAAAACCAGATCAGCAAAGGCATTTCTATTTGTCCTAAAGCTGTGTGCTTGCTTTCCAACATATCAAACAAAAGATAAAAGACAACACTTTTCCAAATACGTGAGAGCTTTCTGGTCCCTGTCTTCTAACATTGTGGACGATACCCGGAGCACCGTGGCCAAAGACCTCACATTGGGTTTTGGTTATTATTCCTGCTTTGTCTCCTGCTTATTTGTGTAATCCGGGTCTCAATAAAGCATTATGAAATACAATCTGTACAAATAGACATCTCAAAAGCTATTTTCATCCATATGGGTAACATTCAGCCACTGTAAACAATAACATTGTATTCTATGATAATATTCAACTTTGGCATTTCCCATAAGGCCAGTGTACAGCCACTGTTCCCACTGTTGGGAGGAAACCGCTGCCAATTTGCTTAAATGTAACCAGTGACTTTTTATGTATTCCGAGCAAATATAGGTGGAATCATACATGAGTTACTCATTCTGAACTGAATATTATATTGTTCATAGATAAGTAGCGCACAAACTTGAAGTTGAAATACATACGTCTGCCACTAGTCCTACACGTCTCAAGTCATACCTGTCATACCTCACAAGGGATCATCACCTGCATTGCCCACAGATTCCTTTCAGTCACTTTCGTCTCATCTCATACAGAGTCCAATTCTCTATAGTCAACATTTTACTATTGCCTGACCCTTTTGTCTTTCCTACGCTGTACCCTCGACGCTCTACTGCAGCTGCTTCCTTTTGGCCAATATGTATAACGAAATAAACAAAGCCGACATTCTTAGGATTTTACAAAATCACTCCCTTGGGTAATTAACTAACAGGTCTATTCAAACACTTTTAAAGCAACGCTAATACGGACAGTGCACTGACAAGTGATGCATCTAATCTGCACACCAAAAAGGTCTCCTCTTACCCCAAGACTCCTGAATTCCCCCACATAGATTGTCTACGGTTTGCTAATACTGGTGGTATATGCAAAAATGCATAAGTTTCAGTCACAATATGCGTCTCTAACAAGGTGGCAAACGTGTTCATAAAGGTGAAAGCGTCAGTTTCAAAAGCAACGGCTACTTTCAGACGCCTTTCAGACACTCTGCGTATGAGTAATCTCACCAGGTCCACACACCCTACGAAGCACAGGGCCAGTGTCTATAGTGTTGTCTGATAACCAATCAGCACGTTTCTGATAAAGGCCCCTTGAGAACAGAACAGTCAAACTTGGCATCCAATGTTTGGTTTTACTGTAATACCTTCACTGACAACATGACAAAAATACTATTTCTAATATCCGCCTGGTAGGTTTACACTGGGTCTTAATACTGGCAGAAATTATAAATTACACTTTTTTTGGTCCTAGCTGAAAACTCTCTCCCAGACAAAGAGAGATGTATGTAAATGTAAGATGTTACACCTTCCCCGTTTCAGTTTTTACATTTTGGCAACCGTTTTCTTAGCAGGAACTTTCCGCCTGCTTTCTGTTTAACCCAACAGTGACGTGAATCCTTTTTACTCTCTCTCTCTCTCACACACACACACGTTGTGTCTTGGTTCCCCTGGCCTCCCCCACTTTGCTACTTAGACAGAACAGAACCTGAACTCTACCCGGCAGCGCTTCGTCTGCCTCGGGCTGCTAAATAATACCGGCATATATCAAACATATCACACATTCACTCACACATGCACGCGCACACAAATGCAACAGGGTTTGAATACAGGTTTTTTGGCTTCTGCCTTCTTTTTAAAATATGGTCTGAGAGACAGGCGCTCAAAGGTGACAAAGACCACAGTTAGTCATTAAAAACATTTTGGTCCCCCCAAAAAATGGTTTACCGACTCTATCAAACAGTTAAGACCACTTTGTGAGCCTCAAGTCTGTGTGGCTCCTTAACTTTTTGTCTTCACTTCCTTTCTCATCTTCGCTTTCACTCGTCCGTGTCGGGCTTTACGTCCAACATTGCGTGCAGCTCCTCAGGAGTGTACCCCAGCAGGCTTTTTAAGTCACAGACAAAGCGGTAGACGTAGCGTTTCCCAGATGTCTTGTGGATGATATTCTTGTCATAGTAGTAACGCAGGCCACGGCTCAGCTTCTCATAATTCATCTTGGGCTTGTTTTTTCTTTTGCCCCACCTCCGAGCAACCTGAAACGGCACAGACGAAAGTCAGCATGTGCCGTAAGGATTAAAATCTAGGCAAATCAAGTTACATTTTTGGGAAAAATATTTAGAAACACAAATGCTACTGATGTAAAACTTTTGTTTTATATGACAAAGAAGACATCTCGTTCATCTGGCTAACTACTTAGGACCTCCCAGCATGTGTGCCAGTGGACCAGCAGGGTCACAACCTCTCACCTCATCTGGGTCAGAAAGCTTGAATTCCCAGCCGTCGCCTGTCCAGCTGATGAAGGACTGGCAAGACTTGTCGGTCAGCAGCTCCAGAAGAAACTGCCACAGCTGGATGGGGCCACTGCCTGCAGAGCAGATGGAGAGAGAAGGGAGAGAGAAGGTGTTCATTTATAGAAGAGCTGTTTACACTGAGAGGGACACATTGTTGTTTGTGCAGATGCTGGTTGGAGTAGAGATCTATTGAAGCAAGTGGGAGTTTGTGGCAAATGCAACCCAAGAGGTTACGTGTGAGGAGACACTTTTCTGCAAAACTGAGGGGAATGCAGTGTGTATTAGATTACAAACTGAAACGTTTTAGAACCATGCATAATTTGTTAATGCACAGCAGTGTAAGAGAAACGGAAGGTTTGTGAAAGAAGTGAAAGAAGTCCCGGAACAAAAGGAGTACTATATATCTTGCAACAGTTCTGCTAAATATGAAACTGTTAAATATTCATGTCAATTATTCACTTGTATCTGAAGGGTGACAAAGTAAACCCTCTAATCTGGGTCAGACTGAAGCACAGCAGTGGAACCAAATGTCCTCCTAAATACAACAGTCCCATTCATCATGTATCCCCTTGTCTGGCAGTTGGCCTGTGCAGTATGTGAATCTAGAGCCTGTGTCCGTAGGAGTTCCATACTGATGAAATCACCATTTTAAAATAAGAGCGGCTGCCTTTAGACCTTAGCAGCACATCTTTAGAACTTGAATACAGACTGTGTGTGTGTGTGTGTGTGTGTGTTTGAGAATGAGAGCGGTTGCTAAGTCGTCTGTAAACTGCACGCATCTTTTAAGAATAAAAGGTAATTGAATAACCTAATGCTAATGTTATTACAAGAGTTTAATACAGCTCATGGAAAAATGGGGGAAAGCAGAACAAAGGCGATCAAAAGGGGTTGGTTTTTATCTCTGAACTAGATTCACTTCAGTGCACTTTGATCGTGTGGTTTTTCAGCGCATACACGAACCCACCCACCTTTGAGGCTTGCATGTTGAAATCACACCTGCCTATGCAGCGCACCGCCTCAGCAAAACTGGAGCTAAGCATAAGTCACCTCTCTCGAGTGCCTCAGAAAACCTAAATGTACCCTTACACAAAACAAACAAAAGCTTTCAGGGAAACAGATGTGTGGGCTGAACACTCGAAATGGCATTTCGGAGCCCTCTTTGCCCCTGCCAGCGCTGAAGAAGGTGCATGACAACAGCCGCTCCGAGTTTGGAAAAATAAGTGGCTCTGCAACACTGGGTCCCTTTCAGACAGAAAGACTTGCATTCCAAAAGTCTGCTACTGTAACAGCAAGCCCACATGAGGGTGATACCAGCCCCCTGTGCTCTCATGCCAGAATGTAGGCGACCCCTTAACACACACAAAAAAAAAGTTTCCAAAAATATGTTTCAATCTTCGTGCACAATGGGCCTCATTGAAAAAGCACAGAGTGTGGCAGAAGGGTGGGAAGAGTCTTTGGTACGTGTAGCTATAAAAGACAAGTTAAACTCATGACTTCTTGTGAAAATGTGGGCCCAGTTAATATGCAACATGTTAACATGACGTACATGTTAAAACAATTCATTATCAATTTAAAAAAAATAAATAAATCAACGTGACTAAACATGAAATGTGTGTTGCAGAGACCTGTACTTGTGAGACAGAAACAGAGAAGAGGCAAAGCAAAGTGTCATGATTCAAATTGAGAGTTATAGCCTGCTGTAAGGCAGCCTAACATTACACTAGACAGAGGTGTAAATGTTGAATTGTCACAGGAAACCACGGCGATGACAACTGGAGCTTCACTTATCTCTCTGCAGCCTTATCGGGCTCCCTGTCCTCGCTACAAGTGTCACCTGTCACCCCGTGACTGGGACAGGAAGCCGAGCAGATCGAGCTGTCGTAAACATCATTTGTGAAATTGTGTTTACATGACGCATTTACACAGAAAAATGTTGGTTTCTGTGAAGTACTACACTATCTTTACACTGCTGCTTAAAACAGAAAAGACCTGAGCGTGCTTTTGGAAAGTGGGGTGTTACAGGAAGGATTTTCTTCTCAATAACACTGCATTACTATGCATTAGGCTGAAAATCTGCCAAGATATCACATATAATCTATTTGGAGCTCCACCCTGTTGCAATAACTCATATCTACATGCCAGGCCATGATTCAAATGCTAAATAGAGTCTAAATGCTGATCTGGAAAGGTTAAGGAGTAACATTGTTCCAAATACATGACCTTACAGTTCCGTACAAACCTCCATCGAGGTAGATAGAGGCTTGTTTAAGAACAGTTTGCAAGACATAATACTGTTTGCATACATTTATTTTTAGTCTGCTGGTTCAGGGAGCAGCACAGCCTCTAATGGTTCTAGAGGGGCTTTTAGGCCGCGTCTTAGTCTTCATTATTTGATTAGAAATACATTACGACATCTTTCCAACATCATTACAAATGAATGACTCATTGTTCTTTAAGTGGCTTTTGAACTAATAACCACACAGATGACCAATTGACGTGTGCATACCAACTTTTTGGGGCATTCTGTCGAAATCTGATGTATGCATTGTTTGTGACGTTATAAATTATGCTCGGAGTTCCCCCTTTTCCTGCGCTGGCAATCTTGCAGCCTTGTGACTATAATTTAAACAAGAAAGAAAAAAAAAAGTCCCGAACTCTTCGTCATTAGGATTCAGCTCAGCGTCTGCAGTGTTCAGCTGTCTTCATATTCTTGTCAGTTTTGCACTGGAACAATTCTAACTAAGCTCTTTACAAATCACCAAAAAGGTATGCAAGACGTGACGTGAGAGGCGTCTTCTTTGTGTGCTACTACAGTGTTTAATGTAAACACAATGACAGAAATACCTTGAAGTTATTTTCACCAGTTTCCTGAGCTCATATAATCATAAAAGTAGCAGTTGTGGCTCAGTGTGTTAATGCATTCCCTCAGATAAAGCAGCAACAGTGGCAGTCTTTACACTTTCCTCTTACCAAAAAACCATGACAGATGCTAAAATAGTGCATCTGCTTCAGAGGAACCTGCAAATATCTCCACATCTTAGTCAACAAGAAGAACACACACACACACACACACACAGGGCTGCTTTTTGAGCATGTATGAGTACGAAGTACGCCTCGTGCGATGAAGAGATAATTCTACTCTGGTGTTATGTGCAGGGGCAGGCATAATTTCAATGTTTCGCCAGCGTTGCTAGGACGACCTGGAAAAAATAGGTTAAGATGCGGGCAGCAGATAACAAGGAGGTAGATGAGAAGTGAAGACAGAACAAGAGAGTGAGAGCGAGAGAAAAGAAGAAAAAAAAGGAGGCATGAGCAAAATCTATTTTGTTTCCTGTGAAGTGCATAACTTGGGCTGCTTGTGTGAAATAGGTGTTTCTTTTTTTTCTTTTTTTTTCTACCTTTGGTCTAAAAGCGGTGCATAAAAGCACCCTCACATCTGGGGCTTTTGCAGAGCATCAACAAGTGAGTTACAGCTGTGCACTGAATTGTATTCCTTGTAGATCTGTAGATCTGTAGATCTGAGTGCGTATTGTATGAATATATGAGCAATGTCTTTTTCTTAAAGTCTGCTGATTGTATGCAGACACTGCCGGGAATAAATAGAAACTCCAAAATGTAACGCGTACATGTTTTGTAGAAGCCCTGCCTTAAGGTCAATAAAATGTCGATGAACCTTTTCAAGGTGGGCTTGTATAAAAATATTATTCAGTGAGTGTGACTTCCAGGCATCTTACCTGTGTATCCTGCCAGTGCTGCTGCTGGGATGACGGGTTTATCCTTGCTGAGGTCTGAGCGCTCCCTCACATAGTCTTTGAAGGTGCCCTTGGGCTTGTGGCCGTGCAAGGCAGCGGGGTAGTCTTCCGAGTCAAAGCTGTCGTAAGACGGTACCCGCTGCAGGCTGCTGAACGATGACTGGCTGCTCCACGACTGGGTCAGCCGGTCGCAGCTCTCAAAGCTCTCGATGCTCTCGAAGGAGTCCTGGCCGCCGAGCTTACCTGCGAGGGAAGAAAGAGTGGGAAGAAAGAGTTGTTAAAAAAAAGGCAACTTTACACATCACAGCTTCAATTTATATGATGTGTGAATTAAAAAAAGATTTATCTTTGACAAAGTGACATAATTGTATTTCTCTACTGCCACCAAATCTGATGTACATGACGTAACACCTTGCTGCTTCTCACTAAGCTACAGCGTTCCGTACAGTACACCGTCTCTCTCCATTTCACACCTCATTTCGCCTTTACAACCACCATTTGGATTTGATTTTAAATGGAAGACAATCACACAAATTGTCTTGCTATTTTTTTTGCCCTGGGGAAAGATAAGAGTGCGTTTTCAATGGCAAGTCATTAACAAATGACAGATAATGCTGCGCCTCTACCGATGCCGAAATCTACAACTGGTGAAATTGAAGCCACATGTGGATATCAGTTGTGCTACAAAATACTTTCCCACGTCGGGAGAGAACAACGCACCGCTCGAAAAGCTCGGTATGCGTGATGCATGAGGATTGGACCTCAAACCTTGCAGGCGAATGCATAAAGCACTGCAAGGAGGCTTGTGTAGTGTACATGGCACATGCTATTCATTTATACAGCTGGGGATTTGTGAGAAGAAAACCCTGGCTTTATGGCTCTAAATGTAAACCATGCTGCTAATTCCTCTGTAAACGATAACTTGGAGAGAAAACAAGTCTGCGCATTCAGGAAAGCAAACGGTTTCATGAGAAAACCCCACGCTCGCCATCTGAGGATGACACCTCTATCTCCTTACCCAGAACCTTCAGGTTGATTCAAGAAAAAGAGGCCAACAAAAACAAGAGAAAAAAAATGTTCTTGAAGGTTACACCACTTGAACTGCTTTACATAGAGGACAGGAGGCAAGAAGAGAACACACTGCGGCTTTTGGTTCGTGTATCGCCCTGACGAAAACAATAGAGCTCTCGTTTTTTTTTTTTTTCCCAACTCAGCCTAGAGTGTATATCATGCAAGTTTGCTTGAACCACAAACCAGAGGGCCTGCTTTTCTTCTGTTCTAATACGTTCACGCTGGTGTGGCATGACAAGATTCTGGTAGCTTGAGCACAATCACACACAGGCTAACACCCACAGAAACCCTTAACATTTACACGCATTGACACAGACGGCGACGCGCTCAGTAAGCAGGCACCTCAAACGAACGGTTGAGTCTGGTGTAAATGCAACACATTTGTCACCGCAGGCCTATGTTCTTAAGATCTTATTAAATCAGCTACATTCTTCATAATCAGCATATGACCGCTCACCTCTGCTAAGGCGTCCCACACACATGTTGTCAGGGGACACCACCTCCTGCTTCACAGTAAAATAGTCGCCCTGCATGGAGTTTAGGGCCGTGTCTCGCAGGATGACAGCAGGGTATTCGCTCTCATACTTGAGCGTCAGCAGTTCCTCCGAGCTGATGGGATGAAGCGTCTGGTAGGACTCTGTGATGAAGCCGGGCTCTGAGTATTCAGAAGGAGGGACACACTGAGCATGCTCAACACCATAGCCTGCAGATACAAAGGGGAATGAGTGTAGACAGGGAGCAGGGAAGGAAAACAAGGAGCAAAACAGAGGAGGAAGATCAATCTTAGAAAAGTGGAGTCATTATCCCTCTTGTGCTGAACTGCTGCCCAAGTGCTTAGAGTGTGACTAGTCTATAACAAAACACAGCCTTGAGTGTGTAAGATGAATTTAGAAGATTATAAGGAAGACAACTGATTAGACCCAATCTCGGCCAAGATGTCTTATTATTTTCTAGGATGTATGTTCAGCATGTACTATATTAAGCCAGAGAGCTGCATCGGGGCTCAATATCAAGAAAATAAATGCAAAGATGTAATGACAAAGGGTCTACTCTTCCACTAAATCCAAATGTATTCATTTACTTCATTCACGGAACCGCTTCCACCATTCCATTCATATTTAAAGCCTGATATCAGACGTGAGTGACTAAGAAGGACTGTGATGAGTACTTACTGACAAAATAGTCTGAGGTATAGCGGGATTCCTGGAAGTTGGAGGTCAGTCCATTGATGGGGTAATGCTTTGTATCCTCTTCATGAAAAATAGATAGAGAGCGAGCGTCAGTGACCTCGTCATTGATTTCACGTATCATGTAACTGCATCCAGCATTATCAAAAATTAATGACCTGCGCTAAATGGTGTCTTCCTGTTTGGCTCCTGTTACTAAAGCAAATACCAACAGAGTCCTAAACTGGCGTAAGGAGTGGTATTGTGATATCATCCTGTGTGCTAAGAGGTCTTTTTTTTTATTATCATCTTAGTCTCTAGTCTTTTAAATCATCTTATAATCAGGAAATCAATATGATCCATGGCCTTACCTTTCTGAAGCATTTCTAAATGTTCCCAAAGGATGTCACCCACAAAGTCGGGCGCTAAGTCCAAGAAGCGCTCCTTCCCCATCGCGCACAGGCTGGCTCCGTTCATGCCAAATTTGTCAAAGTCAACATTCTTCAGGCTGAACTCATTCACTGTCCACGTTAGCCATGCAGCCACGTGGTTTTCTGTCCACTGTCTGGGATCTGAAGAGGATAACAATTGTTAATAACTGCTGTTATATACTACATTGTGTACTACACAATTTACTCAAACCTTCATCTCAACTTGTGACTGATATGACAACAAAGATTTAATGTACTTTTTTTTTTCAGGGTTGAAACTCAGGAATCACAAACGAACAGGGCAACAGCAGTGGATGTAAACAGAAGTGGTAATGAAAATTAAGCCAGATCCGTAGTCGGAAAGCCTGAAAATCACGCTGTGAATCAAGTAGCAGCACGAAGCGGTGTGGTTGCTTCAATTTACAAACTCGTTATTTTACAGTCTAGATTCTCTGGGTGCTGCAGGCAGTCAGTCTGGATGTACTAAAAAGTATATAATGTGAGGCCATGTCTGAAACTACTGGGTGTCTCCTAGTTTTCAGTCAGTCTCACTCAGAAATGCCTCCTTTCACTGAAAGCTCTAAAGCAGGGTGCCAGTGTGAAAGGACCCAGGATGAGCGCGCCTGACATGTGACACGCAGAGCTGGTTCTGAGTACTCGTGGTTTGCTGATGAGATCTGATTTCTTCACTGGAAACGTTAACAGTGGCTAATGAGAATACAAGCAACTGACAGTGTTACCTTTGGGAATACCCAGCCGCTGCTGTTCCTTCGTGAAGCCACTGAAAGTCGCCTTCAGGGCCTGGGACATCATCTCTTTACTTCCTGGAGTGAGCAGTGGTACATCTCCACAGTCCGCATCTGCAAATCACAAAAGACAAAGAATGTGGATTATAATATTATTCGGTGTAATGCCATTATCCATTTCATTTGACATTTGAAATACTAATATGATAAAATTGCATACAGTTTGAATTCTTATTGACAACCCAAGCTTCAGCAATGCATCCTGTATTATATTTCATGCCAATAAAGCTCACTGAACAGAAAATTGAGACAGAGAGGGGGCAGGAAAGAGAGTCCTGTGAATGTGGTTCAGTTATTCACACAAATGCAGCCACACACACACAAACAAAATCAACACATTTCTGTCTACCGTGATCAACAATGAAGTTTAACAATTACATTCCGTCTAGACAGACGCTGTCTCCATATCAGATCCAATCTATATAAACAACTGTCACAGCTTTGGATGTAATATAAAAAACAAAATACAAGGCAGCACTGAATGCAATGCACAGTGAGCATGTTTCCATAGAGTTCTAATATTTTTAGAAAAATGCATTCAGTGTTAAATGTTAGTGGTTTTCAAACACTTTCTTTCCAGTACCGATGGGATCCTTTGGTAAATCCCACTCATCTGGCACTCTGCTTTAAAACAGACGTGCAAGTTTATTTACAAACACTTCAAACACTACCCTCTCTCCTACTCGCACATCCTGGGTGGGAAAGCAACGTCTGGTGCCCATCAACGACACCGTGACCCCTGCTAGCCCTCCTACCATGTCGCCACTACACAGTGGGCCTACTGTCACAAGACCGAGCATGGGGTCAAACATTCTGACAGGTCAGGGGTCAAGGGATGAGGTGATGATGTCACCGCGGCTGCCGGCGGGTGGCTTGGAGACTTGGGGGGTGGGCCGTCTCGAGGGTTTCAGTCACACACTGGAGTTACTGTTCCCTGCTCACAGCCAGTGGGCACCCAGTGGGGAACAGAGCTCCCTTTGATGACTTTAAACAGTGCCTGATGACTCGCACTCATCTAATTAGACTGAGCAGGCTGCAGAAGTGTGGGATAAGGGGGCAAAGCAGAGGAGATGGCGAGGGGAGAAGGGGGAAAGAGCCCCCGGGCAATTAATACTAGAATAGACGGCCAAAAAACCAAGACGCGACAAATGACTTGTAAATAGAAACAAAAGGGCTCCATAGAGTTTCTATTAACCGGCACTTTTTATCATTCAATCTGCAAAGTGCCCGCATGCATTTACACAACAAAGGCCGACATCTATCATACTCTGCTGGTGTGCAGCATGATGCGATATCGTTATCTTGCCTGATCAACTCTGGAGGGTAAAGTGTGGAAGGCAAAAGTCACAGACCGCAACAGGTCACGCTGGGCCTTCAGGAGGTTTAAATCAAGTTTTCCATCAAGCCTCGTCTTTTGCAACACGCCTATCTCTCCAGTTCATCTTTCTTCATCTCGTCAGTTTAAATCATTAACAACCAGATCACAAAGGGACTGAAGGCAAATTAGCCGCGAGGAAAAGCTGCGTCGCTCCCTTCCCAGCGCCGCCATTCGTCGGACCCAGATGTTCTGGCATCTCCGCCGGCTGGTGGTTTTATCTGCCAGCAGAACACTAGGGCGACATACAGTTCAAGCTTGTTTTCACCACTCGCTGACGTCTCGACCTCGTCTGGAATGCACAGCAGCTGTCCCTCCTTTGCCCATGTAACCAATGTCTGTCTGGCTGTTAGCAAAATTAGGTCTCCTGTTTTTTTTTTTAAACTGTCTTCAGGAGTTTTTTCCCCTCTTTTTTTCCTCTCTCTCTCTAAAGAAAGAAACACTGCAGACACAGAAGACACACAGTCCTTTGCTTCTTCATGTGATTCAATTAGGCCTGTAATAATATATCGCTCCTTGTTACACTGGTGAACAAACATAAAGTTAACAGAAGGAAAAGCAACGCTGAAGAGCAGAGAATAAACATGCTTTTACAGCCTCGCATCATACGTCAGTTAAACCATTGTCAGACGCGGCTCGCATGTCAAAATAAACCGTGTAGTTTCATAATAAGAATAAGGCCTGAGCAAGCTGTCTTTGAGCAAAGTGGCCCCTGGCTGTCTCGGCTTCCAGCTCGAGCTCATTTTTCTTTCGAGTAGTGTTGGTGGTGCAAAAACGTACATGTTGCAGACACTACCCTTGCAAAGGGCTGCAAACTGAGATGGGACTGGAGCTCAGACAGTCTGCGCTTTGATGTGAAGGCAAAGGCAAAATGTGGCAGTTTATTTAAGCTGGATCGAGTGGAGTTTGTCTGCACTTTCGAACCGTTTACCCCCCCCTCCCTCCACGTCGCTTTTATCAACCCAGCATTTTCTTGCCGCACAGACTTGAACCCACTTTAGCACTAAATCCTCCATCAAAGACACTCAACACCATGGTGCATGAGAACTAACATAAGGCACTCTAAAGAGAGAAATATATGAACCATGATTATAGAGGGAATACAAACGTGAACTGCAATTTGTGTAATTCCTTTTGTTTTTGAATTACTTGTTTCCCCCGCTTAAAATTAGTTTGAAGTGGGATTTCTGTTTACTGTCTAGCAGCAATTCAAAGCGCAGCAAATGTGTTCTAAGTTTGAGCTGTTAGGTGACAGTGCAATTCCATGTCAACGACATAGATGGCTTTCCTTATATAGCATGAACCGAGTTGAAATCTAAAAAAAAAGAGCAGAGGGAACAGCAATGCTGAAAGGCAAACACTCAAAGTGAAGCGATAATAGAGCAGTAGCCATGGTGAATGATCCATATGAAAGTTATCTGCGGCAGTGCTAATGTACAATGTGCATCCATTAGTGGAAGAGGCGAGCATGAATCTAGACAATCTCTAGTAAATGATGAAGTCCTGATACGATTTCAATGCCTGCGAGTCCCATTAGATGCAGCATGGTCAGTATGCACTGAGAGTTAGAGCATCCACAAGTCATCACTTTCCACATTAGACAGTGTGGGTCTGTCCGCAAAATGAGTCCCATCCACTTAGCTCACAAAATGTGGGAGTGGTTATAAACCATGGGCAACATTATGGCATTCATATTTTGCTAACAAGACTTGGGCTACAAAAAAAAAAAAAAAAAAAAAAACGTCTGCACTGAAAAGTATAAAACGAAACCATCTCTTATAATGATGTAGAAAACATAAGTCCATCTATTCTGGGAATCACTGATGAAGTCAGACTGATGTTTAGTCTGGGTGTACAGTAAAAGGTATTGATTAGCCACTCCCCTCTTGCCATGATGCGAGTAATGCACAAGCTGGTGAGTGCGACAACAATATTCACCCCCGGGGAATCTCACTAACATGCTGTGCACCTTTGCTGTCCTGCCTCTTATGAGCGAGCCCCACCCCAACCTCAAACCTAGGTTCAGTTTGGCACCTTAGGCTGTTAAACTGACACACGTATAAACACACATACACAAACTAAATTAGCAGCCGTCTTCGCCTGTGTGCCAGAGCGTGGGTGTGAAATTGGGATTTTTGCGGCCGGGGCCAAAGTCTGTTGGGCTGGAACAGGCAGGGCTGGGCAGGGTAGGACAGGGCCGGGGGAAGATAGCAGAGGGATCGTTTGGAGCGGGCAAGGGCGGGAGTGAGTCACCAGCATGTAATATGAGCCCATCACAGGACAAGAGAATCGGGGGGTGGGCACAAAGAAAGAGAGAGGGAGAGAGACAAATGAATGGAAGTTTCATAATGCTCCCTCTCTTCTCCTTGTCTCTGGAGTGACATCACAGTGGGATCGGTGCCATCTCAAAGCCTCTGGCGGAGACTCAGTTCATTCATAAAGCCTGGACTGCTGCCTCCACTCAGAATGATGCAATGATACAAGCAGAGCAGGCAACCAGACCCAACAAATAAGGGGCAATATGCTTTCTATCATGCGATTGAGATATAAATAGCTCTATAGAGTTTGTGAGTGGGTGTGTGCTGGTGTGAAGAAAGGAGAGTGGACTGTGATGAAAATAAGGGCGCTATTTCAATGGCAATTAAAAGCTGGGTTTTTGAAAATGAAAATACTTAAGGTTCAAACAGTAATTCATCTCAACTCTGTCAAAACAGTGGCAGTTTATGTCTCCTGCTCTATGCCACTCTGTATCTCATTGTATGGTGGGCTTTTTATACATATGGGTTTTTTTTTTATATAAATACGCGAAGGTCCGTTTCTTGCGGCTAAGTTGCCACTTCCTGTGGGAAGTGAGGTGAGTTGTGGGTTCAGGTGAAGGTCAAACATTTCATAGCCACCACTGCAGTCGTATGCACACACATCTTCTGTAACCACTCGTCCTGTGAAGGGTCGCGGGGGGCTGGAGCCTATCCCAGCTGTCATCAGGCGAGAGGCGGGGTACACCCTGGACAGGTCTCCAGTCTATCGCAGGGCTAACACAAAGAGACAGACAACCATTCACACTCGCATGTCACCAGTTAACCTAACCAGGAGAGAACCCACGCAGATACAGGGAGAACATGCAAACTCCACACAGAAAGGCCCCAGTCGGCCTGGATTCGAACACGGAACTTTCTTGCTGTGAGGCATCAGTACCACGCCACTGTGCCGCCCACAGTCGCATACTCTTCCTGAAAATACATGCGCATAAGTACATATCAGCAGGGTCACAGCAAGGTGCAGGGAAAATGACAGGAGGTCTTGGTTACTAGCCGAGCGCTTATAATCGGCTCTTTAAGGCAGACCGGCCTAACCACAGCAGACCAGAGGTGACAGTGGTATCTGAGAGAGCCTTTGATGGAGATCCATATCTGGACCCCTGGTCTGGGAACGCGGGGTCATAAACCCGGCCAGTATGAAGGGAGTCCATTCAACGTCGACCAGGGTGATAAAGTGGTGACTGAGGGCTGCAGTGGAGCAAGAGGAGGAGGACGGGTGGGCAGTTTGGTTTTAAGAGGACTGCTTGTTCAGTCAGCCACGCTGTTTAGATTTCCATCTCAATGCCAAGGATGAGGAACAGAAGTGCAGGCACGGCGATGAAGTCAAAGCAGACAGAGGCCCGAGCTTGCTCCAAGCTGTGTTAAGCTGAAGTAATCCAATGCACAAACCGGGACAATCCCACCATCAGTGCTGAAACACGACTTTTATTCTTAGCGCTTCGCCACTGGCTTCTGGCTGCCCTCCTGAAACACAAGCCTGTGGTGGTGTAAGGCCGCCGTATGGGAAGAAGCCACTATTGCTGACATCTGTCTTCGGCCATGAAAGTAGAGTTGCCCAGGATCACCACCACCACAGACACACTGGCTACCGAAGCAGACAATAAGTCAGACTAATACCCCATAGCTGCCTTTCTGTCTTTCTTTCTCCCACTCCCTGCATCTCTGAAATCATATTAGCTTATGATGTGAAAGTGCATTAACTCCACTGTTTATGCCAAAGTCTCAGCGCTTGATATGACATTGGGTTTGAAATGATCCGCGCCATCAGCAACAGACGCTAAACATATTTTTGCTAAAAGCTTGATGGAAACTCTTTCCTTTTCCAGGACTACGGGGGAAACAAAGACAAATCGCTTGCAGCAGGATTTGGCTCTTTGTTGCTTTTTTTAACTGCCAGCAAGCTTTGTTGATCTCTGATCTTTAACGGTGTGAAAAGATCTAGTTTTTAGGTATGCCTCAAGTGTTAAAGATTGTGCAACTCTAATGCACAACAGCTCACTGCACGGCCTCTAAGTTCTCTATTACTTTGAGGAGGCGGATAAATAATGTTGGGAAAATGCTTTACGCTGCAGACACAAGAAGTAGAGATCTGGGAAATGGGAATCCATAGATGTTAAATATTTAAAATGAAAGCAGTATTTATTCCAAAGGGCTTTGACTGTCTTGTCCCATCCATCAGTGCTAGTTCACATAGTGTGGGAAAAAAAAGGAGATGACAGGCGAGCATTTCACTGGAGTGTGCAGGTGGTGTTAGCCTAGCCGTTTTCAGGCTAGCTGCCCTCCCAGGCTCCGTCCCTGTTATAAACAGACATGGGATGCTCTGGGGGAAGTGTTTAGCTGTTAAACCAAACACACGACATATCTGACAAACAGTTTACTCTCTGTGTTGCATTTTTTCCACGAAACACGGTGCCTGGCCCATTTTTAGTCCAAACTGATACATTCCGCAATCAGGTTCCTGATATAAGTATGAACTATGTGGGACAATGTGCAGCCACACATACACGCACACTGATGGAACTGTTCTCCCTTCTCTGGTGCAACGAGTATGCACGTAAGTCTTGTAATGGCTGGGTCCAATTATACATCATACATATATGAAGAGATTGTTGCTTGTTTGAAGGCAAGCTATGGCCAGCAGATGGATACTTGATAAATAAATTCTCACAAGACCGCAGTGTTTTCATGTTGCATGCCTCGCATTCCACCTCTGTTTTACAATCGCTAATGTGCTTCTCACAGCTTTCTTGTTTTCCTCTAATGTGACCAAAAATGACTTGTGGTCTAAGTGGCAAAATGGTTTCAGCTCTGGATGATGAATTACCCTTCTATTTTAAGCTCAGTGTAGGCTCCATGGGTAATAGGAGCATAAAACGTCAAACATCTGGCCACATCGCTCTTCCTTTATCTTGTTTACAATGTGCGTGTTTTTTTAATCATGACGTAAAAACACCTTGAGTTCGATCTGAATGTATTGATTAAAAGATGTAAACCGTGATGATGGCATGATAGCTGGAAAATTACAACTCTGTGTTTTGCAATAAAAAGATGGAAGTGATTTTCAAAACATGAGAATAGCCCTGCAGTTGTGTAAGCTTGTGTTCGAAGTGTCCTCTTAACCAGCCTCTTTTTAGTTCTCTTTCTCCGTCACTATTACCCATACACACACTCAACGGCACGCACAGACAGGCTGTGACTCATGCCATCAAAGAATGACTGGACTTCAGGGGATATCATTCCGCTTCATCTAACAGTGTGACTGGTCATGATACAAGCAATGACCATATCTTGTAAAATTCCTGCTTAATGACTCAACATTTGTTCACTGTTACCATGTAACCATGCAGAAAACAATCGCATGTTTCTCGTCTCACTAATGAGCATTCACGTGAGGCCGAATGTTAGTCTTCTACAAACATAATTTCTGTAAGTGAATGTTGTCAAAGTAAAGTTATTTGCAGATGTCAGTCAGCTGTTTCTACTTTTGGAGCAAATGCCAAAAAGGCACCTCCTTGGCACATGTGCACCTACATAGCAGACTCCGCCACACACACAAACACACCCTTCTCTGTCATTTTTTTCCTTTGGCAGACCAGACAATCAATACAACTCTGATGCTGTAGGTCTGATACACAGACAGTCTGTAGCTATGCCCTATTTGTTCACCTGATTACAAAAGCAGTGCGCAATGCACGCGGACTCCAAAAACAGGTGGCGAGCAGCAAACGCAGACAAAGGAGAATATGAAAGGAAGAAAATCTGGAACGTACGCCGGTCGAAATGAGTGGCACAGCCTTGTTGTGGACAGCTGAACATCCATGGGGAAACAGACCCCACTGCCTTTCAGGACAGTGGATTGATTCTCAAAGCAGGCGTGTTTCTAAACTTGCCCAGTTTAGGAAACATGGGTCCTAAATGTGGAACCATAAAAACAGAAACAGCAACAGAGCAAGAGGACAAAAAAAGTTTGAGAAGCATTCAATGCTAGGCTGAGATGCGTGGGCAGACAACAGTTAGGGTTCGTAAATGGTCTGGTAACGCAGGGAGGGGAGAGGCCTGTGGTAGCAGTAACCAGTGCGTGCGGTGCAGCAGGCGTCTAGTTCCATGACTCAGGGACTACAAACTAGGAATGACTGGATAGGACAAAGTGCACTCACCGCGAACTCACTATATACCACATCAAGGTGTCGTGAGAGAAGCCCATGTGGCCAACAGAAAGGCATGGAAGCAGAGGGAGAAAGGGAAAGGACGGGGAGGAAAAGCAGAGGCAGGACTGTGTGTGTGAGTGGGTGGGTGAACGACTGAAAAGAATTGTCTGTTACAGAAATTGCATGTCAGTGTTTCATTTTCCCGGCCAAGGACTAAGTTTTCCGTTGTTTTGGTTGTTGGCCTTTTGGGGAATGTGAGTAAAATGAGAAGAAGAGCTAGGAGAGGCACTCAAACCATTTTTATCTATATTTTTTTTGACTATTCACTGCCAGCACGTTGAACACACCTTCCTCAGGCCCACTCTCACCATATGCTTGTTATTTAGCAGACGGTTGTATCTGGTGCTAACACGCCTTACTTTATGACTAAGCTTTATAAGCAAAGATTAAGGCGTGTAGTCACCAGGGAAGCATTGAGAAATGACCCACGCAGGATAAAGTTTTATGTTTATATGGGCAACGCGGCAGATGACAGGTTGAATGGAAGAGCAATGAATGAAATGCTGTGAGTGGTGGGGGAAACCCATCTGATGTAACATAGTGGCATAACTGAGCAGAGCGGGAAAGAAAGAAAGAAAGATAGAAAGAAAGAAAGACAGGGCCCTTGTGGAAACTCACAGACATCCACTTCATTGGTGTCTGCCCAGTATGTTGACAATTCTAACCAGCACAGGGAGGCCCATTGAGGAAGCTGGTATCTGTTGCCCTCTGGGCACAGACATGGCCTGGTCAAACACTACCTAATGTCACATGGTTGATGCACTGAACACAGGACTGACTAATCAAGTTAAGATCTCGCAGACCAGCGCCTCCTCCATCTGACACGGCGCACATCAGATGAAAAACTGACCTGTTTGGACCGATTCATTGACACACCACATCAAGAGAAGCCCGGATCGCCCAAACAGTGTTTGCACAGCTGCCAGCCAGCCCCACACACTCAAACATTGGCATATATTACACTGCGCTACTGAGGTAGTGCTGACACAAACCCACCAAAGCAAGAACCTGGAGCTTATGTAACTCCCTCTGTCCTGACACAAGCCGCCCCTCTCCGCTCTGTAACAACATGGGAGGCAAAATTAAAAAGAAACTCCTTCTTAGAGTCATTCATGCGGCGCGGCCTGTATGAGTGCACTGTACGTGGCAGGCATGGAACATGACGCCAAATAAGGCATCTCTGCAGATTCACCAGAACTGCCAGTTACAACAAACTCCTGCGTTTTGATCAGATAAACGTCAGCCTCCCTTCAAGCTCTTTCTATGCTCCCATGCATGCTACACAGCAGGGCATGCTCACAAGCATTCCTGTCAGTCACTGAACCCCGACCTTAAGGCCTGATGAAACAGAGAATTAAAGTGAAAGAGTGACAACCCACATGAGTCTAAAACAAACTTGCATTGTAAATAATTGGCAACTCAGTTGAATATTAATTGGACATCCATGATCAGTGTTCTGTGAATGTACAGTGAGGCTCCCCATTATGTCCTCTGCTTAATCTTTAAAACTTCTTGTAGAGAGTTTTGTTATGGCTACATAATTCTTTCAACAATAAGCCTGCACAGTCTGGTTTACAATGAAGTAAGTGCACCGCGCCAAGAATTGACTACTGTAACACTGAACAGACAAATAACAGCTTGGTGGAACATTAGAAGCTATGTTTGGGAGTACCTCTGACCCTGGCGGAGTGTGAGCACTTTTAAAGGAATTACCTCAGCTGGAGAGTGAGGACAGGCCTTGGGTAAGCCGACTCTAGGCGTACTTCCGTCGCAAAACAAAACAAACATTATAGTAAGGTGGGCTGGAAGCCACTTAAGCCTGTTAGCGGGGTATGCATGATCCTACAGTATGTGATTGCAGGTGTTTGGGGAAATTCAGAAAAAAAAAAAAAACACAGCTGTACTTCGCACAGTGGCATAGCTCTGCGCTTGCCTGTGAAGAGCTACATCCACTAGGCGAGCTGCTTCTCCCAGTGGCAGTCCCGCTACTCAGAGTTCAACACATCAACAAAATGTATTCCGGCTTTGAACGGAGGGCTTATCTCTTTCAGTGAGTTGTAAGGAAAGAGCCTGTTATAATGCTTCACATGCCTGCAAGTCTGTTATGTCTTATTAGGATTAGGAACAGCCTTGGACATTTGGTAGCACATTCATCTTGTAAGCGTGGTAATACCAAGGAGTAAACAGAACAGTTTGTGGGTGTGTGCGTGCGTGCGTGTGTGCGAGAGATTCAGAGAAAAGATGTGTTGCGTGAAGTTGTGAGCTGCTCCTTGGCAGCCTCAGTTTGACCCGAGTGCGTCGGATTGAGCGTAAGCAGGAGCGAGCATTGCGAAACGGTTTTGCAAGATAGCGATACGCTCTGGCAACACAACTGCAGCTGTCAGCACATTTGGTGAGTTTTGTGAGATGTGCACGTACGAATGTATGCTCTGCAGGTAGGAGAAGGTGGTTAATGCGGTTAGTCACAACTCTTTAGTGGATCAACACCAGCAATTAGCATCAAATTTCCACAGTGCATCGGTGCTGCGTGCAGATCTGCTAACAAGCTCAGTGCCACCTGAGCTGCAAAAACACAGGGGATTAGTTAATGTAAAAAGCTGCCGAATGCAAATCATCCAAACATGCCACCATGTGTAACACAGGCGTGCGTAAAAATGAGAAGTGAAACCAACCAAAGGTTTAAACCCCAACACAAAGACAGCTCACAGTTGCGGCCTTCCTTTCACTGTGTATGTGTGTGTGTGTGTGTGTGTGTGTGTGCCATGGACTACCCCTGGAGCAAGCCAAGTGTTCCAGGCAGCAGAGTTAAGAGAGGCAAGCCTCAGCACTGCAGATTCATCACCTCAGCCTGCCTTCCCTTCCCTCTGGAAAGTCAGTTTCAGCCGCTGAGGAGAAGGAGGAGGAGGAGGAGGGGGAGGTAGAGAAGAAAGGAGAGAGGGGAGGCAGAGGAGACAGTGAGGTTGGCAGGGAGGGGAGTTAGTAGGCACCACTGCCCCTTCTCCCAATGCCGCCTGGGCAGAGTGCCTCGGCTCTCCCCTGCATGGCATGGAATATATGGGTCAGAGATGGGTGATTAGATGGGAGGGAGAGAAGGTGGTAATAGATCTCCACAGAGATCAAATGAGGTTGAAAGAGAGAGGCAAGGCGTTTGCACAACAAACCTACAAGTCAATTTAACAGTGGACTGAGGCAACACGTATCAAAAAGAAAAAAAAAAAACTTACACAACTGTTTAAAGATAATAAAATCTGAGTGATCTTGACAGCGACATGACGGAGTATCACAACTAAAAACGTCACACTGATTTCGTTTAAACTTTCTGACGCTGTGACAGTTTCTCCTACAGCCCATCACTGGACAGACTTTAAACTGAGATGCAGTAACTTTTTTTTTCCCCCATCGTGGCACCTTGTTTCACACAAATAGTATTACAAATCACAAAAGGCACACCGGCGAGAGGCTGATTCATTCAGTAGTAAGTATGTAACGCAGAGCTTAACAGGCTATGCCATGCATGTAGCCTCCGGCGTGACGGCATATTTTTCTTTCGTGTTGTCCAATATTGAGCAATCCATGCCGTCCTCACACCGGAACGCGCTCAGGACTCTGTGTACCCCCGAGCGCATCTAACTGCCGAGAAATCGACGCTGTGGTTACCATGAACGTAATGTGCCGCCAGCCGCCTGTGTTGCAAGGAAACACTTGGGACTAATGTCAGTCTCGTTTTTAACTGTCAAGCCCGTAAAGAAGAGTTGTATTACTCACCGTCCATTTTTTCAGCCTTTATGATGGTTAACGTCGGTTTCATATCGACAGCTGCCGTCATGACCATCAGATCAGCGTGACTTAATAACGCCGCGTCCCTCTTTTATTCTAACAGCTCCAAAAGCTCAGTATAAGGAGAGGGGGGGATCTTCTCTTCCTTTGGCGCAACCGGTCGATTCACTGTGTTTGAAATATCTTTCCTCTCACACTAAAAAGCGACTGAGATTCTTTGAGTCCTAACTTGTGTCTCTCTTTCCCTCTCTCCCTCTCCGTACACACACACGCTCTCCCTCTTTTCCTCGTTCTTTCTTACTCACTCACTCACACACTCACTTCTTCCTCTCTATCTCTTCCTCTGCTTATGGGCGTTGCATTGCAAAGCCAGAGCGCGTCGACAGCAAGGGGCGGCGTTTTGGGGGCTGACTTGCCAGTTGATTCACAATTCAATTACAACGCCCCCCCCCCCCCCCCCCCCCCCCCACCCCACCCTTCCACACACACACACACACACACACATACACACACACAAACGGTCACACGTCTGGTCTTCTACCACCGCCCATTCAATTCTGTGAGAACCTATTTGTGCCAAGACCCCTTTGCGTCATTAGACGCAGCGAGCAGTCCACATATTCCCGACAACTGCTTCCAGGGATGAGAAATCACTCCAAAGAAGTGAGATCTGAGAAGCCTCACATATAACATCAAGCCACATTTTTAGGGAGTCAATGTCAGATTTGTAAAAAGGAATACGGTGATCCAAAACGACTCATTTCTTGCCAGATATTACTTTTAATGTCCTAAATGAATGTCTCAGGCACACTGAGGGCACACAAACAGCACAGTATGGTTGCCATCTGACACTTTCAGAGGCAGAACATTATGTTATTTAAAAATAAAGCTATTTGGAGACAGTTTTAGAGATTAAAATGGTTACGAAGCAGCAGATCCTACCGGTTGACATGTAGTTTACATCTAAAAACATAACAGGGAGTTAAAAGGACAGTCTGGTCTGTCTCTGCCCTATGTTCCGCAGGCCCAGGTTTCCTCATAACTTGTAACTCACCCTCGTAAACACCCCAGAGTATTTCCTGTTCACCTCGTGCTGATCAATAAAAACCTACCATGTCTATTTTCTTTGCACTGCTGTGCCAGATACTCTGAAGCAACGGATGTCAAATAGGTGCAGCATTAGTGCATACAAAACAAGGTGTGCACAGAGTGCAAGGCTTAAAATCTGGTGGCATATATTTAAAACGAATCAAACCGCGTCTCTTGTCACCAAGGTCATCAATAAGAACGTGATCTGGAAAAGGCAAACTGCCTTGTCTTATTCTCAGTTACTATAGCTCAGATTTTATGGGGGTTTTTTTTGTTTGTTTTTTTTCTTGGTTTTGTGCTTTCTTATCTGCAATAATCAGGAACAATGACCATGCCTCACTGGAAATTGAATCAAGAATTTGTTCAGCCACTGAAAAAGAACAAAGACATGGAAAAGATTGGGCTTTTTAGCCACAGTAAGACCCCGCTCTGTACAAGCCGCTGCCATTAGGGAACATCTCCCATGGCAACAGAAACAGTAATAACAGATTATAATACCATTGCTTTTAACAAAAGCAAGAAAATTGAAGGAGTAGTGTGGATCCAGGTTAATGCAAACGTTGTTTTTTTATGTCCATGAATGAAACTATGTAGAAGGTTTCTCTTTGTCCGTATATCCAACCTCGTCATAAGAAACCCAGCTTGACTGAGTCATTCGGCACAACCTATGATGCACATCAATATGGTACTTCTGCATGTTCTGTATGCATGTACGTCTAAATGGGATGATGTGGAAGGAGGCCGGGGAGCCAAGGATATTGATCACCCATGGATTTTTAAACCGGTGGTACTTCACCGGCTCCATTAGCAGCCTCGGATCAGGTTTCATTGGCCTGATAGGAGCCTCATCTGGGAGGAGTGCTGGTGGGTTCTGCGGTGAGAGGAGCTGCCTCACCAGGGGCAAAGTAGAAGGGTGATGGAGGAGGAGAAGAATGGAAGGAGGAACAGAGTAGTCTTGCTTCATCTCGGCTAGTCAGTCTCTCTCTCTCTCTCTCTCTCTGACTGAACCTCTTTGTTTTCTGTTAATGAACTCCCCCGTATCTGTTCTTAAAAGGACAGCTCAGGTCCTTTTGTGCCTGAGGGCAGCCATTTAGGGTTTAATGGTGTTGCTGACTAATATCTGGGCTGGAGTCACTGTAGCCCGTTTCAGTTTAGGTTTCCTTTTGCATCATTTCTTTTTTTTTTTTTTTTTTTTTTTTTTTTAGCCTTTGCCTTTACCTAAAATCTTGCAAATGTAAATCGTCAGGTTGTTGAAAAAGAGATTACAAAAGAGCCGTGTTTCTTTAAATTCCTGTTGACAGGACAGATCTATTTCTGTTCAGTACATTAGTATCTCTTTCTCAGAGCAGTGACCATTTCAATTGCCCTTGCACAGTCTGGTGTACAATGACCCTGAAGACAAACACATATTTTCTTATGAACAGAGCACTAACATGAGGAAAACATTGTGCGTAACAAAAAAAAACAAAAAAACAGTGGTTACTAAACAATCAGTTTATCTCCATAGAAATCTCTACATCAACTGTAAGGAGTGCTTGTGTCAAAGATTTGCACAATACGAATCCAAACAAACAAACAAGGAAAAAAAACTATTGTTCAGACAAAAAGTGGAATTTCCTTTTTAGACAGAGGGATTGTTAATTGTCATGCACTCACAAAACAGCCAGCCAGTGTATGTAGAACTACCAGTACACTTGAGGACACATGCCCCAGATCAAACAAGTTTTGGTTTCGGTGTCTCTTGTCTTCACCTGGCAAATGCTGTTTCCATGGTTTTGACAGTTAGCTGGCTTCACTTATTTGTGTCGAGGCATAGCAAACCCAGCTAAAGTAGCTCTCTCTCTCTCCCTCTCTCTCCTTCCTCGCTGCTCTCTACTGCTTGCTGTCTGTCTCTCACTGGCACATCTGTGTTGTCTGCCTGTCTATAATCCTTAGATGTAACCGTTGCACCTGCTACTTTTCACAGAGTTAACTGAAAGGTTATTCGATTTAGAGCAATCCATACAGCTGTCAAGTGATATTTGTCTTTGATGTTGGCGCCCTCGCAGCAAGAGCGGCGAGAGTTTTGGTTGCTCCGAGCCTTTAGGGTTTCAACATTACGCTTTCTTTCACATACACAAAACCTCAAATGATGGCTTATTTGAGGGAAAAATCAGAGTGTAATACATCTCAGACAATGAATATGACCTGACGGGTTTGGTATGTTGTCTGAATAGACAGCATTTAGCGTGTAATCAATCAGTCACTCATTTACAAGCACTCAAGCACACACACACACAGATGGGTGATGGAAAAAAACACACACACAGATAGAGAGAGAGAGAGAGAGAGAGAGAGAGAGAGAGAGAGAGAGAGAGAGAGAGAGAGAGAGAGCAGACAGTCACACAGTAAAACAGTGGGGTCCTTGTGGCCTCTGTCTAACAGCTCAGTCTGAGCTCTATCTGTGGTTGATGCTGCCTGAAGGTGCCACAGGCTGGATGCACTCCTGCTGAGATCAGAGGGTTAGTTGGGACAGGAGAGGTGTATCCCTGTACTTGTGAGCGTGCGTGTGTCTGTGTACACCTCCTTCTCGTGCCTCACATTCCAAAGTGTCTTCTGAGAGCATGCATGTGTGTGCGCTTTACTAAATTGTGTGCATGTAAGTGCACTGGGAAAGTAGCGGGGCCTCCCTGAACAAAGGCTCAGCTCTTTTCTGAACAATTAGCTTCGCTAAAAAGGACATCTCTTCCTCCATTAGCGGCACCACGTGCCCCCCATCACTCCATTGTGCAGATAATTCAATTATCCCCACCCCCCTGCGAGTCTCTTTGCCTCCCAGCCCTCCCTCTCCTCGTCTTGCCCTCCCTCTCTCCCCCCCCCTCCCTCCTATCTGTTAGCGCCAGGGTCTCAGGAGGAAGCTCCGCTAGTCCTCACAGCTAAAGGGAAAACACACAAGTATGTTTTTTTGTTTTTTTTATCATTGAATAAATGAAGGCTGTGTGTTATAGTCAGTACAAACACTCCAAAGAATAGTGTGCTCAGAAGAAAAACTCTCAATGGCCTACAGTAGCATGGATTTTTTTTTTCTATATATAGGCTCATTATTTTGAATGATTTCAGTAAATGGACCTTTAACTACTACTGGATGGACTCAAGTACGAACGCAAATTACGGGACACAGTGAGAGGTATTCACTCTTACGATTACTGGCATACAGTCATTGCAGTTAACAGCCTGTGAATATTGCTAAGAACACAATACAAACATTAAAACAATGGGAGGCCTCTCCTAGGATTCATTAAAATGCCACCTTTCCTGATGAGCTGGCATCTGTTGCATCATCAGTGATTGCATTCTTTTCAGAACTGTATGTTCTAAAACTGAAATGGCGTGTAATTAGTCACTGGGCTGTCAAGAGGAACTTACCACAACACTTCCTAGAAGTAAAGCTTTTAGAACTCTGGGAAAGGGAAGTTTATATGTCGCATATTTGGATTATGCTTTTATGTGCTAACAAGAAAATAAGGCAGGGTACACAGTCAGAAGAACAAAATGGATTTCTTGAGGTCAAGTTTGCTTATGCAGAGAAATGCTCAAATAAATGGCTTATCAAAGGAAAAGCAGAAGTTCACCAAAGCAGCCCTTTGAGTTATAGGGTAGAAATTCCAGAGTTGCTCTATTGTAAATTCATTTTAACACACAATACTACCTCCCGGAAGACTAATCTGGAAACATACAGTTCAAACTTCTAAAAATAAAATGTCCAGATGAACAGTGCAGTAGTAACAGATTATCCATTTCCTCTGTTTACTGACTAACTCTTGCCTCAGCACTATCATCATACCATGCAGTTCAAATAATGTGCCATGGCTGTTGTGTAGCCCATTCCTCCACAGTTGTCTGTCGCTTTTCCGTGTTTCCACTCTTGTTTTGTTTTATTGTTGGAGGGGGAAGTGTGCGCCGGCCTGATTAGCATCACTGTTTCCTCCTTTCCCATAACCCCCCAGACCCCCGCAGGCTGCCTGTTTACTTTTAGAAATAAAAAATGGGCCTGCGCCCGTGAGGACGTGCCCCTCATCAGAGGCGAAGCCCCCCCTTCCCACCCAAGGCTCCACATCTCAGATCCTCCTCCCCTCGTCTCCTCTCCTCCCACCGCCGCAGTCCCAGTCCTGTGACTTATCCCTTTCCTTATCCGTCTTCTCTCCTCAAACTGTATTCCACCCACTCTCTTTTGCTTTCCACCCCAGTCCCCTCCTCTTCCAACTGTCCAGCTGTCAAATCACATCAAATAAAACACAGGCCAATGGTCCCTGAGTGCCGGATCACAGCTGTGTCTGCGTGTACTAAATGGGAGTGCATGTTTAAATGTACAGTGAACTCATGAGTGCCTGGGAGTGGATGCATGCGTGTGTGTGTACGTGTGTGTATGCGCGCCTGTTTTATTGAATGGAAGGATGCTGTAATACAATACACACCATAGTGCTGGGTGTGAATTTAATGAATGAATATGTGGAGTGTGCATCACTCCAGGATGTTTGTGAGTGTGTATGCATGTGTGTGATATCTGCCCCTGGACTTGAATGAGGTCGCGCAGAAACGCACATTCCAATTTTCCCACACACACACAAACACACACATATATATAGCAAATTTCCACAATGAGAGTTTACAACAGGTCCCGTGGCGTGAGGGTAGGACAGGGAAGAGTAAAGCTGGGTTAGTGTAAACATGACTATGGCATGGCTGTTGTCAGGAAGCAGTGTGTGTGACATTGGGCTGTGGGCCAAACATGCGATGGTCCTTTAACATCCAACATCTGCTGTGCACTTTTTCTTTCTCACACTAACACATTTCATTTTAACACAGCCTATCCAGCCACAGTGAAACAAAGTGACTTCAGCTGGGAACATCCCAGGATACCCACTTTAAAAGGTAAATAAAATATATCATCTCATATATCCAAGATGGTTTCGTTCAGGAGATAAATGGGAATGATGACAACCGAGCACAGTAACTGCTTTTATTCATGTCGTGCTGGGATTTATTGCACAAGTGGCAGATTCAAATGGCAGAATTTCAATGTCAGTCGAGTTTTACTGACAATCAATGGAACTATTTAAATGTCAACTTCAATTTATTTGATTTCAGAGAGGAGAAAATCTTTTTGATTCATCAAATCTTCAGTTGGTTAGAATGACATTTTCTGGTTGACTGGTAAATGACTGATTTTTCAAAACCGCAGCTGTCAAAATCAAGGTAGCCTATGTATTCACATGTGATTTCAAGCTAGAAACCTCAAAAGTGGAAAGATACTTACACAGCATTAAAATTGTTTGCGCCTCAGCTTATTCTGAAATTGCACATGCAAATGTAATACGGGGAAGACTGTTTGAAAGAAATGAGTCAAAGCAACGGCTCGAGGTGCGAAGACTGTGTCAGAGTTTATTTAGCTGCCTTTGAGGTTAGCAGCTACTCATAAAGGCGCATACTGTTAGCACAGAAACCTCAGCAGCCCTATATGATAAGCGCTAAATGACTCTAACAACATCTCCAGGTGGCTCACATGCTCTAAGACCTGTGGTCTGCCTGGATTTAAGAGACAGATGAGAAAGAAAAAAAAAAAAGGTCAGCGCTCGGTCATTTTTTTCCACTCAGCAATGTTTATGTCAACGGTTTAGCGCTGGGAGGAACGGAGTGAGGGCTCCAAAGGAGTGTGTCTCTGGCAACAAACATCAGCAAATCCCATCAAATCCTGACTCCCTCTCATACAGGCGCACACACACAAACACACACATACGCACACTTAGGCCCCCTCCACCTCTCCAGAGACTGAGCTGGAGGCTTGGGAAAAAGATGGCCGCCCTTTGGCCCCCTGTCTTGCCCCCTGCATCCAGCTCAGGGAGGTGACGGAAGAGAGCTTGTGCCCCCCAGCACCCCTACCCGACTCCCGTGGCGTGCGTCCCAGTCCACCGGCATCAATCACTTTTGAGGACCACAAGAGGCCAGAGTCAAACACAGGCAAATGCACTGGAAGGAATGTTCCAGTTTAAAATAAAATGAATTTGAAAAACAATGAAAGAAAAAACTAAAAAACAGCGGATTGGAAGCAGAAATATGCAAGGCATGTAGTTGTCCCCAGAAGAGGAGTGGGAGAGAGACAGAGAGAAAAAAAATAGAGGTCTGGTAAAGGCATTGCCCTCAGGGTCAGCATCACCAACAACACTTGAGGAGCACATGCAGAACAACAGGCCAAGCTGAGACTTTGTGGGTGTTTGTGTGTGGGTTTACTTGTGTGTATATTACTTAAGCTGTGGGCACATAGAGAGTACATCAGCCCCCTGTTACAATGTGGGGACTCACCTCCGTTATGGAGACTAATGTAAAGATTTGGTATGTCAGTATTAGTAATAAAAAAGTAGTTATGGCTGGGGCAAATTTACAGGAAATGAATCTAAGCTGGGGGGATGTCATCTGAACTGATGGTTAATTCACTGTGAGTGTGTGTGGGTGACTGCATGCTTTAAATGAGGGAGTTTATGACAGTTTCAAGACTGCAGACATTTACGCAAGCATGTGACTGATTGACAATAGCCGTGGCCGTTCCATGTAACACAAACTCTTTTGTCCGCTCTGAGTTGTTTATTTACTACCGAAGCATGAATAGCATGAGCAAAAAAGAAGGTAAACTGTAAGCTTATTTGTATATTTCGGTTTCAAATTGGCTGCGTAACAAACAGCTAAAAGAAGTCTTTTGTTTAACAAATGGGGCAAAAAAAATCCATTAAATGTCCAACTATTAAGAACTGACTAAGAATATATGAATAAACATTCACTATAATTGAATATAATAGTAGCATAGTGAGTAAGTCTTACCTGTAGGGCACACATCGTGTCCGTCAGGTACCTCCTGCAGGGGTATATCGTGGGGGTAAAGGGGCTGTGATGGGTAGTACTGCTGCTGAGGGTGAACCACACCTGGGAGCTGGGTCTGAGGACCCACTGCCACTCCTCCACTCTGCCTCTGGGAATGAAAAGTGCACCACACAGATGAGCCAAAAATGAACTCAAGAGCGTGGATGAATATATGCATAATGTCTAACCACTTAATGAAGCATTGTGATATTGATTATAATGTGTGTGAATGGATTTTAACATTTTAATTTATTATTTAATAGTTTGAAGTCCCCCAAAACAATACTTTTACTGTATATTCTTGTACAAAATAGGTTAACCAATTAAAAACATCTGTTTATGAGCACGGGTGATAAAGCTGAAGGCAACTCATCAAACTTCCTCTGGCTTCTGCAGATAGAGTAACCTTGGATTTTGAGGACATGTTTTTTTTTCATTGTTTTCACGTACAGATAACCCGTGCAGCTAAATTTAACTCATTCGGTTTATCTTTGCTGTGTTGTTTTATTCTGCTTATCACATAAGCGTTCATGTTGCGCTAAAGGGGAAGTCTAAAGTCAGCACTTGACAGTAGAGCCAGAAGAGATATGAAACTCTGTGTACATACTCAAAAGAGTAGGGAGTAACCTTTAGATAGCCATTTTTAGCAAAGCCACAGTTAGACAACAAACAACTGATAAAGCCTAACTATTTACACTACTTTTTTCAACTTACTATATAAAATGTTGAACAAAAAAGCTTTCATGATAAAGTTTTTATTATTGATATCAAGCTAACTGTGGATATTCTCCATACAGATGTCGCAATATTCAAATTTGCTTTACGCTCATTTCATGAAAGCTTCTTGAATCGTGTTACTCTGTTATTATTATCATTATTTTTACTTTTTAACATGTGCAAAGAGACTCTGAGCAATGCTGCACTTCTGTATGCTACATGTCATACGTGTAAGTGACAGCCTGGCAGACAGAGTGACTGCCGATCTGATAAGCAGCCCCCGTTTAAGCGCAGCATTTATCAGTAGCCGTCCAGCTTTATGGATGGCTAACATGACCAGAGGATCAGGGAGGCCAGTTTACGAGGTTCTTTAGAGGTTTGCATGTGGCGCTGCCATCTCCTATCAAGTCAGTCTGCGGGGGGGGGGGGGGGGTAGATAGGCAGGAAAGGAGCCACATGGATGATTTATGGATTGGACGGATAGGCTGTCATAGATAACAATGGAGATAACATGGACACCATAATATTCTTTGATTAGTTCAAGTGTGGACTGACTTTAAATGCAGAGGCTGGTCTACAATTTGGAAGAGGCTTGTATGGTTTTTGAACTGTAGTGCGAGCACAGAACTGCACATATATTCAACAATACATACGATGAAATTTCCACCAGAAATCTGTCTGGTAATATTAACATTCAAACTTGGATTGCTCCAACCTGATCAAACAGTTATTTATCTAAAATATGACAGCTGATTGTCAAAAATGTCACTGCTATTAATAAAATGCTCCATAAATTAATTAGGAATTTTTATGAGGAAACTAAGCCAGCAAAAAAATGTAAGAATATATATAATATCTTGATAATTTACAGTAATAGTGCAGCTTTTGAATTGCCAAGACAATGAGATCTCAGCTTGCACACTGATTGCACCCTTGTTTTCTCATTATGATAATTCAGCCTCCTCTTGTGTAAATCCAAACAGTGTGACTAAACAAACATGGAATGGGCTGCAGTATTTATGTTAGGGATTGTGCGTCCTGTCTTGTGTAAGTGTCAGATTGTTTTTTTGATTCACTGCTCATTAAGGTTCAAAATTCCAGTAAAGCCTCAACCCAACTGTAACTATGTACAGAAGAGTACATACTGTAACTATGAAACCATGTTTCATCATCGCCTGAACATGTTTTGAAATATGAGAAGACAGAAAGTACAGTGCGTATGTGTAAAATCTAATGTTCACAATGCTATGGCAAACCATTGATTTGATTCAGCGTCACAGACCACGTGTTCTCTCTTTTTGGAAGGTCATGGTTATTCGCGTATCCCACCTCTCGCCCAGTGACAGCTGGGATAGGCTCCAGCCCCCCCGTGACCCTCCGGAGGACAAGCACTTACAGAAAATGAATGAATGAAGGATTGTTCATTTGTTTATTTTTGCATTTTCTTTATCCACCCCCTAGTGGTTCTATGAGGAATTGCAGTGTCTTCAAGTAGCTGAACTGTTCACAAGAACCACCACATGAACACCATCCATGCAACATGCAAATATATTCAGAAATGCCCGTAAAAGTTAATTTAATGCTCGTAAGCAAATATATTGTAACTGAGTCGTTTCATTTAGTGTCATCTCACTGTTACCTTTGACTGTAATTTTTGAATTTATATAATGCAACACACTGCACTGTAGGACTGATGGTAGAAAGCCGTTGTTCATGGAACAGGGAAACACCTGCTGCCTTCAAATAGAACTCGTGAGCTCCTGATTACAACATGGAAAGTTGTGCACACAAAATGCTTCCCGTTCAAGCATTTGCATGAGAATGCCGCCACTAGGCAACTTTTGGTGTAGAAACCACCAAGGCTAACAGTTTTGAAATATATACCGAGCCTTTAACGTAATTTAGGAATTGCAAAGCTGTAAGGACAACTTGCAGCAGTGGGGGACATAAACGTTTAAAACCTTTAAGACTCATGAATGTCCAACATCTCAATTGACTACCCACAGAACTCGCAAGCGTCTTTCATATACCGAAGTGGCTAATGACTGACTGAACAATATTTTGTTCACAGCCAGTCGCTTGTTGTGTTTCTCTGCAGTAATGCAGGGTTCTTTGATGGTGTTTGTGCTTGATATTTTTGGCGCAGCTGTGGCTGAGGTAGATAGAGTGGGCTGTCCACAAACTAGAGGGTTGGCGGTCCGATCCCTGAACCACGCGTCAGCGTTTCCTCGAGCAAGACCCTGAACCTCAAGTTGCTTCTAGTGTTTGGCTTTCGTGTATGAAGTTGTGCGAGCTTGTGCGAACAAATGGGTAGATGTGTGTGAGAGACTGTAAAGCACTTTGAATACAGGTATAAGAATGCAAGACCATTAACCGTGTAATTCCAAACCAACTGTGTGGAAAAGCAAAAACAAACTGGTTTAAGTGAAAGGAAGCCCCAACCATTTTTTATGAATTGAACTAATTACCTTCGCCTTGAAGTAGACGGCCTGATTTTGCTATTTGACTATTCTTTGCACGCAGTCTTATTTGAAGCAAAAAAGACACTGACAAGGTCTTTATGGCAAACATAATAAAGAAGAAAACACACCAGACCCTCTGCTTTTTCCCAATAATTCATGTAAATTCACGAGAATGGAGCTACCGAGGTGACACCGGTTCACCTTTTGACCGAGCTGCTCCGGTGTACAGTAGTCTCAATTTCAAAGGCAAGCCCCACCACCTGAGCCAATTAGGACCCAGGGAGCTGTGTTCTTCTGTGTTTTCTACCAGGCCCGGGTGGGGTTGCCATTTGCATGTAACCTCAGTCTATTATCCTAATGCGCCGGCGCTCTGCATACAAATGGATGGATTTATTTTGCCGCTTCTTGGCCTTCACCCTTCAAACGCTCACCTGACAGGAATCCCAATGTTCCCAGCTTCCACCGTCTCTGACTCTGTACTCGGCTCTCTCATTTGGAAAGAGCTAAGAGGCTAAGAGACTGCGGTCGGTTCAGCTTAGAAAAGCGTTAGTCTGCAGGGTTTGTCTGACTACAGTTTGACTGGTTAGTGGCAAGGCTGCAGACTTGCAGGTCTCATTATTTACAATGTTGCTTAAAGAGAAGTGCACAGCCATGGCGGTTGTGCAACACAGAGGAGGTCATGATTTCACAGCCCTGCTAAAGATCTTGTTCAACAGCTCTGTTTCCTCACTTTTGACGAAATATTGAGGAACAGCATGTACAGATACGGGGCATTATTAGTGCAACTCTGCTGGACTAAACTCAACAGGAAGAGTGTGCTCCTGTGTGGTGATGGAATCCAGAGTTGCTAAAACAAGAACACCACTCCGGTGCTCCTGCACACATTCCCCGCACTGCCTAGCGTCTGAGCACATATACACACACACACACAAATTCTCACTCCCTCACACTCCTGGACGGCTGTGTGGTAGGTAGCTGAAGCAGATAATTTATGAGGGAGGTCTTACCATTGCGCCCAGACGGTCACAGGGGTGAAGGGCTGGGTAGGAAGAAACTGGATCCATGTAGTAACTCATCACGAGGGCTGTGGACAGGAGAAGCAGGGCCTGCTGAAGGGATCAACACGCAAACAGCCGAGGCGGGGTGGAGCGACCTATCTATCACACGCTGTTTACACTTTGGGTGTGCAAGTGTGTGGTATTAAACTGTGTGTGCGTGTATGTTTTGGTTAGTGCGTGTGGGGTTTTGTGTTTATATATATATATATGTGTGTGTGTGTGTGTGTTGTGTATGTGTGTGAGAGAGAGATTGGAGAAGGAGGGAAAGGGAAGGGGTAGAAGAGGGAAAGAAAGGGAGAGGAAGACATTTGAAGCAGATTTTAGCCTATAAACTTCAGCTCCTCTGTTTAGAAGGGTGAAAACTAAAACACCTGAAATATGCCTAATTTATTTTAAAGAACTTGTGTTTTTGTTTTTTACTTGAAAAAAAAATATTTCAGCTGAAGAAAATCCATTCAGAATCAGCTTAACATTTCCATCACTTCTTCCCCTGTCTCCCTCCCTCCACATTATGCCAAACTGCCTCCTCCTTTCATCTGTCTCAATTCTTCCTCCTCCTCCTCTTTCTCCTCCTCCTCCTCCTCCTTCCCCTTCCTCCCCTCACTTTGCTTATCACTTAACATTGTTTACTTGAAGCAGCATTGACAAAAGAGAGTGGAAACTGAGCTGATCATCACATTATAGAGGGGAGAATCGGCGTATATGGGCAGTGGCACGCTGCACGCAGGTCCCATCTTCCCTCACATTCATATGTTAAGCAATTTGGCATATCTAGTCTGTGGCAGCTGCTGACAGACTGCGGGAAGATGCGCCAGCGCTCAATGCTTGCAGATGTTCAGCAGCTCAAAAAGATTCAGACGCTCTTGTTTCGGGGGGGGAAAAAGTACCCATACACAAAGTGAATAATACTCAAATCACTTCATTCAAACGCATGCACTACCTTTAGCCTTTTAAATGTAACTGATTTGGTGAGGGGGAAGAAAAGACACTGGGTGAAAGAGTAAAAGCATTCATATAGCCCTAATTATGCATTCTGTGCTATAAATAGATCCTATTTATATACCACGCTATATTCTCACTCACTTTATTTAAAGTCTGTAACTGAAGGAAATTGACAGGAATGTTGGAATAAAGTTCATTTGTGAAAAGAAATTAAAAGAATCCGCATACAACTTTTCCTTCTTCAGGCGTTTTGTGCGCAAAAATCAGGCAGGGATGGATCAGCTCCATAAGAGCGCATCGGGATAAAAATGGAGGAAAAAAAAGCGCTTTATGCGAATTCCTAACGGAAAGTTCACAGTCAACACTTTCACCCTTGTTCATCAAAGTAGAGGAGATAATACCACTACATCATCTAATACTATCACAGCCTTACAGTAAATTTGGGTACAATAAAACTTTGCACTTACCAACTGCGGTGTGCGAGAAGTTTCCTGTGAACTGGAAGCGCTGGACAGCTGAGTGTGACAGCTGAGCGGTGGACTGCAGAGATGCTGTACCTGCTCGCAGCGAGTCCCGCAGAGGAAGGAATATTATGCACACTTTTAGTCCCTCCCTCAATCCGCACGGTGATCCTCTCCAAATCCTATTTTTCCTCCGCGTGTAGTCTTTGGACTCTACATGCAGATGTGCTTCACATGCAGCCACCGAGTGCAGGTGTGAACTTGACAAGAGAGCCTAACTTTTCTTACAAACTGTAGTATCTTATCAGTCAACAACCTTTATCCAGTAATAAACAGGTGTATGTTTTGTCAGGGTTTATACGGGTAAACTACACAAATACCCAATGTCTGATACATACAGCTGCAGTAGATTCTGCTTATTTTGTATAACATCTGAATTCAATAAATGCTGCAAAACATTTTCAAACTGAATTTGCCTTTTTTTTTTTTGTTTCGTTGATTTCCTCTGACAGGAAAATAGCAGGAAAGAAGCAGGAAAACATCACATGGAGAAGGGTGTGATTTTAATGACAGTGACACTGATCTTCCTGTGATGTTGTCATCTATAAAGAACCAAAAAAAAAAACGACAACATTTGTGTCTCAGCTGGAGTGGATCTTTTTTCTAAAACATCAGCCGGACATTTAATAAAGATGTGCATCAAGCCAAACTCTTAACACCTGCCTTTGTAGTACATGTTGGACTTCTGAAGTCTGGCGCCAAACCAGTGCACCCTTAGAGGAACTTGTACTCGTCAAATCAATTTGCCTCAGGTCTTACGAGAATGCACCTGAGCAGCATCTCCTTCTGCATATTTATTTATCGTACATCACTGACTATCATATCACCTCTTGTATCCAAACAGCAAGCGACAACCAATGCATGTGGAGCGCTGATTAAACCTACGACAGCAACGTTGACCACTCTTCTGCGAAATGAGATCGACACCCACCTGCTCTGGTGCCGGTTAGCGATAACCAGGTAAGAGTAAGGAGGTTTATCTCGTCGATTTGCTTATTTATCGCTTTATTTGTTTATTTATTTCCACGCTGAAGGCCCGCGGGCTTTCCACCGCATGGCTACCCAGCACCGTGGAGCACCATCTCTCGCTCTCTTCTTCCTTCCCTCTCTCTATCAGCTTAACACTCAACACTTGCGAGTCATCTGAAACACCTTGTGGCTCCATGATAATTCCGTGACCCCAGCGCGGCATTTGTTTGAATTAGAAAGTGCACGGTTTAAACCTCCTGACAGCCACTGCTCTTACCAGTAAATCTTAAGTCCGGGGGTAAAGAGGTGTGTGTATGTGTGTGTGAGTGAGTGAAGAGCTGTGGAAGGAGGGGGGTCAAGTCCAAGGTGAGAGGCGTGAAGAAGTACCATAAGGGGCTCAGTGGCAGGCAGCCTGCATTTTCTCAAGACATCATCTGAAACCCTCTGGGTTCCGTGGGCCTCAGCACCCTGGGCCCCCAGGGGACACAGATGGGCAACACGTCGAGGGCAAAAGGCGAGGCTTTGACTTATTGCCGCGTGGAGAGAAAGAGCACGGGACGCGCCCCTGTGATGAGACCAAATTGAATAAAAGCGGGGATAAATGCGATCCAGACCCTCAGCCGATGCCCCGGCAATGTTGTTTCAATTAGCTGGCTCACCAGTTCAAAGGCGAGGCCCTCGATACACTTCTGCTCCGCATGAAGCAGCTATCATCCCGTTTGCCCCTTTGCCTTTCACCTTTCCCATTATGGTGCCATCTTTTTTCCTCTCAGAGCCCCCCGTCTGTCTGCTGCCTCTGCTCATGTTTTACATTAAACAGATAGTGAACGCCCTGCCATCGCAGCCTGTAAAAACCATCAGTCAAAAGACCTGCAGGGGTTTACAGCCTTCACCATCGCTCTCTTAGTGAAAACCGTACTTCTGAATCAGCTCTGATCTAAATTCAGGTGGGTTTATTTCTACAACTCTAATATTGAATCTGATGCTTGAATATGTTTTCCTAGCTGTCAGCTAGGAAACATGTTTCATGTTTTCTTCGCTGACGGCCACATTGCTCATCCCAAACCATGCTGGATTAAAACCATGATCAGCCTTTATGGAACATTTTTGGTCAAAGTGTCATTGTCTGCTTCAAAAGAAACTGTCTGTGGAGTCATGTAGCGGTCATGTTTTATAATTGACATCTGTTCAGATCTGACAGTCCAAATAAACTCTTCTGAATTCGTACCCATATAGGAAATGCCATGCCACGTCTGACCAAATTCCTCAAACCTAATGTTTTAGTTTTTTTCTTTATGTTCTTACTATCTGACCTTTCTTGATGGATTGCTGTCACCCCCATTGCTTTATTTATATCAGCAGACCAAACCATACTGCGGTCTGTCCTCCGCCGGTACCCTGCGTCTAGTTGAGCGGCTCCAGACCGTGAATCCTTTTGTCTCATTTTCTCATTTTGGATCTTCCAAAGATAGCGCTGACAGGTGATATTAATGGTCTTTTATTAGCATCGTCCTGATTGCTACAGATTTTTGGAAGCACAAGATAGAGGGAGAGAGAGCAAGAGAGCGGGAGGGGGGAAAAAAAAGGGAGAGAGAATATGGAAGTCCTCCACCCACCGCTTCTCACAGGAGATCGCCTCTCTCTTTGATAGCCTGCCCGAATCTGTTCCCCCCATAGAAACTGCCCTGCAGATGTTGTTGCTGTATGCCGACTACAAAGAAGGAGCCCTTTATGAGAAGAACATCTATTTTGGGCCTCTGTGTTTCCGAGCCGTGGCGCTCAGTGAGAGAAGTTCAGGCCTAATCTTTCTGCCGCTGAAAACTCTGTTTTATTCGCTGCCCGTGATATTTTTAGATTAAAGCCCAGTTCTAATGAATAAAGCGAGGATGTAATATTTTATGACAGTATCAATATGCCATCACCGCGGTGGGCTCGGGCCTGAAACAGTCTGCGTTGCTGTTGGCATCGGCTGAGAAAAAGGGGGAAGTATGGGGCAGTGACCTCAGTGAAATCAAGAACATGGAGAAGCCTTTGTATCAGCCTTGGCTATATTCATTTAGAAGTGTTTGTGGTTCAGACCCTCACCCTCAAACACGACTTTGTTGCACTGCTGACTGCGAGGCAAAGGTCTTGGGGGCAATATTAGCTCTTGATATTATTTTTAATTAAAGCACCAATCCTTCAGCCAAGTTGTCCAAACAGCTCTAAATAGGCCCTGTAAATCAGACAAACATCCTCAATATTTGATGGGTTGAGAGTGAGCTCTATAGCCTCCAGATGGTTTGTGTTTCTCAAGCGTTTCACGAGGGATGGTACGGGACAGCGATCTTCTGTTCGAGTGTGCCTCTTGACAGAGCGAGTTCCTCCAAATCACATGCTGAGCCGTTGGATTTCTGCCTAGGTCGCTCTCCTTCCCTCTCTTCCTTCTTGTTTTCTGTCTCCTCTGTGTGTGGGTTTATCTGTAGGCTAAGCGTGTGCATGAACTGTAGTTTTTGCTTCAGTCAGCCAATACTGTGTTTAATTAACAGCGTGTCCATTACCAACCGATTCCACTGCTGAAACTCGTTGCGAGCCGACAGATCATGGATTTGCATGTATTTTATGTCATACTTCAAAGCTTTTCGAAGCTCATACCATCTTTAATAAGTGTAAATGTAGTGTTTCTTGGGAAAACACACTGATCTTTTACTCTTACACTGAACCTTTGTAAAGGGAAAAAAAGATGAGTGTGAGATGAAAGGACGGAGGGAGAGAAGTAGATGTTGAGTCCAACTTGCCCCGGTTGATAAGCTGCTGGCCTGGCGCCAGAGTACTCCCCCCCTTCAAAAAATACACACACATATTCGCACAAACGCACGCTCAAAAACCCCACCCAGCTGTGAGCTTAACCCCCCACCCCACCCACACACACACACACACAACTACCAGCGCTGCAGTGGCGTCTCCAGCTCGCTATTCCTCTTCATTAGAGTCCCAGAACGAGATGCTTGTCATGTAATTAGCAGAGGAGGTTTTCTGAATGCCTGCGTAACACACACTCTCATTAGAGAAGTGAGAGATGGCTGGAGCGAGAGAGGGGAGGCAGGAGTGGCAAGGCCTGCGAGGCACGTAGAGGGAGAGCAATCAGGGAGACAGATAGGGAGAGAGAGAAAGACACGGGGACAGGGAGACCACAGGGAAAATAAGAAGTGTTTAGAGCAGCAAGAAAAAAAAAAAGAAACCTGAAGGCGAGACTTCTGACTTGAGTGGGCCAGCTAGAGACGTGACTTGGTCTGGACAAAATTATAACGACTTACCTCAGTCAACTGGTATTCTCATTAATATTCATAAAGTCTGCGAAAGACATTCAGGCCGACCTTTGCTTAGCTTTTCAAGGTAGACATAAATATGTTCCTGACATGTTGTGCTCTCTTTGCAGAGTACTGAAGTGGCAATCCCCTCTAAAGCGTAACAGATGATGTCAAATGTTGTGTAGCTCCCTACGCGCTGTTAACCCATCCATGCACCTTTTACATACGCAACCTGACATCACTCCTCTCTCCTAATCTCCTTCTATCCTACATGAAAAAAGTCAACCTGAGCATCCCACTGGTCACTTTCTGTGAGTCAAGGGAATCATTAGCTCCACTTACTTCCCCTGTTGAGTTCACACTGATAGCAACATGAGCGCCACGGCTGGACCTGTCGGCTTCGCTCAGCCCAGTCAGCCCGTGACAAGTCGTGGTTCCAGGCTGCAGAGGAGGGCTTATCAGAGCGATGAGAGGAAAGAAGGAGCTGCTTGTCAGTGGCTGGCCTTCAGTGGAGTCTGTGTTGTGTCTTGAGTCTGGTGTCCCTTCCTGTCTTATATATAGAGCCACTAAATAGGGATCAGAACATGTTTGAAGACACCTTTTTGTGCTTTGTTTCTCCAACCCACTCAAGCAGCAGGTGGTTAGCAACAAGCCTGAAAATAAGTAAGAGTATTTGTATGTTTCTGTGTAGGGGCTTTTCCTGGTGCAATGACCCTGAACAACATGGAGCTCAGGCGGCACAATGGTGTAGTGGTTAGCACTGATGCCTCACAGGAAGAAGAAGGTTCTGCATTTCAGTTTATTTGGTGATAAGTGTGCATGTGAGTGTGAACGGTTGTCTGTCTCTCTGTGTCAGCCCTGCGTTAGACTGGCGACCTGTCCAGGGTGTAGCCCATCCCCCCTCCACCCATGCAACCCTCCAGAGGACAAGCGGTTACAGAAAATGAATAAATGAATGAACCTGGAGCTCCAGTAATGAAGATGTATTAATTTCACCCACCAGACTTCCTTAACAGTCTTCTAACAGTCTGGCAAACTAAGTTTTACATAGTAGCCCTCTGTTTTAATCATCTAGAAGTTTTTTGTGCAGTTACTGTACGCTCACTCTTGAAATCCGTATACTACTGTTGTTAAGGTTTACTTCCTCTGTATCAACCCATAAAAAGTGTTGCAACTTCTGGAAATGCTCCGTTACCAGACAACACAACATGTCACAATGATAAACAATACACTCAGCATACACACGGTAGCTGTTATTTTAGTAGAGCTGAATAACAGTTTGACTGGGTCTGAGCAGACTGTGAAGAACTAATTTCATGACTAACCAGAAGAAAATCTGATACATTCTATACAATCCATGGGCATACTTGTTGCGCTATTGAATTCGTTATCATTTTTACACAATGCTTGCTCACGAATGAAATTCCCCAATGTGTGCTACGCCTGAGACAACTGTGTGCAAGTTACCAATAGCCTATATATATGTGTATATGGTTCAGGACGATAAGCAGCGGCACAGAACCGGACATTTGTTTCCCATCCATCAGTCCTCCACGCAGCACAACAAAACACAGATTCAAGGGGTCGCTTGACTCGCCAGCTTCACGGTGTGTGGTGGAACTCACTCACATCAACTTATCGATACGCATTATGCGTACAATTACAGATTAGAGCAGCAGCTGGCTGAAGTAAAATTTGCAACTTTTTCGAGTGCATTTGAGAATGCGGATGCAACACGGGCGCCAGGAACAAGATGTAAGGTATTCGTGTGGTCCAAGTTCAATAGCTGTTTCCGGCATTTGCATGACAACGAAGGGCACAGCCAAAAGATCCGGAGAGTCATGACAATTTTACATATGGTACGTGCACGTATATGCGTGTCAGACATAGAAATGTCTTTATTTGCTCAAAAGTGAGGCCCTTGAGAAAGATTTACATGCAGATTGCAAGTGACAAGCGACAAAGCTGTAAAATGCGCCAAGTTTGGGCGAGGGGTTCTTTACATTCACCATGTTTCTGCATATACGACGTCAACAACCTGGACACCCCATGTCAGCAAAAACAGGCAAACTAACAGGAACATGCGTGCCAAATTCTGCTTTCCAGAACAACCGATGAGTATTTCGAAGGGGTTCTTGATGGGGGTCTCCTCTCTTCCACTTTCAGTCTCTACACAGCAGTCATCACAACCTCTGACCTGTCCCTCATCCACTGCTCTCTGCCGGTCTGTTTTTTCTTTGTTTCTCTCCAGCTTCTCACACACACTTCCATGCTCTGAGTACCATTTCAAGCTGCCAGCCGCCCCTACTCACCCACACCTCCCTCGCCCCTGCTCCCACTCTCCCCAACTCTTACTGTGCAGAAAGGGGGTTATTTTTAGAGCTCTGTTGATGGTTTAAGGATGTTCAGTCCATATTGTGCCCTGGATTTTCAGCGAGGAAACAGCCTGTTTCTCTTTTCGCCCGCTCCCTTCCATTCATTTCCTTCTCTGCATCCTCTCTTTCCTTCTCAGAAACCCTCTCTACGCAGCACCCCAACACACTTTCTCTTCCTCCTTAGCCTCCCCCTCTCTCTAACCAACTGATAGTCAACACGCCGCCACCGCCATGCTCTCACCTCACACCTACACAATTGACTCGTTTTCTCATTCTCTTTTTCTTGTCTTCATTTGTGCTCTTCCTAGCAGTGAGTTGTTTTTTTTTTTTCGTTTCTCTTCACGCAGTCAGGCCTATCACCTTTCAGAAGGATTAGCCGCTGTCTATAGGCAGATCTAAGATACTTTCCGTATGGCAGCTTATGTAGTGCTGTGTACCAAATCTTGCATTAAAAACAGCAGGTGTTTGATGTCCACAAACCAGAAGTGCACACACAACACTTCAGAACAAATGATGAGGCAACAGTTGTAACAATTTGAAATAACTTTCAGATTGCTAATCCAAGTCTGTTGTTCAACAGTAAACTGCTTGTTTGGAATCACTTTTGTCAAGTTGTAGAAAATCGTAATTAAAACTGTAAACTGCAAACAATAATCCGTCTGACCTTGCTTCAAAAGAAACTATTTCAATGGGCACAATTATTTTGTGGAGCTCCGGGGAATAACATGACAACAATGCTGAAAGTTTGCTGAAGAGACTTTTATGCAAGCACTTCTTCACTCGGAGGTTTTGCAATTTACAAAGGGAAGTTTCCAACATAAGCCATAAGCCATGCTTGTTTCACAGCTCAACTGTGCCCTCTATCACTGGATCTCTGAAATGCACATGTGGTGCAATGTCAACAGTGACAAGACACAAACTAGGAGTGTTTGGCTTTCTAACCAAAAAATAAATCTTGAGGTAAAATTTGCAACTTTTTTTTTTCATTTCATTAGTTCATGTCACCTTAGGAAATCTGAAACAAAAAAATGAATAGTTCTGCTTATTATCAAAGGATACCTGCCACATGGTTGAAGCTGGTACACTGTACTGCTGGCATGGCCTCCTACTGATTTCTATGCATCTCACCAGCTGTCTCAAATAGCCCTCACCATATGTTAACACTTTACTCCCCAGATACCCGGGATGACAGCGTCGCTCTGTCTCTTTAAGACCCGGCGTGGAATGCTGTGGTTTGCTCAGGCGTTTGGGGTAGTGCCCTCACCCACACATAAACACAACCCTAAAAGTGACTCATTCTCGCTCTTCTCTCCTTCATTCTCCGGCGCGTCCATGGCCTTGTCCGCCCGTGCGAGGATGTTTCCCGAGTTGTCTTGCGGCCTGCTCTTTCATTCTGCCTCATCCTCCTGTTTAAAGGAAAACAATCTCTTGCCCTCGGTCTGGTTGCCACAGCACCAATGCATAGCATGTGCATGTGTCATGCGTTTGTGCCACAGGTGAAAAGGGAAGTTATTATCTTTGGCCTCAATAACCCCACAAGGCCTGTGTTTCTTATCTTCAAACTAGAAAACCAACATGTTATCTTGCAGATGTCACTATCTTCTGCATTTGCGTGCAGCAGAATAAAGCATGGTTACATGTAACTTGATATTTAACACAAACACCATTAAGAAAAGAAACATTTAGAATCGTTAAAGTTTATCTTCTCTCAGACATAAACAAGGGTGTACCATGAGCCTCAAAGAGCCACCTCTAGCTTGAGCCAGAGAGCCCTCAAGTGGTGACAGTTGGCACTACCTCTCCCCATGAATAGGATCAATAGGCAGGCTCCCTTTATTAGATCCAGATTTGACCGTCTGAAGGCACAGATGAATGATTTTTGTAGTCTGGTGAGCAGCCCACATCGAGTTCAGCCTGTCAGACATGTCTGGGGGGACATGGGGGAGGAAAGAGAGACTCGGGCCTCAAAGTAAAAAGCCTTGAAAATGTGGGACAGGGGTAAACCCTAAACCTGAGAGCTCAGCTCGGGCTAGCAGCCTTCCAGGGAACAACACTTTTCTTATTGAGCCGGCAGGCCAGACCCAAATGAGAGGTGACAGCATATTCATTTCACTCTGTGTTTTTCTTTAAGGGCTTTTTAAAATGCTGCTGAATGATGAGCGGTCAGTGGATTTATAGTCCAGGGGATGATTTAGGCTTTCTGAATGGCATTGCTTTCCTGCTGCTCTTGCTCTCACTGCTTTTTTTTCCACAGGAGCAGTCATTTTCGGGGGCTTTATTTCAGCCCCGTGTTGTTCGCGTAAGGGTGACTCCCCTTGCCAGTTGAGACTGATTTAAAATATAACGGGAGCACCTTGGTTTCCCATGGCCGGTCTGGCCTAAAAGGTGGGGTGTGTCTGCACTTAGAGCTGAATTGACACAAGATAGGTGGGCTGGAAGACATACAGACACACATACCATAAAAAATTCCCAGTAATTTGTGGTGCTGTGAAAAGCGATTATGTGGGCACACACTTTATATGCATAAATCTCTCACTCACACAGACGCTGACCCAAACATACTTTTCTTTCTTTTGATTAAGTGCATACCAGACCATATTGTATGTAATGACAACCTGCGTTTTGTCTCGACACCACATGTCCTTCCCCACTCTGCAAAGCCCCCATCTCAGTATTATCCCCGTGGGCAAAAATACCGAGACTGAACAGATGAGGTCAGCCGACGTATCAGTGGTTTGCCCTGGACCTGATGAGTGGCAACACATCAGGAGGCATTGGGAGGTCGTTAATTTATAGGGATGCTATTACCTTCATAAATGCTTCCCTCATAAAATGACTGCCTCGCTTTAATTTAATACTTCCCCTTGCTAATTATCACTGCGCACACAAGTGGGCTGCTGTCTGCTCTCTGCATTGTGTGAACTAGTTTCTTTCAGTTCTGTTTTGCATACTCTAGTGCTGGCTTAGTGTCTAGACTTTCAAACACTTTAAACCCTTTCAATTGCAGCAGAAGGAGCTTTGGCAAAAGCAGCAGTTTGTCGTATGTAAGGAGGTGATTTAGACGTTCATGGCCAAAGATAAGTGTTATACATCTCTTACATGCACGTGGAGTTTAAACAGTTTGAGTGAGTATATTAAAACTTTGAACAGTTTCAGGTCAGTGCTGCCTGAGAAAATGGACAACTCGGCCTTGTCTTAAGGGCTTATCACCTGAGAGGGTCCATGAGGACAAGGTGGCAACACTTGGGGATGGTGACCCTTCGTACTGCATGGCGAAGAAGTGGCCTGCCCTCCTGTCCTGGGAGGTCGGCCACCATCACCACATAGACCTATGTTCCACAAGCATTAGAGTAAGAGCGCAAATATGTCGACAAATAAATGTGCATGGTTTTCTAAAATTGCTTCCTTTTACCTCATGTCAGAAACTTATCAATCATCCCTTGTAAGTTTTCCGAAAGGTTACACTGGTTAGGTCCTTCATGCAAGAGCCACAGGCCTCCCTTAAATCGCTCAAACTGTAATGCAGTACATGAAAAATGCTACAGCTCGTAAGGTGAGATGACTTCTTTGGCTCTTTTGAACATAGGCTGTTCCATGTCTGGCCCACAACTGCCTGGGAGCTTGCGTGAAAAGATTTGATATTCTGCCCTGCCTTCCCTGGTGCCACACTACCATTTTCTCTCTCCCTGAGGAGGGAAAAAGAAAAAAAAACAGGGTTGGAACGGGTCCAATCGCCATCTCCAGATCATCTCTCGGTAGCCCCTTCAACTAAATAAATAACTCATTACAGTTCAGAGTAAGGAGCTTCATTTACTCTAGGCGATGTAATCACAGATGTCTGTAGGTTGCCCACATCATCACAAATACAAGTGTTTTTAGTGGAATCCCAAGAGAAGGTGCTCTGAAATGTTAACATAGCAGCGAAGAGAGACCAGCCGTTGAGTGCACATGGCAAACTGCTGATGGCAGATTGTTTGGCATCATTGCAGAGTGGAATTATGTCTGCTTATTAAAGCGCACACAAGAATATTAAAGCATGCACGCTACACTAAAGAGCACCGAGACACGCGAGACTGTCAGGATGCACGTGTGAGCGATCAACAAGAGGCATAATCATATCAAGGCCACATTCCACATTTTAATGTCAACGCCATGGCAAAAAGAAGAAGCGCTGGATGATGCAAGAGTTGATGAAACAGTTAGAGGATCTAAAGTCTTTGCAAGTATATTCAGTTATTTTTTGAACTCTGTAAAAAAGACAGGGTGTTGCCACATGGGAGAAACCTCTGATAACTGACATGGTGCCATCTGAGTTGTTCCTGCTATGGAAGGTTATGGTTTATTACACGTATTAATTCACTAGGTTTAGGTATACAACACTTGGTGTCAGTTTTCTGCATTAAATTTTTGATGTATTCCACGCTGATGGCTCATTCAAGGGTGAATTCTGATATAAAAGCTGGCAGATACCATTAAACTTCAAAAGATGTCTTTTGGTTAAATCTGCACACTTTCTTGTGACTTGGTGAATCATTAATACAGCTGAATGTATCTGTCTTTCACAGCTTTGAGCTCAAACACCACATTACATTGTTCCTTTTTTTTGGTGAGAATTTAATAGTTGCTGTTTAAATGTGTTAGAAAACGTCTTCTACTGTATCCTGAGGAAGGCAGCACAGCAGGCGCATGAATGCCATTTTTCAGTAAAACGGATGTTGGGATTTCCGTCCATTGTTTCGTGCTGGGAACACTATTATCAGTGTTGTTGTTCTTAATCATTGCATTAGGAAGCGGTGCAACAAACAGGGGGTCTAGTCGGTGATGAAAGACGACTTTTTTACCAGATGACCCCAACACTGTAAAAGAAATAAGAATCACTGAAGTCAGTGAGTGTGTTGCGTCTGTGGATGTATTGTTTTTGTAAGTGCTTGTTTCACATAACGAATTGTAGCTATTGGATTTCTTCAGAATAAATGAACTTGATTCCAACCACTTGGCGATCATATCCCGAAAATAAACTAAAATGTTTTGTTACCACATCCTTCACAATTTGGCAAAAATATAAATAAGTTGAAAAAAAATAATAATAATGAATGTGCATGTGCATATGAAATATGTCAGCAGCAGACTGATCTTACATTTCACACTGATCTTTAACATGTTTTACATGCAGCCTTTCCCATGCAACAAGTTACGGGCGACTTGTCTGCCTCACTTTGGTTGCTCTGCATGAAACAGCGACCTTGATGAGGCTGTAAAATGCCATGGTTGGGCGACTCTCCTCACCGTGAATTGCCCCACATCCTTTGGGGAGGGGGACCCTCGGCCGAAGATGAGGGCTGCAATGTGAAGGAAATGAAGTTAGTGAACTGAGTGGGGTCAACGGAGCAGGAAAAGACAAACCCCGCTGCAGAGGAACTCGTGTTGCTGTTGTATTCCTGCGGGAACTGTCACCACGAGGACAGACGGGAACATGAATGAATATCTTCGCAGAAACCCCTGGATATAGGGATGATCAATAAGATCATCTGCATTCGCTCTGTCTAAATTTATACTGCGAGTTTATTCAGTCCAAGTGAAGGCATTCTTGGAGGCTATTTTGTAGAGGAAAGGTGTGAAATTTTAAGATTCTCAGTCTTGAAATATGTGTTGTGAATTATTATATATTTTTATTTGTATCACACACAGCACGTCTGGTAAAATGATGTTGCCTAAATCCAAAAATAAAAACGCTCTGTTTACCTTCTAATTCAGGTGACTTAACAGGTGGGAAAACAATCCCTTTTTTTTTTTTTTTTCGACCAAAATAAAATGCGTGTGCAGTCATGTCTGTGTTGCTTTGGAAGTCCTCTGGTCACAAAGCAGTTTACGCACCACTGCTCGGGTATTTACAGTGGTGTGCATCAATCCCAATAAATAATAAAAACTGCTCAAAATGTATTTTGCATTTTTTTTTATCGACAGATTTCTCCACCGAAACACTTTATAAATCAGATTTATGACGCTCTTTCTCCCTCTCTCTCTATGCTTTTCCCTTATTTCATGGTTCAGTGGCCTCACACTGCAGGCAAGGGGAGGTTTTCTCTCGCTGCTCATTGGTCGCGGCTTTCCCATCTCACTAACATTTCCATTCATACACCAGGCGCTCCTTTTTTCGCCCCTTTCAAAAATAACTCACTGTCATCATCTTTTGGAAAACGGCTTTGCCTGGACGGGACTAATTATTTGAAATTGAGGAGGGAGTGATTAGGCAGAATCGAAAAAAAAAAAAAAGAAAATCCGAATATCGATCCAAAGACCTGCGCAGCAGAAACGACAGGTGAGTGAGAAAAATAACAAACTGCTTCGTGTTTATCGAAGCGCTGCGAGCTCTGCGGCGTAGGTGTGCATGCAAGGCGGCGATAAATTACTGCCACTCGTTTTATTTCTTTTATTGATGGCCAGTCGGGCTGTAAAAAGCCGCAGTTTGCACCTCAGTAGATCAAAAACAAGAGTGGACGTTTCGGAATGACTCCGAGAGCGAAATGAAACAGTCGCCTTCTTCTGTGTTAATGCTTCTGTCTTATTGCATCAGACTTGTTGTTCAAAGTTTTGACTTATTTAAAGACATTAATTTGGCGGTTTGCAATCGAAACAAAATAGTCTGTTAACTTTTTCTAGGCTCACCTCTTCTCTGTCTCACTTCAGGGTAAAATAAGAAAAAAAAATGGAATGCGTATTAGCTGAAAATGGGGTGACTCTCGTTTATGATGGATAACAGCAAGGTAAGATGCTTAAAATGTAACACTAGAGGGGTCCCGGCCCACGGGGCTGTCTCGGAGGAAGGTTCACGCCGTTATTCACCAGTCCTCCTCTGCCTAATTGGCTGCAGATGCGGTGTCCTATGCGCTTTTTACCGCGTAGAAATTGGATGCATTTGGGGAACTTTATGAGGCGAGCCCTGCGTTTGCCTGAAGGAGCCGAGAAGAGAAAGAGAGAAAAAAAAAGTGGTACCCTACATGCACTTAAACCGTGCAACGTCCATATATATAATCCCACCTTCCTTGGATAATTTATCATGGGGCAGGAATTCATGCTTAAAAAAAGACCTGAAATTACGCTTTAAAATATGTGATGCTCTTAAACTCCTGGTCGTGTGTAAATTGCTGTTTTTTTATTGAATTTCTATATCAGGTGTTTGCTTCAGATCACAAACCACCAATAATTATGCAAAAAAAAAAGCTCGAGAAAAAATGATTGCACATTGATAACCCTGACCATCCATGCCAATGAAGAGGACAAAGATGTCTCACACATTGAACTTCAACGACGCGTCCTGAGTTGCTAATATTGCTTTGTCACACCGTCTGCACAACGTTTGTGATGATGTGCCACTGCCTTCCTAATAATTGCAGAGGGAGGGAAGGACTAGAAACACCGTCCTCCAAGTGCCCTTTCACCCTAGACTTTGTAAGCTCCACTTATTAAAGCGAAAAGTGTTTCAATATGTGGTAAGCTTTAGGGGGAAAACGTGATGGGGGTTGGGATGGGGCCCTCGTCTTCTTCTGTTTTTTTTTTTTTTTTTTTTTTTTCATTGCTGCCCAGCTCCTATTGGGCGACTTAGACTAATTCATCCATGTTAGCAGTAGGTCAGTGGTGTAATTTCCATCTATTGGTGTTGTGGACAAAACTTTATCTAATGCCACAGGGGGGAAAAAAAAAGATTCATGAATGAATCCTGTATGGAGTCTGGCCTAGAACTGGGGGGGGGTCATTAAGCAAATTTGACTTTCCCTTTATTTTGGTGGAAGTGGTAACCCACGATTGCCCTATGTGGAAGTTCACAGAACCTGTTACGTTTGCAGCAGCTGTCAAGTGTAAATAATGTGCTCTTTAATAATATTTTTATGGACAGGAATAATACTATAATAATACGTTTTTAATGAATTATCTTTCCCTTTCAGGGCCCATTGGACACTGATCACCCTTGGGCCTGTCTGTCAAGTAGACATGTTTCAAACTGTCCCTGACACGTCGTCTTACGTAAAGGTAAGACACCACCGTCTCTTGGATCAGGTAATGTTGGATTGAGGGACAAACATTCTTTCTTTTTTTTCCTCTTTTTTTTTGTTTTCCTTCTAGGCTGCGATCTTTAACCCGATTTTCTAGCAAATCAGAACTGTGAATATTTAAGTAACCCTCGTCTGAGACTGACTGAAACACACACAAAAGCCGCCACTTTCTACTTTCTTTGCCTGTGTTCTTGGCATTTTCTACTGAATTTATTTTTGCAATATTATAACACAAGTAACTTCAGCACCTGTGGCTTTCCTGCGGCATTATTGCATTCGATAGCCGCCGTGTTATTTTCCCCTCTGGTTGGAAATGCCTACATGTTTATAGTCTAAAGTCACTGTTGAAATGTGGTCCATCTGATGTGCCAAGATCGATTTGTTTTTTTTTGTCTTCAATCCAAAAATGCTGCTGTTATGGCCCATTATCCTGTTTGACGTCACGAATCTCTCTCTCTCTCTCTCCCTCCCTCTCTCTCTCTCTTCGCCACGGTCCGTCCTGAGAATGTAAATAAAGCAAACAGCGCACATCTGGTTTTCACATAAAACCTGCATCGCGTCACATATGGCGCAGCGTGAATACCTGCAACTGCTGCATGTCTGAGGCAGCGAAGCCATTAAATGTTTCTACTATATATATATTTTTTTATAAAGCGTAAATATATATATAATAATGTCAACAAGTGTCAGTGAGTTGGGGGGGTTGGCTGCATGACGTTTGCTCACGTCCATCATAATAATCTGCCGAGGCTGACTGCTCGGATTGTGCCTCATTAAAATGAACCATTGTGCGGAGGCGAGCTTTGGTAATATCTTCATAATCAAGGTATTTTTCCAAGGGCGACTTGTTAATGTTTTGAAGACTTATTCCCCCTTTGAATAAGGGCTCCTTTCATCCAGGCGCAGCGTTTGTGCCACTGCTGAGAGACCCATGCGTTTCAGGGCTCAGAACAATTCCTGAGTTGTTGTGAGAGACTTGAATAGCGGGGAATGTTTAAGGAGAAAATACCAGTTTTAAATGAGTCTTTCTGCTCCTTTAAAAAAAAAAAAAAGGCAAGAGGCCAACAAGGGAGCAAGGGCGATTTTTGGAGTTAAATTTCCGCTTTGCTGTTCTTACATCTCGTAGTTTCTTTGATTTGGTGTGAAAATGCATCCTAGATCATTTCTGTTTGTTCTTTTATTTTCGTTTCTGCTGCCTGGATCCAAGCTTAGCGTGTATTTTCTTTTTTTTCTGCTTCTTCTTCTGCTTTTTTTTTTTTTTTTTACGTGCAAGTCATGCACTCACATTCAGGGAGATGTTGGTCAGAATGTGGCACGCCTCAATAGAAAATTTAAAAGAAATATTCCCCGTTCAAGCGAATCCACGGCCCAACATTTGGTTTTGTTTGGTTAAGGCCAGGCGAGACTGGAACTCTCCAATAAAAATAAATCTCAAATTAATTATGGCCTAGAGCGAGGGGCCAGACAGTTCGTGCTTATATGCGCTGCAGACTCCACTTCTTGCCCTCAGTATTTTGACTCAGGCTGTCTTTTTAGCCCGAGAGAAGGAATGATCAGAATACAAGTCTGCAATCTAATAAACAGCACGCATGGCTCACATGGACCGGGACCGTTTCTTCTTTGGAATAACACTGCGATAAAAAAAAAAAAAAAAAAAAAAGTTTCAGTCACTTCTAGATATGTAATTTCCCACTTCAGGAATGGCCAAATGAGGTTTCCATGCGCATGCCACTGGGCAAAGAGTTACCAACTGGTGTTCAAAAATGTCAGAACTTATAGATCCATTTTAAATAAGATAGAAAATTATGTTTGTTTTTGACAATGTACATAAACCTGTTTTCAGAAACGGCATGCCCTCTTGTTAAAAGTTTATTCCCTAGCTTCTGATGGCAAATAAAACGTGCTTACTGCATACTGTACATCCATACGTTAAATCTTTGCATCCATAAGAAGAAAGGATGGGCCTAACAATTGAAAGTCTGCTGTACATAAACTCACTATAGTGTCCGCCCACCTCTGGCTCCTTGCCCCAGCGGAGAGACAGAGGAGCTACTGGCTCGTGGTGTAAGAAGAAATGTCTGGCTGTCTAGTTCCAGCGTCGAGCCAGATGTTCTGTGGTTCACTGTGTAAACCAACTTGCATCTGTTTATTGGCCTTCCAAAATGTTTGTTACCACTGTATTCATTATGATCATGGTAGATCCTGCCCACCCAGTCTTCCCGATATGTTTTATGACTTATGGGCTGGCAGGTACTTGGATAGAGGAGGGCAATGATCTTTAATGGTTCGAGTGAGATGTTGTTAGATTAGAAATTCTCATGTTTTCTTGTCCTTTGATAAGCACCCCGTGCATTTGGAGCCATATTTCATAACATTTATTTTGGATTATTTACACAACCTGAACTCGAGAGAGGAGTGGAGGATAAATGTGGCTTTTTAATAATGGAAACTGGTGACATAATTTCAAATAAGCACACAACAGTGTCATATACTGGCGCAACAGTGACAGTGTTTTAAGAGATGTGTTCGTGTTTCTGTTCTTGATCACAAAGGCCCGCATGGTAAATCATCAACAAGCAACACAAGCATTACCCCCTCTTTAATTTGCCCCTTATATCACCACACTCCCCACAATAAAATGATATGAAAACCCCAGACGCTGGAATGTATAGAAAAACAAAACCAAGCCAGTCACTGAAGAGTTAAACAAGGTGTCTCCCTTAATTACACGAGTCTCAACTGGCCTCAGGCAGGAGAAGCCTTGACCCTTAGCAGGATCCAGATGTGGTGGTCCCATGGGTGGGGGCCCATGGCTCCACCAGACCCCCAAGTCGAGAGCAGACAGGCCGGCCCTGCTGTCAGTCGTTACGGCGGCGCAATCTCATGTTCGGCCGCTCCCCGAGGCAGGACCCCAACACTGCAAAAAATATTCACCATTCACTAAATGGTATTCCAAATCAATGGGATGAATTCACTTTTACCCAGAGCATCTTTCTTTTCAAATATGTGTTCTTTGATATTGGTTCAATGAGACTTTTTATGTTCAATTTGGGCTAACCACCTTTTTTTAAAAAAAATTAATAAAAAATCACTTGACAAATGACTAAAATCAGAATCTCCTCAGTTGAATTTGTTTCACGTGTCTCAAGAAATTCTGAATGAAGGAATACATGTGTGAAAGTGGACTCTTCTTGCAGTGTTATTGGCCCGCTTACTTTCAGACCTGGCTCCATGTCTAGCATCTGCACTAAAATTGTGCCTGAATTGATGAGGGCAATTTCATAGGGTAGACGAAGAGAGGAAGAAAAAATACCTATGTGGGGGTGGGGATTAGAGGATTTCTTTTCTACGCTCAAGAGAGTAGAAGAGTTGGGAGAAACCTTTGACTAAGAATATAAAATATGTTAATAATAACATCAGGAAAATATTCATAACAGTATCAATTAAACGTTTCTGTCCACTTTCTGGTTCGCCTGTGTTGACTCAGATTGTATTTCATCCAGTCAGAGCTGTGCGGAGCAGCAGACGCACACGTGTAGCGCAGACCCTCAGATTACAGTGCGGTTAGGAGCTGAATGCTTGGATTTTATTAATGGTGTCTCAGGAACACTTCACATAGCCTTCACAGAGAGCTGTAACAACAAAAAAAAAAAAAAAAAGAAAGAAAAAAAAAAAAAAAAAAAAGACGAGGTTGCAACATGTCCGTAGGTGTTCACGTTTCTTGTATTGATTTAGAGCTCCGTCAGGTTTGAGAGAAACATAGGTCCAAGCTCAGAGATAAAGTTTATCACTCGCACTCTAAAATGCAGAATAAAACAGTGAATAGTCTGATTTGCAGAGGGATGGAGGCATGGCCAGATGCAAGTCTGAAGCGTAGGCGTGAGCCAAAAGCGCTCTAAAACATGCGATCACATAAGTTGAGAGAGTTGTCCTGCGACAGTAAAACCTCATTCCAGAAAACCTCGGTTAAATGTGTGCAGAAATAATTCACAGGCCGGACAAATAGTAAACCCCTCGACACCATCTGTGACATTACTGGGAAAGCAGAACACACAGCTCTATTATACAGCAGGCTTCACAGCAATGGCTGTGCACAACGCAGGCAACCATCCTGTAAATATTTCCGAGCAGAAAAACATAACAGTGGAGCGAACACTCAATTGTTTTCTCTGCTTATCTCTCTGGAACAGCATCCTGCTTATTTTTTTGAGGCAGGGCTTTAGGCGACACAGCTTCCTTCTCAACCTCCTCAGCAGTGGTGACTTCACTTCCCAAATTTAGAGGAAAGAAAAAACTCAATCCGGTAAAAGTGTCTCTTTCTCTCCGCCACATACCGGGGACTGGAATTAATTCAGGAGCGTGTCATGTTTGGGATATTGTCGGGGTCCGCTGAATATTGCGCAAAATGGACGGAACTATTAAGGTAAGGGTGGAGAACGGGGTGTATGAGTTTGTGGGAGACTGCTTTTTCGGAGTTGCGCCTCCTTTTTTTAAAGCAATGGGTTGAAATGCCCCTCTGTGTCGGTCTGTGAGCTGGGACATCCAATCTGGCGACGATGAGCGGTGTTTTTCTCTCGGTCTGAAAGCGGTAACCAGATTTCTTTCTTTTATTCTTCCTTTGAAAGCCGTGCCTTTTGAATAAACTGCCTGATTGACAGGATACGCTATGGTGTGGATTCAAGGCTAAATCTGAATCACGTTATGGATTTTGGGGGGGACCAAGCGCACAATTACGCACGTTTGGAAAGGCACAAAGGAGTTGTTGATTGTTTCAGACTAAAGACCGTTTACTTCACTTTCTTTTAGGTATAATTAATCCGCGAATTCAACGAGTTGGTTTAGTCTGGGCAGCGGGGATTGAGCAATAGCCATGACGAACCGCTGGATACGATGTGTCGAGCTGCGCAACAGCGGTGTGGCACGTCGCCCGGGTCGGTCCGTTGATCTTGTCGTGGGTCAAACGAGCTTTTAATGGTTGGGGTTTTTCGAAAGAAATCATCATTATCTGCGTGTTTCAGTTGATTGTTGTAACTTTTGTCCCTCCGCTACCAGACAGAGAGTTTTGTCAAAGTGTAAGAAAAGCTGTCATTTGGTAACTTCAGGCGGCAACTGCACAGTTTGCAACACTTCAAGCCACAAAGCTTCACAATGATACCTTGTCGTGCTCCTTATATAGTTACACAACTATTTTGAAATGGTATGCTGGTAGTGGCAGAGCGCTGGTCTACATTAACATTGGCTACTGGCTCCCGACAGTTAAATTCCAGATGCATTATGGCTGCAGTCACCAGATGTTGAATGGCGAGCACTTCTTAGTTCGATGCGTTCAGCCTGTGTCCCCCGGTTAACAAGTGTAAGCTCAGAAGAATACAGCATCTGTATTTGCTCTTGTCGCTGAAAAGTGATGGGACTTGTTTTCTTTTGGAAATTTAAAGTAGCTGGTTTGTGGCGGCTGGGTGTGGTGTGAGTTTTGGAAGAGTGTAAACGTTGGCAAGACAAAAATGTCAGGCTACATATAGCCCAGTTAAATCGTCGTTCATCGTGCACAGCGCTGTGATTGTTTTGTTATGCACTGGGGGTGAATGCCATGCTGCCCCAGGGCATGGCTGTCTCAGTCTGGATTTTTTTTTCTTTTTTTTTTTAAAACAAAGCAAGAAGTTGTGACAATTAATGTAATCATAATTGACTACTTGGGTGTAAATGACTGGCTGTTAGCTGCATTCATGCTCGCGAAAAGAAAGGAAGGGCTCTCTAGCCATGAGAGCTTCCTGCTCTACACAATCTTTTCCTGACAGGTTTCCTCTTCCTCCTTAAACAAAAGACAGGAATGCCCCCCCTGGGTGGCTCCTGCTAGATGGCTGTGTGTGAACGCCAAACAGATACACGTGTAGCCTGGATGTGGAGCTACTGCATATATCCAGCCTGCTCCAGACGCGTCGTGACGCATTTGGGGAGATTGACGTGGCTGATGTAAACAGAACAGTGGTGGCTCCCAGCAGGTGTCACACTCACACAATGCATATAGTGGGGCTTGCTGCTTCACAACTGAGCTATGATTTATTTGCTGTTTCCCCTCTGTCTGGGGCACTGCAGAAAGATATACAGCAAACGTAGAGTCTGGATCTTATTCATGCGTGTGGAAATAATGGTTTCTGGAGTTTATTATGATTTTATATTTAGTCTACATGAGAAGTGCATCTGTGTCACGAATTTCACAAATTATCTTCTGACAATGTGAGGCAGGCAGAAAACTCAGTGTAACCGCCTGTGGCTCCAACTGTTAGTATGTGTGTGTTTCTTGCAGATACTGGAAAGACAAAAACAAATTGGCACTGCTCTGTCATCCTCCCGGCTCCTCTCTGAGAGTGGTGTGCTCCTATTTTTACAAACAGCCCACTGCAATCTTGATAGGCACACACCACTTGTCAATCATGGCTCTAATTGTGCAGGCCGATATGTCACTGTAAATATAACGTACAACAGTCATAATAGGTCACAAAGCCCCTTATCGGGCCCTGATGAGACATTCCCTCACTCTTTCGCGCTTTATCATCCACAGACGAGCTGCTGTGCTCTGCTCAGATACCGCGCCTCGCTGCCAGTGTTCAGACTTTGATGGATCCACTGATGAAATCACTGGAAAATCTAATTCTGGCACAGGGTTAAACGCTCTGGAGAGGTTCAGCTTTTTTTGTCCACCTCTTAACCTAAAGAGTAGGACTTAGCCTTGCAGTTCCCTTGTACTTGTTCTTGTGTGAGGAAAAGAAAATATTTCTGGAGGAGTTTAACTTAATAATCCGATTCACTTTGCTGTAAAAACTGAATATATTCACGTACATTTTATTCCAAGGCGTGTACAAAAAAATTTGTAAAAGCAGTTCTTAAACTTTCCAGACAGTTTCCAGCTGAAACTCTCTCACTCCAAATTATACTTCACTTCTGTAAACACAGCCAGTCGTCACTCAGAGGTACAATACTGCAAATAAAATAATTTTGACCACAGCAGTGACTATTTAGATTAATACATTGTATGAAGGAAAGGCTACACCTGTTATTTTCTTTTGTTGGATCTGTTTTATGTAAACTTCCTGGAGTAGTTTGAAATATATTTATTTTTTTCCATTGCAGTAAGTAGAAAAGCAAAGGTTGAGTGGATGACACTGAACATAAAAATATATGGTCCACATTCCCATTAATGTCCAGTAATAAGTAAAATTATTTACACTCTACGACTTTTCTTGCTCGAAAACTCAGATTTGCAAAGTAAAGTATATTCACACTCAAGTTACTATCCAGTTGCGACAAAGGAAAGTCTCTGCTACAAAAAGATATTTAACGTTCAAATAGGGATAAGTGAAAACCTTCCACTCGCATGAACTGTCTTAGGAGGGAACAGCGCTGAAGTTATGTGAGATCATGAGGATTTCACTTTCATAAAAGTAACATTTTAGGGAATGCAACGGCTACATGCTGGAAATATTGATCAGTGAATATCAAGTAGCATTTTCCCCCTGAAGCAGATATGTGGCATGTTGGAATGAAATAATTCAGTCCTCAGGGATTAGACACGTCTCGGTCTAAGCTGTGCCATCAGATCCTATCAGAGCCAGATGTGCATCAGGCCCGGGCCTAATCCTCACAGGCATATGACTGTAATGATTTCACATAATATTTTGACTTATTGCTTTTTCTTTTTTGGACTCATCCATTTTATTTTTTTATTTTTTTTTAACAATGGTGGGTGGAACAGTTAAGACGAACCCTGACTTATCGAGTTATTGTTAGGCAGCATTCTGTGCCAGCTAGATGTCTATCACTGGCACAGGCCTAAACTGGTGACGCTGCCAACTCAGTTCACTGTCAAACACTAAGCAGTGACATCTGCATGTTAAAAAGTAACCAGTCAATTATAATCCATGTTTTACTTCCAAGACATTACACGAGGAGCATGTTGAAAACACGCAATATCATGGCCGGCCCCGAGTTTCTGCGTTTGTTTTCTTTAATAAAATTACATTGCTCCAGCTGAGCCACAGCAGAGGGGTCAGCGCAGCCGTGACCCCCCCTGCTTCTGTTGAGTCTTCAGCTGTAGAGGGAAGCCCAACGCTTAGACAAGACAGACACACCAAGGCCTGACAGTGGAATTTAAAATTACAATTATACTAGTTATGAGATAAAACAATTACACACATCAGGAATCAGGGATTTATATTAGAATTGTTAGCTAGAAGACTCTTTTTTGTTTTTGTAAACCAGTGGTCAATTCTGTTTGCTATAGATATTGGATTACAGTGAATAATGACTCCTGTAACACCCTACGTTACAACTCTGTCTTAATCCACTGTGGGCATGATTGAAGTCACCATAACATCAACAGGAAGCTGCAGTTTCTACGTGAGCTGTAAACTACTGAGGATGCCAGACTGCGATATGACCCATAACTGCACATAATTGCTGTAAACAAAAATACACAAGAGATTGAAAATCGACATCACAAGTTTCTGGGAAGTGTCAAATGAAAGACTTCAGTTGTATTTGCTCGTGTTTGTGAGAGTTAGATGATACTGCCGTCATATCTGTGGGCTGAATGTGAACCCGCGGCCAGATGATCGTTATCATATTGACAATAGTCACCAGCCTGACTTTAAAAAAAAAACAAAAAAAACACGCCTACCGACATCTTTAAAGCTGACAAAATTGTGGACTTGACAAGGAGAGATGCCTCAATACCACTTTTCAAGATCAATGTTGAAAATGCCCAGTTATTTTAACACTTCTCAGCCAGGTTACTTGCCTATTTCTGTCTTTTTTCTTGCTGGCAGTTGGCAAACCAGCTTAGAGGTGCATTACTGCCACCTACTGCTGCTGCCTACCCACCTGTAACTTTGGTTACATATTGTAACCCCAGATTCTATGAGTATACGTGTGCTACTTTGATGCAAAGTGGTATGAGATTAGGGATCTCTTTAACATGAAGATATCAGTGTCAGTGACTGATATCGGGTCTCAGTTCCACAGGTGCTTGTTTCATGTTTCAGACAGAGCCAGGACTGATGTTGGCTGTAGATTCATATTTATACGTAGATATATGAGACTGGTAATAATCATCTAATCTAACAATGTATGTAATTTTTAAAATGTTCTCATATCCATAAGAAAGACTCACCAAGTAGGTTATCTGTTCCTTCCACCTCCAGGAGGCGCTATCAGTGGTGAGTGAAGACCAGTCCCTATTTGAGCCTCCCTACGCTGCTGCTGCCCCTCTCCCCAAAACAGACATGACTGCATCTGGCACACAGGACTACGGCCAGACCCACAAAATCAACCCCTTACCCCCACAGCAGGAGTGGATCAACCAGCCGGTGCGGGTCAACGTCAAGAGAGAATATGAGCACATGAACGGATCCAGGTACGACACATTTGACACAACTGTCCTGTGAGATGAACATTTTTCAGCCTTTATTAGACAGAGCGTTGCTGCTGTTGTCGCTTGTCATTCAACGGGCCATTTATTTGCAGCAACTAACTTTTGCTGCTAATCTTTGATATACTTGGCCCACGCAAGTGTACGCTTAAATGTCCCATGCCAAAGTCAATGCCCAGAAACTAACAACACCCAATTTATCTGCTGATAATATTTTTACAAGTTTTGTCTGTGTGTTTGTGTAGCAGGGAGTCTCCAGTGGACTGCAGTGTGGGTAAATGCAATAAGCTGGTGGGGGGTAATGACACATCTCAGATGACCTATGGAAACTACATGGACGAGAAGAACGCTCCTCCCCCCAATATGACCACCAATGAGCGGAGAGTCATTGTACCTGCAGGTAAGAACAGTTTTACAGTTTCTGACAGGATTACAGAAATATTCCCCCGGTCTGGTATAATTTTACAATGCTGTAAATATTTTGAATTTCAGTTTTACTTTGCTGGTTCATTGAGTAAAGCACTGGTCCAAGTGTTTTACCAAAATCAGTGCAGGTCAAAATATGGGTCACACAGTTGAGTATAACAATTGCAGTTTTAGGGTTGAGGGAATGACTGTACTTTTCCCCCAAAACGGCCACATGCAGTTCATTTAATTTAGAATTGAACAGAGTCTTGGTAAAGTTTTCCACTTTAAATGTTATTCAAGTGCCAAACTGATGCTAAAGGCCTCTCGTCTGTTAACCTAATGGGAGATTTGGGCTTTACTTTCCAATATGACTGTGCAGATCGTTACTGGCTTTGTCGTCATAGAAGTGCCACAAAGCATAAACAATCACAGGAAGGAATTTGAAAATGAACACTGCCTTGCAATAGCTGACTTACCTGTACATTAACATGAGCCATTGTACTCTGGCAAATGGTCCTCCCGCGATTGAGAATAGTGAAAACAATTTTTACTATTCTATTGGAACCAGATACCGATAATAAATTCTGATTTCAGCATTTTTATTTCTCCCATTCCCTTTACCATAGTCAGATATGCGAGTTTCCCAGATGTCTTCCTGCAAGCGTCTGTCCACAGCTATGCATTTTGCAGTCCATAAACTTCCCCTCTCTTCTTGTGTCTTCTGTCCGCAGACCCGTCGCTGTGGTCCCAGGACCATGTGCGCCAGTGGCTTGAGTGGGCCATCAAGGAGTACAGCCTGTTAGACATTGACACGGCGATGTTTCAAAACACGGACGGCAAAGAGCTGTGCAAGATGAGCAAGGACGACTTCCTGCGGCTCACCACCATGTACAATGCAGAAGTGCTTCTCTCTCATCTCAATTACCTCAGGGAAAGTAAGTACACGCTGTGCCAACAATGAGGTACAGTTTAAGAAAATCTTCTGAAGACATTTGTGGTTATTAAGCAAGGAAACAGCAGTAATGCTTCTGCTCAAAGCTCTTCTTGCTGTACATCCTGTTGATTGTACTGAAGATGAAATCTGTCTTTGCCAAAGAATGAAGTTAAAATCCAATTTTAGTCAAGACACAAGCTTCTTTTGACATATTTTTCTCTACTATTGAATAATAGTGAAAATACCCTTTTTTGCCAAACCTGGAAAAAACACATGAGACGTTTTTTTGTTATCACACCATATTACCATATCAATATTACCAAGAACAAACAATGAAATTGCTTTGCTGGTCACTAATTTCTCCATAAAGTGTACCCCATCTTAAGCAGAGCTGTGCAAACCACGCAGGGTTCTTTCCCCTCTCGAGATAACCATCAACTACATCCCCCACTACACTTTGCAGTGCTTTATTCCACATGGTCCGCAGAAAGATGAAGCCCAGGTGCATTGCCTCAGGAATCACGCTAGCCTTGTATGCGCAGCACAGCAAAGAAAGTTGATCTGCAATCTGCAATGGAGGCAACTAAATTTGAGCCTCTTACCTTTGAAGAGCACCTCGGCGTAATCCCGGTTCATATGTTTCTGTGGGGAAACGAAGCCAATTTTCTGAGGCAGTATGCAAATGGCATTTGAATATAAGATGTAACATCTGGTGTGGCTATGGTCTGAATACACAGCGGTGTCTAGCTCAGACTCTGGGTATGTCTGTTTACCAGAAAAACCATAACTATGATTGTTGCACAGTTACAGAAAACAGATCATTCCATTTTTTTTCTTCTTTTTTAATCGGATTCTGCACTTCGGAACAGCGAGGGCTGCTTCTGCTGTGGCTGCAGAATATCATGACAGCACGTTGGGTGGAGTGACTGATGGCTCAACTATATTTAACATTACTCTCTAAAAATTGTGATGGGCCTCCGTGTGACGTAATGGGAACTGTATTTTGTGGGTGTCAACAGTTTTCTCTATGCACTGCGTCTGGGCAGAGAGAGATGCTTGTCATGAGCATAACAGCCTCATTGTGCAGCGCTGCAGCGGGTGGATCTGTCTGACCGCCACTGGGCACACTCCGCAGAGCAGTTTTCATTATGGCCACTGGCTGCGGGACTTAGCCACGGCTTAGGCGTGCTGCATCGTGACTCTGCCCATTGCTGCCCTCTTTTGATTTAGACCTTGTGTGTTTTGGAGACAGGAAAGATGTCTTGGGAATCCTCTCCACTTGCCAACTGAAATTGCTTTGGATTCATTCCGAACGATCAGAAAGATGAATGGTCCTGTTCCCGGGTTGGGTGACCTGTTTCGGGGCCACGCTTAGAGATGCAAGTGGCATGTATTAAAAAGAACGATGTTAGAAAGTGAAGGTCTAAGGTAGACTGAAAAGAGGAAAGAGAAGGAGAGTTGAGGCTATATAGACCCTGCTGGGCTGCTGATTTGGAATCTGAAGCCATTCTCTCTTCTCCCCCCACAGCACAAACAAACACAATCATAGCTGAGGAGTAACCCCGTCCAGAAAATAGACCTCTGGCTACGCTCATGAGAGCTTGAACTGGGGCAAGGTTCCAGAATGCAGAGAAAGAGAGAAATAGTGGAAAAGCTGAGCCAAGCCCTGGAAGTATTAGTGATTGCAGGTCATGCGGTGTCTTCCTTCAGCTCCATTCACTTACCAATATCACCCCCCCACCCCCCTCCAAAAAATGAATGGTCCAAGGGGGTAGCGCAATCATTTCATACACATGTGTGTGCACCATGTGTGCTTTTTGTTCTGTTTATTGAACCTCTGATTAACATTCCTCGCAGTCATTAAGCCTTGTATGTACGCTTGGCGAAGGGCAGGGACACACTTCCCCACCCTACAGCCATACCATAACAAAACATTCCTGCCACGTCATGAGCTGAAATTTCGTTCAGACACCCACACTGGTGCGAACAACGGGCACAACCTGAACATCTGTCTGGCTACCCAGCTGCTTGTAGTAACAAGGGTAGTTGCCCATGCATTATTTTGGCCTCATTGTTGGTCACTTATCCAGATTTTTATAAGTGATGGCCGCCCACACCCCAATGTGCTTTCAATTTGCAGTGCAATTTGAGAATTTGTTCAAATTAGTCTGTCAGGGAGGGACCCGTGGACTGTTTGCTTTATCGCACCCATGTAGGTCGGTTTGATACCACATGTGCTGGAAACGGAGCAGAGCAACAAACCTCAGACAACGAGACACTGTATCTTAAGACACACAGTGATGCAGGAAGACGAGAGAGGGAGAAAGACAGGGGAGATGGAACAGATGAGAACAGAACAAAGGAAGGATTGAGGGGGGAATGTGCCGAAGCAGAGAACTGAGGACGAATAAGTAGATCTGACGAAACGTTACGGCAGAAATAGTGATCCACGTCCGTGACAGATAGGTTCTGCAGTAGTTGCTTGAGGGAGAGAGCGGGAGGGTGTGAGCAAGAGAAGCTGTTATAGAGAGGAGTGTGAAGTTGAAAATAAAAGTTGGGGGCTGAACTATTTTTCAGAAGTGTGTGGAAACGGTCCGAGATGGTCGTGATTGAGTGCCGTTGGAGGATAGCAATAGTTCTGTTTCCCAGCTGTCGCCAATGCTTGTGTGTCTGGATGGATTTACAGTAAGGGAGTCAAGACAGGGAGAGATAGAGAGAGAGAGACACAGAGAGAGAGAGAAAGAGAGAGAGAGATAAGTCTGGGCTCCCGCACTGCTGCTGCTCGCTTCAGAGTGGGGGACATTCTCGAGCCCTCAATAGTTTATACAGACCATAAACATCTGGGCTCGCAGGCTGAGTAGGGAAAAAGGAGGTCTGGAGAGCTCTCTTTCTCCTCCTCGCTCTCTCTCTCTCTCTCTCTCTCTCTCCCCCCTTTCTTCCCTCACAACATTTTTATTGAGCTCCCCTTGCATTAGTCCTTTCTATTGGCAGATTATCACTGGTGCAGAGGGGCTCAACGACCTGGCTCTGCGCCCTTTACTGTTAGCTGTCTGCCGTTAGCCACCATTACAGAGCAGTCTGCGGCTGCTCACTTGACTGCTGGGGTGCAGACATGTCTCCGCAGCAATTTATGTATATAGCATTAGCATAAGTGGACGTGGATAATAAGCATTTGCTATTCATGTAAACACTAAGATGAGCTCAGCTGCATTTGAAGATAGATGCTTAGGCGTGCATAACGGCTGTGCTTGCTGCCGCGAGTACTTGTTCACGGCAACTACATGGTTAAACATAGGGAACGATTGTGGTCATGGCATATAAACTATGCTTACAATATTGCTTCGGTGTCAGTATAGGCCAACAGAAGTGTTTAATGGGTGAGTAAGCGCCTCTGAGACCCACTCCCCTAAATAGCGATGGGTCAGATGTTTGCACCATTATTCAGGAAAACCCTACAACATGCGACAAGGCACCGCGCACGACACTTTTCTTTTCAAGCGTACCCCAGTCAAGGTTAAGTTGTGGTCTTTGAAAACAACGCTGCCTCTTGGTAGGCAATGGGCTGTAACCTTTGGGTCAAGTTCAAACGCTTGCTGAATCCATCCATCCACCGCAGAAGCCTTCGTTGAGCTACAACAACATCATACTAATATCTTTAAACAAACAGTCCGTTCTGTTGTTTCTCTTTGTGATGGAGGCCGCCTTTAATGGCAAAATTTCAGGCCAGTGTACTTGCGAATTCCTTTAGTGTTGGACAATTTTGCAACTTGGAATTTGGAAAAAAAGTGCGTCCTTTATGTGAAAGCGTGGTCCACTCCACTCATCACTCCAGAATGCATCACAGCTATATGAAAAAAGACAAAGTCTGCTACGTCACGGTAATTAGAAAATTCAGCACTTGTGTTCCACCTGCTAATCTTTGTTACTTTGTTGATTTAACACGGTGCAAGTAGGGTTACCCAATGTTTTTACAAAGGGTTTAATGAAAGATTCTTTCGTCTTTTATTCCTGTAGTTGGCAGACCGGTGTGGTAAATGTTAGCTTGGTGCAAAAGCTGGAGGTGTGGGGAGGAAGTTAGATCTTTGTCCACAGCATAACAATGCTTTTAATCCTGTACTTCGACAGTCTGCACATGTGGGCGAACGGCACGGCTTGTGCAGCAAAGAAGGGAACAGCAGAACTGAGATTTTAGGGCCGTCGTTGAAAAGCTAGACACAGTCTGTGGACGTCATACAATGAGTAATTCATACTTTTATTTTTTTGAAACACTTGCCCAACACTGCAAACAGACGGTGCAATTTTGAAAGTTGGGTTATTAATAGGAGCAATGACAAATGCTTTGTTCTGGAGGATTTTTACGCATTTCTCACTTGCACTCATTTGTAAGGTTAGTATCATGACAGACCGTGCAGCTTTATTCTATGGATCTGAAATGAGGCTGGAGCCCATTTTACCCTCCCCTTTAGGTGGCAAGACGCCCAAAACTGGGTGACTGGGGCTCTTAGTTTGTTGACAAAGCTCAGACCACATGTTTGAGGCAATGGTATCATATGGCTTGACAGAATAAACAGCGGGGCCCTGCTGGAGGTCCATCGCAATCCTGAACAAGCCACGAAAATCTATCTATCAATAATACAGGCATGTCAAACCGGGGGACGGGGCTTTTGAAAGAGCCATCAGTCATAGGAAGGAGAGAAAAGAAAATTGTTTGTGGACGTTATGTAATCTAACAGACTATGAGCAGATGTGAGTGGAGAGGGAAAGCGAGAGTGAGGGTCTTAGAGGCTGAGCACTCGCCAGTCCTCCCACTGTGCTGTCAGATTACCGGGACGTGTTTGTTTTCTGAGAGAGGAAGAGGCCGTCCAAATAAATAGGCAGCACAGCCAAGACTCCCTCCACCAAACTATCAGCTGTGGTGTCTCTCCCTTACTCGCTCACCCCTACGCTCTCGCTCACTCTCACTCTCTCCCGTGCAGCAGCCCTGAATTTCTCTGTGGGATGGTTTGAGGTTTTCTCAGCAATGCTGCCTGTTTGCCTGTCTGGGTCAGCCCACATATGTGGCACACAGTAGGAAAAGGGTTAAAAGCCGCTTTCTCCTTCCTCCATTCTCCGTCTGTTCATCTTCCTCTTACACTTTCACCCTTATTCCAAAGATTGCACTTTGGTGGCTCGTTTGCCCGTGTGTGCTTACACTCCGCGTGTGGAATTATTTTTGTACGGGGAGCTGCATTTGATTGCTGTGCAGGGACCCTTCCTCACACAATGGTTCCCCTGTTCTGAGGCCCCCAGCTTTCTAAACTAGGCCCAGAGCCTTGGGGGTGCCATGGAGTAGGTGGAACTGGAAGGGGTGGGGTGTTGGGAGGTTAGAGTACATTTGTGGAGCACCTCAACTCAGCTTCTCCCCCTTCTACAGTCACCCCCTTAAAAAAACAGACCCCTAGTCTGCCACTGTGGGCCCCAACCCCAGCAGCAGCAGCAGCACCTAAGCTTGTTAGGTAAGAAACCAGAAAAAAACTCAAACTTTCAGGATTTTTCGGTCCCATTCGCATTTTAGCTTGTCTTCCATCTGCTCCATTCAGAAAAGGTATCCTCCCTACTCAGCAGCTTCCCGTAGCCGTCTACTAAATCTACTCCACGCTCCCTGTGTAGTAACTGCCCTTGTGTTTTCTCTGTGCATTTTTGGGTCTGTTTTTCCACTCGCTGATTTATGCCTGGGGGCAGCTAAAATTAAGAGAGCATTTTGGTGCCGCCCAGGGTGCCTGTGTAAGTGGAGGAATGCAGCGCAGAGTTCTGCTCCATAAGGTGAAATGAATAGGCAGCCATATGAGGACTCTCGCCTCCGCGTCTTGCTGTACTCTGGAGTAGCACTCGCAGTCAAAATGCTGTGGTGAAAGGGGCTGCAAAAGACTGTGCTGAGCTGGAATTCTTTTTTTTTTTTTCTTCTCATTAATTATTTTCCATTTGAGATTATTTTTAAGACAAAACAGGAGCACAAGTCAAGAAATGAAAAGGGTTGCTTGACAGTAATTGAGCTGAACCATCTACTGCCACCTGCTGGCTGCTGTTAAACCATTTGAGCTTCTTGTCAGACATCAGAAGAACCGTTAATCTGAATTTTTTTTGACAGTGAATTAATAATGCAAATGCACATCATTATATTTGAAATACTACTTACTATAAACCAAACAATAAGGCAATGCTTAGCCTTATCAGTGCAAGAATGTCTTGTATTGTAAATTTCCAAGTGTTGTTTGGTAAGCAACCACTATTTTTATCCAGGTTTTAAGCTATTAAGGATGTCCATCTTTTATTTTCATCTTATCGTACTTTCTTTTGTCTCTTTGCAGGTAGCTCATCATTATCCTACAATACACCATCTCACACAGACCAGTCCCCACGACTGGCTGCCAAAGAGGGTAGGAACACTTTTTTTTTTCAGCTTCTGTGCTTTACCAGAATATCTGTGTCTACTGTACATTAGGGGTGATACAAATACACCAACAGAGAGAGGGAAAGCGAGAGAGAGAGGCAAGAATAGAGGATAAAAACCTTTTAAAAAACATAAAATACCGGCCAGCATCAAGTGTTCATGCATACGCACAAAGCGCGCACACACTTGAGAACACGGGCCGCTTGCAAAAACCAAAGCATGTGCAGTCACTGATGGCCCCCCTGACAAAGCCACGGGCAGGTGCACCTTTTGTGCCATTAAAACCGATAGTCAAGGCCGAGCTGCTGCAGCAGACCGTGCGATTCAGGACTGCTACCTGAAAGCTGTGACAAAACACAGCAGCTCAGGGGAGCAGTAAGAGAATAGAGGCCTATTAACAACAAGACAAAGGCAGAGTGCTGATGAGTTCTTTCCATCGCAGCGGGGGCATGAAGAGACTGCAAATGCGGTGATTATGGGAAGAAAAAAAAAAAAATATCCGAATGAGGCTGTTTACTGAAAGACAGGCATCACAGACAGGTGCAGAAGCGATGGTGTGTAGGGTAAACATTAACAAGGAGGCTGATTGGCTGCTTCAGACCAGACTGGAGTGGAAAGGAGTGTATGTGTGCGAGTGAGTTAATGAAAGAGAGGTTGCTTGGAGTGACTGGCACTGCTTGTCATTTTAGACTTTTTACATAAAGATTCCATCTCTTATGCTCGAGCTGCTTTGTTACTATATGAAACACAGGTTAACACAATATTCATTTCATGTGGTCCTTATTCTTTTCTTAAGTCTTTTTTTTTTATAGATTTGTCAGTTGTTTTATTTTATTGGTGTGACATTCACATTAACTTTGTCAAAAAGGTACATCACATGAAATGAAAAGAAACTGTAGCTGTGAGCTCATCTTTTTCAGACAATTATCATGTGTATGTTCAGAGTTTAGGGGAAAATCTGTGACGAGAGATGCGAGAATCCAATTTAATCACTGAATCAATATTTACGCGAGGAAATCTGCGATAACGTAAAAATTCTTCCTTCCAAATGAGACCTGTCGTAGCGTCGGTAATGTTGCCATACAGAAATAAGCAGGGTTTCTAAGAACAAAGCTCCAGGATGACTGTCCCTTTCCTCCTGATACCTTTTCACTCTATAAACATTATTTTGTGCTGACACAACTTGACAAAGGTCACGGGTCTGTAAAAAAAGCTAAGCATTCTTTACATACATCGGCTATATGGTGCCACCATCAGAGATGGAAGAAAGGACTGCAATAACATTGATAGCCTTGCACACAGGATGAGGGGCCCTATCAAGGCAGCGGCAGAGGAAATACTAGGTCTGATAAGTGTCAGAGAATGACCCCTGCTTCTCTCTATCTTGACCAATAGTGAGATTTACCCGGCCACGTACTTGTTCTCGCCCAGCTTCTAACTAATAGACCAATGGGCAGGCCAGATAAGATTCTGCTCCGTCACCCTCGACCCCGGCCTTCCTGGTTCTCAGCGGCAGGTATTTTGACTGGCAGGAATAGAGGGGTCACTCCCTTCAGCAGCATTTCCCTTTCACAAGAGGTGATTTCTATAACGGGCCCAGATCCCAGCCGCTGTGCAGCCTCTAGCTGAAAAATTGCCTGTATCTTAAACAAGTTAACTCTTCGAGATTTAGGAAACGCACTAATGTTATCAGTTTGATCCATTTCGAAACAAATCACCCCACACGTACAAAACATTACTCTCATGTGGAAGGCGAAAAAGTTCAAAGTTGGAAGCCGGGAGTCTGTGACTCGACAATAAACGGTGTCTTCCTTCAGGAGAAGCCTTTATCAGCATTTGCTCAGATCCGCACTGCCAGATGTTCAACTTCATATTGCCTTTTGAGAACAGTCAAATACCATACAGGCTCTTTGGGGTAGAGTAAGCACGAGCATACAGCAGGAGACAACCCTTAATCTGCTCCAGACTCTGCGGTGTAAAATGCAATGTTATGAATAAAAGAGAGCATATAAAACACGGAATGCAGCAGCTATGAAAGGGTGTGTGTATGTGTGTGCGGCTGTCTGTGTGAATCTAAAGTGTATGTCTACTATGCCTGTGGATAGGCCTGTGTGTGTGTGTGGGTGGGTTCTTGAATGTCTTAGTGCGGCATGTATTACAGTATGCATCGTCTACGTTTCCTTTGAGTGCTTATGCCGTTATTCATGAGTATAGAAGTTACAGGTTTGGACCGTAGTGTGCTGGGAAATACACACATATCATATAAAGCATGAGGTCTGGTTGTTGTCTACTTTTCTAATGATTTTTTTTCCCTTTGTATGTTTTCTCATTTATAGCAGCAGCACAAATATGTTTTATTTTTAGTCCCGCTAGGACATTGTGGAAATTTATAATTCACGGAGGGGACACTCACTTTTTTCCAGCCTCTCTGTGAATGAAGTTAGATGATGATTCACCGTTTTCGAAAAGTATTTATTTTGCAGCTTGAATAGAGCAATTATGTGTATGAACTTACACGCACTTGCTCATCGCATTAACTGAAATCAAATGAAAGACTTTCACTTTAATAACTCTCAAAAGGGGCAGCTAACCAAGTTATTTTCAGTTGGTTCTCTGTTGTTGTGCGCCCAGTGTCTCCTACTTTGCCATCGCCCTCCTCCTCTTATGGCTCCCTCCTCACACAGATGGCTTTTAAAGCACCTGTATTATGGGTATTAAAAAAAGTTTACCCTGTCTGGGTCTCTCTCCGTGGCCCAGACTCCGGGTTAAAAACAGTCCACTCTCTCCTTCTCCTTTCTTACTCTGTCTTTCTCGCCCTCTCTGCTCACTTGCTCTTTCTTCCCTTCCCTCTCTGTCTCCCTCTGTCTTTCTTCTCTCTCTTTGTCTCTCTGCCTCTCTCTTCCCCTCTGTCTAGCACTCAGGCCTTGTTTTGACTAACTGGTCCTGCAGTTGAAGTCTCCCAGGAGCGTGCACCACACCCCAGACCAGAGTGGAAACTGGCTCAAGTCGCAGTCAGAGCGAGGCCTGGAAAAATGAAGGCGGGAGGGTTGGGGGGAGGTGGGGAGGACCGAGGCTGCTCTGCGTGTGCACATTCGATGCTCTGTGTCTGCGTGGTTGGCTTTCACCGCGTACCCCCGACCACTTGGGCTTTGTACGTTGTACATCTGCTGCTTCTTCCTCGTTCCGCACTTTCACTTCCACTTCCCCACCTTTGCTTCAGCACAATTAGCCTGAAAAATGAAGGGACTATATTGACGACAAGTTTGAATTGCTTGAAGTGCTTGTTGGGATTTCATAGGAAATCTTAATGCTACCAACCTCACCAGGTATCTTGGACACATCCAGTCCATATAACCAGCCATCTCCCTACTCCATTACCAGACAGTAGCTGAGTTGGCTGCCATTGTTTTCTTTTCAAATTCCAAAGTTGTGTTTTGTCTGACTCAGTGTTTTTTTCCCGCTTTCATGCAGTTTCGTGCACTTACTCACTCCATCTGCGTACCTTAATGTGTCGACTTCTCTGTCTCTCTTTCTGTGATTTCTTCGCCTTCTCTCTCATCCCTCCTTCATTCATCTCTCCCCCACCGTCTCCAAAACCCACTCTGCACGTAGATGGAGGTAGCCCCGTTGTGTTTTTTTGGGGATGGTGGAGGGTGGATGGAGTGAGTCGGAGGGGGGGGAGCTGGCGGTGAGCAGAGGGGAAAAAAGGGCCAGTAAAACAAAGAGAGGTTGTCTGCAGGCAAAGCAGGCAGGAAACGCAAGTCTCCCAGGACTCTCCCCCAGTCACTGCTCCTTGGCTATCCTGCCGGCCCACACCAGATTGAACCTGACAGCCCTGCTGAGCCACGGCAGCCGCTTGTTATTTGTCCCTCCTCTCCCTCTTTTTGTCTTCTTTCTTTCACACTCCGTTTTCTTTAATTTATTTGAATTTATTCTTTTTTTATGTTGCAAGCATTGATTTTACTTTAAACAAGCCCTGCCACTTGTCTTGTCTGCCACTTTTTTTCCTCATGCCCTGCTCCCTGGATAGGAGCGACTCCTTCTCTTAAGAGTTGGGGGTTAAAAGTTGAAAAGTTAGAAATCAGTAAAAGAAACCTAGAGAGCCCTGAGCAGCAGGACATTTCCCCATCGGAGGATACTCTGCTAGTCAGGAAAGGGAAAACCAGGCAACAAAACATCCTTTGAAAGTAGCACAAGACCCATAATTGGATTTGAAGTTAATTTTTGCATTTTCAGTGCTGGGAAAACAAAAACAACCAAAAAGCATGTGGGGCAAGCCTCCTGGTAATTTTTTTATTTATTTATTTTTTTTATGGTTGCAGTGTGATTTGAATCTAGAAGTGCTGAAAGGTGGAATAATCGCTGGTTTTAAATAGTTTATTATCTGTTCATTAGTTGAAGGAAACCTAGAGGACAACCCGTTCTTGTCCACAAGAGGGCAGTGTTGCACAGTGTTTAGAAAATGTAGCGGGCGCTGGAGATGAATTTGATGACAGCAGACGTTTGTCTGGTGTGACCCTATGAGGTCATATGGGTCAAGATGGCACCCAACGATCAAAAAGAGTGAAGACTATCACCACATGTTTTAGACACAATACCTGGCACACTTACAATAAGTAACTATTTACCTGTGACTTTCATAAGAAATGGCTTTACCTTTATAGGCATGAATACATTGTTTGAATTCATGCAAAGAACTCCGTTAAGGTGAATATTTTAATTGTTTTAATGACTGATATCTTATCATCCTCAGACAGATAAATATAATGTCTATCCATATCTGAAATATAAAACCCTACAATGAGCAGCGCACATAATCGTGCATTTATAGTCACAAGACGGAAAAAGAAAACGCTATGAGCCTCTTATTTTCTGTGTTTGAGATAATGACTCTTTTGCCGCAACATCTCCTAGAGACACCAGAGTTATAGATTACCGTATGAATCCTGTGTTGTGTTTAGAACTACACAATTACAGTAGGATATATCTATGTGTCAAGTTATGTTTATTAATAATAACTCACTTACACACACAGACACTGCTCACCTGTTTACCTATCACTGTATGGAATAAATTAATTAATGAATCATGAGGCATTTATCAGTATGCATTCCTGTCCGTACCTGTGTTCTTGTGGACTTGTGGAAAACAGGTCACTGCCCAAGTACTCTTCTTATGTGACATCCCCTAATGTTTTATTGAGGATGCACTGGGAGGGAACATGCGTGAGCTTGGAGCAGCCAGGTATCCCAGATTGCATTTCAAGTATGTGGATGTTCCAATTTCAGAATGACAACCCTCCAGAGTCCGTATTTTAGACCTGAACTTGTCAAGTCTCAGAGTTCGCATACTTGGTAATGATAAACGCCCATGATGCCATCTACAGCAGGAGGGTTGACTCCACCCCATTTCTACAGAATAAGACATGTCTCAGTTCTTTAATGTGTTGCGGTTAGGAATTTGTGTTGCGATTCTGTGGGACCACTGGCACCAAAGTGATAACCTGATTCCTAAAACAAGGTATTGAAACTGCCATCGCTGACTGTCACTTAGACTGCTTCTCAAAAATTCAGCCCGCACTGATGGGAAATGGAATTGCCTCTTGACCTTCTAACAGCTTGCTGGTCGCATCAACAACCCCTGTCATCACTGTCTGTATGCGTCGCCCTCTGGGAGAACCACTGCTGACAAAAAAAGATCTGCAGAATATGATAAGACTGTGAATAACATATCTGGCCACAGTACACATCGTATTTCCCTGCGTTGTGGCAACTGTTTGAACTGTTTTAGCCCTTAATAATACAAGCTGTGAAGGGTGCTGGCCAGGTGCACTGTGAGTATACCAGGGTGTTTTTGAGACATTGCCAGGGGAACGATACAGCTTGTGTTTTATCTGCTTGTGTCGGAGTGATTGATTGTTATGGGAAGCTGGCAGCTTCACACTCAGTCAGATTTGAACCGCAGACACACAGCAGGTAGGACTCATGCAAACTGGGCCAGTTTGGCTGTTTGTCAAGGTTTCATGAAAGCAGCTTGCGTGTGGGGGTGGGACGAGAGTGGATATCATGTGCATGCGTTGTCTTCGTGCGTGTCTCTCTGCCGTGCGTTCATTTGCATCAGTCCTTTTATTTGTGGTGAGGGTTTTGCAAGCTGCTAAACCAACTGCACTCTCTGGCAAAGATTGTGCCATCTACGTGTTGGCGACCACAGCGCGCCGAACAAAACCACATTACCAAGTCCAGATATCCTGTAAAATGTCTTCAGTTGTGTTTTGATAGATTTATGAATGCCATTTGGCACTGGCCTTCTGTAACAGTTGCATTCTTGGAATTGGCCTGCACACAGTGAGATGAGACGTTTGCTGGAGTCACGTACATGTGTGCAAACCTTGCAGAGCGTAATTAGCCTAAAAACGCAGCATCCACTAGCGTTGTGTCTGAATTCCTTAAACTGTAAACTATATCACTCAAAGCTGTCCTGTGCTTCCTCTTCGTCAGACCCTTCATATGATGCTGTACGGCGGACAGGATGGTCCAACAACATGCACAGTGGCAAAGGTGAGGACACAAAAATCATCAACAGTTGCATTTTTGACTGGACAGTACTGGTGAATACCCCACCAATTTGACCCCACTTGGTTGAATTTAATGTTTCGTACGCTGAACTAAGTTGACACCACTAAATATTGTGCAATGATGTGTTTAACTTAAGTCTGCGTCACACTAGAGGCAGTTCCAGCGTCCACAGTCTAGACGTGTGGGACTGACTCCTAAAGATTAGACAGGCAAGAGAAGGCATTCCAGCCAACAGCTACTGCCTTGTTTACTTTGGACCTCTGCTGGCATGCCTTTAAGATGTGCAGCTTGCTTATCTGTGGCCACCCGACTGATGTTTTCTCTGAACCTTCTCATGTCTCTCTCTCCCTCTCTCTCTCTTTCTTGTCCTCCACTGATTGACTCTCTCTCTCTGAAGGCTCACCAGTGGTTACTCAGAATGTGACCAAGTCCACTGAGCAGCCCAGAGCTCAGCCAGGTAACGACTTATTCTATTTTGTCTTCGGTCGATGTAGCATACCTTCGGGTTCCCTTTGTCCCTTTATTGTACAGATTCCCTCCTCTGTCTGTGGATAGTCAAGACAGTTGAGTATAAATTGCTCTGTGTTCGCGATAGAACTGTGTAATATTTGTACTATTTGTAGTCGGTTGCGTTAAATAGTTTCTGCTAAAGCTTCTTTTAGAACTATTTAACAAAACAGCAGTCTTCCGCCAAGCAGAGTGTTTACTCCTGTTTTTTTTTCTTCTTCTTCTTTACCTATTAGCCTCACATCTGTTAACATGTGTAATTGTTTTTTCCGGTCACTTCATTATTTAGAGGTTGCAAAGCACAATAACCCAAACAACACTCCAACATATAATATTGTTTTTTCAGTGTATTGCATGTTCAGACGTATTTAATTTAACTGCTCGTATTAATAGCATTAAATTACCCATACTAATTTCCATGAGCAACATTTTTTATTGTGTATTGCCATAGCACTTGGTGTATAGACTAACAATGCTCTCCATTATTGCAGATCCTTACCAGATTCTGGGTCCCACCAGTAGTCGCCTAGCTAATCCAGGTAAGATTTCAAGATGAATCAGCTGTTGTGAAAGAAATCAAATACTTTGATTAGAGTGTAGTGAACAATGTAGCCAACAGTGCTCCGTGCCTGACTAAGCTTGTTCATTTGTGCCCACCGTCAGGATCAGGTCAGATCCAACTGTGGCAGTTCCTCCTGGAGCTCTTGTCCGACAGTGCCAACGCAGGCTGCATCACTTGGGAGGGCACCAACGGCGAGTTCAAGATGACAGATCCAGACGAGGTGGCGCGGCGCTGGGGCGAGCGTAAGAGCAAGCCCAACATGAACTACGACAAGCTGAGCCGTGCGCTGCGCTACTACTATGACAAAAATATCATGACCAAGGTGCACGGCAAACGCTACGCCTACAAGTTCGACTTCCACGGCATCGCTCAGGCGCTGCAGCCGCACCCCACTGAGTCCTCCATGTATAAATACCCCTCGGACCTAGCCTACGTGCCTTCCTACCACGCCCACCAGCAGAAGGTCAACTTTGTATCCCCGCACCCTCCATCCATGCCAGTCACCTCCTCCAACTTCTTTGGACCCACGGCTCAGTACTGGAGCTCGCCTACTGCAGGCATCTACCCCAACCCCAATGTCCCTCGCCATCCTAACACTCATGTGCCATCCCACCTTGGCAGTTACTATTAAAACCAAGCATTCCAAATCATCCACGCTCGAAAGTGTTCCTTTTTCCCACAAAGTCCACAATTTTTTGCCTGCTCTCCAAATGATGCCAAACCAATGAAGACTGAACTGACAGAGGCGTTTTGTCCTCTGATGAAATTTTACTCCTGAATGAAGGATGATTAAATTGAAGGATTTTTTATTTTTTTTTGTCCTTTTTGTAAAATTATATAAACAACTGGATGTTACGGTCCAAAATGGAATACTACTTACCTTTACAAGACTAGTGACTGTTTGTTAATGTTTTACAGACATGTGTCTGAGTTTCCTGTGCCTTTCCTTCCCACCCTCCTGAAAGCTGCGCCTGAAAGAAAGTAGGTGTCCTGTCTAAAACCTTGCCAAACCAAAGCCTGAAGACAGGAGATGAACCCAAGCCTGTCTTTCTCCTTGCCCCGCTACAGTACCAGACATGGGCCTATTAGTTATGGGTCTCAAACTACATCCTTCTCAGTACATTCTGTACATTTTTGCTTTAAAGCATCTATCTTTTCCACTCATCTACAGCCTTATTGGGGTTTCTAATCCCCTTCACATCTAGCCTTCTGTTTTCACTGTCTCTGTCTGCTTGTCTGTTCATCTGCATCCTTTGATGTGTGTGTGGAGAGTCTTCATGAATTCGCTGGACAAATGGAGCTCTCTGTGAGATGGACTTTTCTCAGCACTGAATGAAAATTGGCAACTGGAATATGCCATTCAATATGCCATTTAATTTATCCTCCAAACTGGAAGGCTAGAGAAGAGGTAAATGCCGGAGAAGGAAGCGCTGTATGTTTTGCTGATCTGGGTCAACTCAAGTTGCTTAAAATGTTTTTGCTGTGTGTTGCGTGTGGGGTTCAAGATGGCCGACGCGTACAGTCGACTGTGTTGGGGAGGCTGATTCAAGCTATAATCGCAGCAATTTGCTACAATAACTCTACCCAGGTCAGACTGTTGTTCAGTGGGCCACACACTAGGCTATTAAATGTCTGCCATGTTGCTGCCTTTCAGCCACGCCATTTCCAGATGTTTTGTTGCTCGACCATGTCAGTATTAATGTGAATGTCTTCTGGTTTGTGAAACACGCGTAAAAAAGAGACACCCTTTAGTGAAATCAAAAGTTGTCAGATATGTTCATCTAAAACATGGAAGTGCCTTTTGGCGGATGTGTAGATATTGTCTACTGTCGTTTAGTTTGTGGGTGAGTGGTCATTGAGTTTTAATATGTGCTGTAATAAGAATCAAAGCTCTAGCTCGCACAGAGTTAGTGCCATGCTTTAACTGCTGATTTACACCATATCTTTTCTATTAATTAAAGATGAGACGTCACTACATCTTAAGATACATACAATAACTTATGTCACCAAAAATCTGGCAATTTTTGATTTTGCACTCAATATCGACAATAACGGCTGCCATGGTGTCTCTTTCCTCTTTGTAGGCCAGTCCAGACCGCTTAGGTCAGCACAGAGAAGTGGCTTAGCAGTAAGTCAAGTTGCATTTTTTTTTAATCAGGGCTGGATCCTAGTTTGAGAGCAGCATGTGTGTTTGAATGTTAGTTTCTCACTGATCTTAAAGCCCGACAAAATGCACATGAATCTCAAGTCAGGATTTCATCATCACCATGTAACAGTATGTCAAAAACATATCCATCTTCAGGTGTTCAAAGCTGTTAATATCAGAAGTATTCCTAACTGAAAATGGACACTTGAAAATGAATTACTTGGGGCTAAGTAGTTTACCAGAGAACAAAATCAATAAAGTATGACGAGATGAAACAAAGAAATCCTCAGATTCGCAAGCGCTGTGCGTTTGTCAGACCTATTTTTTATTATTTTATAAGCATCAGTCAACTAGGCATTAAAGCAACTTACTGTATAAATTATGCAGAGTTATTTTCATATGTGACACAGTATAAAAAGTCAAGAGAATTAATACGAGTTGACCTCGGTCAAAAATGCAAACCTTTTGAGTCCATTTCTGCTAAGTAGTTTGTTGAGCATTTGAAGCGTTTTTATATCTGTACATTTGGGCAATACATTTTAACTTTTTTTTTTTTTTTTTTGGTTTTCTTGTTATTGTTATTATTTCTGAAATTCGGTTGTAACGTGCTAAGTGCCTCTGAGTGTAAAGGATATTTTCTTGTATTCCCAAAACCACCATTGCCTGCTTTAATCCAATAACCAGGGATCTCTTTATTCTATATGCAACATGCGATAGTGATGGATCACTTCCATCCATGTCAATCACTTTTCATGCCAAATTTCCCTGGAATTGGTTGCTTTTCCTGTGCATTAAAGTTTTTTTTTTCAGGTATTTTATGCAGAATAATACCAACAGTATTAATATCCACAACCAGCTTCTGTTGAAGATTTATAGCTTTAAAAGAACAAATTAAAAGGGAACATTTAATTTGTAGCATAAAGAAATGATTATAATGTGCCCTTAATGTTCATGTTTCACAAGCATCAATGGAAAGGGATCTGTGCTACTTCATATATGCAATGTATTTTGGATATCAAATATATAAATATATAAATATATATATATGTCTGTGTATAATTTTACAATTAACCAGTGTATTATTATTATTGTTGTCAATCCTGCAATGTATGAAGTAATACCTTTTGAAAAAGGGCTTTTGTATAGGAAAATGTGACAAAATAAATGTTTTTACCTCTCAAGTGATCCTCCATTCATCCACTTGCTGCCTTTGGTTTCACTATAATGTGCCAGTGAAAACTGAGAACAAAGAGATCAGGTGCACAAAAGTACGGGGCGCTGTCATGATAGTGACGTGCACATCTGCGCGGTGCTTCTCTGTGTTGTGTCTCTGAAAATGAACCGGCCTCAAGTTTGTGACAGCTCATTGTGCACTTTCAAATCTATTATTCCGTGGCCTATTTGTGCTTTTAAAGCAGTAAAAAGTGTTACATTCATTTAACGACAACTCCTCTGCTTTTTCTGCATCTGGATAAGACTACAGTACTTTGAATATAACTGTATTCACATTTAATATTGCTTTATCTTAAGTCACATGTTATTCATACGAAGATAAAATAGATGTTACCAATTAGGCAACTTTATCGTTATCATTCTCGGAAGGCTTGCTGTCTGAATTCAATGTAATCCTGAGAGACACTACCAATATTCTGTGTCCTGTTATGACTATACACAGTTAGTGATGTAGTTTAAAACAATCTTTATGAACATTATAACGTACACATGTTTTTGGTGAAGTCTTGTTTCAATATTATCATCATTTTAGAGACTGTAGTTTGTGGCGTTGTTAAACCGGATGGCCTAATAACTATCGTGCTTGATGTTTCAATTTTTTTGTCCACTTAATGATGGCAAAATGACAAGTGTACTTTATAAACTAACCAAGTAGTTTATGTGGGATGATAATGAAGCTGCCAAGGCTGTCTCTTTTCTTTCTTTCTTTTTGCCATGAAGATCAAAAGTTACATTTTGTCACTGCAAAAAAAAAACGGTAACAGCCTTTTCACTTCGCAAACTTTGAATCAGCGCACAAGGCCACAAGCTGTGAGCAAAGGAACAGTTTGCAGTAAAAAGGAAAAGTAAGGAGACAATTTCTGATTCTGTCTATGCAGAATAAAAATTATATTTACAGTGTTTTTCAAAGATGGATAAATGTTCAGGACAATCACCACTTAAAGCTTACTTACAACCTTATATTATTTGATTGTTTGTGTTTGTAAGGTGGCAGATGGTATGGTTAGGTGGCTAGCACCACTCAGGTGTATTTAGCAAATGTGTCTTGTCTAAATGCCATCATAGTCGGTCCTGATGTCATGGTGTGATTATGTGCATGATCCAACTTAATGTTATCTAAATTGCACATGCAGTTGTTATGAGCATCACTAATATGGACTCACCTATGATTACACCTGCCCATTTAGTTTGATTTCGATGAACCAGTCTCAGTATTTGTCTTTTGAGTTATTTATTTCTCCTCCTGCATCATAGGGAGCATGTATCATCTTTATGTAATCTACAGCAATAATAATATTCATGATCCCTTACCGCAGCCTTGTGTGTTACACTTGTCACAGCGCCAACCATGGGTGCAGACTCATACTTAAGTCTCCCAGCATATTCAGTTCATTAGAGAGGTCGTAGTGGGAGGTCCGCCGTAATGAAACCTGTCAAAGCCTCATGCTAGCATACAGTATGTGCTGTTATTTCTCCAAATGGAGAGTTCTGGTTTCATGTTCGGAAGCTGCAGGCTAGATAATGGACGGCTAGCGTTTAGCTTTCATCTCCCCAACACATCCACACGCGCTTCCACTGCTGTGTTCAGATGTTTGCTGTCACAACTTCACATTGTTTACAGATGAAAAGCCACGATAAGGGTTGGCACCTGTCTTTTTGTTGCTTTGACCTTTTTGATCATAGTTTTCATGTGACATTTCAGGTCATTTATACAAACAGTAATAATGCAGCATTGGCGTATTTCTTTTGAATGCAAAAATAGCTTTTATTTCAGTGTATTTTCCACCCTGAGATTGATACAAAAAAGACTTTACAAACAGAACTGAGTTTCATACTGTAGTTCTTGCAACCATATTTTAAGTGTTTCCTGAGAGCTTTGTTCTCTCACAGTGTCTTCATTCAAGAACAAAATCACAACTTCATCACCCACCGGACCCGCAGCCCAACCTCTGCTAGTGCTTCAGTATCTGAATAGTTAAGCATATTAAATGGTTCAAGTGTGTTATTTGTGTGTAGCAGCTTACGGCTAAATTAACGATATTGAACAACCTTCCAAATAATTTTCTCACCCGCGGCACTAGCATGGCTCCCAACACTGGTACTTCAAGTAAGATATATACACAGGATAATACACGTCCTTAGGTTTTCCACCTTTCCATACTCTATAAATCAAAAATCTTCATTAAAATAAAAAAAAAAAAATAGAGCATACAGTATCTATGAGTATATTTCATGTGCAAATCATTGGGAAAATGTTCTGTCCATTCAACATCCATTGAATCTTCATCATCTTGAATGACCTGGCCTCCCTTTTGAAACAGGTTTTCAGTGAGCAGACAGTGGCAGGTGTGGTTTTACATACAAATAACTCACAATGTCCTGACCCCCCAAATGTCTTTCTTATCCGTGTTAAACACAACAGTACAATAAAAAGGTAGATTTCTTTACTTCACATTTAAATGCCATTAGGTAACTCCATAGACTTCCAGCATCTGTCCTTGAGGAATTCATTATTGAGAGGTTCAAAGCTCTACCAGTCTCAGCTTCTGTTGTTAACTGCTAGTCAGTGTCTCCACCATCTCACATCTTTGTGACATTTGGGGGATCACTGATTTCAATTACCTCAAATCCCTGGTTGTCATGTCCATCTATGGAGTAGTGATGGTGACCCTTGATGTTGTGGAAGCAGTAGGCACAATGTGCAGTGGCCACTGGCACCACTTTGGAGAAGTTAGAGAAATCAACTCTGTATTTGCCCTCTTTGCTTCTGGAGATGATGGGCAAGAAGTTATAGCCCCACATAATCTCCTGAGGAATAAAAGAGGTCCGCACTTGGCAGGAAGAGCTTGTGGACTCTGCTGTGCCATCTAGGAAAACAACCAGCTCAAACTCTTGTTTGTGGAGTGTGTCAACGGCCATGTCGAAAAAGGGGCTGCTCTTGTCAATGATGTGGTACAGCGTGAGGGGGCAGATGAAGAAGAGGTTGTCCTTCCCGGCGTCCACCATAAAGTCAATGTTCACTTGATCCATGATGATTGTCTCCCCATCTGGTGTGTTCGTCGTCCTCAACAGCTTGCCATAGATCTGGCTTCCAATCATCAGGGTCTTACGCAAGTTTGCAACTCTAATTGACAGGCAAAGACAGCCATTTTTGGGGCTGATGACCGCCATGTCACTAAATGAGATGGTTTTAGCCCTCTTTTTAGGCAGGGAGATCTTGGACAGGATGACTCCACACATGAAGCAGTTGATAATTGCACCGATGAGCGACTGGATGATGAGGAGGGCCACAGCACCGGGGCAGACAGGGGTGAGTGCTCGCCCACCATAACCAATAGTGGTCTGTGTTTCAAGGGAGTATAGGAATGCTGTGGTGAGTCCTCCAACGTTGTCAACACATGGGGTGTGGTCCGAAGGGGGGTTTTGCCACGTCAAATCTCCATTACTGCGGGCAATCCAGTACCACAGAAGGCCGAAAATGAACCAGCTGAGGGTGAAAGAGGCAATGAAAAAGAAGAGGACAAAGCGCCAACGGAACTCCACAAAGGTGGTCCAGAAGTCGGCCAGGAAGGCAAAGTGATTGCTGTACTTGATGTTTCCATATTCAATGTTACAACGGCCATCTTTGGTTACTAGTCTGGTCCTCTGACTTCTTCTTTCTGCCAGACGTTCCTCGATGCGCTTGTGAATGGATCCACACATTTTTGCAAGCCAAGATCCTATGACACAATAAAACAGTAAAATATATTTAGTATTTATATAGTGTAAGAAAATAAAGCAGCTGACTGAGCAAAGCAACTGCAGATATATTCTTTCATTTAGTGTCAAAATGAAAACAAAATGAAAAAAAAAAATAGATTGCAAACTTTGCACTACTTCTAAAACATAATAGCAGTCGCATAGCTCACTTCTGGTGCTCCACCACACTTTGGATGACCGCATATCGACAAAAGGAATCAATTTTATATAAATATGTAAATGTTACTTTGAAACATCTGAGATGCAAAAAGGTTGAAATGAAAATAAAAATCAATTGTAGCCAACAACCTTTTATACCAAAGATATATAGCATATGCTTTTTATGCAACAGTGTTTAGCATTTATAGAGGAAAGGTGATTCAAAAACAAATTCCAGTGAGGACTTGTTGTCGTAGTCTTCTGTATTAACTTAATGTTCTTGTTTCCTGCGTCAAATTCTACTCCTCTCCCCGTGGTTACATAGCTGAGTCTCACTGTGGGCTGCTTATATTCACAGTCTCACATGTTCCAAGCTTCTCTCTCCCACTGCAATTTTAATTAACACTGAAAGGCTATAATCCAGGGTGCATGCAGCACTGCAAGACCTGAAGTTAATGAGAAGTAAAGTTTCCACCAAAGGGTCACACGTACTGTAAGTGCTCCAAATAAACCAAATAATTTGGGTCCAGCACAAGTGCCTCAACACAAGGGTCATTTTTGTTTGCTGGGTTTCAATGCAGCAAAACTAAATATGGTAATAAAATAATTTGGACAAACCCAACCAGAAGGGCAGCTGCTCTCAGACATAACACTCCCTGTCTTTATTCAACCTTCAAGTTCTCATAAGTCTGGCGCTTGATGGATGGTAACTGGCAGTATTACCCGTACAGAGGTTTCCAAATAAGTATAGCCTCTGTTCTTGCCAAGTCATGCAGACAACCATTTGGATCATAGCGTGCTTGTTAACGCGTGTGAAGTAGTACAAAATGATCGGTGCACTGACTTCATGTTTTTGTTTGCAGCCCTCAAAGCTCACATGCAGTTATTTTGCCAGAGGAAATCTGATAATCACACCTTAGTGTTTGCAAGCTTTAATCCCCTTGGACGTAGTCATTCCACACCTAATTGTTGGCTCAGCATGTTTTTATGCTGTAATAATGTATGTGCTGAGATAATTCCAGTTATTTAGGTATTTTAATTGCACGCATGATAAGTGACTCCAAATGATTGCTTTGCATTAGAAAGCAACAAGCTCTATGAATGGAAATGGCATGGAAAAGATACACTTGAGGGACATCTACAACTTTAAAGTTACATTAAGGGAGTTTTACCACTATAAATTAGGGCCTCAACAATTCAACTGGAGCAATATTCAGACTCAAAATCACACCTTAAATATAATTAATTTGGCGACGTAATGCCTCCATGTGCAAACTGTTGCTTTACGCAGACCTTCTGAATTTGTCTTAGCTGCTATGCTAACTGAGTCGCTTTCAATGTGATTAAAACGTTACAGCCAAAATACACGGGTTCCAACCCATTACAGTAAAATAGCTTCTGTACTTAGAGGATAGTTTTAGGTTGGACACATTGGATTTCATTGTTTCTTCTTCCTCCAAATTTGAAATTTACAATTTAATTTTGTTCCATTGATCCACTCTATCTAATATTCTAAAATCCACTGAGATAGGAAGAAGAAAACATAGGACATAAAGAGTAAATAATAGTGTTCTGTTGCATTAAGAATTTGCAGATAAAAAAATAAATACTTTTGTGTAGCCAAAACTCACCCAAGTGAAATGTTGCACATCCAAAAGTTGGTGAATGTCAGTCTTTCCTTCTCTGTCTCTGCCTTTCTTGTTCACAGCTGATTGAGACAGCTTAGGTGTGTCCTCGCCTTATGCCTGTTGACCACGACCTGTGTGCCTTTATACTGTCCTGTCTCGGTATGCTGGAATCAGTCAGGTGATGTTTACGCCCACAGACACATCAAGCACCCCTCTGTCCCAAACACACACACACAAACAGACGCACACGTACATATCTTTCTGGGCTCGAATGGGTTTTCTTTCACCCACAGACGCCTAGCTGACCTCTTTCTGGCAGATTCCCAGTCCACTATACTTTAGGAATTGCTTTTGATGCACAGGGGCTGACTTCTCTTTTAAATTGCAGCTTTTGTGAACTTACTCTCAGTCCTGAAAATTAGCCAAGTGAATGTTGACAGTGTAAATTGCAAAGCCTGTATGTACTGTATCTGTACATGGTTCCGCTTCTCTGCGTCTCAATGACGAACAGACTGTGTGGCATCATTTACTGTAAAAACATGTACACACAGTTTTATTGACGCTGTTTTGGGGAAATCATTTTTTTTTTTTTTTCACTCCGGCCAATCATCAAGACAATTTGAATCATATTGAAGAAGGAGCGGCCCTTTTTTTTCACACCGGAACCCTGCATGTGTGGATGATTAAAAAAGAAAATATAACTCACATGTATTCATGTACATATTCCTCCTCTTCTCCCATTAGAATCCCCCCAAAAAAACATATTTAACACATCTCTGGAGTAGTGTTTCTCCAAGCTACAGTACAAACATTTCTCCTTCTCGGCACAGCTGTGTTGTGATGAAATATGGGAACTTGTAGAATATAAAAAGATGACAGAGTGAGACAACAGAAGCTGCAAAGAAGATGCTCTAGATCCAAACAGATAGCTCTCAAGGGTCGTTCAGGAACCAAATGAGCTCTGGAGCCAGAGATGCTCTGAATGCCGAGGGGGGAAAAGTTGTGAATTGTCATGGGAGTCATTTTTCAACCCTATTGTTCCCAGCAAAAAGTAAGGGAACATGCAGCACTATTATGTTACAAGGTCCAAAATGGATATAATAACATCAGCCAAAATAAGCCAAAAATGTCCAAACTCTTGTAAAGGAAAGATAAGCTTTGTTGTATTTGAGGACTTTTTTTTACTGAAAAGGTGATTTGCCTGTTTGTTTAAGTAGCTCCTTTGTTTTACATCTTTTATTTCAGACAAAAGGCTGGTGAATAGCCACCAGACCGCATAGCTCGACTGATTGTTGGGCTGGTTTGGCAACTTAAGAGCTATGGAGGTTACATTTAGTTGATTGTGATGCAATCTTACATTGTTACTGTCACTGAAAAACTACATGAAATAAGCCAGCCACATACTGTACTTTTTTCATAAGAGATTTATCAGATTACAGACAGTGAAATTTTAGCATTACAATAATTGACTATAATCATTTTTCTAAACTCATTCAATGTGGGCATAATCCAATAATTCCACTTCCAACTGTCTGTGGACCGTGATCAGAAAGTGTGGAATCTATTGATACGCATGTGTTATATGTGATATACAGTGTATATTATATTGTAATTTTATGAAACCTAAAAACTAATATGTAACAAACGCAAAAATAGATCAGTAAGTTTGTATTTACATTTCTTTGTTAACTTATATGTAGGTATAGAATGAGCACAATTTCATATTGCTTTCTGTAGTAATGCATGTATGTATTACACTAATGTATTATATTGGTATATTATTGGTATATTATACATATTGGTATATTATACAGTTTAGACCCGTTCACATTCACTGCTGCACAGTGACGCGTCAACTGATGTTGATATCTACCTTTGCGCTAAAGTGCTTGGTGTGAGCACATTAAAAAGCTGCCATCGCAGGTCTTCATTGATTAGAATTAAATGTTTGAGGGTGCTTGTTTTTGATTACTATTTGTCTCGCAGTGATAGGAGACAATGGCAGTTTCTGTCTGCATCAATTAGGGCACTCAAATGAACAATGCTGGTTTCTCTGCAGTATCTGCAAATCGAAGAGATTAACAGCCGCCAGTCAGTCACTGCACAAGGTGATAAGTGCTTAAGAACAAGATGAAAGTGATAAAATGGAGATGTGTCACTACATGTTGTTTCTCATTCACATATAACCATATTCTTTAATTATGATGTTTTGTAATAGCTCTGCCATTACGATGAAAATTCCCTTTTAGTGTGGAACAAATTTCAAAGTTTGATAACTTTTAGCTTGAACTTTCAGGGAAAGATTACACTCCTCATTCATTAATTCTTGATGATGGACATCATATCCCTTGTTTTATTTAAACTTAAACTAGAAATTTTATCATTTTATCCTCTTTTATATTAATATAGCAACATACAAATACAGAGTAGTGTGGAATATGTCCAATATTCGCTCTCCTTTTTGCTCTGGCAGCCGGACATATGCAAAAAATCCCTTCTGCCTCAGTTGGTTCAACGGCTGTACACACCATCCTTTCTGACCTCTTCTCTTTCGTCTGCATTGCAGTGACTTCAGCATAACATAGTGCTGTTCAAAACGTATTGGCTCCACCTCCAACATGATCTACTCAGTTGCAGTCACCATTGTTTGAATTAATAAGAAATTGAGAACATTTGCACAAAAATCACACTACGGACTACAGGCGTGTTGACAGAGCAATGCAGGTATACTAACAGACCGGTAGAACCGCTAACTGTGCCACAGGCCACATGTGTCGACTAAACTCTACATAGATTCCACATGGAAATACAAACCAACCTTAAGGCTGAACCAAAACAGGTCACCAGAACTAAAGTAATAAATTGAAAGACACAAAAAGCTTGAGGTTAACAGTGGAAGGTTGGGCTGCAGGGTATAGGGTGATAATTCTTTATGAATTCATAATTATAAGCGACACTTACGCAAACGCACACACACATATAGTCATGTGTTCCATTGTTATTTTGTCGGTTCACATTACCGCCACTTTATGTTAGTCTGAAACGTGAGCTCTTTTATTGTGTACCCCTTACATTCCACTATACGGCCAAACCATATATTGGCAGATATGCATAGATTCTGGTGAAAAGTCTCCCCCGTAAAAAGGGATAGCAGAAGTTAAAAAAATCTATTCAAATTAGTGGTCCAGTTGACGATTTGTATTGACAACACTTGCTTCGGCAGTGAAATCAAGACTGGAGAGCTCTTTTCTGCGCCTGTCAGCACATAATCAAGGTCTTCCTTTGAGGCAGTTAAACATTCGACAGGCTGGCGTGACACTTTGAGGCTGGTTCACTTTAGCCCTCTTGTTGGTTTCATTGCCCATGCAACAATTTGGGTCTCAAGCACTCTGAAAGTCAATGAGTAGCTGCTGGCAAGGGGAAAGGATTTGATTAGGGCATTCAATAATTTAATTTTTTATTTATTTTTTTATTTTTTTTTTGAATTTCAGTAACCCACTATTCACCTGTGTGCTTTTTTGACAATTCAGTACTTTTAATTAATTCCACTGAAAATTGATATAAAAGGTTTGTTGTTTTGCTTTTCTGGTTTGTGATTCAGACACGCTTTGAAAAAACACTTTTAATGTAGCTTCATATTCCTCCTAGTTTGAACTTAACAGACCTATAAAGCATTCTGGAGGTGATGGTTGTGTTTGTGTACTAACTTAATGTGTGTTTATGTGGGCAGAAATGGGGGCAAGGGGGCAATATACTGATGGCAGCCATTTTGATGCCATTTTGCTGGGCTGCCATGTGACCGAGCATTCATAGTCCACATCCATCATTCTCAGAGTAAAAATGGCAAAGTGCTAAATGCCAAGCGGCGTAATCCCAAGCCATGCAATGTGCTTATAAAAGCTTTTTCCTCTTGCCATAGCCCAAATGAAAGCTACGGAGCGTTTCACCGCAGACGTCTGCTCGCTTAGCTGACTCGTCATCAGCATGCATTTGTGCAAGACCACCTCGTCCGGAAAATTCTGTTGGGAAAAAAACAAGCAGCTGTGATCTGCGCATCAAGTATTGACGCCTTTGGGTGCAATGTGCATATCAATAGAAGGCGAGGTCTATGGCTGTCAGGCCTGAATCAGGACAAGCAGCATGAAACCTGGCCAGCAGGGTTTGTGGGGATTTTCCACTACAGGGCTCCTGTTTTTTGGGACACCTTGATAGCTTGTCAACAAAATATTGAGCTTAGCCATGAACTAATGAACTCCTGTATGTTTTCACTGTGCCATATTTCACCACACAGTTGCTCTCTAACACCTATTTCCGCTCCCACAGATGGTTGGGATTTGACTGCAGGATGTAGGCAATGAAGTGGAAGATGAAAAGCATGGCATACGCATTTAAAATAGCCGAGTGCAGCGTGATACCTTTGACATATGTGTTTGTTTGTTTCCTTGAACCGGAGGTTTTTGTTCAATTTGTCCTGTGGAAAATAAACCCTTACATTAACGCTTTAGTTTTACAACTACGACTGTCAACTAAAATATAATGTACTAAAAGGCATATATTTGATGTAATCAATTTGGAATTATAATACAGTGTAAAGGCGTCCTAACTCTCATCATCCTGCTGGATCGCTCCTGCACACAATATTCTCATGTCACATTATGTCTTGTCTTCCTGTCATACACCCACTACTCAAAGGACTTCAGCCTGATTAAGCAGCAGCCTGAATAATTAGCTCAGCGAAGGGGAAAGAAAACACAAAACCCCTTTTACAAGCCTAAAATCTTTTCTTCTCATTCACCCAGCCTTCTCACCCCCGTCACTCCGCTGCGGCACAGTCAGCGGGCATGTGAGGAACAAGAGCAAATTTACGCTTGTAAAAAGACACCTGGGGACAAAATCTGCGAGAAAACGCTGAAGTATTGTTCCACTCGAGCAATTATATCCTCTCTCAGTTGTGGATATAGTACAGTGAATATATCACATTTCATGCGTTTTCACTGTTCTTTATCCTTCTTCTGTGGCTACTTCATTATTATTTTTTGTATCTCAAAAGGATTATTGTGAGACAAAGACTAATCTCTGCTATGCAGTGGTTATAATGATGACCTAACAGGGCTTTCTTGCGTATTTAAGTACAGCACTGTCAAAAGAGAAGGTGTCACTAATCTTGCTTTTAAATCCTTCACCGTTTCAGCCCTTTATACAAATGCCTTGGAGCTGGAAGGTGCCAGAGGTCTGAAAATTGTTTTGCTCACAGTAATGCTTAGTAGGTACAGGATTTTGTCGCTCAACATTAACATAACCTGGCAGCAATTCCCTGAGGGATATTTATTTTTTTATCACGAAGCCATTACAGACAAGGGTTGCTCTGAAGGGTATACGCTTTTTTTGATGTTGATGGCCTTGGACAGACGCTTAGCAGGAAATATCAACCGGTGGGCTACGGGCACCAACATTCCAGCGCACATTCACGTGCGTTTTCTTCCAAGGATTCATATTGAAGCCATCTAAAATTATTTGTTATAAATATTTTAATTGGTAAAATAAAGCCAGACATGGGAAGTAACTGGTTCCCACCAAAATAAGTGCTTTCGGTCAGCAGGGCACATCAGTCCAGACTACAGGACGTACAGGATTTACCACAAGATGGAATAAGCTGAACATTTCTGACCAAATGCATCCTCAAGATGCGTCACATTATAACAGATAGTGGCGTATTAAACAGCAGCAGACTGCCATATGTTTCCCCCCTCTACCATAATAACACACATTTAACACAGTTGCAGTGACTAAACTTCTCCTGAGCACGGAGCAGCAGACTTTGACTCCCTGCTATACCTCTTTCCTCCACACGGCGTCACTGTGCCTGGGCTGTGCAAGGATCACTCACCTTCTGTAGTTAAAAATATAGAACAGCAGTTGGGCATTTATGATTTTAGCATGGATGTGGCCACAGTGGCATTTACATGACAACGACTAATAAAATTGAAATGTTGATACACCTCTGGAAATATTTGTGGCAACATATAAAGATGACGTGCAGCAGTTGTAACACCTAAGAGTTTCCCAGCATGTCAAACAGAATTCTAAGGACCCACATTTGCCTCTTATGTTGTACATCAAAACATTTGTACAATGAGCCAATGAGAAGCAGACAAGGCTTTGTAGCTGATCCATTACGCTAAGTGTATCAGTCTGAATGCTGAGAAAGAGTTCACTGGTCATTGAATGCACTCCTCTACCATGCCTGTAAGGTCCGCTTTATTCTATCTGCTCTGTGTACTGCTCTTGTGCGCACGATAAAATCATGTTACAGTATTTCTAAATTATGCATTCACATATAATGCTGCTACGGCACAGCTCTGATAATTTATAATTTAACACTAATAGATGGAGTCATCCCATAAAGTGAATGGTTCCTTTTATTAATACTGCATGTATACCCAATATATGAAAAATGAGGAGATAAAACGTCTGCTACCATGCCCCTAATACTTCAATTTTATCTTTATAATAATGGCTTTGGCTGATATCATGATGCTAATGAATTTGTACAAGCTAAAGCTGCACCAGCTCTCTTATCTAGTTTAATAATTTACATATATACTACTGGAAACATACATTGCCTCTTCGTGCATCCACCAGTTTTCCACACTTTTAAATACTGCCCTGCAACTCTGGTCTTTGTGCAACACCAAATGCAAACTAGACGCTCGACTGAGCAGTACAATATTTTAGGAAGACTTTGTCCTTTCTGTTAATTCATTCAGTGCTGAGGACAAAAGTGTAACAGATTTGTTCTAATTTGCTGAAGGACTATCCCGGCGCTTGTGCACATGCACAAACAACTCTCTCCATTCGCCCTTGTAGTGACATGTTTATTGTGGCCGTCCTCTGATTTTCCTTCCCGCTCCTTTTTGTTCCACGCTGATAGTAACAATGCAGTTCATCGCTGTGCCATAAGCTCTGACAAGAGGATCAATCAGAGCTAATGAAGCCTGGGAGGAGGTGAGAGAAAAAGCAAAGAGGGATGGAGCCAAAGTGGGGGAGTTTGTGGGGAAGTGAAGATGGGGTGGGCTGGGGGGAGAGTGTAAGGTTCGCTGGAGGAAAAAGAATACCTGAGCCAAGGGAGGGGAGAGGGGATTAAGAAAAATGACACTTCCTTCTCACCTCTTCATTCCATGCAAGGAAGAACTAATTCCTCTTTCCTCACTTATGACCTCTGAAATGATCATTTCTTCACCCGATGGCTGTGGTCTAAATTCCCTACCTGGCACAGGTTGCTGTGGCTGATGATTCACGGTTTGACACTTTGCCGACCCCTGATACTATCATCCCATAGCAGAGGAATGGGGAACTCAATTATTTGTACATCATGTATGTCACTTTCGCAATCTCCAGAAATGTAAAGATTTAAGCCACAGATTACATGCTGCATGCGTTGCATATTTATTTTTCAGTCAGTAGGAAGAACACCAAGAATAGCACATGCCCACAGTGTGCAGAGAAGATACCACTCAGTCTATTTCATATGGAAATTTCCGCATTGATGAATATAAAATCAGACCCAGAACATACTTCACTGTTCACATTAGACGTCTTCATCCTGCAGTTCACCTTGGGATAATCCAGTTTGTAACTTCTTTTCAATCATCAATAAAAAGGAGCAATGAAAAGATTATTATGTTGTTTCCTGCTGCCATTATGCAAATTATTCTATCCATAATACACACCCCAAGCACTTGCAATAATAAATGTGCCAAGAAGCTTTATTAATGTATGATCTGTGATTAATGTGGGTTGTGTACAGCCAACTGAATGGATTTCGCCACAGGATGAACGACAGTGGCAATAAGGTGGACGGGGCTCTGCTTTGATCGATAATGGTGTAACCTCAGGAAGGGAAGTAATTACACATGCTCCAGATCTGAACAACTTGTAGCCGCGCAGGACTGATAAACGGACAGGATCCTTGCAACGCCGCTGAAGGACCTGATACATACATACATACATATATATATATATATATTTTTTTTATTTTTTTATTTTTTTGTCCACAATAAAGATGGCCAACAATTTGTGATCACTGCTGAGATTAGCACCACTACCACAGGGAGCCCGAGTGAGCGTGGCCCAGAACTCATATCCCGCGGCCAAATCCCAAGCTCCTCATTATTGCAGCCTCACTCCTTGATGTTCCATAATCCGCTGTCATCGGCTCCCCGGTTGGTGGAGGCTGGTAAAAGAAAGAAGTATATCCCAGTGCTCCCGGGACTCGAGGGGGGTGGGGGGTGCAGGAACAAAAAAAATAAGATGGCCTGCATGGTCATCAATCTCCCAAACTCAATGCAGGAAGTATACGAACAGCCT